>NC_134242.1:34566522-37194022 GCF_965152275.1 Natator depressus
TGTCTTGTGTTAGGCGAATAATTTGAACTCGGGTTGTCTGATCACAGCCTGAACAAAGGGCACTCGTGGTTCAATAACCTTGCTGATGCGCATCAAAATCAGGCTCTCCATAAGCTTCTACGTGACACAAATTAGAGATATGTTGCTGACTATTCCCTCTTAGCTCTGGTCTGGTTCATCGTGGAAATAAACTGCAGTTTCATCTCACAAGCTGAAGACAAAGTCAGCCAGCTCAGGAATCTCCACAGCAGACTTGCAAAAGTATCTGTTCTGGCTCCTCTCCTTTTCAACATATATACCTACAACCTAAAAACAACTAAGGCCAATAAGTACATGTACGCAGATGACTTATGTCTTGCGGACGTTGGTAATTATCTACAGGGTCACTTGCCCAGGACATTAATTCTCTGTCCGTTTACCTTTGTCAGTGGAATCTTAGATTAAGTGAGTCTAAGATGATAGCCACAACCTTCCATCTGAACAATCACCTGGCCAATCAACTCCTGACCGCCTGTGTTGAGGACAGTCCACCCCATTTCCAGCCAGTTGCCACTTATTTAGGAATCAATCTGGACCACAGTCTAACACACCAACCTCATCTAGGACACTTAAAGAAAAAGATCACCTCCCATACTGCCAAAACCCAGGATCCTCCTCGGAAGTAGAGGCAAATGTTCTACAAACCTCAGTCCTGGTGCTGATATTCACTCCAGCAAAATATTTTGCAGCAGTTTGGGGAAGATGTAGTCATGTGAGTCTTGTTTATTCAGAGCAGAACACAACCACCCATATCATTAGTGGTTGCCTTAGCCACACATTAACATTAACTTTGTATTTGTTGGCTCAGATAGCTCCCCAAAAGAGAAGACAAGATAACGTCACCCTAAAACAGTATGGAGGGCTATGACACATTAAAGCAACCTGCTGCACACAAGGCTGACAATGATTCCAATAGGTGCAAATAAGCAATGCATAATTCCACAAGAAGATCTGCTTGCCTCCAGGAGAAAACACCTACACCTGCAGTGATTATGACTGATTTCATTACATCCTTTTGCAATAGCTGTTCATCACTCATGTCTAACACTGCCAAAGCTCAGCTGAACAATGGTATATCAGAGCCAACAGCTGTGTGACAGACTGGCAGCAACTCTGGGATAGAGAGACAGGCATGCTGACTAATTTCAGAAGGCCTTATTTAGATACAACAGTTTGTGATCTGGGATGCAGATCCTAGACTAGGCTTAACAATCTGTGGCCTGGAACAGCCAGAATGGCTGCCACAACACAGAAATTTGGCTTAATCCAGTCTCCACAACGTGACTACCAAGCAGCAAAGCAGATGGTCAAAAATGTGGTAGAGGAGCGCACCATTAGAAGACAGAAGGGTAAATTGTAATGCCTTGCTACCCTCAGTGATGCAGCAGTTAGATGGCTAAACAAACTAGACATTCACTTAAGATGCATACAAAAGAAGTAGGAAGGTTTTTGCAATAATGTCAAAGAAGTTATAGTAGTTTTACAATTTAATCAGCACACAACTACATTCACTGACAGTAAAATTGTGTCAGGAGACATCCCATCCATCCGCCACCTTAAAATCATGGAAGTAAGAAATTAAGGGGGAAAATCTGTGCATTCTTTTCCATCTTCATATTGCATACTCCACAGATAACACATTATAGTGCCCCATAAGACTTTCAATTCAATCTCCAAGATACCCAAAAACCAATCCGTATCCCAATTTCAAATGTGCAATTTAAAGCAAAACCTTAACAGTCATCTCATATGCTTTTATATCAATTATATCAATAAATTAGCATATATGATTTCCACAAATACCATGGCTTCAGGAAGTTATTCTGCCTTAACACTTCTGGAGTCACTGCTAAGGTTTTGCATTAGAATACAAGTTTGATGACTCATGATTGTGATGATTGACACTATGATTTACATATTATATTTTTAAGTAAAAAACTGTTTTAAAGTGGTCTTTTCATAGTGTGAATCACATGCAAACATACCATTCCCCCACACAGATCAGCAGCAAGGTTTGAAACCTCTGACGTTCAAGAGTGCTAAATTAGACCCTTACTATTTGAGCTACAGGAGTAATTGCAAGTCCCTTTCCAGATCAGCCACTGGAGAAGGACTTGACACACATTCAGAGTGGGTAACACAACTATTTTATTATTCAGCAGTAGAATACTGATAATCAGGAACCTAGATTCTATCCTAGACTCTGGTAGAGGAGTGTGAGTAATATAGTGGTTAGAAATAGTACAGTAGTTTAGACACACTGAAATGTAGTATAGTGCAATTATAAAATTTGGGTTGGTCATGTTAGAAAGCTTGACTCTATGCCTGCAATGACTTTGCACAAGCTCTCTGCCAATTTAGTTAAAAATTGTGGGTGAGTGGGTGGGGGAATGTTCAGTAGCTCTTCCCTGTCTCCTAGACTGGAGTTCATGACAGCAGTCAATAGTAAGGCTAGTAAATTGCACAGGAATTTAAACATCACTAAGAGTAGAGATTTAAATTCTCGGTCTCCTCCTTTCCAGCTCAGGGAACTTTTCCTAAGCTATACTACCATTTGATTAGGGAGTGTTTTTTTGTGTGTCTCATGTTTTTTTAACCACCCCCTGAAGCAGGTAAATGGTGTTCACAGACTGGTAAAAAAATTAATATTTGGTGGGTTTATCATTTTCCATTATGGTTAAGAAGTTATAAAATATTCTATGCCCTAACACTGTTGATATATAACCAATTTTCTAGAAACTTGTAGAAAAGGAAGAAGAGGAAGATTCTAAACCAAAAGAGGGATAGGATGGGTTGGGAGGATTGATCATAGGGTAGAATAGAGTCATGTGGCCAGTGAGGTTGCGGTTTAATTGGTGTAGGGTTTGGGAGAAAATAGGATAAAGAGATAGATGGGAGAGAAGAGGGGACTGGCACTAGGAATGAACAGTAAAAAAGTGACAGATGGATAAATATTTGTTTTTGCCTGCCAAGCCTTTTCATGCAATATATCCCAGTTTTTCATTCTAACAGGATAAGTGAGTAGGAAAAGGAAGGGTAGTCCCTTCTTTTTCCCAACCAAAACACTTCTCAGTAACCCCCATGAGCAAGGTGTCCCATTTTTTCCTCTTTGACAAGCACGATCAACCTACAAGGTGTGGAGGAGAGAGATGCAGATTGCTACCTGCAACTCCCCTATTTATTTTGGGTACCAGATGTCATTGCTCATATGTCACAATGTATATATACCTAAATGGATCCAAAAAATTATGTGAGACCTGAGACTGATTTAATTAACTTACCCTGGGGAACATAAATGAATGGCCACAAGCTCCAGCCAACAAGCATATCTTCTGGATACATGAATTCCCATGATGTTGCTGGTCCCTCCTGGGTGATGATGATTGTTAAGGACTTTCAAAGCAAATAATACTCCTAAAAACAATAAAAATCACACCAAGAAAGAAATAGTTGACTTCAGATGATGTGAAAAACTCAACTGCAAAACAAACAAAAATGTCTGATAACATCTGGGGTGTTTTGAGGAATCCCTGAACTTGGGGCCAAGTATACTCAGCGCTGAGAAATGAAACTGGTCAAAAGCCAAAATAAATGACTGGGTCTGATTAGACAAAGATACTGCAGAATGTTAAATAGCCAGGGCTGGTAGAAAAATCTGAGCAGCAGCAGAGGACAGAAAGCGAACCTTTGGTTAGAAAATAAGTAGGAAGGGTTCTAGAGATAAATGAGAAACTGGCTTTTTGAACAAAGAGAGTGGAGTTTTTCCTCCACAGCCAGTACCTTTGAGGACTAATAATCTAAAAGCTAGTGGCGTTCTCTGTCTGCCCTGTGCTGAAAGCACAAGAGCAGCAATCTTAAGATTACAAGTATTCATAACAAAAATATTTTTCAGTATTTGCTGCTGACTTTGATTGTGCAGAAACTGTAAACTTAAATATATAATAGAAAAAGAAAACTATTCACTTTACAATAACTGTAATTCGACAAAACATGTTGGCCATACATATCCCACTCTTGGTGTGCATGTACTACACGCATTCAAGTTTGGAGTCTTTTGGCCAGCAGTGTACGTTGAGGCTGGACCTCTGTTCTGTGAGTCCTCATGCCTCCACCCAGAAAATCTAAATTCAAGTGCATGGGCACACACGCACCAAGAGTGAAAGATATACATATGTATGAACAAGCACTCAAAGAAGTAGTGATGGATATTACCTGTTCTAATCCATGTTCATCAGAGAAAATATTTCCATTTTCTATATTATAAAATTTTACTATACAGAATCTATAAATGTGCACTTCACTAAATTAACCTGTACCTCCTGAATGCCTTACCTGAAAAGCCTACGGCACAATTCATTTTGTATGAAGGGTCATTCAGAAGTCCTGCAAGTGCAAATTCCAACACCATGTACACAATGCCAATCAGCACTGAAAATACTGCAATTATATACCCAAACAATATGCTTCCAAGCTTACGTTCCAACTTTATCCCCTTCCAAAGCAAGGAGACCATGTTAAAATATAAATGCCAATCATCTGCATGGTGAACTGGCGCAAGCAGCAAACGTTGCCAGTCTTTCTGGTAATAACTTTGGTCTACACTGATACACACTTTCAGCAGTGGTTTCAGAGGCTTCAAAAAAAGAAAAACGTTCAGTGCTAGGGTCCCAAGTGTTACAGGTGGAATGTTTTCAAGCCCAAATTGAAATACTTGAGAAAGTAGCAAGATTAGTCCAACATCTACTCCTCTCTGTCTTCGCTGCATAATCACTTCTTATTCTGGGAAATTATAGGATTGTTCCAATTTCCAGTCTATTGTTGGAATCCAAAAATACACAGGTTTAGGAAATTCTGAAAGAAAAATAGATCTATATTAACTGACATACAATTATTTTATCAATAACTAATCAAACACACAAGGGGCATTTTCAAGCTCACTGGATGTTTTCTAAAAATACATGGAATATTCTGCAGAATTTTCTCAATTGTAACAGATACACACAGCACAGTTAAAGACAAAAATACAATTTACTTTAACGAAGTTCAAGTACACAAGTTGACCATAAATACAGGATGATGTTCTGCATCCTTGTGTAAGGTCTGAGTTAAAGGACTTTGCACAGATTCATAAAGGCATGAAAAAGAGAAAGGAACCTGCGAGAACAGCTACACTTTGCATCTCACATCCCTATGTAGGGCTGTAGTTGATCTATGCTGTTCATGAATGTGCTAGCCATGTTTCCACCTCCACCCTGATCTACTCACAACTAACTTGTGACCCCAAACTGTCATGAAGGAGTTGGAAAGTTCCTCTCTATGGTCTCAACATTCTGGTATTCCATTTTTAGTTTTCCATGGCCCTAGAGGCAATCACAGTATTTGAGTCTCATTCTATCTGAAATCCTCTCACTATCTTTCTTTCTAAATTTTACAGATATTCAAGAAACACTAAGAATGGTAATCTAAATGACTATAAAGAAAAGGAGTACTTGTGGCACCTTAGAGACTAACCAATTTATTTGAGCATAAGCTTTCGTGAGCTACAGCTCACTCAAATAAATTCGTTAGTCTCTAAGGTGCCACAAGTACTCCTTTTCTTTTTTGCGAATACAGACTAACACGGCTGTTACTCTGAAACCTAAATGACTACGTCAGGTTGCAATATAAAAAAAATCTGCTCATATAGTTAAGTGGTTCCACATAAGAACTTACTTTAAAAACTGAGACTATTAATGTAGTTCTTGGAAAAACCTTGTAGAGTGGTGAAAATACATATTTCTTTAAGCTATAGCAGAAATGAGCCGGGGTGAAAGTAACATTCAACACTTACTGGTACGGTGGCCAACTCAGCCCCTGGAAGGGGCAGGGCCTCGGACGGAAGGGGTGGAGCTCAGTGTCCCCCAGCCTGCCCAGCTGCACTGCCTGGCCCACAGCACCCGGGGCTCCAGCAGTGATTTAAAGGGCCCAGGGCTCTAGCCGCAGCCCTGGGCCCTTTTAAAACACCAGCCCCACGGCAGCTGCTCCTCCCCGGCCCCGTTGGCGGCCTGGGGGGGTAGAAGGGGCAACGATGTTAAAGCACTGCTGTGGCAGCGCTTTAAGCAGGGTCCTTTGCCACAGCAGCGCTTTAATGTCGTCAGCTGAGTATGGGCCGGTACCGGCGGCCACTTTTTACTGGTATGCCATACTGGCTTACTTTCACCCCTGAAATGAGCATAAAAGAACAGTAGTACAAACTAGAAATAAAAATTCCACATAAGTATACTCAATGGGAGAGATTCTTGCTCCCTCTCTTCCCCATCAAGTAAAATGATTTAAGAAACGTAAAAAGCTCCAAGAGCCCTGGGTGTGGCTGGGGGCAAAGAAGGAGGAGAATTCTTCAAGCACGGGAAACTGAGGAAGACAGTCACAGGCTGTCCTTTGAGGACTGTTGTAAGTCCTGGTGTACGTGTAGCGCTGCAGAGACTCTGGAAAGCAGAGCTGCCTATAGGCAGGTGGGGACGGGCTGTTACAATTCTGACAACGCCTCACGGCTTTCTAAATTACACCGGGGGGCACCCCAGAATCAAGAGGGCATGTGTATGGTTTAAAGTCATCATTTTCCCCCACGTCCTGGGGTGTGTGTTCTGTACAGCACCTCTAAGAGATACAGCACAGAATTTCACCCAGTATATGTATTAATCTACAGAACCAGGAATAAAGATCAAATTCATCACAGTCAACTTATCTTTCAAAATTACACCATGAAATCATTTCCATGCTTTCCAAAGTTCTTATCTCAACATAACAATACTCAAGACGTTTTCCAGATAAAAACCATTATTTAAAAAAAAAGAATATTTATATATGATATAAAAGTAGCAGTGGCTTATTTTGGTTTAGCTTAAGTCTGTATTTCACAGCTCTGCATTATTAGAATTGAGAGCCTTATAAACCATTGCAATGGGGAAGAATTCCAGCTTCCTAATGGGACCCAGCACTCGCTAATATTCTTGGAATTGCCAGAGATAAGCCCTGTTTTAAATGTAATATTTTTATTTTCAAAGAAGTTATCTGAGGTCATTTGAGAGTTTATGGCTCCCTCTCTGCTCTCTACATATTTGGATTCATGATGTAGTGACCTCACGCAATAACCACAGTATTATCATTAAAGCATTTTAGTGTTTGTGGTTCTAGATTAGACATTTTACAAGACATATTAAACGTTTTCCCCCTCATGGAATCACTAAAAGGAAGAGTTAAAGCTGTTTCAGTTTTTTAACCATCCATTTCTTATCTCAATATGTTTGGATTTCTCTTAAATGCAATCTCAACTTTGAATTTCCTGGGTATATAACACTTAGGCCTAGAGAGAAGTACAATTTTACTTTTTTTTTTAAACACGTAAGTTACTAATACATACTCTCACCTTTGCATATATTTTTGCCTGGGATTTACTGAATAGTTTTAAATTATTAAAACATCATACATGAACACAATACAAGAAACCCAAAGAGAAAGAAACCATTCACTAATTTCTAACAATCTGAAGATATGTAGTATGAACCTTAATAAAAAAAAAAAGTTTAACTTTTACAGGCAGATTCACTGGTACATTACAGCAGGCAGATTCTACCAGACAGTTAAGCTGGGTTTACATCACAAAAGGAGCTTAAAGCAATCAAAGTGTATTGGGTGAACCAGGCCCTTGTTTTGCAATTGACTTATTGGTTTAGATTAAATGGCTGTGTTAGTGTCATTACATGAAAGAGACACAGGGAGAACCCAGTCCCTGGGTCCCAATGTCCATATGCTTTACGGGCTCCCCCTGTATTTCTGCTTAAGTTCCCCTGGCAGTGCTGCCTAAGTGTGCAGTGGGACTGAGGTAGCAGCACTATGGAGAGTCTCTCAAGCACTGATGCTCTAGCTAGCATGCAGTGAAAAAAAAATTATAAAAAAAAAAAATCTTTAAACAGTCGTAGCTGAGCCAAGTAATCAATAAACCAATGAGAACTTTTGACACAGGCCCAATCTCCCTCTACTACTGAGTCACTGAAACCAACAGAACCATTGCATGCAAAATAGCTGCAGAAAAATTATAGGGATTAGTTAGTTACTTGAGGCATCACAATGGCTCATTTAATAGAGTTATCTGAGATGTGACCTGAGCTTGCCTGTAGCCTGTACTAGATGCAATCATCAATAATTTGACTTAATTGCAAACTAATTACTTCAAATTTAGTCTATGAACAAGACTTCAGTTAAGTACATGAGAAATTTGAAGTGTCTGCATTATTCCCCTGACAATGTCATTCAGGACAGTGAAGTACCCTTACTTATGCTGGCAAAATGTCCATGAAGACCCAGATCAATAATGTCACAGTAACACATGTACCTGCTCCTCTGTCCCCTTTCTGGTGTCTCTGAGTGCACTTCCCTCAGGTGTTATGCCTTGTACCTTTACCTCTCCGGAGGTGGAACTCTGCGATTCTACTTTTAGACTAGGCCATGGGCTGCAGTACCCTATGTATCAATTGAGCTTATCCAGGAGGTCTGACGGGTTTCAGCACCTGGAATTTTTCTCTTTGGGAATCTGTGACTAGTGGTGGATATAGTGACCAAACAGTCTTTTTAAACCCAAAATATTGTTTACTTTAACAGTAGGCACAAAGCAGAAGACATAAAAGGCTTTCAAAACAACACCACAATATATAAACACTCTTACCTAAAGTCTTACTATCCTCAATGGTAACCCAGGCAGCCCTGACTTCTTCAGACATCCCTAAGGGGTGCCTGTGTGTCAGTCTAGTTCCTGTTGAACTCCTCTCTGAACAGTCAACCCCTTTTGAGACAGAGTACCTTTTTAAAACTACTATATTTCTTTTGATCTTCAGGTTCCCAGACCATGGTCCAGATCATCAAAACCAGTTTTGTAAATTGGCTGGAGTAAGGAGTTAGAATCTTAAGAGTTAATAGTTTGGGCAAAGTGTCTTAAATGTAATTAAGTGTTAGCTGAGAAGTGGCTTATCTTGAGCCATTCTTCTTCCCTTCCTGCTTGTTCTCCTTACAGTTCCCCTTAAAGTAAACCAATATATTCATACAGTTAACACACTCAATTACCAGGTCAATACATACTACTCATAATTTATTACAGAGCACGTCCCTCACAGATGTTTACAGTAATTTCTCCAAGAACATAATATAAGAACAGCCATACTGGGTAAGACCAAAGGTCTATCTAGCCCAGTATCCTGTCTTCCGACAGTTGCCAATGCCAGGTGTCCCAGAGGGAATGAACACAACAGATAATCATCGAGTGATCCATCTCCTGTCGCCCATTCCCCGCTTCTCGCAAATAGAGGTTAGGGACACCATTGATGGACCTATCCCCCATGAATTTATCTAGTTCTTTTTTTAATCCTGTTATAGTCTTGGCCTTCACAACATCCTTTGACAAGGAGTTCCACAGGTTGACTGTGTGTTGTGTGAAGAAATACTTCCTTTTGTTTGTTTTAAACCTGCTGCCTATTAATTTCATTTGGTGACCCCTAGTTCTTGCATTATGACAAGGAGCAAATGACACTTCCTTATTACTTTCTCCACAACAGTATTCATTTTATAGACCTCAACCATATCCCCCGTTGGTCATCTCTTTTCCAAGATGAAAAGTCCCAGTCTTATTAATCTCTCCTCATATGGAAGCTGTTCCATACCCCTAATAATTTTTGTTGCCCTTCTCTGAACCTTTTCCAATACATCTTTTTTTGAGATGGGGAGGCTACATCTGCACACAGTACCATAGATTTATATAGAGGCAATATGATATTTTCTGTCCTCTTATCTAACCCTTTCTTAATGATTCCAAACGTTCTGTTCGCTTTTTTGACTGCCACTGCACATTGAATGGATGTTTTCAGAGAACTATCCACAACGACTCCAAGATCTTTCTTGAGCGATAACAGCCAATTTAGATCCCATCATCTTATACATATAGTTGGGATTATGTTTTCCAATGTGCATTACTTTGCATTTATCAACGTTTAATTTGATCTGCTCTTTTGTTGCCAAGTCACACAGTTTTGAGAGATCCTTTTGTAGCTCTTCACAGTCTACCTGGGATTTAACTATCTTGAGTAGTTTTGTATCATCTGAAAATTTTGCCATCTCACCCCTTTTTCCAGTTTATTTACGAATATGTTGAATAGGACTGGGCCCAGTACAGACCCATGGGGACACCACTATTTACTTCTCTCCATTCTGAAAACTGACCTTTTGTTCCTACCCTTTGTTTCCTATCTTTTAACCAGTTACCAATTCATGAGAGGACCTTCCCTCTTATCCCATGACCGCTTACTTTGCTTCAGAGCCTTTGGTGAGGGACCTTGTCAAAGGCTTTCTGAATATCTGAGTACACTATAGCCACTGGATCCCCCTTGTCCACATGCTTGTTGATCCCCTCAAAGAATTCTAGTAGATTGGTGAGACATGATTTCCCTTTACAAAAAACATGTTGACTCTTCCTCAAAAAATTATTTTAATCTATGTGTCTGACAATTTTGTTCTTTAGTATAGTTTCAACCTGTTTGCCTGGTACTGAAGTCAGACTTACCAGGCTATAATTGCCGGGATCACCTCTGGAGCCCTTTTTAAAAATTGGCATCACATTAGCTATTCTCAAGTCATTTGGTACAGAAGTGGATTTAATGATAGGATACAAACTACAGTTAATAGTTTTGATATTTTTCACATTTGAGTTCCTTCAGAACTCTTGAGTGAATGTCATCTGGTCCTGGTGACTTATTACTGGTTAGCTTGTCAATTTGTTCCAAAACCTCCTCTAACACCACCTCAATCTGGGATAGTTCCTCAGATTTGTCACCTAAAAAGAATGGCTTAGGCTTGGGAATTTCTCTCAAATCCTCAGCCGTGAAGACTGATGCAAAGAATTCATTTAATTTCTCCGCAATGGCCTTATTGTCCTTGAGTGCTCCTTTAGCACCTCAATCGTCCAGTGGCCCCACTGGTTGTTTAGCTGGCTTCCTGCTTCTGATGTACTTAAAAATTTTTTGCTATTACTTTTTGAGTCTTTGGCTAAATGTTATTCAAATTCTTTTTTGGCCTTCCTAATTATATTTTTACACTTCATTTGCCAGAGTTTATGCTCCTTTCTATTTTCCTCACTAGGATTTAATTTCCACTTTTTAAACAATGCCTTTTTGTCTCTCAGTACTTCATTTACTTTGTTGTTTAGCCATGGTGGCACTTTTTTGGTTCTCTTCCTATGTTTTTTAATTTGGGGTATACATTAAAGTTGAGCCTCTATTATGGTATCTTTAAAAAAAGTTTCCATGCAGCTTGCAGGCATTTCACTTTTGGCACTGTACCTTCTAAGGATTCAGAAACTGTAGCAATTTTAATTGAAAGTTTTCAAAATTCATGAGCTGAATTACACAGAACTAGCAAGATGCTCCAATCTTTCGACCAGCATACTAGTGGAGTCTTTCGTTTTGGTGAGTCTCATTCTGCAAAAACTGTGGCAACCGAAAACCTGTTGGTACACCCTTTTGAAGAAGGTGAGATCAAACACAATTTCAATGACACAGCTAAAACCGATAAAGGAAACCATTGGCAAGGAGCCACTCCAGGACATCAGGGAACTAAAGGAAAAAGAGAACGTTAAAGGATACAGAAGCACAATACATACCAAAGCTGAACTCCACAATGGAGTTGGAGAAGTGTAACCTACCTAAGCTGGTGCAGTTCAGAAGAAACTGAAATACAATGTTCTAAATGGCACCAGACCAACTGCCAATGTCATAAGAATGAGGCTCGTCTACCCACCTATGCCCTACAGAGCCATATATCTTTCAGCTAAAGTAGTTCAGCCCTGTCATAAGCCAGACTCAGAACAAAGAGTAGAAATATAATAAAAACTGTATATTTACAGAAATGTATCTATCATAAGAGATACTGTCAACTGGATATATTTAAAATCTTTTTTAAAAGTCAGAGTATTTTTCTGCTCCCCTGTTGATGTTTAGAATGCGCTCTGAGCAGGCTCAAACCTTATCACTGGAACATCCTCAAGCTTGTTTCTCCTTCCCTTTCTCTCTTTGCACAATCCTACTTACTACCCATTTTGGTTTTGTTTCCAGTTGCAACACCAAAGCTGTCAAACACCCTCTTTTGCAGAGCCTGAAAAGGGGCTTGCACTTCAGCAAAACAGTGAAACTGACTATATTCAAAGTATTACCAAATGCATAATATAAACAAGCTGAAAAATAAGAGAAAAAGAACTGGTTTTCCTTTCATCTGATAAAAAATTGAAAAATTCACACCCTGAGCAATACAGTTAAGCTGACCTAAACCCTGATTTAAATTTTTCCACTGACCTAGCTACTGCAGCTCGGGGAGAGGCCTTTCCTACATCAATGGAAAACCCCCTTCTGTCGATGTAGAAAGCATGTACACCATGGATTCTCAACTTTTTTCTTTCTGAGGTCCCCCCCATGCTATAAAAACTCCAAAGCACACCTCTGTCACAGTAACTGATTTTCTGCATATAAAAGCCAGGGCCAGCGTTAGGAGGTAGCAAGCAGGGCAATTGCCTGGGGCTCAATGCCACCCGGATCACTGTGAAGCTACATTGCTCAAGCTTCAGCCCTGGGTGGTAGTGTTGTACCAATAAATTAAAAACCAGCAGGATCTTATTAAAGGGAAAAAGGCAAAATACCACATTTATTGTGAATACAGAAAGAATCATAGTAAGCAGTTAGTTACAGCTGTAACATTCCATTCAATCTCATCTTTATTCACTCATTCATTCATACAAACACACACACACACACACACAGGTTCTGCAAGGTTGTTATCATAGTAAGCAGTTAGTTATAGCTATAACATTCCATTCAATCTCATATTTATTCACACATTCACACATTCACACACACACACACACACACACAGGTTCTGCAAGGTTGTCATCATAGTTACCAGCCTTAGAGTTGCTCATGCCAAGCCACTGGCCAGGTGGCCTGGACATGAGGAGGGAGCAGGGCCTTGTCAGATGCTCATCTGATGCTCCTGGAAGTTGGTTTGCAGAATCAGACCCCAAAGTTCTCACTTTTTAAGAGTCTATTTTTATAGGAATTTCTTCCTATGCCAGTCTATGGGAATTGCTTCATCATGCTGTTGCTGAATCAATCAGCAGATAGCACATTCCTGACGGCTCCAAGAAGTTATCTTGTTCTTTGGTTCTCCCATTCTTGAGGCTGTTGGGTGGATTCCAGTCTGCCCTCCGGGGGTCCTCTGGTTATTTCCACTTGACGCCTTCTTCAGCCGATGGACACTGGATTCTTAGGCTGGCACCTCCCTGATCATTCAGTTGTTATCCACACCAAGCATCCGTCCACATACATCCTCTATCTCTATTTTAATCACAATTGTTAATACAACAAAAGGGCGGGGAGTCTCTGGGTGCTGTTTCTGTTGTTAGAGTATTGCTTTGAGTCTCTGTGAATTGCTTTGAGAACAGATTCTGTCTTAGAATGTACTAACACAATTAGCAGCTTGCAAGTTTCACACATAGAGGGAGAGAAACAGTACCAAAACCCAAGAGACCTCTTAATTAGTAATACCCTGGAATTTAAACTATGGGGAATCAAACTCATTTGTGATTTTAATACAGAACTTCTTTAATATGATCCAACAGTAGGGCTCAGGGCCCCCGGGCTTCAGCGCCATGTGGTGAAGCTTCGGCTTTCTTTCCTGGGCCCCAGCAAGTCTAACATTGGCCCTGCTTGGCAAACCCCATGAAACCTGCTCGCAGCTCCCCCAGAGGGCCCCGAACCGCTGGTTGAGAAACAATGGTCTACACTACACTATGGTAGACATGCTTAGTTACAGCAATCTAAAGCTACTTTATTACTGAACAAAAGCATGAGGAGGAGGGGATTAACATATTTGCACGCTGACTTCACATCTTTGGCTGATTCACCTTAACTTTCCTGAACGTTCCCATGTAAACAATTCCCAAAATTAACAAAGATGTATTTTGCAAGCAGCACCCTGAATGTTCAGAAGAGACAACGTGATACTCCTTCACCCACATGTAAGTAAATGGCATTAAAATACAAGCTCAGAATCTGCATATGCTTCAGCACATCAGTTATTTTTTCCTTGAGTTCTTCACGGCCTGTAGGATGCCTAAGTTTTCAAGTTTTTCTAGCTCTGAAGTAGGTCTCAAAGAAGATCTGACCTGACCTCCCGTGAAAATAGTAGCATAAATACTGCTGCTTAGAAATTATATGAACAGGAGAATGGCCACACTGGATCAGACTAATAGTCCATCTAGCCCTGTATTCTGTGACAGATGCTTCAGAAGGAATGAACAGTACAGGGCAACTATCAAATGATCCATCTCCTGTCATCCAGTCCCAGTTTCTAGCGGTCAAAGACTTAGACACAGCCAGAGCATAGGATTATGTCCCTGATCATTTTGGCTAACAGACATGGATGGACCTATCCTTCATGAACTTAACTAGTTCTTTTTTGAACCCAGTTATACTTTTGGCCTTATTCACTACTCAACCCTAATTCATTCCCTGAACACTGTCCACCTTGCGCCCTGAACATAGGGGGCATGTGGAAAATACAGGATGTGATCAGGTAATTAAAACTACAATAGAACCTCAGAGTTATAAACACCTCGGGAATGGAGGTTGTTCGTAACTCTGAAACGTTCGTAACTCTGAACATTATCGTTGTTCTTTCAAAAGTTTACAACTGAACACTGACTTAAAACAGCTTTGAAACTTTACCATGCAGAAGAAAAATGCTGCTTTCCCTTTATTTTTTAGTAGTTTATGTTTAACACAGTACTGTACTGTATTTGCTTTTTTATTTATTTATTTTGTCACTGCTGCTTGATTGTGTACTTCCGGTCCAAATGAGGTGTGCGGTTGACTGGTCAGTTCATAACTCTGAGGTTCTACTACATACCATAACACATATGCACAAGAGGGCCAAATTAAGGTTGCATGGTCAACCTAAATTCTGGCATTTGCAATCTTAATATTCTTTTAACACAGTATTGTTGTAGATAATTTCCCGGGGCTATGGTGTTAAAAAAAGGAAAAACAAATTATATTATGTGTAATTGTAACACTCACCACCTCTACCATGCATCAGCACTGCAGCAAGAGACTTCTACTTCTTTTGTTACACCAATAACTAATTAGGTTGCAACAAGAGAAGGCTATTATTTCAGAGGGTGAATGGCTATTGAAACTATATGCTGGGTTTGGGGGCTGTTTGAGGAGAGCCCCTGCCCCACATAGTGTCCCCAGAGGGTGGGGAGGGAGCCACTGGGCCATCTGCTTGGTCTAGGGGGTGGAGCTGACAGAGGGAGTCCCAATGCAGTGTGTGCTGGTTATGCTGATTTTTTGGTGGGAGAGTGGGCACAGCTCTTTAGAATGTTTAGTTATTTTTTGCATGCTGCCAAAATTTTGTTGATAATACAAGCAACAGAAAGGAAAAGGGCAATTTTTAAAAGTTCATAATTCAACTAAACCTGAACAAAATTTTTTTTGGGGAGGGGGGCTCTTATCTGGCTCTACAGGGCTGTCTTCCTGTTGAATTTCAAAGACCTGTTGTAAATAACAGAGGTGTTAGAACTTTTCAACAAAACAGTAACAAAAAACTTTTATGAAGAAAAGTGGGGGGTAGCCTAAATATAGCAATTGCAACCAGCTCCCCCAATAGCAATATACAAAGAAATACATCAGAATTTTCAGTAAGAATGCTCCAGTTAATGCAATAGTGCAAAAGTTGTTGTTTCTTCTTAACTCAAGATCCTAAAACTAGAAAGAAAATTGTCTTTTATAATTACAATATATTTCTCATACAGTATAGTTACATTTCATTAAAATGTATGTAGCATGTGTATAGTATCAAAACAATGCATTTCACTACTTATATTTAAAAAACAAATTTAAAATAATGTATTGGTATGAAATTGTCCTGTACATTATTGTATCCCTTATCAAATTTATCGAAAAAAATAGACTAACAGACTGATAGTTTTATACATACTATTCTATTTCTCCCCATCAATTTAAATGAAATACATTGTTTATTTTTGAACGTTTGGTTTCCCAAAAATTAAAATAAGAATTCTTACAAAAACAGAAGAAATCCCTGGATCAAAAATAAAAAGCATACCGTAGAATTCTAAGAAATTCCTTATAGAATTCTAAGAGAGTAACCCAAAATATGACAACAAGAAACAGCATTACTTTAAGGTTCAAAATTCACTCATGAGCCTCACATTTAAATTACGAAAAAGAGAGTATAAAAAGTAAGTAACACAAAAAATATTTGGCACTGGTTAGTATACGACAAAGTAAAACAACTTGATAGTGCATGTGAAATGGTGGTTACCACCTAAGTGCCTCCTCATGGCCAAAGGTCATGCAGCAGCACCCTGCCTCTGTTTTTCTGACTCCTTCACTGGACACCAAAGAGCCACCTCACTCTCCCCTTATATCAGGGCGGATCAAAGTGCACACATTCTCCACCATATATAGGCTTGTCTGAATTCTATTTTAATTAATAACTGTCAGTAAATGTACATTTCAGCTGACATACAACTCACACACACACACACAAAACCCACACATACACACCACCCACCCACCACAATTGGTAACAGTTAGCACGCCTGCGGTGATAGTTTGCCTCCTTGCAGTCATGGCCAGGGGTCTCAGCTCCACTGGGCTGGGCAACTGCAGCCTCCCCTATTATATCTTGTGCCCGTATCTCGAGCTCCTTTGACATGCAGGGAGCCCCCTGCAGCCCCGCTGACAGCACTGCCCTAACCATACATCCCCCTTAACTTCCTACAACTGTAAAAATAAAAATAATCAAAATTAGAAAAAAAATAAAAATCAAGCTCTTCCATGCCTAACCATATGTGGCACAGCATGACTTCTTCACAGATTAACAAGCACTTATTGCCATACCCAGACACCTTTAAGTAGGTTTATTTGTCCAAACATAAGCACAGACAAAAACAGTTCCTCCACGGATCTTCTGTCCTAGGATTTCACGGCCTGCCCTCCCAGGGGTCTCTGGTAATCCTGCTTCTTGTAGCTTCCCAGGCACAGTCAGGTCTCATTCTCCTTCTGGAACACCGGCCCCAGGGCTGTCCCCATTAGCACCTAGCCCCTTATTCCAGAGACTCACCCCTATAGTTAGCTCCGCTCCTCTGTAGTTCCTCTCCCCAGGCATATCCTGCTCCAATCACTCTTTTTCTCTTCCCGCCCTCCAACAGGCATTTATAGCCACAGGTGTAGTCCTACCCCCTTAATTGGCTGAACTGGGCTCACCTGCTCTGACACAGGGGAACTGGGCCTGGTCTACTCACAGGGACCAGCTACCCTGTGACAGTGCCTTCGTTTCCAAAGAATTTTTCTTTCCCCCTGAAAACACACAAGACACAGGAGTGCTCACTTTCACAGCAATATCTCTGGCTGAGAACAAAGATTTCTCAGCTATTGCAGAGAAAAGGATGCAGAATAATCATTCCCTTCATTTCAGCACCTACAAAACAGCAGCTCATTTAGGCCCCAATTCGGAAAAGCATCCCTATTCAGTACAGCACTTAAGCATGTGCCTAGGGGGCTTGCATTAATTGGGGCAATACTTGGAAGCACTGTATTGCAATAAAATGGTTATTTCTCTTTCTGCCACATCTCTTAGACTCTGTTTACTCCTTTCAAGGTATGTTTCCTTTGAATCTTCCTCTCATTCTAATTCTATACCTTTTTTACATCAGCCCTTTATGTCTGGGACAGGTGCCTTCCTTTGTGTCAAAGATCCTTCCCCTCCTCCTTCAAAACACACTTCTTTCATCTGACTTTACATCCCTAATGTCAATTTCGTCATTCTTGCCTGTTCATAACAAAACAAAGAAATAAATACAGAACAGCAATTGATTAAATTACCTGAATTCTCAATAAATTTTCCTCTTTACCACAGCATTCCATTTTGCCTACTTTATTCATCCTTGGTTCCTCTGGCTTTCATCACTTCTGATAATTATATTAATCCAAGGTCCTTACTATAATAATCACTGTAAGGTCCTTGAAAGTGTGGGCCCCTTACTGAATGAGGGAGGCAACCTAGTGACAGAGGATGTGGAAAAAGCTAATGTACTCAGTGCTTTTTTTGCCTCTGTCTTCACGAACGAGGTCAGCTCCCAGACTGCTGCACTGGGCAGCACAGCATGGGGAGGAGGTGACCAGCCCTCTGTGGAGAAAGAAGTGGTTCAGGACTATTTAGAAAAGCTGGACGTGCACAAGTCCATGGGGCCGAATGCGCTGCAACCAGAAGCGCTACAGGAGTTGGCGGATGTGATTGCAGAGCCATTGGCCATTATCTTTGAAAACTCATGGCGATAGGGGGAGGTCCCAGACGACTGGAAAAAGACTAATGTAGTGCCCATCTTTAAGAAAGGGAAGGAGGAGGATCCGGGGAACTACAGGCCAGTCAACCTCACCTCAGTCCCTGGAAAAATCATGGAGCAGGTCCTCAAGGAATCAATTCTGAAGCACTTAGAGGAGAGGAAAGTGATCAGGAACAGTCAGCATGGATTCACCAAGGGCAAGTCATGCCTGACTAATCTAATTGCCTTCTATGACGAGATAACTGGCTCTGTGGATGAGGGGAAAGCGGTGGACGTGTTGTTCCTTGACTTTAGCAAAGCTTTTGACACGGTCTACCACAGTATTCTTGCCAGCAAGTTAAAGAAGTACGGGCTGGATGAATGGACTACAAGATGGATAGAAAGCTGGCTAGATTGTCGGGCTCAACGGGTAGTGATCAATGGCTCCATGTCTAGTTGGCAGCCAGTATCAAGTGGAGTGCCCCAAGGGTCGGTCCTGGGGCCGATTTAGTTCAATATCTTCATAAATGATCTGGAGGATGGCGTGGATTGCACCCTCAGCAAGTTTGCAGATGACACTAAACTGGGAGGAGAGGTAGATATGCTGGAGGGTAGGGACAGGATACAGAGGGACCTAGACAAATTAGAGGATTGGGCCAAAAGAAATCTGATGAAGTTCAACAAGGAGAAGTGCAGAGTCCTGCACTTAGGATGGAAGAATCCCATGCACCGCTACAGACTAGGGACCGAATGGCTAGGCAGCAGTTCTGCAGAAAAGAACCTATGGGTTACAGTGGACGAGAAGCTGGATACGAGTCAACAGTGTGCCATTGTTGCCAAGAAGACCAATAGCATTTTGGGATGTATAAGTAGGGGCATTGCCAGCAGATCGAAGGACGTGATCATTCCCCTCTATTCGACACTGGTGAGGCCTCATCTGGAGTACTGTGTCCAGTTTTGGGCCCCACACTACAAGAAGGATGTGGGAAAAATTGGAAAACGTCCAGTGGAGGGCCACAAAAATGATTAGGGGACTGGAACACATGATTTATGAGGAGAGGCTGAGGGAACTGGGATTGTTTAATCTGCGGAAGAGAAAAGAGAAGAGAAGAGAAGAGAAGAGAAGAGAAGAGAAGAGAAGAGAAGAGGAGCTGCTTTCAACTACCTGAAAGGGGGTTCCAAAGAGGATGGATCTAGACTGTTCTCAGTGGTAGCAGATGACAGAACAAGGAGTAATGGTCTCAAGTTGCAGTGAGGGAGGTTTAGATTAGATATTAGGAAAAACTTTTTCACTAGGAGGGTGGTGAAACACTGGAATGCGTTACCTAGGGAGGTGGTGGAATCTCCTTCCTTTGAAATTTTTAAGGTCAGGCTTGACAAAGCCCTGGCTGGGATGATTTAGTTGGGGATCGGTCCTGCTTTGAGCAGGGGGTTGGACTAGATGACCTCCTGAGGTCCCTTCCAACCCTGATATTCTATGATTCAGAAATTTTGCCTTTTTATCTTTTTAATTGTTTAACCGGTTAACTTTTTAAACGATATTTACATCCCTAACTACAACAGGTCCCAAATCTTACTGGGACCTCTGAAGGCTATTATAATGTGAATAAATAATAGTAATGGTAATGTATCCTCAAAAATATGTCATCCAAGAAGCTTTATATTTGGCCCCTATAAGTGAAACACACAAGGAAGATAGCAAACAGTTTCTAGAGAGCCTTTTGGAATGCAATTCATTTAAAACACATAGTGCTTTCAACTGTCTGAAACATTCTTCCTTCAGCCTCTACTGTGTTTATGAAAAAGCTAATGAGACTTAAAACAATAGAGAACTTATTCTCTTTTTCTCCAACGATTTCCAAAACATGCCACCGCCTCCAAAATGTACACATTTTCAGAATAGGCTTGAACTGGATGTTTGTCTTTAACCTAGACTGCCACGAGTCTGCATTTTTTGTCACCTACTCAAGATAAATGTATGAACTAAACATTCCAGGAATTTGTTTTTGTTTGTTTGTTTTGCACTAATTCAGTGAAAAGCATTTAAGGATTTATTTTTAATTTGAATAGAACCCCTTCTGCTTCAGAAAAATTGTTTGGCAGCCATAGGATATTATACTGTGATTAACGGATTACCCTTATTAAATTGCCTGTTAGTAACATTCCTTAAAATATTTTTATAGATAACAACTACGAATTAATTCTGTTCCTGCTACGTTACTGACTTTCCCTAAAGCAGTAGAGTAGATAACACACCACATAAAAACTCCAGTTTCTGGAGAAAGGGCTGAGCTACAAATGTCTAACAACAAGGACTGGGACTCTGCTTAAGTGAAATACATTTTTAAGGAGGCAAAAACTCAACTCTTGCCTTGGGTCTACATTCTACAAATAAATAGAGAAATAAGACATTGGTGGAGCATTCTTTCCCCTTACCATTCCCCAGGTTAGGTGTTGTAGCCAGAGGTTGTAGACAGTGCAGCCATATTTGAGGCTTTGAAACTGCTTCAGTAATTATGGGGGTGCGAGAACTTGAACCTTGGAAGAGCTGTCATCAATCTTCTCTCAAAAAGCTAAGGGTACTGCAGTAAGAGCAGCCTAGAGCCAAAGTTGATTTGTAATGAGAATTCCTAGTTAGAACACGTGAAATAACTATTTGTAATAAAATCAATGAACAAACAACCTTTGTAAAGTATTAGTGTTGTATCTACCTTAACAATGAAGCAGAATAGAAGCAGAAATTCTATGAAAGAAAAGGCTGGTGGTCCAATGAGGCAAATACTACTCTGGATGATTTACCCTGATTTATCAGGAAGATCTAATTATCTAGGATGCTAAATCTGCAGTATAAAACCAAGCATGTGTTTCAAAGAGTATGTCTACTCTACAGGAACGATACAATACAACGATGGCTATGGTAGTATAATCCCATAACACAAATGCAGCCTACACAAATGGAAGGGGTTTTCCTGTCGCAGTAGGAACACCATCTTCCTGAATGACAGTAGCTAGGTGAACGGAAATATTCTTCCATCAACCTAGCTGTGTCTACGCTGGGGGTTAGGTCAGCATAGCTACATAGGTCAGGGATGTGGATTTTTCACACCTTGACCTAAATGTTAAGTGTAAAGAGGCCAAAGTAATAAGTTAGGCCACTTCCTTTAGCATTACCTTCAATACCTGGAAAATCATCCACTAATGAATTAGAAATGAGAATGCAAGTAGAGAAAACTGAACCAGCATGAAAAGCAGCTCAAAAATTTGAAATAGTGTGAATTCCATGTCTATATTCAATGTGTATGCTTAATTTGAATGTAAACAGAAGGCCAAGCCACTAGCTATAAATTTCACAGCTTACTGGAACCGGCAGTCAATTCCGTGGTTAATAACAAAAGACAAGGCTGTGACATCGTTATAGTTGTAATTAATTTACACAGAGTGACTTCTGGTTAATCAAATGGCTCTTTAAAGGATTTAATGATTTTTCATTTGTAAAGCAATATGAAGCTTTGTTAACTGAAGAAACAAAGTTTTTAATTTGTTATGAAAAGATATTTAAGGAATATGTTTCTAAAAAACACACACTTATAATACAGACGCTACTATCTTGTTCACAAGAAACAAGACAGGCAGGAATGCCAACACAAAATGAATACAATATAGTACAAACAACAGAGACTCTTTTCAAATAGCTTTGGCCCAAAATTTAGGTTTAATTTTAAAAAAATTGAATAATAATGATAAATAATATATCTTATAAAATGTAATGGAAATTTTGTAATTATATTTTAGAACATTTTCACAGTAGTTTATTTTAAACTTGCTTCTGCAAAGTATTTGAAACATACAAGTCCAGTTTCATTGTCCTAGAATATTTTAAAATAGCAAACAGAATACACTTTGAAAAAATAAGGCCATGTCTACACTGCAGACTTTACAACGGCACAGCTGCACCACTGCAGCAGTGCAGCTGTAAGGTCTCTCCTGTAGCCACTCTATGCCAGCAGGAGAGCTCTCTCCCGCTGACATAATTAAACCACCCCTAATGAGCGGCGGTATCTGTCAGCGGGAGAGCATCTCCAATTTTAAAAACACAAATTTTTATCCCTTAACTTTGATATCCTATACTTAAATTCACTGCATCCATATCTGACCAATGATTTAAAATCTATTTAGTGGTTATGAAAGTTACCTGCCTTAGCAAGCGATGTCTCATTAATCCACAGAACAGGCTGTGTGTATGTTGTGTACCAACATAAGCTTTCTCAAATGACTACGTCAACATGATTCAGTCGTAGGCATGGTCCACACTACAGAGTTAGGTCGATGTAAGGCAGCTTACTGTGACCTAACTCTGTAAGCATCTATACTATAATGTAGCTCCTACCCATTTAAGTCACCCGCTACATCGACTTAACTCCACCTCCACAAAAGGCATAGCTCTTCAGTCAATGTAGTTAGGGTGATGCAGTGTCAGCATAGACACTGCATTATTTACACCGTCTGTTGACTGTCAGCTAGACACACACACCCCCTCCCTCCCTGCGCTGACTGCTCTGCCCCAGGGCTCACAGCTCGAGCCCCCCCATCGCTGCCCTACATTGACAGCCCCACATTGAGCTCACAGCTGGAGGCCCCCGCTGCCCCACACTGACAGGCCAAGCTGTCAGCCCTACACCGGGGCTTACACAGAAAAACAAGAAAAGTGAATAGCTTGCATCTTTTTAAAGTAATATCTCCTCTCTGACCACTTTTTGGTCAGACTGCCAGAATCACCTGCTCTCTAGATAACCTTTCTTTGGCTCTCCACGGACACATATGGGGCTGGTCTACGTTAGGACAACCCAGTTACACCCCTCAGGCATGTGAAAAATTCACAGCTCTGAAAGACATAGTTAAGCCAACCTACGTCATGGAATCCTTCTGTCAGCTAGCTACTATCCTTGGGGAGGTGGATTTACTACAATGAGAGAACCCCTTCCATTGTTGTAGTGTCTACACGGCAGCTGTCCCGGTGTATCATTTCTAGTGTAGACAAACCCTTAGACCAGTTCTACACTTAAAGTTTTACCTACATAGCTATAACATAACATGTTACATTCTATTGGAAGAATGAGTAGAGATGAGATGGAGTATTATTATGCTTGACGCAGTAATCAGGTCCATCAAACAGTTGTTTGATCTATAGACAATTGAAGACGTGCCTGAAACTGTGACTAATCAGGAGCTCTATGTCTCCTTCATTTTTGGTTTTCTCACTGCCCCCTCAAATCAGCTGGGTTCTGGCCATCGATGCCCTGAACATTCCCTGAAGTTTTAGAATCAGTTAGATGCCATGTCTACATACGTGTAGAAAGACAGAAAACTTAACCCTGGGATGAGAATATTAATCCCCACAACAGAGTCTGATAAATAGTTTCAGTATCCACTTCCCAAGAGATGGTCCACTGAGAAAGAGAAAACCCGTAACAATGATTAATGGCCACTTTCCAAAGGTTTAGACAGGAGCATGTCTACAAACATACTGGGTAGAGTTAGAGTGCTACCATCCCACTAGAGTGGACAGAGTTATATTAGTATAAATGTGCTTATACCAGTATATCTTATTTGCATATAAAAAACAGAATAAACTATATCTGTATAAATTCATTTATATCAATATAACCGCATCTATACTGGGGGACTGTATAGTACAGTAGTATACCTTTTGTGTGTTGATAAGCCCTCAGACACCACCTTTTAGGGCTGTATCCAGTTTTGGTCAGACCTCTTACGACTTGTCTACACACAAAAATCATACCACTTTGCAACTACAGTAACTCCTTGCTTAACGTTGTAGTTATGTTCCTGAAAAATGCGACTTTAAGCAAAACGATGTTAAGCGAATCCAATTTCCCCATAAGAATTAATGTAAATGGGGGGGTTAGGCTCTAGGGAAATATATATATAGCCTTTTTTCTGGTGGAAAAAAAAAATATATATACATATACTCTGTGTGTGTGTGTGTGTATGTGTAAGTTTTAAACAAACAATTTAATACTGTACACAGCAATGATGATTGTGAAGCTTGGTAGAGGTCGTGAAGTCAGAGGGTGGGACATTTCCCAGGGAATGCCTTATTGCTAAATGATGAACTAGAACAGCTGAGCCCTCAAGGGTTAACACATTGTTGTTAATGTAGCCTCACACTCTACAAGGTAGCACAAATGGAGGGAGGTGAGACAGCATGGCAGACAGAGACACATACACACCGTGTGTGTGTGTGTGTGTGTGTGAGTGTGTGAGTGAGAGAGAGAGAGAGATGCGCAAGGCCCCTTTAAGTATGCTGACTCCACTCTAAGTACATTGTCTTTTTAAGTAGATCAGCAAGTTGAGACAGCCCTTGCTGCCCTCCATCCTGAGCCCTGTCGTTCCCCCCCCCACTCTATGTAGATGGAGCAAGCGGGGGGCAGGAGCGGGGGGGGGGAGTACACACTGACATTAGCACCCCCTTTCTCCCCCAACCCCCGCACAGCAAGCAGGAGGCTGCCGGGAGCAGCTCCAAGGCAGACGGCAGAAGCAACACATGGCAGTGGGGGGAGGTACAGCTGAACTGCTCAGCAACTGATAGCCGGCTGGGCAGCTGCTGCACAGGGAACTTTGGGGAGCAGGGAGGCTGATGGGGGGCTGCCGGTCCACACTGTTTCCAAGCCCCCACCAGCTAGCTCCAACGGGCTGCTTTTTCTGCAAGCAGTGGACAAAGCAGGCGGCTGCCAAACAAGGTTATAAGGGAGCATTGCGCAACTTTAAACGAGCATGTTCTCTAATTTATCAGCAACATAACAATGAAACAACTTTAACAGAGACGACTTTAAGTGAGGAGTTACTGTAATACCAAGACAGTTAAAAAAGTGTAACCGTAGTGTGTGTACAGTTGTTTCAGTATAAAAGTATCTCAGCACTTATCTACAACTGGGGAAGGTAAACTTGACTCATATTAAAAACATTTTAAAAGCATATGAACTACATTAATGAGCTATATGCATGAAATAGAAGAAATAAGAAATGCTATATGGCATTTTATCTACTTCTTGTTTCTTTTTTTCCCCTTCAATGCTATTAGACAGCCTGTTAAAAATATTAATTACATTTTAAAAATGAGACATTTGTCATAACTTGTGATGTAAAAATGTAGTATAAAAAAAAACTTCCAGCTAAAATGTTTAAATAATTTGTAAACATTATTGTACTTCACTGAGGTAGAACCCACTGTGAACAGCAATTTAGTAGCCACACAAATTGATGAATCCCATCACACAACAAGGACCTAAAACTCAAGGGCCAGTTTCTGTACCAAATTTTGGTAAAATATTTAGTATTTGAAGGCCCACACATAAAAGTCTCCTGCTTTCTTGTTTCATGTCCGCCACTGACTTGCTAAACAGTCTTGTACAAATTACAATCTCTCTTCCTCAGTTTCCCTATTAGTAAAATGGAGAAATAAAATAAAATAAATAAAAGGAATAAAATACAATCATGAGTGGTGTGAAGAAAGTAAATAACGAAGTGTTATTTACTCCTCATAACACAAGAACTAGGGGTCACCAAATGAAATTAATAGGCAGCAGATTTAAAACAAACAAAAAGTATTTTTCACACAACGCATGACCTGTGGAACTTCTTGCTAGATGCTGATGTGAAGGTCAAGACAATAACAGGGTTCAAACAAGAACTAGGTAAGTTCATGGAGCATAGATCGATCAATGGCTATTAGCCAGGATGAACAGGGATGGTGTCCCAAGCCTCTGTTTGCCAGAAGCTGGGACTGAGCGACAGGGAATGGATCACTTGATGATTACCTGTTCTGTTCATTCCTTCTGGGGCACCTGGCATTGGCCACTGTCGGAAGACAGGATACTGGGCAAGCTGGACCTGTGGTCTGACCCATTATGACCGTTCGTACATTCTTATACTTATCACCAATGGGTTTGAAAAAGTAAAGCGCTATATAAATGAAGAGTTTTATCTTTGCTATGCAGACTGCCTACACTTCCACCAGATGTGACATGCATAATTCCAGGGCACCAGGCTACCTGTAATTCCAAAGCCATCAACATAGACTTAAAACATCAGTGCTACACTGCCATAATTAGGCTTGCAGCAGGATAATGATTTCAGAAGAGCTTTTATTAGAAGCCTATTTTCAAGTGCTTATAACTGGAGGAACGGCAAAGAGTCCTGTGGCACCTTATAGACTAACAGACGTATTGGAGCATAAGCTTTTGTGGGTGAATACCCGCTTAGATGAGGATTGCCCATAGCTGTCTCCCTCCCCCACGCCGAGGAGCTCCCCTGGACTGTGGGGGAAGCCAGCTCGTTATCTCCGCCTGGGAGGTGCATTGGCGTGCTGGGTTGGGAGGAGGTGCCAGGCGCGTAGCTATTGCCAGGCCCTGTGGCAGCTCGCAGAACTGGGAGCGAAAGCTTCAGGTGGGGCCCCCGAGTGCAGAGGGAGCAGGCTCGGCTGGCTGCGGTCAGCCCCCGATTACCTGGGTCACAGCAGAACTTGGTCGCCCCACAGCACCAAGCGCGGAGCCTGGCCTAGCCCCTCCGGCCACAGGTTGCGCCAGGAGAGCACGGCAGACACCCGCCCTGCTGCCAGTACTGGCTGGTACTGAGGAGGGGGTATTCTGGGCCAAGAGATGGCCGTAAGCGGCGGCCAGTCCCCCGGCAACGGCCCCGAGTTCCCGCGGGGGAGGGGGCTGCCCTACTGGGATCCAGGAAGCAGCAGGCCTCCTCTCAGGGTGCCGGGGAAGGGGGGGCTCCGCGCGCAGCGGGAGAGAGTCGGGACTCAACGGGCGAAAGGTCACATCCGGGAACAGCCCCGAGCCCCCTCTCCCCCCACTCACGTTCACTGCCGCGCGCAACGCAACAGCGGCCCCGGCTCACCAGACTCAGCACGTGACCCTGAAGCGGCTCAACGACAGGCAGCCGGACTCCCTACGACGCTCCCAATCCCGAACGCGCATGCGTAGCAGTGGGGTCGCCCCGTCTATGGGTGATGTATGAGTTCCCACTTTCCCCCTGCCCGCGTGGAGTCCGGGCTGGTCTGACCGCTCATGAGGAGGGGGTGTTGGAGCGGGACGCGGGGGCGCGATCACTGCGAGCGCGGGAGGGATTGCAAGAGGAGCAGCCCCGCCCTGAGGCGTTGGGAAGGGGCCGGCTGCGCGCCGGGGAGACTCCAGGGGCGCTGTGGGGCGGCAGCTCTTCCTCCTCAGGCTTGTCTGTTGTGAGCGTTTCTCCCTTAGTGCTGCTCAACCTCGGGCCACAGATCTTTGTGAGCAGAGGGCTCCCTTCCACCCCCTTATATCCACCTGATGAGCTGAACCTGCCGCCGAGTCACCAAGACATCTCCTTGCCGGTTTTCAGAACCTGCCAATAAACTGGGTCAACAGAAGGCCCCATCCAGCCGGTTACCCTGGCCAGCATGAACAGAAGTAAACCACGTGTTACTTTAGGAAAAAATGCCTTTAGGGTGAGTTCTGTGTTGAAGACAAGTTCAAGGGACATACTTTTTAGCTCTAGTGTAGATGTGGGCCTGAAAACTACAAGGCTCCACTCACTGGGTCATTCATTTCTCCCTCATAGTTTGTTTGTTTCTATCGTACCTGCTCATCCACATCACAGATGTATGTATACACCAAGCTCTTCCAGTCATTCTGTTCACAGTTGCAGTAACATAGCTCACCATGTTAAGGCAAGTTTAGCCTCAGGATGTTGCCTTCCGGTAGCCAGTGTCCGCTCAGTTCCCACTCAGGAGATTTTCAGGGCAGTCACTAGAACTATGTCTACAATTTAACCGAGAGAAGAAACCACTGAAGATGCCTAGTGCTCTTGCTCCGAGCAAGAGCTTCTGGATAATTGTCATATATGAGGCACTGCATTGCAAGATGAAGTTAAAACTGACTGAACTGGTGCTGCTGCAACGCTTTTGGCTTCATGTATGGTCTGGGAAGAAATCAATATAGGTTGCACAAGCCCAGCCAGATGAGTTATAGATAGGGTGACCAGATGTCCCATTTTTATAGGGACAGTCCTATTTTTGGGACTTTTTCTTATATAGTTGCCTATTACCCCCACCCCCTATTCCATTTTTTCATAGTTGCTATCTGGTCACCGTAGTTATAGATCCCATCCCAAAATGCCTGGCAGAGTTGTTGGTATGGACACAAGAAGTACAGGCATTGCAAGCTCCATGTAAAAGTTCTTGTTTTATAACTTCCATGTTCTTGTTTCAGGAAACCTATTACCTCATACTGTTGGATCATATTAAAGAAGTTCTGTATTAAAATCACAAATGAGTTTGATTCCCCATAGTTTAAATTCCAGGGTATTACTAATTAAGAGGTCTCTTGGTTTTTGGTACTGTTTCTCTCCCTCTATGTGTGAAACTTGCAAGCTGCTAATTGTGTCAGTACATTCTAAGATAGAGTCTGTTCACAAAGCAATTCTTTGTAACAACTACTACTCACACAGAGAGAGATTCAAAGCAATACTCTGTAACAACAGAAACAGCACCCAGAGACTCCCCGCCCTTTTGTTGTATTCATCTCGCTTTGTTAACAATTGTGATTAAAATAGAGATAGAGGATGTATGTGGATGGATGTTTGGTGTGGATAATAACTGAATGATCAGGGAGGTGCCAGCCTAAGAATCCAGTGTCCATCGGCTGAAGAAGGCGTCAAGTGGAAATAACCAGAGTACCCCCGGAGGGCAGACTGGAATCCACCCAACAGCCTCGAGGATGGGAGAACCAAAGAACAAGATAACATCTGGCAGCATGGAGCCGTCAGGAATGTGCTATCTTCTGATTGATTCAGCAACAGCATGATGAAGCAATTCCCACAGACTGGCATAGGAAGAAATTCCTATAAAAATGGACTCTAGAAAGTGAGAACTTTGGGGTCTGATTCTGCAAACCAACTTCCAGGAGCATCAGATGAGCATCTGACAAGGCCCTGCTCCCTCCTCATGTCCAGGCCACCTGGCCAGTGGCTTGGCATGAGCAACTCTAAGGCTGGTAACTATGATAACAACCTTGCAGAACCTCTGTGTGTGTGTGTGTATGAATGAATGTGTGAATAAATATGAAATTGAATGGAATGCTATAGCTATAACTAACTGCTTACTATGATTCTTTCTGTATTCACAATAAATGTGGCATTTTGCCTTTTCCCCTTCAATAAGATCCTGCTGGTTTTTATTTTATTGGTATAACAATACCGCATATTGTGGAGATTATTTTTTTTCTTTTGGGAGAGCCTGAAGCTAAGGTGTTACATATTCTGCAATTGAAGAATGTAGAATTTTTCTTCTATCAATATAATTTTGTTTTATATACTTTATTAGAAAGGAGCTGTGGAGGCCACTAGGGAGTGCCATGTCTCTTGGCAGGGGTGTACACAGTCCATCCTGCTGTTGGCCAGAATCATAGCTATGGGATTCTTGCCAGTTATGCTTCCACAGATGTGTTTCTGCTATGACTACACCTTCTTACAGAACAAGATTTACGTGTCATTTTTTATTGATTTTTATACACTCTACATATCCTGTTAATTTCCAGTACAACAGAGCAGCAAAGCAAGTACAACGGAGAAAAGCTAAGTGAAACAATTGTAAATATAGTAATATTTGTTTGCTCAAAGCTTCACTCATATGTAAAAGCTCACTGGAATCTTTTCTGGCAAATACAAAGTCATGATTGCTTTTAATTTGGTTGCTTCTGATTGACCACTGAAATATCCTACAAAAGTCCTTGTGGGGAGTACTCAAGAAAAATAAAATCCATAGGTAGGACAAGAAACAGGTCATCAGCCCTTCACATCTAGAATTTTAGGATGACTGCACTACCATCTCTTTCCTGTACATTTTTTGTAAGATGAGTGTGAAAATACTACCTTACAAAACAATTAAATCCAATCTGGGGAAACAAGCATGGTCAACAACAAAAAAATTCCCTCACCACACCAAAAAAATGACTGCCTATTCTCATGCACAAAACTGATTAATACTTCTTTCATTATTAAATTTTATATAGTCTCACAATGCTTGCTTAAATATATTAATACTACTTGATTCACCCAAATGGATATGTTGAGATGATAAATCAACTTTTGACTGTAGAAATTTCTGTATTTTTTTTAAAAAGGAGTACTTGTGGCACCTTAGAGACTAACAAATTTATTTGAGCATAAGCTTTCGTGAGCTATAGCTCACTTCATATGAAATCTTATGCTCAAATAAATTTGTTAGTCTCTAAGGTGCCACAAGTACTCCTTTTCTTTTTTCGACTACAGACTAACACTGCTGCTACTCTGAAACCTGTATGTTTTAAGAGAATATTTTCTTTGTCTAGATTAGTTAATTGAAATTTGAGAGACTAAATGAGAGTAGAACAAGCAGAAAGCTCATCTCTCTGTCACAACTTCTGCTTTGTTCTGGAAAAAGAACTTGTGAGCCCAATGAATTACAAATTTCTGTTCAGTTTTAGACTTGCTTTTCCATGACGATCCTCTCTTCCTTCCTACAGTTTCTCTTGATTTCACAAAGCCAACAAATTGTAAAAGGACAGGAGGTACTCACCTTCCTAGTTGGAAGGCTCCTACATCATTTTTACCCCAAAAGTGAGAATTAAAATATCAGCCTTACTTGTACCTATTCATGTTAAAAAAGGGTAATAAGGATCCTTATGAAAAATATTTAATGCACATGCGCAGAACTAACCAATTTTCTAAGTTTAATAATTCAGCTGCTTTAATTTTTTTCCAAACACTAAAAGCAATTAGAACAACACATTAGTTTCAATTGCATGTAGAATATAAATAGCTGACTTTAAGGATGAACTGTTATTTCAATGAAATTGATATGAATATCTGGACTGCAAGCTTAGTTGTTCTTATTCAGCATAGAACAATTTTTTGAGAACTTACAAATGCCTAAAATAATAGTTTATCATAGAAATGTTGGCATTCCCTTCAATCTGATGGTTCAAATTTGTGACTATAAATCATAAAACCCAGACAAAATTGCATGTAAACTACTCTATTTTGCCATAATTTATGTGGCACTTAAATTGGACTACCAAAGGAAATTCTGGCAAATTATAAAAGTATGTGAAAGAAGTTATATGAAAATTGTATTCTGCCCTTCCAAAAACATCCCATGGCTCAGAAGACTGGTAGGAACAAAAAGGGCTGAATTCCTAGAAATGGGGCAAAGATCAAGTAAAAGGAGTTGAACTTGCCAAAACAAGCACATTTAGCATATTCTTCTCTTCCAAAAACAACAAATGCCAAAACAGCAGGGCAACTTCAGCTTCTGCCCTCATTTAAGCACATTATCTTAAACTCTTGAATTTTGGCACATTTATATCTGTTACTTCAATTCATGTTAATCCTATCCATTCTCAGAAACTGCAGTAATGAGAGAAAATTTCTAACAAAATTTCTGATTTTTAATAATTGATACAGATTTCTATAATAGCATCATTTACTTTCTTGCCATCATACTTCAAATGCAAGTTTCATTTAAAAGGACCACAAATCACTCATTCCTAACAATATAATGCTTTCCTGCAGACTGAGGGTCCAATTCCAGATCCCATTACTGAATATTCAAGTTGTACTTAAGAAGAAAGCATGGTTAAGGTTTTGGACTGGGACGCAGGAGATCTGGGTTCAGTTTCTAGCTCTGCCACAGACTTCTTGTGTAATCTTGAGCAAATCACTTAATCTCTCTGTTCCTCAATTCCTTATTTGTAAAGTAGGAATATTAGTATTTTCCTACCTCGCAGGGATGTTGGAAGGATAAATTAGTGATTATGAGGAGTTGAGGTAGTATGGTAATGGAGCCATATATTAGATACAGTAGATGGGTATTCCTGTGCCCAAGGACCATGTCCAAATGCAAGATTAAGCTTCCTATTAAGGTGTGAAAATTGGGTTCTTCCTTGGCATGCAGAGAAGTTAAATTAAAAATATGCAGCAGTCAACATGGACTTCACCAGTGTTATTTTATTCTATTTACATTCTCTTATCTTTTCAGACACAACCTGCCTCTTCAAATCATGCTTACTTTTGAGGAAGATGATTGGATTATTTTGTGCTCACATAGCGCTAATCAGAAAATAGCAGCATGGTGTTTTTGTGGAAATGTTGATTTATCTTTGAAATGCTAAAAATTGCAGAAAACCAAAATTTTCAGTCAAAAATGGGGGAAAAAAGTTTTGGCTAAAAATTGTTTTGACTTTCAATTTTTTGATGAAAAAATCTGTAGTGTAGACATAGCTTTAGTGTACATCTCTGTGCTTCTCCTCCCTTGGCTATATATGGAACAGCATGGTACAATTGCTTGCATATTAACCTTTAATATTAATGTAAGCCTTAGATCTGGATTTAACTCAATATTTCATTCACAAGTTTAGCATAATTTTAGGTTACTATTATTCTAACACAGGGGTGGGCAAACTTTTTGGCCTGAGGGCCACATCAGGGTATGGAAATTGTATGGCGGGCTCCAGGCTGGGACCGAGGGGTTCAGAGGACAGGAAGGGGATCAGGGCTGGGGAAGGAGGTTGGACTACAGGGGAAGGGTGTGCGGGCTCCGGCTGGGGGTACAGGCTCTGGGGTGGGATTGAGGGGTTCGGAGGGCAGGAGGGGGATGAGGGCTGTGGCAGGGGATTGGGGTGCGGGGTGGGCTCAGGGGCACAGGCTCTGCGCAGCGCTTACCGCAAGCAGCTCCCGGAAGCATATCCCCCCTTCGGCTCTGAAGCTTGGCCAGGCAGCTCTGCGCACTGCCCTGTCTGCAGGCTCCACCCCCTGCAGCTCCCAGATCCTTCTCAGCAGTGCTGCTGCCAGGCCAGTTATCCCCCATTCTTATTTGTGCTTTTTTTTTTTCTTTCCTTAGTGTAGCACTTTACATTTGTCTTTGCTGAATTTAATTTTGTTGACTATAGCCCAGGTCTTCAATCTATCAAGATCCCTCTGAATTGCGGTTCTATCCTCCAAAATATTGGCCAACCCCCTGGCTTTGTGTCATCTGCAAATTTGATCAGTATACTCTCTATTCTTACATCCAGATGTTAAACAATTCTGGGCCCAGAACAGATCCCTGTGTAACCCCATTTGAGATCTCCCTCCAATTTGACATCATTCCATTAATAGTTATTCTGTTTGCCGTTATTTAGCCAATTACATATCCACTTAATGGTAATTTCGCTGAGCCTGCATTTCTCCAGCTTACTTATCAGAATGTCATGTGGGACAGTGTCAAAAGCCTTGCCGAAGTCCAGATATATTATGTCCACTGCATTCCCCCATCTACCAAACCAGTTACCCTGTCAAAGAAGGAAACCAAGCTGGCATGGCATTATTTGTTCTTAGTAAATTCATACTGGCTGCTAGTGATCACCCCTTCATTTTCCAAGTATTCACAAAATGAATGTTTTATAGATTACTCTACTAGATTCCCAGGTATCGAAGTCAGGCTGATTGGTCTATTGTTCGCCCTGCAAATTTGAATTCCTTCAGATTGGTCAGAAGGTTTCTGATATGTTCTTTACTTATCCCAATCTGCATCCTCTCCCCCTTATTGTCTATGGTAACATCGCTAGTCGTCCAGTCACATGTTTCTGAGAAAACTGAAGCAAAGTAGGCATTGAGCAGTTCTGCCTTCCTATCATCTTTTGTTACCAGCTCACCTTCTCCATTGAGTAGCGAACCCACACGATCCCTGATCACTCTATTTTTCTCACATATTTGAAAAACCCCTTCTTGTTGTCACTAACATTTCTTGCCCGCTGTAACTCATTCTTTGCCTAAATTATGTCTACACCACAGTTAAACACCTGCAGCTGGCCTGTGTCAGCTGACTTGGGCTTACGGGGCTCAAGCTGCAAGGCTGTAAAACTGTGGAGTAGACATTTGGGCTCCAGCCAAAGCCCAAACATCTACACAAAATTAAACAGCCCAAGCGCCATTAGCACGAGTCAGCTGACACAGGCCAGCTGCTGGTGTTTAACTGCAGTATAGACATAGCCCAAGTCACTTTTGAAAATGAGACTTTGATGCTTTTGAAAATCCTACCCTTACTCTGTTTAACATTGTCACAGAGTGAATAGGAGAGACATGTTGTTTTATATATTATTCTAAAGTCCAGGGTCCTAACCTTCAAATTTGGGGATAAAGTGTTTCCCTACCCATGCTTTGGGATGTTAACAAAATAAAAACTTTCACAAAATATGAATATTGTTAGTTGATAATTAAAGAATTGAAATAGCCGTTTCCATTTAGCAGAAGTTTGAAAAGGCAAGATTTCTTCAGCTGAGAAGACTAAAATACCACAGTTTGATGACACAGATAAAAAGAAGTCACAGATAAGAAATGCTTTGGTCCTTCAGAGCCTGAAGAAGGGAGATGCAGAAAATTTATTTTTGCTGACGAGTTAGTAGAAATTTTTGGATTACAAAACTTTGCTAGGGGTGTTGATCTTGACTCAGACGGGTGTCTACTTTTGAAGAGGCGGGCCAATTCTGCTTGAGGGTGTTTAGCCTGGATAATATGCAGTTCCCTTGAAGTGAACAACAAGTTCTTACTAGAAGTGGGACAGAACCAAAACCCCAGATCTGAATGCTCTAGAAATTTGTTTTATAAATTGGTGTGGTGGAGAAAGAAGTCAGTTCAAGAGGAATTTGAGTGTATCAAGGTTCTTGAATGACCACCGTGATGTTAGTAGCTGAGTGCCTCCCAAATTAATAAAAAAGATAACAAACAAAACTTTCCCTTCTTTCTCTGCAGGAATAGCTGGACAGAAAGGAGATGACTGCCCCCCTCTCCCCCCACCCTTCTTCTTCCCACTGTGCCTGTGTGTGTGCACTGACTGTGAAAAGAGTTATTGTGGGGAAAACTAAGTTGAAGAAGTGAAGGACGGATGCCTGGTATACGAAGATAAGGAGGCTATTCTAAGCATGGGTGGCTGGTGAACTGCTGGCTCGGGGAGGCTAGCCCCCAGCCCAGCCTGCCTCTGCTGCCCGGGGCCCCTCCCGCCCCTCCTTCTCCCTCCCTCTGTCTCACTGGGGTGATGGAAGGAAAATTAGGGTTAAACTGGGACATTCTGAATAGCCTAATAAAAGTTGGAATCTTGAAAACTCTCCACCCTGAGACTGCCTGAGAGAATAAAGGGGTGGGGACTGGAAATTCCGCAAAGGATCTATAGAGATACTAAGGATTAGATAAGGACTAGTGATAATTTTTGGGAAATAAATTTAAGTATTTTTGCTTTGTATAATTATTATTATAATTATTATATACATACTACACATAAATATTTTTATGTGTAGTATGTATATAGGCCGTGCCCTGTTTAAAACATAATCTCTTGTGCTGCTTGTACACCTCATACTTAGTTTTAGATTTAAGGATAAACATGGTTTACCTTTTCCCCATTCAAATGCTTTTAGGTAAAGATCAGTGATTTAAAGAGGGAGGAAAACAGTCCACTGTGACTGCTCTCTAGATCTGTGGTTCTCTACCTTTCCAAACCACTTTCAGGAGTCTGATTTATCTTGCATACCCCAACCATGGGTGCTGACTTTTTTTTTTTTTTCCTGGTGGGTTTTCCACCCCGCTCCGCCTCAAGGCTCTGCCCTCGCTCTGCCTTTTCCATCCACCCCGTCCCCCAAGGCTCGTCCCCCTGCTCACTCCTGTCTGCCTCCCCCGAGTGCTTTTCGCCAGCCACGGTCCTCCACTGACTGCCCCAGGAGCCCACTGAACAGCTGATTAGCAGTCAGCCCTGGGGCTGGAACCACAGGCTGGTGGGTGCGTAGCACCCCCTATTTTTTTTTCAGTGGGTGCTTGAGCCCTGGAGCACCCACAGAGTCGGTGCCCATGACCCCAACTTTCACCTCACTTAAAAACTACTTGCTTACAAAATCAGACATAAAAATACAAGCGTCACAGCACATTATTACTGCAAAATTGCTTACTTTCTCATTTTGTCTGAATGAAATTTTAGTTAGTACTGACTTTGCTAATGCTTTTATGTAGCCTGTTGTAAAACTAGGCAAATATCTAGATGAGTTGATATACTCATCCTGGAAGACCTCTGCTTTGAGAGCCACTGCTCTAGACAAGTTGTTATAATAAAAGAGAACATAACCTTAGCCCTGAAATTATTTAAACAAAACTGAAATTATTTATGGCAGTATAATTAATTTTTAATTCTCTCTCTAAAACTCAAAGAGAAGATGCCTTTGCTAAAGGCAGCTTTTGGATCTGCAAGACCCAGCCAAATGATATTTTGCCCAAAAGAAGAAATATGCCATTCATCTTTGCATTTGCCTAAAAGAATAAGTTGTTTCCTAGTTACTTCCTGTACTGTCATTTTTTCATAATAGGGTTCTATACAGTTGTTATGAAAAATTCTCTGGAGATACTCCAGGTATGGAAGTAGGCTCTGAAATGCTTTCCAATGAAACAGACCCTCTCTTTTCCCAAAAAATCATGGAAGAGCTCCTCAAGGGATTCCCACAGGGAAGTCCTCCCCATTTACTACAGGAAACGGTGATGCAGCCCATAATTCTCTTTCGGTCTGAAATATATATATGGACATCAGATTCAAGTGTCAAACAATATACAGTATCTTGCTACAACTTTCAGATTTATTTATTTTGGAATTTATGTTCATTTTGATTTGTGTTCAGTGAGCTTTGGAAATGCATATGTATTATTTTTAATTAATCAATTACTTTCCTTGTTCCCATAACCACCTTTCCTTTTGTAAGATAATGATCTGTGGCAATTTTTTGGCTTTTGGCATAACAAAGTATCTAGATTGGTTACAACAAGGTGACTCAGGCTATGTCTATACTGCACTTTTGTTGGTAAAACTTTTGTCGGTGAGGGGTGTGAAAAAACACACCCTGACCAACAAAAGTTTTATCGACAAAAAGCACTGGTGTATACAGTGCTTTGACAGCCAGAGACACTCTCCCACTGACAAGCTACCACGGCTTGCTGGGGGTAATTTTATTTTGCTGGCAGGAAACCTCTCTCCTGCCAGCAAAGAGTGGCTACACAGGAGACCTTTCAGCGGCATGGATATAATGGTACAGTTGTGTCGCTGTAAGGTACATAGTGTAGACATAGCCTAAGTATTCTGCTCATCAACTTGTAGTGACTTCAGCAAGGCCTTCCCTTGATTAATGAGCATTGGCCTATTCTTCAGATGAATTCACACTAGATGTTGCCCAATGGCTACAGCATGGGCATCCCAGGGAATTTATTGAAGCAATTCTGTACTTGAAGCGACTTTTCTTGGAGATCTAATTACTCTAAAAACAGCTTGTTTGAAGATAATGCTAATGATAAGGGGAAAGAGCCAATCAAAAATATAAAAGGAAATTTGTTCATGAAAATTTTCCACAAATTGAAACCAATCATTTCTCAAGTTAGGCATTATGTGAGACACTCAACATTGGGCCTACTCCTCTGATGTGAGTGGGAATTCCCATTACATTCAAAGATCTGGCTAGTGTGTGACACTAGCTTGCCCAGGTATACAAGTGGGGGACAGTTTACAAAGAGCATTTCCCCATCCTATGCTCTTCTGATTACTCCCTGTTACTGTCCTCTGGGACACCAGCCATCCCAAAAGAGGTTGGGAGGCACAGTGCGCTGGACTGAATAACAACAAAAAATGCTGCACATTTTGAAAGTGTGAAGTATCCCCACTCACCCTGGTCACCAGGCAGGTACATCAATATAATATTTTTGTCTGAAAACTGAAAGCAAGTTTTGATGCCACACTGGATGGCTACAGAGAACTGAAATATCTAGCGAAATACTTGGCATGCAAATACAAATTCAAATACCTTCTCTATGTTGATGATTCACAGATATACCTGTACTCCAGACATGTTGCCTTCTGTCCAAACTAAAAACTTTGGCCAGTCTCTTTGACATCTCCTTGTGAATATCTAGCCTTCAGCTCAAGCTAAACATGGCTAAAAGAGAGATTCTAATCTTCCTCCCCAAGCTCTCCCTACTACCTCCTTTCTCAATCACTGTGGACAACACCACCATTTTGCTTGTTGCTCAGGCTGTAACCTGGGCATCATCTTCGACTCAGTCTCTCTTTGGGTTTTCACATCCAGACTGTATCTAATCTTGCTGATTCTTTCTGCATAATATCTCTAAGATACAGCCTTTCCTATCCATCCACACAGCTATAACTCTTGTCCAAGCTCTCATCATCTCATATCTTGATAACTGCAACATCCTTCTCTCTGGCCTTGACAAATGCAATCTTGCCCCACTTATATGCATTCAGAATGCTGCTGCAGAGATCATTTTCCTGGCTTGTCGCTTTCTGTCACCATGTCACCCCTCTCTTTGAGTCCCTCCACTGACTCCCCCTTCTCTATTACATTAAACATAAGCTGCTTGTGTTCATTTTCAAGGACCTTCACAGTCAGTCCCCACCCTACCAGTCACCTCTCATTCGCTGTTGAGTGGGTGATGCTCATCTCCAATCAGCCCATGGTGCCAGATTTCATTGCCACTTGTTAAATTTTCAAAAAAGCGCCTTCATGCTTTCTCCCTTGATTCCCTGCATGCTTGGAAGGAGCTCTCCATAAACATCCACAAAGCTATCTCATTATGCACTTTCAAATCTCTCCTCAAAACTCTCCTTTTCTGCGATGCCTACAAAAAACTTGATAAGGGTTAGGCTGTGTGTGCTTAACATCCATCAGTAGGTCTGAGAGTGTGTGTATCAAGGGAAAATAGCCCCCTAAGTGATTTTGCAATCTCCAGACTCATTTGCAGGAGGAAAAGAGACTAAAACCAAAATATCAGCATACCAAGTGAAAGAAAACAGCAAGAAATGAGAAGCACAAGTCCATGTGCATTTTAGAATGACAATAAATTTAAAATAATAAACAATAAATAAACATGGCTTATTTAATTTTTGAAAGGTAATCCCATTCACAACTGAATTAACAAAGACATATCCCTATGAAGATAACTTTCATTATATAAATCAGTGCACTGATGTCTTTTTGAGTTTGCAGCCAAACAATAGCACCATCAAAGGTGTGAAGTTCCCTGATCATCTAAATAAACTGATAACGTCAAAGCCTAGTTGTGACAATCTAAATGTCATCACTATTAAACAAATAGCCAAAATGCAAACAAACCATCTTAAATCATTAAAATGTAATCATAAGAGACAGCTGGGTCCAATATTAATTTAGACTGTGGGGACTCATAATGGGGAAAAATATGAAACTTTCACATAAGCAAAATTAAACTGCTGAATGTGCCAGCCAGAGCTGTACACAGAGAACATGTGAAACGTGTTTTGTGCATATCCAGTTGTAACAAATGCTTATAGAAGGCTTGCACTAATTATATGGATATTGAATGTAACACAGTGATAGCAACAAATTCAACCATCATCTTTACCCTCCCTCTATCTTATATGCAAAATACTTTTCATGTAAACAACTGAGGCTATGGGATAGCCACCTGTTGCTAAAAAGTGAAGTAGCTGAATTGGATAGGTAGTTGGAAAGTGGTAGTGTCATATAAGATTCAGCAGAAATAGCTATGAAATAGAGATTCAAATCACCCTTTTGCAGAATGCCAGCACAAGGTTTATGCACCACAAATCTAATTTAAGCCCAATTAAGATCAAGTAGAATTTAAATGGTGCAAATACTTTAGGCTGGCTCTCTGCACAGGGGTGAATTTCATCCCAAAGCTCTAAGCAAGCACACACATACATAAGTAATCCCAGTGGGACTACTCATGGGCAGAAGGATACGTACATAAACATTTGCAGGATTAGGCTGTAAATGTGTAATATGAGGGGTTTTTTAGTTAGACTTGTGGTTGTAAATTATTACACTATGTATGTCTCCTGTATATTTTACTTGATGTTTATTGGTGGCATTTTGAGATGTGGACTGGTAGTTTGCAGGGCAGAGTATGTTACTGGCAGGAGTAGGCAGCTATTAAAAAAAAAAAAAAAAAAAAGGTGGTCCAGTGATTTGGGCACTAGTATAGGAGTTGGGAGATGTAAGTACAATTCCTTGCTCTGCCACAGACTTCCAGTTTCACAAATGTGGATAAGAACACACTTCACTATCTCACAATGGTGTTGTGAGGATAAATACGGTCAAGATTGTAAGGTGCTTGGATACTACAGCACGGAAAAACATGTAAGTACCTCAGATGGATAGTAACTATAGGCTGCACCCGGAGAGCTGGATTATTTTTAAGAACATAAGAATGGCCATACTGGGTCAGACCAGTAGTCCATCTAGCCCAATATCCTTGTCTTCCAGCAGTGGCTGGTCCCAGATGCTTCAATGGGAGCAAACAAAACAAGGCATTTCATGAAGTGATCCACCCTGACCTAGGTGGGCAAGGAGATAATGAGGAGTCACACAAAGCCCCTTGGATGGATAGGAGAATGGATACCCTGGCATGGAGAAAAAATGGAGGCCTGAGGATGGAGGTCACACCGAGCCCCTGGCACGAGGGAGAGCATGGGGGGAATCACTGATTAGAGTGGAGGGAATGGAGGAATGCAAAGAGCCCCTGGTGTGGGCGATGAGCTTGGCCTACAGAAGCAACAAAGTGTGCAACCCTCTAGTTTATACGTAGAGGTTTACTACAACAGTATTACAATATGTATTTTGCAAAGCACTGAAAAAACCCCGAAGACCTTTATACTACTTTACGACACATGGGATTCATTATATATAGCCTAGCATCTAAAATGGGTTCCACAGTCTGTGTGTTGTTACTTGTGTGTGAATTATGGAGAAGCAACAGCAACCAGCTTCCATTAATGAGCCCTATTTTCCCCAGACTTTTGGAAGGTGATGGGATGAAGGTAGGAAGACTTTTGGTTTTATTATTATAATTATATTTGCTGATGGATATTTAGTTTCCAAAATGAAATGCGTCGTCATTTTCTATTGTATTGCATATTTTCATGTATCTAATGGGTATCCCAAGCACAGGATAGTTGCCTATTGAGGTTTACATAAATTTAGATAAATATTGATAAGCTTAAAATGCAAACCGCATACATAAATAACTTTACCAGTTGTCAATATTGTGCATTTCTCCTGTAAAAGTATTTGTAATACATTATCCTCAAGAAACAACAACTGAGTGTTTTGACAAAAAAACCCACTGTCGTTTAGATACCAAATTGTAAATAATAAATGTATCTTTTAAAAAAAATCAGTGAGCCAAGATTGCTTGTTGTGACATAATATGCATTTATTTAGTTGGGTAAAGAACAATGAATTTCGCCTAGTGGCTAGAGCACTGGACTAGAACTCAAGAGATATGGGTTCTAGTTCCATCTCTACTCTGGGCCTGCTGGCAAGTAGCTTTATTTCTCTGCCTTTATTTTCTCTTCCCCGTCTATAAAATGGGGATAATGATACTGACCTCCTTTGTAAAGCACTATGAGATCTACTGAATAAAAGCATTAAATAAGAGGTAGATATTCTTCATTGTGGTTTGATCTATTTCCTTCTTTCCTTTCAAGTGCTTGTAAATGATGTAAGTTGGTGCATTGGTATAATTATCAACCTAAACTGTTTTTTTTTTAATTACGCTTTTTGTTTTTAGCGTATGCTGTTGTACAAAAAAATCTGGTTTGTGTCTATATGATTTCAGTTGGTGTGAAGTTTAGACTGCTTAAGATCAGTAACTGTTTCTAGTGAAGGGATGTGCTTTTTTCTGATGCAAATGGAAAGCCAGCTTGGCAGATTTTTTCCCCTTTTTCCCCCACAAAGAAGGATACAGCATCTCAGACTTTGTCCTAATTTTTTTGGCAGATTTGGACTGCCCTACTCAAGGGCATAAAGAACCCTCTCAACCTATCAACAATAAAAATAGGACAATGACCTGCCAAATGTAAGGAAATTAATAAACTGAGGGACAGTAAAAGTCACTGAAGTAGGAAACTTCAAGCAATGAGGAAATGATTTCCTATACAATATAAGCAAAATGTTCTGCTGCTTCAGTTTCATATTGCTACACTGAGGGCTAATGAATTTTAGTAACCAATTCTGTTATGAAAACCAATTCCATAGGTAGATCAGGTCGGCTTATAGAGTGGGCAGTTCGATTATTTTGAAAAGGGGGAAAAAAACGGCCATACTTTCCTCCTCTTTGCATATGTTCTTAACTGAATGAGACGAGACTCCTAACTCAGAATATTCAAATAAAATGTTAAGTCTCCAGGCACAATTACAGGTCCTGAATTTGTGTTAGCAAAAGGTGATGCTATATTAAATTTGTCACCACATAGTAAAAGTCAGCAAATGACATTGTACAATATCCTTAGCTCTACTCAGTTAGAAAGTCTGCGGGGGAGAAGGTCAAAGAAAGGTCAGCTGCTAAGATCAAATCAGGAGCCAGATGTGCTGACCCTTAATCATAGGCTTTATAGACTGCAATTCAGCATAACATTATTGAATTCACCTTTAGATTAAGCTGGTCTGCTTTGACATATACAGCCCCATAGGCAAGTTAATGGCTGTGTCATCTACTTAATTATGCACGCTTTGATAACAAACCAGTGAGGCCACCTCTGCAACTGAGAGAAGTCTTTAAGGTCTTAATTGTTTGCATTTTCAACAAAGTGACAGCTAATGTTTGGTAATTAGTTATATGTATACAAATTAAAACTTGAGAACAATCATAGTGAGAGAGAGACTTTTTAAAAAAATCAGGAACAAAGGCTGTGAGACTACCCAAGGAAATGTAACTAAGCATGTACATAAGTGTTCGAAGGGTTGGGACCTCTGTAAAGAGAACATTAAGGTTGCAAGTTAACCACCCAAAAGTCAGGAAATGCCAAAGTTAAGATTACACACACAGCCATAAATCTCTCTCTTTGTCCTTTTGTATTACTATACACTCTTTAATTACATGATCACATATCATTATTTCCATTGAATCCCAATATTAAAACAGAAGTGAAGAAGAAGGCTTCTCACAATACAATTTCTGTGGGTTTATCAAATTTTAAAATACTTACTTTTTGGAAATTAAATTATGTATTTTAATAATTTATTGTTATAATCTTTGTTCAATTAATGTGCTTCTGATTTATTCACTGCAAGTTGTTTTATCTGCAAACTGCATGGTAACTAGTGACTGGCAGCAAACCCTACCTCATTTGCTGTGCACCACCAACCCATGAACTGAGGGATACATTTTGCTCCAAGTTGCACCAATGTAAATTCAGAGTGACCCTTCTGACGTCACTGGAGATACTCTGATTTTACACTGTTGTAAATGAGAACAGAGAATGTACAAGAACATGTCAGAGATCCTTATGGCCCCTGCCTCATTCACTGAGTACATGAAGTAGAGGTACAACAGAAATGGTATTTTGTGATCACATAGGGCGTGATCCACCTTCCACTGAAGTAAATGGAAGTCTCTCCCGTGACTTTAATGGGAGTTGGGCTAGGCCCATAATGAAAGCCTATATTCTGTCTGTCTATATACGACCAGCCAACCCACCCAGGTTTTTATAGTCATGCCCATTATCACAGTGTTTCAATATATCACAGAGAATTATAAAACACAAACCACAAAAGCCCAATGATTTCATTTCATCCCTACTTCCGCCAAGGCTGTCAGGGCTATATGAGTGTATATGTGGGTTTTTTTGTATGTTGAGTATTTCCTTCTTCTCTCTCTTCTCACCACTCATACTACATTTTTCTCTTCATTATTGACTTACCTTTCATTTTCCTCTTCCTCCTTCTCTCTTCCTTCTTTGCTGTTATTCGTGTCGCTGTGAAAAAGTTCAGTTAAAAAAAATATTGTTACACCTAGGCAGTGAAACTTGTGGTCATTCTAATCTCCTCTGGTCTTCTTAGCTTATGTGCAATATGCCTCAGGTGGCATATGACCAAGATTCATCACTGAATTTGGTCTGCTGGTTGGATCATTAACTTTCCTGGCTTGGGCTGGGTGAGTTCCAAAGCCTTGACCTTAATATCTCCTGCTTGCATGAGCTTCATTCTGGGGACTGACAGCTTCATCATTCCTGAGGAACATAGCTGCCAAGGGAGATTGTCATCACAGACAGAGAGGGTCTCTTTTAGCTACACTGAAACAATTCCATGGAGGGCCTTGAAAATTAGAACTGAGATTCTGAAATGACTCACTATTATACTGTTAGCCAGTGTACTATACAGAGCACTACAGTGATGTGCTCTTGGTGCTGAGAAGACAGGCTGCTGCTTTCTGAACTAATCAAAATGTTTTTAAAAGGTCTATTTTGATTATGCCTAGGCAGAACAAGTTACAGAAAGGTCACAAAGGCATGGATCACTCTGGTCAAATTATCATTCCACTAGAAGCGATGGTCTTCTACCTGAGCTTAGTTAGGAGTCATTTTTCACAGTTCTAGCTATGTTAGACTCCAGCTGTAAAAGGAATAGGGAAAAATCCAAAGGTTGCAGACTAATTTGAAGATGTGGGGTGAGCAGACATCCTCAGTAGAGGGTGATGTGATGCTAGTGAGTTCTTAAGAGTGTCTCCCTCTTCATACTATTCTAACAGCATGTCATTGTTAAAAAGGGTGGGGGAGAACTGACTCTTGCAGAACATTACAGTTGAATGTCCTAGGGGTGAAAGAACTCATCATCATTTTCTTTCATGTTCTGAATTGTAACTTTTTCAGCATTTTCCCATTGACCCACGCTAGTGTCTGAAGAAAGTAGTACAGCATGGTCAACAATATCAAATGCTGTAAACAGATCCAAGCGAATGATATTAACATCCTCTTGCTTCTATTGTCAATAGGAAGTCATCTGTCAGTGCCACCAGCACAGTCTCTGTTCCAGGATCAGATCTGAAACCTAACTGTGAGGGGGTCTATTGACAGTGGATAGATGCCTTCAAGAATTACTTTTAGCTGCTTTCTTGATTACCTATTTCAAAGATGAGCGTTGGATACCAGTGGCAGTTTGTGAGGGCCACTGGCTCAAGAAAAAGTTTCTTGGGCAAAGGCCAGATTATTATATCAATGGATAATTATGACAGTCTCTGGCAGCACACAGTATGGCAGAGTTGAGGTTGTATAAGAAATCTTACCTTTGGCATTTGTTGCCTTTTGAGTGATTAACTTTGCAGACTTTTTATATGGAATGTACTTTAATATCTACCATTAATAATTTCTCTCAGATGTATTCAAAACAATTTAGATGCTTGAAATGTAGGGTTTGTTTCCAGGGATGCCATTCAGAAGTCAGCTCTTTGTTGTTTATTTGATGAGAACTTATAGGTTTTGTACATTGAACGTTTGTCCGTGATCTCGCACACGACACCATCTTCTTCACATCACTCCTTATATCTCACTTCTTTCTACAATATCTCCAACAATGACTGACACTCCCATGGACATATGTACTGTCTAAAAGCAAACACAGTACATATGAAAAACCTAATTTGCAAAAATGTCCTCCTCTTTGCATTATTTGAGCTCTGTGTGTGTCATGTTACATAGACTCTATTAGACTCTAAACTCCTTGGAGTATGGACCATGTCTTCATTCTCTAGGTAAAATGCTTTGATACATCACAGTGTGGTATTAAAATTAAATATAAAAATAATGTACTACATGAAATTAACAAAAGTTAGGGAAGAATATTTTTCATACATAAGACTAGGTATCTCATAATGTGAATTGCTGTTTACATAAATATTATCAAGCACATACAATGCATACTTTATTTGTAAAAGTATACACATACAATTTCATCCTGTATTGGATCTCTTTGCACCCTTGCCATACCAAAGTGTTCAGAAAACATTAGCATTTCAGCTGCATCAGTGTAACAGGCCTCCTAACACAGTTCCACAATTACCCTGAGCTGCCTCTTCTGACTGCTTTGGTTAAGGCTTTGCACCTCCAACCAGATATGTTTCACCTGTAAATTATAACCTCTTAAATGTTACATGTATAATCTGTTTAACTTTTATATGTGTGCAGAATATTCATATGAAAATTATAGATATAAAATATAATAATTTACATTTCATTACTAGAAAACAGGACAGAGATTTGGATGGGGAATTTTGCTGGAAACTGCGGGTTAGGTATCCAGAATTAATTGCTATGGTATTTGTGCAGATTGCACTGTGTGAATCTGAAACAGGATTGCTTGTGTTGTGGACATTGCAAAATTCACCAGTTCAACTACACTAGCGCAGATTGCAACAATGCAGTTCCCATATGGAGAAAACTTATAAAATAACCTGGTGATTGCATTCTAGTCAGAGGTGAAAGTAAGCCGGTCCGGTCCGGTATGGTGTACCGGACCGGACTGGCTTCCCGGGCGGTGATTTAAAGGGCCCGGGGCTCCAGCCGTTTCGTAAGGAGAGTGATCACTTAAGATGAGCTAATACCAGCAAGGGGGGGGGGGTAGGTGTACATTGGTAGATGTGCAGGTGAACGAGCCTCTGATAGTGTGGCTGATATGATTAGGCCCTATGATGGTGTCCCCTTAATAGATATGTGGACACAATTGGCAACTGGCTTTGTTGCAATGATAGGTTCCTGGGTGTAGCCAGACAGCCAGCCCCCCCCCCCCTCAGACCAGCATTGCGGAAGCCAAAACAGGGCACTTAACATAAATAGCAGCACAGCCTTTGAAGCTGTGAAAAGCACAGGTGTGCTGCTACAATGTGCCTCTGGGAACATATACAACGATTAGGCTCACAGCAGGCAGAGGTGCTGTGACAGACATGGCTCTTAGCCCCTACTAAATAGCATGATGCACACACACCAACATCCTAGGTGGGAAAATATTTACCCTAATAAAAGGAATGTCTGGTAGTCGAAACTTATTGTTTCTCTCCCTTGCAAGTGTGAACTACTCTTGCGAGAGCTGGCGTCGCCCAGACAGACCAGCCCCAATTTGGCATAAGAAAGGAGAAAGAGAATAAAGGAGTACAGAGGTATAAGTAGGGGACCTACAGCACCATGATTTTTGAGTGCTTTTCACTATCTATCTGCTGGTCAGATAAGTGACAGCCTCCCAAGGCTTCTGCAGCTAAGAGGGTCCCTAAGCCTTGTCCCTTATTCGTCTTTCCGCGGAATTGAGTGACCGATCCTGGCTTGGCACCGCTGGAATCGAGAGATGCAAGGAGGGTAAGAAGCACCCACACCTGATCTCCTATCTTTAGTGTACACATATTTTGAAATAGAGCTCTATACTTTGTTTTCTTTCTTTGGGATTGTAGCTTCAGTTTTGTAACTTGTTTGTGTGTGTAACATCTCTACATTTAAATAAGTAGGCACTAGCAATTTTGTAACCACATGATTAGAATCTAGTTTAATAAATTTTGGTAACCATTTGTGCATAAGCCTGACTTGTTTCTCTGGTTTACTGTAAAGCAGCCAACATAATTAAAGAACCTCAGCCATTTTGGCTATAAAGCCTGGCCATTAGGTGAGAGTACTAAGAGCCTAGCGTTGAGTTGTGCCGCCTCCACGGGGCAAACTCTTGGGGCACCTGTCAGTCAATCCTGACTGCCCGCTGCGAAGGAGCTCTGGGCTCTAGCAGTTAAAGTCACGGGTGTGAAGAGGCTCTTAGTGCTGCCATTGGGGCACCTGTCAGTCAGTGTTGACTGCCCGCTGCGAAGGAGCTCTGAGCTCTAGCAGTTAAAGTCACGGGTGGTTAGGACCTTGGGGCATCCGTCAGCCTAGCCCGGGCTGCCCGCCGCGAAGGGACAGTGCGTCCTAGCGGTTAAAGTCACGGATGGTATAAACGGGCATAGCTGGCACCTCACCAAACATCCCTGGCCATCGGCTAACACTGGGTTAGTGGTTCTGTTGTGTGGTGTGTGGCTGCTGGTGAGTATTTGCTTCAGGTTGGGGGGCTGTCTGTAAGCAAGGACTAGTCACTAATATTGACATTTAAACTTATCTTTAGGTTCCAGACTTGTCAGCCTATTGAGATGAATGGTCATACCCCTCTGATATACTGTTTCAGACTGTCTGCAGATTCAGAAAGACATCACTGCATTGGTTTACACTCAGTTCATGTTCTGAAGGTGACCTCTATGATGATGAGGGCTAGAAATGTTTTTTTTTTAAATGAAAGCTGAGATTCTTGAGCATAGCTCTTCAGGAAGGGATGAATTCAATGACAAACTCCATAGCTATGGAATATTAGAATATATGGGACTCTGTTGACACTATGAATAAATTGAGGGTTTCAGATTACAGGGCTAGCAGTCTAGCACCTTGCATGAGTAATAAAAACTCTCTAAAAAAGGATTTTAAAAGAGTGGGGGAAATGAAATTCAGAATTCATTAGTTCATATGTATCTGGTGCAATTTTTAAAAGTAACAGGATAATAGAGTAAGCAGATACATTACTCTAGAAGCTATATTCATGTTTATCGTTTAATCTTATGAGAGAGAAAGGAAGAGAAGCAATTGCACTCATCTGCATAAATCTGAATTTTCTTAGAGGGATGTTCAGGTTTATTTTTAGTAAAAGTATTAAAGTCAGAAAGTAATTTTATCCTTAATATGTCATCTCTGTGCAGACTGAGCATAGAAACTGCAAATGGATATATCACCAGGCCTTTTGGAGATAGCTGCTGCATTTGCTGACACAAGCACTGCATCACAATTTCTAGAGTACAAAATGCATTGGATCAAACCAAATTCTATTTTATTGTGTAACAGCAATAGTAAATTCATGCTTGCACCAACAGAACTACCAATAAATACAAAATTATTCAAATAGCTTCTATCTGAGATAAACTCAGTGTCTGGAACTTAGAGAGAAACTGAATTAAAGGCTAGATGGAGTTGCTCTACCTCCACTTGAAGTAAGGAGGAAAAAAGATTGGAGAGCTATATTCCTATTGGGGGCATTCCTTATTCATGAAAAGTTTCTGTAGAATGCCCAGATATTACTGAAATAAGCACTTAAAATATGTAATTATTAATAGTACTTAATATCATGAGATATAGCCAAAGTAGTAAATAATGTATAACAAAGAGTGTTTATCTTTCTCACAAAAAGGACAATCCTATTTTTTTAAAAAAAAAAAACCATTTTATCAGCACTTTCCTAGCTGCATTAAAGCCTCTCTCTGTATTACAGTTGGTAAACAGAATTAACTAACCAGATTTGTCTATTATTTTTAGCAAACAGATTTTTCACTTCAAGCTGGAGGTCTCACAGTAACTCACCTTTTACTTTTTCTTCTCAAAGCAATCAGGGAGAGATGTAGATTCTGTTCTAGTTCCATGTTTCCTGCCTCTAAGCAAAATAAAAGTGAGTGTCAGTGAAATTTTTAGAAAACATTATAATATTTGCAAAATAGCTTTTCTTTAAAGTACATAGTAGACACAAAATACTTGATGGCATTATGTGATAAACATACTTATAGGTACAAACACTGCTTTGGTATAAATTAGGGCTGTCAATTAATCGCAGTCAACTCACGTGATTAACTAAAAAAAATTGATCATGATTTAAAAAATGAATCACGATTAATCGCAGTTTTAATTGCACTGTTAAACAATAGAATACCAATTGAAATTTATTAAATATTTTGGCTGTTTTTCTACATTTTCAAATATATTGATTTCAGTTGCAACACAGAATACAAAATGTACAATGCTTACTTTATATTATTATTTTTGATTACAAATATTTGCACTGTAAAAATGATAAACAAAATAAACTATTTTTCAATTCACCTCATACAAGTACTGTAGTGTAATCTCTTTATCATGGAAGTGCAACTTACAAATGTAGATTCAAAACAAAACAATGTAAAACTTTAGACCCTATAAATCCACTCAGTCCTACTTCTCGTTCAGCCAATCGCTAAGACAAACAAGTTTGTTTACATTTACAGGAGATAATGCTGTCCACTTCTTATTTACAATGTCACCAGAAAGTGAGAACAGGCATTCACATGGGACTTTTGTAGCCAGCATTGCAAGGTATCTACATGCCAGATATGCTAAACATTCGTATGCCCCTTCATGCTTCGGCCACTATTCCAGAAGACATGCTTCCATGCTGATGACACTCATTAAAAAAATAATGTGTTAATTAAATTTGTGACTGAACTCCTTGGGGGAGAACTATATGTCTCCGGCTTTATTTTAGCCATATTCTGCCATATATTTCATGTTATAGTAGTCTCAGATGATGACTCAGCACATGTTCATTTTAGGAACACTTTCGCTGCACATTTGACAAAATGCAAAGAGGGTACCAACGTGAGATTTCTAAAGATAGCTACAGCACTCCACCCAAAGTTTAAGAATCTGAAGTGCCTTCCAAAATCTGGGAGGGATGAGGTGTGGAGCATGCTTTCAGAAGTCTTAAAAGAGCGACACTCCAATGCGGAAACTACAGAGCCCTAACCAACAAAAAAGAAAATCAACCTTCTGCTGGTGGCATTTGACTTCGATGATGAAAATGAACATGTGTCGGTCTGCTCTGCTTTGTATTGTTATTGAGCAGAACCCATCAACAGCAGCATGTCCTCTGGAATGGTGGTTGAAGCATGAAGGGACATATGAATCTTTAGCGCATCTGGCATGTAAATATCTTGCAATGCCGGCTACAACAGTGCCCTCCAAACACCTGTTACTTTCCAGTGACACTGTGAACAAGAAGTGGGCAGCATTATCTCCTGCAAATGTAAATAAACTTGTTTGTCTGAGCGATTGGCTGAACAAGAAATAGGACTGTGTGGATTTGTAGGCTCTAAAGTTTTACATTGTTTTATTTTTGAATGCAGGGGTTTTTTTGTACATAATTCTACATTTGTAAGTTCAACTTTCATGAAAATGAGATTGCATTACAGTACTTGTATTTGGTGAATTGTTTTGTACAGTGCAAATATTTGTAATAAAAAATAAATATAAAGTAAGCACTATACACTTTGTATTCTGTGTTATAATTGAAATCAGTATATTTGAAAATGTGGAAAACATCCAAAATATTTAAATAAATGGTATTCTATTATTGTTTAACAGTGTGATTCATTGCACAATTAATCGTGATTAATTTTTTTAATTGCTTGACAGCCCTAGTATAAATAGTTTATTGGCATAAAATTAGGTTGATGGCATTACTCACAAATAGGGTGCCCACATGTCCCTTAATTTGAGATGCATTAAAATGTATTAAAACTGATATTAAGTACTGTTTGAACAATAAATTGAAGCTTATAATAACTGCATTGTATACTTTAGGGCAGTAGAATGTACACCTGAGAAAAATCTATGATATGCTAAGAAACATGGTGTTTCCCTAAAATGTCCCTTAAAATAAATTGCTGTCCCTTATTTTTCAGTTGATTGTCCCTTTTTTCCATCGAACAAAGGTGATCACCCTACTCACAAATCATAAAATTCAGAGTCTCGTCAATCTCTGTGCTATCCCAGATGGAAGATAGTCTGAAACCACCTCAGAATTAGTAGTGTCTCAAACTCTGGGGCATTCAAATTTAGATGTCCATAACATTAATATTACTGAATAATTTTCTTCAAACTTGGCTTGTTTTTTTAGTCTTCTGGAGATTTAAAGATCAATACAAGTCTGAAGACTCTGTACATTATGGTAACTTACTGTAGTAAGATTTTAAAAAATTCCAGAATACCTTTATGAATTGTCAGCTAACTGATAATTAATAAGTAGGGCTTTTGATTTTAGGTTTTAACTGATAAAATACCCCTGATACAAAAGAAAAAAAGAAATCAATGTTTATCCAATAAACCCTGGAAATGGTTACTTGCAATCTAAAGCTCTGTCTACATGGAGCAGTTATGCGAATTATGGGGGTTTGATTTCTAAATTTCACTAATGTGTTGGGCATTAATTGGTCCACAGAGACCCTGCTGGTTTGCACTAAAGCTTCCTTAGTGTACTTTCACATAGTACTGTTTGAAACAATAGTACGTTAATACACACCAGACAACATTATAAAGAGATTACTCGTTACAGTATATACAAAGAGAAATTTCCCCTCCCCCACACCTCCAATTTTTGGACATCTACATAAAAATAGAAATTTGCTAAAATAAACCCAGAAAAATTAAATTAATAAACCCTGAAAAACAGAAGTCCTGTTTATAAGATATAATGAGATTTTCGGCTTCTAGAGGCAAACATCTAATTTTCTTTCTTGTTTGTAAAGCATCTAGCACACTGCTGGCACTACAAAAATAAATGACAATCATATTAAGGGAGGCTATACTAGGGCTGGGCTTTCAACATTAATTCTGCATTACTTGACTTTTGAGTCTTGGATTCCTCAACTGGATGTTTGCATTAGCGCTAGTTTTTTAATGAATAAAAATTGCCATTAGACCCTATGAATTACATGATTTAGGATTTTTTGACTCAATAAGTCCTGAACCCAACTACCCTTTATCAAGGCTAACAGAACTCAGGCTCCTTTGATTGAGGCCTCCTGGGGAAGCAGGAAAATGTAACCCTTAACCTTTATTTGTCACTTCTGTAGTTCAAACACTAAAACCAGAGTTTAGAATTTCACTCCAGTTTAACAACTGGTTGAACACCACTTTGGTCAAAATTCCTAAATTTGGCAGGTCAGTTTGAGACACCTAAGTTTTTCTAGTGGTATGTACAAAATTTGAGGCATCCAGGATTGGTAGACGCTTTTGAAAGGGTCAGTATTAACTACTTGGCATTAATTAAAACTGACCCTATCACAACAACTTTTGGTAACATTGTCCCAATTAAGTAGCAGTCATTGTCATTCACTATTATTTAGCTAAAAATCAGTTTCCTGGGAAACGGCCCAGTAAAGTGACTGTCCCAATTTAGCATATCCCATTTAAGTAGCACCTACTATAGTAAGATTTTAAATCTATATAGCATCTTTCATTCTAAAGCTTTACAGTAGACTGGGGAGTGAAGGAAAGCTGCTAGACTGTGAGTCTGATGCTTCAAAACAGTCAGGGAAGGGGAAAGTTTGTGCATTGGTACCAATGAAAAAGGGTGTACATTTATTTTTTCACACATGTGGAACTCAAACACAGCTGCAAAGGTTTTGCTTATACATTCCCCAAATAATTTGCCAGCTTCTTGTCTGAGATGAGTCATGGAATTTGAGCCCAAAAAGCATTTGAGAAAGTTGTGAAGCATGGAGCTAAAAGGGGAGTTAAAATTTAAGCTTAACACCACTTGCTACCACTATCTTTCCAGATATGATAAACCGTATGAATTTACAGAAGCACTACACTCAAAACCAGGCATATTCCAATAACATCTCTCAATGCTGGAAGATAAATGTAAATCCTTAGCAAAAACATCTAAGTCCCCTTTATTGGCAGATGGAAGGAACTAAAATGAGGACTAAACACAATAGTAAGTGTGATAAAGCATGGTTATACCATATACTTGTTATAAAACTTAGAAAGCATTTTCACTGAAACAACCCCTAGATAATGATCTGCTATTTGAGAATCAACTGGAGAACAGGAATACCTCTGCACTTAGGATACCCAGGGGAAAAGAACCTTCTGAGAACATTGCTTTCATTGAAAAATTTATTGCTGAACTACTTGATCCTAGAAGTAGAGCCCACTTATATGGAAATATAGTTCAAAGTGCTTACCAGGAACCTAGATGTGGCTAAGGTAATAGATGTATTCTAATAACTACTTTGTCCAATCAAGATGACTGCAAATGGATTTTAAGAATATCCCAGAAAGGTAGTCTATGTTGGAAAGTAGCAAAGTTTTATTTTCTTGCACTGAAATTAACTATACAAAGAGAGACGGTTTTGTTGGCATGAACGGTGTTTTTCTAAAGAAGTGAAATTGCTACACCAATACTGCTTGGATCACACTTAAAATACAGCCTATCCATAAACACAAGGATATTTTCTAGGACTCTGCCTTACCTCAGAAATGGCTCAAAGAGTAGGGTTTAGGAGAGAGGTATGGGACTCTAAATGGATTACTTAACTAGTGCTTTGAAGTATGTCCTTTTCAGTGGCTCTTTTTAGAAGGCATTTATTGGATTCTTTAGTGTATTGACATTTTTAAAAAAGTTCTTGGCAGCTTTGTCCATGTTTTCTGTTTCAACTGTATGGGATTAATACTACTGTTTACTAAATGTATGTCTGAGTTCCATTGAATCTAGGAAACTGTTTTTCATTTCTGTTCTGTTGTGTTAGGTGTATAACCATGCAGTAATTTTAGTTATGCTTTTATCTCTAGAGACTGTGCTTACAGACACTGGATTTGATTCTACTTGCCTTATGCCATGCTACAGGATGTCTAGAGGATTACTGCAATATTGCTGAGTTTGCATTTTGCAATCTTAACTTTTGTTTAGTTTGTCAAAATCTTCTGAGAGTTGGAGTCTAATGATCACATTTTATAACATGCAAAATCAATAAGCAGAATACACTAAACAATATATGAAATAAACAGAATGTGGGTTCCAAATGCAAACACAAAGGAAGCAAATCTAGATGATTAGTGTGATTTCAAAAAATTAATAGGATGCCACACAGAATTTAACATTGTAATTAACTATTTTAAAGCTGCTACATTTTCAGTATTAAGTTGGGATGTTTATTATGGTCCATATTGACTAGAACCTAAAGGCTAATAGATTGTCCTTTCCAGTGAACAGAAGCTGAGGTGTTTGGCATGATGTAATTAGAAAGAATACAACACATTTAGTTTACTAATCCTTGTCTCATATCCAGTAAATAAGAATTTCATTTAGCTACATATCTATCTGACTTTTTAAAAGGGACTTAACCCAACCTTCAGTTTTGCACTCTCAATCAACTGTGGGCATAAGTTAGCTGATGCAAATAATTGTGGGTGCAGATGACTCCCCCAATCCTGACCCTCCCCCCAGTTAATCCCTCTTCCCCCAAATCTACCTCCAATCCTGCCCCTCTGCCCCTCCAAACCTGCCCCCACTCTCTCTTCCCCTGAAATCTGATCCCCCAAACCAGGCCATCTGTATCCACCCCAATCTTGCCCCTAGATGTGCCCCATCAGGTTTAGACAACAGTAGAAACAATTCTTACAAGACTATACCACTGCAGTAAAAGAAGGTTAACAATCCTACTACTCCTCTACAGTCAAGGCAGCAGAAACACAACTGGCAGAGCTATTCCACTTAGTAAACTGGCTAATCAACCAAGGCTGCATAACCCAGATGTTGGACGCAAGCATTGACCATTGCTAAAGGTTGTCAGCGTACTTTGTTAATAAGATCAACCAAATACATATGGAACTAACTTGGAAATAAAACTTGATTCTTGGCCAGACTGTACTACTATCCATCATGCCACCCATGATTGATTTTGGCCCCATCACACATGGTGAAGCGCAAGAAGCCCTGCAGTATATTCGAGCCACAACCTGTGAAATGGATCAGTGCTCCTCCTGGCTGATAAGAGTCACTGAAGAACAGCCATACCCACCACTAATGGAAATAGTCAATGCCTGCTTTAGAGAAGCCCATCTGCCAAACTTGAAAAATGTAATAGTCCATCCTATCCTCAAGGAGCCATCACTCAAGCCTGATGCCCTCTCTAAATACCATCCTATCTCCAGCTTCCCATTCCTAGGCAAAATAATTGAGAAAACAGCAACCACCAAGCTCCAACAGCATGCCTCATCACCCATCATCTTGGAGTCAGCACAATTAGGGTTGAGATGCACAGCACAAACCCTAGTGGCACTGAAAGACAGCTTCCTTATAACCATGAACACAGAGAAGATCTCCATGCTTATATGCTGAATCTCTTTCTGGCACAGTAGACTTCCAGGTACTAATAATCCACCTAAATGACATAGCAGGAATAGATAGCACAGCACTACAATGGCCCTAATCATTCCTCTCCAGCAAAACTCAGAGAGTAGTGATGGATAACTGCTCCTCCTCTCCAAAGGCCTGTGAGTTTCCACAGGAATCCATACTATTCTTCCTCTTCAATATCCACAGGAGACAACTGTGATGTATAGTGAGACACCAGTATGAAGATAACACTCAATTGTATGGTTTCAGAGTAACAGCCGTGTTAGTCTGTATTCGCAAAAAGAAAAGGAGTACTTGTGGCACCTTAGAGACTAACCAATTTATTTGAGCATAAGCTTTCGTGAGCTACAGCTCACTTCATCGGATGCATACTGTGGAAAACACAGAAGATGTTTTTATACACACAAACCATGAAAAAATGGGTGTTTATCACTACAAAAGGTTTTCTCTCCCCCCACCCCACTATCCTGCTGGTAATAGCTTATCTAAAGTGATCACTCTCCTTACAATGTGTATGATAATCAAGGTGGGCCATTTCCAGCACAAATCCAGGTTTTCTCCCCACCCTCCCCAACAAACCCACTCTCCTGTTGGTAATAGCTCTCTCTCGCTGGAGTCTGGTTTTGAAGTTTTTCTGTTGTAATATCACAACTTTCATGTCTGTAATCGCGTGACCAGAGAGATTGAAGTGTTCTCCGACTGGTTTATGAATGTATATCATTCACAGATGATACAATCACCTGCACTGCTAAGATGTCAGAATACATACAAGAAATCAGCTCTTGAATGAACAGCAGCTGGCTTATTCTGAACCCAAGCAAGATGGAAATGATGTTGGAAGGAAGAAAGTATTGACCAAGATACCGTCCAAGAAGCTGTACCCAGCCCCCATTTGTCCAAGTGGTGCAGAGCCTCAGGGTCCTTTTTGAAGCTTCGCTAAGCCTGAATGACCAGATAGCACTAGTGGGAGGCATTCAGATGAAGTGGTGATGAACACTAGGTAAAAAGGAAGACAGATACAGTGATAACACATAGTGGAATTCAAGAAGAGGAAATCAAGCAGGAATTAACAGAAAAAGATAAGCAGAAAAATAAAAAGCAGAATGATGCAATGCTAGGGTGACTGTCCCTTTAAAGAGAGGGAGATCTCAGACCCATCTGTGACACAGCAAATTCTCCTCTGTAGAGGACAGGGGAAAATGAAGGTCCTTTGACCAGTGGGTCTTAGGACCCAATTTGGCCTCTGGGGTAGTGCCTGGGCTTGTAACAGGGTAGTCTGATCTAGTGGTCAGAGCCAGGGGGCAATGTCATGGTCACAGTCAGAAGTCACACCGAAGATCAAAGTCAAAGTTCAATGGTCAATCCAGAATCAGGAGACACACCAAGGGTCAGTACCAGAGTTGGAGTCAGTAGCCACACCTAGGGTTAAGCCAAAATCAGAGTTAGAAGTCAAGCCGGAATCAGTTACTGGAATTAGGGCAAGGAAGCAAGTGACAGGAGCAATGAAAAGAAACCACGTAAAGAGGATTAGGAAGCTTTATGCCTGGTCAGCAGACTGCAGCTAGCCACCGGACCCAGCTAAGTCAGTAGGTGTAGCCTCTGCTGGTGGGGTGTTAGCTGCAGTTCCCTCCCATGCCCGTGCAGTGTTGCGGTGCAGCAGGTAAGGCTGTTGCTTAGCAACCCTACAGGCCTAGGTTTGCGACCTGTGATACTTGGCAGGTAGATAAGGAAGAGGCCTGTGGAAAGATTCAAGGTAGGAAGGCTTAGAAGTAGGGATGAGAGGGCTGTAGAGAATTAGAAGGCAGCTGGGTAGAAGAGCCTGAAACACTAGGGGAGAAAAGATGCTAGCTAGGTTGGGTAAAAAGTGACCTGTCAAGGCAGGGAATACCAGTTAGGAAGGCTTGGGAATGGCTTGACGAAGAGTGGGGAAGTATGACTATATAGACCTTGAAATACTTGGACTTCGAGGATGCATTTTGGAACTGTTTCTGATGATAAACCAGCCCAAATAAAGCTGTTGTTGGCTATAAGAAAGCATTTCTGAAATTAAGAAAGGTGTCTTACAACTATATCAGTGGAAGCAGAAATAGGTCTATTAATAATTAGAACTTAGATCATAAAAGCTTGAGGTGGAAAGGATTTGTCCAAATCATCCTACCCACCTCTCTGTATATATTTTATCCAGTCTAGTTTTAACTGTCTCAACTGGTATATCTTCCATACATCCATTGTTAAGAAATTATCCCCAGATATTCATATTAAATTATTCTTTACTTCTTCTTCGAGTGGTGTCCCTGTGGGTGCTCCACTTTAAGTGTCGTTGTGCCCCTGCACTTGTAGCCAGAGATTTATGGTAGCAGTGCCCCGCACATGTGCAGTCCCCATCTTGCGCCTCTTCAGGCGGTTAACTGGAGCTGTGAGACCAACCCCTCCCCCGCCAGTTCCTTCTCTACTGCCATTGGCTCAAGTCGGAGCACTCAGCAGCACCTCGCAGCTAAAAATAATCCTTTTTCATGTCCCTTTAGCAGTAGTTTGTAGTTCTTAGAATACAATAGATTATTTCCCTTCCTACCTTATCCCCATCCTTTAAAAAAAAATTTCCTCATAGGACCATACGTTTCTAGGCTCCCTGATCTCAGTGGCACTATAGTTTTATGTCTCTCCACATCACTGAGCGAATACGCTCCCTCAGGGGCATGCCTAGCTCCCCAGGCTTCCAATGCTGCACTATCTGCCGGCTTTCAATACCCCTCTCAGACGGACACTCTCAGTGCGTCCGCTGTCTCAGTGAGGGACATATAAGTGCTCGAACTGTCACAACTCGAAAGCCCACATGAGAAAGGCAAGAGATTTACAGCTAAAGCTTCTCATGGAGAAATCACTTCACCTGGCGTCTGAGCCTGAGGTATGAACCCCTCCTAGCCAGAAATCACCGACTGCTGCCTCGGACAAAGGCCCCAGTTTCAGGGGAAAAGATCCTGAACAACTTGCCAAGAAGGCAACAAAGAAACGGGGCACCACATCCCCGATTCCAGAGTTGGCCAAGAAAAGGCACTCTGATAGTGGCCAAATGCTCCCGGTACTGACCGCACCGACCATATCAACGGCCGACAGACCAGGTCCCTCTGGTACCGACGGGACTAAGAAATCCAGAGCTCCTAAGCAGTTAAGCTCTGCCACAGGCATTTAAGGGGAAAGTGAAACCCCATGCCGTGGCACCAACAACAGCAAGCCAGCCATTGGTACCGAGCATCCCAGCGCTAATGCTACCACCTACTGCTGGTACTATGCACACCAGCCACACACCTTGCCGATAAGCTCACTTCAGCACACAGTACTGAGCTCCACCATCCCACCGGTACCGAGTCCGGGCACATCATAGCCGTTCCTGTGTCACACAGACTTATCTGTCTCATTGGTACCAGAGTTTCCTCTCCTTGGCACCGATGGTACCGCAATACATGTGGAACTTAGCCAATCCAGCTCTCCACAGCTTTCAACAAAATTCTCTAGTGGGGAGGACGATGGAGAGGAGGATATAGGACACTCACCACAGCTTTCCTTTTCCTGTGGCTACACCTGCCACACAGCCCCTGCCAAGCATGGACTTCCCTGTAAACTTTACAAACCAACCCTGGTACAGCCAACCCTGGATGCCCACCATGCCCTTCCAACCGCAATGGCCATTCTGGCAGCCATGGGCTTCATACCGACAACAGCAATAAAAGGGATTACCGACCACTCTGCCCACAGCTGGGCCACCTCAACCACCCATGTTGCCATCAAAGACACCTTCTGCCATCTCCGAACAAGGGGCAGAAGAACAGGAGCAATTCTCGGACCCAAACGAACCAGCTGACATTCAATTTTCATCTTCCTCACTGGATGATACAATAATGCCTCCACCTCCCACCACAGTGGACGATTTCAAGCAGTTTCAGGATCTCTACAAGAGAGTGGCTGCTTCCTTCGACATCTCTCTGGAAGAGGTCCAGGAATCTTGCCACAAGCTAGCGGACATACTACAGACGTCCACTTCATCCAAAATTTCCCTTCCCATGAATGATGCGATTATGGATCCTGTGAGTTGCTTTGGCAAACCCCAGCAACGATTTTACCTACATGTAAAAGGTCTGATAAGAAGTATTACGTGCCAGCCAAGGGCACTAAATTCCTTTTCTCACATCAACGCTGAATTCATTGGTTATCGACGTGGGTTAACAACAATACTGTAGAAACACCCCATGTGATAAAGACTGGAAATGGCTCGACCTATTTGGCCATAAAGCATACTCGGCTGCGACCTTACAACTGAGACTTGCCAACTATGAGGCCCTACTGGCAAAGTACGATTATAATAATTACGCAAGTCTCTCAGATTTGATCAACTTTATTCCAGACGACAAAAAGGATCAATTGAAAGCACTCATCACAGAGGGCCAACTTATCACTAGAACAGCGCTACAAGCTGCCCTTGACTCCGCTGATTCTGCAGCGAGAGCCATAGCAAAAGTGGTCATTATGAGGAGAGCCTCCTGACTTCATCTATCTGGTTTTCCAAAACCAGTGCAGTCCACTATAGAAGACTTACCCTTCAGAGGCGCCAAACTCTTCGCGGACAAAATGGATGAGTCATTGCATACCCTGAAAGATTCAAGGGCTACCTTATGGTCTCTGGGCATCCACACACGTAGGAACAAGAGACGGGAGTCCAATTATCAAACTCCTCAATGGTTCCGACCCTCTCTGTATACTCAACGAAATAGGTATTACGACCAACAGGGGCAGAAACAGAAAACTTTGAGGAGAAGGCAATCCGATTCCTCGACTACTATCTCTTAGCCATCAACCTCTGGACAACAGATTCGAAGCCTTGGTCGAGGGCTTTAGAATCCCATCTCTCTCAATGCTGGCACCATCTGCCACTGGCAAAATTTTTGGAGATCGCCTACTTCCATTTTATCCCATCTGGCAGTCCCTCACCATGGACAGATGGTTATTAGAAATTGTCAAAACTTGTTACTCCATCTCCCTTACCTGCAAACCCCCTACCCACCCCCATTCCTTGACCCTCTTCAGGGACTGCTCTCACGAACATCTACTGCTGGAAAAGATGGACCATCTCATATCCCTGGGAGCAGTAGAACCTATAATGACTGAGTATAGAGGGAAGGGGTTCTATTCCCACTACTTCCTCACACAGAAAAAAACAGGAGTTTGGAGACCTAGTTTTGATCTACAGCGACTCAACAAGTTTGTAAAAACACAAAGATTCAAAATGGTCATACTAGGCACCATAATCCCAGCATTAGAGGGGGAGACTGGTTCTTAGCCCTTGACCTACAGGATGCATATTTTCATATATCTATCCATCCCTCACATCGGAAATTTCTGCGGTTTACAATAGCACAGGACTACTTTCAGTACAAAGTTTTACCCTTCAGCCTTTTGACTGCACCACGTGTATTTTCCGAAGTACTCACCGTAGTAGTCACCTACCTATGCAGAGAGGGAATAATTATATTCCCATACTTGAACGACTGCCTGCTGAAAGCACAAACACTGCAAGCAGCCATAGATTCCACCCAACGTACAATACACCTCTTTACCTCCTTAGGACTTCAAATAAACTTACAAAAGTCCACCCTAACACCTGTCCAATGCCTGGAATTCATTGGAGCGGACCTCAACTCCCTCGAAGCAACTGCCTTCCTTCCAACAAAATGCTTTCTGACTCTAACCGCCTTAATCTTAACAGTGTGGAACAGCCCGCAGGCCAGAACTTGCCTGCAACTCCTAGGCCACATGGCCGCCAAGATCTTCGTCATCCAACATGAAAGGCACATGTGGTGCCTTCAAGCCTGGTTATGGGCAAATTATACTCTCCACAGGCACAGCATAAACAAACTAGTCAACATGCCCAATGCAGTTCAGGACTCCCTGCTATAGTGGACAAATCCGGACAACGTCTGAAGGGGCGTGCCATTTCTTCATAATCCACCAGTGCTCACCATCACCACAGGCGCTTCCCTCCGAGGCTGGGGGGCACATCTAAAGGCACATTCTATACAGGCCCGCAGGTCTCCAGTGGAGTCCCAGCTTTATATGAACCTGCTGGAACTACAGGCGGTTCGAAATTCTTGTTCTTATTTCCTACCACTAATCCAAAACAAAACAGTACAGATCCTCACGGACAATGTAGCCACCATGTTCTACATAAACACGCAAGGAGGAGCGCAGTCACACTCCCTATGTGTGGAAGCCATGTGTCTTTGGTAATGGTGCATCAAACAAAATGTCCATGTTGTAGCTTTGTACCTACCTGGCTGCCAGAACAACACAACAGATGCCCCGAGCAGGAAGTTTTATCAGGACCACGAATGGGAGATGAACACTTGCGTCATCCAAGATATTTTCCAGATGTGGGGGTTCCCAACAATAGGTTTCTTCGCAACCACACAAAACTCCAAATGCTCCCAGTTCTGCTCCAGAGCAGGACTCAGTCGACATTCTCTGGGCGACACCTTCCTCATCAAGTTGGAGCGCCCTCCTCCTGTACGCTTTCCTGCCACCCCCCTCCTAGCCCACGTACTCCACAAGATAAAGCAAGATGGATCCAGAGTGATCCTCATAGCCCCCACATGGACATGATAAACGTGGTACCTTTACCTTCTCCATACATCGGTCTGTCCCCCACACACGCTCCTGTTTCTGCCTTGGCTTCTATCGCAGGATGCAGGTCACATCCTCCATCCAGATCCCCAAAAACTTCATCTCAAAGCCTGGTTACGACATGGCTCTTGCGATCTGAAATGACATGTTCCACAGAAGTTCAGAACATATTATTAAACAGTCGTAGGGCAACTACCCGACACACATACGGACATAAATGGAAACTATTTGAATCATGGTGCCAATGCAAACAGACTGCACCTGTGTCAGCCTCCTTACCTCTCATTGTAGACTATCTACTGGAACCTAAACAAATGGGACTTTCCATGAGTTCCATCCGCTTACACCTGTTGGCCATCACAACATTTCATCATAAAGTTGACAGATTCTCTGTTTTCACACATCCCATCACTAAACGCTTCCTAAAGTGTCTCTCCAACTCCTATCCAGAAGTGAGAAAACCTGCCCCACCATGGGACCTCAACCTAGTCCTCCACGCCCTCACCGGGCCCCCTTTCAAGCCCATAACTACAAGCTTGTTACTACACCTCTCTGTGAAGGTTGCATTTCTAGTGGCCTTTACATCTGCCAGGTGGGTGGGAGAACTAGCTGATCTCATGACGGACCCACCCTATACAATCTTTTTTAAAGATAAAGTATCTCTCAGACCCCATCCTATGTTTTTGCCTAAGGTGGCTTCATCATTCCACCTCAACCAACCTATATACTTACCTACATTTTTTCCAGAACCACATATAGACAGTAGACAATCCAGATGATGCTCCTTGGATGTCCACAGGGCTCTCGCTTTTTATATCGATAGAAATCTTTCCGCAAGTCTCCAAGATTATTTGTTTCCATCACCGAACAATCTAAAGGGCATGCCATTTCCAAACAACACCTATCCAAATGGATATCAGACTGTATCAAACTCTGTTATCTCCAGCATGAATGACAACCCCATACAGGGATCCGTATGCATTCTACTAGGAGTCTCTCAACTTCCATAGCGTTTCTCAACAACATCCCTATTGAGGAAATCTGTAGGACTGCAACCTGGACCTCACCGCACACTTTTACACAACACAATGTGTTGCAACAACACACATCTTCTGATGCCCTGTTTGGTCACACGGTACTTTTATCTGCTACAACTTCAACTCCGAAGCCCAGTAACAGAAGTTCTTCAAGATGTGTCCCCCTGTGGGTGCTCTACTACCCTCCCTCCTCCCCTGTGCTTCTGAGTTCTATCAAATACAGACTCTGTAGAGAAGGAATGGGGGGTGGGGCAGAGAGTTGGTCGCACAGCCCCAGTTAATCGCCTGAAGCGGCGTGAGACGGGAACTGTGCATATGCGGCCCAACTAGGGAACTGCTACCATAAATCTCCAGCTACGAGCGCAGGGGCACAATGACACCTAAAGTGGAGCACCCACAGGGGGACACATCTCGAAGAACCTCTGCTACTGCGCAAGGTGAGTCACTTCCTCTTTATTTCACCCTATTACTCCTAGCTACATCCCTTTGAACAATACTTAACAATCCCACTCTCTCTTTATGGCATTAATACCCTTCAGGTTCTTATGGATGCCTACTCTATGACAAGATATCTTCCCCATATGCTACCACCCTGGGGGAGACCATCTGCAGTGCTTTAATTTTTCATGTCCCTATCAATTTCACTATACTTTTATTGTATAACATCTATGTACATATGTGATTCCCTTCCTCAATCAAGAACTGCTTGAGACTGTCACTTTTTGTAACACAGATATAAAAATACGTATAAAATGGATTAAAAACTGCACCATCAGTATCTCACTTTGGAAATCAGTGTTCCTGGCAATATTGTTCATAGAGAGGAGAAAACCCACCAAAAATTAAAAGTGAAAAAGTTTCTATGATGTGTGGAGGCCTTTTTTTTAACTTATTACAGAGAAATCTAAAGATAATAGATCCAGGGATTCCAGGTTGAACAGTCTAATTTAGGAATTATCCCATCATATTCTTTAGTTTGCTGTTAGGTTAATAGTGCAGCATTGGAAATTCCTTGTTCCTCAGCAGAAAGAAGTGGGAGCAGGGCTCCATCTCTCTCTCTCTCTCTTTAGTTAGGGAGGTGGGAGTGAGATGGGAAAAATACAAAAATTACTATAACTATGCAATGTTATTAAGCACACAGTTCTGAAGAGGAAAGATGGATTAACTGATTACTGTTACATAATTGTTTTACAAATTAACTGGACAAAACACAAGAGAAACCATCTGAATAAACAGGAGCATGGACAAGATAATTTAATAGGACTCTTACAATTCTAATTTCTATGACTCTGTGAACTATAACTGCTAACAACTGGATAAAGCATTAAAGCTTACTGTTTTGGATGTAATAGGTCTGAAGATTCTCATTCCTCATTGTACATGTTCCTCGTATACAATATGTTTCTGCCTCAGAGATGTCAGTGGATGTTGTGGGTGTACAAGGAATGCAGGATCCAGCACAATTTTTCTATGTGTTTTGAATTTGTGCTATAATAATTGCATGCGTAGCATTCCTCTGATTGGAAAAACAACCTGTTTGCTTAAAGAAGTAATTATTAATTCATCATGTAGAATAAAGCCACTTCAGGAATGCAACCATTCTGATCTTGGAGAAGGAGTGAGGCAAGTATCATTTATGCTGAAGGACACAGAAAAGTCAAAACTCTCAATCAACTTAGAACAAATAAAAGATGTAATCAAATCAACTTTGAAACAAGGACTATAATCATGAGTACATATGCTATCAAATAATATTTAGCAGGTAGTGGTTTTATGGTCAAATTGTATTACAAACACTGTGTAAGTGTGAGCCTGTGCAATTCTCAGGAATAGGACAGAGAAAATCAGGGGGAAAATATAAAGGAGCTAAGAATACTTACAAGCTGCAAAAGAGGAAGATGCAGCAACCAGATCAAAAATGGTCAGTGCTTAGCCCTGACAAATGTGAAAGGCAAGCTCCAGAAAGGCATATTGGAAAAATGGTTCCTAAACAGCCTTATACTGAGGAGAGTTAGTAAAGAACTGGAGGACACCAGGGAAGGTGCCTGTGTGAAAGGGGCTACCACCACAAACAGCAACAAATCTAAGAGAGTAAAACCTACTTAGTATAAAAATGTACATAACATTTTTAAATTTTTCAAAACCACTTAAGTGCATAAGAACATTGACTTTCAACTGGACTTGGGTACTTTTGAAAATTTACCTATTTTGTCAAAAATATTTTTTTAATTTAATTTTTAGAAAATAATAATAGGAAAACAACTTAAATATGCTCCACAAAATACATCATCATCCAAGAATGAAAATGTCACAGAATGCAGCTGGAGTCTGTGCCAAAAAAGTGGGATGTCAATGGCAAACACATTATGGCTTCTAGTTTTAAAACCATGTTTATTATGAAAAGTCTGACGAAGAAAAGAAATGCATTGTTAAATATTATTTAAATGGGAAAGCTCATAGTTTGTACGGCCCTTTCATCAGATTTGCTATGAGTCAGTATGATAACTGATTGGTAGCATTGTTCATATGATCATATATGACTTCAGTGGGGGTTGGATCAAGCCATTAGGACATGATGTGAAAAAAATGCCCAGAAAATGTGGCTTTCCTGTTCTACATTTTTTTTCCAGTGGTGCCATTTAGGGCTAGAATTTTGTAAGTCTCTTCAACAGGAGAAACAGGACAGAGAGTTGGGAGTAGCAGCTCGTTTAAGACAGTCCTGAAAAAGTTAGGAACAGCAGGTGGAATTAGATGCTACCATGACAGTTGGGAGCAGCAGTTGGGACCAGAAGATCCTGCTATATTTAGAATTGGGTTAGCTGATGAGGGAAGACCTGATTCTTATCTCACACTTGTTTACAACTGTGTAACTCTGTTGATTTCAGTGAAGTTACTTCTGATTTATGCCCCTGTAAGTGAGTCAGAATCAGCCCTAGAAGTCTAAAAAAAAATTGACAGGAGCAGGATTCCTTTTTACAAGGAGAGAACAGGAAAAGATCTTAGGAAAGGCCTAAGGTCTTAGGAAAGGTCAATAAAAAAGAGAGCAAAGTATGTAAGAAGAAGTGTCAAGGGAGTGAAAGGGAGTTGAGAAAAGAAAGAGCAAAAGAAACTTGTGAAAGCAGGGGGACGAAAAGCAAACTGAAAGTCACCTGAATAAATATAAATAAATAAAGATAAATATGTAATGGGCTTTCACTGCACTGAGGATGTATGTAGACTTTGAACTGCTGACTGGCCTGTCTGTATTTCAAATGCAAAAATTAAACATATTAGACTAGAAACTCATGTATGTCAGAGCTCTGCTTGGTGCTGCTGGGGCGTGTGTGTGTGGACAAAGGTGGCTTTAGGCCAAACTAGTCCCCACAGTAATTTACACTACAGCTTCTCTAAATTCTGCTGGCTTGCAATGGCCCTGCTATAGGTTGTTCCACCAGCCCAGGACCACCAACACACTAGGTTCCACTGGCCCATGACCCTCTCCTCAGCATGCCCACTATATTGGGTTTGGTGGGGATGTGGTAGGAGTTGATGGCATAGATCACCCCATGCCACATTAATCCTCAGCTACCTATTTAGGGCAGCTTTGTGGACCCTTTATGCTCCCAGAACGATACAATGAAACTTTAGGATGGGCCAGAACCTGGTCCATTATTATATTTCCTTCATTTCTCCATAATGAATACATTTATTGTCTCTATAACAATAGTTAGTTCTGGCATATTTAAATATGTGTAACCTCAATGCAGAGTGAAGGTGTTTGAGAAATATAATTGTGTTGGTTTAAGGATCCTGCCACAATCACCAAAATAGGGACCTCTGCATCATCCATGTGTGCTAAAGCATACCTTGCTCCATAGAAAAAGGATAGAAAGGATACAGGCAGAGACACATCCTGCTTGTTTGGTGTGCTGTCCTGCACACCTGAATATTGTTAGATTATAAAAAAATTGAATATTTCAGAGTTTAATACGCTACAGACCCAAGTTCAAACAGCTAAGAAACTCCTCCAAGATGGTGTCTGCTGGGATGTAAACTGTCCACTAAAGTTGTAGCTTTGAAAGCCTGATAAAAGTATAAGATGTTCCCTTTTATAATGTGTCAAATGACGGGCTCAGATCTGCATGGAAATGTTTGAAGACAGTTATGGAAACACTCAATTTGAAAATCAGAAATAGAATAAAAAATCTTGATATCTGCAAAGTGAGTTTGTTGTTGGTGATAAATGAGTGGACAATCCTGACTGCTGAGTGCGGACATTAATGATCTCATGACACTTTTTTTAAAGTGTAAAAGTTTACCCCGTTATTCTTGTTCCAAATCTCCTCTCCATCATTCTTGTGCAGCATGCTGCATGACAGATGTCTGTTCACCTAGAAGCGATTGTATTTCAGTGTTGTATATCCCAATATCATTTATGAAATACATTGGGATCATTTGGAAAGAAAAGCACTGTATACATTAAATTTAAGACATTGTTATTTATTACCAGAAATATAACACATCTTCAAAACGCATCCATTCAACAACAATAGTCAAATCTACGTTGGGTGTCTACACAGGTGCATGTGCCTCTGGTGACAGGGAGAAGTGGTAGAGAAGTCATGCTGTCACAGACAGCTGCACCAATTTGAAAAGCAGCAGTGTGCACCAGCCACTAGCACAGGCTGTGGTATGCAGGATGTACACTAGCTGGCTTGGGGGTCTGGCCTTGCCCTATGGTCAAGAAGCCATACCCCCTTGGAATTCTTCATTGACTGGCTGGCATGGTAGCTAATCACTGTTTTCAACAGTCATTTAAGGCTGAAATTCTGCCCAGCAGCAGCTCCATGAAGTTGGGGTGAAGAAGCTCCCAACCCTGTCCCTACACAGCATAGTGTAAGATTTGGTCCATAATGTGCTGAAAGCCAGTGTACATGAAGCCGATTTATTTTTGGTATAACTCCTTGCTTCTTTGCTTAACTATTTTGCAAAGGGTGCGTATTTAGGGAGCTGACAATGGGAAAGAGAAAGCCATATAGGTGGTACACAGTTTGCATTCCTGACCACTTCTTAACAATATGACTCTGTTCCTAGGCATTGTACAATACAAATAATAATATAATAGTCATGTAACTGGAATTTTATCTAGATTATTAACTCTAAGAGGAAAAGACATTAAGGCTGCAATGATGCCTCTTGTCATCTCTAAGCTCTCCAAATTTTGCTGCAAATATTTCAGTGAGAACATTTCATTTTTTGTTTAGATTACTCATGATTTAAAATCATTTTACAACTAATGATCATTTGATAATATTCCTTGCAATAGATGAACATTACCTAATGATTTTGCACTAGTTATTCCATGTTTGGCCCCACATAAATGCAAAATAAAATTAAAATTATGCATTCTAATTCAATATTGAAAGTAGTTATGAATGTTGTTATTGCATTGTCTCACATAAATTATCAATCTAAAAGTATTATATCAATAACAGACTGTTCACTATATATATTGCCAGCAACATGCATATTAAAGAACTATTAAACTGTATAGAATATGTAGATTAATTCATGTTCCAATAAATGTATAGAGACCATTACAAAAACCCAAAACAATCTGGAACTTATATATATATGCACTCTGTATTTGGAGTGGAAAAGAGAAAAGATGTTCAAGGATGTTTTAATGAACTGTCCGGGAGATGGCAGCATTGAGTAATTAATTTTTTTAGAATTGGATTGCAACACTTCTCGTATCCTCTTTCACCCTAACAGTGAAATAAAAGTTACGCATGCAGCACATTTCAGTACTGTAAACGGCAAATCATGTTGAATATTCAGTTTAAGTTAGCATATAATGATTTCGGGAAATATATTTAACGGCTTGACCCCACATTGGAGAAATTCTCCAGGAAATCTCTACCACATAATTCTGCTGTAAAAGATAATGATAGCATAGATTTGGATTTCCAGCTATGATAAATCTCCACTCATCAATAAAAGTCTTTATTTAGGGCCCAACTGCATAGACAATAGGTAAAATCTGTGATTTGTGGCTCCATGCTAATAGGAAACAAAAATAACAAAATAAGTCACTGCTGAGTTTGAACTATAAACATCCCCACAAATGAAAATCACACAAAAATCTTCTATTGTCACTGGTACAGTCAAAATCGGTCTCAAAACTATGCATCCTGTATGCATATCCTATTTTCAATTCCCAACTCCAAACGTGTCTCTTCTTTTAATTTCTCATACCCTTTTGCTATTATTGGTCTTCTTTGAACGGTACAGAACTTTGGGATCCAATTTATGTGGAAAACATTATGCAACATAAAGTTGCATTATTTATTTTAAAATGTTGCTCACGGAGATAGTCTTAGCTCAGTGTTCTGAGCCGCCCAGAGGACAACAGTCTTACTTCGGCACAGGAGAGTCACTCTGTATTATGTTACAGAAATCTCCAATTCCATAGACATTCATGAACGGTTTACGGATGGATTTTGTTTGGGTGGGAGGGGGTTGGGAAACGTTTCTGTTTTGAATTCAGCGGTTGCATTAATTTCTTTCGATCTTTACCCTCTTTGAAAGGGAAGCCTCAATTGCACTAATATGGTGGAGAGCGGAGATAGACGCGGGGGGGGGGGGGACGACGACATGATTTTCAGCACTTTTATGTCTATATTGCAGATCAGGCAACACTGGAGTTTAGACGCAGCTTGTATGTGGTAGGTGGGGGGAGGAGGGAGCCTCGTGGTTACAACGCAGCAACAGCGCCTCGATCAAAGTTGCCACACTGCAGAGATTCACTCGCAAGCCCCTAGTTTATAAATAACACGCCAGTGAATGGCGTCTACGCCTTTTTACTACGCTCCACTCCTCAACCTAGCCTGGGCGCCTCCCCCCGTGGCGGGGTTGAGGGACAGGCCGCGCTGCCAATAGAAAGGCAGCCCCCCAGGGCGCAGAGCGGCTCAGGGCCCGAAGGTAATTGCAGCCGCAGCGGCGCTGAATGAAAGGAGCGGCAGGCGGGGAGGAGGGGGCGGATTGGAATGCCGCGGCACCAGGCTAGGTTGGAGCCTCCCTCGGCCGCTGCTGGGATGGTCCACGCACTGGCGCCGTCACGTGTTTCTCTCCTTGGAGTGAGACTGAGTCGCGGCGGCGGCGGCGGGAGGGGGCCGGACTCATAAACACAGACACCGCCGCTTGTTTGGGTTTGGGGCGCTCGGAAACTCCGAGGAGCAGCCGGAGGAGGAGAAGTCAGCCAGGCAGCCCCAGACCCGCCTTCAGCCTGGGGCACAGGAGGGGGCTTTGCTGCTGGCCTCGGCGCCTTTCCCGACTGGAATGAGGAGGAGGAGGAAGAGAGGATGTTCCTTCCCCACTTGGGCTGCTTCCCCTCCTGCTGCTGCCTGGTTGCATTTTGTGTTGAAATGGCACTTTCTCTTCCTAACGAGATGGGACTGAATGGGGTCGCCAGCCTCCTCACGCATAAGCAGCAGCGGCCACAGCGCTGATTTTTGGGCTGGGCTGTGTTTTAGGGGGGGAGAAGAGGCGTGTGTTTTGGGGTGTAAGCCCCGGACTTTGCAAAATAAACCGCTACCCAGAGGATCTTTGATCTGCTACAGAGATTGAGACTGCGCTCGCTGAGGCGAAGTTGTGAAGGGGAAGGGTGTTTTGGAGCGAAGCAAGGAGGACCCCCTTCCTGCTCCTCTCTACAGAGGAATCCGACCCATACGACTGAAAGATGCGTTTCTTCTCCTCCCCGGCGGCGGCTGCTGGGAGAACTAGACTTTCATCTGGACTGACTGGGACTGGACTTTTTAAGGATATATTGACCCTCCTAAGGGTGATTTGGGCATAAACAGCAATATAAAAGCTGCTGTGGTGCTGGAAACTGCCTCTGCCACTGAACAGCTGCTCTCACCCTGCCAGTATCCCCTCCCCCCATCCCGTTTTGGAGAGGGATTCCGAGCTAGTTTGCTTTTTTATTGTGATTGTTGTTGCATGAATTGTATTTTAAGAGGTTTTTTTCCTGCATTGCTTGGCAGTTTTGGGGGCCTGTGGGCTGATAGCTGCCATAAAAGCACCACCACCTCTCCTTCCACCATGGCTAGCCCCACGGATAATAACGAGGGCTTCTTCTCAGATGTCAGGAAGGTGGGTTACTTGCGCAAACCCAAAAGCATGCATAAACGCTTCTTCGTGCTGAGGGCAGCCAGCGAGTCAGGACCTGCCCGGCTGGAGTACTATGAGAATGAGAAGAAATGGAGACATAAGTCAGGAGCCCCCAAGCGTTCCATCCCACTGGAGAGCTGCTTCAACATCAATAAACGGGCAGACTCCAAGAACAAGCACCTAGTGGCCCTCTATACCAAGGATGAGCACTTTGCCATTGCAGCTGACAGTGAGCTTGAGCAGGAGAGCTGGTACCAAGCCTTGCTGCAGTTGCACAATCGGGCCAAGGGCCACCACCACCTCCATCATCACCGCCACCACCACCACCACAGTGATGTCTCTTTTGGGGGTGGCAGTGCAGGACTGGGGGAGGCAGGTGATGATAGCTATGGCGAGGTGGTCCCTGGCCCAGCTTTCAAGGAGGTTTGGCAAGTGATCCTGAAACCTAAAGGTCTGGGCCAGACGAAGAACCTGATCGGCATATACCGCCTGTGCCTGACCAACAAAACCATCAGCTTTGTGAAGCTGAACTCGGATGCAGCTGCTGTGGTCCTGCAGCTGCTCAACATCCGCCGCTGTGGCCATTCAGAGAACTTCTTTTTCATTGAGGTGGGGCGCTCTGCAGTGACTGGGCCTGGTGAGTTCTGGATGCAGGTGGATGATTCGGTGGTGGCACAGAACATGCATGAGACCATCCTAGAGGCCATGCGGGCCATGAGTGAGGAATTCCGGCCCCGCAGCAAGAGCCAGTCCTCCTCCAACTGCTCCAATCCCATCTCTGTGCCCCTCCGCAGCAGACACCATGTCAACAATCCCCCACCCAGCCAGGTGGGGCTCAGTCGCAGGTCCAGGACTGAGAGCGTGACTGCTACCTCCCCTGCTGGGGGTGGTGGAGGAGGAACAGGGGGCAAACCCAGCTCTTTCCGAGTCAGAGCCTCTAGTGATGGGGAAGGAACTATGTCCAGGCCTGCCTCTGTGGATGGTAGCCCAGTAAGTCCCAGTGCCAACCGGACCCATTCACATCGGCACCGTGGCAACTCCAGGCTTCACCCTCCACTCAACCACAGTCGCTCCATCCCAATGCCTTCTTCACGTTGTTCCCCCTCAGCCACCAGCCCAGTCAGCCTGTCATCCAGCAGCACCAGTGGCCATGGCTCCACCTCAGACTGTCTCTTCCCACGCAGGTCCAGCGCTTCTGTATCAGGCTCCCCCAGTGATGGTGGTTTCATCTCCTCTGATGAATATGGCTCCAGCCCCTGCGATTTCCGCAGCTCTTTTCGCAGTGTAACTCCAGACTCTCTGGGTCACACACCGCCAGCACGGGGTGATGAGGAGCTCAACAACTACATCTGTATGGGGGGCAAGGCTGCCTCATCCTGCAGCTTGGCGGCTCCCAATGGCCACTTCATCCCTCGCAGTTGCCACCCACAGCATCAGCAGTGCCGCTATCCTGGCACCCCATGCTGCCCCCAGAGTGGTGGAGAGGAGGTAACTGACCTGGAGAAGGGCTTCAGGAAGCGGACTCACTCTGCAGGCACCTCACCCACCATCTCCCATCAGAAGACACCCTCACAGTCTTCGGTGGCCTCCATTGAGGAATACACGGAAATGCTGCCTTCCTACCCTTGTGGTGGCAACCGGCTGCCCTCCTACCGGCACTCTGCCTTTGTGCCCACTCATTCCTATCCTGAGGAGCATTTGGAGATGCACCATCTGGAGGGCAGCCACCACCGGACCAACCCCACCCCACACACTGATGATGGCTACATGCCGATGTCACCTGGGGTGGCCCCTGTGCCGAGCAGTGATGGCGCTCCCAAAGGCAGTGACTATATGCCCATGAGCCCCAAGAGCGTGTCAGCCCCACAGCAGATCATCAACCCTGGCCGGGGAGGTCGCCACGCCCAAGCCATGGTGGACTCCAATGGGTACATGATGATGTCCCCTAGTGGCAGCTGTTCACCTGACAGTGGTCCCACCGGCTACGGCAAAATATGGACGAACGGGGCTGGCCACCACCCAAAGCTCTCGGTGGACAGCAGCGAAGGGAAGCTCCCCTGCAGCGGCAGTGACTACATCAACATGTCCCCAGCCAGCGGCTCCGCTACCAGCACCCCCCCGGACTGCTATTTCGCCAGTTCGGGGCCGCCGGGCGCGGAGGAGGGCTCGGCGCAGGGCCCGGCCCAGCCCCCACACAAGCCCATCTACTCCTACTTCTCCCTGCCGCGCTCCTTCAAACACGTGCAGCGCAGGGCAGCCGAGGAGAGCGGCCCTCAGCTGCGCATCTCCCTCAGCTCCGGCCGCTTGCTCTACGCCGCGGAGGACTCGTCCTCTTCCACCAGCAGCGACAGCCTCGGGGGAGGCGGGGGCCAAGAGGGCGCCGGCGGTCCCTACCAGGCGCAGCCCCAGCCGCCGTCGGCTACCCGTCAGGCGGCCGCGCAGAGCAGGAGCCGCCTGACCAGACCCACCCGCTTGTCTCTGGACGGCCCCAAGGCCAGCACCCTGCCGCGGGCGCGGGAGCAGCCCCCGCTGCTGCTGCCGCCAGAGCCCAAGAGCCCCGGCGAGTACGTGAACATTGAGTTCGTGGCCAGTGACAAGCCGGCTTTCCCGTCGGCCGCGCGGCCCCGAGGGGACGAAGTCTCCGAGTACATGAACATGGAGCTGGGCCCGCCGCGGGCTGCCTGCCAAGCCGGCTTCGCGGCCGTACGGGCGGGAGCTGCGGCCCGGCCCGGCCGAGGAGCTGCTACCCTCAGCAGCCGGGACTATGTGACTATGGAACAGGGGGGCGGTGTCGGGGGACCCTGCCCGGGCTGCGGCGAACCCCCGCCCCCCGCCCTCTTGCTCAACTACGCCGACATGCGGACGGGCCGCGCCGCTCCGGAGAACCCCCCCGCCGCCCCTGCCTCCGCCCAGGCGCAGCCGCCGGCCGAGCTGGCAGCGTCGCCACCGCGCTCCTCCTCCCTGATAGGAGGCCCGGGGGTGAACAGCGCCTTCACCCGCGTCAGCCTCAGCCCCGGCCGCAACCAGAGCGCCAAAGTGATCCGCGCCGACCCGCAGGGGGGCCGCCGGCGGCACAGCTCCGAGACCTTCTCCTCCACCCCCAGCACCGCCCGCGGCACGGCGGGCAGCGGCGGCCTCAACGCGCCCTTGCTCTACGGGGCGGGGGGCGCCGAGGAGGTGAAACGCCACAGCTCGGCGTCTTTCGAGAACGTCTGGCTCCGGCCTGCCGCGGGGGAGCTGGGGGCGGCCGCCAGGAGGGAGCAGCAGCCCCTCGGGGCCGGGGGTGGCTTTGAGAACGGACTCAACTACATCGACCTGGACTTAGTGAAGGATTTTAATCAGCGTCGCCAACACCCCCAGGAGGGCACTTCTCTGCTGGGGGGGAGGCAGCCGCCGCCCAAAGCCCCTAATCAGCCTTGTGGGAGTAGCCACTCTAGCGACGATTTGAGTGCATATGCCAGCATCAGCTTCCAGAGGCGGGAGGACGTCTAATAGCTGGGCGGGAGCCAGAGAGAAGGTGAGTGAATGCGGGGGAGGGGGGAGGAAGGCGTTTAAACGAGTAGAAACGCCCACTTAAAACTGAGCCCAAAGGGCTAGCAAAAATCAGGCACCTAGTTGGAGGTTGTTCAGACCACTGAACTGTGTTCTAAAGGGGTAGCTTAAGGTGCGGTCTGTACTGTTCTCTTGTTTTATTGGAACGTTGTTTTTCTCTTGTTCCTTTGCACGTTCACGTCCTACTCTCAAATAGAGCCCTTTAGGTGTGTGGAGTATTTGTTGAGGCGTGGGAAGAAGATCCAGGTTCGCTCATTGAGTTAATCTTTTGATAGCTGCAGTTTCAAATATTGCATAATTAAATTTTTGTGGGGAAAAATAGACCTAAATAGACCTAAGCATGGTTCCTAGTTAAGAGATAACAAAAATAGGTTGGATAAAGTTTGGAACTGTGATTAATCTGTTGAAGCTTATTCCTTCTAGAGGAAGTTTCTGTAATTAAATTGGTGTGGTGACTTGTAAACTAGATGGTATGTTCTTTGAACTGAAAATATTTTTTCTATGTGGGAAGTGTTTTGGAAAATATTGCAGCCACATCAAGTCTTAACTCAGAAGTGTTAAATGAATGTTTTGGTTCATTTTGGTTTTAAATATGCTATTGCTTCCAGAAGCAAAATTAGCATTTGACAGTGCCTCCTTGAATCGTGGATGCTTTTCAGACTTGACACACTGTAAGATTCTCCAAGTAAGGGGGAACGGGGTCTCATGTTTTGTGAAAAGTTATGGTGAGGTGGTTCACTCTGTGAAATCTGCTCGAATATTGTTGCTGAGACTAAAATGCTTTTTAGTGGCACATTTACCTCACTCCTTTAATCTTCAGGAATACATATTTTAAAACTCCCAGTAAGTGGAGGGAGAGGGTGTGGGGGAGGGGATGTAAAAGAAAGGGGTGTGGTCTATGTTGAACATGGGAGTGGGTATAGGATTCAGAAGCTCCTACGTTCTAAATTTAGTGTGGTCAGTTATGATTCCTGTATCCATGTGCAAGCTAATTAACCTTTCTAACTCATTTTTCCCATGTGTAAAATGTGTGTATCTACCTCACAGGGTTGCTGTGAGGATTAATTAGGTAATGTTTGCAAAGTGCTTTAAAGGAATTCTGATGGACTCTGTGTGTGTGTGTGTGTATGTATATATATATATATATACAGGCATTTGTGTTTGATATTGATACTAAATATAATTTAGCAAAGCACAATTTTATAAGTATCTGCAAACTGCAGAAGAAGCAAATGGTGTAGAATGGACTCTGATTATAAGCTTAAAATGTTTAAAAATGAACAAATTAAAAATAATCTAGTCAAAATTTGTCAGCCTGTTGTATTAAGATTGGCATTACAAGGTTTGCATAGGACAAAGAATATTTTTGCAACCAATGTGATGGATCTGCCAAATAGAAACTGAATACAAAGTGTTGATTTTTTAATAAAACATTTTCTCCTCTAAGTATGTATTCCTGTATAATATTGATATTTTATACAACTAAGTTTTGCTCCAAGGTCTCTATTATGAATAGACAACTCCAGTCTAAATTTTAACACTCTTCCTGATCGCTGCAGTTTTTCGTGTATTTAACTCCTAGCAATCACTGTACAGTGAATGGTGAACCTTTACAACAACATAGTTGGACAAATACAGTCAAATAGTATGATACTGTAATAACACACTTATTCAGTGAATATTGTTATTGCTTCTTTGCTTAGTGTAAAGTACTAACACCAGTGGGAGTGGATTTGATAAAAGATTTAACAATCAAATGTAGGCTTTCCTTTTACCTGAACTGGTGAGCCTAGTGTAGAAGTGTGAATCGCAAATACCTGGAACAAAAACAATACACCCTTTCCCATATTTGTTACTTTAACATTTGCAATTATCACTTATTTGAACAATGTATTATTAAGATAGTCTTATTTTATCTTATCAGCATATGCTAGACTAGTCCTGCCTTTGGGCAGGATTTAAAATTTGGTAAGGGTATTGCTGTAGTGTCAAGGGGTGTGTGCCTTTTGCCTTCCCTGAAAAAATCTGCTCAACATTGGCTATGTTGTAGGGTCCTGAAAAATCTGTTTACTAAACACGAAGTTGTAGAGGCTGACAGCTAAATGACTTCTCTGCAGATTCCATCTGCATGGCGCATACTTCATTCCCACACAGATTCTGTGGGTGATCTGGTTGTCCATGCACCATTTCCACAGAGCCAAGGGAGCATGCTCCATCCTGGAGCTGAGCTGGACTTTCCCTGAAATTCCTCCTTCTGGCTGCTGGGACTGCACCGGTCTGGCACTAAAAAGAATTGCGGGCAGGGAGACACTCTCTCCTGTGCTTTCATTGCTCCCTTTGCTGGTGCCTCAGCGCTGAGAAGGAGGAAGCAACGTGATCAGAATGCCGAGAGAGGATCAGATGGATGAGAAGAGGTTGGGGCTAGACTGGAGGAGATATGAGCTGGGTGTGGCTCAGGGAGGAGGAAGAGGGAAGAAGGCAGGGCAGGGGATAGAGATGAGTAGGAGCAGAGAAGGACAGAGACAAGTTTATACAACCTTTATTTGGCTCCCTGGTTCATGTGTGTTATATCTTTAAGCCCCAAAATTGGCAAAAAGTTATATACATGATTGCATTCTATATATTTTTTTTTTCCATAGACAGCTTTCATCCCCAAAAGGTTTAAACTACTTGGGCAGATTTTATTTATCTAGACCAAAATATTTTGTTGTCCCAGCTTGTCAGATCAGGAGTTTCCAGCTTCTCATTAACAGGTGAATAAACGTGTGCCACCTTACCACAATCGCTCTCCCCTCCCCCCCCAAGCCATGCATGTTATGCACATTTAACGATATTGAAACATCTTCCATTCTGTGTCTCCATCAGAAAATCAGTTCTGCCCCCCTAATAGATTTCCCCCTGAACAAATCACTTGTTTCCAAATCTGTTCTGTTTCTCTGTCCCTTTTACCCCCATCCATATTCTTGTCCCCATACCTCTTTGCTGCTGCTGTCCCAAACCCTACTGCTTTCCTGAGTTTACAGGGGGCCTCAAACTCTTTAATTGTTTCTCAACACCAGGGTCCTCTGCTTCTTGCTCCTCTCCCGGCCTGTTAAAGGATCAGCAGTTTAAATTCCACCCTGTTCCTTGAGTTCCTTTACAGTGGTTCCAGCTGCTCTAATCCTTCCTTCCCTCCTTCCTTCCTCAGAAAGAACTTCTAGTGCTTTGGATACTTCCCCCCGCCCCCCTTTTTTCTGGAGAAGGAGCCTGTAGCTCTGTGATTGCACTTACTAGCAACCTTGGTGAGCTGACATGCAATTTTTAAGACCGATGCCAGACAACTACATTCCTTCCCTCCTCCTCCTCCCACCCCCCAGTCTTTCCTCTTCTCTTCCTGGGTTATGGGAAAAGAGAGTTCTTGCTTTCTCTCTGTGCTCTTGGTAAGGAGCAGTAATCTATTTGTGTATGTACCACTCTTAGATTTTCTCTTTTCTGTGTCCTGCCTTTTCTGGTAGCTGTAAACTCTGGTATAGTGAAACTGACAAGATTCTTGTAAGTTTCACTTGGCTTCTCCTGGGATTTCTCAGTGCAGAATTAGCTGAGGCATCTACTTCTTCCAGTGCTTCTGGTGTGGTATTTAGGAGGCTCTCACAGTTGGCAACATTACGAAGATGAGCAATTGATAGTCGATGATCTGAATACAGAGTCACAAAATATTTGAAGTATGAAGCCATCTTGAAATTCTTGTGTAATATATTAAGAAAAAATTTTAAATATTTCTTTTTCTCTAACTTTCAGTTAAAATAGCTTTATAGCTTTCTTCTAAGTTTACTTTATAATTTAAAAAACTTTGTGGACTTAAGAAATTACTTTAAAAATGTGACAGATTTATCTACATGCAATTAAAAAAACTGAAGCACTTCAAAAGACAAAAGATTCAGAAGCCTCTAGCTCTGCGGCAGCAGTAACTTGAACATCAGCAAGATATGAAAGTTATACATGCTACAGCAGTATTATTATAGACTAAATAGGGTGTTTCATACTGTATGTACATATTGTTTTTGTCCTCAACTAGTTATCTGCTAAAACCTAGACTGTGTCACTGTGTGCTTGCAGTGTGTTAAATTATTAGTATATTCTGCACTCTTTAAATACTTTATTCATAATTCAAACTGCAGACCTATTCCTTTAATGTAATTACTATAGATACATTAAACAGTTAGCCTGGACTTCTGACTTACATGGCAGTTTTAGGAAAATTGCTTTCAAGATTTTTCTCTCTGGTTAATAGAGTCCTATAAATTGGGACTGTGTAATAAGACACCAAGTAGGCAATAAAATAGCATCCCGTGACACGGAGGTTTTGTATTCAGTCAGTATTAAAATAACATTTAGGATCATGTTTAAATTAGAAAAACAAACAAGAAATTCAAAGTTAAGGATGACACTCCTTTTTTAGCTGGTGATTGTAAAAAGAACATGTGTGTTCTGGGTTGGTTTTAAACATTTAACAGCTGGGATGTAGAACCCTAAAGAACATATGTGACCAACACCTGTGGAGTTGGAATGTAATCTGACCAAGATCTTCAGTGTATTCTTTTACCCGTATAACTTACGGGATGCAGCCTGGTGAACAGCTGAACTTGAAAATTTCAATTAGGAACATACAGTTTATAATGGTTTTGCAAAAATTTGATTACAACTACTGAGGCTAATTGAATCCAGATCTGAATATCCTTTTGATAAAGTTGCTGTGACTCTGTGTGTGTGTGTGTGTGTGTGTACACGCATGCACGCCTATGTAAAGAAAGGGAATTATTTTTTTACTTTTCAAAACAGACTAAATTAATTCAGTATTGATTGTAGAAACTATTTTTAAAAATAAAGTCTTAAGGGAGCAGTCTTAAATTCAAATTTCTATTTTTCATGACATTCAGGTGAATTTTTTTTTTTGTTTTCAAAACTAATTAGCTTTTGGACTTCAGATTTTGTGTACCAAGTTTCATCTAGATCTTTGATTTGAAAATCAAGGAAGGTGGAACTCGAAATAGAAAAGCTGCCGGTCTGCAAGATTTAGATGCCATGGATAATTTTGAAAAATGTTCACAGTAAAAATCATTACACTTTGGTAAATTCATTCATTTATATTTTTCTTTCCCCCCTCCTTCATTACTTAGGATAGCTTACTTTGGAAAATAGGCTTTCTTAGAGTACCTGCTTCCTACTTATCACAGAATCCCATTCACATTGTTATGCATCCTATTGTCCTGAGTAAGGGGAGCAGGATTTTTCCACTTGCTCTTTTGTCCTGTGCTCTTTGTCATTGCACTTGAATGCTGTGATTATATAATACACAGAACCCTGTTTGTTAACATTGGACTTTAAGTACAGAATAAGCATGAATGAATAACTCCTTAAGCAGCAAGGATCTTGTTGTCATGTAAACATCCTCTTAGTAAAAAAGGAATAATATTCACACTGATTTTTAAATTGCACTTTTTTTCTTCCAGTTTTTCATTTTAGCTTTTTTTCTTTACACTGTGTTACTACTGGGACTACTATAATAAACCTGCTAGATGAAAAATCTTGATACATGCTAATTTAATTATTCATATCCTGCATTTATAATTAAATCCCCTTTAAACTATTTCATTTAAAGGGTAGCTCATAAAAAGAAAAACTCAAATTACAAAATGGTTGTGACTTACTGTTACAATAAATCTTCTCTTACATTTTATGGCAAGAGTTGAAATACAAATAACTATGGTTACAATTCCAGGTTGTCATAATGCTGAAAACTGAAACTTGGTCTCTCAAATATAGTTTGAAAGTGTACATGTTCACTAAACTGAATAGCATTATTTCTCTTTTTAATTGTTCCTTGTTTTGGTAAATTGATGATTTTTGATGATAAACAATTACAGCAGTTTGAATGTTACAAAATAGCAGTGGTGAAGAGGAGAGTCTTGTGTAATACCTCTTTTGATCTATTTAAATATGGTGGAAAACTGAACAAAAACAGAGGTGTGACTAGATAAAGGAGATTTAAATAAGCCTGACACTCTTAACTAAAAGATGACTTGATATGTATTCTCTCTGATCATGCTTGATATATCTAGGTCACATTCTCTGAAGACTGTCATTAGAGATTTAAACTTGAGTAATTGGAAAGTGCTGTGTTCTTCACAATAATTCACGATGGGGTTGGGAGGACAGTGAAAAGTGTGTGTGTATGGAACTGTTAATCATAATATGAGATTCTGACTAAAAACCTAATGTTTTAGTATTTGAATTGTAATATTGATTACATCTTCCTGCTAGTAGTGCATAATAGGTTTGCCTGTATATATTCTGTCAGCTGCCTTTTAAAATTCTGTTGTATGCAGTGTAGTTGTAGCTGTGTCGGTCCCAGGATATTAGAAAGGCAAGGGGGTGAGGTAATATCCCTCATTCAGAAATTAGGTACATAATCTCTGCATGCAAAAACTGATCTGCTAAATACAAGAATGAAAACACCTCACATTCGCAGAAGTATTGTAGACATTTATTCATGATGACTGCCTGCGCATGTGTTAAAGGCTGGAAAGATACAATCTGTGAGTTCTTAAGACCACACCCCCAATTTGATTTATGTCTTGTTTGCTTTTATCTAGATTTATTTATTTTTTCAACTGCTATGTGGGTGGATGTTTCTAAGTCATAGGAATTCTGAAATCTGCAATCAGCATCACCAAAGGTTTCTTTGAAGCAGTGAATTTCAAGAAAAGAAGGTGGGGTGGGGGGGGGGGGGAAGGTAGCCACCTCTCAACCTCAGACATCTTCTTGGACTCCAGTTTGAAGCCTGATCACATGTACTCAACAAGAGAGCTGCTCTGTTTAACTCAACTGCTTCTTGCAGCATGGGAGGAAAAAATGAACCAAAAAATGAGGCAGGAATTAGAAGTTCTAACAGTCCATCCTCCCACAGGAATGGGGAAGGGAATTGAGAGAGACACCAGTGTCATCAGATATACTCTTATTAATTTAGGATTTTTTTTTTTTAAGTCTACTGACACTTATTTTGTTTCTAGCTCTGTAAGAGACATGTCCAGAAACAGCTTTCCAGATCAGCAGTTTTAGCATCTATGGCATGTGTTTTTGGAGAGTCTCCTTTTTTAGTCAATAATAAAAAGGAGTCCTGCATGATGTTGAACATTTTTTTTGAAGATCCACAGTCTGTTTCAATGCAAACTTAACCTCCACAACCTTCTCTCTTCAGGGAATGAAATAGCCCTCTGCCCTGTGTTTTTTACTGAAGAAAAAGGGGGGGAAGGTTCTTGATCTTTTGTAGTTCTGCTAGGGCCTGATCTGACTTGCTCTGAAGTCTCTTGGAGTCTTTCCATTGAAGTCAGTGGAAGTTGGATTGTGTCCTTAATGATAGTTGGTGTCACTTGGAAAAAGATTTTTGCATGTACTCTCCCTCTCTCCTGCCTCTCTTCCCCTTTAGAAATGAAATCTGATAGGGGAGTGTCTAAGTGGTTGTGGTAAGTATTCCTAATGCTTGCCTAGGTTTTGTTTGTTTCAAAGGGGTGCAATAAGTGACTCATCAGTAATAATTCTCAAGTCAAGCTCTAGAGAACATGTGAAAATGATGATTTTTGTACTGTGGAAGAATCAGGATGAATTGATTACTGTTTTTTTTGTTTTGTTTTGTTTAAATCAGCAAGTAGGGAACCTTGATTTAAATAATTAGTTTTGCTTTTGTATTTCAGTCATTTTACATAAGGGCGGTTGATTTCTCATTGGTTGATAACCATTAAAACATATTGATTTGCAACTAAGCATTTACCTCTGCACCAATTTTGGTACTACTTGCTCACCAGGGGATACGCTGTATCTGTACGCATCTAAGCAGTTATATAGCTTTAAAATTATGTATTCAGATTTGTGACTTACTTTTTTATTATGTTAGAAATGGTGACTGATGCATTTCTTACTATAATTTTTTAGTTTTGATTTGTGTCAAGCTGCATTTGGATGGAAATTTTAGCTCTCTATTAAAAATGCGCTAAAATAGCATTTTTAACTAGCCTTATTTAACTAGTAAACAATGTTAAATGTACTGGATGCAGGGTGGTTTAGCCATGTTGGTCCCAGGATATGAGAGAGACAAGGTGGGTGAGGTACCGTAATATCTTTTATTGGACCAACTTCTGTTGGTGAGAGACACAAGCTTTCTTAGCGACAGACAGGGTGGATTTGATTTAAATCACTAGTCAGGAAGACTCGATTTAATCATGGATTTCTACATAAAAGTGCATTCTTGTTGGTTATTATAACCTTAGTACATATTCTTCACAACTGAGCTAGATGTAGGTTTCATTTTTAGAAGGTACACACTATACATTTTTAAAGTGATTTATTTTGAAAACTTTTCAGATTAGTTTTACAGCTATATCAGAAAATGAATGATTGGTTATTTCGTTTACCAAAGGTAATTGAAGAAGATATTTATGAAGTCTTTGGGAGGTGAACCATCTCCAATTCAACAAGTTAATCATTAATATTTGGAGGATTTTCTTGCCATGCTGTATTAAGAGGAGAACATCACCAGACAGACATTTAAATTTTTATTTAACTAAAACAACGTTATGTATTCTGGATTTTTTTTTTCTTCAACAGCAAACATATAATATTTTAACAAAACAAGCGCATGAGTTTTTGAATTTAGTTAAACATTCCAGTTTTTTAAAATCAGGTGTGTTTTTGTTAAAATTGTTTAACTAAAATAATTAAATAAAATATTTAAAAAAACCAACCCAAATTAAATTGACTGTATCAGTCAGGTCAACATGAGAAACTTAAAATATTGGCTTCTACAGCTAACTCCGTCATCTTCACCTTCATTTTCCTGTTTTGTTCATAACTGGGAAAAAAAAGAACGAGCTTTCCTGCTTTTTCAGGTCCCAGACGATTTCTCAACTTGGAATGAATTAGTCCAAAGGAAGAAAATATTCTTTCTACACTGGCAGAAGAAGCTATTGCTGTTAAAAGTGAGATCACATCAACAGTGTCTGAATCAAAGTGCTTAAGTGACTTCCACCAGTTCACTGGTGTGACTTTCTTTAAAACACCATCAGTAAACATCTCTTTCTTGAATGGTTCTTATTCCCAAACTGGGTCTCTCTTATGGGCTGCTGCCATTATAGGTTTTCCCTTCTAGTGAGAGAATGGTATGGTAGATCTCAAATCAGTGAAAGCTACATTCAGAAAGACCTCAAGACTTCTGGAATATGCTGCTCAAGCAATTTCACTTTTGTTTCTACTGCTTGTCCCTCCCTTCTCACATTTATCTCCAGACTTCTTCTCCTTGTCCAGATCTATTCTGCCCCCAACAATCTTCTGTTCATTGAACTTTTTGAAACTTTGCACTTTTAGGGAGAGGTAAGGGATTGACTCTGTGTATACAAATTTGCAGAGGGACAATAGAGTTGAGGTCTGTTATTTCTCACTTCTATTTATTTACTTATTTGAAAACATTTTTGCTGTTAACAAGCATGTTACCTCTGGAGAGACAAATCCACAGTTTGAAAACTGCAAAACTAAGCATCTCTGAAGGTATCTTCTAGACTGAGTCCTGAGTCCCATTGGGTAGATTGTTTAGGTTAATCTTTCTATCTATACAGAAGCCCCTGGAACCCCATAAAATTTGGGTCCCTAATTCATGAACTATTGGAACTCCATTTACAAAACTTTTCTTAAACATTACATGAATATATAGTCTCATACTATAGAATTAGAATTTATTATCCCCTATTCCATGATGAGATATCTTTGAGCTATAATGTATCTTAATTAAAACGATCTTTAGATTGGATTTTTTTGATAAAATGCTTTTTGAGGAAAAAACCTATTTAAATAAAGAAATCAGATTTTATTTTTTTATTTTATTTTTTAAATCATTGAGTTTTATCCACCCTGGTGACAGAGTTTTCTTCCTTAGATCTGGGAAAGGTACTTCTAGTGTCACACCAAAATGCAAGGCAGAACAGATTGCTTTAGGGTAAGTAGTTAGCACACATTGCATGGGACCATTCAAGGCATCTCAGCAGTCATAGGGCAAAAAGAGGGCATTAGTGGGTTATAGGTAGTTGTATTAAGCCATAAATCCAGTGTCTCTGAATGGAAGCAGAAGCTCTGTGTGGCTCAAAAGCTCTCTCTAACCAAAAGAAGCTGGTCCAATAAATAATACTATTTCTCACCTACCTTGTCTCAGATGTACTGGATGAATTTATAAACAGTAAGTTGATCAAAACATATTTGTATTTTAAAACTGATTTCTTGAAGTAAGTATTGTCTGTAATTAATAAATGGAATTGATTGTTTCTGGTTATCATGTCCTTCAAGATTTTAGTACTAGTAGATCTCATCCTCTCACTCCTTATTTTTATTCATAGCTTGGAAGCAGAAAACAAGCTTTCCTGCTTTTTTAGCTCTCCATCAGTTTCTCAAATATTTGAATGAACTGGTGATTGAATTGAACTTGCTGAATAAAGTGAAATAAAGAAAATAGTCTCTGCAGCTACAGAAGAGGTAGCCTAAAGCTGGTGTAGGAGTTTGGATCCAGATGTGTAGCAAGTGACTTCAACCAGTTCAGTGCTCTGACTTTGTTTATAATATTGATAGCAAACACATACCGCCTGAATATATTTTATTTAATGGCTTTAACAGATTATAAGGTTAGGCTTGAACATAGATTGTCAATTTAAAATTGATTTTTTTCAACATTTTTATTTTTAAAAAGAGAAATCTGATTAAATCTGATTTTTATTTAAAAATGGGTTTTTATCCACGTTGTATAAAATTAAGATATCCTATTTAAATTTCAATTTGTTTTGTGTTTAAAAATATTTTTCTAACTGTAAATTTTTAAAATTACAATAATTTTGTTTATTAAAAACAAACAAACCACGGCTTTACCACACAGAGCACAGCACGGACTGTTATATAGAAGGTCAGATTAGATGATTATAATGGTTTCTTCTGGCCTTTTTTCACAGAATCATTGGTTGTGTTATATTTTTTTTTTTTTTAAAGAGGTTCCCACGTTCCTTCACAAGCTATTGAACATAAAGACATTCATGAAGTATTCAAGGGTGGATGGTGCCATCTCAGGAATTGCAGAAAAGACAAACATCCTGGTAGAAGGGAGGAAGAACCAAAAAGCCTCAATAGAAAAGTTGAGGCATTCCTGAAGAGATCTGAGTGTTTGTTTAAATTTCTGTAGACACCTACCCACAGCACAAGAGGCATGAGTGGAACAAACTGAAGCTTGAACCAATCTTCAGAGGCGAAGAATGAGGGCTCTGACCCATCTGCAATGCTCTGTTTTATGGAGTGTACTCTTTTTTGTTCATCTCTGATGCTACATTCAGAATAATACTTGGCCTCATTTTTGTCAGTGAGGAGAGTCTTATGGCTAAAACAATATACAACATACAATATACAGACCAATCTTATAGCCTCTATAGTTGCCTTTCCTTTAAAAGAGGCTATTCTAGGGAGAAGAGCCTTATCAATTCTGTTTATTTAAGAATAATAAATAATAATAATAAATAATTAAATAATGTCATAATTTTAAATGACTCAAACCAGAGCCTGCTTTAAGGGAAGCTCATTCAATGGGAATGGGTTCAAATCTCCTGGCAAAAGGGATCAAAACCTTCCCAATGAGAGAATGATCTTCAACTGATTTTAGTTCCTTTCATCCCTAGACAACAGGAAATCAGTCACAGGGAGCCCCTTCAGGTTTTAAGGGGCTGCTTGAAGGTCAGGAGGCACAAGTGCAGAGCCGCACAATCGGAGGGAGGCCAAGAAAAATAATTCATGTCTAGTCAAAGGTGATTTCCAGTTTGTGGGTCCTGGAAGTTACTGGTTCAGGTATGCAGAAATACTTCATCAACTCTTTTTTCATTCAACTCACCCTGCTCCAAGATGAGCACAATATATCTGGGACAGCTAAACCATCCACTGACATAGAGGCCATCCTTCCAGTCCATTTATGCCTCTATCTGTGATTTTATCTTTTAGTGCAGGCTTTCACGTTAATATTTTATAGGCTGCAGTGTCTCTAGAATATTACAGGTTTCTGAAAAAAAAGAAAATGAAAACCAGGTTGCAATGATTTGGTACTGTCTTAATTCTCCCCTTCCCATGTGTGTGTCTGTCTCATCTCTAAAGTATGGATTAATTGTTTGCTACTTCACTGCAATGTCCTTTGGACTGATAAGGTGACATTTTATGGAAAAATGAAGTATTTTCTTATCTGAACCTCTTTCTGTTTTAGCTTCCACCTGTGCAGAGCACCCTATCTTAGGTTAGCTTATATTGATTGTTTCATCTTGTATTTGTTTTTAGTTTTGGAATTTAACTCTGAGGGTTTCCTTTCATACTGTGGTCAGAATTTATGGCAGTAGCCAAGAGTGATTGGCCCAGCTGCTTCAGTAGTTGAATGGCATAGACGTGTTCTTCAGCTTGTGTCATTAGAAGAAAACAAATCTTACAGTTGAGTGTGTTTTGTTTTTGTTTTCTTTGAGAGGGGGGTGGGTTCGCTGCCTGAACCTTGTCTCCACTAAGATTTTTGCACCGAGATAGCTAACGATGTAGAAATACACCTCTTTTTTTCGTAGTGAAGACATAGATGCAGACTCTGAAATAGAACCATCTGGTGAAGGCACAACTCGCTTGTGCTTTCATTCTCTAATCTTGATTTTCATTTTGCTTAGGAACTGCTTTGTTGAAATGACAATTTTATCTTCTGTCTCTGATATATAAATAAACTTTTTCTCTATGATTTGTTCACTTTTCCTTTACAAAGTGTGGGCAGAGTTGAATTCTTTCCCTTGTATTCCTCTGTGCTCTTACATATTTTATCGAATGCTCGATTTATTGTTTCACGATGTGGATAATTAACAAGGCTGAGTTATAATTCTACAACTATTAATTAAACTGGGCTGATGAATATCTGATTTTCTTGTTAGAAATAATAGGATGTGTGTATTTAATGCTAGCATATGTATACATCAAAGCAATACAAAATTTTAAATATAGGTAAGGGGACACTTCCCAACTTTTAAAAGCACATATTGTGGGGGGGAATGAGATTAAAAATCCCCTAGACTCCTAACAACTAGAGAGAAATTTTATCACTTCAGTTATTACAGTTCAAGAACCTCAAAAACAGTAAGCACATTTTACCACCACTAGTAGTTGTGTGTCTTACGCAGCCTTGCTCCATAACTGCAAAGTTATTTTGAGTAGGCTTACTTTCTTTTTAATAAATTTGTGGGTCTTTTTCCTAACTTCACAACAATATTCAAACTTAACAGAAAAGCAAATTGAATACGGCTATACAAAAAAACTGCGCTGTTAGCAAGTAACGTTTTAAAGTTTCTGTTTGTTCCAACATTTGTCAATATTTATGAAAAAGAGTATTTTTAACTTTCATTGTTTTGGTTTGTAGATAAGTAGTGGGCAATTAATAATTTTGTTAATTTTATATGAAATGAAAACTGAGGAGGAAGAAAGAGATGAAAATACACGCCAACCCTTCTGTCCTCCTCTTACAGGTGCTCCCCCTACACCCCAATTTAACGAACAAAAGTTAAGAACACGCCCTCTGTAATCAGTATATGCAGTACTAAGTTGTGACTTACAGACATGTAAATGATTAAATATTTCAATCTTAAATGGGTTAACATTGCTGTTTGGAGTTTATTCTTAATATTTCATTTTTATTAGAATTTCAAGCAGTTTAATCGTTCTGTTTTTTGTTTTTTTGTTTTTTTTTTAAAGCCATACAAACCCAAGAACCCCCAAACACATTAAATATTTTTCAACATGCAACTTGATCATCTAGCAAGTTGTTACAAGGGAAAAGCCTTTCAGAAGGTGTGCAGACAAGTAACTAGGGCATGTTGTTTTTCAGGCCTTTGAACTAAGTTAGGAACGTGTTTCAAGATGGAAGAATGAATGGTTGTTTGCTGCCTTTAGCCTCAGGGCTTGAAAATCATGAGGCATGTTGTTGTGCCTTCAAAGCCTGTTTTGCATAAGCAAGATTTTTGGATAGAGTTTTGTATTATCAAGGACACAACAATAAACATTGAGCCACTCAATCTCACTTAATTGGTTGGTGATGAGAAATTTCATGCATTTAAGGGCCCTACAAACTAGGGTATATCAATAAATGGATTTCAGTTGATCTATTTTATTAGGAAAAATCCCTCAGAACTAAGGGTTTGTCTACGTGGAGAAATTTATATGAATAGTTATATTGCTATAGCCACACAGATATAACTCCCTGAATGGACACACTTATTCTGGAATAAGTGTCCTTTTGTCTGTTAGTTTGTCATTTCCAGAGGAGGATGAGGTTTAAAAGGAAAAATATGAAACTCTGTCTTCTGGCCCTGTTTAGCTTGAGATGGCCATGGCCCATCTCAGATATGTCTGATCCCCCTGTACAAGATGGTTGAGTGGAAGGGGGCAGGCTAGATTTGGGAATCATAGGCAGACAGGTGGTGGTGGAATCCATGTGACCTCGATGCAGTCATCTAGGGATAAGGTAAGAAGTGAAAAGGTACAGGTCAAGGACATAGCTCTATGGAAACCAAGTGCAACCAAGGGCAAAAGGAGGTGAGAATGAGAAGGTTCCACTATAAGAAATTCCAAAAATGGTTGGAAGGGAAAATAGAGGAACCAAGACTGGACAGGACTGTGAAAGCCAAGGGAGGATGGTGTACAGGAGGAGTGATCAACAGTATTGAGGGCTGCTGGCAAACTGAAAGGTGAGAATAGAGAAGAGTTCCCATGACTTGCCCAGGCAGAGATCGTTAGAAACCACTGTGAGAGAGCGGTTTGACAGGAGTAGAAAGGACAGAAGCCAGGTTAAGAGGAATCCAAGCAGGGAGTTAGCAGAGAGGAATTTGGGGCCTAGGAGCTTCTATTTTCAGTGGATGCAAATGGTATTAATGGTTTAGATTAAACATAACATTAGGTTAAACATTAAAAGTAGAAATAATTGGAGTACTTGAGATAATATTTTAGGAAATAGAGTAGCGAAAGGCATTAATGTGTAAAGAATGGTTAAAGAAGAAAACTATACTGCAGTTACACAATCAGAAATGCCAGTGGTCCTTAAATTTTACCCTTTCTGAGAAAATATTTCTTTGGAGAGATCCATAAACAGTTTTCTCTCTGTGTAGGACACTTAGTGGTATAAAACAAAAATTGCTCATCTTGGGCCAGATGTTGAACTTGTGTGACTCATCATAGCCCAACTGAAGTCAGTGGAGCTAGGACAACTTTCACCACCCAGGATCTGGCCCCTTAAACTTACAGTTTTCCATCATTTGCTTTCAATAAGCCATTACTAAAGCATTCTGTTTGAATTACTATTAAGTCCCAGTTAAATTTAATTGCAACTATATTATTAATGTTACAAAATGATCTGATTCAGTGTTAAATTTTATCTCATAGCCTTGGGTATTTTATACCCAAGTATAAACAGTTTTCAGAAAAACAGTTTCTGAACAGTTTTCAGAAAACTGTTCTCTTGAAGATTGACAAGATATTTGTTTTGGTGCAAGTTTGTTTACTTCTGTGCTTGCTACAGTAACACATCAGCTTTTTATTCTATAGTACTAGCAGATTGATCTTGGGATGTTAATTGCCTTTTACCGATTCAGGTCGTACCTTAGCATTTGTATTTATGTTTAAAAAATCAAGAGCAAAAGATGATTATTAGTAGTATTGCTGTACACTTATTGTTTAGCAGTAACTGTTAAAACACTGTTAAACCAGCTTTTGGGTTGAACTCATAATTTTGCTTTGAATAGCTTTTCAGTCAGATTTTTTTTCTTTTTGGTGATTCATTCACTTTCCCTCCCCGCTCCCCAAGCTTTTACAATAGCTCATTAGTAGTAGAGTTTATGCTCTGGAGTCTGTTTCTCTACAGATCTCTTATTTTAAATCTACAGATGGTAGTAACTTTTATCATTTAGCTTTAAGTTTGTGTGACTGACTGTCTCTGATCCTGGTTCAGGAAAATATTTTAAGCATATTTATCTCATTTCAGGGTGGTATGTCAGAGATTTTAAGGCCAGAAGGGATTATTATTATGATAGGCTGTAGAACTTCACTGAGTAATTCCTATATTTAGGCACATATTTAAGTGCTGCCCTGAATGGGTTTGTTTTTCTGAGTCAGTATCTTACTGAACATTTAAGTACCGCTTTTTTTTTTTTTTTTTTTTTTTTTTTAAAGAAGGAACATCTTATACCATGCCGCCTTTGAGTTCAGGTGGAACATTTTCTACCACTTACCTATTACTTTCTTCTTCTGATCTGGGTGCCACTTCTTGCCAACGCCAGAGACGCTCCTGCATCAAGCTGACAGTTCAGTTTCCAGGAGAGTTTACTTTTTGCCAGAGGTAACCTTGACTCACTTGTAGACAGATCGTTAGGGCCACAACTCCAGTCTGCACTGTGTTTCCTCAGTCTGTGAGTACCTCCGAAGAGCTGATTTCCCTTATGCTCACTCTAAGCTCTCCCACCAGTAGTTTGTAACTCCTTGCTTTACTAAGGGCTTGTGTACACTAGGAAACCTTGCCACTTTTACTGTACTGGTGTCGTTAAATAGCAACCTGCCACCTGTCTTCCCCCCCAGTTCCCCCCCCCCGCAAGTGAGAGCACGGTTATACTGGTACAAAGTGCTTATACCAGTATAGCTAAAGCAGTACCTACACTAGGAAAGGTTTGTTAGTATAGCTATACTGGCAAACCATTGTTACGTAAATGCGGCTTATACTGGCAAAAGAGCGCTTAGTGGCAAAATATTCAGTATAGACTTGATCTTATTCTGCTCTAGAAAGCAAAATAAGCTATACTGGTATAAGGCCTCTTTATGCTGTTATAACTGCATCCCCACTAGTACTTATGTTGTTGTGGGGTGGTTTTAGAAAGCCTAACCACCACAGTTATACAGTAAACCCTTGCTATACTACCCTTCATAATGACGAATCTTTGGCTATAATGAATCTGGTCCTTGGATCCCATCTCCAGCCCCACCACTGTGATTGGGCTCTTTCGCTATAACTATCAAATGGCTTGGATCCCAATGGGTTTGTTATAGTGAGGGTGTATTGTACTGGTGTAAGTTTTTTAGTGTAGAACAGACCTCACATTTGGGAGAATCCTTGAAATCTGACGTTTTGCCTGTAAAATCCTTTTCACATATAAAACAGCACAAATCTAATGGACTAGACACTGTCTTCTACATTTCCAAATACAGATACCTAAGAGTTGAGCTCAAAAATAAGAGCACCCATATCTACCAATCCCCACTTCTGAGTCAGACTTAGAGTGACTATGGAAAAATCTCAAAGTTGATTTGGCTAGTCCAGATTGTTTATGAAGAAGCCTACAATTTACCAATCTCTGCATCCCTCAGACATGTTTCTTTCTGCTTGGCAAGATAGCGATAGATGAGATGTCAGTTGGTGATAGATAAACGTCAGATCTGTTTTTGTACTAAGATTACTTTCTATGGAATATTGACCCTCATCTAGTGGTGTAAATGCTCAAGGCAAATTACACAAGTGGTATGTAAATGGAAGAACAAGGAGTAAATTTTTAGTGTAGAAGAAACTGTGGTCAAATTCCAGAAGTTACCTTTTAAAAGACAGCTTCACTCTGCAAATGTTCAGGAACTCCAGTGGTGGCTTGAGTGGGGAAATCAAGATGCGCTGGGAACCACTAGGAATCTGTAGTTTGATTTTTTTTTTTTTTTTTTTCTGATTTCAAGTTCTTTTTCCATTGTGTATGTTAAGAAAAGTTATTTGCATTTTGTGTGTTAACTAATCCTTCTGCATAACTTACTTTTTGTTGGAAAAAATATAGCATTGTTCCCCTGTTAAAGTTCAGACTGCTTTATTTTTTTAACTAGCAATTTTCTTATCAACTGAAATGACACTAATGGCTCATCCAAACAATGAGTGTTTCTTCTGACCTGAGGAAGTGAGAGTAATAACTGAAGTCTTTAACCATTATTTTAAAGGAGTTTCATGGGTGTTTCCAGAGACTAGGAGAGGGACACAAAGATCTTGTGTATTTTGAAGGAACTGTCTCTAAAGGAGGAGATTGTGAAAATTAAATTAACTTGATTTACTAGTTTAGGTTATACGCTGTTTCTTTATAGTAGGATAAAAGACGCTAAATTGAGTCTACCAGGTTATCCTGATGGATAGTTTTCTTCTACCTTAAGTTACTCTGGCAGCATCAGATATTTTGGCGGTGGGGGTGGGGGTGTGTGTGTGTGTGTGTGTGTCTCTGTCTGTCTCCTCTCTCTCTCTCTCTCTCTGTCTCTGACAGGATTCCTCCAAGTTCATTATGCCTTAGCAAGTGAAGGTCACACAGCACACACTTCCTTTCATTTGCCATCTGGCAGTTTATTATTAGTGATAGTATGGAAATCAGAAATAAGAAAAGCAGGACCAAAATGCTCCACATACTGCTTCAGCTAGCCACTACAAGCTTAGCCCATTTGTACTGCTTGGTGGAATCTCCTTTCAGTTGGTGTCCAATTCAGAGTCCTTTAGGACTAGAAGAAACTTACAATGCCACAAGAAAAGTTGGAGTCTTCAGGGTGCTCCTTCCTCCCCTTATTTTCTTCTGGAGCACAGAATGCCACTGGAGCCTCCCCAGCTCAGGGAACTAAGCTCAGTTTTGAGTTCTGTGGTGCTACCAGCATACTTCTAAGACAGCCTGCCACTTGCACCCCTCCATCCCTTCTGTTGCATGAGGAGATGACATTGCTTATAGACCTGCACGTTGCGAGTGAAATTCTGTCCCCATTGAAGTCCGTGACAAAACTCCCATTAACTTTAGGGGGGGGTAGGACTGCACCCAATGTGTCCTTAGAAAAACAGGCGGAATAGATGATGATCCTAGCGGATCTTAAACATAAAAAAGAAGCTTACAAGAAGTGGAAGGTTGGACATATGACCAGGGAAGAGTATAAAAATATTGCTCGGGCATGTAGGAAAGATATCAGGAGGGCCAAATCGCACCTGGAGCTGCAGCTAGCAAGAGATGTCAAGAGTAACAAGAAGGGTTTCTTCAGGTATGTTGGCAACAAGAAGAAAGCCAAGGAAAGTGTGGGCCCCTTACTGAATGAGGGAGGCAACCTAGTGACAGAGGATGTGGAAAAAGCTAATGTACTCAATGCTTTTTTTGCCTCTGTTTTCACTAACAAGGTCAGCTCCCAGACTGCTGCGCTGGGCATCACAGAATGGGGAAGAGATGGCCAGCCCTCTGTGGAGATAGAGGTGGTTAGGGACTATTTAGAAAAGCTGGACGTGCACAAGTCCATGGGGCCGGACGAGTTACATCCGAGAGTGCTGAAGGAATTGGCGGCTGTGATTGCAGAGCCCTTGGCCATTATCTTTGAAAACTCGTGGCGAACGGGGGAAGTCCCGGATGACTGGAAAAAGGCTAATGTAGTGCCAATCTTTAAAAAAGGGAAGAAGGAGGATCCTGGGAACTACAGGCCAGTCAGCCTCACCTCAGTCCCTGGAAAAATCATGGAGCAGGTCCTCAAAGAATCAATCCTGAAGCACTTACATGAGAGGAAAGTGATCAGGAACAGTCAGCATGGATTCACCAAGGGAAGGTCATGCCTGACTAATCTAATCGTCTTTTATGACGAGATTACTGGTTCTGTGGATGAAGGGAAAGCAGTGGATGTATTGTTTCTTGACTTTAGCAAAGCTTTTGACACGGTCTCCCACAGTATTCTTGTCAGCAAGTTAAGGAAGTATGGGCTGGATGAATGCACTATAAGGTGGGTAGAAAGCTGGCTAGATTGTCGGGCTCAACGGGTAGTGATCAATGGCTCCATGTCTAGTTGGCAGCCGGTGTCAAGTGGAGTGCCCCAGGGGTCGGTCCTGGGGCCGGTTTTGTTCAATATCTTCATAAATGATCTGGAGGATGGTGTGGATTGCACTCTCAGCAAATTTGCAGATGATACTAAACTGGGAGGAGTGGTAGATACGCTGGAGGGGAGGGATAGGATACAGAAGGACCTAGACAAATTGGAGGATTGGGCCAAAAGAAATCTGATGAGGTTCAATAAGGATAAGTGCAGGGTCCTGCACTTAGGATGGAAGAATCCAATGCACCGCTACAGACTAGGGACCGAATGGCTAGGCAGCAGCTCTGCGGAAAAGGACCTAGGGGTGACAGTGGACGAGAAGCTGGATATGAGTCAACAGTGTGCCCTTGTTGCCAAGAAGGCCAATGGCATTTTGGGATGTATAAGTAGGGGCATAGCGAGCAGATCGAGGGACGTGATCGTTCCCCTCTATTCGACACTGGTGAGACCTCATCTGGAGTACTGTGTCCAGTTTTGGGCCCCACACTACAAGAAGGATGTGGATAAATTGGAGAGAGTCCAGCGAAGGGCAACAAAAATGATTAGGGGTCTAGAGCACATGACTTATGAGGAGAGGCTGAGGGAGCTGGGATTGTTTAGTCTGCAGAAGAGAAGAATGAGGGGGGATTTGATAGCTGCTTTCAACTACCTGAAAGGGGGTTCCAAAGAGGATGGCTCTAGACTGTTCTCAATGGTAGCAGATGACAGAACGAGGAGTAATGGTCTCAAGTTGCAATGGGGGAGGTTTAGATTGGATATTAGGAAAAACTTTTTCACTAAGAGGGTGGTGAAACACTGGAATGCGTTACCTAGGGAGGTGGTAGAATCTCCTTCCTTAGAGGTTTTTAAGGTCAGGCTTGACAAAGCCCTGGCTGGGATGATTTAACTGGGAATTGGTCCTGCTTCGAGCAGGGGGTTGGACTAGATGACCTTCTGGGGTCCCTTCCAACCCTGATATTCTATGATTCTATGATAGCTTAGGTTTGTGTCGCCCTACTCACTCTCCAGCAGTTCTGAAAAGAGCACAGTAACTGACTAAATTCTCAGAATTTACCTTTTTTATATAATTCTGTTCCGTATGTGAAAATCATTGGCAATCCTTATTGACTTCCTTTTCATAACTTACTTATCTTCCCCTGAATAGGTATACATGTCAGTACAGCAGGAATTGCAAGCATTGTGCTGCTTTTAAATAAGAATGATCACAGAATGTTTGATTTTTATGATCCTACAGAAAGGAAGGAGTGAGAGTAGGAAAGTGTCTTGGGTCTGGTACTGTTTAACATTTTCATTAATTACTTAGATGTTGGAGAGGAGAGTGTACTTATAAAATTTGAAGATAAGGACAAACTGGGTGGGGTTGCTAGCACTTAGAAGGACAGGAATAGAATTCAAACAACCTTGACAAATTGGAAGAATTGGTCTGGAACCAACCAGATTAAATTCAATAAAGGTATATGCAGAGTACTTCCCTTAGGAATGAAAAATCACATGTACAACTACAAAATGGGGAATAACTGGCTAGGTGGTAGTACTGCTGAAAAGGATTTGGGAGTTATATAAATTGAATATGAGTCAGCCATGTGCTGCAGTTGCAAAAAAGGCTGGAGTACTGTGTACAGTTCTGGGCACTCCACTTTAGGAAAAAGGTGGACAAATTTGAGAGAGTCCAAAGGAGAGCACCCAAAATGATGAAAGAAAACCTGAGCTGAGAGGAAAGGTTAAAAGAACTGGGTGTGTTTAGTCTTGAGAAAAGAAGACAGAGGGTTGATTGGATAATAGTCCTCAAATATGTTAAGGGATGTTGAAAATAGGATTGTGATCAATTCTTCTCCATGTCCATAGAAGGTAAAGAGATTTTAAGTTAAATATGAGAAATTTTCAGTTAAGGATTCTAATAACTTACCAAGGGAGGTTAAGGAATTCCTGTTATGGGGATTTTTAAGAACAGCTTAGACACCTGTCGCTGATGGTCTAGGGGTTTACTTGGTTCTGCCTCTTCACAGGGGGCTGGACTAGATAATCTCTTGAGGTTCCTTCGAGCCCTACGTGTCTATGATTATATTTTCTGGAGAAGAAGGGGGCATCACTAATTTTAAAATAGCAAACTTTTATTCTATAGTCAGAAATCTCCTTGAAACATTCAAATCATGAATTCCCAGATTCTGCTGCTTTTTTGTTTGCTGAATATATAATATCCTAATTTAATAACCATAAATCTAATTTGGCTGGATAGTAACCTGGTCATATGTCAGTTTTTTTCAAACACGAGACTTTGATTAAGCATGGGGGAAATTTTATAATGAAACTAAGGACTAATCTATGTGCAGCACCACAATAATAAAAGATTTTGAATTAAAATCAGTTTAGTTATTTTAGTACAAGTTTATGTGTAAACCAGGCATCAAACTGAAGGGACATACAAACATTACAGCAATTGTAAACAGTTTAACTTACTTCATTGTTGTTTGCTTAGCATAGGTTGTAGGTGTAAATGACTGCACAAGGTCTGAGGCAGTGCAGAATTGGACCTCTGGTTCACAGAATATTTAGCCATTGTCTTCCACTGTTTTGGTTGAGAAATAAGTCCCATGAAGAAGTCTTTGAAAAATTTACTGTGATGACTGCAACATCCAACTTTGATGTAAGGAGCATTAACCAAGGCATGTTTTCCATTTCTCCAGCTCAATGTGGAAATATTATGACAAACTTAAAACATATTTAAAGTAAGTTGGTGCAACTCCACTGAGCTAAATTTTGTGCACTGTTGCAAGTTGATTGCTTAACTCGGATACCCTTGAAAAGTCTAAAACAGTAAATGTTGGGATTTGTGGTGTGGTGTTGGTGGGTTTTTTTTATTCCACTTATGTAGGGACTGGAAATGACCTGTAAATTCAGTAAATGAGGTGCAGCATGACCTCTCCCCCTGAGCTGGCTGGCACATGCACCCTTGGAGCCATGGCTACGCTTACTCCCCACCTATACCCACCTGAGGTGGGGGAGTGTTCCAGATATAACCACTGCATTCCCCAGAGTCCCTATTTTCCCTACTCCCAAGAGTTCCCACGTAGAGCCGTGGCATGAACTAGCCCTATGTTTTATTACTTAATTACTGAGGTTCATGATGGTAGCATTTGAATTCCTCCATAAGAGACAACTATCCATACATTTCAAGCTGCCACTACACCTGGCAACTTTGGTAGTCTTATCAGAGAGGTCAGAAGGATCCAGAAAGAACTTGTGGCAAGTATGGGGAAACTTGCTCAACTTCAGTTAATTGGGAACCTGATTTCTGGATAAATAGAGGTTTTATTCTCCAAAAAGCGTAAACACAACATTTTACAAGGACTTTCTATGCTTAAAGCACTTGAAAAACTTTTCTTTAAAAAGTGTGTGTAATGTAAAATTTGTAATTCTTTTGCTAAAAATGCCGAATGTTGTTCTGTAGTATGACCAATAGTTTAACTTATTTCAAATTGTATCTTACTATTTTCCCTGAGGTTTTCTAGCTGCCATTAAACTCTCTACGCCATCTATGTCTTGCTATTCAATACTACTTTTCTTAGGTTCCAGCTGCATGAGTCACATGACAGTTTTTACTAGAGCAAGCGATTAGGTTGTTCAGAGTCAGAGAGGGCAGGGCAGCTGCGGAAACTCAAGAGCTCATTGCAGGATCTATGCCACTGTGCATTTGAATTTTTAATCCTAGTTATTCCTCTCATCCTTGTATGCTAAGGTTTGGTACTATTTCAGTCACAGAAGCACCTTTCAGAAGGTTTCCTCATAACTTTTTAGATATTTGTTTTTGTTGTCTGACCAGAATTTACTAATACGTTCTCAGTTACAAGCAACATCACTGTTCATATCGTAAGCAGTTTTTACTACAGCTAAGCAAACCAGTATGTTTTGACCTTGCTGACGCTTATTGGGTGCTGTTGCTCTCATTTAGCAATCTATATGGTGCTGATCAACATGGCAGATCAGTTTTGAAAAGATTTTAAAAACATATTACAGTAACTCCTTACTTAACATAGTTATGTTCCTGAAAAATGCAACTTTAAGTGAAACTATATTAAACTAATCCAATTTTCCCATAAGATTTAATGTAAATGTGGGGGGTTAGGTTCCAAGGAAATTTTTTTGGGGTGGAGAAAAGGCATTATATACTGTACAGTACTGTGGTGGGGAGGTACCCCAGCCTACCCCACGCAGGCACAGCCTGCTGCAGACAATGAGGTTGGCAAGGACGCTAGGAAGCACCTTGTGCACCAGCAGCTTCCTCCCCCGGAAGAACAGGTGCTGACTTTGCTGGGGAATGCTCCAGGCCCACCTCTTCCCACTCCACCTCCTCCCTGGGGCACGCTGCAAACCTCGCTCCTCCCCCTTCCTCCCAGCGCTTCTCTGCTGCCAAACAACTGTTTGGCAGCACTTACTGGGAGGGAGGGGAAAGAGTGGAGATGTGACATTTCCCTGCTCCTCTCCCTCCCTCCAGTGGCAGATTTAGAGTTACTGGGGCCCTGTGCTAAGCTTCATTTTTGGGGGACCCCCGCAGGGGAAGCATTCGCTCATCTCCCCTCCCCCCCATTTTTCTTTTTTTTCCCCCTCCATTCCCCTTCTGGGGGTGCAGGGTCTGGGAGGGAGTTAGGGTGCAGAAGGAGGCTCAGGGGCAGGCAGGAGGTGCAGAGCACTTACCTGGGACAGCTCCTGTTTGGTGCGAGGGTGTGCAGGTGGCTTTCTATTTTTTTTTTTTTCCTGTATTTAGCAGGTTGTCTTTGTATATATGCATTGGGGAATGTGGACAGAATCTATTTTAAAAACACTAGACCCGTGTAAGGATATAAATACCCCAAGAGTTGAAAATGAGACATGTTAAAAGGTCACAAAGCTAATGAAGTGTCACTTAAGACTTTAGATGGCCACAAGACAAAGACCAAAGCTGAGAGCATATAGCGGAAGTAGTGGAATTTTAATGTTTTCTTCAAATGTTTTATGAAGTTGGTTTTAAGGCTTTATGTTTTCTGTGATCGAAGTAGACAATACGTCTGGAATTGGACAAGGCTGGAAATGATTCTTGTGATGAAAGGAATAACATTTGGAAATAGCTTTTCTAGCAGATCAACCATTTACATCATTAATTGTTAAAGATTTTGTTTTAAACAAACCCTTCTTGTTTTATTAGAAAAATTGTTAAAGTTATAGTTAAGTGTGGGTATGTAATTTTGAAAAAGAAATTCCAGAAAGAAATTGTAGCACTTCATTAAATTGTTTGAAATAAGAATTACCTTTAGCTACTTTTAAGAGGCAAACAGTATATCCTTTGTTTCCAGTCACAAGGTCAGAAATAACTTTGTGAGAGGCTATATTTCAGTTCTCTGAGTAGTATCTGTTGATCTGATCTAGGTTGACGTTCCTCCATGACCGTGATTGGAGGAAGCTAGCGCTGTCATTCTGTGGGACTGGGATGAAAGAACCACTTAATGACTTCCTGCTCCAAAGTGCTCTGCTTCCAAGCTGACAGTGCATGACAGGAGCTATCTTATAGTATTCTTATGAAGGTAACCACTTCATTACTTAAGCTTTTTGTACAAATTCTCTCAACCTAATTATCCTATCCTGGGAGTCTTACTTCCCTCAGAACATGGAGTGTCATTTCCTTTGGCTGGGAAGTGCAGAACCAACTGTCCGCTCTCAGAAAAGCCTTTCTAGTGCTGCAACTAAACTGGAGGGAGGGGGAGAACCAAGAAAACAACTCCTGAGTGAGTGCAAATTGAAGGGAGAGCCTTAGGAGGATTTGTCTGTGTTGTGGTTGACTACTAGGGAATAAACATTTAATGCTTCCTGTATACCTCATTACAGAGATCTTGCAGGAGCTTTTTAAAAAAACAACCTGCTATGTTATGAGAGATGTGTGGAGGAAATCACAGCAATTTATTTAACAGATGTCTGCTTTAGAGAAGATAAACTTGCATTTGAGAAGACTAACTTTACCTTTGTACATGCTTCACTGAATGGTTCTGGTATGGACAGATGGCCTATTAGAAGTGGTATTATTATGCAGACCAAAGAAGTCCTGTGGGATTGGTTACCCTGTTTATTTTGGATACATCAGCTAGAGCCATAGGTTACACAAATAGCGTAATTTCATCCCATGTGCTCTCACCTGTGGCGTGTTGACTTGCAAGAGGATGCTTTCATCCACAAGGCAGTACAAGAAAGTGTACAAGCTGTTGTGTGTTCCCCTTTGCAAAACAGAGCAGAAAGGGTAATCCGTTCTAGGAATATAAATGGAATAAAACTGGGAGGCTACAGTAGAGGAAAATTTACAGAATGGGCCTCATTAATCTTAAATCAAAGTGCATGGCTCATCAGTGCTAGTCTGAAGAGGATGATGATCTCACGATATGTGTACACTGCAATAGGGAAATGTTATTGCAGCACCTGTAGACTACTTGAGTTGGCTTTGATCTAGCTATCTCCTGTAACAATAGCAGTAAAGCCCCAGCAGCATGGATGGTGGAATGGGTTAGCCACTTGGTATGTAGCCAGGGTCCCAGGAGGGTGGGGCTAGCCTGTGCTGCCAGCCTGCTACTGTAGCTTCACTGTTGTTGTTACTCTAGCCAGATCAAAGCTAACTCAGCTATGTCTGCTTGTGCTGCAGTCACACCTCTGGATTGCAGCAGAGACCTGCACTCTCGTCTCTTCAGTAAAAGATGGCCGGCTACTAGGTAGGTTTTAGTACTGGATATTCTCCAGAGTGGTGACTTCTGTAGAACTAATGCAAATCCACTAACGCAAGTTTTTCATCTTCATCAAAAAAATCACCAGAAAACGAAGGGTATGCAGGTTCCAATCCACCATCTAGCCCAAACTGGGATGAGTGGGAAAAGTTCTGTACTTCATTCTGTTCTTGGACAAATGCAGGTTCTTGTTGAGCACCTCTTGTTAAGATAGTTTCCTATGCAGAAATCCTGGTGCCTATGTGGTGCTCTAGCATCGACAGTGGGAAAGTGGAGTGGATCACAGTGCATCATGGGTGTGGGCTCAACATCTTATGATGCATTTCTTTCCATCCCAACGTTGCATAGGTTTCCGACTGCAATACATGGCATTTTTCAACAGCCCCTGTTTACTGTGCACCCACCATCTCTGTCTGAAAGGATGGATCCCACACTGCTCTCTGTTGTGGTCACTGTTACAAACACATCATGGATGGTCATACAGTATATCATGAGTAAGGCTAAATTTTTGTCTCAGATATTTTAGCTCCACAGTGTCCCGCCCCTCCCCTGTTGGCGGCCGGAAGCTAGGTGGATCCCCCCTCCCCCCCCCCGCGCCCATGGTACTTGGGAGCGGCAAGGATTTTCCCCCATCTCATCAGGTCCCCTCTGGCGGCCAGGAGTGGCGGATCCCTCCCTGCCACCCATGGTGGCTGGGAGCTGCGGGGCAGGGGATCCTGCAGCTCTAAGCCAGTGTTGGCTGAAGTTATAGAGGTCTTTGGAAGTCGGACTCTACAACGTTCGTGACTAAATCACAGCCTTAATCATGAGCTCCAAATCTGAACAGGAATCAGAATTGCCTGACCTACTGTTTGCCATAGAAAGAAACAACACCAGATTTCTTTTGGCATTCACAGAACAGCTGAACACAGTGGATAGGATTGGGAAACAAGCGCTGAGTGGTGGGATTGCATTGTTATGCAGGTCTAGGATGACGAGCAGTGGCTGCAGAACTTTTGGATGTGGAAAGCCACTTTCCAGGATCTGTATGTGGAGCTTGCTCCAGCACTGTGGTGCAAGGACACCAAAATGAGAGCTGCCCTCTCAGTGAAGAAGCGCATGGCAATCATTGTGTGGAAGCTGGTGACTCCAGACTGCTACTGGTTGTTTGCAAATCAGTTTGGAGTCGGGAAGTTGACTGTTGGGGCTGCAGTAATGCAAGTGTGTAGGACCATTAATCACATTCTGTTACGAAAGGACTGTGACTCTTGGCAATGTGCGTAAAATAGTGGATGGCTTTGCAACAATGGGATTCCCTAACTGCGGCAGGGCGATAGATGGCATGCATATGCCAATTTTGGCCCCGGACCAGCTTGCGACGGAGTACATCAGTAGAAAGGGCTACTTCTCTACGGTATTGCAGGTACTTGTGAATCACTGTCATAAAAATAAAGGGAAGGGTAACCACCTTTCTGTATACAGTGCTATAAAATCCCTCCTGGCCAGAGGCAACATCCTGTTACCCATAAAGGGTTGAGAAGCTCAGCTAACCTGGCTGGCACCTGACCCAAAGGACCAATTAGGGGACAAGATACTTTCAAATATTGGGGGGTCTGATCGCTGTATGGGGAGAGGAATCCGTGCTATCAGAACTCCGTTCCAGTTTTCGAAATGCCAAAACCTTTGTCAAGATCTCCCAGGGCATGAAGGACAGAGGCCATAACAGGGACCCGAAGCAGTGCCGCGTGAAACTGAAGGAGCTGAGGCAAGCCTACCAGAAAACCAGAGAGGCGAACGGCCGCTCCGGGTCAGAGCCCCAAACATGCCGCTTCTATGATGAGCTGCATGCCATTTTAGGGGGTTCAGCCACCACTACCCCAGCCGTGTTGTTTGACTCCTTCAATGGAGATGGAGGCAATACGGAAGCAGGTTTTGGGGACGAAGAAGATAGCTCACAGCAAGCAAGCGGAGAAACCGGTTTTCCCGACAGCCAGGAACTGTTTCTCACCCTGGACCTGGAGCCAGTACCCCCTGAACCCACCCAAGGCTGCCTCCTGGACCCAGCAGGCGGAGAAGGGACCTCCGGTGAGTGTACCTTTTAAAATACTATACATGGTTTAAAAGCAAGCATGTGAAAGGATTACTCTGCCCTGGCATTCGCGGCTCTCCTGGATATACTCCCAAAGCCTTTGCAAAAGGTTTCTGGGGAGGGCAGACTTATTGCGTCCTTCATGGTAGGACACTATACCACTCCAGGCCAGTAACACGTACTCGGGAATCATTGTACAACAAAGCATTGCAGTGTATGTTTGCTGGCGTTCAAGCAACATCCGTTCATGTGTTATCCTCAGGAGAGTGAGAGATAATCCATGGTCACCTGGTTGAAATAGGGTGCTTTTCTTCAGGGGACACTCAGAGGAGCCCATTCCTGCTGGGCTGTTTGCCTGCGGCTGAACAGAAATGTTCCCCGCTGTTAGCCACAGGGAGGTGGGAGGGTTGAGGGGGTAGCCACGCGGTGGGGGGAGGCAAAATGCGACCTTGTAACGAAAGCACATGTGCTATGTATGTAATGTTAACAGCAAGGTTTACCCTGAAAGAGTGTAGCCAGTGTTTTATAAAATGTGTCTTTTTAAATACCGCTGTCCCTTTTCTTTTCTCCACCAGCTGCATGTGTTTCAATGATCACAGGATCTTCTCCTTCCCAGAGGCTAGTGAAGATTAGAAAGAAAAAAAAACGCACTCGAGATGAAATGTTCTCCGAGCTCATGCTGTCCTCCCACACTGACAGAGCACAGACGAATGCGTGGAGGCAAATAATGTCAGACTGCAGGAAAGCACAAAATGACCAGGAGGAGAGGTGGCGGGCTGAAGAGAGGGCTGAAGCTCGAATGTGGCGACAGCATGATGAGAGGAGGCAGGATTCAATGCTGAGGCTGCTGGAGGACCAAACCAGTATGCTCCAGTGTATGGTTGAGCTGCAGCAAAGGCAGCTGGAGCATAGACTGCCACTACAGCCCCTGTGTAACCAACCGCCCTCCTCCCTAAGTTCCATAGCCTCCACACCCAGACGCCCAAGAACGCGGTGGGGGGGCCACCGGCCAACCAGCCACTCCACCACAGAGGATTGCCCCAAAAAAAGAAGGCTGTCATTCAATAAATTTTAAAGTTGTAAACTTTTAAAGTGCTGTGTGGCATTTTCCTTCCCTCCTCCACCACCCCTCCTGGGCTACCTTGGTAGTCATCCCCCTATTTGTGTGATGAATGAATAAAGAATGCATGAATGTGAAGCAACAATGACTTTATTGCCTCTGCAAGAGGTGATCAAAGGGAGGAGGGGAGGGTGGTTAGCTTACAAGGAAGTAGAGTGAACCAAGGGGCGGGGGGTTTCATCAAGGAGAAACAAACAGAACTTTCACACCGTAGCCTGGCCAGTCATGAAACTGGTTTTCAAAGCCTCTCTGATGCGTACCGCACCCTCCTGTGCTCTTCTAACCGCCCTGGTGTCTGGCTGCGCATAACCAGCAGCCAGGCGATTTGCCTCAACCTCCCACCCCGCCATAAACGTCTCCCCCTTACTCTCACAGATATTGTGGAGCACACAGCAAGCAGTAATAACAGTGGGAATATTGGTTTCGCTGAGGTCTAACCGAGTCAGTAAACTGCGCCAGCGCGCCTTTAAACGTCCAAATGCACATTCTACCACCATTCTGCACTTGCTCAGCCTGTAGTTGAACAGCTCCTGACTGCTGTCCAGGCTGCCTGTGTACGGCTTCATGAGCCATGGCATTAAGGGGTAGGCTGGGTCCCCAAGGATACATATAGGCATTTCAACATCACCAACAGTTATTTTCTGGTCTGGGAATAAAGTCCCTTCTTGAAGCTTTTGAAACAGACCAGAGTTCCTGAAGATGCGAGCGTCATGTACCTTTCCCGGCCATCCCACGTTGATGTTGGTGAAACGTCCCTTGTGATCCACCAGAGCTTGCAGCACTATTGAAAAGTACCCCTTGCGGTTTATGTACTCGCCGGCTTGGTGCTCCGGTGCCAAGATAGGGATATGGGTTCCGTCTATGGCCCCACCACAGTTAGGGAATCCCATTGCAGCAAAGCCATCCACTATGACCTGCACATTTCCCAAGGTCACTACCCTTGATATCAGCAGATCTTTGATTGCGTGGGCTGCTTGCATCACAGCAGCCCCCACAGTAGATTTGCCCACTCCAAATTGATTCCCAACTGACCGGTAGCTGTCTGGTGTTGCAAGCTTCCACAGGGCTATCGCCACTCGTTTCTCAACTGTGAGGGCTGCTCTCATCTTGGTATTCATGCGCTTCAGGGCAGGGGAAAGCAAGTCACAAAGTTCCATGAAAGTGCCCTTACGCATGCGAAAGTTTCGCAGCCACTGGGAATCGTCCCAGACCCGCAACACTATGCGGTCCCACCAGTCTGTGCTTGTTTCCCGAGCCCAGAATCGGCGTTCCACAGCATGAACCTGCCCCATTAGCACCATTATGCATGCATTGGCAGGGCCCATGCTTTCAGAGAAATCTGTGTCCATGTCCTGATCACTCACGTGACCGCGCTGACGTTGCCTCCTCGCCCGGTAGCGCTTTGCCAGGTTCTGGTGCTGCATATACTGCTGGATAATGCGTGTGGTGTTTAATGTGCTCCTAATTGCCAAAGTGAGCTGAGCGGACTCCATGCTTGCCTTGGTATGGCGTCCGCACAGAAAAAAGGCGCGGAATGATTGTCTGCCGTTGCTCTGACGGAGGGAGGGGCAACTGACGACACGGCTTACAGGGTTGGCTTCAGGAGGCTAAAATCCACAAAGGGGGTGGCTTTACATCAAGGAGTAGTTCAGGCAGGACTTCACGGAGGGTTCCAATAAGAAATGGTGCACCTAAGTTATTGTTCTTATTGGAACAAGGAGGTTAGCCTGGCCTCTGATTGATACATGGCTAGATCTACCTCACTGCACCTTCTCTGTGAGTGACTGCAGTGTGACCTAGAGGAATGAGTCCCCTAGACAGGGCAGAAGGCAAATGAGTACAAAACAAATCTGGTCTATTTCTTGTTTTGATCCACTCCATCTATCTTTTACATCTTTGGCTGGCAGCAGACGGTGCAGAAGGACTGCAAGCCATCCACATCTCATGGCTGCTCGGCAGAAGATGGCACAGTACGACTGCTAGCCATCCTCATCTCTTGCCTGCCTGGCAGAAGATGGCACAGTACGATTGCTAGCCATCGTCATCTCTTGCCTGCCCGGCAGAAGATGGTACAATACGACTGCTAGCAATCCGTATTGCCTGCCTGCTCACCATTAGACGGTTCAATACGACTGACTGCAGGACTAAAGAGAATGACCTGGTCAAGTCACCAAAAATTTAGTCCCTGCGCCCATGTCTGCCCAGGCGCTCCCAGCCGACGTGGCCAGGAGCACCTCGGACATGACGAGGACGGGTACCAGTCATACTGCACCGTCTGCTGCCAGAAGGCAATGGGTTGCTGCTACTGTGTAGCAATGCCGTACCGTGTCTGCCAGCACCCAGGAGACATATGGTGACGGTTACCTGAGCGGGCTCCATGCTTGCGGTGGTATGGCGTCCGCACAGGTAACTCAGGAAAAAAGGCGCGAAACAATTGTCTGCCCTTGCTTTCACGGAGGGAAGGGGGGGACTGACGATATGTACCCAGAACCACCCGCGACAATGTTTCAGCCCCATCAGGCATTGGGATCTCAACCCAGAATTCCAATGGGCAGCGGAGACTGCGGGAACTGTGGGATAGCTACCCACAGTGCAACGCTCCGGAAGTCGACTCTAGCCTCGGTACTGTGGAAGCACTCCGCCGAGTTAATGCACTTAATGCACTTCTGTGGGGACACACACACTCGAATATATAAAACCGATTTCTAAAAAACCGACTTCTATAAATTCGACCTTATTCCGTAGTGTAGACATACCCTAATAAACTAGAGCTGGCCAGATTCGAAGCTGAAGAGACACAAAAAGAGCATGACAGACAGATGGCCTTAAGGCACTTGGAGATGGAGACAGAACAAGCTAGGGTGGAGGCAGAGGAAGCTTCCCACAAGAGAGCTATGGAGGAGAAAGAAAGAGAGGAAGCATGCACTGGAGATGGAGAAGGCAAGGCCTCGGCAGAATATACCAACAAACCCTAGCAATCCTTCTCCAGGTACCGCATTCCCATCCTAGGCAGCTGTTGGAAAATATGCACTACAGGCAGAGTGACAGATTGGTTAGTAGAGTAATACATTGTAACATGGGAAAACTGGGTTTAGAAAAACATGTTCCTAGAATTTCTGCTCGTAAGATTCCCGTGACCAGAGGTAAAGTATCTGGAAAACACACTTAAGAATAAAATAGGCATTACCTTACACTGCCTTCTAGAAACATCTGCAATGGCAATTTTAGGGAAATCCCCCACTGTGGCACTAGCAATGGTAACGGTGCTAGTGTAGATTGCCCACAAGTGTTTAAACTGCAGCGTTTTCTAAGCTTTTTAATAGTAGAACTAGAGACAGTGTGGTGTTTAGCAGTGACCCACTGGTAAATTTAATCTACACACTCTCGTGGCTGATTTTGGAAATAGATGACTTTTGTAGCAGATCAGGAGACCACTTACTGGGTGAAATTTGGTTCACCTGCATAAAGCCTGAATAATTCAGCTTTATGTGGGTGGAAGGTTGGGAGATAAAGTCTTTCCCAAATCTGGTCTCAGAACAGGAGAGTACAGCGCAGTCCCCCAGTAGCTGCTACTCCAGCCTATGGGCTAGATTAGTGGCTGCAGTCGCTCTCTCCTGTTTGAGTAGCATATTAGTACAGCTTGTTCTGTGTAAAATACCTCTTGGCCTTGGAACGTCTGATTCATGGCTTCCCTCTTGTTGGTTTGTATGGAGCTGACATGGAAGCATCTTCTGTAGCAACAGGAGGTGTGCCGCTGAGTAGCTACTTTCCTTGTGATCTCCCATGTCTTCCACTTATTCAAACCTGTAACCGTAATGGGATAGCTGTCCATATGTGTGTGAAGTTCACTCTCTAATTAATAAGCAAAGATATGGAAAAACAAATCTAAAATATAATAATAAGCATGCCCTTTATTTTTCTTTGTATAACTATTTTGGTTTTATTTGAGATTTTAGGGAAGGAAGAGCAAACAGGCACATAAAGATGATGCCTCGAGTCTGCTGCTGAGAAAGTAAGTCTTAAAATCTGAAACTTTGTACCAGGTCACATGAATTCAGTATACTCAAAACCCTTTCTGATGGTCTGTGTTACGGCAAAGCTTACATAATACTTTTCTGCACAAGGGGGCCCATAGACTCTGTATAATGGATCTTCAGCCTGTTCCCAGCTCAGGAGGCAGAACTAGAACTATCAGTCTCTGACAGTGAGGAAGAAGTTCAATACCTGAAGACCTAGTCTGCTACCTCTGTTGCAGGCAAGCTTTTTCAGGCCCTCTTTGCTGCAGAGAAGAAATTGAACCCAAACTGAAACCCCTAAAAGGGGATTTTTAAAATTCCTATTACTGGATTCTAAGCTTTACTGGGTTATTGTTAGCTTTGGGATCTTGGAAGATAGGTTTCTGGAAACACCTAATGAAGAGGTAACTGACCATGGCAGTTCCCTTTACAGTATGTTTGGAAAAGCGTCGTAGGCAGCTGCATCCCCACAGGGATAGGAAAGCCATCAGAAGACCTGTAGCTCCAATCCAACTGGAAGAAGCTAACAGGGTTACCATTCCCTGCTGCTGATGCAAGCCACCATGTCCCACCAAGAGACAGACAAGGTTAGCTTAGCTGTATGGTATTTTAAAGAAGGGGGAAAATATTCTAAGCTCATATAACCAAAGGTTGTCCAATAGCTCATATTCCAAAACATGGTCAAGGTTCTCTTTGGTGCAGCAACAACCCCATATTGGTCAAGGCCAAAACTAAGAATATTCCGGAGTTCCTTTAGCAAACGTTGTCAGTGCACATTGAGCTGCAGACTTCGATAGTCACCTGGCTTGCTGTGTTCAGTCTCTTGTTTCCAGACCTTTCTTATTGCCACTACTTCAGCATCAGAGTTGTCTGGACTCTGTGCATAATCTATTGTACTTTTCATAAGGATAATGTAATACTGGGGACAGACTTTGCCTTTATTTCCAAGTTGAATACTATGCTCCACAGATCACAAGTGATATCCAAGCACCCATCACGAATCTGTGACGGGCACTATGTATTAGTAGAGCATTTAAATTCTTCATAGACTGTTCAGAGGCTTTCAGACACTCTTGATTCCTTTACTCTGTCCCGTCTAGCAGCAATAGCCTGGACTGTCCCAAAGATTTATCCACATATGTGTAGGTAGACAAAGTGCAGTAGCCTACAAATATAGGAGACTTGCTCCTCCTTTACATGTTAGAGGTGAAGTATTGGGCTTCCTGAAGTCAATGGTAGTCTTGCTTTTGACTTCACTGGGGGCCATGATTTCACCCTAGAGCTCGTTCCTTAAGTGTAATGGCAACTAAATGGACAGAAAGACCCTTTGTTTCAGACAAAGAAATAGGTAAACCGTGGTCTTTTGTTCATACTTTTTACCACAATTATACAAACTAGATGTGGAAACCTTTTCAGTCTTTGCTCTAAGCTGTCACATGGACCAGATGCTAATTTGGTGTATATGGTTATTCCTCCGTGGCTGCAGCAGATGTTCTGCTGTAACATACTGTATTATAAGAGTACTGAAGTCGTTATTCGTTTCAAAGTTAGCTGCTGCCATACAAATACTTTATTTATAGAAGCTACCTCAAACTGGCTGCGTCTTCAGGCTTTGGATGATACCTTCCTTGTCACTGACTAACATATGTCTGCCTCTCAAACTGGGAGCAGTGAGAAGTCCAGTTGTAAAGGATGTGTGAATCTTTTACGAGAAGAGAAAATTTTCAAGCAAATGCAGAAAGTTCCTATTTTCATTCCATTGTTTATTACTAATAAACATGCACGTCATTTTATTTTCAGAAGATATTTTTTGCCACATAAAATTATAGGTCCAGTCTTGTCGTTACTCAGGCAGAACTCCTGTTTACGTCAGTGGAAATCTTTCCTGACTTAACACATGTTTGGGCTCTCTAAATATATTCATACATACTTACACATTTGTCTTGTTTTTTCTTGATGCTCAGTTTGGCTTCTAACTTTAGTTTCATATAAACAGCCAGTGAAACCTAGACGTATTGGTTTTCATTGAAGCACTGAGGGAAACCTCAGCAACTCTTGTAGCTCTGCTGAAATGGACATGTATAACTGTATGGTGCAGTGTAGTATAACAGTATTGTGTTGCACTATGATGACTTTAAAAGATTTTCCTTAACATATGCATATCGAGTACTGATCTTTTTATAACTGTGAAAGAAAACTTTCTACATAGTTTCTTGGTTTTGACTTCTTAAAAGCAATTTAAATGACTGATACTGGATAATGAGTATTTGATTTATTTCTAAAGATGATTGTTATGCTGCAGACTTCATATTTAACAGCAGTTTTTAGTCTTGGGCTTGCTGAAGTCAGTGGTAGTCTTGCTGTTAACACTTGATTTGAAACACCGTCCAATGAAAATTATATTAATCTGGTACATTTTCTGAAATTCTGTTGACTTTTTTTGTTTTAGCGATTAATTCTTTGTTTAGCGTGCGTGTGTGTATACACACGCACGCTAAACAATTAATCGCGAAAACAAAAGAAGTTTGTGTGTGTGTGTGTGTGTGCGCGCGCGCGCTCTGAATAAAATCTGAACCAGCTGTACTTGTACTCTTACCGAAGCTTGTTTGAAGGCTTCTGTCTCTGACGTTACTCCTATCCATCTGGAATGTCTTTTTGAAAACAAGTTACACATGCAAGTTTTATTTATTAAACCTATGTTTAAATCTTTTTTCTTAAATGGCTAAAACTATTTGTGAAATGTAACTAGGATGTCATAACAATTGTTAACTAATCTTTTTTATTGACGCTTAAACATTCCTTGTATCTTCCTGTGTATTTACAGTAGCCAGTAGAGTTGGGGCCCCAATCCTGATTTACACATCTATGCTGTTGTAATAGAAATAATGTAGTATTAATGAATATTTTAAAACTCACTTATGAACAGTGTGAAATCAGCATAAAATGAAAGTTTAATTGAAATGTGTAAATTATATAAAGCTTGAATGGTAATTGTTTTTATTTAATGAAGTTCTACTGCATGGTGTCATGTTTAGAAGTAGTCTTCCTTAAGTATTTTTAATGTTTATCTAGAACAGTGGTTCCCAAACTTGTTCCGCCGCTTGTGCAGGGAAACCCCCTGGCAGGCCGGGTCAGTTTGTTTACCTGCTCCGTCTGCAGGTTCAGCCGATCGTGGCTCCCACTGGACGCAGTTTGCTGCTCCAGGCCAACGGGAGCCGCTGTAAGCGATGCGGGCCGAGGGACATACTGGTAAGATCTGTAGGGAATTGAAGCCCCGTGCTATGGATAGAGATGCTAGATTTGGCTCTGTCCTCATGGAGGCAGTGCTCCGACCTCCATTGGAACTGGGCCACCTGGACTTAGCACCAAGGACTTTGGCCTCAGTAAGGAGTCTGCGGCCTCGCTTTGAGACACCCAGTGCTGTTCCCTGATTCCAGTGTCAAGTTGAGACGCTTCATCTAAGGAACCCCGGCACTATCAATCATATCCGGTTCCAAAGAAAGATATGCTGGCGAGAGACACTAAGCACCGTTCACCATCGCTGGTGCCTAGGAAGAAACAAATGAAGACCGACAGAAGCTGATCACCAACACTGAGATTGGCAGGACAAGGGGATATTGCAAGGATGTGACCTGGGTCGGGCCATCCTGTGGTGCTGATAATCCATGCTGCACCATTGACTCCGATCTCTGAACAGGAACCGTTGAGTCCGGCGCTGACAGTCTAACTGCCGCGAGAGAAGCTCTGGAATTCCACGAACCTCCTGGTGTCGTCGACAATGGAGGCCTTTGTGACAGTAAGGGACTATTAGCGCTACTGGTGCAGACATCCCCAGGCTGTATGGGAACTATCAAGGGCGGCACCGATCGGAAAGACCTCTGCAGGCTCGAGGTCGCAGATGGTCGCACAGTCCTGGTCCCCTCCCTCCCGGCGCTGCTCCACCCTGGTCTCCGGAGGATCCTCTGAGGCAGAGTCTTTATGTCTTAAGGAGGAGCCAGCACTGCCAGTCTAGGCACTATCCTGCTGTAGGCCCAAGCCATGGGGTGCCACTGGTGGCGTGGCTACCCAAGCTGTGGCAGTTCCACATGCAGTGGCCTTTCTGGAACCCATGGGCACTTCCAGCCCAACCAGGGTCCCATTCCTAGGTGGTCATATTTAGTAGCTTCAGAGTCCACACGGCCTCCACCACTAGAACATGACCCAGGCTCCGGTACTGAGGCCGGTGCGGTGTACCAGGAGACTGCACTGCAGGATCTGGCCAGTGCCTAGGGTGAAGAACAGGGCCCAGTGCTGGGCCCAGGGCTCAAGCATCCTCCTCCTTTTCCCCAGATGAGATGGTGGCAGGAACTGATGTTTTGCCCCCGCTAGAGGATTATAAGGCACATGAAGAATTTCTAAGGAGGATAGCTCAGAACCTGGGGATCTAGGTGGAGGAAATTAGTCCTCCCACTCTCTTGTGGGCATCTTAGTGGCAACAGGCCCTGTGAGAGTGGCGTTGCCCCCTGAATGATGCCATCATGGACCCCATCTGTGCATTGTGGAAGACCCCAGGATCCCTGCAGTAAAAAAGACGGAAAGAAAATATTTTTTCTCTGCGAAGAGGTTTGAGTTCCTGTGCGTGCCCGGCACTGGACTCATTGGTGGTGTCCCAGCCAACGAACGAGAAAGGCAAGGTCAACAGGGATTGACACCCCAGGCTAAAGATTCCAAAAAGTTGATCTTTTTGGGAGGAAGGTTTATTCAACAGGGGGTCTCCAGCTCAGGATTGCCAATCAGCAGGCACTCCTGAGCAGGTGTGATTTCAACACCTGGGACTCAGTGCAAAAGCTTAAGGACTTGCTACCTCAGGAGTCAAGATGAGAGTTCGTGGCTCCTATAGAGGAAGGTAAGGCCATAGCAAAGGCGTCCCTGCAGACAGCCCTGGATGCAGTGGACTTGGTGGCTCATTCCATGGCCTCGGTAGTCATTATATGCAAGCGTTCATGGCTCCACCTCCCCAGGCTTGCCACACTTTGCAGGACCTCCCCTTTGAGAATACATCGCTCTTTCCTGAGCAGACTCCAGGTTACACAGCTTAAAGGACTCCAAGGCCACACTGAGTCCTTGGGCCTTCCATACTCCGGCCCCAGTGAGGAGGCACTATAAGCCACAGCTGGCAGCTCACTTCTTCCGCTTGCCTGCTTGATAGGACTATAGCAGGAGGAGGAGCAGGGGCTAGAGGAAGAGACCTCTGCCACAGTCTTCACCTGCATCTTTGAGACACTGGACAGGGTCAAAGCGGGTGTTTTGATGGGACATTAGGGACGATATACCAGGACAGTTAATGGATCCAGTTCCCCCATTTTTTGTGGACTGGTTATTCCACTTCTGTCGGGTGTGGTCCTGTATTACCTCGGACCGATGGATGCTACACACAATAGCACTGGGATACACCTGTCAGTTTTGTTGTAACCCCTACTTCCCACTCTCCCTCCCCGTCCCTCTTCAGGGATGCTTCTCACAAGCAGCTTCTAGCCCAAGAGGTGCAGTTGCTCCTAAGGATAGGAGCAGTGGAGGAGGTTCTGCCAGAGCTAAGGTGCTGCGGGTTCTACTCTCGCTATTTCCTAATCCCAAAAGCCAACAGCAGTCTCCGACTGATTGTGGACATGCGAAACCTCACGAAGAAATTCATGAAGAAGCTGAAGATCCACATGGTCTGCTTGGCCTCCATCATTCCCTTTCTGGATCCAGGGAACTGGTGCACCGTTCTTGACATTGCCATGTTTCAGGGACACAGAAGGTTTCTCTTATTTGTCGTGAATCGTGTGCACTACCATTTTATGGTGCTCCCGTTTGGTGCTTGGTGGCCCCTTGGGCATTCATGAAGTGCATGGTGGTTGTCACAGCCTTTCTGGGGAAGTAAGGGGTTCAGATTTATCTGTATCTAAATGACTGGCTGGTCAGAGGTCAGTCCAGACGTCAGGCAAAGGCAGATGTGAGACTAATAGTCAACCTTCCAGGACTTTGGTCTGCTCATAAATGTGCAGAAGTACACCACCTCCCAAGTCCAAAGGATAGAATTCATTGGGGCATTTCTGCACACCATACAGGCTGGGGCTTCTCTCCCAGAGGCTTATAGAAAGCCTCAAGAATCACCCTGTCGCTACAGCAAGGAATTGGTTAAAACTCACTGGCCCCATCGCATCTTGTACCTATGTTGTTCAGTACGTGAGACTCCAGGTCAGACCCCTCCAGACGTGGCTGCATCAGTATACTCTCTAGCTGATGTCGGCTTAGACTCAGTCATTGCAGTTCCCCCAAGGGTGATCACTTCCCTCAAATGGTGGACCCTGTAGCAGTGTGCGCAGGAGTTCCTTTCTCGAGACCCAGACCATCAGTGTCTCTCATCATAGATACGTCCACAATGGGATGGGGAGCTCACTTGGGATCCCTCAGTACTGAGGCTCTCTGGTCTCTGGAAGAGCTCTTGTTACACATCAATGTCAGAGAGCTCAGGGCAGTTCGCCTGGCCTGTCAGGTGTTCCATTCCCATGTAGCGAGCAGATGCATGTCAGACAACACAACAGCCATATTTTATATCAACAGACAGGGCGGAGCACACTCCTCTTACCTGTGCCAGGAGGCACTTCGCTTATGGGAATTTTGTGTAGCCCATTTGACTCTCCTTGAGGCCTCCTGTCTTCCGGGTTGTCAGAACGAATTAGCAGATCACCTCAGCAGGGTCTACTCTGACCACCATGAGTGGTCCATTTACCCTGAGGCCCTATAAGTCCTCTTCCAGAAGAGAGGAACTCCCCAAATAGATCTGTTTGCAACAGAGCACACAGGAAGTGTCTCCAGTTCTGCTCCTTCCTGGGACACAGTTCAGTATCTCTGACAGATGCCTTCCTCTTGCCTTGGGCAGGTCATCCGTACTATACATTTCCACCCATTCCTCTCATACACAAGGTTTTTGCTGAGTATTAGATGGGACAGAGCACAAGTCATCCTGATAGCCCCAGCGCGGCCATGACAGCACTGGTTCACTACGCTCACGAACCTGTCAGTAGATACACCAGTTCCAGATTTGATATCTCAGGACCATAGTTGCTTGCGTCACCTGAACCTCGAGTCCCTTCATCTCATGGCCTGGAAGCTCCATGGATGAACCCATTGGAGCTAGCATGCTCCAGACTGGTTCGAGTAGTTCTTTGAAGGAACAGAGAGCCTTCCACTGAAGCTATGTACCTGGCAAAGTGGAAAAGTTCTCAATCAGTGCGGAAAGGCGTCTTGTCCATGCTTTTGTCAATACCATTCATTCTGGACTACTTACTACACCTGAAGCAGCAAGGGCTATTGGTGGCATCAATTCAAGTCCACCTGGCTGCAATTTTAGCGTTCCACCCATAGGTGAATGGCTGATCTGTTTTTGCAAACTCTATCTGTAGTTGTTTTCTCAAGGGTTGGACAGACTGTTCCCCCAGTTATGACAACCAGTCCCATCCTGGGATCTCAACCTGGTGTTGTCAAGACTCATGGGTCCCCTATTTGAGCCCTTGGTAATGGTGTTCTCTTCTACTTCTTATCCTGGAAGGTGGTGTTCCTGGAGGCCATTATTTCAGCCAGAAGGGTCTTGAAGATCAGGGCCCTTACTTCAGAGCCTCCATTCACGGTATACTTCAAGGACAAGGGCTAGCTGCGTCCTCATCCAGCCTTCCTTCCAAAGGTGGTTTCACAATTCCATGGTAACCAGGACATTATTCCTTCTGATTGTCTATCTGAAACCACATGCCAATAACCAGGACGAGAGACTTCATTCACTAGATGTCAGATGTGCTCTGGCTTTCTAACGGAGAAAGGACTAAATCGTTTCGGAAAACTACCCAACTGTTCGTGGCAATTGTGGCTAGGATGACAAGTTCTCCAGTCAACCCAGAGAATTTCATTATGGATCACCTCCTGTATTTGCACATGTTACAGCCTGGTGAAGGTCCCTGCTTGGGCCCTGACAGCATATTCCACCGGTCTGGGCACAAGCATCTTCACCTGAATTCACGGCACAGGTCTCCATCCAGGACATCTGTAGAGTAGCAACGTGGTCTTCAGTCCACACTTTTGCATCTCACTATGCCATAATTCAGCAGGTCATAGACGATGCTGGGTTTGGCAGAGCGGTGCTACAGTTGTCTTGTCAGTGAACTCCGAATCCTCTGCCTACACTTGCTTGGGAGTCACCTAAGAAAAAATGGTTACTAACCTTCCGTAACTACTGTTCTTTGAGATATGTTGCTCATGTCCATTCCAAAACCCATCCTCCTACCCCTCTGTCGGAGTTAGCAGTCAAGAAGGAACTGAGAGGGTGGCGGTTCAGCAGGGCCCTTTATATTAGTGGTATGAGAGTGCAACTCCAGGGGGCACCAGAGCCGACCTGATGGATACTACTGAGAGAAAAGCTTTCCGGTGACAGTGCTTGGGGCAAACACACACCTACATTGGACTGGACATGAGCAACACATCTCGAACAACAACAGTTATGGAAGATTAGTAACCATTTTTATGATATTCCTGTTACTGTAAATGTTTTGCCAAACAAAAACTTATAACACTTTCTTTCATGTAGTGATAGAGAGATTGGTTGTGTACACTATATTGGAAAAAAAATTTGTTCTGTGTTCTTATTTTTCCATTCATTTAATAATCTTTTACATGTCTTTGAAGGACATGTATCTGTTTGATCTTCATTCAGTGCCAGTGCATCGCAATTATATAGTAATACAGGAAGTGCAGATGTTTCAGGATGCCATTAACAAACTCCTAAAAGTAGGGTGGGTGGGTGTGTGTGTGTGTAACTTGTGATCCATAGTAACCATATTTTTTCCCCCGACAAAAAGGTAGGAACAAAACAAAAAAACAAACCCAGAAAGGAAGAAATACTACTCTTCTTGTAATGCCTTTATTTTTACATAATTGCTTGTATTCTCTTCATCAAAATACATTTCAGGCATAAAATATAGCTTTCTTCTCATGATTTGGTAATATGCTGCAAGAACCAATAATTTAAACAGTTTCAAGAGTAGTCTGAATCTCTCTAATCATTGTACAATGTAATTTAGGTATTGGGATTTTTTTTTTTCATTGAGCCTCTATTAATCATGTCAAATTCAAGCACAGTGTTCTCTTAGTTTTTCTTAGTTTCTTAGTTTTGTTAGGTTTTGTTTTCTTAGTCATCATTTAACATTATGTAGAATATGGTACCTGTGCCTGTGTTGCAGAGCCATTGGTGACAACCAAGTCAAAATCTGATTGAACGATACCTTATCTGTTGTTAAATAACACTTTGTGATTCCTGTTTCCAGTAATGTTCAAGTTTGCCTGTAGTGGAACTGCATTTTGACATTGTGCACAGAGGAGGGACAGGATAGCCCTCTTGGTTATACTGAAAAGATCAAGACAGTATTCCATTGCGTACTTTTTTACTTACCAGATGGTATATAAGGCCTAGTAGTTTTGGGCTGGTATGTCAGTGCTTATATCTAAATGTTCATAAATGTATATAATCTTCTTGGATACATTACAAAGCTCTTTTTTGAAAGTATTCAAGTTAAAAGATAACATAAGGAATCTTTCAAAATCTCAGAAAAACGTGCATGTGCTGCAAGTACTGTAGCTTATAGCAGCTTTTATGTCTTGTAGATATTAAAGAAATCTGTGTTCTTGCTGCTAAGTATTAACAGTGTATCAAATTTTAGAGTATAATTAAAAATTTGTACAGTAATCCATTTCAATATTTCTGGCTTTCACCACCCAGCACACCAGTTTAAAAATCAAGTAATTGTATTATACAGTGCTGTATGTTATGGAGTTGGGAGTGTAGTGAGTCAGTTTCCCACGTTGGCAAGGGGCCAAATCAACAGAACTTGAGGAGGTTCTGGCTGGGCCTCTTCAGTGTAACTTTATCCAAGGAACAGATAAATTCTTTTCAAAGTCAAAGCAAGTAACGAGTTCTCTCCTGATACACAAATGTTATACCAAGTTATAAATGGCTTATGTGATGTTTACGGCTTCCTTATTGGATCTAAAAGGTGTGAGAGGTATAAGAGGGGAAGAACTAACATCGTTGTTTTAAAGAAAATAAGTTTTCACTAAGTCACTGGCACTAATTTTTATTTTACCTAGCATGTTAGGCTTTGTTATACAATGAGTATACTTTATTCAGTGGAGGATCATTGGATAGAGTTCTGAACCAAAAGTGCCCAGCCCGTTAACTGCATTTCCACTACTCTGAAACGTTCTTTACAGTTCATCATACGAAGGAAGGAGACTTCTATAAACAGTGTTGGAATTGACCATGTGTAAAATTCTGAGATATGATATCACTAAATGCTAGCAATATTAGGTTTGCTTTTGTAATAAATGCTTTCATGGTAGCTTTATTGACCTCAAATGATTCTTGGATATTTGTCATATTTTTTTGTTTTTACTGAACTTGAGTATGATCTTGTATAACAGCTTTCTGTGAGGAAAATAGAACTAGAATTTATTTTAAACATACCTTGTACTCGAAATAATCCAAAAAGTCGTTTATTTCCTAAGTGGCCTTCCATGTTCTCCCAACTCCACTCCTTCCATGTAGCAAAAATACTTATTAAAATTGTTCGCTAATCCTAACGGGCACCACAGGCACCAATTATAAAAGACATTTGAAAATGACTGTAAGAGGATAAATATTGCTTGATAAAATGTGCCTTTTAGTGCTTTTTAATATTGTGCAACGGGTACTCTTATAAATAGGACAAATCATTTTGTTCCCAGGTAATGTTTAAAATGAAATAACTAAAATTCTAGTTACATTTCCCCTCTGTCCCCCAATTAAGCTTTTGTACAAGCTTTGGTTTGGTACAAACTGAAAATAAATGAAAAATACCCAGGAATCATTTGGGATCAAGAGAAGTGCGCTAAGAAAGTATTTTATTACAAATGTAATGCTAACACTACTATCATTAGCAACGCTTCTCCTGTAACAAAATAGCATAACTGTAATTTTGTGGTTGTATACAATCTCATACACTTTAGGGTGCAATGTGAGCAGAGTTACCCCAGCACGTGGTGCTTTTGAAAAATCCAGCCTTAAAAGTCTCTACAGATACTGCTAGATTTACATCCTATGTAGCTGATATTGCTCACAGTATTAAAATCTGTGTCAATGTTTCAGTGGCTGAAACCATGCTTTCTAGGATTTCTGTTCCCACAAGTTTAGTATCATGTTCATCACCAAACTCGGTTACAACATATTAGCTATAAAATATGAGTATAATTGGATAAGAATGTTAAAAATATTGGGTGTATTAAAATATTCCGTCTAATACAATATAAAGACGGAATTCAAATTGAAAACTACTGTTTGTTCTTTTTGTAAGTGATACAGTTGTACTTTTTTTTAAAAAGGCTAAAAATAAACATAAACTCACATATTTTAAGGACAGGTGTCAGCCTAAGCTTTAGGAGTTTGACTCTTTTAGTTAAATGTAGTAATTTCTATCTAATTGCAAATAAATGTGTACATATCAAACATCCCTATAGTTAATTCTGACATGACTAAGTCTTGGCTTTGTGCCACTTGAACGAAATAATAAAATAACTCTGGACTTTAGGCTAACCTGTATCAGCAAAATAGGAATGTGCAATGTTCTTTGGTCACTTTTTGCAATTGCAAAACCCAGGTTACTTTAATCACTTCCTAGATAGGAGAATATATGTTTGCGGGACATTCCAATGACATGAATGATTTCTTTTTAAGATTCACTTTTTAGATTTTCTGCAGACAGTGATGATATATTTAATTATTGCTTTATCCTTAAGATATACCAATGTCGAGAGGTTGTATCCATAAGTTTAAGTTTAGCTTAAGTTACCATAAACCGTGTTTTAAAACTAGTGTCATTGTTTAGCTCTTATTCAGGCACAGTGTATTTTGATCTGCATAGGGAATATTTTAAAGAGTGGCTGCCTTAGAAATGTCAACAATTGGAAAGGAAAGTGCAGCTGTTTTCTGTTACTTTTTAATCTTGTACCCTTCTGTGGCCTGTAATGTAGCAGGGTACTTGTTTACTTATTATAGTGTGTGAATTATAATTTTATAAATATACTGTTTGTTTAGAAAGCCAAAACAACCACAAAGAGAAAAAAATTAAGATGTGCCTGCAAGGATTTCAGTCTTTGAAATCAGAGCAACAAGCCAATGTAAGACTGAATGAGAAAATGGAAGTGGAAGGGTTTTGTATGTAATAGAGTTAATTAACTTCCATCCTCGTACCTTTATTTTAGAGCTCCCTTTGATATATTTTAACCTGTCAGGTGAAATTTTCCATGATTTGGTGTCTACCTCATGTTGAAATTTATTGGAAAGCTTGATCCAGAAGAGTTGGCCATATTCAAGAATATCGTCAATGGGAAAATGGGTAGTTTTAACTATGACAGGTTTCAGAGTAACAGCCGTGTTAGTCTGTATTCGCAAAAAGAAAAGGAGTACTTGTGGCACCTTAGAGACTAACCAATTTATTTGAGCATAAGCTTTCGGGAGCTACAGCTCACTTCATCGGATGCATACTGTGGAAAACACAGAAGATGTTTTTATACACACAAACCATGAAAAAATGGGTGTTTACCACTACAAAAGGTTTTCTCTCCCCCCACCGCACTCTCCTACTGGTAATAGCTTATCTAAAGTGATCACTCTCCTTACAATGTGTATGATAATCAAGGTGAGCCATTTCCAGCACAAATCCAGGTTTTCTCCCCACGCGCGCCCCCCCCCCCCCACATACAAACCCACTCTCCTGTTGGTAATTGTTAATTGTTAAACCCAACACTCTCACAAATCTTGGGAGACAGGCCAGTCCTTGCCTACAGACAGCCCCCCAACCTGAAGTGAATACTAACCAGCAACCACATACCACACAACAGAACCACTAACCCAGGAACCTATCGTTGCAACAAAGCCCGTTGCCAGCTGTGCCCACATATCTATTCAGGGGACACCATCACGGGGCCTAATAACATCAGCCACGCTATCAGAGGCTCGTTCACCTGCACATCTACCAATGTGATATATGCCATCATGTGCCAGCAATGCCCCTCTGCCATGTACATTGGGCAAACTGCCCCCCCCCCAATTCCTCAGACGTTCTTGTTAAACCTTGGATTTGTGCTGGAAGAGGCCCACCTTGGTTATCGTACACATTGTAAGGAGAGTGATCGCTTTGGATAAGCTATTACCAACAGGAGAGTGGGGTGGGGGGAGAGAAAACCTTTTGTAGTGATAAACACCCATTTTTTCATGGTTTGTGTGTATAAGAACATCTTCTGTATTTTCCACAGTATGCATCTGATGAAGTGAGCTGTAGCTCCCGAAAGCTTATGCTCAAATGAATTGGTTAGTCTCTAAGGTGCCACAAGTACTCCTTTAGTTTTAACTACGTAATTTTTTTTGTCCAGACTATATTTTGAACATTTCTAGTGTCTTAAAGGTTTTTGAGTAGGACCTTGAAATTTGGCAGGAAGATATCTCGCAAACTTTAGGACTGCTTTACACTGTCCCAGTGAAAATCTGCCTAAATGTGTTAGAGGTCAAAACCGCTGAAAATGGACGCTTGGGCATATGCAGTAGAATTTGTTATAGTCTTGGTCATTAGTTCTGAAAGTTCTAACTCTTTTTGTCATAGTGGAGTTATCTGTAGATCTTAACATTTTTTCCTTATCATGGTGTTTGATACTAATCCTGTTTTTCCAATGAACAACCACCACTCTTACTAACTGGTAAAATAGTCAGTAGTATTGTGTAAAGATTAAACTAGGAACAGTTTTTCCAAATTTCAGCTAATATGCTAGAACACTTAACAGTTTTCAAACCTGGCTGTATAGAGTACAGGATGGTAACCCTAATAAGTTTGAATGAGAAGATTATTCGTATTTTTGAGAAATCTGTTTTAATAAGAAATTGACCTGAAAATCTTTGCTTCTGAAAGTAGCGTGGTTACTTAACTGAGCTAAAGAATAACCTATCTTGTTTGTTGTCGGTAGTAATAGCGCTGACCCATTCTTGCAAGCAACTGCAGCTCACTTTGACTCCCATAATTAGTTCATCTGAGTGTACATGGATACTTCTGCAATATGTTAATTTTAGTTTGTTATAGTCTTATGCTTTATGTAACTTATACTATAGAGACAAGTAGTAGATTCTTGTATTTATCACCCTTTTCCTGCAATGCCCATCCTGACAACAATTCCCAACTTTCTAGAGGGTATGTATATTTTCAATATGATAGTTGAACCTCCAAGTTCTTTCCCTTTCCCACCTATATATGAATGATTACACATTAAAACAATCACGTTTAACTATATGTTCAACCCCCCACTTCCCATTGCTTTATAACTTATAAATACCCCACCCTCTTTTTGGAAAACCTACCCTCTCTTCCCCAAAATAACATGGGTTGAGACACCCTTTGGTTTGGCATGTTGTTTTGTGGCGGGCAGGGGGTTTTCCAAGAACTTGAGAAAATGAAGGTTTGTAATGAAAGTGCTGATTCTACCTTAGCGGCAGTACAGTATTGTTGTGTGAGGTCACTTGGAGCCAGTGTGTCCCTAGCCCCTGTGCACGAGCGTACAGGTGGAGGAGAGGTGCAAGGTGCTTTCTGCCATCCTGCTTCACATTCCTCCTCTCTTGCCATAAGGGCTGGGGGACATTCATAGTGCCTGGGCTCAGGGGAACACAGGGACTGCACCCTGCATGCATCCATGGAGTGCAAACCAACCAAAAGTATTCAATATATCGAAAAAAGACAATATAAAAAAAGAACAGTCTTAGGAAGCAGCCAGTTCATTTAACACTGTTGGCTTTTAATAAATAGGTAATGTAAGGCTAATTTGGTGGCCTTAAAAAACATAAATTGGTACATGAATTGGAACATATGTTTTGGAAGTTAAAAGTACTATTTAAACAATATGCATTGCCTTTCAGCAGTGTAGTACATTTCCTCTCATTGATCGTGGGATAACCAATAAACGTGACTTTGGTGTTGAGACAGCAAGTGTAGGATTTTTGCTGGGATGACACAAGTAGTCTCTGATTTTCTGTGTGACAAATATTATTATGTAGCCTGCAGATAGTGCCTAGTGTAGGGTGTAAATTACAGATCCAACATAAATATACTGACACATGAAGAGAAGGGAGTTATCTATTAATTTTAAGATGCCTTTTAATATGGTATATTTCTTTGTGTAATAGGCCCTCTATTTGAGTTACATAACCACTGGTGGTGGCTGTTTTTTCTGTTCAGTCTTTGGTGAACCTAAATCTCCTTATTATTCCCTTTCCTAAAGTCATAAATATTTTTTCTTGCCACTTTTCTGTCACAATGAAATAGCATCTCTAGGGTAATAATGAAGAGAAGGGGGCCTAATGTAATCAAATGTCAGATACTTAAGGGATATACCTTGCATTAAAATTTCATTGAGTGTAAAACTCAGCCTTGGCCTTGCAACTAGTTGCCTAATAAAGAGACATGCTGATTCACAGGTGTCTTACTAATGTTGTTCACATCGTTTAAAAACTTTTTAACTGGTTGTTGCCACTGCTGACCTGATTTAAAACTGCACTGTTTATGTGTTTTGTTGCAGGTGCTGATCTGTCCCAGTGTTCCCCCCACTCCTCCAATCTCAAACATACAATGAGCCATTTGTTCCTTGCATTCTTTTGAAGTACATTACAGATTCATATACATTGTGAACATCTAGTCTGACCTCTAGCATAACACAGGCCATAGAATGTTACCCAGTATTTGATTTAATATGCTCTTTGTAGAGAAGTAACACAGTAGTAATAGTAGCAACATAGTACTAATATTAAGAAAAAAATCACTTAAAGACTTTTCATATAAATGTTTGAAGAGTTACTGAATTCAGCAGTGTATCTTCTTTTCCTCCTTGTCTACCATGCGCCTTCTGCTCTGCATAAACTCTAATTTTTTTTTAAGAACATAAATAAAAATGCTGGCATACTGCAGTTCTGCTCTGGTGCCAACAGCCATCCTTGCCTATTGACTAATACTCTGTCAGCTGCCAGTTGGGTAATCCATTTGACAAACACTGGGGGAAAAAAAGGTGTTCTGAAAATAACTTTCTCGGGTAGATTAGCCAACAGGAATTTTGAGTCTTAAAATATATTACAAATGTTAATACTTGTGTTAAATTGTAGATAAAAAATAAATCTGAAACAGAAGTTTGATTGTTAGACAATATGTGGATTTCTTGAAGCACAAGGTAACAAGATTTTCTAACAGTTTGATTGAGAAAAGTTTCCTTGAATATTCAAAACAGATAATAGTGTTTATCCTCCTGCTGATATTCCCCCACCCACCGTTTGCATATACATAGCTGTTGTGACGGGTTTCAACACAGAAACCCCCTTGGGGTTGCCAGCTGATGTGCCAAGACGACTACTGCCCCTGCTTTCCCTGCCAGCTTGGGATTCCGGCACCCTGTCTTGTTGAGCCAGACACGCCAGTCTGCTCCAACACAGACCCAGTGTCTGAACCACATGTCCCAAAGCTGGAGGTTTAACTGAAAGCAACTTAAGAAGTGTTCCTGCCTTTAACACTCAGATGCCCAACTCCCAGTGGGGGCCAAACCCTAAATAAATCCAGCTTATACGGGGTAAACTCATAAATTGTTCACCCTCTAACACAGAGAGAGATATGCACAGCTGTATGTCCCCACCCCCAGGTATTAATACATACTCTGGGTTAATTAATAAGTAAAAAGTGATTTTATTAACGACAGAAAGTAGGATTTAAGTGATTTCAAGTAGTAATAGACATAACAAAGTGAATGACTAAGCAAAATAAAATAGAACACGCAAGTGTATGTCTAATACAGTAAGAACTCTGAATACAGAAAAAAAACCTCACCCTTCGAGGAATTCCAGTAAGCGTCCTTTTACAGACTAGACTCCTTCTAGTCTGGGTCCAGCAGTCACTCACACCCCCTGTAGTTACTGTCCTTTGTTCCAGTTTCTTTCAGGTATCCTTGGGGGAGGAGAGGCTGTCTCCTTAGCCAGCTGAAGACAAAATGGAGGGTTCTCCCAGGGGTTTAAATAGACTTCACTCTTGTGGGTGGAGACCCCCCTCCTCTCTCCTATGCAATGTCCGGCTCCAAGATGGAGTTTTGGAGTCACATGGGCAAGTCACACGTCCATGCATGACTCGGAACTTACAGGTGGCAGCCATGGTTCACATGCTTCCTTGAATGTCCTCAGGTAGACTTCTTAAGTGGATTGGAGCATTCCAAGATTCATAGTCTTTTAAGTGTTTCTTGATTGGGTACCTAATTTGCACATTCCTTTCTCAAGGAACTGACCAAAAACTCTGTTAAGGCTACTTAAAAATCAAGCCAGTACACAGCCAATATTCATAACTTCGAATACAAAAATGATACATGCATACAAATAGGATTAACAGATCCAGTAGATCATAACCTTTACATAGATATGTTACATGGCATATGTAGCATAAAACATATTCCAGTTGTCTCATATATACATTCATAAGCATATTTCCATAAAGCCTTATGGGGGCACTGTCACAGAACTAAAGAGTATTTTGGCTTGTTAAAATCCAACTGTGTGCCTTGTCCTGGGCATGAAGGGAAACCATGCCCCAAAGAATGTATAATTGAAATGCAGACACGCACAAAACTGATAGATTCAGAGAATGGTGCCAAAGTAGAATATGTCCAGACTAAGATAAGGTTTTTTTTTATTGTTTAAAATGTTTTAAAATACAACTTACCCTGTCTTTATTAGTATTTTAGCATGTTAGTTGATTGAGATGGTCCCTTAGCTATGACACAAAACCAGCTATAATATATATTAATAAGCTTGCCTTGTTGACGCTAGGGTCCTTTAATCATAGTCTGTGTACTCATAGAGGAATTTTAAGATGAGTTCACATTTGTAAGTCTTTCAGAAAAAGTGAGTCTAAAAGAAGAATATGTTGTATGCCTGACATATAAGGGCAGAGTGGATGTCCCAGGCATATGGTGCATCATAAAAAGAAGGCACAGAGAAAGAAACATGGAGATGAATGAGCATCTCCTAGATAGAGTAAAGCAGGGACTATGATAAGCAAGAACAGAAAAACAGGTGTGGGCAAAGTTTGTGAAGAGCCTTGAAAGTGAGGATGAGAAACTTGAATTTAATGTAGCTGGTGAGAGAGTCATTGGAGGAATTTGCAGGGGAATTCATGATCTTAGCACAAAGTAGTGAAAATCATTCTCACTTTTGAGTTTAGTGCTGCAGCGAGCTAGATGGAATTTGGGGATGCCAGGAAATTCATTAAGAAGAGTAATGAAACAAGAGTGTGCTGAACACAGCAATGGACTTGTATTTAAAGTTATAACAATTACCTTAGATTGGAATTAACATGAGCTATATTGACCTTTTATTAGGTGGAATATACAGAAGACTACACATTTGCATTAAACGTTATTTTAAAAGGATAGAGAAGACTGCCAGACTGAAAACTTTGTGAAAGAACTAATTGTACTGCATAGTCTGGAGCAGTGGTTTTTGAACTGGGGTGTGCGTTCACAAGCTCCCATCAGGGGTACGTGAGAAAAATCCTGTCATGGCGAACACCACATTTTATTTAGTACAGAGGTTTTCAAACTGTGGGGAACACACACACACACGTGTGGGGGAACATTCAGGGAGGTGAGCAGTCCTGTGGGGAAGGGCTTGGGGAGGGAGTGCCACCTCCACCTGCTGACTTACTGCAGCAGGACACCCAGCCTGTCTCGGTTGGGGGGAGGGGCATAACCAAAAATTGGAAAGCAAAGGAGGAATGAGTGTGCAGTTGGCAATCACAAAATCCTAAATTCTAGTCCCAGTCTTGCCGATGACGTGTTGTGTAGTTTTGGGCAGGTCGCTGCACATTTCTGCCACGGTTTCCCCTAAGGTAGCCTAGTGATTGTGATTGTAATTAGGATTAATTAGCTAATGTCTGCACAGTGTATTGAAGTTGTAAAATGCAACATAGGTGCAATTTCCATTTAGATATATTGTGTGACATTATGGTCTCACTGATTTCAGTGGAGCCAGGATTTCACTCCTAGAACAGTGCACATCCATCATTGGTAGGGAAACCAAGGATTGCCAACAAAACTGCAGAAATGAGCTGGTAGTCTCTCGCAGTATCTCTGAGGGCAAACATGCAGTATGGCACTGCTGGGTATGACTAGAACAAAATTAAACTAATTATTACAATAAGGCTTAAGAAATCTTTTGCACTCTCAAGGTGAGATTCCATGCTCATCCCCTGGTATAAATATCTAGATGGAAGGTCAGGGCTGATTCTTCTAGAGCACAAGCTGTTGTCTTGGAGGGAGTGAGGAAGTGCATTTTTTTTTCAGTAAATAATTTGTGATATCCTCATTTAGAAACCAATCTGCTGCTTCACTGACTTACTCTATGGACTAAAATCATGCTCCTGTTGAAGTTAATGAAAGTTCAGACATTCATTTCAGTGTGACCAGCATTGACCCTTTGTATTAGATGTACACAGTTTGTTGATGCAGCTCTTTTTGTCAAATGTTTGTTCCTCTCTGACCCTTTGTGCACTACTATAGATGAAATCCCATCAATCAGGACCTTTTTTTTCTTTTTAAAAAAAAATACGATTTCAGAGGCTTGGCTCAATCAGTCTGGGGTCTCACCAGTTTTCAGACTGTACTTTAGCTTTCTCATCATTGCCTCAGTATGATTTTTCAGGTCCCTACTGCTCTCCTGTTGCACCTTGGTAAAATTCTTATGTAAAAAGGAATTTAAAAGAATTTAAATAATCTGTGGCTACCTTGAAATCTTGACCTGGTGTTGGTGTCTGCTGCCACAAAACTAATTCTTCTGTGATGAGCAACGTGTATATTCATAAATGTGAATCTGAGTTGCAGAACCTGTTATCTATTTGGGAAAAAAACTAATACCTACTTTTATGGGGGCGGTTTTTGTAATCTGAATTCCATAACTCTCCCTCCTTATTCTTTATAAGTACATACTGGTAACTGTAAATAGTATTTATTTGTTAATACTGGTGTGACTAGTTACTAGTAGTTTTATCCAATTATTTTGTCACCCTGCTTTGGGAAACTGTTGTTATGCTAGTCAAGCAAATATTTAAAAATGTGAACATTGCAGAAAGGTTATCTTTGTTTATGCTACAATGTTTATTTTGAGTAATTTTAAATTAAGTTGATATATCAAGGATAATGATTCCTGTAAATGAGTTGCTTTCTGGAGAGGCTTAGGCATGGCATCAATGATATCTGTAATCATTGGGGGCTTGTATACAGAGACGCTTAGTACATAACAAGCCAGAGTATGTATCTGCACTGCACTATCTTACCATGTACTGACTTGCTGTAGTATGTCAAAGTGCATTATGGAACTTCTAGTGTAATTGGTATAGAATCAAACAAGAAAATGGGTTGCTTATATTCATGACTTAGTCATCTGTAACACATGCTACTGATGCGTTTATAATCCTTTATAAGTAGGGCCATAAATTAATGGTCCATTTTGGTCAATTTCACAGTCATAGGATTTTAAAAATGATAAATTTTATTATTTCAGCTATTTAAACCTGAAACTTCGCAGTGTTGTAATTATAGGGCTCCTGACCCAAAAAAGGAGTTGTAGCTGGGGTCACAAGGTTATTGTAGGGGGATTGTGGTACTGTTACCCTTACTTCTGCACAGCTGCTGGCGGTGGCGCTGCCTTCAGAGCTGGGCAGCTGGAGAGTGGTGGCTGCTGGCTGGGAGCCCAGCTCTGAAGGCAGTGCAGAAGTAAGTGTGGCAATACCGTGACCCCTTAAAATAACCTTGTGACCCCCCCTGAAACTCCCTGTGGGTCAGGAGCCTCTATTTGAGAAACACTGGTCTCCCCCATGAAATCTGTATAGTAGGGGGTAAAAGCACACAAAAGACCAGATTGCGTTTTTCGTGGCCGTGAATTTGGTAGGGCCTTATTTATAAGCATGCCTGTAACATGCTGATAACCTCTACTAATCCATTTATTAAGCCTCTATAAACTCTTAATATACCCTTAATGGTAAGTGTGACCAAAAAGATCAGTCTGTTACATAATTGGCTACTACAACATGGTATTGGTTATTTAGTTACACATTTAGTGAAGTTATTGTAAGCCATTTCCATTTTGTGTATCAAATGACTTAACTTACTACAAGTTTAAAAGATTTTGTAATTTTTATGATTGAATTAAAATATCTTACTCGTTCTCAAAATCCAGTTTGAGTATCAGCTTCAATTATTTTAGGTACAATTATGCAAGCAAAATATTATTCTCACATCATTAGATTTGTTAAAATAACATTATTAATGTAGCTATTCAACAATTTTGCACTTAAAATCTTAGTTTTAATGCTTCTAAGTATTAGTTCAGTGAACATTAGGTCCACTTATTATGTTAGAGCCTTTAAATTATAGCTAGGGCCCTACCAAATTCATGGCCATGAAAAACTTGCCACAAACCATGAAATTTGGTCTCCCCCCATGAAATCTTTAGTGGACTTTTACCCTATACTATACAGATTTCACAGAGGAGACCAGTGTTTCTCAAATTGGGGGTCTTGACCCAAAAGGGAGTTGTGGGGGAGTCGCAAGGTTATTTTAGGAGTGTTGTGGTATTGCCACTCTTCTGCACTTCCTTCAGAGCTGGGTGGCCAGATAGCCGCGACTGTTGGCCAGGCACCCAGCTCTGAAGGCAGCGGCCAACTAGCAGCAGAGCAGAAGTAAGTGTAGCAGTACTGCAACCCTCCCTACAATATCCTTGCAACCCTACCCCCCCCCCCCGCCCTAACTCCTTTTTGGGTCAGGACCCATACCATTACAGCACCATGAAATTTCTAATTTAAATAGGTGAAATCATGGAATTAAAGATTTTTAAAATCCTATAACTGTGAAATTGACCAAAATGGACCATGAATTTGGTAGAGTCCTAATTATAGCACTAGCAGTATTTCAGGCTTTCAGCATTTCACTGAATGAAATTGTAAAGAAGCAGAAACAGAGGGTTGTTTTTATTTAATCTATCTTTCATAATTAATCTTAATTTTATTCACAGCTGCATCCAGATCAGCACCCCAGCTCATGCTAGATTCTTCTTCCTGTGTCCACCTAGTACAGCCGTTCTCAAACTGTGGGTTGGGACCCCAAAAAGGGTCGCGGCCCCATTTTAATGGGATCACCAGAGCTGGCGTTAGAGTTGCTGGGGCCCACGGCCAAAGCCCAACCCCCACCTCCTGGGACCGAAGCCTGAGGGCTTCAGACTGGGGTGGCGGTGCTCAGGCTTCGCATGCGCTTCCCCCCGGGTCAGGGTCATGTAATAATTTTTGTTGACCACAGAAGAATACCGTTGTGCCCTGGTCAAATCTGGCTAGAATATGGGTTTAATACCTGGTCTACCTCTCATGTGAAGAGAATAATGCACATTTGTGGTAACCAGGCAGAGATTTACCCCAAGCACTCCAGTCAAAGCTCACTGGTATAGATTAAAACAAAAACAAGTTTTATAATCACTTAAAATCTAATCTTCTGTAATTAATAGTGATTTCAAACTGATCAAAGCAGATTAGCTATCAAATAAACAAAAATGCAAACTAAGCTTAATATACTAAATAGATTGGATATGAATTAGCAGATTCTCACCCTGAGAAATGATACAAGCAGGCTGCAGATCCTTAAGGGGCAAGCTGTACTTGCTTTACAGCTTGGAATCCTCAGGTGTTTCATACACAGGCTAGAAATCACTTTAGCCTGGGTCCAGCACTTCCCCAGTTCAGCCTTTGTTCTTCAGGTTTTTCCAGGAGTTGTCTTGTGTGGGGAGTGAAGAACCACAGATGATGTCACTCACTGCCTTATATAGCTTTAGCATATGGTGGGAGCCCTTTGTTTCAAAACTTGGTTCCCAGACAGGTTTGTGGAAAAATACTGACATCCCAAGATGGAGTCCAGAATCATGTGGCTTGGTCACATGTCCTTGTAGAGGACATAGTAGCCATTACTTACAGGCTGTTCGGAGTGTTCTCAAGAGGCTCTCAGGAAGTTTTTCCTAATGGCCTATTGCCCTGAATAGGCCCTACTCCACTCACTGTCTAGACTGAAAGCATCTTGTCTAGTGAGCATTACCCAGGTGTAACTACATTTGAAGTACAGATACATAGTCAATATTCAGAACTTCTGATACAAAAATGATACATGCATACAAATAGGATAATCATATTCAACAAATTATAACTTTTCCAATGACAACTCACATGACTTATATAAAATACATCATAATTATGCTATAATCATATCATATATAATAATATCACTATGAAGCATATGGGGTGCAGTGTCACACTCTTTATTTGCCTTATTGTTCTGGACTAGAATTGACTATTTTTCCTTTTCCTAATCACTGTCTAGCCCTTATTTTCCTACTACACAGTCTTCGGAGAACAACTAGAACGACAGTAATTGTTTTGATACACATAAGTATTACAGTGTCTAGCAGGTTCACCAGCTAATTCAGCCCTTGCACTGAAAGCTGATTAAATTGCTCAGTGCTGTTTTTGAGGTTAATCCCATTGAAGTCTAAAATATCTTGATAGTTAAATCTAGCGGAGGGCGGGTGTATGTGGCATGCATCTGCCCATCCAAGCTCTTGCACTTATAGTAAAGATTCAGTTTGCTGTAATTGTTGTCAATTTGTTGAACTTTTTTTTAAAAAACAAACAAAAAACCCCTAAAATCCTGTTTTAAGTATAGACCAAAGTGACTTCCCTCTACTAAGAAGAAAAGGCTTGAAGAGCACTGTAAATATTGTTTGTTCTTTTTTTCAGAAATTTGTGTTTTTACCTTCTTCCTGCCACCATCTCCTTTATAATGAAAAAAAGTAGATTTTTGGAAGGTTGTGTGTGTACACATACATTTTCTCTCTTTAAAAAAAAAAAAAAAAAATTAAAAGAACATTATTTAGGTTGCAAAGTCAAGCACTCAAAAGTTAGGAAAGTCAGAATTAAGGTTGTCTGAAAAACCTTAATTCTGCCCCTTTGTGCCTATACGTTGTGATAGTCTCTAACTGCATGGTCACATAATTTTTTCTCAGGATCCCTGCCTAGTCCAGTGTGCAGGATGGATGGAGTTCAGGGAATGAAGCAGTTATTCAGTTTTTCCCTTTTATCCGCAAGGGTCAATTTATGCCTCTATCTTATTTATTGCACACCATCCAAAGCCTGCACTGAATATGGAATTATTAATGGCCACACAGACATTTGCATGGCACTCATCACTGTAATATCTGAACCTCACAAATATGAATGAATTTATAGTCAAACTCCCCTGTGAGATACCAGAGTATTGTCCTTCTGTTACATGCAAGAAACCGAGGCACAGGGAAATAAAGGCTAAAACTTGCAAAAAGTTTCTGCTAATTAGAGGTATTATAGTGACTGTCCTAACTTGAGACATCCAGAGAATGATTTGTTTTCAGAACACTTAGCATTTTTATATTATTTCATATGTTCAAAGCACTGTTCAGACATTGACCGAATAAACCTCACTACAACCTTGGAAGGTAGATGTGAAGTAGTGTAATTGTTGGATCATATTAAAGAAGTTCTGTATTAAAATCACAAATGAGTTTGATTCCCCATAGTTTAAATTCCAGGGTATTACTAATTAAGAGGTCTCTTGGTTTTTGGTACTGTTTCTCTCCCTCTATGTGTGAAACTTGCAAGCTGCTAATTGTGTTAGTACATTCTAAGACAGAGTCTGTTCTCAAAGCAATTCACAGAGACTCAAAGCAATACTCTAACAACAGAAACAGCACCCAGAGGCTCCCCGCCCTTTTGTTGTATTAACAATTGTGATTAAAATAGAGATAGAGGATGTATGTGGATGGATGCTTGGTGTGGATAATAACTGAATGATCAGGGAGGTGCCAGCCTAAGAATCCCGTGTCCATCCGCTGAAGAAGGCGTCAAGTGGAAATAACCAGAGGACCCCCAGAAGGCAGACTGGAATCCACCCAACAGCCTCAAGAATGGGAGAACCAAAGAACAAGATAACATCTAGCGGCACGGAGCCGTCAGGAATGTGCTATCTGCTGATTGATTCAGCAACAGCATGATGAAGCAATTCCCATAGACTGGCATAGGAAGAAAATCCTATAAAAATAGACTCTAAAAAGTGAGAACTTTGGGGTCTGATTCTGCAAACCAACTTCCAGATGAGCATCTGACAAGGCCCTGCTCCCTCCTCATGTGCAGGCCACCCGGCCAGTGGCTTGGCATGAGCAACTCTAAGGCTGGTAACTATGATAACAACCTTGCAGAACCTGTGTGCGTGTGTGTATGAATGAATGTGTGAATAAATATGAAATTGAATGGAATGTTATAGCTATAACTAACTGCTTACTATGATTCTTTCTGTATTCACAATAAATGTGGTATTTTGCCTTTTTCCCTTTAATAAGATCCTGCTGGTTTTTATTTTATTGGTATAACATAATATCTATTTTACAGATGAGAAACCTGAGACAGAGGAGATAAGTGACATGTGTAAGACCAACAAGAAACCAGTAAAAGACCCAAGATTAGATTTAAGGATCTCATGACTTTGAATACTATGCTTATTCCTCCAGACCATACTGCCTTATTATCAAAATTTCCATAACTTCCTTTGGCTTAGTTGCAGTTATGAGTGCCCAGCCCTTCTGAGAATCAGGTCCCAGGTGTCAAATGGGGAATACACAAATGATCACCTGTGAAAAATCAATTTAATTTATTCTTTCATGTGCAAAATTGTAATTTCTTATGTACAAATTTTCCAAATATATGTGGATCTTGATGATTGACTATGTGAGAATTACTAGCACTAAGCACTGCTAGGTCTTCAGGGAAGGGCAAACTGAGTGCAGATTACTGGAAATATATGGCAGAAATGCAGTGAGAATATTCTTATCAAAAGCAATTTTTTGGTTTAAGTGGCAAAGATTTATTTTAAGTTCTCCAGATACATAATTTGCATATGATCTGTGTTTTCTTGACATCAAGATGATCTTTTAATCAATCAGCTAAACTTATCTCTTTAACGTTAGGAGGACTGTGACTTATGGTCAAATGACTGCTTTATTTTCTTGTAGGCTAGTCTGACCTAGTACCTCACCTCTCTGTGTTGCAGATTTTTCACTCAGGACTTCACTCTCCTTTCAATTCTGTATTTACTTGAATTACATTTTTTTTTCCTGCTGGGCAGAACCACTTGCTGTAAGGCACAGCGAGCTCTTTTAACAGAAATTTAAGGTGCTGTACTACACCCGCCCGCCCCCCCCCCCCAATAATGTGGTAATTGGCTGAATGGACGTTTCGTATACTTCTCGTGTCCCAATTTCTCCTCCGCCTCCTCCCCCCTGCACTCCATTTTTGGCAACTTTGTGTTTTTTCTGGTTGGTTCAATCTATTTTGTGCTATTTTTCTGCTTTCTTGGATGTCTGTTCATTCTTCTGGTCTGCCTCCCAGTTGCTCCTTTCTTATCATTGTTGATCCTTAGTGTCGTCTTGTTGGACACTAGAGAACGTGTTTCTTCTACAGTCAGTAAAGCACTTGTGCCTTCAGCACTTCAAGTAGTGCTGTACTGGCTAACCCATTCATTTGGAGAGGCAAAACTTCAGGGGGACCTGGAGGAGTGGTGCTGTGGCCAGGTTACTCCAGAGACTGCTGTATATTTTCCTTTCTTTCACAAAGGGTATGTCTACATAGCAAAGAGAAACCCATGGCTGGCCGATGTCCGCTGACTCAGGCTTGGTTGGTGGGACTGTTTTCACTGCTGTGTAAACTTCAAGGCTCAGACTGGAACCCTCAGTCCCTCCTACCCCACAGGGTCCTAGAGCCTGAGCCCGGAAGTCTGCACAGCAATGAAACAGCCCTGCAGCCCGAGCCCCGCTAGCCAGAATCAGCTGGCAGTGGGCCAGCTGATGGTTTTTCTTTGCTGTGTAGACATACCCAAAGTCTTCCCCACCACAGTCAGGTTCTGCACTCCCCATACATGTCTATCAAAAGAAATGGCCCTAGCTAAGCAGAATTTTGCAGGCTTATCTTTATGGTGGACATACATGAACTGTTATACATACAAAAATCCAGAACGGTCACCGCAAGGCTTCTGTAGATGTGGCTGTAGGCACATATTTCTTTAAGGTGCTGTCAGGAAGACATTTCTGTCTCACTGTGCTGCCTGCCAGTTCACTTATCCTTGGACAAAGAAGACTTGCTAAGTGTAACTGCACTTTTTGTGTGTTAAAATTGCTCTTAAGTTGTCTAGCATTCATTTTATATTAGGAAACAATAATATTACTTAATAAAAGTTGTCTTTGATATCTATGAATTTTGCCTCTCCCTTACACTGATCCTGGAGATGCTTCATACTAAAAAAAAACTTTGGTGCTGAGAAATCCAGTTTTATATATAGGTCCCACTCTTCTTGTTTAAACCAGCAAAGAGAATGCCTTCACTTTGAAAACAGCATGTGAATTGTTAGCAGAGTTTCAGAAAGACGGCACAAGTGACCGCCTTGAAAATTGAGCTCTGGGATAGTCATGTTGGATGCTAGAAAACCTTTTATCTTTTGCTATGGTGGTCATACCAATATACGGGAAGTCTCAGTGCATCTTTGTAAGTTCAGGCAGGATTAATTGTGTGTGCTTAAACTAGCTACAATTTTGAGGCTGTGTTAATATACCAAGAGGCAGGTAGGTTACCAACTTTTCCCCCGTAGAGAGACAGCAGTTCCAGTTGTTAGTAGTGTTGGTGGGATTGTTCAACTCATAACTATATTAAAAGAAATAAAGCAACATTCTTTTGTAAGAAATCCCTTTTGAGAAATGAATTGCATCATGAAGAATCATGCAAGGTAACATCTTCCAATTGTTAGTAATCTTTTATACATTCAGCTGTAAATGGCACTTGTTTTGACAGACCACTTATAACGTAACTACAGTATTTTAACAATCAGATTGTGTAGTTTTAAAATCCATCAAATAAGACTTTTGGCATCCTTGTGTTTTTTTTTTTATTAAAAAAATCTGGATGCAAAATATGTTTGAGTTGGTAGTGTATTTAAAAAAAAAAATGCAATACACTTTTTTTCTGTTCCCTATCTTTGGAGATGTACAATAGGGTAAGATTTATAGTAGTTCCCAAAACAAATATTTTTATAATACATAACCTTGATTAAGATTTTTACAAATCTTTGGCATAAAAATAAAAGATGGGATTTTTCAGAAAAGCTCAGCATTTGGTTCACTCTGCTCTCATTGAAGTTAATGACAATTTTACCGTTGATTTTTATTGGGAACAGTGAGGATATTGCTAAGTGCTTTTGAAAATCTCACCCAATGTATCATCATTTAATTTTATTTTTAAGGCGCTTGGGGTGAGGAGTAGTTTACATTGACTGGATGATGAAAGTGAACACTAATTCAACTTTTACTCTTCAAAGTTAAAATTCAACATTCAGTTTAAAAGGAAGAGAGTAAAAAGGGGTTGTAACTATCAGGTTTTCTACTTTGGATTCTCTAGATTGTGGGCCCAATCCTGAAAGGCACTCAGCATCCTTAAATTCCATCAAATTGGGAATAGATAGCTTGATCTTCTGCGGGAACTGAGGATGCCCAGCAACTCTCAGGTCCTTCAGATTCAGCAAACAGTGCAACTTCTACAATAACTAGTTACTCGTTGGCTGACTCAGTCCATTTCTGTGAGAGTTTTAGAGCAGCAGCAAACACTTTGTGCAATTAATATTGAAACTATTAACATGATGATACACATTTGGTATCTGATATTTATACTCTATGCGGCAAATTGCAATTTTGGGGAGGGGAAAAGAGGATGGGTACCATCACTATTCTTACGTAAGGAACATCAGAGGAAGTTTAAGTTGCCAAGAGTAGTAGAGCAGCATTATAAAAGGTTTCAAGGTGATCTGGATGAAACAAATCTAGTCGGAGTCTGAATTCTCTGACTTTATGGGAACCTTTATTACTTGTCTCTTTTTTCTTTCTGGGGAAAAAAAATTCCCTTCATATTGGTTGGAATGGTGCTTTAGTTGAATCCTCAGCCTGGATTATTATTAAAAAAGCCTGTAGAGAGGGCAAAGGGATCCAAAACACATTGTGTTTTTATTAAACTGGGGCAAAAAGCCAACAAGAGCTTCACTAAAAATGTAACATTTTTCCACAGGGATATACTCTCTTCTGTGTTTCCCATCTTATAAGAAAAAGAAACCCACAATCTGCAGGCTGCAACTCACTTTCCTGTTACTCAACTCATTGATGGACAATAATTTCTTTTGCAAAACTGGAAAGGTAAAAATGATAAACTAGAAATGCAGTTTGAGCTGTCCGCTGTGTTCAAGCTTCTGTCTGCTATTGAACTTCCATAATAAAGTAAAAAGGAGTTTTGGGAGTCTTCGGTCACCCTGATGTCTCCTGGGAGAGCAATACAGTGGTGCATAGACAATCCAAGAAGTTTTTTGGAAAGTGTAGGGGACAATTTCCTGGTGCAAGTGCTGGAGGAACCAACCAGGGGAGAGCTCTTCTTGACCTGCTGCTCACAAACCGGGAAGAATTAGTAGGGGAAGCAAAAGTGGATGGGAACCTGGGAGGCAGTGACCATGAGATGGTCGAGTTCAGGATCCTGACACAAGGAAGAAAGGAGAGCAGCAGAATACGGACCCTGGACTTCAGAAAAGCAGACTTTGACTCCCTGGGAGAATAACGTGAGGGGGAAAGGAGTCTAGGAGAGCTGGCTGTATTTTAAAGAATCCTTATTGAGGTTACAGGGACAAACCATCCCGATGTGTAGAAAGAATAGTAAATATGGCAGGCGACCAGCTTGGCTTAACAGTGAAATCTTTGCTGATCTTAAACCCAAAAAAGAAGCTTACAAGAAGTGGAAGATTGGACAGATGACCAGGGATGAGTATAAAAATATTGCTCAGGCATGCAGGAGTGAAATCAGGAAGGCCAGATCACACCTGGAGTTGCAGCTAGCAAGAGATGTTAAGAGTAACAAGAAGGGTTTCTTCAGGTATGTTAGCAACAAGAAGAAAGTCAAGGAAAGTGTGGGCCCCTTACTGAATGAGGGAGGCAACCTAGTGACAGAGGATGTGGAAAAAGCTAATGTACTCAGTGCTTTTTTTGCCTCTGTCTTCACGAACAAGGTTCGCTCCCAGACTACTGCACTGGGCAGCACAGCATGTGGAGGAGGTGACCAGCCCTCTGTGGAGAAAGAAGTGGTTCGGGACGATTTAGAAAAGCTGGTCGTGCACAAGTCCATGGGGCCGGATGCGTTGCATCCAAGAGTGCTAAAGAAGTTGGCAGATGTGATTGCAGAGCCATTGGCCATTATCTCATGGCGATCGGGGGAGGTCCCGGACGACTGGAAAAAGGCTAATGTAGTGCCCATCTCTAAAAAAGGGAAGGAGGAGGATCCTGGGAACTACAGGCCAGTCAGCCTCACCTCAGTCCCTGGAAAAATCATGGAGCAGGTCCTCAAGGAATCAATTCTGAAGCACATAGAGGAGAGGAAAGTGATCAGGAACAGTCAGCATGGATTCACCAAGGGCAAGTCATGCCTGACTGATCTAATTGCCTTCTATGATGAGATAATTGGCTCTGTGGATGAGGGGAAAGCAGTGGACATGTTGTTCCTTGACTTCAGCAAAGCTTTTGACACTGTCTCCCAGAGTATTCTTGCCAGCAAGTTAAAGAAGTATGGGCTGGATGAATGGACTATAAGGTGGATAGAAAGTTGGCTAGATCGTCGGGCTCAACAGGTAGTGATCTAGTTGGCAGCCGGTATCAAGTGGAGTGCCCCAAGGGTCAGTCCTGAGGCCGGTTTTGTTCAACATCTTCATTAATGATCTGGAGGATGGCGTGGATGACACTAAACTGGGAGGAGAGGTAGATACGCTGGAGGGTAGGGATAGGATACAGAGGGCGCTAGACAAATTAGAGGACTGGGCCAAAAGAAATCTGATGAGGTTCAATAAGGACAAGTGCAGAATCCTGCACTTAAGACAGAAGAATCCCATGCACTGCTACAGAGTAGGGACCGAATGGCTAGGCAGCAGTTCTGCAGAAAAGAGCCTAGGAGTTACAGTGGACGAGAAGCTGGATATGAGTCAACAGTGTGCCATTGTTGCTAAGAAGGCTAACGGCTGTATAAGTAGGGGCATTGCCAGCAGATCGAGAGACGTGATTCGACATTGGTGAGGCCTCATCTGGAGTACTGTGTCCAATTTTGGGCCCCACACTACAAGAAGGATGTGGAAAAATTGGAAAATGTCCAACAACAAATCATTTGTTCCAGTCCCCTAATCATATTTATGAGGAGAGGCTGAGGGAACTGGGATTATTTAGTCTGCAGAAGAGAAGAATGAGGGAGGATTTGATAGATGCTTTCAGCTACCTGAAAGGGGGTTCCAAAGAGGATGGATCTAGACTGTTCTCAGTGGTAGCAGGTGACAGAATGAGGAGTAATGGTCTCAAGTTGCAGTGGGGGAGGTTTAGGTTGGATATTAGGAAAAACTTTTTCACTAGGAAGGTGGTGAAGCACTGGAATGGGTTACCTAGGGAGGTGGTGGAATCTCCTTCCTTAGAAATTTTTAATATCAGGCTTGACAAAGCCCTGACTGGGATGATTTAGTTGGGGATTGGTCCTGCTTTGAGCAGGGGGTTGGACTAGATGACCACCTGAGGTCCTTTCCAACCCTGATATTCTATGATTCCTTGCAGCATCTCTTTCCGTTCATAATCTGATTGATTGCATTTTTTCTAACATCTTTCTACAACAGCCCAGAAAACTGACTTGTTTTCTCCTCCTTATAGGTGAAGCATACACATATGACCTGTAATTATGTCACTCCCTCCTATATTGATGTTTCTGGTTGTCATCCCCTCAGTTTCCTATCGCTAGCCTGTCCAAGTCTTCTCTTACTGACTGAACTGATTGGTTTGGATTTTGTGCTGATTTTTCACTGAGTAGACAGGCTGTAAGGCTGAATTGAAACTGGTTAATTCTTACAGTTGTTCCTTTGCAGTATTGCTATAGCCATGTTGATCCCATGATATTAGAGACAAGGTTGGTGACGTGATATCTTTTATTGGGCTATTCGTAAAAGACAGGCTTTTGAGCTACATAGAGCTCTTTAGGTATGGGAAAGGTCACAGCTAAATACCAAGTGGAACAGATTGTTTGGAGTAAGTAGTTCACAGGTACTATAAGAGACTATTCAAGGTGAAGTGGCCTGTTAACACCTCAACAGAAAAGGACAAAAAAAGGGGGAGTTAGTGGGTTACAAACAATTGTAATAAGTAATAAATTCACTACCTTTAAGGGCATATCTACATGTACAGTGCTGCAGCTGCAGGCTGGTGAAGACTCTCTATGCTGACGGGAGAGAGCTCTCCCATCAGTATAATAAAACCACCTCTGCAAGCAGCAGAAGTTATGTTGGCAGGAGAATCTCTGTCCACACCAGTGCTTTGGTCAGTGTATTTATGTCGCTCAAGGGGGTGATTTATTTACATCTGGACATAAGTTCTGCGGACTTGAGCTGTAGTATAGACATAGCTTTAGACCAGGATTTTTATTGTCTAAAGTTATCAATGTTAAATTCCCAGGCTTGTCTCTTGAAGATGATGTGCAGATTCCCTTTGAGGATGAGGGCTGAGAGGTCAGATACAGAGTGATTGTTTTGTGAACAGTGTTTGTGGTGGTCTTTTCTCTTATAATTTTTCTATGTGAGCTCATTTGAGAGCATAGTGATTGTCTCATTTCACCCACATTGTTCTTGTTGTTGGTGCATTTAGTGCACTGGGTGAGGTATACCACATGTTGTGATTGATAGATGTGTAGCACCCATGAATCTTGCAAGGTGTGTTCTGAGGTGTATTGACCCTCGTACCAGTGGAGATATGTCTGCAGGTTTTGCATCTGTTATGGCAGGACCTGGTGCCACTTTGAGTTGGTGGGTCCTGGTCTGTTGGGAGCTTATTTCTGATGATGAGCTTGGTGACGCTGGTGGGGGATTGTATTCAATGTAGGGATGTAAAAGGTTAAACAGTAAGTATTAGGCTTACCGTTAACCGACCTTAACCATTAACCCCAGAGGCCCTGCACCGGCTGGAGTAGCCCTGGGTGCATCAGGCCAGCCGCCCAGAGGGACCCCAGCCCCGACTGCGCCAGAGTGGCCACAGCCTTGGCCGTGCCATGCCAGCCAGCAGGACCCAATCCTGGCCACATCATGCCAGCCGGAGCAACCCCAGCCTCTGCCATGCCAGGCCGGCTGTAGCTACCTTGGTTAACGATTAAAATTGTTTAACTGGTTAACTTTTATTAACTGATATTTACCTCCCTAATACAATGATGATCTTAAGCAGTGGCAGTTCTGGCTAGGCTGCTGTCACCCTTTCCTCCATTGGAGTTCTGAATGGGACAGTGATCCATTTGTGGTTGACCAGCTCCTGCTCAGCTTTGGTGTGTATTTTTAAAGTCCATTCTTGATAAATGCAAGATGTATCGGGAACTAGCCCAAATGATACATCTCTTGTTTATAATTTTTCCTGCAGACACGGAATATAATTTTTGGGGAGGTGAAAAAGGGAGGATTCATTTTTTTTGGTATTCGCCCTTTCACAACCTGGCCAATCACTCTGTATGGTCGGTCATCAGTCTTTTTTGTAAGTGAGCCCAATCATTTTTCCCATGAATTTCAACTGTAATCAGGGCATAAATTAGATCATAGTTTAAAAAAAAAAAAAAAAAAGAGTTCACAATTGGATAAGGATATATTCCACTCTGTCACAAGCCCCACTGCACTATTTATCTTTTCTCTTTCATGTAACCATCTGCTGCTCCATTTCACACCCCATCCGTTGCCTTCTCTTCTACATCTTGCACTCCTTAAATTTCATTTCCCCCCACCTCCACAACCCTTTTCATCATGTCTTCTGCACCATTTCCCTTCTCCTGAAATGGCTAAAACAATAGCTCTCATTTTCTGTAAGACCGTTCTCTAAAGCTGTTTTCACTAGGAAGAAAGGTGTGTTCTTAACTCAAGTTAGCAAACTTAAGGTGAAAATTTTAATGATGACAAGATGGCTTGTAGCTCTCACATGGTCAAGGTAAAGCCATAGTCTTTAAGTAACTCAAGTTAAGTACGCTGCTTTTTTGTACTTCTTAAGACAAGGCCTGCCAAGCAACATCTTCTTGAAAACTCCTCACCAGAGTACCTTCTGATTTGTTAGTGGAGAAGGTAGTGTTCAGGCTTCCAGCAGATAGGGTAGAGAGAGTCCTGCATTTCTCATTGGCAGAATGAAGAAAACTGCATGTGAGATGAAATGGGATTTAGCTGAAGGAGTGAAATAGTAGGAGAGGAGAAGAACACTATATGAAGTAAGGAAAAGTAGTCTTCGTCGTCGTCATCACCACTCCCATAACTGCATTGGTCGTTGAGGCACCATCACTGATGAGCAATCAACCAGTTGTCTCCACCCCGACGATTGTGTGTCAGTGCTTGAGTCTCTGTGAAGTCCATTCCTGTCAGCTCTTTTATGTTGTCAGTCCATCTCTTCTTCTCTTCCCCTGTCCCTTGGAGGATGATCTTGGATAGGCCCGATGATCTTGTTACATGGCCGTACCAATTCAGCTTGCGCTTCTTCACGGTCGTCAGGAGGTCTTCATATGACCCAGTGGATTGGGTGATGATGTTGTGGACCTTTTCATTAGTGACAAGGTCAAAGTAGGAGAGGCGCAGGATTTTACAGAACTTTCTCATCTCTTCTACCTTTATTTTCTGTTCAAGTTCTGTCGTAAGGATCCATGTCTCGCATACATACAGAAAAATGGAGATGACCAATGTGTGCAGCAGTTTCAGTTTGGATTTCAGAGTGATATTCTTATTTCTCCAAATTGGCTTCAGCTTTGCCGCTGCTGCTGCTGTCTGCGCAGTTCTTGCCAGAATTTCTGCCTTTGATCCTTCATCAATGATGGTTTTCCCCAAATACTTGAACTGTTTCACTGTCTCCAAATCTTGTCCACTGACAGTGATACGTGAGCTGATCCCGTCATGTTTCTTTGTCATCAGCTTGGTTTTCTCTGTACTAGTTTCCATGCTGTATTTTGTGGAGGTTTCATCCAATTGTTTCACAAGGTTGGCAAGTTCATCTTTGCTGCCTGCCAAGCCATCAGTGTACCGAAGATTTGAGATTATTCGCCCCCCAGTGCTGACTGCATACGTGATCTTCTAGGGGATCAGTCATTATGCACTGCAAGTAGATGTTGAGCAGTGTGGGTGAAAGAAGGCAGCCTTGCCGGACTCCAACAGTGGTGCGAAACCACTCTCCTGTTGTGCCATTGACGAGAACTGCACTGCTGGCCTTGGCATACAGTTGCTTAATGGTAAGAATAAGCTTATGACCAACATTTACTACTTCATGGTTGCCCAGAGAGCTTTGTGCTATACTCCGTCAAACGCCTTCTTGAAGTCAACAAAGACGTGGTAGATGTCCTTCTGGTGTCATAAGTACTTCTCACATCGAACACGAAGGTTGAAAATCTTTTTCTGTGGTACTTCTTCCAGCACAAAAGCCAACTTGTTCTGTAGTGATGATATTTTCCGCTTGCGGCTTCAGTCTGTTCAATATGACTTTCAACATCACTTTGCTGGGATGGCTAATTAAGCTTATGGTCTGGTAATTTTGACACAATTGCAGGGCACATTTCTTTGGCAGAGTGATGATTAGTGACTGTGTCCACATGGAGGGCCACTCACCGGTCTGGAAGATCTTGTAGGAAATCTTGGTGAGTACATCTATGACTATTTCTCCTCCGAATTTCATCAGTTCAGCTGGGATGTTGTCAATACCTGTACCCTTTCTGTTCTTGAATGATTTCACAGCTGTCTCCACTGCTTCATGCAGTATTGGGAAGTCATCCTCTGAATCTGGGCTGTCTAGGACACTAGGATCTCCAGTTGTCTGGTGGTTGTATAGATCAGAGCAGTAGTTTGTCCACCTATTGATGATGTCCCTTTCTTCTGGAAGACTGTTCCCTTCTTTGTCTTGAATTGCGTTAGCTTTGGTCCATCTTTCCTTCAGATATTTTACAATCTGGAAGGCTCATTTGCTACTTTTATTATTGATACACTCTTCAATTTTAGAGCGTTGTTTTTCAATCATATCTCCTTGGCAACCATCATTCCTTTCTTGATCTTTCTGCCAATCGCTCTGTACTTATCAGATTCCTCGGTGCTGTTCTTGTCTCTCTTAAGGTCTCTTCTAATGTCACAATCAGTAGTATTTCATTTGTGACCCATGGTTTTGTCGTCTTATAGTGTTTCCCAAGGATGTCCATTGCTGCCTCATTTATTAGTGTTGAAATTGTTGGTCATTGTTTCTACTTCTTTCTCTAGAGCAAGCAATGGGGCAAATTTTCTGCCAATCATTGGTTGGAATAACTCTGCAATGTTTTGGTCTCTGAGTCTTTCTAAGTCAAACTTGGTTCTGGTGAACTTTGGCCTAACGATTTTCCTTAGCCGCTGCCAAAAGTTTAGCATCACAAGTGTCATAAATATAAAGGGAAGGGTAAACACCTTTTAATCCCTCCTGGCCAGAGGAAAAACCCTTTCACCTGGAAAGGGTTAAGAAGCTAGGATAACCTCGCTGGCACCTGACCAAAATGATCAATGAGGAGACAAGATGCTTTCAAAGCTGGAGGGGTGGGGGGAGAAACAAAGGTTCTCTCTGTCTGTGTGATGCTTTTGCCGGGAACAGAAAAGGAATGGAGTCTTAGAATTTAGTAAGTAATCTAGCTAGATATACATTAGATTATGATTTCTTTAAATGGCTGATAAAATAAGCTGTGCTGAAAGGAATGGATATTCCTGTTTTTGTGTCTTTTTGTAACGTAACGTTTTACCTAGAGGGATTCTCTGTTTTGAATCTAATTACCCTGTAAGGTATTTACCATCCTGATTTTACAGAGATGATTCTTTTACTTTTTCTTCAATTAAAATTTTTCTTTTAAGAACCTGATTGCTTTTTCATTGTTCTTAAGATCCAAGGATTTGGGTCCGTGTTCACCTATGCAAATTGGTGAGGATTTTTATCAAGCCTTCCCCAGGAAAGGGGGTGTAGGGTTTGGGAGCATTTTGGGGGGAAAAACGTTTCCAAGCGGGCTCTTTCCCTGTTATATATTTGTTAGATGCTTGGTGGTGACAGCAATAAAGTCCAAGGGCAAAAGGTAAAATAGTTTGTACCTTGGGGAAGTTTTAACCTAAACTGGTAAAAATAAGCTTAGGGGGTTTTTCATGAAGGTCCCCACATCTGTACCCTAGAGTTCAGAGTGGGGAAGGAACCTTGACAACAAGGTTGTGATCACTTCCAATAACAGCACTGGGGAGAGCTCCTTCTTTTAGCTCTGTTAATCCCAGAATGAAATCGGTTTTGCTCTGTGATGTAGACCATCGGGTGCGTGCCACATTGATCATCTGGATGCTTAATGTGCTTGCAAGAACCAGCTGTTATAGCTGGCAAACTCCAAAAGTCTCAATCCTTTCCCATTTGTTACCGCATTACAGAAAGGGCCACAATAATCTCACCAATCTGCCTGTGCATCAGTACCTACTTTAGCATTCCAATCTCCCTCTACAATCAGGATATATTTCTTGTGTTCCTTAACGATGATGTCTTGGAGCTGATCGTAAAAATCTTCAATTTGTTGTTCATCGTTATAGTTTGTTATAGGGGCATATACTTGTACCACTGATATTAAATGGTATTGCCTTTAGATGGATGGAAATAAGTCTGCTGGACATTGGGCGGCATCCTAATACTGAATTCTTGATATCTTTATGCACAAGAAATCCTATGCTGTTGATATGTTTGTCCTCTCCATTGTAATAGAGTACATAGCCTTCTTCCGTTAGTGCCTCTCCAAAGTTCTTCCATCTGACTTCAGAGATACCAAGGAGGTGCCAGGTGTATTGTTCCATTTCGTATGTGAGTTCTTTCAACCTCTCTATTTGTCTCAATATCCTTACATTTCATGTGGCTATGGTGATGTTATCTCTTCCACGGATCCTCTTTGTTGGGGTTACACCAGTAGTATACGTGTTGCATCCGCCCTGTTGGGAGACAGGTGGCGCCGTCCTTATTAACCCAGGCTGCAACCAATCCTGTGTGGACATAGTTGACTTGCTCATCATATGGTGTGTCTTGGGAAAATTTCTGACCTGGGAGAGCCCATCCCTCTCCAGGCAGCCCCCTTTTAGTCACCTCTTACTACGTGCAGGAGGAGCAGTGGGCATATTCTGTGTCCGGACTCACAGGGGGAGATAGGAAGGATAGAGAGAGAAAAGCAAGGGATGGGGAAGAGATTTTTAAAAATTAAATTCCTCCTCCCCAATAATTAGTCTGGCCTGGTCTGTAACAGTCTGGAAAAAGGTTCTTCCTACCAAATGAAAACAGAGGCTTGAAGTTGTGAAGAGCTTGATTTCTGCATATCTGTTGTAGGGATGGGGAGAGGACCAGGAAAACTGGGGGGTTTGGAATAAAGTGAACCTCTTCACACAATTCCCGGTTTGAAACACTGTCTGTATTGAATAGGGGTCGTGAGTGTTTTCCCTTTCCCAAACCTCCAGGGTAGCTGCCTGACCAAAAGCTTAGCAATTGCAGAGCAGACTGCCCATGTTCAGCGGAGATGCATCTGTCCAGGTTTTGCAGAGCAGGATTCTGAATTAGGGGCAGCGAAAAACTATGCGAGTAGTCTGAAAAATCCAGGCTGTACATTAGACAGGCACTATTTTGCTTAGACTGATGCTCATCCAAAGTGTGTGTTGGGTTTTTTTCCTGCCTACAATACAGGAAGATGGAATGATAGCCCAGTATATCGTTACAGTAATCGGTATTCTGTCACCATCCCATAATTGACAGTTTTCTAGTCTGTCCAGGAATATTTCCATGTATGGTGATCTGTGCTCTCTCGCTCTCCCCCCCCCCCCAAAACAAAAACAAACCCCTACTTTGGCAGTTTATTAACTATTTCCCTGTTGCTGCCTTTGTGGCGAGGAGGGGAGAGACATCCCTACCTTAATCACCTTCTAGCTGTTCCGCCCCCCATTTCTGTCTCTGCTCTTCTAACTGCTTCCCCGTTTCTGTCTGTGCTTTTTTTATTGTATTAACGTTCAGTTGAAATTACAATGTAATGTCACAGTATACCAAGTAGGTCCAGTATTACTGGAGATGCACTTTGCCCGATTTGCCTGGCATGTTAAGCAGTAGTAAAATAGTTGTATCTATTTGCTGAACTGAGAACAGTTTCAGCGGAGTCAAATTATTGTGGAGAAAAGTGCATAATTATACTTCTTCTTTGAAACAGTATAATCCTGTAGTTTGCATGGGACTGTTTTACATATGCCTTGTACAGCGCCAAACACAGTGTTGGCACCCAATAAATCAGAATAAGAAATTTAAATGGCAGGCTGGAATGCCTCTTTTGCTTTAACATAGCCCTATTTTTCATTTTCATAGCTTCGAGATATTTTAGTCTTGTGTTTTTCAACGAGAATTGCTTGGGGAGGAAAGAATGAGGATGATAAATTGAATACCTTTTAAGCACACTTCCCTTGTATGCATGAGGTTTCAGTTGACTTCAGGGGAAAAAAATCCTTTTTGTCTAGACTGTTTGGTGTTTTAGGATAGTTAAAGTCCTAAATGCCCCCCCCCCTTTTTTTTTTATTTACCCCTAAGGGGAAATAAGTGAACTTCAGAAAGTCTTCAGTTGCTTTCTCCAGGAGATGTAAATGACATGTTGCTAATATGAAATCTTAAAACAGGCTTCAATAGTAGTGGGAACTACAGTTGAGCTGTCTTGTGTCCAGTCTGGCCTAAAAACCCGGTGAAAAGAGAGTTCTGCCAACTGGATCATACATTAGTGTTAACTGTATCTTCTAACAGATGATGAGCAGAGATCACTTGTCAAATATACCATGTAGTAGCTTTTAAAGATGTTTGTTTGTTTCAGTACATTTTTCGTGCATTACCAACTTCTTCCATAAAGTTAACCACAAACCATATTACTGGGGACTCAGCTACAGCCTGTGGTGAGTAGGAAATAAATTAAACACAGGTTTTCCCTTTTGTTAAGCTGCCAACGGTGATGTCAGTAATGTTAATGATCCTTACCTCAGCTCGCTCTAGTCCTAGCACCATCTATTAAAACATTTGTCTCGTGTGTGCTGTTTTGTATGTTGTTAAGGAAACACTGATGCTTGTTGATAAGAAACAATAGGACACCCAGATGATGACTTGAATCTATATCAGGCGCTTTCCCCATTGAAACATTTTATAATACTACCCTGGGGAGAGGACAAATAAAATGCTCTTACTGTTTAAGAGAAAAACTTTAAATACTTAAAAGAAATATTTTGAGTCCTTTTTCATTTAGTAAAATTTTAGAAAATATAAAACATGTATTTGTAAATATACTACCAATGGATTACAAACTAAAATTTGTCATGTTCTGTTAAGGCTGTTTTGAGTCTGTAAATCAGATGTTGAATATGTGTATTAACCCTGCTGTTTCACAGTTGTGGAAAATTTCAACTAAAACATGCGGCATAAACTCTGGACAGCAAGTTCAGTGCCTAAAATTAGAACATGATGCAAAAACACCCTAATAAAAGAATAATTTCTGCATTTGCCATCGAATAATTTTAAAGGAGACACCACAACTTTTGCCATTGAAAAGCATACTACTTGTCATGTAATGCTCACCAATGTGAGTCCAGGTTGCACAGTCTAACACATGCAAATTAGTGAAGTAGGTTTATCTTTGTCAGGATAGGTAATATAATTAGGCACTACTTAATTTATGGTGTAATTTAGGAACCTTGTGTAAAATATGTGTAAAATGATATACAGTTTCATATTTCATTGTGCCATGTATATCTAAGTCATAATTTTAATGAAAAATTCCCTCTCCCTTTTGGTTTTCTGGATTCGCACCTGAAGTATTGTGTTAAATCTCAGTGTGGCGCGTTACTGAGACCATATATTCCTAATGGATCGTGTGATGTGGTCCAGCTTTCATCCAGACCACATCACACAATCCATTGTCTACAGCCAAGCTCTAAGATACAACATTTGCTCCAATCCCTCAGACAGAAACAAACACGTACAAGATCTCTATCAACTGTTCCTAAAACTACAGTACCTATCTGCTGAAGTGAAGAAACAAATTGACAGAGCCAGAAGAGTACCCAGAAGTCACCTACTACAGGACAGGCCCAACAAAGAAAGTAACAGAACTCCACTAGCCATCACCTTCAGCACCCAACTAAAACCTCTCCAGCCCATCATCAAGGATCTACTACTTATCCTGAAGGATGATCCTTCACTCACAGATCTTGGGAGACAGGCCAGTCCTTGCTTGCAGACAGCCCCCCAACCTGAAGCAAATACTCACCGGCAACCACACAACAAAAACACTAACCCAGGAACCTGTCCTTGCAACAAAGCACCATCATAGGACTTAATCACATCAGCCACACCATCAAAGGCTCGTTCACCTCTACATCTACCAATGTGATATATGCCATCATGTGCCAGCAATGCCCCTCTGCCATGTACATTGGCGAAACCGGATAGTCTCTGTGCAAAAGAATAAATGGACACAAATCAGACGTCAAGAATTATAACTCTCAAAAACCAGTCTGAGAACACTTCAGCTTCCCTGGACACTCAGTTACAGACCTAAAAGTCGCAATTCTTCCACAAAAAAACTTCAAAAATAGACTCCAACAAGAAACTGCCAAACTGGAATTAATTTGCAAACTGGACACCATTTAAATTAGGCTTGAATAAAGACTGGGAGTGGATGAGTCATTACACAAACTTAAAGACTATTTCACCATGCTAATTTTTCTCCTACTGTTACTCACACCTTCTTGTCAACTGTTTGAAATGGGCCATCCTGATTATCACTACAAAAGTTTTTTTTCTTCTGCTGATAATAGCCCACCTTAATTGATTAGACTCATTAGAGTTGTTCATTTTTTCATGTTCTGTGTGTGCGTGATATCTATCTATCTTCCTACTATCTTTTCCACTGCATGCATCTGATGAAGTGGATTTAGTCCACGAAAGCTTATGCCCAGATAAATATGTTAGTCTCTAAGGTGCCACAAGTACTCTTCATTCTTTTTGCTGATACAGACTAACACAGCAACCTGTCTGAATCAGACTGAGAGGATCAAAAATAACACAAACAAACAGAAAATAGAGAATTTTGATACTGTGGCCAAGGTCTGTGGCTCTCTAGATAAATTATATTTATATCCCTTTGCATGCTCTGTGGGAAGATATCATAAGAAACTAATAGGATTTTCTAACCATCCCTAAGAATAGAAAAATAGCAGGTCAGTGTCCCTTGCTGTGTCACCATGGTCCTCCATCTGGGCTATTGTACCTAGCTTCTGCTGCTGCAAGTCACTATGCCATTCCAACCAGGCTGTAGTGCTTAGCTGCCACTGTGGATCATCATTAAGGCTCTGTGAATGACACGGAAAGTCACAGATCGTGACTTCTGCAGCGGCTGGCTCTGGGGCTGTCCGAGCAGATCAGGCAATCCCTGGGCCAGTTGCACTGGCCACTGCTAGGACAGTTTGGGTGTGGGAGGGGGTTGAGTGCTGGGAGTTGGGGTGCGGAGCGGCGCTTACCTCGGGGGCGAGCGGGCTCTCCGGAAACGGCTGGTATGTCCCTGCAGCTCCAAGGTGGAGGGGCCAGAGGGCTCTGCGCACTGCTCCTGCCTGGAAGCACCACCCCTGCAGTTCCCATTGGCTGCAATTCCTGGCCAGGGGGAGCTGGAGCTCATGGCAGGGGCAGCACATGGAGCCTCCCTGGCCTTCCCTCCCCCTTGGAGCTGCAGGAACATGCTGACCACTTCCAGGGAGCTGCGCGGAGCCTGGTAGGGAGTCTGCCAGGCTGCCCCCCGCCTTCCCACCCAGCACCAGTGGGAGTCCCAGGCCACATGCCCCCCCAGCACCAGTGCGGGTCTTGGGCAACCCTCCTGCAGCCCCTTGGCCCAAATTTTAGTTAGGGGTATATAGCACAAGTCATGGACAGGTCACGGGCTGTGAGTTTTTGTTTACTGCCTCTGACCTGTCCATGACTTTTACTGAAAATACCCATGTCTAAATCATAGCCTTAATCATCATACCCCACCGCCTTCTACATCCCATTCCCCCCAACGCTGCATGTGGAAGGATGAGAGTAGCCCAAGATGCAGAACAACATCTTGCCCCACCGTTTACTACTTTGCGGTCCTCTTGCCTTCATTTTAAAGCATACAGTTTATTTGCATGTAGCAGTCTAAATCCAAACTGGTGACACTACAGAGGATGGACAAGGCTATCTTTCCTGGTGGTTAAAGACTCGGCATTTCTAGCTGAAGGTTATTTTTACCTGAAAGAGTGGGCTTCTCACTCAGGAGGAATTACAGGGGATTGTCTGACAATCTAAGGACCTCTCCAACCCCCACATACCTTGCATGAGCAGTGCTAATGTTTGGTCGATAGTACTGCATGTGTAGTGCCTCTCAAAACTAAAGATTTCACAGCCTAAGAGCTTCTCTCTGGAAAATGTCTTTTGACAGCCACTTTCTCTGTGATCACACTAGGTATGCCATATATCTCTTACTCAGAATAGTGGGATACAATGTTTTTTGTAGGCATGAGTGTCTTTGGTCAATGAGAGCGAATTCCTATACAAATCGGCTTCATGCTTTCTTGTTATATCAGTGGAAAATGTTATGGAAGGCAAGGGACAAAGTTAGGGTGAACAGATGTCCCGATTTTATAGGGACAGTGCCGATATTTGGGGCTGTCTCTTATATAGGCACCTATTACCCCCCACCCCCGTCCCAGTTTTCTGCACTTTCTGTCTGGTCACCCTAGACATGGTGGTCATGGAGTCATCAGAAAAGTCAGATTATAATCCGGGCACCTGCCAAACACAATGCAAAGGAATACAGATCATATTGCAAGTTGAAAGAGCCCCTGAAGTACAACAGGAGAAATTACCATTTTGCATTGGTGGTTGGAACAAGTTTGGGGTGAAAGGAGTTAAAGTGATGATGGATATTTTCAGAGCAATCTTCATGAGACTCTGCCAACTGTGTCTTGAATAGACCCTCACCCTGAGTACCCCCACCCCCCCGATTGGTGCCAGGCTCTTTAACTTTGGGAACTAATAGGTACTCACCAGTGGTCAAAATTAAGTTCCTGAACATTGTCCATAGGGGGTGATTCCGAGCTGTGGAAGAATCAAATGGACAGTTTTGTCTCAAGTCAACTATGGAAATGGCAGGACATGAAGGCAGTCCACCATCATTTATTACAGATTCGAGTAATACAACCCATTCCCTGGCAGAGGGAACTCAAGGGCAGTTCCTCATCCTACTATATTTCTAGCCTGGGAGAATTGGGGACAGAAAACAGATTTTCAGGCAGAGCCCTGAATAAGTGTCTACAGGAGCCTTTGTTCATGATGGGATGTTCTCAAGTCTACTTGACAGCTGTCTACAGAGAGGTTTTCTGTTTTCCATGGATCTGAAGGAGACTTGTCTTCATATTCTCATTGTATGATCTACAGACAATAATCCTACTTGGCACATGGTTGCCAGCTTTTTCCACTCTGATCGTTAGTGTTTGGTCTGGCAAAGTGCTTCAGGATCTCTTCCAGGATCATGGTAGTTGTAATAATGAATGAAGAAGGAGGAAATGATCTCATATCACTTCCTGGACAGTTCTGCTAATCAGGGTTCTGTGTGTAGAGAAATCAGATACAGAATGATAGTTTCTGAAGTATCTTAGGATATATTGGATACTATAAGATACAAAGTCTTGTCTTGGAGGAATGTTAAAAATGAAGGCACCGGTAATGAAAAAACAAGTTGTGCCTTAACAAAAGTCCAGTCCCTATTGAAGCCTATTGGGAATGCTGGTTTCATGCATAGATAAGCTTCCCTGACAAGAACTCATGTGAGAGAGATCCATTAATTCCTGTTTATCCCATCCATATTTCACCCTGTCACGTCCATTGGCTGAGGTGAAGGTCCTGTGATTTTTCTTGTTTGTTCCCTCAACTGAGGAACACTGGAAATCCTTGGGTGGTTTTTTTTTGTTTTTTTTGTTTTGTTTTTTAAACCATCAACCTAGCGTAATATCTCTCGATGCCACTGACTCAGAGATCTGCCATCACAAGGGCCAGTCTTCTATCCAGGACCAGACCGGCTCATCCTAACTGTCTTGTGTTTTGAAAGAGGTGACATAAACAAAAATTGACCCAGGTTATCAACAGTAATAGCTCCTAGAAAGAAGTCTATAAAACGAACTTATTCTACTTGCAAATGAAAAGTCCAGGGGCTAAATGTGATGTTAAAGTTGGTTAGAGGTTGCCTGGAGTTCATCCAGGAGGACCTTTTTAAATAGGACACAAGTGTCCAAGCTAAAAAGTCTGTTCGCTACATTATGTTCTTAAGTAAAAGGAGGTTTTCTGCACATCCCAATGTTAAGTGGCTCTCTACGAGGGCTACTCTGATTTCACCCTACAAGGTTGAAGAGCACAATTGTCAACCAGCATTCTGGTTCTTACGATGCTAACTTGATTGAACTCCTATGAGATGTGTTGTTATATTTCCTGTCAAAGTTGTCTTCTCAATAGCTGCTACCTCCACCAGGTATCTCTCTGATGTTGGGAGCTCTTTCTGATGAGACCCGGTATTGTCCATTTAATTCAGACAAGGTTGTCCTCACAAGATGGGAATCATTCCCATAATAAATTCAGTTATTTTGTCACAGAAGTCAAGAAATACTCTATAAAGTTTTTAAGTTCTAATGGTTGTGCACTTCATAAGTTCTAATTTATGTGTGTACACACAGATCTAAGGCCCTGTTTATTCTATGTAGTTATGGTGATATTACAGTGACCTTGAGGAAGCAGGTCTGCTTTCAGTAGGGATGTTATCTTCGTTTTTGTTGTGTGTGGAATCAGTCAGACCACTCATCACAGTTGTGCAGTTATAGTATGGGTTGTCAGTATCTCCATTATACGTTTTTTTGGGGGCAAAGGGGGATAAGGAGTTGATAAGTAGGTCATTTTAAAATCATCTGTCTAGGCTAAAACTTTCCTTAGCAGAGAATCCAGTGTTTCTAAATGTTTTTGTCACTTGTGTGTTATGTTTTTTGTGATTTAGAACATGCGTAACACGTTTCAGATGCCTACTTTAGAATCCTTGTAACTCACATAGTTTTGGTTTTTTAAAAGAAATTTTGAAGACTTAGACCAAAATAATATGGACTGTTTGCCTTATTTTTTAAGATCTCAATGAACAATACAAATTGTTTAAAAGTAGAATCTCTTCACTTAAATAGGATAACTCTTTTTTTATAGATCTATGTAAAAGTGTTTCAGAGGATGTAGTATAGAGCATCTCTTCATTCCTGTTTCAAAAACAGCTGATACACTCAAAAGCTTAATTCAAATGGACAGAGTTCTGAGATCTTGAAAGATTCTCCAGTTAAAATGGTGTCTTTGCTCCAGACTATCTTACAGGGAAACCGAAGTTGCTTATATGGTGTCACAGTAGTGTCACAAGATAATTTTCAGGAAATCTTTACAAGAGTATCGTATCCTGTTGTAACCTTGCAGACATTGAAAGTGTGGTAATAGATCTGAAACTGACCCATGTTACTACTACTTCTACAAGTATCCTTTTCAAAGTGCTTTTCTAAGGAACTACTGAGAGCCAGTTTACATGCATTGAAAGCATACTACAGTTACTGCTCCATATATTTTTGGACAGTCATCCTGAGTCACAGAAATTCCTAGATCTACAACCTACTCCAGCCTTCACCCTGTTTCACTTTTCCAAAGGTTTTGGTAGCTTATGTACCTAATCTTCCATAATTACTATTTTCTTCAGGACAGTTGAAGTTTCTGAATGATTTCACTAGATAATAATTTCCCTGTCTCCAGAAAATGCTTTTTCTCTTGTATTAGTTTCTGTGTACAGAAGACTGGAGAGTAACACCCAGAGATTGCACCAGGTTTCTTTACAAAAGAGTCTTGATGGTACTGGTTGTGTTGGGGGAAGCAAGAGAGGATTTTTAGAAGTAATGCATGACAGATTTGGGAGTTCAGGTAGATTACAGAAACATTAGATAATAGATATGATATATTGCTTTGACACTGAACATTGTTTTTATTTATTGAAAAATCTCAAAACAACAAGCTTGACATAAGTGGAAAAATTGTCCATTTCCCTTCCTGTTTCTTCCACTGTGCAGGTTGGAGCTTGTGACCATACTACTGAGTACAGTTTGTTCTTGGACTAAATTCATTCAGCTATGCTGGATTAGAGCCAGATATGAAATGAAAAGCAAATCATGCGCATTTCACTACTTCTCTGTTTAAATTAGGTGATTTCTTTCTTTGTCACTCGTCCTTTAATAAAGCATGGCATTACTGTCTATTTTTAGGTCCAACATAGTTGAAAGCCGTGAAGCTATGTTAAGCTGTATATAGATATTCTGGTAGGAACATTCCAGTAGATTGCAATATGAGTTCAGGAGAAAGTTGAAAGTAAATGAGAGATCTGTGAGAGAATTCTCCAGGGAGTTTTCACAGCATACCATGCATCATTTGCAAGGATAGATTTTCCTTTCACTTGAAGGACCACACAAAGTAAATTCTGTTTCTTGGGAAATGAGAGTATAGGACAGGAGGCCTTTTCAGTTTTTACTCCAGTGTCCCTTGGGAAGTCTTTATTTGCAGGGGGAAATATACTGTTAATCTCTCTTTTTAAGACATAGTATATGTTATGAAAATTATACACGTTTGTTAAAATCAGAATCTTAGCTTATAAATTCTATTTAGCCCAGAAATAAAACAGAAAGTAGTGGTGTTTATGGAATATTTTTCGCTGGCGGGTCACTTTTTGTCAAAGTCCTAGTTTTAATGATGTCATAACCTCCCTACTGAGAGTAGGCTCAGAAGCAGAATTATGGCTGCAGCATCTTGTGAGGAGTCAGAGGTTGTCTATATGATGCATTAGTCCGCATAAGTGGGATGTAAATTCTAGTTTAGTAGCCCTGGTACACTAGGGAACTTCTAATGCATACCACCAGGGTCAACATGGGCCAGTTGATGCATGACATGCTGGGTTACACTAGAATTTATACCCTGCTAGTACAGACTAACACACCGTATGGATGAGGCATCAGTCTTCTCTCAATGATATGAACTATATTTTTAAAAAGACGTCAGTGGATATCAACAATAGGTCCTGACTTCTTTCACCATAGGAATGTCCAAAATCTGCATTGTTATAGTTTTTCATAACTTATTAATGGTCAGTGGTGGGCATGTTGAGGTTGCATGGCACCTTTTCATACAAGAAATTGTGCACCTGGGTAGGCAGGAAAGTGGGGTCAGCAATCTAACCAAAAACTTCCTTGCGGAGAGTACAAAAGACCCCAGAAGGATAATGGTCTGGACTCTTTTCTTTGATATAGAAATTAGTGTCAAGAAATCTAATCAGTATGAACACTCTTGTTTTCTTTTTTCCATATGTGAATCTCTCAAATATGTTTAAAATATATTTCTGATTTTCAGCATCTTTGGTGCTTTAGTAATTGTTACATGTTTGAGTACAGTTTGTATGTCATTCTTTTCTAAGGTGTTAAAGACTGAAGTTTGAATGGCACATGTCACTTGTGTTGTTCAAAGCAGTAATTATAAGCAGTGTGTTTACAAGCCTAATATGGTTACTTTCTTTCTCTTTCAATTTCAGAGTGATGACCTATACAACCTCAGCAAATCCTTCTTTTTACTCATGGGTATCCAGACTATAAATGTTACATGAATCACAACTAGGACCTCACATCCTCCTCCTCGTCCATAGATGGGTACGATGCATCCAGTTCAGTTTGTTTACTTTACACAAACCTCAGGAGTTAGTTGACTGAACTGCACATTCTGTGTTGTGCCAAGCAAAAGCACTGTGACACCTGGACAATGAGTCTCTATTACTTCATCCTCTACCATAAGGACTTAGCTGGACACGGTGAACTGATGTGCCCACCACTATGTCATGGTGAGAATGGGAATTGTACTAGCACATTTACGTGATACATTACATTTCATTTGCTGCTGAAAACCTGTATGACAAATCATCATTGTAAATTATTACATACAAAACTGTTAATGTTGGTTGAAGAGTATTAAATATTTAACATAGGTTTTGATTTATACATGTACTTTTTTAATTAAAATGTAACTTTTCCTACAGCACATCTTTTTTGATGTGGAACTGAGGTATACTATATTCTGTTGTAAACAGAGTGGGGAACCTGCTTAAAACAAGGCTAATAAGAATAGAGTAGGGTACTATTCTTGTTTTAAGATTGTAATTCAGAAAATAATATAATATGAATCATTGGCCCCTGGGCCTTGATTGTACAGTCATATTTACTGATACTATCAGTTGTAAGATAACCCTGACGTTGAGCTAAATTCTTTCCAAAAGAAAAAATAATAATTTTGTACTCCTCTTGTAAAATAGGCTGTATTAACTCAAATGAAGATAAACTTACTGTAGATGGTATTTACAAGTGTCAACTTGAACTCATCTATTGCACAGAAACTTACAAAAAGCAGAAAAAAGAAATCAGTCTTCCATTGTGTATATATTAGGAGAAAAAAGGAAAAAAAAGAACCATGGGTGAAGTCTTCAAATCAAAACTCTTCCTGGAATGAAATATGTGGGTGTTTGTAAATTCTGGAAATCTTTCTATACATAATAAACTAGATACTGTTTTATCTGCTTATTTTTTTTCTTAGTAAATGGTCTCAATTTTCTACCCATCCACTCAGACATTCTATTGACATTTTCTTTTTGCGCTACCACGAATGGTGGCAGGATACCATAGAGCTTGCTACTTCAGAGTTCAAATTTCAAGCATAATTAGGTAATACAGTATATTAACAGGGAGCACACATCTCTGCGTTACTTCACTAATACTCTTCATGTTTCCAGGAAATTATCACTCCTCCTTATTCCATTGAAGTCAATGAAAAAATTCACACAGGCTTTACTGGAAGCAGTGTCCGGACTTTTGTTTTTCGTTTTAAAAAAGTGGCCTAGACAATTTTTGGGAGTTCCCTGTGTGCAAAAGAGGCAGTGGGGCAGTGCTGTTTCTGTGGCACTATCCTCCTCTGATCCAGTGAATTTCCATGAATAGCACCTGCAGGGCTTCACTAATTTGCTGTGGGGTAGAGCAACAGAGGTCAGGCTCTGCTTCTGGATTTCCATGTGAAAAGATGGTCAAGAAATAATATAACTTGAAGCTGTATTGGTTCTTCCTATGTCCTTTCTGCTGCTTATGTTAAGCAGCTCTAGGCCACTGTCAGTTCAGGAGGTGTATTCCCAAGGAGAGACAGGCCATTGGAACAGTAGATGTCTCTGCAGTATGGCCCTTGAGCCCACAGGGAATGGGTTTCTTTTCTCATCCTTCTTCAAGATAGGCAGAGTTAGAAGAGCGTGCTGCCTTTGAAATTCTTGCCTTTGCCTACAAAAAGCATCTCTCCAGAGAAGTTGGTGCCAGAAAAAGGCACCCTTTTCTTTTCCCGTCTCTGATAGAAAACACCAATCTCGTCTCAGATTTGTTCCATTATTCTTGAAAGGCATTGACGTGGTTTTTACTAAAGAAACATTAATGACTACATCATAAACCACATAAATGTCAGACCAACACTTGTAAACCTAAGTTACCTTTCTTCATTTGTGTTGCACCTTGGACTCCTTATGCTTTTCTTTACAGATCTAAATTTCAATGAAAACTCGCATGTGTTTTAAAGTAAATGTCTGGCACGCAACTTTGTCTGTTTTAACAAATTAACATGAGTGTTCGCTGCATTTAATTCAGTTGCTGAATATTGGCCAGTGCTGCTGTTAAATTAACCTTGATGCTTTAGTATTTGGTGACCAGTGCACTCTGCATTGTTTCAGATAATTTGTATGCTCTAACAATTACTGAAATAAATAGGTTGTAGCTACCGTAGGCTACATTGAAGTGGTTTTTTTAAAATGAAGTATTGACTACCCTTTCTAATACATATATCTATGAACAAAACTTGTGTAAGGGTATTGACTTTTTAATTTAATCGATTTAATTTAAAAATCAGCATTTGTCGTCATATTGGGTGGAAGGGAATGTGTTGGGTGAGAGCACTCTTCCATTCCTGTCGCAATTAACACTGTTAAGCATACAGTAAATTAACAAAGTTAGCACTAACTGTTTTTATGTTGGTGCTTATTTTTTCTTAATAAAAATAAAAATTCCTATTTCAGCAAATATTTATTGAAAAGTCTCATGAAGCAAAATGCATTCATAACCAATTTAAATCTCATATTTTTTCTCCTTTTTTTTTACACTTGTAAATTCCACAACTTACTTTAAAAAAATTCAGACATCATGAAGGAAACTCTATTATATTAAAGCTTATAAACTTTTTCAAGAAATGTGGTATTATCTTGTTTGTTTATGCATTCTCTTGTTCTGTCCATTGCAAAAAAGATTTTTTTTCATTTCTTAAGTTACTAAACTGAACAAATGGGATAGGTTTTACATCAAATTTATTTTCCCTGATTGGTTTGGCTTAGTTTTGCCTTCAGTCTTTTTCAAAGGAAAGCTGCCTATATCTCAAGTTTTATCTGACTGGGACAATTACAATAGAGAAGTCCGTTCATATGTGGCTTTAGCAATAGTTTCCCACCACCATTAGAGAACGAATGGAGCTGAAGTTGGAGAAAGATTGAACCAGTCTCCTGTGGTATTAGCCCCATTTACACCTTGTGTTCTGAGGATTGCTGTAGTGAAGCTCAATTTGCTGCTGAGCTGGCACACTACCACAGAACTGTAAACAAATCCTGATCCTTTGTCTTTGACATTAACCTGGTTTGTTAGCATTTTAAATGTCAGATGTCTCAAATATTAAACATTTTCCAATAAAGGCACACTTAGGAACAGGAAGGAAGGTATATTCATGTTATAGGCAACGTCTAATGCTGCCTTCTGTCTGTTACATATTTAAATAGTAGACTATTGGAGAATCTTGCTTTCAGCTCAGTTTTGTCTGAAGAGGCAGTTCAGTTGTTCTCCTAATTGACATCTTTTAGAATACAATAAAATATCAATTGAAATGTATTAAATATTTTTGGATCTTTCTACTTTTTCAAATATATTGGTTTCTAATACAACACAGAATACAAAGTGTACAGTGCTCACTTTATTATTTTTATTATATTTGCACTGGAAAAATGATAAACAAAAGAAATAGTATTGTGCAATTCACCTCATACAAGTACTGAAGTGCAATCTCCTTATTGTGAAAGTTTAACTTACGAATGCAGATTTTTTTGTTACATAACTGCACTCAAAAACAAAACAATGTAAAACTTTAGAGCCTCCAAATCCACTTAGTCCTACTTCTTGTTCAGCCAATTGCTAAGACAAACAAGTTTGTTTACATTTACAGGAGATAATGCTGACTGCTTCTTATTTGCAATGTCACCTGAAAGTGAGAACAAGCATTCGCATGGCACTCTTGTAGTCGATGTTGCAAGGTATTTACATGCCAGATATGCTAAATGTGTATGCCCCTTCTTGCTTTGGCCACCATTCCAAAGGACGTGCTTCCATGCTGATGATGCTTTGTTTAAAAAAAGTGTTTTAATTAAATTTGTGACTGAACTCCTTGGGGATGATTGTATGTCTCCTGTTCTTTTTAACCACTTTCTGCCATATATATCTTGTTATAGCAGTCTCAGATGGTGACCCAGCGCATGTCCATTTTAAGAACACTTTCACTGCAGATTTGACAAAACGCAAAGAAGGTACCAATGTGAGTTTTCGAAGGATAGATACAGCACTCGACCCAAGGTTTAAGAATCTGAAGTGCCTTCCAAAAACGGAGCATGCTTTCAGATGTCTTAAAAGAGCAACGCTCTGATACGGAAACTACAGAACCCGAATTACCAAAAAAGAAAATAAACCTTTTGCTGGTGGCATCTGACTCAGATGATGAAAATGAACATGTATCTGTCTGCTCTGCTTTGGATCGTTATCGAGCAGAACCTGTCATCAGCATGGACGTGTGTCTTCTGGAATGGTGGTTGAAGCATGAAGGGACATATGAATCTTTAGCGCATCTGGCACATAAATATCTTTAGACGCCGGCTACAACAGTGCCATGTGAACACCTGTTCTCACTTTCAGGTGACTTTGTAAACAAGATGTGGGCAGCATTATCTCCTGCAAATTGTAACCAAACTTGTTTGTCTGAGCGATTGGCTGAACAAGAAGTAGGACTGAGTGGACTTGTAGGTTCTAAAGTTTTACATTGTTTTATTTTTGAATGCAGTTATTTTTTGTACATAATTCTACATTTGTGAGTTCAACTTTCATTATAAAGAGATTGCACTACAGTACTTGTATTAGGTTAATTGAAATATACGATTTCTTTGTTTTTTACAGTGCAAATATTTGTAATAAAAAATAAACATACCGTGAGCATTATACACTTCGTATTCTGTGTTGTAATTGAAATCAATATATTTGAAAATGTAGAAAACATCCAAAATATTTAAATAAATGGTATTCTATTATTATTTAACATTGCGATTAATCACGCAATTAATTTTTTTAATCACTTGATAGCCCTAGTTTGCTTTTGAAAAGTTCAGTTTTTTCAGTGAAGTAATTTCAAATCAGGGAAACCTAATAAAATATATACGTTTAGTTTTTGGCGATAATAATTTACTATAAAGTGTCACTAGTGTTTTAACCACTTCCTACAGAGGAATGATATTGAAGCCAGTGATTTTATGTAATGTAGCAAGGGACATCATGTTCTCTAACATTACAACTTGTGCAGGATATCCTCATTCTTATCTCCTTAGCTATAGACTGGTGGGGCTCCCTTAGCTATCAAGCTTTTTGATTCCTGAGGTCAGTAGTAGTAAGGTAAAGCACAGGCCAAGTCCCCTGCTGCACACACCTGTTGAGTATAAATGCTGCTTTCCAAATGTTTCAGTTGGTTCCTTTTTGACGATGGTCATCAAAGGAGGTTCCTGCAAGATATAGTGCTGCAGTAGGGTGTTGGTCCAGCTCTCTTTCACATCCCAGCAATACGCCTTAGGTATCCTTTCTTCGTTCCTTCCAGTCCTGCTTTTCAGGCCAGGTATGTTTCAGCAGTTCTAAATCTGAGCCCTTTGTTTTCAGTGCATCTCTGAGAGACTTTAGTGCCTGTCTTGTTTTTTGTGATGGAAACTCATTTCTGTATTATAGTTTGCATGGCATGTTTGCATATGAGGCAGTTTTGTGGACTAAGATCATGGAAGCAAGTAATACAGAGACTCTCACGCCATTGGCTAATAGATGATTTTTATCTTGGCTGATCATGAATGCACTCTAGGAACAATCTGTAGCTAGGAATGTGCCAGGCAAGAGGAACACAATTGCAGACAATTGGTTTGTAACCAATCCTTGTAAGAAGTCTCTGGATCAGAACATGAGGGACCAGATTTTCCTACAGTGAGAGACACTGCTTCCATCTTACTTACGCAGAAAGCTATCAAAAGGAGGTTGTGGTAGCAAGGGCTGCCTTCTCCATTCACTGGTGAAGGAGACTTCTGTATGCCTTTCTACCAGCCCTTCTGGTAGCAAAGGCCTTAGCAAAGCCCAGGATTGAAAGATGTTCAGTAATTGTAACTACCCTGTACCGGTCCAGACAGGTATGGTTCTCAACTGAGTTCTGTTGAGCAAACTTGATGAATTCAGGCTGAAAATCTAACTTCAGCTTATCACTTGAAACCACAGCTTCTTGGATGGGGTCTCTGAGCAGCTGCCTCTTGTCCCCCTGCCATTTTATAAGCCATCTGCCAAATAGCCATACAATTTAATGTGGAAAAGAGTTCATGCCCATGTACAATAGCTGCTTATCTACCTTCTTACCTAATTTAATGCTAACTCCACCTAGATAATTGGAATTTGGCCTATCATAAGCTAATGGACAGTAAACCAGGATCCCCTGTGGTACTTAACACTTAGCTCCACTCCTATTTTAAAAATCCATCATGTTGTGGGATATTAATGTGGCAACAAAAATTATGAATGCTCATTTGAACCAACTGTTTCTTGTCTGCTTGACTTTCTTACATGGGAAGCCCTTTTCCTCTTGGTAGTGATTTCAGCTTAGAGTAAGTGAGCTTCAAACTTTAGTGATAAACTCACTTTTTATGAGGTTTTACAAAAAAATGTTCAGCACCTCTATCTCGATTCTTCTCCAAAGTTTTGTTGGACTTCCATCTTAGCCTGTCAGCCTGCTGACAGTCACCTCTCCCAGTGAAGCCCTTCTCCCTAACTAGGTTTGCTAGGTGTCCAGTTTTTGACTGGGACATCCGGTCAAAAAAGAGATCCTGGTGGCTTTGACCAGGCTGTTAAAAGTCCAGTTGCTGCGGGGCTGGCAGGCTCCTTACCTAGCTCAGTGTGGCTCCAGAGAAGCTGCCGGCATGTCCATCCAGCTCCTAGGCATAAGGGCAGCCATATCAGCCTTGTGCGCTGCCTCTGCCCTGCTGCCTGAGGTAAAGGCTGCCTGAGGTTGCACCCCTCACCCCATCTGTCAAGGTTCCTTCCCCACTCTGAACGCTAGGGTACAGATGTGGGGACCTGCATGAAAACCTCCTAAGCTTACTTTTACCAGCTTAGGTTAAAACTTCCCCAAGGTACAAACTATTTTACCTTTTGCCCTTGGACTTTCGCTGCCACCACCAAACGTCTAACTGGGTTTATTTTATTAGGAAAGAGCCCATTTGGAAATGTCTTTCCCCCCCCCAAAATCCTCACCAAAACCATGCACCCCCCTTCCTGGAGAAGGTTTGTTAAAAATCCTCACCAATTTGCATAGGTGACCACAGACCCAAACCCTTGGACCTTAAGAACAATGAAAAAAGCATTCAGTTTCTTACAAGAAGAATTTTAATAGAAGAAAAAGTAAAAAAGAATCACCTCTGTAAAATCAGGATGGTAAATACCTTACGGGGTAATTTGATTCAAAACATAGAGAATCCCTCTAGGCAAAAAAAGACACAAAAACAGGAATATCCATTCCATTCAGCACAGTTTATTTTCTCAGCCATTTAAAGAAATCATAATCTAATGCAAAAAGAAAAGGAGTACTTGTGGCACCTTAGAGACTAACCAATTTATTTGAGCATAAGCTTTCGTGAGCTACAGCTCACTTCATCGGATGCATACTGTGGAAAATACAGAAGATGTTCTTGTACATACAAACCATGAAAAAATGGGTGTTTACCACTACAAAAGGTTTTCTCTCCCCCCACCCCACTCTCCTGCTGGTAATAGCTTATCTAAAATGTTCACTCTCCTTACAATGTGTATGATAATCAAGGCGGGCCATTTCCAGCACTGACTGCTATTCCTACCTACATGCCTCCAGCTTTCACCCTGACCACACCACACAATCCATTGTCTACAGCCAAGCTCTGCGATACAACCGCATTTGCTCCAACCCCTCAGACAGAGACAAACACCTACAAGATCTCTATCAAGCATTTTTACAACTACAATACCCACCTGCGGAAGTGAAGAAACAGATTGATAGAGCCAGAAGAGTTCCCAGAAGTCACCTACTACAGGAAAGGCCTAACAAAGAAATTAACAGAACGCCACTAGCCGTCACCTTCAGCCCCCAACTAAAACCCCTCCAACGCATTATTAAGGATCTACAACCTATCCTGAAGGATGACCCAACACTGTCACAAATCTTGGGAGACAGGCCAGTCCTTGCCTACAGACAGCCCCCCAACCTGAAGCGAATATTCGCCAGCAACCACATACCACACAACAGAACCACTAACCCAGGAACCTATCCTTGCAACAAAGCCTGTTGCCAACTGTGCCCACATATCTATTCGGGGACACCATCACAGGGCCTAATAACATCAGCCACACTATCAGAGTCTCGTTCACCTGCACATCTACCAATGTGATATATGCCATCATGTGCTAGCAATGCTCCTCTGCCATGTACATTGGGCAAACTGGACAGTCTCTGCGTAAAAGAATAAATGGACACAAATCAGATGTCAAGAATTATAACATTCATAAACCAGTTGGAGAACACTTCAATCTCTCTGGTCACGCGATTACAGACATGAAAGTTGCGATATTACAACAGAAAAACTTCAAAACCAGACTCCAGCGAGAGACTGTTGAATTGGAATTCATTTGCAAATTGGATATAATTAACTTAGGTTACCTTGCATAATGACTTAGCCACTCCCAGTCTCTATTCAAGCCTATTTTCCCCTTGTTTTTTCCTAAGCCGCCCGCGCCCCCTCCCCCCCGTTCCTCAGACGTTCTTGTTAAACCCTGGATTTGTGCTGGAAATGGCCCACCTTGATTATCATACACATTGTAAGGAGAGTGATCACTTTAGATAAGCTATTACCAGCAGGAGAGTGGGGTGGGGGGAGAGAGAACCTTTTGTAGTGGTAAACACCCATTTTTTCATGGTTTGTATGTATAAGAACATCTTCTGTATTTTCCACAGTATGCATCTGATGAAGTGAGCTGTAGCTCATGAAAGCTTATGCTCAAATATATTGGTTAGTCTCTAAGGTGCCACAAGTACTCCTTTTCTTTTTGCGAATACAGACTAACACGGCTGTTTATCTGGTTTCAGAGTATCTAATGCATATCTAGCTAGATTACCTACTAAGTTCTAAGACTCCATTCCTGTTCTGTCCCCGGCAAAAGCATCACACAGACAGACCCAGACCCTTTGTTTCTCCCCCCCTCCAGCTTTGAAAGTATCTTGTCTCCTCATTGGTCATTGTGGTCAGGTGCCAGCAAGGTTGTCTTAGCTTCTTAACCCTTTACAGGTGAAAGTTTTTTTCCTCTGGCCAGGAGGGATTTTAAAAGTGTTTACCCTTCCCTTTATATTTGACACGCCCCCCCCAAATCACAGTTAGGGTGAAACGCTGGCTGGGATTTCTTCCTGGAGCTCTAGGAAAAAACAGAGTTAATAAGACACATGCACCTCTAAATATACTACCAAGTATAGAAAGATTAACAATATTTTCCACATCTCAAGGATGATTTTAACCAGTTGATTCTGGGAAACTTTCACAGGAGAGTGCATCAGCCACTTTGTTAGAAGCTCCTAAGATGTGTTGGATGTCGAAATCAAAATCTTGGAGAGCTAAACTCCACCGAGTAAGTTTTTTTGTTATTTCCCATGGCGGTATGAAGCCACTATAGCGCAGCATAGTCGGTTTGCAGGTGGAAATGCCATCCCTAAACATATGGGCGTAGCTTTTCCAGAGTGTAGACAATGGCGTAACATTCTTTTTCAGTGACTGACGAGTTGCTTTCCCTCTCAGACAGCTTCTTGCTGAGAAGCACTACAGGGTGGAATTCTTGATCCAGTCCTTCCTGCATTAAAACTGCTCCCACACCACGCTCGGACGCATTGGTGGTTACTAGGAATGGTTTGTCAAAGTCTGGGGCCCTTAGTACAGGGTCAGACATGAGTGTCGCTTTAAGCTGGTTAAAGGCCTTCTGACAGTCTTCGGTCCATTGAACGGCATTTGGCTGTTTCTTTTTGGTTAGGTCTGTCAGTGGGGCGGCGATTTGGCTGTATTGCGGTACAAATCGCCTGTAATAACCGGCCAAGCCTAAGAAGGATTGAACCTGTTTCTTTGACTTTGGGACAAGCCACTTTTGGATAGCATCCACTTTGGCCTGTAGGGGGTTGATAGTTCCTTGACCCACCTGGTGTCCAAGGTAAGTCACTCTGTTTAGGCTTATTTGACACTTCTTAGCCTTAACAGTTAGTCCTGCCTCCCTTATGTGCTCAAAGACTTTTTGTAGATGTTCTGCCCATGAATCTGAAAATATGGCCACATAGTCAAGGTAGGCGGGTGCATTCTGCAGCCCGAAAGGGAGTAGATTAAATTCATACAGCCCGAGATGTGTGGTGAAGGCTGACCTTTCCTTGGCGGATTCATCTAGCGGTACCTGCCAGTACCCCTTGGTTAAGTCCAAGGTAGAGATGAACTGGACCCGTCCCAGTTTCTCCAATAGTTCATCTGTGCGTGGCATTGGATAGTTGTCTGGGCGAGTTACAGCATTTAGCTTATGGTAGTCCGCGCAAAAGCGTATCTCCCCATCTGGTTTGGGAACTAGAACCACTGGAGATGCCCACGAACTGCCAGGGGGGCAGATTACACCCATCTGTAACATATCCTGGATCTCCCGTTCTATAGCAGTTTTAGCTTGAGGAGACACCCGGTAAGGTTGGACTTTAATTGGGTGAGCATTACCTGTGTCAATGGAGTGGTATGCCTGTTCAGTCAGTCCTGGGGTGGCTGAGAACGTCGGTGCGTAGCTAGCGCACAGCTCTTGGATCTGCTGTCGCTGCATACGCCCAAGGGTCATGGAGAGGTTCACCTCTTCCACCCCACCAGCACTTTTCCCTTCATTGTAGACCCCTTCAGGCCACTCAGTGTCATCTCCTTCCTGGGCTGTAAACTGGCAAACCCTTAATTCTTTGGAATAAAACGGCTTTAGAGAATTAATATGGTATACCTTAGGCTTTCAGTTGGAGGTGGGGAATGCTATGAGATAATTAACAACTCCCAGGGTGAATGGACCTTCCCACAACGCTTCCATTTTATGGCCCTGGAGCGCCTTTAAGACCATGACCTGGTCCCCTACTTTGAAGGAACGCCGTCTGGCATGTTTATCATACCAGGCTTTTTGCTCTTTTTGAGCATCCTGTAGGTTTTCTTTAGCAAGGGCTAGAGAGGTTCGGAGGGTGTTTTGTAGGTTGGTTACAAAGTCCAGAATGTTAGTTCCTGGAGAAGGTGTAAATTCCTCCTATTGCTGCTTCACCAACTGTAATGGCCCCTTAACCTTGCGGCCATATACAAGTTCAAATGGTGAAAACCCTAAACTAGGATGTGGTACAGCTTTGTAGGCAAAGAGCAACTGCTGCAACACTAGGTCTCAATCATGGGAGTGCTCATTTACGAATTTACGTATCATGGCCCCCAAAGTTCCATTAAACTTCTCCACCATTCCATTTGTTTGATGGTGGTAAGGAGTGGCAACCAAGTGATTTACCCCATGAGCTTCCCAAAGGCTTTCCATAGTTCCTGCCAGGAAATTAGTTCCTGCATCTGTAAGGATGTCGGAGGGCCAACCTACCCTGGCAAAAATGTCTGCTAGTGCATGGCACACACTTTTAGCCCTGGTGTTGCTTAGAGCTACTGCTTCCGGCCATCGGGTGGCAAAATCCGTGAAAGTCAGTATGTACTGCTTTCCTCTGGGTGTCTTTTTCGGAAAAGGACCCAGAATATCCACAGCTACTTGCTGAAATGGAACTTCAACGATGGGGAGTGGCTGGAGAGGTGCTTTGACCTGGTCTTGGGGTTTTTCCACTCTTTTTGGCATACCTCACAAGACTGGACATAGGTAGAAACATCCTTGCCCATTCCCTCCCAGTGGAATGACCTCCCCAACCGGTCTTTGGTCCTGTTCACCCCAGCATGGCCACTAGGATGATCATGGGCTAAGCTCAAGAGCTTGACCTGGGACTTAGTTGGAACTACCAACTGTCTCTGAGGATGCCAGTCTTCCTGATGTCCACCAGAAAGAGTTTCCTTGTATAAAAGTCCTCTTTCTACAACAAACCTGGATCGATTAGAAGAGCTGAGAGGCAGTGGGTTGCTCCGTGCTGCCGTCCAAGCTCTCTGGAGGCTTTCATCTACCTCCTGTTCGGTCTGGAACTGTTCCCTTGATGCTGGAGACATCAGTTCCTCATTGAATTGTGGACCTATGCTCGGTTCCTCTGGAAGCGATGTAGGGGATGGGGCTGTTTCCATTGACTGTGAACTGCTCTCCGCTGGTGCACTATGTTGGGGTTCAGGCTCCGGCTGAGCCTCTTGTGTAGGGTTATCGGCTGCTGCCGGTGCAGGTTCGATGGGGCCCTCTGGTGTTGGGGTTGCAAGTATTGGATTCAGTGCTGGCAATGGGTCTGGTGCTGGTGGTTCCGCCAGTTTTGGTTCTGTCTCTGTCTGGGTCTCTGGGACTGGATCCACTACTGCTGTTGCAGACATTGGCCTGGTGTCCGGGTCCATCACCTCTGACCGGGTCCTGGTAGAAGTTTCCGGAACAGAGCTAGGCATGACAGCTTGTTTAGCCTGGCTGCGGGTGACCATTCCCACCCTGTTGGCTCGCTTCACATGATTGGCCAAGTCTTCCCCCAACAGCATGGGGATGGGATAATCATCATAGACTGCAAAAGTCCACGTTCCTGACCAGCCCTTGTACTGGACAGGCAACTGTAGGCAAATTGAAAGAGTTTGACTTGAAGGGTTGAATCATCACTTGGATCTCTGGGTTGATTAAATTGGGGTCCACTAAGGAAGCATGGATAGCCGACACTTGTGCTCCGGTGTCCCTCCACTTGGTGACCTTCTTCCCACCCACACTCACAGTTTCCTTCTGCTCCAAGGGTATCTGGGAGGTATCTGGGCCTGAGGATCTCTGGTGTGATTCCGGTGCAATGAACTGTAATCTGTTGCGGTTCTTGGGGCAGTTGGCCTTTACATGTCCCGGCTCGTTACATTTAAAACATCGTCCAGCTGACGGGTCACTGGGGCGAGGTGGGTTGCTGGAGAATGGTGTGGCGGGACGATAAGATGTCTGGAGGGTTCCTTGGGGGGTAGTTGGGGCCTTGGGCAGCCCCCGGTAGTAGGGGGTGGTCTAAGGTTGTCCCTTCTGGTATCCGCTCCAACTGCGACCAATTTTTTTCTTTTCTGCCACCTCCACCCATTTGGCTCCAATCTCCCCTGCCTCGATTACAGTTTTGGGCTTCCCATCTAGGATGTATCTTTCTGTTTCCTCAGGAACACTCTTTAAGAATTGCTCCATTTACATTAGAAAGGGCAAATCTTCTGGAGATTTAACACTTGCTCCTGATATCCAGGCATCCCAATGTTTCACAGTGTGGTAGGCATGTCGGGTAAATGACACGTCTGGTTTCCACCTTAGGGCTTTGAACTGCCGACGGGAATGCTCGAGTGTTAGCCCCATTCTGACTCTTGCCTTGGTTTTAAACAGTTCATACTGGTTCATGTGTTCCTTAGGCATTTCAGCCACCACCTCAGCTAAGTGTCCACTGTGAGCAGCCTCTTAGTGGTGTTCTGCCTCTTTAGCTCTCCTTTGAGCAGCCTCTTGGTGGTGTTCTGCCTCTTTTGCTGCCTCCATTTCTTTGTCCTTTGCCTCCATTTCTCTCCTGTGGGCAGCTTCTAGGGCCTTTTCTGCCTCTTTCGCTGCCTCCAGTCTGGCTAACTCCAATTTGTGTAGTGTCTTGGTTTCTGTCATCTTTACCTCTCTGGTTTTTAACTAACTTTACACCCGAGAGTTAGAAATAAAACAAACAAACAAAAAAACTTGGCTTGTAAAATTTTGCTGTGCTGTAATATGATACCTCTATTCTCTGATAGTGATTGTCAGCCTATAGAAAAATCCAAAAAAACCCCCAACAATAACAAATAAAAAAAAACCCAAAAAATCCCTAACACCTTTGTCTCCAGGCAAATAGGCAGAAACCCTCTCTAGTTGCCTTTAGGTTAAAAAAAAAAAAAATCTTCTTCAGGTCTGTGAAGACTGGTGAATTTCCCTGCAGGAGGTTAACTACCCTGCCTTTAGGTAGAGAAAACTCCAGCTCACCAAAGACAATTCCCTTTTGTCTCTGCTCTGGCCCCAAAGCAGAAAAAAAAACCTAACTGCTTTCAGCCAAAACCCTGCTTTTCAGCAGCCCAAAGGAAAAAAAAATTCCTTTTCAAATCTCTGCTTCTAGTTCAAAAAATCTCAAATTGATCTCAAAATGATTTCAAGTTAATCCCACAGCTACCACCATGTCAAGGTTCTTTCCCCACTCTGAACGCTAGGGTACAGATGTGGGGACCTGCATGAAAACCTCCTAAGCTTACTTTTACCAGCTTAGGTTAAAACTTCCTCAAGGTACAAACTATTTTACCTTTTGCCCTTGGACTTTTGCTGCCACCACCAAACGTCTAACTGGGTTTATTTTATTAGGAAAGAGCCCATTTGGAAACGTCTTTCCCCCCAAAATCCTCACCAAAACCTTGCACCCCCCTTCCTGGGGAAGGTTTGATTAAAAATCCTCACCAATTTGCATAGGTGACCACAAACTCAAACCCTTGGATCTTAAGAACAATGAAAAAAGCATTCAGTTTCTTACAAGAAGAATTTTAATAGAAGAAAAAGTAAAAAAAGAATCACCTCTGTAAAATCAGGATGGTAAATACCTTACTGGGTAATTAGATTCAAAACATAGAGAATCCCTCTAGGCAAAATGTTGTTACAAAAAGACACAAAAACAGGAATATCCATTCCATTCAGCACAGCTTATTTTTTCAGCCATTTAAAGAAATCATAATCTAATGCATATCTAGCTAGATTACTTACTAAATTCTAAGACTCCATTCTTGTTCTGTCCCCGGCAAAAGCATCACACAGACAGACCCAGACCCTTTGTTTCTCCCCCTCCTCCAGCTTTGAAAGTATCTTGTCTCCTCATTGGTCATTGTGGTCAGGTACCAGCGAGGTTATCCTAGCTTCTTAACCCTTTACAGGTGAAAGGGTTTTTCCTCTGGCCAGGAGGGATTTTAAAGGTGTTTACTCTTTCCTTTATATTTATGACACCATCCCACACCCTCACCCCCTGCCCTAGCCTAGAGCCTGCACCCTCTCCCACACACCTTGGCACTAGCCCGGACCCCCTCCTGCACCTCAAACCTCTCATCCCTGGCTACAGCCCAGAGCCCCTGCCCCCCCGCTTCCCAACCCCATGCTCCAGCATGGAGCCCCCTCCCCCACCCTGAACCCTTCATATCTGGCCCCAGCCTAGAGCCCAACCCCCTGCCTCAGCCCAGAGCCCCATCCTGCACCCTGAACTCCTCATTTCTGTCTCCACCCCAGAGCCCTCACCCCCAGCCAAAGCCCGCACCCCAACATTTCACTTGCCTCGGACTAGGGAGCTAAAATCTAAGAGTGTGACTCTTGAAAAAAGATACCTTCATAGAACCAAAATTCTAAAAATAGCTTTCAGAAAAAAGGAAATTTGAAATTCACTGGACAATGGTCTCTTTGTTATAAGATAATTTTGGTACATTTTTACAATAGTAATCCTTTGCTTCAATTGATTTTTTTTTCTGAGCTTGTTTCACGTTCAGAACATTTTCATGAATACTTAGCCTATTGAGGGTACGCTCACTCTCCAGCAGCTGTCATTTCTGGAAAAGGGGCTCAGCACTGAACTAAAACAATATCTCAGCCGCAGACATTGCACTCTCTAAACCATATGGTTGTTGGCATAAAGTGGTAAAGCTTTCACATCCCCAGTTCACAAAGCATTTGCCTACTTACTTTCAAAGAACACAATTTCTCATAGCTGCTACTATAAGGATGCTATAAATTTATTAATAATTTAATCACTGTCAGATTCTCCAGGCCCTGGCATACACACAGAAAAGAAATTAAGGTCACCACACCAGTCTTCAAGAGGAAATTATTTGTAGGTAAGTGAAATGAGTAATCAGGATAAGATTGCCCAACCTTCTTCCACGCCGTATGTCAGAAGAAGAAACGAAAAGAGGGTGAGGGGCTAATTAAATTGTTGGAAAGGAAAGCGTGGCAGAAAGACGTTTGGTAGAAATCAGTAAGTATGTTCCTGGAAACAGACAATATGTGATTTCCCTACAACAGATTTCTTTAAATATCTGGAAGTTAAAAAGCCTGTGTTAACTTAAATTTGGGTCAGATGTAATTTTTTTGCTAGATGAGATATTAAAATGTGTGTGATGGGGTTTTTGGGGTGCAACCTGAACTGTGGGACCACTGAGCTCTCTTTTGTGCCACCCTGGGGTATTCTTCACACCGTGATGCTGTGACAAGCTACAAACCTCTGGCAGGTACTTAACTTACACAGACATCCACAGGCGGCAGGGACAAATCCAACTGTTACATGAATGCTTCTCCCAGCCACTCATGAACGAACAATAGAGAGGCTCCAGCCAATTCCCCCCAGCTTCTTAGCCTTGCACCCCCGAAATATACCATCTTTTCCTGGTCAGAAGCCTGACCAGTGTATTACCCAGCCTGCCCCTCCCTCGGTGTGGAGAGGTCACACGCGAGCCTTCGTAACCTGAGCTCAGATTTCCCAAGCACTTCAACCAAACCACACTGTTTTAGGTAAAATATAAAACAGATTTATTAACTACAAAAGATAGATTTTAAGTGATTATAAGTAGTAAGCATAGAAATCATAGTTTGTTACCTAAGAAATAAAAGTAAATTCGCAATCTGAGTTCTACAAACTAAACAAGATTTGAATTAAGCAGATCGTCAATACACAGACTGGAACTCTCCTCCAGCCTGGGGCTACCCTCCTCAGTTCAAAGTTTTTGTCCTCCAGACGTGTTTCCAGGTGTTGAGTTGTGTGGGGAGTGAGGCCAAGTCATGATGTCACTTCCCCTCTTTATAGTTTCTTCTAGCTTGTTAGAAAGATCTATGCTTTTGACATTGGGGTCCGCCCCCATTGGTCAACATTCTCCATTGTCTATGTGCTCTCTGAGAAATCTCCGTTGTATACAGTTCCTGGGATAGTGGATTCTCTTTAATGGGCCATCAGCACATATGGCTACTCCATCGTTGTACTTGAAAGACTAGTTCTGGGTGTTCCCAACCTCACAACATATTTTAGTAACACACAAGTAGCAAAACTCCGTAACTTCACGTACAATGGTAGCTCATGCAATCCAACAGGATATTAATGTTCAACAGATCAAGACTTTCAAAGTGATACCTCACAAGGCATAGTTTTTACAAAACATATAATTATATAACAGTGATGAATATGGGGGTTCTAGGGTGTTGCTCTGTGGTATGGAGTGCCACAATGTGTTCTCCTCAAGGCTATTTCCTTTTGTCAATTCATAGCAAAATGTGTAATTCCAGTTTGGGTCTCAGACAATTTAAACTCCCTGTTGATTTAGCAGACTGGTCTGAGTTTTAATTTAAATAGCTCTTCCAATTTTATATTTGCTTCATATATTCCAAAAATGTGTATGCAAAGATAAATACAGCCACATTCTCAGCATGTCAAAAGTATGAGAGCCCCAAAGTGGCCTCCTTACATACTACTGCACTGTATTCAGAAAGAAAAATGTCACAGCTAGCTACTTCCTAAACATGGACCTGATAGGCTCTTATTGATGTCAATGACAAAACTCTCTTTGGTTTCAATGGGAGCAGGATCAGACTCTTCAGGCTCCATAAGAATACTAATCCAATAAATGTAACCAACCAGATGTGTGTTTGCTTTTAGAGAGATTGTAGTAACCTAACTTGACCCCTTTTAAAAAAAATTACATTTTGCTTCATGGTTCTGACTAGGAAATATCTTATATAAGTGAGCCTGTCCCATTCTCAACTCTGTTTGAATTGATGTTATTGTTTGTTGTAAAAGTGGTACTTGAAGCACACAAGCCATTAGACTTTTCCATGACCTATGGGTAATGCTGCTTGGGAATTCCCATAATACTATGCAAACATAAAGAACTTGCTGCCTGAAGATGCCTCTTACACCATGACTACTCCAGCACCTGTCATCTCTGATGTTATATTAAGAACTCTGAGATTGAAAGCAAAAAGCTTTATGCCCTCTAGAGATTAGACAGATGGAACCAGTCACATAAAAAAAAACTACAGTAGAACTTCAGAGTTATGAACACCTCGGGAATGGAGGTTGTTTGTACCTCTGAAATGTTCACAACTCGGAACAAAACGTGTTAGTTCTTTCAAAAGTTTACAACTTAACATTGACTTAATGCAGCTTTGAAACTTTATTATGCAGAAGAAAAATGCTGCTTTTAACCATCTTAATTTAAATTAAACAAGCAGAGAAACAGTTTCCTTACCTTGTCAAATCTTTTTTTAAACTTTCTTTTTGTGCGTGTGGTTTATGTTTAACACACTATTGTACAGTATTTGCTTTTTTTTTTTTTTTTTTTTTTTGGTCTCTGCTGCCTGATTGCATACTCTCAGTTCCAAATGAAGTGTGCGGTTAACCAGTCAGTTCATAACTCTGGTGCTGGTAACGCTGAGGTTCTACTGTACATTATTTGTAGGAAGCTAAAGGGTGTTGCGTCCAAATTGAAGGAAGGGGAGCTAATCAGGATCATGACCTGCAGAAAATGTATTTCCAACTGGTCTCTTGCACCATGCTTCTACAGATTTTTTTTATCTAATTTTATTTACATAGAATTGATTTGTAACTGATGTATGGGAAGAGTTGTCTTTTTGCTAGGTGAAAAACTTAAAAGTAGTAAGCATTTATATTAAAAATTACAAATATTTGCTATGTTGCCTTTGCTATTTTTGCAGATACTTAGCTGTGAATAGGAAGTTTTCCCTTACAACCCAGCTTCTGCTTGAAAGTAAAATGAGTGAAAACTATAGTTTTGTGACATCACAATCTATTGCTATATACTGATATCACAAATTCTGTGTTTTGATGTGAAGACAGGCAAGGAAACAGGGATGAAAGATGAATATACATAGTACATCATGTGATATGCTAAAGCTGAGTGTGAAAGTTCCTCTTTTGGGGCCTTCCTAATATCAGTGTTTCATCCAGGAATCAGTGGTTCTACTGCCATATTCTTTTCAGGACCTTCTTTTCAAAATAATAAATTACTTACACTTTGGACCCAATACCAATACATTTCTAAATGATTTACAGTTAATGTTATATAATTGAAATAATATCAACGGTCAAGTACCGGGAACATCTAACTCCCCCAGCTTTACCTTGTGCTTGTGGCATTCCCTTAAGTAAGTTTCCTCAGCAAAACTGCTCTCCTCTTTGTCCACTTGTCATTTTGATTTGAACAGTAAAACTGAAGGAAAAAGGCACAATATTTATAAGGTAATATTAATATATTGTACCATTTTAGCATATGTGACTGAATTTTGACCATTTCAACTTAATGTTTTGAGTTCTTATTCTTAGAATTTTGGGAAAGAAGGGGATGGAGACAGCCAACAAAATGTGTCTTATTCTTCGTTTTGAAATCAGTACAGGGCCAGATTGAAGCATAAACCTATAAGCCTTTGCCACAGGCCCCAGCTCCTGGAGTTCCAGGATCGGGTTAAGATTTCAGCTTTCATTTTAAAAAAGCCCAAAAACCCAATGCAAGTTTCTTGCTTTCATGGTTGTGGAAAAAACCTTGAAAACAGGACCAGAATGTGACACAGTGATGCCTGTCTGAGTCTGCAGACAGCATGAAGCAATGAATTTGAGAGAGATGAGTTGTCCCATCCATCTTAAATGGGTTGTTCTCAGAGAGGTCCTGCTACTATTGCCCCAGCACAGGATGCTTGGGTGAGGGCTGCTTTCCAGCTCTTCTGGGCTATTGTCAAGCAGCGACCCTCACACAGCAGAGTCTTCTGTTCAGGTGGGTGGTGGCTGAGTCCAACCTACTGTATGTAGGACAGACCCTAACCCACTTGAAGGAAGGAGAAGGCCCACCTTTCCCAAAGAAGAATGGTGATGGGTGCCCTCTGTGAGTAAGCAGAGCCACCTAAGGATGAGGGGTTGTGCTCCCAAGGCACAGGGGTAAGGCCATGGGGAACTCAGGTGTGGTGTGCATAGAGCCCTAGATCACCTTAATCCCATCATGAACCAGTATTTTCAAGTCATTGTTTGTGCATGTACAGCAGCGTTTGTGTTAATTATTAAGCCCTTTAAACATATGTGTGAGTGAATATATCATGGGGTTAGCAGGGGAGATTACATCAAATGTATTTTGAATGGATTGCAGATTTTCAGCATTTCTAGCTTGGTTTCTTGCTTAGTATTGAATATTAAACTTATTAAAATCAAAAGACTTCCTGGCAGTGAGCATATTAGCAAATTATTTCTTTGCCAACACAGTTTTTTATACCTGGGCACCCGCTGGTATATGTGGTGTTTGACATGGAAGCTCACTCCACCGCAAGGCAGCTAGGATTTCCTTCTTTCCCTTTTTGAATTCCAATGTTAGGCTGACTGTTCTCCATAACACAGAGCTGTAGATATGAAAATTTCTTCTCAAACTGTAGGGGGCTTCAGGTGTATTAGATTTACAATATCGAATCTATTTTCCTTGTAGGCCAGCCCAAAGACTCTGTGCTGAGTTTGTGTTCCTTCCAGCTCCCTCAGAGTGGGTGGATCAGTGCAGCCCAGCCCAGCCTGCCATTTACTACATCATCTTCTGGCTTTCCTCAGCTGCACAGCAGAACAGTCTAGCTCAGCCTGCCAGCCTGCCTGTGCCAGTAGACCTCCTGCGTTCATTCCAGCTCCCTCAGAGTGTTTGAGTGACTCCTCCAGCCTGCCGTTTCGCTCCCCCTTCCGCTGGCTTCTCTCGGTAATTCAGCATAGTGGTCTACCCCCTAATGCCAGCCTTTCTGCCACCCAGATAGCGGGGTCCTGCAGGAATAGGTAAGCTGGAATTTAATTTCTCCTCAGTTCCCATGTGTGTGTTAGAGTAGCCTGGCTGCCTTGTTGAGCTCATCAGCAGTTCTTCAAAGAGCAATGCAGAATGTTCTGGTAGCTCAGACTGCCAGCCCCTCCGTCCCTGTAGACAAACCAAATGGCTGTAATCTGTGGTAAAAGATGAGTATGAGGGAGAAAAGTGCCTCAGATGGGACATAGATTCTGTTCCCATACCTCTTACAGCTACCTGCATACAGAGCATTTTACATTAAAATACTAAATTGGGACTTGAGAATTCTGCATTTTGCTCCTGGCTCAACCATAAACATCTTTGTGATCTTGGTCTATTCATTGAATCTTTCTGCCTCATTCTCTACTGTGAAAAGACAATAATACTTTCCAACACCACTGGGGGTTTTATGAGGATAGATTAAGGTGCGTGAGGGGATCAGATACAGCAGTGATAAGTGCCATAGAAAAACCTATGAACAAAAACCATAATTTTCTTTAACAGTGCTGTTGTCCAGCTGTTCTAGTCTCCTATGATTTGTGCCCCTTTAATGTGGTCTTGTCCTGGGCCAGCACCCTCAGTTACCTGAAGGTTCAGTCCTGTGCCCTTGGGGTTATTAATCCAAGAATGTTGGTATCACCCTTCTCGTCACTTCTTCTGTTTCTTCATAGCAGAAGTGAGACTGCCAGGGAACTGTAGCACTTCAATCCGGTTCTGCAGGCTGTCTCTAAAGCTCCTTTTTCAAAATCCTTGTAAGGAAAGGAGGCTGCTTAAGTTCTATTGAGCTGATTTTTACAACACTGAAGTCCAGAGATTTTAAGCAAGTGCTTAAGGTAGCCAGTTCTGAATAGGTATAGACTTAAGCACATGCTTATGTGTTTTCCTGAATGACGGCTTCTGTTTGCTGCTTTTCCTTCTTTTTAGGAATAACCTGAGCTAGGGGAATAAGTGAGCTGCGTGCTCTGTCAGCTAAAGAGCTTCAAACTTTCAATCTTCAAAACTTCCTTGAAAAGGTGGCACTGTTCTTAGTCTTCATGTCTTGTCTTTGTATGCAGCCAAACTAAAAGCGAGTTCCACTTAAACTAATATAGCACCCTCCCCTCTTTACAAACCCACTTCTTCCACGAACCTTAGGTTAAGCACCTTACCAGTGATCATTCCACATCTCCCCCTCCTAGAACTGTTTTATCCCATGTTTTGTCTTGTATGTTATGATCCCATTCTGTGAAGCGCTGAGCACTTCAAAACTCTCTCATTGACTTCAAAGCCCCAAACGCTCTTGTTATAGCACCAGGACCTTTGGAACAAAAGCTGCATGACTGAAGGCAAAGGGAGTTTCCCTCAGACATTAGTGGGAGCTGAACTGAGCCCTTTGTTGTAAATTCTGTGTAGTAGGGACACTCTAATTTCTGTTTTGTTAAACAGCTTGCTAGCTTATAGGGCCATGTAGTTGTTTCTTAGTAAACCCCCCCTATTTTGTGTAAAATAGTCACAAATCCGTGTTAAGTAAATAACCTCATGATAACAGCTGTGGTGTTAATCCATTGTCTTAAGTGTTGTTTAAGCAAGATGTTTCTCACATTTGACATTAATATAGGCTGATGCTGAATAGACTAAATCTTTTAAGAAGTGCCATGATCAGCATGTTTCAGCATTCGTTGTTTGGCTTTTTAGCCACTTAATAAGTTTCTTTCTGTTCATGTGGATAGTCATTTAAAAAACCTTATTGTCAATGAAGTATCTCTGGTTACTCACGTTGTAACAGATAGTTGATTAGGTGGACTTTACTGTGTTCACATCTGATTTTGGGTAGACATTGCTAAGGGGGTCTTGTCAAGAAAGTGGCAGTTATTACAGCCCCATCTGGAGTGATTGATTAGGATGCTGAGATGCTCCATTAGGAAAATGCAGTGACCATATAGATTTTTTTTTTTTAAATCTATGATCAGTTCCTAAATACAGGAGTTAAACCATGCCTAACTTTAATGAAATAGTGATACCTTAAAAAAAACAAAAAAAAACCCAAAAAAGTGTTTCATTGGCTGTGCTATAATGAGAAGGATACAAGAATTGGGACTCAATTAAAAGATTAAATTAAAAGCCTTACATGCTCTAATATTTTCTTTATCATCTTTGGTTGAAAGGCTTGCACTATTTCCTCACAGCTCTTTCTCAAAACCAAAATTTACCCAAGCAGCAAGAATTGGCTTAATGTAGTAGATAAACTACACCCTTTGGTTTCTTTCCCATTATATCTAAGGAGAAGGTTTCTGTCTTTCCTTTATCTATACACCTGAATATAGCTCTGTAATGTAACTCTTACTGTACCTATCTGATAGATATGATGGGAATAAGTGAGGAACTGTCAGCTTCCTCAGCTACATTATGTCTCCTAAGTCAAATGGCTCTGCGCATCCTTATGTATTAAACTGGCAAATGCTCAAAAACAAAATTGTTGGAAATCTTTAAGGCCATGCTTTGAGAAATAGATTTGAACATCTATTAATACTTCTGCAGAAAAATGAAAGGTCAGGAGAGTTAAAAATATGAAGTATGATTTTGGTGCAGCAAAATTCAGTATTTCCATATGATCAGAATTTTAATAATTTATTCTTACACCTCTGCCACCACCAAAGCAATCTGGACAATGTACAACAGAAAGAAACCAAATACAGTAGCATATGTCACGTCGTCTTAAAATACTAATGAGTGGGTCTAATTTAAAAAAGGAATTGAAAGGGAGGGGCTGCGGATACATTTTGAAAATACTTTTAACAGCAGAAACATAAAGCTTTAAGATGGTTAGGTTTTTTTTAAATGGGGATGTTCAAAATGAGGCTGACTACTTCAGATGCAATGACGAGAGCCTTAAATGATGGGTTATGTGCAAATCTGGAAACACAATGGGCTAAAGGAGCAGGTACATGAAGTCTCATGGCCCTTAAGGTTTTAAATAAAATAGTCATAACTGAAATCAGTGTGCCATTTTAGAGTCAGAGACACAGCAGGAGGGGTAATATCTTTTATTGGACCAATATCTGTTGGTGAGAGAGACAAGCTTTTGAGCTTATGCAGAGCGCTTCTTCAGGTCTGGGAAACTTACTCAGACTACGTCTACATTACAGCACGTACAGCAATGCAGCTGCAGCGCTTGTGGTGGAGATGCTCTAAGCTGATGGGAGAGAGCTCTCCTATAGGTTTAATAACTCCTGCCTCTGCGAGAAGCGGTGACTATGTCGATGGGGAAGCTCTCCTGCCGACATAGCACTGCCTACACCGGCGCATAGGTCAGTATAATTTACGTTGCTTAAGGGAGTGCATAAGTCACAGCCCTGAGTGTTATATTGAAGTAACCTGTAGTGCAATGGTTCTCAACCACGGCTATGTGTATCACTGGGGGTACGCAGAAGTCTTTCAGGGGGTACATCAGCTCATCTGGATAGTTGCCTAGTTTTAAAACAAGCTACATAAAAAGCATTGGCGAAGTCAGTAAAAACTACAATTTCATGCAGACAATGACTTGCTTATACTGCTCTATATACTGAAATGTAAGTGCAATATTTATATTCCAGTTGATTTTTTATAATTGTGGTAAAAATGAGAATAAGCATTTTTCAGTAATCGTGCTGTGACACTTTTGTATTTTTATGTCTGATTTTGTAAGTGAGGTGTAACTTGGGGGGTATGCAAGACACATCAGACTCCTGTAAGGCGCACAGTAGTCTGGAAAGTTTAAGAGCCACTGCTGTAGTGAGACAGGGTCTTAGAGTGTCACAGCTAAATACAAAATGGAACAAATTGTTTAGCATAAGTAGTTAACACACATTAAAGCTGAAGTGGCCCATTAACACCCCTCCAATTGTAGGGAGGAAAGGAAGGGGGGGAAAGCAACTGGGGAGGGTTGTTAGTTGGTTATAGATTGTTGTAATAAGCCAGAAATCCAGTGTGTCTGTTCAGTCTATGATTTTAGTATCTAGCAAAGTTATGAATTTAAGCTTCCAGGTTCGTCTTTTGAAAGTGTTGTGCAGGTTTCCTTTGAGGGTGAGTACTGGTAGATCAGATATTGAGTGATCATGTTGGGAAAAATGTTCACGCACAGGTGATATGGGGTGTTTTTGTCTTTTCTCATTTTCCTGATTGAATTCATTTGAGAGAATAGTGGTTGTCTGGTTTCACCCACATAGTTGCTAGTGGAGCGTTTAGTGCGTTGGATGAAGTACACCACATGTTGTCATATGCATGTGTAGGACCCATGGATCTTGAAAGGTGTGGGGGTGGGGAGTGAGGGAGGCAGGGGGTGCTGATCATTTCCGCAGTTTTTGCATCTGTTGTTTTGGCAGGGTCTGGTGCCACTTTGAGTTGGTGGGTCCTGGTCTGTAGGGACCTTGCATCTGATGATGAAATTGAAGAGGTTGGGGGCTATTTGAAGGCCAGAAGAGGGGTTTCAGAAAAGATTTTAGAGTTCAGACAGTTTAAAAAATGGTAGGCAGATGAAATGATGACTCTACCCATTAAGTAACTGAACTGCTAACTGGACATGCATTGTTATGAGGTGGTCAGGCACCATGTTTATACAATCTAGACAGCCTTTAGGGCCAGGTTCTGTGCTCATTCAAGTAAATGACAACATTCTTATGGCTTTCAAAGAACAGTATAGGCCCTAATGAAGCCAACCATGAATCTGATTCAAGACTGCATGGGTTTTCAATATAATTACACCTTTTTGTAAATGTTCTCAATGATTTCTTCATTTCTGTAAAGTTTCTGCTGCAAAAGCCCAAAATGACTCTGCACCTGCACAGAAAATCCTACCTTTGTAATTGAAATGATGTGACCTTAATTTAAAACAACACAAACAAACAAACAAAAGGATTTCCAGCTGCATACTTTCATTTGCATTGAAATTGAACTTTATGTACTTAAGTACTGTGTACTTTTGGGAAAGTTCTGGATTGGGAGTAAGATGAGAGGAATTCTGGCAACTCAATCCTTACTTTCAGATCCAGCTAACATAATTACAGTTTTGCTACTGGCCAGTAGCACTGCTCTTGATATCATCAAAGCATTCTTGTAAAACATTGTGAACTATTCCCAGTGACCATTTCTGTGGTCGGCATGTGGTAATCTTAATGCACATACTGAACCATGCCTTGTACAAAGAGCTATGAAGATTTTACATATAAACACCAGTATAGATCCATGTGAACTACCAAGGTACCAAACAGCTTTGTTGTAAACAGCATAAAATTTGAAATTTTGGCATCTTGGCACCTATTACGCAAATATCTTTCAAATAATTTTGGGACTCTGTGGTCTATAGTTTTGCTGCTGTAATCTATCACATCAAATAATATATTTTGAGGGGGCTATGTCAAAAGCATTGGAGAATCAGTGCTCAATGAACAGTCAGTTGACGTTGATCAGTTGCATTGCTAAAATGATGGAGAAAAAAGCTAGAAAGAAAGCTGTAACAATAGGGTCCGCCTACAAACATGACAAACTGTAACTTCTAGGAAATAAATTGATTTGTTTCTGGAACACATCTGCTCAGTTTTCTAGTAAAGTGCAATTTTTGGAAAGAAAATGTCCTGTTTGAAAGACAAGACTAAGCCAATTGTGATGTAGTTTAACCACTCATAGATACGTACCTATTACTTTTATTTCATTTGTTTCTGGTAGCACTCAAAATGTACTAGGTGTTTTCAACAGCTTTAAAAAGGAAAAAATAACAGTCAAAGAGAGAGATGGTAGGAGGAAAAGGTAACAACAAATAAGTAAGTAGGGCCAAGTCTTGATAATAAAATGTTTGTATTATTCAATGGTGTGTGTGTGTGTGTGTGTGTGTGTGTGTGTAATACACATGCACTGGAATACCAAAACCTAGTTGGTCTGCTGGAATGCTTTCCTTGTTCAAATCCTTCCTGAAGGACTCTGTCTGCTGTGGTGATATCTCAGGAACATTAGCATATATGCCTGTTAGATATTTCCATCCTAGTGAATTGTGTGATGTGGGACTGTTTGCATGGGGAAATACATGGTTTTGCTTTTATAGCACAGTAGTAGGACATCTGCTGTGTACAGTGTTACTGAACATGTTGGAGATGTGCAGGACATAGGGGCAAAGTGGCAGAGAAAGCGGTGAATAGGGATGGTTGTGGGTGTGGCTGCCCTTTAGTGCCCCGTGCTGATCTAATGTGGTGCTCCAGGCACTTGTCTGCTCTGTGTCCCTTCTCTCAGGTCCCCTTACGAACGCTGTGCAGTCCAAGTCCAAAAAGGTTTCAGAAAAATTCCCCCACTGCAATTCTACTATTAAATCCCCAAATAAACTTGTAATAAAGGCTCTCCCTTTGCACTCGTGGGTTGCACAGCCCTCCTTTTTGGGGACTATGATAACTAGGATTTTCTCTCTCTATCTCTCTGAGCACCTCCATGCAGCTGAGCCCTGATGACCTTTTATCAGGTCCAGGTGCTGGTTGTTCAATTAAGGGAAGCTTGGACCTAGACACCCTTAAATGGGTCAGCAACCCTATAACAGGGATGACTAGAGGTTCAAGTATGTTACCCAGTTTCACCCAGAACAGCTTTTGTGCGGTGAAACAATTTATATGAAGATTAGGCAGACTCATATCTCTATTACATCAGTGTAAATTTGGAATAAACTCTGCTGAAATTGAGTTATTCTGGATTTACACCAGTTCAAGTGAGATCAGAATCTGCCTCCCTCCCCATAGAAACCTTCCAAGTAGATAATCCCCTGGCATAGGTGTTTGAAATGAGGGAGATCTAATTCTGAAGAAGACAAACGTGCAGATAAATCTGCCTACCTGTTTGTACCACATTTGAAGTATTTCTGGGAAAAATCCTTAATACTGTATTTCAAATACATTTACGGCACAAAAGACTTGCACAGAAATTCTGAATTAATAAATCAAGCGTTTACATTTAACTGCAGGCATTTATTTTTAATTTTTATCACATATTCATAATACCAAGCATAACGAAACGGATTATAATGAAGTTTACACAGATGTGCATCAGGTTTCAGTAGTTTTGTAGCAGAACATTCTGATTAGGGTGACCAGATAGTAAGTGTGTCAAATCAGGACACTTCTTTTTTCTGGGGGATAGATGGGGGAGGGACAGTTGTGTGTATAAGATTAAAAATAGAATGTGCACTAGGCCTACCTTGTACTATAGGGCTTCTTGGAAGAGTCCGAGCTCTGCAGTGCAAGGCTGAAGGAGCACAAGCTCTGCACAACTGGGACTTGGGCTCCTTCAGCCCTGTGAAAAATCAGGAGAAATAGTACTTTGATCAGGATGGGGGACAAATGGTACTTTAAGCTTCTGTTCCCGAGTGGTGATCACTTCTAGGCCAATTATTACTCTTTGTGCCTTGTATAATAATTCCTATTGGAACTGTTGCATTCTTTCTAGGTTCTATTTGTTTCTCCTTTAGGATCTGTAGCAGATTGGCAGCCCAAATTTTGACACCCTGGCACAGCAAGTCCTTCAGTGCCTAGCTTTATGTGCTCCTCTGGGTGACATATCGGCTTTGGCTTTTCCTTCAGTGACACATTCTGTCCTTCATCAAAATAATTTGGAATGTACTAGGATTAAATAAATGGTATGTATTGAAATACCAACCTGCCAAGCTAACCACACTTAAGTTTGCCAAACCAAACACGATAATTGGAAATTTGCCTCAGCCTTGAAGTCTGTCTCCGATAGGATAGGGCTGGCTCCAGGGAGAGGAGGCTGCTCAAGAAGACACAGACTCAGAGATCCCATTCCTGGAGCAACAGAAAGCAGACTTTGTTTTGCAAATTCAAACTTTGGGTCAGTGTTATGGGCTACAGCTGAATTTCCACATCTCTGGGTTTGCTAATCCCTGTTACCCACCAATGATTTATCATAGTCCCACCATTTCTAGACTATTTTTAAAGCATTATCTCAAGATGATTCTTGTAATTTACAAAATATTTTTTCCTCATTGCTATTTATAATAACTCCTTAGAGACTTCAAATTGAAATCTATTTCCTGGCAGAAGACTCTCCCTCCATCATACATGCTAGTTATTGTAGCATGTATAGTAAGATTTGAGCTGCCTGTTGGCATTGTGGTGTTTTGGGATTTTATTTTTAAGAAACATTAAAGCATTTAAAGTATGAGAAAGAAAACCCACATACACAGAATATTACATGAAGAGGCTGTTGGGGGAGGAGGAAAGGTAGTAGGTAGGCTAATTTGGGGTCTAGCAACCTTGAGAGTGAGCCTTCCCAAAGTTTAACGGCAGCTAAAGAACTATGGGTCCCCTGCGCCCATCTGTGAGTGGACCATTGCCTGTGCCCATGAAAGGGGGTCATTGCTCTAATGTGGCACTTGTCCCACTTCCCCAGGACTTAACATGAACCTCTCTGTAGCTAACTACTGGGTTTCTGACTTCAGGAAGTTGCAGGGTTTGAGACAGGAGAGCAGGCTGGACTCCTCCACATCCTCCCCCTCTCGAATCCATAGAGGTAGGGTGACCATATTTTCCCAAAGGGAAAACAGGATATTGCTGTGGGCCAGCCCGAGCCCCCCTGCAGCGTGCCCACGCGCAGGACCAGTTTGAGGCTCCTTGCTTCCTGCCCACCCATGTGGGGCCATCCCAAGGCCCCCCCTCTACTTTCTGCATGCAGGACTGGCCCAGGACCCCCTGACTCCCACCTGCGCAGGGTTGACCCAGCCCCAGCTGCTCTCCCAAGCCCCTCCCGCATAAGGCTGTCATTGCTGTTGATCTCTGCTCCAAGCCCCATCCCCCCCACACGTTCCTCCGCGCCCCTCTAGTGGTCTAGTGACAAAAGTGGGTCACATCCCACTTTTTTTTTTTTTTTTTGGCAAAACTGCATTTGTCCCATTTGCTCTTGCCAACTGATGATCAGTTGGCAAGAGCAAACAAGACAAATGCCCAGTTTTACCAAAAAAGTCAGAATGGCTTAACAGGGCTTAAAAAAGGGACTGTCCCAGCCAAAATACGGACATATGGTCACCCTACATAGAGGAAACCAGGGCACATTAATACAATCAATTGCTTCATTGAGTGGAACCCCCTTTTAGAGAGTGACTCTGAGAGAAGTGGTGATTGGTTGACACTGTTCACAGTGGCTTGCTCATGGGACCAGAGGAGTCACTGAGCCGGCAATGGAATAGATGCAAGGGGTGGAATCCACAGGATAAGCAACTTAAATGCTCAGGGTGATATTCTGGCCTTGCTGAAATCAATAGGAGTTTTGTCATTTACTTCAGTGGGGCCAGGATTTCACCTTCAGTATTGGGACAAGAGGAATCATGTCCCATTCCCTAATGAAGTTGGAACTGAGTCTTCTCTCCCCTACATGAATTATTCCTATGGAGTCTAGCCCCTAATAGGGAGATAATCTCTAACTCAAAGTTAGGCTTCATCATTTTCTTTCACTGAGAGAAGTCTTTCCCCCTTTCTTTCACATAAACTCTTGCATCCAGGATCTCCCAAATCCATACTCCATTCTCCTTAAGAATGCACCCAGGGTTTCATTTCATCCTTTGTCGGAATCTGTCCTGCCGCTCTGTTTTTCCAAGCACCCGTGCTTCTTGTTTTTTTCCTTTCTTGCTATAGTTCCTGTCACTTTAACAAACCTTGAATATTCTTTCAATAGCTCTGTTCTCACTAGTCTGAATATTGCTATTTCTGAGCTTGTCATGCAATACCTATAGGACATAAAAACATGGGAAATGCCCTATATCCCTCAGTTATATTTAAAGTAGTAAGAGCTCTATTACAGAGTTCAGTTGTAATTACACTGACCTGGTGCTTTGTCAGTTCAATATTTGGTTAGTCAGTTTTGCTGATCTTAATTTACTTACATTTGGTTTTGATGCCAATTTCTCCTTTCTGTTTGCTATTCCTAGTAAATGTGGTTTTTATGGTGCACCTTGCTCTTAAAGGAGATGAGGTTCACAGCAGCAAATTTTGAGATTGTAGCCTGTAGGACTTGTGAAGCAATCAAGGAAAAGTACAGTATATAGAGGCCTGCCTGCTTTATATTATCATACATATAGAGATTGCTAATGCCAATGTTGCGTATAGAGATACAAATTATGATTGACTATTTCAGTGGTGGCTGATGTCAGTGGTAGCTATGAGGGGAAATTGCATCTTTTTTAAAAAATCTGTTAATTCAAGTTATGCAGACTTTATGAAATCAGATTTAATAAATTTTACATTAGGTATGGGTGACAAAGCAGAGTTAAAAACTATATGGAGTTAATAATGTAATGGGAAATCACTTCTAATACCTAAATAATAACCTCTCCCCAAACTAGTCAAAAGCACCCACTCCTTGCCAGGACCAACATCTTAAATCAAACTTGGAATTCATATTCCAAGCTGTTTTTGAGTTATGGCATGCTAAAGATCACATCTTTTTAAAAACGTTGATATCTCCCAAACACTTGCTTCAAGCTTTCCAGATAAATTCTGCCTTGGCGTAAGCACTTGTCTGTGAAATTTCAGATGGCTTGGTTTCATTTTGATGAAGTTAAGGCAGAATATGTCTAAATCAGCCTGCAAATGGAAGGATTCTTTCAACCTGAACTGTGGAGAGACTATTGTCTCTCCATAATAAAGTAATAGATGTTTCAGAAGTGCTTTGAAGTTGTTCCAGCCTCTTCATGGTGCTGTGAAATCTGATACTTCAGCTTTTAAGCAGTCTGTGAAAGTACAAACTGTAGTACTTGTGGAATTCATTTAGTGACTTCCAAGCTCAAGTCTGGCCTGGGAATGAAAAGAAACAGTTTAAGGGAAGGTGGGGCCCGGGGGAGAGAGGGGCAGGCTTCAATAAAATGTGGTGGGCAGTTGTCAATTTTGGCCTATTTTCAGATATGTGGCTTCATGCTTTCTAGAGATAAACTGTGACTTTTCCCAAAGGATTGAAGGATTTTTTTTTCCATTAAAACTTTTAGAATCACATGGCTGTGAAGTTAAGTGAAATACAGAACAGCCAAAAACCATGCTTTGTTAAAGCACTTAAATGTTAAATCTTTTGGTTGGTTGCAAGACCTTGTCTCCACTTATATCAGCGCAGTGCATTTGTCATCTTCAAAAAACAAAACAACCTCTCTCCCCCCCCCCCCCCCCCCCAAGTTACCATACTGTGTAACAGTCTAGCAAGGTTTGCCTGAAACCCCTCATCCAGTCAGCAGATGTTGGTTCTTCATGGAAAGGAGTAAATGGGTTGTGCTGGCTCCGAGGCTCTCAGTTGTTACCTCAACGGTCTATGAGGGAGGTGGAAGTGATAGAGATGGAGGTTTTGGGGAGTGTGCTGGACCAGAAAGAGATGAGGGATCTCTTTGTCTGTTATTCTTCACAATCGGATCGTTTTGTTCTATTTTACAGTAGGCTAGAAAAGGCACCTGATTGTATGTTGCTTCTTAATTTTTCTTTGGACTTGGTTTTCACTGCAGAGTTAACTTTGAGTTATAACTTGAGGATTGTCTGTAACTTGAGTCATGGCGACACAAAAACCCCTTTAAATTCAAGGGGGTGGGTGCTTTTAACTCGAGTTGGCTGGCTCACCAGGGGGCACAGGCTACTGCTCCAGTTAGCACAGCTCCTCAGCTGCTAGCACAACCACTCTGTGTAGTACTCCATTCACTCTGTGCATCTCTAATGTTGTTCTTCAGCATGGCTGCTTTCCATTGAGCACGGCTAACTCAAGAAGAATGAAGTCAGATATGGATAACTGAAGTTAACAATGCACCAAAGACACAGGAGGACACCAGAGGACTAGGCTGACCAGACAGCAAGTGTGAAAAATTGGGACAGGGGGTGGGGGTTAATAGGAGCCTATATAAGAAAAAGCCCCAAATATCAGGACTGTCCCTATAAATTCGGGACATCTGGTCACCCTACAGAGGACTGTGATTCAGTCACCATTTCACCATTCCTCCTCTGCTTCCCGCTTGCTTTGGGGAAGGAGTAAGTTGTTCCACCCTTTTTTGTGAAATAGTTTATTCTCCCCTCTGTGTGCCCATGCAGCTACTCGGACCAGTGAGTACGGAGGATGGAGCTAGGGCTACTGCCATTCCTCCCTTGCCCTCTGACTCCACTCAGCCCATTTGCTTACAGTGGGCAGTTGTATCTGCAGAGTAGCCCTTCCCCTGCCCAGTAAAGCCAGAGTCACAATTTGAGCAGGAGAGAGTGGAAGCGTGTGTGGGGGACATCATGCCCTGCACTGAAGAGTAAGGGTTGTGACCATCTAACGTATATGGAATATCCAGCCTGGAGTTTTAAAAACACTGCAACACAAAATCTGTACACACAATCTGCACATATGTGTGTCCCTAATTAGCATTCACCAGTATCCTGACAACACCAGAGTTGTAACTGCATGCAATCAGATTCAGTGGTTGGTGAAGTCAACCCTATATATAGTTTGTATATCAGATTACGTTTCTGTTGTGTTTTGGAATCCTTTGGTTTGAAAGACACTATGTAAATGCAGGAGCTGAATATTTGATTAAGGATAAATAAATATATATAATATATACACTTAGTTCTCCTGACTGGGGGATGGATATGACGGTGTAATGGGGCAGAATTTGGCCCACAGGGTATAATTTGCTGGTTTGTGTCAGATAAGTATGGGGCTTTCTGATGCCAACTCTGATAGAAGGAAAACAACAAAAGAAAAGCCCAGCCCGTTCTGTTTAGGAATGGCAATAAGAAGCAGACAACTTGGATCAGAGGATAGTCTGCAGTGATGCATCCAAAACAACTGCTTTTGTTCCAAATTGAGCTGATGCATTCAATAAAATATTCAAGGAATGTTGTGCCGTTTGTGGTGCAGTACTATAGATATCGTTGTCATGAAACTAAACACTCAAATCCATGTTAAAATAATATTACCATTGAAACAAAATCAACAAAAGCAAGGCAAATTCCAAGGGAAGACTGCTGCCGCCCTGCAAGTCGACTGAAGTTTGAAATGAAATGAAATGATCTCCATTTAATGCTCAGAGCCATCACTCCGAAGACCCTTTGCTTATGCCAGTTCAGTGGCTCAGAGAAATAGTTTTTAAACTGCTTAGCATCAAGAGGTCAGAAATTACAGACAGTAGTTTAAGAATTTAGAACCAACTGTGTGATTTCAATGAATGTGAGCATGAAGGGTCCTTTATATTAAGGAGTAGTATTTTTTCACTTGGCATTGTTTTCTAAGTCAAACATAGGCGCACATATATGTAATGTTATGAAATTGTGTTTGTGTGTGCGTGCGCAATTCGTACATATACTATATTTCTGGTGACATCATAATGAGCAGTTAAGGTCGCATTCGTATTTTCAATTAAAGTGGGATTTCATTCTTGTAATAGGCAGGAAAGCAGCTGTTGAGCATAACCAAAATTACACTGCTTGCTCTCAGGGTAAAGGTTCATAAGGTTCAAATTTATTCAATGGTCTGGGAATTCAAAGAGGCTAAAAGTAACTTTCTAAAAAATATTTTAGAGCAGCTAACGCTATCTTTCAGAAGGTTTTACTGCTTGAAACTTAAGGTAGAAATAGATCAAAACAAATTTATTAGTATTATGTATCATTAGTGTTTCTGTTTACATCACAATAGCTGAGGGATTTAAAAAATCCTTATCAAATATCATTATCAATACTCTGGCATTTTATAATTTTGGATGTTAGCTCTTTTGAAAGAGATGAGAAGGTTTCTAGCCAGTAGAGCACAAAGTGGTCAGTAATAATAGAATATTTGGGTTAATTACCTTACCAGTCTCTTCTATTCTTCTTAATGGTTAGAGTTTTGTAAATGTAATATTTTTGTTCTGTATTTTGTGTAAATGTATAATGCAATTAGAGACTTGTGCATTGAGATGACACTAATATACAAGTACCACGTAAATATTTATAAATAGAAATAATAACACTAAATGAACAGCCTCCTTTGCATGGAAGTATCCATAGTTGGCCTGGCTAGTGATTTTGGTGCTTCTGAAAGTGGTTGAATTCTGAAATCTTCTGTTAACCTGGAGAGCAGGTAGAGCACAAGCAGCAATGCCAACCTTGCCATGCTCTTCTGCTTTGATCTATAGGGACTGCTTCTCAGCAATCTTTAAAATGTTATGGTGGGGAGGAACTGAGTGAAAAATACATACATCCTCTTTTTTTCTTTATAACTATCATTTGGATTTGTATCTCTCTCCATCCCCAAGAAAAAAACAAACAAACAAAAAACTCCTTTTTTTCCTTCCCTTTTGCAGCTTGCCTAGTTCTGATCAGCTGGGAAGTAGGAACAGCAGCATCTGCCTCTGGAGAACAGGCAGCTGCTGTGGCAAACAATATCAACAGTCTGCAGAAAATCAGGGATAAACTGGGAGGGAAGAGCCCCTGTTCTTCCATTCCAAGGTATCTACTAAGCAGGGAAAGGGCGGGGAGGGAAGGGGAAGCATTGTGATTGCCTAATGTAAATGGAAGGCTACGCTGTCAGAAACCATGGACCGGATAATGGAAGGGGGCAGAAGCAAGTGAGATGAGGAAAGGGGGGATGGCAGCCAGTAGCTAGTGAAGCTGTTTTGCCACAGATCTCCCTCCTGCTACCTGTGCAGAGACCGTAGGACTTGCTGGGGCTACCTCTGCTCTTCTCCTGGCAGTGCTGTCACAACACAGGAACTGCAACCATCCTTGCTCACAGCTCCTCTCTGACTTGCTTTTGGGATGAGAATGAGGGAGAGGAACAGCATTCCCCCAGTGCAGGGTTCTGAAATCCTCACCCCTCTTCTGCATTTGTAACTGCACCAGGTCCACTGGGTCAAGGCCCTTTGTGGCAATGGAAAAGGGGGAAGGATTTGTCTTTTACCATAAACTTTATTTCTCTGAAAAATGAGGGTTAAAAATATTATAGGAGCCTCTTACGCCCCACAACACTCCTGTGAGAGGTAGTAGCCCCATTTTAGAAATGAGGAAACACAGGCACAGAGGACAAGAGACTTTCACACAGCCACACTGGAAGTCTGTGGTAGAGCTCAGAGTTCAAGTCTACCTGCTAGAGTCTTGTGCCTTGACCATCAGACCACCCACTGTTTGTTTGACGAACCCCCCAGCAGATGACCCCAGTTTGGACACCAGCACTCTAGTAACCTACCTCATCAAAAGGGGTCATTGCTGAGGATTCTCTCAGCTTAGGTATTGAGAAGAGACAAATAGTGTTAAAACAATCCCTTTAAAATTTCCATATACCCTATATTTTACTGTAACTCAACTCAGAAAATCCATTCATTTCTGCCTCTCTCCTTTAATCTCTAAATCCATGAACACTAACAGGCTCTCCTATCTCTTTAAGGTGATAGTTTATGGTGATAATAACTAAGACAGTTAAGGGAAAAGAAACAGCTTATTTGTGGTGCATTTATTACAGCCAAGAAATAACAAGATGAATAGTGAAATATTTCTCTCTGTAGAACACAGTTTTGTGTTTTAACGGATAGGCTTTGTCAGAGCTAAAAGGGAGTCTTATAATACATTTTTTGAGAGAAGACTTCCAATGTTAATGAGCAGCTGAATCTGTCTCAGGGAAACAGTTTGTTGCTAAAAATAGATCCCAGCCTAACTGTAACTAAACTCAGATTGCAGAAACCAAGCTATTCAGACTCCTGATTTCTAATGCAGGAGGAGAGGAAGCTATTACAAACAGCTCTGATTAATATATATTTTCAAAATGTGCCAAATGAGCCCAATTTTGAAATTAATCCACTTGTGAACTTCTATCAAATATGCTTACAACATTCTCTGGAGATTTTCTTCAGATTCCCAAAAGCCAATCAGAAACCAGTTAATAGTTATGAGGCTAAAAGGAAAAACACTGCACACAATCTATTTATAGAATGTTAAGCAAAACAGTGTGATAAAGGGCAAATGTAAGCTTTCAGTGAGACTTCTCCCTTGCAGTCCCCGTCATGTGGTCTTTACATACAAACCATACAATTAACCATGGAAATTAATTTGCTTTAGAACAACATTATTTTGATTAGAAGAAAATATTACCATGTTTGTTTACTGTTTAAAATGTTCTCATTTGCAGGCCCTCTATGTTTAAGGGATCCTAATGGCTTGCAGGGCCTAGAGATTTGGGGCTATATTTTCAGGTGGGCATCTGCAGGTCTGCAAGCATGGGTGCATGATGGAACCTTCCATTTTCAGATGGAAAACTTGCAACATTGGCAGATTTTTTTTTTTAAATGCTCAGTTATGGGTGTCAGTGCAGATGGAGTCTTAGCAGGTGGGTGCGAAAGGACACATGCAGAGCTCTGCAGAACTACTTGTGCCTCATTCAACTGGTGGTGCTGTTGCCATTTTTTTAAAAACCCAGGTGGTAGGCTGGGGTGCCATCTAGCTGGAATAAAGGATCCAGTCCAGAATGAGAATGGCAGGTCATAAGAGGTTCTGCTATCTGTTTTGCAGGTGAAGTTGAACTCCTGGCCATGATGAGTCTGACTCAGGAACCCCTTCTCACTGCCCCCCATGAAGATAGTGCCAGTACCAAAGTCTAGCAGCATAGGTTGGGCAAGCTCTGCATAGAACAGATAAGAGAGTAGCACGTCCCTGGGATCAGCTGTCATTTTTGGGGCCAAAAAGTCAACCCATAGGGCAGCCTAAAATGATGCATACCACCTATTAGTAAATAAGAACTGGTACCACCTGGTGTCAGATAGGAGACAAACTATCTGAGGTACTTCCTGTTATGAGTAGTTGTCCTACATTTCTAACAACTAAATAGGCCTTGCAGCTCTCTGTGGAACAGAAAAAATAGTGATATAAAATCTGATACAATTAATTTAGGGTGAGTGGCAAACAATAAGGACAGTGACTTTGAAAGAGTGATGCTACACAGCATGGGATAAGTAGCCAGCAGTGCACTAGTAGAAGAGAGAAACCATGTATTTAGCAATGCAGCCACAGAATTTGATGTCCTTTCACTGGGCATATGTTGCATATGGACTTCCCAGAGCCTCCATAACATACACCCATTTACAGAGCAAAGAGTGGTAAAAGTGAGAACCAGGCTCACCTTTGCATAGGAATCAAATCATACGTATGGCGCTGATCACCAGAAAAATGGGACAGCAGTCCTGTGAGTCAGATGGGCACAAGGCCTGAACAGAATGTTATTCATAGCCAGGCAGAACAAAAGGCTGCTCAAATAAATGCACAAGAATTAGGCAATGCATTGGAGGCAACAGAACAGTTAGCTAGGTGTGGCATTTGTCACAGGTAACAGGGATGTCTCTAATCACGTAGTATTAGGTCAGAGGGAATTGTACCTGTGGTACTGCTATCCTTGCTTATAGTGCATCTTAAAGAGACATAATAAAGTTTATTAATTAATGTACAGCATCCACTATAGAGAAGCAGAACAAAATACCCAGCAAATGCCAAACGCCTACCAACACCTGTATGTTTGTCATGTACTTGTATTTAAGATCTATCTATCAAAGGTACAATACTTATATGACCCTCATTACCATAGCTTCTGCGTGCCTTACAATCTCTAAGCACCATATGACACTCCTGTGATGTAGGGAAGTGCTATTATCCCCATTTTGCAGATAAGGGATTAAGGTATGGAGAAGCTAAGGCCCCGATTTTTAAAGGTATTTAGGTGTTGCTCCACTCAGCATTGCAAGGCCTAAGTCCCATTGCCCTTCAATGAGACTTTGGCTCCTAAGTCACTTAGGTCTTGCAGTATTGAATGGAGCCATGCCTAAATAACCTTTACAAGTGAGCACCTAAGTGAGTTGTTCAGGGTCCTATAGGAAGCCTGTTTAGGAGCACAAAATTGAATGTAGCTCTCCCAAATCCCAGATTATCACCCTAACCATTGGAGCATCCATCCTCATGACTTGCGTGTCATCTGCTTACAGTGACATTGCAAGCCAGGGCCCCAGTTATCATGGTTCTTTTCATCCCTCTTTCTCTGACCACTGGTTTAGTTGTAGACTGTGGCTGGAGTTCCACTGTATCAAACCATGTGGAATCATGGAGGAGGGGACTAAACTAGTGGGAGGTTCAGGGCATGTTACCTCAGCCTGGGTGATTGGGGACGGCACAATAGGCCAGATGACCCTTTTGCACAGTTATAAAACAGCTGCTTTATTGTATGACTCTGCTTTTTTTAAATGTACTACTTTGGGCTTGCAAGTTGAAGTCTTGCCAGAGCCATGGACAGAGACCTATTTTAGAGCCATTTATGTTTCCTTTGGGTCATGTAGGACTTGTCTTCTGTACTCCTGGACAGTGCCAGATAATCCTACTCTTGTATAATGAGGTGTCCACCCCACATAAGCCCCTTGAATCAGGTTAGTGTGGGCCAGAAGGGGCCAATTAACCTTATATGTTGCACCTGCAGGGGAACCAGGGATTGATAAAGTCTAAGGGCAGATGAGCCAGCTGGGAGAGGAGCTGGGATAGCCTTATAAGTCAGGAAGAGGCAGCAGGGAAGAGGTTTGCAGTCAGTCCCTAGAGGGAAAGGGAGTTGGCCAGGGACAAGGAGGTGATCCAGGGGGAGAGGAAGCCCTGGGGAGCTGCGTTGGACTAGCAAGAGGCCAAGCAGGGTGAAGTAGCCACGGGGAGCAGAGGAATCTCTGGTGGTAAACAAGCAAGGAGGTACAGGCAAGGAGATGGAGAGGTGGGGTAGGGAAGAACCCAGGGAAAGAGCAACAGGGTCTGAGATTGAGCAGAGCTGGATTGCTAGTCATTGGGTCCCTGGGCTTAAACCCAGAGTAGTGAGCAGGCCCAGGTTTCCCTACCAGCTCCTGGTAAAGTGGCACAGGTCCTAGAGACTTGGAACGAAACAGACACACCAGTGGACGGCTTGTCCAGTGGGACCTTGTTACCTCAGAAGAGGAGGACTATATCATTATCTGGCTGGAGGGCTGAGTTAAGAAGAGCAAGCACCTTGAGGCATGGAAGTGGGGGCAGGGAGGTGGGGGGAAAAACACAATGCGAACAGCTGAGAGATGGAATAAGAGCTAATTCCCAGAGTTAGCCAGGAAGACATGCACCTACAATGCGTGGAACCCATTTACACCTTGTCACTAGAAATATGCTAGACGCTACCCCAACATGATTGTGATATATAACGTGTTTAAACAAAGATTAAAAACAAGAGCCCTAAGCATTAGCAGTCAATCAAAACCAATACTATTCACTGGAGTGTGTTGCCACTCCTGTAGCAATGGTCTGGCCATAGTATTGATTCAGAAAAGATTCTGCAATTTGCTGCTGCACTAGGTGAGTATAGCCTAGCTAATGATGAAAAGAGCATATTTTCCCATATTTCCTAGTTTGAGGCTGTAAACTCAGAAAAACATCTCCATCCTTTCACCTTCCTTCATAACAAGGTGTTTAGGCCAAAAGGGCTTCCCAGCTGCTGTGCAGAAACTCTTTCATAGTGCTAAATTGCAGAAACCTAATCTCAGGTTCCAAAGCAGACTTTTCTTGGCATCCTTTGGCAGCAGCAAACTATCATTTAAACTGAATATATCAGTTTGTTGCACCCGATTTAACAGTTTGCCTGTGATGGACCAGAAAGGAGAAAAACTGTATAAAGCTCCAACCAAAGTGAACCTGTTTACGCTTTGAAAAGCTAGAACAACTGTAAATATAGATTTAAAAAGCATTATTCTCTACCATCTGTGCAGAATTCCCGCTCCTGAGTCTTAGTTCCTTAGCATGACACTGGTGGATCTCCATTAGCTCTTAAGATCATATGGAAAGCAGTAGTAGTAGGATAGGGCTCAGGCCAAGCTCCATTGGATGCCAGCAGCTGCTGAATTGAAATGCTGCCTTCTGAAAGTTCCTATCATTTGTTCTTACTGTGATCAGCAGAGGAGTTCTTTGCAGGAGACTACATCTGACCAGGTATTACTCCACTTCTTCCTCAGATCCTTACAAAGTCTGATCAGGTATCTTTTGAGTAACCTTCCCTGGTGTTCTTGTAGGTCAGGACAGTCAGCTGAAAAGCTAAGGTCTTTGTCTTAGGTGCCCTTCTGAACTGTCCTGATACTTTGGAAAAATTTTGACCCGGTTCTAAGTTTTGTAGCTCAAGCCCATTTCATATTTGATCCTCTCAGAAACTTTAGAGTTGCGAATTATCTTACATTTACTTGAATTAATTACCAAAATCATTTCTTTGCCAGCAGTGATCTCTCCAGGAGGGAGAATGGTGCCGTTTTGGGAGAAGCAGCTACAGGAATTGCATCCCTAGCATCTCAGACAAATTACTAAATAAGAACTCCTTCCTCACTCTCCGGGAGATTATTTCTAATGCCTGTGATAAGGTGTGTGGGAAACTGTACGCAGCAGGGTATTTAGTGGATTTATATTTATATTGTGGATGATGTTGCTACAAGCTGTAACTTTAAATGTTTGCATATATTTGACATTTGACTGCAGAATCCTCTGTTGCTATGCCCTGGCAACACCTGTTCACATCATCTTGAATTGTGGGTTTTCAGCTGCTCCAAAAATCAAGCCAGGCATCCAAAATTAGTGGGCACCCTTTGAATATTTGGCACTTAGTCTTCCTTTGTCATAATTCTCTTCATTCCCCACAGCGCCACATACAAACTAAAGAAAAATTAGGACACTGCAAACTCATTCTAGCTTGAGCTTGAGGTAGGGAGAAAATATTCACGTCTAACTTTGCTGTCTCTGATCTATATTTTGCAGCTAGGAAGCTGGGTAGCAAAGATCAACCAACATGATGCATATGTTTGTATTCCCATATGTCAGTCTCTCAGATAATTTCACAGATTAGCTAATGGGAAGTAGGCTTTTCAGCTTCTTCAGGGCTCTTATGGAGAGATGTGAATGTACTCCAGAACCTTGATGAGTGATAGAGGGAGCTCTCAAAGACAAATTTCCTCTGATGTTACTTAGACACACGACCTATATAGAAAGTCTGGAGTCACTCTCAGGTTAAAGAAATCAACACTGGCTTCTACCCAGGATGTGAACTGTTTAAGAGCTCCGCTATACTTGTGTTCTTCTTTATTTTCAAACACATGGTGGCAATGCAGCAAAGTTACAGAAACAACAGCCTGGACAATGGCCACATCCTACCCCTGGTAACCCAAGTTTTATGGGATCTGGGTAGACCTGAAGGAGGAAAGCACGGAATAAAGCAAAGCCAGGGAGAGTTGTGGAAATGTTCCACAGAATATGGCAATTACACTGGAGTAGAGTAGCCTTTACATCCCCATTGCACATGGGGAACCAGAGAATCCATGCAGTGGTGGACCCTCTGCACCTTCCCCAGCCATTCCAACCCAGCTCCAAGTTTCCCTGCATGTTGCCTCACAAGAAGCTTGCATGGAAGTCCAGTTCCATGCTTTGCAGGGTGTGCTAATTCCCTGGTTGTCCCAGGCATGGCCAAATTCTGCCTCTCCATCATCTTGGACAGCAAAACCTGCTCCACTGCCATCTGGCTCCCCATAGCCACAGAGATAAAGACAGGAGTTGCCTATCTGTGCATGTGTCACAGTGATGGGAAACAACAAAAATAAAAAGAATAGCACAGTTTGCCCCCAGTGTTTGTTGCCAAACAGACTCCTGTGCGTATTCCTCCTCCTCTTCACACACATACAAACGCACACACACGTCAATGTGAGAGTATCCTCTTACTGGTGCATAGTTAAATGAATCTTGATTCACACTAGAGCTGGTCAAAAATGGGGTTTTTCTCCATGGATATGTTTTTTCTAAAATGAAAAATTTTTTTCATAGAATTTCCAGTGAAATTACACCCCATAATATTTAGATTCTGAAATTCCTCCCTTGTGCCTTCTGGAAATTGTCATTCAGGTGCCTGTTGTTCTCATTCTCCTCTCTGGGTTGGATTCCTGCAACTGTATTCCATCTCCCATGATGCACTACAGCCATAGGATTGCCATGATGTACTGTCTCTCCGCTTAAAAAGTAAGGACCATGGATGGCGTGAGAATGAAGAGGAGAGTGGTCATGTTTGCAGCAGGTTGGAAACCGTTTTCTAGCTCCATCTCCCAGAGAGGTACCACATTTTTCAGGACACTGTGTCCTGAATAAGAGAGGTTGCATTTTGACCCCAGTAATAGTGGCTGACATTGGCACCCACTGTCTGGTGCATGTGGGTGGTTGTCTCACCATTGGAACTGCATGATCTTAGTTTTAGTTCCCCCTACTTGCACAGTTCTGAATATTTCACAAGGTCTCAGCTCCTTTGCTCCTGGCAATTGTAGCATCAATGTGTTTTTGCTCTTATGGTCATTTGTGCATGAAGCAATCTCAAATTTCTCTCCCAAATAACTTAATGACCTAAACTACACCCACTACCTTAGGTATCTCTCCTCCTGCTTCCCCGCGAAAAAAAAATCCCCAATCTACCTAGTCCCCTTATTAACAACCTAGAGTGACGGTTAGTGTAAGAGAATCTCTTAAAAGCTGTTCTACTGGAACACAAATGGGTATAAATGTGCCTCATCACAGTGTACTTCTCAGTCTGAGACTCACACCTCAATGGCATGGAACACACTGATCTGATCCATTCAAATATAAACCTGCCAGAACAGATAGTTCTGCACAAAACCATCCCACACTCCCACTAAGTGCTAACAAACAGGACTGTGCTTGGAAGAGCTCACAGTAAAGCAGCAGTGTGTTCCATTATTTTGTAAATGATCTAGGGGACGAATGACACACCAACCCAGTTCAGGACTATGCAGATTATGGAGGCTTTTCAACAGAGAGAACATAAAGCTCACTGCATGGGGCACATGGGGGGAAATAAACATCAGCGTAAATATATCTCCCAACTTCCATCTCCTTGTGAAGATTTCTGCTGACTTACCTAAGTATCCAAGAGAGGAGTTCTGAGGATTTCTCAGCCCTTTGGTCCTGATTCTTGGAGTAGCCCAGTGAGTGAATAGGAGGGTATTTTCTCCTCTCAACGCCTTATGGGTCATTCCATTCTAACTCTCTGAAGCACTGTACTTCATACTGCAGTATGTTTAATAAAAGTGTGTAGATGCACAATTTACAGTAAAGATGCAAAAGAGACAACACTTAATAGGCAGTCATCTGTCCCAAGAGGCTGCTTCAAAGTATCCTCAGCCATATGGGCCAGATTGTCTGGTATGGTCAGCTGCTTTGTGTTGCCGTCCTGGCATAAACTGGCCCTGCTGCTGACATAACACACATGCAGAGGGTCACTTTAGCATTCTGGGGGCGTAGCAGTAGAAGGCTGAAGGGTGGAAGAGGGGGGAGGGCATGGCTAGGATGCCACTCTACCACACTGATCCTCAGCTGTGCTCTTGGCCCTATGGGGCATTTTCACTCAGTATAAATTAGAGCAGCCTTTCCTCAGGGACACCTGCCTGGCACAGAGACAACACCGGGACTGGAAGAGTGTCAGATTTGCTTGTGTTTTTATTTTTACTATTGGGAAAATGTGATCTTAGTTTTGGTTCCCCCTACTTAGTCACTTCTGAACCTCACACCCCCTCTTCCCCCCTCCCCCCCGCTCTTCAGCAGGGTTAGATCCTTTAGCTTCACAGCACAGACCTCTGCCATTTGAGCTAACAAAGTAACTGATAGCAGTAGAAGGTTCTCACACTCTGTGTGGACTATCCACTAAAGGGAGATGAGGATCGTATTTTGCCAGTGGGTTTCACAGCCATTAAATTACAGCAGAGGAACATTGGAACTCAACAATTCTGGGTTCCAGAATCCAAGAGGAGCGTTCTCTTGTGATCACAGATTCTTCTGCCCCAAACCCCCCATCCCCACCAGGGGTGCTGGAACAATTTGTGTAGTGGGGGTGCTGAGAGTCATTGAACCAAGCTGTAAACCCTGCATATAATGGAAACCACTTCAAGCCAGGAGGTGTGGCTGCGCCCCTAGTTCCAGCACTTGTGATCCCCACTCCTCCTTTCCCTGGCCCCTTCAGCCTGTACTTGTCCCAATCTCTCCCCGGTTCTTTGTCTCAGTCTGCTATCTCGCCACCTGATAAGCCAGGCTCTGTGCCCCTCTGCATTTCAGTTTGGTTATTTCCTCCTCCTCCTTTCTGCCTGGGCACTAGCAGTGAGAGTATTGAGCACAGGAGAGGCCATCTCCCTCCTGTCAGTTCCTGTGCTCTGTGCTACACTGTCCCCCTGGCAACCAGGAGGAGCGATCAGAGGGAAAGTCCTGTTCAGCTCACGCAGTCCCAGGTTGCAGCACGCTCACTCATACTCTCAGGATGGCACATAGGAGCTATGAAGAGGTGGAACATGCTCAGTGCAGATGGACTCTTCAAAGAAGTAAGCTGCCAAACTAACAAGTCTCTACTAAGCAAGTGCAAATTGAGATTTTTCCAGAGGAGGCTTATAACATGGCCAAATTTGGATGAATTTTCACAGTGATAGCAAAAGGCATATCTCTGACCTCAGGGCAATGCCCCTGCCAAATTCAGAGTTCCAGCTTCAAATCACAAATGCACTAGAGGTTCTCAATGAAATAGTTGTAGATTTTTTTTTTTTTTAACACGGACAGAACCAAGTCGTATTTCCGAACCTCATTCTGAGAAATGGCTTACCTGTTTTTGCTTAAACTTTTCACATTTTTTAAGTAAACTGAAAGGGCATCAGATTTAAAACCCATTAAAACATCAAAAATACTCAGCCTGAGGCATGGGAAATTTCAGCCCAAATGGTTAAAGTTTGGCAAATTGTAAGAAACTGAAAACAGGTTCTTATCCTGGGGAGTGTTGGGTAATTTTAACTAGTCATTGCTATCTGCTCCAATCATATCCATGGAATTAGACTGTTTGGTGCAGTATAAAAGTTCTGGGATGGATGTAATATACGTGGTAAAGCACAAGTGAGTTTTGCAGGTTCACCCAAATATTTTCTTTATATAGCGCATTACAGAAAATTATTTTAGAAAGTGTTAAACCATTTTTATTGGGGTTATTTTTCATATCCTTCTGCCAGTAAACCAAGTGCCTTAGTTATTATAATCACAATGGTACAAGATTTTTAGGGGGCCATAAAATTGGTCCCAAGTAACTTTTTATATCTAAAAATGTAACTGTTATTTTGACATCTTCCTGGGCTAAAAGCTGGGATCTCCCCGTCCAGTGGTATATGGTTTCTCTTTCCTAACCCTGCAGGACCATGATATAGCAAATTATGTTGGAATTTCTTTCTTCCTTCCCTTTGGGCTTAATATACTAATGCTGTGATACCATAGTTATGGCAACATTTATAACCAGAAATTATACTAATACAGCAAAAGTACAATATTTTTGCAGGATTATTAGAGAATAACTGGTTGTGTACGAAATGGCCTCCAATGTTGAACATAACTTTCTATCACAGGCAGCTACAGTTATTTATGATAGCAATATAGCTGCTGTTTATTATTGGACAAATTTCTCATACATGAAACAAAAAGAACATAAGCTTTCTTTGGCATCTCCTTAGTAAATAACAGAGGAAGGATTGGAGTTTCAGAAGTTCAGTCCCTTAGGATAAAAAACAACAACCCAAAGCTATAAATCAGACCTTACTAATATGAGCGCTTCTTATTAGCATCATAGTTTTCAAATAAACAATGTGTCTGATAAGCAGTTACTCTGGGAAGTAAACTGCAAATGGAACCTATTGGTAGGTAATACAACACTGAAATCTGTCAATAAAACAAATATTGTTTTGCTTCAACAGCTCTGATTTTTACTCATAGAGAACAGAGCTTTCTAGGTAGTTTTATGGGCTAATGTTTGATAGACATGTTACAGCACTTCTCTGTTTACATGACCCTATCATGTTATAAGAAAAGGAGTACTTGTGGCACCTTAGAGACTAACCAATTTATTTGAGCATAAGCTTTCGTGAGCTACAGCTCACTTCATCGGATGCATACTGTGGAAAGTATAGAAGACCTTTTTATACACACAAAGCATGAAAAAATGGGTGTTTACCACTACAAAAGGTTTTCTCTCCCCCCCACCCCACTCTCCTGCTGGTAATAGCTTATCTAAAGTGATCACGCTCCTTACAATGTGTATGATAATCAAGTTGGGCCATTTCCAGCACAAATCCAGGTTTTCTCACCCCCTCCCCCCACCACACACACACAAACCCACTCTCCTGTTGGTAATAGCTTATCTAAAGTGATCACTCTCCTTACAATGTGTATGATAATCAAGGTGGGCCATTTCCAGCACAAATCCAGGGTTTAACAAGAACGTTGTTGTCCCTGGATTTGTGCTGGAAATGGCCCACCTTGATTATCATACACAATGTAAGGAGAGTGATCACTTTAGATAAGCTGTTACCAGCAGGAGAGTGGGGTGGGGGGAGAGAAAACCTTTTGTAGTGTTAAACACCCATTTTTTCATGCTTTGTGTGTATAAAAAGATCTTCTATACTTTCCACAGTATGCATCCGATGAAGTGAGCTGTAGCTAATGAAAGCTTATGCTCAAATAAATTGGTTAGTTTCTAAGGTGCCAAAAGGACTCCTTTTCTTTTTACGAATACAGACTAACACGGCTGTTACTCTGAAACCTGTTATCATGTTATATGGAGTCTTTAACCTTTACATTTATTTTAATGTTATAACAAAAATAAGCAAGAGATCATTATTTAGTTAATTTAAAAGTCATCTACTATGAGCATTTGGATCAAATAATAAAAAAGCATAGCAAGATGTATCTTCTGTATAGTCTTGTAAACCTGAGGAAGTGTGCTGGAAGTGAAGTGATCTTTTAAAAGAAGTTTTTCACAAAATAGAGAGCAACAAATAAAATTTCAGAATGCTCGTACCTCCTTTGGGGTTTCTAAGGAAATAGAAGCTACATTTTAATTTTGTTTTTACTTAACATTTTAAAATATGAAAAACAAGAAACTCGTTGCAGCAACATGAAATATAAAACAATAATTTCTTGGAAATATATTAAAATATTGGATCATTTTCCAGTAATGTTTATTATTTCAAAATTGTTTGTGTACATGATTTACCTGTCATTGGAAGACTCTTTATACTCTCTTGGATTCTATTAACACAACTATTTTCAGGAAATCACATTCTCTCTCTATCTCTGTGTAAACAGGGATATGGAATATGATAGGGTTATAAACAGAAAAACCGGATATTCGTTCAAATCCAAAGGTAATTGTTGTTCATTTTAGTTTATTTATAGCTTTGAAGAAAAGGGATAATTTTTAAATGCAAAACTTGAGCCATTCTTATCTTTGTTCCACTTGGGACTGACATCATTTTGTGAAAATTCAAAGAATGTACAGTAAGGCATAGAGTGGGAAGGAGATCTTTGTGGAGAGATGATTAATGGTGTTTAAAAGAAGGAAAACAATTATGTAATAAATACAGCCCATGAGATTCAAAGTGAAGAAAGCATCACAGGTGCAGACTGTGAACAAGCCCCAAAAGAAAGAATATTGGACTCTTAAAGAGAAGATACATAGGATATATACGTAAGATACATAAGCAAACAGAAGATATATAGGATATCTCCTTTCATAAAGTCTGTGTTTGATAAATCAGTACATGGACAATTTAAAGGCCTAAATGTTTATAAACTCAAAAGAACATCCGTACTCCTGTAAAGTAGTACAAATAGTACAAGAGTGTTAATTTACATGAAGTGGGAAAGATGTGTGGGCTAATGGGTCAGTTTGTTTTTGACTTTTGCAAACTATGTGATTTCTGCCTCTCTTTGGTTTGGTTTTGTTCTATTTGTTTAGTTCCATTTTGTTCCATCTCAGCTACATAATTGTTCTTTTAGCCTGTAAATATTATGGTCAATCTCCAGCAAAGTTTAGATGAGGCCAGTCTAATGTAAACAAGTGTGTCCATGCCAAATAATGAGAGTAAGCATAGCCATCTCTTGTGATATTTCTTTCCCCCTTTTCCCAAATGTCCTTTGATTGCGAGAGCATTGCAAAGCCTGTCACAGTAGCACACAATTCTGAGCATAGTTTGACTGTCCATCTGGTATTTAGTCTTGGTGTTTGATGCAGGAAACATTCAGTAAAATGCAATGTGGAAATGGGAAGAAGATAGCTTCGGGGGCGTGTCCTGCCTCCTGCAGACTAGGTCCCTGATCTGCCACACATATCCACCAGGGCTGGCCTTACCATGAGGCGAACTGAGGCAGCCGCCTCAGGTGCCAGACTGTGTGTGGGGGGGGGGGGGGCAGGGGGATGCCACTAGGACCCAGAGTGTAGAAAATTGTGTCTGCAGCTGGTGCATATGTATTCTCTCTGCTCTACATGCACAGAGATGGTGGAGTGCTGTGCTGGAGGAAGAAGGGTATAAGAGACATAACAGGAGAAAAGGTAAGAGGGAATAACAAAAAGCAGCAGGAGCTGCAGGGAGAGAGGGGAGGAGGAGGAGGAGGAGGAGCCTCTTATGTTCCTCTCTTGCACCCCCAGGAGCCTGGGCTGATTAGCACCAGCTTCTCAGGGAGCTTCCTGTTTCCTGCTGCTTCCCTGAACCCACTTGAGGAGAACAAGCAGTCAACTGAAGTAGCAGGAGCCAGTTAGGCCCTTAAGACACTGATATCTTTCCTCACTCAGGCCCTGCTACCAGCCTGCTTATTTTCCCCCTTCAATTGAGTGTAGAGAGCCTCTGTAGCGGGCACAGAACAGCAGTCATGAGTGAAAGAAGAAAACGCCCCTCTGGGGCAGCATTTGGAAAAAGAAAGAAAGCAAAGGAAGCTTTTCTATCTGAGCAGGAAGGAGCTCTCCTGAGATACATAGACACAAATGTTCACGTTGAGCCTTCTGGCCCCCGTGCGGATGTGAGTGGTGAGGACATGCCTGATCTTCCTGTTAGTCAGAGTGCAGATGACCTGGCAGCTACTGCAGCATCCAGATCTCCATCTCAAATGGATGTAACCATGCACATTCCTGAAGAAAAGTGTAGATCAGAGAAGAGTGTGGTGGAGGCACAAGAAACAGCTGCTGCTGAGTTCAGTTCCTTAAGTCTAGATGATCCAGGACTGTGGACCCACTTGAGCAGTAGCCTGAGGGACTTCCTTGTACTGCATGAGCCACAGCAAGTGAAAAACTTCATGTTCCCCAAAGACAATGAAAATAGAAGTTTCCATCCAACACATTACTGGCGTGAAATCCCCAATGGTGACAAAGTGGAGAGGCCGTGGCTTATGTACTCAAAAACCCAGAATGCTGCATACTGTTTTTATTGCAAACTCTTCCAGTCTAATGTTCCAGCCACATTGGGTTCTACAGGAACAAAGGACTGGAAAAATCTGGCTAGAAATCTGGCATGCCATGAGAAGGCAGCAAATCACCAGAGAGCATTCCATAGGTGGAAAGAGCTTGAGATGAGACTAAGGTTAAAGGCCACCATAGATGATCAGCATCAAGACAAGATTGCATCAGAGTCTCTTTCCTGGCAAAATGTTCTGAAAGGCTCATTGCCATTGTGAGAATGCTTGCTACCCAAAACCTAGCACTGTGTGGCACTTCAGATCAGCTGTAAGTGCCAAACAATGGAAAATTCCTTAAAATTGTGGAGCTGATGGCCGAGTTTGATGCAGTACTCCAGGAGTATCTAAGAAGAGTCACCACCTAAGAAAAGTACACACACTGCTACCTTGGAAAAACCATTCAAAATGAGATCATTCAGTTACTCGCAACAAAAGTCAAACAGGAGATTGTGGCAGGTCTGAAGTCAGCAAGATATTACTCTGTTATTCTGGACTGCACCTGACATCAGCCATACGGAACAAATGACTTTAATGGTGTGTTTTGTAACAACAGAACCTAGTGAAAATGTCCCTGAAATGGTGACTGTCAGAGAGCATTTTCTAGACTTTATTGACATTGATGATACTACAGGAGCTGGTATGACAAATGTGCTTCTTAAAAAGCTGGAAGATATGGGAATTGCGATAGCTGACATGAGAGGTCAGGGCTACGATAATGGTGCCAACGTGAGAGGAAAGAACAGAAGAGTGCAGACATGGATCCGAGAGTTAAACCCTCAAGCTTTTTTTGTCCCATGCAGTTCTCATTCATTGAACTTGGTGGTCAGTAATGCAGCATCAGCTTCTAGTGAGGCTGCTGAATTTTTTAATGTAATTCAAAGCATCTATGTATTTTTCTCTGCATCAACTCATCGACGGCAAATTTTGAAGCAGTATCTGGGAACATCCTCTCTGACACTGAAACCACTGAGTGCCACACGATGGGAAAGTCGAGTGGAGGCCATAAAGCTTTTCAAACACCAAACTGGGAAGACAGATGATGCCATAGTTGCCATTATGAAGGATAATGCTATGACAGGAACTGTTCGTGGGAGAACAGTGGAAGAGGGAAATGGAATCACCAGAAACATACATAACTTCAAATTTCTGTGTGGCTTAGTGTTGTGGCATGACATACTGTTTGAAATAAATGTTGTAAGCAAGAGACTCCAAGGTGTTGACATTGATATATCTGGAGCAGTGGAACAACTGGACAAAGCAAAGTCATACCTACAGTCTTACCGGTCAGATGAGGGATTTCAAAACGTTCTGAAGAGTGCACAGAAGTTGGCAGAGGAACTTCACACTGAAGCTATTTTCCCACCCATTCAAGAATACAAGAGTCACCGAAGAAGACATTTTGATTATGAGGCACGGGATAATCCCATAAGAGACCCCAAACAAAAATTCAAAGTTTAATTCTTTAACCAGGTGCTAGATTGTGCAGTACAGTCAGTTGAAGAACGGTTCATGCAGCTCAAGGAACATAGCAGTATATTTGGGATGTTGTATGGTATTCCAAAACTCCTCACCATACCTGAAGAAGACCTACACCAGCAGTGCAGGGCACTAGAGACAGTGTTGACACATGATGACATGTGCAATATTGATGGGAGTGATTTAGGTGATGAACTGAAAGCCCTTTCAAGATACATTTCAGCAGGGTCAACTCCAAAGGCTGTTCTGGAATATATGTGCACAAATAAGATGACCACCCTCTTTCCAAATGCTTTTGTTGCTCTGTGCATACTTCTAACACTTCCTGTAACAGTTGCCAGTGGAGAACGCAGCTTCTCCAAGCTGAAGTTAATAAAAACACATCTACGCTCCATAATGACACAGGAGAGGCTGGTCGGCCTTGCAACCATCTCAGTAGAGCATGAGCTGGCCCAGGCTGTGGACCTTCAGGAAGCAGTTCAAATCTTTGCAACCAAGAAGGCACAGAAAGCACCACTTTGATTATTCAAACAGATAAAAATGCCAGTGTTTACTATGCAGACAAGAAAAGTTACATTTGCTGTTCAGGCATTTGAAAGTTAAGTGTTACTTAAAATTTTTGAACAAGGCATTTTAAGTTGTGAGTTCTCCTTTATTGGGGTAGGTAGCAGAGCAGTACCATGAGAGGAGTAGAAGAGGAAGAAAGCAGAATTGAGACCTTTCAAAGTTTTGGCCCAAGAGAGGGAGTATGGGGGCATCAGGTGCCCAAATGTTGTGGACTGGCCCTGACATCCACACAGATGAGGAGCACCATCTGTAAGATGGACGTGAGCGCAATGTAGCTTTCTTCTGATAAGTCAGTGGGTTCAGGTTCCCCTTTCTCTACTGTTGCCGAGTAACCTCCCATTCTGTCCCTAGTGCCCGAGTCTCCTTGCTCATCCTGTTGACCTGGTAGCCTTTCTTCGTTATGGCCTTAGTGCCTGAGTCCCCTGCTTCTCCCTCCAATTGTGGCAATTCAACTCCAGTACCAAGTCTCTCCTGCTTCCTCTGTCCCATTTCCCGTGCCTGGCCCCCACCCCCACTCTAGTCGATGCTTATCAACATCCATATCTGTTTGTTAGCTGTAGGACACGGATGGTCACTGTTTGGTACAAGATATTCACTACTAATATGGAATCTTCACATCCTTATTAGTCCCTAAGGAGCTAAGGGTGAGAGGGGCCTGACATTTTCCATTACCGAGGGGAGAGGAAGGAGTCAGGCTGATCTCCCCACTCCCCCTGCAAGAAATGTATCTGTTTTTGAATGCAGAGTACTTTCTCTGCCAGGGAACCCAAAACCATGTTCATTCACTGACTCTCTGTCTCTGGAAGATTTTTTCCCTGAGCTTCAGATGCGAGTGCTGTGGTGATTTGCAGCTGGAAGAGTTGCAGCATGCTTGGCTAAAAACTATTTTAAATAGCAGGTAAAAATATTAACCACTTCTCAGCTCTGGGGGTACATTCAAACAGTTTCCACCAGCACAGCCCCTCCATGTTTACATTTAGAGTTACTGTAGAATTGATCATAATGGCTAATGGGGGGAGAATCCAGATGCAGTATATTAACAACCGATGATTTATTCTGTATTTCTTGTGTAGAAAGCCAAGCTACAATTTCAAACTTTCCTGCCTTCTCTTATGGGTACTTTTACACTTCTTTTCTTTTTTTTTTTTTCCCTGATATAAAAACCCTTTAGTCACTGCCTTATTAAATCTGCTCTGTTGCCTGTTTACTTTATTTATTGGTAAATGCTTTCAGATTAATCTTTCCTTCTTGGGAGACAATCTCTCTAAAAGCTGGGCAAGAGCTAAGGAAAATCCACTAGACTGGATCTCTCCTCTTGCAGCCTAGGGTAGAATGTGGTGCAGAAACAAATTTTCCTCGAACACATAGATTCTATGGGACAAATACAGCCATTAGATAAACGTGATTAACTCCCTTGAGTTCAGCGAAGCTGCTTTCACTAAGACTGAATATAGCCTATGTCTTTACCTTAACCCATCTCTCAGTTCCTGCTTCCCATCTCTGGATCTGCGTAGTGTCCTTCCTTCCAAGATTCTTAATGGGACAGTGTGCTGTTTCCACACAAAACACTTTACCAAAAAAAGGTATTGAGGGCCCTGACTATATGTAGTTTACCTTCACATTATAAATTCCACACAATATATGAAACAATAGCAAATGTGTACATTAATGCTTCTCTTTTACTTCGATTTACTAGGAAATCTATACACTCAACCAGTTCTTTAAACTAAACTATAGGAATAGCAAAGTGGGAACAGATTTTAAAGAAATGCTTGGAGAAATCAATTCTTTGGGCACTGTTTTGAAAATGTAGTATCTACTGTCTTGTCTCATGTTTTGAATGCTCTTGTCTTTATGCAGGTCAGTTTAGTTAGATCCGAGCCTCAGAGTTTGTCACAAGTGGCAAACAATTTTCTTGAAGAATTTTGCTGCCATTTGGTAAATCTCCATAGTCCAAAATGTGTAAAGCTTCAAACTGCAGCTTTATTTTAGCACCGCCTTTCATGGTTAGGAAGTGTCAGAACATTGACCTGTTAATTGAACTTCTCCTGGGAAATCACTGGGTAAACGTGATTCATATGGTGTTTTTGCCTGTTAATTTCACAACTGGATTATTAGATGCAGTAGTCTCTTTTTTAAAAATCCTCCCTGTGGACAGAAGTGTAGGAGAGTTGTTCAGTGTATACTTTTGGTAGATTTTCAGCAGATGCTCCTTCAACTATGGGCTTTTTGGTCTCTATGACATCTTGATGGGGCTCAGCTTTCGTGGAAGTATAGTCTCTGGAGAGATGCTATACAGATGAGTCCCTCCCAGGTAGTCTGCCTTGGTGGCACACAGGTAAGTAGAATGCATTTTGGGGTTAGGAGGTTGCACACTGAGAATTTGCATCTTACCCCTTCATCCTGGAGGTGTGTCATGTATTCTCTCGCTGCATCAACTTTTGCAGAAAGGGTGGGGTCATGGCTCTATCTCCTTGGTATGTCTAGCACTGATAGCAGTGCCAACACTCCCTAATCTTTGCGCTCAGGACCGGGATCATGACTGCCCCAGTGTGTGTCTGTTCAAACGGGTGTCCTTTATGCTTCCTTTCCCTATTTGTTCATCATTGCCAGGCCCTAAATTATCCTGTTTTTAACCTCATTAACAAATAGCCCTATATGTTCTTAGCCAGGTACCATCTTTGACCTTGATCAACAGTAATCTGGCTGCAAAGCAAAATTTGACATAGAAAAATCAGGTTGTAAGAACTGTAAGAGATGCATTCTCTAAAGAATAATATCCTCTTCCTTCTATCAGCTAGAGTCAGCCTCAAGTACAGAATAATTGCTCAAAACCCCTTCATATTGACTCTTCATGTCTTCTGTTTTCCATTATCGGTCAACTGCTAAATATCTTAAAAGGCAGAGTCAATAATTATTAGAGCAAGCAAAAGCATTTCCTCAGGGTAACCAGTAGTTTCAGAAACTTCAGCTGTTCACCCTGCTTTGTCACCTATTTTAAAAAAAAGTGTCCATATTTCATTGCTATCTAACAAACAAACTTCTGCCCTCGATCCATTTCCTCTTGGGCAGTTTGCCAGAAATAACAAATTCAGCTTCAACTCTTTGCTTAAGAAGTTTCACTTTATTGAGTAGAGTTCAAGTGCAGTCTGTTACCCTAAACTAAGTGATAAAAAGGCCTTTGATGTTAGCTTCTTGAGTGACTTATATAGGCTAGTGCTTCCTGTAGGGAAAATAGGACACCATCTAAAGGAAATGTTTGATTTATCAGGTAACTCCCTCCCCAAGTTCAAAATTATACTGCAAATGCTTGACTGCCTTGTGGAAGAATTATACATGCACATAAATAAAGAGCCTGATCCTGATCCCATTCAGATTAAGGGGAGTTTTGCCATTGACTTCCATAGGACTATAATCAGCCCCAAAATAGTAAGAAAGCAGAGGATATGGTAATGTGGATATTCTGAATTCATTGCTTGTCGTCTTCTAAATGTAATTCCAAATATGGAGATTGAAAATCAGTCTCCTCTCCCTCTGGTCAGTGGAGAAACTGCTTCTGTTTGTACAGCATCAGTAGTTCGTACTAAGCTGGAGCTAAAATTCTATTATATGTGAGTGTTAGTTATGCATATGTGATAGGTTGTTTGTTAATTACTTATTTATTACATGCCATGTTATCTGGAGTTATTTTTTTCCTGCAAGTTTGACAAGGTAAGATTTCATTATAGCCCCAGCTAGCTCCTACTGGTCAGTGGGAGCCCCCGCCCTCCCCACCCCTGATACCAGTGGGAGCAGGTTCAGGCCAAATAAAACACTAATTACAGAATTAAGACATATCTCAGTCTGCATCTTAATTCTGAGTGCTTTTAGTTTTATGCAACTTTATTATAAGGCAGTTAATATGTCAACATGTGGAAAGTCTGCACTAGAGGTTGTCTCTAGTACAAACACACAAACCTGTGTATCTGTAGAGTCCCTTCTGTATGTCTACACTACTGCGGTAAGTCAACCTACACTGTGCATCTCCAGCTACATGAGTAATGTAGCTGGAGTCGATGTACCTTAGGTCAAGTTACTGCGGGATCTACCCTGCGGGGGGTGGACGGGAGAAACTCTCCCGTTGACTGACTTTACTCTTCTCCTCAGGGGTAGAGTACAGGGGTTGACTGGAGAGTGATCTGCTGTCAATTTTGTGGGTCTTCACTTGACCTGATAAATCGACCGCTGGTGGATCGATCCCAGAGCGTTGATCCCGGCTGTAGTGTAGCCATAGCCATATGTGAGAGTAGCTCATGGGCTGTGATCACAGCCTGCTCACTTCTGCTCCTCCCCATCCCTCCTGTTCAGAACTAACAACCTATCGATGAGGGGATTTGTGAAGGGACCTGGTTCTAGTTAGGGCTAACGGCACCAAAATGAAGTGATTTCCAATAGGTTACTGGCTGTGGGTTTGAATCCTGATATGGCATGTTAGCAATTCAAAAAAAAAAATTAGGATGGTTGTAAGAACTGTGACAGACTAGTTTTTTGTGGAAACGCTTTGTGAAATCAATTTCACCAAAATTTCATTTCAGAGGACAAAAGGGAACAAGTGTTCGGACAATATCTATTTTGATATTTCTGGAACTAAATGTTTCCATTTTTCCTTTCAAATAACTTTTCCCTTCAAATCTTTATTCTGTATTATATTTATATAATGTAAAGTAAAAAATTTCGATTGAGCCAGAGCTATTTTTAAAGTTTTCTCCTGTGGAAAATTTTGAAATCTTCAGGCTTCATCCCAAATTGGAATGCAAACAGATTTCAAAAATCCTCCATGCTAGTGGAGGGAGTTAGACAGTGTTTTTAGATGCATCTGTGCTAACTAGAGCAGGAAGAGAGTGATTAATTGTATAATTCTGCCACTGCAGCAGTAGTACCTTACTCTGCCAATAGTCCTCCCACTGGCTTCAACTTCCCATGAAGTAAGGTACTACTCAACTGGAGTAAGGGGGTCAGAATCCAGTACTAAATGAATGGATTAGATAATAAATTAACTCTATTTCCCTAAAGAGGAGAAAAACCACACAATTTCCTGCCTATCCAAAAAATCAGTCACTGGTTGGATTGTGCCACCTTGGATTTGCGCCAAATGTTCAACACTGGCTTGGTTGGACGGGGTTTATGTCATGAACAGGGTTGGCTACTCAGGGCAGTTTAGATCAGTTATTGCAGCTAAGTTCCCTGAGGACTCTTTGGAGGCTGCAAGTGGGTTCTGGGGGAGGCTGGCTGGCTTGACAAGGATTTCCAGCAGCACTCAAAATCCCTAGTCATTCACCTCTGTGCTTCTGACTTTAGTTGTGACACTGACACAACCAAACCAACAGGCACAAATGAAGCCATTGGCTAGAGCTTTCTTTCTTTCACTGCTGCTGAAGCTGCTCTGCTTAAATCATAGAATATGAGGGTTGGATGAGACCTCAGGAGGTCATCTAGTCCAATCCCCTGCTCAAAGCAGGACCAACACCACTTAAGTCATCCCAGCCAGGGCTTTGTCCTTCCATGATGCATTCTGGCACTATTCTTGAAACATGTACATGGTTGATTTCCGGTGGCCCACGTACTACCGAGTATAATCCTCTGATGGTGGCATGGCTGTTTGTTGTTTCTGTCTGTGTCCCTGAAATATCAGGGCAGGGTCTTCATTTCCTGGCCATTTCACAGGCAGCCTCACCTACGTTCCCCATCTTGTGGATGACAGCGTCCAGAGTCAGAGTTATGTTCAGTGTACAGAGGTGCTGTTGGCAAAGGATACTTCTTGATGAGGTCTTGTGTTTGTATGAGAAATGCATCAGTTTGGGGTGAAAGGATGCTGCAGTAGCCCCCTGGATAGAGTATATTCCTTTCCTGCAATATGTCTCCATCAGCCAATATAAACAGGCAAATTTAAACCAAGAGGCAGGTTTTCCCACACTCTTCTCAGCACTTCCTTTTGTGCTGTCTTGTTGGTTTCTTTTATCTCCATGAGTTCTTCCTGTCACCAAGTGTGTGCCTCATGGACCCAACACAGTTTTCTGCTGAGTGCTGGGGACCTATGGTAGCAATGGTATTTAGCAACAAGTGAGCAGAGCAGTGGCTGGGTACTGCAATCCCACATGACAAGCAGGTTAGACAAATACCTGTCAGGGATGGTCTAGATAATACTTAGTCCTGCCATGAGTGGAAGGGACAGGACTAGATGAACTCTCAAGGTCCCTTCCAGTCCCACGATTCAATGATTCTATGACAACTGCCTTCTGAGAATCCTGATGGCTGGGTTCACAGCTAGAGAGAGTCTCAAGACATACGCATTTTTAAGAAACATCAAGTACCACCCACCCTCAGCTTTGAAAATCCTTTCATTTGTCTTGGCCTCTAGAAGGGAAATATAGGTTTCCTGTTGAACACGCAAGACTCTCCTTTTGAAAATCCCTCAGCGCTAGTCTACACCTGGGCTGCAGAGACTCTTGTTCCTTCTGCAAAGCTTTTTCACCTACCCATGGAAATACAGCCCATCAGCTGGGTTAAGGGGAACATTCATGTCTGTCTTGTACTGGCCTACAACCCAGCAATACCTGTCTGTATTCTGAAGGGGAATAACATTAGGGTTCTTAGATACATGGAACCATATTTCCCCCCATCAAGAGATGTGTTTTTATCAAGCTAGTTGCTTAAGGAAACATTAAAATGCTGGAAACCAGAGATGTGAACTGCTGAAAGCCTTGGAAGTTCTTGGAACCAATTCATTCATCTGACTGCAGGCTCATCCTTATCTCAAAGTGTATTGTGATTGTGTTGTCAGCCTGTCAGGTGCATATTTGGAATAGGAGCAAATGGGGTTTACAATGATTGTACAAATACATAAACCTGTTACAAAATTTCAGTAGCAAGATCTAAATCTCATTTCCTAAATCAAGTAAGATATGGCAATGGCAAAGCAGGACTGCTTTTCTCACTACACTCTGATCTTTGCATGAGATGTTTAAAATGAAGTCCATTCTGCCCATCGTATACAGGGCTTCTTCAGAAAGGGTAGGTGATAAAATCATGGTGTCCTTGCCAAGACTTACATCTGCGTGCAATAAAGCACGTTCTAATGCCTGAAAGGTTTTATAAGCCCCCAGGAGCTGGGTTTATCACACAGAAGAATCAACAGTTGTTATTAACTGCTCACATGTTCAGCTCAGTCTGAATCCATTTAAGCTCCCGGAAACCTCTAGTTCACACTCAGCAGGCACAGAGAGATGCAAGTGTAGTCACTCCAACATTAATGTTACAGGATTTCATTTGCATAGTCACTCCTAGGCCACATGTGAGCTATTATTGTGAGTGCACAATGGCATCACACTAATTACACAAGGTATATTCTGTATATGTGAAGAGAAGCAGGATAGTCTTACAATAACAGGAGCTCTGCTTTATGGCTGCTAGATTACTTCTGCCTAGTAGCAGGGGAAAGGCCTCAGAAAGGCTTAAGATGGGGGTTGTGATAAACCTACCAAGCATCTTCTCCATCCATAGGCTGCCCCCCGCCCTCCTTTTTGGTTTTCTGTGCACTTGGGTGTTAGGGAGCAAGCATGAGAAGAGCTTGAGACTTACTTGCACTGATGTGGAGGGAGGATCAAGTCCAGTGGCTGCCCTTATTTGCATATGCATATAGCGGCTCATACTTGTGATGGATCATAGCAATCTTCTGCTTTCTGTTACACATCACAAAAGTTATTTCAGGCTGAAGTCAATCAGCTTGCTGGGTAGTTGGCAATTTTTCTTTGCTAAAGGCTAAAAAAAATAAAATTGCATAATTATAAAATACCAGTATATGCATGAAAGAACAGAAGAAAGGGAGAGTGGAAGTGTCAACAAAAGTCCCAGGAGAAAGTTTCTCATTCTATTTCCAGCCCCCCCCCCCCTTTTTTTAAATAGGGTCAAGAGATTTCGAAAAGCATCTGCACTTGTGGGTGTCAGTCCAAACTGAACCAAACCACTGAACGTTTTGAGGTTCACCTATTACTAGGCTCACTTTGAGACAGTTTTAATTAGAAGTGGCACCAGCTTGCCCAACAACAGAGGTATGTCTACATTGCAGCTGGGAGTGAGCCTTCCAGCCCGTGTCAATAAGGCCCACTCGTGGGAGTCTGCCTTAGCATGCCAATGGTACCAGTGTAGATGCTGCTTTGACATTACAGGTCAAGCTGGAGCTCGGGCTCTTGAGCCTTGGGAAGAAGGTTGGGATAGGGAGTGTAGGTGTCTTGAGAGCCTGAGCTCCAGTCCATGCTGCAATGTCAAAGCCATGTCCATGGTGCTATTTTTAGTGCGCTAGCACAAGCCCCACTAATGCAAGTCTGTCCACTTGAGCCAGGAGGCTTGCTCCCAGATGCAACATAGACATACCCCAAGTTTGGTTCCAGATGCAGCTCCTGATCCAGTGTTCCCCAAAGCTCAGGGATGCAGATGTTCAGCAAGTAGCAGGGATAGTGTTTGATCAGTCCAGCCCAGTGCTGCATGTACTTCGTTAATAACCCATGCCTATTTCTTAAACTGGTGTCACTCTTACAGGGGGAGTCAGCATGTGCCTGTGGAGGGTGTCACTCTTGCTGGGGGTGGGAGTGTAGCCTTCTCCAAGGTGGTATTAAAAGCTTGAGGCTTTGTCTTCCTCTGCCCTCACTCGTTTTATAGGGGAGGTGGTGCTCTCATCTGTGGCCATTCATGCCAGTTACTGACACACAAGGAGGAGGCTGCATTGCAGGTCTGGAGGTAGAGCTGGTCAAAAGAAAATTGTCCACACTTTTTAAGGGGAACAACGTCTTTTTGGCCAGGAATTCTGTAAAATGTTTGCATGGTCACATTTTTTTCCCTTCTTTCTTCAGCCCCTCCTCCCCTGCAATCAAAACAAAAATTTGTTTTATATTGGGGGGGGAAGAAATCATTGAGGTTTTTGTGTTTTTAGGTTTTTTCCCCCCGTTGACTCACTTGTTTGTCTTTTTCCACTGCAAAAATTAGAAGAAAAAAGTCAAAATCCCCATAAAAACCTCAAAGGTATTTGGGGGAAGGGCCTGAGAAACTAACAAAACCAAATCATTTTTCATTTCATGTTTTGATTTGTTTAGATGAAAAATTTCAAAACAAATGAAAGCTTTGTTTCTTTGGAAGGGTTTTATGAAAATGGAATTCTATTGCTCAGCGAGCCCTACCCACAGACTTCCTGCCAATGTTCAGACAGGCCTTACCGGAGATCATTGGTGCCTGGATGTAGCAGGACTGTGCATGTGCATGCTTTTTTGTCTGATCCCTCTCCTAAATTGCCTTTCCTGTGTCCCGCACCCCAGTCACTGGGGGGATATAAAGGGTGCCCAAGGGTCTTGGAGCATGCAGTATTGCACATGTGCAAGTGGAGCAGCTTTTTGAACCCCTTATGGCTATGCTACTTGCCAATAAAGATTCTTTGTATAAATCCACATTAAAAGTGGCAATCTGAATCCAAGGAATTATCAGTTATTCTCTGTTTGAAATATCTCCATAGCTTCTGTGACTGCTTATTTGATCTTGAACACTTTGATTAATACAATTTAAAAATGTAAGGGGTCTTGATAATTGCACTGAGCATTAGAGTTTTATGGGTATACATGAAACCTAATGAACAAAGGGAAAGGTTACTATTTACTGTAAACATTTATATATATAAATGTCACATGAAAGGCTGCTGGATTAAAGAATTACACCGTATTGCTGAGTGCCTGGAAAAAATCACTTAAGCATTATGTTAGCCCTTGGCAGAATATATTGCAATATATACTGTTTAAGGAATCTACATCTCTGTGTCTGAAATGACTCTTAGGACTCTGTGTACAGACTCAAGTACAGGAATCTTTGTATAGGCTAGTAGAAATAGACTCTCTCCTGTGTGTGTGTGTGTGTAAGTAAGACCATGTAAGGGCACAGAAGGCCTCAATGTACCTCAGCACCCCAATAACCAGCGTTGCTAAAGAAATTACTTCTCTGTAAATATTTTTGGCCAGGTATGCAATTAGGATGGGGGCAAGAGACAGTAGATTCACCATCCTAGTGCTCCTCTTCAGCTGCTGCTGATCACGTACACATTTCCTCACAAAAGCTCAAAGGAAACTTGAAATTAATCCACTCAAAATCTGCATTCATGATGGCACAATCCTTAACCAAATGCACGTAGCCTAAAAGTGAATAGTCATCTGGCGATTCCTGCAGCCCTCAACCAATACGCAATGTTTATGGATTGACAGTTGGCAGCCTTTACTCATACCTTCTCAAGTTGTTTGGATTGTTTAATTAAGGCATGGGTTTAGCTGGAAATCCTGCATCATGGCATAACAAATACCATTGCCTTTTACAGGCGCTCTCTCCTCTGCACCAGCAGTACCACATTGGTCTTCCATGCCTCATTCTTCTTGATTGCACTGATTATTCTTGGGCATATAAAAAGAAAAAAAAAAGACATTTGAAAAGCAAAGAAAGAGGACCTGGGGATTGTGGGACTTCATGGTTGTCTGAACAAAACAAATTAAGAACTCATTTCAAGTGTGGGAAGCATACATCAAAGATTTCATAACAGGAAGATATTCAACAGGGTTTGCACTTTCAGGTGGAGTCAAAGCAAAAGGGAGAGATCATTACCCATTAGTTCTGCACTTAATACTGTATGTCACTGCTTTTCTGAGATATAGTTAAAGTTGAGAGAGATCCCTTGCATCTGAACAGAAGCAGGTTAGTGCAATGGCTTGGAACCTGGAAATACCTGTTGGCAGAGGGAAGGCACTAGTATGAAACATAAATGTCCTCTTTAAAGAGCAATCAGTGGCAAGGATTGCCCGCAAAGGTCCCTTCCTCCCCTCAATGTCACTGTGATTTGTAGGAATGATCAGTTCCATCAGTAATAGAATACATCATTAGAGAAGCAGGACAGAGTTCAGACTTGAAGTATGTTTTCAGCACTGGCTTAAGTTGAACCTCCCCATGCCATTTTGGTGGTTTCGCTGCACTGAATTGTCTAAAGGCAGTGCCTTCAGAAAAGCCAGTTTAGTGTGACAGTCTGGTGATAGGAACATAAATCTCTTAAGGTAGGGTAGGAGAACTGAAAAACAGGAAGGAAGGCTGGCAAAAAAGGGTGAATTTGAAGAGAAAGAAATAGGGGTGGGATGGGCCAGCTCCAGACACCAGTGTTCCAAGCAGGTGCGTGGGGCGGCAATCTGCAAGGGGCGGCAGTCCAGCGGCAGCCTCTCTCTTCAGCTGCCCGCAGTGGCAAATCGGTGGCAGCTTCTATCTCTTCAGCTGCTCAAGGTGGCGGCAATTCGGCATGCTGCTTGGGGCAGCAAAAAACGGTAGAGCTGGCCCTGGGGGAGAGTAAAATGTAAAAGTGAATAGAAGGGGTGATCCTTAAACATTTAAAAAAACCTTTTCCACATATGTGATAATGTAGTGCGGCAGGCACTCACCACCATGGTGCCTCCTGCTGGTCGTCTGGGAATTAGCTCAGTTCCAGCCTCAGAGTGCCTCCTGCTGGCCAGTGTCTTCCTACTGGTGCCTGCTTCCTGGTTTCCACCACTTGTAGCACTTCTGGCCCCCTGTCCCTCCCAGACCCCGGTGCCCCTTTCCTCAGGGTGCTGCCCCACAGCAGTGCCCCCACACTCTGGGTCTTCCTTCCCTGGGGAACCCCAATCCCCTAAGCCCACCTGGCCTCAGTGATCCACTGCCAGTCCTCCTCTAGCCCCTTCCCTCAGGTTGCAATCTGAAGTAGCCACTCATCATCAGCAAAAGGGTTGGACCTGCTGCCTTTCTAGCCCCAGCTGCCTCCCTGCAGTCCTAGTGCCTCCCCTGGCCTTTAGCAAGGCCTCAGCCTGGGGACTCACCAGGCCGGAGTTCCTCAGGTACCCTGCTTGCTCTCCCAGGCAGCCTGGCCCTCTCTACTCCTCAGCTGGAGCAAGAGTCCTTTCTCATACTCTCATCCTGCCCTTTTATCAGGGTCAGCTGGACCCTAATTGGGTGTGGCCACACCTGTGGCTGTTTACCCAACCAGCCTCCCCTGGCTGCTTTTAACCCCTTCCTAACCAGAGCGGGGTGACCATCCCGCTGCAGATAGTCACTTCTTACCTACATAATGGAGGCCTCATGAGGCTAGTTCTTTCTTCCAGGAAATTGCTTAAACTATTTTAACTATTATTTTCACTCCTTTTGGTGATTTATGGAGCCACTCCTTTAAACATCACTGCTAGACTGTATGCAACAGTATTACAGATGAATGAACCAATCATAAATAGGCTGAATAACATGAATATCAATTGTATTCAGCAAGGCAAATCTGGCCCATGTATAATTCAGTCTATATATCATCTATTTGTTGGTTAGCAGTTCTGAAGCCTAAGATCAGCTGCCTTCAGGAGAGAGTAGCAGGACCTGTGCAAATTGAATTCAGCTGGATGAGAGGATCAGCTTCTCTTCCAGTGCCTGATCCCACTTACCTGTTAACATTATGGGAAAGTCAGAATGCGGAGCCTACTCCTTTCATGTTCCTTGGACCTGGATAGGTGCGGATCGCTTCCTTGCTCCCAAGTCCTGAAGGGTAGGGAAGGTAAGACAGAGGGATGTGGAATAAAAAACTCTGTTGTAGCCCCACTGCTTGTCCTCCTCAAAAGAGAGGCAGAGCAAAGTTTCTCTCTTCTTGGGGCTCTCTTTTCCTGGGGACTTAAGAGCCACATCATGTACCTCTATTCTTGTGGTTACTCCACACCCTTAAGCCTTTATGGAAGGGAGTGAAGAAGAGGTGTGGAGTGTGTTCACATCTCTGCACATGTTTCCAGATTTCACCTCTTGAATCCCAACCCTTCAAAAGGCCCAGGTTTCCCATCCGCCCACATCTACTTAAGGAGCGTCTTCTAGGGGAAGACTTGAAGGCGCTGAGCCCCTCATCGCTACAGAAGTCTTTGGGGCAGCAGTTGACTGGTCCTCTCTCTTAGACTCCTCAGGGGTAGTCAACTGGCCTACCCCTGTTGGCATGTTTTCTCCATAAACCGTCTTTAGATGAAAGAAATATTGAGTGGGATTTCTGGATTCGGGGAGGTTCTGTCTGGCATGTGGGAGCTGGATGATATACAGTTGTGGGGGTCCAATTAAAATCTGTTAATTTAGACCCCCACATTTAGAATATGAAAATCTTCCATACATCAGCCTAGTCGCCCATCACTGCTATACAGTATCCAGTATCTCTCTTCTCATTCACTTTGTTTTGTTTCTGCCTGCTCTCTCTCTAATGCAGCAGGGATGACAGGAGTTATAACAGGGGCAGCATCCATCAGCAGCCCTTGTTAAAGGACTAACCTTGCAGATACCAAAAAAAAAAAAAAAAACCCCAAAACACCACCAACCAAAAAAACCCCAACCCCAAAGAAACAAACAAACAAAGTAACAACCCCACAGTAGTGTTTAACTAGCCACTGCAGAATCATTACTGCTTTTGAAATATATTCTTACATAATCAGGAGCCAAGAGAAGAGTGGTCTGAAATCTTCAGGGAAAAAATATAAATAAGAAAATGCAACTAGTTATGAGTGAGGTCCGGTTTTACCCCACAATTTACAGCTGGGCTGGTGGGATGTTACAGGGTCAAATGACCTGCCCAAAGTCACACAATGAGTGTGTGGGTTAACTGAGAAGTGAGCCCATAGCCCTCCTGGTCCTTGTCCTTTGCTGTCACAACTAAACCCAAATTACCTTCAAATATGTAGAGATGTACCTTGTCAGAACAGAATTTCTGGACTTGTCCTAGCTGAGTTCCCTCACCTGCCTGAATTAATTAACACTTAGTCTTTATAGAATCCTTATTTTTGGTCACATGAAAAGCCTTCTAAGTTTTTTTTTTTCTTCCCCATTTAACTGAAAGGAACCGTTGAACCAGGAAACTGGAGGTCTTTCTGAGATTTCCCTGTCATGGCAAGTTGTCAGGAAACCTCCAGTAATTGTTTTTACTCTTATATCAATTGCATCAACTCAGATCCATCAACTTTACTGTCCTACCATTTTTACCTTTCAGCAAGATTGTAGCAACATCTCATTTGCCTGCTGCTAAGGGAAGCATAAGAAAACTGATTAGCCTTTGTGTGTAATTTCATTGACATACAAATAACGCAACCAATTAGAATTCTAAATCCAAATGACTCATTATTGACTATTGGGCTTCAACTCTTTTTGATGATACAAATTATCTGAACATAGAGATACTGTGTGGAAGGAGTCAGAGGAAATTATATTTGAAAGAATAACTAAGTTACTGGCATAGGCCTTGATCTTGAAAACACACACGTGCTTAAGTGCTGACATGAGTAGTCTCGCTGAGACAAAGTTACATCTGTGTGTTTGCTGAATCAGGACCACAGTACTCGGTGTATAGTCTACATCTTGTGATAATTGGCTTTAGGTTTTTTTTGGGGGGGAGGAGGTTTTTTATATATCTTATTATTTGAAAAATATAATAAATGTTCTTGATAAGACATGTATAATGCACGCTACATTCAGAAGTTTTAGAGAGGTTTGGTATACTGTATCAGTATGATGTTTGTGTGTGATACCATAAGAAATGGGGGTCAAATTCAGATCTGGTGGAAGGAAGTGTAATTTGGTTGAAATCAGGGACAATTTCAGACATGATGTAGCGGTGGGTGACTCTACTGTGTTTTTAGGAAAGTAAGAGATGGAAAAGAATTGAATATATGTTTTTTTTTGTTTTTGTTTTTAATGGAGGAGGTAATATACCAAGATTATGGTATCAGTTGTAAGTGGTAACTGAAAACTGAAGGGGTTTGGGAAATTCTTATGTTCCAGAATCAACTCTCAAAAGAGTGTCGAATAAATGTTCATTAGTGACACACCCTAATCCAGCTCTGGTTTCTGGAAGTAGAAGCACAGGAGACTTGTTTCTCTAATCTCTTTTGTTTTTAGGATAAGAACAAGTTATAGTGATGGGTGATGCTCAAAAGGTTCAGAGATTTGGTCTGTATAATCCCTGAAAATCCAAATAATTCCTGCAGTTTTCCTTTCCTTTTCCCTAGCCAGACTTCCTGACCTGATTACAAACCCTGCTGGTTTCCCACTTTGGAAGAGGCCCTGATCTGGACCAGCTGCCTCTGTTGGGGTGACCAGATAGCAAGTGTAAAAAATCGGGACAGGGAATGGGGGGTAATAGGTGCCTATATAAGAAAAAGCCCCCCAAATCAGTATTGTCCCTAAAAAATTGGGATATCTGGTCACCCTAGCCTCTGTTCTTCTGCATTGTTTGAAGAAGCTTGGCACATCTTCCATCTTGGTTACCAACTTCATAATTTGTGTGCTTTTGAACTTCCCTAGTATTTGATAGATGCAAAATGTATTACGTGCCTCTGACCCTGGGGGAAGGCCAAGAGTATGCAAAATTTGAGACAGCAGTCAGCGCAAGAGAGAATGTCAGGTCTGCTAAGACACAGATGTGGACTTTGCAGGATATCAGCAAATGCAAGAAGGGTCTTTGGGAACAGATTGGGTGAGGTGGCGATATACCAGGTTGATCTGAGTCTTCAAAAAGGTTTGGTTCTGTTTAACCTTTGTGAGAAAAGTCAGGGTCAAGATACTTCTGTCAATGTACTAATATATAATATAGTAAGTGTGACTTTTGGGGGAACTAACTATATCTTTTTGTGGGTCTTGATAAGCCTATTTCTGGGACACATTCTCTTCTTAGCACTTCCAGATCTTTTTGATTGTGTCAGACCGAGAGATTAGAACACCACAGCAACAATAATGTACATAATCCAACAATGCAGCAAGCCATTGTAATGGAAAATTTGGATTTCTAGCATATCCTGAGGATAGGGCAGTACAATGCCAGTTGGGAAGGTACCTGTATAGACTCTTCCAATTCATGCACAGGAGCAAAGGAAATTATATAAAAATATTGAAGAGTGAATGTGTTCCAGAAGACACTTTCTTTAGCAAATATCAGGAATTTCAGTTACAAACTTGCTTTAATATTTACTTCCTTTAAACATCTATTTTATACCGATCTGTAGCTGCTAATTTAAATCCATTGACATCTTGTGCACCCTATTTGACAGAAAACAATTTGTAATGACAGAACAGGGCATGATTGTCTGAAGTGAAGTCTTTTTCAACTTGAAGGAAAATTTGATAACTCCACATTCTTTTCAGTGTTGTATGTGATAAATCCATGATAACATCGGGAGAGTACTGGTGTGTGTGTGTGTGTGTGTGTGTACATATACACAACCAAGTACTTTCCTGATGTTATCATGGATTTATCACATACAACACTGAAAAGAATGTGGAGTGTGTGTGTGTGTATATATATATATATATATATATATATATATAATGTCATCTTTAACACCGGTGTCACTGGTGAAGTGTAATTTAGGACAGCTGTTGTGGTTTGTAACATTGTGCTCTGTCTTTCATTGTTTATTTGTGCCTCCCTGATAGCTGAGTGATGGCAAGTAAATGGGACTGAAGAGGATAAGGTTACAGGAAGGAGGTGATGTGAGATACTCTTATACCTGAAATCAATCGGAGCAGGTCAAAGGTACAGTATTCTATAAAGAGCAATAAGACTATTCCTGTTTGTTAGCCATTACTTTCATAGTGGAGTGAAGGAAAAGATAGCGCCTCTTCAGCCCCGTTACAGTACGGAAGCGGTCCATTGCTCATCTAAGCTCCAGTAATTGTTTATTCAAGCTGACATGGGAATAAGGACATAAAAGGAATGGCTGGAAAGGAAGAAACCACTTGACCTAAAAATCCTGTCCCCCTTTAAGTTTATCTTAGCCCCAGTTCTCTGCTCTGTCACCGTATCCTTTAATCCCTTCTCTCTCCATAAAAGTGCCAAGATGTCTCCCACTTATACTACAGTACTTGTTTCCATGATCTTATTTGGCAATTAATTCCGTAAGTTTATTACTCTGACCTTGAGTGAAATAGTTTTGTCCTGTATATACTTATTTTTTTCATTATTTTTGAATGTGACTCCTGATTTTTGAACCCCTCATTAAACTGCTGTGAGCAGTTTAAATGCTTACATTTTATCAAATCCCTTTGCAAGCTTTGAGTCCTGTTACTGGGTCATTTCAAAGTCATCATTTCTTCAGGGGCAGTAGATTATTCAGAATTTCTTCATAACAAATATTCTCTTGGAAGCATGATAAAACCTGGGATCATCTGTTTGCCCCATACAAGTAGGGTCTGATTCTGCCATTCTTGTTCACATTAAGTAGTACTTTACTTCATAAATATTGGGACCATTTGTGGAATAATGTACAACTCAGTGTGTATAAGGGGAGGAGAACTGGGCTTATAATAATCAGGATTGTCATATATTCTGTTCTCTCCAGGACAATAATATCCAAAAACATAGACTCTGTTCTGATCTCATTTACAGCAGTATAAATCAGGAGCAATTCTACTGTCTTCAGTATATTGTGTGAATGAAAAACCCAATGTAACTGTGGTCAGAATAAGGGTCTGATATTTGGATGTCTAATCATTCTATTCTGAAGTATCTATAGTCTTTTTTATATGTATCTCGTTTTCCTTTTTGAAGTATTTTTCAATTAATAATTTTAATAAAATATCCATGAATAAAAATAAATGGCAGATATTAAATATCCAGTTACTGCACATAGAAATAGTACAATGGATTTACCTTCTATTCTCTTTCAGGCATTCCACTCTATAGTTATAGCAGGTAATAAGACACTAAAGAGTGATTTCCTCTACCCTCTCCCATTACTGTATCCATTCACTAGACTGACTTCTTCAAGTACTTCTGTAAAATAAACTCTCCGTTCAGATCCTTTTAATATCTCCAACAATTAGTCTAACAAAATGCATCTATTTTAGTGAAGATTGAGTTGGCGTAAGAGTATAATTGAGGGTGCAAAATGGACACATGAATGGTTTCCCAGCTGGAACTGTTTTGAAGTTAGTGCAAAAGCTGATGATGATCTCCTAATGCACATCGCCAACCCAAAAAAAAAAATAAAAAGAAGAAAAGGGCTTACACCACTGAAGTGGTATTTACTATTTTTTATTTCCTTTCTTAGCTTACTATCAGCCGTGGGAATTTACAAGCATTCCAAAGAGGCTGAGGAAATCCAGGAAACCACAATGACAGCTCTACTTGAAAAGACCATTATATGATAGTTACTTGAGAGAGAAAATATAGCATATTTTACCCCATTCATGAAAGATTAGAAATATCACTTATATTAAACTGTTTGGTTTAATAAATGAGTTAGTTTTAATTAGAGCTGGTCGGGAATTTTTTGATAGAATGCTTTTTGTTGGAAAATGCCAGTTTGTTGAAACCAAAACTTGGTGCAGGAATGTAGCAGGTTCAACAAAGTTTTCAAGCGGGGTTTCTGAGGTACAGGATGGAATATCTAGTCACAGAGGAAGAGAGGCAGACAGACAGATACCAGAAAAGCTTGGGGGCACTCACCTGGGTCTTGGGAGGCCTATATTCAAGATCTTTATCCAAATCAACTAGAGTGGGGATTCAAACCTGGGTCTTGCACATTGCAGGGGATTTTCTAATACAAGGCTATTTGGAGGCCCCCCATCTGTGGGTGTTTTGTGTGTGGGGAGGAAACTTCAGAAGGTTTGTTTTGTCCCAAAGTGCAACAGAAAATTTTTTGAAATCTTGAAAATTTTTGTGGGACAGGAGAACTATTTTCCTACTAGCTGTAGTTGTAATGCATTGCGGGAAGATATTTGTTTGCATCAACTGGGATTTTCCATATAAAGGTCATAGTGATTGACTTCTTTGAGATATGGCTATGTTATTACTCATGTCTTGCTGTATCATGTGCAAACTTTTTGAAATGTACCATTTGTTTTTCTCTTGAAATAATTTACATTTTATAGGCAAGAAACCTCCTCAGAGAAATTACTGGTTATTTTTCCATCCGTATGTTTAACAATGAGCTTGGTGTGATGCTGTGTATAAGAAAGATGACCATTTGTATAATTGTTTCTATGACTGTTAAACAATTGCAACAAATCTTGTACAACGTATATCATGTAAGGTGTCAATGGAAAAGTTACGATTTGCTAAGTATGATTATCCTGTTTATATGCATGTATCATCTTTATATGTGAAGTTATGAATATTGGCTATGGACTTGTATCTTAAACATGTGTTGTATTCCTGGGTGACACCCCGCAGACAGAATTTACATCAGGGCTAGACAGCTATGTGTTGATGGACCATCAAGGACACTCCACTCTCATGCAGCCCAGTAGGTCTCGCTGCGGATGCCTCAGACAGCAGGGAGCCAATGGCCAATCCCCTGTGATTCAGCAAAACATGTAGGGGCATGTGATATGCTCATGTGATCTTGGCCAGTAACTTTCCACAGGCAGGGGCTGTGGGCTTTGTTTGGAACAGTACATTCCTAAGAACATGACAGAGGATATAAAAAGACACTCGAGACACCTCCATGGTGCCTCTTTCCTGCTCTTATTCTCTGGATTGTGGATTAACAACTAAAAGGAGCACCTTGAACTATGGACTGAGCACCTTCCAATCTTTTGGAAATTGCCAGAGATACTTCTAAAGCCAGCAGTCTATTTCACCACTACTACAAACCTGATATAAGGACTTTGCAATCATTTGTATGTATATGATCTATTAACCATTTATAACTCTCTTCTTTTCTTTTATTATTGAATCTTTAGTTAGTTTACTAAGGATTGGCTGACATTGTCATATTTGGGAAAGGTCTGAGATTCATATTGACCTGGGGATAGAAAGAATCTCTCATATGATTAAATGGGTTTTCAATAACTTCTCACTATATTAGATTGGGTTGCCTGGATGGGAGCTAAGGGCTGGAATGCCTAAGGGGAACTGTGTTTGGCTTCTTGTTAACCAGCGTGGTACTGCAGAAGCTCTTTTGTTACTGGTCTGGTGAATCTAATTATGGAGTAAACCACTAGCTTTGGGTATTGTCTGCCCTACTTCTTGCAGTCTGCCCTGCAAGAGTGTGTCATTATCAGTGTGGTCTATCACAGGCAGTCATACCTGGTGTAAGAGCTTTAGCTGGATAAGCACCCAAACATTCTGATACTTTTAATTTTTTTTTAAATCCTTGTCAGATCGGGAAATTTCTCCCTCTGTATTGGCCAGAAATATAATGGAAAAAAGCCTCTCTTGAAGTATCTTGGTTGTTTTCAGCAAGAACCAGAAAGTCCAGAGGCACACAAAAATGAAGTAAAAAAGAGTAAGCAAATCTTTGCAGATCTTAAACCTGCCAACCAAACCAAACATCCCACCAACAACAAAACCACACAAACCACCACCACCACCACCACAATTTTGGTTTGAGTTTTTGGGGCAAAGGTTTGGCTCTTTCTTTTAAGAGTTTACAATTTATAGTTCCAATTTTTGAAATAAGTTTCTTTTGTGAGAAGTTAATGTTTCCTTTTGTAGGGTGAGTTTAGATAGTAAACCTCAAGGTCACCACTCAGATAATTTTGAGGAAATGTATAGTTGGTATTTTCTAAGCTGCATAGGTGGATTTGTCCCCACAACTTCTATTGGCTTGAGTGGGAACGTCTGGCTAAATTCACATTGTCAGGTTTGAAAACCTCAGTTCTCTGAAAACCTCTGCCTATAAAACATCCATAGTACTTGTCTCCATACTAGTCACTAACTGAGAATTTTCAACCAGTTGGTTAAGTTGTGGTTCTACTCTGAAACATCGTTAAGACAAAAGATGCCTCCACCCAATGGATCTGCTTTTTGTATGTAACTACTTCTTGATATTAGTGACAAAGAGGTGTTCATTCTTCATTAATCCCATTTAACACTTTAGAGCCTGGGTTAGAGAAAGAAATCTGTATTCTATTCTGTTTTGTGAATCTTCAACAGAATTGTTTGATAAGTTCCAGTCAGTCACACATGCACAGCCCTGAGATTGCACAGGTGTCACTGAGGGCATACCTTAAAGATGCACAGATATAACTGCTGTTGTGATTGGCCCTACAAAACCTTCATTACTAGTTGTGATACATCAGAAGGAAAGAGCCCACGTTGATTCTCAGATCCCAGGTTGTTTCCAAGGCTAGCAAAAGGAGGCTTAGTGCATTTGATATGGAAATCAATAAGAGACAATAAATGTGGAACACCATGTAACATTATTGGGTTTCACCAGACTCCAGTACTGTTGCAGGTGGTGTAAGTGGCTCTGTGTAGCTGAACGCATAGCCACTTAAACTGTGTGGAAAATGACTTTTGCCATTGATGCTGTAGTTGCTTTTAAGTGCTTTACTGAGCCTATCACCGGTAAAAGCTTTGTCTTGGCTTGAATCTCTCTACTTTAGTCTCTTTCTCACTGATTGGGCTATTTCTTAGAGCATGGAGCTGCTGCCACAGAAGCAAACAAAATATTACATGGTGCCAAAGCATTATGCAATGATGCTATGTTACAGAATCATTTTTCAGAGCAGAGCTGCAACTTAAGCAAGATTTTGATCCAAATAAATTGACATAAGCTGGCTTGAATCAAATTGCATGCTGTTTTTTTTTCCCAACATGCTGCCTTGCTAAATTCCACATTCACCCCCAAATGCTGTTAATCTAAGTGGGCTGTGTTGTTTAGTATAACACAGTGCCTTTTCTCTCCCTTTTAAAAACCTATTGGGTTTGATTTGCCAGTCTACAGTCCTCCGGAATCTTACATCTCACTAGAGAATGCCTACAATTAGCAACTGATTTTGTTCCTTTCCAGCTTCATTTCTTTTAAACTGATGGAAGTTACCTGGCCCTGAACCTTTGTCTGCCCCAAAATCTGCAGTCTTTAAATAATGCTATCCAGAATGACTGTCCCTGTTTAATTCCTTCATTTTGTGGGCATTTGGCAATGAGTGATTTTCTAGTTTTGCTCCAGGGAACCCATCCCAGAACAAAATGTTATGCAGGTACAACTGTAAACAAAACTGAAAAGGCTAGGCCATGCAGTAGCAATTCAGGATCATTTGCCATCTTCTTGGAATGCGGGGAAGTGTCAGCTAAGGTCAGGACTCTTCTGGGAAAATTAGATGGATGGTAAATGTATTACCAGCCGACTATCAAACTCCACATACCATGAACTATCCCTGACTTAGGCGACCCTTCCCTTCCTGTAATGACAGAAGGACAGCAACTGTTTAAGAAATCTGTCACTTTCTTATCCCCCCGTCTCCAATTCCCCACTACCAATTCTAGTGAACCAAGTTTTTCCATTATATTCTGTGTGTTTGTGGACATATTTGTAAAGCTCTTTATTATTAAATGAAATATTACCTGCAATTTAATATTTGGTGGTCACTCCCCCCCCCCCCGGGGGGGAATGAAGGGGTACAATTATTTAATGATCTTCTAAACTTTGTTATTTTCGTAACACTGCTCTACTTCTTATCAGATTTTTGGCCAGTTTCCGTTCTCTGTTACACTGAAATAAACCAGGACTAGCACCCTGACTTCTTTTTTGGCTGCTTGCTGTATGTTTCACGAGGACTTGGAGAATCAAAGCCTTTGCACCAATGGAACTATTCATGGAAAGAAAGATTTCAGGATAGGGTCCATAAATAGCCTGGTGTACCCAGAGAAACTTCTGTCCATCTACAGCATCTCTAAGATGCTTCTTATCTTGGCAGCTAAGAGCTGACTTGAATTGAATTGGATTTGATGACTTGAACTTGTGTCTTCTGTTTAAGGTAAAGATTTTTGAGTCTCTGATTTTGATGCTGGTCTTCAGTGGGACTAAGCACCCACAATACCTATTGATTTTGATGGAAAGTGAAGCTGCTCAGCTTTTAGGAGTAGACCCTTTGTCTGTTTCTTATTTTATTTTACTGTTTTTGTAAATAATCCAGTATAAAACTATATACTTCTGGTCAGGGCCTTCTTTCTTCTCTCATATATTTCATATTTTCATGTATATACATACCTGTACACCATAAACTGGGATGACCAGTGTAATTTCCTCATGATTCTACTATTTGAGTGATGCAACCATCTCAGTTATGCTGATAAAAAATCCTAGACATCACCGGACTTTCATGTGTGCACTCACTCTCTGTCTCTCATGTATGAGTGTGTGTGTGTGATGATGGGGTGCAATCTAGAGATTTACTGTTATGAATTTGGGATGACCATACTACTCATGAGTGGGAGTTATGCAGTTCATCCCAAACAAGTGCCAATAATGACTTTATACTACATATTCCCTATATGTGCCATATGTTCCACAGAAAGCTGTTTTAGGAATCTTTTAGAGAGTTATAAAGTTGTTTTTTGGTGCAGATTTTCAAACCCCTTCACCTGAAAGTCTTAGTTACCATTAGTACATTGGTAGAACCTTCCGAGGGAATGGAAAATCATAAATAATACATTTTGGAATCCCTAAAAATGTCGTAAAACAGGTTTTCCATGCATAATGTATATTATTATTTCACCTGTGGGATTATACTAAACAAAACTGAGCACATAGTGGAAACAATTTTCTATGAATATTCATTCAAATTAAAAACCAAATTTTCAATTCAGCTATGTTCATGACCCTTTGTGTTCACTTTCTTTGAAATTTCAAACTTTACTAGCACAGATATGAAGAGAGACGTGATGATTTAGAATATTACAAATAAATATACAATTTAGATTTGTATTATATTGGTTCCATATATAAATCTTAGGGTGCTGTTTTGAACAGGTGGCTTTTGTAACTCATGAACACAGTTTGCAAATATTTGCAATAAACTGCTCTCAAAGGATTTGCAGACCAAGAATTGTTTGTGCACATTATTTGTGAATAATTTTGATGCAAAATTCTCTAATATATTTAATAATGGGCTTGTGAACAATTTCCAAACAGGAACAAAGATGAAATTTGTCAAATAAATTATTTGTTCAGATCCACCACATATGTGATGATGGTATTCAAGTAATAAGTGTTTTAATACAAACATGATAAATGATGCAAAATGTGTATATGACCCTCTCATCACTATTAATCCACCTCAGCTGGGACTGCTTCTGACATTCCAAACCTGAAAAAAAAAATTGGAAGAGCCACAATTAAAAAACAAAAACAAACCCTGTCACAAAAGTTTAATTATTTCCATCTGTCATAAATATAACGGGAAGGGTAACCACCTTTCTGTATACAGTGCTATAAAATCCCTCCTGGCCAGAGGCAAAACCCTTTAACCTGTAAAGGGTTAAGAAGCTAAGGTAACCTCACTGGCACCCGACCCAAAATGACCAATGAGAGGACAAGATACTTTCAAATCTGGAGGGGGGGAACAAGGGGTTCGTCTGTCTGTGTGATGCTTTTGCCAGGAACAGATCATGAATGCAGACTTACAACTCCTGTTAAGTTCGTAAGTAATCTAGCTAGAAATGCATTAGATTTCCTTTTGTTTAATGGCTGGTAAAATAAGCTGTGCTGGATGGAATGTATATTCCTGTTTCTGTGTCTTTTTGTAACTTAAGGTTTTGCCTAGAGGGATTCTCTATGTTTTGAATCTGATTACCCTGTGAGGTATTTACCATCCTGATTTTACAGAGATGATTCTTTTACCTTTTCTTTAATTAAAACTCTTCTTTTAAGATCCTGATTGATTTTTCATTGTTCTTAAGATCCAAGGGTTTGGATCTGTGTTCACCTGTATAAATTGGTGAGGATTCTTATCAAGCCTTCCCCAGGAAAGGGGGTGTAGGGCTTGGGGGGGGGACATTTTGGGGAAGATGTCTCCAAGTGAGCTCTTTCCCTGTTCTTTGTTTAAAACGCTTGGTGGTGGCAGCATATGGTTCAAGGACAAGGCAAAGTTTGTACCCTGGGGAAGTTTTTAACCTAAGCTGGTAAGAATAAGCTTAGGGGGTCTTTCCTGGAGGTCCCCACATCTGTACCCTCGAGTTCAGAGTGGGGAAGGAACCTTGACACCATCAAATATAAATCACAAGGGATTTTAAATTACTCTTATCTAGAATCTTGGACTTGTAATTTTCAGACCTGGGACAGTGATAAATTTAGAGCCTAATGCTTTAAAAAAAAAATCTTGTGACCTCTCAGAGGCTCTGTCTCATAGGTGGGATGGGAGTCCATCCAACCTTTCAAACAGATCATGTATTTGTATCCCTGCAGGTTCACAAGATATTATACCTTAAGCTAATGGCACCCTGATGTATAATAAAATTGCTTTATGTCATTTTTAGACATTTTAAAAGTTTAGACCCCAACCCTACACTGTTGTGCATATGGACAGATCCCTGTGCCTGCAAAGACTTCAAGGAGGCAGCGGCACAGACACAGGGGTCCTCCTGCATGCTTCACATGGCAGAATAGGGGCCTTGTTCTTTCTTATTTTGTCTCTCTAAGGATTTTACATGAGAACTAAGGCAAACTGGCTTTACAGCCACAGGGGTACAATTAACTTTTCTCTAAAAAATGGCATAAAAGAATGGTCTTTGAGGTAATATAAAGATGGGACTGGCACTTACATCTATAATTGTATGAAGAAAAGGAGTACTTGTGGCACCTTAGAGACTAACCAATTTATTTGAGCATAAGCTTTCGTGAGCTACAGCTCACTTCATCGGATGCATACTGTGGAAAGTATAGAAGATCTTTTTATACACACAAACCATGAAAAAATGGGTGTTTACCACTACAAAAGGTTTTCTCTCCCCCCACCCCACTCTCCTGCTGGTAACAGCTTATCTAAAGTGATCACTCTCCTTACAATGTGTATGATAATCAAGGTGGGCCATTTCCAGCACAAATCCAGGATTTAACAAGAATGTCTGGGGGCGGGGGTAGGAAAAAACAAGGGGAAATAGGTTACCTTGCATAATGACTTAGCCACTCCCAGTCTCTATTCAAGCCTAAGTTAATTGTATCCAATTTGCAAATGAATTCCAATTCAACAGTCTCTCGCTGGAGTCTGGTTTTGAAGTTTTTTTGTTGTAATATCGCAACTTTCATGTCTGTAATCGCGTGACCAGAGAGATTGAAGTGTTCTCCGACTGGTTTATGAATGTTATAATTCTTGACATCTGATTTGTGTCCATTTATTCTTTTACGTAGAGACTGTCCAGTTTGACCAATGTACATGGCAGAGGGACATTGCTGGCACATGATGGCATATATCACATTGGTGGATGTGCAAGTGAACGAGCCTCTGATAGTGTGGCTGATGTTATTAGGCCCTGTGATGGTGTCCCCTGAATAGATCTGTGGGCACAGTTGGCAATGGGCTTTGTTGCAAGGATAGGTTCCTGGGTTAGTGGTTCTGTTGTGTGGTATGTGGTTGCTGGTGAGTATTTGCTTCAGGTTGGGGGGCTGTCTGTAGGCAAGGACTGGCCTGTCTCCCAAGATTTGTGAGAGTGTTGGGTCATCCTTCAGGATAGGTTGTAGATCCTTAATAATGCGTTGGAGGGGTTTTAGTTGGGGGCTGAAGGTGACGGCTAGTGGCGTTCTGTTATTTTCTTTGTTAGGCCTTTCCTGTAGTAGGTGACTTCTGGGAACTCTTCTGGCTCTATCAATCTGTTTCTTCACTTCCGCAGGTGGGTATTGTAGTTGTAAGAATGCTTGATAGAGATCTTGTAGGTGTTTGTCTCTGTCTGAGGGGTTGGAGCAAATGCGGTTGTATCGCAGAGCTTGGCTGTAGACAATGGATTGTGTGGTGTGGTCAGGGTGAAAGCTGGAGGCATGTAGGTAGGAATAGCGGTCAGTAGGTTTCCGGTATAGGGTGGTGTTTATGTGACCATTGTTTATTAGCACTGTAGTGTCCAGGAAGTGGATCTCTTGTGTGGACTGGACCAGGCTGAGGTTATGCTTAAAGCTTATGCTCAAATAAATTGGTTAGTCTCTAAGGTGCCACAAGTACTCCTTTTCTTTTTGCGAATACAGACTAACACGGCTGTTACTCTGAAACCTATAATTGTATGCTGCATCAGTAAAATCTGTTATTATTTATTACTGCAGTGCCTTAGTTCTGTGTGGCACTGTTCAGATATAGATGGCAAGTTTTATGCACCACAGATTCTACAATTTAAATTGAAATGTCCACGTGGCCATGTTGCGTATCAGTTTTAGAGTATGTATCAAGACCTCAATCCTACAAAGAAGCCCATGCAGGCATATGCCTGCACAAATCCCTTTATGACCCTGATCCTGCAAAGGGAACCAGGCAGGCATAAGTGTCCATCCATACAGATCCCTTTGTAGGATTAGGATAATAAACGGTACAGGAAAGGTAAACTGGAATAGAAAATATACCTGTGACATGCTATGGATTTAGCACTGTGGGATAACAATATCTAGCTCTTTTCATCAGCAGATCTGAGTGATTTACAAAGGAGGCCAATATCATTATTCCCATTTTGCATGTGGGGAAACTGAGGCACAGAGAGGTTAAAGTCACTTGCCCTAAGCCACCCTATAGGCCAGTGGCAGAGCCGGGAATAGAATCCAGGTCTCCTGAGTCCCAGTTCACCACTAGACAACACTGTCTCTGGAGTTGGAATTAAATAAAATTTTTGGAAATTCCTGACTTTTGAGTGTATAATTGTCAATTGTTCAGCCTTAATGTTGCATCAACAGTATTTTTTCTACAGTATTTCAATTTTCGTAGTTTTTAATTTTTAAAGGACCTCTCCGTAATTCATTGAATTGGTCATCTGGCAAGCTCTAGAAGTTTTACAATGGAGCTTGGTACATTTCTTGAATCACATTTCTTGGTTCCCCAGACTTGGCCAGTTGTAATTTGTATAATAAGGTTGAAATTCATCCCCATGCAGAGGGCCTGCACAAGTTCCATTTTTGGGGTAACTACGTCTGTATTCCCTCACCAGAGTTCATTCCAGGAGTGCCCAGTGAGGTCTGAGGCGTCCAGCCATCACCTGTCTCTGAGCAGGAACCCGTGTCCCACTCTCTTCTAATTGGGATTTTTAAGGCTACACAGCCCCCTTCCATACACTGTGATATCCCCAGCAAGCAAATCTGTCTGGTAGCCCTCAGTGAGAAAGCTGAGCCATGACCAGTGTGTGCCAACAGTTACAAGTTACCATGCAGCTCTTTCTCAGCAGAGTACATTTACTCTTCAGAAAGTAGATTCATAGCGAAAACACATAACCAACAGAATCATAGAATATCAGGGTTGGAAGGGACCTCAGGAGGTCATCTAGTCTAATCCCACGCTCAAAGCAGGATGAATCCATGACTAAATCATCCCAGCCAGGGCTTTGTCAAGCTTGACCCTAAAAACCTCTAAGGAAGGAGATTCCACCACCTCCCTCGGTAACCCATTCCAGTGCTTCACCACCCTCCTAGTGAAAAAGTTTTTCCTAGTATCCAAACTAAACCTCCCCCACTGCAACTTGAGACCATTACTCCTTGTTCTGTCAATACAAGTTCCTACACACTTACTAAACATACCATAAATTTCCCACCTTCCACTTGGGGAGTCTGATAGGTTCACATCCCTTGCACCTCTTCAGCAAGGGTTGGGGGTTGTCTTAGGACCAAAAGTCCTATCTCTTTTGCTGAATCAAAAGAAAGACCCTGTGTTAGTTCAACTCAGCCTTTATATCCCAAGTTATTTCTTTTGTCTTTTGGTCTCTGGAAAACCCAGTTTGAACCAATATATGCAAACCATCTCTGGAGTTGTTTCCAGTCTTTCTAACTCACCTTAATCCCCACCTCTCCATTGTTTTTAATTCCTGGAAGAGCTGTGGTAGCCCACCCCATGGAGTAAAACACAATCATACATAAACCATTCATAAATGTCATCTAGTGGTGCCTAAAGATACTTCATGAGGTTACATCTGTCACTTTTGGTACCACTCAAATCCCATTTACACCCTATTTTGAGAGTTTAAAATAATCTATGTGGTACATAGGCCTTGAACTGTCTTTTTGCACTGGCTTGGATTTCTCTGCAAGTCCCGTGCTCCAGAGCTATTGGGCTTATAGAAACGCAATGCTATTGTATGACCTAAGTCTGCAGCTAATCAGCTTGCTTCACTTGTAAGCTCCACCACCCATTGCTTCAAAACAATTGAACCCCTCCAGTTAACCATACGATCTCTGGCTTCAGCTGCTGACTATGTCCTGGAACCAACTAACTGTGCAGTTAACTACCTGCACGTGTGTTCACACCATATCCCTCTTTAAGGGCTAATTCTTGCCCCTGCTTCCACAGCAGTGGAGGGCCAACTGGCAGTGGAGCTAATGCAGTTCCACTGTGCATATCAGTGGAACTGCATAAGGACCTCCTTATGTGGAGCAGAGCCATGCTTTACAGGGTTCCCTCATAGAGTGGGGCATGGTGTAGGTGACAGGAGAGGTGGGGCTGGAGGATGGCCTTTCCCCCATCCTCCACAGAGGTCTGCATAATGACCACTGAGGCTATTCCAGATGCTGATCCACAGTAGCCTTGAAAATCTCAGGCAGAATTGCTCCATGGCCTGCAGGGAGGCACACATCTGCCAGGACCTGGACTTGCCTTACTGGGCTGGGCACTAGGTGAAGGATTTGCCACTATGTGTGCATTTCAAAATGACTTGGAAGTTTCTAGTGTGCATCGTCAGTCTCCCATTTACAAATTTTCACTGCTTTGTTATTTTGAAACTTTTTTTTTCAAACCTAGCAAAACAACTTAAGCCAGATCCTCATCTGGTGTAAATTGACATAGGCTGATTGTCAGCTAGCCCACATTGTTCATCAAGAAAATTTCTGACTCTTTTTTTTTATTTTATTTTTTTTTACAGTGTATGTGGGGAGGAATTCTTACCTTTGTCTGATTTCAAAATGGCGGCTGGGATTTCACTCATACTTAAAATATTCAGGTGAAAAATGAACAGTGGAAAATGTCAGCATAAAAGGTAAAATCTTTCAGAAACTCACGAACTTGTTTAATTGTAAATTAGTTTTCATTTTAATCTCATAACCTGGATTTTAGGGATTATGACCTGCATGGTTGTTATACTAATAACACATCGTGAGGTCTGCTATAAAGATCTTATTGCCATGTGTTTGGGATGACCACACTATTCACCTCGTAGTTTCAGCATCAGATTCTCAGCTGGTGTAAATTGGAGTAGCTCCATTTAAGTTAATGAAGTTATGGTGATGTACATCACCTGTGGACCTAGCACTGAGTGTCTAACATTTTGCTCATTGCTTTGACTACTCTCTTTTACATATCTTCTTGTATGGCTTCCATCACAGTAGTATCTGGGCACTTTGGTATCCCTTTATGTCAATATCTCTCTACTAAAAGTTATACAAAGTGGGGATTAAAACTGTGTGAATAATCAATTTTTCTATTCAGGGGCTGAGCCAAAAAATTGAAAAAAAATTGTTTCAGGTTGAACAAAACCTCTTGTTTGACCTGAGAGGAAATATTTTGTTTCATTTTTGGTCTTTAAACTTTTTTTTAAAAAATAAACTGTAGTAAAATTCAAAACAAAAAGGTATTTTGAATTGAAAAAAAAAAATTGACCCTAATTCACTTATCCCAAATCTGTATTTTTCAGCACCCTTCTCCCCCCGGCCAAAGAAAAGAAAAGTTTTGGCCAAAAACTTGGCCCAGTTGTAGTGTGGATTGAGTCTGATTTTATCCACATGGATGAACTTGCACAGATGTGAGAGAAGTATTTGGATCATGCCCCACTTCATCTGTTGGAGGCCAGGAGCAAGGGGTCACATTTGATGGAGTAGGACTATAGTATTCATCTATGGCTAAGAGATTAGATGGACTGGCTGTTTCTGCTGTTATAGTGCTTGACTCTCCAGAGTAAACAGTAAAAAAAGGTGTTGTTTGTGAGAGTCTTTTCACTGTAGCATCTCTGTAGCAGTGATGTCAGAGCACCTTCTATGTCAGGGGGTCTCTCAAGAAATATTTTGGTGGCCTCAGACTGCGGCCACCAACTCTTGCTGGTGGCTACTCTGACAATTTTTCCTAAAATACTTAATTAACATTAAGAAAAACAAATATCCATGTCCAAATTGTAGGATTTTGTTGCAGACTCAATAATAAAAATAATGTACGTTGTCTTTGTTCTTTACTGGATCTAAACAGAATAGAAACAAATAATGTGACATGTACATTCTTGTTTTTGTTGTTGTTGTTGTTTCTTTTGCTTTTTTGGTTGCTTTTTTAAAAAGACTTGCTTGCTAGTAAGTCTGTTTCTGTGAAAAGTGGTATTTGTACATTTGTTAACCCTGCTTTTGCCCTCCCCGGCCCCAATCACTACTCAGGAGGCTGTGACTGCACAAAAAGCCCCTGCTGGTCGCATGCAGCCATAGTGATCGCATTTGAGAAACGCTGTCTTATGTGGCTATGCAACATGAAATAAGTATTGAAAATAAATGATCCAACTGAAAAAAAAAGGTGACTGTTTTCTTAGCCCAGTTGCTGCAGAGTTTGCTGTGAAAAGCAACAGTTAATCTGAAACACCGGCAAAAATAATTGCAGCACTAAGGACATGTTTGCCTCGGTTGATGTCTGTTTTGCATTCTAAGCACTATATAGTACCAAGCAGCTTGATGGCCTAATGCCAAACTGTAATATTTCCTTTTGCTGTTGTTCATAAAGGCATTCAGGAAAACAATTGAGCACAATAAGGGCCTTCCTGTTCCGGCAGGCGTGTGAACCACCCAGTAAACTTGGAATGAGTCATCCGAATGAACTGTGAATTTCCTTTCATTTGTAAATAGAGCCTCTCAGCAGCAGCTGCAGAAGTCTGAAAAACACGGAACCCCAGATAGCTGAGCTCAGGATGGCTCCAATAGATTAGCCTTTTCAAAATCAATTTCTCTCACCTCTCAGTGCACAACAGGATTTCCCCAGTCTCACAAAAGTAAATGTTTATACAAGGAAACATCACAAACATATTTTGGTTTGAATGTTGGAGGCTTGGGGCTTAAGCGCTTGTCCACCCACAAAAGTTGTACCATTCTAACAGTGCTAGTATGTAAAGACAGGACAACCCTCCTGGGGTAGACCTAGTTATACTGGTATAAATGTTATACCAATAAAATAAAAACCAGCAGGATCTTATTAAAGGGGAAACGGCAAAATGCCACATTTATTGTGAATACAAAAAGAATCATAGTAAGCAGTTAGTTATAGCTATAACATTCCATTCAATTTCATATTTATTCACACATTCATTCATACACACACGCACACAGGTTCTGCAAGGTTGTTATCATAGTTACCAGCCTTAGAGTTGCTCATGCCAAGCCACTGGCCAGATGACCTGGACATGAGGAGGGAGCAGGGCCTTGTCAGATGCTCATTTGATGCTCCTGGAAGTTGGTTTGCAGAATCAGACCCCAACTCTTACTTTCTAGAGTCCATTTTTATAGGAATTTCTTCCTATGCCAGTCTATGGGAATTGCTTCATCATGTTGTTGCTGAATCGATCAGCAGATGGCACATTCCTGACGGCTTCATGCTGCCAGATGTTATCTTGTTTTTTGGTTCTCCCATTCTTGAGGCTGTTGGGTGGATTCCAGTCTGCCCTCCGGGGGTCCTCTGGTTATTTCCACTTGACGCCTTCTTCAGCTGATGGACACTGGATTCTTAGGCTGGCACCTCCCTGATCATTCAGTTATTATCCACATCAAGCATCCATCCACATACATCCTCTATCTCTATTTTAATCACAATTGTTAACAAAGCGAGATGAATACAACAAAAGGGCGGGGAGTCTCTGGGTGCTGTTTCTGTTGTTACAGAGTATTGCTTTGAGTCTCTCTCTCTGTGTGAGTAGTTGTTGTTACAAAGAATTGCTTTGAGAACAGACTCTATCTTAGAATGTACTGACACAATTAGCAGCTTGCAAGTTTCACACATAGAGGGAGAGAAACAGTACCAAGAACCAAGAGACCTCTTAATTAGTAATACCCTGGAATTTAAACTATGGGGAATCAAACTCATTTGTGATTTTAATACAGAACTACTTTAATATGATCCAACATAATGGTGCTTTGTACTGGTGGTGGTTTTCTGTCTAGGGAGAGGAATAAGCTCGTATAAAGCATCTTTATACTGGTATAGCTGTGGCCACTCCAGGGGTTGTGCTGGTATATCTATTTCAGTTAAAAAATGACACCCCGAAATGGAATAGTTCCACTGTTGCAAAACCTCTATGTAAACCACATGAAATCAGCTACCCATGAAATCAGCTGTGCAAAGGAAGTCATATGGAACGTAAACTGATAAGGATAGAAATGTCTTGAATTACATTTGCATGAGCTGAAACACAAAAGCAATAAACAGGAACAAAATGGAAGCCTTTTAGTCATTTTCCTTTTCTACGTGTAGAACTGTGCTTTCACAGCCTGATACTTCCGGGGGCTGAGTTCCTCCTGATTTCAGTGGAAGTCAAGAGCACCCAGTACCTTGCGGAATCTGGGCCCTTTATTCCCCTTTCCCAAAGTAAGGCTAATGCCCCTTTGATTTCAATGAGACTAGAATCAGGGTCAGACATAGCACAGATAAGTATGCCATGTCTACACTTGGTAATAGCCATGAGTCAGCACTCAGTGGCCAGCACTGGTGTAGCCATGCTGGGACTGACCCCGAAGTATAGACAAGAGTGTGCTGAAGTTTCCACAGATTGTGCTAATGGACGTTGGGGTCAGCACCAGTGAAGCTGCAGCGAATCTTGAATTGGGGCTATTCCTAGATGCTGACAAGGTCCAAGGGTTCTTGTTTTTACATTGTGTGGGGGATGGGGGTGGGGGGAATATGCATAATTATGAGGTCATGGTCATGGTGTTGGCTGCAACACGCATTCCAGGAGGAACCCCAGTGGGCCAGCTTATATTCCACCTTAGTCCCACTGCCTGCCGGGGATATTGGTTGGTGGCTCCTTCACAGAGCCATGAACATGGGCCTATACTTGGCCTGGTTCACCCCCATCCCCGATATCTGTCCCTTTTGCAGCATGAGGGAGACCCTGGCGCACGTTTACCTAGAGTGTGCCAGGTTGCAGCCCCTTTTCCGGCTCCTCCTTTACCTACTGCTGCATTTCCGGGTGCACTTCTCCCCCTACCTTCTTATATATGCACAGTCTATTGGTGGCTCCACAAAGTTGGGGATCTCCTCAACAAACTCCTCCTAGTGATGGCCAAAGTGGTCATCTATAACACGCAGGAAGAGGATGTTGGCTGAGAGGGTTCTCTGTGACTGTGGGACCTATTTCTGATTCTCCCTCTGTTCATGCATCTGGGCAGAGTTCCTCTGGGCTGGCTCCCTTGACACCTTTGAGTAGCAGTGGGCACTGTCCGGGGTTCTCTGCTGGGTGTTCCCTTCAGCTTCCCTTTTTTTGACCCTTTGATCTACACACCTGTCCTTGTTATATTTTCTGTTGTCCCCCAATAATTATTCGAATTCCCGGGCTCAGTGGATCCTCCTGATAGGCTGGGGGAGGGTCCTTTAGCCATGGGTGGGCTTGCACCCGCCCACTTCCCCAGAACCCAGTAGGACCCATTCCAGTCTAACCCAAGACATTTTGGAGCTAGAGAGTAGGGAGAGTTTATCTTGTTTGACTTTTTGCATACTTGCCCACTGTTCCAGTGTGGCCAGCACTGTTCCCAGTGTCCAAATCCAGTTCTAAGCAGCTGACTCAGGATCTTTAAAAAAAAGGAATAGGGAGTGGTGGGGGAAGGAGGGAGGAATTTGGTCTCCCACCAGTAGAGGCCACTATTTCAGACTACTCCCTCCACCCCTCACCAGCACTCCAGTAGCTTTGAAGTCTCTGGCTGCAGAGAGAGCTGCCAGGAAAGAGTCAGCAGTTGACTCCTGACCACACAGCACCAGCGTACTGCAGAAGGGTGTGGTTTAGAAGAGCTTGTTTCTTCTCTTTCTCCTCTGAACATCATCTCAAGGCTGAGAGGGGGGCAGTGTGGGCTGGGGGACAGGTAGTGGTGGAGACAAAGATGACATAACAGAAGATAGGAGGAGGACAAACTTCACCCAGAGGAGAAAAAGATAGGAGAAGCCCTGAGGCCTAGTGAAGAGGAAATAGAAAGAACCCCCTTGCTCCCCAATCTATGTGAGGAGGAGGAGGCAAGATGGCTCCAGAAACTCTGCAAAGCACCAGCCGAAGGTTTTTAGTGAGGGTTAGTGACAGGATTCTTTTGCACACACCCAAAAATTTAACTAACTAATTTTAAAAGTAAAAAATGAGAGAGACTGTGACATTATCTAGGGTACAATCTGGACTGATGGATGGCTGTATCCCCTCAATTCTCTAGCCTCGGGTGCCTTTTACACTGCTTCGCCATGACAGCAGCCACTCCTGGTCTGCTCACACACGCCTCCAGCATGTAAATCACTCCCAGTTATACTATTTGAGTGTTGTGGTCAGCCACTCATGAATTACACTGCAGAACAACACAAGCAAATTCCCAGTCCCAGACTTTCCCGCAGAAATGTACATCTTATCATAGAATCATAGAACTGGAAGGGACCTCGAGAGATCATCTAGTCCAGTCCCCTGCACTCATGCCCGGACTAAGTATTATCTAGACCAGTGGTTCCCAGACTTGTTCTACCGCTTGTGCAGGGAAAGCCCTGGCAGGCCGGACCGGTTTGTTCATATGCCGCATCCTCAGGTTCAGCCGATTGTGGCTCCCAGTGGCCGCAGTTCGCTGCTCCAGGCCAATGGGAGCTGCTGGAAGCGGCGTGGGCCAAAGGACTTACTGGCCACCGCTTTCAGCAGCTCTCATTGACCTGGAGCAGTGAACTGCGGCCACTGGGAGCCGCGATCGGCCAAACCTGCGGACGCGACAGATAAACAAACTGGCCTGGCCCGCCAGGGGCTTTCCCTGCACAAGCGGCGGAACAAGTTTGGGAACCACTGATCTAGATCATCTCTGACAAGTGCTTGTTCAACCTGCTCTTAAAAATCCCCAATGATGGAGAATCCACCATATCCCTAGGCAATTTATTCCAGTGCTTAACCATTCTGACAGTTAGGAAGTTTTTCCTAATGGCCAACCTAAACCACCCTTGCTTCAATTTAAGCCCATTGCTTCTTGTCCTTTCTTCCTCCTCCTTGTAACAACCTTTCATGTACTTGTAAATTGTTATCATGTCCCCTCTCAGTCTTCTCTTCTCCAGACTAAACAAACCCAATTTTTATAATCTTCACTTATAGGTCATGTTTTCTAGACCTTTCATATTTTTGTTGCTCTTCTTTGGACTTTCTCCAATTTGTCCACATCTTTCCTGAAATGTGGCGCCCAGAACTGAACAAAATATTCCAGTCGAGGCCTAATCAGCGTGGAGTAGAGCAGAAGGATTACTTCTCGTGTCTTGTTTACAATACTCCTGCTAATACATCCCAGAGTGATCTTTGTTTTTTTTGCAACAGCTTTACACTGTTGACTCATATTTAGCTTGTGATCCACTATGACCCCTAGATACCTTTCTGCACTACTCCTTCCTAGGCAGTCATTTCACATTTTGTATGTGTGCAACTGATTGTTCCTTTGTAAGTAGAGTGCTTTGCACTTGTCCTTATTGAATTTCATCCTATTTCCTTCAGATCATTTCTCCAGTTTTTCCAGATCATTTTGAATTTAAATCCTATCCTCCAAAGCATCTGCAATCCCTCCCAGCTTGGTATCGTCTGCAAACTTTATGTGTACTCTCTATGCCAGCGGTTCCCAAACTTGTTCTGCCGCTTGTGCGGGGAAAGCCCCTGGCGGGCCGGCCAGTTTGTTTACCTGCCGCGTCCACAGGTTCGGCCGATCGTGGGTCCCAGTGGCCGCGGTTCGCTGCTCCAGGCCAGTGGGACCTGCTGGAAGCGGCACGGGCTGAGGGATGTACTGGCCGCCACTTCCAGCAGCTCCCATTGGGCTGGAGCAGCGAACTGTGGCCAGTGGGAGCTGCGATCGGCTGAACATGCGAACGCGGCAGGTAAACAAACTGGCCGGCCAGCCAGCGGCTTTCCCTGCACAAGCGGCAGAACAAGTTTGGGAACCACTGCTCTATGCCATTATCTAAATCATTGATCATGATATTGAACAGAACCGATCCCTGTGGGACCCCACTTGTTATACCTTCCAGCATGACTGTGAACCACTGATAACTACTCTCTGGGAACGATTTTCCAACCAGTTATGCACCCACCTTATAGTTGCTCCATCTAGGTTGTATTTCCCTAGTTTGTTTATGAAAAGGTCATGCAAGACAGTATCAAAAACCTTAATAAAGTCAAGATGTACCACATCTACCACTTCCCCCCCTATCCACAAGGCTTGTTACCCTGTCAAAGAAAGCAATCAGATTGGTTTGACACTGCCCAGCCCTCTCTTGGACAATACAAGCTCATATGAAGACTGTCATTTCTTTAATAGCAAATGATATGCACAAATCTGTTCTCTCAAATGAAGTTCCCAAGTTCAATCCAAATACATTGGTTTAGATAAAACAAAACAAATGTATTAATTACAGAAAGATAGATTTTAAGTAATTACAAGTAATGAAGCATACAAGTGAGAATTGGTTATAAAGAAATAAAAGGTAAAACACAACTAATAACAAGCTAAATGAATTCAAAGCAAAGGTCCCTCTCACCACAAGTGCCAGCAATCTTACCGGCTAAGGCCATGTCTTCACTTACAAGCATACAGTGGCACAGCTGTACTGATACAGCTGTGCCTCTGTAAAGTGCTCGTGTAGCCGTGTTATGGCGACGGGAGAGAGCTCTCCTATTGACATAATAAAACCAGCTCAATAAGCAACAGTAGCTATGCCATTGGGAAAGCATTGCCTGCCGACATAGCACTGTGCCCATGAGTGCTTATGCCAGCAAAACTTATGTTGCTAGGCTGTGTGGTTTTTTTCACACTCCTGAATGACAAAAGTTTTGCCAACAGAAGTGCTAGTGTACTAGTGGCCTAAATCTTTCAATTAGGATCTCTCCCTAGTCCAGTGCTGCTCCTTTCTTCAGGTGTTGTTGATGCCATTGCCAGATAGAAAGGGAGAGAGGATTTGGGGCATTTGCTCTCTTCTCTTATAGTCATTTCTCTAGTGCAAGAATCATCTCAAGCTGAGGTTCATGAGACAGAAAGTCTATGTGGCCAGGAACCTCAAGCTGCTGCTTTGTCAAAATGTAGATTCTTTGCCCACATCCTCTCTCCTGCTGAACAGTGGCCACTTAATCAGGTGATGGTCCATTTGATCTTGTTGACACCTGGCTGAGGCACTGGCTAACCTTTTGCCTCTGGGGAATGGTTTGTGACTGCCCTCCAGAACATATTGGAATATGGCTCAGCAATATCACACAGTGGAATCTTATAACTCGACATACAATGTTGCCTCACATATTCTACCAAGACAATAATGATCATCAAATCATGAGTTTTCAAATGATACCTCACCAGGTATATTCGTACAAGTTTTAACATAATCCTCTAAAGTGCGTGAACATAGTGGTAGAGACTGTCACAGAGACATTTAGATCTAGCCCAGTCTCTGGAAAAATGAATTCCAGTTGCTTTTTCTCCTTAACCCTAGCATTTAGTTTCCACTCCTTATGTTTTCAAGACTATTTTGAAAAGGAAAGGGCTGGAAACTCTCTCAAAAATAAAGCTCAATTTATATTATTTATTTATCTTCCTTTGCATTTTTCTAGATCTCCCATATCAGGCTTTGTTGTGGGTCCCACAGGCTGTCTCTAACTAAAAGTGAAATGTTTCTGTGAGTGGTAAGTTTGGAGGAGTGATCAGCCTGTGCGTGTGTGTTTTGTGGTCTTATGTATAGCAGGATCAAGAATTTGAATCTCCAAGTGCAATTCCACCTATGTATCAGAGTTCACACTTCATATGATTTGAGGAAATACTAACTTTCCATTTTCACCCTGAACATATTCATGCCATTCCACAATATATAAAATTTCCCTAGCGATATTGTTATTACTTTGCCTTACCAAGAAATGGGCTGTCTTTGGAATTATAAACTCTGAGTTCAAATCCAGTCACTTCTGGGACCTGCATGGAGTGTGTGAGGTTTGTAATATAATGCAGCTGTGGATCATTGTGAACTGCTTTCTAATATTTGGCAGCTTGCTTTTTAATATTTCCAAACACTCCTGTTATCTCTTTTCAGCAGTATGATTCTAATCACTACAATAAATTTATGATCTTCCATTAATCCATCAAACCTTCAAAATTATCAGCATATGCAGTTATATTTGCATTTTAGGAATGCACATTGAAGCAATTTTTTCCACTTCTTAGAGACTTGGGTCTTTTAGATGTAAGATGCACATTACTAACTGGCAATGGTTTTTCAGCAAAGGCTTGTAAATACCTGTAAGTATTTAGGATTGTGCAGATGACATTTTCCTCAATGAATGTAAGAAGGAAAGCTGCAGGGTTTCAGCCAAATTCAGCAGGAAGAAGGAGAAAATTATTTCCACATCTCTTCTGTATGTTATTAAAATGGAAAAATGAGATAATTCCGCAGTACATATAAAAACTAAATAAGAGGTCTATTCTCTGTATAACTTCAACCAATTTCAATGGCTGTTACATGCACATTGATGGGAGAAAAGACACCAAAAATAGACTGATATATGAGTGACGTACATTTAATACTAAAGAAAATGCTCATTTTACTTAGGATAGTCACTTTTTATTCCAGATATATGCATGCATTCTTTTTACAGTAAGTATTCCAGTTGTCAGAATGACCCGATACTTTTGTTATTTGATGTCAATTTGAGTTGCATCACTGTGGAATCATTGCTACAGAAACTCCAGCCCAGTTTTTAAATGTATTGCGTTCACCCATTTTCTTCAGGGAAGCCGGTTTTGATTTCTCATAGTAAAATGGAGAAAATCTCTAAATCTACAGCAGTGTGCGTGGCAAAAGTACCCAGAAAGCTACATCAGAGACAATATGGAAAAAATGTGATTAAAATGCCAACAAACAAAATGTATCTCTTGATAACACGTGCTTCATTTTAATTGAAACCAGTGCTAAATTAGATTAATACCAAAATATCAAAGTGTGCCAAACCTGTGTTCTGTAGGCTTTGCTATAATTGGATTCTGATGTGGATGATAGTTTAAGTAGGTAAAGTCTGTTGATTCAGGAACTTGATTATTCATAGGGCAGGAGCTTCCTGCTAGGGTATACAGTGCTTTGCTTTTTTTTTTTAAAAAAAGAATCACTCATTCTCCCCTTCCCCCGCCCCTATGCTCCATGCTTATGTATCTAAAGTCCATATCGTGCCTACAGTAAATCTTTCTCTTGCTCAGAAAGAAACTATTTCAATATGTAAGCCAGGCATATTGACAACAGATTTACCCCAGCCAGCTCAGCTTTCTTCAGTCACAAGAGAGCTGGGCTGGTTTCAGGTTTCTGGGATACAGGCACAAAAAATGTGCATGCCCCAAGTAGAATCCATTTGTTTTCCTTTGAACGCACCTAGGGGGAGGTCAAAAAGAAATAAATATTTTAGCTGCTCAGAACAAGATGAATTATGGGATTACATGTAATCTAGACGGAAAATTTAATTACAACAAACAAGGTAGCACCAAAAATAAGATCCATTAACTCCTGAGAGTCAAAAGCATATTTTATATTGCTCCTTTAGATTTATCCTGTGTCTTTTCTCTTCAGGTTTATAGTAATCACTGCATGTCTCATAATACCCCTTATGTTTTTGTAGAACTCCCTATTTTTGGAAGATATAAGAAAGATAGCCATTTATGTATCCTGTCTGTTGTATTTCTTATATTGATGTGACTTACAAAATGGAGTGAAGTCTAGAATTTTGCTGTGATATATTAAGAATAAATCAAGTTAGACTCAATACTAGGGGCCCCAGATTCTCTGTGGAGTTCAACCAAACAATGGTAGGGACAATTTGTCACTAACATCTCTGGCTGTTTGATTTTCTGGAGGTTTGACTGGCGATATTTAGGTTTTCACTACCACATATATTACAGCTTTAAAAAAATTCATAGCTGTATGCAGAGGTGTCAGTCTTCATAGAAACAATCCTTTGAACATAATAATAATGAGTGAAATCCCTGCATAATAAAAATTGCTTTAATGAATAATGCAACTTTTTTTTTCTCTCTCCCCAACCTGTTGCCAGAAATAAATTCCAAGCTAGGAGCTGCTTTCTACACAGATCATAAATACTCAGTGTTTTCTTCAGGGACTGGCCTAAACACTGAACCAAGCTCCAAAATGAGACACTGGAAAGGTGAATTGGTAATTTTTTATAGAAGTACATAGACTTCTGCCCCCTTTACCGTCTACTTAGAGGTTAGAGTATTTGGAATATACCCTGTCTACCTGCCCTGGCCCATAGCATGCCTGAAACCAATGCAAAATATTCCCAGGTCTGGCTAGGTTGTCTAGTGACAGTAAAGTAAGGATCAGGGTTCAAATTGTGAATGTGGTCACATGCCTCATAGGCCAGCAGGAGCTGGGGACACAGCAAAGGTGTTGTGTACTGGCCACAGAGGATGGAATGGCTTGCACTGTTCTAGAGTGAACTCTAACCATAATTGTGGTGACAGGATTAAGATGAAGTTGAGGCCAATTCTGTCTCAAATGGTTGGAGGGTGGGTGAGCTGCAGGCCTTTCAGCAGTGGATGTAGAAGATCCCACAGAACTTCTGTTTAAAAGAAAAAAAAAGAAATATTATTTGATCCAACTAGTGTTGGAATGGAAAAGCCCTCCTTCCAATTTTAAGTGTCCTGACCTAAATGGAACTTTAATGGAAATGGTTATAAAGCCTCTCACCTCTATATTGCTGAATCAAATCCAATGTAAGTAGGTTATGACCAGAAGCTGATATCACCAGATGACTGTTAAGGAGCCTGTGTAAGCTGAGGCATGGTAGTTTCAGTACAATTCTCAGTGAGCAAATGTTCACATCACAAAAACTACCATAAGTGCCACCTTTGTTCACAGCTTCAGCAGAGAGGCTCAGTCCTGCAATTTTAGCCCTGTGGCCTCCAGTGGAAGTTTTACCTGGATAAGTGAAATAAAAACAGGACCTTAGGTAATAATTTTTAAAAAAATAAGTAATGCCTTTTGTTGTTGTTTATATTTATATAGCGGAATAAACTAGACATCTAGACGGAGAAAATGTTTTCCCCATCTTTTCCTTGTTTAACTTTGTTGAAAGATAGAGTAAATTCTTAAGAAATAATCTATCTACCCCCTCACAGGCTGGAGCTTTCATAAATCAAAGATTATAAAGAATATTGTAATAATGTAAATCTGAAAATATAAATGTGGCCATGTATGTACATTCTACTACTTCATTGTATTCATTTGTGTTTCTAATAGTATTAGTCCTGTAAATTTTGTGCTCTAATATGAATTATTTATCAAAATACTTTTGCACCAAAGGAAACATATTAAAATATAATGAATCTTCTCCTGAAATGAATGCCCATTAAATAATAATAGTTAAATTAATATATTTTTAAGTAACCAATGTGTGTATTTGACAGGTTTCTACTTTATGAGCAGAGAATAGCAGGAGGAAAATGAAGTATAACTGAGACAAGCACAAAAACTACTAATGGCTATAGATTTCATGCCATCAGAAAAGAAACACAGGGAGCAGTTTTCCACAGGAACATCTTGACAGCAGTGGCCAGTAATGAAATCGGAATACAGCCAGGTACGATCTATTAAAAGAGCAAATTTAGGCACCACAGAGCCCCCAGAGAAATCACTAGGGCTTTGTAAGTGCACGGGGATCCACCTGGCTCGAGCTCATGGCAGGCTCGGGACTAAGGTTGTAGTGCTTTCGAGCAGTAAGTTTGGGATTTGAGTAGTACAATTCTCACCAGCAAAGCTTGGTAAAATTTTGAAGATGGCTGAATGTGCATTACAAAAATGATCAGCTGAGCCAATATTTGGCATTTGAAAACTGAAATTATTCCCCACAACACTGTCCATTCTGCAACCTACCTGATTGTTTTGATGGTGTGTTCAAATATTGATTGGAGCCGAGTGAAATCCTGTTATGGATGGAGCCAAAATGTCACTGAGAGTGGGTGTGAACCACCCTTCAGTTAACATGACTGTCAGGGTGAGTTTATCTCAGATGTCCCCACCTAAGACGAAAGGGGTTTGTGCTGAGTATTATTTGTATTGTGTGGGACAGGGTGGGGAGGGGATGGCAGAACAGAGAGAACACAAAGGACCAGAGAGAAACACAGAGAGCTTGAAGTAGCAGCTGAAACCCTGGGTCAGAGTGCAGGCTGAAAAGTCTCCTCTTGTTGCTGTGTGCAACAGAAGCTGTTTCCTGCTATTTGATTCCTTTTATGTTCAGAGACACAGGACTTTATACATTCCTTGCAAATAAACAAGATTGCATGAAAGAAATACCTGACTATCCATAAGGCTACGTTTTATTCATGGGTATTTCTAGTAAAAATCGTGGACTTTTGGTGGTGTGTGGCCCGGGACCCCCGCTGGTGCTGTGGGAGGGAGGGTTGGTGGGGCTGGCAAGGGCTCCCTACCTGGCTCCATGTCCCTGCAGCTCCTAGGCAGTGGAGGCAGGGGCCAGGGCAGGAGCTACTCCTCTGCTCTCGCCACAAGTGCCGGCTGCCGCAGCTCCCATTGGCCAGGAACCGCACACAATGGGAGCTGCAGGGGCAGGACCTGCAGGCGCAGAGACGCCCCCGCCCCTCCACTGTCTAGGAGCTGCAGCGGGCCCCCTACCCTGGGTAAGTGCCCCACCGCACCTGCCAAAGCTCTGCCCCTAGCCCCGAGACCCATCCCACACACCCAAACTGCTGCTGCTGGCCCAGGGGCTGCCTGGCTCAGGCAGCCCCTGGGCCAGCCCCAGCCATTGTAGAAGTCACAGAGGTCATGGAAAGTTATGGAAGCTGTGATTTCTGTGACCTCCATGACAGACTCATAGCCTTAACTATCAACCATTTTTATTCTCAAGTGGAACATCCCCAGGCCCTCAAATGTCAACTAGGTGCTCTGGTCCAAAACAGGCAAAATTATAAATAAGCATTTGTGTTAGTAAATATACAATTGCTAAAAATATATAGGGCTAAATCCACCACCCCTGTAAGGGGTGTGACAATTGACTTCAGTACAGTTCCACTGGCTTATGCTAGTGGTGATTTTGGCCTGTACTGGTTACATTAACTCCAGCACATTTAAACACATTTATTAGGGTCTTATTGGTAAAGTTATCAACATTGAAACCTTACTGTTTTCTTCAAATGTATTGCTACTTTTTATCAGTTTACAAATACTTAGAATACTTACTTACAAATTTAAGAAAGCAACATTCATTGACATTCACACAGACTGATACAAAGGAAAAGTAAAATATAGTGGTTAGACTGTACAGTATGGAAGAATCCTGTACTCCATTGCAGGAAGAAGGACAAGAGAGTCTATCTTGAATCAGGAATTTATGCCTTTTACTATGCAGACCCAAATTGCAGTGGCCTTAAGTCTAGTCATACTCAGTTGCTAACTCATGTCAGATTTGCAGCCCCCTGTCATCTGTCGGTCTCCTCCCCCCTCTCATTGGTACAATGCGTTTCCAATTATTTCCCCCCAACTTATATTAGGTTTGTTTTTTTTTCCAAACTGAATCTAATTTGTTTTTGCACCGGATTTTTCATAATTCTAGCTCCAACTGAATCCCATTTGAAGATCTAATTATTAGGGTTGGTCAAACATTTTAAATTGAAATAATTTTTATCGACAGGATTTTAGATTTATTTGTTTCTTGGTCAAAAAACTGAATACCCCCAAACCAGAGTGTTTTGATTTGGATATACCATTCTGGTGCCTCATGTCAGTTGTAGTTCAATTGCTTCATTTGCCCTGTCTCTGTGGGCTTGGCTTCCCAGCTGGACTTCATCTTCCATGGTGCACTGCAGCAGGAAGACCCGCCTATGGTGCAGAGTGGCGAAACTATGTCGTGGGAAATGCCGTCCAGCCAGAGACCTGCAGGGCGAGCATGAGAGTATGAGGCACCTGAACCGCAACTTCAGAAGGCATCCTGGCAACATTTCCAAATAAATATTTTCAGTTCTTGGCTTAAAAATTTTGGATTTTGATTTTTCCCTGAAAATTGTCTGGGGAGAGGGGGAGAAGGAGGGGAACAAACATTTGCTGGCCAGCTGTGCTAATTATTACGTCTCTGTCCTGACTGGTGTTTGCAATACCCTCTAGTTGAGCATCCATTGCAAATTTCACAAAGGCAGTATTCATTGCCTCTTCCATATAGTTAATTAACATGTTAAAAATGGACTGGACCTATTGCTAATCTCTAGACATGTCTCCAGCTTCATATGGTGCCATTTACCACAGCCTTTGTTGGGAGTTTTTGCTCTTATGTAAGCCACATTACAGCTTTCAATATCCAAGCCATTATAAACTTATTTTTTCAATGAAGTTCTGTAAAGAACCGTATCAAATGCTTTACTAAAACCCAAATATTTTCCCCCCATTGGGTTCCCTTCATCTACCATAGGCAAGATTGTGTCCTCCTCATGTACACTGATGTCAGTGGGGCTACTCATTAAAATATGGGTCTACGTTTGCTGCCTTGCCATATATAGTGGAATGGGACAGTCACCTCTCTGGCACCATATCCCCTTTCCCCCAAACTACACAATGGGTTTCTTCAGGGCTTGTTCTGAGAATAATTGAGGTGGGTTATGTAGGGGGCATTAGGGGATGGATCATAGCAAGGAATGACATGCATCATCTCCCTGAACCCATCCCTTCAGAGAATGTGGCTGAGGCTGTATCAGCTCTGCAGTGGAACGTTTCTTTGAGTTGTGGTCTTTTTTTAAGTGGGATTCCTCAGGGCAGTTTCTGTTGAAAAACTGACCAAGGGAAAAAATCAGGAGTTCAGCAGTTCGGCTGGAGGCAGGGGACCTCCACAGAACATGGAGCTTCATGTTCTGAAGGCCAAGCCTCAGCTTTCTTCAATGGCAACAACCCTTATGGAGCTTCCTGGCCCTTTTCTTATCTCCCCCAGTTTTGCTGTTCTAAAGTCCAATGTCCTTCTCCTGCTGTGTTCTGTGATCCATCCTGCTGAATTCAAGGATCTCATGATAAATAACTTGCCTACTAGTCTCACATTTTCCATTAGTTCCTGCCTGTTAGTAAGACACAGATCAGTGATGGCTTCTCCTTTAGTTTGGAGTCTTTACTTGCTGGTCATAAAATTGTCTTGTATGTATCTTAGGAACCTCTTTAATGCTTGTTTGGATGTTTTTATTAGTCACGTATCTGAACAGTACAGTGAGTATCCTGTCACTTTACCTTGGGAGTTGGTCCATGAGTTTTTTGCTCCTATCTTTTCCCAGGTTTGGTGATATATATTAGATTCCTGCAGCAGTTCCTTCTTTGCTTTCCCATTCCTTATGTCCTTCAGATATGATTTCAGTACTACTATAGTACCTTAGACTGGTTGTAATTAAGGATCTTTTGAAAAATAGTCTTCTATTGCCATTGTACTGTAGACCCCTTCCAGTTCAGCAATTGAATGAGATTTTCCCACTGAATTTATGTCATAGCTACAGATCCTGTGTGTACAATTCAGTGGAAGCATTAGGATTTTCTTGTAATGTGCTATTGATGCTTGTGGAACAGATATTAATAATGCTGTGAGGAGTTACATAACTCAGCTCTTTGACATTAGAAAAAGCTGTAAAAGACACCACTCTAGATCCAATGCTTGCACATTTTAATTTTTTTAACAAAGCACATTTTGTTTTACTTAGAGCATGCCAAAAAAGCATCTGAATCCAGTAACCCCTAATACCTATCGATTTATCTGTATATAAATCACAGCAAAATTTACGTCAGTTTTTAGAGAGAAATTTGCATTCAGACAGACAATTTTACACCATGCTTCAGTCAAGTGTGTCTAAAATGGTGTTTTAAATTGAAATGACTCTTTAAGGGAAAATTATAGTGATTATTTATAATACCTTAGCAAGTTAAATAAATATTTACTCAAGGAAAATACATACAGTATAGATTTTAACAAAAGAATTTTCAAAACAGCATTAGAAATACCTGTCACAATCTCTCTCTCCATTCAACACCTGGGGCTGCTTCTCACAGGGTGTGAAATTCACCCCTGTGGGGGGGGCCAGCATGAGGCCCAGGCACTTCAGGTTGAAGTGGATATGTGTGCTGGCCCTCTGTATAGGAGCAAATATCACCACATTAAGGGCTGCCCTGTAAATAAAACTTCCCAGCAAGGACCCTAGGTGAGGATGTAGAAATAGGGGTGAAAGATTCTTCATGCTATCTGAAAGCACTGGCTGTTCCAGAGTCATATGGTAAGGGAAGTTCTGCTATTTTAAAAAAATGTGTCATTTAACATTTGGTTAAATAACTGTTACATGAATCAATGTTTCAGAAAACATATAGACCTTGTAGCTCTGTAACGTTCAGATTTCCATTGCTTCCTAATGATAAAGGATCAAAGATTCATGGCAGTTAGAGGAGAAAAGACCTGATAATCACAGTCTATTCTTTGGCATGGGCAAGCAATCATTTTTCTGCAAATCTTGTGAAAACAATTTAAACCAATCTTTGATAAACCAAATGTTAAATTAAACGTTTAAAAAAAAAAATAGCAGAACTTCCCTTACCATACGACTCTGAAACAGCCAATGCTTTTGAATAACTATTTCACCCCTATTCGGTACCTGTCAACCTTCTTGTCCCTTGCAAGCTATATTCAGCTCTTAGTTATGGCAGCTTCTGCTGAGATCTGTGGGATCATACTGATGTAAACTTTGTGTAGGGGAGAGGGCCACAGTTGTGAAAGATGCCCTCAACTTCACGTGGCTGGTGGCTGGAGCAGCTTCAGAAGTAGAAAGCCAGCAAAGAGGCTCACCTAAGGTACCTGTAGGATCTGCTAATTCTGGCAACCCAACCATAACTTAAAGTAGACTTTTCCTGACATGACCTCTGAGAATGACAGCAGTGTAAATACCACCAGCCCTGTGCTGGGGTACGCCCCCGGCATCATTGGCAGTGAATTTAGCCAGTGATTGCAAACTGCAGTAATTTCTGTATGCTTATAACAGGAGATTACTGCAATATTCCAAAACCAGTGAGTGGAAAATGTGGGCAAACTTTGGCTTTCTGTTTGCAAAGTGTACAGTGATTGTAATATAATTTACGTTGAACTGAAATCTGAGCCATCTTAAAAAGGCAAGGAAGCCCACAGACCTGGGTGGGGTCTTGAGTCAAAGACTCCCTTGTCTGGCCATTGTGGCTTATGTCGACCTCCTGACTGAGAAAGTTGCAGTGGCACTGTAATTTCTCTGTTGGCTACCAGCCAGCTGCTTCAGGTGTGCTGCAGCAATGCTGGTCAGTCGCTGTGGCGACAGGTGGATAAGGAAGCACATCCAAAAAGCCGCAGCATGGTGGAGGCAGCCAGTGCCCCATGTGGAGACTCTCGGGAATAGCTCTGTTCCCCCTGGAGAGTGGAAGGAGGCCCCATGTGAAGAACCCTTGCCCTTCTGTGAGCACAGAGTGGCAGGAGGCAGAGTAAGAAAACAACTTCTCCCTGCCTGCACTCTTTTAGCATGTCTGGACGTGGAGTGATGAGGAGAGGCAGGCGCAAAGCTGTGATGATCTGTGTGAGGGAGATGCTGCAGTGTGATGCACAGAGATGGGAGAGGAAGAAGGGAGACAGAAAATCAGGAGGGTCCTAGGAGCGCCTCTAAAAAGAAAGCGATTATAAGATGTGGGAAGTGTGGAAAGGGTTAGCAGCAGATTAAGGGGAACAAATGTAAAATATGTCAGGGACAACGTACACACACAGCTGATTGTAGAAAGAGATTTCCTGAGTGCATCTTCAGCATGTGCTTTGAAAAGCATGCCCTTGTAATTCAGCCTCCATTCGAAGCTCTGAAGTGCCATACAAGCCTATTCCCTGCTCTGTAGGAGTTTTCTCCTGTTTTGTTAATGAAAGTGAATGTGTGTGGGTCATTCAGGGTGCTAAATCTTCCGTTGGGGATCTCTGAGGGCCTGGGAATTTATGTGGGGGAGAGTGTCCAGACTATCTCACAGGCATGTACTGGTGCTGCTCCAGTTCCCCAGTGTTGATTTCCAAGGTGATTTCCCTGTGGCTGTACCAGCAGGAGTGACTGAGGAGCTCAGGAATCAACAGAAGAAGAGGGTGAAGCTGAACCTATATTAGTAGAGCACACAGTGGAGAGCAGACATGCCTTGTATGAAAAAGATGAATGGTCAGAAACTGCAGAACACACTGTGCAATTTTGACACATTCTTTTGCAGTTTTATCTGCAGGGTGTAATCCATGTGAAATCTGAACAAATTGTCAGCTGTTTCGAAGTGGACCTATGCATTAGGGCAGAGGATAAGGACATGTAACTCCAGACAGATTCTGATCAAACAAAGGAGCAGAGCGCTCACAATTCCAGACTGACCTCATTGCTGAAAAGACTTGAAGGTCCTTCTTGCTTAGTGGTAATTCACTTCTAAAGTTTTGGAAACAGTTTCACTGCATTATCCATATTCTTTAGGGGTTGATCCCCGTGCAGAGACAGTGTGTCCTTCTCTGGATTTGTACAGTGCCTAGCACAAAGGGTCCTGATCTAGGTAACTACCATTAGAAACATGATTAATAATAATCCTACATTTTCTATGCAGGAAAAACCCTGCTGAGTCTTGCCCATGCAAGGATTGTAGGATTGGGATTACAGAGTAATTGATACAGCAGTGTTTGCCCTGGATCCTCCAGGGGTGACGGGGAGGATGAGGAAATAGAGCATAACCCACATGTAAAAATAATTTTTTTTTAAATTGCTCTTGTACAAAAAGAATTATTTGGAAAGTCAGTGGCCTGTTGTATAAAATTTTAAAATGGAAGATAATGAAGTCCTGCTGGGGAATACTTCAATACACTTCATCACACAGTCTTGACACAAATAGCTGTGTGTTTTCCTCACCTCACGCACTTCTTCCATTCAGCACCCAGGCCAACACTCCTGTTCCTCTTAAACACTGTTCTTGCCTCATTCACGCTGTGCAGATTACAACATTTGTTCTTGCTTTATCGCGCCCGTTGTCTGAAAACCTATTTTCAACACACAGGCAGAGCGTGTTTTGGAGGGCTCCTTCCCATGGAAAGAGTTTGGCTGGCTTGGGCCCTCTGGCATGTGTGTGTGTGTGCATGCTCATGGTAGGGGACGGTGCTAATTCTTCTGCCTTTCTCCAGTGTACAGACATACTGTACTTCGTAAATTCTGCAGCTGTTACAATTGTGCCAATATTTACATGCTAGGGATAATGCTACCTAATCATGGTGACAAACTGTGGGAATTTACTGGATTGTTACAGTACATGATGAGCCTGTCTGACCAAGCAGGAAACAACAGCTTGTGAGAAAGTGGAAACTGCCTGTTATTCCCATCTCTGCAGACTGATTACAGGAGATGGTCATGGGAAAACTGCATACATCCAAATAAATCTGGAGACAATATTTAACGGGTCGTGTCCTGAATCTCTGCCACAGAGGAGAGCTTGGATCTGCTATCAGAGCTCCACCATTACTTTGGCATCCCATTGACCTGTCTCGTCTTCTTGCCCACTCTCCCATGCCTTGCCTCCACTATGCAGCTGCTAAGGTGGCCTCCAGTTCCCTGAACAGTGCACAAAGGGCACTTCTTCTTTGAACGCTCAGCTTTCCATGCGCACACTTTTCAAGTGCTAACTACCTGTATGCACAATTGACAGTTATCCTTGCCTGAGTGCACAGGCCATGGGATTGGACCTGTTTTGTAATCCTTGCTTTTTTCCCTACTAGTACAACATAGAAATATTCATTTAAATATGGAGCATGATTTGCAATGGTTACTCTGTTACTATCCTCCCTCAGCTCTCATGAGTAGTGGAGTATGAGCCTGTACCAGCAACAGTGCTTGTTGCAGCTGTAATGATTGCACAATATTTATAGTCCATTATAATTCAATGAAATATATATATGGTGTGGCAAGATGGCCGATGTTAGTATGCATTTTTCTTGGCAGGGGGGCTAAGACACCACCCCTTGCCCCTGCTCTTGGGCCGCCGAGGTCCTCACTAGTGGCCCGGGAAGGGTCTGGGTTTGCTCCTCACTCTGAGCCCCAGCCTCTCTCAGCCCCTGCAGGTTCTTACCCTCTTCCCCCTTGGGTGGGGAACCTTTGGTCCTTAGACGCTGGGGGAGGGACTCTCCCTCCCCTGCTGGGGCAGGGTCTCCCTTACTTTGGTTCTCTGGTCTTTCAAATCTTACAACATACCTCCAAGCTCCAGTCCTCTCTCCTTCCTTCTCCTCCCCTGACTGCCTGAAGCAGGGGTTTTTATTAGATTCCTGTCAGGGCTTAATTGACTACGGGTGCTCCAATTAACCTGTAGCAACCCTCCCTAGTCTACAGGGAAACACGCCTTAATTAGCCTAGGGCTTATACATTTCCCCTCTACCACTGCTCCCTGGCCCTCCTGTATCACACTGCAGAGTTGTTGTCCCAGCAGTGCCTGATGATCGCCTCCCACTGCTTAGCCACCTTCCTCGGTTCTTTGGATCCTCGCAAGTGCCTGGTCCTGGGTGGAGACTTCAACTGCACCCTCAGGACAGCATGGGGATCGAGCTGAGCTCTGCCGCCGCAGACATCCTCAGGGAGATCATAGCCCATCACTCCCTGGTGTACATCTGGCACGACCACCACCCGGATGATGACTCTACGTTCACTTTTGTCTGGGTAGAGGAACAACAGTTGAGCCACTCCTGGTTGGATTGTGTTTACTTTTCTCGATGTCGTCTTTCGCAGGCCCACTCCTCCAGCGTTTGGCCGGCCCCATTCTTGGAGCACCATTTGGTGGCCTTGATGGCCTCTGTTTCTTCGGAGAGGCCGCGGCTGGCTTATTGGCATTTCAATAACAGCCTGCTGGAGGATGTGGGCTTTGTGGCGTCCTTCTGGGAGTTCTAGCTGGTCTGGCGGGAACAGAGGCATACCTTTCCCTCAGTGCGGTGGTGGTGGGATGTGGGGAAGGTGTGCGCCCGGCTCTTCTGCCGTAGCCACACCCAGGGCACCAGCCGGCAGAGGGATGTGGTGATAGAGCAGTTGGAGCGGGAGGTTTTGGAGCTGGAGAGGTGTCTGGCCACCAGCCCTGGGAATCCACCCCTCTGTGGAGCGTCCTGGGAGAAGCGGGAGGAGCTCCGGGCCCTTGACGATCTTCGGGCCCGGGGTGCCTTTGTTCGATCCTGCATCCATTTACTGCAGGACATGGATTGTGGCTCCCACTTCTTCTACACCCTGGAGAAGAAGAGGGGGACAAAAAAGCACGACCTCTGCCTCTTGGCAGAGGACGGCGCCCCCCCCTCACGTATCTGGTAGTGATGCGCAAGAGGGCCAGGGCCTTCTATGCTGGCCTTTTCTCCCCAGATCCAACCGACGCTGATGCCTGAGGAGTGCTTTCGGACAGACTCCCGACGGTCAGCATGGGTGACTGGGACCGGCTGGAGCTGCCTCTCACTCTGGCCGAGTTCTCGGAAGCCCTGAGTCTCATGCCCACCAATAAATCTCCAGGAATGGATGGGCTGACTGTGGAGTTCTACCGCGTGTTCTGGGACGTCCTCGGCCTGGATCTTGCCCCATTCTGGGCTGAGTATTTGGAGAGTGGGGTCCTCCCTCTGTCGTGCAGGTGAGCAGCGCTCGCCTTGCTGCTGAAGAAGGGGGACCTCCGCGATCTCCGGAATTGGCGTCCCGTCTTGCTCCTCAGCATGGACTATAAGATGGTCTTGCTGCGGCTGCGGTCCGTGCTGGTGGACATGGTCCATCCTGACCAGACCTACACTGTCCCAGGCCGTACCATCTTCGATAATCTCTATCTGGCCTCAGATCTCTTGGAGCTTGGGTGTAGGGATGGTCTGTCATTCACCCTCCTGTCCTTGGATAAGGAGAAGGCGTTCGACTGGATGGACCACAGGTATCTCCTGGGCACTCTGTGGGCATTCAGCTTTGGGCCCCAGTTTGTGGGATTTCTCCAGGTGCTGTATGTCTCCGCGGTGTGTTTGGTCAGGCTCAACTGGATCCTGACCGCACCTGTCAGCTTCGGGCGAGGGGTGCATCAAGGCTGCCCACTGTCGGGTCAGCTGTACACTCTGGCCATTGAGCCCTTCCTTCATCTCCTTTGCAAGAGATTGACAGGGTTGGTGCTGCATGAGCTGGAGGTGCAGCTGGTCCTGGCAGCCTACGCTGATGACGTGCTCCTCATGGTCCAGGACCAGGTGGAGGCTAGCCAGGCTGTTTATTCAGCGGCCTCCTCCGCCCGGGTCAACTGGGTCAAGAGCTCTGGCCTGGTGGCTGGGGCTGGGTGGTGGGCAAGCTCCCTCCCACCCATGCTTCAGACCATCCGGTGGAGCGCAGGTCTGCTGCTCTATCTTGACATTTACCTTTCTGCCACGCATCCATCTCCGCCAGAGAACTGGCATGCTTTAGAGGGCAGGGTGACTGGGCAGTTGTGGGGCTGGACGGGACTGCTCCAGTGCCTCTCCCTCCCTTAACCAACTTCCCGGTGCTCAAAAGGACCACTCTACCACTGCTTCCTGGCCCTCCTGTATCACAATGGAATAAAAGGGGAAAATTGCTCCTAGATTTCTATTCCTCAGAATTGTTTCCATGATGCATGTGCATCAATTATCAGCAGGAGTAAAAGATCAGATAAAAAGAAAATAACATTTGTATGAAGTTGCAGTCATACTGAGGTTAGGGTTTACACTAACCTGGACTCAGGTGTGTTAATTGTTTTAGCATGACAATGTAGGTCAGTCTTGGGTTTCTTTGCTTTTAGACAGTCCTGTGGCCTATGTGGAACTTTTTCAACCCCTATCATTTTCTGTCTCTAATCATTTCTCTGCGGTTGCTGTGTTTGATATTTCAAAGCTTTCAAATCAGAGTAACCTGGGTTGGATGCATTGCCAGTTAGATTTTTATTTTTGCATTTAAAATTTCATAGCAGAAGAACTCCTCTGAGACCCAATGGGATCCAAGAGCAACAGTAAACAATCACAGCTTGATGGAATGCCTTCTTGCCATGCAAGGAATCCTGATCTCTACAATAATGTCTTCAAATGAGGGAGACAACCTTCAAAGCTTGTGTATAGGTGGTTAGATGGGGGCTCACTGCACGAATATTAAGTACTATTTTTCTATTGTACTCTTTTCCCCCCCGCTGCCATTTTAAACTTGTTACGTAGTATGTGGACAGCATATGGTATAGACCAGAACCTGTAGAGGCCAAAAAGGGGGGAAAGAACGGAAATTTGCAAATGAGAGAGAAACATATTGTTCAGTAAAAAGTCTGGTGAATTTTTGCTGCTAGGATAGGGAATAGGGAGAGCTGCCTATAGCGTAATCTGCTCCCAGATAATCCCACATCGTTTTCATGCCACAGCAAGGGGTGTATAGGGAATGAGTTGGGGTGGGGCCACACTGAACAGATTTACTCCCAGGGCTCTGGTTCCACTTCATATCCAAAATGCCATTTCACTGCACTCCCTGTTAAGTGCAGCATAATCTTTTGCAAGACGTGGCCCAAGATATTTAATAGAGGACACAGAGTATCTGAGAGCAGTTGTGGTAAAAGACATTAAAGCTTATTTGTTCCCACCTGTGAACCCAGCGGTCTCTGAGAGAAAAAATTTGCTTTAACAGAATTCACTTCAAAGAAGTGTCAGACAAAATTGTGCCCTGAATGCGTCGTAGGAACTGACTGTTGTGGAGTGAGACTCGACAGTCAGGTGTTGATAGCATGTAGGAGGAAAGAGCGGTTATTCATCAGCGGGAAGAAACACTGAATGTGGTATGGGAGTAGGGCAGATGGGAGTGAATAGACAGGCTCTTATCAAAATTATTCAGCTTCTGAATCATCTTCATACAAACCTACTTTCAGAGCCTGCAGCACAGAGTAGCCTCTCCCTCCATGGTCTGACAACATTGCCAGGATGAGTATGGCATTCAGAGAGGTGTTGAGTCAGCTCTCTGCACAGTAGTAATTCATGGTGTCCAGCTAGTGCTTTTATCACTGTTTCAACCAAATAGACTGTGACTATAGTATACAGGTGGAAAGCAAAGCCATTAATTCAAGTGCTCTGTGGGATGGAGAAGTAGTAAGAGGTTGTTGTTAAGGTAGTTAGAAGAAGTGTTTGTGAATCTCTGTTTTGGGGGCTATTTTCCATATCCACCCACTTATAAAGCCAACTGCCTTGTTGCCATGAGTTCAGGTATATAAGGCTCAGTGGGAACCATAAGAACCTCTACTGCTGACCTATCCTGGCTTTCCTTTACTGAAAAACGTTACCAGCATTGCCTTGGGCTTGGGGCAAGTGCTGCGTATCCCAATTGGAAAAATTCAGCAATTCCCTTTCCCAATGGAATTACAAAGCTCCCATTTCTACCCTTAGAAGGCCATGAGACAAATGACTTTTATACATTTACACACACGCACATATACACACATGCACACACGTGAAATCCATGTGAAACATTGCAAAGCCATGTGACAAGTTATTCTGCACCTTGACCACCTCACTGGCAGCCTGCCCTGCTCACTTATCCATCCCCTCGGGACTTATTTGAACATTCCAACCCTTTCCTCAGCATCTTCAAATAAGTGCCAGGTTAAACAGAGACATGTCTCCTCCTCCCCGCCCACAAATGTGGAATTTCCCCCCATCAGTTACCCCTGCTAATGTGTATATGTGTTGAAATAAGTGGGCCCAGAGAGTCAAAGGTTTAACCTGATTGTGTTGCTGTACATTATTAAGCAGTTGAATGTGGTTCAGGGATTTGAATACAGACTTTTCTCCTCAGGAACATCCAGAACTCAACACGCCAGTGAGCAATGAGCAATGATCTCCAGATAAAGGAGTGTCTCAAATCCAACAAGGGAAAAGATGTTAATAAACACTTTGTTGGGCCCCAAAACCCCTTCTTAAAATGACACTACCCAACCCCCACAACATGCGAATTTAATTGCTGGGCAGTAAAACCTTTTTCTGTACATAAAAATGTCATGCTTTAAAGTCTATTGTCTCACGGTCTCTGTTATATGGCAGCCTCAGGCCTGGTCCATTTAGCCATGCAGCCTTTCAGAAAAATGTGCCAATTATAGGTACTTGGCTATGCTGTAAAATAAGGTGACTCCGATACCTTTGCAAAACACTTCCATGCTCTCAGCTGAATGAGCACTATGTGATTGCAAAGCAACAACAAACAGCACCCAAGACTCAGTCCTCTGTTCTAAACACTTGCACACATTCTCCGTCTAGAGCCAGGAATAGAACCCAGGAACCTTGAGTCTTAGCACTCCATTACTGTCTACCAAATAGCTGTGTAACTCACTGGCAAGTGCATGCCATAGCCCACCCTTTTGGCTGTTCCAACAGCTTACTATAGCTACCAGTTTCGGCAGCTGAAGTGTTAGAGGTTGGTGCTATGGCTCTGCTGGTCCTGGGTTCAGATCCTGCTGATATTGTATGGGGGCAAGTTTTTCTGGTTGCATATGATAGAATTTCTTTTTTTTTTTTCCTGCTTTAAAAAAAATCCATGCAAACCCCCTTCTCCCCCCCTTTTACTAGACAATGTTCGAGGTCAAGTGCTCAGGAGTTTAGAAATGTCAGCATTAATGTTGCCCAGGAAGTCAGAGTTCCTCCTGAGACTCCGAGGGCTGCATCTGCACTGAAGTTTTTGTGCAATTCTTTCACCACTGCTGTAGCACCAATGTTAACTGGTGGTGAGGAGCATGGGTGTAAACTGCCTGCCAGCATCTTTTTACCACTGGTTCACCTAGTGCTGGGAGATCTTTAGAAAAAGCTTGTGTAGACAAGGCAGTGCAGCAGCGCTCTGCTCTATGCCCAGCTGGCTCTGCTAGCTTGGAACGTGGGGGAGTCAAGATCATGCCCTCACTCTGCCCCTCCTCACCCTCTTATGGAAGACTGCTGACAGCACGAGCATGGAGCTGTGCCTCCCATCCTCAGCCAAGTTATGGCTGGACCCTCTACAGTGGAGCAAGAAAGGGGGAAAACTTCTCATTCCTTCTGTCTTCCCTTGTACCTGCGAGGGCCAGCCACAATAAACCTCTGATATGTTAGTAAGAAATAGGCACCTTTTTAGTTAATAAAAAGCATAGATGTAAACAACTCTGTGTGAAGCTTAACTTAATGAAGCATATTTTCTGGGCCTCTCACAAATCCATTAACACTCTCTTTTCTCATATGCTCTAGTTCTGAACAGAATGTACCTGTTGCAAATATTTTTTTTCCAGTTTTTGGTCTTCTAAAATAATTTCCCCCCAAAGGGCCAAAGGAGGTTGATTTGACAAGTTTATGCCTGAGCTTCCCAGTGCAAAAGCAGTGGTTTCACTCTCAGGGTCAGCGCTGAAAGGTATTTCCTGCGACACTTGTGAAACAGAGGAAAACAAGCCTGTGCACTCCACTTTTGTGGCTCTATGTATGTACTATTACATTTAGTGGCTATTCTTTCTGAAGTTTTATACAGTAGAAGTGTTTCAATTTTCAGGGCCTTTGTCATTAATTGTGACTCAAACAACATATAAGGGTGTGTGTGTGTGTGTGTGGACAGATACAGATAAATAGGTAGTTTGCTTCTGGAAAAGTCTTATCCTGCCTGCATAGCAATCGATAAAAAGAAAAGGAAAAAATTCTAGTTGGAAAATATGATGTTCTTTGAGTGATTGCTCATGTCTATTCAACGTTAGGTGTGTGCTTGCCATGTGCACATTGTTGGAGATTTTTCCCCCAGTGGTATCTGTCAGGCCGGCTCTATCACCCTCTGGTGGCATGTGCTTATATGCTGAATTAAGGGGCACTGTCAGCCCTGAAACTGCCCCCAGTTTCTTCTTACCACCCATGACAGTCACTGGAACAGCTTCTCTTGCAAGGCAAGGCATTTTTCCATGGTTTTCTTCTCTCTATCTTAGTTATTATTGTTAGCCCTGGTCTCCACTACGGGGTTAGGTCGAATTTAGCTGCGTAAGGTCGATTTTAAAATGACTGCGTCTACACAACCAACTCCAATGCACTAGCCAGGTATACAGTAAAAGCCCTGGGAACTTTTGAATTTCATTTCCTGTTTGGTCAGTGTGGCGAGCTCAGCAGCGCAGGTGACCAAGCAGTCCCCCCAGAATCGCAAACGAGCTCCAGCATGGAGTGAATGGGAGACACTGGATCTGATTGCTGTATGGGGAGAAGAATCTATGCAGGGCGAACTCCGATCAAAAAGAAGAAATGCTAATATATATGCCAAAATCGCACAGGGCATGATGGAGAGAGGCTACAACAGGGGCACACAGCAGTGCCGTTTGAAAGTTAAGGAGCTCAGGCAAGCCTACCAAAAGATGAAAGAGGCAAATGGTCACTCCGGGTCAGATCCCCATACATGCTGATTCTATGATCAGCTGCATGGCATTCTAGGGGGGGATCCTACCACTACCCCACCACTGTCCATAGACACCTGCAACGGGGGAGTCTCACGCAACAGGGAGGAGGATTTTGTGGATGAGGAAGAGGAGGATGAGGATGAGGAGAATGCGCAGCAGGCAAGCGGTGAATCCATTCTCCCTGGCAGCCAGGACCTTTTCATCACCGTGGAGCCAATACCCACCCAAGGTGGGATCTCCGACCCTGAAGCCGGAGAAGGCAGCATTGGTGAGTGCACATTTGTAACTACAGTACAGGGTTTAAAAGCAATTGTGTTTAATGTTTGATTTGCCCTGAAGAATCGGGATGCATTCGTGGCCAGTACAGCTACTGGAAAAGCCTCTTAACGTGTCTGGGAATCCTCCAGGGACATCTCCATGAAGCTGTCCTGGAGGTACTCTGAAAGCCTTTGCAGAAAGTTTCTGAGGAGGGCTGCCTTATTTTGTCCTCCACGGTAGGACACTTTACCATGCCAAGCCAGTAGCAAGTAGTCTGGAATCATTGCAGCACAAAGCATGGCAGCGAATGGTCCTAGGTTTTGGTCGTATTCAAGCAACAGTCAGTCTTTATCTTTCTGTTAGCCTCAGGAGAATGATATCATTCATGGTCACCTGGTTGAAATAGGGGAATTTTTGTAAGGAAACAGTAAAAGGACCCCATTCGTGCTGGGTTGTTTGTGCTTGGCTAAAAGGGATCATCCCGGAGAATAGCCACGCAGCAGGGGGAGGGGTGAAGGGATCATTCCAGAGAATAGCCACGTGGTGGGGTCGGGGGAGGTGTGTGCTGCATATCTACCCAAAAACCACAGCCCTTCCTTTTAAATGTGAAACCCAAGCAGCATTGCTTGCTATGGGAAAGGATGGTGCTGCAGTTTGAAACCATTCCCACATGTTATGAAGGCGGAAGAAGCCAACCCCGCTTACCATGGCTTACCATGGCTACCTGGAAACCGAATTCTGTTGCCCAGCCGTGTGTGATGTCACCAGACCGGCAGGCACTCAATATAAAAGGCAAAATGCAACCTTTTAGCTAAAGCACATGTGCTGTCTGCTGTGAATTGCTTGATTCACTGTGAAGGAGTCTCCCTTTTGTTCTCAGAAATGTATCATCTTAAATTTTACTCTCCCTTTTTATCTCCCCTAAGGTGCAAATGTTTCTACGCTCCCCCTATCATCTCCATCCCTGAGGTTATTGCAGATTAGAAGGTGAAAAAAATGCACTTGCGATGACATGTTTTCCAAGCTCATGCAGTCCTCCCGCACTGATAGGGCACAGCTGAATGCATGGAGGCATTCAGTGGCAGAGGCCTGGAAAGCATTAAGTGAGCGTGAAGAGCAGAGGCAGGAGGTGATGCTGAGGCTAATGGGGGAGCAAATGGACATGATGAAGCATCTGTTGGAGCTGCAGGAAAGCCAACAAGAGCACAGACCCCCCGCTGCATCTATTGTATCACCACCTGCCCTTCTCCCCAAGTTCCATCCTCCTCACCCAGACGCCCAAGAATGCGGGGTGGGGAGGTTCCGGGCCCCCAGCCACTCCACTCCAGAGGATGGCCCAAGCAACAGAAGGCTGTCATTCAAACACTTTTGATTTGTAGTGTGGCTACAATAAGCAATGTGGCCTTGTCCTTCCCTCCTCCCACACCTCACCCCACCCGGGCTACCTCGTCAGTTATCTCACTTTTTTTTTAATTAATAAAGAAAGAATGCATGGTTTAAAAACATGAGTTACTTTATTTTGAAGTGGGGATGGTGGTTGGCTTACAGGGAATTAAAATCAACAAAGGGGGTGGGTTTGCATCAAGAAGAAGTACACACAGCTGTCACACCGAAGCCTGGCCAGTCATGAAACTGGTTTTCAAAGCCTCTCTGATGCACAGCGTGCCTTGCTGTGCTCTTCTAATCACCCTGGTGTCTGGCTGCTCAAAATCAGATGCCAGACGATTTACCTCAACCTCCCACCCTGCCATAACCTCCCACCCTTTACTCTCACAGATATTATGGAGCACACAGCAAGCAGCAATAACAATGGGAATGTTGGTTGCGCTGAGGTCTGACCTAGTCAGCAAACAGCGCCAGCAATCTTTTAAATGTCCAAAGGCACATTCTACCGCCATTCAGCACTTGCTCAGCCTGTAGTTGAACTACTCCTTACTACAGTCCAGGCTGCCTGTTTATGGCTTCATGAGCCATGGGAGCAAGGGGTAGGTTGGGTCCCCAAGGATAACTATTGGCATTTCAACATCCCCAATAGTAATTTTGTGGTCTGGGAAGTAAGTTACTTCTTGCAACTTCTCAAACAGCCCTGAGTTCCTAAAGATGCGAGCGTCATGCCCCTTTCCCGGCTGTCCCACGTTGATGTCGGTGAAATGTCCCTTGTGATCCACCAGTGCTCGCAGCACCATTGAGAAGTACCCCTTGCGGTTTATATACTGGTTGGTAAAGTGGTCCGGTGCCAAGGTAGGGATATGTGTTCCATCTATCGCCCCACCACAGTTAGGGAAGCCTATTGCAGCAAAGCCATCCAATATGACCTGTACATTTCCCAGAGTCACTACCCTTGATAGCAGAACGTCAGTGATTGCATTGGCTACTTGGATCACAGCAGTTCCCACAGTAGACTTGCCCACTCCAAATTGATTCCCGACTGACCGGTAGCAGTCAGGCGTTGCAAGCTTCCACAAGGTTATCGCCACTCGCTTCTCAACTGTCAGGGCAGCTCTCATCTTGGTATTCCGGTGCTTCAGGATGGGGGAAAGCAATTCACAAAGTTCAACAAAAGTGGCCTTACACATGCGAAAGTTTCGCAGCCACTTTGAATCATCCCATACCTGCAACACTATGCAGTCCCACCAGTCTGTGCTTGTTTGCCGGGCCCAGAATCAGCGTTCCACTGTATCAACCAGCCCCACTGCCACCATGATGTCCCAATTGCCACAGCCCGTGCTTTCAGGAATGCCTGTGTCCATGTCCTCATCACAATCGTCCTCGTGCTGGCGTCTCTTAGCCCGGTTCTACACATACTCCAGGATAATGCGCGAGGTGTTTACAATGCTCGCAACAGCAGCGGTGAGCTGAGCGGGCTCCATGCTTGCCATGGTATGGCCTCTGCATGGGTAACCCAGGAAAAAAGGCATGAAACGATTGTTTGCCATTGCTTTCACAGAGGGAGGGAGGGGTGACTGATGACATATACCCAAAACCCACCCTCGACAATGTTTTTGCCCCATCAGACATTGGGAGCTTAACCCAGAATTCCAATGGGCTGTGGAGACTGTGGGAACTGTGGGATAGCTACCCACAGTGCACCGCTTCATAAGTCAATGCTAGCCACGGTATTGAGGACACACTCCACCGACTTAGTGCGCTTAGTGGGGACATACACAATCGACTGTATAAAATAAATTTCTAAAAATCGACTTCTATAAAATCAACCTAATTTTGTAGTGTAGACATACCCTCAGTATAGTTGTAGTGTAAATACACTAGTGTAGATAGTTAGACCCTCTCCTTTATTGTAGAGGGGCTCCCTTTACCCTTGAGGCTGGGCATGCCCCAGTCTGCGGGATTCAAACCTTGTGCCTCCTGTGGCAAGCCCATGTTGGTGATCGACCCACGCTCCAGTTCGCTGAAGTGTCTGGGAGAGGCTCACGTAAGACAGCACAGTCAGATTTGTTGGGATGTTAAGCCTCATATGAAGAACGACAGAGTGGCTAGACTGAGGGCTATCCTAATGAAAGCCACTGTTAGACTGGCGTTGAAGCCAAGTTGCTCAGATTCGGCACTGAGCACTTTGGCCTTGGTTCAAAGCGCCCCTTCTGCACCATGCATTTCCCGATACTGTTCTTCATCTCCGGTGCTGAGGAAGGAAGATAAAAAGCAGCCCTCCGAGAGAGGGCACTCTCCTGTGCTGAAGAAAGGCAAACAAGGGGAAGGCAATGGAGTGTGACACACACTGGGCCACTCCTCCACCCGAGAACCTATAGTGGCACCATCAACTCTGCCCAGTTTGAGCCAGTAGTGTCATGCCCTCTGCTGTTTCTCTCATGGAAGGTTGCCTTTCAACAGCAATTACCTCAGCCAGAAGGGTCTCTGAAATAAGGGCCCTTATGTCAGAACCACCATACACAGTATTTTTCAAGGACAAGGTTCAACTGCGGCTTCATCCAGACTTCCTTCCAAAGGTAGTCTCACAGTTCTATATCAACCAAGTCATTTTCCTGCCTGTTTTCTTCCCGAAGCCACACAAGTATTCAGAAGAGCGGTGGCTTGGATGTTAGGCGTGCCTCTGCCTTCTACATTGAGATGACTAACCCATTCCGCAGATCCACACAATTCTTGTGTCAATAGCAGATAGGATGAGAGGCCTGCTGGTTTCAGCCCATAAAATCTCATCCTGGGTAACCTCCTTTATTTGAGCATGTTGTACCTCTTGCCATCTTGACCACTCATTCCATGAAAGCTCAGGCCTATTGAGCAGTATTTCTGGTGGAGGTCCCAATCCAAGACATCTGAAGGGTCGCAACCTAGTTGTCAGTGCATACCTTCTCCTCCCACTGTGCCATCACCCAACAGATTTGAGATGATGCAAGGTTTGGGAGAGCAGTGTTCCAATCCGCATGGCCATGAGTTCTGAGCCCACCTCCTTGGATACTGCTTGTGAGTCACCTAACATGGAATGGATATGAGCAATCACTCGAAGAAAAAAAACGGTTACCTTTCCATATCTGTTCTTCGAGACGTGTTGCTCATGTCCATTCCACGACCTACACTCGTACCCCTCTGTCGGAGTTAGCCAGCAAGATGGAACTGAGAGGGTGTGGGGCCGGAAGTGACCCGTATGCTGATGCATAAGCATATGGCACCAGAGGGCGCTAGAGCCAGCCCAAAGGATACCACTTAGGGAAAAATCTGTGGACACAGTGCATGCAGCGTGGACACACCTAACGTGGAATGGACATGAGCAATACATTTTGAAGAACAACAGTTACGGAAAGCTTAGTAACCATTTTTTTCCATTTCTAAAATAGCTGGGGACAGGGGGGGGGAAGAAAGACAGGAAAAAAATAAGAAACAAGGGATCAGTGAATGGCAATAACAGAGGTGAAGTGCACCATGACTCAAAAATAAAAAAAGCCTCTGGTTTCTGCTGTGTGTTCATTCCAATCCCCAAAACAATTTAAAAAGTTAAAAGTATGAGCTAATTGAGAATTGATTATTGAATTGGCCCCAGTTTTTTTTCTTTTTTGTCTTTTCTCTTCTCCTCTTTTCAATAAACTCTTTCTCATTATAAAGTTTTGCATGACAAAAAAAAAACCCACAACAACAAAAAATGACCCCTCCATAAATATCTGGAAGAGACATTCTTGTATAATAACCCTTTTCTTGCAGTGAATTTTTATCATTATAGCAATATCTCAGTAGCTTTGATGGCCAAATTACAGCCAATCAAAGCTATTACAATAATGGAGCATTTAACCATTTTGGAAATTAAATGTGTAAGCATGTCATTGAAGTGTCTCCAAACATGATTTAAAAGATGTATTTTTACCAAATAATTTGTACATTATCTCACTTCATTTGAATTTTATTAAAATTGCACCATTGATGTTCTCCCCCCGCCTTTTTTGCTCGTGCAGCAATTTTGCAATAGACCTTCCCATCTGTCTTCAGTTTTTCTAGACTTGATCATAATTTGCTCAAGATCAGATCTAAAACTTTTCCATTGAGGGTCATAATTTAGCACCTGACTAATGGTGACACTGTAAATTATGCTGTAAATAACTAGCAGGCTAAATGCCCATAAAGGGTAACAATGCTATCAAAGTCAGTAGCTAAACTGGAGTCAGTAAATGAGAGAGGTTAATACAATTGTCTTCCTCTTTTTGATTAATGTTGAAATGTTTTTTTTCCAATGTTATCATTTCATTTTGTTTAGACTTTATATTACAATACATTAATTTTATTTTATATTATGTTAATATCATACAATAGTTATAAGTTACATGACATTACATAATATATATTATATTTTATAGTGTTTTGACATTATTGAAACAAAATAATTTGACATGAAAATGGAACAATTCAACATGATTGACACAAAGTATTTTGCTGTTTCTGAATGAATTTTTTAATGAATTTCCATTCCAGGAGAAATTTCGAAATTTCAACTTTTTGTTCCAATTCAGAATGAAAACAAATTTTGAAATGACAGCATTTCCCACTGGACAGAAATTCCATCTTCTGACCGGCTCTGCTTACTTGGTGTAAACTGGGGTAGCTGCACTGGTGTCAATGTAACTGTGCCAATTTACAGGTTTCAGAGTAGCAGCCGTGTTAGTCTGTATTCGCAAAAAGAAAAGGAGTACTTGTGGCACCTTAGAGACTAACTAATTTATCTGAGCATAAGCTTTCGTGAGCTACAGCTCACTTCATCGTGAAGTGAGCTGTAGCTCATGAAAGCTTATGCTCAAATAAATTGGTTAGTCTCAAAGTTGCCACTAGAACTCCTTTTCTTTGTGCTAATTTACATCATTTGAAACGTTTTCCCCCAACTATAAATACTTGATCTCCTGCATACTCCTAATAATGAGGTATCGGTTTAATCCAGTGGTATTTCATCACTGTGGGTAAAATCTTGATTCATTCCTTATTCAGGCAAAACATGCCAGATCTCAATGGGAAGCTTGCTTAAGTAAGGACCGAGTAACGAGTGCAGGATGTGGCTGATCGTGCTACTTTCTATTTCAAATATTTCTTTCATTTCACTTCATACTTTTATGGCTGCATGTATAAAATGGGCAGTTACTTCTGCAGAACAGGATGACAGTGGGCCCAGTTCTGCTCTTGGGTACGCTGGTGTAAATCTGGAGTAACTGCTGATGTTGTTAATTTAGATTACAATGAGATCTACAAATGGCAATGAGAGTAGCATTTAGTCTGCAAGTCAATTTTCTTAACAGTCAATTTCCTTATTCAGAGGAACTTTTCCCTGATGATGAGAGATTATCTGCCTCCCTGCCAGAACACTGAGGATAATTCCTATTCCGCCCACAAATCCTTGAAACTACTCATTGTAGCCAATATTTTCCTATTTAAATGAGCTGAATGGGGCTTCTTTCCGAATCCACCAGTGCTGACCATAGGGTCCACCTGTGTTCTTATTCAGTAGTTCAGGGCACTTCCAGTAGGCCACTGGGTTAGCTTAGATTCACCCTTTGTTGCGAGTATTGTTTTATGCGCATGGTCAACAACTCAGGAGTTGCTTACCAGTCAGGTATGTAGCCCAAATGTTTTGAAGAGAAATAAGATGCTATTTTCCCAGGTTGAAACCAAGACAGCAGTGTTTCCTCTAAAAAAAAAAAAATAGATTTATACCATCCAACTCCAATTTGGGGATGTTCAATAGGCCTTTACTGCCAAGCTGGGGCAAATTCACAGAATCATAGAATATCAGGGTTGGAAGGGACCTCAGGAGGTCATCTAGTCCAACCCCCTGCTCAAAGCAGGAGCGATCCCCAATTAAATCATCCCAGCCAGGGCTTTGACAAGCCTGACATTAAAAACTTCTAAGGAAGGAGATTCCACCACCTCCCTAGGTAATGCATTCCAGTGTTTCACCACCCTCCTAGTGAAAAAGTTTTTCCTAATATCCAACCTAAATCTCCCCCACTGCAACTTGAGACCATTACTCCTTGTTCTATCATCAGCTACCACTGAGAACAGTCTAGAGCCATCCTCTTTGGAACCCCCTTTCAGGTAGTTGAAAGCAGCTATCAAATCCCCCCTCATTCTTCTCTTCCGTAGACTAAACATCCCCAGTTCCCTCAGCCTCTCCTCATAAGTCATGTGTTCCAGTCCCCTAATCATTTTTGTTGCCCTCCGCTGGACTCTTTCCAATTTTTCCACATCCTTCTTGTAGTGTGAGGCCCAAAACTGGACACAGTACTCCAGATGAGGCCTCACCAGTGTCAAATAGTGGGGAACGATCATGTCCCTCGATCTGCTGGCAATGCCCCTACTTATACATCCCAAAATGCCATTGGCCTTCTTGGCAACAAGGGCACACTGTTGACTCATATCCAGCTTCTCGTCCACTGTAACCCCTAGGTCTTTTTCTGCAGAACTGCTGCTGAGCCATTCGGTCCCTAGTCTGTAGCGGTGCATTGGATTCTTCCGTCCTAAGTGCAGGACTCTGCACTTGTCCTTGTTGAACCTCATCAGATTTCTTTTGGCCCAATCCTCCAATTTGTCTAGGTCCCTCTGTATCCTATCCCTACCCTCCAGCGTATCTACCACTCCTCCCAGTTTAGTGTCATCTGCAAACTTGCTGAGGGTTCAATCCACACCATCCTCCAGATCATTTATGAAGATATTAACTAAACCGGCCCCAGGACCGACCCTTGGGGCACTCCACTCGATACCAGCTGGCAACTAGACATGGAGCCATTGATCACTACCCGTTGAGCCCGACAATCTAGCCAGCTTTCTATCCACCTTATAGTCCATTCATCCAGCCCATACTTCTTTAACTTGCTGGCAAGAATACTCTGGGAGACAGTGTCAAAAGCTTTGCTAATGTCAAGGAACAACACGTCCACCGCTTTTCCTTCATCCACTGAACCAGTTATCTCGTCATAGAAGACAATTAGATTAGTCAGGCATGACTTGCCCTGGGTGAATCCATGCTGACTGTTCCTGATCACTTTCCTCTCCTCTAAGTGCTTCAGAATTGATTCCTTGAGGACCTGCTCCATGATTTTTCCAGGGACTGAGGTGAGGCTGACTGACCTGTAGTTCCCAGGATACTCCTTCTTCCCTTTTTTAAAGATGGGCACTACATTAGCCTTTTTCCAGTCGTCCAGGACTTCCCCCGATCGCCATGAGTTTTCAAAGATAACGGCCAGTGGCTCTGCAATCACATCCGCCAACTCCTTTAGCACTCTCGGGTGCAACGCATCCGGCCCCATGGACTTGTGCACGTCCAGCTTTTCTAAATAGTCCCGAACCACTTCTTTCTCCACAGTGGGCTGGTCACCTCCTCCCCATGCTGTGCTGCCCAGTGCAGCAGTCTGGGAGCTGACCTTGTTCGTGAAGACAGAGGCAAAAAAAGCACTGAGTACATTAGCTTTTTCCACATCCTCTGTCACTAGGTTGCCTCCCTCATTCAGTAAGGGGCCCACACTTTCCTTGACTTTCTTCTTGTTGCTAACATACCTGAAGAAACCCTTCTTGTTACTCTTAACATATCTTGCTAGCTGCAACTCCAGGTGTGATTTGGCCTTCCTGATTTCACTCCTGCATGCCAAAGCAATATTTTTATACTCATCCCTGGTCATTTGTCCAATCTTCCACTTCTTGTAAGCTTCTTTTTTGTATTTAAGATCAGCAAGGATTTCACTGTTAAGCCAAGCTGGTCGCCTGCCATATTTACTATTCTTTCTACACATCGGGATGGTTTGTCCCTGTAACCTCAATAAGGATTCTTTAAAATACAGCCAGCTCTCCTGGACTCCTTTCCCCCTCATTTTTCAGAGTAACAGCCATGTTAGTCTGTATTCGCAAAAAGAAAAGGAGTACTCGTGGCACCTTAGAGACTAACCAATTTATCTGAGCATAAGCTTTCATGAGCTACAGCTCACTTCATCGGATGCAATGAGCTGTACATCCGATGAAGTGAGCTGTAGCTCACGAAAGCTTATGCTCAAATAAATTGGTTAGTCTCTAAGGTGCCACAAGTACTCCTTTTCCCCCTCATGTTATTCTCCCAGGGGATCTTGCCCATCAGTTCCCTGAGGGAGTCAAAGTCTGCTTTTCTGAAGTCCAGGGGCCGTATTCTGCTGCTTTCCTTTCTTCCTTGTGTCAGGATCCTGAACTCGCCATCTCATGGTCACTGCCTCCCAGGTTCCCATCCACTTTTGCTTCCCTTACTAATTCTTCCCGGTTTGTGAGCAGCAGGTCAAGAAGAGCTCCGCCCCTAGTTGGTTCCTCCAGCACTTGCACCAGGAAATTGTCCCCTACATTTTCCAAAAACTTCCTGGATTGTCTGTGCACCACTGTATTGCTCTCCCAGCAGATATCAGGGTGATTGAAGTCTCCCATGAGAACCAGGGCGGTGCGATCTAGCAACTTCTGCGAGTTGCCAGAAGAAAGCCTTGTCCACCTCATCCCCCTGGTCCGGTAGTCTATAGTAGGCTCCCACCAGGACATCACCCTTGTTGCTCACACTTCTAAACTTAATCCAGACACTCTCAGGTTTTTCTGCAGTTTCATACTTGAGCTCTGAGCAGTCATACTGCTCTCTTACATACAGTGCAACTCCCCCACCTTTTCTGCCCTTCCTGTCCTTCCTGAACAGCTTATATCCATCCATGACAGTACTCCAGTCATGTGAGTTATCCCACCAAGTCTCTGTTATTCCAATCACATCAAAATTCCTTGACTGTGCCAGGACTTCCAATTCTCCTGCTTGTTTCCCAGGCTTCGTGCATTTGTGTATAGGCACTTGAGATAACCCGCTGATCACCCCTCTTTCTCAGTATGAGGCAGGAGCCCTCCCCTCTCACGCGCTCCTGCTCGTGCTTCCTCCCGGTATCCCATTTCCCCACTTACCTCAGGGCTTTGGTCTCCTTCCCCCAGTGAACCTAGTTTAAAGCCCTCCTTACTAGGTTAGCCAGCCTGCTTGCGAAGATGCTCTTCCCTCTCTTCATTAGGTGGAGCCCGTCTCTGCCTAGCACTTTTCCTTCTTGGAACACCATCCCATGGTCAAAGAATCCAAAGCCTTCTCTCCAACACCACCTGCGTAGCCATTCGTTGACTTCCACGATTCCCTTTCACATTCAGCTCAGTGAATAAGAACAGCTCTGTTCCCATTACTGATCCCCCAAGCAAGTCCTGCCCTCATAACTGGCTTAACAAACTCAAGTTATAGGAGGAAAATGGCACAGATCAGCTCTTTTCTCTGTCTGATACAAGTACTCCTGGCTCTCCAGTGTCTCTCATTGGGAGGGCTTAACTCCCTGTTGTCCGTTGCAGTTGATTCCAGCTTTCCCCACAGAACATTCTCTTCTGTATAACTCTTGCAGACAGGTTTCCTCAGCAGTTTCCAAGAGATAATCTCTTTGAACTCAGCCTCCATGATTATTAATGTTAGGTTCTTCCACGTACAAAGAACAGCCGTACAGTGTCAGTGGGAAGGAGCTTGGATTATATTAAGTGAGCACTCTGTGTGTGACTCCTTGGTAGCAGGAAGAAAAGGAGTACTTGTGGCACCTTAGAGACTAACCAATTTATTTGAGCATAAGCTTTCGTGAGCTACAGCTCACTTCATCGGATGCATTCAGTGGATCCACTAAATGCATCCGATGAAGTGAGCTGTAGCTCACGAAAGTTTATGTTCAAATAAATTGGTTAGTCTCTAAGGTGCCACAAGTACTCCTTTTCTTTTTGCGAATACAGACTAACACAGCTACTACTCTGAAACCTTGGCAGCAGGCAGCATCTGAACACAAAACGACAGCTGCTTCTGCGGCAGGAAGGGGGGCTTTTCTCCATTTAAAAGTAGAGTTACCAGAAAACAGGTCAAAAAAGATTGTTAAATGTTACTATCCCCTTATTAGACCAAGATGTTCCTGCTTACAGTAAATGGTTATGATGACAGACAGCAATTCTAGGCTTACTCTGACTTCTATTATCAGCTCTAGCACATGGAATCTGGCCCATCATCACACTAACACTCTTGTACAAAACATGCTTTTATGATGTATCGAGGACTGTGTTGGAATTGCTAGCTATCATTTTAAGTTTGTTTTTGTGTGGCGGGGAGTTTCTGGTCCTGCTTGCAGGCTACAGGTCTCTTTCTGTAGCAAAGCCTGTGATCAGAGTAAGTCTGGAAAGGACCAGCTTAAAACAATGTAGGCGAGTTATGCCTCACTGCCTTGGGGAGTAGTCTGTTTTCTCTCTCTCTGTTTCTAGGTTCTTGTGTGTTATGAATTCTAAGAAATAAAGCAGTGTTACACTTCAACCTTTCAGCAAGAGTATTTGTTCTCCTTGTATATGCTGTGACCATACAACTTTAAGGGGCATCTTTTCTGGATCTAATCTTTCTGCAAGACAAGTGTGTGTATGGAGGTAAGGGCAGGGTTTCACACCCTGTAGTCTGTCATCTTTGATCTAGTTAATGTTCTGAGAGCACTCACTACTGTCCTTTTTAATGTTTTTAAGCTCCCTCATGCTTTTTTCTAGATTCCTCTCTGACTCTCCTTGTCTGCATCTATTTTTCTCTCCTTAGGAAGAACACCAATCCTGTTTCAGTCTCTCTCTTGCAAAGGTTGCCTGCTGCTGTGCTGGCTTCTCTTGGGCCTGGTCTACCCTGCAGAGTTGGGCTGATGTAAGGCAGCCTACATTGACCTAACTCTGTAAACGCTTACACTAAAATGTAGCTCCCACCGATGTAACTCACCCACTACACCGACTTAATAACTCCACTGTCATGAGAGGTGTAGGGTAGCATTTAGGTTGATGTAGTTAGGTCTATGCAGTGTCAATGTAGACACTGCATTGTTTACATCGACTCTTGCTGCCTTTTAGAAGCCTTCCCACAATGCTGCACACTTACAGTTAAATCGGTGCAAGTACTCCTGGTGAGGACCTGCACCGCTGACACAAGGAGCGTAGTGTGGACATGCCAAAGTGATTTAATTACTGCAGTTGGCTGTATATCAACTTAATTTTTAGTTTAGACTTGTCCTGAGTATCTGTTCTTTTCACCAGAAGTTCCCATAATTAAAAACTAATGGGAGAAAAATCATTCAAACCTATTTTCAAACAAAAATCAGATTTGGGTTGAGTTTTAGTGGAGTTCAGATTGTCATTTCTCATTATATCCAGGTATATTTACTTAGCCTTTCCTCTAATATGTAATTGCAGAACCAAATGCAAATGGGCATTAGCAGGTATACCACCATTAAAGTCAGTGGAGCTATGCCCATTTACATCAAGACCGTATTTGGCCTTTTCTGTTTTTCTGCATCTTTTGTTCATTTTACTAGCTAAATCCTGCTGCTTTTCAAGTTACTAAAAATCAGAATAGTTTCTCTTTTTACGGCATCATTACCAAATGTAAACGGATTCCTGAATGCTGGACTTTGACCAGGGTTTTTGAACTGTCAAAAGATAACCACTGTGTATGGTATTTCATACTGAAATAGAATAATGTCATGGTAATAGTAAGTGAAATATAATGGTGTATTCTGAATGTAGTGTGCTTCAGAGAATAAAAGCAATTGGATAAATCTGCTTGCTTTGATACAGTAGATTGCAGGATACTTTACACATATCTCATTCAGTTTGTGCTTTAGTTATATGCAGGGGGCTGAGGGGTGAAGATGCTCTCTAACTGAAATTGGTGAGCATGCAAAAACCACAACTAATCTGTGTAATGCTTGACCATTTTAAAAATACACTTTGCACTTTTGGTAGCTGTTGTAATGCATTTAGCGTAGTGTGAAATCTTGACATAGACCCTGAGTTCTAAAATAAGATGAACTCTATCTTTTAAAATAAATGTTTGCCTATGAAATACTTTTGCTGTTGAGGGTTTGTGAAGGTGACAGTACCTGCAATAGCAAACCAAATTCACTTTTTAATGTCAATAAATATTCACAGAACTGTGCAAGAAATTTTTCTCAGTGAATGCTGAGTGGATGAGATTTTATTCCCACACGTGCTGTTCTAATATCTTTCCCTGCTGCCTATATCCAGCCAAACTCACTCTTGGGTTTTCATGTGTATATGTGGCAGCAGATTTGGGGAAATGTGCAGAGATTTGCGCCATACATCTGAGATTGGAGTCGGATCCACTGACTACATATCAGAAGTTCTAAGCAGCCTTGTGCTGGAGCAAAGTTAACTGGCAGCCAGTGCTGGCTCTGGAAATTACTGCTGGGCAATTGTGTCATGCAGAGCTCTTTACATATACAAGGATCTGATTTTCAAAGGAGCTGAGCACCTGCAGCTCCTGTTGACTTCAGTGGGATTTGTGGGTGTTCAGCACCTCTGAAAATCAGGCCACAGGTTGCTTACGTAAATGCAAAGACAAATTCAAAATTCAAACCAGGTTCCCTGAAAGATAAGCAGTCATTGCAAGCAAACCTGTGCTGTCTTTCCAACCAGACTGTGTCACAGAGGGCATATGGCTCCCTCCCAGTTCTCTTATTCTCTGCTGCGTTCTGACCATCATGGTGTAACTGCTCTTGAAGGAGTCTGGACACTTCCCCATGCTCTCCAGAGCAATGAGTCAGAAGAAATTTAGCAGGAACTTTGTTCAGCTACTTAGGTGCTTCTCCAGCAATCAGTGAACAGTGCAACTTGAGAGGTAGGCCGGACTTCTACAAACATGAGTGGAGCTGCTTCTGCCATCTGGGTGTCGCAAGTACAATGCAGCTAATGCAGTTACACTGCAGTAAGATCAGAATCAGGCCTGTTCTGTTTACATGTAAGGTATAAATCCTCTCTCTTAGAGGCATTCCTCTTTAAAAAGTAGTTTCAACCTACTGTACAACAGGAGGGGCTGGAGAAGTACTTCATCTTTCAGATCTGAGTTTACCCTGAAGAAGATCCCTAATGGAAGAATAAGACTTAGCTAACATCCTTTTCTGTTCCTAACAGAAGATCAGCACTTTCAGAATATTTTATTTAATGAACTCAGTGGTGAAGTGAAGGAGAAGGGGAAGGGCTGGTGTGGCATCACCATTCACTAAGGCCAAATTTGACTCCAAGATTCTCACGTAGGCTTCAAGAGAGCTCCCCACTGTGGTGTTACTGTGGCTTTAAGAAAATAAATAGATTCTTCAGGAGCTGACAGTGGGAGGAGGCAGTTGGTTTAGGTTAAACTGATAGATTGACCTGAGTTAAGATGCTCTCTCTATATGATTACTTTGTACCTAATAAAGCTTGTTAGGTTACTAGCAATGATTTATTATTAAGACTAGTGGATTACTTGAATATAAAACACCCCATGATAACAGGAGTGAAAGAAGAGACAAAAAGAACTGGAAGAAGTTGGAAAAAAAAGGATAAAAGTTACTCAGAAGTGAAAAATAAGTTTTGAATAAAATAAGATGGATCAATTAAGATCAATTAAGAGCAATTGATTGGATCAATTTCTAAAAATGTTGAGAAATCCTGCGGAAAACTGGAAAGGTTTTAAACAAGAATTTGATTTATTTCTGAGGGCATCAGGATCTACGCAGAAGGAAGATGAACAAAAGATTGTCATCTTTTTGGATATTGCAGGTACTGAAGCAATTTCATTATATAATTCATTTGAGCTTACTGTTCAAGAATGAGCTGACTATGAGTTTGTCTTAAAAAAAATTGAGGAATACTGTTACCAAAAAGAAATGAAATATTTGAATGATTTCAGTTTCACTCAGCAAATCAAATTGAGAAAAAGACTTCTGAATAATTTTTAACTGATCTAAGGATAAGAAGTAAGACATGGAATTTCCAGAATCTGAGTCAGTGAAAAGAGTCCAAATTGTGATGGATATAAAAGATAGACTGTTAGAAGAGCCAGATCTAAATCTAGAAAAAGCAGTGAGAATTTGCCAAACTGCTGAACTTAATCAACAATGACTGCACATTTTAGAAAGAAAAGAAACTGATGTGAATATAGACTTAATAAAAAAAAACAACAAGTCTATAGAGGAATAGAGTGAAAGTATTAAAGTTAAAACGTATGAGCAGATGAAAGAATGGTCTAGATGTGGCTGGAGGAACCAACCTAGACAGTGTCCCAGAATATGGTCAAACGTGTCATCCCTGCAAGAAACAGAATCATTTCATGAAAGTCTGTAAACAGAGAAGTCTGGAAAAACTTAGAAATATACATTTATTTCAAAATTCAAAAGCCGCAGACAAGACACCAAATAAGGAATACAGAGCTGACATTACGGATGAAGAAAATTTGTTTCTAGTTATTTTGAAACAGAGTCACCCTGTGAACTACAATGATGATTGGACAGTTACACTATCTATTAATGGAACATTTATTTCATATGTACTAGATACAGAGGAACAAGCTAATGTAATTTCAGAAGAACTTGTAAAATGTCTAAAAGTAAAACCTGTAATAAGAGAACAAATATATGTTAATTTACAATCTTATAGTGGTGAAAAAATTCCTGTTATGGGTATTTGTGAATTACATGTCATAGTTAAAGATAATTTAGAAAACATAAGATTTGTAGTAGTTAAGGGACAAGGTATTTCTATTTTAGGTTTAGAAACATGTGTAGTGCTAAACCTGATAGAACTCAAACTATCCAGGATTCTGAAACACTCGAAATAGAACCTCAATTTACAAATTATTCACCGGCGTTGGTAATTTGGGTACAATGTATACAATAGAGTTAAATGAAACAAAGAAACCAGTTATACACACAGCTAGAAAAATGCCCTTAGCTTTAAGAAATAGGATACAAAAGGAACTGGAAAGGTTAGTTCATTTAAATATAATTAAAAGAGTGGAAGAGCTGCCTGAGTGGGTGAATTCATTAGTAATAGTAGAAAAGAAAGATGGAGACTTGTGTTTATGTTTAGATCCAAAAGACTTAAGTAAGTATGTTAAAAGGGAACACTTTAAAATATTTGAACAAATATCAGTAGCAAAATATTGTTCTTTAGGTGCTTCAAATGGATTTTGACAAATACCATTGGAAGAAAATCAATTGCTATGTACATTTAACACATCTTGTAGATGTTACTGTTTTAAAGGATTACCTTTTGGATTATGTTAAGCTCCCAAAGTATTTCATAGAGCAATGCAAAAGATTTTTGAAAATAGAGATGGCGTACAAATGTACATAGATGATATAATAATGCGAGGAAAAACTTTAGAAGAACATGATAGAAGATTAACAAACATCATCTAGAGCCAAAGAAGCAGGATTAAAACATAACAAAAATAAATGCAAATTTAGAGTGCAAGAATTAACATTTCTAGTAGGAAAACTGACCAGTCGGGGATGAGCCACAATGAATACAAACCATTGATAATATTGCTAACCCAAAAGATAAGGAGTCATTACAGAATTTTTTGGGTATGGTTAATTTTGTAGGGAGATACATACCCAAATTAGCAGAAAAAAACCAACAAATTTAAAGGCTTTACTTTGTAAAAAATAATCAGTGGAAATGGGACTGTCACCATCAACAAGAATTTAAGCAGCTTAAGCAACAAATAAAAACAGCTCCAATATTAAAAATATTTGATAGTTAAAGACTCACAAAATTGTCTTCAGATGCATCCAAACAAGGCCGAGGAGCAGTTCTATTACAAAAGTATGGTGATCTTTGGAAACCTGTCCTTATGCATCTAGAGCTATGTCAAAACCAAAGTGTCATTATGCTCAAATAGAAAAAGAAGCTTTAGCCTTGGTTTTTGCATTAAAAAAATTCCACATATTTATATATGGTAGATCTGTACTGGCAGAAACAGATCATAAACCACTAGTTAATATTTCAAAAAGGAACATGGTAGACCTTTGGGTTACAAAGATTATTTTTTTCAGTTGTACTCATATGATTTAAAATTAGAATATCAGCCAGGCAAATCATTAATTGGTGCTGATACTGTTTCTAGAGTTTGATGTAACCAATATAATTGAAAATGATGATGATGTGGTATATATAGATGCACTTAACAATAGTTTTCTATATCAGAAAGAGTATTGGAAGAAATTGTACAAACAACTAGACAGGATAAGAACTTACAAAGGTTTATTACACCTATTGAAAAAGGATATAATAATGATACCAAAGCCATACAATCAATTTAATTAATTTATTCAAGATTTATCAATAATTGAAGGAATTCTGTTTAAAGGTAACAGAGTAGTAATTCCTTTAGGGCTAACAGCAGAGATGTTGATATGCATACACGAGGGACATTTAGGCATAGACAAATTTAAACATAGAGCAAAACACATTATTGGCCACAAATGAACCAAAACAGAGGATTATATAAAAGAAAGTGACATATGTCAAAAATATAGAAATGCTTGGTCTAAACAACCTATGATGTTTATTCAAGAAAACTAAGGCCTTAATCTAAAGTAGGTTTAGATCTATTTGAGTATAAAGGACATTGATATGTTGTAGTTCTTGATTATTTTTTATATTTTTCTGAAATATCTATAGTAGCAAATGCATCTGCCAAACAAGTAATTAATAAAATTAAATCAATTTTTGCAAGGAATGGCATTCCCAACATGGTAATGACTGATAATGGACCTCAGTTGCACAGTCAAGAGTTTAAAAGATTTGCCACAGCATATAATTTCAAACATATTACATCAAATCCTGGTTACCCACAGTCTAATGGGCTAGTTGAAAATGATGTTAAAATAGTATAAAGATTACTAATAAAAGCTGAAGAAATTAATAATTATTTATATTTTGCATTATTAAATGATAGAACATTGCCATTAAAACATGGTTTATCACTTCCACAGTTGTTGTTTAACAGGAAGGTTAGAAACAGATTACTATTACTAAAACTAGTGGATTACTTGAATATAAAACAACACACTCGTGTATCAAAAGAAAAACAATGAAATGTGTGAATACAAATTGTTCTAATCTTGTGTTTGCAGTTTCCTGTTTTTTCTTTCCCTTCTTTCATTATTTCTTTATTCCTTCTCACCATAGGGTGAGATTGTGGCCGGAGCAAGAAACCTTTCTCATTGTACAAGGCCCAGCCACATTTGCATTCCTTTTATTTCCCTGCAGGTGATAGCTTCTCAAATGGATGCAGGTGGCACCACGATCCCACCACCTTCTACACTAGTCAGTGAAGCTAGCTGGCCATGCGTGGGGAGAGCATGTTGTACCTTCCTAAGCTGATGTGTGGGCCATTTGCTGCCCCTATGATGAGCACAATGCTGCCTGGAGCTGCCAGTAGGGTGGTGTGGCTCCACACTACTGTCTACACAGGACTGTTCCTTTGATGGCATAATCTGACCCATTATCTCCATCCCCTTCCGTGCCCTACCTACTGCAAGGTTGGCTGGCTTGGTCTCCAGGTTCCTGGCCTTTCGAAAGGCTATTTTCCACACTTTCCTGTAGCAGGGTATGGTTTTCATATCAGGACGGCCCACTACACTAGCATGGTTGTCTGGCCATCTCAGAGTGAAATTCATGAGAAAGGGGCTAAACCATGAAAGCCACAACTGGGGCAAAAGTCTACACAAACTCCTGTGAACAAGGTTTCACGCAGCTCTAGGTTGGACTAGTCAAACAACAAATAGTGAACAAACTAAGCCTAAATTGCTTCATCTTCCTGTATGTACCTAGCTGGCACTTCTCTCATCTCCACTCATACCCTCATAGTGTTTTACTCCATAATGATTACAAATGTACAGATAATATCAAAAACAACAAGGAGTCCAGTGGCACCTTAAAGACTAACAGATTTATTTGGGCATAAGCTTTCATGGATAAAAAACCCACTTCTTCAGATGCATGGACTGAAAATTACAGATGCAGGCATTATTATACTGACACATGAAGAGAAGAGAGTTACCTCACAAGTGAGCCAGCCACTCCCAGTCCCTGTTCAAGCCCAAATTAATGGTGTTAAATTTGCAAATGAATTTTAGTTCTGCAGTTTCTCTTTGAAGTCTGTTTCTGAAGTTTTTCTGTTCAAGTATGGCTACTTTTAAATCTGTTATAGAATGTCCAGGAAGATTGAAGTGTTCTCCTACTGGCTTTTATATGTTACCATTTCTGATATCCGATTTGTGTCTGATAATATCAGTAAACTTTACATGTGTTTGCATCAAAAAACTTAAGAACAGCCATTCTCAGTCAGACCAAAGTGGCCAATATCAGATGCTTCAGAGGGAATGAACAGAACAGGTAATCATCAAGTGATCCTTCCATCCCCTGTTGCCCATTCCCAGCTTCTGGCAAACAGAGGCTAGGGACACCATCCCTGTCCATCTTGACTCATAGCCATTGATGGACCTATCCTCTATGACTTATCTAGTTTCTTTTTGAACTCTGTTATAGTCTTGGCCTTCACAACATCCTCTGGAAAGGAGTTCCATAGGTTGACTCTGCATTGTGTGACAACATACTTCCTTTTGTTTGTTTTAAACATCCTCCCTATTAATTTCATTTGGTGACCCCTAGTTCTTGTGTTATGAGAAGGAGTAAATAACACTTCCTTATTTACTTTCTCCTCATCAGTCATCATTTTATAGACCTCTATCATATTCCCCACTTACTTGTCTCTTTTCCAAACTGAAAAGTCCCAGTCTTTTTAATCTCTCCTCATATGGAAGCTGTTCCAGGCCCCTAATCATTTTAATTGTCCTTTTCTGTACCTTTTCCAATTCCAGTATATCTTTTTTTTAGATCAGGTGACCATATCTGCACACAGGTCACATCTTGAATACTATCATGGATTTATATAGAGGCAATATGATATTTTCTGTCTTGTTATCTTATTAACAGAAAGCACAAGCAGAATGTTGTATGATGTTCCCACCTCTGAAGTTGCACAAGACATGCCATTTATATACCATCAGTCAAGGTTTGTGAGTGGCTGTGTGCCAGGGATAAAACCCTGTTAGGTTGAGAGAGTCTATTTATGCTTCTCAGAAAGTGGCCCTACCCTTGCCCAGGTGTGGTTGAGGAGGGGCGAAGGGCTCCATGTGGCCTCTCCCTCATATTGTGCATTCATTGGAGGCGGGAGGCATGATTTAGCTCTATAGCACTAACCCTCGCCCCACATTATCCCCCCTTTATCCCTGAGCAGTAATAACTTCCACCCCTTACAGCTGAATTTCAGCATATCTAAGGATTGATGAGGAAAGGATGTTGCTCCTGTTTTTAATTACAAACAGGCTCCATTCGGTGTTTTCTATTTTGATTTTTCTGTTTCCATGTCTAGCCTTTGTCTTAGGTGTGTGCACATTCTTTCTGCTGTGTTACGGGGTTTGCTTAGCTATTCATGTGTTCAAATGCAAGGAAAGATACTTATGTTTTCAGGCAGATCAAAGACATATGTTTAGGAATTTGGAATATGCAAGCGGGGAGAAAAACATCTTTAAAATGATGATACAATATAACTTCTAAGTAAAATATAGCGTTGTATACACATGTGCATTTGTGTGCTCTCAAAATCAATGTTTTTCAATTACACAGTAAAATACATTACAGCTGAAAAGTTAATTGCAATGGGCATCAATTAGTGTGGCTCGCCAATGACTTTTTCTTTTCTATTTCGGCAACAAACAAATTCCCTCTTGTTGGCAGCACTAGTTTCTGCCACGCCAGCAAAACTGCAGAAGTTTAGTTCTTGAAGAAAAAGTTTTTGACCTGGCTGATGGGTCTAAGACTGGAAAATTCTGGCCTTACAGCACAAAGACTAACAGCACAGCTGCTAAGAGACAGTTGCTACAGGGTGTTAGGCTATGCTATAGGGCTTTTAACACTGCTTAGTGGCTATTGAAAAGATCAGAACTCCCAAGTTTGCCTTTCACTGTGATAATATAAAAATGTGAGGTATTATAAAATGGAAATAGTGGGGTATGTGATGTACACTATATATTATACTAACTTGTGTGTGAGAAGTGTGGATAAGTAAATATCTAAATTAGGACCAGACATTTTTAGATGTTGAGCTGTTTAAAATGCAGACAAATCAACAACAGTCAAATAACATGGGACCCACAGGGGCAAGGATTGCTACATATACAACAGATAAGGATTAATGGTCTATGGTTCTGACATCAGCTATCTAGGCAAAATAGGATAAATTAAGGACACGGGCCAATTTTTTTTTTTTACGGGTGCTCCAAATTAGCTTCCTGAATCCTTATTTATGCTCCTAAATTAAGGGCCTGATCCAAAGTCTGTGGAAGTCAATGGGAATCCTAAGTGGCTGGAATTTCAAAAGTGCTAAGCATCAGGCAGCATTGATGCCATTTTTAACTGCACCTCCGAGCCCCATTTAATTACACTGGTGGAGAATAAACTTCTTCAGCTGGTCAGTTTCAGTTCTTTTGCTTTGTAAATTGGACAGGAAAGAAAAATGACTCCCAAGCTGCCACCTTGGTTTAGCTGGCAGGGAATGTTTACAGACAACTTAAAAACCTTTAAAAACAAAAGTCCCTCACCTCAGAGGCACAAATGCTACATTAACAAGAAATAGCCCAAGCAGTTGATATTAAATAAGAACCAAATTCAAACCACTGCCCATCTCTTAAACTGAATGTTTTTTTTTTTAAGGTTTGAATGTTTTTGTAACTTTTCCCTTCCTATTTTCGCTGGCCTCACTGTCTGCACCTCTTAATTCCCATTAGGGCCACAAATGGAGATGTCAAAATACCACAAGAGAGACTGTTCTCAAAGCATTTCTGGTTCAGCTGGATGTAGGAAGCTCTGGAAATCACAGGACTAAACCCGTTCTTACAAGAGTTAGAGCCTAGCTTTGTTGAGCAAAGGTGAGTAGCTAATTTGGATAAGGTCTGTGACCCTTGTTGTTAGTCCATTGCTAACAGTAACCACAATGAGCCACTTAGGGAATAACTGATCTCCCAGTGGGAGTTCTGCCTGAGTAAGGATTGCAGGATTTGACTCATTAAGAACAGGAGATTAATATATATACATATATTGCACTGCAGAAATAAGTTACAGCAAATCAATACTTGGGAGAAGGACAGCATATAACTAGCTAGACTGAATTCCAATGAAATTCCCTGAATAGTAGTTGTCTGCTGCTACAGAAATCCCAGTGCAAGGCTGAGAGATTTACATTCAAAGCATGGGACTGTGGTAACAAACAGATGTAATTATTTTATAATGCCCAGGAGCCTGCAATTGTCTTGTAAAAATGGGTGAGCTACTTCCTTATTGTTAAGTGTTGATGTCAAGAGAAGAAAATGATGTCAGAAAAATACACAGTAAAGTGTTTGATGCCATTCTGTGAATGTAAATACTTCTGTGTATATATAAAAATAATCTGGAGAGGGCAATGGAATGAGAAGAGGGTCAGAAATACAGAGTTGGGAATTAGGTTGAACTGTTCATGAAGGAGCAATAAATCAGATCCTTTTTCCATCGGTAATAATACTTAAGCACTTTTAATCTTCACAGCATATGAACATTAACTAGTTAATCTTCCCAGTGCTCCTGGCAGGTTGATAAGTGACTAAGTCCTTTCTGTCTCAATTTTACAACTGATGAAGCTGAGCAAGAAAGGATCAGTGACTTCCCAGGGCCACCGTGGTGTGTCCATCAGAGCTGGGATCTAACAGCACTATGTTAAAGTATGCTAGGAAATCTTTAACGTGCACCAGAAGGGTCTACACGGATCAATTAATGTGCAACACATTAGTGCACTTTAGAAATCATGCCCCTTTGGTCCTCATAACATGTAGACAAGCCCATAAGTACTTATGTACCCACGCCCCCCAGTTATCCTCACAACACCCCTGTGAGGTAGGGAAGTACTCTTTTATAGAAGGAGGACTGAGCTTTTGGGAGATTAAGAGTAAAATCTTGTCCACATTGAGGTCAATGGAAATTTTGCCACTGACTTCAATGGAGTCAGAATTTCACCTTAAGTAACTTGCATAATGTCCCACTGGGAGTCTATAGCAGAGCAGGGAATTGAACCTGATTCTCCTGTGTCCCAGTTCCTAGCCACTGGATCTTTTTTCTCCAACACTGAAGTCAGTGGAACGAGAGCAAAATCAGGCCCAATGAATTATTATTTCCCAATCCAACGTTACTCCAAAATCCTGTGTTTACTGTACTCTTCACTGAAAATCATGAGTAATATCTGTTTGCTCACTTTGGCACTCCTTGTCTGAAAGATATGGGAATATACTTGTGATGTTGTGAATTCAGTGTTATTGATAGAGCTTTATAAAGAAATATGATAACCTCATTGCAGTCAAAACATATTAATAGATAACATAAGACTCTTTTATGAAAAAAGTATTTGGAAACACACAAGATAAATTTGTTTTAGAAAGGTGACTTCTGTAGCTCCATTTACCATCGAAGCGGAGGTGTCTGGAAACTTAACTGGAACAGAATTCTAGAAAGTCCTATACTCTTCTTAGAGAAAATGGTAATAAACCCATAACTCACTTGCTAAGTTCTATAAATATTTATCAGATAAAACTATTATCTACCCTACAAAGATTAAAGGACACTGGGGCTTGGATATGAGCATGCAACTGTCTGATTTGCCATGTGATAGGTATGCGTTAACATCAAAAAATCTTTAGACTTAAAATCTAGATCATGCAGCAACAACAAAATTATATTTGGATTCTAAAGAGAATGCTGTGAATGAGTATTTTAACAGCACTAAGAGCTGGTGCTGCAATGTGCCCTTAGGATCTTTAGTATGTGTGTTATGGGACTGTAAAAAAGAATTAAAGGATAGTGGAAAGATACTATCATCGGAATAGGATTCACCCTAAATATTAGTCTTCCATGGGATCCTAAACTATTCATTTTGTGTGAACTTGATGACAACTCTTCAATGTTCTGAAGCTAACAAGAAGTAATTATTAAAGGTAGAATTTCCAAATGCCTAAGGGTATGTTTGTACTGCAAAAAAAGACCTGTGATGGTGCATCTCAGAGCCTGGGTCAACTGACTTGGTGTCACAGGGCTTGCACTACAGGGCTAAAAATAGGCATCTGGGCTCAGGTTGGAGCCTGGGATTTGACCCCCAGAGAGGTGAGTGGGTCTCTGAGACCTGACTCCACCTAAGTCCAAATGTCTAAACTGTGATTTTTAGCCCCATAACATGAGCCCCACGAACCTGAGTCAGGTGACTCAGGCTCTGAGACTTGTTGCTGTGGGTCTTTTTCTGCACCTTAGACAGACCCTATGTGTCTTAGGATACTAAGGCCTGACTACACTACAAACTTAGGTTGACAGAAGGATTGACCAAATAATGTATGCGTCTACACTACCAGGTCCCTTCCACCGACCCATCTCGCCTGTTACATCAACTTAATTACTCCACCTCTGTGAGAGGCATAGCGCTTAATTCGATGTTGATGGGTCAACAGAGAGGCAGTGTAGACACAGCGTTATGTAAGTCAACTGAATTGGCCTCTAGGAGGTGTCCCACAATGCTCTGCTGAGACTGCTCTAGTGATCGTTTTCAACTCCACTCCATAGCAGACAGGTTCACAGGGAACAGTCCCTCCCATGTTAAAGCCACGTGATCTTTTGAATTCCCATTTCTTGTTTGATCAGTGTAGAGATCATCCTAGGTTATCATGGTGGCTCAATGCCCCAGACGTGCTCCAGCCTGGAGTACACAAGAGGTGGTGGATCTTATTGGTCTCTGGGGAGAAAAGTCTGTGCAGGCATAGCTCCGATCCAGCCGTAGAAAAAGATCGTATGGGGCATGGAGGAGAAGGGCTACACCCAGGACATGCAGCAGTGCCATGTGAAAATCAAAGAACTTCAGCAGGCGTACCAGAAGACAAGGGAGGTGAACAGTCATTCTGGTTCTGCACCGCAAACATGCCGCTTCTACAATGAGCTGCATGTGATTCTCAGTGGTGACTCCACCACTACCCCCAAATGCAGCCTGGATACCTCACAGGAGTTTGAATCCCAAGCCACCTCAGGCAACAACGAGGAGGAGATTTTGGAGAAGAGAAGAATGGGAGACAGGCGAGCAGGGGATCCATTCTCCCTGAGAACCAGGACCTATTTTTAACTCCAGAACAGTCCAGCCGGTTACAGGACAGCATCATGGCTGAGCATGATGCCAGAGAAGGCACCTCTGGTGAGTATGCAATCCCAATCAAACTGTAGGGGTTACATGCTCTTATATTTTATGTTTAGTATGAAGAAAAAGTGAGGTGCAGTGGGTATCTGATTCCCAGTGGCCACTTCAGCTATGCAGAGAGTGTCCCCTGGAAAAGATTGTTTATGTGTACAGGGATGGCCTGAGAATTCTACATGGAGATCGCCAGGAAACTTTCATGGAGATACTCTGCAATCCTTTGCAGAAGGTTTCTGGGGAGGGCTGCCTTATTTCTTCCACCATGATAAGACACTTTCCCACACCACTCCAGTATTAATTCTGCTAGCATCATTGCGGTACACAGCATAGCAGCATAAGGACCAGGTCTGTATCCAGACGATTATAGCATCTGCTCCCTTGCCACCTCTGTTTCCCTCAGGAGATTGATATCGCATAGGATCACCTAGGGGAGATGGTGGAAGTTTTCACTACAAGTGCTCATACTAGAAACAAGAGTACATGTGATTCCCCACCCATGGTGTTTTCAGGGATTGGCACTGACCTAAGAATCTGCAAGCCCAGGGTGACTACTACCAGCAGCGTTAAGGGAAGGGAGCGGGGGAGTTTCCCTGTGTTCTCTCATGGCTGCAACCTCCCCCCACCCCTTGAGTTGCCTCTGACACAGACCGCACTTTGGGGGAGGCTTAATGCTGGTCCCCGGTCTCCACGCACCATCCATGTTGCTAAGTAAAGGGGCATTGTCCATTTGCCCACATGTGCTCCTGACACAGGTTGCCGTCAAGTTGCAGCACAAGGCCTGTCGCCCATGCCCCTAGGCTATACTCACCATGACTGGAATAGAAAAAAATGGTTAATTGAATAGCTAGGGATACTGATTATGTTGCATTCAGTGGAATAAGGAGAGTGATTTTTAAAGAGTAACTTTGTAGTAATCCTAGACCCAGGGTATGCACTGGCAATGGTTGCCTTGTGCTCTACATGGCCCTGCAGACTTGGATCACAACAGCTCCTACGGTGGATTTACCAACTCCAAATTGATTCCCCACTGACCAGTAGCAGTCTGGCATTGCAAGCTTTTCAACACAGCAATTGCCACTCACTTCTCCATTGTCAGAGCAGGTCTCATTTTAGTGTTGCTGTGCTTCAGGGCTGGGGAAAGCTCTGCACAGAGTTCCTGGAAAGTGCCCTTCTGCATTCGAAAGTTCTGCAGCCACTGCTTGTCATCCTATAACTGCATAATGATGTGATCGCACCAGTCAGTGCTTGTTTCCTGGGACCAGAAACTATGCTCCACCATGGTCAGTTGCTGCATGACTGCCAGCAGCCATGGGGAATGGTTTCGTTCTATGGCTTGCAGCAGGGCTGCTCGTATGATATCGCAGTGTTCCACGCGGCGGCTCCTGTCTCGGCTCTGGAAATACTGCAGGATAAGGTATGGGGTGTTTGTAATTTTCACAGCAAGAGCGCAGAGCTGAGTGTGGTCCATGCTTCTCGGGCTATGGTGTACCCGTGGCTAATATCAGGATGAAGGGAGTAAACTGCATCATGGGAGGTTGAAGCTATGTTCCCATTCCTTCTTGCGACAAACTTTTGGTCCCAGGAGGCACTGGAAGCCCTTCCCCAAACCTCCTGCAGCATGTTGCACTGTGGGATAGCTACCCATGGTGCACTGCTCTCTGCATCGATGCAAGTGCTGCTAGTGAGGGCACACTCCACCAACACAATGAGCTTGGTGTAGACACACCCAACCAATTTAATTACTGTAGTGGCTGGATGTTGACTTAAATTCAGTCAACTTAACTTTGTGGTGTAGACATGCCCTTCAGCTAAGTTCTCTCTAAGCTGCGTGGCCGTGCAGCAGCCTATTAAGCGCCTCTCAGGCTGTGGTGGAGAGAGATGCCCCTTCCCGCCAACCCCAGCCCAGCCCTGGATCTGCCAAGCCAGGGGAGGGGTGCTCTTCCCCTGACCCCAACACAGCCCAGCCTGGCCCTGCCGCAGCGGGGGAGAGGTACCCTGCCCCCAGCCCAGAACTGCCGTGGCTGGGGGAGAGGTGCCTATCCCCTGCAGCCCAGGTGCTTCTGCGGGGAGAGAGAGCTGGGGGGAGTCCTCTCTCCCTGGCGTAGTCCCGGGGCAGCCTGCACCCCAAATCCCTCATCTTAGGCTCCACCAGAGCCCGCACACACAGCCGGAGCCCTCCCCCCCATACCCCAACCCTTTGCCCCAGCCTTAAGCCCCCTCCCACACTCCGAACCCCTCAGCCCCACCCCCACCACATGAATTTTGTTATGTGTCACACACCACCTCCATATTGGTGCATGTAACAAAATTCATTCCGCACATGCGTGGGAAAAATTAGAGGGAACGCTGCCCTTTTTGATGAGACTTAAGCTGCTAAATTCCTTGTCACTTCTGAGAATAGAATTTAGGCTCTTTGGAAAATTTTACCTTAAGTTCTCTGCTAGTAGCCAAAATCCGAATACTAATGAAAAGAGGGCCCTTATGCACTGCAACTCTAGAGGAATGAAGAAAAGATCTTAGCGATGGACTGTTGCTGTCGTGAATATTTTCAGGGTGTTAAACAAATTTGTTTATTTTTGCAGACAGCTGGGGCCAAAATCTGCCCTGATGTTTACCCCACCACACCCAGCTGCAGTGAATGCCATTGCACAGGATGTAAGTCAAAAGTCAGGGAAGAATTTGGCCCCTGGGCTGCATTTTTGATCTGCATGACTAAACATTTGTTTCAGTTCCCAGTGAGCATGTGCTCACATCCCAACCGCCTGCACAACTGGTACCAATTACCGCCCTGGTTGGCCATGGGAACTGAACTACCTTTTCCCAGGAGGCAAGCTGGTGGGGAAAGGTGGGGAAGGTTGCATTACCACTCTTATTACTGGTCTGAGGAGACACACAGGGCTTCACTCTCCAAGCACCTTCCCAGAAGTTCTATTCACATGAAACATTTAAAAATAAGGGGTTTTATTCTTTTTTTTTTTAAATCCAAGCATTCCTTTCTTTCCTTTCTCTCGCTGCATTATTATTTTGTTTCTTCTCCATTATTCTGTATAATTTCTGTTTAATCTTAACTATATGTATGTAAATATGGTATATGTACCTGCATATAACATTTCAGATGGTTCTTTATCCCACATGCTGCTCTTACATAGCTGAAAGAATTAAAAAATAGAGGAACTGACGTTGTACAGATGTAAACTGCGAGTTTTACAATTTTCTTCCTAGATTTTTCAATGCTTAATCCATGAAGAAATGACAATCATAGTTTTATTTCTAAAGTGCCAATTACTAAGGTGTTCAGGCCACCTTACAACATACAAATTTACATCTACCTAATACCTAGTGGGGTCTGAGATGGAAGAAGGGAAATAGGCCAAGGAAGGTTATAGCATGACCTGTTTGGGGAAACATAACAAGGTAACTGCCCCCTTAAATGAAATTGGGCCCAGTGCTCCTGTTCCAATCCAGGTGTGCCCTCGTTTGGTGTAATGGGGGGGGGGGGGTAGGGAGGACGGCTCTGAGACCTATAAATGAGAGACAGCCCAACGGGAAAGGGGAGTTCAGAATCCAGAGACAGAGAGAACATGCTCAGAAGAGGAGCAGAGCTGGGCTCAGAGCTGCAGGGAGGGGATGCTGCTGAAGGAGGGAGTGGTGAGCATTCCCTACTTGAGCAGTGGAGCCAGGTCAGACTCATGAAAGTGGAAGGTGGTCCAGGGGGGCTCTTTCAAACTTCCCCACACTGGAAAGCCATGGCCAGAAATGGCTGGAGTGGTCTGAAGGCTGATAGCTGTAGACAGAGTTGCCTACTGCTAGAGAACTGAAGCCAGAGGGCCAGAGAGGGCTGGGGAATGAGGGAGGTGTGAGCCCCTGGTGTCTCTGGATGAGAGCTAGAACTAGAGCAGAGAATGAAATAGGGAGGAATAGCTAGAGGGGCTAGGTGAGATGTGGTGAAAGAGTTGTACCGGAGAGCCGGAGCATGGTGAGACATTGGAGCCATGCCGGAGAGCTGAAGCATTGTGAGAGACACCAGAGCTGTACAAGGTGTGTTGATGAACTGTTGGGTCTTGAAAAATTGAATGTACTATTTGGACTGCACTGAGGGATTCTGGATTATGACTGTGGGAATTTTGTAATAAATAACCCCAGAAAGTGCTATTTATATTTGGAAAGCTTATGTGGAGTTCCTGGAGGCTCCAGAAGATAGGGGAAACTGAGGCAGGAGCACTGGTTGTGCTGTGGTCTGCCTTTGGATTGTGTCCCAGGAAGGGGCTACCTTTTCACAAGTGTTGGAGAATGTGAGCAGACAATGGGTCGCTGGGAAGAGGGCCACCCTGAGACACAAGGGGATGCCCTAAAGGAGGCCACCCTTTGACATGGAATACCATTTTAGGGTATTGTGTAAGGATTTGGAGATTTGAACCGAGAAGGATGTGAAAGGGACTGACTTTCATCTTGTAAACTTCTTTCTTTGCCACTCAAACAAATTCTTTTGTGCTGAAATTTGTCATGCTTGCTCTGTTTCTTTGGCTAGTTTGAGCAATTTTGGGATTATGTGAGTGTGAAAAAAAAATCCCATTGTCCTCGTACATTCCAACTGAAATTTTTGCGCACTCATAACTCATGAGTAGCAGGAGCTAGGCTCTTTGGATGCGGTTTGTTTTATAGTCCTCACTGAGAAAGGAGAAACAATTGTAACTAAAAGAAAATTGATTCAGTATTTTTAAACACGCAGGATTGGATACTCGTTTACACTTGGGCCCGTTCACAGTGCTGTAGCAAAGTCCCATGAATAAGGCCCAGGAAGATTTTAATTTCGCATTTTTGCACATGCATGTTAGAGTTTTCTCTTAATCTTTCTTGTGACAAGTTTAATTTAAGGACGTCTCAGCTATGCCCTCCTGAGTTAAAGACTCCTCAGTAAATGTGCTTCAGCTTAGGGTGTGCAGTGAGTTAGTAGCACTTTTCTTTTCCTGCTTTCTTTCAAATAATTAAGAGAAATAGAATGCTAACACCCAACATTCATTCAGTGTTCGAGTGAGAGAAATCACTTCTTAAGAGCCAGGAAATTAACCTTGTCCTGGAACCTGATTCTCCTCTGCCTCAGACCAGCAGCTGGCCCTGACTCCACAAAAGGTTCTGCTATCATTGGCCCTTACACTTGCACAGAGTCCTAATGACTTCAGTGGGTTTCCATGTGGGTAGAGGGATACTAAGTTTGGAACCCTGTGCAGCATCGGGCCTTACTTGTAAGTGAGCCTGTTGAACTCAATAGGGCTATGTTAGCATAAGAACAGGGTAAATGATAGAACCAGCCCCCCTGTTTCTATCACAGTCTGGGAGCAACTGAATCTAGTTTTGATTCAGCCACTGTAGGAAGGATCCAGCTGTGAAATTTACATCTAGATCTCAGTTATTTTTCTGAGCTCCTCAAAGAGCAAAGCCATTTGGATCTGGGGTTCTGTTCTAGCGTATCTCTAGTTTTATAAATAATTTTATAATCTTTGATTTCTTCCCAAGAGATCTTGAATATGGGGTATTTATATAGGCAGCACTGATTGTTGTGAGTGGTAGATCCACCCACACTTAGACAATTAGGCTGAGAGTTTCAAAGGAGCCTATGAGAATTAGCCACTGAATTTCCATTGAAATTAAATGGGAGTTTTATGTGTGGTTTCTGTGAAAATCCCAGCCTTAGTTTACATTGTGCTGTGTCAACTGGCCTCCTGGTCCCTTCCGGGGGGAAGAGGATTCACTTGTGTGGGGAACAGGTGAGTTACTGCTGGGGTCCCCAGGGGTGCCTCATTGGTTGAGATTGCTGAGAGGATGCATTGAATCAGCGCATCCTACACTTAACCCTGTCCATGGCCCTTTCATGACCATGCCACCCACATTTTGGGGAGCATAGTGCCCCACAGAGGAGAGGATCCTGCGGCTGATTACTGCCAGGTCCTGTATATTTCATGTGCTAGCCTGATTAGAAATGTTTCTATATCTGTGAGGTTGAGTAAGATGTTCATATGAGCATTTTGCTTTGGCTTAGTCTACCATTTTGTGGTTACATGTGCCTTATTGAAAGTGAAGGAATTGTCCAGGAATTGAACCCTTGGAATTTACTCTATCTTGGCCATTTCCTTTTTTTGCCTGCGCAATGTGTATAGATTGTCAGCATGGTGTGGTATGTGGTAACCAATACATGCAGAGAGCCATTAATCTTCTTGTACAGCACTTTGTTAATATAAGATTTAGGGGTACGGTGGAATTCATTTATAACAGTCGTACCTTGTAGTAACTGTTTGGCTGTGTGCATCTAATACTTTCCAAAAGCCACTTTCTATTAATGCTGGCATGTGTGCCCCTTACTTATACTGTGCACTGGGGCAGTCAGCTGTAATGATCAGAATAGTTATTATCATTCCTTTATGTTTCAAAGGATAGGGAGGGATTTCATATCTTGTTGGGTACATTCAGCTGCAGGTGAAGAATATTACAGCATATAAGAATGCCAATTAGACCGGAGTGACTTGCCTTGGTATTAAAATGCCTCGGAGAATTTGTTGCATCATTGAAAGATGCAATTTTGCTTCTATGTGTGTGTGTCTAATTTGGGAAGTTTGCTCATGTACGGATCTGGATTTAATGATCATTCAGATATAACACTCAAAAACAACAGCTGCCACAACCACTGTTTAGAAGAGGAATCCATTGCTGCTTATTATCTCTACACATGCAATTATGTGCAAAACAACTGTGAGTTTAGCATATTCCTTGTTTTGTTTAATTTCTAAGAACTGCTTTAACACACACTATGGAGCACTGTCTACCTAGATAGAAAAAAACAGAAAAGCCAATATACTACAACTGTGAAGTTTATAGAATAAAGATGACAGTTATACATCAGTTTAACTACAGCCACGTAGCCCAAAATAATACAATCTCCCCCACAACCAACCAAACAGTCATTAACCCTAGGAGGAAAATGATTGATTAAACTTTATATTTTCACTGCCCGTGCAATTATAACACATCGCATTATGCAGAGGTTTTCACTATACTGCTAATACTCCCACTGGATGTAGGTATATTTTTTCTACAGTGTTTAAAGATGCTTTTAGCTGATACTTTTAGCAATTTAATCCAAACCAAAGCATTTATATCATGGGACTTGCCATTAATTCTCTCTTAGATGCCTTTTTTCCCATATGCCAAATTAGATATCATTCTGAAGGCATGCATTCTTAATTAGATTTTTTTTTTTATCAATGACTGGATTCTCAGGAGGTTTTTTGCAATGCATCGTTATTTTTCTCTCTCTACAGCATCTTCACCGAGTGGATTATTTAAACATAAAGAAACACTTTGTGGATTTTTCTTGTGACAGACCACAAACCTGTGAACTTCTTTTTTTTATTTTTAACTTGAAGCTGCTAATTGTAGGAATGTATAATGAATGCTTTATCCACGACAACAAGGTTCCATGGTTTGTGTTTGGTGAATGTGCATATTTTGGGGGGGGGGGAATACATAACTGAAAGGCTATTAGCACTATGCTGTTCTTTACCATTGCACATGACAACTGGTATTTCAGTCATCATGGGAACTGTACATCTTATCTGGCATGGGTGGCTATGAAAATGCACCCCTAAAATTGACTGGAGCCCTACCATTGTCATTTGGGCTCACAGCTGGAATCTTGCTATTTAACTTTCACAAATACGTTATTATATCCAGATATTCTCATAACTGGAATGTTTGCACCACTAATTGGCACATTCCTACTTCAATTTGGTAGGGCATGCCAATTTGTAACATGACTCAAGAATTTACTTCTTAATGGATAATTAGTTCACCTTTTCTAATTTTTTCTGCTCCCCAACCTCTCCTTTGTCTTGTCCCTGCCTACCTTTCATTTAGCATTTATAATCTTGTGTTATCTTGACTTCCCTGGGATTATTTCACATTTTTATCATTTGGGATTTTCCCTGACCTTTACGTAAATCAACAATACTTTGGCCTACATTGGATATGATGGAATGATTTCCTTTTAAATTGCAGCAAATTGGTGTTATATTAGTGCTGCGTTTGTTACTGCAATATTAGGGACATTTTTAACAAAATGAAGAGTCTGGATTCAGAAATCACATACAGGATAACTGGTGACAATTATAGTACTGAGAGTCTTGGTGACACCAAAGATTAACTACCCGCTCCCATGTGTGAAAATGAGGCAGTGACTTATGACTTGTACAAATATTTATAAATCTCTAATTCAAAGAGAAGGCTGCAAATCCTGCTGGTTCAAGTCTCAGCCAGTCTTTCGAGCCGGTTTAAGTCACATAGTTTTTAATCCCCATTTGAAGTCCCTCTGGTCTTTGGGTTTCTCTGAACTAAAAAGCCCAGTGCAAAACATGGATAAAACTGGGTGAGTTTTGCCAGAGCCATCATCAAATTGAGTGTTGATAGTGTCCTGGTGAGGCTGGTGACAGAGTCAATTCCACAATGAAACCCAAGGAATAAAATTTGCTGGCAGGCAAGCTTTTTCATTGGTTTTGCTCTTTTTAATGTCTCTGGAGATGCTGATGATGCAGTGCTCAGTCAGCTTTGTTGGTGGGCACAAAACCTGACTTCACGTGAGTTTAGAGTCCTGTTCTAACATTTTCACACAGCTCTGCTAGTACTTAATATGATCGCCCTTTTACCAAAATGACTGATGATAATGAAAAAAAACCCATGAGGGTTTTTCACCCTTCCAGAAATAAAATAACCTAAAATTATTTGTCCTTGAATTGTGCACAAGTATGATTTTGAAAATGTGACCTAACTAAAAATGTTAAAAAGATGTATCCACGCTTGCTAAGTATCTCTTAATTAACGTTATATTCACATTGCAAGTCCACACTCTGTTTCCCATAATTATAATAGTAATTGGTTTGTATATAGCGCTTTTCCTCTGTTGGTGTCATGGTGCTTTCAAAGATGGATAAACATAATAATTCCCAGTTTGCAGGTGGGGCAGCTGAGGAATTGTAAACTGGGAATAATGATGATGTTCTTCTACCTTTTTAAGCACGATGAGATCTGTAGTTGAAGTGTCTTGTGCAGCGAGTCATGCACATCAACAGTTATGGAGCGTGGTCCTAAGTAGCACAGCAGGAGAAGACAAAATCTAGTTCTACTCTTGTCCCATAATTGTGTGTCTATAATTTATTGCCTTTGAGGACTGTCTTATCATAGCATCAACTCATTAGTCATTTAATACAGGATAAGCTTATGATAGAGAATCTGTTTACTGAATGGCCTTACTGCAGAGCCATCTAGTTAATAGCATATTTTGAGGATTTGTCTTCCGGATATAGCTGTTAAACCATTTTATCTTTGGATTGTTCTACTCTTCTAAACAGTACAACTATAATGGTTCAAAATATTATATCTTACAATAAAAGGAAAGCATAAGCTTTCGTGAGCTACAGCTCACTTCATCCCTGTAGCTCACGAAAGCTTATGCTCAAATAAATTGGTTAGTCTCTAAGGTGCCACAAGTACTCCTTTTCTTTTTGCGAATACAGACTAACACAGCTGTTACTCTGAAACCTATATCTTACAGGGATATCTCCATCATTTATTATAGAATGTGATAGTATTAGTTTATAAGAATACTAACGTAATGTATTGCCCATCTTGCACAAAATAATAAATATAAGAGCACCCCTCCTTCCTACATTGTAAAGTCAGTTGGCACTGCCTGAAACTTTGACAAAGCCACAACATGATATACCCTCATCCACACAGCTGCTGCTGTTACCTGATATTAGTGATACCATTTCAGGGTTCGTATCCCAGGGTACTGTGCATCACCAGGAGACACTTTGCTGTGTGGTGATGGTATTATCCCCTGCCTTCACACATTTGCTGATGGCAGTTCCTGATCACATCTCGGACCTTTGCCAAGCTGGGTGGAAGAGATGGAGCAATGGGATGATGAAGTGATTCTGCTCCTGCTCCGTCACAGGATAAATGTTTATGTAGCAGAGTAGGCAATCAGCAAAATGCCGGATGGAATTTGGGGAGAACTTTCTGACATGTCAAAGGTAGCCAACCTTGAGGGTCATACAGTTCCCATGTTATAGAGCTGGTGAATGCTGGTATTGCCACAGTATGCCCGTGGGTGGACTGTTGCCTCCAGTGCAGAAGATAAAGCATGATGTGGTGGGATCACATCATTTTGGAAACCTGGGATGGCCTGCAGTGGTTTCAGAACTCCTCAATGAGGAAACAGACTTTCATGGAGCAGTGTGAGAAGCTTGCGCCAAACCTCCAGCACCAGATCACTCGATTCAGGGAAGCACCTTGGTGCAGAAGCGGGTGACTATTACCCTGTGGAAGCTGGCAACACCAAACAGCTCTTGCAAACGACTTCAGGGTTGGAAAGTCCACTGTCGGGGTCATGGCTGTGCAGGTTTGTGAGGCAGTTAACACTGTGATCTACTTCGAGTGGTTGCCATAAAAAAGTTCCAGAAATAATACCTGGATTTCAGAGGATGACATTTTCAAACCGTGCAGGGGCCATCATTAGTACCCCATCCCAATACTTTGCGCACCAAAAGGGGCAAGTGAGTATGTGAATTGAAAAGGCTATTATTGCTTTGTTCTGTTAGGCTTAGTGCACTGCAGAGGCAGATTCATGAATACAAATGTCGGAAACACTGATGTCAGCGTGCTAAAGAGATTGGGATTTTTCCTGAAGGGGTAAGAAGGGACTTTATTCACCAGAAATGATGCGGTTCTCAACAGTGTGCCTGTGCCTACTGTTATTTTGGGGAACCCCGCATACTTGTATAACATCGACAGACCCCGGTCGTTGGTGGGCAGGCTCGAACCTGGGGCCTCTGGAGCTTAGTGCATAAACTACAAGCCATATGGCCCTTAGCTAAGGCTGTAGAGCAGACTCATTAATCTCTCTCTAAATGGTCTCGGTGCCACTAGATGGGACAGATCACCACACCCAGGACCGGTGTTCCCTCTAATTTTTCCCACGAATATGTGGAATGAATTTTGTTATGTGCACATCACCCCCATATTGGTGCACATAACAAAATTCATGTGGTGGGGGTGGGGCCAAGGGGTTCGGAGTGTGGGAGGGGGGCTCAGGGCTGGGGCAGAAGGTTGGGGTGTGGGGGGGAGTGATGGCTCCGGCTGGGGGTGTGGGCTCTGGGGTTGGGCCAGGGATGAGGGATTTGGAGTGCAGGCTGCCCGGAGGTTACAGTGGGGAGAGAGGACTCCCCCCAGCTCTCTATCCCTGCAGCAGCATGTATGCTGGGATGCGGGGGGGAAGAGGTTCTTCTCCCCTGGCCAGTCCATGCAGGGGCTGGGTTTGGGGCTGGGGGAGGGGCGCCTCCCTCCCAGCCGTGGCAAGTCCAGGGCAGGTCTGTGTTGGGGTTGGTGGGGAGAGATGCCTCTCCCTGTCGTGGCAGATCCATGCTGGGGCCAGAGGGGAGAGGCACCTCTCCCCAACACAGCAGGTCCATGCTGGGGGAGAGGCATCTCTCCCTGCTGCAGCCCTGAGCCCCTGTGTGGGGCTTAATAGGCAGCTGCATGGCCGTGCAGCTTAGAGGGAACTTAGCCCACGAGGTGTGTGGGTTACATACTTCCCCTAGTTGAGGAAGCATGTCCCGATCTTCAGAGACTTCCCAGCTGAAATCCTAGATGAGCCCGCACTTGTAACACCAACAGACCCCAATCGTCGGCGGGCGGGATCTAAATGGGCACCTCTGGAGCTAAATGCATGAGCCTCTATTGCATAAACTAAAAGCCATGTGGCCCTTAGCTAAGGCTGTAGAGCAGACTCACTAATTTCTCAGTGCCACTAGATGGAACAGAACACCACACCCAGGAGGTATGTGGATTACACCTGCTCCTAGTTTGTCCCAGGAAACCATACCCCAACATCAATGACCCTGGAAAAAAGGAATTCAATTACAAACTCAGTAGCTGCAGAATGGTTGTGGAGTGCCCATTTGGTAGGCTGCAATCTTATTGGTGCTGCTTATGCACCCGGCTGCTTGCCAGTGTGGCCAGTGCCAGTAGTCTAATTGTCGACTGGTGCATGCTATGACATTTGTGAGGGTAAAGAGGAGTGCTTCTGTCCCAGGTGGGCTCAGGACAAGTCTGACTTACAAACTCTGTACAGGTTTCAGAGTAACAGCCGTGTTAGTCTGTATTCGCAAAAAGACCAAGCTGTAGCTCACGAAAGCTTATGCTCAAATAAATTGGTTAGTCTCTAAGGTGCCACAAGTACTCCTTTTCTTTTTGCAAACTCTGTACAGGCTGCTGGAACCCACCCATCTGCACACTAGGACTGGTTCCTAGTGGCCAAGGGAAATCAGGGATGCCATATGTGCACATGTCTTGGCCCAGCAGGGAGGCAGAGGATGACATCTGGCTGTGCCGAGGGACATTTTCACACCCTGGGTGGCAGCTGGAAAAGTAGGAGGGAACATCGGCACACACTTATGGGGCTATGTGGCTTTGTGAGAGTTTTGTTCCTCTGTAGCTGAAGGTCATTAGCTATTCCTTCCTGTGACTATTCACCCATTACAGGCAATTATCACTGGGTTAACACCTTCAGGGGTTGTGTTTGTGCTGTAGAGGGTGGGTGGCTGACTTGAAATGCGGTCATTGTGAAATGCTTTTGTCTTCACTGTTCACACTTGTTTACAGACCTCTGTTATTGGGAACACTCAATCTCCCTTAATGACCTTATCAACGTTTGCTTTGGTGTGTGCACATGTGCACCCATTCTTTCCCGTAACCATTCATTGTCAGCAGTGCTAACTGCAACTTATTGGCTGTTTTGGAGCACTAATCACTACTAAGGTTGAAACTGATAAAGGTTTTGGGGGCAAAGGACGGGGCCAGTTAAATATTTAATCACTTGGGAGTGGCAGATGTCTGTATTGTTGTTTTTCTTCATGTGAACTACGCCATAAAAACGTTTGTCTCCCCATTTTCTCTGTTGTGAGTTATGGTGCATTTAGAATTAGTAGTACTTTCTGTAAGCACATAATACTAACACACTTTCCCCGCCCTTCTTGTGTAACCTTGGGTTTATGCCCAAATAAATTTGTTAGTCTCTAAGGTGCCACAAGTACTCCTCGTTCTTCTTGGGACTTTAGATATTTTTGAACCTGTGGTGTGGGTGGGTGTGGAATGGACAGAAAAGTGTTTTGCGGTATGAGGGCACCAGACAATTGCACCATTCCAATTCATGTGCTATGAATCACTGGGCCCCATCCTGAACCTGAAAACATCTCTATTCATCATACCTAGGAAGGAGGGTCCACACACAAATCAGGGAAACTACAACACTTTTAAAAGTACTATAAGGTACATGTAAGTAAAATATTTTTTAAAAAAATATGGAAACCAACAAAATATAACAGGAACAATGGCCAAATGTTAATAGAGCTGCACCAGTCTCCTTGCTGTACCCATGACAAGTGGGGAACGATGGGAAAATTATTCTTGAGGACAAATGGGGAGGTCTGCCTGCCAGGGTTTTGGAGACAGGTACTTGATGGGGTTCACAACTCCCACAGGCTCTTTGTTCCTATGCTGGACATTTGTGTGTGTTTGTGTGTGTGGGGGGCTCCCTATGCAAGGAGTTTTAGGTGCCAGTGGAGTCCTGCAGGCTCCTCCTGGTCACTCAGGGAAGGGGAGGATGGATTCTCCACCGCAGCAGCACCATGGGCAGCAGCAGGATGAGGAGGTGGTAGTGATTCATGGACGGTGAAATGACCATGGCAGCAGGCAGACCCTGAACTCATTCAGTCACCAGGTCTATCAGCCTCTCTGTTAGGGATTGCTTCTGTTTCCTTTGGCATGTTCCATGTTCCTTCCTGCTCCATGGACCAGTTAATCCGTGTCTCTTCCCGTTGAAGAGGCCAATGCTCCTGTGCCCTTAAGGAACTCAAACTTCTCTTGGTTCTGCCAATAAGCAGCTCCTCCAAGGTTCTTCTCCTTCTGCCTCTGCTTTCTGTGGGTGCTGCTCTTGTCCGCCTGGTGGAATGGTTTCCCTTTTGAGAGCTGAAGGTCCTGCCAATTCAGAGACAAGGGTATCTATCTAATCTATCTATCTATCTATCTATATTTCTTTTGGAGTAAGCCACATGACATAACATACTGTAGGTGGCCAAAGTTTTGATACTTTTCAGCATTCCAGGCATGCAACTGTTAGACCGCCTTGCTTCTCAGACAACTTTTGCAGCCCAGGAAGAAGGAGCTGAGGCTAATAATGGTAAGATAAATGTACTAATTTTTTTAAAAGTTTTTCATAGTGTCTCCAAAGGGGTGGGAGTGGAGAGTGGCAGTTCCTTCCAGGGGCTGCTAGTTTGCCATGTCTTCTTTAGTCTGGCCAACATTTCCATTATTCCACCATTTGGAGAACACAGAAGTTTCCTACAACTGTCCCATCCTCAAACAGGGCCTTTTAAAATGTATTCTCTCCCTTCCCCTGGTCTGCGTTGCCCCAGGATCATTGCTACGGTGCCGGGGCAGGTGGAGGGGCCCGGGCTTCCTGGCCTGGCTCTGGTTTCCAGCTTGGCCAGGGGATGGGCCCTCTGGGGGAAGAGGAGAGCAGGAGTGGGGACATGGAGGGGTGTGGCCTCCTGTTGTTTTCCCCCCTTCCCCCCCCACTTTTAAGAAGAAACCGCTACCCCTGACCATTGCTGCCTACGTGCTGGCTGAGAAGTGCACAGACAATGGAGCACAATAATTGTTCATTAATTATTTGCTTTTCAATATAGTGTCTGCCAAATGCATAATAAAATAATTGATTTATAGCCATGTGTTGCTTGGGGACCATTGGATTGAAGTGAGGGCTGAGCTTAAAATCCGGCGTATAGCCCCAGAACAAGAAGGGATATAGGCAGGGAGGGTGAGGGATCCATTGTAACTGAGCAGCCTTGGGTTCTGGTTCCTGCTTGGGGTCCTCCTCAGGTTTATCGGACACTGACCACACATTGATCAGCACCCGTGTGTGGTCAGTGGGACAGGCAGCTGTTCTCAGAGCAGGATCCATTTTCACCCATATTGATCAAGAGTGCAGCAGAAAGCTGATGTGGTCAGCACAGCTACTACTGGTGAAAACAGCAAAGAGTGAGGATGGGGAGGGACCTTTATAGGGTGGGTAAGGGTCATGAGGAAAGAAAGAATTCAGTGCATTGTGGGACTGTGGGTAAACGATTACTGAAACTTGAGACTGGGTACATGCCCCTTACCCCCCTCCACACTGCACAGTGGCATGGGTTTGGGGCCAGGCCACAGCCCAAGGCATGTACTTACCCACACCCCTCAGGCATGCTAGCTTACTTGTGAATTATATAATTTTTATAAGATTCCATGGTAAGATTTCAAATTAGGAGCACATTCATTTTGCAACCCCTGCTCCCCAAATTCTATCCCTCCCCATTGGAGAAATGCACTGGTACAGAAAGATACCAAACCTCTTACATATCTTCAGTGAAAAAATAAAACAAGTATCTCCCTGCTGATAAGGTTTTTAGAAAGTGTCCATTCTTGTTTGATTTGAGAGAATATTGTCACTTCAATAAGAATTCAGAGGCTACTGTGGTGTGATTTTAGGTGAAGCAGTGTAGCTGCTCCTTGCAAGCACTTTAACACATTGGCTACTATTCTAATTCTCTGAGTCTCAAGAAGTTTAGTACCTCTAGCCTGTAAAACACACATCTTTATTTGACCTGATGAATGTTTAGTCTGTTTCTTCTTGGCAAATGCACTTCAGCAAGGGTTTTCCACCAGATTGATGCTAAAGTGTTGTCTTTACTTGCCATCTGTCTGGACTGACTGGGGAAAAGAAGCAAAGTGGGCTTCGTTTAGGAAAAATATAAGCAGTTTATTTGACACAAAGAATATCATAGATGTATGAAAAGCAGCTGGGTCCAGAGGGGGAGGTACAGGGGAAAAGTCTGTTTTACAAAGATATTTTTTCTTGTTCATTCAATAAATGCATCTCATTTTGTTCTTATTTTGTTTTGTCTTGGAAAAAGTTACTAATTATTTCTAATGAAAATTTGTTTCCAGTCGCATTTGTTTTATTTATGGTTTTGCCCAGCCCAATAGTTATGACATTTTAAGTGTATGGTCTGCATAAGGATCTAATTCTGCAAATGGTTACTATTCACAAAGCACAGCACTTAAGAGTATGTGTGTACAGGATCTGACTCAAAACTGGTTAAGTTTCTCTTAGGCCTTGAAGTGCTTTTATGTTATTGGTGCCTTATTGTTTCCATCTTTGGTTGTACATGTTCTAGGGATTTGCAATTTATTTCTCTTGTGCATTGCCTTGCTTGTGAAAAATCCACTAGACACAGTTTGGATTGGCAGTGAAATCCTGTTCACAATAATTGTATTTGAACGTGCTCACAAGATGCTTTTTCCTCCAGCTCACCTCCACCCTTGGAAGTACTTGGAATCATCCTTGGTTAGAGTGAACTGGCCAGATGCCTTTTGCAATTAAATTTACTTTCTACCTTGACTGGCTGAACCTCTCCGATGGTGACTGTGCGTCTCAGCGAAAACCAATGTTACATGATTTCTGAAAGAAAGAGGGGTTGAATTTTAGTCGAACTGTCTGATCAAGCTGTTCAACCACAACCTTGCATATATATTCACAATGAGCCTTTACCACATGAAAATGAAACACTGACCACTTGAATATGAACTTTTTTAAAACTTCAGGGCCTATAAGCCCCTAAAAAAGGCTCTCATACTCTTACTCATAAACTTCTTGCAAACTGAATTGGGAAGGTTTCATGCAGCTCTTATGTTTTCCCCTCTGAGAGTCCAACGCTGGAATCATCACTCATGTTGATAGGTACTTCCTCACATGAGTAAGAATTGCTCAGAATGAGCAGGGGTTCCAGATCTAGACCCCATTTACTAGATTTCATAAGAACAGCCATACCGGGTGAGACCCAACTAGTCCCAATATCCTATTTTCGGACAGTGACCATTGCCAAATGCTTCAGAGGGAATAAATAGACCTGTACAATTTATTGGGTGACGCATCCCCTATTCTCCAGTCCTAGTCAGAGGATTAGGGACTCCGAGAGAATGGGATTTCATCCCTGACCATCTTGGGTAATAGCCATTGGTGGAACTAGCCTCCATGAATTTATCTAATTATTTTTTTAACCCAGTTATACTTTTGGCCTTCACAACATCCCCTGGCAATGAGTTCCACAGGTTGACTGTGCATTGTGTGAAGTACTTCCTTATGTTTGTTTTAAACCTGCTGCCTATTAATTTCGTTGAATGACTCCTGGTTCTTGTGTTATGTGAAGGGGTAAATAACACTTCCTTATTCACTTTCTCCACACAGTTCATTATTTTATCAATTTCTAACATATCCCTCCTTAGTTGTCTCTTTTCTAAACTTTTCTAAACCCGTCCCAGTCTTTTTAATCTCTTCTCATCTGGAAGCTGTTCCACACCCCTAATCCTCTTTGTTGCCCTTCTTTGTACCTGTTCCAATTCTAATACATATATTTTTTGAGATGGGCTGATCAGAACTGTGTGCCGTATTCAAGGTGGTGTTATATATTGGCATAATATTTTCTGTCCTATCTATCCGTTTCCTAATGGTTCTTCCCATTCTGGTTTTTGAGTGCCACTGCACATTTGAATGGATGTTTTCGGAGAACTATCCACAATCTCTTTCTTGTGTGGTAACAGTTAATTTAGACCCCGTCACTTTGTATGTATAGTTGGGATTATGTTTTCCATTGTGCATTACTTTGCATTTATCAACACTGAATTTTATCTGCCGTTTTATTGCCAGTTACTCAGTTTTGTGAGATCCCTTTGTAACTCTTCAAGTCAGCTTTGGACTTAACTGTCTTGAGTAATTTAGTATCATCAGCAAACTTTGCCACCTGAGTATTTACCCCTTTTTCCAGATCATTTATGAAGATATTGAATAGCATTCATCCCAGTACAGTTCCTTAGGAGACCCCGCTATTTACCTCTCTCTACTGTGAAAACTGACCCTTTACTCCTACTCTTTGTTTCCTATCTTTTAACCAGTTACTGATCCATGAGAGGACTTCCTTCTTATCTCATGTCTTCCTACTTTGCTTAAGAGCCTTTGGTTAAAGATCTTGTCAAAGGGTTTCTGAAAGTCCACATATATTAAACCCACTGGATCCCCTTTGCCCACATATTTGTTTACTGCCTATAAAAATTCTGGTGAGGCATGATTTCCCTTTGCAAAAACAATGTTGGCTCTTCCCCAACATATTGTGTTCATCTAGGTGTCTGATAACTCTGTTCTTTACTATGGTTTCAATCAATTTGCCTGGTAGTGAAATTAGGCTTACCAGCCTGTAATTGCCAGTATCGCCTCTGGAGCCTTTTTAAAAAATTGATATAATATTAGCTATCCATCAGGCATCTGGTACAGAGGCTGATTTAAGACAGAGATTACATACCACAGTTCTTCTGCAGTTTTATATTTGAGTTCCTTCAGAACTCTTGGGTGAATACCATCTGGTCCTGGTGACTTATTGCTGTTTAATTTATCAATTTGTTCCAAAGCCTCCTCTACTGACACCTCAGTTCCTCAGATTTGTCACCTAAAAAGAATGGCTCAAGTGTGGGAATATTCCTCACATGCTCTGCAGTGAAGACCGATGCAAAGAATTCGTTTAGTTTCTCTGCAATGGCCTTGTCTTCTTTGAGTGTTCTTTTAGCACCTTGATCATCTAGTGGCCCCACTGATTATTTGGCAGGCTTCCTGCTTCTGATATACTTTAAAAAATTGCTGTTAGTTTTTGAGTTTTTTGCTAGTTGCTGTTCAAATTCTTTTTTGGCCTGCCTAATTATATTTTTACATTTGACTTGCCAGAGTTTATGCTCCTTTCTATTTTTCTCAATAGGATTTGACTTCCAATTTTTAAAGGATGCCTTTTTGCCTCTAACCGTCTCTTTTACTCTCTTTAACCATGGTAGCATTTTTCTAGTCCTCTTACTTTTTTAAAAATTTGGGATATACATAAAGTTTGAGAATCTATTATGGTATTTTAAAAAAGTTTCCATGCAGCTTGCAGGCTTTTCACTCTTGTGACTGTTCCTTTTAATTTCTGTTTAACTAGCCTGTTGGTTTTTGTGTAACTCCCCTTTTTGAAGTTAAATGCTACTGTGATGGGTTTCTTTGATTACCCCCCCCCCCCGCCCCAAGGATATTACATTTAATTACATATGGTCACTATTACCAAGCAGTTCAGCTATATTCACTTCTTTGACCAGATCCTGTGCTCCACTTCAGACTAAGCCAAGAACACTCTTTCCCCTTGTGAGTTCCAGGACTAACTGCTCCAAGAGGTAGTCATTAATGGTGTCTAGAAATTTTATCTCTGTATCCCACACTGAAGTGACATGTTCCCATCAGTATGAGGATAGTTGAAACCTCCCATTATATTGGGTTTTCTATGTTTGTAACCTTTCTCATCTCCCTGAGCATTCCACAGTCACCATCAACATCCTCATCAGGTTGGTTGGTATGTATTCCGACTGCTGTACTCCTAGTATTCAAGCATGGAGTTTCTATACATACAGATTCTGTGGTACAGTTTGATTCATTTAACATTTTTACTATATTTGACTCCATGCTTTCTTTCACGTACAGTTTCACTCCCCCACCAGTGTGACCTATTCTGTCATTCCTATATATTTGTGTATATATATGTATATATTTGTATTCTTCATTTAATACCAGGCACACAAGTGGACCCACCTTAGTATTTAGACTTCTAGTATTTCTGTACAAGCACTTATCAAATTTGTCAATGTTTAGTTGTTTGCCTTCATGTGATGTAATTGAATGGGACTCTATTTTTGTTTGACTGTTTCTCTTCACCTCTTGTACTTACCAACTTCTAGTCTCTCCTCTTTACTATGATATAGAGCATAGGTGCCAACTCTGTTGCTGCTCTGGGGCAGGAGCACCCCTGGGGAAAAAATGGTGGGTGCTGAGCACCCACTGGTAGCCCGCCTATCAGCTCCCCTGACACCTCCCAGTGCCTCCTAACCACCAGCGGGCCCTGCGGATCAGCGCATCCCCCTCTCTCCCCATGCCCGCCACGAACAGCTATTTTGTGGTGTGCAGGAGGCTGCAGGGGAGGGGGAAGGAGCAAGGGCGTGGCATGCTTGGGGGAGGAACAGGCAGGAAGAGGCAGGGCGGCAGTAGAGCAGAAGAGGCGGGGCGGGGGCGGGGTCCGGGGCAGAGCCGGGGGTGTTGTTTCCCCAGCACTTTGAAAAGTCAGCACCTGTGGTATAGAGTATCCCCTTTAATGAATTCTTCCCTAAGGAGTGACTCTATCCGAACCATACGTTCCTCTGCACCTGCCGGCTTTCCCCCATCTCTTAGTTTAAAAACTTCTCTGCTACCTTTTTTATTTTACATGCCAGCAATCTGGTTCCATTTTGGTTCCTGTATAGGCTACTCCTTTCCCAAAAGGTTCCCCAGTTCCTAATTAACCTAAATCCCTCTTCTGAACACTATCATCTGATCCATGCATTGAGACCCTGAAATTCTGCCTTTCTAACTGGCCCTGTGTGTAGAACTGGAAGCATTTCAGAGAATGCTACCATGGAGGTTCTGGACTTTAATCTCTTACCTAACAGCCTAAAATTGACCTCCAGGACCCCTTTTCTTCCTTTACCTGTGTCAATGGTGCATACAACCAGCTCCTCCCCAGCACTGCACATAAGCCTGTCTAGATGTCTTGAGAGGTCTGCACCTGGCAGGCAATTCCCCATGTGGTTCTCCCAGTCATCACAAACCCAACTATCTAATCTAATAATGTAATCCCCCATTACTGTTATCTGTCTCTTCTAACAACAGGGGTTCCCTGCTCCGGAGAGGTATCCCCTCTGCAAGAGATGCCAGGACATCATTTGGAAGGAGGGTCCCAAGTCCCAACTATGGGATCATTTCCTTCTGCTTCAGATTAATGTTCTCATTCCCCGAGACTTTCCTCTTCCTCAGCAGCACAAAGGCTGTCAGACTGGAGCTGGGACCATGCTACAGTGTCCCAGAAAGACTCATCTATGTACCTCTCTGTCTCCCTTAGCTCCTGCAGTTCAGCCACTCTGGTTTCAAGAATCTGCACTCTGTCTCTGAGGACCATGAGCTGCTTGCACCCACAGCAAGGTAATCATACATACTGCATTCAGTGCAATAAACTGCACAGCCCCCACTCTGTTGCTGGAATTCTGCCTGTATTATTTTTACTCTTGTAGGGATTTTTTACTTGTATGTGATTTTTTTTTTCTTTGTGGGGGAGGTTTAGTGCCCCAAGTTTAGAGAATGTTTGTTAGGTGTATCTGCCTCTCACAGTCCCTCTAAACTCCCTCACCAAACCCTGCTGTTTGCTAGCTCCTCTGGTCATTTACGAGCAGGCTTTTTGAACCCCCGTTCTCCCTGAGTTATCCCAAGCCCCTTGCCAAGGGATCAAACGATGACAGGCTAGAGCCTCATTAGGAAGCTTTCAGCCTTGCCTAGCTGGCCACTAGGTTCAGTGCACAGCCTCCCAAACAGACCACACTAGAAACTTCAATCAAACAGGCACAGGGCCAGCAAGCCAACACACAACAAACAAACGAACAGACTACAAACTCACTGAGGGTCACACCGTTGCTTCTCCTCCATCTGGAGAAGTGCCTCTCAAAACTCCCCTGTTTGCTGCTTCTTTTCATTATCTTATTTATTGCAGGACAGTAGTTCTCTCTGGTTGTGCATGTTTATTCCTGTTGTTAGAATCTCACATAGCACATCAGAAGTTAGGATGACAGATGAATGTCCGTGTCTAACTTTAGGCTCGCAAGCTGAACATTTTGAATGATGGGGTCCATTTTTAAAGGGCTGAGTCCCAGCCTTTCCTCTTTGATCAGAACAAGTTGTGCCAGTAAAATATCAACTGGGTAAGCAAGTCTGAGTACTTGCATATTTAACTGTCTGAGTGTCACCATCTGTTAGATACACAACTATTCAGAATTGCACTTGCATGTAAACTGTGAGTGTAAATTATGCCTGCAATGCCCTGGTGGCTGCATTGGTGGGATGAATTTTGTGGGTGTAAATTAAGCCCTCCAAAAAATTGCCGCTGTTTTGAAATTTGCTAATAAATAGATTTTTCCTGGAATTAGATTAGCATATAATTGCCTTTCTTCATATTGTTTGCCTTGCATCTTCTCTTTTGCGTGACATGTTTACTTTGTCTCATCTCTTGTGCGGCATGTTTACATTTTACTGGGTTTCAAAAATTGTCTGCTAGGCTGGATGATTCATGTTTTTGTTGGATCTATTAGCTTGATTTACTGTTTTTATAACTAAAAAGAAAAGGAGTACTTGTGGCACCTTAGAGACTAACAAATTTATTTAAGCATAAGCTTTCGTGAGCTACAGCTCACTTTATCGGATGAGTGTGTTTTGAGTTTTAATGTAGAGGTTTTTGCTCTGACCTTCCCTCTTTAAAATGATAACTTTTAGTGCATAATATTTTGAATAATGAGTCAGCTGTTTTTGTAGATAATGAGGCTAACTTATTGAGGAATTTAGCACATATGCACTGGGCTTGATTTTTTATTATGTTTTACTAGTTTTGTGGTGCTGGAGCTCCACTGATATCAATGGAGATATACTGGTGTAAAATTGGTGTAGCAGAGTGGGAAATTAGTCCCTTAATTGATGCACTTCAGGGGGAGATAAGATCCTTCTCAAATATGCTGTGGGCCTGTGTATTTAAAACACTGACACAATCCATTTTGTGGTCCAGGTCCTCAGCTAAAGTAAATTGGCACAGCTCCCATACAATTACATTAATTTGCCACAACAAAGGATCAGATGCTGTATATTTTCATATTTACACAAAATTAGATGAACAGAAGAATTTGCAGAGGTCCATGTATGCAACTGGATTGCACACTATTCATGTAATGTTATTGATCATTGAACAATTATTATAACAACTCTACCCTTTTAAACAAGGTGTTGATTGATATCAACAAAATATGATGGATAAACTAGATTCAATGACATGTAAGGAGATGCTGGATTCTTTACAACAATAAAGGAAATACCAGGAAGAAGCAAACCAGACCCACTAGATAAATACAAAAGGCATAATTGATTAATGGGGTAATCATGTGTGCCAACAACTTTTGTTTCAAAGCAGAGACAAATGAGCTTCTTCCTACATGTTCTTTTGAAGAAAGAACTTGATCTCCCATTGAAAGTTTACCAACAAAGTGAATCTCGTCATGCATCCTCAGAGGAATATTTCTCTTTCTTTTTAAACTAATTGTGGGTAAACATAGTGCTTAGCAAAGTAAAGAAATAATAGTGTTTTCTATAGCCAGGCATAGCGTGGGCAGATGTGTTACAAGCGATCCTCACACAAGGCTGCCAATGACCTCTGTTTTGACCTGCAAGGGCTATGCTATTCTAATCCTGGCTCTTTTTGAGCAGAGATGGTAAACTGTGCTGGAATTGCATGGCAGTTCATGAAGGGGACAAATAGGGACAGAATGAACACAACAAATTTTGTATTAAATTCCACAGAACTAAGCCATACTTGAAAAAGGAGTGAGCTATGGAAAGGACAGGGAGAGGCAGAGGACTCTTGTGGTTAAGGCTCAGGTTCAGTTCCTCAGACCTTCCAGATAACTTTGGACATGTGTGTCAGGATACTGGGTCGTAGGCAGTCAAGCCTAGTGGTCAGAACAGGAGTCAGAACTGGAGTATGTGAATTCAGGGAAGGCAGGAGTAGGACTAGTTCCAAGGTAGGAACAAGGCTGGAACAGGACTGGGGTGCAGGGCAGGAACAAGGTTGGTTCCAAGGCAGACAAAGCAAAATTATTGGAGCAAAGCAAGCACAGGAAAGCAGAGAATCCACAGGTATGTATATTGAGCAGCCACTGGCCCAGCTGCACTCATTGACTGCCTGATGACTGGACAGGCGCAGCTGCAGGCCCTCATTCCTGACAGCGCCTCCATTCCCCATCTGTAAAATGGGGATAATAGCGCTGCTCTATCTCACAGGGTGTCATGAGGACAAATATATGAATGTTTGTGAGACTTTTAGTTATTACACAGATGATAAGCACCACAGACAAGCCTATAAATAAATATTGCAATATGTGTGGGAGATGGCACTCTCACCTGGGGATAGCTAAAAGTTTTGGCTAAGTAGCCAATCCATTGACCCCTTTCCATAATCTCCCAGGGCTGATCAGCCCTTACACATAGTGTGATCACTAACAATTCAGCAGCCAGAGATAGCACATTTGTGGTAAGGAAAGTTGTCCCATGAAATAAAAGCTACACTCTGTGGCGGACATGTGCATACTGGTGTCTGTACCCATGCTCTCAGATGATAAGGATATATTTATGACTGCACATTCTAGACACAAACAAAAGCTTGCATTTCTTTCTCTTCTCCCTGCTCAGGATTCCTTCCCAGAGGATCTCTCCACTTTAACTCTCTCCATATTCTGAGTGTCACAGAAACCTTTCCTCTAGCTGAGGAAAACTGGATGGGGTATTTTTCTGAACCAGCAATGCCATTCCTTATGTGGAGGACCCCCTATTTAGTAATATGAGGCTGTCATGGGGTGTATATACCTCTTGCTGTCTCAGATGCTAAAGGATTAACGGGAAAACTGACTGCTTGCTCAGCTGCGGCAGACTGGTGGCCTCACAACAGCTGTGGAAAGTAGAGTGGACAGGTAGGATGGCTGCTAGAGAGGCTGAGAAGCCACTGAGAGCAGGACCCTTCAGCAGCAGACTGGTGAGAAGTCCTCCAGGAAGACGGTGATGGGCGAGGAACAGCCTGCAAGAGAGGCATGGTGGGAAGCAGTCCAAGGAAATAATAAGGGGTTGGGAAAGATTGGTGCCAATCACTTCATACAGGTTCTCTGGCTGGGCACAGAGGGAATGGGTGGGCCTGGATCTCCATACTGAAGCCAGCAAGTGGGTAACTGACTTTAATATCCAATTGTTGGAAATCTAGTCACTCTAGACAAAAGATTGGTCCCTGGCCAGAAGAACTGGTGTAGCAGGAGGAGGTTGCCTTGGCAACAAAGTCACCTGGCAGGGGTCTGTGCTCATGGGGAAGCTGGTAATGGTGACACATGGGCAGAAGGCTTTTAAAGGGCAGAAGCTGGTCTGCTCAGGGGCCATTGTCCTCTAGTCCATGAGAGAGAAACAACCCAGCATATAATGGCATGAGGCACTGGACTCCCTGCCTGCCTTTCTAGACCCAGAGAAAAGTGAGCTACAAAATGAGGGATATTGTGGTTTCAGGTTTATATGAACTGTGCTTTACGTGATGAAGTATAAAAGAGCATAAAGGTGTTAGACTGTCAAAGTTGTGTGCTGACTGTGTCACAACTGTGGTGTTCTCCCCTGAGAGTTTAAAACTGTAAACCAGAAGCTTCATCATGCCATTGGGTTGGGTTCTGGGAGAGGGATGTGATTAAGTAACTAGGGTATCTTTGGGGGTCAGCGCTGGTCCTGAAGCCTAATGTAGATGAAGTGAAGAGCCTTATTTCCCAGAAGTGGTAGCAGCTTAAAAGTATGTGTCCAGGAAATCTTCCAGAGAGGCCAAGGCAGGAACCAGTGCTGCAACCTGCTAAGGTTACAGAAGTTTAATGCACACTAGGAGATCCAGAGCACAGAGGTTTGGATTCCCCTCATGGCAGTCCTACTGAATGGCCAGCCGGGGATGCTCACTAAGATCTGTGACAGCTCCTTAATAGTTGTGGTTGCAGGGCATTCCAGGTGTTACCACTACAGGGCTCCAAAGCGGTATATGCAGTCTATACCTGGGGAGGGCAGGCACAAAAATTTTGAACACAATTTTTTCTCATTGGAAATAAGGCTTTATTGAAATTGAGATTTTCTGTGGGAAAAGATTGATATTTTTGGCAGAATTTTCTGTCAGGAAAATATAAATAAAACATTTCACTTCAGGTCAGATTTGACATTAATCTCTGCATCCTGGAGCTGCTGTCTCATGGGAATTGTCATTGGTGATCCCTCTCAGCCCCATTCTCCCCTATCAGCAGTGCTTCCTGGCTGGTTCTGCATCATAGTCTCTCCCTGGGGCATAGCTGCCACAGTGGGTGCTGCTGTGGGCAGCACCATGACCACAGGTGCAGACTTTCCAAAGTGCCTGGGGGTGCTTGACACCTGGTTCTGCTGCAGGCTCCCCCACTCCACCCCTTCCCCCAAGGCCCCATCCCCGCCTCTTCCTGCCCAGTTCTGCTCCCTCCCCTGAGCACGCCATGTCCTTGCTTCTACCCCCTTCTCCCCAGAGCCTCCTGTGCATTGTGAAATAGCTGATTGCGGAAGGCGGGAGGGAGGGGGAGGCGCTGATCCATGGTGCCCGCCAGCGGGCGGGAGGTGCTGGGGGATGAGCAGAGCTGATGGGGGCTGCCGATTGGTGCTCAGCACCCACCATTTTTTTCCCCATGGGTGCTCTAGCCCCAGAGCACCCATGGAGTCGGCACCTATGACCAGGAGTTCCACTGGGCACAAATACAGCCACTGGGTACCTCTTAAAAATTTATTTAAAGTCTTAATGAAAAAAGGTCTGAGCTCTTTACTTTTCATTATGGTTCACTTGTGTCATGTAAACTGTGACTTCCTATATGAGGTCTATAATGACAGCTCTAGTTATGACGGAGCATTTAGATATTCTGATAGCATACTGACAAAGGCCAATTTGCTTTGGTCAGATTAGTTATTAAAGATATCTAATGCTCATTCCTGGCTGTTCTAAAAGATAATTAGGTGCTTCATTGAAACCATTTCAGTATCCAGGCTCTGATTTCCATTTTATCCACTTCATTAAAATCATTTAGTGTTAAAGCAGCAAACCACAAATGGCAAAAAGCATTTACATCATTAGTAATTATTATGAACTATTAGTTAAGCACTTCCCCATGTTACTGGTGCTGCCCTTGCCCCAAGAAGCCTACTGCACAATCTAAATAAAATTTAATGAATACTAGTCTATTAAGCTATTAAATGGGGTCCTCTTTATTCTTTCTGTGGGATTTGATATTTCTCTTAATGGATTAAAGCCAATGTCATGTTAATTCTCTGAACACAGTTCAAAAATAGAGCTCTGAATCTTTCCCCAAGCTCTCCCACCTTCCTCCTTTCTCAGTGACTGACAATAACCCATCAACCTCTCTGTCACTCAGCTTATAACTGGGGCATCACTTCAACTTGGCTTTCTCTCTAGATCCCCACGTCTAGGCCATGTCTAAATCTTGCTGCTTCTGCCTGCATAACATCTGTTAGAGCCAGCCTTTCCACACATCCACACAGCAAAATCACTTTATCTAGGCCCTCATCAGGTCGCATTTTGATTACTGCAACATCATCATCTTCTCTGGCCTTGATAAGTACAGTCTTGCTTCTTTTCTCTCCAGAGACAACAGAGAGATGAAGGAACACCATGTGCTCAAAATGCTGCTGCAAAGATCAGCTAGCTGATTGCCTATGTGCCTTTACCTGTCATGCCTGTCTTAGTATCTCTCCACTGGTTTCCGCTGGCTCAAACACAAACTGATTGTCTTCAATTTCAAGGCCCTTCACGACCTATCTCCATGCTCCCTATCATCTCTCTCTCACTGTTGAGATGTCATTTACCACCTCCCATTGGCCAGGACACCAGCCTCCATTCCTGCTTTTTAAATTTTCAAGCAAGAACTTTCATGCTTTCTCTAGGGTTGCCAGGCATCCAGTTTTTGACCAGAATGCCCAGTTGAAAAGGGACCCTGGCAGCTCTGGTCGGCACTGCCAACTGGGCCGTTAAAAGTCCGGTTGGCGGTGCAGCGGCGGTCAGGGCGAAGGCAGGCTCCCTGTCTGCCCTGGCTCTGTGTGGCTCCTGGAAGCGGCCTCCATGTTCTTGCAGTCTCTAGGTGCATGGGCAGCCAGGGAGTTCTCCTTGCACTACCCCCATTCCTAATGCCAGCTCTTCAGCTCCCATTGGCTGGGAACTGTGACTGCGGGTGCAAGGGCAATGTGTGGAGCCTCCTTGGCCGCCCTGCACCTAGGGACTGCAGGAACCTGGTGGCTGCTTCCTGGGAGCCGCGCTAAGAGCTGCTGGGATCCCGCACCCACCCCAACCCCCTGCCCCAGCCCTGAACCCCCTCCTGCACTCAAAACCCCTCATTCCCAGTCCCACCCCAGAGTCCTCATCCCCCTCCCCCTGCACCCCAAACCCCTGCCCTAGCCCAGAGCCCTCTCCAGCACCCTGAACCCCTCATTTCTGGCCCCACCTGGCACCCATACCCACCACACACACCCCAACCCCCTGCCTCAGCCTGGAACCCTCTCTCCTGCACCCCAAACCCCTCATCCCTAGCCCCACCCCAGAGGCCACACCTGCAGCCAGAGTGCTCACCCCTCTGCCCCAGCCCAGTGAAAGTGAGTGAGGGTAGGAGAGAGCAAGTGACGGGGGGGGGTGGGGGTGGGTGGAGTGAGAGCGGGGGCAGGGGCTTGGGGAAGGGGCAGGGCAGGGGCGGGCAAGGGTGTTTGGTTTTGTGCATTTAGAAAGTTGGCAACCCTAGCTTTCTCAGATGTGGCCTCCCACGCTTGGGAGGAGCTCTCTGTAAAAATCCACCAAGCCATCTCCAAATTCTTTCTTAAAACTCTCCTTTGCTGTGACCACAAAAAACTGAACAATGGCTAGGTGACCACAGCCTGTCATGGTGACCACCGTTGTCTCACTATGTCCATGTGCTCCCCCATCAGTCTGTCTATATCCACCATCTGTCTTTTGTCTTTTACTGAGATTGTCAGCGCTTTGGGGCAGGATCCCTCTTTTTTTCTGTTTCCATAGTGCCTAGCATGATAGGGTCCTGATGCATGACCAGATGCTACCACATACAAATAATGAATAATAAAAGTAAAATGCACTCTGATGGATTTCTAGTATGGGACTACCTACTCTCTCTACATATGTGTATGCTTTCTCTCTATATATGCTGTTTATTGTCCCTTATCAAATTCTTGTTACTCCTCAGCAGAGATTTTTTTTTAAACAAAGGATAAACAGGAATTTTATAAGGGACAAAGAGCAGAGGCTCGCATCCTGCAAATACTTCTGAATATGTTTAACTTTAAGCATGTGATCAGTTTCTTTGAAGTCAATGACCTTAGTTTGTAAGGTTTGGCTATACCATGCTGATATCTTGGCAGTGGGCTTTTGCTGTTATACAACACTTTTTTTTTTTTTAAGTCATCTGTGTGGGTAAGACCTGAGAGTGAAGGTAGCTTTGTAGCTTCCCAGTGGGCAGCCAGTTCCCATAGAACAGCTACTGTAGTCAATTCAATTTACTGTAATATAAATCACACATTCACTTGTTACATTTGACTACAAAATGTTTCAGTAGACAAGAAACAGCCAAACATTAAAAAGTCAAGCTTTGAAACCTGAATTCTCCCACCTTCCCTAGTAATTTTTTCATTTTTTCAGGTATCAAAAAAAATTACATGTAATGAATCTTATTACAATGTCCATTATCATGTCAACATATCAGATAACACGCACAGAGAAAAAGAAATGCTAGCAACACTTTTAACCAGAGAGATGAGGAGGTTGTAAAAGCTGATCTACCTAGCACATTACTCCTGGGAGCTTTGTGCAGTAGGCCTGTTTGTTGGTTAGCACTGCAGAGCATGCTAGGAGAGGCGGCTGTTGTAACTGGCCTGGAGCAGGGGCCTAAAGGGAAAGTGGAGGAAGGGAATGGAAGATCTTTGTGTGTCTACTTCCTCTCAATCTTTTGTGCAAAAGCCAGTCACAATCTAGCCCTATAACCCTATTAATTAGGAAATTAAGAGGGCTCCCTATGAATTTTTGGAGAGTTAGCCTGGTTCTTATCCATTGTTCCCACCTCAACTTCAATATCCAGCTGGGATTTCTTGCTGTGACCTATCAAAATCCCACAATTCTTTGTAGCCACAAAAATTGTGGCATTTGGTGGCATGACAAGAAATTGCAGCTGGTTTTAGATGCTGACAGTGGTGTGCGGGGTGAGGCTTTGAGCAGACATTCTAGCTGTGGGTACTGGAGAGTGAGCTGTGCACTGGTGAGGGTGCCCGGGGTCTGGGGCATTGCAGTTTAGTGAGTGGACTGGGAATTATCAGCTGGAGTCACTCTGTGCATGTGAGCACGTTCTGGATGGTGATTCTCATTCCTTCCTCCGCCCTCTTCTGACACCACATATGCAGAGTGTGGTGTCATTGGGCTGAAGCTGAGATGGCAGCAGTGCAGTGCACGCTAGTCATACCTTTCCACCCCAGATACAGCTTACAAAAGAGTACCAGCATACAGACACTGAGTGGGGGTTGCGGAAATGGCCCATTGTAGCATTTAACTGGATTCCTACTCACCTGTCCACCTTTCTCTGAGAACGGGGAATGACTTACTTCCTGGCCAGCCTATCGTACATTTGTCACAATTTTTTCTTACAGTAGAGGTAACCATTTCCTTACTGCTCATCAGAGAAGCAGAGGAATATTTAGTTGTTTTGGTATCAGGTCTGTGCATAAGGTAGATGTGATGATGCCTTAAAGGGCCAGATTCTTTTGGGGGAGATTTTTAAAGGCATTCTTCTCCCCCCTTGAAAGCTACAGGAGTTTCTGCCAGTCACATGGTAGAAACATGAGATCCTCAAGAAGGAATCTTTAGAGAAGCCAAATTGCAGGTAAATGGAAAACTGAGGCACAGATCACACAACAATTCAGTGACAGAGCCAGGAATAGATTCAACAATCCAGTTCTTGTGCTTTAATAATTAGAAAATGTTCTCTTCCTAGTGAACGCCAAGCTCTACACAGACTACTGTGATTTTAACTCCATTTTTAGAGAGAATTCCAGATAGAGAGCTTCCAATTCCAAAGTGTTTTATTTGCACATTAATATACTTAAATTAGGAGCTTTTCTTTTTCCAGAGTTCCATTCACAGGAGTGCTTGGTGGTAAAAGAACTGTCTCCTGGTCCCTTCCAATTGTACTTTCCACAAGAAAAATCTAAACTAGGAAACAATGACTAAAGGGGATATGTGAACTGTCTACAATAGTTAAAGAGTCCCAACCATGAGGAGGAAAAGTAATTTCTTATGTTGGCTGAAAGACATATTACTAGCAGCAAAGGGATGAAATCGAGCAAAAGTAGATTTAGGCTGAATATCAGGAAACATTTCCTAACACTAAGATCGATTGGAATGTAGAATAATCTCCATAGGCAATTGTGATAATCCCATTGCTTGAGTCATTTCAAAGACAGAGAGAGTTTACTGTTGGCAACAACTGTCCATTGGCAGTGGGATATACTAGATAGGGATGGAAAAAACCATATTTGCTTAATTCATATAACTGACTGGATGTATGGTGTCAAATCAATGTGTGTGTTGCCAAACATATACAGCATATGTGAAATCAATCACAGTTCCAAACCCAACTGGATTTGTGTCGGTGGCACCAGATGCCCATTACGGGAGAGGAAAAAAGTTTAAAAATATGGGGAAATTGTTGTGAGGCTTGGTAATCACAAATGCCAAACTTGAAATGTCCTGGGGTGAAATCCTGGTTCAATTGAAGTAAATGGAAGCTTTGGTGTTTACTTCAGTGGGGCCAGGATTTAACCCCTGAATTCTAAGACAGATGCACTTAAAGTCTGACATTTGCCAGTTTATTTGGCTTGGTGAGCATCAGGTTAACTTTTCTTGCGAGGAGAATGTGCATTGTGTTTTAAATTTAGCACCTGCTTTAGATTGTATTTTAAATTTAGAACAAATATTCTCTTAATATTTCTCTTAATTACCTTGTCAAAACACTTAACATCTAAACAGCAATGCAAGCTATATAAATTAACTTTAATCCTGATTGTTTGAACATGCAGAAAAAGATCAGATACTTTACTACCAAGAAAAAGAAACTTGATTTGTCTGCCAAGTTTCAGGCTTAGATGTAGACTTATTGGACTTTGAAATGTCAGCCAAGTAGGCCAATAAGTAACCTATGATAAACTTTGTGTCTTTTTTTAAAACAGTACAGTATGAATTATTGCCTTCTGTCTATTTTTATATGAAATTACCTTAAAGTAACTTAGACGTGTTCTACCATTTCCATTTTTCTCTGTCTGATACTTGTACATTTGTAGACTCTGATGTCCTTGTTTTAATTAAAATAGCTTACAAAATAATGACGAAAAGGACTGAAAAACAGTTATCAAAAGACCACGTGAATCTGCTTCTGTATTTCATAAGGACTTTTATAATGTCACTGCCATTTGTAAGAGCTACCTCTGTTCTGAAGTCCAATCAGAGGCTAAAATAGCCAGTTTGTAAGTTTTAAAATAATACTATTTTGCATTTGTATAGCACTTTTTCATTCAAAGAGCTCACAGCACCTTCTTAACAATAATAATTAGGCTTCCTGAGATCTTGTGTGGCAGGTAAGTATTTTAAAGCTGGTTTAATGTTAAAGAGGTTAAGAGAGTTGTCTGAAGACACCTAGTGAGTTAGTGGAAGAGCCAGGAACACTGCTTCTGTGTCGTGGCTCCCTTCGTATTTTATTCTAAATATTAAATCACACTTCTGAAAGGGTGAAATCTATCCCTGTGCAGAGGGCCAGCACAAGGCATATGCACCATTTAAGTACTCTTTAACCCATATTTTGAGGGCTTATGAGGGACTTCTTGGTGCATGGTCTCTGTGCTGGCCTTATGCCTAAATGTCACCCAGAGGGTATAATGTATAGAATATGCGATGGATAAGAATCGGAGCATATGAAAGTTTTCCCATGAGTTTGTTACTTATGTAATAAAACATTGGCAGATCTGCTAAATGCCTCTATACACAGGAGTGTAGGGATAGGGCAAACACAAGTCCCTGCTTAACTCAGCCCTGGGCTGTAATCGGCAAATACCCATCTTGGTACAATGAGGAACTGTGGCACTTGTAACTGCAAAAATGGATTCAAATTGGCACCTGCAACTTTCAAAATGTTTTTATAAACAGGAAGACTCCTGCTGCTCTGGGCTGTGTGTAAAGGACATGGTTCTACATGCAAAAGGCTTTGCTGCCTGCTAACCTGACTGTGTTTCTGGAAGTTAAAGCTTATGTCTGGGAACTGGTGATTGGCAATTTATCTTTGATCTAACTGGCTTTAAATTAGACTGACTGTCCTTCACGCTGTTATATTTTGACTGGGGACCTTAGCACGGTTATTTCAAAATCAGGTGCTGGAGAATGCTCTGCTGGTATAAGGATGGCTCTCCCTCTGCTCCCCACAGCCTCCCTACACTGTTGTAGGGAATGTGTTGGGTGGTGTATTTGATCAGTATGTGCTAGTGAAAAGTTACATGCAAACACACATGCCCATACTATTTACACCCTAATATTCACAGTACTTTACAGTATTGCTGGGTTGTATTTATATAGTGTTCATGTATGGACTGATTGATTGAGGCTGTATATGGGAAAAGGATCCGTCATGGGTGGGCATTCCATGTGATGTCTCATGTGGCAAGGCAGGTCTGCTATTTCCCCAGCATTATTTCTCTCACCCCCTCTCCTAGGACTCCATCATGGGCTCTACATGGTTTCCGGATACTGCACATGGGAAGGAAGTAGACCAAGGACCAGGTTGGGCTGGAGTGCACATAATCCCCACCACAGGTGCTGACTTTGTAATTTTCCAGAAGGTGCTTGACTGCTGCTCTGCCCCAGGCCCCACCCCGACTCCATCCCTTCCCCCAAACTCCCACCCCCACCCTGCCTTTTCCCACCCCCACTCCTCCCTTCCTCCCAATGCCTTCGGCACACGCTGAACAGCTGATCACTGGTGGGCAGGAGACACTGGGGGAGAGCGGGAGGAGCTCATCTGCGGGGATGCTGAGCACCCACTATTTTATTTCCCCGGAGCACCCATGGAGTTGGCGCCTATGATCCTCACCTCCCACACCATAGTTAAACTGCTCAGAAGTACAGTCTGGGGCTGAATTAGCCTTTGAAATGAAATGAGCCCTCTCCATGTTGTGGGATCTGTCTCTAAGGAGGTTCCTGGAAGTAGTACAGAGGTGCTGTGCCTGAACCTGTTGCAACAGTAATAGAATTGTGGGTAGAAATCTGAGTGCTTGAGTCTCTACCTAACTGGTTGCAGGCACAAATCAGGTGTTTAGTAGTGTTGGTAGTCTGCTGTGCGCCCATAATTAATTTTTCAGGTTAAAAAATGCAGTAGCAAATTGTATTTGCGAAATGGTAGGCCATGTCTCAGACCTTTTGAAAATGTATCCCGTATTGTCTTCCTTTTGACATTCTTACCAGACAATAGCAAGAGAAGGTCTGCAAAATAAATCAGGTAGCGAAGAAAATTCTGCAGGAGAAAATCTTAATTCTGCAGGCCTTTAACTGCCTAATCTGTGCACACTTCATGTGGATACACATGCATTTCTGTTCATAACTCTGCCCGCAGAGAATGAACTAGTGGGTCAGAGAATGAGCTCGTCAACAGTAACTGCAACACTGCCTAGAATGGAATGCGCAGCTTCACTGGTGATCTCTGAAGAAGACCACTGTCTGTATTCAACTTCCGAGCTATTTAAACAACACCTTTTAGAGAGTTGGATCATGATTGGAATGAACTCACTGGGCATTATATAGCTACATTGGATTACGTCTGCTTCTTAAGCATATTGGCTCTTAAAGATGCTAAATAAAACCCAGTAAAAGCCTCAAGAACTGCTGTAATGTCACCTCATGATTGTGGGCTTGCTTTATGCTGTGACATTGCAGCAGTTCTTGAGACTTTATTGGATTTATTTAGCATCTTTAAGAGCCAACATACTTCCAGTCATGACCCAGAAAAGCAGAAAGTTCTTTTGCTTATATGGGATTTGAAATTGCAGTTTATATATATATATATATATACTCTGCTCTGTTTATATAGCCTTAGTTTATAACTAATTAGGCCATGTATCAAATATATGGTCCTATGTAAAAGAAGTGTAATGCTTTCTGTTCAGTCCCAAGTGGACATTACTTCATTGAACAAAACTGCAACTAAATGTAGTGCATCTTGGCAATTTCTGCATAATGCAGGTGGAGGGGTAAGCTATTATGCAGATGGAATTCTTACCACAGCTGGGAAGACCTGTCAACTCAGTTTAAAGGTGATGTTATGGGATTAGATGATGCTTATGTTGCAAATGGCCACATCATAGCTTATAGCTGGAGGTAACTTCTGGGTACTCTTCTGGTCTGTCAATCTGCTTCTTCACTTCAGCAGTTGGGTATTGTAGTTGTAAGAACGCTTGATAGCGACCTCTCAGACAGAGACAAACACATATAAGATCTCTATGAAGCATTCTTACAACTGCAATACCCACATGCTGAAGTGAAGAAACAGATTGACAGAGCCAGAAGAGTACCCAGAAGTTACCTACTACAGGACAGGCCCCACAAAGAAAATAACAGAACACCACTAGCCGTCACCTTCAGCCCCCAACTAAAACCTCTCCAATGCATCATCAAGGATCTACAACCTATCCTGAAGGACGACCCATCACTCTCACAGATCTTGGGAGACAGGCCAGTCCTTGCTTACAGACAGCCCCCCAACCTGAAACAAATACTCACCAGCAACCACACAACAAAAACACTAACCCAGGAACCTATCCTTGCAACAAAGCCCCTTGTCAACTGTGTCCACATATCTATTCAGGGGACACCATCATAGGGCCTAATCACATCAGCCACACTATCAGAGGCTCGTTCACCTGCACATCCACCAATGTGATATATGCCATCATGTGCCAGCAATGCCCCTCTGCCATGTACGTTGGTCAAACCGAACAGTCTCTACGTAAAAGAATAAATGGACACAAATCAGACGTCAAGAATAATAACGTTCAAAAACCAGTCGGAGAACACTTCAATCTCTCTGGTCACTCAATTACAGATCTAAAAGTCGCAATTCTTCAACAAAAAACTTCAAAACCAGACTCCAACGAGAGACTGCTGAATTGGAATTAATTTGCAAACTGGACACCATTACATTAGGCTTGAATAAAGACGGGGAGTGGACGTGTCATTACGCAAAGTAAAACTATTTCCCCATGTTAATTCCCCCCCTTCCCCCCCCCCCCCCATTCCTCACACGTTCTTGTCAACTGCTGGAAATGGCCCACCTTGATTATCACCTCAAAAGGTTTTTTTTTTTTCTTTTTTCTCTCCTGCTGGTAATAGCTCACCTTACTTGATCACTCTCGTTACAGTGTGTATGGTAACACCCATTGTTTCATGTTCTCTGTGTATATAAAATCTCCCCACTGTATTTTCCACTGCATGCATCCGATGAAGTGAGCTGTAGCTCACAAAAGCTTATGCTCAAATAAATTTGTTAGTCTCTAAGGTGCCACAAGTACTCCTTTTCTTTTTGCAGATACAGACTAACATGGTTCCTACTCTGAAACCTGTAGTTCTGAGAAGAAAAATACATTTGTGACTGGGAGGAAGAAATAAAAGTACAATTTTGAGATGTCAAGGGAAGACTTTACAATTTTAATAAATAAAGCAAAACTAGACGTGAGGTATTTTTAGGGTCAATAGGCCAAATTCATCCATGATGTAAGTCCACCGAAATCAACTGAGTTGCACCAAGGATGTCCACTGTTTAGAAAGTTGGTTTAAGTTTTTTTTAAAACATCCTAGTGTTTTTGTGCAATCCTTAATTATTTCCCACATCAGTATCAGCATGTTTGAATTCTAGATAGTATTTGATCAGTTCTCACTGAATAAAAAGGTTTGTTTTTCCCGAGATAGGCTTATCTTTCTCCCCTCCAAAAAGAAAAGCAAGAATGCATGGAAGTTTTCTCCTATTTCCCCCCCTTCACGGTGCAGCAAATGATCAATCTGAGATGAATGACATCTTGGAGAAATTGGAACTGTAAATGTGTCTGTACTTAAGAGTGTAAATGCCTCTGGTGTTTGCATAGGTGGAAATTCAGAGTTTACCTAAACATACATGTGGTCGAGGAAAGCATAAAAATAAAACTGATTTTGCAACAAGAAAATTACAAGGTAGCTTTTTGAATTGATCAGTTGATTTACATGAAGAAAATTGCATGAATGGCCACTACTGTAAAGACTAAAATGGGCGACCCCAAAGTAAGCCTTTGAGTAAAACTACTAGGGCTGGATCCTACACGGTACTGAGAGCCCTTGACTTCCACTGAGTTCAGTGGCAGCTGGGGAAGTTTAGCATCACAACTAGTGCTGAAGACTATGCCGGATCAGGCCCTTCTTACAATGGGTCCGATCCTGTTCCCATTGAAGTTAATGGTAAAACACCCAATGGCTTCAATGATGCAGGATCAGACCCCCTATACTGAACACAGCTCAGTCTGGGCAGATCAGTCTACATCAATGTTTGTCGCTCACTCTTTTTTTTTTTTTTTTTTTGCAAAGTACATTTCCCACTTGTTACAGCAATAATATTAGTAATTATGGTATATACGTTAATTCTTCTCACATATATAGGGTAGTGTTGTTCCCACAATGATCTCGACATGTTTGAAACAGTCAATCCAGTACACTTCACCAGACCCCCACCCCCAGTTGGTAGGAATTATGATGTCCATTTTGCAGACGGGGAAAGGGAGAGAGGTACAGAGGGGTCAATAGACATGCCCAATGTCTCACTAGGTGTCTGGCTGATTTGACTCCCATCCCCTATTTCAAACTCTAGACCACACTGTCTCCCTAGAAATGTGTTCTGTGTATTTATGTTTTGGGCAGGGTACGGTGAACAAACTTTCCACAGTGACTTTCTGGGTCAGTGAGTAGAGACCTTGACTATTCCCTTTGAAAACTGTAAGATTTCCAAAGCCAGAAGTCTGGAAAGTACAAACATGAAGGATCCTTCAAGAGTGTAAAAGCTGATGTAGCTAGGATGTAGATTCCTCACTAAGGGAAACCACTGATGTGTTCCAACATCATTCGGTTTGCCACCAACCAATAAGCTAGTGATGGTGGCATACCAGTGACTTTCAGTCAGACTGTGCAAGGTATTTGTTACTGTTGCTACAACAGATATTCATTATAAACTACAGTTCCCCGCAGTTACTCTGTTTATGCAACCATTTTGTGGTTATTTATTAAAAATAAAATTTCTGTATGGTTATAGCAGGTATACTTTGGCAGGGAAGTGATCCTGACAGAAATATGTCTGAATCAACATATAGCTACCAGTCACTCTTTATGTTGTCATTTAAAATCTTGTTAAATAATATTTTGTTTCTATCTTGCATTGCTGTTATATCTCTTGCTTGTTAAAATCTCACCAAAAGATTGGTAAATGAAGTGAGTTTTTTCTAGAAAGACAAGGTGGGCAAGGTAATATCTTTTATTGGACGAACTTCTATTGGTGAGAAAGACAAGCTTTCAAGCCACACAGAGCTCTTCTTCTGGTCTCTGTGGCTTGAAAGCTTGTGTCTCTCACCAACAGAAGTTGGTTCAATAAAAGATATTACCTCACCCACCTTCTCTCTCTAATATCCTGGGATCAACACAGCTACAACTATACTGCATACAGCAATGTGAGTTTTTCTATACACTTTCTCCATAAATTAAATAACTAAGCCAATAAGAATCAACATTACTGCATATTTGAAGTGCTTGCTACAAACAATGATAGGAAATTATTTAGATATTGGCTGGTATCAAAGTTTTCTACATTTTAATACCATTTGAAAAGCCTTTATAAAAAAAAGCCACAAATTTGACAATGAAACTTGGACAAAAGTGGGTAAACTCACTATGAATTAAAAATAAAATTTCATCAGCTGAAGGCAAACTTATAAAATCAATGGAATTTTACATTGAAGTTAGGGCATTTTTTGAGAAATGACACACTTACAAATACTATAAATTTTGCCACAGATTTGTGTAAAAAAATGTCTGGTTAGGAGCCAAGAATAACTCATATTCAGGAAGGCTTTGAACCTTGATTCAGCAAAGTACTTAACTTTTGTTTCAATGGCACTACTCACATGCTTAGAGTTAGATATGCGCTTAAGTGCTTTGCTGGAATTAAGCTGTTCCTCTGTAGACAGGATACTAAAATAAAATCATGTAAAAACATCAGATTCATTTATAGAAATGTCTGAGGCAAAACTGATAGTACTTGTGACATTTATCACTTACTTGCCTTCGTGTGATGAAATTTCAATTTAAAATTCACAGTGAGTTCAGTTTAAATTCCCTCACTTCTATCTGAATTTCATTGTCAATTTGTACTTTTTATATATTTATATATATAATATATATATATATAAAAAACCAGTCCTTTGCCTCTGCAATTTGTAAGACAATATATAACAAACTGAAATAGAGAGAAAATAGAAATTTCAGAATGATTACATATATGTACTTAAAACTCTAGAGTTTAAACTGAACTGAAGGAAATTGTTTCCATTTTGGTAGCATAGTGGGAAATCTAATCACAGGCTAGAAATTCAGTTACTCTTCCTCCTGAATAGGGGGAAAAGGAGCATGTTTTCCAAAGGACAAAGAGCTTTTTCGAGTGTAAATTACATCACCTGGCTTGGAGGCAAACTGGATGTTAGTATTTATTACATAGGAGAGTATGTATGAGGAAGCCTTAGAAGACATTAGTGTCACAGACACAGGTAATCATACAGCTGGTCCATCCGTGCAGATGTTACCAATGTGATTGATCAGAGTGGCTGATTTTTGTGCTTCTTGAAACACAGCTGTGTGAAGTGCATAGTTTATGCTGTGGGTATGTAGGAAAATGAAATGGCTTTTCAACTTATAAACTGCTGGACGGTGAATATTAGAAATGAAGAGGATTAGCTGTTCTTTCTGGTGTTGCCTCTGGTCAGAGGGAAGAGGAAAATGAGAGCTACAGTACTGTAGCTTTCTTTCCAGCTGCATTTGCTTCCTGCAAGGGCTTATTGGTGGCTTCTAGGTTGGCTGACTGTAGCCTTCAAATATCTGGATGCCACACAAGGCGAAGGGACAGAGAAAATGAGTCTTTATGGTTCAAGCTCCTCCAACAAAGGCTAAACCTTTGTGGATTGTCCCAGTTTACAAGATTTCTCACTCTGGGAACATAACTGAAAAAGTGCATCTTTATAGCACGTGAATAAGCAAGATTATTTGTTGCTTCAGCGGAGCACTCCATATAGACCCTGGTTGTCAGGGGAATGTGTAAAAACCCAGCCCTTATCTTTCAGAACAAGAGGTGGAGAAACCTCAGCCTTTTGCTTTGGGATGAAAACAAAGGAAACTATACTCCTAGAGTCAGCTACACTAGTCTCCATTACCCACTACTATCACACAGGGATACTTGCTCTATACTCAGTCATATTGCCCTATACTCAGAACAGTGTCTGTCTCTGATACCACCATGTGGGATATATGGGACTTCTGAATAGTGACCAGTGTAGGTACAGGGCTAGCCCCTGTTTTAGTTTTGCTCCATGTAGAACTAAGAGTCACCCTTGCTGACTCTAGGCTTCAGAGCTCAATAGCTCATGGCTTTCTCCACCCAGGGATTGAGAGAGAGATTCAGTCCCTCCCTCCAAGGAAAAAAGACTCTGGCTTAATTTGGCTTCTTCCTTTCATACCAGATTGTGCATGGCTGCATGGGAGATCTGGTGAAGGGCAACAATTACTTATATCCCACACTTGCTTACCTGTGAAAGGGACAATAACAATAGTATGACCTGTAAGCTAGGAGTGCTCAGACCCCTCTGAGGACCATATCACCTGCAAAGGTGTGGGAAAGAGGAAGAGGCTGACAGGGCTGTCCCTAGGTATTCTGGGGCCTTATGCAGCCACCCCGGGTGTGTGTGGGGGGCCTTAGGCCTCCACACGGGGGTGGGGCTGGCTCCAGGCCTCTGTGTGTGGGGGGGGTGGGGGTGGGGGACTGGCTTGGGAGGCAGGGGGAACCGCCCCACAGACTCACTGGCAGTGCAGCTGGGGCCGGGGCACTGCACTTCTTACCACGGGTGAGTGCAGGCCCGGCCCTGCTGCAGTCCTCAGGGGGGTGGGGGTGGGGCTGGGGCATGGGCAGGAAGGGGGTGGAGAGGGGTGGGGGCCATGGGGAAGAAGTGGAGCAGGGGCTGGAGCAGCACGCAGCTGCGTAGGGCACCAGGGAATTTGGTTCCTCATATTTCCTGGTGCCCTATGCAGCTGCATACTTTGCGAATGGGTAGGGACAGTCCTGGAGGCAGAGCCACTCCCCCTGCATGCTGATTAGCCCCCAGGAGAAACACTGCCTCCTGGTGCACCTTCCCCATGCAATCCTTTATGTAATCACTAATTAGCTGAAACCAGAGAGCTCTTCCACCAGGACTGTTAATGTGCATAGTCTGAGATAGGGCATGACCTGTCTCCTGGTCCAAGTTAAATCATTCTGGCTTAGCAAGACTGTCATACTATCATTTGGTCCTCACCCTGCTCCTGTCTTTGTAGTGGTGTTTACCCCTTCCACAATTGTAGCACATCCACCACTGCTTTTCTCTTTGAAATAGAGAAGTATTTTTTTCCTCAGGGCCATTGTCTAGGTAGTGGTGCTTCTAGGAGGATTGGTATACTGGTGGGGAGGGCTTGTGGTGATTTCTCTTGCACTTTTTCAAAGTATTTTCAGTAGATCCATAATCCTCATGTCCCTTAATTCCCATTAAGAGCCTCCTGGAAAATGGACACTCTCCTTTTAAGAGCCAGTCTGTCATTGAAGAGATGTATAGTGTGTGTGTGAGAGAAAACAATTATCAATACAGCCATGGGTTACAGGATAATCCCAAAGGGTGTTACCATTTTACTTAGAGATTTGGCCTCTGAAATCTTTCACTAGCTCTTGAAAAGTGACACCTGTCTTTGTGTGTATGTACTTGTGCCAGTATTTCTATGTGTGCATGCATCTGCTGCTGTTTTCCTCCCAGAACATCACTGTCACGATGTCCCAGGATGTTTCCCAGACTTGAAAAGAACAGCATGCTATGAAGTAAACTTTAGATCCATATGCAACTAGAGAGTCACAGGTTGAATATTAGCCTTTCAAACGGAGATAGACATTAGATGCAAAATTTGGGTCCATATCTGTATCCAGTCTTCTCAGGTGTTTCAATCTGGCAGTTTCATTTCAGCCCAAAATAATTAGAAGGGGAAAATAGTATATTATATTTTCCCCCAAACAACCCTCCTCCCAAAATAAAGAACAAAAGAGAAAAGAGCCTGCCACAGTTACCAGTTAAGCATGATTTTTTTTCCCAGTATTTCTTTTCTATTTTTATCTCCAGAATCCTAAGCATGCTCCATTCCCATCCTCTTGTAACTTTTCCTTCAGTGTAGTTGAGCAACTGAACAGTTGCGTAAGGTTTATCCAGGAAAAACAGGTTGTAGGAAATGGTATTTACCCTTTGATCTTTAGCTCCCTTATCTGCTGTGATGTACAGTAACTTGTTTTGTGTTTGCTCAATATAAAGGATACGTTGCCATATCTGTTTTATGTTTATGGAAAAACTATACCACTAGCAAAAGTGGTTTCAACACTTTTGCACAAAACAAAGTCACCTGTTTATTAGGCAAAACTTTCCATCCTGCTTGGGGACTGCAAGAAACTTTCTGAGACATACCTTTCTTTGATTGTAAATATTTGTCACATAGGGCCAGATGCTGACATTCTTACTCAAGTTGAATAGCGCCTTACTTGCTCACTGAGTGGCCCCGTTGAAGTCAAAGGGAGTACTTGCAGAGTGAAGTGCTATTCAGCATGAGTATGGGAGTTAGAATCGGGATCATACATATTAGATAATCCCCAAATAGGAAAATTCTTCCCATCATAGAGATCTCATACAAGCCCTGCATAACCCGGAAACTTCACTGTTTCCCCCTGTGTGAAAGACATTATTGCTTTGGGTGCACTATGGAAGCCTGGTGGGGGACAGGCAGGACTGTCTGCTGGGGAAGGTGCTGTTCTCTGTGATTTTTGTGTGTGTTTTCTGGGCCTGTATTTTCTTATCTCAATTCTACCTGTTCTTTTTATGTTTGCTGCTGCTGTTTAGTGATGCCTGATCTCCACACCCTGCCTTCCTGGCCTAAATTCCACCCTACACAACCTATGTTCTTCCTGTTAATTTTGAAGCCCGGACAGTTTATTGCTGTTATCACTTGCTGATGTCGACGAGTGGAGCTGTAGATAAGACGATGTGGGTAGTGGTTGGAACACTGAACATGTGTGTGAGCACCCCATGGGTCCTCTCTGAGGGAGGAAACTTGAAGTAGGGAAAGGAGGGCAGCAGCAAAAGCATAATACATTTTTCTTCCCTTTTCTATCACTTCTATCCACCTTCCTCATAGGGTGGTTGTTATATCCATCTCTACTTCTGCTAAAAAAAATATTTTGAATTTTCACATAGTTTGATAGATGACAAAACATCACTGTCCTAACATGTAATAGAAAAGCAAAATTTCAGGGGTGTCAAATTGCCCAACATATTAAAAAAGTGAACATTTCTGAGTGAAATTTTGTGATAAATTTCTATCACTCTCATCCAAAACTAGTTATTGGCCTTAACACAACCTGTATTTAGAGATTCCTTTAGTTATTAAAAGTATACTCAAATTTTGACATGCTCTCCAACATTATTGGTGCAATTATTTCTGAAGGATTATAGTAATGAGGCAGGGCTGTGAACGGAGGGAGAAGGAAGAGTGTGAGGTAGCTTGTCCATCCAAGCTGTCTTACTTTTAAAAGCAGAAAGCAAGGGTAGGTTTTGATTAATCTTGTCCTGAAATGTTGTTTTGTAATGTTACATTAGGCCATTTATTTTCATTCCTTATTTATTAGAACACTTGGGCTGCTTGAAAGAATAGCAGTTAGAAATTTGTTTCTGATCTGGAATTCAAGCTATGTGTAAAAACTACTTCTGTACAACAAAGAGCAAGCAGCAAATCTGCTCCCCATACTCCCCCTCCCATCTGCTTTTTGATTGCTTCACTCTCTAGACCTGCTAATCTTTAATCTCAGAGAACTACAATCACTCTAGCTGCTTCCTTTTAAAACAACATTTACACTTGAATCCTTCTAAGGATGCAAAAGCCTTTTACACATTGTGTGCTTTCATGAAGAATAATGACATGATAAACATTATACTGTTCATGCAATGCTGTCATCTCTCTGAAAAAGAGGCCAGGTTGTGTAATGTACTAATGATTTAGCCCAACAAGAAAATGAAAACACTGAGTGGAATCTGTGGCTGTTACCATTAATTGCACACCCTGCAAAAACCCAAACTAATAAACAACTCCCTCTCCCCAACAACAACCCTCAGACTTGCATAAGAACCATTTTCAAATCTGAATAATAGTCCAGTTTTCTGCTGAAACTGTGGCTGCTCAGGTCAGACATAATTTCCTAATTGATTGAAGCTACAGAAATACTAGTAGGGGCTAAATTTCTCTGTAGGAAATGATGACCATTGGTTTCCAAAATAAATCTGTCTTCTAGCCATAGGCATAATCGAAAAATCTTGCTTTTTTCAGAGATCTTGAGAAAACTGGAGGGGCAGAAATCAGTATTTGATGTCAGAGGTGAAGCAGCAAGCATGCAACACTTGACTGATCTGATTAAATTTAGAGGCGTACTAAGCCTTAACCCAATATATGCTTGAGTTTAGGAAGGTGACTTCCAAATCTAGCAGGCAATCCTCTGTTTAGAATTAGTGGTGATGAATTTTAGAAAACTTTGAAAGATTCTTTAGGTCACATTTTTGGAGGCTTCATTCCAGCCTCTTATTTTTGTGTCAACTGAGGTGCAATTAATTGGACACAGATCATAGCATTTAAATATCTTTCTACTTCATTTCCAGGTGCAATCATGTAGTTAGATGTCTTTCTAACTGCTGCCATTTGAGTCTGCCATTAACTGCCTGCAGAAATTATTTCAGATGCAAAATTGCCGGTGCAAAAATAGAGGCTATTTTAGAAAATGTTGCCTTCTGAATCTGAGACCGGTACAGTTTCTATACAGCTAAGCCAAGATATGATGGCCTTGTAATAATTATCATCTTATAATGAAAGAGCAATTACTGATGTGATCTAGCATCAATCATTGGAGCAATTAATGTACCTAGTTCAAGTGAAGAGTTTCACGACAGGTTATACAAATATAGTGCCTAACTGTGCAGTCATTCCTTGGGCAAATTGCTTTGGCTTGAATTTTGCCTGAGTCAGGATGGCAGGACCTGATCTAATGCCCATGGAAATTAATCATTGAGGTTTACTCAATGAGCTTTGGATTGGGACCTACAGGTCCAATCCTCCTCCCATTGGCAAAACTCCCATTAATTTAAGAGGATCGGGATGGATAAACTGTAGGACTGGACAAGTTAAGTCAAAGCCATTGTTCTTACATTCTTACAAGAGACTACAGCTTTGTCCTTAGCCGATATCTGTTGCTGCCTTTTGCCCATTTCTTGCTTTGATAATGAACAGCACAGTGCAACAGTCCAGGGTACCAGATCTGAAGGAAAGCAGAGTTCTCGGAGGAAACCTAATGTTTGCAGAGAAACCCAACATCCTTCTAACTATTACATTTAAATATTGCCAACCTCATTTTGGGGAATAAATAGACTTTTACAGATCAGGGAGTCAGTGTGCATGAAAATATGTAATGCTCAAGGCCCATAAAATCTAGGGTACTAGTTACTACTAAACACATCCAAACGCTTAGATTATTGGTCCTTATTATTTTGAGCAATTAAATCTGCAGCTGGCTACAGTGATTGCTCCTCCATATGTGATCACTATTACAAGACCACCATAGCTTGATTTCCAGCTAGAAACTAATGTCATAGGACTGCTGGCTCCTAATTAGGAGCCATGCCTCTAAGGTGGTCAGGGAGTGGGATGTGAATGGGCAGGGATTTAGATGGCTCCTGCAATCCATAATGAACAAGAAGTGATGTCCAGAATGTATGGGAGATTGGGAACAGGTATGTGCGTATCAGTCTGGAGGCAGCCTGGGAGCTGTGGATGGAGAGAAGGCAAGGCATCAGGGAGGTAGAACAATCCCTGAAGGCCTGAGGAAACATCTGTGAGCTGAGGGCCTCAAGGAACAAGACTGTGGGAGAAACTTCACACTGGATTGACAAGTATATAGGCCCAAATCCATAAAGAGATTTAGGCGCTACTATGATCCACAACCCCCCCACTCAGCTACTGCATAACCCTATAGCCTATGTTTGTGCTGTAGAAGGTGCCTAAGCTTCTATTGTGGCCATTAGCACTGCTGCCAGGTGTCCAGATGCCTATCTCGCTCCTAAACCCTGGCAGGATCCTCAAACCAGATGAAGTCTGAGCTATTGGATATTCTAATGTGATTCTCTCTTGTTGCAGCTGTTCCACTTTGTATAAATAATTAAATATACATTGGGCCAGGGAGACATTGAACGACTCTGTAGTCCAGTGGTTAGAGTACTCACCTAAGAGGTGGACAACCTCTGTTCATATCTCTTCTTCTATCAGAGAGGGGGGAATTGAAGTGGGATCTTCCACCTCTAGAGAGTATGCCCTAACCAGTGGGCTAAAGGTTTTGAGGGAGGCCTTCTCCTCTTGCTGCTGTCACCATTTTGTGTGGAGTTTGGCATGTGCTGCTGCCGTTCTTGCAAGAAACTGCTTAGGTGCCTAAAGGCAATCGATTCCAGGAGAGGGTTCCTGGCTGTGGGTTCCAGGCAGAGATAGGTGCCTTCCTCCAGCCCTGACTAAGGCACCTATGCCCAGATCTTCAGAAATATTTAGGTTTCTAACTTCCATTGAAATCACAATGGATTTAGGAGCCTAAATACTTTTGAAGATCTGGGTCCTAACTCCCTGACAGGGGCAGGGCTTAGGACACATCCCTCCCCTCAACATCTGCTATTGGCTAGTTTAGGTGGCTCCCTACCTAGCATGCTGGCTTTTGTGGATTCCACTTTCAGGCACCTATCTCGCCCAACGCATTGCCCAGGGAGCCTACATGCCTAACTCAGGGTTTGCAGATTCCGGTGGGCTAGGCACCCAAAAGTTAGGTTTGCAATTTAGGTCCCTTTGTAGATCTAGGCCGCAGGACCCAAGCAAGTGACTGGGGAGGTCCTGTAGTTTGTCACTGACAAGTGGGGGATGTAAGTCTAACATGCAGCTTAATTGCAGAGAGATGATGCAGAACGGTTCTCCCCAAAGCAACGACTGAGTAACGCCTAGCACGCTAAAGGTGGAGGCCAGCACATTAAAAGTCTATGAGGCAAATGACCTCACCCCACAGAGAAGTGAACTTAAAACAGAACAAGGATTGCCTTATACCTTCCTATTGGGCTGAGTTAGGAATTGCTCTATCTTTTTTCTGTGACCAAGAATTAAGATCCTTGTATGTAGGGTACTTCCAGCCTTCTTCCTGGGCCCATCAGAGCCAAGAATCTTCCTTTATTACTAGATCGCTGCTCTCATGGAGACTTCACCAAGGGCCAGAGCCTCTATGACCTAATATGCTTCCCAGATCGTGTTAGACACAGAATGCTGTCAAATACCTAAAAGCATTTAGGCCCATATCCAGAGGGGGGCCTTAGGTGTTGTGATGCTGAGCTTTGCAACACCTAACTTTTAGGCACCTAGAAAATCTCTGGAACAATATTGATCCACAAAGCCTAGAAGCTGAGGCTCCTATACAATGAATGGAGTGAGATAGGTGCCTTAGAAAAAGGTCTACAAAGCCAGCATGCTAGGCGGAGAGCTGCCTATGCTAGCCAATAGGAGATGCTAACTTGAAGGGTGTGTCCTAAGCCCCACCCCTCTCATGGAGATAGGTGCTAAAGTCCAGGCTGTGGGGAGACACCTCTTTCTGCTAGTGAGCCATAAACCAGGGGAGGATTAGGTTCTCCTCTAAGTCACATCCAGGGCCCAAGCCAGAAGGAATGCACAGAGGCTGCCTAACTATACACAAACTTTCTGGGAAGGGAGAGGAGAAAGAGGAGGAGTTTCCTTGTAACCTTTAACCCAGTGATTAGAGAACTCACCCCGAATGTGGGAGACCTGGTGCAAGTTCCTGTGGAAAATGTTGGTTTTGCAAAAAGGGCATTTTTCATCAGAAAATCCGTCCCATGAAAACATTCTGATGCGCTCTAAATATTACCCCCCATTTCACAGAGGAGGAAGCCCTTTGGGAGACAGAGGTTTATGTGACTTGTCCAAGGTCACACAGCCAGTTTGCATCAAAGTTCACATGAGAAATCAGGAGGCTCCAGCTTGTCCATGTTACCACTCTAGAAATGTCTTCCAAATTGATGATAACGGTAGTTCTCATAAGCATTATTGTGAAACCTCTTATATTATTTTAACTAGTCTAGTTGCACCAATATAAGATCATCCAAGTGAGCCAGTTTTTAGAGATTTAATGGTGACTGTGATGTATCCATTTGCACTGCAGGGATAAAAATCTCAGTATTTCTGGAGTTGTGTCACATCACATGGTTCAGAAAAAAATAAAGCCAAGAAATCAATCAGATATTGTATTTTATGCAGCCTATGTGATCCAACTGGGATAATTAACTTGCATGGTATCAGATGCCCACACTTTCAGCTGCCCACTTCTTTATATAGCTGTAGTGAAATAAATATATACTTAATTGCCATCACCAGCAACTAAGTATGAGCTATCTTTATTTTTTTTGTCACTGGCAGTATGGTTCATTCCTGGTTTTGACACAGAACACTTAGCAATGTACAATAAAGCCACATGTTAAAATAAATCACTATATCAACACGTTTCTGGACGTGCTACTCACAAAAACCATCACACGTTGGACTGCCAGGGACATTTCAAAACCTCATGAGCGCTAGCACATGACTACCATTTCCTTAAAAAGGTCCAAATACCTCCAGATAAGAAGGCTGTTCATGACTAATATTACACCTTACATTGTTAGAATGCTAACTGTTGATTTAGTCACATATTAATTTTAGGTATTATATTTGAATGCATTTTATACACTCAGGAATGAACACTGAATTTTATGATCTTATTCGTGTGCACTCTGTTAGCAGGCCGCAGTGTTCAAAAGCAATGTAACTAAATGGAAAACAAGCACAACACAATCCATTATGTATTATTTATTCTTTTGATTGGCAGTGGCCAAAGTCACTTTAGGGTCCATTTAGGAGAGAAATTATTATTATTTTTTTAAGTAACTGAATGAAAAATGCCAGACTTGCCAGTTGCAAAATAAATATTGGGTAACTAATGTTCTGTGCTGTAATATCTGGAATTGTGTAATCCGAGAAAGGGCAGCTAGTGGCTAAACACATTTGCAAACAAGCCAAGTTGAGCCAATTTTTTTTTTTTTTTACCTCTGAAGGTGTGAGAGCGGGTCTTATTCTTTTTCATAAATCAATTTAGACATGCCAGTCGTGAGATCAAGATTCATATCATGTGTTGCTGGACCATGATTATGTATGCACTGACATTTTGTACACAGAATGTAATCACAAGCATGAAAAGCAGGAAGGTTTGGGTTGGCAATCCCCAAACCACATACAGCACTCTGAGCTTGGTGTTTGCCCCTGACAATTTCTGGCTGGTCTTCCTCTACCCTATTTTTGAAGCATATACTCTTTCAAATTTCCATGTAGCGGATGTGGAAAATATCCAAGTATTCAATGAGGAAGATGGCTTCCTGTGCTGCAGAACGATTTTACAAAAGCACCTGTGATGAAGATATTCATGGGCCAGTTTCTTTTTTTCAGTTATGTTGGTGTAAATCCAGGATAACTCCTTTGAAGATGACTATCTGAGTGTGGATTTTTGGACCCATAACTTTTTTATGTTATATAAGGTGTTCTATAACTCTTGTTGACGTTAATATCAGTGAAAATGGCCTCAAAGAGCCAGATTCCACTTTCACTTACTCTGGTGTAATTCAGGCAGAATTCCCTCACAGTAAATGGATTTACATCAATACAAAATCACTTGACGGAAGAAGAGGCCAAGCCCAATATTAATCTTGTCTTTTAGATTTTAAGCTAATGTTTCCAGCCCAGAATGAATGTGTGAATAAGAATAGAAACAAGAGTACCCTTGTTGGCTGAACATAACCACTACAAGTCAATGTCCAATGGCGCTGTATACTGACAGGTGATTAGCATCCAGAGATTTCTGAAACCTGTTTGAATCCTCTCTCTGCTGGAGTGTTTTCTATCAGCACTTTAGTTTCTGAAGTATGAGATTCCAAAGAGATTGTCCCACCACCTAAGCTATCCTTTGAGTATTTTCATATGCTAATTAGCTCTAAAATTACCGATGGTGATCAGGGATTGCCTAGAGTTTTGATTTGACTGCTGTTTATTGTCACTCATTTTAATGCTGTAGTACTTCCATTACCTCTGTATCACATATGAGTGGAAAGGTTACACATAAATCTTAGTATCCAAAGTCCACATAAAGTGTGTGTGTGTGTCTATCTGTGTATGTCTCTCTGTGTGTGGTGTCCATGCAATGCATTTGTATGGATACTCCCTTGCCAATGCCCAGACAGATAAACTTGGCTAATTCTGGGAACTCCCTGGGAGAGAAAAGAGAGGAGAAATCCTATTCCTTTGCCTGGGGCTGTGGAAAATTTCACCACCACTGAAATTTAGCCACCTTAACCTCTTGGGGTGGAGGGAAACAACTGACACACACCACACTATGCTTAATGTCAGATGAATGAGAATTTTGGATGTGGACATTCGAACAACTCTCTACTTTTAGAAGAGTGCTGTGTAATCTTTATTTTTCCCCTTCACATAACACAAGAACCAGGGTCACCCAATTAAGTTAATAGGTAGCAGGTTTAAAACAAACATAAGGAAGTATTTCTTCACACAGTGTACAGTCAACCTGTGGAACTTGTTGCCAGTGGACACTGTGAAGGCCAAAAGTATAACTGTGTTCAAAAAAGAATTAGATAAGTTCATGGAGGATAGGTCTGTCAATGGCTATTAGCCATGATGGTCAAGGATGCAACCTCATGCTCTGGGTGTTCCTAAACCTCTGACTGCCAAAAGCCGGGACTGGATGACAGAGAATGGATCACTTGATAAATTGTCCTATTCTGTTCATTCCCCCTGAAACATCTCACTGGCTACTCTTGGAATTCAGGATATTGGGCTAGATGGACCCTTGGTCTGACCCAGTATAACCATTCTTATGTAGATATATAAGGGACAGATTTTCAAAAGTACTTAGCAGCTTCCATTCTGAAGCTTATGACCAGATCTAAAAAAGACACAGTGAATATGCTGAACTCTAGAAAATCTGGTCCCAAATGCTCCTCTGATATCTCTTGGAAATCAGATAATTAATGACCGAACAGAATATTGCTAACAGAAATATTCCATTGTAATTTAATATACCTCTAAAAATGATTCCTGTTCGCTATCAAATCCTCATATTTCCCCTCACTACCTTCCCTTCCTACAAATAATGGATCAGTGGGCAATGGGTGCTTTTGTACTTTGCAAAATAGTTTTCTGAAAGGGAAAAAATGCGATTGTCCCTATACTTTCCGCTTTTTGTAGGGACTGGAAGAAATTACATTCCCTACTGCAATAAATAAATGTTGTGCACAAGGCTACTACTCCAGGTGCAGAGTATGTGCTAACATGTATGTAGATGGACTGGTTTTACATTTGGGGATTTTATTCCTTGTTAAATGATGGAAGATAACTGTACTATCCAGGGACGGCTGTGGTTTTCATACAATGTGCTTTTCCAAACTGGCTGCTTTGCTAGACTGGCAGACAGAAGACCAACAAAGATTTTTAATTAGAGAGAGCTTCTGTAGTTGAATCTTTCTCCCTCTCTTCGTATGAAGCCACTATAAAATGGTAAGTAGCTGCTTAAATGTAGGTCATTAAAAAAAATGTTGTATATACAAATAGCGTTAAATAAAATCTTTGTTGGGCTCAATGACATGGTGCCAAAACAGTTGCTACAGATGTACTAGGGGACTAAATTTGTCCTTCATTTATAGTATTATGTCCCACTGTTTCTCTGTGTTGACGTGGAAATACTCCTACCCTGTTTAAAGGGGCTTCTTAGCTTTATTTCGCCATTCATTTCCCCATACATTCAGCAAGATCCATAACTAGAGGCAAGGATTGAAAGTAACTCAGAAATATAACAAGATGAACTATAACATGGAATTTACTGATTCGGTCCCTGTAATTACAAATTACACAGAATGAGATCCTCCCAAGAGATTAATGTAGATAAACAGCGGAAATGATGACTCCTCTATATTTCAGTACTGAATTGTGGCTTTTTCAGATGCTTCCATGATTCAAATAAAGATTTCTGCTGCTGCTCAGTCCATCTGCTCTGGCCCACACAGAATACCAAAATGCAGGTGTGATCTAACCCTATTATTATTTTATTTTATTTTATTTTATTTTCATTAACTATTTGTATTACAATTGTGTCCATGGGTCCCAACTGAGATCAGGGCCCTGTTGTGCTATGCCTTATGCAAACCACTTCCTTATGTCTTACAGGCATTTTCAGCCGAGTACACTTCCAATGGTTATTGTAATCAGCTGAAGCTACACTGATTTACACCATCGGAAGATCTGGCCCAATGACTAACATTGAATTACACCTGATTACACCAGTATAAATGAGAGGAGAATCAGGCTTATTAAAGCTGAAGGATTTACATGTATTTAGACCTGCTATTGTAAAGGTATATGCTCACACACTTTTTCAGTAAAGTTATCATATTTGAATTATTTTATTTTCTATATAAGCCTATATGATGAAAGCCATCTATTTTAATTAACTAATTTATTTATTTTTAGACATTTGCATAGCACTCACCACTACAGTATTCAGTAGTGCCATCCCCAAATGTTAAAAAATCATGAAATTTTAAAATGAAAACTGGAGCTTTTTTGTTATCTTGTTTCTGAGCCTTTCACTGGGGGTCATGTTTCCATGCATTTCTCTGGAACCGTGGTGGCTAGATACTTACTTAAAAATAAAAAACACAGTTAAGAGTCTCATGCAGTTGCACAACTCCAGCAGCTGTGGTTATAAAAATAACAACTCTCCCCCTCAAAAAAACAACCAAAAACCAAACCACCAGTTATTGCGAGACTTGCAAAATCAAGAAAGTTGGCAAAAGTATTTGTTTCAATATGAAGAGTCATTAGGGAGGAAAACACGTACTGTAAGATGTGGGAGCTTCACAGTCTCGCAGATATATTTCAACATCACTTCAATAATCAAAAACATCTCATAACCATGTATATCTATCTGTTCACTATGGATGAAACTCACTTCTGTGCAGAGGGCTAGCACACAGCATATACTCCATAAAATCTCAAACTGGGTATGAAAGAATGCAAGTGGTACATAGACTTTGAGCTGTCCTTCTATATGTGGTGCGCGTTTCATCATAACTGATGATGAGTAATGCTATATCAAGTAGATTAGCAAATGTGTAGGCAATTGGTAGACTTGCTTGTTCAAGACACTGATATTTAAATATCTTCTATAAAGGAGGCCCTTTGAGGTAAATCAACACATCATAAACCAATCCTAGAAGAAGAGTGCCTACTCATGTTCAAAGATATGGAGAAAATTTAGCATTTCACCCAGACAATAATCCATAAAGATCAAAGGCTGTTTGGGTAGATACTTCTGCTCACCTTGTCAGTAAGGTGTGGCTGGAGAGAAATAGCAAGGCAGATGTTACGCAAGAAAGATGATGTGAATCTAACCTTGTAAAATTCCTTCACCTAAATGGTCTGTTTCTTGTCTTTATCTGTAGCAATATTTGTTTGTGCAAAACTGTAACCCTAAATAAAATGACAGAGCTGATTCTGCTCTATCGCTATACTAGTTTTACGCTGGTATAACTCCATTGATTTCAAGAGTAACTTCTGATTTACACTATTTGTGACAGAGATCAGGCAGGCCCAACCTGTCTGCCAGCTAAGTAATGTTATCTCCTAACCTGTCCAACCCTTTCATGAGGTGGGAAGAGCAGAGTGAGGTATGCATTCCAAATTCATCATTTCTCAAGGAGCACTAATTAAAAGTAAGAGGGCATGGCTGACTGTTGACTTTTTGATTAAATCACTGTAGTGAGTTCAGTTGTTACTGCTGAATCTGAGTATAGCATAGGGATCCAAAAGTGGGAAAAGTTATGGTGACTTGGTCTGTTTCCTTGTGTCTTGTCAATAAGGTCTTTTTGACATAGTAGTGGCATATAAAATGTAGGATTAGCTCTTTCTTTTGGGTGACTATGTGGTTCTTGTTAACTCTTTCCTGCGTAAGAAACTTTTCTCAGCCTGCTTTTCTGTTGGCTTGCCCTTTTTGATTTGGCAGAGATAAACAGCACTGAACTGGTAGTTTTGTAGCTGGCTGCTACATCTCCTCTCCTCTGCTTGGGGAGTATTCCTTTTTCCCTTTCTATTTTTTCCTTTCTTCTTTCTGAGGAGGTGAAACATTTTTTTAATCCTTTTGATAGGAAGGATCTAATTATTCTTTTGCAGTAGTAAACAGATCTTCATCCTCACCAGACCAGGCAGAAGGGCTGTGTAACCTGACTCATTTCATTTTTTTCTAGGCTGCCACCCACCCCAGTTCTTAAACTGCTTGCTTCTGTCTGTAATCCCCCTTCATTTCCCAGTAGTGTCTATGAGCAGGAATCCTTGTCTGAAGTCCATCCATGTATGACAGTAATTAGGCCATTAGAGTGTACTATATTTACTTGTTTTTTTCCCCTCTGGGGGCTAGATGGATCCAACCTACAAGCTGGTATTCATTTCTTAAGTGATTTTAAACTTTTTATTGGTTAATGGTAAAATCAGTACAGTTTTTATTCAGATTTCCAGGCCATTAAGGACAAACAGTTTATTCAGCCATACATTCTTGCCAAGCCTTGTAGGAGCTGTATAACGTTGAGTCTTCACTCCTTTTTGATAGTTAAAATCAGCATAACAATTAAAATATCAGAAAGCACAAAATATACAAACCAATCCAATGCTTGGTGACCATACAAAATGTCTACGCTGCAAAAAAAAAGACCTGAGGCATTAAGCCCCAGAGCCTGGGTCAACTAACTCAGGCTACAGGGTTGAAAATAGCAGTTGTAGACGTTTGGGCTTGGATTGGAGCCAGGCTCTGAGACCATCCCCTACTGCTGGGTTTCAGAGCCCAGAGCCTGCAAGTGTGGGAGGGTCTCAGAGCCTGAGCCCAAATGTCGACACGGCTATTGTCAGACCTGTAGAGTGAGCCCCGCACACTCAACTCAGTTGACCTGGGCTCTGAGACTTGCTGCTGCGGGGCTGTGTGTTTTTTTTCAGTGGAGACGTGCTCTTTGGCATCATTAAATGAAATGTCTGACGCATGGCCCAAGAACAATTAACACATACACTTTTGAACAGGAAACCTTTTCAATTGTTGTCTCAAAGTGGGAGAGTTGTACTAAGAGACTCTCCAGAGGCAGTTCCAAGCTGCTGGGAAAAGGTGAATGTTACCCTATCACTGTAATCCTAAAACCACGTTATTACTCTAGATTAAGCCCTTGGAACTTCTGTATGGGTCTTTGCTGAGCCTGGGCTCCAAGTATGAGGAGGAGGCAGACTTCTCTTCAAGGCATTGCCTCCCCCCTGCCACACACACACTTAAAACCTGCAGGGAGTCCCCACCTATGCTACTGAGAACTGGGTCAGCAATAACTTTGGTGCCTTGCATTCTGAAACCCACCAGGAACAGTAGATTCGAGGCAGTGGCCAGTGAGACAGTTCCATCGGAACTGTGCAGCCTTGGAAATGAGGGAGGGATGGGATACTTTGGCGACTCCTCTACCAGTCAGGAAGCTGAAACTGAAAAATAAATGAGGGGAGAATATATTGACTCTTCTGCTCAATTCTTATTTTATTCAAATCATATTGCCTATCGGTGCTACAAATTATAGAAAAGTAGCTGAATTCACATGACACCCAATGATTCTACTGTTCCTTTCCTACAGTTTGAAAGTGCAGATACTATGTTTGTGGAAAAGCAGCATGGTACAATGGATAGATCCCTAGCCTGGGACTCAGGAGAGCTGGTGATAAAGCTTAGGTCTTCTATTGTTCTATCTAGCTTTATGCTGCTGTTTATCTGCTTGGGCAAGTTACTTCACTCTCTGCCTCTATTTCCCCTCCCCATTGTCTGTTTCGACATAAGTAAAGCCCTACCAAATTCACGGTCCATTTTAATCAATTTCAGGGTCATAGGATTTAAAAAATCATAAATTTCAGGATTTCATCTATTTAAATCTGAAATTTCACAGTGTTGTAATTGTAGGTATCCTGACCCAAAAAGGAGTTGTGGTGGTGGTGGGGGGAGAGGGTTGCAGTACTGCTACTCTCACTTCTGCGCTGTTGTGGCAGCAGTGCTGCCTTCAGAGCTGGGCAGCTGGACAGCGGCTGCTGGCCGGGAGCCCAGCTCTGAAGGCACAGCCGCCGCCAGCAGCAGCAGAGAAGTAAGGGTGGCACGGTATGGTATTGCCACCCTTACTTCTGCGCTGCTACTGGCAGGGTGCTGCCTGCAGAGCTGGGTGCCCGGCCAACAGCTGCCGCTCTCCGGCCACCCAGCTCTTAAGTCAGTGCAGAAGTAAGGGTGGTAATATTGCAACCCCCCAAAAATAACCTTGTGACCCCCCTGCAACTCCCTGTCAGGCCATAAACCCCCAATTTGAGAAATGCTGGTCTCCCCCCATGAAATCTGTATAGTATAGAGTAAAAGCACACAAAAGACCAGATTTCACGCGGGGGAGACCAGGTTTCATGACCCGTGACACATTTTTCATGGCTGTGAATTTGGTAGGGCCCTAGAAAAGCATTTCTTGGGAGGGATTCTTTTCTTATGTGTTTATTTGTGCTATCTCAGTGGGGCCCTGATCAGTCAGGGCCTCTCTAGGTGCTACTGTAATACAAATAATAAAAATGACAAAATATTTAATAATTTCTTATTATCATGGTTGAGATTAATTATAAATTTGCAGTGCTACATCTTACAGTGCATCTTTAGCAGAATAGAAATCTATTAGTTTCTATAATGTTTCATTTTTATACCTCGTGTTTGCTGCTAAAATGTGCCAGCACTAATAGGATGTGTTATCTTGTTCGTCCTGATGCTGACTTTCTGTCTACCTCCTGTTATATATCTATGGCCTTTTCTTGTGAAATATCAGTGCAAAATATTTGCTCTTCAAAACCAATCATACATTAGCCATGGTTGATGGTTGGCTTTTTGATTAAATTGCTGCAGTGCATTCTATTGTTAAGGTTGAGTCTCTTCACCTACCACTTAGTTTAGCAAAGATGCTGGGGACCTGAAGGTGGGATAATTTATAGTGACTTGGAATGATACTATTAGATGTGGTATATTAATCTTTTACAATCATCCCAAATGTGATTCAGAATCAATCAAATAAAAATGTCACCTTTATTTGCTGATTGCACACCAAAGAGCATTTAAAGCTAGATAATCTAATTTTCTAATTAAAGCAAAGCCAAGACAACACATTTTTTAGATATTTTGGGGAAATTAGCAGTCTATTAGAAACATGAAACAAAGAACACCTGGGGGAAAAAATGTACAGAAGCTACATGTATAACTGAAAGGTGTATAAAGGAATCGTCTATGAAAATTCAATTAAAACTTAACTAGCAGAATCCTTCAAAGAAATGTAATTAAAATTTTAGGTGTACGGAAACACTTATGGAAGAAAAATAAAAAGTGCTCTGCATATCAAAAGCCAATGAAATCAAAATTTTCTTTATAATAACCAAGAGAGCCATAAGATAGAACTTCTAAGATACCCCGCATGTCATGCTATTAATATTATCTCAAAGCCTCACCAAGCACACATGAATCAATAGTCACTTTAATACCTGCAGTAAATGGCTGTCTGAATCTTAACAGACTACAAGTAGTGAGCGAGTGTGAAAGTAACTCTGGAATATATAGCCCTGTGAACCAAAATCTCTGAAGTTTATGCCGATGAAAAGCTATTGGAGATGAATACTGCAGCTATAGTGTCCATCCACTAAAATTTGTTATTCCTGAAAAGGGAAGTATTTCTGGACAAGAGTGTGGTGTCAACAAATCAGCAATTCTGGCTCTGTAATTTAATTCCTGGAAGCACTTAGTTTTGGAAGTGATTATTTACAGGAGTGACACAAAAAATGGCTGCACCATAGAAGGTAAAACACTCTATTGTTATCCAACACCAGTACGACCTATTGTGAGAGACCTATTGTGAGAGATGAATCTCAATGAGTTCCGTGACTTAATTAACTTGCAATAAGTCCCCAGATTCGGATGTTTCTCCAAGGCTGATCCAAAGTGTTGAGGTTTCATCTATCAATTCCCTGGTCCTCAATAGGCCCCTTCCAGGAATAATATCATATTTCAGCCCCTCACCCTTCTTGTCAACCCTTCAATAGAGTCGTTGTCTTTCTTGCAAGGTTCCTCAGTCTCTTAATAGGCTTCTTTGGCTTGGCTCCCTTTTTGTGATCCCTCCGTAGTGTCTTATATCTGCCTATCCGATTTCTTGACCCTCCTCTCCCCTTATGCTGCACCCCTTCCCTTCCTCTCAGACTCTTCCAATCCTAAAATTCCTGGCAATTCAGCTGTTTGTCTTCTAGGTCCCCACTTTCCTTCAGTAGTCAGTTTCAGCACCCTATGGCACTTTTGTCTGGGGTGCTAGCAGACATGCTGCAGGACCTGAGTCCACATGAAGACCTTCCGGGATAAAGAAAAAAAATGCGAGGAGGGGAGGGGGTTCATGGAGTATATGGGGTCCTGTAAACTGTGGGGTGTGATGGCACATTGTGGATATGCTGGTCATGTAAGGAAATGAATTGAGAGGATGAGGAATAGTCATTACTGTGCAGAGAAGGGAAAATTTCTTCCAGGTGTTTGAAATGGAGGGATTTGTTGGTGGGTGGGCAAATAGGCCTCTTATCTGAATCTTTCCAAACATTTTAAAAGGTCTGGTTTTATTTTTTATTTTTTTATCATCATAGATCTGGGAAAAGGAATTAAGTTTTGGGTTTATTCTGCCTTTAGTCAAACAAGCACCACTATGCCTACCTGCAAATGCCCACTTGTTTGGTAGGAATGGAATCTGACTGTACCAGCAACACAATATCCCTGAAACTACAGCTTACACCAGACTTGGAAGAGAGAATTTTAATTATACATGTGATTATTTTTTTCTTTAAAGCCTGGCACTGATCAGCTTTGAAACTTTGCCAAAAATGACATTCTGAAATAATATTCTTACTGCTTCAGAGAGAGAATGAATCTAAGCACCGGAGTGCCAGAAGCCGGCTTCATTTTAATTTCTCTATAGTTGGCAGAGGATATTTAAATAAGTAGAGCATATTCCAAACCCTAAGTCTGGTGAACATAAACGGTTTTCTAGACTGAGTAGTAGTACATTCAGTTTAAAGACAACAAAAAAACCTCATGCTCGCTTATCAGCCATCCATGGACAGGGCTGCCTTGTAACATTTGAGCAACTACCCTGAATGTGGATGTTGTGGAATAGCAGGTGTAATATTTCCTGGGACTACTCTATTGCATACGGGATGAGTATTCTGGTTGCTTCCCCCAATGCCTGGCCCTGCTCCATTGGGGTTGGTATTATGGTTCCATGCCCAGAGCTGATTAAAAGTCAGAATTGCCAACTTTCTAGCTGAGTCCCTGATAAAGGCAGGGCTGGGAGGCTGTCACTCTGTGGCAGGGAGTTTGAAAGTCCTGGGGCCTTGGACTCTGAAGTAGTCTGTGTGTTGGGGCTTCCTTGGAGCCAGGGACCCCAGAAGCCTGGCTCCTCAGAGCCCACCAGACGAGATGCAGGAAACCATCAAAAGAGATATTTCACAGAAACATCCAGTATTTGACAAATTGATATTTTTTGATGAAAACTGATTCATTGGAAAACTCCTGACCAGCTCTAGCCATGTCCTCTCAGCCTCCCTTTAGCAATTTGATCCCCAGGGCAGAGGAGTGAGCAGTCTCTCCATTCTACAGATGCAGAGAGGTCCTTGTTGTTGTGCTAGGGAGGTGTCTTTATCCTCCTCCCACCCACACAACACATCACAATCTGGCCCACAATGTGTGGCCCACTCTGTTTGATAAACAGGTGCTCTCTAATTTCTCTCTCCCATATCTTTCCTTATACTTCCTCCATCACAATTTTACAAAATTGTAGCCTTCAGCTTTGTGCTGTGTCTTTCGGGAGGCTTTATGACACTTTTTTTTTTTTTTTGCCTGTGTGGATTTGGCCGAGGGCCTGTCTGACCTGTCCCTAGCATAAATTAGAGTCACCTGAGGGGAATGCTTGCTGCCCTATTCTGTGGAAAGGGATATTTTCAATCCATATTCCCTTGTTTGAAGATGCTTGGCTGTCAAAGATCAAGTGTGTCCTGGATCTGCTATTTTAAATGTTGTAAAGTATTGTCACAGGGATGTCACTCAGTTGTTGACTGATGCTTGTGAAGTAGTGACATCACTCTTGTCACTTGATTCCCTGGTGCACTCTACTGCCAGGCAGGGCAGCGAATGGCATACCACTGACTTGAAAAGGTTCTCTGCTAAATGGCCTCCCTTTATAATAATTTTATTAAGATAATGTTGAAGTAAAAAGAAAACAGTACAGAGTTTAGGCACAGAAGTTTCTGGTTATCAGGGAATAAGGTACAGATTATCAAGGGGTGTGAAACTCGGTTTAGGAACGGAGTAAAGGAATACATAATCTGCAATCTTCCCGAATGGGGCTAAAAGTTTAACCGGTCAAAGTACAGACATTGAGATATGGGGGTATGTTGTCCATATAATGGCTATGTTCAGGTGTGGAGTATAATGCGTTGATACGATGATGGGGATGGATCTACCCTCATTTGGTGGGATTTAATGTTCAGTGAGTTCATGGTTTCAGTTCATATGGTCCAATGGGAAAAGTCTCTCAGTCCCTTTCCCATAGCTGATGCACGATGTCGTACCGGCTCACACCTCCTGGTACTGTCGGTGACCAGTGATGTGTTCGATGTAGATGTCCCTGGACCATCGGATGGTGTCCAAGACCATGAGGTGCCACATGAGCCGTGCGTAGCGTCGACCGATCCCACAGGTCCGCAGCACACGCTCATTGCAGGGGTCTCAAGCGCCCAGGGCTCTAACGATCAGCGCATCCATCTGCACCTCGTGGCCCTTGGCTCTCAGGGTGTCGGCCAGTGGGGCGTATTTTTCCAGCTTCCAAGCTCGGGCTTCTCAGAAGGCCGGGGTCTTGTTCTCGAAGGAGACAGTGATGTTGACGAGGATGATCTTTTTCTGGGCCTCGTCGGTGACTACCACGTCAGGTTGCAACTGCTGTCAGTACTGGGGATGGCGCCATTCATGGTGACCTTCCCCAGGCGCGGTGCGATGGCTTTCACTAGGCGGTTCTGGATGGCGTTGTGGGATGGCTCTGGAGTGGGGCTTGCAGCTGCACAGGACGTGGGGCAGGGTCTCGTTGGAGTAGCCACATTTCCTGCAATGCTTGTCTTGGTTCCCATGGCGGACGGCTCCGTTGAGCGGGACACAGTTGAGCCGGGTGCGGTGGATGAAACGCCAGTCGGCGAAACGGGTGAAGCCGCCCCCGGCGAGGAAGTGGTTGCTTGCATCCCACTTGCTGGTCAGTTCGAAGGCTTTACCCTGGTCCGGTTTACGCTTCAGGGCTTCCATGTACAGCAAGTGTATGGCTGCCTTCAGGGTCCTCTCCAGCATGCCCCTGGCGCTCGGGGTGACGATGGTGTTGTCCTCAGACCTGATCTGCAGCACCAGGACTCCCAGCTCCTGGCGCTCCTCGCACCACTCCCAGCGGCAGCCGATGCGCTTCCCCAGGCGACGCGTGGCATTGCGAGCGCGGGACCACAGTGAAGCGATGTCGCGCCTGTCCCGTCCGAATTCGCCATCCAGGGAACTGCTCAGGAAGCTGGCGGTGTCTTGGTTGGTGGGGGCTCTGCCGATCCGCTTCTTTGTTGCGTCATGGAGGGCGTTTGCTGCGACATTCCTTACCATGGCGTCGGGACACGTCAGCAGGCGGAAGGCGTGGGCGATGTCACACAGGTCACCCATGCGGGGGACATTGGCACCACCATGCCTGTGGGCGATATAGACCAGCTCATTGCTGGCTCTCTGGGGAAGGAACAGCCACTTCTTCACCAGCTGCCAGATGATCTTGTCTGCCTTGTTGAGGGGTACCTTCGCCACGACGGATCCCCTTAGGATGAACTAGATGGGGGGATCAAGAAGGTGTTAAGGGCGTTTATCTTCTGCCATGGTGCTAGCAGGGAGGCGTCGATCTTGGCAAGATCTCCTGGATGGTCTCCTCGGGTGTCTGCTGGACACGGAAACCCGTCGGTGTGCCGAGGTGCCGGTAGGCCTGCCCCTCTGCCAGGGGGATGACGGGCTCGCCCTGGATCTGGAACCCTGTCATCTGCACCGAGTCCCTTTTGCTGCCGTCAATGTGGAGAGATGCACACTTCTTTGCATTGAAGCGGAGCCGCATCCAATCGGCAGCTTGACTGGTGGCATCTAGCATACGTTGGAGGTTCTCTGGGTCGTCCGCGGTCAGGACCAGGTCATCCACGTAAGCCAGGACACTCACCCTCTCACCGTGGAGGTTGAAGCCATCTGCGCCATTGGAGATCGCTCGCAGCAACGGCTCCATTGCAAGGTTAAAGATGATGGGGCTGAGGGGACAGCCCTGCTTAACTCCACTCCTGATCGGGATCTCGGTGGTCTCCCCTTCGACCGAGCGAATGGTGGTGCTGCATCCCTTGTACAACTCTCGGATCACATGGAGGAAGTTCTCTGGCATCCCAAACTCCTGGAGCGTGGCAAAGATGTGGTGGTGAGGCATGGACCCAAAGGCGTTAGCCAGATCGAGCCATGCTACTGTGCACTGCCTCCATGCCCTTCTGGCCGTTTCGATGATGGTTTGGAGGACAAAGTTGTGTTCATAGCAGTACACTAGAGAGTTTCCCCACTGAAAGTAGGAGGAGCAGGCCTGAAACACCCTGCTACTCCCAAGGACCCTGAGCTTATTTCCCCTACCTGTAGTTCTGATGGCCCTGACAACAAGGGTAGACTGGGCCCTTTGAAAGGGAATTGTGCCAGGCCATCTGCGTCTAATTAACAGCCTCCCAGTGGACCTGAGAGGGCAGCTGGTCTCTATAAAGAGCCAGAGAGAAACAGGAGGAGGAAGCTGTGGCAGAGTGAAGCTACAGAGGGTTAGGAGGTGCCTGCAGGCTTCAGAAGAGTCAGTTGCTTTAGAGACCAAGAGACTCCTATCAGGTATGGCTGGTAGTCGCTTGTCAAAGCAGGGAAGAACCAGAAAGGGGAGGACTCACCAGGACTGAGTTTGTTTTGAATTCTACTAATTAGAGCCAGAAGGGGAATGTGTTAAAGACTCTGGACTAATGGAATTTACTTAGAATCCTGAACAGGGGAAACCAAGGCAGGGTGCTGCAGAGACACTCCTGGCAATAGGGATGGGCTCAGGAGGCAGCTGACCCTGTTAGATCACCCAACAAGCTATAGATCAAAGATTGAGCATGAGACAGCATAACTCCAAAGCTTCTTGTTTTGCCTTTGGAAAGCTGCTGTATCTTCTATAGATATTTTATTTTAATCAGTATATATCTGTGTTTGTGTAATTGTATGATTCCTTCATCATATTAATGCCTTGGGGGAAAATGTTTTTTCACAGCTGTAAATTTGTGTGAATTTTTTTTCTTTGGGTGAAAAATAAATCTTCCAGAAAATGCATTTTTGAGGTGTGGGGGAAGGACAAAATTATGATTGGTGGGTTTTTTTTTTCCTGCAAGTTCAATCAGAATGGTTCATTTTGGCCATTTTGAAAAAAAATGTTGTTTTGTCCTTCTCAAAATAAAAATATTTTGACTTTTGTTTTAAAATTTAGTTAATTAAAAACAAATGGCAAAAAACCCACTCAAAACATAATGAAAAACATGGGGGGTGGAGGGGAATGTAATGTTTTTGTTTGACCCAAAATGATTATTTTTCAGGGGTTTTTTTGGTTTGTTTTTGGGCAGGAAACTGAACCCTCCTCCCCAAACTTTGATTAAAATGTAACTGATTTTTTTTTCTTCAGATTTTTCGATTCATCCCCCAACTTGAAAAATTAGCTATTAGCTCAGCTCAAGTCGGGTGTTAAACCCCACTGTCCAAGCAGCTTCCTTTGCTAGTTACATGCTAAACATAGACATGCTAAATCTCATTACATTACCAATGTCCTTTCATTGTCACAGTGAGGGACAGATCTGCGCTTACCCTTTACAAACAAATCTTTCTTATTCAACTTCTGTAGCAAGGAAAGTTAATCTGATCAGCTAATGCTGTGTCTCCTGCCCTCTATGCAGCTTCCAACAGCACTGTGGCAAGCGGGAAACTTCAGCTGTGCATTGCCTTCCTGTCAAGGGGCCACTGAGAGGGGTTGCAAGAGACATTTTTTCTGCTTTCCATGTGAATGTTGGGTCTCTTGCTGAATTCCATGTCAGGCTCGTATGTTACTCTCCATGAAATTGCTGAGTTACTGGTCTGACAGGGAACAGAATTCCATCTGTGTCCTGCCAGGGTTATAAAATTGTGCTGAGAAGTTGGATAATATATAAACAGTGCCTAATGAGATACAATCACAGACATTAAGCCAGCCTATACTTGTTCAAAACATACCCAAGATTACTTTTGTAAAGTTTGATGCATGGCTTCTACATTCTGAATCTTGGCTCTGTATAACTCACTGATGTTTAAGGGAATGCATGATTTTAAAGGGAACTTGCATCATAATACATCAGTGATCAGGCTTGCTACATTTGCCATGAAACACATTGTGGATTTTTAAGTGTAGCTCCAATTAATAATTTGCCACACATGGTACTGAAAACTAGCCCCTTGATATTATTTAATATTTGTTTTTGTTATGTTTCTAGGAATATATTTACATATAGATTTATGTAATGAAAATTGTGAAGAGATGGTAAATTCAGTTTATCAGGATTCAAAAAAGGGTTAAATATTTATAAGGGTAACGGGAAATCAAGAATTCTATTAGGTAGGATTAAAAACAAAAGGGATATAAATCCTCATGCTTCAGGGGATAATTGATGGAGTTTAGGAAGGAATTTTCCCTACATGTAGATTATTCCAATTGCCTGCTACAAGGATTATTGTACCTAAACACATGATACTGGTTGCAGTCAGAGACTAAACTTGATGGACCATTGATCTGATCCGGGATGGCAATTCTTTTGTCATAATAGAATCATATTTTGTTCTGTAGATTTATTACTTCACTGCAAGGTAAGAAGCACTTATAATACCTTGCCACTCATATAGCACTCCTCATGTGTAGCTCTCAAAGCACTTTACAATCTTATTATCCCCATTTTACAGGTAGAGAAATTAAGACAGAGAAGCTTATTGTCCTTGGTTATTGAGGGAGTTAATGGGAGAACTGAGCATGAAAAAGCAGGCTCAGTCCAGTGCCTTATTCCCTGGACCAAAGTACCTTTCCTACCCAGAAGCTTCTATTAAAATACCAATTAGCTTCCCCCTGCACTTCCTTCCCCCAAATCAATGGATCTGTTGTCTTGCATGTCATGAATCCCAGAGGGGGCAGCAAAAATAATCCATTATCTTAAGGGAAAAATCACTACACTGGCAAACTTCCAGCATTAGCAAGTAGTATACACGTTTTGCAGCAGAAAGGCTGCTGGTTGCTAGGCAGATAGGGCAATAGAAATGCCCAGACAGAAATTATATGCAGCGTTGCTGTAGCCATGTTGGTCCCAGGATAGTAGAGACAAGATGGGTGAGGTAATATTTTTCATTGGGCCAACTTCTGTTGGTGAGAGGGACAAGCTTTCTGGCATACACAGAGCTCTGCTTCAGGTCTGGCTTCGTGTAAGCTTGAAAGCGTCTCTCTCTTGCCAACAGAAGTCGGTCCAGTAAAAAAAATTGCCTCACCCACCTTGTCTTTGAGACAGAAACTGACTTTGTTCCTAAAAAAGGAAATCTTAACTCATCTCTTTGTATCATTCACCCAGATCAGGGGTGTTTGTGCAGGAGAGGCTGGGGGCTTAGGACTCCAAGGGCTGGCCCTGAGTTAGCACAGGGAGACTTTTCCCATGTACAAGGTTTTTTTTTGTTTGTTGCTCTGTCATGATGATGGCAGTATCTGGATGATGAACTTGGTATAGAGTCAAAGCAGAGGGAAGACTTTTTTTCATTTCCCTTTCAATAATCTAACAAGGCAACTGCTAAGAGCTCCCTGGGGTTTCTTTTACACAGAGCCAATATTGCTAAAAGCCATGTTACCTTCTGAACACATAACATACTTAATGTGAATTATTTTATTTCTTTGAAAGTGAGCCTCACATAAGCAATAAACACTTACATTTGCTGTATAGTAAAGACAAACTACCAACACTGCTTATCAAGCCTCCCCTCCCCCCTAAAATGATCAAACACAGGGCCTGATCCTCAGTCAGCAAGCTGGGTTGAGCTGTGCTCACAGCAGGAACTGAGGAAAGTAATCTTCAGCCTTCGCAAGCTTTAGCACTTGTATAACTGGTCCATGGCTACTACCGCTGGCTATGGGGCACATGGCTCACTGTTCTCCCCTGCATGTGGTTTTGATTATATGGATGTAAGTAGTGTGTACCCACCGACCACATGCTCCTTTTGTGTGGATCTCATTTACTGTCCTTCCTTCCACGTTTATCTGCTGTGATCCACCATGGAAGTAAGTTCTGCAGTATGCTGAGAATATGTGGTAGTCCCTCCTTTGTGGGTTCTTTAGTCCTCCTCATAGCAGAAACAATATTTCCACTGCTTTAGGCCTTTACTCAACTTTCTGAATAACCTCAAGATTGGATGCAGTGAAAATATTTTTATAAGATTTAAATTTAGCTGTTTTTTTGTTAATTTCTGAGAGCTTGCAGTAAAGGAATTTAATTACCAAGGACCAGTGATTGGTGGTGATGGTACCCTCCTGAGTGATGCCTGGCATGGTACTAAAGCAGCCTGGCACAAATGGTGGGACCTAACCCCAGTTCTCTGTGGCAAAAAGATGCCGATAAAGTTAAAAGATAGAGGTGTATAAAACTGTAATTCAATCCTTTGTAACGTACAGATCAGAGGCTAGCAACAAGAAAGGAGATCAGTATGTTCTCTACCACAGAAATGAAGTTGTTGAGATTGTCAAATGGTTGGACGCTCCACGATAGGAAGGGAAACGAGATTGTAAGGGGCCTAATAGAGGTTGCTCCAAATGAAAACAAGTTGAGGGAAGGTAGGCTACATTGGTATGGGTGTGTCCAGCAGAGACTGAAGTTATATCAATAGGATGGCTTTCAGTGAGATGGATGGAAGATGACCCAGGGGATCCCAAAGACTTGGTACAGGGACCAAATATCAGTGGACCTCAGAGAGATCAGTCTACATGACAGCCTGGAGTACACTCGAGTTTTAGAAGAAGGCTATAAAAGTTGCTAACCCTGAACAGGGGAATGGCAAAGAAGAAGAAGAGTTAACTTCTGTACCTATGAATACCATAGAATTGGCAGTGAAATTGAACCCTGAAGTTCTGCATTTAATTACAGGTTAGACGTAATTTTAAGCATCTAGAATGGGAACTTTCTCACCCTCGTTCAGCAGTGATGTAAAACCTGGCTGTGAAAGATTCCTTTAGTGAAGAGTGAGAAGCTGAATAAGCCACACCCACTGATCTCTTTTGCTACTTGTCAGTTTCATCTCTCTGATCCCTCACTATCTTATATTCCAAATAAATGCATTCATTCCAAAAAATGGAAGCACAGCGCAGCACCTTGCTAATGTTTAAAAAGGCTCTTAGTCTAGTTGTAGTCAATTACTGTGAATAGTGTGGTTTCTGTATCTTCTCATATGTACATAAGTTCCCCTTTCACAGTCTCTTTACAAGAGAGAAGCACCCACCCCATAACCTCTCTTAAGGCAACTTGTAAAATCTCACAATCTAAAAATATGGTAGGTCTGTGTCGCTGTCTCAGAATAAAAATACTAGGATCTTTCCTCAGAATCAAACGTTCTCATCTGACCTTGTGGTGCGCACTGATGAAATAATCAACCTTGAAACCAGGTGAAATGTGCCTGGACTGCCTTCTGTTACAAACCTGCAAAGTGAGTCAGGTTTGCAAGGCTTGCCAAGGTTTGTAAACCTTTTGAGGAGCTTGAGGTTGGGTGAACCTGTACTGGATGTAGGGTGCTTTGGATTTGTGACTTCAGGTGGCAGGAATGCAAATCGGCTGAGTGCCACATGGCTTCCTTCTGAAACTATGAAAACTCAATGGCTGTGGGGACATCTTGCTCTTAGATTTGGCTTTCCCTGTGATTAGGGTTGTGAATGAAAACAGACACCCACAACCCCCCATTTTTACTCAGAACTGCTGCAAACCACAGCAGAAGAGTTTTGCACAGGGAGGTCATGTGGCTGAAGTGAAGATGGCTGGAATGTCCAAAATTAGCTTTGTGCCTTTGCTCCTTCATGTTAGAGCTGTAGCCTCTTTGTGATTACAGTGAAGAGTGCATCCGTTGGTCCCATTTCTGGCTTCTTGTAGGCCAGGCCTACACCTAAAATCTAGGTCAACCTAGCTACATCACTCAGGGTTGTAGAAAATTTCACACCCTGTGTGACCTAGTTAGGTTGACCTAACCCCCACTGTAGATGCAGCTAGGTTGAAGGAAGAATTCTTCTGTCAGTTTCGCTACCATCTCTTGGAGAAGTGAATTTACAACAGAGATGGAGGGGGGATTGGGTGGGGGAAACACCTTCCATTGCTGTAGGAAGCCTCTGTGCTACCACAGCACAGCTGCAGTAGCTGTTGTAGTGTAGCCATACCCATAGTCTAGTACAGAAGTGTTAATTTTAGATTTGCTTTTCAAATATCCTCCATGCAAATCCAATGAAAGGGGTAGGAAGAATAGATGGCTACCAAGGGCACTACAGTCCTATCCCACCCCTCCACAGATGGCCACGGTGGCTGAGCAGTGCTGCCGAGATCTACCTTGACCCCAAAGCAGGTGAATGCGCCACGTCTGCATTGAACTAACAATAGCCCTTCCCACGCTGCAAAACCAACCGGAAGCTAACTGGTGATACACTCTGCCCTTTATACAGTCACCAAAGAGTCTGTCATTAGACCAGAGCTGGCCATTTTGTTGGTGTGAGGAGACAATCTGCCATCTCTCCATTTATGACAGTCAAGTGAGCAGCTCTGACTCAAACACACAGGGAGCAGGGGTGTTTGAATAGAGGTGCCATTTTTACATGGTTATTTTTGGGACCATAGTTGTACTTTACTGTGTAACACAGAAAAGCAAAAGGAAATAAATATGTTGACAGGGAAAAGGAAAGTCACTCTTCTTCCCGCCCTCCCCCCCAGGGAAAACAAAGAAAATTGTTTGAAAAACTTTGAACCAGTGTCCCTAAGTAGCTTCTATTGCCAACCAGTGGGAGGCAGTTAGACAACTCCACCTTATGTTTAAAAAAAATGAGAAATGTGAAGAGCTATAGAGCACCTGTGCATTTTACCCATTTATTGTAGGTGTTTCTATAACTATAATTCATTAGCAAAAGTCCGTGTTCAGTGACCATCACACTCCAGCTCTGTAATGTGGGGATCTAGTGTTAGTGCTCTCGCTTGTAACATAAATCATGGAGGAATCATGGCTGACTTAAGGCCTGTCACACTTGCCCTCTGCTCCCACTGCATCTTTCTCTCTTATAGTTGTGTGTCCTACTTTCTCTAGTTATAAAAACAGAAATGATTTATTTTTTTTATGCTGTGTTTTCAGAACCCATAGGGAAGCTTTGTGGAGTGATGCCTCTATGGCAGAATGGCTCCTGCAGGAGTCATGCACTCTGAAGAAAGTAGCACTAGTGGTGGAGGGTAAAAGATCTGCATGGAGAACCCAGCTAGGGGTCTCTTCTCCTTGGCTCAGTGCTTAGATAGGAGTTTGATAGGTGCCGTAGATAGACTGATTGTCCCCACTTCCCCACCCTGGATCTATGGGGGTTGTGAGGCTGCATCCTCCCCCTAAAGCCCAACAAAACAGTTCCCCCATAGGCAGCTTTTCAAGACACTGTACAAGATTCACCTCTGTATTTACTGGCTTCACTACCCCCCTCAGGTGGCTATTTTTGGGGAATGGACAGTTTGACCCTGAGGGACTGATCTTACACTCACTGAAATACAAGACAAAGCTCCCAGTGACGTAAATGGTGCAGAATCAAGTCCTAAGTGACTTGCCAGAGTCTGTAACAGAGCTGGGAGCAGAACTTAGAAGTCCTAACTCAGTCTTCTGTTCTACCCACTGGACAATGTGAACTGTTCTGCTGCAGGAGGAAATTTTATTTCTTGCATTCCAAATTAATTGTTCAATACCTGTTTATTTAACAACAAAACGATGTGGTTTGTTTTTCCCCCTGGAAAGGGGCAAAACAAACTTTACAAGGCTGATTATGAACTTCCATCCATGGTACTAAAGCTAAGTACATTACTATTTGCCAACTATCTGCATATGTGAACAGTTGAAGGATGTTGGCATTTTCTTTTAGGTAAAGATAACATGGTGAGAGTTTTTGGTGCTGGTGCCTTAGTAGGTCATAACCATCTGCAAAAACACGATGGTAGCAAGTATGCTGATTTATCTCTTGAGGGTAAATTCAATGTGGGGTGGTATTGCCATCTCTCTGTTTTTTCTGTATAAGTTACTTAGAGCTAAGTGTGTTCTCCCTAAATCCTCTATATTAGATGTAATAGCATGTTGCTCAAAGGAGCAATCAGGCTCAGTCCACTTCCCATTTGTAACTCAAAACAGTTAGAAACGAGCAGAATTAGCACAAATTTAATTCTTTCACTTAAAACCATAGGTTAAGTAAAAAGAAGGACAGGTGATGATAAACCGTGTGTGTGTGTGTGTGTGTGTGTGTATGTATATATATATATATATATGTATATACACACGCACACTTGTTACACTGGAACACTTCGTTATAAGAAAAAAACAAATCTTATTGGTCTCTGGTGCTTAATTAAATCTTTGCTGTCAAAAATATTATGAACTGATTTAAGGTGAAATTGCAGCTCTATTGAAATCACTTGGAGCTTTGTTATTGACTTCAGCAGGACCAAGATTTCACCCTCGGTGACTGTAATCTCGCTAAAGATTTCCTTGTGGTGCATACTTGAATGAGCTGGGCTTCCTCCAACTATCCACTTTTTTTCTCTTTAGCATTATCAGGAGGGAATTTTGTGAACTTTGGATTCCAACCCCTCTACTTCTTCCACTATGAGCCTGAGAAACCAAATCTTTTTCATCATATGTGGACCGTAAATCCCATGGTATCTCTGAGAAAAGGGCCTGGACCCAAACCGCAAGATCTGAACATCTTGAAGGTTGGTGGATTTGAAACCTTGACGTGAATAAGAAATTCCGCAATATTAGGGTTGTTTGCGTGGGGCAGCTCCGGAGCAGTGGAGCTGCAGGTTTTTGCCTGGAGCTGGAGCACAGTTCCAAAGCCCTGTTTGCATTTGTTCTATGTAGAGAGAAGCTCATCTGCAAATTAGAGCTGGCTGACAAAAAATGTCAAAACAATTTTCTGCCAGAAAATACCACTTCAACAAAACCTACTGTTTTGTGAAATAGTTTTTTTTCTTCCAATTTTTAAAATGTCAAAACTACCGATTTAGAAATCTTCAGAATGAAAAGGATTTTTTAAAAATTTTTTGTTTCAAAATGAACTTTATATTGAAAAATAAAATAAAGGGATTGAAATAGAAACGAAACATTTTTCAATTTTTAGAAATAAAACATTTCAATTGACACCAAATTTTTGTTTTCAGAATTTTGTTTTGTGTAAAATTTTGATAATCTGGCTTTTTTTAAAATCCCAATTTAGAAGAATTTCTTCCTCTTCTCCCCCCCCCCCCAGATAAATCTCAAAATTTTGCACAGAATGGAAAATCTGCTTTCTAAATATCTGTGCTGTCAATCTAACCCTGTGTTTGGGCTTGGGGTATTTGATTAGGGCCTATCCCTACCTCATCCTCCCTATATTGGCTCCAGCATCTCATCCTTCAGAAACAGGCACCTGTATCCTATCCATGCAAAACAAACTGGCTGAAGAATGTACTGACACTTGTATACAGAAAATGTTACCTTTTCTTTTATAGTCCGTGTAACCTGTGATGTGAAAACATTTTAAAGTTAATACCTTATTTATTCAGTACTTATGATTCAAGTAAAAGGGATTAGAGAGAGGCATAAGAGATTGGATTGTTTGTAGAACTTAACTCTGAATTTCCTGGCTTTTAAACACTCGATTTTCAAAAATAACTGCAATTTTGTTTTTAGAGTAACTACTATTTACTCAAAACTGTATTTCTAAATTTCTGTTCTGAGAATTTTATATGAAAGGCGCCATGTATTCCACCATTCTGCAATTCTGTTGTTCACAACATATCTACCCTTTACTGCAGGATCTTGTTCTAGCTTTAGGGCTTGTCTACGGCACAGCAGCAACACTGCAGCGCTTCTCCTGTTGGCTTAGGTAGTCCACCTCCCCGAGAAGTGGTAGGTAGGTCAATGGAAGAATTATTTTGTTGACCTAGCGTGGTCTACTCTGGGGGTCAGGTCAGATTAACTATGCTCCTCAAGGGTTTGGATTTCTCACACCCCGGAGTGATGTAGTTAAGCTGATTTAATTTTCTTGTGTAGACGTCATGTGATGGATTGCGGACTACGATACGGTGGAGAACAATGCATTTCAGGTAACAACAAAGATTAGTCTGGGTCAATATATCTTAAATTAGGAAACACTACAAAATTTTTTATGGTACCTTCCATAAAAACTCTTGCATATCATTTTAGAGTTGTAAACAATACAGTTAATCAATAAGCAGAGAAGAGAGAAAATAGGAGTTGTAGACATATGTGGGAGGAGCAATGGGGCAGGGGAGGAGGTGTAGGGTTATGGAAAGGCTGTTCTCAATTTTAAGAGCTGCAGAGGAGAAAGCTCTTGCACTGGCAGTGGTGAGTTTGAAAGGATGGACACGGAAGAAGCCAGTGCTATGGGAGCAACAAAGAGAGGTTTAGCAAGTCAATGGAAACCTTAGGGCTGTCTAGGTACTGCTGTAAGGAGGGACTGGCTCAGAGCTAGCTCATCTCGCATGGACCTTGGGGAGGGACTGTACACAATGGTACAGCCTGTTCGCCAGTATGCGTAGCCTACTCCGCCAGAAAATGAGGCAATCCATGTCCAGAAAAGAAGCTGCATGTAACCATATTACAAGTGGAAGATGTATCTGAGGGGAAAAAGCATGTGTAAATTAAGGTCTATCAGGGGCATGTCTAATCTGAGCTGTAGCCAGTTACGCAGCAACAGCTATCGCTATTATATGTGTATTAGCACAATCTTCCTGGCAATCCCAGAGAACTGAGAGGTGGAATGCAAAATACCTTCCTGCATTGCTCTGATGTTTGTGAGCATGGATTCAAATAGCTAAACCGCTTCCTGTGGCTGGTTTTAAGCAGTTCTTTAATTTTTGTGACAAATCTCCATTATTTTATTTTTCTGTTTTTAAAATACAGATTCATCTTTTATAGTCATAAACATTAAGTGCCCTCCAATGAAGTGTTTAGAAAGAACCTTTGTAATAATTAAAAAATGCAATGGATGTAGATTTAAAAAAACCACAGAATAAACTAAGCTAAAAATCCTGTTAGCTTTTCAGGTATCAATGCACCTCCAGAATACAATCTTTAATATGATTTACCCCTTGTTCTGGGTGAAATAAGATGGACTTCTCTATTCCACACTTTTGGGAACATGCTCACCCACTGGCTCAAGGTGAGCAGAGGATGTTGCCAAATGACAGTGAGATGAGGAACAGTTTGAGGAAGGAGAATAAATGGACAGCAGTTTCCTGTCTACTTACAACTTCGGGCTTGTCTACCCGGTCAGTCAGTCTGTGCAACAAGCCAAAGCGTAAAGCTACAGCCCTGTAACCTGCCACACACTAGCTGGCCATGTGGACCCTGCTGCGATGCACTAAAGGTTCTGTAGTAGGCTTTGACAGCAGAATGTTGACGCATGCTATGGAACCTGTAGTGCACAGTAGCAGGGCCTGCATGGCCAAGTTAGTGTCCTGCAGGTTCATGCCCTGGCTTGCTGCCCACTAAGTCAGTGTGGACAAGCTTTGTTGGCAAAACAAACACCATTTTGGGGCTGTCTGCTGTAGGGATGCACAAGAGACAAAAGGCACATGGCTTTCTACCTTCCTCCTCTCCACACTCCTGATTCAGCCACAATTATAGTCATGAGCATCTGAAAATCGGGTCATAGGCGTCTAAAGTTGATTAATCAAAAACGGAGGTGGCCAAAATCAAAGGCCATTAATGAAAATTTGGGCCCAAAAAACATGACCCAAGTCATAAAAAATCATCTGCAGAAATGAGAATGGGGAAATGGGTTCAACTCAGAACCCTGGATCTTAAAGCCAGTGAACTTTCTATCATAGGTCCATATGCTGATAGTCTTGGCTTTAAAACTTTCTCTGGTCCCCAGAAAATACCCTCTCCTATTTTAAAAAAAAATAAAAAGGAGGGAGAGAATTAGTTGATTAGAGAACCTGTGGTAGGGAGTTAAGGATGAGAAGTTCTAACTCTTGTAATTCTTTGACAATCATTGCTGACCACTCCCTTTTCTTCCTTCACCTCATCCTGATGTGCTTTTTTACTCCATCCCATACGCTTGACTTTTCTAACTGATTCAGCCAGCTACCTCTTGCAAAATATTTCTGAAATCCCACCAGCTACTTGAAGCATTCCTCCTATAATGACCACATGCCACTTTATGCCTGATTCACTGGCTTTACATCAGTCAAATTCTGCTGACTTCATTGGATTTGCACCTGATTTCTACCCCTGTAATCAAGAGGAGAATCAGGCCTGCTCTGTTTGGCATAGGTGCTGAAACTATGGATGCTGGGGGTGCTCCTGCATCCCCTGGCTTGAAGTAATAATAACAACCCAAATACATGGTTTCTGCCTTCAATACCCCAACTATAAAAATTGTTCCAGCACCACTGCTGTTGGGTCTACATTGTAGCCACTTGTGTTAGTTTAGATTGTACGCTGTTTTCAGCATAGACTTGTTACATGTTCTTTGGCACGCTTTACCTCCTGTACAGCTCCATGTGCCCTTCATAATGCTATCTAGATAAATTAAAACCTGTTTTTAAGGATAATGAGCTGTATTCTGTCCCCATTCACATCTATGTAGTCCCATTGACTGGGATGGCACTGGTGTAGCTGAGGGCTGAATTGGGCTCAGGTTGTGAAAGAACTGGGCCTGAACACATTTAAATTTATTGAGGTGGCAAAATGTACCTCTGATTAAGCAAATTGAAGAGCTATCTGTAGTCAGTGCATAAGAACAGCCATACTGGGTCAGACCATAGGTCCATCTAGCCCAGTATCCTGTCTTCTGACAGTGGCCAATGCCAGGTGCCCCAGAGGGAATGAACAGAGCAGGAAATCCTCACGTGATCTATCCCCTGTCGCCCATTCCCAGCTTCTGGCAAACAGAGGCTAGGGACACCAGTAGAGACTCAAGGACTTTTAAAGGATGATGCAAAAGGTGTGGAGTGTTTGCTTTTTAACAGGGTTAAGTCTGGATTACTCAAAATGAGTTCCTTACCAATACAATAAAGGAAACTCAAGCACAAGCTTCTAGGTCTTGAGGAGAATGTAGATTGACTTGTTCGACCTGGTGGTAAAGCCCCCTGACCCAAAACATGTCATTCCATCGATCAGCATCTAGGCACTAGAGGGAAAGAAAAATGAATGCTATGGCTTTAGAGGAGTTACTTTTAGAAACATTTACATAGCAGCTAAACAGTTTTTTACCTTCCACCAGGGTTAGGTTATTTCTTAAATCAAAAGTGGCTAAATAAAACAAACTGTTATGGAAAACTTTACCTTAGTTTCTATTTTTACTACCATGATATTTAATCACCAAATGGGGTAGAATAACCAAGTTAGTACATTTAAATCCATCATGGGCCAGACATGTTTTAGGCCAGGGTGGGAAACCTTTTTTCTATCAGGGGCCACCGACCCACAGAAAAAAAATCAGTCATGGGCCACACAGCCCAGCGGGGGGGGGGGGGGGGGAGGGTTTGAAGAGGCTTGGGGCTTCCCCTAGGCTCTGGGGTGGGGCCAGAAATGAGGGACTCTGGGATGGGGCTGAGGGGTCTGGAGTGTGGGAGCAGGCTCGGGCTGGGACAGGAGGATTGGGGTGTGGGAAGAGGTTTGGGGTGCAGGCTCTGGGAGGGAGTTTGGGTGCAGGAGGGGCTCAGGGTTGTGGCAGAGGGTTGGGGTGGGGGAGTGGGGTCTGGGAGGGATTTAGGGTGTGAGAGGAAGTTCCGACCTGGGGCAGGTGGGTTCGAGGTGTGGGCTCTGGCTGGGCAGTGCTTACCTCAGGCGGCTCACAGCTGGTGGTGCAGTGGGCTAAGGCAGGCTCCCTTCCTGCCTTGGCTCTGCCCTGCTCCCAGAAGCGGCCACCATGTCTGGCCCCTAAGCGGTGGGGTCATGGGGCTGTGTGTGTTGTGTGCTGCCCGTGCCCACAGGCACTGCCCCTGCAGCTCCCATTGGCGTGCTTCCTGGCCAATGAGAGCTGTGGAGGCAGTGCTGGGGGCAGTGCGCAGAGTTTCCCTGATCACCCCCATGCCTAGGGGCTGCAGGGACATGCCAGTCACTTCTGGGGGCTGCGTGGAGCTGACTGAACTGTCTCTTTCCCCTGACAGACGTATTTTCCTTGGGCAGAGGACAGTGAGGGGACCTCTCTTGGGCCTGGGGGTTGAGGAGCCAGCTGAGTGCACTCTTAGCCCCCAACTCCTATTTCTGTATGTGAGAACATGTGCCGTGTGGGAGAGAAGTTGGGGAACATGTGCCGAGGGGAAGTCCAGAGCAGCAACAGCCTGAGCCTGAGAAGGAAGAGTGAGTGGCTCCTTGCAGGGGTTGAGTGGGCTCCCCATACCACAGAGCAGCGAGTGGGTGTCTCCATGGGCATCTGGGGACAGCTGGGTTCCCTATAGCACAGAGCAGTGAGTGGGTATCTCCATGAGGGTCAGGGGGACTGCCTGTGCTCTCACTGCACAACAGAGTGAGAGCATGTGTGACCTGGGGGATAGCCCAGTGTGGCAGCATGTACAAAGCATGCCAGGGCAGGATGGCTGGCTGTGCTCGTCTTGCCACAGAGTTGTGTGGCTCCTCCTGGGGCGGCGGTGGGTGGGAGGCAGGGGGAGTGGCTGGCTGTGTTCTTCCCATCATGACAGAGCTGGGGCAGCACAGGGACATTCCCAGAGTTTGGAATTTCTTGTGTGGGATTCCACAGGTCCTACAGTCCAGACGCTGGGGGTAGGCACTTTGCAGCACCCCATAGGCACTCTGCAGGCTATGCCAGGCAGCAGCCAGCCCAGTGTGGGTCTCCCAAACAGGCAGAATGTTACAGAGCAAACATCTTTGCTCCTGTTAAGAGAAGGAACTTAGGGACAGGGGCCAAAGCTCACTGAGAGAGCTCCTCGTATGAGGAGGGAGCATGCAATATAGTGAGCACCTCTGCATGTAACAAAGACAAGAATCTGGTATAAGATGTCAAATAGAGTTGCCTGATTGTAAAGGAAGAAGAACAATTTAATATACATTTTATTCTCCCAATTTCCTTTCTTTACTTGTATGAGAATTTTCCATAAAGATACCCTTTGGTAACACAGCCTCACTCATAGACAAAACCACTTGGGGTAACCAGTATACACTTTTCCTTTCCTCCAAATGAACCAGAAATTGTGGGAGGATTATTTTCCATAGAAACTTAAACATGTGCTTAATTTAATGGAAAGTTAAGTGCTCTGCTGAATAGAGGCCATATTGTACACTAACCATTTCAGCAGCTATTGCTTCTGAACAGGACCTACCTACCAGCAAGAAAAAACAATAGAGGATTTCCACTGGAAGTGTATTTCTTAAACAGATAACCACTCCTTGATACCAAAAGATCATACAGCCATAAATTCTGAGCACTAAAAACCTAGACAGATGTTTAAGGTGGACAATTAATGAAACAGATGTAAATGTTATTGAACTTAGGTTTTATTGTTTAGGATGAAATACCCTATTTTTCAAGCAAATGTAAAAGCTCTGCAGTCTATTAAATGTATCTCTTTCAAAGCCCAAATGACTATTTTTCTAAAAGAATAGTACAACATATTCATCAACATCATATTACAGAAAAGAACGAGAGGTTCACCTAACATCTGCTGCAGATATTAGCGCTGGAAAGAACTGAGCCGATCAGCCCTATAATATTTCCTTTGTACTCCTCTGAAGTACAGCATCAGGCTTCCAAAAGTATATCTGTGAAATATAACAATCTCCTTTGTGGAGTGAGTAGGCACTCTCCAAAGTTTCAAATAACTAATTGCACTTGTATCAAACAAAGCCTGGAGTTGAAACTATTTCTGAAGTGGGAACTGGTAGGTTTGTTTTTAATAGAGGTGAGTAAAATATTGATAAGGGAAAGATAAAACTACTTGAAAACATTGTGATATTACAGTTCATTATGAACTCAAAAATAGTCCCACTTACATGAAAAATCTGGCAAAGATATGCAAGCACTCTAAGTCAAAATGGCCTCTTTTGTGGAAATGGACCCATATCTGACAGAAAATTCTTTTATTTTGCGTGAAAACAGAGCAATTAGCCTGCAAAAACGGGTAGATTTGCATCAAAAACAGACAAGAAGTGGCATTTACTATCCTTTCTTAAATGTAAAAAGTTCATTTGCTTGATATTTTTCCCAAAGCAGATTGTGGTAGAGTGCAAATACACGTAATGAAATGGCAGATTTCTGAGAGTGCATAAATCCTTGCAAAATTATTCTGAGTAGCTGGATGCTTCAGATTTCTGGTATCTGATTACACACTACACAACAACCTACTCCTGGGCTTCTCAAAGGAAGGAACAGTTGGAGTTTCAATCAGTTTGTGTAACTATAGCACATGAGAATGAAATGTTATTTCATAACAGTGGTGCTGAAGATGTTCCAAAGTGCTGTCAGTGGGGTGACATTGTATCTTTATTTGCCTGATCTGGATCTTTCATTTAGTGTCTCCTAAATTTAAGATCCATACTTGGACTCGGAACCTAAGAGATTAAAGGATTTCCTGAGCTCCCTGAACAGTTTTTTATTACTCAGATGACTGCAGAAAGTAATTCTGGTTTTATTTAACCTGTTTTTGGAATATAATCTCCAATGTTGTGTGTTCTTCAGTTAATAAAGCTGTAATGAAAGAGTACCAGCCACTTCACTTCTGATCTGAATTGTACACTCTAATATGATAAAAGACTGATTTTAATTTGTGTATTATTCTTGGTAATAACTCTGCCTATGTAAGCCTTCCCTTGGAAGTCTGCTACAATAATTTAACAGAGAATGTCAATAGACCCCTATCAAATTTTTACTTCTAATTTAAAATTATGGATTTTGAATGGATATCTTATTTGGGCATTATTATTACTGGAAAAATCACATAAATTAAAATCAGACCCTGAGTCCCTAAAAGCCCTTGAAGACTATATAACATGCGGGCCTGAGGAAGTCATCAAAGCCTTCAAGTAAAGGGATACCTCAGTTACAGAGTACAAAGTTTAAGTCATGTTCGTTTGCTAGTTCAAGGGAGAAGCTACCAAAGACTTGTTTCATTCTGGCACAGTGAATACAATCTCAAGTATGTATAAGAGCACAGAGTGAATAGACAAATTTAAAATGCAGATTCAAATGGGAAGATTCCTCTTATTTTATCCAAAATAAAGATAACCAATATCCTGCTGTGAGGCTGTTCTAGATTAGAAAAATGAGTGGTGTTAATTAACATATTGTAAAACACCACATACCATCTAATGTAGAAAAACCCAGTGATATTTAAAAACATTACCTGGTTGTGGTTTATACTAGGAGGGGTTTTTCATAGTTTAAACAAACCATTAAATAACCAACAGGATACCTTCATTTTTGATGACATTCATGATTTTTGTTGCACAAGTTTTATGCTATTTTTTTCCTTTTTTCCTTTTGAACAGAAGTTGCCATATACACTGAAGCCAAGATTTCTGAATATATGTGGGCCCCTCCTGCTGACTTCAATGGGAGCCATGCTTGTGCAGCTGAGGGCAGATTTGGGCCTTAAAAAGAAGCAGCATGTTGACACGTTTATAGGCAGAATGTGTCTGTATGCTAATGCACCTCTGCACAGCCTTCAAGTAAAATCCTAGGGCCTGATCCAAAAGCCCATTGAAGGAAATGGAGAGGCTCCCATTGATGCCAGTGGGCTTTGAATCAAGGCTTTAGGCCCAGATTCTCAAAGGTATTTAGGTGCTTAACTCACCCCCATTGATTTCAATGGCAGATGCCTAAGTATCTTTGAATATCTGGACCCTAGTGATCAGCCTGCTGCAAATGTACGCAACAAGGGGAATGAAGAAGAATCCCTTTGATTACTAAAATAACCCCTCTGTTAATATGTGGAGTTTACATGGGTCTATATTCATCATAGGTGCCAACTCTATGGGAGCACCCACTGCCAGCCCCCCATCAGCTCCTCCCCTCCCCCTACATCTCCTCCCACCCGCTGGCAGGCCGTGTTAATCAGCAGCTCCTCCTCCCTTCCCATGCTTCCCACCCACTGTAGTCAGCTGCTTTGTGGCATGCAGGAGGCACTGGTGAGGGAGCAATGAGGGCACAGTGTGCTCGGGGGAGGACAAGGAATGGGGCAAGAAGAGGCGGGGTGGGGGTGAAGCAGGTGGTGGGAAGAGGTGGAGTGGGAGGGGCCTGGGGCAGAGCTGGGAAAGTCGGTGCCTGTGGTGATCATTTGAATGGAATTAGAACATTTTTTTCAAAGTTCTGTGACACAACTAAAGTGGAGCTAACTGTGCAGGACTGATGATGGTAATGCCAACAAATGCAGTTTAAAGGAAGGCCTGAATTCACTCCTTCCTTTAAAGAAAACAAGAGTTTGCCACATTTCCTCTTAAGAAACAGAGTGAAGGTTCAGAAATAGAAATATGTGCCTTAACCTAAACCTCGGATCCAAATGCCCCACATTTTAGGATATCCTTCAAAGAGGGTGGGGGGAGGGGAATCTGGGGATGGAGGTGTGGGGGAGCTTGTATATTTTACACAAATTATTGCCAAGTGAACATACTGGTCAATCTAAATTGCTTTGTTAAAGTTTCATCACCAGAAATGTTTTGCTGGCAGTGAGATTACATTTTTGGAAGTAACACTTTCTAGAGCTTGGCAAGGAAACAGGACTGAGGCAATTTAATACCCACCCATTTTGGAGAATGTAAAAACATTCAACCAACTGAGTTTGAGTGTTTTTCTGGCTTCTTTCAAACACTGTTGCTGGTATTTACCCCTCGCACAAGGAAGGGATCAGACCGAATAAGGACTGTCTGCCCTTGTCCCTGAATCTCTGCCAGTTTTTAGATCCCAACTCAAACCAATTATTGTCAGAGATTCTGAAATACCTGGAGAAGAATTTCTGCAATTCTGATGTCTGGAAGTGCAAACTCTCCACCACTGCAAGACAAAGGGAGTTCTGCCATGGAAGTCCATTGGGGCAAATGCTCAGGCAAGTTTCAGAACCATATCTGAATTGGGAGGTTTGACTTACGTAAGCAGGTCTGATGAGTGTATCAAGCAGTGTGTGTGTGTGCAGTTCCAAGGATTGTACTCCTGTGTAAGCATGGAGGTCCCAGATTTTATTTGGTCCAAAACACTCAAATATTTTCATTTTAAATTAAAGGAAATGTTACTTTGGACTGAAATTGAATTGCAGGATGGATGGATTACTCTAAATCAGTCTAATCAGAGGACATGATTTCCCCCTCCCCCATCCCCAAATTGATTAGGAGAGAAACAGGGGCTATTCAGCTTCAAGCTCTGTAGGAAAAATCCAGACTTAACTACAAATATATTTCAAATAATTTGGGGACCTATTCCACTCCCCACTGTGGTCCAGTGTAATGACTCTAATGGGCTTTACTCTGTAAGGCCCCCACTTTTGGAGTCCCCATGTTCTTAGTGAAGACAATAAAAGTACAGCAGTTTGGGGGTTGGCAGTATAAGAAGCAACATATACTAGGTCATTTTGGAGGGGTAAATTCACAGCACTCTATAATCTAAGGTGTTCAAGTCCCACAGTGCATATAGTGGCTATGTGAGGAACTTGGGCAAGTGTCGGTGATGTTGGTTAGATTTTTGTTGTTTGGAATAAAGTACTTGGAGCAAATTTTTTTTTTCAGTTTTTTTTAAACAATTATAAAAGGTCCAGACTATTAGGTACTCTTGTTCAAAGCCCAAATGTCTAATGCTTTATTCTAAGGAATAACATAACCCATTCATCACCATCACATTACAAAAAGAATGGGAAGGTCCACCAGACATTTGCTGAAAGCGTCACTGCTAGGAGAGAATGGAGTGTCAGAGCCCAGGTCAGCTGACTTGGGGCTCACAGGGCTCAGCCTGTGGGGCTAAAAATTGCACTGTGGACATTAGGGCGTGAACTGGAGCCTGGGCTCTGAGACCTTCCCACGCTGAGGAGTCTCAGAGCCTGGGCTCCAGCCCACACCCAAATTTCTGTACTGCAATTTTATAGCCATGTGAGGCCAAGTCAGCTGACCCGGGCCAGCTGCAGCAGTGTCACAAGTCTCTTACTGCAGTGTAGACAAGCTTGAAAGGACCAATTTGAATGCAGCCCCTTCTATAGTAACTAAAAACTATTGCAATCTGTGTGCTGGCAGTGGCCGGCAGTATGTACGAGTTAGTGGTCTCACTCCAGTTTCTCGTGGGCTTGTGCAATGTCTTTCCTGCAATCACAGAGTTTGACTACAACTCAAGTAGGCATATCCAGCTAGCTTTAATTTTGCTATCTTGGGTACCAGAGCAGTGAAGCTGTGGCAGTGCAGGCTTCAGTACAAGCCTGTCCTGTGACTACGTACCCAGGGATCTGGACAGGCTTGGACAATCCATGCTGAAGCACCCACCACTGTAACTTCACTGCACTGAACTAGTGAGATTAAAGTTAGTTAAGGTATGTTTACTTCAGCTGCACTCCATCCCATGATAGCAATATTGACATACCTACAGAGGGATGCAAGGGAGTAAATTAAACTCTTGCTCTTAGAGGTGCATGTTTGAGGCATATTGCCAAGGCAGAGTGAGGAAGCTTTCATTGCTATCAGCTGGTTAGTACCCAGTCTATGGTCAATAGAGAATTTCTGTCTCAGGAGTTCAGTGCTTTTCATGACCCCTAAATTTTCTCAAAGAAAAAGGTGATTACCTCCTAACTCCATATAGTCTTACGAAGTTCTGTTAACCAGGGTAGCCTTTTAAGTGGCATATTTGTTTGCACTGGGATGTGCTAATTTAAATGATTCTGCTGCACAACAGTGGGATGATTTAACTTCCGTGAATGTGTGTGTTACACATTCCCCCCCCCCTTTGCCCATGCACAGAGGATATGAGTTGTTATAGCTAATAGCTACAGAAGCTTGGCTCTTTATCTCAAGCTGTAGCATGCTTTTTAGGTCTTGAGGTCCCTGACTCAGTCCCCAGTGTGTCACCCAAGATGGTGGCTGTCACAATAGCAATCCCATTGAGTTGTCTACATCCATGCACAATTTTCTCATGTTAGCCAACAAAACCCACATATAATATGGTAGGACAACAATAACAGTCCAGTAGTCTCTCTCACCAAGACATTTAAGCATTTGCTATGTACCATGAGGAGCTGAATTTTGAAGTGGTCCATCACATTAAAATTCTGTTTTACAAGACTTGCATTCTGAGTAAGTGTCCTGATTTTTCTCTTACATCTGGTATGCATTTGAGTGCAAAATAAAGACTTGTTTAAATTATGGGCATGGATTAGCACCTACATGGAATTAGGTCAAATGTAGGTATTAGACTCATGTGTGCAGATACTTATTATTTGTGTAGGGATTTTTTCACAAGATCTCAAAAATATTTAAATGATTGCTGGCATGTGCAAAGAGCTAATACTGAAAACATGGTTAGAAAGTAAGCCATCTGACGTGGGAGTGGTTTAAAGGAGCCAGCTTGCTGTGTAGCAGAGGCAAGAGCCTATGCAGGCTGTAAAGAAAGTAGGTCTCAGTTTTGTTTATAGTACCCACAGATAGAAGACTTGACGTGAACAAACAGGATTCATGGCTAGGACTGGGTGACGTTTTTCATTCAAAACCTTTTTTGCTGAAAAATGCAGATTCAGGTCAACCAAACAATTAGTTTAATTGCCAAATTGTGTGTGTGGTTTTTTTTTTTTAAATGGAAATGTTTTGTTTTAGCTTGTTAGAGATGAAACATTTTATTTGATTCAAATCATCTTTTTGTTTTGAATTTTACTGCAGTGTTATATATACATAAACAAGGGTAAGCTCCCAAAACAATATGAAACATTTTGATCCAACTAAAACCTGTGTTTTTCAACTTTTTTAGTTTTTGCTGAAAAATTTGGCTTGACTTGAAACAACTGTGTTTTTTTTGTTTTGTTTGTTTTTTGGTTCAGCCACTGAACCAAAAAATTAGTTGTCTGCAAAGCTCTGTTCATGACTAAATATCTAAATAAAGACTGAAGAACAGTCTTTGTAACTGGCACTATAAAAATCAAATAGATGGGGATTGGAGTTCAGAAGGAAAGATACAAATTATGGCCTTGGTTTGACATAGGTAAAACCTTGGCAGGGAACGGAAAACTGCTGTATGATTCTTCTGTGCCATTCCTTCAAGCCAGAATCCCACAAACCCCATAATCTTTGAGGATCAGCCATCACTGTCCTCCTGGAAGCCATCATGATACTGCCTTCAGAATACCATGGGTTCCCCCTTTTCCATTCTGGAAGCGTAACACCATTTGGTTTGGAACTGTATCTTCTACACAGTTCAAAGGTATCTGGATCTAAACCCTACCTGTAATTTGCAGATATGTAACTCAAAACAGAATTTAGGAACTCTCCAAGTGTACTGGGAGTCCATTTGCATGTGCTTGTCTGCTGCTGCTGCCTACAAATGGAAGTAGTAACAAATACAGTGGCTTCCTTCTTTCCATTCTGTGGACAGACTTTTTGGAGTTCCTGATTTGCAGCATTAACTCGTGCTACTTAGGTTATTTATTTGTTAAAGATAATGATAAACTAACAGATATTGGTATCGTTTGCCCTTGCCATTTACCTTATTGGATTTCCCATTGTATCTCCAGTCACATGTGCCTCCAGCTCTGCTACGATGCTTGTAGTAGATCTCCCTCTGATTTGGCTGCAATTCTCATTCTTGTGGTTTCTGTTTCACAAATAAGGTGATGCTGGCAGTAGATTATATGCTGTTTTTCAAGTAATATTTTATTCCGTGTACATTCCGACATGTCTGGCCAAGAATATTTCCTTTGTGAAATCCCCTGCTACACTATCCACACCGTCTGCTTGCTTACTCCTACTGCTTTTATTTCTTTATTTATATCTACTGCTTTTTGAACTACTCTGTGGATTGTATCTAGTTTCTCACTAGCTATTAATAAACACCACTAATGTTTTCCATATACCCTCATAGCCTCCCATCATGGGCCATACTAAATTATATTACCTCAACAATCTCAATTGCTTTGAACATCAGCTACCTCTTACTGATCCTAATTACATGGGCCAAACCCTGTGATGTGCTGAGGGTCTTCCACACCCATTGCCAGCATCTGGCATTCTGTATCATGCAAGAGGTACTCAATATGTTTCAGGGTCAGCCCCACAGAAATTAATGAAAGTGATTTGTGAGGCTACAATTGTTAATATCTGTGTGTAGCATTTAAAAACCCCCCAAACCAAAATAACGCCTTGCAAAACATGATGGTTTGAATATTGTGGCTCTTCCAATATTAAAAAAAAAAATCTGTTTGATGCTGTTCCCTTCATTTTTTTTGCACCTGAACTCCTTGGTGTCTTTGCTGCTTTGGACTGTTTCCACAATGAATTCCTTAGGCAGCAATGATGACTGAAAAGAGGTACTCACTAGAGCGATCAGAAAGTGGAATTTTCATTCTGCAAAAAATTCTGACATTTCAAAATGATTTTCATTCTAAATCAGAATGAAAAGACAATTTTTTAAAAAAAAATTCCTTATTCTTTTTTAGAAACATTGAATTGCTTCATTTTGCTAATGTCAAAACATTGTTAAAAACTATAATATTTAAATCAATATTTTATTTCATAATGAAATAAATTGAAATGATAAAGTTGAAAAAACACTTTTAGCACGTTAAAATTAAGTACTGTGATACTGTCAAAATGAATCATTTTGGCTTTTTTCCCCCATCAAAAACTTAATTAAAATCCACAGATTTTTGTGAAATGGTTTGGTTTTGACAACTGCATTTTCTGACAGAATATTGTGATGTTGAAATGTTTTTTGACTACTTCTAGAAATCACTGGTAAGTGTTTTTTTTTGGTTTTGTTTCTTTTTTCATTTAAGTGGCATATATTTGGGTATGAACCCAGGTACCCTTCCAACTAGTAGAAAGTCAGGGACGATACCTCACCATTTGCATTAGTCCTGCTAAATGCTAGTCAGGAGGGTTTTCTGTAGGTTATGCTATTGAACATTATTCAATTGACAAACAGAAATGTGTAGGAAAAAAATTCTCACCTCCAGTCAAATCAATGGTGAAGTCAGTTTTCATGAACACATTTAATCCTCCCCCCCGCCCCCCCCAAAATCTACTCAACTTTATGCTCAGGAACATAGGAATTGCCATGGGCCGTGGTTAAAGTACTGCCCTAGGACTTGGGAGACCTGGGTTCAGAAGTGCTGGAACAATTTTTATAGTGGGGGGCGCTGAAAGCAGAAACCATATATTTGGTTGTTATTACTACTTCAAGCCAGGGGGTACTACCACCCCAGAAGCCCTAGTTTCAGTACCCCTGCCTGGGTTCTCCTTCCTGTATGACCTTGGGCAAGACACTTAGCCTTTCTGTTTCAGTTCTCCATCTGTAGAATGGGGATAATAGCACTAAGCTACCTCACAGGGGTATTGTGAGGAAAATACATTAAAGATATTGAGATTCTCACATCCTATGGTGACAGGAGCCATAGACAGACTAGTCACTCATCTAGTCCAGTATCTTCTCAAGCCGCAGTCTTTAACCAGTGCAAGATGCTTCAGAGGACTATGCAAGAAACCTTATTATAGAAGACAAGTGTGGAATAACATGCCCACAGTGGGAGTTTCTTCCTAACCCCTCAGTTAATGGTTGGTTAAAATAAAAATTTATTTTTAAACTTCATCTAAAGTAACCATGGCTGTTCCCATTATCCATCTAAAAATATCTAATCTTAAAAAGCTCTTGGCCTCAAGGATAATTTGCTACAGATAGTTCCACAGGTTAATTACACATTGTGTTTAAAAAAGTTTTTTATCCGTTTTAAATTTCAGTTTAAGTGAATATCCTCTTGTTCTTGTATTATGGGAGTGGGTAAATAGAAACACCTAATTTACTTTCTCTTTGTTTGTTCATCTCTCCAGTCTCAATTTAAAAAAAAAAAAAAAGGCGTGCTCCGTGAGCACGCCAATGTCATTTTGCAGCACAAACAATCTTTGCATTGTAAAAACCGATAGGAACTTGAGAAATGGTGACTTCCACATACAAAAAGAATTCATAAAAATGTGGGATTTTGCTGGGAAGGGAAAGGATTTCCATGGCAAAAGTGGTATTCACTGGCAGCAAAGGGAACATTTGGATCTGGATTAAATTAGAAAATACTCATGGAAATGTTAATGGCCACAAACGCTTGTGACTTTAAAACCAGTAGTTTTACACTACTCTCTTTAGAATTGGAAGGGAAAATGTCTCCCTGTCTGGCACTATTCCCTTTCTCTTAATACTTGCTTGGATATACGCTACAAATTTGACGGTTATGGTCAACCTCTGAAGTGCCAAATGGCATGCCCAGGTATTTCCTTAACAATTTGTTCAGTTTCTTCATCTGAGTTTGGGCATTTCCCAGTAGCATTTCTACAACCATTTAATTGGTCTCTCTTGTATATCTGACAGTTCTTTCCATCAGTTCAAACTTCCTGCTTTAATTATTGCTCATGATCAGTAACTGTACACTCTACCTGCATCTCATTTCCTAAATTTTCTTAGGAACATACAGACCATCCAGGCAGGGGCAGTGAGTTGTATGGGCCCGTGGTGCCCGGGCTCCACCAATGTGTGTGCTGCTGGGGGGGGGGGGGGGAGAGGGGGCCCCCTCCCTCAGAGCTCACTGCTTCTCTCTGGCCCCAGCCCCAGGTCAGCCTGCCTGCACCCCAAACTCATCCCCAGCCCTGCCCCACCCCAGAGCCTGCACACCCAACCAGAGCCCACACCCCCTCCCAACCCAAACTCCCTCCCAGAGCTTGTACCCCTCATCTGCTCCTATACCCCCACCCCTTCCCACATACCCTCTCCTGCCCCCAAACTTCCTCCCAAAGCCTGCACCTCAGAGCCTTAGGCAGGTGAGGGGTGGAGTTTGGCGGGGGGGGGGGCAGGTTCTGGGCACCACCAAAATTTCTACAAACCTGCCACCCCTACATCCACGTCTTTTTTTTTTTTATCTGCACTCTATGAGCTACTCCTGTGCCGTTCTCCTGTGAGCCCTTTGCAGTCAAACAGAATAATTTGGTAAACGTGTCATACTTTTTGGCAGTGCTTAGCTTTAATCATGTGAATAGTCCCACATTAGGGAAGAAGGCCCTGATCCTGCATTGGGAGCCACTAGCACCAACCACTGTGCCTCATCAAAGTCAATTTGACTCCACCTGGGTTCTGAATCAGTAGATCCTGCTGCAGGATCAAGGCCCAACATTGTAACTTGGAACAGCTTTCTGCCAAAAGTCTTTCTAAATTAATTGTGTGGTTTTGTATGTTTTTAGAGTATCTTGTCAAGCTTGTCATGTGCAGCAAACTGGTTTTATTGGTGAAAACTGCCATTTGGGTAAATAACAGTCATTTGGAATGTCAACAAGTGATTGATTGATTTACAGCTTTATGTAAACCTCACGAGAAACCAACCAATGATCAACAGTTTTACTTTTGGTGCAGAACTTTCCATGCTGCTCTCCTCCTGGGTCCTTTACAATTATTTCTGACCCTTTCCTCCACTCCTTTGTAGTACATGTAACTCTGGAGTTGCATGGGTTCCATCTTTATAAACCCCACTGGGTCCTTTTAGATAATTTATGCCTTTCCTTTTTGCTTTGGATGCGCTTATTGAAAAATATACATCAGAGGAAAGGGGGTTTTCCGGGCACTCCTATCTCATCTTTCCAAGCTAGGAGAAATATGTCTGGCTCTTACACCTGTGCAGTGATAGGCTGGCAACATTTTTACATGCTGCTCCCTCAAAAATTGTCAACCTCGGGCATGGATGTGATATTCTTTGTGTGAAATACCCCCTTACATGTATCATTTTTATTCTGTGCTCCATCCCTTCACCCACAAAATCCCCAACCATTCCATATAGCCCCAAATCCACTAATCCTCCCACTTGCACCTATATCTTCTTTCCCTTCCCTAGCACTTCCTATAGGTTCCTTAAGGTGTCTCCATACTGGCAAGTTGTTTGCAGCTGCAGTAGCAGGGATAGCTGATAAGAGTATCCTGCAGCCTCTAACTGGAATAGTTGATTGAATGGAGGGTGGGCTCCCTCTGGTGATAAGCTGGATGGTTGATTGGGAAATGAGTCCCATAAGACTTTCAAGACAGGCAGGCTTCCACTGATTGGTGGAGGTCTTCCCTACTTTGTGAGCGTATGTTTGTCTGGTGTGAGAATGAGTCTCCTTGGCTTCTATAAGGACTAGTATAGGAGCCGCTCTCTCTTAGCTTGGTGTGGAGGGGGGGGACAGTTGAAGGAGAAACAGAGCTCCAGGCTCACTCCCAGTCCTGGTTACTTGTTCCCTCAAACTTCAATTTGTACTGGAATGTACTAGTTTGCAGCAGTTTACACTTTCAAAGCTCTCTTTCGAAAGGATAACGTTAGAGAGAGATTTCCCAAGGCCTTATGACTTAGTCCCATTGAATGTCCATAGAAGGGGGGCACTTAGTTGCCATTTGTGCCTTTGAAACCCTCCCCAGAGATTTTTAAGTGAAAGCTGGGATTTTCAGTCCTGAGTCCCAGAGGCCAGCTCTGTTAACACAGTGACCATGCAAGCCCCCTCCTTTTCAAGATGATCTAGTCAAAGAATTTTATCAAACCTCTGTGGAGATGAAAGAGGATTCACTGCAATGAGGATAAAAAGGTTCGCTGACTAACTACATCTAAATGCTGTACTGTGCTACTACTCCTTTAAATTAACTTGGCAAAGATATATGATGTTCACTATTAGGTCAAAATTATGTGAAGCAGCTGCAGTGACAGACAGTTAACCTTATTTTTTCTGTTGCTGACATTAACCCTACTTATAATTGGGGCTGCTGGAATATTGCTATCCCCCCAAATTGGTAATTTTGTCAGCACTTTTATTACCCAAGAGTTATTTTTAAAAATATTAAAATCCTATCCCTCAAATTAGAGTTTGGTATCTGCATTTTTATGACAGTTCTGTGGTGGTGATGATGATACTACTTTGAGATCCTCAAAAGAAGGGTGTTAAAGTGAAGAAGTTAGTGTTAGCCCCAGTTTACAGATGGAGAAACTCCGGCACAGAGGTAGAGACACAACTTTTAAAACATTGGTGTCTAAAGTCAGGCACAGCCATTGATTCTCAATGGGATTTATGCACCATTTTGGCACTTCTGAAAATCCTACTGCTAATTAATATTTAGGCACATAAATAAGTGTCTTGATCTTCAAGATGCTGATATGTGCAAGTTTTGGCCTACGTGACTTGCCCATGGTGTCATAGTGAATCAGAGACAGTGACGGATAGAACCCGTGAATCTAGAAAGCTAGTCCCACCTTGAACTACTAGTTGTGTTTTCTATAGTGATATTGTAAATGCTGACCTGCCAGGAAGGAGGCTATTCTTTTCATACTTCTAGCTGAGAGATGTCACGAGAGAGCCTGTTCTTCAAGAGATTAGGGTGGTAATCTACTTACTAATTGGTACTCTAATGTTTTGGATAAACATCCAATCATTTGCATGTTTATCTGAAATTCTGAGCTTGTCCACTACTGAGAACCATAGCCTGGATTGTGTCCACACACAGAAAGGCCCCATCAAGTCTGACCTTGCCGTCGTGTGTGAAGAAGTGTGTCTGCTCCCTCTGAGGCACTGTCTGCCTAGCACTGGACCCCATGGAGGGAACTCTATAGGTCTAGAGATCCATGCATGCAGAGGTGGCAGGGCTCAAGGAGGGGGGATAGGCATCACTCCCCCCCCCCCCCATCAGCTTCATGGGTATTACTCAGGAATGCTGATTATAGTCCCAGGATATTAACTTTTTGGTCGAGGCACTGCCACCCCATAAAGGGAGAATCTACTGGCAGCAGTAAGCTGGGGAGTTCCCAGCAGCATGACTCCAGTGTAGATGCTCCAGAGCTGGGAAGGGTGAGAGGGATCAGTGAGCCAGTGCAGGGGCTCAGGGCCTCCAACTGGATGGCCTAATATCTCCAGGTTCTAGGGACTGAACCTCTTACTTATTTCATGGGGTGGCAAAGCACCTCCCCCAGTGGAAACATACCAGGGATCCCCCCCACAAATTTCTGGATGTTCAGAGCTGGGGTTTGGACACAGCTGTGCATATAAGATTCCCCCCACCTGAACCATTCCCCCTCTTCCCGTCCCTCTCCCCCCTGCACTGAAGCAATCCTCCAAAGCAGCAAAAAGGATTCAGGGCAGTCTCTGCTTGGATGAAGACAGAGAGAAAATGATGTAATAATTTTACATAAAGAGAAGAAAAATAATGTTTTGTGAGCCTGTATAGAGACAAAAATAATTGTCAATGTTTAAGAGACTAAGGGTAAAAAAACCCACCCATAGTCTGCAATGCTAAATTAGTTTAGAAAAATGAAAGCTGTGAAGAAGCATAAAGTGTTAACTGGATTTAATTTGGAACTGCGCCACACACCTGTTCTTCTAAATATAAGTGAATCTGCAACATGACCCGTTAGCAGTAAGAGGTGGGTAAGCCAATGAAAGCTCACAGAGTCTTGGCTCTGCCTTGTTGGCTCTCAATCTGAGAAAGAGGATGAGCTGCAGAAGAGTAAAGCCTGTGGGAATATTTTTGGCATTACTTCCTGGTGGTCACAGTGACCTTAGATATCTCACTTTTCAAATGTGTACAGTCAGCTCCAATGGCTCGTTGATCCAACCTAAACCCTTTGACCTGGCTCTGCTGTTCTGGTTTGCCCTGGTCTAGTTGTTCTGTGGGTTTAAATTTACCAGAATTTGCTTATATATGCAAATAAATTCTAATAGTGATATGTAATATTTATGGTGATGGCTTTGGAAGTGGTTCTTATTTATCACACTTATGCTGACAAGCTAAACAACTTTCACTTGGTGCAAAACTCTGCCAAGCAGACTACTTCCAGATCTTATCCACTAAGTGAAGGAGGTGTCTCACAAAAGCTCATTTAAACAACTTCACACCATCCCCCTCAATAGGATTGAGTCTACATAATCCACACAAATCTCTTGATTTAAACACTGAACCTCAATACATCGCTGCTTAGAGAGTGACCATTGCCATCAAAGTATTTCTAATTAGCTTTGTATTTAAATGAGTGCAGGCACTAAACTTTTATAAGTGGGGCATGCTTGCCAATTTCAACATGAAGGAAAACTATAGTGGGCTCTTGTTAATTCTAGATGTGCCTCTTAACTATCTTTTATATCTCACTATCCTCAAATATCTTTCTCTATGCATCCAATGAAGTGAGCTGTAGCTCTCGAAAGCTTATGCTCAAATAAATTTGTTAGTCTCTAAGGTGCCACAAGTACTCCGGTTCTTTTTGCGGATACAGACTAACAAGGCTGCTACTCTGAAACCTTTCTCTTTTCTGCTACTGAGACCCTAAAAATATTTATTACCTATTCCACCTTTACTCTTATCCTTTTTCATTGGATGCCCTGACAATCAGGTGTTTAAATTTCTGTTGGTGAAGCAATGTTCTCTCACAGCAGAGATGCTACAATGGCGAGTATTCATACACCACCGGGCACAATGGCTAGCAGCCGCATTTTTCTTTATATATTTCCTTTCCCAAGGGCACTAATTTGAAGAAGCAACCCACCCTCAGATGGTAGCTTATGATGATGATATAGCAGCTTGGATGCTGCTTGCTATTTAATGGCATTGTTGGCATTGAAATCACGTCTTCAGTCCAATTGGATGTATATATGACATTGGTTACGGGTTTAAAGATTATATTCCTAATTACTTTCACAGCATTTTTGAAATAGATGCATGTATTACATAAATATCAGGACTTTCAGCTGGGAGATGATTTATATCTTCCAAAGTTGCAATGATTTCTTAGCAAAATATATGAGCAATCCTTAAAATGTATTTTATTTTTAAATATTTTTCCTTTCTTTTATCTTTTTGTGTGTGTCTGCAATTTCACTATTAAAAGTAGTGAGGGAATGGCAGCCCTAACCAGAAGTGCCAGGTATAATGCAAGGAGCAACCGTTTGAGGTTCCACTCCCAAGCCTTTGCCAAAACACCACAGCTCTAGCATGGAATACCCTTGCTACTCTAATTGTGGACGTCGGAGCCAAGACCTGGCACACAACCATGAACTCTGCCAAACACTCTGCATTGTGGTGATTTTATGACATAGAAAAATTTCATTAGAGATGAATTTTTTAGAATGTCAAACTCATATCTGACCGAAACCAGCTATAAATTCTAGTTTTGAGATATGAGTACAACTTCTGCACTTTCTATTCTCATTTATGTTGGTGCAATATTTGTTGTAGTAAACTGGTCACCAAGGAGTTACTGGGATTATTCAGGGTATTATGGGTTGGAGCTGTACTCCATCCCTTCCTTATTTCCTCTTGTGTTACTGTGTATTTTCTCCCACTCTGTACCTAGTTGAATAAAGCATCGTCCCCTGCAGTACTATAAGTTAAGAGTGTTTTCTTGTGCTCAGAGCGGTCCCTGTACAAAACCTCTGACATCAAAGGGGCGACACCTATGTAATTGAGAGCAGAATTTGGCCCATAGCCTTTGTAATTTACATGATATGGACCAACTCCTGTTCTCATCAGGCAAAACTCTAACTGTAGTGCAGAATAGATAGAAGAAAAGTTAAACAGTAAAAGCGAGAGCTCTTCTTTCTAAAATCCTATTGCTTATTTCTCCTCTATATATTAACCAAATAAAACCTACAAATATAAAAGTATTTTGACTCTACACTTCATTCCAGAAGGGAAGTATTTTTTTGACTTCCCAAAATATATGTGCAAGAGGTGCCAGTCTGTGAATATTTTCTCTAGCATTGGTTTGAATGTTTTGCTGTCCTCTTTACCAATCTGTGCTGCAATATCCACGGAATAACAGTTTAAAATGAAGCTCCATTATAATGATGGACAGTGAGAAATATTTCAGTTGTCTTGATTTCTTCCATGTCTTATATCCAATTGTTATGCATAGGTCCTGTCTCAGTTTCTATTTTAATATGATAACTTTAGATCTAATGATCACTGCAATCTTTGTGAACACTTGGCTATCCATTGAAAGCCTCTAAATTCCACATATAAAATCATGGAAATGTAAGGCTGAAAGGGACCTCAAGAAGTCATTAAGTCAAGCCCTCTATGCTGAGGCACAACTAAGTAAACCTAGACTATCCCTGACAGGATTTTGACCAACCTGTTCTTAAAAACCTCCAATTATGGGGATTCCACAACTTCCCTTGGAAGCTTATTTCAGTGCTTATCTGCCCTTTATTGTTTGTTTTTTTTTCCAAATATATAACCTAAGTTTCGCTTGCTGCAGATTAATACCCTTACTTCTTGTCCTACCTTGGGTAGACATGGAGAACAACTGATGACAGCTATCTTTAAAACAGCCCTTAACATATTTGAAGACTTATCTGGTCTGTCCACAGTCATCTTTTCTTAGGACTCAACATGTCTACTTTTTTTTAAACTTTCCTCATAGGTCAGGTTGTCTAAACCTTGTATAATTTTTCTTGCTCTCCTCTGGACTCTCTCTCCAGCTTGTCCCCATCTTTCCTAAAGTGTGATGCCCAGAATTGGACACAGTACTCCAGCTGAGGCCTCACCAGTGTTGAGTAGGGTGGGACAATTACCTCTCGTGTATTACAAACTACACTCCTGTTAGTTTTCAGAGTAGCAGCCGTGTTAGTCTGTATTCGCAAAAAGAAAAGGAGTACTTTTGGCACATTAGAGACTAACAAATTTATCTGAGCATAAGCTTTCGTGAGCTACAGCTCACTTCATCGGATGCATGTTAGTATGCCCCAACATGATATTAGTCTTTTTTGAAACTGCATCACATCGTTGACTTGTATTCAATTTGTGATCCACTATAACCCCCAGATCTTTTTCAGCAGTACTGCCATCTAGCTAGTTACTCTCCATTTTATAGCTGTGCATTTGATTTTTTTTCCCTTCCTAAGTGAAGTACTCACACCTATGTTTACTGAATTTCATTTTATTGATTTCTCCCTCCAATTTGTGACAGTCATTTTGAATTCTTATCCTGTCCTCCAAAGTGCTTGCAACCCTTCCCAGCTTGGTGTCATCTGCAAATTTTATAACTATACTCTCTACGCCGTTATGCAAAATGTTCAATAGTTTTAGTTATGAGGAATACTGCTGCTACTAATAGCAGTCTGTTTTTATTAATTTTTTAAATTTAGGAGTACTAAGACTCAGTAGATTTGTAAATATAAATACCTAGAAATATTATTATTTTTATGGTAGTGCCCAGGGGCCCCAACTATGAATTCAGGGCCCTAGCATGTTAGGCATTGTAGAAATACCTAACAATAAAATGGTCACCTTCAACAGATAATAGTCTGGGAGTTGCCATTTGTGCTTAATTTCTTCTAATGATAGACATAAAAGGACAGACTCTGATCTCAAGTATGCTGGTGTAAATCTGCAGTGGTTCCGTTGAAATCAAAGGAGTTACTGCAAATTTACAACAATATAATTTAGACTCAGAGCTATATTGCCTTTATTTTTGCTCATTGAGCTTTGTCCATTTAATTTTTCCAATATCCTAATTTAGGGCATGATCCCACAGCGTGCTTAGTGCCCTCAACACCCATCAAAATAAATAATTTGTTCATGGACCTCCCGTGTGCAGGTAATTCTCTCCAAAGGGAAGAGTAGCCAAATTGATTACCTTTGGTTTTTAAACATTGTTTATTACAGTACTGTAGTCCCTATAGGCATCTGTTCAGAGCCGTGTTACAGGGGACTCTGTGTATGTATGTGTGTTTGTGCATGCATGCATAATATATATCTCAAATGGAGTCAGTTTTTGGCCCTCAGCTATTCCCACTCTGGACCAAATTCTGCTCTGCACTACACAAATGTAACTCATCTGAAGTAATTGGATTTATGGGTAAGAATCCAGAGCATAATGCATCTCTCCTTATCTCTACCCAGCATGCATTCTCAAGGTTTAAGTGCCAATACATTAAAGCTATGAGTTGTGATTTTTTTTGAGTAATAATCTGTGATTTTTTGAATACTAATCTCAGTAGATCACCTGCATAACATTTTAATGTGAGCTTTATTTGGCCTGTCCCCACAAGCAATTGTAAATAGCTCTTTCAAATACATATACTTTGTTTTTTCAAGTTTATGCCAGTGTAGAAGTCCATCCTTACATTCTCTGTTCTTCACCCATTTTACTAGAATGTTTTGGGTAACACTGGTTTTATCCAATTCAAACAGCTGACAATCTTAGCTCAAGGTACTTTGCATTTCCATGTGGGAAGCTAAGATCTTGGTATGATTTTTTTAGATCTTTTCTCCCTGAGTCTGTGAAGGCTTGAAGGAAACCTAGAATTGGGGGGTATTTCCTGAGAGCACAGTTGCACTGAGAGATGCTTGGGATTTTCCCAGAGAACATGGCAACCCAGTAAAATTTGATGTCACTTGAAGCAGCCTAACAACTGACTGGCAATTCTGCAGAACAAGTCAGGTTAGTTAAGCAGAACAGTCAACACTGCAGAACAAAGCTCACCAAAGCTTGCCTCTTCCTTCCATATTCAATGGAAACAATAAAAATGCTATCTGTTTTACCTCAGATTCTGGTGCTGAATCCCTACCAGGAAAATGTGCTCAAGCTCTCTTTTGCTGAGGTTCTCTGCAAACTTTGAACCAGTGCTGAGTCTCGGGCTTTCGTAAGGAGAGAGCTCACATTTTAGTGGCTGGGCCTGTTAAGCAGGGAGCTAACAGGGATCTGAAGGGCCCTGCTGCTGTAGAGAAAACCTGGTGACTCATTTATATTATGACATTAGTTACCTTCATAAGTACGAAGAGGAGGACTATCACGAGTGGCCTAGCTGTACATTATTCCTTCTCTCTTCAAAAGTGAAGATGAATGTCAACGAATCAGCTATTGTGTAGGACCTGCAGTAGATTCAGTGTTAATTTTTTTCACTCTCCATGTTTTTCAGAGCTAACAAGGACTTAGGTGACTGTGTGTCATTAAAAGTACTCAGAATTTGTGAGAATGATGTTTAAGATGTTTAATACTTGTGAATGTGGTATTGGGGACCATGTCTTTAAGGGTTGAGCTTCCCAGACAAAGAGTCTGGGCAGGGTGCTGTGGAGCTCTTGTTCTTATGCTCTTGTTCTTATGTTCTTGGAACCAAATACTGAATAAAGCACAGCTCATAGCAGTACCTTAAGCACTGAGTATCCGTGAACGCCAAAGTGAATAATATCAGCCAGGTAATACTGGACCTGATTTGGGCCCATGCAATGGAGCGGAGTGATAAAACTGCCCTAAATGGCATGGGGAATCCCTTCCTGGGGTAGAGCTAGTATAGCTGCTCCCTTCCATCTCCACCTAGTGTGGGGTTATGGAGGCAGTGTGACTAGAGTGACTCTGGGTCAGCCCTGTGGATTGGTGAAATGCAATGGTTGCATACAGCTGTACTAAGGGAAGCTCTGACCCAGCTCAGGATCAAGCCCCATAGATAACATTCCTTTTCGAGTTCTTTAGTTTGGGTAAAAATGAAATATGTGAACATCTTCACAGCAATGATTGCCATAAAAGCTGAAGTCTTTTTTTTTTCTTTTTTCTTCTCTGGTTTTCAGAATTATACAGTATTGGGCTCTCCAGCAAAGCTTGTTGTTTCCAGGGAGGTAATTGATAATCAGATTAAAAAAGCAGCTCTGGGCACATAATGGATCCTTTGTTCAAAAGCCATTCAAGGATCACTGCTGCAGACAACACAATTTACAATTTATTCTGGGAGTTTTCGTAAAAATTGTCAGGAGAGGAGTGGTGGAGATCATGTGAGGCTGAAATTTTGGGTACTTTATAAACTAAATATCCTGGAATAAAATGTAAATTGTGTGTTTTGTGTTTTAATCGTGGTGGTCCTTGATTTACCTTTGAAATAGAGTTCATTTAAATATGGTTTACCTAATACTACTTTATTTGAAAAAACAATGAGATGTGTATTAAACTAGGTTACAGAGGAGAGAGAGAGAAAGTGGAAGAGAGAATACTACACAGGTAACTGAACTATAAGGATATAAACTAGGGCTGTCAATTAATCACAGTTAACTCACACAATTAACTAAAAAAAATCATGATTAATTGCACTTATAACAATAGAATACCAATTGAAATTTATTAAATATTTGTGGATGTTTTTCTACATTTTCAATATTTCAATTACAACACCGAATACAAAGTGCACAATGCTCACTTTATATTATTTTTTATTATAAATATATGCACTGTAAAAATGATAAACAAAAGAAATAGTATTTTTTGATTCACCTCATACAAGTACTGAAGTGCAATCTCTTTATTGTGAAAGTGTAACTTACAAATGCAGATTTTTTTTTTTTGGATTACATGACTGCACTCAAACAAAACAGTATAAAACTTTAGAGCCTGCAAGTCCTCTCAGTCCTACTTGTTCAGCCAATCGCTCAGATAAACAAGTTTGTTTACACTGATGGGAGATACTGCTGCCTGCTTCTCATTTACAATGTCACCTGAAAGTGAGAACAGGCATTCGCATGGCACTTTTGTAGCCAGCGTTGCAAGGTATTTACATGCCAGATATGCTAAACATTCATGTACCCCTTCCATGCTTCAGCCACCAGTCCAGAGGACATGCTTCCATGCTGATGCTCATTTAAAAAAAATGTGTCAATTAAATTTGCAACTGTACTCCTTGGGGGGAGAATTGTATGTCTCCTGCTCTGTTTTACCCACATTCTGCATATATTTCATGTTATAGCAGTCTCGGATGATGACCTAGCACATTTATTTTAAGAACACTTTCACAGCAGATTTGACAAAATGCAAAGAAGGTACCAATGTGAGATTTCTAAAAATAGCTACAGCACTTGACCCAAGGTTTAAGAATCTGAAGTGCTGCCCAAAATCTGAGAGGGACAGGGTGTGGAGCATGCTTTTAGAAGTCTTAAAAGAGCAACACTCTGATGTGGAAGCTACAGAACCCAAACCACCAAAAAAGAAAATGAACCCTCTGCTGGTGGCATCTGACTCAGATGATGAAAATGAACATGTGTTATTTCATTCCACTGCTTTGGATCGTTATCAAGCAGAACCCATCATCAGCATGGAAACATGTCCTCTGGAATGGTGGTTGAAGCGTGAAGGGACATATGAATCTTTAGTGCATCTGGCACGTAAATATCTTGCAACAACAGTGCCATGCAAATGCCTGCTCTCTATTTCAGGTGACATTGTAAACAAGAAGCAGGAAGCATTATCTCCTGCAAATTATAACCAACCTTGTTTGTCTGAGTAATTGGCTGACCAAGAAGTAGGACTGAGTGGACTTTGTTTTGTTTTTGAATGCAGCTTTTTTTGTACATAATTCTACATTTGTAAGTTTAACTTTCATGATAAAGAGATTGCATTACAGTACTTGTATGAGGTGAATTGAAAAATACATTTTTTGTTTTTACAGTGAAAATATTTGTAATAAATATAAAGTGAGCATTGTACACTTTATTCTGTGTAACTGAAATTAATATACAGGTATTTGAAAATGTAGTAAAAATCCAAAAATATTTAAAATAAATGGTATTCTATTGTTTAACAGCGCAATTAATAGCGATTAATTTTTTCAATCGCTTGACAGCCCTAATATAAACACGCACTAAAAGATTCTGGTGACAGCGTGGTAACCATGAGAATGAATTTCAAGTAGTTTGTGATATTAGCAGAGATCTGAGGGATGTGCGTCACCTTACTCAGTGTTCCTTTGTGTTTTATATTGTAACAAATCCCTGGTTGCTTAAGAGGTGGTTGTTTCCATTAGAGCTTTGTGAGGTGTTGCTAGTAAATAATTTATTCCAATAATTTAGCACCCCCCTTTTTTATGCTTGCTGTAGTCACAAAAAGACCATATTTTACAATTTTTTAAATTAAAAAATGTATGATGCAAACAAATTTCATCCAATAGATTGCTCACAAACTATTGAACACAATGGGACTATTCACAAAAGCAGACCATCACTCTGTACCACGTTTTTGCAAGATCAGGCTCTGTTGTGCAGAATACAACTGGATGTGAAGCTTTGTGTAGCTTCAGATAAAAGAGGCATTACAAGAACAGGCCCAAATTCTTTTCCTACTGAAGTAAGTGGAAGTTTTGCCATGTCTTCCATGGTAACAGGATCAGGACCATAAATTTATATTTCTCTCAAGCATTCATCTCTTTTCAGCTTTCCAGTAAGAAATACAGTGAAGTGTTTACCAGAGATTTCAGCTCTGGAAAACCATCCTCCTCTTAACCTTGTGAACTCATCATTTGCCTTTCAGGAATGGATTATGATAAATGGCCAGTGAAACGCCCATGCCACAGACTGAAAATTTCAAAGGGCTGTAAGCGAGGCATCCAGCAGAGCTACTGAGTAGAGTGGCGTAAGACTTGGCCAGTTCCATTCCTGTTGGTTTAATCAGAGTCTCTTTGGTGATTTTTTTTGTTCATACCAGATGAGTTTTTTGTCTCTTCCACTAACTCGGTTAATGTCAAAGACAAAACTTAAAAGGCAATTGTCAAATTTGTTTCAGTTCTGTCATTGCCCTTGGGTTCATGAGCTCCGACATAACCAAAAAGCTAAAATTTCAGTGTGACTGGATGCCCCCCCCCAAAAAAAAATAAAATAAAATTCATCACAAAGACGAAACTGGGCTAGGAAACTGAAAGGTCCTTTGTTTTGGTGCAGCAAAAAGTTTCCTTTTGTGGATCAATGAAACACATTTGGATCTGAAAATATCTGGCTGAACCTCCTGCCATGTCATAAATAAAGTTGACATCAAATTTAGTGCTGGAGAATGGGTTCCCCCTTCAGCTCCTGGAAACCCTGGCTGGCAGGCCCTCTTTGTGAACTGAGCAGCACTCACAGTCCACTAGGGTACCTCCACCATGTGTCTTTATTATTGTTTATTCTCCAGGTACATCACAGCAGAGCAGCAGTTATATACAGCCCCCTTCCTGCTTGCTTGCTTCCCAGAGCTATCCAGCTGGCGAGCTAACTACCTCAGTACCTCATCAATCTCCCTACAGGTGCAAATGATCTCTTCTACCCTTCCAAATCCAAACTACCTAAATCCCTCCTACTCTAACTATACCCAGTGCCCTGGGTGTTTTAAGTGACCAGGGTACTGGCTTCCAAAGGGCTCAATTTATAGCTGCTAATAGTGCCCTGCATGGTACCTTTCATGTGATTTGTGGTTTTGAAAGAACTAAGCTTTCTACAGGACTATGCTGACATCCATGAGCCCAACTGGCAAAAGTTTTTCAGCGTCTTGTCAGGTAAGGTACACCGGATCTAAGAGACTTCCTTAACATCTGAGAATGGGAGGCTTTTGCAATTGAATAGAACAGGATTGCTTTCTCTTAGGACCACGTGGAACAGTTTTTTAGCAATTGGGACAGGGACTATTTATTTGTTTTTGTTGGGGAAAGGAGTTCCTAGGGGTTTGATCAGGTAAATTTAGGGCAGGGAGGGGTTTGTGACTGAGAAGTAGTTGGACCTTTACAACTCCCCCCCCCCCCCAAAAAAAAATTGAAGTGGAGGGCTATTGAGTAGACAGGGGATCCATCTTAGAAAGGGGTGTGATCAATACAGTCACCCTAAAGATCAGAGCACTGAACAGCCGCACAGCTGACATGCTTAGAGGCAACCTTGAATACAATGTAATATTCAGCATCTCTCTGTCCCCATCACATGCTCTGTCTAAATTTTTTTTGAATGGAAAAGATGAGCGAGGAAGGCTTGATTTTTGCATGTGGGTCTCTGCAAAACAGAAAGACATAGTCCCTACTACAGAGAATTTATTACCAGGTCAGCAAAATTTACTATATTTGTTTTTTTGTTTTCTAAATCCAGTTACTTATAATATGATTTTTCCCACAGTTTTGGAGTTTTAGGGTACATTTTCAACAAAGTAGACAGATTTATGTCAAAATCACCTTAGACATCATGATGAGAAACATAGTCCTCTGCCTAGGTATATTTATTCAGGAAAGATTCAGTGGTCACTAAAGGTGGTTAAAATTTTTCAACCAAAGAATTTTCCTGCTGAAAAATGGGATTTTGTCAAAAATGAAATTTTTCATGGGGAAAACTTTTATGATTTTTAAAATTTCTTCTACAGGAAATCTTGGATTGAAATGAAAAACATTTTGTTTCAAACTGAGCTTTTTGTTTCAGTTTTTAAAAACTAAAGGAAAATTTCAGTTTGAATCTCTACAAAACAAGAAAGCTTTATTTTGTTTCAATCAGAAACATTTCCAGCTGAAGATCTGGCTCATTCTAGCCTGCAGTTTTTGGATTATATATGTATGAATGAATGAACAGTCAGACTGGAACTCCCTCTCAATATTTAGGTGCCAAAGTTCATTCCATATGTCCATGAAGAGGTAATTTTCCTGTATTTGCGATAGTCACGGATTTCACCTACAACCTTAATGTCACAATAATGTGGCTGTTCTTAAATACACAGTTCCTTGACCGTTAAGAATTGTTTGGAATCACTAGCTGTTCACCTAAAGCAAAACAAACTAAAACAATTATATTTTTAAACTGACGTATCCCATGAGTAAAACGGAGCTATCTTTTCTCTTTCCCTAGAACATACCAAGGGAACTGGTTGGCTCAGGGAATTGTTAATAGGCTATCCTCCATCTCAGGGTCACCAGTTTGAATTCAGTCCAGCTTAATAGTGTCTAAAAATTGTAACATCTGAAGGCTTTTTGGTGGCATATGTGAAATAAGTTGGTGGTCTCAGTCTTGTTCTTATTGGACAGATTTCCACATTGTAGAAACTACATTGACAATTGGCACCTTGCTGGCGCTTTCATCAGAGGCAAGGGATGAAGGGATAGGAGAATGAATCACCTGCCCTCTTCTAGAGGTGGTCCTTCTGGGTCAGCTGTCTGACATTGGTGAGGCAGTGGTGTGGAGGTCCCCTTGCCAACTGCCCACGCTGTACCTGTTCTGTGAACTTCTGTTTCCAAGGCCCTCAATCAAACTCTTGTCACGAGGACTAAATTCACTTGAAGTAGAAATTCCTCTCTCATGTGGGAATATTCCAGTTACAAGAATCCAGGAGGCTGAATAGTTAAAGCAAATTACAAAGCTGTTGACAAGACTACTGATTTTGTTCTCTTCCAGATCATGGTTGGTTGGCTCGCCCCCTCTCTCCGAACAACAATATCATGATATAGACATTCCTATCCAGTTAGATTCAGCTCCATCTATAGAGAAAAAGCAAAGACAGTAGCATCAGCAATTAGGCAGCTTTCTGTTTGTCAGTCTGCTGGTATTTTTAGGAAGCTGATGGAATTTGGCTTGTCACATAATGGCTGACTCTATGCCAGGTGTCAGGTCCCCTGACCAGCAGCCCAAGTCACTTCACCAACTGTCACCCTCCCTGGCAGAGAGCTGAATGCACTGGAGTTGGCAACTTGATGAAGAATTAACAGCCTCTGCAAGCATCCTCTAATTAAACTGCTATATAGACAACATCTGTGAAAAATTCATCAATCACAGAATGTTTATTATTGGAATTAAAACACCTCATAACTAATGCATAGATTTACATTGATTATGCAGGAAGGAACAGGCTGTTCCAGTTGACTTGCCTGGGCATTTAGAACATCTCTCTTGCTTGCACTACAACCCTTCTGCCTCCTGATTGTGGATTAAAGTTAAAGGGCTGGTCAGCTCCTCTGTAGAAAGTTAGGGCCGACGTTTGTATTGATGAGGGTGGCAACTCAAATATAAAAAGCAAACCTGATAGACAATATGGTAAAATACATCCCAGAAGTTTCAATAACTGAATGCAATATTTAGGCTGGCAAAACATGTGGTGCATTGCAGTGTGCCAGCCCTCTCCACAGGGCTGAATTTCACCTTTTAATTAATTAACTTCAATTGAAAAAAATATAGTACAACATTCCTTTCCTCTGAAACATTAAACAGAGGGGGAGATAATAGGCAAAGGATTGAATCTAAAGTCCTGAACCTGCAATGAGCTCTTCGTGGCCAGACCTCTGCACCCATGCTGAGGTATTTCCAATGTCAGGGCCAGCTAGCATAAGGATATATCCTTTCCCTAAGTTATGAGGGGAAAAGGTATGAGTTATTCATGGATGGCACTGATGGAATTTTTTTAATGTAACAGTAGAAATAGATATTTTTAAAAGGGGGTTTAGAAGGGAGAAATGATTACATTTAAATTAGTGTGATTTTTTTTTAAGATTATTTTATCTGGGTTTTGGTGAGATCACGTTCTCAAGATGTGATAAAGTATGAAGTTTGTGTTGGGCTGCACTGTGATTTCATTTAATGTGGTCTCCCAGCAGAAATGTGCATGTCTGCAGAGGAGGTTTATGATGGGTCTTTAAATTCACAAAACTAAAAATGAATAGTAAAAAAGATATGTTGTTGAGATCTGAGTTTTATGTTCCTGCCAGGTGGGTTTGCCAGTCAAGACAGTTCATGGCTGTGCGCTAAACTGTGGTTTTTCATATTAAATAAACTCTTCAGACAGATTTGAGGATTTCTCATAGTATAGGGATACTTGATGAACTACTTACACTTTCCAAAATATTATTTGGGCAGCTATAGATCTTAATAACCACCTGAGGGTGTACAAATACACAGAGAATTGTTGTGGTAAATTTTTCTTTAATACACAAATATCTGAGAGACTGAATTATAAGATGTCTTAGATAAAAGGTTTCAGCATAAATGTCATGGTCCCCGGACATGGCCAAGGCCTTTTTGATGCAGCTGAGGGATGAAGGATATATAAATCTGACCTAGTGCAGTGGAGAATCTGGGCCTATATCTTACCAGAGTTCATCAGGACTAGAAGAATTTAAGGAATAAGGTTTAAGCAGATTTATGCATTTCATTCAGCAAAATCTAACACCTTTTCAACTTTCTTTTGACAAGAATTTTTCTACATAATGAGCATAGCCCAGACCTCTGTGAACCATCTGTCTGCTGAGGAAATAAAGGCCCCTTTCCAATGGAGCCAGTAGTTCAGAAGTTCTTCTCAATCAACATTTTTCACCCCTCTCAAAAGCTTGATTCTGAAATTACTATTGACCTCAATATGACCAACACTGGGCCCATTTTTTATGCTGGTGAAAAGCTTAACTGGGCTTTTTACTGTACTTTTGGATTCCACTGCCTCTCCTATGACTCCAGCCATGCTGATGTGGGGTGATATTGGAATGGTCAGAACACGATCTATTGCCAGTTCTCCTCCTTCATGGTGGAGGAAAAGGTAAGAATAACAAAGGCAGTGACATGCATAGTGAGACAAAGTGTAAAATGCCTATAAGTTAAGCTTAGTGATCTTAGTGACAAATCCTGCTGGCCAAACTTCCATTTATATCAATGGGACTTTGGACTGAGTAAGGACTGCAGAATCTGGCCCCAGGTCAGCATTTTTTTTATTACGTATGTTTCACCATTTCTTAGCTGATTAGCCACTCTGTTTCTTTTCCTAGAGATTCCCATGCTCCTCCTTACTCTTCACTGGACATTAGTTCTGATAACCATAGGATATTTCTTGACTCAGATAAATGTGTGCCTCACTGCAGTATTTGCAATATTTCTTCTATTTAAGCATAACAATTACTGCACATACAGTGGTAAAGTTAACTACCACAGGCTTTAAATGTTTGTTTGCTGTATTATGGAAGTCTCCCATGTTCATATATTGTAAGGCCCTTCTGCCAGGTACAGGAAGCTGCAACAGAGTTTTCGCATATGAATAGCTATTCATATGCAGCAAAGGAGGATGTAATTCACTTTTAGCTATGGAATGGCTGATGGCACCACCTGTAATAAACCAGCTACCCTTTTTCAAATTGGTCCCAGGTTCTGAGGAGGTAAGAAAGATGTTTAATTCTTTTTGCACACAGAAGTTTCTCAGATCAGTTAGTCTATCCCCTTTATTCATTTGTTTGTTTACTTTATTTAGTTTGTTTATTTCACCAGATGTTTGCTTCTGTAGACTCTTCAGATTCATAACACTATTTTATTCATAAATTTGCATTTACTTTTTCACACTGAAAGTACAAGATGGTAATTGCTTACAGACCCTCAGAACTTTATTTCTAACCCCATTACCATCTAGGCGTCTTAAATAAAGTATAGAAAATAGTATTTTTAAAAGCTAACCTATTATATTGTGTATGATTTTACATATATTCATGCAAAATTGATAACCTAGTTCAAACAAATTGTGAGACAATCGTATATATTTTTAGTAATAAGGCTGTTTTTTATAGCATTGTAAAGGTACCCAATGTTTTGTAACCTGAGGGCTTGTCTATATGCCAACTGGAATTGAAATAACAAAATCAGCTTTAATTCACCCCTTTAGTTATTTTGGTTCAAATCTGTGTGTGGACCATCTTCTTTCTGATTCATTGTCTTGTTTTGTTATCACATTGTTACTTTACAATTTACGATATATCAAAATAGGACACTATGAATCAGAAATAACATGCAAGTTAGCCCTGAAATAACTAAAGGTGTGAATTAAAAGCAATGTAGTTACGTTGTTTCCAGTTTGTGTCTTACTCTAAGGGCTTGTAGACCCACATCCCTTGCCCTGGCTGCTTTTCGTCTATCTGGACTAGACAAAAATACAAATAATAAAACAAAAAAGCCCAGACCAACAACCATTACCACCACCAAATGCAAAATCTAGACACACTCACAAGTCAATGAGTAATCAGTGAGGAGAGATTATTGGTGAGAGCAAAGAAGGAAGATTTCTTTGAAGAAGTAGATTATAGAGAAGGATTTGAAAGAGGAGAGAGAGAGAGGAGCAGTGCATCAGAACTGGGTGACTCTACTGGGTGTAGAGGATAGCTTGATAGAAGTAGAGTGTTAAAAATGACCAAAACAAAGTAAAGGGAGAAGTAAGGCTGGAGGCTTGGGGGCAAAAGAGGGGAGTAGAAAGGGGGAAGGGAGTAGGGAGTTAGGGGGAAATACAGTTAGATGAACATAGCCCAATGGTAAAGTAGGAAACTAGGAATTGGGATAGAAAGTGTTAAGTTGTTTTAGCTTGATATAACTATAAAGAAATTCTGTTTTACATGATCTTTTAACTTAAATTTTAAATACATTCTGGCATTAGGTGATCTAAGAAATAAGTATCTGCTTTTTAACACACTGATGAATGCAACTGTTTTCATCATCTGCAGCCTTTTCAAATTTGATCACTAGACCAACTTTATTGATCCACTTGTTAAAATCTAACTGATTAAGTCCTCCCCCACCCAATTTTCCAGGATTATCTTTAATAAAGTGAATAAAACCATTATCCACAAGTCTCTTCAATGGTATTTCCTTATAGGCTTTAAGAGCAGAGGATTTGATGATGATCAGGCTGCTAGTTATACCATCAGCTATTTTGGCCATTTCTTTTATGAAGAAAGAAATCTGTGATCTCAAAAGGTTTATTGAAGGGGACCATCTTATGGGGGTTAGAGGGCTTCCTTGTATGCATTCATATATTATGTTGGAACTACTGAAATGCCATGTTATTGACAGGGTTCTATTTGCTCTTCACACCAGGTACTTGGCCTTTGTTTTTCTATGAAAAACAGTGCATTTGCAGGAAATTTTCAGTGTATATAGTCTGAGTGAATCTTGATTTCAAGAAAATCTGTTTGTTAGTTTGAATTCTAATATACATACATGAAATTTTCCTTAGGTTAGCCATGTACAGGATCTCTGTTTTATTTTTATATATAGGACACAAGCTTCTGAAGAAGTTCCCAATCCACTCCAGAGAGCAATAATTACTCTTTTGTTGAAGAAATGCTCTCTCAGTGAGGAGATAGTCTATTTATTGGCTACTCTTCACATTACCCCTTTTCATTAAGGTACCAGGAAGAGTCATATTGGATAAGAGGATCCAATACACTGGAATAGCAGGTCTGGTCTAGCTCCTAATGAACCCAACTGGAATCTTTTCATTGACTTAATTAGGAGTTGGGTCAAGATCCAGAAGTACCCTGTTGACCTCAGCAGAGTTACACTGAGGTGGATCTAGAGTAACTGAAACACAGAATTTTGCCCTGTGTATTTCACAAATTTCAGTATTGCATTAGTCTGGTCAAAGTCACCAAAATGGCATTAGGGACATCCGTTGATTTGCCTCTTTGGTGCTTGTATGCTCTCTAGTCTAGTACAGAGATATTTATACTGCTTTGTCTCCATGGAGCTATTTAAAGTTGATGTGACTCAGTGACTTCTGTTCTCAGACCCCCCCCAAACCCCCGGCAGCAGGGCACCTTACCGTTAATTAGTTCCCATATATCCCTCTTGGGAGTTCAGCAGTTCTAGCAATTTCTCTTTGGCCAACTGCTAATTTTTGATTTCATACTCCGAGATCCCCTGCGTTTAAGGTGTCACAACAAGTTACATGTCTCTGACTGAGCGAAGCTCTGGAGACTTGTAAGATTGGAACACACCAGCCTGCCCATTAGCAATGCCTAACCTGCTGGCATATGTGCATGTTAGCAAATGTAAGAGGATGGGGGAGTCCTGAAGTGGCTCTTCATCAGAAGGTGGTGGATACTCATCCAAAACATAACTCCCATTCTGGGCTGATGTTCACCCATGTCTGGCATATTTGGTACTCTACTGGAGAACTACACTACAGGCACTATTTACCCTTTGGGAAAAGGAGAGCAAATAAACTGCATGCAACAGATGTTAGTCACATCAGTTAATGCAGTACTAGAAGGCACTCGGAAACTGTGGTGATGAGGGTGGTACAAGAACCTATACAGAATAGAATAGAATCTTCTGAAAAATCAATTATGGTTGAAATTAAATTTCTAAATTCCATTCCTTTTATATGATTTCAAGCCTGTCTATTTACTTTAAAGTAGTATTTGATAACAAAGGGATTGTCCCTCCCAGGACTATGAAGGATGATCATGCTTATTCATTTAAGGTTTATATTAATGCCGTATCATTATCCCACCTTCTTTTTACCATCTTAAAAATATTGTTGTAATGGGAACAATTTAATATGCGAATAGTGTGTTTATGATTTTTAGGATTGGTTACTACAACTTTACTTGCTGGCCCTCTAGACAAGCTTTTATAGCATGTGCAGATGGTACAAAACCCTGCTGCTGCTATTCATACTCCATTGTCTCAACGTATTAGGGCAATTTGCAATTGCTTCAGAATCTTCTTGTTGTTCAATGTATTGATGAGAAAATTGCTTCTTTACTTAGTAGTCCCCCAATGTCCATTCTCCTCCCTAACAAATGGAGTTGCTCTCTTTTGGGCCTGAGCCAAACTACCCCAAAACAATCCCTGGACTTTATCAATTGTACTAATAGTTACACACTTTCTTGCCTTGTATTGAGATTCTGGGGTCATCATCTGTGCTCATAACTAGAGGTCTGCCTGTACTTTAGAAATTACAAGGGTAAATCAACATTTGATGAGACTTTTAATATGAAATCTACACACAATTATTTTTTTGTCTCCAAGTTCTTGGTTAGATGGTTAACTAGCTTTAGCAGTGTTTCTTTTAAGCAGCCCTGACAGTGCACAACATTTAAACTTGTTCAGTCAGTTCCTCATAATATTTGGTTCTTAAGTTTTTAATTTTAAAGATATTTTAAGAAGGTTCCATCATACGTGATGGAAACTGGAAATAATAAACAAATTTAAATGGTAACACATACATAAGTATATTTTGCTGCCTAAACCCAATTTTAAAAAGAATGGCTATTGTAAGAGACTGGAAAGACAAAAGAATATAACTCTTAAACCTATTGCCATTGAAATATAGGCCTACATTTTCAAAGGCAGATCTCCTAGTATATACACACACAAATGTGTCTGCTCTTGGCAAGAACAAGCAAATGCACACGAATAAAAAAGTTTCTGACAGTTTCTGTGCGAGAGTATATTAGAATTTGCACCCACAAAATCCATTGTTTTTGCATGTGTCTGTGTAGTACCCATACAGGCATTCATATAGTGTCTCACCCGTATAATTTCTTTTGTAAGGAGAAAGATGCTGTTTCTGATCTCACACTAATGTAAATCTAACATATCTCAGTGAAGTTGTGGATCAGAATCAGGTTCAATGGCTTCCATGACTCTTTCCCCTCAGGTCCGGTGGGAAATGATTACTTTTGATTGCCATTTCCATCGCTCTCTGGGTAAAAGAAAATAGATAGCTTTTAAACTAAATTCTTCTATGATGGAAAGGCCCATTGCATGGGTGACACTATGCGGTTTTTTTTCTCAATTTCCCTTCTAATCGGGGGGGGGGGGGGGGAAATAGATTCAGTGACTTGGTTCCTAAATTGGGTCATATCTGCAGACTTTAAATCATTTACAAGGTTCTTTTCTTTCTCTGTATATTTCAATTTTTCAGTGAGCTAAAGTTTTAAATATTTCTGCCTTAAGACAGCAAGTACAGTGATAATTTAATACAGTACTATTTACCCCAAAGTTTCTCATACGCAGGAATCTCTTAATCCATCACCGGAATGAAACCGTATCTGAGATTAAACATTTACTTAATCAACAAATGGCCTATTCTTCATTTGCTACGGACCTGAGGAGCCATGTCATAATAGATAGAGATGCCAGTCCCTTGGGAAGTTTGGAGAAGAGTGTTGATGATTACACTCCAGTAGGTTACCCTTTTCCACCTTGATTTTGACCATTTTTAGACATGATCTGAATGGTCAGGTGGATTTTCCCCTCTCATTTCATTAAAAAGACATTGGCATGACCATGACGGAGAAATTCACGTTCATTCATTGTGCCTCTCTTTAGCATATTTTTATAAAATCTACTGGTTCCTGATGAAGCTGAATGATAGCTTGTTTTTTGTGTGGAATATCAGATCTCATGATCTGTTTGTTCAGGAGGTGTTTCCGCCTTCTGGCTCTTCTACCATTAAAGGTGTACTGTGTTTGGACTGTTTCTTGCTGCCTAGGCTTACCAGCATAGCAGGCAACAGCTGAGTGGCTCTTCTCTCAACCACTCTCTTGTAGTTACTGGGAATTACCTTTCAAAGCCATTTGCGAGGATAATGTTCTAATAAATCTAAGGCTGGATAAAGCCAGCTGGTCAACATGTAGCTTTGGGATACTGAAAATAGAGTTTGCAAAGCATGGTCATGCTTACTAATATCACTGGAAGGTAGCAGTAAGCTAAACCTATTCTTTATACCTGAAATGTTTAGGTGAAAACACTGTTTTATAGTTATACTTTTAGTTAGATTTGTCCCCTTTTACTTGTATGTGTCACCAATACCACAAAAATGGAACACAATCTATATCATTTCCCTTTGTGTAGTTATCAAGTCTTATTCTGAATTAACTTTATTGACTTAATGAAGTTACTCAATTTTTGACTGATATAAGTGAGAGAAGAATATGCATATTGTATACAGGCACGAAGGAGAGAGAAAATGTAAAAAACACCTACCCATGGCCCAGAATTAAATTTCTTTCTGTTAACAGCAATTACTCATAATATCTACCTAACCCTGTGTGCTGAAGAACTAGGCTGTGATGTCACAGTCAGGAGGCACTTTCTGGAATGGTTCTAGGGAGACATTCAGTCAATGCCACACCCAGTATAGTACCTTCATGGATATGTACAAGTTACAAAGGGAAAACATAAGAATAATGGAAGAAATAAAGTAGAAGGCAGTATCAAACTTCTCTGGGTTTAATTGCAAGTTAAACAGTTTCCTACAGTTCATCTTAAAAGGTTCTTACATTCTTAACACAAGGGAGAAAGGTTGCTGTAATTATTGGAGCTGGTGATGGAAGGGAATGGGTGGGGTAAACAGGAGGGGAGAACGTAAGCCTGAGCCCGCCCAAGTCCCACAGCCCCAGGCAAGAGGGCCTAAGCCTGAGCCCTACTGCCCCGGGCAGGGGGGGCCAAAGTCGAAGCCCAAGGGCTTCAGGCCCAATCAGGGGCCTGTAACCTGAGCCCTGCCACCTGGGGCTGTAGCCCTTGGACTTCAGCTTTGGCCCCAAGCAGTGGGGCTCGGGCTTCAGCCCTGGGCCCCGGCAAATCTAAGCCAGCCCTGGTGACCCCATTAAAATGGGGTTGTGATCTACTTTGGGGCCCCGACCCATAATCTGAGAACTGCTGCTCTAGCAGATTGCATGTGCAGCACTTCCATTTCCTACCAGGCCACACACTCATGGATCAAATGTACGGGTCCTCTGCATGGCAATGGGTCCCATTGCTGGTACTACAGGACTACAGCTAGATCCTAGTAGTGTTGTGGTTTAAGATTGAGATCACTCAGCAAAGTCAGTATAGGCTGCTGTTGACATCTCCACCATGAGGAAAAGTGACTTTCACTCACCCAGGGAGGTGCTTTAACTTTCACTCAAACTAATGAAGTTTACTTAGTTTAGTCAGACTGCTCAACAGAGCTAGAGGTGAGAGAGAACTGAATTAGCAGAGTCCGTCTGAGCAGGTGGAGGTTGAGCCCCTGGCTAGTGATTGAAAGGTAAAGTGCTCTTTGCCTTAAATAGTGAAGAGTTTTATCTTCCATTTAAAAACTGTATAGACCAATCCATCAGGCTCTTTGACAGGGAAATTAAATTGGATTACAGCATTCCAAGGAGCCCATGTTATATTCCCACTAGGCAGTAAGGAATCACAGAGATTTCCTTCCACTAGGTTTCCTTTGCCTTTTTACAAGAATAATAGAGTCTAAAGCTAGCCTACGTGTATTGTTCACCACTGACCACAACAGAGATTTGGGAGCCTTTTGGGAAGATTCAGTGCTTCTCACTTGAACAAACAAATAAACAAACCAACCCTAATAAAATCTTAGGCAGGAACTTTATTTTCTTGCCCACAGAACCACATGGTTCTCCAAGCCCTTTATATCGTCCCCTTAAAAGCATTTTACCTTTAAACCCAAGAACAGCAGAAGGACCTGCTTCACCATTTCATTTTGCAGTGTATAATATAAACATTGTCTTTGGTTTTCCTGCACATGGGTTTCTCTTGTTTCCTATTGTGTGTGCGTGCGCAAAAAAGTAACTTCCATTAAAATCAGTGACCATTTCTGATATGCCATGGCAGCAGGGGAATAAGATCCTGAGATTTATTTTGAGTTGAGGATCTGACCCCAAAATTCAAATAAAAACTCACTTAAAACCATTTCAAGTGTCCTATGCATTTCAGTGTCTGTGTACCATGCCAAATATAGTTTGATTTGGAGTGGAATCAGAGTGAATATCCATGATTTGAACACCTCTGAACTGGGTGAAGTTCAGATCCAGAACCAAATCCAGTCTTTGCATTTGTCCCTTATCTCATTTATGGGAGCTTCAGGAAAGTTCAGACCCATTTCTAATGTCAATGCAAAGCTAAAGTTGGCTTGAAAATAGGCCCAGGCTTGTTTGCAAACTTTATGAACCTCAGCTAACCTTTCAATGAACCTGAGTTCCAAGTTTATAGCAGAACCTGAGACCAGGACAGTTTTACATGGTTTCAGGTTCCTTGCAAAACTGTCTTTTTAAAATTGAAAATGAATGTCAGTTGTATGTACAGTATTGTTTGTGTGTGCTTAGGTATGGATGATTAAATAACAAAGCCTTTATTGTTTGCAATTACAAGTGTCTTAGCAAAGGGGAATTAATTCCCTTTGTTAAATATTCATAGACTCTTACACAATTGCAGCATTTGAATAGATAGCATAGATTGTTCTATTCCACAGCCATATTTTAATGGACAAGGAGGAAGGTCTTTGAAAGGAAAAATAACTTCCTATTTTAATGTTACCGTTACAACTTTGGAGTTAAAAGTCATAGCTCTGTTGATACCATCTTTAAATGTAAGTTAAGTATAGCTTTTAGGTACAGATTTGAATGAATAAAACTGAAAAATTAAATAAAGGGGAAAGTTTACTAGATGAGAAAAGGTTAACTATGTTTAATGGAGTGCAACATCTTGATCTGTTTTCAAAGCCATATTCCTTCTTAGGGCATGGCTACACTTCCAAATGTAGAGTGCTTTGAGTTAAACCTGCCTTTGGAGAGCGCAGTAGGGAAAGCGCTGCAGTCTGTCCACACTGACATAGCTGCATTTGCAGCACTGCAGTGGCATTGGGAGCGGTGCATTATGGGCAGCTATCCCACAGAGCACCTCTTCCCATTCTGGCGCTGTGGCTTGTGGGAAGGGGGCAGGGAGTGCGGGGCGTTCTGGGTCCTGTCCCAATGCCCCATGAGGCATGGGTTTGCATCCCAGCAATCCCTGTGCTTCTGGCCACATTTGGCACCATCTTTCAATATTTTTTGTACTGCTCTCTGTCTTCCCTTTCGGACTATGGGAATGGAGCCCGAACTGCTGAGCAGTATGCTGACAAGTCTCGCCAGCATGTCATGTTTGGCAGTAGAGTTATTCCTTATGATCCAAAGTGACAGTGAGGGCTCCGACGATGATATTGACTCGAGTAATGCATATGACACAAGTTTGCTTGTGGCATTCATGGACATGCTCACCACTGTGGAACACCGCATTTGGGCTCAGGAAACAAGCACTGAGTGGTGGGATCACATCGTCATGCAAGTCTGGGATGATGAGCAGTGGCTGGAGAACTTTTGGGTGAGAAAAGCCACTTTCATGGGACTGTGTGAGGAGCTTGTCCCCACCCTGTGGTGCAAGGACACGAGATTGAGAGCTGCCCTGCTGGTGGAGAAGCGGGTGGCAACTCCAGACAGCTACTGATCGGTCGCTAACCAGTTTGGAGTGGGAAAGTCGACCCCTGGAATTGTGTTGAGGGCTGTCATAAATATAAAGGGAAGGGTAAACACCTTTAAAATCCCTTCTGGCCAGAGGAAAAACCCTTTCACCTGTAAAGGTTAAGAAGCTAGGATAACCTCGCTGGCACCTGACCACAATGACCAATGAGGAGACAAGATACTTTCAAAGCTGGCGGCGGGGAGAAATGCTTTTGCTGGGAACAGAAAAGGTATGGAGTCTTAGAACTTAGTAAGTAATCTAGCTAGATATGCATTAGATTCTGTTTTGTTTAAATGGCTGATAAAATAAGCTGTTCTGAATGGAATGTATATTCCTGTTTCTGTGTCTTTTTGTAACTTAAGGTTTTGCCTAGAGGGATTCTCTATGTTCTGAATCTGATTACCCTGTAAGGTATTTACCATCCTGATTTTACAGAGGTGATTCTTTTACTCTTTTTCTTCAATTAAAATTCTTCTTTTAAGAACCTGATTGCTTTTTCATTGTTCTTAGGATCCAAGGGTTTGGGTCTATGTTCACCTATGCAAATTGGTGAGGATTTTTATCAAGCCTTCCCCAGGAAAGGAGGTTTAGAGTTTGGGGAGGATTTTGGGGGGAAAGACTTTTACAAGTGGGCTCTTTCCCTGTTATATATTTGTTAGATGCTTGGTGGTGGCAGCAATAAAGTCCAAGGACAAAAGGTAAAATAGTTTGTACCTTGGGGAAGTTTTAACCTAAGCTGGTAAAAATAAGCTTAGGGGTTTTTCATGCAGGTCCCCACATCTGTACCCTAGAGTTCAGAGTGGGGAAGGAACCTTGACAAGGGCCATTAATCGCATCCCACTCAGAAGAACCGTGACTCTGGGTAACGTGCACGATATTGTGGATGGCTTTGCACAAATGGGTTTCCCTAACTGTGGAGGGGTGATAGATGGCACGCACATTCCAATTCTGGTGCTAGCCCACCTAGCCTCTGAGTACGTTAATTGGAAGGGGTATTTCTCTATGGTTCTCTGGGCGCTTGTGGAAGCGCATTGCCCAAGTTCTGGATGAGACCTTTGAAGAGATCACTGAGGTTGATTACCGCAATGTGAGAAAGCACATCAACACCCTATTCCGCATCTAGGCATGAATGCAGCCCTAATCCTCCTTGCCCCAAGAGCCTGTACCAAATAACTTCCTTCCCAAAATAAAAGCCGCTTACTGGGAACCTCCTCTGGTGTTTGTCCTTCCCCAAGCACCGGCTGCCGTGCCTGGCTACCTTCCTCCTGGCTTGAGAACAGCTCCTGGCTGTGTGCATCTAGGGATTCCGAGGTATCTTCCTCCTCCTCAGCACCCTCGGTCCCGCTTTTCTCCTCCTCCTCCTGCCTTGTTGAACTGGGCTCTGAAGTGTCCATGGTGGTACTCGGAGTGGAGGTGGGGTCGCTCCCAAGTATTGCATCCAGCTCTTTGTAGAAATGGCAGATCACAGGGGCAGCACCGGAGTGGAAACAATTAGAAGGAAAGATTTGACTCAATACTCAAAACTCAGAGATCTGCTGATGTTGTGGTTTTTAATATTTAATGAAATATACACAAATTCCAGAGCTAGATTGATCATTGAGGATAATGTGGCACATTTTGATATAATAAAACAAAACGGGGGGGAATAAGAATACAAGGTGTGCTATGAAATGGTTTGCAGTGATGTGAATTATCATACACTGAAACTCACTATAGGGTGAAATTGGCCCCTGTGCAGAAGCTCAGAACAAGGTCTATGCTCTAAAGTTCCAGTAGGATGAAGTGGAACTTAAATAGTGCTTAGGTGTTAGTGCGCAGAGGTGAATTTCACTGTTAGATAAGCAGCTGCTTAAGAACAGGCCTGTTAACTCACTATGCTTGGGGAGTTAGCCTGTGCCCCATTCTAGGAAATGGATGGGAGTTCTGGGTGAAACTGGAATGAAGGATCAGACCTCTATTGTGGCTCTAAACCTTCTGTAAAAGCCTTGAAAATATTGCATAACAGGGTGCTGAAATACCAAACTTTATTGCTAGAGGTGATTGGAAAAACCCACATTTTGTTGTGGAAAATTTTATGAGGGAAAAATTCCCTCTTTGTCAACCAAAACATTTAGCATTTTCTTCAGGAATTTTCATATTGTAACTAAACAAAGGTTTTTGTTTAGATCTAAAATGTCACTTCATTTAGGATTTTAAAAATTGAGCTTTTCCATTTTTGGATTGTGGGTTTTTGTTTCCCCTTCCCCTCCTTTCTCTCACTTTTTATTCCTCTTTTCCATCCCCCCTTCTTTTTTTGGCTAATGCCGACTGTGGTGACCCCATTAAAAAGGGGTCTCTCTCTATCTCTGGTTTAAACTTTCCTGCTTCTGTTTACCTTACTTACTATGGTAGATTACTGTGTAGTACGTTATGATTGAAGGGGAGGATGACTTTTTTGAACAATTTCTTTTGCCCAGCAGGGTGACTCAGATTAGGATGACTGATGTCCTCCTAATATATTTAAAATCTTTGGAATAATTGATTTGAAACTTGAGCTGTGTCCCTTCCTTCATTCTGATTAGATCTTAGCACAGGAATAAATTTGGGTTTATTGGAGGACTAAGCCTGAATATACTAGTTCATCTGGGACCCGATCCAGCAAAACAGGCCAGTAAATGAGGCCGTAAGAGGCAGGATACCCCTAGATGGCTAGGTAAACTTGACGCTTATGAAGCAACTGTACTGAGGGATGGCTCGTCCTGATGCACAACCTAGGATGAAGGAGGTTTGATCTGTAACTGGGAACTGCCAAGCTGTCTAGGAGTATGGGACCATCATGTATGTGAACTCTCTCTGTTCCCCTCTCTCATTCCTGCCTACAGCATAGAAGGTGCTTTTGCAGTGCTGTTTATCTTGATTTAATACTAAATGAAATGTCAATGGAAATGCTGATATACAGGTGCTTAACAGCATGTATAAATATTTGCAGGATTGGAGCCTGAATCAGTTCGCTAGTCCTGTTGTTTATTGGGCTGGTTGTTGACGATATCAGACTCTTATTTTGAAAGTTAATTGTTAAACATTCTCCATGGTCTGAAAATAGGTTTTTAAACCATTAATTCTCAATCTTGTTTAACTGTGTTCCTTTAAGTTCATTCATTGTAATGTTCTTAAAAAGAATATGCTCTATGAACTCCACTGAATACATAACACTGGATATTACCTTCCTCTCTTAAGTGGGTGCTGGAGCTTTGTTTTGTCTTGGAAATATTATTTGGGCCTTTTTCTTTATGAGTAGATCATAAACAAAAAGAAATGCTCTGAATGACGACATGGCTACAGCTACATTGCATACATAGGAAACAGATTTGTTTCTACTGAAATCCTGGGTAGAGCAGTTAATATTAAAATGTATTGTGGCTGCAGAAATAATCTCTGGGGTGTGTGCATTCCTGTGCTGAGGTAAAATTCTCTTATAGAGACTTCTTCAGTAGGAAAAAAATGATATTCATTGACCCTCATGGTATCAATTTGACAGCAGTAAAGATACAGTCATTTTCCCTCACCCCACTTCCCTCCTCCATTTGTCCCATAAGACAAAAGCTATTGAGGTGGAACTAATATGTATTGAAGGGGAGGTCATGTTAGTAAAAGCTTGTGAGTTGACTGAGCATGCCCGTGTCCTTTGGTACCCCATGTTGTTGAGGGGTTGTTCAATCAACTGAAGAGGAGGTTTGGAGTTCAGTTGGTATTTAGCACAAATGAAATCATATCACCAGAAGCTATATTTACACAGTGATGCCAAGAGCTTGGATACTAAGCAAGTATTGATGTTTATCCCCCCCATGCACTAAATTTACACACTCTGACTGACAGTGCCATTAATAACAACATACTTTGGATCCACTAGTAACAAAATGTTTTGTTTAGAATTATTTAGCAAATACACGTGCATTCTGGCACTTAATTTCCTAATACATTTCATAATATTCATTTAGTGGAAAGAATATAGTTTCTCCATGACAAGATTCATCAAGATTCTTCATCAAGATTCCCACACTGTGATTCCTTTCTTTCATTGCTTACAGGTTGGGCACTGGTTCTCAACCTATGTAAGGGGTACACGAAAGACTTAGTCTAAAAACTGACTGAACAGAATTCAACTATATATACAGATAACAGATTCCCAAAGGGGCCCACACCTCTTGTTTGAAATTTCCAAAGGGGTCCGCAAATGAAAAAAGGTTGAAAGCCAGGGCATTAGGGGATGTCTGTATTGTGTGTTTGTAGAGAGGTAGAAGGAGGGAGGCGGTAAAAGGATGGAATCATATGAAACAGAATTGTGTTGCCAGGCAGTATGGCTAATCTGTGTACTTCATTTTTAAAAAAAACAAAAAACAACTTGGAACAGTTTGTCTAAAGGAAGGTGCTGCCTATAGGCAGCTTCAATTTATGTGCTGACAAGTTAGGCAGGAATTTGCTAGGATAATTACTCTGCTATTCAACAATAGCAAGCAATTACCGTAGCACCCTTGCTATCACATGCCATACGCCCAGCCCCAGCCATTAAACAAGAAACCCAAACACCATTCCTCTCAGTAAACGTTTTCATATTCCTCTAAGGACTGCCACATCCACTCCACACATTCCTTCTGCCTGAGCCATTATGTTGACAGCCTCTTTTATTTTTAATATGCTCGCCCAACAACAAAAAAAAGAAAGCAATGCAGAGTTGTTTAGGCTATCTTCCAGGAGAGGCTGGAGAGCAGGGGATCACTCCACCCCAAGAATAGGTGACAATGAAGAGCGTGCAGTGTATGATTTTCATGATATTTGAATCATGTTTAGCCAGCTTACAAGAGTGCATACAGACCAGAAAGATTACCTTAATTAAAGCCTGATCTTGAAAGGTACTAAGAACCTGCAATTCTCATTGACGCCAATTGTTCCGAATCATGTCATTAGACTGGGGCATATTAGTACATTAGTGGTGGCTAAATACCAGGTGTTCATTTTTGTTTTTAAGGTAGTTTTTTTTTGGTTTGTTTGCATGCAATTGCTAGTCATGTCTATTCATCTGCCAGGGCTTAGAGGGAAAATAAAAATCAATTTAATGCCTAGTGTGAATTGTTTTTTCTTTTGACTTCATAAAAACAGTTTCATGACATTCCCATTCATGAAGTTACATTAGTAGTTTCTATAAGAAAAAAGAGAGACTCTGTGCCTATCCATGCATAAATCCTGCCAAGAGATACAAGCGTACCTATATTTATTTATATTATTTTGACCTCTTTCTTTGTCTCTGTCTCTCTCTGTAGGAACTTGTGACTTCTAAAATCACAATCCATACCAAAAAGTGCAGCAGAACCTACATGTAGAAAGTCCCTGAACATTTCAGAAAGTTGGTCATGGCCTAACTCCTCAGCTTCTGAAATTGTACGTCTTTTCAGTAGGGTTGGAAAAACTGGAAAAAATTAGAACCTCTGTAGACACATTGGCAAACCTGAACCTTCATTAAGGTTGGGATGGAAACTTCCTCCTTCCTGATTGCCAGCCTGTCTAACCTATTGCTATATTACACAAATCCTATTTCAGGGCTCACAGGTCAAGTTTCTGCTATGGTCGGCTGAGTGTTCTCTTCCAATCTGATGATCTCTGAGGGCAGAAGTACATAATACATTCAGGTGTGTTTCTAATCCAAAGAAGCTCAGAGTAAGTGAGGTTTGAAGACAGCAGCTGGCCCCATCAGAGACTAACAGATTTGCTGAGAACCTGTGAAGGACTTGGCAGGAGATCAACAAAGATACCGCAGGGCTTTCGGAAGCCAGAAACGGGATTTTGTGGGATGTAAGCATTTTTGATGCAAGGGTATCAAAGCCTTTTAAAATGGTGGGCAAATAGTGCCCTATGTTTAGCAGATGGTGAAACTGAAGCACAAGGAAGTGAATTGACTTGTCTTTGGGGACAGATAGTCAATGTCAGAGCCAAGAAAAGAAGCAGGTCTATTTTAGGAATTGTTGCTGGAAGGAGGGACTGATAGAAAGGAACAAAATTAAGGCTAGGGAAAGGAAAGGATTTAGCTGCTTTGAGAGGTGGGAAGGAAAAAGATGGGGGAAGATGACAAAAGATTCGGATAAACTATAGATAAGTATTTGGATGAAATCCTGGCCCTATTGAAGTCTGTGTAAAAACTCCCATTAACTTCAATGAGGCCAGGATGTCAACCTTGGACATCTGAGAAATAATATCAGTGAAGCCTTCTAACCTTTTGAGGTCTATGGTAGCAGGAGTTTCTAGTGTGTTATATGAAACCACAGTTTTACAGCAAGCATCACCAAGCACATACTAGTGATGTGCCTTTGAATTTGAAAGTTGTATAAGGTTTTCATTGAAAGATGCAGGTGCTGGAAATCCTAGCAGGCTATTTTCCTGATCCAGCATAATTTATACACACCACATATGCCTGGCAACTATACGTATTTGGAAGATCTCAGGTCAATTTACAGTGAACCTTGTGTTTGATCCATTGTGCCAGTATGTTTCTCCTCCCACATCAAAGCATTAGTGAAAATAGTACTCTCCAGAGAACCCAGCCAGCATCAGGATCTTACTGATGCAAAATTGTGGCATTTAAAGAGCCAGCTTCAGCAGGAGCAAAAAGGAAGCAGATTCTCATCTAATTTGCACATTGAACATGACACAGAGATTAGCAGTCATAATGAGGAATGCCTGCATGAAAAATTCCTGTCCTTGATGATAGGTTTGATGCAGTGTTCCATCAATTCAACATAAATTATTCCTGAGATATTCTCTCTGCATTTACCTGATTAGTAATCCCAATTATTTCTCACTGTTCCTAGGACCTAATTAAATTATATCCCTTTCTGATTACTTTATCAGGACCAGTTTTTATGGATTATTGACAGTTCTCTGTTAACTAGCTGCTTTGGTTTTTTGGCAAGCTGCCAGTGGAGGGGAAAAGCAGCTGTTCCTTGAAATGGGAATAATAAAAAATGCCAACTGATAGTCTTTCTGACTTTTGCAGAACTGAAAGAGGCCATTAGCAGTTCTTGGAATTCTTCAGTTGCTTGCATATTTGTGTTCCAAGGGAAATAATGTGGGAGGGAAGATACCACTGAGAACGTAATGCAGTGGGTACAATCGGAAATACCAGAGCCAAGGGAAAAAAATCTAAAATGCAAACCAGCAGGAAAATACATGGATGACAAGACATCTCCTATAGATATATGGGTCTATTGCTATTCAGGAAACAGTGAGGCTTGTTTTTTAAGGCCATCACAGTGGGCCAAATCCTGGGCTTCTTACTCAGAGCCACATTCTGCCATCCTTACACATGCTGAGTAGCAGCTTGCTCAGTGAATAGTCACTTTAAACAGTTGTTCCTACCTCTCTTACCCTTTGCTAATTTAGAAACCCATAAAGAGTCACTCCATGATCTGTGCTTCCCCCATGTCCCCTCACCCCCCAAACCAGCTATATTTGGCAGATACATTTCAGCCTGAGCATGGCTTTTAGCTCCCTAAATGAGTTCAGGGATTGGGAGGGACCTAGAGATAACATAGGGCACTGGAGGAGAACAACAGCTTCATTAAGGGATTGTTGCTGACAGTGTCTCAGCCCCCATGCAGGAAGCCAGTCAGTCCCCCCAGCCCCCACAAACCTATCTTCCTCAAGAGTCCAGAAAAACCAGGTGTGGAGACCCAGAGTTGAGAGACATAGCAGGGCAGCCAGTGCAATGGGGAGAAGAATCAGCTGCTATGGGTGACAGTCGGACAGCTCTCATGTCTAGGAGCCCAGTCCCAGCAACTGGGAGGCCCTAAAAGGTGGCCCTTTTGCCTATGAGCTAGTTCAGCTGAAAGACGGGTGAGAGGAAGCCTCCTAGCCTTGCCAACAAGAACAGAGAATGTGTAGATCAGCACTCGCTGGGAAGGGGGTGGGGTTTGTAGAACCTGGTGCTTGTAGTATTGGAGACCAGCTACTCCCTGTCTACCCCACTGGCATTAGCAGAAAGGAAGGGACAGGAACTCCCATTGTTTGGACTAGTTGAAGATGGGTGTGTATGGAGGCATGATTGCTGCTTCGGTGAGGGGCAGGGAGAGGAGGTGCAGTCACAAGAGTAGCATAGAGACATCTTCCCTCCCTTTTGCAAGAGCTCCCAGATGAGAGCATTCCCTCTCAGACCCCATCAGCAGGATCATCTCTTTCTTACTCTCCCACTCTCCAGGCAGCAACTCTTCCTTCCCGACCCTTACTCATCATGCAAATACCTCTTCTCTCTCCCACCAATTTCCCTGGCAACAGCATCTTCTCTCTCCCTTTCACTGGTGATAGAAGCTCTACAGTTGGGAGAAGTCATTTCCTTTAACAGCACCACTGCCATGGGATAAAAAACCAAGTATAACCCTCTCGTTAGCAAAGGGATAGGTTTTCTGTGCTTCAGCTGCACTTGCAGTTGGTGGCCTATCATCCCCAGCGGAACTGGGTCTCTCATTTACTGGCTGGTGTTTATTTCTCCCTAGTTGCTGAAACTGAGCTCTCTCCATTTCCTTTCCTTCCTCCCAGCTTGCAGGAGCCTGGAATGTATTTTGTCAGGCATGTTGTATGAGAGTAGTCCTTACAAGACACTTGGAAGCATGTAACCTGTAGCTGCTTCTTCTCTCCTATATCATTAGGACTGAAGGCTCTCCCTGATCTCACTCTTTGTAAGAAAGTTAGCACCCTTAAAACCAACATTCAAGCTAAAATTTGAACTTTGCTATCTTGAAAGCTAAAAACTGAGCGTGAACGCTTCAACAGAATTGTTCTATTTCACGATAAGAGGAATTATTCTCTTGTGCTTTGAAGATGTAGTAATGAATTCTAAAATGCAACAAGACACAAATGAGATACTATGAAAGTTTAACTTGGTATGTTTCCATTTTTTGATTCCTTTTGATGTGTGGGATAAGATTCAGTTGTACTGAAATAGGAAATCCAAAGGAAAAGCTGGAGTGTTCAGGGATCTAAAGGAACACTTTCTCTCTCAAAGAGGTTGGTGAAGTGGAGGAAATGTTAACTAGATTTAGATACACAGATTGCAATATCAAACCCATTCGTATTGCATCGTTAGCTTTATTTTAATGATTGGCCAGAGACACCAAAAATTTAGAATAGCATTTAGACTTCCCTATAGTTTGGTGTGTGTCTAGATCTGGGATTTTTGCATAGCCCATTTTAAAGTCATAAAAGGGCCAGTTGCAAAGTTTTGAACTGGATTTGGCATGGAGTTTGCATATGTGTATGGAAAGGACAGGCAAAGGGGAGTTTGAATGCAGGGGTTTGGTTTGAGCTGCACATTTAGTTAACTCATTTTTTTAAAAAAACCCGCCCTTCTGATCTATTTAGTTAGTGGTTGGGAGGGAGGGGGAAGCAAGTAATGGAGGAAACAGGAAGGAGAGGGAAGACAGTAGGGAAAAGCCAAAATGGGTGTGAGAAAAGGGTGAAACAAGGCTTACGGGAATTAAAAAAAACTTCATATCAGAGGTGGGCCCATATCCGAACACTCCATACTTGGGTATCTGGGAGTTGGAACCTGATCTGGATTCCAGATATTGCATCTGACTCCTATTTGTGTAATTACCCAACACCAAAGCCCAGTTTTTAATGCCCCAAAACACTGGGTGGATGGGTGGGTGCTGAAATCTGGGTTTAGTTTGTAGCTGGGGCCCATATCTAACTCACAATGTCCTACAATATGTTCACACTGGATGCAACTGAGCTGTGTTCCTGGCTTAGAATGGCAAAGATGTCAGGTCTTACTCAGGCAGTTACGTGTTTCTGTGCCACAGTTTTTCTAGCTTTGGATGCTAAAGATGGTGGGTTCAAATCCAACCTAGGTCATCCTGTAGTGTCTAATTCAGTTATGGTTACAAAATAAAGAATATCAATTACAAATATGTTTATTTTATTTAATTTTTATATCTGAGATTTTTATGGAGTGTTGAATTAAAAAAGCTGTTTGGATGTGGTGTAGCAATCTGGTTGTGAAAAGGCTTTATAGTGTAGATTTGTGCATTTGTTTTTCAGATAATACCATGGGTGGGTTCTGCATCTCTCCAGACAAACGGGTCACCGCTCACAGTCAAACTATTTTTATGAGTCCCCATTTGAACATACAATTGCCTGATATGCAAGCTTAAGTACCTCTTGTACATGCAAATACAGGGTGCTCTCATGCAAATTTTATGGATACAATTTAGGAAGCCCATTTGAAATTTGGCCTTAACAGACACATTCTTCAGTCCTTAACTGATCAAAACTCCCAATGAAGACAAGTGGGAGTTTTGTCCAGTTAGGGCCTGAACTCACTCTCACTGACGTCAATGACACAATTCCGAATAATTTCCTGCTTCCACTTAGGTTGTTCCTGCAAAATATCTACCAGGAGAGGCATGGAATCTCAACACTTATACTTCTGATCCTAGCTGGTTGACCCCAAGCCACCTGCAGGGGAAAATGAAGGGAATGATGAAGAGAAATGTTGCAGCTGCTGGAGGAAAAAGCTAGCTCCTGCCAACAACATAGACTAGTATCAGTCAGAACCATTCCAGGTATGAAAAATATTTTCCCCACTCTCAGTATGCTTCTTTAGCCCTGAAGTTGCTTCATCAGCATCTCACATCTGCTACAGGGATTTGTTCTAATGCTTAGTTATTTTTATGCTAAGACTTGATCACTTCATCCTCCCCAAGCTGTTGTTGCTCCTGCAGAACTCTTTGATGAGTCACACCTTTATTTTTTTAATATTTATTCAGTGCTGATTAAACTGAACTTTCGTCCTCATTTTCCTTAGATGTGGCACGGTGATCCAGAGTTGCTGACCACAAAAAGGGCAGAGGCCTACCTTGTGTTGTATGAGATAAAGCTGGTAGAAGTGGGAGCAGGGAGCTTCTCCTTCCATGCTCCGCACATCCATGTGGATGTGGAGCAGGATATACCCCTAATACCGTGAACTCTGGAAGAAGAGTCCAGCTAATATGCCTGTAACCTCACCACTGCCTCGAGAGTGGCAATCAATCTCATTTGAGGCATGGACTAGTTCCTGGCCTCCAGCCTTCCTGTGAGCATGCTGCAGTCAGTAGTAGCAGCAGAGGGTGGCACCAAGTAAGTCTATTTTCCCTCAGGTGTTCCTTGACTCATCCTAGTCTGCATCACTCAGTTTGCTCCAGGTCCACTCACCCCACCACCCAGTATTGTACAGTTGGCAAATCAGAGCTGGATTTTGTTCAAAAGCTTGTTTTTGGAACTCACCACACCCATTTCGGGAAATCAGATCTTGACATAATACCCGAAGGAAGTGAAGCCCAAAACACAGACTGGATCCTCACATGGTGTAAATATTGGAGATACACAAATCTACACCACCTGAGGCATTGGCTGATTGTGTTTTTATCCTTTGGATTTATCTATTTGACTGACTGGTGTTTCTGTCTATCTATTGATTTAAAAAAAAAATTAAAAAGATGCTACCATTATGATGATCTAATCTGAGCTCCTGTATAACACAGGCCAAGGAATTTTACCAAGTGATTCTGGCATCAAGCTCATAACTTCTGGGTGAACTAGAACACATCTTGTAGAAGGACATCCAGTCTCAATGTATCTGTGTAATTCATAATGCAGGGTGATTATAATAAAAGAGCAAACCATATTCCAGGAGCTAGATTCATTGTATTTTAATACATTTGACCCTAAATAGCAAAGCATAAAAATCAACAGAACTCTTAAATGTGCACTGTAGTAAATTGTTTGCATAGCACTACAGGAGTGACTATAAAAGAAAGCAGGGAAGGGTATGAAACCATATATTTTGATAGTTGGAAGTTCTTTGTCTAGGCTCATTCCTACATTAAGAGAATATTTCTGGTTGTCCCCTGAAATGTGTATAATTTCAGATAAACCATGTTGATACAAAACTAGAACACAACCCCCATGGGCAGAAATATAAGCAAAGGCATTTACACTATACCACAGCATTACTTAGTTGTCTCCAGCTGAACTATATTATAAATGAGCTATCACAAAAATCTCTGGGGAGCTTCTGGTCAAAAAGTCAGCATGACAGAGAGCACTGCTTTTTCTTGTTTGTGTTGTAAATGTGACAAACATTTCACAAAAACTGCATGGAGAGAAAATTAATCACAAAACAATCTGCACCTGCAACACAAAAATACTACTGACCCTGCAATGACAAGAAATCCTCATTATGGGAAGTTCTGAGTGCCCAAAGAAGTCTATGGGTCTCATTCTCCATTGCCTGTCACCTTGTGTGGTCATTTATAGCAGTGCAATATGTGGAAGGAGGACATGCTGATTTGGTAACATTTTATATGTATTTTACATAGGAACAAATGACTACAGTGGGTTCAGGGCAATGGAAAGCCAGGCTCAGTGAGAGCTTAGGTGCTCATCACCTGTCAGCATTGATCCCAGTATTACCCAATTACCAACTGTCAGAATATTTTAAGAAAAATTGTCGAATGAGATCTCGACATTGCTGTCTCAGAGGGAATCCCAACGTCTTCATTTCTCTGTGCCTTGATCTCTTCATCTGAAAAATGGTACTGCTGTGTATCCATAGGTGCATGTTATGCCAGGCTGTTATGAGGCATAATTCATTGGTGTTTGTGATTTGATCAGATATTACAGGGACTGTAAATGCCTGTAATAAATTCATATATTGAGTAACATTTTTATCATATGATTCTAAAATACCATATAATTAGTAATATTTTTGCTACCAGTATTTCCCCCATTATTACTAAAGGTATTGTGCAATATTTGGCATGAAACAGTCCTGGAGGAATTAACTCGTAAGACACCAAAGAGCCTCTGCACAGAAGAAAACTTCCTTGATAGGATAGCCATTAAGAATTGAGTTTGGTAGGCAGTTTGAGCATAATAGTACCTAGTAGTGCAGTTGGGGTGAGTCAGACCTTCAGAGGAATAGAGCAGATAGGATTTAATATTCACTTTGGGATTGGAGCAGGAGAAGGGAGTAATAGCAGAACCCTGAAGGATGGAATAGAACAAGGTTTGGTTAAGCAACTGAACATTAGGGACTAGTAGAAGGTAAGCAGAACCTGAGCATGTGATGGGTCAGTGATAGTAGCAGTACAATAACTAAGGAGCCTGGCCTGTCAGGTTGACTGTACATACATGAGGGTGCCTCCCATCAAAAAGATCCACTCTATGCAGCCAAATTACTAAGGATGGACTAGCTGAGACTAACACCTTGGCAACAACGTTAGCAAGAACTGTGCTATGTGGATACACACCTCAATGGGCTAGAGTGCTGTTGTCCCTGGAGTGGGTGCATTAGAATGCAGAAGCTGCACAAGGAGTCTTTTTTAGCTCCAAACAAAGGAACTGCTCTGCTTCCTCCTAGCCCCCAAAAGAGGCAGGGCGGAGTGGAGGGGAGCTGTGGTTATGGATGCCCTTCTCCACTTTGACTAGCAGAGCTGACTGGTCTCAGAGAGGAGAGCAGGCTGCATTGATGTAGGATTGTGTATTTGCTTTGCACACTGGAGGACACAAGGAGACACAATCTTTCCTGAGTCTCAACCTGATAGGTGCTGCTCTGCGCTGCCCTGCTGTATACGTAATTTATACGATAGAGACCTCTCTGAAGTGAGTTAGATACATAGGGAACATACCTCTTTGGCAATAAACTCAATAGGGATCAGAGGGACAAATGGACTAACAATTGAATCATAGAATCATAGAATATCAGGGTTGGAAGGGACCTCAGGAGGTCATCTAGTCCAATCCCCTGCTCAAAGCAGGGCCGATCCCCAATTAAATCATCCCAGCCAGGGCTTTGTCAAGCCTGACCTTAAAAACTTCTAAGGAAGGAGATTCCACCACCTCCCTAGGTAACACATTCCAGTGTTTCACCACCCTCCTAGGGAAAAAGTTTTTCCTAATATCCAACCTAAATGTCCCCCACTGCAACTTGAGACCATTACTCCTTGTTCTGTCATCTGCTACCACTGAGAACAGTCTAGATCCATCCTCTTTGGAACCCCCTTTCAGGTAGTTGAAAGCAGCTATCAAATCCCCCCTCATTCTTCTCTTCCGTAGACTAAACATCCCCAGTTCCCTCAGCCTCTCCTCATAACTCATGTGTTCCAGTCCCCTAATCATTTTTGTTGCCCTCCGCTGGACTCTTTCCAATTTTTCCACATCCTTCTTGTAGTGTGGGGCCCAAAACTGGACACAGTACTCCAGATGAGGCCTCACCAGTGTCGAATAGAGGGGAACGATCAAGTCCCTTGATCTGCCGGCAATGCCCCTACTTATACATCCCAAAATGCCATTGGCCTTCTTGGCAACAAGGGCATACTGTTGACTCATATCCAGCTTCTCGTCCACTGTCACCCCTAGGTCCTTTTCTGCAGAACTGCTGCCGAGCCATTCAGTCCCTAGTCTGTAGCGGTGCCTTGGATTCTTCCGTCTTAAGTGTAGGACTCTGCACTTGTCCTTGTTGAACCTCATCAGATTTCTTTTGGCCCAATCCTCCAATTTGTCTAGGTCCCTCTGTATCCTATCCCTACCCTCCAGCGTATCTACTTCTCCTCCCAGTTTAGTGTCATCTGCAAACTTGCTGAGGATGCAATCCACACCATCCTTCAGATTATGAAGATATTGAACAAAACCGGCCCCAGGACCGACCCTTGGGGCACTCCACTAGATACTGGCTGCCAACTAAACATGGAGCCATTGATCACTACCCGTTGAGCCCGACAATCTAGCCAGCTTTCTATCCACCTTATAGTCCATTCATCCAGCCCATACTTCTTTAACTTGCTGGCAAGAATTCTATGGGAGACAGAGTCAAAAGCTTTGCTAAAGTCAAGGAACGACACGTCCACCGCTTTCCCCTCATCCACAGAACCAGTTATCTCGTCATAGAAGACAATTAGATTAGTCAGGCATGACTTGCCCTTGGTGAATCCATGCTGACTGTTCCTGATCACTTTCCTCTCCTCTAAGTGCTTCAGAATTGATTCCTTGAGGACCTGCTCCATGATTTTTCCAGGGACTGAGGTGAGGCTGACTGGCCTGTAGTTCCCAGGATCCTCCTTCTTCCCTTTTTTAAAGCACATTAGCCTTTTTCCAGTCATCCAGGACTTCCCCCGATCGCCATGAGTTTTCAAAGACAATGGCCAATGGCTCTGCAATCACATCCGCCAACTCCTTTAGCACTCTCGGATGCAACGCATCCGGCCCCATGGACTTGTGCACGTCCAGCTTTCCTAAATAGTCCTGAACCACTTCTTTCTCCACAGAGGGCTGGTCACCTCCTCCCCATGCTGTGCTGCCCAGTGCAGTAGTCTGGGAGCTGACCTTGTTCGTGAAGACAGAGGCAAAAAAAGCACTGAGTACATTAGCTTTTTCCACATCCTCTGTCACTAGGTTGCCTCCCTCATTCAGTAAGGGGCCCACACTATCCTTGACTTTCTTCTTGTCGCTAACATACCTGAAGAAACCCTTCTTGTTACTCTTAACATCTCTTGCTAGCTGCAACTCCATGTGTGATTTGGCCTTCCTGATTTCACTCCTGCATACCCGAGCAATATTTTTATACTCATCCCTGGTCATTTGTCCCATCTTCCACTTCTTGTAAGCTTCTTTTTTGTATTTAAGATCAGCAAGGATTTCACTGTTAAGCCAAGCTGGTTGCCTGCCATATTACTATTCTTTCTACACATCGGGATGGTTTGTCCCTGTAACCTCAATAAGGATTCTTTAAAATACAGCCAGCTCTCCTGGACGCCTTTCCCCCTCATGTTATTCTCCCAGGGGATCTTGCCCATCAGTTCCCTGAGGGAGTCAAAGTCTGCTTTTCTGAAGTCCAGGGTCCGTATTCTGCTGCTTTCCTTTCTTCCTTGTGTCAGGATCCTGAACTTGACCATCTCATGGTCACTGCCTCCCAGGTTCCCATCCACTTTTGCTTCCCTTACTAATTCTTCCCGGTTTGTGAGCAGCAGGTCAAGAAGAGCTCTGCTCCTAGTTGGTTCCTCCAGCACTTGCACCAGGAAATTGTCCCCTACATTTTCCAAAAACTTCCTGGATTGTCTATGCATCGCTGTATTGCTCTCCCAGCAGATATCAGGGTGATTGAAGTCTCCCATGAGAACCAGGGTGGTGCGATCTAGTAACTTCTGCGAGTTGCCAGAAGAAAGCCTCGTCCACCTCATCCCCCTGGTCCGGTGGTCTATAGTAGACTCCCACCAGGACATCACCCTTGTTGCTCACACTTCTAAACTTAATCCAGAGACTCTCAGGTTTTTCTGCAGTTTCATACTTGAGCTCTGAGCAGTCATACTGCTCTCTTACATACAGTGCAACTCCCCCACCTTTTCTGCCCTTCCTGTCCTTCCTGAACAGCTTATATCCATCCATGACAGTACTCCAGTCATGTGAGTTATCCCACCAAGTCTCTGTTATTCCAATCACATCATAATTCCTTGACTTTGCCAGGACTTCCAGTTCTCCCTGCTTGTTTCCCAGGCTTCATGCATTTGTGTATAGGCACTTGAGATAACCTGCTGATCGCCCCTCTTTCTCAGTATGAGGCAGGAGCCCTCCCCTCTCACGCGCTCCTGCTCGTGCTTCCTCCCAGTATCCCACTTACCTCAGGGCTTTGGTCTCCTTCCCCCGGTGAACCTAGTTTAAAGCCCTCCTCACTAGGTTAGCCAGCTTGCTTGCGAATATGCTCTTCCCTCTCTTCATTAGGTGGAGCCCGTCTCTGCCTAGCACTCCTCCTTCTTGGAACACCATCCCACTGGACAGGGGATGTTGAACAAATGAGTATATATGAGAGAGAGAGAGATTGCTCTGTAAACCAAAGTGACACACTTAGCTCCCCAGAATTGACTCAGCACTTATCCAAGAGCTGACTATGGGGAAAGGGAGGCACTGTCCAGAGCAATGATGTAGCTGAACGCATACAGGTTGAAATTTACTGCTCAAACTAGCTTGCTGACTAAGTTAATTCTTTGTTCATTTACAGGGAATTTGTTTTATTCAGTTAATCCAAAGATTGAACCTAATCCTTCTTAAGTCACCTTGATATAAAGCTTCACTCAGTTTTTTAATTTATCATCTTTTTAGTTCTCTCCTAACTAGTAGGAGTTTCTGTATTTTAGCTGACGTGCATATAGTTCATGCATTGTAACCTCTTATTAAACTTTGGCAGCTAAACCAACACTTTTTTTTAACAAAAAAGTTGCTATACTACAGCAAACTATGGGTCTGTCTAGTCCTGTGTGCAGCCTTCTACAATGAACAGCAACTAACTGTTCATGGAAAGATGAACACTTCTCAAAATGCCCTTCACCATTTGTACATTGTTACTCAAGGTATTGGGCCGGAAGAAGAAAATTTTCTGTTTCCTTCCTGATAACCATTAGATACTGGCTGTACAGTCTGAAGCAAGAAGAGATTTTTTTAATGTCTTATGACTAATTCACCATGCTTGCTCACATTGTGTAGTACCTTACTCCATGAGTAATCCCATTGAAATCACAGGGACTCCTTATGAAATAAGGTAATACTGAGGGTGACGAATAGAATTGGTCAGGTTTTTTTTTTTTTTTTGCATAGAGTATTTTTCCAATCCAAAAATTAAATTTAATTGAAACCAACATTTTTTTCACAGGTAAATTGCAATTCCAATAAAAAGTTTTGATTTGATTTAGGAAATTTCAAACAACCTTTTCCTATTTTGTTTTATTTTGACTTAAAGATTGTTTCATTTTGTTTTTTTAGAAACTTTAAAATTTGTTTTTCATTTTCACTTTTTGGATTTTAGTGTGTCCCCCACCCCACCACATTACTTCCTCCCTTTTCCCAAAATGCAACATCTGGAAAATAGTAACAAAGTGTGCGAAGTAGGGAAAATCTGGAACTGAAAGTTGAAAGCTTGTCCTTTATTGGACTTGGACTATAGAACACAAGTGTAAGGTTAGTTATCACAGACATGTGATGGTTATCATGTTTTGACCTGTAAAGCTTTCTGGTAGTTGCCATTAAAAAGTCAGCAGTTAACATGATAGCATCTGAAATATTCCACTTTGCCCTTATTCTTAAAATAGAAATAACAGCAGTGCCTTGTATCCTGTGATGTGGCAATTATGGATAAATAATGAATTTTTAATGGTGACCTCTGGTTTTATAGACCAAAATCATCATCTTCAACTGAACCTGGAAACACATGGGTAGCCAGTACAGTCTAAGAACAGATATAATAAACTTGATACAAGAAAAACATTACTTACTCAGGTCACCTTATTCTGTGGTAGCTTAAGACTCCAAGTACTTTTTGTGGTATGCATTATAATGATTTTAGAAAGCAAAGTCTATATCTTACAGGAAAGCACAAATGTATAGCTAGGCATGGATGGAAAAAACCCCACTCTGGACTACCGATGCTACCTAAGAGTCTGAGAATAACTGAGGACTCTGAAATACCCACATGTTGTGAACCTCAGTAATAATACTAGGTCCCTTATAAAGAACAAACATTATTCTAATCATCTCTAGATGTTTCAGCTTAGTCTACTTTTTCTGGAAAAAGGAATGGCAAAACACAAATTCATACACTCTTTCCTCACCCCAGTTTAAAATTCACTAGAATGGATTTTTTGCTTTTAGAAAGACCCAACTGTTTTGTGCTTCCTTCAAGTGGAAGTATAATCTGCATGGTAATTTTTCAAGATTTCTTGATTTCTGGGTGTGTTTTATGGCTGTTTTATGTAACAAAATTGATCTGATAAGAGAACTTTGCTAGTAAATAAAAGAAGTTAATATTAACCAATGCAACAGATAATTTCTTATCCAGTTGCATGCATGATGCTTTTTATTAACATCCTGCAGTACATAACACATTGTGGTTTGCCTTATATATAATATTTATTATTAAATGTATAATTGAAAAATGTAAGATATCCTGTTGTTACAAGAAAGAAAGCTATTAAGTAAAAGTGTACTAAAATCTAGAGAAATCTATGTGGACCTAAGTTATCTGTATGTCAGTGATTTTTCTAGAGAAATAAGGGGCTGCTAAATAGAAAGTAGCCTATTTTGCTGCAATTCTATAAACCAGTCCTGCAAACATTTATTCTGATGAGTTGTGCTACAGAAGTTCAAGGGACAAGTCAAATGAGTAAGGATTTGAAGGCTTGGCTGTTATCATTTGGTTGCAGTTTACATTCATACAAAATAACTTGTTTTCTGCAGTCTGTTAGCAAAGACTTCCATGGATTACTATTGTTTTCATATGGATAGCAAAATTCTCTGTCTGTTTTCCCAGTCATAAGGATGAAAAGTCTGACTGGAGAATGCAAACATGCTAATCTAACACAGAAGAATTTTCACAGAGGTGTAAATAATCTGTTTTTTGGCCATATGTGCTGCAATTTGGGAAAGGTAAAAACTCAGAGTGAAAATGTAGTGTGCTCTTTCTTCTGTCTGAAACTGTAGAAATAGACAGGCCTACTGCTTTGACTGCTTATACATCATTGGTGCAAATCAGTTGCAGAAAGCATCAAGAAACATCAATACTGACATTGTTTCAGAGGCTTCTTGTGTGAGCAGAATTCAGAAATTTAATTGGTTACAAAACCTATTACACAGTGAGTGGCACTAAGTAATTACAGTGTAACTGCTGCACAACTGTTATAATTTTTCATGCAGCTATGTTACATGATAACACGATAACTCTGATGCTAATGCTAATGTTGGGTTAGGCAGCTAAAGAGGGGATTATAATAGAGAAGTGCTAATAGTATGTTGTTAGGAAGCTGGCTGCCAGGAAGCCAATGGAAATGGGAGTTTAGGAAAATAAAAAGAAAGATGGAGGAGGAAACTGGAAAAGAGAGAGGGGCAGAGAAAGTTGTATCTTTTAACCTGGGGATGTTTTAACTCTTGTGCTGTTGTTAGAGTCTTTAAATCCTTGGAGGAGGGGATAGACTGAGAAGTCAAAGAAATCATTACTATGTGAAAAGAATTGGGAAGCGATGGGTTTGGGAGCAATCACCTCATTTGATGGCTGCAAGGAGTCTTCTCAAATGCATCTGCCAGGTTTGTCAGATTTCTCCAGTGGAAGCAAGTGGACATTTTTTCTGAAAAGAATAAATTGATATTCCTAAAAATACCAGATATTCTCTGGAGTAACATAAAAGAAAGCAAAGGACTCCAGATGGCGGTATTAGGAATGAAGAGCTCGTGATAGATAGTGGTGACATTTTTGTAGTGTCTGAAAATGAGGAAGGTGAAAAAGTTCCTGCTCTGTATGAATGAGAGGCTTCCTTATCAGGCACATGGCAACATCCCTTTCATGGTAGATCTAGCTTCTTAAAGGGTTATATATATAGCTATATAAATAAATGCACATAGATAACTGAAAGTTGACAATAAGTTATTTACAGTCACATTAGTTTTCTGTTACATCAGCACAATTATATATATATATATATTAAATATATGTACGCATATATACACTTTCTTAAGTGTTGGCCAACTTGTTTCGTACTGCACTCACACGTGCTCTCATAGATGGGAGCAGTGTCAGCGAATGGAATGGACAGTCTGTTAACCAAAGAACTCACAGCTGAAGCAAGACAGGCAGAGGATATACTGGGGAGCCCAGAGGCTGCTGACCAAATTGTGTAACTTACAGGGGCAGAAGTCCTGGAGGAGTCTGGTCCACATGAACTGCACACAGAGGTGTGTTTGGCCTACTTCAGGGGCTGGAGTGGAGGGGGAGCACCATGTATCTGCAGGAACACTGAAGAGGGAGGTTTCCTGAGCACAGGGGCTATAATTATTTAGCTGCACATGTTTAAGTGTTAGGGGCTCCTTATGTGCTCTTCCTCCCAAGTACACCAGCACATGGAAGTATCAGAATATAGCTCAAAATACAGGTAAACTGCAGTGAGGTAACAGTAAACTTTGTCAGTGTCACACTTATACATATTCTTGCATTTGACCATGATCAGTTCAGCCATAACTAGGTTCCTAATTCTGCATGTGCAATAAAACTTAAAGAAAATGAGACATTTTAAAAAATCAAATTGACTTTTTGAAGACATCCCAATCAACAAATTATATTATCCAAATGAAATGAAATTTTATTATAAAGCCATAGTAGATGTTAAGTTAATCATTGCACACTACATTGGCTGAACATTTCAAATACAGAAGCATGAATTGGTTCATTAAAACCAACCGACCAAAGAATCTCCTAACTGGTTGGAAGATAATTTTAAAGTGCAATTAAAAAGATAACAACACCATATGCATGTATATAGCACATTTCAGTTAAAGCTGGCAAAGCACTTTACCATTTAGGGAGAAAATCCATCCCATAGAATCTAGCATGAGTTTTTCTGCTGGGCACTTGGGTTTCCCTAGCTGGAAGTGGTGAACGACATCTGTTCCCTAAATATATTCCCTCAGGAATATCAGGAATGCAAAGTCTGCTTTTTGCTATTTATGCGGGGAACCAGTTGGAGGTCTCACAGCACATTTATTTGTAATTTTTTACACCTTAACTGAAATGGCAGGATGCTGAATCTTTAACAAAGACTTCCTTTATCTGAAATGTTAATTAATCATTTGAAGTTATATATGTATTAACAAAAGCAAATCTGTTCTCTTCTCAACTTTTACTTACTTGGCTTTGGTGGTGTCACCATTCCACTACTTCTTTAGACATCAGAGCCTTCCAGGGTGGGCTGGCAAGGCTCGATTTTCAAGCAGACAAAGAAATTCTCAGGCCTTTTTCATATGCCGCAGTGAAGTATGAAAGGGCACAAGCCCTTTTTAAAATCTCTTTTTCAGCTTACCCTTTAAAATTAATGAGCTGTTGTGTTCTATTGCCCTGTGTGCTTAATTCGTCAAGAGGTCTTGTTCTGAGGTGAGGTGTCTAAAGGGTTTCCATTTACTATTTATGTCCAGGTCTTTATACTTTTTAATCAAAATAACTTTTGTCTTGCTAGACCACAGTCCCATGTGTAGTGTAGCTGTCTGATAGGAGGCTTAGACTGGTGGCTTATTCAGAAATTATTGCTGATTCTGCCTACTCTTTTCCTCTTTCTTAGTTGTGTTTTTCTTTAGGATGATGGTGGGATCTATTGTGCTTGTAGGGCTGGTCACACTGACTGTCGTTAAGGCTGTCCAATACTTTCCATTAGAAGACCCTGTTTTAAGTTACTTATAACTTCAGCCATTAGGACTGGGTTTCTTCCTCAGGCTGATTTTTTTTTTTTTGGAAAAGTTTCAGCTAAAGTGCTTCAGCCATTCCCAAGAACAAGATGGGGGAAAATATGTTGTTTTGTTCACATCAAAAAATTTTTTCAGCTCTTTCGTTGGGAAGATCTAGCACCTCCATACTTTGGAATAGGGACTTGAAAATTGGCAGGAGGGTTATCCTGCTGTCGGGGATATGCCTTTTGCTGTTCCTGTGAAATATCACACAAATTTGGCCAAGTTATCAGCCTGTAAAAGCTTCAGTTCAAATTTGCTCAGTAGAGATTTGTTAGAGTTTGGCAGCTAAGTTATCAAAAGATTCTGTCTGTGCCGGGCATGCTCCAGCCCAGGAATGCAAGGGCTGAGCAGAATTTTCCCTCCAACTGCAACTTGTGGTTGCTGTGGGCTGCTGTGCCAGTAGTGAAAGCAGGGAGATTCTCTCCTGGACTCTTAGTGCTTCTCTTGTTGGCTTCCCAGCAATGTGGAGGAGGAAGCATAACAAGAGCTGGCCTGGGATTGGGGTAGCATTGGAGGAAGTAGATTGGGACAAAGAGCCTGTCGGGGGAGTAGACTGGGAGTTGTGAGATGGGTAAGAACTGATGATATTTTAATGTAGTTTTTTGTGTACAATAAAATGTAGATTTAAATATTTTCTTATAGCAGTTAGTATTCACAGAAACAGAATTAATGTGTAACACAAATTTCTTAATCAGAAAAAATATGAGACAAATGCTGGTTCCATTGAAGTCAATAGGAGTTTATTCGTTGACTTCGGTGGATCAAGATATGGCCTTATAGGTATAGATTTATAACCATCCAGTAGATGTTAGTTCTTGTTGAATGATAAATATTATATCTGTAGACTAGGAAATACTTTCACATACTTATGTAGTCGATATAATTGTTCTGAACTGGCTATTAGAAAATAGCTCTTTTTAATAATTTTTGGTAGGTGGGTGAAATCACTTGGGATTGATGGGGTGGAATTCCATGACAAAAGCAGTCTTGTCACATGCTTTTGTCTGTACATTAATGAGCACTACTCTGGGTAATTCAAAAGACTGCCTCGTTTGTTGTATGACACAGAGCTTGAATGCTTGGCACTGGAATACTTCGTTCAGTTCTTTTAGTTATTTCATCTATGCATCGTCATTACCACAGATGTATCTCATTCTAGCATCCTTAGCTGTATTGATAATAAATTGATATATTTTCTAATGTTATATTATAGACTAAGGGCCAGATTTTGATTTCAGTTACACAGACCAAAGAGGCATTCCTTGCCTCAGAGAGCTTAGAGTGTAAGTATAAGGTCCACATTTTGCTTTCATTTACACCAGTGTAAAGTCAGTTCAAGTCTGCTGTAGTCAACTGAGTAAGTAAGAGCAAAGTTTGATGTGACTGCCTTAGAATTTGGCTTTATGCTGCTGTTGTTTCATATATTTATTTAAAAATACTTAAAAGTATTTCAGCTAGCCCAAAGGCTACAGCTGCAATCTAACAATAAATACTAGCTAACGAAAATACTATCCCTATCGCTAACTTATCTTCTGTTGGAACAGATATATGTATTAAATAGGGCATAGGATCTAATTTTCCACCTTAAATGCTCCAATTTAGTGTCTTTCTGAGGAACTAACAAAAATGCTTCATGTCCACAAGAAGCTTCTCTGCTCTTAAAAGCACCATGGATGGAAGCAGTAGAATACCACAAAATTGATAGAATTGCTATTTAAATGAACGCAAAATAGCAACCAGTCTTTTAAAAACATAATTTATGGTATTTCACAATGAGAGTACATTGCTGTTCTTTGGGAATTTATTCTTAGCTACATTACAACATACTTTGCATGTCATAACAAGGCACTTTTAAAGAGGAAAATGTTTCCAATAGCCTTTTGCAAATTAGATGTTGTAAAGAAGTAGATGGATAAATATCAGAGAATGTTAGGTGACAAACAGGTTTAATGACCAGTTCTTAAAACAGTTATATTTATCATAATAGTTTTGGACTTTAATATATTTTTATTCAATTAATTTCAAAAGCATCAATTGAATATTTTTGACATATGTTTTTCTGCTGGTCAGATAATTAGTGAAATTTTGTTTCCGTGAAATTATTATAATAAAATTTGCTCCATTATATATTTGACAAATATCTTTTCTGCTTTTCCACGGGCCCTAATTATCACCCGAGTCTGCAGTTCCACAAAGTGTACTTGTTAATTTTGTCACTTCAGGAATGTACCTAACTTTTGACCAGGAAAACAGAAAATGCACACTAGAGTTTAGATATCATCTCAGGCAGGGGTTGGCAACCTTTCAGAAGTGGTGTGCCGAGTCTCCATTTATTCACTGTAATTTAAGGTTTCGAGTGCCAGTAATACATTTTAACGTTGTTAGAAGGTCTCTTTCTATAAGTCTATATTATATAACTAAACTATTTGTTGTATGTAAAGTAAATAAGGTTTTTAAAATGTTTAAGAAGCTTCATTTAAAATTAAATTAAAATGCAGATCTTATCAGTTTAGTGTGATCCTTGCCCTTGCTTTTCCTTGTTGAGTTTTCCAATGTCTGGCACGTATTTGGATACTTTAAGCTGCACACAGGCTTCTGAGGGCAGGTCTTCACTACCCGCTGAAATCTGTCAGAAAATTCTGATTCCAGTTCTTGCTTGTACATTCTAATCTCAACATCAAATGCAGTGCGCTGTTCCATCTGGTGTGATAATGATGTAAGCAGCAAATCAGGACTTAAAAATATCCCAGTACAGTGGCGCTAGAACAATTTTTAAGGTGGGGGTGCTGAGCTGCGCCCTGTCTTGCCCCTGTCTGCTCCCCGGTGGCTGGAGTCCGGGGATGGCAGTTGGCTGAGCGGAGCTGGTGGACAGAACCCCGGCTGGCAGGGGGCCGGTGGCCGGTACCCCAGGCCAGCAGCGGAGCCCCCAGGACCAGTGGCCAGGACCCAGGCAGTGTGAGTGCCACTGAAAATCAGCTTGCATGCTGCCTTTGGCACGCGTGCCATAGGTTGCCTACCTCTGATCTAAGGCATGATTTGAACCTAAGCCTCTGTAGATGACAAGCTAGTGTATGAGTTCTCTGGATCACCTTTGATTCTTGATAAGTATTGCCTCTGTGACTTTCTAGAACATCACTAAAGCTATTAACAAAATTACCCGTATTCAGCACAGGAAATATACATACAGGGGCTAGATTTTCCAAAGTGCTCAGGATCTAGAATTGCCAATTTTTAGAAGAGCCGAACTCCCATTTAGGGAATGGCCAGATTTTCAAAACTGCTTATCAGTTTTGGATTCATTGATCCCAATAAGAAGATTGGATCTTGAACCCAAACCCTGAATCTTATTTTAATGCTAATTTGAATCAAGTACCTCTTCTGTTATGCTATACTACAGTAAACATTGGAATCGGGTAGCACAAGTCACCTCCTATGTAGGACCAAGTCAATGGTGAATTATTCCATGTTCACACTCGTGTAACAGCGATCACGATATCTGGCCAGTTGCTTGTTTTTTGCGTTTTGCTACAATCTTTTTTTCTTGCTCTCGCTTCTTTCAGGTTGTTCTTTTTCAATCTGATATACTGTACATCTCTTGGTTAGGATAATGAATGCCTATTAATGGGTTGCTGCTGCAATAGAAATTATGCATGGGATAAGCAGCAATTTAGCTATTGTTAGAGGCTTTCAATGTAAATATAAAAAAAAATAGTGATGTGTCAGATCAGATATTCACTGTCAGGATGATTACTCTGAAATTTGTAACCACTATACAACATAGTATAAGGACTGCCTAAAGGAGGTAAAGAAGACTCAATAAAAGGAAATAAAGTGAGAATAAATCAGTTGTCACAGAGTCTTAACGGTAGTTGTTGCGGAGGCTTGTTGCTTTCGCCAGGAATCCTCACTAAATGAGCCCACCCTGACTCATCAAAGCAGCTGCTGCTCTGTTTTTCCTTGTGTATGGTAGGTGAGCAGTGTGGGCCTAACTGCCTCACAGCTTGCTGCTGCTTCTATCTGCAGCCTGACACATTCCAGCTAAACCCCTCAACTAATACTCTGTGATACATCTGAATCCATGGAAAAGCCTAGGTCAGAGGGTTTCCAAAGAACAGCAGAAAAATGCTATTTTTAAAATTTTTCTTCTTCCCTGAAGAGTTTTCAGATGTTATTTGAGACAAGACTTAAGTTATTGATTATTGCCTTCTTGTAATGCCCACCATGCAGTAGATCTCCGTTTCCAGACAAAACAGGAATCTTGTAGCCAACTGGAATGTTAGATATTTAACAGATACACAGTACTCATAACATGGCTGGACTTTTGCATTGCTAGGGCCTGATCATGTGAATTGCTGAGTACCCCCAAACCTCTGTTGAAGTCAATGGGATCTGAAGGTGCTCTGAAAATGAAGCCAAGAATTCACAGCTCTCTAGTGGAAAACAAATGAATTAACACATTTTGAACTAACAGTTAAAAAGACACTAAAAAGAGAGCAACTGTCTAGGAGTTTGACTGTGTCATTTAAACTCATCTCAGAATGAGGGAAGCTGCACACCTGTTAGCCTACTCCTTTTTGGCTCCTCTGGTCTCAATCAAATCCAGCCAGTTCAAATGCTTGCAAAAATATAAAATTACATTTTTTGAGCCTTGTTCATCACTCTCTATCAAACTCCAGATGAATTATTGTGTGTTTCATTAACATTGCACAACATATTTTTGCTTTGTTGTCTGGGAACAACTGTACCCAGAGCTGTTATAGACTCTGTTTTTCAAGGTTTGATTGGGCCAACTGGAGTTTTCATTATTAGAATCCTTTTCAGTTCTCTGGCCATTGCTCACTCATTGCCAAAGCTGGACAAATGATTAGCAATGAGTAATTAGTATGAGCGACTTTTAGCTTTTTTATTTTTTTTATTTTTATTTTTCTGTTTTGTGGGTTGATCCTGTTTCTGGAAATGTCTTAGTTTGAGTGAATAAGGTTCAAAGTATTGGTCACTCACAAATTGTGCACTTTGTTCACTATTTGTGGTATATGATAGGTCATCTAGTCACATGGTATTATTTAAGCTCCTTGATTTGATGACTGAACATTTTTTAACAGGAGACTAAGGAAGACTGAATAGCAACTAATGAATAACCAATAGAAACACTCTTGTTCATTCATGAATTTTCTTTTCAGCATTCTTATTGAAATGAAAAGCAGCTGTTCTCTAAACTTTGTGGACAAAAACATATTCTAACAGATGTTGGTGGATATTGATTATGATGGGGGCACTACAAAGTTGCCTTGAACAGGAGTTTGAGATTTGAACGAATGCTGTGAACACTTTCTTATACTATTCAATCACTGACAGTTAGGAGGGAGATTTTCAAAGGCGCATTGATATTGTTAGTGAGATTTGGATGCCTAAGTCACCTTTGTGCCTTTTGAAAATCTCCCCCAAATAGAGTAACCATTAGTGCTTAAAACTTACTTGTGTGCTACCACTCTCTTCTTCCCCCCTCCTCCCGCCCTGAGCCTAGTACACACAAATGTACATGCTTAACATTTAGCAAATGACTTCAGTGGCATTACACCAAATTGCACGTGCTGAGAAACTGGCCTTTCATTTGTTAGTGGATAAATGTAAGAGTGCCAAGTGTAAACATCAAGGTGAAGGTAAAAGATGCCTGGACAATTTTAACTTCAGGACAAATCTTCTTAATCTTTCTGACATTTTTTTATGTTCTAAACAGTAGGAAAACTCCTTCTGAGCCGCTGTAAGTTGGGGCAAGCTCTCCATGTGACGGTGGTAGAAAAAGTAGAAAAACAGGGCTTTCGTATTTGAAGTGGAAGAAGTGTCCATTACAGGAAGATGGAAAGGGTGAGTGAGGTTAAACTAAAGAATGCCCTAGTCCTTCTTAGTTGAAAATGGAGACATGCAAGATATAAAAATTTTACATGCAAGCAAAGGGACCACTGACATTTATTAGGTTCCCCCCCGAAGCTGTTTAACTTGAGAACTAGAGCTATTTTCAGTCTTCATTTTTTCATAAAGTAAGCCATACATCCAGAAGAATGGCTATTCAGTTGTGGAGTTGTTTTTGTGATAATAATGAACATACAACTCTATGTGTGTGTTTTCTTTTTATGCCTTCTAATCGGCAAAGACTCATCATGTGACAAGTCTTCAACTTTAACTACTGAACTTGTGCTGACATCAAAAGTCATTGTGGAATTTCAGACCTTTGATATCTGGTTTAATGGAAGAGCGGATGGCTGCTATGAAGTAGTTACCAGGAAAAAAAGAGATATTCTAAGTCTCATCACATTCTAAGTCTTTCTGTTAATTCCTGACACTTTCAGTTTTATGAGACAAATGGTCATCATGTGGAGGAGTTCTGTAGATGTTTCACAACTGCTGCTATTGTTCTCTACTGCAATGAGAATTTGGCCTAGAAAATCTCTTTTTAGTGTAGAAAAACTATGAGAACCTCAAAAATAGCAAAACCCATTTCTAAAAAATTAAGATAGGATAAATATGTTAAACATACTTTATAAATCTTACTCTTTCATACCATATTTTGCCTTAAGCTACATCCTTACAACCCCATAATATTTTATGGGTGCAAATTAGGGTGGAATTTCACCCTATGTCTTTCAAAACAAGTAATATATAGTTACACATGCCAGTGAAAATAAGTCAGTTTTACAGTTAAAATTATGAGTCTGCTCTCCCTTACACCAGTTTTAACCGCTATAATCTCATTGACTTCAGTGCAGCTACTTCTGACTTATGCTTGTGGAAAGTCCAAGCAGAATCAAAGCCACAGAATTTGAATGGGAAATAAGAGGGAGAGGCTGTGGGGCACAACCCCACTTCAGCATATTAAACATGGCAGTAGCCCCAAGGAAGTCATTGGCACTACTGGCATGCTTGATATGACATACTTAAGTACTCTGCTGAAACAGGCTACATGTGGGGTTGGAGGAACAGGATGAGAGATGGGAATGTAGGAGAGAATAGGAAGAAGAAGAGGAGCAGATGAACAGTGAGAAAAGAGTGAGGATGAAAGACAGAAGGAGAGTGAAAGGGCAGAGGGGAAGGGAGGGAAGTCAGAGTAGAAGGAAAGCAGGTGGATTAAGCTGTGCACCTGGTCCATTTATTCTTGAAAGATGGATCAGTGCATCCTGACTAAATACACTGGTGTTTAAATCATGCTGGGAAACAGCTTTGTCTGATGTATCAGGCTGCTTCTGCTTGGTAGATTATGCCAGTCCCTGAAGATCTGCAAGATTCAGTCATGGTTACTTAAAGAAAGATTTGTTGTGGCATTAGCTTTAGCTGATAGACTGGAGTCTATTTCACAAGAAGATCCCTCTCCCTCCATAGTTCCTTCAGGGAATTCTACCAGGGAGGACAGCTTACAATGAAAGCAAACATTCTGCAGAAAGCCTGGGAAAACACAAAAATGCCTTATGAGATCCTAAATCCACTCTGTAGCATGAAACTTCTGAGACTCATCTCCAATTGCAGTACCAGGAGCTAGGCAGGATGTCTGTCATACTGTGTGCTGTACCTTCATAAATATGTGTGTGTTATAACCTCACCTTGACCTACTGCCATGTGTGTACTCCCCTGCTGACACAGTGGATAACTTTTTCTGTAGCAAATAAGACCTCACTGCTTAGTTCCCTTTTCCCTCATTTGAGTAAACACAGATTATCATTCTACTTGACAGAAACAGACACTCCAGAACAGTTATGCATGTGGTTAAACAACAGAGTTGGAAGGAATAATCCAGTACATGGAGCTTTAATGGAATGTCATGAAGCAGTATCCCTCTTTAGTGAATATTTCTTGAATGATGGAGAGTCATTTTCATCAGTGTTTCTGAGAGTCTTCAGGCAGAGACACAAGTGTTTGGACATTTCTGAGTGCTACAGCGAGAAACATGGGGACGTATTCCTGCAGTTTATTATGAGACGGGCTGTACATGTGCTGGTTTATGTCTTTAACAAGTAGCCAAAAAACTGTATAGCATCTTGGAGGGTCTCTCTCCCCAAAAGAGTATCCAAATCTGCTTGATGCTTTTAACAGCTAATATTTGCTTTTAACTTTAATCTTAATAGAGCTATAAGTGCGTGGACTTTATCTCCCTCAAAAACTGCTCATTATCTCCCTATCTGCAGAGGCTGTTGAACAGAAGTTAATCTATCTGCAGGAACATTTTTGCTAGATGGGGCTCTGATTTTCACAAATATAATGATGATAGAATCTGTGTAACTAGTGTGGTTGGCTCCTTCTCAGCCTGTATGGGTTATTTTTTGGAGACCCACTGGGGCCAATGCAAATATGTTGCCTTTCTTGGGAACATGGAGGTATGTAGACAAGGGTCATTTCTGCATTGCACCCCAGATAACGTGACATATCTTCTGCTTATTTCAACACTACCCCTTGAATATCATGAGATTATGTAGCACATAACCCTCTGCCCCTGTGCCCAGGCACAATGGGTAAAATTTTCAAAAGTACATATGAGTTTTAGGATACTAAATACCACTAAAAGTCAATGGGACTTATGGGCTCCTATGTCACTTGGGCCTAGATTCCAATGGGAGTTAGGCACCTAAAATCCTTTGAGGATCTGGGACTTAGGCACTTATGAAAATTTTACCCTGTGGCTCTTTCATTTAGCAAAAAAACTTAAATAAAAATAAAAATGAAGCAAATCACAAAACTGAGAATTTCTCCCATTCTGTCTCTCATCTTAGGAATGGAAAACTTGGAAAGGAAGTACTCACTCTTACTTACTCTGATCTTTTTTTTATATCATGAAAATCCAGTCTTTATGTCATGCTGTTCAGTAAAGGTCCCAAACTATTGTTCAGAAATGGATGAATTCTTGAAGAGCCCTTTGCTCCCTTCATCTGTTTGTTTTAGTCACCTGTTGTCTTATACTTAGATTGCATGCTCTTTGGTGCATCAACCATCTCTTTGCTATGTGTATGTACAATGCCTAGCAACTGATGCTGGGGTTTCTAGAAGCTACAATGATACAAATAACTAATAAAAAGATAGCAGAAATAAAATTTAGCTAATATCAAACTCATCTGTTTTCATTAATATTTTGAAAGAGTGAAGATTTCATCTGGTGTATTTTGTCTTAATTTATGGCAAATAATTAATATCTGAGTGATGGGCTGTTTAACCCAGTCCAACTCTGAAAGGGGTAAAGTGGCTCAAAAGGGCCGATTAACCTGATAGGTTGCACCTGGGGGAGACTCAGGCTAGATTGACAAACCCTAGTTGCAGATGAAGCCCAGAAGGGAAGGAGCTGGGAGAGAATTATAAAGAGAAGAAGTTGGTAGGAGGAGGAGGCTGCATGGAGGGAGCCTGTAGTCACTCCTTGGGTACAGATTTGGGTAGGAGGAAACTTAGTGGGGAGCAAAAGGCCTGTGATCTTGTTTCTGATGGAAGAGATTACCCAGAGGAGTTATGGGGAAGAAAGCCTGTGGAAAAGTAGAGGAGGAAGAAGCCCAGGGAAAGAGCAGTGAGGGTTGAGACTGTGTAGACCAGGCGTTCTCAAACTGGGTGTCGGGACCCCTCAAGGGCTCACAAGGCTATTACATGGGGGGTCATGAGCTGTCAGCCTCCACCGCAAAACCCGCTTTGCCTCCAGCATTTCTAATGGTGTTAAATATACAAAAATGTGTTTTTAATTTATAAGGGGGGGTCGCACTCAGAGTCTTGCTATATGAAAGGGGTTACCAGTAAAAAAGTTTGAGAATCACTGGTGTAGACCTTGGCTGCTGATTATAGGTCTCTGGGCTGGAACCTAGAGCAGTGGGTGGGTGGGCCCCGATTTCCCTACTAGCCATTAGGAAGTGGTGCAGGACTGGTGAGGACTGCATCCAGAGGGTTGGTCTGGTGAGACAGTGATACTCCAGATGGGGAGGGCTATATAATCTATGCAGTTCTTCATAGACCATATCCTCAGCTGGTGTAAATTGTAATAGTTCTGCTGAAGTTGATGCAATTGAGCCAATGTTTACCAGCTAAGGACCTGTCTCTCTCTGACTTTTGCAAGTACTCTTTTTTTTAAATTTCCCTTTCTAGAAAATAATCTAATCTGAGGCATACAGAACCCTTAAGTAGCCCCCCAATAATAAACCAGTATTCATAAGCAAGTGAGATGGTGAGGAGAGGAGTTGGAATTCTGTCAGGAAACAGATTTCAGTTCACGCTTGCAATGGTTTATAATGCAAATAACTGTGAGGAAAAAATGATTTAAAAAAAACCCCAACCAATTCCAAAACATACCCTGAGAATGTCATTTTTATCTTAACAAAGGCAACAAAGTTGATGTAACAATTTGCATGTGCTCATCATAACAATGGTGCCAGGAAACGTAGTTTAGTAAAACAGATAAATATGCAAGAATCCTTTTTGTGGCCAAAGCAAAAAAAACAACTGTGCATAAATGACAAATGCTTGAAGATATTTACAGTGAAAGACCTTAAAGCTTTTGCTAAGGTCAAAAATGCCTAAAGAAAGCATTCATGGCCAGATGGCCTAAGGCTGCAAGTGTACATGGCAAGCTTAAATTACATACTGTGTAGGGCATAATACATTTAGTACGCAGACTATTAAAGTGAACAGTCCTATACAACCTGATTTCTCTCTGTCTCCTCACTCCTGATATCATTGTGAGTTATGTGTAATTGGCCCATTTGTCGTACATTAGCTCCAGGTAAAACTGAAGAAAAGGGTTTTACATAAGCAATCACAGTGGGTCTTTACAACACATTATTAACATAATTTCAGGATGTGACCGATTATTTCCATCCCACTTAAAATGACTTTCAAAACACCTGCTTGTAACCTTTGCTACCTTTCTCAACTTCTTCAATAGAAAATATCTTTACCCAGGATGGGTGAAGCTCTGCAGTTGTGGTTTGGGCTTATCTAACCACATTGTACATTGATGCTGAATTTTTTTTTTCTTGCAGGTTGCATTTTCAGGGTCATCCAGCACTGCGTTTTTCAGGGTGGAAGCACAGTACAATGAATTTTGTCTTGCAGTTTGAAGTCATGACGACATCACGATACCTTATCTGCTGAACTCTCAAAAGTTCAGGTTTGTGGCTAGATTCAAGTGGTCAAAAGCAGGTCTAGTCTGAGTGGGTGAGTTACACAGCTCCAATTTTTACTTCAATTGACATGGAATAGTAGGTAGCTTGAAAAAAAATCTATTTGTAAAGATGGTGCAATATGTAAATATCATAGCTGGTTTATATTCACTATGTTGACCCACTTAAAAAACAATAGCTGGTTTATATTGACTATACATGTAAAACCCACTTTAAAATATTCTGATAATTCCTAGCAAACTTGACAGCCTTCACATTAATTATTATACATTTTTTCTACAAACGAGAAAGCTGATCTGCTACTGATATTCCTGATGATGATGATTTTTTTAGTAGATAATCAGACTGTCAAAGTTGTCATGGAAATACCCAGATCTCATGATTCATGTATTTGTCAAAGAAAGATCATCATCTTCAGAATATTATTGATATAATGCGTGCTCTCTGTCTCCATAGATGTTTGTCACAAGTCTCATCATGTCAAAGAAATGAAAAAGAAAAATGTTGCTGTAAAATTGTGACAAGAAAAGGGGTACTTGTGGCACCTTAGAGACTAACCAATTTATTTGAGCATAAGCTTTCGTGAGCTACAGCTCACTTATGCTCAAATAAATTAGTTAGTCTCTAAGGTGCCACAAGTACTCCTTTTCTTTTTGCGAATACAGACTAACACGGCTGTTACTCTGAAACCTGTAAAATTGTGGTTCAACATGTCGTTAGTGTCCTGTCTCAGTGTCTAGATGACCAATGATCATTAAGATAAGAAATGGAAGTTTAAAGGGCATGTACTCCCAGCAAAGAAACACACACAATTTTAAATGTTCCTGCATTTAAACAGTGTGATGATTTTGGAGATCTTGGCTGTTAAGAAGTAGTCTCTTGATCGTTTCCAATCTTAGGCTTATTTTAATCATAGACATTTTTATTCACTTTCCTTAGATTTGATTTGGTTTTTTCCTCCCAGTCTATGCATTTTTTATGCACAAACAGTGAAAAATAACAAAGGGTCTAATCCATTGTTACCTATTGGTAAAAGATGTAGTAGCCCTTTACTCCTATTGTTACTGTATAGCAAAGTGATACGGTCTCCTACCTTTTCAGGATCCAGAGGCACATCTACAGCTGTGGAGCCCAAATGCACTATAGAGCTGCTGAAAGCTCCTCCCTGTGGGCCTGAATTAGGCCATGACTGGGCCTCAAATTTGAAGAATTTCATATTGACAACCAATTTACCCTCCTCTTTCTTTGTTTTCTGTAAAATGGGATTTAGATACTTTATCGTTAGAGCCCTGTGCGGATACAAAAATTTGGATCCGCAGCTGATCTGCATCCACAATAATTAACTTGTATCCGACCTGAGACCCTCACTCCACCTTTTATATGTATCTGCATCTGCACCAGCACCCTATCTCGCTGTTAAAGCCCTGTGCGGATACAAGAATTTGGATCCACATTTGATTCACGATCCACAAAGATGGTAAACAACACAACTGCCTCCGCATCTGCAGATGCAGATATCCACAGCTATAAAGTGGATATTCATGGATGTGCAGGGCTCTACTTATCATCCTTTACAGTTGTTCTGTTTCTCTGATTTGTTTATGTCAGAGCTCTTCTCTAAATTTGCATGGGACATTTCAACTTCACAAAGTGCAGACACCAAAAGAGCAAATTATTTGAGTACTAGAAGTGATACAGAATATTTGGATAAAGCTGGACCCATTACAAGATGCATCTGAAGTAGCAAATCCTCAAGGGAAAATATTAACAAGATTTGCTCCACAAAAGATTTGCTGCGAAAAGATCCAGGAACAAGATCATTTGCATCCAGATTATCTTTTGGCACTTGTGAAATTGTGGTATGGTGATAGGACAACCCAGAAATATTTGTGGACTCCTCCACCTGGTTTGGTAATGGAGAATTTGAAGCTAAAATTTCAAATATATATCTGATTTCACAAGACACAATATTGGATTTAATTGCCAATAAATGAATCTCAAGCTTCTGAGTTTCAATTCAGATAAGCCCCCCAAATTCTGGATGTTTATCTAAACTATTCAAACTGCTTAGGGCTGCAGAGATGGACTAGATAGCTGCAAAGATCAATGGGCTGAGATTTTCTAAAGGGAGTAATGAATCTGGGTGCCTCCATTGTTTTCGGTCATCCAACTTGAGAAATCTTTAAGGGGATAGATTTTCACAGGGTAGGTGCTTAGCTTTTTCAGTTAATCAGGCCTGTTTCAGGTGTCTCAAGTTGAGGCACCTCTGTTCATTGGTGACTTTTAAAAATCTTGGCCCAAGCTTTCTTGTTAGCAGTTTGTGCCTCAGGAAGTATCAGAAACTATGGCAACCTATCTTGTGTTATTCAGCCAAGTAATACCGCGGTGGGTTGTTTTTTTTTTTTTTGACTGAACTCAGATTGATTTTGGATATTTAGGTTTTGTTGAAATCTGGGCAATTGTTCAAGTTAGTTTTATTTTAGTTAAGCCAGTAGTCCCATACCTAATTCTAATCAAATACCTTTGTGATTGTTACTACATTTCCTTTCAGTTCTGCTCTAGAGAGGATTGCCATGTGAAATACTACTCTGGAGTCCTGGTCTTAATTTTTTACTTCATCATTCATATATTTCTAGTGATCAAGAGCAGATGTATTGAAAGCTCAGCCTACCGTCTTATCTCTGGCTGCTTTTGTTACAGTGCTGAGGTGGGAGGATATAAAATTATTTCTCAACCCAATGAATAATCATAGATCGAGATACTTTTTTTCTGCATCTTTTTCAGTGCAGAGTTTCGCCCCAGATGCTGGTTGTATGAGCTGGTGTGAATACAATATCTTACAATTAAAAGACAAGATCTAATTCCACGGTACAATCTACCTATTTGTTATCACAGTTGTCTCTCCTTAATTAATTGTCATTCAGAGCAGGCACATTATATGCAAACAGATCATGACTTTCTGGAATTAGTTTGTTTTCCACAGTTATTCACTAATTCTTGGTCTGGAGTTGGCCAATGTGTGGTTTGTTGCAGCTATTTGATAATGAAATTTCATTGGTTTTGATTGGATGCACAGGTCACATGGTATGAGCTGTTTCCCTGATTGTATGAGTACGATTCTGAGAATCAGGTTTCTGGTGAGAAAACTTGCAATTACAAATTTGAAATTTCCTTTCCATGAATACTCTGCAGTGCTCACTTTTAGTTTGCCAGTAAGCTTGTTTGCTAAAATATCTGGGGGAAGCAAGCACAACGTTCTTTGACTGGGGAAGCAGGTTTTGCTCCTGTGCAGGAGAAGCGAGGGATTTGAACTCAAATTCTGTGGCATTATCAGTACCAGTTTCAGGGCTCCACCAAAGGAAAAGGACCATCTGTGTGGGCATCTATGTCTCTGTACCAGCTGTCACATCTGCTCCCATCTCTCCAGTCACAGCTTCTTTGACTTGCTGACCCCGTTCAGCTCCTCTGGAGCCACACTGCCAGAGACTCCTCAACCTTTAATATGAATTCCACAGCATGTAGCAAGCTTCACAGGAAAAGTAATAAAAAAGCTTTAACTTTCCTGCAGATTTCTAGCATTGCTGGGGAGTGTAAGGGAGTTCCTTCCCCTCTGGCCCTGCCTCACAAAGTGTCCTGGATTGCATGGAATCACAGGGAGTTCAGAATGGTTCTCCAGGAGGAAGCTGACCCCAGCTGTCCCTTATGACCATGGGATGTCCATGTTCAAAGGGTCCCCTCCGTGCTCAGACCAAAGGGAATGATCAGGCACCATGTGCTTAAATATTAACTCCTCAGTCATAAAGGTCATATACTATCCCACCACTGGAGGCAGTAAAGGGAACCTTGCTGCCAGACGACAGAAAGAAAGTGGGTGAATGATTGATTAGGCCATATGTATAGGATGTATTTGTGGGGGAAAGAAGCACCTCATGGGGCACTAATTAAATTTTCACTCCTACTGCTTGGAGAAGTACTCAAATTGTGTGGGTGAGACTCACTTCCATGGGTGCTGGAGGATGTAACTTGCACCCCACTATACCTGCAAATAAGTGGGGGGCAATTGACAGTCCAGGCATTATTCCTCAGAAATTCTGCCTGGGGAGGGGCTTCTTCTAAATTTTCACCTTAGTTCTTTAGGAGCCCTTCTGACACTAACTTCTTGGGAAATGAACTAATTCAGTGCACCTTGGTCACCCCCCGCTAGCCCAGGTCTCTCTTGTTGGCAGCTGAGCTCTCTCAGCAGAGTGGGGTTGCTGACAGCTTGTGCCATGCTGTACAAGACAGGAACTATGCTGGTTTCTCTGGCAGGATCTAGGAGGGGTGTTCCCAACCCTCTGTGTGCAAGCATTCAACTGGAATAAAGCTGCTTCCCTTTTCACTCCTCTGTGTAATTAACACCTGACTTTGCTTGGGGGCTTTCACCTCAGACTTCTGCAGTCTGTTGCCATAGTAATGTTTTGTTGCTGTTTGCCATTCCTAACTAGATAACCTTGGGAGGTTCCCATTACTTCACATTGTTTATGGCTGCCCAGAATTCAGTTAAATTGTTTCCCAAGATTTTCGTATCTGTTTACAGCTTTTGAGCTCTCTTGCAGCCTTGTCGGATGACATTCCATCTCAACTACTCCCTCGAGGTTCTCTAGTTTCCAGGCTACCTATAGTATTTGTTTTTCTTGGTCTCCTTCTTCCTAGCCAGGCAGCACTTTGTATGGAATTGTCTTTATTTTCAGCCTCACAACAAGATGGGTCCATTGGAACTTTGTTTCTGTTATCTCAGAAGGCTTATTCAGAAAGTGGAGCAAGATTTGTGCTCTAGGGCTCAAATACTTCTTAGTCAAGTGTTTCGCAATCATCTGGCTGCCCCAAAGGTGTCATTCAGTTCATTGTTATCTCCTACGGAAAGCATTTGCTCTTTAGGGTGAAATTTACCCAGCAGGCCCCCAAAACAATGGACCCACTGCAGTTCCACAGTGCAGGGCTAGGGTAGATGTGGAACAAGCAGACTCTGCACCGCTCACACATGGTGAAGCTAAGCTCCATACTAGCTCTGCCTGGGCCAAAGTGAAGGAGGGCTGTGGTAGGTGTGGTTAAGCTTGAGGGGAGACTACAATTGGCCATGAACCATAGGCACTGACTTCCTCTGTTCCCTGGGGCGTGCTCAACCCCCACTCTGCCCTAGGCCCTGCCCCCACCCTGTCCCACCTCTTGCCCTGCCCCCACTCCACCCCTTTCCCCAATCCCCCACCTTGCCTCACCTCTTTCCGTCCCACCTCTTGCTGCCCCTGCTCCCTCCCCCACCCCGTGCCTCCTGCATGTCTCTGAACAGCTGATCTGCGGCGCGCGGGAAGGGAGGGGGAGGAACTTATCAACAGGGCTATCGGTGGGCAGGAGGCACTGGGGGTAAGGGTGAGGTGCTGATCCATGGGGCTGCTAGTGGGTGCTGAGCACCCACTGTTCTTTTTTCTGTGGGTGCTTCAGCTGCAGAGCACCCATGAAGTGGGCACCTATACCATCAACCTTGTGCAGTGAGATCATCCATCTCTTGAATCTCAGGGGTTGGAGTAACGACTTTGGAGAGGCATCAGGGCTGCTCCATGCACTGCTCACTGTCCATGGGATGGATTCTTTCCCCTCATTTAGTCAGGCTTGGAAAGGAAAGGGTGAATTTCACCTTTGGTGAGTGATGTCTTACTAATGGTGCTGTTCTTCAGTGCTAATCATGGATGTCTGTTTTCCACCCACTGTTGGATTACTCATGAGTACGCATGCAGCATTTACTTATACATTTTAACGTTTACATTAATTCTTTCCCCTATATTTACATCCTACAGTAATTACTTAAAATGCCTGCATCTGGTTCTCCTCTTACATAAGTTTTACATTGGTGCAGCATCATTGATTTCAGTGGGGTTAATCTTGATTCTCACCAGTGTGAAAACAGAAACAAACCCTTTGCTTTCAAGTGGTATTCACTTTGCACTGAGTTTCTTTTTTTGAAAAGGATATACTGTATCATAGTTATAACAGGTCCCTCTGTTTGTCAGTGACACATCCCCCGGCAGGACACATCAGCATTGCTTTTCCAGAAGCATTTTTCAAAGTACTAACAACAGCTTGTCCAGTTATTTTAATAGGTGTCCCTTTAGAATTCCAGTTGTCAATGTAAATTGAATGGTACTCAGGGAGTCTAATTCTTCCACTCTTACTCACATCATGTAGCACTTCACTGCATGAGTACTCTCACTGAAAGCATAAGTAACAGTGGCAGAATCATGCCCTTGGTGTGTAAAACGTGGCACAATGCCAATTCTTGTTTGGCACTTAGTCATCTTAGTACTCAACAATATGGTGTCATGTCCTGCAAACCTTGCTCATGTGAGTAATCTGTACTCATTAGACTAGTAGCAATGAACTAGCTCTCTGAATACTTTGATGTCAGTGAGTGATGCAGGATTAGGGCCTATGTTTTGCCCTTTTTGTCATATGCCTTTTTCATTTCAAAGAATTACCATGCATTTGTCTTTTCAAATGGCCATACAGAATTAAAATGGCTTTAATCTAGTACTTAACATTGAAAATACACAGTAACTATTATTGATACAAACTTTAACAATCACATTGTCTAAGTTACATGAAGTTGGCACTTGGAAAACGGACTGGTGACGCACTGAAACTGTACTGGCTTTGTGTAGCATCACTTGGAATCTAGCCAGTAAATAATACACATCTAAAAACTGCTTACGTTTAAGTGATAAACCATAACAACTCTGAAACAGCTGTATGAATTGTCAGCACTCAAACATTTTCATGAGCATGTGGGCTCCTCTTGTGCATTTCTTGTAAAAGTAACCATAAAAGAAGGGAGTTAAATGCAAACAGATAAGCTCTAATAATGTTTGTCTGATTTAAATTAACAAAAGCCAGGAAATTCAGAATTATGGCTGGTTCACTGTCATTAACGTGGAGGCTAGCTAATTGAGCATACTGTATGTGGCATCTGAAATCATCCACTTCTGCGATACCTACCATATGCACAATGGATTGGGTAAGAGACAGAATTTCAGCCTCCAATTTGCATGGTCTGGCTTTCATCATGTTAATCCTTATTCTTGACTTTATGTTAACATAGGCTTTGGTATTTAATTTCCCATTCTGAACTGCATGTGTATGTGGTAACTGTTACACACACACATGTCTTTGCAGATATGTTACACATACCAGCATAATTCATAATTTATAATAAATACAAAAAGTTGTAAGAATGTGTTGAATAGGCTCATTATATATAAAAACATCCTGAACTACCAAGTACCATATAGCTAGGAGTAAAGTTTGTAAAAAAAATTCCAAGTGACTCTGTACCTTCCTATGTGCCTTAGATGCGAGCTCTGAACTGGTGCTCTCCTAACAACTGTGGGTCAAATCCAGCTCCACTTAAGTCAATAGGAGTTTTTCTATTGACTTCAAAGAAGGGTGGATTGGTCCCTAGGTGTAGGAAGCCAAGGCAGTGGGAGAGACATAGCACAAACAGCAAATTCAGTATATCCACTGACTACAAAATTTGCTTTGAGCATTGTAATGGACTGTGTCCACATCTCCGTCCACGCCCTATCCTAGCAACTACACATCGGCTGCACCATACTGTTTATAACTAAGGGTATGTCTACACTGGCAGAGTTACAGTGGCACTCAGAGAACACTGAAGGGAAACCACTGTTGTGTGTTCACACTGTCAGCTGCCCATGCAATACGTGTTCACACTTGCGGCACTTGCAGTGGAATTCAGAGCGGTGCACTCTGGGCAGCTATCCCACAGAGCATCTCTTCCTCTTCTGCTGCTAAGAGTTGTGGGAAAGTGGAGGGGGTCAAAGAGCATCCTGGGTCCTGTCCCAATGCCCCGTGATGCATTGCTTCACATGCCAGCAATCCCTGTGCTTCCGTCCGCATTTGGCGCCATCTTTCAACGGTTTGTGTACTGCCCACTCTGCTCTGCCTCTTTGGTCTGCAGGAATGGATCATGCACTGTTGGCCAGTAGGCTGTTTGCTCCCACTAACACATCATGAGTGGCAGTGGAGTTATTCCTTAAGCTACAAAGGCAAGAGCAGTTCAACATTGATCTCACCATGCATAGTAGCTACGACATGAGATTGCTTGTGGCATTCACGGAGGTGCTGACCACAGTGGAACGCCACTTTTGGGCTCGGGAAACAAGCACTGAGTGGTGGGATCAGATCATCATGCACGTCTGGGATGATGAGCAGTGGCTGCAGAACTTTTGGATGAGGAAAGCCACATTCAAGGGACTGTGTGATGAGCTCGTCCCAGCCCTGCGGTGCAAGGACAAAAGAATGAGAGCTGCCTTACCATCGGAGAAGCACGTGGTGATTGCACTGTGGAAGCTGGCTACTCCGGACTGCTACAGATCAGTCACTAACCAGTTCAGATTGGGAAAGTCGACTGTTGGACTCATGTTGATGGAAGTGTGCAGGGCAATTAATTGCATCCTGCTCCGAAAGACCATGACTCCGGGCAATGTATGTGACATTCATTGTGGATGGCTTTGCACAAATGGGCTTCCCTAACTGTGGCGGGGGTGATAGATGGCACGCATATTCCAATTCTGGCACCAGACCACCTAGCCACCGAGTACATTAATCGGAAGGGGTATTTCTCAGTGGTTCTCCAGGCGCTTGTGGGTCACCATGGGCATTTCACAGACATTAACGCAGGCTGGTCTGGAAAAATTCATGATGCTTTTTTCGGAACACTGGCCTGTTCAGGAAGCTGCAAGCAGGTACTTTCTTCCTGGACCAGAAGATCACCGTAGGGGAAGTTGAAATGCCTGTTGTGGTTCTGGGAGACCCCGCATACCCCTTAATGCTGTAGCCATTACACGGGGAACCTTGACAGCAGCAAGGAGAGGTTCAGCAGCAGGCTGTGCAAGTGCAGAATGATTGCTGAGTTTGCTTTCGGCCTTTAAAGCCGTGCTGGCACTGCCTATATGGGAAGCTGGACCTGGCTGATGACAATATTCCTGTGCTTACAGCCATGCGCTGTACGCTCCATAATATTTGTGAGGGGAAGAGTGAAAGCTTCACTCAGGGCTGGACCGCTGAGGCTCAGTGCCTGGAGGCGGAATTTGAACAGGCAGAGACCAGGGCTATTAGAGGGGCGCAGTGCGGGGCCATAAGGATCAGGGCTGCCTCGAGGCAGCAATTTGAAGCTGAAAGCCACTAATATTTGTTGCTATGCTTGGGAGTGCAGGGCTTGTAATGCTAGGAGGTGATTGTGATTGGTGCAGACGATGCACTGTGAAGGTGTAAGAAAATTGCCTGTTGCTTTGCAGGGCTCTGTTTGCTTTCAGTGAATGGAATAAAGATCGCTTTCCAACCCACACCATTCTTTTATTAAAAAACAACAACCGGAGGAGAGAGAGACAAATGAAATAACACGTCAGCATTGAGGGGAATGGGGGAAAGGAGAGTCCCAGGAGGAGGTGGGGTCCAGGGATGGTTAAAGATTTGGGTATGTCCAGGGATCATATCAAACCTTCTCCTTTGGAGTACAGTGGAGCGGGTGCTGTACTTCAGCAGGGCTAAACTGCAGAGGGACGGGTGCTGCGTGCAGTGGGTACTGGGAGTCCGCAGTGCTGGACTGTGAGGGGGGAGGAGTGGAATGCTGTGGGTACAGACTGGAGCCAGGAGGTGGATAAGAGTGTGTTGGCGGTGTCTGGGGGGCACATGGGAAAGAGTTTTGTGACAATGGCTGCAGGGGAGGGCAGGTGTGGAGCTGCTCGATTTGCAGTGCTAGTAGTGCCTGGAGCGTGTCTGTTTGGTGCTCCATAACATTTAAGAGCTGCTCCATGGCTTCATTCTGGCGCGCCACGTTCTTCTTTCAGTCCTTCTTCTCACTGTCCCACCACTCCTTCAATTCTTGTTTTTCGGCCGCGGAGTGCATAATGACATCATGCAGAAAGTCCTCTTTAGTTCTTTGTGGTCGCTTTCTAATTCTGTGCAGCCATTCAGCCGGCGATAACAAAGAGGGAGGCTGGATTCCCAAGGTCATCTCTGTGAAGCCAAAATGCAACATTTTACAGAAGCAGTATTGTTTGCAACACAGGGACCACTGATTCAGTGATTTAAAACACATCCACTATTCACATACCTGTCGCTAACTGTCTGACCCCAGGCAAGCACACATGAGCCACAACATTCCCAAAACGGCGAGTAACCACAGGGGCAGGGGAAATCAGTGTTCCATGACCGTACTGTACCCTGGGCATGTGGCTCCTGGGGAGGGCCAGAACTGGGGGGGACCTTATAATCATTCCTGTCCCCACATTTTCCACAGGCTGTGTTCATTATGGAAGATATCTCGCTGCTGAGGGTGAGCAGGGAATCAAGGAAGGGTCTTTTCCAAGACTGCAGCTTCTGCCCTGGCCTTTATGCAGCTTGCCTGTGTACAGCAATGGTCCCCTTCCATGCCCCTCCCCATGACGGCAGCATGGCATGGGAAAGTTACTCTTAATGGGGCAAGAAACAAAGAAGTTCTGCCAAATAACCTGTGGCAGCGGATTGCCCAGTATCTCCATGAGAGTTTCATGGAGATCTCTGAGGCAGATTCCCGTGAAGTGAGGGAGTCAATCAACACCCTGTTCCTCTGCTCAGACTAGGCATGTGGTGGTATGTGCATCATACAGACACAAGCCTGCTTTCTGCAACCCTCCTGCACCCAACAACTTGCTTCAGCAATTTCCAAAATCAAAGTCACTTACCAGGGGCCTCCTCTCCTGTTTGCACTTCACCAAGCTCTGATAGCTGTGACTGGCTAGCCTGCTCTGGGGTAGAAAAGAGGTCCTGACTGCATGCATCTCTGACCTCCGAGTTGTCCTCTGCCTCTGGGTCCCCCTCCCCCTCCACATCCTTGTCCAAAATTTCCTCCTCCTGGCTCTGTTCACTCTTGATTGGCACGCAAGCCAACGAAGTTTCCACAGGGGACTTTGCAGTGGAGGTGGAGTTGCCACCAAGTACCGTGTCCAGCTCTTTGTAGAACCGGAAGCTCGTGGGCGCAGCACCGGAATGGTGGTTTGCCTCCCGCGCCTTGGGAAGTTGTTCAGCAGCTCCTTCACTTTGACCCTGCACTGCAATGTGTCCCAGTCATGGCCCCTTTCTGTCATGCATCGTGAAATCTGTCCATAGGTTTCATAATTCCTATGGCTGGAGCGCAGCTGGGACTGGATAGCCTCCTCTCCCCAAATTCTGATGAAGTCCAGCAGCTCGGCATTGCTCCAAGTGGCGGATCGCCTGGTGCATGGAGCAGGCATGGCCACCTGGGAAGATGGGCTGAGACCACTGCACGCATCACTGAGCAAACAGGAAGGGGACTTTCAAAATGCCCAAGGAATTTAAGGGGTGGGGCTCACTGTTGGTCACCTGAAGGCAGGGCAGTAGAGTTCAAACTGATGACCAGAGAGGCAAGAAGAGGCATTGTGGGACACCTCCCAGAGGCCAGTCGCAGCACTGTAATTGACAAAGGTGTCCACACTGGCACCACAGCACTGTAGCCCTGGCACAGAAAGCTGTATGCCTCTTGTCGGGGTGGGTTTTTTACAGCGCTGCAACTGTGCAGTTTCTGTGCACTAAGTGGCTTGGCAGTATGTACACCTTGGGAGTTACAACACAGAAAGCTGCTTTACTGCACAGAAACTTGCCAGTGTAGACAAGGCGTAAGAGGGATTCTATTGGTCAGATCACATAGCTTGGTTACTTGAGCTTGTGCTCATTACTAAGCTTTAGCTCCTTGTCTGTATCCTTGTTCCTGCCATCATTTGGAATGTCAAGGCCAAAACCAGAATTATTCTGAGGTTTGGATACCTGTAGAAAGTGTTTATTTTTACAGTTCTTGCCAAAAGTTTCTGCCTTACTTATCGTGAATCCAAATACACACATACACGTTTGCTTATACAGTGCAGACTGAAAAAAAGAGTGTTTTTCCCACTGTTGAAAGCACTGTGCTTATGCAGTAGCTTTTCAGAGACTCATGTCTAAAAGATCTTAAAAATTAATGTTAAGTAAGTGTTAATTAATGTTAATGTAAAAGGAAGGTGGCTGTGAATTCTGTGCATAGTTTAATGGAAACTCAAAACAATGTTTTACGCTAAAGTTCGAAGTTGACCTACAAAGGATTTTAATTAAAAAATGAATGTGTGCCCTTTTTTGCTATTTTATGACTTTATAAAGAAGGTCTGAAAGGTGTTTAAATGTATTGTTTTGTTGTTTGTTTTTACCTTAGAAAATAGTCTGGTCTTCCCTGTTTTGCTGGGAGAAAGAGGGCATCTCCTGATATTTATTGAATTTTCCCAACCTAACTGAAGAGGTGGGAGGTTGAATCTTTGAGGCAGTCTCTATGTTCATTACTTACCTAAGCTGTAAACTCTTTGGGACAAGGACTTTTATTCTTCATTCTGAGAGTGTACAACACCTAGCAAAATGGGATGACTCCAGACCCTGAGTGGGACCTCCACATGCTACCACAATTGAAATATTGATTATATAATAACAACAAAAAGCCTCTTTCCAATAGTACAAAGAGTTGACTTAGTCAACAGGGAAGCTAGGTAGTTCAGAAGCAGCACTGTTAAGATTGCAATTCAGAGTCAGTATAAATATTTCTCCTGTTTGTATTGATACCAAATTAATTACTTTACTGTAAAAATAATTCTCACTTTAGCTTTTAGGCTTAATCTGAGTAATTTTCCAACTTCCTGTCAATATTAAAACAAGTGGCTCCCATAAATATTTACTTTACTACAGAAGATTTAACAGTTTCCTGACAGGTGGTCAGCTCTATCCACAGCAGAGAAATCATCCCAGTCTTCCCTTCGGTGGGTGGAAGAATTTTAACACTGCTCCTGCGAGCCCACTTCATAGGGTTGCCAACCCTCAGGATTGGCCTGGAGTCTCCCGGAATCAGCATCAGTCTCCTGGTGACTATTGAAAGCAATTCAGGAGATTTTAGAAGGATATTTTAAGAAAATGACATTACATCATGTTGGGGGGGAAAAAGAAATCTCCCTGAATAGCTTCAGTCAGAGTTGGCAACCCTACCTCTTCATCATGTCACTAAGCTAGATATGTGGAAGTGTTAGAGAGCTCAGATGCAGAATGTAGCATCCTAGAGGCAAAGTTTTCGAGATGCAATAGTTGCTTTGAGTTTTATTTGAGACTTTCTTGTTCAAAAGGCCTTTTCTGGCCCATACTTTTAAATATCTATTTTCAGCAAAGTGGCTTTTTTTAAGCTTAAAAGTTGGACTTGTTCATGGTATTTTAAAATATCTTTGGATGTGGCTGCTATGCAGTTAAATTACCACTGTCACAGCAGCTCTTTGGTTCTGCAAAAAGGTGTTATATGTAAATATATTATACCATGACTTCTAACAGAAAGGCTATCCTGAATTTTTGAGAAGGGTAATGAGTATCCATAATTATGCTCATTCTGCTAGTGTTATCTCAGAGTTCAAGCATTCATTATACATGCTGAATATCCACAGTTCGTGGTGGGCGAAATACAAGCCAGAATAAAACAGAGAGGATTCAGTTTCAAATATCTGCAGGGGAAAATCCCATGGATCCCAAGCCATCGACCAATTTGTATACCACAAGGAATTTATATTCTTGCACAAAGTCAGAGTTGAGGTTACAATTAGGAGTTTCTATCCACACTGCTCTATCATTTCCCCAAAAAACTCCATTTCTGTTCTATTTTTAAATATTGCTATCCAAGATAAAGTATCCCACACCAATCCAGTGCCAAATGACATGCAGGAATGATGTATTTTTGAAAGGCTGTTATTGTGTCAAATTTCATTTCTCTATAATGTACCTATATATTTTAATGTCACTTTGGATGCTTTCCTAATGTGAGTCAAACCTTTCGAGCTCTAATAAACTAATAAATATCAAGGAATGCTAGAAGTGTGCAGCTACCCAGGACAGCAGCACTGCCTCCTCTTTGGCAGTAGTTTTTGGTATCAAAAAGGGATTATTTTGAGTGGTACGTCATCAATTGTTCAGCCTGATAGGTCAATTCATTCTGGGCCATTTGCCATTGAATTCAGTGAGAATACGATTGGGGCCTACATGCTTTGAGGAAAAAACTACAGTTAACATTTTCAAATGTGGGTGTCTAAATCTAGGTGTAAGCTCCTAAATAAATGGTTGGATTTTCAGAGGTCCTGAGCATGCTTGGCTCACGGTGAATGTGATGGGCATTGTGGGTACCTAAGTCCTTTACTTATATGCTTAAATGTGGATTTGTGCTTAACTTTAAAGACACACAGGTTTGAAAATGTTGACCTGTAGCCTATGTTACAGTGGCAGCATGCACTGAATCTCACTGACATTAAATCCCCTACATTTTCCTTTATCAAAGATCCATTGTGATTATAATATGTAATATGGGCTAGAGCAGGGATCGGCAATGTTTGGCACGTGGCCCACCAGGGTAAGCCCCCTGGCAGGTCGGGCCGGTTTGTTTACCAGCTGCGTCTGCAGGTTCGCCCGATCGCGGCTTCAGCTGGCCGTGGTTCACCGCTCCAGGCCAGTGGGGGCTTCAGAAAGGGTGTCCAGCACATCCCTCAGCTCGCGCTGCTTCCCACAGCGCCCATTGGCCTGGAGCGCCGAATCGCGGCCAGTGGGAGCCGCGATCGGCCGAACCGGCGGACACGGCAGGTAAACAAACTGGCCTGGCCCGCCAGAGGGCTTACCCTGGTGGCCACGTGCCAAACATTGCCGATCCCTGCTCTAGCCCATATTACCACCCAGACAAACTGGACTGCTGTGATGAAAAGTTATTAAAACAAAAAATCACTACACATTAGGTTCTCCAGCCCCAGGGGGCCGGTGACTTACCCAGGCCAATGGATGCTCAGGACTTACACCAAAAACAATGCTGTAACCAATCCTTAGTAAACTATCTAAAGAGTTCTTAACTAAGAAGAGAAGTGTGCCTTATTAAACCTTATTAAGAGGTTAAGGCAGATAAAACACATTACAGTTGGATCTGAGTATGTAGTAGGGATGTTAAATCTGCTAGTTTTCTATAAGTCTTTCCGGGTTGCCCAAGTAGTTCTGGGGACCTCAGTCCTTTTTGTTCAAAACTTCCCTGTCAGAATTCACAGTCCAGAGATGGGGTAGGAAAGAGGTGGCCAGGGACCTTTGTTCTCCATTTTTATACCTTGACCCGTTTTGATGGAAAAATCCTGGCTGTGTTATAGGTCGGGTGGTTCCATGGTGTACGTGCTCTGTCATCCACCCTTCATCTGAATTGCAGATTCTAGCTTTCACCTTTGCCTACCTGCTGTCTGAGGTGTCTTTGGGGATGATGTGCAGATGCCCTTGTTTACAACGCCTTTGTTATTTCTAAAGAACTAACCTATGGGTGTTTCTCAGACCCATAATATGTTTGAGTTACAAACATATAGCAACATTTCATGTTTTCCACACACGTTGATATACACATTGTAACAAGCAGATTACAGTTTTTTTCAGTGATACCTCACAAGGCATACTTTGCAAGATAAATCACAATTTTGTACAAGTGGTGAGCATATTAGTGTCGATGGTCACCTTCCCCTTTAGATTGCATCACACCCACGATCCAAATTACTTCAGATTTTTCAAGCTTGTTTAGAGTCAGTATTATTAGCACAGGGCCTAGTTCTGCCACCATTATTCACAATGAGTAGTTCTTTACTCCATGAATGAGGCCCATTTGAATCACGATGTCTACGGCTGAGGACAAGTAACACCTCTTCGCCCCAGACTGAACTTTCTTGTATGCACTCATAGAATCCCTGTACCAAAAAGATACAATTTTCAAACTCTAGGAGAGGTCTCAGGCATCTCCTCTCCACTCTGTACCCTACTTACTCCATCACCTGGAGAACACTAAACCACTATGGCCACTACACATTAGGGTTCTGCCAAAAGTTGCTAATCCCTGGGCTAGAGGGTGTAAGGGGACTGACTGCCTGTGCCTCCATATTAACCTAGTATAGCAATCCAGGAGCACACATTTGTTACTGGTTTGGTTAAATCGGATTATAGAATAAACCACCAGCGTGGAAGTGTCTGCCCAGTTTTTGTCAGTCTGACATGAAGAAACAACAAAGGGACAAAGAGGGTCTAAGTAGAAAGCAGCCCTCCTGGAATAGCTGATAATAGCTGTCAGTGACTGATCAGCTCCCTGGCTGGAAAGGGAAATTAGCTATGCCTCAACCAGAAAGGGCACTATAAAAATCCCTAGGAATTGTCTAGAAATAAAGTAGCTCTGGTATTGATAACAGGCATTAAATTAGAGATGATGCGTCGGTCAAAAGGAATGACTCAAATTGTGGCAGTTTCCATCCAGATCCAGTGATAAGGTTGAGCCTACGGCCAGCACTAAGGGAGCTTCTATTGATACTGTGGGCAAAACCCAGAGACACTTACTTCCAGGAAAACAGGTGCCAGCCATCCAATATGACATCTGTCCATTGGCTGAAGTCCTCCAATATAAGAGCTCCAACGAGAGCTCAAAGAATTCAAGTGCAAAATCCCTAGTCTAACCGAGGCACTACAACACAAGAAACAAATAGTTGGAACTGCAGCAGGCTCATTTGCAATATCTACTATCGAGAAAGACATCTCCACAGTTAACCATACTGTGCATTGCAAGTTAAATGAAAATATTGCTGCTTCTCCTCCACCTCTTCATTCTGCTCGAAGCTGATGGATCCCTAAGTACCCAGAAGATAGCAGTTGTGCCAAACAGGCTGACGGGATCATGCAGTTGGGTCTCAGTAATACATCTCAGATCTGTTTGGCCCTCCCACCCCCACTGATAAAACTGTCAAATGCATCAGCCTTATTTAAAACAGATCTAGCATTTCCCATCCAAAACCTCATTCAGAAGAAATCTGAATTACCTGTTCCCCCTAAGCTGTGAGACTATTTCCCAACCGGAGCCAAAGAAGCCTAAGATGAAGTAACTTGTGTCATTCCTAGCATTCCCTATGTGCACTCAGCCAACCAAGTATCTTCAAACTCACTAGCTCGGCTCCTTGTTTGGTTTCATCTGTCCCATAAACTCCCCTTATGTAGCCAGTTCCCAGTTCGTACAAACAAAAGACCACACATAACAAAAAAAGGCAGACACAGAAATGTTTTATATTTCACTATGCATTTAAAATGAATTGTAGTGCATACAAACTCCTGTTTAGTAGATGGATTTCTTATTGTGAGAAATTTCTCAAGTTACACAGGGGAGTGCTACGTGTGTAAACTCATTGATTAGACTACCAGAAGCAGTGTCTGAAAAGACCTGAATGGTAGTTTTCTTAATTTTCTTTTGTACAGTTTAAAGCAAATCTGCAGCACATAAAAACTCCAGAACATATAGATATAGATGTACTGTCAAGTATGACTGTGTATTCTTGGTCTAAGTAAAGTTATAAGAATCCTGTGTTAACAGCTCACTTTTTCTATAAGATTTTGATCACACTTAGTGCACATGTCACTCCAAACTGAAGTGACACAGAATATAAAATAAGTCTAGCATGACTTATAGGAGATGTACCAGTTTTAGTCAGCACTTGTAACTCAAGTTCTGGGGGTCACAACCTGTTCTCAACTGACTTATTTACTTCCTGTTTACTGATGGAGGAGGTCAAATTTCAAAACTACTGAACAGAGCAGTATCCGTTTAATAGGGTAGACCTTCAATGATGGGGAGAAAAAAAATCACTCTGTGAATAATGTGTAAACTGATTAATAAGATTCTTCTCAGAGGAAAATCAGAAATCCGCAAATGCCTTTTCTACTTCATGTTCCTTTCCTATTACAAAGTGAATTTATTTTCAGACAATGCACATTAAAAGCTAGGAAGACTATTCTTCAAAGTCTTTACCACTGCACTCTCCCCCTCCCCTTTTTATTCACGTATGTTGCCTTCAGTGAGAAGGCAGACACAGTATTCCCAGGGAAGATGACAGCCCTGGTTATCTGTGGATTGATTTGCAGGGCACAATAAAAAAATTACTTGCACAGTATGTTAGGTTCCTAGTCAACAAAAACTAGTTTTGTCTCCTGCTGCACAGAGGCAATGAGAAATCATCCTGATCAGTAAGCCACACATGATTTTTGATGAATCAAGCTGTAAGTGACGTGCTTGATCCCTGTTGGCCAAAGATTAGAACCTTAATGTTCTCCCACATTCAACATGCTACGGTGATAACTGAATGCCCCGAGCCTTTGGTTCATTGGGGACATTTTTTGCTGCTCCCTCAGAGCAAACAAGCCCTAAAACTGGTGGATCTGGCCACAAAAGGATTCCTCGTGCACAGGGAAATCTTTGGTGATAGAGAGCTGTCATGGTACCTCCTATGATACACCAGTGCTGGGAGTTAGCAGGGTTCTTCAATGCCCTGGTGATCCCTGCCTGACAGAATGCTCCCTGGTGGGCCTTTGGCAGCTGGCACTTTAGCTTTTACCTTTAAATTCACCCACTCCTCCTCCCACTCTCATGCATCTTGAATCATGTGATCCAGTCAGCTCTTACAGATTTACTTTTGTTTTGGAATTTCAGTTGCAAAAATGTGTCAATTGTATGTGGCATATGAGGACACAGTACTGTTATAATAATGAATTTGCTTGAATGGCTCCGTCTGTTACAATTTCTATCCCTGAGCCGTTGCTTAATAATTTAACATAAATGTTAGCTGCTTCTGGTTTCAGAGTACCTTTTTTCATTTGCTTTTTCGTTTGCTGCAATAATATCAGACAACCTTTTTGGCTTATAAATATATTACATTACATGACAGCAACAATTTTATAGTGTATAGTCAATGCAGGTCTTTTAACATGCTGCTGGGGTCCTATAACTAACTACAAACAGAAAAAGCTTCAAAAACAGACTCCAATGAGAAACTGCTGACCTTGAATTAATATGCAAACTAGATATCATTAACTTGGGTTTGAATAGAGACTGGGAGTGGCTGGTCATTACACATATTGAATCTATTTCCCTATGTTAAGTATCCTCACGCCTTCTCGTCAACTGTCTAAATGGGCCATGTTGATTTTCACTACAAAAGTTTTTTTCTCCTGTTGATAATAGCTCATCTTAATTAATTAGCCTCTTACAGTTTGTATGGCAACTTCCACCTTCTCTGTATATATATATATATATATATCTTCTTACTATATGTTCCATTCTATGCATACAATGAAGTGGGCTGTAGCCCACGAAAGCTTATGCTCTAATAAATTTGTTAGTCTCTAAGGTGCCACAAGTACTCCTGTTCTTTTTACACCCACTATGTTCGTGATCTACCAGATCTCTTCAGCTATCTGTCTGATATGCTGGACATGGCCCAACTTGATTATCATACACATTGTAAGGAGAGTGATCACTTTAGGTAAGCTATTACCAGCAGGAGAGTGGGGTGGGAGGAGGTATTTTTTCATGCTTTGTGTGTATATAAAAAGATCTTCTACACTTTCCACAGTATGCATCCGATGAAGTGAGCTGTAGCTCACGAAAGCTTATGCTCAGATAAATTGTTTAGTCTCTAAGGTGCCACAAGTACTCCTTTTCTTTTTGCGAATACAGACTAACACGGCTGTTACTCTGAAACCTGTCTGATGAATAAAGCTCATAAGAGTGGGAATCTGGTACTTGTGTCTACCTTTAACTTGTTTAAGTTCAGCTCTAGACACATTTAGGCCCTGATCCTGTGATCCGATCTGCATGAAGACTCTTATGCCTGTGCTCTGCATGGATACAGGGGTTGGCCCATTCAGAATGGGTTGCAGGATATGTGTCTTAGATTTCATCACTAGCTGTATTTTGTTCAAACTTTTCACTAACTATGGACTCCAGAATTCCTGCCACTTAGCCTGCTAGCAAGGATTTTCTTCACCTTCTGTCCTTTAAAGGTATGGTGTTGCAAGAGACAGGGTCAGGTCCTTTGATACCATAGTCATGAGTGTGATATTGATAGAAAATAATAGATTTGTTGTTTCCTCTGTGATAATATTGATGGGTTCCAATCTGAACCATGAAAAGCACAGTGATAGTCACCCTACTTATAAATGCTTCTATAATCATACATTATTAGGAATAAAATATTTTTAATGATATGTCTTGGGGGAATGTGGGAAAACTGATTGCAGAGTGGGATGTTTGACAGGGTTTGGCTCCCGTGTATAAACTCCTTGCTCAAACTGCTACACAGGGGCAGATTTTCCTCTGTATTATTCACTCAAGTATTGTATCTACCCTGCTGTACTCTGAAACAAATCTGACAAGAGTGTATCAACTGCAGTACATAGAGACTAAATTACACTGTCAATCCTAAAAGCAACTACTTCGAGGTGAGACTTCATAGATAGGGCAGTGTGCACAAGAGACTTTTTCAAAAGATTTCATTGCCCTGGCATAGAAAAGTGCAGCTTATCAGTGCTCCTATGTGTGTGTAACTAGTCCTTTGGAAAATCTGTCCCATAGTCTCCTTTCTTTGTATTAAACATGAGTGAAGAAAAGTGGGTTATATTCTTTTTTTGATAAAAGCCATAGAATATTGAGCTTTTTAGAAAGATCCTTTCATTGTTAGTAATGCTGGCTATAATCATAAAGATATGCACAGGGGAAGCACTTGCTCCAGCCAAAACTAGTACAGAATGGCAAAGTTTGCTAAAACTGTCCACTTGAGGCCTATCCACTCCCCCCTCAATAACAAAAGTGCACAATCTTTTCTGTAGTTTGAAGTTTGCCATCATCAAAGAGCCCTCACAGCATCATAGGCAGAAGCTGATCTCTGTTGGCAAGTTTATCACTTTCTTTAATATTTCATAGATCTTATAGTTTTGCAGTGTTTTGAGGGCAGTGTTAGCCTACTTGACAGATTTCAAGAACCAGCAAGATTATGTCTCTAATCTATTTTGTAGGTTGTTTGTTGTTTCTCAGACTTCCACAGGGAAGGAGATATGAGTTTAGAGGATGTCCTTGGGACAACCATTTTAAAATCTTAAGGGCATATCTTCACCTGGTCTAAATTGTCATAGCTGCATTGAAGTCAATGGAGCTATGAAATGAGGATCTGTCTCTTGGAAACTTTCAAGAGAAAGCCACTCTATAGAAACATTGCCACTGTGAATAAGAGATATTTTAGTCTCCCTTATTCATACAAGCCTTTCTCTCTCTCTCTCTCTCTCTCTCTCTCTCTCTCTCTCTCTCTCTCTCTCCCCTTTGATTTCCACCAAAGGTGCCAGTTAACTTACAAGTAGAGGGCATTGGACATTTTTATTCCCCAAAATAAAATTTTTACAAATACAAATAAAAGTGTTCTCCTAACATTTGAAGCTAGTTGTTGGCTAATGGCCTGAATCATCTCTGGATCTCTCTTATAAAGGGGTCTGGCTGAAAATTTTCCAGTGAAAATTTTTTCCACAAAAGAAATTGGGGTTTTGACTAAATTTTTTGTTGTTGTTGTTGCAAGTGTCTATTTTCTTCTGAAATTTTATATTTTTTATTAGAAAATTAGAAACTCCCCAACTGAATGTTTTTAGCTGAAAACTGAAAGATTTTGTGGTTTTGGCAGGTTAAAAATGTTTTGGTTTTCAAAAGTTTCCAGATGAAAATCTTTTGGTTTGCAACTGAGAAGTTTTGGATTTTGGTAATTTGAGGGTTTTCATTTTTTTGACAAAAAGTAAAAAAAAATTCTACTTAAAATTTTGATGAAAACAAAATATTCTTCCATAGGACTGTTATTGCATAATTGTACATGAAGAGGGTTTTATGTCACCCTCAGAAACTTCTTGTACTAGTCATTATTAAAGACAGCTTAGCAAAGTAGGTGGATCAGTGAGCTGATCAGGTATGGCATTTCCTCTGTCCCTAAGATTTCCCTTAAAAGGAATGCAAATGTGTTATTCTTCTATAGCTCCTTCTGTATGAGGAATGAAAGAATATTGCAAACATTAGTAAATTAAGCCTTACAAAATGGGAAATAGTAGTATCCCCGTATTACAGATGAGAAAATTGAATAACAAGAGGGCAAGTTACTTGGCTGAGGGCTACACAGGACATATGAGTCAAAGACAGGAACAGAACTCAGTTCTCACTCTTTGTTCTGAGTGTTAATCATAAGACGTTCCTTCGTCAGCACCTTTTTATGACAAGAATAAGCTCTCTTGTAAGCATTTTAAAGCACACAGGGCTATTTTTAAATTCCTTGCTTTTTCATAGAATAATGTAGTGTTAAACATAATGTTACCTTTTTATTCTTGCATTGTTATAGAAAGATTTTACAGCCCTTGTTGTTGGCCTATATTTAGCCCTTTTCATTCAAGAATGAAATCTTTTTAGGTCTGCTAAGATAAGTAATTTTATAATCCTTCATAGACTTGTTGCAAACTGCGTCAGTTGACTCAAATCTCTTCTCAATCTATTCATTGAAATATTTTGTTCAATTTGAAGACTTCACATCAGGCATATTCTCCTTTTGATGTGAACTCACAACTCTTATTAATGCTAATGGAAATTAGAATAGGCCTGATAGAGAGAGACTATTGTGAAGAACTACAAGAAAAAAATCTTGTATTTTGACTAAGGAAGATAAAGATGCCTGTAAATTTGTCTTTCTGTTTGTGGGGGGATATTTTCCCTCTGTGAATTAGTTTTTCTATTTTGTTAGGTCAGGAAGACTTGGAAACAAATTAAGAAAGAAAAAAAAAGAGAGAAAGGGGGAGAGAGAGTTGAAATTCGTTTCTCCAGTTGTCATAAATGTTAGTAGTGCATTATTAGCACAAACAACAAAACATGAAATCTGATCTTTCCATTGCTTTTGCTAGCTTCTATTATTTTGAATTAAAGGGTATTGAACAAGAGGCTAGTAGGAATCATCAGTATCTCTCACCTTTCTTCTACTTATTGCTTGCACTGATTTCTGGAATAAGTACTAATGGGCTACTTGATAAATATGAACTTTATTATGATTTTACTGTTCATTAATGGCCTGCTTGGTTCCAATGATAACATGTCAGTTTTTCCAATAACAAAACGTTCTTGATGTACCTTAAATATCTGGCATTGCATTTAAATATACTGAGTGTGGGTATGCATACACTGCAATCACGAGGTGGGATTGCAGCTCATGCGACAAACCAGTTAGGTGTAAAATCTAGCTTGCTTGAGTAGCAGAGTAGTAAAACCCATGGTAGTATGGTCTTCCCTGACCCCTGGGTAATCCACTGGGTGGCTAGTCCATGCTGCTGCAGCTGCATTGCTTCAGTGCCTGAATTAGCTAGATTAAAGCTAGTTTGGGTATGTTTATAGGAGTGCCAGTCATACCCCTCAATTGCATGTAGACATACCCTGTGTAAATCAGGAGTTAGTTTGTTTCATTTACTTTCTACAAAGTCAGATATACACAGATTAAATGATACAGGTGCATGGTGCTGTGGAATGTGCGTATACTCCTGTACTTTGAATCAAGGAATTTGGGTAGCACTGAGCTGTTTTCAAAGATTAGGTAAAATTTTTCAAAAGTGATGAATGATTGGGGTGCCTCCTTTTTGTGGTGCCCAGCTGGAGGCCCCTGAAAGTAGAGAGCGCCAACTCTCAGAAATCTGCTCTGTTTAGGCTGTCTCAAGTTGAGTGTTCAAAATCAGTTGTCACTTTTGAAAAGCTTGGCCTGCATAACTACAGAAAAAAATAGGGTAAAATACAGTTTGTACTGACTTTGCTAGTGCTTTTTATGTAGTCTGTTGTAAAACTAGGCAAATATCTAGATGAGTTGATGTACTGCCTGGAAGACCTCTGTGTATCCTCACAGTGTTGAGAACCATTGTTCCAGTGCTTAACTACCCTTATAATTCAGAAGATTTTCCTAATGTACAACCTATATCTCTCTTGCTGCAATTTAAGCCCATTACTTCTTATTCTGTCCTCAGTGTTTAAGGAGAACAATCCTTCACCCTCCTTTTTATAACAATCTTTTATATACTTGAACACTGTTATCATGTTCTCCCCCTCTAGTCTTCTCTAGACTAAACAACCCCCCCACTTTTTTCCAATGTTTCCTTGTAGGTCATGTTTTCTAGACTTTTTTCATCATTTTTGTTGCTTTCTTCTGGACTTTCTCCAATTTGCCCCCATCTTTTCCAAAGTGTGGTGCCCAGAACTGGACACAGTACTCCAGTTGAGGCTTTATCAATGCTGAGTAGAGTGGAAGAATTACTTCTTGTGTCTTGCTTATAACACTCCTGCTAATACAGTCCATAATAGTGTTTGCTTTTTTAGTAACAGTATTACATTGTTGACTCATATTTAGTTAGTGATTCACTATAACCGCCAGCTCCGTTTCTGCAGTACTCCTTCCTAGGCAGTCATTTCCCATTTTGTGTTTATGCAATTGATAATTCCTTCCTAAGTGTAGTATTTTGCATTTGTCCTTATTGAACTTCATCCTGTTTATTCAGACCATTTCTCCAGTTTGTCAAGCTCATTTTGAATTCTAACTCTACACACAACGTGCTTGCAAGTCCTCCCAGCTTGCTATCATCTGCAAATTTTATAAGTGAACTATCTTTGCCATTTATCAGATGGCTAGCCATGTTAGTGTGTATCCACAAAAACAACGAGGAGTCCGGTGACACCTTAAAGACTAACAGATTTATTTGGGCATAAGCTTTCGTGGGTAAAAAACCCACTTTTTCATTGAGTGAAAATTACAGATATAGGCATATATATATGTTGGCACATGAAGAGAAGGGAGTCACCTTACAAGTGGAGAACCAATGTTGAAGGCCAATTTAGTCAGGGTGGATAATTGATGAAGAGGTGTCAATACCAAGAGAGGGAAAATTGCTTTTGTAGTTAGCCAGCCACTCCCAGTCCCTATTCAAGCCCAAATTGATTGTGTTAAGTTTACAAATGAATTATAGCTCCGCAGTTTCTCTTTGAAGTCTGTTTTTGAAGATTTTTTGTTAAAAGTATGGCTACTTTTAAATCTGTTATTGAGTGTCCAGGGAGATTGTCCCCTGAATAGATATGTGGACACAGTTGGCAATGGGCTTTGTTGCAAGGATAGGTTCCTGGGTTAGTGGTTCTGTTGTGTGGTTGCTGGTGAGTATTTGTTTCAGGTTGGGGGTCTGTCTGTAAGCAAGGACTGGCCTGTCTCCCAAGATGTGTGAGAGTGATGGGTCGTCCTTCAGGATAGGTTGTAGATCCTAGATGATGCGTTGGAGAGGTTTTAGTTGGGGGCTGAAGGTGATGGCTAGTGGCCTTCTGTTATTTTCTTTGTTGGGCCTGTCCTGTAGTAGGTGACTTCTGGGTACTCTCCTACCTCTGTCAATCTGTTTCTTCACTTCAGCAGGTGGGTATTGTAGTTGTAAGAATGCTTGATAGAGATCTTGTAGGTGTTTGTCTCTGTCTGAGGGTTGGAGCAAATGCGGTTGTATCGTAGAGCTTGGCTGTAGACAATGGATCGTGTGGTGTGGTCTGGGTGAAAGCTGGAGGCATGTAGCTAGGAATAGCGGTCAGTCGGTTTCTGGTATAGGGTGGTGTTTATGTGACCATCACTTATTAGCACCATAGTGTCCAGGAAGTGGATCTCTTGTGTGGACTGGTCCAGGCTGAGGTTGATGGTGGGATGGAAATTGTTGAAATCATGGTGGAATTCCTCAAGGGCTTCTTTTCCATGGGTCCAGATGATGAAGATGTCGTCAATGTAGTGCAAGTAGAGTAGGGGCATTAGGGGATGAGAGCTGAGGAAGTGTTGTTCTAAGTCAGCATAAAAATGTTGGCATACACCCCCCACTGTTCCTCAGATGTTCTTGTCAACTGCTGGAAATGGCCCACCTTGATTATCACTACAAAAGGTTTTCCCTCCCTTCGCCCCCCCCCCCACGCTCTCCTGCTGGTAATAGCTCACCTTACTTGATCACTCTCCTTACAGTGTGTATGATAACACCCATTGTTTCACGTTCTCTATGTATATAAATCTCCCCACTGTATTTTCCACTGAATGCATCCAATGAAGCGAGCTATAGCTCATGAAAGCTTATGATCAAATAAATTTGTTAGTCTCTAAGGTGCCACAAGTCCTCCTTTTCTTTTTTTGATAGTATAATGGAAATTCAGTTTAAACTATGGATATGCACACATTGTTTAAGCCACCAGCCTCTTTCATAGATGCAAAATATTCTGTTATTAGGAAACAATAGACCAAGTAATGTAGGCAAAACAAGCGGATACGTGGTAAAATCAGACCTGGGTTTTTAAAATTAGATGAAATAGATGTCTCATATTTGGCCAGATATTGATCTTTTTTGTTGTGGGTCTCTGTGTCTTGTTCCTTGATTATATAAGCTGAACTAATTGATACAAATATGTTTGCTGTAAGTTAAATCAGAAAGCATTTTACAGCTAAGTTGCTGATAAGATACACAAGAGTCAGCGGGAATGGCAGCTTAATGACTTCCACTTTGATAACCCTGTTATTCTGCAGAGATATTTAATGACGGTACTTTGACTCCTGTCAGAGGCCAATTTAGCAGATTTATTAGTTTGAAGAGGTATGTTAAATAATTATGCAAAACCTTTCAGTACAGATTAATTAGAGGTTCAATGTAGGATTCCCTCCTCGCACTGATAGCAGCATGAGGAATCATACACTGTTTTGAACAAGTGTTAAAATTCCCAGCAAATTCTGTGAATTCATGGGTGAAGCAGTAAAAATATCTTGTATCTGTTAATTTTGTTCCCTCACTTAGCCCACTGCAATGGTGTGTCTAAGATTATGTAAGAGAAGGGAAACTTTACTTTAAAACAAGAACTTTTAATGAACATCCTGAAGATCAGAGTTTGATTGCAAAGTCTAGTCTTCCATTTAGATTCCATATTTTCTGCTTCTTTGTCGTGTCCTTTGATGACTTGAGGGAAAAAGTTAGGGGAAACTAGGCATGAGCTTCTCTAGTCTCAGAGGTTTCAACCCTGTGGTCTTTTGCTTGAGAATTTGGCCTCTTGTTTGCTAGATATTGAGCTGAGTTTGGTAACAAGAACCATCTGTTTAAATCCTGAGGGCAAACAAAGGAGTACTATGGGGGGGAGGGATAGCTCAGTGGTTTGAGCATTGGCCTGCTAAACCTAGGGTTGTGAGTTCAATCCTTGAGAGGGCCATTTAGGGATCTGGGGCAAAAATTGGGGATTGGTCCTGCTTTGAGCAGGGGGTTGGACTAGATGATCTCCTGAGGTCCCTTCCAACCCTGATATTCTATGATTCTAGTTACTATTGCTACATTTTGGTGTAGCGTAGTTAACTCTGCATTCACAACAAGGGTGTGGTTTAGCTTGTCCTGTGTACTACTGGCTCATTCCTACACAACCAAGCAGCTAAGAGGGTCACTGAGGTAGGGGAAAAGGGTGTGCTGCTCCATATACTGTACTTGAATAAAGTCTAGTGGGGTAGGTGTAGAGGGTCCCAAAGGATTCTCCTTCCTGAGATACAGAAAATCATGAAACATACAGGAACAGAACTATTCCCAGTGGGAGGCCACTCAGAAAATAACTACTGCAGCTCAGCTGTATTTACCTCTGTGAACCCCAATCAATGGGAGACAAGCATTTCTTTGAGACATAGGGCACAGCATAAATTGTTGCCAATATCAATGAGCCCAAGTGACCATTCACAGTCAGGGCCACTGCCTGCAACCATTGTCCATTCTGACTATGAATATAGTCTTCAGACTCAACACGGTAATTTAGTCCATTTCAAACAAGGAATTTATCAAAAGTGTGCAACTGTAATTGCTTCCTACAGACACGAGCGGAGTGGCAGGAGAACCACAAAATCACTGAATGAGGGCAACCTGTATCACTGCCAATTTCTGCCATGGCCAGCCCCATTGTACAATGGTTTTTGGTGCACATGGAGTTTTGTCCATTATGTAAGGGAACTGTTGCCCCCTTACTAACATTCAGTGGGGGTGTTTTAGTTGCTAGTTCCCAGTACTCAAAGGGGAAGGGTCAATGGGGAATCAGGACCCTGAGACTGACAGCCCCAGAAACAATGGGGAGAGGCCAATGCTCCAGGTCAGCCTGAATGACGGGGCGGGCAGGCTAATCAGGGAGTCAAAAGGCCAGGGAGGCCCCGTCCTCCATGTGAACTGGAATTGCCTGGGTCAGACAGAGTGGGGCCGAGCTAAGGAGAAAGCGGGGGCCCAAGCTGAGCTGGGGAGCAGCCCAGAGATAGCAGACCCCTGTGCTGGGAGCAGAGGTGAAGCCCCAAAGCCAGAGGCACAGTCCAGAGAGAGCAGACTTGCCCTGGGAGGAGAGCTGTAGCAACCAGAGCCAGAGGGTCCAGAAAAGCAGCCCACGAAGCAGGTCAGTGCTGGGAGCAGAGTCACAGAAGCCCTGTAGAGCAGAGCTGCAGCAACCAGAGCCAGAGGGGCCAGAGAAGCAGCCCAGGGAGCTGGAGGCAGAGCAGCAGCCGTGCTGAGGCAGAGTGGAGCTGGGGCTGGGGCTGGAGCAGTCTGGGGCCGGGTGTCATGAGCAGCTGGGGAGAGCGAGGGGGGACCCTGAGTAGTGGGCCCAACACAGGGAGACGCCTCAGCCAGGAGGCTCTGCAGGCCAGACTCGAAGGGGGATTGGTAACGCCAACAGGGCAGGGACGACGCTGGGAAGAAGGGCCTTGCCACCTAGAGCCTGTGGCCACCACCAGAGCGAGTGGCCAACCCACAGCATCCCTGCAGCAAAGCCAGGGTCTGAGAAGAAGGCCTGGGACTTACAAGGAACAGACTGTGAACTGTCCTGACATTCCAGAGACAGTGTTTGTGATGTTCCCTGCCACAGAGTGGGGTGATGTGTTTCCTTTAACCTTTCCCATTTCCCCTTATTATTTTTAAAATTAATTGTTGATTAAATAACTTGCATTTGCTTCAAATTGTATGTAATAATCACTGGGTCAGAAAAGTGCCCAGTGCAGAGAGAGTACTCCGGAGTAGGGACACCCTAGCCCCTGTCTTAGGTGACCACAGCAGTGTTGGGGTCGAGCCCCCCAGGAATCCTGGGCCCAGCCTTGTTGGGATTACAAGGACTCTGCTAGATGGGAGAGTGGAAGGGGAGCCCTCAAGGGCAGGGAGGCCACTGGGTAAAGGAAGTGGGAGCGAGGACTCAGATCCTTTCGCTAGCCCACTTCACTGGGGTAGTGCAGAAGCCAGGAAAGTTCCCCACAATAGCAGGATTGTTCCCCCGCTTACAATTAGGAGTACCTAGAAGGTACTTTATTTGGGTATGAGATGTATGTTGCTCTTGCACCTTCATTGATTCTTAAATGTAGTCCGTATTTTTAACGTGTTACTCCTCCCTGATCACCATTTGGGAAGTCAGCATTTCCACCAGCAGCTATGCAAGCATCTGCTCCAACAACTGTTTCTGCCTCTGCATACCAGCTCTTGCTGCTGTTGCAGAATGGCTGCCTGCACAACTATGTATTAGGCTTGATTGTGCAGGAGGTCCTGAATTGTCCATGAATTCATACTGCAGAGACAGAGTTAGCTGATTTGCTTGTAGCACTGGCAGCTTACCCAAGAGCAGAAATTGGTATTGAAGAAATTTTGAATACAAGAATAAAGGCATTTTATTAATTTTTTTGAATATGGTGTAGCCACGGGGCAACATTTCATTGTATACAGAATAGTAATGATGTTACTTTAACTAGCCTTAAATAGCATTTCATCTGAAAAAAATATTGCAAAGTGCTATGAGAGCAATACATTTTTCATTTAAAAAGTTTTCCTCTATAAAAAGTAACTTAAAATAGTTTAATCAGATTAATCTAGGGCCTTTACGAGGAAAAAGATATGGTTTTAAAAAGGTATTAGCTAACACCTGTTAAATACATGTGTTAACATCAGGTAGAAAAGGCAATTGTAGTTTTAATGCATGTTAACTGGTCAAGATGAACCTGAGGTTCTACCTTAAGCTTTAACTTGACCAATTTAGCACCTTAAAAAGGCACTGTGCCTTGTTTACCTTAGACTTTTAAAACATGTTAGCGTTTGTTAGCTAACATACCAACGTCACCCCTTTAAATTCTAGTCTAGACAAGGCCAATCATGTCTTGTTAACCCCTTGCAAACAGGGACTCAGAGGTTGGATTGGATATAGAGAAGAGACTGATTAGGAGCACTAATAGGGGGCATTCAATGTAACTGAGCCTCTGTGAAGAGAATAGATAAAATGAGTCTAAGAAATTACTAAATTTAAAGGAGAACAGTAAACAAAAGGATCTGAATTTAGAGAAGTACGAGTGAACAGTGAGAAGGAATGCATACAAAATGAAAGCAAGCCGAAGGCACAACTCATGGAACAGGTCAATGGTTATCTATCTGAAAGAGACAGAAAAGGTATTGGAGTGAAATGATACAAAGAAATGCATTGGTACTTTTGCCAAGCATACAGTGCAGAGGGACAATCAAAGCAGCAGCGACTGCAGTATCATGTATTTCGGATGTTAGGTGTGACATTCTGAGAGGCACAGCACAGAACTCTCAGGGGTGAGGCGGCTTTTAGCTTCATTTGTGCCCTCTCAGTCCTGGGATGCTCCAGCTCCTCTGGCATAATTTAGATAAACATAGAGGCCTAAATTACAAAAACTGCCTGGGATTGCCCTGGGGTTGCCCTGCTGCCCAGAATCTCTGCAGTGCTGTGTCTTGTGGCCCACCTGTGACATGCCCTTTCCATCCCCAGTCCTGCCTCCAGCTTGCTCCCTATGCCAGGGCTTGTGACACGAGCCTTGGGATGCAGCTTTCATGGCTGTCTGCCACAGTGCCTGCACTGGGGGAAATCCCTCATGGTCAGAACTGGGGCTTCTAGGACACCTCTTGCTGCTCTGGAGTTTTATGTGGTGAAAATGGGCAGGAGCAGGGGTGAGGGGCTCACCCAAAATGTGTGAATAAACTGAAAACATTTTTAGTATCAGAGGGGTAGCCGTGTTAGTCTGTATCCACAAAAACGAGGAGTCTGGTGGCTCCTTAAAGACTAGCAGATTTATTTGGGCATAAGCTTTCATGGGTAAAAAACCCACTTCTTCAGATGCATGGACAAGAAGTGGGGTTTTTTTTTACCCACGAAAGCGTATGCCCAAATAAATCTGTTAGTCTTTAAGTTGCCACCGGACTCCTTGTTGATTTTGTGAAAACATTTTGAAACATTCAATCACCCCACCCCCCCATTTCTTTGAGGAAAGCTAAGAAAATCTAAGCACAATGTCCTTTGGGTTATCAAATTACATTGTTTTAATTTATTTAATGCCTGTTAAACCATTTATGTAAATACTGTTTGAACTGAAGTACAACCACAATTTTAAGTTATGCACCAATGTGGACACAAGAATAAATGGATATAAACTGGCCATCAACAAGTTTAGGTTTGAAATTAGATGACGTTTTCTTACCATCAGAGGAGTGAAGTTCTGGAACAGCTTTCCATGGGGAGCAGTGGGGCAAAAGTCCTAACTGGCTTCTAGACTGAGCTTGATAAGTTTATGGAGGGGATGGTATGAGGAGACTGCCTAGAATCTGCCAATCTGTGACGGCTAGCAGCAAATATCTCCAATGCCTGGTGATGGGACACTAGATGGGGAAGGTGCTGAGGTACTACAGAGAATTCTTTCCCAGGTGTCTGGCTGCTGAGTCTTGCCCATGTGCTCAGAATCTAACTGATCTCTGTATGTGGGGTTGGGAAGGAATTTCCCCCCGGTCAGATTGGCAGAGACCCTTGGGGTTTTTCGCCTTTCTCTGCAGCATGGGGCTTGGGTCACTTGCAGGTTTAAACTAGTGTAAATGGTGGATTCTCTGTAACTTGGAGTCTTTAAATCAAGATTGGAGGACCTCAGTAACTCAGCCAGAGATTATGGGTCTACTATGTGGGTGGGTGGGTGCAGTTTTGTGGCCTCCAATGTTCAGGAGGTCAGACTAGCTGATCGTGATGGTCCCTTCTGGTCTTAAAGCCTGTGAGTTTATTTGTAGTCTCCTGTCCCATGTATTTAAGGCCAGTTCCTCAGTTGGTGTAAATCATGGTAGCTTCACTTACTTAATTGGAGCAACAATGATTTACCCCAGCTGAGAATCTGGTCCTAAATCCTCCATGGTACCACACTATATTGCTTAGTTTCTTTGTAACTTATTTCTAGGTTCCTCAGAAGTGTTAGACATTTGCAATATCACATCAAATCCTGTACTGGAGAAAATGTCATTTAAGTCTGAATCTCCTAAATGGTGGTATGTGTTTTCCTGTGTCCTTCTGAGCCCATAAAACCCTAAAAGAGTAGAAAAAAGAGAGTGGGCAGTAACCTCAGATGAGTTAGCCACGCTTGCTTACAGTTACAGTCCACAGCTTAAACTTATATCAACCAAGCAGAGAGGCCACATGACCTAGAATAAAATTAAAACATCAGTAACACCACTCTATTTTAAAGCTTTCAACATATTACACAAATATGCTTCTATTTCATTGCTTTTCTTGAGAGAAGCAATGTGAACAGTGGCATTAAAGAATATGAAAAGCTAATGTTTCAGCTACAAGGGCATTTTATTAGGCACTGCTCTTTTGCTGCCCATGCCATTAGCATATTAATGGCTGTGTATTTTAAGAACAGTAAAATAAGTGTCTCTGTACTGTATAAGATAATGTGAGAAATTAAAAACATTGGGTTCTCTGTCTCTCTCAGGTAGTGTGCAGTGTGTGACCTTATTTTGGGTCCGTAGCTATTAAAATATTCCCTCCTTGCAACATTTAAATTACCTTGAGTAACCCATCCTTACACAGAGCTATATTGCTAGCTTTCCAAATCATACAAATTACTCTGAAGTGAAAACCACAATGAAAATGTTCCAAAATCACATTCTTGGCCCAACACATTGTACCCATGGTTAATTGCCAGTTCCCTTTTCCTTGAGCTTTCAGGGTAATTTATAAAAATGTTGCTAGATGTCATACTGAACATTGGCACTAATGTTATTTCCTTCACATTCATTGCTAATCGCTACCAAGATAGTATCAGGAAGGAACAAATTAATGCCAATCTAGTAGCAATTCTATAGACTCATTCTCCACCTTAAGGAGAGGCCTGATATTATCGTTTGTATTTCTCTTGTAGTAAATATTATGATCCAAGAATTACATGAAGATATGCAGGAACCAAAAGAGATGGAAAACATTGCTATGTGATGTGCCACAGGGCCTTTTGTGCTACGATACTTCAAGGCCTTTGCTAATCATTTTAGGAATTTCTAAGGTGCCTAATACCTTGGTATTTAAGTGCCTGGGGCTTCTACAGCCAAGGGATATCTGTGCAAGACAACGTAAGAATAATGAAAATAACTGCTGGTTTGTGATAGATGTATCTGAGGGCAGGGACTTGTGAGGAAAAACAAAAATCCTTAAACGTCTGTAACGTGGCTCAGTGATGATAAAGGGCAGGACGCTGCTTTTGCTTGTACTTTTGCTTAGTAGTACAATACTCTGTGTGTGGCCCCATGAAAGAGAAAATCCTGGTCTGTGTGAATGAGAGTGTTGGAATCTTGTCCCAATCCTCTCTCAATATTCGAAAGGCGGGAAGCCAATATGGAGAGAAGCTGGGAGTGGTGGGATGAATTTAAAAATGGCTGTGTATCCAGGGAAACTTCCTGACAGTGAGATCTGCTAGGCTCAAAAGGAGGTGGTAGAATCCGTATTGCTTAGGCCAGGGGTGGGCAAACTTTTTGGCCTGAGGTCCACATCGGGTTTCTGAAACTGTATGGAGGGCCCGCATAGTGTATTAAATTGCTCCCCGTAGGAATGTGCTACTTATGGTGTATGACTTATGGCTGCCAGTCCTGGTGCTCTGAGTGGCATGGTAAGGGGGCGGGGAGCGGGAGGGGGTATTGGATAAGGGTCAGGAGATCCCAGGGGGCAGTCAGGGGACAGGGAGCAGCAGGCGGTTGGATGGGGTGGAGGTTGGGGGGGGGCGGTCAGGGAACAGGGGGCATTGGATAGGGCATGGGAGTCCTGGGGGGCCTGTCAGGGGGCAGGGGTGTGGACAGGGTTTGGGGCAGTTGGGACAGGGAGCAGGTGGGGTCCTGGGGTGGCATTTAGGGGCGGCAGGTCCCGGGAGGGGGCGGTCAGGGGACAAGGAGCAGGGAGGGTTGGATGGGTTGGGGGTTCTGAGGGAGGCAGTGAGGGGGCGGATAGGGGGCAGGGGCCGGGTGCCGGGCTGTTTAGGGAGGCACAGCCTTCCCTACATGGGTGTAGTGTATTAAATTGCTCCCTGTAGGAATGTGCTAATTACGGCATACCATAAGTAGCATATTCCTACAGGGAGCAATTTAATATACTACACCCACCAGCTGTCGCAGCCACACTGCCTGGCAGGAGCTTGCAGCCCCGCCACCCATAGTGCTGGTGGCATGGCGAGCTGAGGCTGCGGGGGAGAGGGGACAGCAGGCAAGGGGTCGGGGGCTAGCCTCCGCAGCTGAGAGCTCAAGGGCCGAGCAGGACGGTCCGCGGGCCGTAGTTTGCCCACCTCTGGCTTAGGCCATATAAAAGGAGACTGAATGATGCATGATAAAGAGCTATCTAGCATTGGCACAGGGCTGGAGAAAGGCTAGATGACTATAGAGAGATGCATCTCAAATTTCTATGGACCACACTGTGCTCAGGTGCCTCAGGGGTGCACAATAGAAAAGTTGGTGCAAGAAGCCTCCATCTTCACAAAACATGTGCACAGGAAATGCTCTGTCTTTACTCTGTGGAGTAAAGGGGCTGAAGAGGAGACTGATAGTGCTGGCTAGGTATATGGGAGTGGGGAGTATGCTGCAGCTCCTGATGGGTTGTAGCATTATCACATTCTCCATGAGCAGTGGAGAGCTGCGGGAAACATTTTGTCTCTGTTGTCCCTTCCAATATTTGGGCCTTGCTGGATTGTATGAGTCAGGTATATGCTTTAGTACAGTCCTGTTTATTTACATAGAATGTACACGAAGTCCTGTTTCCCTGAACATCATAGGAACAAACAACAACAGTAGGCAGTTTTCTTGCTCACAGTTTCCAAACCTGCTTTTCCAGCCAGTCCTGTGCCCCAAGGAGCTCTACATCTGCTCCCTCTCAGAGCAACTGTTTCTCGAGGATTTTGCTTACTTTCTCTTTGGGTTCCTGTTCCATTCTGCTTTTGAAACCTACACAGACAAACAGAGCTGCAACCAGTCAGTCAGTTCCAGGGGAAACCTCTTTTATTCTCCCTGAATTAGGTCTTGCGCAGGCCTTCCCATATGGCCCAGTGCCTTGGGTGGTGGCTTCTATTGCTTCAGCTATCTTACTCCATAAAGCTTAATTGCTTCCGTTTTTCCTGTATGAATGGATCAATGCCCATCAGCTTTAACAAGGTCTGTGACTGCCTATAGATCAAAATACATGCTTTGTGGCAGCCATTCACATTTTCCAGTGTAACAAACTCTCATGTGGGGTAGTTTAGGTTGGCACTGGTCCCTGTTTGGGACAGCGCTTATAGAGATGTAGTAGTTAGTGCTCTGGCATGTGTTCTTTTAGTTTTCCTAGAACAGGGGTTCTCAAACGCCATTGCACAATGACCCCCTTCTGACAACAAAAATTACTACATGATCCCAGGAGGCAGGACCGAATCCTGAGCCCGTCCAAGCACTGCCACCCCAGGCGGAGGATGGGAGCAAAGCCAAAGCTCTATCCCCACCACTCCAGGCGGGGTAGGAGGGGAAAAACCCAAGTGCTTCAGCCCCAACGGGGGGCCTGTAACCTGAGCCCCACCACTGAGGGCTGAGGCCCTCATGCTTTGGCCCCGAGCAGTGGGGCTCAGGCTTCAGCCCTGGCCCCAGCAAGTCTAATGCCAGCCATGGCGACTCCATTAGAACAGGGTCATGACCCACTTTGGGGGTCCTGACCCACTGTTTGAGAACCACTGTCCTAGAAGCATATTGGATGCTTCAGCCAGCCACAAAAGAATTTCTTTAGCAACACATTGTGATCGTGAAAGCCACAACCTAGCCCACAGCCTTTCTGAGCCATCTCCCTGTGATCACCTCTGATCCCAGTCTGACTAGCTGGCTGCACAATGCAGCAAGGTGGAACTTTTCGGGAGATGGTAAAATAAGTTAGGCTTACACTGGCACCAAAATGACAGGTTTCAGAGTAACAGCCGTGTTAGTCTGTATTCGCAAAAAGAAAAGGAGTACTTGTGGCACCTTAGAGACTAACCAATTTATTTGAGCATGAGCTTTCGTGAGCTACAGCTCACTTCAGCTGTAGCTCACGAAAGCTCATGCTCAAATAAATTGGTTAGTCTCTAAGGTGCCACAAGTACTCCTTTTCTTTTTACTGGCACCAAAGGTGCCCATACTTTTAGTAGCTGATTATTATTAGTCATTATCTACTGTGGCAGTGCCCAGAGACCTCAGTCAGGATTAGAGCCACATTGTGCTAAGTGCAATGCAAACACAGGGGGAAATGGTCCCTCTTACGTTAATAAATGTATAGCCATCCTCTTGGCGCACACAGGGGATTGACTAGTGTCCTCCATAACTAAAAGCACATGTCTCCACAGCTTCACCTATAGAGCCAGGCTCAGTATGTGGGGGCTGTCATAGGTGCTGACTCCGTGGGTGCTCCGGGACTGGAGCACTCACAGGGAAAAATTAGTGGGTGCTCTGCACCCACCGGCAGCCAAGCTCCCTGCTCTGCCCCACCTCCTCCTCACCTCCGCCTCCTCCCTTGAGCGTGCCACGTCTCTGCTCCTCCCTCCCTCCCTCCCAGCGCTTGCTGCAGCCAAACAGCTGTAGCAAGCGCTGGGAGGGAGGGGGAGGAGCGGGAACGTGGTATGCTCAGGGGAGGAGGCAGGGCCAGGGCGGGGATTTGGGGAAGGAGTCAATAGGGGCAGAGAGGGGGCGGAGTTGGGGCGGGGACTTTGGGGACGGGGGTGGAATGGGAGAGGAAAGGGGTGGGGTAGGGGTGGAGTCGGGGTGGGGCCAGGGGCAGAGGGGAGTCTAGCACCCACTGGTGCCAGAAGAAGTCGGCACCTATGGGGGCTGTTACAGACTCATTGTAACTTACACTCACTCCGGTGGGTCACACTTGCACTCTCAGAAAGGGTGTTTGCAGGGACCCCTTTACAATACAATTCCCATGCTTTGAAGCCAGACACATTTGATTCTATTCCTCTTCTCTCCACCCCCCCCGCACCTTTTATATGCATTACTGCTCCATGTAAAGCCACTTCCCCCAGAGGGTGAAGTGCGTGTTGCAAATGATTAGATTTATTTACAGATTTCTCTCTATCGGCACTGCATACAAATACAGAAACATGCCAGGGAAGAGCTGAGCTAGCCTTGAAAGAAGAATAAAATCAAAAGAAATGCCACCAAGAAGCAACACCTAAGCCTGATGGGAAATCCACCTCCTTACTCATCTCCCTGTACTTTTCACCTTCCTCCTGCACAGCATATTTCTCTTCCTCTCGAGTGTCACTGACCCTGCCATCTCTTGCTTGTCATCCACCTGCCGCCCTCAGCTGCTAACTACCTTTGTGCCCACGCTCATTTATATCCTCTCTCTTAACTGTTCACCCTCTTCTGGCTCTTTCTCCTCTAAATAAAAGCATGTTTTAGTTTCCTCAAACACTAACTGTGACCCCACCCATCTCTCTTGCTATTGTCATCTCTAAGTCATGAAGGATCAGTCATGAAGGATTAACTCCCCCCCGGGATAAGTGGCACATTAATCCTTGAGAAGTCTCATTGAAAGCCAATGAAACTACAAGGAGTAGGCACGCAACATGGGTGAGGGTATTGCAATCTGGTCCTTAGCTTGTAAATTCTTTGAGGTATGGAACATCCTTTCTAAGCACTATAGAACAAATACATATATTAATTATTATTATTACTAATCTTAGAAAACTAAAATTGGGCTGAATCATAAAATATAACTTCATCCCTATATAAGGCCATTAAATAGGTCATCTCTTTGCTCCAGCCTCTGTCTTTAAGAACTGAAGCAGCTAGTCAGGTCCACTCTAGTCAAGTACACTGTTTGATCTTCCATTCACTCCCTGGGAGGAACAGATGAACCTTTAGTTTTAACACTCAGTGCTTCAGTCCATTCCCCAGTCAATTCTAGGACTTTACTTCTGTCCCACAGCAATGATCCTTGATGTGGTTGATAGCTGGTTGAAAGCTGAAAAGCAGTGTTATTAAATATTCATTTTAATTCCATATCACTATTGCCTTTGTTACAACCTTTTATTTGGCATTCACAAACATTCAGGTGTGTTTTGTTCATACAAATTTTGCGGGAAAGGCTGTTCTTCATTAGAATAGCCATATTTGCATCAGAGCAAAGCATTTACATGTGAACAAGAATATTTGTTATTGGCTATTTAACAATTAATCTCTTGATTAAAAGGCTTCAGTCACCTAGTCCAGAAGCCCACCATACTGTATGACTTAGGTGACCGCCTACACACTGCAAATGGGATATAGTCCAAGTGAACATTTCATGAACTTTCTGACTGAAATTTGTTCACGCAGGGCCTGATCCAAAGCCCACTGAAGTCATTGGTAGTCTTGGGCTTTGGATCAGGCCCTTAAACAGTTCACCTCACCACCACAAATACAAAATATATCAGTGATCAACGGTAGTCTGTTTGTAAACAATTTGCAAATAGAAAAAAGTCTGAATTTGTCAGCACATGTATTCACAGCCAATAATTTGACCAGCTCTACACATTACCTTAAATGACATTTCTTCCCTTTCTAGACTATATATTCTACTAGTTTCCTTGGCAACTGGCATTCAGGAAGCATAATATTCTATGGTACTTGCCCATTAAGCACCCAACAGCATATGCTGTTTGTGATTCTGTATAAATAGGGGGTTTTCCAATTGCTTTATCAAAAACCAGTCCTGCTAGCAGAGGGTGTATTTGTTTGTGTGAAATGTATGTAGAGCCGCTCTGACCAATTTAGGATTCAGTGCTGTAGCATAGGAGATGTTAAATGGCCCTGCTAAGCAGCAAGACGATGACACTTTTGCAATCATAGAAAACCTAGTCCAAGCTATTGGTAGCCAGTGAGGCTTTTTTTAAATTTAATTTAAGAGCTATTTGCTTTGTGTAAAGTAGGTTTGTGAGTGAGTAATTAAGTGAACTGGAAAATAACTCAACTCAAGCATCACAAAGCACAATTCCCTCTGACAGATATCAAACCTATGCGGTAATCACTGAAGCTCAAAGAGTGGCTGATTGAATTCCCATGCCTTTTGACATCTAGTTTTCAAGTTCAAATATCTCATCTGAATTTATCTGTGTTTCCAAAGCCCTGTTTGCCTGAGAACTGCTCTGACTCCCTCTTGCTTTATTAGTTGCACTCCAGAGTGATAGCAGAGACACCTCCTCTGCATGTGAGATTTAAGGTGCTGCTGTTCTTGCACTTTCTCAGGCCTCCCTTTTAAGGTAGCAAGTACCAGGCAGCTATCACTCCGGCTCATCACCACTCTCCTGTTTCCCACGCTCAATATATATATCTTTTGAGGGGGAAGTTGAGGGAGAACACAAACTGCAGTCATCAATTGCATTTGTAAGCTGAGCCGTGACATTGTCAAGACATGGTTCTTTTCCTGGTATGAGACTTATGTTTCCCCTTCTCTCCTTTGCTTTAGAGATCCACAGGCTCTGATGCCAAGTACTAATGCTTGACCTGCAGGAGTCCTGGTTATGGGGTTCATGAACCTTTCCTTTCTGCTCACAGCATTAGACCTTTCCCAGGGGAGTTCTGAGGCATAGCACCTCATAGCAAATGTACAATGTCTGTGCATTCTTTATAAAATCTTCCGGTTTTCTTTATGGCACTCTGCTCTGCTGATCTGGGGATACTTCCTGGTGGGAAGAGATTGTTCTGATGAATTTCATGACAGCATTGAAATGTGTTGTTGTATCACTTCCTTTACATAGGTGGCCATATTTCACACTTCATCTTGTCAGTATCTTTCAATCAAAGGCCTAGTGCTCATTTTATGTTGGAATGTCAGAAAGTCAGGAAACATAGTGCTGCCAATGGCAGATAAAGGCAAAGGAGACTCAAAGGTCATTGGTGATTAACAAAAGCTTTAAAAAAAAAACCAATATAACCTGAATGATATGAAGGGGTTTTGTTACACACTACTCTTCACACTCCCTGTTCTCCCCCCTGATAATGTGAACAGAAGGGAGCCAGGAGGATGGTAGATTCCTACCATGTGCACAGAAGTGCAGAACATTAACTCAGCTTCATGTGTGTCCCATCTCTCAATCACACAGAAACTACTGCATGGAAGTGAGGAGTGTAAATATCTTTGAAGATCAAGGCCTTGGTAATCTGCTCCATTTAAGTTAAACATCACCTGTTTTGGCATCACACAGGGAGCATGTGTCATGCTGTTGCAGCTTCCAAATTATCGTAGTTACCATGGCTTATTACCTATCACATGTGCAGGGGTTTTCCTCCTCATGACTTGCCCCAAGGCATAGTGCCACTAGTTTTTGCACCTTAGCCTTTACAATGAACTTGAGTGGTGCAATGACCTGAAGCGGCAGCATTGGAGCTGGTTTACAAGAGACATCAGCAATCTGAGGACAACTGGTCTTTATCCTTGGTTTCTGACAAGCAATAGGCCTACATTTTTAAGAGGGCTTAGTGATTTTGAGTGCCTCAATTTTTGAGTGGTAAGCTTGAGACACCTTAATGGGGTTTGATTTTGAGAACAGAGGCGCTTGCCACCTTCTGAAAAATCAGGCCCATTTTAGATGTGATTTCAGGTGCTCAAATTGACACGAGTAACTTTAGAGAATTTAAGACAATGATGTATTTCCTGCTACAAAGGATATCTAGCAGTAGTGAACGCATATCCTCTTCACTCCTCTATCGCTGTTCCTTCATCCTTGTACTCTGTATGATTTTTTTTTTTTATTTTCCTGTCCCTTTTTGCTTATTGGGCTTTCCTTTGGGCCACAGTACTTAATATTTTACACCTATAAACCTTGCAAAATCAATAGAATGCTTCAATCAACAAACAAATTAGTGAATCTAACCTGATGGACACAGCTTAATCTGATGCCCCACAAGGAAAAACACTTCCTGGGATATTTGAAAGATAAAACCAAAACAGAATGATAGGAAAACTGCAAATGAAATGATCCCTTCTGTACATACCCCCATTCCTTACCAAACGGATGTTGGTTGGATATTTATTTGTTGCTGGTCGATATTATGGGTTTTTTTTATGCTTCTGTATGCATGATAAGACTCCTCTCAGTGAGCTTGCTTATCACCCGGAATGTTTCTTTTGACGTAAGGAACAGGTACCAGTGTTTGTTGCAATAAGTGCAACAAAAACATGCCAGCCAATTAGGGAGATTTCAACTGACTGGCAACCTGGATCCCTTTTCAGTACTTTGCTGATTTTGTTGTTGTTGTTTTTGATATTTTTTTTGGTCTGTTTGTAGAGGAAACTTTTATTTACCATTTATTTAATAGAATCATAGATATTAGAGACAAAAATATGTTCGGTCAACAAATCTCCGGCAATGAACCTTGAACCAAAGTACTGAAATAGAAGTGATTTTTTTTTTAAAAAAAGGAAGCAGTTTTGCAGTATGTCGTGCGATTCAAATAACCAAATAGCCTTCTCTGTGTAAACCTAACTCCCCACTCCATTGCCTGACATGGGCTATACCTGCATCCAGTCTTGTGTATCTCACTTTGGGCCTAATTCTTCCAACTCTTACTCACCTAAGTAGTCCTTCTTCACCAAGTAGTCCCATTGGTAAAGGTTTGAAGTGATATAAATCTTAGATTGTAAGCTTTTCAGGCCAAGGGCTGATGCTAAAATTTTCAGAAGTGTTAATAGTTTTGAGTATGCAATTTGAGACGCCAAGGGCCTTTTTTTTTTAAAGAGGTGCTGAGCACCTACAGCTCCAGTTAAAGTCAATGGGAGCTACAAGTGTTTAGCACCTCTCAAAATAAGGAACTTAAATGTCTCCTGGGATCCCAAAATTAGTGACCATTTCTGAAAATGTTGGCCTATATCTTTAACCTCTCTGCAGAGAACCATGCACATCTGTATTGCTTTACTGCTACAAATGTTAATTGTTGTTATTGATGATGATTGTGATAATAAATGGCACTCAATCCCCGTACTAATATATGATAGTTCATTATTTTCTAATCTAGTACTTTGCCTCGTTTAATTTTGAATGTCCCATTCCATTTCAGGGACACAATCTAGGAGATTTCATTGTCAGTTCTTTTCTTGATATTCAGACAAACTTTTCTTTTGTCTGATACTTTCTGTCACATTGAATCATTCTTTGCCATCCTTAGCATTACACTATTTAAATGTCTGTTACAGTAAATACTCAGGGTGTAACTTAGAGCAGAATTTATACTACTGTATTTTAAAATTTTTTTTATAAAGCCAACTGTTTTTTTTTTTGTTACTCCCTTCAATTTATTAGTGTCCTCCTTGCATTAAAGTGCCTTAAAAGAAACAAAATATTCATCAGATCCTACTAATCTAAGGCAAAGCTGAAAAGTACTACCATTAACTTGGGATCATAGATTGCTTGTTGTTACATTAACTGGATCCTTCGCCAATGTTCCCTGGACTGGTAGGTTCAAATTTTGCCTTGGTTCTACTTGGTTAGTCTTGCGGGGCAGGGGGTGGGAGGGTGGGGGGGCAGGCGTAAGTAATGGGCTTCTTGTATCCTCTTCCTTTCAGTGCATCGTTGTAAGACTTGGCGGAGTTTTTTCCCATAAAGTCTATAGGCCAGATTCTCAGCTGGTATAAATCATTGTATCGCCACCAAAGTCAAAGAACTTTTAGGGTTCTTTGATTGGCTATATTACCACCCTACTGGAGGATGTAAAGCAGTGCACAACTCTGCAGTGATAATATGACATTATTGTCTTCAACAAAGCTCCGCTATCACAGGCTCCTGGGTGATTTTATGTTTTGCAAATTCTCCTCCATCACAGTCATTTTTGGGTAGAACATCTGAGAGGGGCAGGCTTCTCAGAGACTTGCACATCTGTTGTAGATGCAGTTTGTTCACTGGCAAATCAACATGAGCTGTATTGGAAATTAGCTAAACATTCCACCTTTAGTAAGTGTCAAGTTACCAAAGAAGAGGAGACATTCTGCTTCAGACTTCTCACTCCCAAGCAATGCTTAAGGAGGCATATCAGCTCCTATTAGACATGGGCGGCTGTTCCTAAATGAAGATACTTTGTTGTGTGTTTTGAGTGAATATGGGCCAGAGTCATTTTGGGAAGCATTTGGAGGTAGTTAGGAATTGTTCTTCACAATTAGAAACAACTGGTAGCTCTGCAGTTATGACTTAAATTTCTTTTAAAAATTCTTTCAAACCACAAAGCCTTGTGTTGCTCAGTGATTTAATGCATTTGTACGTATGGAACTTTTCATGTAATGCTGTTCTCCATTGGTTTTGGCTGAGACCCAAGCCTCACATCTTCTGGTTGCAAGATTCCTTTCTCCAAACTCCATCATTTGCTGAGGACTCAGTGTAACATAACACTATCCCCAGTTCCCAGCAGGCAGCACATTAAAGATCTGCATGTCGACCAGCTGCAAAGACAGGTGTTATTCTCCTTTTCTTTATGCTTCTCCTTTTACTTGCAGTTATAACTTCCCTACCAGTACTATCAAGTCTTGAAGGAAATGGGCGGACTATATAAACTTAAAAAAGGCTATTAATTCAGATGCTATGGCAGGTTGGATTTTGGTTTGAAGCAGCATGCTCTTAACCCATTGAGTACCATGCTTCCCCGGCACTCCGAGGGTCTGAGCCAAACTCCATACCCATCCCGCAGTCCATACAACCAGGCAGGATATATCTGTAGCAGTCTACACATAATGCATCTTTCCTTCTATGACATTTAGCAGCAGCAGAGCTGTTCCACAGTGCTGTTGAAGTCTCCAGGTTGTAGTAGCTAGGATGGTTGCTGTGCTCCTCTACACAAGGGGGATAACTGGACACATGCGCGTGTGAGCACTTACGGAAGTGTGTATGTGTGTGTCTGAGAGATATTTATACCATCTAGATCTCACACACAGCTCCTACCTAGAGTCTGATCCAAAGCCATCTGTAGTCATGGAAGTCTTTCCATTGAGTTCAATAGGCTTTGCCTCAGTCCTTGCTTCTGATATGATGCTGGACTTTGCTCTATACAAATATATAACAATGAAAAATGAGAACCAAGAATGTAAATACAAAACAAACAAAAAAAGTTCTATGATCATTTATTGCAGAAATCGTTCTCCTCCTGTCTCTGTCACTAATGTGTGTTGTCATAACTCTGTGTTTTGTCTAGGCAGGACCACTTAGGTGTCTGTAAAACTTCATGCGTGCCTGTGGTATTCTACAAATAGACCATAATATTACCCTTTTGGAAACAGATTGTTCCTCAAAGAAAAGCAACAGCTCTATGAAGAAAGGGGCACCTCAAACCCAATTCTTGTCACCACAGAGCTATAACTTTATTCACTAACCCTTGAAAACAGCTAAGTCCCCTAATGTCCTGCCCACCAATTGCCAACCTTCTACTGACGATTTGCCAGTCTACCTCTCTACTGTGGGCCTGTCTCATCCATTCAGTCCCACACCTAATAGTACCTCCTGGATATCTCACCATCAACTTCAATTTATAGCTAAAACTCAACTACTTATTTTAACTCCAAAGTCTCTGATAGCTATTTATTTATATTTCTAAAAATACTTTTACATTATTTCAAAACCACCAGGTTATGTAAACACCTGTTCTCATCACTTTTATCTTCCTCCCTTTCCTTGTATGATATGTTATACTCACTTTTTGTGTCTTACATTGTCAGATCTTTGGACAGAGCTTGTGCCCTGTGTTCCCTCTAAGCTGTGCGGTTGGGTGGCCGCCCAGGAGAGATTCAAGTGCCACACAGATGATTAGCAGAGCACACACATCCGGCAGCGTGTGTTCAGGTGCCCCTCCCTACTTTGCAGCCACGTTGCTCCTGCAGCTGCTCCCAGGACCCTTCAGCTGGCTGTGCAGAGCAGGGGGAGAAGGGGGTGCTGATGTCAGGGTATCCCCCTTCCCCTGCCCCTGTACTCCATCTCCACAGAGCAGGGGAGAGGGGACAGCCTGCCTCAGGACTCGGAGCTACTGCAGTCTGAGCTCTAAACAACTCCAGCCTCCAAACAGTGAGTGAGTGCCTTTCTTAAAGAGACAGTGCACGGTCTCTGAGACTTCCCCAGCAGCCAGCTTACACTGTCTCTGTCTCTCTCACAAACACATTCTCTCTCTCTCCCCTCCCCCCATCCATGTACCCCATCTCTGCAGACCAGGGGAGGAGAGACAAGGTCCAGGACAAAGCAGGAGAGCTTTCTGTGAATGCCTTAAAGAGAGAGTGCATGGTGTCTCTCAGAAACTTCCCCAGCAGCCAGAACTCACTCTCTCACTCACTCACAGAGAGTCTCTGTGTCACACATACACACTGTCTCTTTCACACTCACCTCCCAACTAATACTTGTATTATTGTTGTTGTTACTTCTTGATACTTCCTGCAATGCACATATATTCTCTGTAATTTTATTCTTTCAAAGTGTGTTATTTTAGTGTTTTGACTGGTCTATGCATTTCATAATTTTTATTTCTCTTACACTTAAATTTAACTATTTGAGTAGTGAGTTCTAAAATGCCTAACCTGTCCTTGCCTAACCCGGCCTAATTATCCCTATGGTAACCTTTAAAAAATATATATTATATCTAGGTTTTTTGTTTCTACTGGTGGCGCACATCCACACATACCTTGGTGCACATAACAAAATTTATTCTGCGCATGGATGGAAAAATTAGAGGGAACATTGCTTGTGCCATCCTGTTTGTTTGTACAGCACATAGAGCAATGGGACTATAAGAGTCCAGATGATGATGATAATACTAGTCAGCACAGGCTGGAAAATCCACTTTGCCACTTTTGAAACTTTCTTTCACACTGAATTTTCTGCGTTGGCAGGAAGATGAATGTGGTGGTATATAATTCCGTTCCATCTCTTGATTCTACAGCTCTCCATTATTACTTTGTTTAACTAGAAACAAGCCAACCTACAGAAAATATATCGATAAAAACTTAAATGATTTCTTACCCAGTAACTCACCAAGAGAACGAATTATAATTCAAATAGTGTCAGGTGGCACTGATCTCACTTACTAAAATAAGTAAAACTACAGAAGTCCCACCTACTAGCCACTTTAGCCACATTCACTTTTCTGCTTTTCATTGCGCAATCCCAAGGCAATGACTAAACTAAAAATTATGTGAAAAATGTAACTGCAAAAGAGGATACTAACTTCACCCATCAACTAATAAACCATACTAGTCCCACTCCATTCTATCAACGTAGTTTAGGCAACACCGATGATGATTATTAGGCAGTTTTATCAATTTTTTAAAAGTAAAACAAATAAAAAATCACACAAAAATACCAATGATGAGATAAATCCTGAAATCCTCACTGTTTTACTCTGTCCTTACTCAAGCAAACCCACAGTAAAGTTAGAGGGTGTTTTTCCTAAGGAAAGCTTAAGTAACATCTGAATAAGGACTTCAGGATCTGATTGAAATTGTGCGAAACATATTTACATACTAGCAACCAAGTGTTAATGCTAACAGGCAAGGTAATGTGAGACCTTTTGCTTTGCTAGCGATGACTGCTCATAGCCCAGCTGTGGCCATGCTTTGCTGTGTCTTTACCTTGTGAATTATGAAAGGTCATTTCTAACTTATACGAATGTTTCTTAGCTTACAGTGCCTAAAATTACACATATAGTGCCCAGTTCTACTTCCATTCTGGTCAACAACAGAATTCCCATTGACTTCAGTGGGAGAAAGTTAGAAGGAGGATGATGGCAAGAGCCATTTTGAACCAGTTGTTATGTTATGCAGAGGTTCATGTTATGCAACGCTGCTCAATAAGAGCTCAGACTCTGAATGAAGTACACTTCTGTTAGACCCCTTGGCTCTGCATGGTTACTGAATGTCACCGCAGGTGACTGTTCCATTAAATCTTGTGAGATTACTTTTTGTAAAAGAGACTAGAATATAGGAAGATGGGGGTAAAATGAGTTTTGGGCACTGCTTAAGTTGTGCCAAGGCTTGATGGGGCTGAGTCCCGGCACCCGTAGGCTTGGCAGTTGATAGCCACCTCTGGGCTTGCCACGCCTGTTATGAAAGTAAAAAAAATTGCTTGAGCCACAGCACCTCTTTCATTACAGATTAAGCACGGGATTTGTATAATTTAGATCTGCCCCAAGTAGCTGTAATTTACAACTATACTTATTGCAAATGGCTTTCCTGTGAATAGAGGAACCTAGTGCAGCATTTCCCAAACTTTTCTGGCCACGGAACACTTGGTATATATTTACGGAACACTTCTAATATTATTTTGTAGTCATTTGGTTTTCAAATAAAAAATTGTTATTTATGCTCAAATATATTTTATTTTATAAAACACAGCAAAAATACAAATTTAAAATAACTTGAACTAACAATTTCTAACCAGAAAGCGCGTATAAAGTAGTACAAAAATCAAGTGCAAGACCCTTTTTTTTTTAATTACAATTCTTTCACGGAACACCTATTCACATCGTGCGGAACACCAGTGTTCCGCGGAACACAGTTTGGGAAACGCTGACCTAGTGAATTTTGTTCCCTGGGCTAAATTCCCTCCTTTTCTGCTCCCTTTGTGTGGTGTTAATTTTCTTAATTTTCATATGCAATACAAGCCAGGCTGTAATGAGATTTTATGATAGTAGCGTTATGAGCTTGTATACTTTTAAACCCAGACTCTGCTTTGGATTTAAGGCTTTGAGTAGATAAAACATTGGCGATGATCCGCACTGCTATGCACTTTACAGAGTCACCCACACCTGTGCACAGTAGATTAAAAGTCCTGCCCAATCAAAATGGCAGTGTTTGACACCCACTCACTTTGCACGGATGTAAATAGCTACCCAATGGGCACAGCAGTGGAGAATCAAACCCTAAGGCTCTGATCCTCTTGTTGGGAGGTAGGCGTCTAAATACCTTTGAGGATCTGGGCCCAGGTCTCTAATCTGAAAAGATGAAGGCCTCTATTCATATGACTGTGTATATAGGTGTATATAGGTGATGGTGGCAGTAGTAGTGGGAAGTGGGTGAATTGAGTATGCTTGCTCATATTTCAGACAGCACTGCATGATATTCTGAATGATTTTCAGTTAGACTCCATGAGGCTTAATCAATTCTTGCCTGGGTCATCGGGAATAACCACATTCAGATCTGATAAAATATAATGACATCTGTTATTGGATTATGATGATCTAATTTGATAGGTTTCAGAGTAGCAGCCGTGTTAGTCTGTATCCGCAAAAAGAAAAGGAGTACTTGTGGCACCTTAGAGACTAACAAATTTATTTGAGCATAAGCTTTCGTGGGCTACAGCCCACATCATCGGATACATGCAGTGGAAAATACAGTGGGGAGATTTTATATACACAGAGAACATGAAACAATGGGTGTTACCATACACACTGTAATGAGAGTGATCAGATAAGGTGAGCTATTACCAGCAGGAGAGCGGGGGGTGGGGGGAGGAACCTTTTGTAGTGATAATCAAGGTGGGCCGTTTCCAGCAGTTGACAAGTTCCAGCAGTTGACAGCAACATTTTCAAACTGGGGGATATTTGGGGTCTGAATTCAGAAACAAATGTTGTAATTTGGGCCCATTTCTAGTTCTGTTATGCTTGATCAGCTACCAACACTCGTTATTTTCCAACTTCAAGTGAAAACATTGTCTTAAAGAGAAACATGTGTGATGACTAAAATACTCGGATACCCAATGCAACACAAGTTGTCAACTGCTGGAAATGGCCCACCTTGATTACCACTACAAAAGGCTTCCCCACCCCCCCGCTCTCCTGCTGGTAATAGCTCACCTTACCTGATCACGCATGTTACAGTCTGTATGGTAACACCCATTGTTTCATGTTCTCTGTGTATATAAAATCTCCCCACTGTAATTTCCACTGCATGCATCCGATGAAGTGATCTAATTTGAAGCTCTCAATCTTTGACACTATATTGCATGACTTCATTTACTAGCTGGAGCCATTTTGAACACAGTTATGTTCGCTCTTTCCCACTGGTTTGCTTTTAATGTAACAAACAAGTTGCAGTTTGGCTATGTTAGCCTACTTCGGTGTTGCATTGGGTATCCGAGTATTTTAATCATCAAACATGTTTCTCTTTAAGACAATGTTTTCAGCTGAAGTTGGAAAATAACGAGTGTTGGTAGCTGATCGAGCATAACAGAACTAGAAATGGGCCCAAATTACACCATTTGTTTCTGAATTCAGACCCCAACTATCCCCCAGTTTGAGAATGTTGCTGTCCACATCTCATGACTGTCCACCACATTATAGTGAAAGGGGATTGTTCTGAAGTTTGAATGCAGATCCAAATTTCCCCCAAATCTAGGGGCCTGATTATCCTATTTGGTGCATTTGATGTGAATAGTACATGTAGCACCTAATCAATCAATAACACAGAAAAATATATTGTTTTATGATTCCCAGGAAGCACAGGGGGCACAATGTGATGCCCAGGACTTGCTCACTTTTCTGGTAAGCTGTAGCAAAAGTGGCTGTGGCTTTCACACACAAAAAAATAAATAAATTAAAAAAAAATCTCACTCTCTATCATTATAACCAAGAGCGACATATTAAGGGAACTGAGAGGGAGCAAGTTAAATCTGCTCATGGCATTTGTAACTTGTATTTTTGTTGCTCTGTACATGGGACTACAGTTGATATTGGTGCCAAAGAGGGGGTCCCTTTGTTGGACTTTGGATACCTATAGGATAATTAATGTAAGACACACGTCATATGGATGTCATCATGACAATATATGTCTGTTGGAACTTGTATATTTTGGGTTGTGGGCCATTTGGTGTTCAGATCTGTGCAATTCAGTGTGAGGGCAGATTTGTCTCAGAATGGATCTCTTACAGCTATGATCCCTGTTTATTTCACTGAGTTGCTGAAGTTTTGATTGAATGCAACTATACAGTGCCTTTCCAACAACATATTTGTGCTGTATCTGTTTGTGAGCTCTGGAGTATTGCTCTCCTCATTGAAGGGTGAGGGGAGCAATGCTCCAGAACTCACAAACAGACACAGCACAAATAATGCTGTGTATGCAACATTGTTTATCTAAATTGTTATGGGTTATTTTCTCTCGTGGGAATCCAAGCTGCTTTCCTATTCACTTGTATTGTCTGTCTATCTGGTTCTCTGATACAATCAACTGTCACTGTCTCTGTGCTATGTATAACTCTCACAACTGAGCTGGTTGATATGGTAGGACATAAATAAAGGTGCTTTTGCAGAAATTGGGAAAACATTCCTTATATGAACCATCCACCCCTAATGACACTACACCTACTGGTTGCTACTCTTTGCAGATTCAGGTGGATTTGATAGGATGCTGCTAAGATACAATTTATACTTTCCTGTTCTGGAGTAAGATTTGGAGAGTCTCTTCCAGTCACACCCTTCTTTTACTTCAAAGGAGATGATAGAGCCTCTCCAGGGGAAATTTGTTTGGCCCTGTCCCAGCTCTATGTTTATATAATATATATATATTATGCATTTTGGAAGAAATAGCATTATACTTAACTGCTGAAATGTATCAGCCAAGGCAGAGCCCAGAATAAGATCATCATGAGATTATGAAGCCCAGAATGAGATTTTTACAGCATTTCCTATTAAAAATGAACAGAGGAATAACAGAATAACTTTGCTCTGGCCCTATGAGACCCCACTGATGTGAAAAGAAATATGCAATTCTCATGAAATGTACTGGGTTGACTGTCCTCACAAAACAAGTAAAGGACAAGCAGCGACAGAAAACTTCCCTCTGCTGTCCTATGAGGAAGCCCAGGCTGTACCTCAATTCTGTTGTGGAAGGACCAGCTTGAGACATGAAAGGGTAGTTCATCCTCCAGACCCATTCAGTTCTTGTTCTCTGCTGAGACTGTCAGCAATTGTTATAAATGTTTTTGTGCTGTGCATACTAGCCACTGGGACTGAGGCTCCAAAACTCACTTTATGTAAGCAACTGGCACTGTGGTATTATTGGGTCACTATAGAAGGACGTGTTGTTTGAACAAATACCACTGAGTCCGTGGAAAATTTTAAAATGTATTTAAACATCCAAAAAAATTTAGTGGGCCTGATCTCACCCCATTTCACTTCTCTGGCAGTGTAAAGGGGCCTTACTATAGACGTGAAGTATATTTACTCCCACTTTAAGATCCTTGCTGTAAATGAGAATGAGGCCAGCTGACCTTTAGATTCCTTTAAGGGGTTTTGTATGAATGAATCACAAAGAATAGGCGTTTTCCAAACATTACTGCTGAGATATTTTTCTAAGCTGCTGTTCAAACAGCAAAGTAAATTATCACATTCAATCCAATCAATATTAAAACAGTTGTAAAAGTTTGAGTGAAACTATTAACATAGCAAGAAATTTTAGAGTTAATGTTTCCACACTGACTTTATTTAGCCTTGTTCTGCTATGTCTAGGTATCGCAATGGTCATAAAGTCTGATACTCTTTTCATAACTATTCTTTCTCACTGAGTTGAAATCACTCACTCAAGGTTCTAAGGTGTCCAGGATATTTCTCCAAGTCATATCATATTGCTTTTTGGGAAGATCCAGGGACACGTATGTTGATAGCTTTGGACTTGATTCTTTGTGGTGGCTAAATGGATGATGCAATACTACATACCAGTAAATATTTATTTCATCCATATGGGCTGCGCATGTGGAGAGAGAGAATTACTTTGTGCACCGTTTATTATGGCCCACATGCAATATACAAAAACACTGGGTGTAGATAACATCATCTAGCATTTTGGAATGTCCGGCTAAAGACCATGTGTTCTTTCATGATTGTAATGCCATTTTGCTGTATTTGTCTTCTATTCTAAGGAAATCTTGCCATTTTTTGCTATTGAAAATAAGAAGAGCTAAATTAATGAATGCAGTTCCAGCTTGAAAGAGAATCAATGCACTTTTAAAAATATTCCTGACTCTTCTCATTACATAATTAGTCAGAAATGATAGCCCAGATGGAATTCCTGAGCTAATTTTTTACATTTCCCATTTCTTGATGGGTTCCTATTTGCATTTGCAATTAAAAGAGCCTTGTGGACCAAATATGTTGTCTATTTTTGGTTAGTTTTCCTTCTCACTGAACAAATAAAATGGATATAAAATTTTAAAATTAAGGAAAAAAATCTAGCTATTTTTCAAGAACTCAGAAACCCATCACAGGTCCCCCCCCCCCATGTACCTATTTTAGGAACAGTAGTACCAGCAAAATCTAAACTAATCATTTTCTTTTTAAAGTTTCAAAAATTACACTTTTCCCCCATGGAAAACCAGATGCCATTCAGCAACTGGTGGAGTAATGTGTCCATTTTCACTGAAAGGATTTATGAAAACTGTTCATATTTGCCAGGCTTGGGTTCTTCAGAATTTTCAGTTCTGTTTACTGGTGTATTCAAAAGTAATGAATATTATGAGTCAGTAAATACTTGTTCATTTTGCTCTAAGCTACAAAAGGGTAGTTAGCAATTTGAAATTTGTACGGAGAATGAATCACTGTCTTATCTCCAACCCGTTCCTAGTATACTGAATCAAATATGACCACTGATATTTAGAGAGATCTATTAGTGTATTAAAAGACCTGGGATAACATTTTAAAAATGCCTGAGGCCCAGATCCCTAAGGGTATTTACGTGCCTAAACTGCTACTGCAATCCATGGGAGTTAGGTGCCTAAATATATTTGAAAATCTGGGCCTACTGGCTCAGCCACTAAATCCCATTTTCAAAATTGACGTTGGCACTTCGGAGTCTAAGTCCCACTGACTTTCAATGAAATTTAGACTCCTAAGTGCTTAAGTGATTTTTGAAAATGAGACTTGGACTACTAAATCACTCAAGCGATTTTTAAAATGTGAGGTTTCAGAGTAACAGCCGTGTTAGTCTGTATTCGTAAAAAGAAAAAAGAAAAGGAGTACTTGTGGCACCTTAGAGACTAACCAGTTTATTTGAGCATGAGCTTTCGTGAGCTACAGCTCACTTCATTGGATGCATAGCATATCGTGGAAACAGCAGAAGACATTATATACACACAGAGACCATGAAACAAAACTTCCTCCCACCCCACTCGCCTGCTGGTAACAGCTTATCTAAAGTGACCATCAAGTAGGGCCATTTCTAGCACAAATCCAGGTTTTCTCACCCTTCCCCCCCCCCCCACACACACATACAAACTCACTCTCCTGCTGGTAATAGCCCATCCCTCTTTGAAACCTCTCTTTATAATGCGCATGATAATCAAGGTGGACCCACCTTGATTATCATGCGCATTATAAAGAGAGGTTTCAAAGAGGGATGGGCTATTACCAGCAGGAGAGTGAGTTTGTATGTGTGTGTGTGTGTGGGGGGGGGAAGGGTGAGAAAACCTGGATTTGTGCTGGAAATGGCCCTACTTGATGGTCACTTTAGATAAGCTGTTACCAGCAGGCGAGTGGGGTGGGAGGAAGTTTTGTTTCATGGTCTCTGTGTGTATATAATGTCTTCTGCTGTTTCCACGATATGCTATGCATCCGATGAAGTGAGCTGTAGCTCACGAAAGCTCATGCTCAAATAAACTGGTTAGTCTCTAAGGTGCCACAAGTACTCCTTTTCTTTTTTCTTTTTAAAATGTGATGAACACAAAAGAACCTGCTTGTTACCACCAGTTGTACCAGGAAATTAAAAATGTATTCCACTGAAACTGCCCACCTACTAACACCGGTTCCATTTAAATCTAGGATGGGATTTTAAAAAGAATTCAGTTTTGGCTTCTACTTTTCTTGAAGTACTGAGCTAAATATGTAATATATGCAAATGTTTAATAAGAGGTCTAATGCAATTGATTGAACAAAAGAGAGGGCGGAATTAACAAAATATTTTTTGCTATTTTTTAAATGTTAAGATTCGAAATGTCATCAACACTTTGAATTTAATTTTTTCACTAACTTTTTGATAAGTTGGCTGAAAACCTCCAGATTTCACCCCCTGTACTAGTCTAATCTTTTCTTATCTTTTGAATTCTGAAATTCAAAAAAAAATTCAAACCTGCTCTAATTTCTACTAAATATGTTGTCTGCAATCTTTCTCTGCGCAGGGCTTCTGTGTCGCTCTTGGGTTACAGAGTAGTCGGCAGTCAGTGGATTTGGTCATAACAGGAGATTCCCTGCTGCCATTCCTATAGAACTCCATCTTGGCTGCTGTAGTTTGGAGGTGTGGCTGATATCTGTTTGTGTCTTTGCTGTCGCTGGCATTCAGAATAGCTCCTTGAGCAAATTGGCAGCCTGCACAAATTAAAGCAAAAAGAAAAGGAGTACGTGTGGCACCTTAGAGACTAACCAATTTATTTGAGCATAAGCTTTCGTGAGCTTATGCTCAAATAAATTGGTTAGTCTCTAAGGTGCCACACGTACTCCTTTTCTTTTTGGGAATACAGACTAACACGGCTGTTACTCTGAAACCATAAATTAAAGCAACTTTCAGGCAAAACTTAGTGAGATCAGTGGAAATCTGACCTAAATAAGGATTGCAGGATTTGCTTAATATCAGCTGAAGCAGTGTATTATGCAAAGTCAGCTGCTTACAAAGAATGTATTAATACAGTACTTAGTTTTACGCTCTGTTCAAATAAAACTTTGATTTCTGAGGTTTTGGCTAGGGATCCTATGCGGGGCTTTTCCACTTCTACATTCAGGGATTCATAACTTGATTTAGGAACCAGAAGTTTCTTGGCACAGTTTCTGCTGAGATTAGGATCAGGATTTTCCTTGTCCCCCAGCAGCTCAGCTAGCAAGGAACAAGAAGTCATGCCTTCTCCCCATGACCATATGTGGAAGCAGGCCCACAATGCGGTTATATTGACTCCGAGTCCAAACAGCTGTTCATCCTATTCTTAATGTGCAGGAATATGCTTGCTCCTATCTGGCTTTAGGCTCTATTTCTCCTTTTTCTTATATTGGGTTTACACTGATTTTTGTGGTGGTACCCCTCATTTACCCCTATGTAACTGAGAGGAGTATCAGGCCCTTAACTCTTAAACATGAAGGGAAAAAAGGTTTCCACAGTTCTAAAGTGTAAGTTTTTTGGTCGGCTTTAATCAAACATGGATAGCAAGAGAGAGTGAGAGATATGAGGCCTACATTATATTAAAGTCTCCACCCTTTTCTCCTCTCTATGGGAGGTTTATGTAGACTGCATTCTGTAGTGTAGTGTGAGCCAATGCAGGCTTGAGTGGACTGGCTGAGCTGTGTGTGAACAGGTCAGCTAGAGGGGAGAGAGCTGTCCCATGACTGGCGGCTTGTGGAAAATACAAGCTTGTAAAAAAAAAAATAAAAAAAAAAGTTTATGAAAGTGAAAAGCACAAGCACATACAGCCATGCTCCCCATTAATATGACAAACCCTATCAACCTCCTCCCCTGCCATGGTCAAAACTGCTAACGTTGTCAATTCTATCATTGTGCTCTCAGCTGCTAGCTTTGTTTTGTGTCTCATTTTACATGAAAACACATACATAGTCAAAAAGCACTGGTGCTGATAGCTGCAGATGCTAGCTGCAGGTGAATCCCTGATTGTGCAACTGCAAGCTTCAGTTCAGTTTAAAAATAGAACCATTTATTTAGGGAAACAAAAGCATTTGTGTGTAGATAAAATCAGCTGGCTAGCCAAGAAAGAGGGTGTTTCCTTGTGGGGGATCTAGCAGAAAAGAGGAGTAATAATACAGCACCTCTCAAAGAGTGAGTTAACCTGCAAAGAAAACACAAGGCCATTAGCTATTGTGACTATGCCAGAAGGGCCCAAATAAAGATGCTCAATAATAAAGATAATTTATGAGGCTGCATTAAAAAGCAAAAAGACACATGTTTAAGTTCCAGAGTGGTTTTCCTTGAGCTTTATCAAAAATGCATTATTCACTAAAGGTTAGAGATGGACTGAAACCACAGTTTTGGTATCCAGATGTGGATTCAGATATCAAAGTTTTGAGGAGTTTGTGGTGTCTACGGGTTTGGTTCATCCCATTATAAACATGGACACCATTTATAACATTTGTACCTGGATCCAGGTTCAGACTATGAGTACACGTTAAGCTTTTGTTTTTGGATGTGGAGGGAGATTTTCGGAGGCACAAATTCTCGTTGACCTGCAGTGTGTGTTAGGTGCCTAATTGTCATTTGTGCCTTGGAAATCTTCTCCTGGAGAATATTGGTTTGGGCCCATTTCTACAGAAAATATGAGAAGCCATTGTTTCTGGCGGAAACGTGAGATTATATTGTTCATGTTGCAGAAATAACTGCTCATAAAGGGCCCACTTCTGCAACCCTGATTCACAGTGAATAATACTGACTCACTCAGGTACCCTATAGTCTTTAGCAAGACTGGTCCAACAAGAGTAAGAGCTACTCAACATGAACAAATATTGCAGCATCAGGCCCTAGTGTTGCATAAAACCTGGACTCCTGAATGACTCTGATTTCCTTTTTAGTAAATCATTATTTTCTCTTTTCTTTGTGAGCAGGCTCTTTGCCATTTGATTCAAAAAGGGCTCACTTTTCAGAAATATGATTCACAGCACAGTGCAATGAACGTAATCCAAGCATCAGCCTTACCTGATATTATATTTCCTCATCCAGCCACGTCAGTAGTGTAGAGGGATTTTCTCTAATAAATTGTATTCGATTAATGTGAGGTATCTTCAAATCACTGGAGACTTTGCTGTAGAAAGGTTTCAGAGTAACAGCCGTGTTAGTCTGTATTCGCAAAAAGAAAAGGAGTACTTGTGGCACCTTAGAGACTAACCAATTTATTTGAGCATGAACTTTCGTGAGCTACAGCTCACTTCATCGGATGCATACTGTGGAAATTGCAGAAGACATTATATACACAGACACCATGAAACAATACCTCCTCCCACCCCACTCTCCTGCTGGTAATAGCTTATCTAAAGTGATCATCAAGGTGGGCCATTTCCAGCACAAATCCAGGTTTTCTCACCCTCCGCCCCCCCCCCCCCCACAAACTCACTCTCTTGCTGGTAATAGCCCATCCAAAGTGACCACTCTCTTCACAATAAGAAAAGGAGTACTTGTGGCACCTTAGAGACTAACCAATTTATTTGAGCATGAGCTTTCGTGAGCTACAGCTCACTTCATCGGATGCATACTGTGAAAATTGCAGAAGACATTATATACACAGACACCATGAAACAATACCTCCTCCCACCCCACTCTCTTGCTGGTAATAGCTTATCTAAAGTGATCATCAAGTTGGGCCATTTCCAGCACAAATCCAGGTTTTCTCACCCTCCGCCCCCCCCCCACAAACTCACTCTCTTGCTGGTAATAGCCCATCCAAAGTGATTAAAGCCCATCCACTCTCTTCACAATGTGTATGATAATCAAGGTGGGCCATTTCCTGCAGAAATCCAGGTTCTCTCACTCCCTCACCCCCCTCCAAAAACCACACACACAAACTCACTCTCCTGCTGGTAATAGCCTATCCAAAGTGACCACTCTCCTTACAACGTGCATGAAAATCAAGGTGGGCCATTTCCAGCACAAATACAGGTTTTCTCACCCCCCCCCACCCCCATACACACACAAACTCACTCTCCTGCTGGTAAGAGCTCATCCAAAGTGACCACTCTCCCTACAATGTGCATGATAATCAAGGTGGGCCATTTCCAGCACAAATCCAGGTTTTCTTACCCCCCCCCCCCAACACACACACAAACTCACTCTCCTGCTGGCAATAGCTCATCCAAACTGACCACTCTCCCCACAATGTGCATGACAATCAAGGTGGGCCACTTCCAGCATAAATCCAAGTTTAACCAGAACGTCGGGGGGGGGGGTAAACCAGAACGTCGGGGGGGGGGTAGGAAAAAACAAGGGGAAATAGGCTACCTTGCATAATGACTTAGCCACTCCCAGTCTCTATTTAAGCCTAAATTAATAGTATCCAATTTGCAAATGAATTCCAATTCAGCAGTTTCTCGCTGGACTCTGGATTTGAAGTTTTTTTGTTGTAAGATAGCGACCTTCATGTCTGTAATCGCGTGACCAGAGAGATTGAAGTGTTCTCCGACTAGTTTATGAATGTTATAATTCTTGACATCTGATTTGTGTCCATTTATTCTTTTACGTAGAGACTGTCCAGTTTGACCAATGTACATGGCAGAGGGGCATTGCTGGCACATGATGGCATATATCACATTGGTGGATGTGCAGGTGAACGAGCCTCTGATAGTGTGGCTGATGTTATTAGGCCCTGTGATGGTGTCCCCTGAATAGATATGTGGGCACAGTTGGCAACGGGCTTTGTTGCAAGGATAGGTTCCTGGGTTAGTGGTTCTGTTGTGTGGTATGTGGTTGTTGGTGAGTATTCGCTTCAGGTTGGGGGGCTGTCTGTAGGCAAGGACTGGCCTGTCTCCCAAGATTTGTGAGAGTGTTGGGTCATCCTTCAGGATAGGTTGTAGATCCTTAATAATGCGTTGGAGGGGTTTTAGTTGGGGGCTGAAGGTGACGGCTAGTGGCGTTCTGTTATTTTCTTTGTTAGGCCTGTCCTGTAGTAGGTGACTTCTGGGAACTCTTCTGGCTCTATCAATCTGTTTCTTCACTTCCGCAGGTGGATACTGTAGTTGTAAGAATTCTTGATAGAGATCTTGTAGGTGTTTGTCTCTGTCTGAGGGGTTGGAGCAAATGCGGTTGTATCGCATTTATTTGTCTCTATTTAATTTAGGCTTAAATAGAGACTGGGAGTGGCTAAGTCATTATGCAAGGTAGCCTATAAAGGTAGCCTATTTCCCCTTGTTTTTTCCTACCCCCCCCCCCCCAGACGTTCTGGTTAAACTTGGATTTATGCTGGAAGTGGCCCACCTTGATTGTCATGCACATTGTGGGGAGAGTGGTCAGTTTGGATGAGCTATTGCCAGCAGGAGAGTGAGTTTGTGTGTGTGGGGGGGGGGTGAGAAAACCTGTATTTGTGCTGGAAATGGCCCACCTTGATTATCATGCACATTGTAGGGAGAGTGGTCACTTTGGATGAGCTCTTACCAGCAGGAGAGTGAGTTTGTGTGTGTATGGGGGTGGGGGGGTGAGAAAACCTGTATTTGTGCTGGAAATGGCCCACCTTGATTTTCATGCACGTTGTAAGGAGAGTGGTCACTTTGGATAGGCTATTACCAGCAGGAGAGTGAGTTTGTGTGTGTGGTTTTTGGAGGGGGGTGAGGAGGTGAGAGAACCTGGATTTCTGCAGGAAATGGCCCACCTTGATTATCATACACATTGTGAAGAGAGTGGTCACTTTGGATGGGCTATTACCAGCAAGAGAGTGAGTTTGGGGGGGGGGCGCGGAGGGTGAGAAAACCTGGATTTGTGCTGGAAATGGCCCACCTTGATGATCACTTTAGATAAGCTATTACCAGCAGGAGAGTGGGGTGGGAGGAGGTATTGTTTCATGGTGTCTGTGTATATAATGTCTTCTGCAATTTCCACAGTATGCATCCGATGAAGTGAGCTGTAGCTCACGAAAGCTCATGCTCAAATAAATTGGTTAGTCTCTAAGGTGCCACAAGTACTCCTTTTCTTTTTGCTGTAGAAAGTACTTTGCAAAGCTGCGTATCCGTAATGGCTCCCCTCCAAAATCTGGAATTCAAATCTCTGGCCATTGGTAGACATATGTAAGTTTTTTAAATATGTAAGGATCAGTGGGATTGTGGAGGGACTGATTTTGGAATACTCATATAATGCATATTGATTTATTGAAATATTAATTCATATATAAAAGGAATGCTTTTCAAGAATAGTTAGTAGTAATCCGGCATATTGGATCATAAGATTGCATGTTTTGATGTTTCCTCAAACACCGGGTGTAATGGAGCATATTTGTTGTTTTGCTGTCAGGTCAGCAAACACTTAGTTCACCTGGGATTTTTAGAAGTGCTCAGTGTTGCCTTAACTCTGCTCCAGTTAAAGTTAATAAGAGGTACCTTCAGGGGAGTAGAATTGGCCAACTGAGAGTGATTTTGAAAATCCCACTCTTAGTAATTTTACAGGGCCAAGGTTTTCAAAAATTAAGATCCTAAGGTTAGGCTGCTAAATACATGATTTTCAAAAATCCTATGCTAACATCTCCCATTGACCATTTTTGAGAACCAGGTAGGTGCCTAAAATTGGATTGAAGAGCCTAAATGTAGGCTCCTATTTTCAAAAAGTCTTGCTTGTGACTATTATTTAAAGACTTATGGCCAGATTCTACTACTCTAACTGATACTGAGTAGCAACTCATGGTGGCCAGTTCTAATGTCCTTATTTGTCACCTAAGTGTTACTCAATATGAGTAAGGGATACAGTAGGATCTGTTTTAATTTTATATCATGGTAACTGCTGACAATTATATTTAGTAACAGCTGAGATTCTGTGTTGGTTTGAGGGGCTATTGATTCATCTGAGTGAGTGTTTTACAATGTGTACATTATAGACGTGCTCCTTCTCAACTGAAGTCAATCAGAGCAGGAGCAGGCATTATAAGTTTCCTTTAGAGGAACAAATTTCTATTCTGAGGGAAAGAAGCCAACTGAAGTATATCACTGTGAATAACGTCCCTAAACATAACTGAGGGACTGTAAGCAGGTCATGTCAGAGATCTAGTGGAGTTAGAAGACCTGGGTCCTATTCTTGGCTTTGTCACTGACCATGGGTAAGTCACTTCATCTCTCCATACCTCTGTTTCCCCTCCTACACTTAGTTTGTCTTGCCTATTTAGATTCTTAGTTCTTCAGCACAGGGACTGTGTCTTGCTATATTTGTACAGTGCCAACACAATGGGGCCCCGGTCTTGGCTGCAGACTCTAGGTGTTATCATGGTACACATAGTAATAATGTTACCATAGTTATTCCAGTTCATGCTGGTGTAACTCCATTTGCTTTAGTAACTTACAATGGTGTAAATGAGATTAGAATCAGTCCCCATGTATTCAGACAAGGGCATTGTTGATCTCTAGAAATAAAAAAAAAATACTAATAACAAAGAATCTGTTGGAGCCTTCGATGCAATCTTGGCACCATTTGGTTTGTAACAACTCTTTCTTTCATCAGACTGAATCAGTTTCTGTGTAGAAATTGTAATTCATTGAACGAAAGCCACAATCTCTGCAAGAGACCAAGTGAACTGTACCAGGCTGCGTCACCGGGGTCAAACACCTCTTTTTGCAATCAATATACTTGTTGGCATTCTCAAGAGAGAGGTCATGGGCTGTTCGTGCATGGAAACTAAGTTGTCCTATCTCCTCTATAAGCAGAAGGAGACCCCCCACTCCTCTAGACCTTTCTGTTGGTAGTAATGTGTATAGGTGGGAATACTAAGTTAGGGATTTCAGAAGAGGGATTGAAACCGAACGAGGCTATTAAGAGAAAGCATGACAATCTTAACTATGGAATGGCTACCATTGCCCAATAATAAAAGATCATGGAGAGTAACTTTAGAGATTGAAACAATGTCTGTGACACACTGTGCAACAGAGGAGTGTGGTAAGACATGCGAGCTATAAAAGAAGCAATTTCATAATAGGAATAGCACCAGAGGGAACAGTTTGGTAAATAAGATGAAACATCTGATTTTGGAAGATTTAATTCCTCTGAAGAAAATCTAAACTTTTTACTTTAACATTAAGAGTCAAGTGAAATCCTCTTAGAGTGGCAGCACAAGAATAATCCTCTTCCTTTGCATTTCTGCCGCTTTCTTCTTGGGTTAATCCATGTGCGTCATCATTGCTATTATTACTGTAGTACTAGGAAGACCCCATCATTCCAGGTAGCGTACAAACACATAGTTCTGCCCAGAAGAGATTACAGTCTAGATAGATAAGACACACACAGCTTGAGGGGAGACAGAGGCAAAAATAGCTTGCCTAAAGTTAGTGGCTTAGGTGGGAATAGAACTCAGGTCTTCTAAATGCCTATTCACTGTCTCTGCCACAGCACCACCACATGCCCTACCCTAGCTTTAAATACAGAATCTGTGGCATGGAGAAACAGGTATATCAATTTTGTATTTCTAGAGCAATGAAAAAAAGGCTTAGCGATATGACTTTATCCTGTGGTAAGAAACATAGTAAGAATAATGTGACTACAATGTTTTATCTAACCATGGAGACTAGTGCCCCAAAACAAGTGGAGAGAGAACAGATCATAGGGATATGACTGCTTAGTGTTTTCCTGACTTAATAAACAGGGAGAAAACATGTCCTTCTCCCTGGCTCCCACCCTCCCCCTTTCCTAATTTTACAAATACAGGAGCAAATCTTATGGTCTTAATTCAGGCAAATTGTGGTCAATGAAGGATATATGGCCTGTTCTGTGAGCTCCACCATGTACCATAATATCTGTAATGCCGCTTGCATGGAATACCTCTATATAGCTACATCTGTGTAAAGAGCCAGATTTTGCCTGCCGATAGTGCAGGGTTTTGAGGAGGGTACATGGCGTTCAGCTCCATGAAAAGACCAGGTGCTATAGCAGGCCCTGTGCTTCACAGGGCACAAGACTTGCACTTTCTTGGCACCTTGGGAGTACAAATCACTGAAAAGCCAGAGGGGCAGAGGTATGACCATGGCCCACGCCACAGCAATCCTCACCTGTTCGTAGAATTGGTCAGCTGCACTAGGAGAGCACACAGCATCTGTATGACGCAGAACTAATTTTGCCATTGACTTCAGTGGGGTGTTGTGTGGGGCCAGGATTTCACTGCAGAAATCTCCCTCGGTTAGTGTGGCTTCATACCAGCCTCTGCTCAGGGTTGTGTCCTAATAGAAACCTATAACCTTGTTTATCTCACAGAAATTTTGGGAGGAAAAATAATCCCATGTTTCTCTCTCCCTAGTGGAATAAGTCAAAAACCTCCTTTGTTGCCTGATAATGTACATAGATTTGGCCTCTATTGTTTTGAATCTTTCTAGACTCTATGATGAACTAAAGCATGATAGTATTCCACCCACTGGCATACTGTCTGTGGGTATGGGCAGAGATCTAGTACAGTACTGCTTTCCAGCCCAGTGTTAGGAACATTTAGTTTATTAGTTATGTAGTGTTCATGATTCTGAACTTTCTATGCATGTTCATACCAAGCATGTATATTTAGGCAGTCTATCTAGTGATGATCCCTGGGCTGAGAGGAAGCATTATTAGTAGCATTGTTATTTCCTTCACTGGATTATTTGTTTTTATTTGCACTTCCTATTGTTGCCGTCATATTTATTTTTGACTAATTCCCATTTTCCTATCAGTGTTAGCTCTGGAAATTCTACCCCAGCTCTTCATTTCTAGTTTTCTACTGTGTCTGTCATCCTTTGTATTTTAAAGTCTAATTTGTGAACACAATTAGAATTTGTGACTGATGTGTCTACTGTGAATCAGAGCTGACACTCAATTTTTAATGACTCTTCATGATAAGTTTAGTGAGTTTCGGGAACAAGTTTCTAGGAACGTTCATGCAGTATTGATGAGACCATTTATCATAATTTGTGAAGTCATTGGTTCTGACTCAATGTGAAATCCTTTGGGGTCCCACCCATGATGTACAACTGCAAATCTCTTGTTTTAACATGCTCCTCTTTTCATATCCTTACAAATGGTGGCTTCCCTACCTCATGGTGAGGCAGCTCAGCTCCTTTCAATGGTAAAATGAGCATATCGATATCTTTATATTTTGGGTTTTCCTGGAGCAGCATGGAGGGCTACATTCTCTGCTATTGCAATTTGGTATAGCCAGGGCTGGATTAAGGATAGGCACTATCAGTCCAGGTTTAGGGTCCCAGCTCCTGGAGTCAAATGATTACTAGAGCTGTGTGGGAACTCGAATTTCCATTTCATGGGAACTCCCATGATTCTGAAATTTGTTTTCATTGATCATTGGAACAAATGATAAAGAATTTTGAAATTTCCCATTAATTTTTTTTATAATTTTGTTTTGGATCAGTCAAGATATTTCATTTTGATTTTGACTTTTTATTTTTCTATTATAATCTAATGTAAAAATTCTAAAGGAAAGATCATTTCAAAATAAAAAACTGAAACATTCTGTTCTGCTAACATTTTTTCAAAATATGATTTGGTCAAAATTGACATGTTCTTGCAGAAAACTTCAGTATTATAATTGGATATTTTTGGACCAACTCTAATGATTAGAATCTAAGCTCTCATTTTAAGGAAAAAATTAGGCTTTTAGCCCTAACAAAGAAAAGCTTGAATATGTGACTGATAGGTACCAATGCAGTCATGCCTGCCTGAGTCTGCGGCAGCCTGAAACAACAATTCAGAGTGGTGTGAACAGCTATTCCATATATCTAAATATGGTGTTACCATCAAACCCTCTGGTCTGGGTGATCTTGCCAGAATCAACCCAGCAGAGGACTGGGAGAAGAGTGCAGTGGGCCCAGCTTCACACCCAAGCAGTCTACATTTCTATCACCCCTGCCTCTGAGAGATGAAGAGAGCGCTGCTAACACCATTCTAAGTGGGTGAAGACACAGTGAAGGGTTGGGCCATGGAGGTAGAGTTGAGGGTGGCCCATGTCATAGTTTCCCTAGAGCTCGAGATTGTCTTTAATACAGCCCTAAGTGTAGCTCCATTGGCTTCAATGAATCAGTTGACCTGAGTTAAATTAGAGAAATTGGAATTGTTTCAGAAAAGAGTTTGAGTCAAAGAATTTTTTTTTATAAACTTATCAAAAGCTTACAACTTAAGACCCTGATTCTGCAAAAATGCATTCACATGCTTGCCATTAGGCACATGTATAGTCCCATTGAAATCATCATGTGCTAGCCACAGGATCACTTACATGTGTAAAGTCAAGTATGGGCATAAATCTGTGCAAGATCAGGCCTAAAGAGATTAACAGCATAAGATCACTAATAATAATGACAGGTTGCAAAGGAACAGCCAGAGGTATACAGCAAGGGCTAACAGGGATCCTCAGATGTGTATATCCGTTTTCTTGTCATTTAAAAAAAACCCTAGAAAATATATTTGGGGCAAAAGTCTACCTGTTTTGTGTGAGGGGCAGGAGCATTATAGAGAGCCTTTTCCGTGCACAGAACACCCACCCAGCAGTAGGGCAGCATGATCTATTGTATGAAGAGGCCCTGTTATTGTGTTTGAAAAAATTTTCTCCCCCCACCCAGGGGATTGGCGAAGTGCTAGGTGCCCCCAGCCCACCCATGCAATTGGCAGCAGGCATGCTTGAGAGAATGCACACTATTCCTTTCTGGAGCAAAGCAATGAGAGCTGCTAAATGCATTGCCTCCAGATTCTCTGAGCAGTCCTGAACTGTACTAACAGGTTGACTCTTTGACTTTCCACTGGGTTATGATTCATCTGCTTTGCTCCCAGCCCTTCCCACTGCCTTGCACCTTTGGCGAGTTAGATATCTGCTTGTATCTCAAGGGACTTCCCATTTTATTATATCTTTGACATCAATAGGATATGTACAGTATGCCCTGGAAAGCTCTTTGGGTCAGGGACGGTCCTTTTATTGTTTTTGTACACTGCCCAGAACAATGGGGTCCTGATCAATGACTGGGGATCCTAATCACTAATACTATATAAACAATAGTAACAAAAATGGGAAGGAATAATTTGTCATGAATTCAGAGGGCCCCCTGAATACAACAATGTATTTGAATGGAATCTGCTGCTAAATAGTTTATTTGGGGCTCAATTCTGCACGGTGCTGAGTGCCCGCAGGGCTGCCTGGAGTTGCTCAGGGTTGAGCCCTTATTGCCTAACATTTTCCTCTTAATGAAACTGTTGATCTTCACTCATTTGTGACGGCAGCTTGGAGTTCTCTGAACTGGCAAACATTTTGGAAGAGATGTTACTGTCGTCTTTCATAACAGTCAGCACTTTGGAAACATTCCCCTTGAATAATGTCAAAAACAATTTCAGTTTCTATAATTTAACTCATCCATATCATGAGCACCAATAAACTAAACCGCTACAGATTCCAGGCCCATGTCTTGCCAAGAGCTGGCACTATGTTCTGAGCCAAGTAACTCATTATAAACAATGAGTATTTCAGTCCTACAAGTGTGCACATTCTTGCAGGGTGTGTGTGTGTGTGTGTGTGTATGTATGTAGCTGGCACCGGAAGTGATGAGTTTGAGGTCCTTGCTATTCTGAATGATGTCAATAAAAATAGCTACTAAAGCTGTGCTGTTAGAGAAAACCATGTATTTATGTGGGGTTCAGTTGGGCGTGATCTGTGACAGGGGTGGGCAAACTACGGCCCGGGGGCCGGATCCAGATGTGGCCGAGGGCCGAAAAGTTTGCCCACCCCTGATCTATGAGAACACACATATCAAAAAAGGCAACAGTTCTCCGCACTCAGCCATAACTTTTTACGAGAGGATTCCTGCTGGGAAATTCAGTCAACAAGACAAATATCTTTAATGGGACTAAAGGCCAGCATCTCTGCTGGTGCAAATCAGTATAGTCACATTGACTTCGATGACCTATGCCTGTTTACATCAGCAAAGAATCTGGCCCTGGAGGAACTGCTTTCTCAGCCAAAACAAGAGGATTATAGCAACAAGAATATCAGGTTCTCCACTTCTGTGTACCCCTAGCAGTTTCTGACAGGTGCCTCCCCGCCTCTGTTTGTGCTAGGAAAGGAGAAACCATTGCTAAGTGCTACATAGGGTATGCAGTGACACACCTTCTTTTTTGTCCTTTTTACCGCTTCCCAATGCAAATCACGTGATTGTTATAAATCTGATGAAATGCTGCCAGACAAGAACCCCAAAGTAAATACAAGTCGCTAGATATGAAGCTATAGTTGCTCATTTAACTCCCATCAGCTTCTTCCCTTCCATGCAAAACCTAAATGTATGTCGTCAAGGAGTCTTCTGCTCCTCTTCCTTCAGGACTACTGAGAGGTCTTCTTAGGGAAATGGGTTTCCATACTCTTTACAAGGGTGAAACGCCCATGGAAGCTAATGGAACTTCAAGTTTTGCTTGAGGCCTTGTCTACATTATGGAATATCCCAATCTGGCAATCTATGGCCAGCAATCAGTACTGCATTGGTACTGCTGACACTTAAGAGTAGACAAGGAAATGTTAGTGTTTGCACTGACTGAACTAACTGGGATGTTCCCCTTTCAAGTCCTTTTAGTTTAATTGTGCAGACTCCAGGTAGCCTTTCTCTATGCTTAGGGGGTCAGCAGATACACTGATCACGGCCACCAATAGCTGAATTTGTGGTGTTCCTGACCGAAGACAAGACCTGAGTAAGGAATGAAGGATGCTTGCCATGGAAAGAAAAAAACACAGCTTATGGTAACCCATCCCTTTTGCAGTCTGAAGTCATCCTGGCCTAGACATGGTACAATATTTAGGGCAGGGGTTCTCAAACTGGGGGTTGGGACCCCTCAGGGGGTCATGAGGTTATTACATAGGGAGTCGCAAGCTGTCAACCTCCACCCCAAATCCCACTTTGCCTCCAGCATTTAAAATAGTGTTAAATAAATAAAAAAGTGTTTTTAATTTATAACGGGGGTCGCACTCAGAGGCCTGCTATGTGAAAGGGGTCACCAGTACAAAAGTTTGAGAGCAACTGATTTAGGGGAAGAGGGAAAGCGGAGAAATTTACCATTGTATTTTAAAGCTGATCCCCTGTGTTAGTGTGTCTGTTTCCAGTATTAGAGCCTAAATAAGTAACTAAGCAAATGTATGAAGCTGTAATTGTATCCTTGATTTCGTGTTATACAATAAGATGATTTATATAATTTTTTCAAGTAAGATACTTTATATATCTTTCCAAAGTGTCTCTGCCAGGTTTGGCCCCAACAATTGTTTAATAACTGAGGCTGACTAAGAGGCCACACAGTCTTTTTTAGTAACTTAGCCACGAGATGTGATCAATCATTTGGGTACTGTCAAAGAATGTATTTTACACTTCACTGGCAAAACGTTTGATCCCAGACCTGGTTACTGGGCTCTGAGCACGTTGTTGTTTACTGTGGGTTTTTAAGATGAATTTTGCTTTTTAAAAACGTTCCTGAGAAATCATTTTTTTTCCTAATAAGATTATGAAAGTACAAAGCAAAAGTTTGGCCTCATTGGGAAATTAATTATGTGGAATGACTGATATGTTGCTGGAAGAATCAAAAAATAAAATACAGCGTTGCTTGTCTACATCTGACAATGTGGATTTCTTGTGAAAAATTGCTTGAAGTCCTGGATAGCACCCAAATGTGAAATCTTGTGCTGGCTGGAAACTGAGATTCTTAAAATGGCTTCATCTGAAATGTTACAACTAGGATTCTTGGCTGTAGGTTAAAATGGTTAAAAAACAATATTATCCTAGGAAAAATTAGAGTGAGATGGCGAACTCCTAACTCATGTTGGTGAGGAATTATATAAATACCGTAGTCTCCTTGAATATTATAGACAAAAAAGGGCTTGTTTCTTCTTTAACACCAGCTTTACACTGGGGTAACTCATTTAACCTCACCACTGATTTTCACTGATTTTGTTCTCTCTACTCCCACTGAAGTCAGATCTTAAGCATACTGTAGAAAACTCACACAAAATACATGCAATGTATAATTTTTGCACTGTGGAAAATTGTTTGTGAAGAGGGCCAGCTTTCCCAAAGATAGAGTGACCATATTTCCCTATGCTGAATGCGGGACACTTGGTAAAATTACTCATATTCAAGCGAGTTCAACAGCAATCAATCAGAACTATGCAGTACAAAGATTCAAATTAACATCAAGTTGACTGAGCCCCCATTAAAAAGAAATACTGCATAGTGGGATTCTTTTTATTTACTTTCTTATCTTTAAGGCTCACATGGGGAGAGGTGACACACACACTCCTGTACACCTCTCTCACACGGGAGCGAGGGTGTTACTGACCAACCTGACTCTCCTTGCCCAACAGTCTCTGCTCCTCTGCCTGGCTGGGCCCCCAGGATGGACCTGCCTCTCCTGGTACTTGGCACTGTGTCTTCGTGAGGGAACACTTGTGGAGGGCATGGAAAGTCACATGGCCCCCCAGATTTATGCCAGGGTTCACACCAGAATGTGGCCAGCAGCAGCCTTTCGGCACTGTGTGGAGGGAAGGGATGGGAGCTGCTTCTAGCCACAGGGGAGGGAGATGGGAAAGTCTGTTCTGGCTCCTGTCTGCGCAGCTCATCTCTTTCCCACCCTCTCCCTTGTGGCTGGAAGCAGCTGCCGTCCCTTCCTTCATGCACAGTGTCAAAAGGCAGATAACACTTCCTCCAGGCTGTTGCTGACCACCAACATAACCCAGCCACCTCCTGATCTCCTCCCTGCCCCCTGTCCTGGTACAGTGTGGGCAGGAAGGGATTAAGCCCCAAGGATACATTGTGGACCAGGGCTCAGGGAACTTGACTGCAGGGGCTTCAGCAAACCCAGCCAGAGAGATGGGTCAGCAGGGGAGGGTGCCTAGAGGACAGGGCAGCCCTGTGCTTCCTGGGGGCATGACCTGGGGGGGATGGGTGAAGAGGGTGCTAAGCCCCTGCCCGGGGGCTGCTGTGGAGCCTGCAGGGTTGGGGCGCGAATAGGATGGAAATCACTTCTATCCCCGCCACTCCAGAGCTTAGCTGAGGGGCAGAGAGGCTACTTTGTGCCAGCGCTGTGCAGGGCTTTGGCACATGCAGGGCTTGGCTCCTCCTGGCCAGCGCCCTGGACCAGAGGGTCTTGGGCTTTCCCGAGGCACTGCCCCAGCCAGAGGCAGTGGGGAAAGGAGCCTGCTGGCCAGGCTGCTGGGTGAGCTGAGCACTTGGACCAGGGACTGGTTCTCCACACAGCGCTGGGAGCAGGACGTGCCCTGCTGGGGGGAGAGGGGGATATGGAGGAGCAGCGGGGCTGGGGGTGGGGGGTGAAGGGGAAAATCAGGGATAGGACAGTGAGGGGGGAACATGTAAAGGGCCAATGGGTGGGCAGTAGAGGTGACACATTACCGGCCGCTGCCTAGTGCTTGCCCACACTCACCGGCCACCGCAGCGTGCAGCCAGCGTTGTCCGGAAACAGGACGGGGCAAGGCCCTGCTAGCCGAGAGCTGGCACACAACAGGGGCTGTGCTGATGGACTAGCGGGGGAATGGCTGGCCCAGCGTGCTGCAGCTTTGCCCCGCCACCAGCCTTGAACACCCACCGCCATCTTCGACCACTGGACCCTCTCACTCACCGCTGCTGGGCGGGCAGCTGGCGAGCAGCAGGACCCTCCATTATTGATGTGGGGAACACAGCAAATATGGGACAATTTGCCCATCTTTAAGAAAAAGTCGGGCTTAAGTACAGCACTCTCCCTTTAAAAACGGGATGTCTGGTCACCCTATCTAGAGATCTCCCACATACAGACTTTGTCTTGACTAGAATAAAAGTTGTGTTGATAAGATGTGTTAGCTAATGCTATAATACCATGATAAAACCTAGCTCTTACGAGGAGTTTGTCCCAGGAAGTTTGAGAATTAAGATGAGTTCAGATTTTTAATATAATTCAAGACAAACAATTTTTTAGTGACTTCTTTTATGGCCCCAGAATGGGGCCTATTTAAAAAAAGTACATCTATGGGCATGCACAGCCAGACAGTAGATAAGGCCTGACAAAAGGCTACTCGCATAGGATCACAGAAGTGTAGGACTGGAAGGGACCTTGGGAGGTCTTCTAGTCCAGTCCCCTGCACTCAAGGCAGAACTAAGGATTATCTAGAGTGACCATCTCTGGCAGGTATTTGTCTAACCTGCTTTTAAAAATCTCCAATGACGGAGATTCCACAACCTCCCTAGACAATTTATTCCAGTGCTTAACCATCCTGACACAACCATCTGGCACAATTTAGGAAGTTTTTTCTAATGTCCAACCTAAACCGTCCTTGCTGCAAGTTAAGCCCATTGCTTCTTGTTCTATCTTCAGAGGTTAAAGAGAGCAATTGTTCTCCCTTCTCCTTGTAACACTTATATACTTGAAAACTGTTATGATGCCCCCCTTCATTCTTCTCTTCTCCAGACTAAACAAACTTGAGTTTTTTCAATCTTCCCTCTAGGTTGTGTTTTCTAGACCTTTAATCACTTTTGTTGCTCTTTTCTGGATTTTCTCCAGTTTGTCCACATCTTTCCTGAAATGTGGCGCCCAGAACTGGACACAATACTCCAGTGGAAGCCTAATCAGCATGGTGGAGAGCGGAAGAATTACTTCTTGGGTCTTGCTTACAACACTCCTACTAACACATCCCAGAATAATGTTTGCTTTTTTTGCAACAGTGTTACGTTGTTGATTCATATTTAGCTTGTGATCCACTATGATCCCCACATCTCTTTCTGCAGTACTCCTTCCTAGGCAGTCTTTTCCCATTTTGTATGTGTGCAACTGATTGTTCCTTCCTAAGTGAAGTACTTTGTATTTGTCCTTATTGAATTTCACCCTATTTACTTCAGAGTAGGGCTGTCAAGCAATTAAAAAAATTAATCACGATTAATTGCGCGTGATTAATTAATTAAAAAAGTTAATCGCATGATTAATCATGCTGTTAACAGTAATAGAATACCATTTATTTAAATATTTTTGGATGTTTTCTACATTTTCAAATATATTGACTTTAATTACAACACAGAATACAAAGTGTACAGTGCTCACTTTATGTTTATTTTTCATTACAAATATTTGCACTGTAAAAAACAAAATAAATATTTTTCAGTTCACCTAATACAAGTACTGTAGTGCAGTCTCTTTATCATGAAATTTGAATTTACAAATGTAGAGTTATGTACAAAAAATAACTGCATTCAAAAATAAAACAAAGGAAAACTTTAGACCCTATAATCGACTCAGTCCTATTTCTTGTTCAGCCAATCACTCAGACAAACAAGTTTGTTTACATTTGCAGGAGATAATGCTGCCCACTTCTTGTTTACAATGTCACCTGAAAGTGAGAACGGGCCTTTGCGTGGCACTGTGGTAGCCAGTGTCGCAAGATATTTACATGCCAACTGTGCTAAAGATTCATGTCCCTTCATGTTTTAACCATCATTCCGGAGGACATGTGTCCATGCTGATGACAGTTTTTGCTTGATAACAATCCAAAGCAGTGCGGACTGACACATGTTCATTTTTCATCATTTGACTCAGATGCTACCAGCAGAAGGTTGATTTTCTTTTTTGGTCGTTCAGGTTCTGTAGTTTCCACATCAGAGTGTCGCTCTTTTAAGACTTCTGAAAGCATGCTCCACACCTCGTCCCTCTGAGATTTTGGAAGGCACTTCAGATTCTTAACCCTTGGGTCCAGTGCTGTAGCTATCTTTAGAAATCTCACATTGGTACCTTTTTTGCGTTTTGTCAAATCTGCGGTGAAGGTGTTCTTAAAATGAACAAAATGTGCTGGGTCATCGTCCGAGACTGCTATAACATGAAATATATGGCAGAATGCGGGTAAAACAGAGCAGAAGATATATAATTCTCCCGCAAGGAGTTCAGTCACAAATTTAATTAACGCATTATTTTTTTAACAAGCATTATCAGCATGGAAGCATGTCCTCTGGAATAGTGGCCAAAGCATAAAGGGGCATACGAATGTTTAGCATATCTGGCACATAAATACCTTGCAACACTGGCTACAAAATTGACACATGAATGCCTGTTCTCACTTTCAGGTGACATTGTAAATAAGAAGCGGGCAGCATTCTCTCCTATAAATGTAAACAGACTTGTTTGTCTGAGTGATTGGCTGAACAAGAAGTAGGAATGAGTGGACTCGTAGGCTCTAAAGTTTTACATTGTTTTGTTTTGGAGTGCAGTTTTGTAACAAAAAAAATCTAAATTTGTAAATTGCACTTTCACAATAAAGAGCTTGCACTAGTACTTGGTATGAGATTAATTGAAAAATACTATCTTTTGTTTATTGTTTTTACAGTGCAAATATTTTTAATAAACATAATATAAAGTGACCACTGTATACTTTGTATTCTGTGTTGTAATTGAAATAAATATATTTGAAAATGTAGAAAAAATATCAAAAATATTTAACAAATTTCAATTGATATTCTATTGTTTAACAGTGCAATTAAAACTGTGATTAATTTTTGTTAGTTAATCACGTGACTTAACTGTGATTAATTGACAGCCCTACTTCAGCGCATTTCTCTAGTTTGTCTAGATCATTTTGAATTTTAACCCTATCCTCAAATAAAAAAACATATAACCCCTCCCAGGTTGGCATAAAAGTCTGCAAACTTTATAATTATCTATATCTAAATTATCTAAATCATTATGTAAATCATTGATGAAGATATTAAACAGAATCAGACCCAGACCTGATCCCTGCGGGACCCCACTTGATATGCCCTTCCAGCTTGACTGTGATAACTACTCTCTGGGAACAGTTTTCCAACCAGTTATGCACCCACCGTATAGTAGCTCCATCTAGGTTATATTTCCCTAGTTTGTTTATGAGAAGGTCATGTGAGAGAGTATCAAAAGCCTTACTAAAGTCAAGATATACTGCATCTACTGCTTTCCCCCATCCACAAGGCTTGTTACCCTGTCAAAGAAAGCTAGTAAGTTGGTTTGACTCGATTTGTTCTTGAATAAGGACTTTTTACACAAGGAAGGGTGAGAACTGGCATCTTTCTCCTTCCTCAGGAGAAAATCCCATTGAAATTAAGGCTGACTAAAGTTTTAAGATTAGTTAAATCCAACCCTTTTATATTGTACTAGTAAAACACTACTTTGGTAGCAATTTCCAGCATAGAATTACTTCATAATTATGGAACTAAACAGAAACCCTTGATATAAACATCACTGAACATTAGTAGCATTCAGAATCCGGTCCAGAATTTGCAAAGCCCCCTCAATTATCATTGTGACATGCTGAACAAACACATCACTTCCAAACAAACCCAGAAATTGCGAGTGCTTGAAATCTAGACCTGAATTTTTCACTTTGTATCCATCTTTACTTAATTTAGAAATTATTTGGAACCCAAATATTTTTCCTGATTCCTCTGAAAGTCTTTGCTTCAAATATGAAATATGTCACTTTTCTAGACTGCATGTATAAAATGTTGCAGGTTTTGATACCTCCATGCTATGTGGACTGTGGATTCTTTTTGGTATGTGGGTATGCACATATGGCACATAGTTGATGAATTCTAAAGGAATGGCCTTCAGCACTGACATTCTTCCATATTTCTATGTTTTTGTCATGCTGTGGTGGGTTTATTCATTCTTCTTTCATCTCCTCTGAGTGAAAAAGTCTGCATTCATCTAGCCAATCTTTCTCTCTGTCTCACCCTCTCACTCATTCAGTCACACCATCTGTTTCCAGATTACTGATTTCTCTGCATGAGTTCCAGGTACCAGACGTGGCTTCTCCCAATAACTACAGCAAAAAAGCTTTCACACACTCTCCACAATCTGTGAACATACGACCAGTTTAGGATAAGATGTCATGCCAAACACACATTGGAGGAAAGAATCCTGAAATCAGGCTGAGTGATAGCATTTGTAATAAGGTAATTAAGCAGATAGGTTGATTTTTTTTGGACTGTTCTAGTATTTATTCAGTTATGATTCTGAAAATTTCACTACAGCTAGAAAACTGTGCTCAGCAATATTATGAAAAACATTGCCTAAGTGTTAGTGCAGAGGTCTAGATTCTGAAGTTCTGGGTTCCACTTGTTGGAGTTGCCTGCTGTGTCACCTCTGGCAAGTCATTTAGAGTTGACCCTGCAAAATATTGAGGGTCCTCATTTCCCAGTGACGGTACTGAGAGTTGAGGACGTTCAACATTTTGCAGAAACTGGTTTTACTTTCTTTATTGCTGTCTTGCAATGGGAACAATACTAATCTCAAAGGGGTGTGGTGAGGTTTAAATTAATGTTTGTGAAAATCTTTAAGATCCAATGATGAAAGGCAGTGGTATATAAACACAACGTATAATGTATTATTATTAGCTAAGTACAGGGACATATTCATGTTCTGACTCTCTCTGGGTGGAGTTCACCAGTGTAACTGCACCAGTGGACAGCCTCTAAGCCCACAGAGGTTCATACCCAAATATCTGAAGGCAAAATTTGGTCACAGGCTAAGTGAGAGGATTTGATTTTTACATGATTCCTTCAGTGTCACTTTTTTCTGAAAAATCAGCTCAGATTTGAAACGAATCCCTCTTTATTAAGGCTACTCCTTTCCTTTTTTGTTTTTTGAGGGGAAAGGAGAAAGCTAATATGTATATATCATAAAATTTGCTTCTTTATGAAGGTCAAAGTGATATGGGGATGCTCTTCTCAATGTGCGAAGTTTACATCTTCAGCATCAGGCAAAATAAGTGTTTAAGTGTAGATTTTAGGCTCTTTCATTGCCCCCCAAATAATACACATTTGCATTCAAGTCAGACAGATACTTTTGTAGTTTGGAGCAAGATCTTCCTTCTCACTTTCTTTCTTCTTGTTCAATTTTGCTGCTTCATCCACATCTTCGAGCTTTAAAGAATCAACTCTGTGTGTGTGTGTCTGTGTGTGTGTATGTGTGGTTATTTCCAATGTTTAGAAAAGAAATAGGCTGAATTAATCTTAAAGCCAGATACCTTCACTAGACAAAGTGAGGAAAACAACATGTATGATTTGCAAGCTATTTATGTAAAAAAAAAAAGCCATATAATGGCCATATAACTATTTTAAACCATTAATATTTGCCTTGAAATGGTTAACTATTGTGGTTAATAGCCACTGCAAGCTACTCGTAACAAAGGAGTTGTTATCTGCTGATAATAATCAAGTTCTAAGCAATCATGATAGTCAGCTATATTTTCTTCTGTTCTTTCTTCTTTGTTGCTTTTCATAAGCAATAATTCTTGTTTCTCTGTAAAACAGAAGGACACATTCCCCAAGAACAATGGATTATATGTGTATTTTATTCAAGATGCTGAAAGACCAACAGAAACAGGTCCCCTGAAAATTATTTAGATTAAAAATACATAAATACAAAAAAGCACTTTTTTCATCTTTGTGATAATACTCGTGCACAAATACCATTAATAAAATTTGAAATGAAATGGAACCATCTGTTTACTTTTCTGAAGAGGGCTGTCTATATTATAACTATATTCAACAAGGAGGTGCATGGCAGATACTAGCACAGCCTTGGATTTATTCCTTGAACTCTTTTTTCCCATTTACTGTGTAGTACTGTGTACTGTTCTCTGAATCCTGAATGACACATATTGCAGTCCTGTTTGTTCACTAGTGTCCTGTTCTACATCCCTCTTTTTTGCTTAAGTTTTCACACTGATTTTCTTAGTGTCATTGTTATAAATTAACATGTTAACATATGGATCGCTGCCCTTCCAGGCGAGAAAGGAGTGTGAGACAAATGTGTGATTGGATCAAAGGACCCTACCACTCCCCAATATTGTAGTCTAGGGCAAGACAATAGTATCCAATTCAAATCAAAAGCCTTTCATACCCTCACTCTGCAGATCACCTCCTTCTGGGATGGGAAAAAGTGGGCCAGATCTCATGCCTGTGCAATTTGCCCGTGGCTTCTCCCCAGGCCATGTGATTGGATATTCAGTGGATCTGTGGAGAAAACCGACGGATTATGTCAAGACCATCTTTAAATTTAAGCAGAAGTGATGGGTGATTTTATCCTTCTGCGTACCCTGCTCTGGTACACTTGTCAGCACGAGGGAAGTAGTAAAACTAGCACTAAGCACAGTATTGAGCCCCTTGCAGGCTCAGGCCCCAGTTTAGCACAACTAATCCTCACCTGTAACAAACTTAGGTTGGGATTCACAAAGATGAATTAAGTGTTTAATAATGGGAGCTGGCATACAACACCCAATGGCCCCTTGGAAAATCCCAGCCCTAATGTGTAATGAGACAGGATGAGTAATATCTTTTATTGGACCAACTGGTGAAAGAGACAAGCTTTCAAGCTCTTCTTCAGGTCTGTTTTTAATGGCAGATACTGTCTCAAACAGCCAGGTACAGCTATAGAGACTTGTGTGGCCCTACCGTATGCAACATTTCAAAGGGAAAAATCAGTGCGACTTCAGCATGGAAATTAATTCAATCCTGGTTTGTGTGAGTGCAAGTGCAGTGAAGAAACACTCATGCATCCACTTATACCTGGGCTGACTTTACTCCATACACCACATTCTCATTGTATGAGTTAAAGGTTAAAGAGGAATTTTGAAAAATGTTGTGTATTAACAATAACATACATCCTGTCAGTGCGTTTATGTGAACCCCAACTCGGGCTATACCCTGCACCACGGATATAAAGGGGCGATTTGCTACTGACTTCAATGGGATGTTATGTTCTAATAAGAAAAGGAGTACTTGTGGCACCTTAGAGACTAACCAATTTATTTGAGCATAAGCTTTCGTGAGCTACAGCTCACTTCATCAGATGCATTCAGCTGTAGCTCACGAAAGCTTATGCTCAAATAAATTGGTTAGTCTCTAAGGTGCCACAAGTACTCCTTTTCTTTTTGCGAATACAGACTAACACGGCTGCTACTCTGAAACCTATGTTCTAATAGAAACTGATCTGCTAATAAACCAACAGCTGCTCATTTGTAACTTAACTGGACTTCATGTTGTATCTGCCATACCAAATGTAGTACTATTTTAATGTAGGCTCTGAGAACCAGACATAACTTCATCAGTGGGGAAACCTGCAACAAACAACAGCTGGTATAGAGATAATAATCTGAAAAAATATGCCCTGCTTGCCCATTTACCTCATCTTAGATTAGGATTTTTGTTGTTGGCAAGAAAAGTATATAATTTAGGCTTTTAATACTCATGTACTAAGAATCTGTTTAGAGTATCTCAAGCTTTCAGGAGTAAGAGCTGTAACTACAGAAGTAGTAACAGCCACTGTATAGACTGAATGAACCTGGAAGTAAAAAAATACTCATTGTTCCAACTTGAAAATGAAATTGATTAAATTTAGAAAAAAAGCAGGGAAAATAATCCTTTTCCTAACAAAGAAAGAAATCAAATACCAAAAAAGAGAAGAAAAGTATAGAACTCAGGATAATCCAGTTAGAAACTGTTCTTCATGAAAAAAAACATGAGTGTATTGAAGTAAAATAAATGATTAAAAAGGAATGTGGAGACAGAAGGAACTTCCACTGGACTTTGATTGCCATCAACATTTTCGGTAATGAAAGTGACGCAGACTGGAGCTATTTTAAAAAATTCCAGGAGCTGAAATATTCTGGGTTCTTGGCCAGTATAGGATTTGTAGATTCAAAAATTTGGAAGCAGAAGGGCCCATTCTGATAATCAAGTCTGAACCCCTGCATAGCACAGGTCATAGAATTTCACAAGGTGGTTCATGCATCAAGCCCCTAACGTCTGGTTGAGCCAGTGCATAGTTTCTGGAAAGACATTCAATACGGAAAGCACAGAAAGCTGCATTATTGTAATCCGACTTGATCTCAAAATATGAGAAAAGAAGAATGCTTGAACAAGCAAACTACAATGCCAAATAGAGGTGAGAATATCTTGTAAGGCTGGACCCAATGCTCTTCAAAATCAATGACTTCAATGGGCTTTGGTTCAGGCACATAAAGCATGTACCATATAGTAGAGTAAAATAAATATGCATAGAACACAATCGTCCACCCACTTGTTTTCCTGCCTGTATAGTATTACTTTCGGTATTTTTTTTAAATGTGCTCATTTTCTATACTTAAGATCAAAGACCTGCTGGGAACTAACTACAGGCATTACAACCGGAGCTTGAAGTTATTTATAGTGAAAATTGAGACTTGAGCTCAACTACTTTGTTTGCTTCAGAAGTTCAAGAATGGATTTATCTAACTTTAATAAACACGTTGTTAAGGAAACCGAAATAGTTCAGAGCTCATGTGAAACTGCTTGACAAAGGTTTACAAACTTGCTCCATGGAGCTGGGAGCTGCGCTGGCACTGTGCTGAGGTGGGAATTTGTCCATGAAATGGCTAATGTGGCAGTACTGGTGAGAGGGGGGAACCCTTTGAACGGACTCTCCAATAATTAAAGCCTTCTCTTCCTTTTGATGGTGTTTATCTTGTCTGTTTTATTTCTTTCCCCATACAGTTTCATTAGGTCACTAGGCTGCTTTATGAGATCTAATTGAGTCTGTAGCTGTTAATACAGCGCTTCACAGGACAAATATATGTGCAGGTAGAAGGAATTATTATCTTGAACCTCATTGCTGTATCCTTCTGAGTAATAGGAAGAGATTTCCTCAGAGTTTGGCTAAATACAGTCTCATTTCCTGCTCCACTTTAAGCTTCTGTGCCACATTTAAAAGTGACATTTCCCTCCCATTCTCTCTCTCATTTCTAGTACCTACTGTAGGATGTCAGTTGGAAATATGTGTTAGGAAACAGGAATATTATGTACACTAGCAAAATAATATTTCAAGGATGACAGATTTCAAAGTTAAAAAACCCTGCTTTCAATGAAGCTCATAATGTATTAGCTGTATTAGGACTGTAGAAACTGGGAAACATTTGACTTTAATTCTCGTTTGGATCCAATCCACTAAAGTTCAGTTTAAGCAAATGTAACTCAATTCCTACCCTTTGTCACATAAAAAGCACTGGGTACTGTGGAAGTTAATTTGGGGACAAAAGGGACTTAGGCTCAGCACCGGAATGCCTAACTTTAGGTGCTCTTCTGCCCAATGGATTCTCAGCCCTGAGTTGGGTGCCCAAGTTCCTTATACAATGCATGGAGAGAGTTAGGTGCCTAAGAATGGGATTCACAGAAGCCCGCATACTGAGTGGGGAGCCACCTAGGCTAGCCAGAAGGAAATGCAGAGGAGAGGGGTGTGGTCTAAGCCAGTGCTTCTCAAGCTATCTGATGTGGGGGACTGGCAATTTTTTTTTCCAATGTGCGTGCAGACCGGCAGCTGATGGCTCGCGGACCAGCACCGATCTGCGGACCACCACTTTGAGTAGCACTGATCTAAGCCCTGCCCCTATCAGAAAGTTAGGCATCCAACTCTGGTTCAGATAGGGTGACCAGATGTCCTGATTTTATAGGGACAGTCCTGATTTTGGGGTCTTTTTCTTATATAGGCTCCTATTATCCCCAGCCCCCTGTCCCAATTTTTCACATTTGCTGTCTGGTCACCCTAGGTTCAGAAGCAGGTTCTTCCTGCCATTCATGATTCACAGCTATGAACCATCTCTTGGAATTAGGCACCTAAGCCTGTTCTTGAAAAAAAATGTGGAAGGGGGATATTTTACTCAGTACCTAGGTCTCCCATCTCCAGGAAAATGTCCTGACCCCCAGGCTATAGAGTCATTCTCTCGCTCTCTGGCATAATGAATATTTAATTACTTATACAAAATAGTAGAGCTCCAATACAAGAGTCTTAACCCCAGAATACCCTACTCTCTCTCTATATGGGGACCTAGATTCAAGTCCCCGCTCCATATCAGGCAGAGAAGAGATTTGAACTGGCATCTCCCAGGGGAGTACTCTGACAATTGGGCTAGTGGGAATCACTTCTGACTATGTTTTATGCAGGGCCTGATCTGATAGATTTGCTGTCTTAGGTGGCCTTTGAGAACTCTCTCTAGTTCCCCCCTAATGGGCTAGATCCCACAGGTGAGATAGGCAGGGGAAATGCCTAATTTATGAATTCTGCTGGGATTTAGGCATGAATTAGGTGCAGAGCAGCTTGATTTAACTGGCTTTGCATGTGCCCACTGGCAGATTTTTTCAGGACTTTATTGATGGAAATTCAGGCACCTAGGGGATTGAGGTACCTTCAGGGTTGGGGAACAGCTGTTTTGAAAATCTAAATTTTGGGTTCAGGCACTTAAAATGGCAGCCTAAGTATTTTTGTGAATCTAGACCTTTGCATCAGAAAAGAATAGCATCCCTGGCCATTTTATTATCATTCTCACATGCAAGACATCCCAATACAAATTATACTTTCACAATACCTGAAATATTTCTCTGGAATTCATCTACTTACTATACAATATGGCTGTTATCATCAAGTTGGAGAAATGTGAGGGTATGATGATGAACACTATTATAGGCTGCAAAAAAATCATTTTTGTGAGTCACTGAAAAATGTTAAGGTTGTTAAACTAACACTGTAGATTGAATCAATTGGCATTTGTAGGCCTGATTCCCCTTCTACTTCCACCAGCTGTACACCCATGTAACTCCATTGGATCCACTGAAGTTACTTCTGATTTGCATTAAAGTGAGCGGGGACTTGGGCCCAGAATATTATCTTGAAGGATATGCCAATTCTTTTAAAAATACATTGTTAAAGACTCCACCAGTTGGATTAACTGAAGTCTGGTTTCATAGTGAACAACTAGAAAGTCAGAACATTCATGTGTAAATAGTACAATGTTCAATAATCTAAACTGAATACAAACAGCACCTTTAAAGCAGCCATGATCCCTGTGCTTCTGTACAACAGAATGTTAACAGCGTAGAGCAAAGTCAAAAGACTGGAGAGGGATCACCTTTTCCTGAACTTCCCTGCATCTTGTATTATGTTTTTTTCAGTGTTTGTGGTTTTCCTGCAAGAAAGACTGATGAGCAGGTTTGTGTGGTTTGCAAAGCATAGTTAGCATGTGAATACCATGCAACTGCATTTTACTTTTCATGTGTTGCAACCAGTTTTTTAATGCTACTGGTGGTTAGATGGTTCATGGCAACATACAAAGAGCTACAAAGTGTGTGTGTGGGTGGGTGTAATGGGGAGAAGGTTTAAGGGTTTTTTTCTGCAATATTTGTCACTAGAAATTCAGACTTTGTCTACCCTGGAGAATTCTATAAATAACCTGAGAACTAGGTAAGTGAACTCTGATGATGTACCCAAGCCTAATATATAAATGTCTTACAGGATCTTTATTTTTCTACATAAGCATGCCCCTACATCTTTTGCTCACATGACTCATTCTTAGTCATATGACTATCTGTAATGAAGTCAAAGGTGCACCATCTTTAGTCAGGATTTTCTCACGATTAAAGCTTGAAGGATCAAGTCCAAAACTTGCAACGAAGTTTTGCCCTAGGATTCAGATCTGATTAGTAGATGAAATTTATGGATAAATGTGCAGTTAAAATCTCACCATGAATCTGAACATAAATATTCCAAGACATCCACATAAATTACCATTTTGGCCATTGAGCCTCAGAGTGATTATCTCTGCCATAGCAAAGCATGACAAACCTCTACTCAAGTCATACCAAACGGGTCTGTCCACTGTGGAAGTATGCACATCTTCTTTACAGTTAAAAATAGCTTAATTTAGATCCCAGTGTAATATTTGTTCTTCAAAAATCATATGCAACATGGCATTCAAGCCCGGTATTCAACACACATAATGACAAATGATCTCACCATGTACTGCATCATTATGAATGTCAGTGAACAAAACAAGTATGTTTCAAGATAGCATCAAATACGCATGATCCTGAAAGATATCAAACAGCTTTTCTGATAGACCCTGTTGGTACAATGGATAACATTTAACCTGTAGGAGGATTAATAAAGACATGATATAATTTGTTGTCTCTGATTCTTTGACCATTACTGAAGCACAATACTGTATAGTGTTATCCTTTGTCAACCATGTCTAATTGATTAAGCTACTGTAACGTTTTTATTCTGCACATGAGGTTCCCTCCTCAATAGTCTCCCTCCCCAAAATGTACATGCATCATTAATTACAAAATCAATGGCAGAGATGGTCTGGAGCAAATGTAATTGATAGCTTCCTTTTCAAATTAGCATAATCTGCCAATTCATTATGAGGAGTGAATAACATGTTTATTGCTAGTTTGAATAGGGCCAGGTCACTCTCTGTAAACTCCTTGACAAAGTGCTTTTTCATTTAAATAGGGATTACTGAATACAGTGAACATGGAAAGAGACTTCTCCTTTTTTTATGCCCAGAGTTGTCTGCTACCTTTTGGTGAAGTGGTGATCATAAATTCAGAAGAATTAACACTTAATATTGAAAGAATGGGAGATTTCTATTGCTATCTGAAGTGCTTAAACTGTCACCAGCATAGAGCTGAGATGACAACTAGAAGTAGGATATTAAAAAGCATGTAATGGGCCAAAAACTTGGTTCCCTCATGTTTTCTAATTTCATTAAAACCAAGGAGACTATCTGCATGAGCAAGGTGAACAGAATCTGGCTCAACAAGTTCATCTCATTATACATTCAGATGCCTTTTGTAAAAGTACTTTAGAAACAAATAAAACAATGAAATCCCCTAAATATTATTTTTTACAGTACATACCATATCAGGATTGGATTCCTCCAGTTTTCTTTTTTCACTGGCAACAATCTTTCATCCAAATTTTCCAAAATAGCCTCTGTAATTGCTAATCAACTATGTCCTTTTCACACCTACTTTCTTATGCACACACTTAGATTTGTGCACACAACTGTCCAATTTGCACTAGCAAATATAGCTTCAGTGCACAAATACTAAGTGCTGGATATGCAAAGATTGTGTGAAAAATTGCACGTGCAAAAAAGTCTGTTTTTTGAAAATCTGAGCCATTGTATCTTTCAGTTGAAGATCTCAAAAAAGATTTGCAAAAATACATTACGTCTCATGATACATCTATGAGGCAGGTAAATGTTATTTTACCCATTTTATACATAGGCTGAAATTCACCCCTGATTAGAGAGTGAGCCAGGTGTATATCAGATTAATTCTTCAAAACAAGTCTGAAATTGGATTTAAGGACTTGTGTTGACATCGGGAATGAATTTCATGCAGGCAGTTTACCATATATTGGAGCATTCCATGAGTAGTTCCATTGAAGTCAATGGGATTCTTCATGGAGTAAGGTGCTGCACAACACGAGACTCTGACTGTTAATGAAATAGAAATATTTTTGTGGAACATAACACGAAAGCATAAAAATCAAATATATACAGTTTGATTTTCTTTCAAAACATCTATTATTATCTTTAAATTAAATAGAAAATATTGATATATCGAATATGTAAAGAAAATGCGTGTATGCTCACAACTCACATAAATATTGATGGAAGTTGCAATGAAGTTTAAGGGCCTTATCTAATTCAATGGAAAGACATCTGTTGGCTTCAATGGGATTTAAGTGATTCCTATCAGCTTCAACTAGTTTTGGATTAAAGCCTATGAGAACACGCCCCATAATATTTAAGTTATGAATTGGAGCCTACGTGTGTGCTGAAGTGAACTGAAGATACAGCAGCATTATTAGGAACTCTTAATTTAAAAGGAAATAAATTAGGGAAAATGTCTGAAGCAAGGCTAATTCTAATATTTATAATAAAAGCCAAGCTGGGCTATTAAAAAGAATGATGGCAGTTAGTTTTTGTACATGTCAGTAAACTGTACTACAGTGTATCTTTGTGCTAGAGGTGAACAGTATATACAGACAGCTATAAATAGGCTGTAAGTCCTAATGACTTTATCTAGTTTGGTATAACAACAAATTAACTGTCTGCTTTTATTAGCCCCTTTGAACTGCCCTGTGACTTAATTATGTGATATTTGTAATTTAACTGCCATTCATAGTCTTTCATTGAGAACCAGATCATGCAAGCACTTACATATGTCCTTAAGCTTAAGCACATGAGTTGACCCATTTGAGGTGGCAATTGGACAGTAGTCAATGTGATTAGATTACTCACATGCTTAAAGTTAAGTCCGCACATAAGTCTTTACAAGATCAATGGTTTTGATTTTTATTTGAATGGTGTTCTGATATGCTTGGGGGCAGGAACTTGGCAGGGATACTGTTTTTCCCTCTTGTATATATTCTGCATCACATTTTCCCTTTGTCTGCTCTAAAGCCAAATAAACTACATTTCTGTGTGACTTACCAGATAAAAATTAAATTCACAAAGGTAATTTTAACAATCGAATCCCCCGATTTACACTAGGGTGAAATTCACCCCGCTGTGCAGAGAATCAGAGCAAGGCCTATGCAGCCTTTCAATCCCACTGAACTCCTCAGAAGAAGATGCAAGTGGTGCATAAACCTTGGTGCTAGCCCTGTGCACGGGGTGAATTGCATAACACGTGCTTTCCTTTAAAAAGAAAAACACATTTTTCATCGAATCTCCACAAAACTCAACATGTGTTTATAATTTATGGAGAAATGAGGTTTTGCAAAACTCATAATCATTTTGCATAACCCAAAGCATTTGTAAAGTGGGACCAACGTTGCCATTGACTTCCGTAGAAGCAGAATCAGGCCCTAGTTTGTGCAGCTGCCAAAACTTCAAACTCCCCAGAGTTTTATGCATATCTAATTTATAATTCTGAAGTACTTTTTAATTAGTTAAGAGCTTGAACCTGCATTTTGAGCACATTCAAATGTCTCACCGAAGTCAATGTGAGTTTGAGGTTTTCAAGGAATGCAGGGTGAGATCCTGAATGATCAAATCCCTCCATCACTTTTATTCCTTTTCAAAACCATGACCACAATGAGTATATGACTAATCATTGCCGGACTCCAGATGCCAAGCAGCATGTGACTTAGCTGATTCTGTGGTATTATAAAAACAGTCAGACCTTGTTAATCCAAATTGTTTTGGAAATGTTGTACCATGTTCACATTAAAAGAAAATCAAATGAATGAATCAGTGGCACATAGACAATCATAGAATTTCTACTTTCAGCGCCAGTCCTGAAAACAGATGAACACAGGTGGATCTTGAACTCAAAAGGAGCCATGCTAGCTTCAGTTGGGCTCTATATGGGCACAAGGTGTTAGATCTGTTACATCTAGACCCAGGAACTTGCCAATTAAGACACAGAGAGCTAAGTAACCTGTTTGTTTCTTCAGCTTCTTGCTCTGCCACACTTCTTGCTTTGCTATTGCTTCTTGCTCTGCCACACTCTACTGCTCTGCTATTAAGGACCTTAATACCACAAATACTCTCCTGTGGATAGGCATGGAACATGTACAGTTACATCACATACATTACAGTCCTCCCCCCTTATTGAGTTGTTATCTCCTCAGACATGTCTAACCTAACATTACATATTGCAAATATAACTAAGCAGGTCAGAATAGACTATCTGAGCACTCCAGATGAAATGAGAAGATTATTCTGCCTCTGTACCACTCATCAGCTGCAACTATCAACTATTTGAGATTGCGATTGAGTTGCTCAGGTGGTTTCCTTTACGCATAGGTTAGCATCTCTCAGGTTATGGAGTAGACACTTGAACAGATGCTTCATATGACCATTCAGGTTCTGGTCACAAGCTGTTTCCAAGTTTGGCCTATAATGAACTTGGTTGTTTTGTCGCAACTCTCAAAGCTTGTTCCATGGTTTGAATAAAGCATTCTCTTAAGCCATTTGATGCAGGATGGTATGGTGCAGATGTAATGTGTTTGATGCCATTACTTTTCAAGAAAGCTTGGAAATCATCTGAAACAAGTTGTGGATCATTGTTGCTTACAATTTGTCTTGGCAGTCCCATGCAAGCAAAAAGGCTCTGTAGAACTGATATGGCACTTGCAGAAGTCATGGATGGCATGTAGAAAGCTTCAAGCAACTTGGACTATCCATCCACTATTACTAGAAAATTTATACCCAAGAATGGGCTTGTGATATCCAGTTGAAATTGTTCTCAGGGAGCAGCTGGCTAGTTCCAAGGATGAACTAGCCAAGCCAGTCACATTTTTCACCCTCTGACAGCCGGAACAATTCTTAACTGCTCAAACTGTCAGTCAATACCTGGCCATCAGACATATCCTCTAGCCAATGTCTTCATCTTGACTAGGTGCCCTGTATGTAATTCCTCCAAGACCCTTGCCTGGAGTTTCACAGGAACGATGGCATGAATTCCCCACATCAGACAACCTTGAGCAACTGTGATTTCATTCCTCCAGTGGAAGAATGTTTTAAGGTCTCCACTGATTCTGTCTTCCAACTTTTTAAGGTAGCATTATATACGTTTGCTAAGGTAAAGTCCTTGCTTATTTCTTGTTTCAGTATCACACGGGTATGTCAATTTATGCCACGTTGAACATTTCAACAGCTGTAAGTTCATCTTATTGCTGCGTGGAGCTTGTATCCAACAGTGATAGTTGTGATAACCCCTCAGCATTACAATGTTGAGCAGTTCTCTGAAACTTGACATCGTAGTTATGGGCCCCATAAAGAATAAAGAAGAATAAAGCCCATCTCTGAACATGAGCAGCGTTCATTTCTGGAATGCCCCTTCTGGGGTTAAAAATGGACAACAAGGGCTTATGAACGGTCACAAGCATAAACGTCCTACTGTACAGGTAATGTCCAAATTTCGTAACTCCCCAGACTAGACTCAAGGCTTCATAGTCTATCTGAGCATAGTTGCATTAGGGACTGGAACTAAAAATGATAGGTCATTCCTGACCGTCAGGCATCAAGGGGAGATTATTTCTTCAGTTCCATAGAGTGATGTATCACGTGCCAAGGAGATTGCTAGCTCTGGGTTGTAATGAGTTAATACTTAGTGGAAGTAACTAGTTGCTTTGCCTTCTGGAAAGCCTCTTTGCATTGCTTTTTCCATTTTCAGCATTTCCCTTTCTGAAGCAACTGATTCAGTGGGTACAGAACTGTTGCCAGGTTTGGGAAGAATTTATGGCACTACTTAATGAACCTGATGAATGAACGAACCTGTGACACTTCTTCAGAGTAAGGTGCCCTCATAACTACTTAATCTTTCTCTGGTGGTTTATGTAATCCTCTAGCATCTATGACAGGGGTGGCCAAACTTACTGACCCACCAAGCTGTATACAACAATCTCCAGAAGTTCGGGAGCCGGGGCACTCCTGCCAGAAGTTGGGTTTTCAGCACCTTCAGAAGCACCTGCCAGGACTTGGGGTTTCAGCCCTGCTCCTGTTGAAGCCCCAAGCCCAGCAGGTGTGCCTTGTGTGGCTGAAGCCCTGAGACCCCCCATCCCCGCTGGGCAGAAGCCCCTACCCCACGACCCTGCTGCAAGGCAGAGGTCCTGAGCTCCCCTTCCAGTTTGGTAGGTGGAGAATGGGGAGAGGTGGGGCTCCGTGAGCCACAGTTTAACTGTAAAAGAGCCACATGTGGCTTGTGAGCCACAGTTTGGCCACCCCTGATCTATGATGTGTGCACAATATGTAACTGCTTCCTTGAAGAACTCACACCTATCATGATTTACCTGTAATCCATATTCTTCTAACCTTTTGAAAACTTGTGCCAGATTCTTCAAATGATCCTTATCACTGGATCTGGTGACAATGATGTCATCTAAGAAACACCTACAACTTGGTATTTCTTGGAGTACCTGGTCCATTTCCCTCTGGCAGATAGCAGGGGCAGATGCCACTCCAAATTCCAGTCCATTCAACTGGAACAACCTTGTTCAGTGTTGATGATGAGGAACTTCCTCAACCCTTCTCCAACTTTCATTTGCACATAAGCCTGAGCTAAGTCCAATTTGCTGAATTTCTTCCCTCTGGCCAGCGATAAGAAAATACCTTCAATGAAAGGTAAGGGGTACTTTTCCATGCAGAGCATGGGATTAATGGCACCTTAAAGTCACCACAAACCCTTATTGCACCATTTTTCTTCATGACAGGAGCAATGGGAATCGCCCATTCACTCCAGTCGACCTTGATTATCATGCCCTTACCTTCTAGAAGTTCCAGCTCCTTGTCAATTGCATGTCTGATGGCAAGTTGTACTTCTTGAGACTAAAGAGCTGGGGGTTTGCCCCTTCTGTCAGAATGATATTGGCTTTAATGACCTTCAGGTGCCCAATGTCCTTCTGAAATGCTGGCGCAGCTCTAGATAGAAACTCTTCCATCTGCTTTGGTGAGGTAGCACTTTGAGGGACTTGAAGAGGCTTGCTGGCTTGTCAATCCAAGTGAATGCTCTTCAGCCAACTTCGTCCAAGCAATGCTGGTCCTCCTATTTTTACAATCTGAAGGTCCAGGTCATGGCATTGACCATTGTACTGTACATTTACTGTGCATACTCCTAATGGTGATTTTCTATCGTGTGTGCATCTTCAACATAATGTCGGTCCCATACAATATGCTGTTGCTGAAGGTTTCCTGGAATTCTTTGTGTGGAATAACAGATGCAGCTGAAGTCATGTTCAGCTCCATCTTAAGGGGTTTCCCATTTACTACAGGTGTCACCCAGATGACTTCTTTGCCTTTGTCCTCCACACAAACCACTTCCAGGCATGCAATGCTAAACTCAGCTAAGTCAGTTTCTGCTTGCAAAGCATGAACCTTATGGTATGTTTCTTGTCTCCTCTTCTTGTCATTTGGTGTTTTGTTCTTTATGGAAGACCTGGATGTTCCCCTTTTGGCCAGTACTGGCAGTCCTCATGCTGGAAATGGCAATCAGTTGCACTGTGTGCACCCTTGCCACAGTGTTAGAAATTTCCCTGTGATTCTCTTGTCTTTTCACCATAGAATGTAGTGTAATTTGTATGTAGAGTGTTCCCTCTTACCCATTGATTGAAGCTCATGTGACTCTTGGATGTCAGCCTCCACAGAGGTAACTCACCCCATAGTTCTCTTGAATGTGAGGGTGGTTATTGTCAGGAGATGCTTCCAGGTTGCTTCATCTGATACCAAATCTCAGTTGATCCCTTGGGGCAACTTGAGGGTATCTCCAAATTTGCAGCATTCTGCTAATCTTTGTAGCGCTGCTCCACACATCATGATGGTTTCACCTTCCTGCTAATTGCATTTATGGAATCTAAAGTGCTCAGCTATGTCCAAAGGTGCAAAATGCTCGTGTAATATTGTCACTAACTCATCAAAAGTCTCGATGTATGGCTTGTCTGGAGATGTCAGACTGTGAAGCAGGCGGTATGTCTTGCTACCCATATAATTCAGCAACGCAGGCACTTTCTTCACATCTGGCATGTCACAGAATGCAAAATATTGCTCCAGTGTACATAGGGCAGTTTTGTGTTGTGCTGCCAGACGCGTCCATACATTCTTTCTGTGGCCCCATGGTGTCACAGCCTGCAAAACTATGTTTTCAATGTCAGTTGTGAAACAGATGCTGCCTCTTTAAATCTTTGTGAGACTGTTGAGGCCACAACTCATGCCTTGTCTAGCTATAGGGATTTTGAGTGATCCCTTCCTTCCCTCAGTAAGGCCTGCTGCTGGGGAACCGAATACTGCACCAGGCCTGTGTCATCTCCCCCCAACCCATCAGCATGTCCACTGTCACTTATGGGCTCCTGGTGTTGGAGGAGAATTAAAACAGCAGATACCTCCTCGTCCCCTCTGTTAGATCTGGTACATCTGCACCCAGGAACCTGCCAGCTAAGACACGGACAGAGAGCTAAGTAACCTGCTTGTTTGTTCAGCTGCTGCCTTGCTTCTTGCTCTGCCACATTCTACTGCCCCACTACTAGGGATCTTGTTACATACAAATGCCCTCTAGTGGTTAGGCGTGGAGCATACACAATTATGTTGCATACATTACACAAGGGCCCTCTGCTGAGGATCCAGTTACAGGGTAAAAGGCTTGGATTTTTGGACATATAGTATCTTTGAAGACTGAAAAGATGTTTTGAGTCATCTAGGCCATGACCACACCAGCGAGGATAATTTCCTGCAAATTATAATTTTCTGATATTGTGCTGAATGTAATTTTCAATGTCCCAGATGATGGGTTTTCTACCACTTCTCCAGGGAGATTATTCAGCAATCTAACAGATCCCAGTGGCAACTGGCTTTCCTTGTTAATTTTCAATATTATTAAATTCATCACATTTCTATGACTGTAGCTAGAACTCTTTTGTCTTTCTCTAAATAATTTAGCTCCCATCTTACAGTAACACTGTTCAAATTTTAGAAGTCATCTATCATATCGCCTCGCTCTGAGCCAAGCTATGTATATTTAGCGCTTTCATTACCACGACACATAGAAAAAAAGAAAGACAGATGAAGCAGATCTGATTATGTTTCTGCATGAGTAAGGTTTTCTTAGCTAAACAGAGGGTCTTTTCATGTGAAAAACTGCAGATTATTGCTCCATGTAACTACATTTATGAAGTTTTCTAAAAGTTTGTTATTGACTCATTAGACGGCAATGCAGAGTTGTTGCACTTTATTATACAAATATATACTTAGGAGCTTTATAAAATGCAGATTATTAACCCAGTCCTATAAAGATTTAATTACAGGTTTTAAAGCCCAAATTATTTGACCTGATTGTTTAACTATTAATTTAAAACATTTCTTAAAAATTCACTGCAGCAAATATGTATTTGGAGGTTTTAAAAGAGCTTATAATTAAGGCAAAGATTTTGTCATGGATATTTTTAGAAAAATTCATGGACAGATCACGGGAATAATGAAAAATTCATGAAAGCCCATGACCTGTCCCTGACTTTTACTAAAAATATCCCTGACAAAAAGGACAGCCTGGGCAGCTGGGAGCTCAGAGCTCCAGTGTCCCCATCTGCTGTCCACGGCGGCGGGCAGCAGTGGAGGTCCCCTGTGCCGTCTGCGGCGGTGGGGAGCAGCAGGTGTCCCCCATGCCGCCAGGGCGGCCAGGAGCTGCAGGGATCCCCCGTGCCATCTGTAGTGGCGGGGAGCAGTGCGGGTTCCCCCTGCCACCCACAGTGGCCGGGAGCTGCGGGGGTCAGCCTGGGGCAGAGGGGTACCCCGCAGTTCCTGCCTCTGCAAGTGGCAGGGGACCCTGCAGCTCCCAGCTGGTGCTGGCTGAGGTCACGGAGGTCTTTGGAAGTCACGGATTCGGTGACTTCTGTGATCTCTGTGACTAAATCGCAGCCTTACTTATAATTAACCAGATAGGATGTTAAGAGTACTTCTGGAGTAATTTAAAATGCTATATGTTGTGAGTCTGCATGATAGGTGAATGGCTTGCAAAAAATTCATTTTAAAAATACAAACCTGTGTTTGAGTTAAAGGAGGAAAAATATTATATCTTTTCCAGTCCTATAACTTGTATGCCAAGTTTCAGCCCAAAGCAAAAATTTTTATGGCTGAGTTACAAACCTCTGAAAACAGGGATTTATAATGGAAACACTGACACAACTTTAACTATAGTGGCACAAACAGTGCAGCTATAATATACACTAGAAATAGACAACAAGATTAGAGATGACATTTAGGACATGAGGCCTTCTTCAGGCTGTGGGAAGAATAACGATATTCTATTTTTTCCACAGCCTGAAAAAGGCCTCCTGGTGTAAGTGTCACCTCTAATCTTATTTTCCATTTTCTACCATATATTTAATTAACCCGTTTGTTTGTTATTGACTGCAGGTTTTTTAGGTACACTCTTGGGGCCAAACTATGGTTTCCCAAACTACAGGGCATCAGGGTTGGTGGGAGAGGGTCCAAGAAGACCCATCACCATCATAGTACCTCTGTGCATAAAAGGCCACAATGATGCAGCCAGCAGTCCCTGAACGCTGACACTACCAGCAGAGAATACTGCCATGGGAAGGGGTGTGGCCCTGGCAAGTGCCAGTAGGAAGAAGCTAGAGGGTTGTGTGTGTGCTATAGCAAAGGCTGCCAGTTAATACTCTAACCCCAGAACTCCTGGAATCATTAAATGCGCTACTGCACTACTCAGCCATAACGACTTCAGCCATCACTCATTAAGCAGGACACATCCTCCCGCACAACCTGGCTCTGGCTCTAGGAGCCCTTAGGGTTGTAAGGTGAGAATTTCATTAAAGAACAATAAATAATATGGTAGTTTGTGGCGCTCTCCTTACTCCATAGGTCTGCAGGTTGGCTTTTGCCATCTTGGCAGAAACCAGCCCTTCCCAGCCAATAGCTAACCATAAATCAAGAGGGAAGTCTTCACTCCAGAGCCCTAATTAGATAGACAGGTGTCAGGAAGGCCCTCTCCTGAATTCCTGCATCCAGCCTTCCTTTCATAGTAGGACTTAGAGTTTGGGACTTGCATAGCACAAAAGCATGGATTGTCATCACTGCAAAGAAAAAGAGGAACCCCTAACTTGGGAGTAATGGATCAAGTGTGGAGGTGCAATTATGATAGTTTATCCATTGGCTGAGTTAGAATTCTCCTGTTAGGTCTCAGAATTTAATGCGCTTGTTAGCCAGCTCCATATCGAATCATAGGACTGGAAGGGACCTCAAGAAACTCTACAAACTACATATAGTAGGGAGACAAATAGCATTCTTCTCCCCAACACAGGTGACTGGGAATTTGGGACAATTTAGTAACCCTGGGGGCCCTCCACACCAAATTTGATTATAACTGAAGTCAGAACTGTGTGTGTGTGTGTGTGTGTGAATGTGGGCGAGAAGAAGTGTTCATGCAAATGTAAAATACACTGTCTAGGAGAGGAAAGGGTCTGTTTCAGTAATGTTTCAACAGCAATCTTTTGCTTTCTGCTCTTCTTTTCCCATGGCAAAACACGTGTCATTGTCTATTAAAAACAACAACAACCACAGCAACAAGGCAGTAATAGAGAACACTTCACAGAAACCGAGAATGAATATAAGCACTGCAGTGGCATGCCAGAGTTTCAAAGCACAGCTATAATTGGTGACTGAAGATCTAAACATTCATTGAAACACATAGCTTAAAGCCTCAGTCTTAGGGCTACTGTAAGTCAAAACTATATTGTGATATGGATCAGCCCTGTTTAAAGTTAAGAGAGATCTTTATCACTGGAGTACTATGCTGTGAGTATTCAAGCATAAGGCTCATGCTAAAGATTTCCTCAGAAATTTAGTTTCAGTTGAGAGTTCAGTGAGTTGAGAGTTCCCCCCTGAACTTTATATCTCTCCATAGTCTCTCTCCAACTCATACTGCCTGTCCAATGGCTTATCTATTGGACCACACGATTACTCTGCCTAGCAAGAAAGGCTCCTGTAGTCTTACAGTGATGCTTTAATGTTGTCTTGCTGGGTTCACCATCAGACAGTTGGAGGGTGTGAGTGTGTAAAAGACCAATAAGATAAGATGTTTTAAGTCACCACCAAAAAATTTAACCCCATCACCTACCACCCACAGAAGCAAAATCTGTAGGATATCCATATCCTTAGGTGTATCAAATAAAAATGATACATCCACATCTTTTGTATATATCTAGTATAGGACAAACTGATAGACTATCCAATAGAAGTTGCATTTGGACCTACTTTTCTAGAACATCCATTACATTATTTTTATTATTTATTGAGCACTTACAGTATGCACAGACACTGGAAGCCACAGTCTATGCCCCAAGACTTAGAAACTGGGCCAAATTCATTCCTGGTTTGTCTCTGTGACTGTTGCAATCATGGTTGCATGCTCTTATTCAACTGGGAATTTGGTCTAGACAATGCAGTTCTAGCCCACTGAAAGTCAGGATAGCTGTTACAGCAGGGATACATTTGGCTTACTCTGTTCCGTTTGCATAGGTAGATGTATAATGACGTATATTTCAATTGAATACACAGTATTTTCTCAATAGGTAGTCAATAGCCAGAAATTACCATCTGCTTAATGTTCATGGAAACATAGTTTACATTGCTCTCCAGATTGTGGGTGGGTGGTCCAAAGACCACTAAACTAAAACTAATCAGTATGCTTCTGTGGACAATAATATGGAAAAAAAAAGATAGAGATATCTGCAGAGATAGTTTATGGTCTTGGGTTTTTAGGAAATGAGGTGGTTAATGATGACACTCAATTATCTACTGACAAGAAACAAAATCTCATGGAAAATTTGGAATCAAATGATTTGGTACTTGTGGGTGTTCAAAGACGTTGATGTGTCTCCTGGCAGAAAAACCAAAGCAACTTACTTTTGCCAAATAAATAAATAAATAAATAAAAAGGTGGAATCATTGACTTTCACTATATACAACCAAAGTGCGAACGTGTTCAACATTTCTCTTACTAGTGGTTAATCTCCGTTGTGCAATACTTGTGTGCAAGCCAAAAATATAGGATAGTCATCTGAAAAAAGGCAGTACAAACTGTAGTTATTTGACCACTGTTGCTGTAGCAAGCTGGTAACCACAACAATAATTGCTAATATGCAATTGCTGGGAAACAAAATGTTCTCTCATATGCATTCTTGTTCAAATACAGTTGTCCTGTGAATGTGGAATGTGCAAGGGTATACACAAATCCATGCTGGACAGGCAATGCCCTCCAATTTAGGACCTAATTGTGTATATCACTGCTTAAGCATGGTAAGTAATAAAGTATACCAAGGGACGTGCTGACTGTGTCTGACACTCATTTCAGAACATTTTGTTACATTAACTAGCATGTTTTCCCTGTGACAGTCACTGATAACATTTCTTGCTCACTCAAAGTGGATTCTAGGTTTGCCCTAGAAAGAGGGATTTTTTTGAGGAAAGGAGCGGAATGGAAATTAGGTCTTATCTACAAACACATGTTGCAATGGCTTAACAACCAGTTTAGTTAAACAGGTACAACTTTGTGTGGGGACACTCTTATATTGGTTTAGTTTGCTCCTGTGAATGTGCACTAATATCAGCTGGATTTAAATCAATATAATAGTGTCCATACACAAAGTTGGACTGGTTTAATGAAACTGGAATAACTTCAATACTTTAGATACCTTGATACAACTTTGAGTGTAGGCCAGGTCTGAAAGGAACCACCTTCTCCTTTGCTCACAAAATCTCTGATGATTTTTGAATTAACATGCCTTCAGAAGTATTTGGGCAGATCCTCAGCTGGTGTAAATTGGCATAACGCCATTGAAGTCAATGGAGAGACTCTGATTTACACACTGAGGATCTGGCCCACTGTTTTTAGTCCACACATACACTGTTTCTTTCTTAGGTGATGTTTTCAGAAGCCTTCTTTGGGACTTAATTAATTGTTCCCTTCTCAAAGTGTCCTCTACCATTCTGATGAAGTCACTAATCTGGTCCCATGTTCATCACCCGTAGGCAAAAATAGGAGGGAATTGCTGCCATATTTACTGGCATGGAGGACAAATGTTTTACTTTTATGAACAACTCCTACATGGAAAGCAATAGGGCCAAATTCTCTGTCACTATCAGCACCACAACTTTACAGTGTTTAGTACAGTTGCGCTAGTTTAAGTGAGAGGAGAATTTAGCCCACAGCTCATAAGAGTAAGTAGAGTTTCCAACTGACCTAGGACACTGCACAAAAGTCAAGAGAAAAGTCTGATCCTTTGTAAGGAAATGTCAAAACAGAAATGCATTTCCTTATCAACTGAAAAATGGACAATTGGAGCAAATGTATTTATTCTTGGATCATAATCAGGCTGAGAAGTGCTGCACAAAATACTGAAACATGTGAGGGATAAATATAATTTAGAATCTGGGAGGGTCAGAGCAGACATACTTTCTAATTATAATTGCAGAAGGATCGTTGCCTTATCAAGCATCTTTTTTTATTAACAGAGTTAATAGAAATGTGGCCTCATTTTCAGAAGTGCTGACTGTGTAGAATTGTAATGGAAGCCAGCTGGAAGTGTGGGTGCTCAGCTCTTCGGAAACTCAGGCCCATAAATAGGAGAATAAGGGGGAAATCCAGAACCTATCAGACGCCATGGCACAGAGCTCTATGGCACAACATGATTCTGCTGCCACAGAACACTGTACATATTTTGAGGGCGAAATCTCCCTCCGGGGCTAGAAATGCCCCACCAGATCTTGTCCCCTGATCAGCTAGCACAATCTGTTCCTCAGCCCTGGGCTCTGGAAGCACATGAAGAGAGCCTTTCCGACTCTGCATTGGTGGGTCTTTCCTCTCTGTAACTCATTGACAATCAGCCTTGCAGGATTTTGTGATCCCTGAATGGAACCATCATCTCTGAATGGGCTACTGGGCTAGCGGAGGAGGGAGAAAAATGGAAGAACATACTCACACCTAACTCTCCCAACACACAAATACATTGAGACCCATCTTGATCCCCATTTTGCCCCGGACATAGCTCCGAAAGGATTACTGTAGCCCTTGTGTTGTGAGAGGGGAGGACAAGTATTCACGGAGGAAAGCTGAGAGCCTGTGGGCATGAGTCTTCAGCTTTGAGGACCCCATCACAATTTCCCCATTTTCCTACTGTTGGGAGCCAGCAAAAGTAGGCATCCTTATCTCTCAGGGCAGGTAAGCCATCTCCAAAGTAATGCAGCAAGTCTCCACTGAGTCCATTCGCTTTCCCTTGGCACACTGTGTGGCCTGAGATGATTCTGAATGTGCTGCACAGTAATATAGTAATACCTAGGCCACTGCTTCCCATACAACCTAAGAGGACAGCAGGAAATTAAATGTGTGCAAGGGAAGAGGGGAATTAACAAAGCATGGCCAGTTTTCTATTTGCTTTGTGTTTTCAAATTCCTGTGAACCTGAAACTCACTGGTGAGAAACCAAGCAAAGCAAACCAACCCGCTGGCAAAGTTTGTTGAAACCTAAGCAAACCAAAACTGGCAGCTTTTGCACAGTTCTCTAGGTCTAACTCATTTGACTACAGCAAAACTTCATGGCTGTTTTTCTCCTTCTGAAAGTCAATGTTATTATTTCCTGAATGGGTTATTTCCTTCCTGAGTAGAGCAATAACTGGGCTTCCAGCCTTATAACTCATACAGCTATTACACTACAACTGCAGGCCCTTTTGTTGATTATTTCTTTTATATAATACACTGGGAATAGTGTCATTGTGTCATAAATTGCAGAGATTTTTCACAATAGTTTTCAGTGGTGAACTCAACTTTATTTTTTGTTAATTTCAGAAGAAGCTAAATCAAATCAGCTGCAAGTATATTGTCTAAATATCACATTAACATTAAAGACCCTTTGGGAAGTAAGGGCCAGATTGTGTCCCAAGATCCGCATATGAAGGGAATCTTCTGTGCATGGATCTCACCCTTCTCTCCTGTGTGAAAAGAGGCTCCCTGATGGGTCAGTAGCTGCATGGGCATGGGGGCATGAACCCGAGCGGGCCTAAGGGACACACATTGTCTTTTCTCTAGGTCTACCAGTACCTGCTGTGCGGTGCGTCCTCTCAGTTGCCCACCCCCTTTCAAGTAGCCGCCTGGGGAGCTGCAAGCAGGAGAGCCCCTGGTGAGGAGTGCGACTGGAAACATGCTGCCAGGGAAAGGTAGCCATGGCAGAGGCACACTGCGAGTGAGAAGTCACAGGGCGTCTGCACAAGGGGACTGTAGCCTCCCATTGTTCTCTTCGGATCAGGTTCATCCACACTAAGCACACCCTGCCTGTAGATGGAACAATATGGAGGGAACTCGCAAGGGCTCCTCTACGGAGAGGCCCTACCCTTTAGCCCGGCCATGGAGGGTTTTGGCAGCCCAGCCCTAGTTTTTTCAGAAGTATTGGGAGTGGTGACTGTGAAGGGGGCCGTTCTACAGAGACAGCTGGTCTACCTCTTTAGGGTCCCCGCTGTGTTCAGACATGGAGTAATGATCGGCACCTTTGTTTTTATATCAAAGCCGGGGGGCATGAACAAACAGTTCAGTCTTGATGTCGTCATTGATACTGTCATGCAAACTTTAGCAGACAAGCACCTTCTATTGTACAGTCAGTACCTGTGACTAGTCAGCAGCATTACAGGACTAGGTTCTCTGAGTATCACCTATGTGGGCTGCTGCTAGTCTTTCTTATCTTGCTGCTGAACTTAATGATACAGATTTCAATTAATAAAAAAAGTCTCAATTTTGCACAGTCAGCAATTTTTAAAAATTGACACTTGAAAACCTAAATCGGGATTTTGCAATCCTTGTGATCAGAACTATGAGTCCTGATGTTACACCATTAATTCTTACAGTGAGATTGATTTATTGCTGTTATATGAATAACAGACTATAATATATTACCTAAATAAATAAATGTGTGTCTATATACAGAAGTGCCAAATCCCACAGTCCAGTTTCAGGCAAAACTCCCATTAGACTTTTATACGGGTCAAGAAAAATGATTCAAATCAAGTACAATGATAACAGCTACTGTTCAGTTTAACTGAGGCTATTTTGCATAACATTTTAATATATGGAGAAGACTCAGCAGTTTGCTAATAAGGAAAGAAGAATTTCAACAATAAGAATTAGCACAATGTTAGTGAAATCTTTCATGCGAGGGTGCTGCATCTCAGCATGTGTTTTAAAACAGGAGACAGGTACCTAGAACTACCTTCATACTACAGGTCAAACTCGTTGAGTTGGATGAATGGCTTCTATTAGCAGAACTCTGCTGTAACCAGTTGTCAAGCAGTCTCAGAGCTAACATGCCAGCTAGAATTTGGTCCTGATGAGAATGGTGGATTAAATCAAAGTTTTGGAGCAACTTCCATCAAATGTTACCCCTAAGCGGTCAGTGGTTTCGTGTGTCCTCTGGTGTAAGATCATAATCAGGTTTCCCATTTTCCTTTTATCTACTCCAAATTAGTTTGCATCGGACAAAGTGAGCTGTAGCTCACGAAAGCTTATGCTCAAATAAATTGGTTAGTCTCTAAGGTACCCCTAGTACTCCTTTTCTTTTTGCGAATACAGACTAACACAGCTGCTACTCTGAAACTTGGCTTATCTGTTGGTGTTTCATTCTCCCTCACTGGAGAACAACCATATCTGGGAATAAAATATAAGCAACACAGATGGTTATTCTCAGGACTTGATCCTCCAAACCCTTATCACAGGGAATTACTACATTGAATTAGAGTAACAGCCGTGTTAGTCTGTATTCGCAAAAAGAAAAGGAGTACTTGTGGCACCTTAGAGACTAACCAATTTATTTGAGCATGAGCTCTCGTGAGCTACAGCTTACTTCATCGGATGCATACTGTGGATGCATCCGATGAAGTGAGCTGTAGCTCACGAAAGCTCATGTTCAAATAAATTGGTTAGTCTCTAAGGTGCCACAAGTACTCCTTTTCTTTTTACATTGAATTAAACGGGGCTACTCCTATGAATACAGATATTTTTAGAGGAGTAAAGGTTGCAGCAAAATACTAATTCTCTTATTATTGTAATATTCTATGAAATACTGATTTGCTGCCCTTTAAAAAAATACATTTTTACTTTCTTTAAAATAAAATAGCCTGCACTGGATGTACAGCCTGATATACCATTAGTAATTGTTAGGATCAACTCTATTGTCTGCGGATTTAAAATGAGTAGGATATAAATATTGAAATGTTATACAAATGTATTTCAAAATGAAAAGGCCTGACTCTGATCTCACTGAAGTGTTAATTCGTCACTGAGACCCATGAGTGTAGTCCCCTGCACCTGTCTGAATTCCCACCCATCCTACTGAGATTTCACCTGGGCATAGGGGCATATGCTTGTGGGTGCAGTATCAGGGATTATGCTCTAATCAGGAGTAACCCTGAAGTAAAACTGGTGTAAGATCATAATCAGGTTTCCCATTTTCCTTTTATCCACTCCAAATTAGTTTGTCTATTACAATGAAAAATCTCTAACTTCCTGAACTGTTAATTGTTTTAATATAAATCCATTTCTGGATGATGTTTCTGTTGGCAGGTGAGCCTCTCTTTTCTGGTTGGGACATGTTTGGGAGCAGAAGACCATATAGTTAATCCAATTTCCCGAACAAAACATGGCATTTTTTGAAATATTCTTTTTGGCCTTCACTAACACAGAAATGAGAGTAACAGCAGAGTTCTCTTCAGATAGAAATCTCACACCCAGTGGAGCCAATTTCTGATCTATAACTTCATTATGTGTTAAATGAAGCCAGACCCTAGATAATTAAATTAGAAAATATCACTTTCTTGTGCTATTTTAATGTTAGTTCAACATTGTAGCTAAACTCCTGGAAGAACTTTTACCGTAAGCATCTATTTCAAAAGTTGCTGAGGAAAAATGTAGTTTTGCAAATAAAATCACAATTTTTCGAGCTGTTTACAACAAGTCTCTCTACTAGTTCCCTATGGATTCATTTAAGCAATTGATGCTTTTCATCCCCCTATAAAGAACCACACTTTCTTACCTAATTCCAAGATGACTAGATTCCTGAAGGAACTTATTATCAGATCCTTTACACCATTGGTGAAGCCAAAACATCAGTGGGTCCTCAATCTCATTCTTTCATCTCCCCTCAAACTTCTCTTCAAATCCTTAGCTACATGTTCTATGTCCCATCTCTCAATGAAAATTGCCTTCCTAGTCACTATCACATCAGCCAGAAGGGTCAGCAAGCTGGGATCACTCACGGTAAACCCACCACATATGATGTTTCATAATAAAAACATGATATTTCTTCACTCCCACCTAAAATTCACTTACCAATATTTTTTCCAAAACCACACACCTCTGGTGAGGAGAGAAAGCTTCATCCTCTAGATGTCCAAAGAGCCTTTTATCCGCAAAGAACAAAAACCATTAGAAAGACACCTAGGTGTTTTGTTTCCATAGCAGAGAGATCAAGAGATGAAGCTGTATCTCTGCAGGGACTTTCTAAATGGATCTCTGGCTGAATTATCCTTTGTTACCAATTAGCTCACATCTCTTCTGTGGAGAGGGTGAGGGCCCATTCCACCAGAGTTCAAGAAACCTCTGTTGCATCTCTGCAAGATGTATCTCTACTAGAGATATGTAGGGCAGCTCTCTGGAGCTTCTTACACACTGCACAAGACTTTGCACTTTGATTCAGTCTTCTGCTACCGATACAGCTGTGAGGACAGTAGTATGACAGACAGCCATCACTTCTACATCCTCACACCCACCTCCAGTTTGACTTCTGATTGTTAATCTTCCATGTGTGGAATACACACAGGAATCACTACTTGAAGAAGAAATGGATGTTACTTACCCATTACTGGAGGTTCTTTGAGATGTATGGTCCTTATCTGTATTCCACTACTCACTTTCCTTCTCCTCTGCTGCGGATCACACCTGGATTTGTGGTAGGAGAGGGAACTTGAAGAGGGGCCTGTCCACACCACCCTTTATACCTCGGTTCAGAGCGCTAGGAGAACAACTGCACATGTGCAGACCAACGGCCACTGCTTTACTAAAAATTTTCAGACTCATGCACATGCATATCCATGTGTGGAATACAGACAGGAACATATATCCTGAAGAACTTCCAGTTACAGATAAGTAAATTCCATTTCTGAGTGTTGGCATTTTTTAACAGAAGAATTCTGCCTGCAACGATTCTGTCCCCTTTTTGAAGTAGACAGCAGCAATATGATGACTTGTATTTTAGTACCCTTGCTGCTGCTTAAGCATCTCTCCAGCAATCTCCTTTAGCAGTGGGAGAATATTTCCATGTTAAATAGTGCTGTGGAGATTGTACTGATCCTGTAGACAAAAGTATAAGTGCCACAGAATAAAAATATTAAACCAATTTCAGAAATAACAGACCAAGCCCATGCCTCTCTTCAAAAAGAACATCAAGAGATTTTCCACATCTAACTAAAAAAAGATAGGCAGTCCATTTGTTTTATCTTTTCTCACAAGCACATTTTTGCCTTCAGTATAATGGGGAATTTATCACTGACCCATGTCTCAAAGAGCCAATCCATATCAGTTGTTTGGTGTCAATTTTCTCAAATTCTGGATGAGTCTTCCTATGTGTTTGGTATTGGTTTGGTAACTGGATAAAAGATTGGAAATGAAGGGTAGGAATAAATTATCAGTTTTCAGAATGGAGAGAGGTAAATAGAAGTGTCCCCCAGGTGTCTATACTGGGACCAGTCCTATTTAACATATTCATAAATGATCTGGAAAAAGGGGTAAACAGTGAGGTGGCAAAATTTGCAAATGATACAAAACTACTCAAGATAGTTAAGTCCTAGGCAGACTGCAAAGAGCTACAAAAGGATCTCTCAAAACTGGGTGACTGGGCAATAAAATGGCAGATGAAATTCAGTGTTGATAAATGCAAAGTAATGTACACTGGAACACATAATCCCAACTATACATATAAAATGATGGGGTCTAAATTAGTTGTTACCACTCAAGAAAGAGATCTTGGAGTCATTGTGCAGTGACAGTCAAAAAAGAGAACAGAATGCTGGGAATCATTAAGAAAGGGATAGATAATAAGACAGAAAATATCATATTGCCTCTATATAAATCCATGGTATGCCCACATCTTGAATATTGAATGCAGATGTGGTCACCACATTTCAAAAAAGATATATTGGAATTGGAAAAGGTTCAGAAAAGGGCAACCAAAATGATTAGGGGTATGGAATGGCTGTCGTATGAGGAGAGATTAATAAGACTGGGACTTTTCAGCTTGGAGACGACTAAGGGGGAATATGATAGAGTTCTATAAAATCATGACTGGTGTGGAGAAAGTAAATAAGGAAGTGTTATTTACTCCTTCACGTAACACAAGAACTAGAGGCTACCATATGAAATTAATAGGCAGCAGGTTTAAAACAAAAAAAAAAAGGAAGAATTTTTTCAGACAACGCACAGTCAACCTGTGGAACCCCTTGACAGAGGATGTTGTGACAGCCAAGACTATAACAGGGTTCAAAAAACTAGACACATTCATGGAGGATAGGTCCATCAATGGCTATTAGCCATGATGGGCAGGGATGGTGTCCCTAGCCTCTGTTTGCCAGAAGTTAGGGAGGGACGACAGGGGATGGATCACTTGATGATTCCCTGTTCTGTTCATTCTCTCTAGGGCACCTGGCATTGGCCACTGTTGGAAGACAGGATACTGGGCTAGATGACCTTTGGTTTGACCCAGTATGGCTGTTCTTATGTGCTGATGTTCATGGAAAGCTTCATCCATTTATTCACTATTTCCACTTGTAGAGGTATTTATGTATTGTACAAAGTTTAAAAACAAAAAAAACCCCAAACAGTACATATCTATACAATAGCGCTGCCCAAACATTTTATGCAGGATTATCTAACTCTCATAACTGTTTCTGAAGCTGCAGTTACCTTGCTCACTACTAATGCCATAAGTCTAAACATTAGGCAATAGAGTGGATGATCTAATGTATCTTTTTTTCTAATTTCTATGACTATTATTCCCTGCTGCAGTGGTGACAGTGGAGTGCTGCTCTCACAATCTTGCTTCAATCTCCTCTCTCACTTCTTGAACATCTTTGCCTCCTCTGATGTGCATGCCATATGGCTCTTAGGGTTACTTTCACTTGACATCACTACACTCTATCATCATCCTTGCCCTCTCTGATTTCAATGCTTTACTGTTTCTCTTGCTTTCATTCCAATCCCTCACCTTCATCCTGCATGATATCAACATCCATGGTTTAGAACAGCTCACCACGGTATTCACTGGTTTGATCTTGTCTCCACCTTTCCAACCTCTCTGTCCTCATTTCTGATCACCACCTGATCCCCTGTAACATTGTTCACTCTCCCTTACACATCCATCATACCAGGCTATCCTTTCAGTGACCTCTTATCTCCCAGATTTCTCTGTAGCTCTCTGTTCCCTCCTCCTCCTCCCCACACACACCTCCACTGACTCCATGATGTCCAACTACACTGCTACCTTCTCCAGTACCATGGACTCTTTTCTTCCTATTCATTACACTGTGTATACCACAAACCCTCATTGTGGGGGTAAAAGGAATGCAGTGAGAACAAGGCTGCTAAATGAATTATGTGTGTACATTGATTTCCAACCCATACTGTAGGCATATGGGATCATCCTATCAGTGGGTGGGAAGTAGCACCCAAAGGAATATTCCAACAATCTTACCTGTTAGGTGCCATAATATTTGAAGATATGAGGCTTTTTCTGACCAAGAACTACCCGCTTCATATAAGACACCCCAGTCTTCATATGTAAAATGTTTGGGATTTAAGCATAGTTTTATGGAAAGATTTTGTTATGCTTTATACATTTTATTAGTATATTCTATATTCCTTATTTAGGCAAAACGATCACTGAAGTCAATAGGCATTTGAGCCATTAGTGTATTACATTTGCTAATTGAATACACATGCAAATTAAATTTTCTGATGAATGTCTTTGATTAAATTTGATTTAAACCTCAAAAATCTCTATTTCATATCAAATATCTCTAAAGAGAATGCTTGAAAAGGATTAATAGTGAAATCATAATATTAATGAGCTGGGCCAAAGTAAAGACAAGTGTTACTTGAATAAGCCTTGAGACAATCATAAAATCTGTAAGGATGTCAAGCCCAAATCTGGAAAGCATTTATAAAAATGACAGAAAATATTTGAGGAACAGTTATCAGTACCTGCCCTTCCCTTTTTTTTTTAAAAAAAAAAACATCTTTTGACTCTGATTTCTGACATTTTTAATCAAATAACCAGGGCCAAAACAAATATGAAGAGAAACAAAGGGGCAAAGATAGTTTTAAAGCTATCCCCATGGAAGTGTGAAAAGCTTTGTATTCAATTTTACTTTCACACAGACAACTACATTCAATTCACTGAGAGACTGAGTTTCAAAAAAATGTTGTGGTTCTCGCTTAAATCCACAAAAGAAAGGAACTTCAAAGTTAAGGATCAAGCCTCCAATATTTGGCCACAATATGACACAGTTGGGTAGAATTAAGGATGACATCCCGTTGTGACTAGACACTGGGAAAAGGGTTTGATCTTTGACCCTGAATTTCCTTCCTTTTACAGACCGAACCTTAACAAACTCTGAATGCAGTTAGGGGAATTAACTTTTGTATTACTATTGTTCTTTTGGTTTTCCATTTTTAAAGATCTATTTTTTATGGTCAAGGTAATAAAAATAAATTCCTGATTACTTATAGCTTATGCAATAAGACAAGAAGACTCATTCTTCTTTTCTGTTGACTTGGTCTGTGACGCTTATCTCAGTAAAATCCTAGTAAGTTGTTCTTTTCCACTGGCTGACCTGAAAATGCGATCATAAAGTCCAGTGACATACATTGACATGGTATCACAATGTAAGTCAGTGGTGATGCAGAAAGACATTCTAGACAGGAAGCTAAAACCCACTTATAGTAACATCTTGTAGAGCTGGTTAAAATGTTTCCATCAAAATGGTTCTTCAAGGGGAACATTGGGTTTTCATCTAGAATTTTTTCACAAAAAGCATCTGCTTGCCATAGAAATTTTCAACTTTTCACCAAAAAATTTAATGTCTGAATACTTTGATTTGGAAATGCCACTGCAGCCTCTCATGGGAATTCTAATGTGGGAGTCTTGTCCTGATTTTCCTCTGTGGGCTGGACTCCCTAAGGCAAAGCTGGTCCGCCGCTTGTTCAGGGAAAGCCTCTGGAGGGCTGGACTGGTTTGTTTACCTGCCAGGTCCGCAGGTTCGGCCAATCACGGCTCCCACTGGCCAATGGGGGCTGCGGGAAGGGCAGCCAGCACATCCCTTGGCCCACGCCGCTTCCAGCAGCCCTCATTGGCCTGGAGCGGCGAACTGCAGCCAGTGGGAGCCGCGATCAACCTAACCTGCAGATGCGGCAGGTAAACAAACCAGTCCAGTTTGCCAGGGGCTTTCCCTGAACAAGGAACTATTCCTCTGAGGATGTACCCTGGCCATATGACTCTAATGTTGCACCACAGCATTTCAGCAGGTAGGGAGACCATGGGACCTCATGGGATATGTAGTATAGACAGCCAGCCTGGCCTATGCAGTAGAATGGGGGCATGAGGCATCGGAACTACAACTCCTATGAAGCACTGCAGGGGCATTTCTGACGAGAAATTTTCAGCTGAAATGGTTTGGGTTTCAGTTTTTCATTGAAAAGCTGAAATTTTCCATGGAAAAATACATTCTGACCAGCTCTAATATCTTTTTAAACACAATGGGCCTGACCCTGCTCCATCTGAAGTCAATGATGTGTGTTTGGGCTCTAGGGCCCAGATCCTTAATGCTTTTTAGACTTTGATTTCAATGGAAGTCAGGAGCCTAAATATCTTTGAGGTCCTGGACCTAAATTGCTCAGAATCAGCTTTAAATAATGGGATAGAGTACTTTATGGAAGAATTAACCTAATGCAACTACATTTGTTACTCACATTAGTAATGCTATTATTATTGAAATGGATAAAAAATTGAATACCAAAAAAATTAATAGGGAATACATTTGTAGATTTCCATAACACAAGAAGACTTGGAGAATTCTTATGCATTAAAAAAAATATAAAATTTCAAGTACAACATAATCTCTTTACTGGTGACCCTTAATGGACTAAAATAGTCTCAATAAGGAGATTCAAAAAAGACTTTTATATCCGGGGTCCAGTTCTGTAGCTTCACTCATGTGGGTAGTCCCACTAAATCTAAATGGGACTCATGTGAGTAAGAACTGTAGGATCAGACTATAAGTACAGATTATTTTCAGTTTACTCTGAACCATCTTTCTGGCTCTTGATTCGACTTCCATTTATGCCTGAACATGAAAAGATGACCCCTGAAATTGTTTAGTACAGCAAATTGGCCTTTCTGATTAAATTGCTCCTCCCACGAGCTCACAGGTGAGGAAGCTTTATTTGGGTCAAGGGGAAGAAACCCTTGGTTCCTTTAAGTATTGCACCTTTCTTACCTCATAGTGGGCACTCAACCTCCTTCTGGGCTGGAGGAGGTTGGGGCTGTGTGGCCGATTGGTTGGACAGAAGTGTGCGGCATAAGCCTATTGGCTACCACACACCCAAATGAGTGGCAATTTGCACCAGGAAGAAAAACTCCATCCTCCCTCTTGTTGGGTTTAGACTAGTATTGGATTTTTGGGACTTGCTGTCTGCATCATGCTAGTTGCTTTTTGGGTACTGGGCAAGTATTTTTCACTTGCTTCGAGATTAGCCTGGGCAAGGGTCACTTTTTTCACCTGTCTCTTAGCAGCCCAGGAATGTGGTGTGTTGGTTAGTTTATAAAATTCATTTTGTTGCTACTTGGCAGGTGCCCAGGCTTTCCTTGATAAAACCAGAATCGGAATTGGATTAGGAAAAGGCCACTCCTAAAGAAGGTAGAGAACGGGGTTGGGGCTTCTAATGCCTGGTATAACCTCCTCTTCCCACCCCTTAACTCTCGTACAAAGGAAGGTCTCTGGGATCCCAGCAATGGTACTGGGACCAAGTTAATGGGGTCAGCCCTCCCCAAGGTGGAATGGATTACAAAGAGATGACTTGCACTGGAGGAGTTATTGTCGAATAGTTCCCAGATGTGTTACGTACAAAAGTTGCATCCTAATTAAACTACTTTTCTGGTGCCTTGTTTTTTTCCAGCAGGGTCTGGGACAAGAGACGTGTGCCAAAATATTACCCAGCAGCAGTTCAGCCACTCTGAAAACTGCCATGGCTTACTAGCTACAAAATACGCTGACAGTTTTGTGTACTCTTTGCTTTAATCTGCTACTGAACCAAAATTTATAGATCCCTGCAATCTCCTATTGATTGTGTAAATGAGAGGATTAACTATTATTTGCTATTAGAGATCCTCTTTCAAGGCCAGTTTTTGACTGGTTCTTTTCGGGGTCACAGGATGGGTGTGAGTGATAGAAACATTCTGGGGAGTACAGAGAACACTGCATGCCCTCATCTCTCCTCCCAAAGAGCACGAGAAAGGACAGGACCGTTACACCACCCTTCCCTGCACTGGCTTATAGAGCAGAACCAGAACAATAGGAAGAGTATGTTGCCAGAAAGCACTGTAGTAAGGGGTGCACTCCCTGTTCACACTGTGCTACATGCAGAGATACCCTCAGCGATCTCTGACAATACATTCCACGAAAGTCACTTGAAGTTTGGGGGCTTACCATTTACTTGAAGGATTGATCCTCATGCAGAGATCGGGACTTTGCCTATTATTACATTTTCAGAAGCACTAATCTGGTGAGATGTGTAATCAAGTTGAGTTGATTTCACTAAAAATCATGAGACTATCATTATACTGAACACAGGCAGGAATACAGCAGCATGCATGCAAGTGTACATCAGGGAGAGAGTTAGGCACCTGTGTTCGCACCCCTGTTATGTTAATTTTCCGTAAGTGTTCAGGCAAATGAATTCACTGTCAGGAATGTTCATGGAATCAGCAAATAAGCGAATATTACACAATATTCATGGGAAGTGAGTAAATGATTATCTGCGCTGGGGAAAAGTGATTTTAAGAGGCACTGTGACAGGGTCTTACCCAATCCTGCCACTGCCTCCATTTTCCCTTGTTGGGCTTCTCAAAGGCTGCTCTGTCTCTTGAGTGTCAAATAACACCCCTTGTAAGGGCCTGGGGTATTAAAACAACACCATTGTTCAAATGTTAGCTTAAATCAAAACCTCTTTTCCCCACTGCACAGTATTTTCAGCCCCTTGCTGGGTTCAACAGATTTTTCCCTAAATCCCAGGTCCTGTTGCTTGGCATTTCCTCAAGCCTCTTGCTTTTTAGACTTATGCTTCTTCCATTCACTGCAGGTAGCTCCAGCCAGGCCTTTCAACCTGGTTGGTGTGAAGAGCCACTTCCCAAGTCTTCTCTGATACTGTGTCCCCTCTGTATTCACTGCAAAGCCTCCCTCCAGGTCCCTTGCCTTCTGTCTTTTTTCTTACCCTTGTATCAAGGCTTCAGACCCCAGTTTTTTTCAGCTCCTCCTGCTCCGAGCAGGGGAGCTGTGCCAGGCCCACGTCAGAATTCTCCAAAGCACTCTCCCTTAGATGTTTCCTGGCCCCTCATCATCTTCTCCCTGTGAGAGAAGGCTCACTCTTATTGGAAGCCTCGCTCCTGGCCTATCATCATGTGATGCCTGGTCACCTGATCCAACTACAGGACCAAATCCATCACCTGGGACCAGATGAAAAACCACAGGTGGGATGGAACACAAATCTCTTAAAGAGCTAGTCTGCCCTATGACAGATATGCTCACGGAACAGAAACAATACCATGTGGCCTATACGTTTAACCAAAATTGACAACAGAGCTTTTATTTTGGATATTAATGACTCACTATAAACAATTTTATGCTGTAATACATATGCTGTAATAACATATCACCCAAGGTATTACAGTACGAGTCCTTCCCTTAAAACTTCTAGTGATAGCTGCCAAAGACCAAACTCGAGGAAAGTGGGTATCAAAGAAGCACTGAGGTAAGAAAGAAAGAAAGAAAGAAAGAAAGAAAGAAAGAAAGAAAGAAAGAAAGAAAGAAAGAAAGAAGCAGAAAAGAGTCATAAATAGGAGAGAGGTCGGTGAACTTTTTAGTTGGAGGGCTACAGAGGAACAGGTACCTAGAAGAGGATTGACACAGAACATTTCAGTAATAGCAACAGAACTTCCCCGTGGAATTATTGTACCATATCATTGCTTTCCTATTTTAATCATAAAAGCTGAGCTAATCATTGGCAAGTGTTTTCCTAAAATACATATTTTCATTCATAAACAAACGTTGAGTAGCCTATGTTCATTATGATCCTTTCATGTTTGCCATCTGTGAACATGCAAACAGTTAAGCTGTACTCATACTCATTTGTGAGTACTGAAGTTCCAGCTTGAATAGTTTAATATTTTCCAATTTAAAGTGTAGTACTTGAAGTTTACATTGTTAGTTACATTAAGCTAATCATGGTAAGGAAGCATCATGTGACATACATAACTAGCTAGAGCTCTGATCATACAGTTGATAGCCTAATGGAAGACAGGAATCAACACAGCACAAAGTTTGAATTTCACATTCACAATGAACTATTTGTGAGCTGTTCATATAAAGGGAAAAAATAATGAAAAACTTTGAATGACAAATACATAAGAAAATGTTTACAATCTGCTAGTAAACATAACAAAACAGCAAAATTTGAGGAGTGAATTATTAACTATTCACTCTGTTTTACTTGTAACATAGACTATTTTGTAAAATAAAGGATATTTTAACTTTGGGGACAGAAACTGAATATTTAGTTATTTACTGTTGTAACCAGAAAATTGGACTTTTGTATAAGTGGATATTACATTTTCTTTGTGATTTATCATACCGGTAGTGATATTACTTATTTTTTTTACTTCCCAACCATGAAAGCTTAGTTTAGCACGCTAAAGTGCTTTACATATTTTTCAAAGGCCATTCACCTGCATTGGGATTAAACAGCTGGCATACAAACATTTTTGTCTTTGCAGGCTGCTCAACTTCACTAGGGCTATTCACAGCTTGCACTTTAGTAAGGTCATTGGTATCACTATTACACATTTCCTGTGTTACATGAGGATCAAGTTCCAGTAGTTAACAAGTTAAAAAATATTCATAGGGCTGGGGAAGGAACTAGGTGGATGAATACTTTACACGTCTGCTTTATTTCTAGAATGTGATAAATAATTGTGATCAAAAATAATTTTGAATGGCAGTGCCCCAAATCACTTAAAACTGTTTTAACAGGCTGCAGTATGCATTTTCTGATTTTTGGAGGCAGAAGTATGATGGAACCCACACCTGCTTGCCACCATTAATTGCAATAACTTCATGTTGAATAGTTACTGGGCCAAAATGTGCTCAGTTACACCGTGGCAAATTGGGAGCAACTCCAGTGAAGTCAGATACTCCATATTTAAACCACTGTTACTGAAAAGAGAATTTGCTCACTATCTGAATTGATTCCATATGAAAAATAAGGGCCAGATTCCTTTCTCAGTTACATTGGAGTAAATGAGGATTCATTCTTTTGCAGTTAATTGTGGTGGATTCTCATCTCTTTTATACTGGTATAACTCTTTTGATTTTAGTAAAGTTACTCCTAATTTATATCAGTGTAACTGAGATCAGAATCTAGCCCTCACTGTATTGTTTAAGTCAAGTTGCGTGGGTTCCCTTCCAGGATGGAAACTAGTTGCAAACTTTAACAATGTCTTTCTTAGTACTGAAGGTGGTCCCCGCTGAAATTATCTGAAATTACTTGGGGAGAAAATATAAATCCATCTGTGTGCCCAATGATCCCTAGTCTGTGAATAAATAGTAGTCTCTTATCTCCATACCCTAATTTAAAGAATATACTTGGAATGTGGCCAGTAAAGTTTTTAATCTAAAGGCAAAAAAAAAAAAAAAAAAAGCGTTAGAAACTTCAAAATGATAACATGAAGATTTTGCTTAAGTCTTTCTTCTTATACAAGCTTTCCTGCTAATTGATTTTCCTTGTCTCTGCAGCTTCTGTTTTTCTCAGCTTTACATATTATGTTTCTCAAGCATATGATGAATGGGATGCTGTGTAGCTAAAAGATCACAAGGCTCAAATGGCTCACTCTGCATTCTTGTAGTGAAGTGGCTGGCTGAGAGTTGCAGCTGAACTTAAACTAGGGGGAAAGTTGCCTCCCCCTCTTAGGAAAACTTTGTTAAATGCAAAGTGAAGGAGGCTTCACCTTGCAAGCTTTGCTGAGGACAGACCACTGCCTCATACTCACACCACGCACACACTCCTCCACCTCTGCCTCTCTGGAAATATTAAGTTTGTCAGGCTGATTTTTTCCCCTGTTAGCAATGAAAGTTGACCATAAGTCACAGCACGCCACAAGAAATGGAGCTGTGCCCGCATTAAGCATGAATGGCAAGACAAGGTTATAACATGTAACACTATGCTGCGCCTGCTGTAGTTAGTGGTTGGGAGGTGGGGAAAGAGAACTTTTACTGCAAGCTTAGCTCAAACCTGCCTCAGTTGTTTACTCTTGCAAAAGGCATTTAGCAAGAATTTTTTATTTTGAAAACATACCACTTTTCAGCTGCAAGTTTTGTAGCTGGGCAATACAGAGTCAAACTCGAGTACTCCTTAATTTTACCTTCAACTGCTCCAGTGGCATACTTGAACATATTCTAGGAACAGTGGCTTCTAAAGCTTTTCAAAAGCCTCCTGCATGAAGTGCTTCCTGTAAATAGGGTGACTGAATAAGATGGTGTGTTATTTAAGTCATGCATCTGAAGTGCAGCACTATCATCCATTCAGTGTCTGCAGTAGCGTGGTGGGCTTATGGATCTTTATTGTGATAGACGGTAGAGTAACTCTCCTCAGTATGAGGTTAAGCATTCTGCGAATGGGAAGAAAAATCTAGAGGCAGATGAATTCTTTAACCTACTCTAGGAGCCTGCCTCTACAAACTTTCACCTTATGAGAGCTAGCTGTCCCTCTGTTGAATGACTTTCAGCAGTTCTGTTAGAGTCAGATGTAAACACAAAGAATTGTTTGATTTTTGAGGCTGACAATTGATAACTTTAGCCAGACAAAGTGAGTGAGATAATATTTGGTGTTGTATATAGTCTAATTTACTGGGACTAACATGGCCACAACAACCCTGCAAACAATTGATAACTTTCTAATTTACTTGTTCATTGGTTTTGGTTTTATTTACTATTTTTCGCACTCATTTACTCCTTAGACTTAGTGGCCCAATAGTATGGAGCCAGTTTACCGTAGCTGGGAAGGGAATTTGGCCCAGTGTTTTTTGGCAGGGTGGAGCAGTGACTGGCCTCAAACAAGACACACTCCATCAGTCAAAAAGAAAAGGAGTACTTGTGGCACCTTAGAGACTAACAAATTTATTTGAGCATACGCTTTCGTGAGCTACAGCTGAATGCATCTGATGAAGTGAGCTGTAGCTCACGAAAGCTTATGCTCAAATAAATTTGTTCATCGCTAAGGTGCCACAAGTCCTCCTTTTCTTTTTCCGAATACAGACTAACATGGCTGCTACTCTGAAATCCATCAGTCAGTTGCCAGGAGTTCTTCAAACTGTGCTGTGAACTTTTCTTTGTGGAGTATACAGAGAGTGCACAGCCTCCTACCCCTACCTTAAATTAGAGAGGGAAACTGGCAGAATGGCTGGAAACGGAGGCTATGAAAGCATTGTATTGTCCCAACTTTTTAAAACTGTGGTTGGATTTTAGTGATGTGAAACATCCTTTCACTTACACTGATGTAAAACTTACTATATTGACTTTTGTGTGGAGTTGCTCTTGATTTATCCTACTATAAGTCAGAGGAGATTCAGGCCCTATACAACTAATATCTATCCACCTGTTCCCGGACTCACTGAGTTAGGACTTATTCCAAAGTTCATTGAAGTCAATAGAAAGATGCCCATATTTGACATCAATGACTTTGGATCAGATCTGAGTGGCTAGCTTATTATAAGAGGAATTATAGACAAGCAGCAGGACAACAGAGACCATATTAAATAAAAAAAAATATTGAAAAGGGATGAGTTGAAAAAAAGAGGGGCTAGACACTCAGCGGCTGTAAATTGGTGTAGCTCCATTGACATGAATGGAGTGACGCTGATTTATACTAGCAGAGGACATGGCCTCTAATAGGTTTACTATATGCCCTAGCATTAAAACATTCACGCCTCCTGATCTATTACATTGAAAGTGCCACCTCCACCAGGCTAGAAATTGGAATTATACCATCTCCCTTGGATTTGGATCTGTAAATCTAAAGCTGCTACACTGTTGTGATGGATATAAAGCCCTGGTTTATCAATGATTCATGCTCACATAATTAATGCCAGTGGTTTAACTGGACACAGTTGTTGCAAACCATATGAAACTGATGTTACATCCAAATACTGCTGCCTTTTAAGGTTTGTAGGTACAAGTGTTCTGAAGATTCAATAATTAAAAGGTTTTATACATTGAGTTCAGTTACATTAAAAATGTATCAATAGTATCAAAAGTGCTGTCAGGCACTCTCTATTGTGAAACAGCTGAACAAACAAACAAACCCCAAGACAAAAAAAAGTCTCACTGAATTACAGTTTGAGAAAATGATAGTCCATTAAATGATCCCAAGTAATCATATAATTTAAGTTTACAGGTTCAATTGATTTCAATGCCATAAGATTATTAAATGTAATGATTGAATTTAACTAATTGGTTTTCTAGTTAAACCTCAATAAATATTGGTGATTGGTAAGTTTTCAGAAATTCACGTGTTCAGCAGCTGAGTTCAGATAAGGCCTGCAGAAGTCTGGATACTAATTTGAAAATATCCTCTTCTTTGCACATCTCCCTCCTTCCCTAGTTTTTCCTGTACCCTGTCCTACTTTGTCCTACTTCCTCCAAACCACCATCTCTTTCTCTGCTGCCCTCCATCTCTCCCTGTGCTGATACCTTTCATTAGGACCTAATGACTCCAGTGCACCAGGAGTTTGGCAAGAAAGGCAGGATCAGTCCACTTATGTGATATACATGTAGTCCTAGAATACACTGCAAAGTTCTGAACCAGGGGAACTTAGGGAAAAGCTAGATTTTCAAACAATATCTGACTTTAGAGAAACGTCCAGACTTCAAGATGCACAGATACCCCCCACAATAGGTTTTAATCAAAGCAAAGGAGGGCAGTTGTGACCTTAAGCTAGATATAGAGGTGCCTACACTGTCTGAACTTGATATGCAGAGGTTCAGGTTTGATTTGGTATTTGGGATGAAAAAAACAAAACAAAAACAGTATTATTAAGACTAATTGAATAATTAATAAGACTAATTAAAATCTATGTCTTAAGGTGTAACAACTAAGGCATTGATGAATGTTGTTAAAGTGTGTCACGCTGTCTGGAATGGCTCACAAATGTGAGTATCAGGGCAGACTGTCAAAAAGCAGGGCAGAGATCCCAAGCTGGTGGTGTGTTCTATAATTAGACTTCACCAAGCCATGTGAACTCCTGGATCACTATACCAGTCTTACCATGGAGCCACGACAGTCCCCTTAGACTGTCCTTGCCACCCAGACAAACTGAACTTAGTGATAAAAGGTCACTTAAACCAAAAACCACACCACATCAGGTTGCTCCCAGTCACTTACCCCAGATCAATTGATACGCTAGGTCTTACACCAAAGACAATGCTGAGTTCTTTGCCCACCTCTTTTGTACCCCAGGGGAGGGGAAAGGAGTGAGGTTGTGTTATGGTCAGGGGCAGGCATTTCTCTGGCCTTTTAGTATTTTACCTTCCCCACATAACCACTTGACCCTTCCACCTGGTTGCTTGACCTTGCCTTGAGATGGAAGTTGAGGCAGTCTTAAAGTATTTTGTTCATTCAAAACACTATTTGGCAGATGTATTCATCCTTCCACCTTTGTTGGCCGTGCTCATCTCCCCATGCCCAATCCGTTTTCATTCTTAGGCCCTGATCTTGGGTAACGCTTTGGCAACTTTGTGTCATTCCATCAGCGACAAGCAGCTCTAAGCCTGGCAGATCTTCCCTGCACAGCATTGTGAGGTGGAGTTATCTTCCTTATGTAGCAGTTAGAGAGAGCTGTATTAGTCCTGGGTCCTGAAGACACACACGTTAAACTTTCAATTCAATGGAGCTGCTCATGTGTGTAAAGTTAAGTACATGCATAAGTGTTGGAGGCATCAAGGCCAAACTCAGCCACTGGAGTCTGACTCTTCCACTTTGCACTAGAAAAACAGAGACCAATGGATTGTACTATTTGTTCTCCCTCACTGTTCTCATTAATTGATCAGTCCAACTGAGAAGAATAAGAAACAGGTTCTGATTGACACTATATTGTTTTCTTCTTCGCTTGAAATAGTTGGGCAAAGTATCTACTAATGCAACAGCTATAAATTAAATAAATTGAAAACATTTTAAAAAGATAATTTCCACTATTTCTTTCTTCGTCTCAGCTTTGCAGGATTATTGTATTTTGTGTAGTCTCAAATGCTGCTTAGATTTCATATGCCGTCTTGGAATTTAGAATGAAATCCTGGCCCCATTTAGATCAATGGAAATACTGCCATTGACTTCAGTGATCACCCTCACTCTCCAGATTTTTGCTGTCATATGAATGGACTAGATTTAATTCAAAAATAGGGATTTTCTCAGTAGTATACTATCTTCTCTCCAGCATTAGGAAGTTTTATTTAAGATATTTTGGCCCTGATTCCCCATTGCTCTGCATCTTCTGCAGTCATTTACCCTGTGCAAAATTAGTATAAAACACTAGCAAATCAGAATGGAAGCATTTTACACCCACTTTGCAAAAGTATAAATTATTATGTAAGGTGTAAATGAGTGGACAATCAGGTCCTTTGCATCAAAAATGCATTTAGAAATCTTTATTAGTAGTATACCACCAGCCAGCTTTCTGCAGCCCTTGAAAACTGCAGCGTCATAGCAAAGGCTATTCTAATGCAAAGAGACTGCAAAATAAGGACATACAAGGCTAAGAAGGAGTACTTGTGGCACCTTAGAGACTAAACAAATTTATTTGAGCTTAAGCTTTCGTGAGCTACAGCTCACTTGCATCCGATGAAGTGAGCTGTAGCTCACGAAAGCTTATGCTCAAATAAATTGGTTAGTCTCTAAGGTGCCACAAGTCCTCCTTTTCTTTTTGCGAATACAGACTAACACGGCTGTTACTCTGAAGGCTAAGAAGGGAGTGAATTCCTAATTTACCTTGTTCGTAGGCTTCTATCTGGTGGATACTTCAACTCAGTATAGCAAATCCTTTAAAATTCCTAGGAGGTTTTTTTTTTTAATGCCAAAATTCAGCATTTTGCTGGATTTCTACGCTTCACCCTTTATTTTGGTTGCATGCAGGAAAACGTGAAAGATAGGAACAATTTAAAAATGAAAATAACTCCCTTTCCAGAGTTCTTTATTTCTTCATGCAGTATAACATACTGTATATTACCATATATACTGCCATTCACTTTGAATGGAGTTGAGTGGGGTAACAATTTCCCCTATAAACAAAAATATCTACTCTACAGATTTTAATATTCACTTTAAAATTATTCTTATTATGTCCGGAATGGCCTTCTGGTTCAGGAATCCACTACTGGGGTGTCACTGTTTTAGCTCTCATGGTCACATGATTGCCTTAGCCACTATGAAAGCTCCAGCAGTTGCAGTACCTTAGACTCATGGAAATGAAAGCCATCCTGAAGTTCAGTATTTTCTGTGACTGATTATGTTCCGATATACCCAGTGTAACTCTATTGGAGGCTCCGTTGAAGCCTAACCTGTCTGGCAGAGTATTATGGAACAAAGAATATTTATTCTTCCTATACCATGTTTTACTGAAATCAGTGGGGCAGGCATTATATTATTATTATTTAACATTTATATTATGGTAGCCCTAAGAGGCCTCCATTAGGTTAAGGCTTTATTGTGTTGGCCACTGTGCAAATTTATATGCCCATATTGGTAACCCCTTATCTCAGACTGGTGAGTTATAACTCTGCCAAATCAATAAGACAATTTGGGTGAGTAACTGCTCACCCGTGGGAGCAAAGGGCTCAAAGGGCCCACAGTAAATGACAGCTTCTGCCCTAAAAACCTTATGGTGAATTATTCTATGTAAAGAAAATAATCTTATATAAAACTGAGATTATTAATGTAATAACCATGAAATCTGAAAGGTAATTTTTCCTAGTATTGCAACCAAGGTTTTAAAATTGGATTATAAATTTGATTTCATGATAATCTGTTAATATCCTTGCTTGTTACACTGGGCATTGCTAATATAGCCTTCACTAGCCCATGGCACTATGTAAGAACACTGCAGCCATATTTTCAATATTAGCATTTAAATTGTTCCAGTTAGGTTTTGAAGTTCTTATGTCATTGAGGTGAATGGGATGAGAGAGGACAGAGGGTGTACACTTGAGTGATGTGAAGGGAGGATGAGAGGTGTATTCATAGACACACTAAAACTGCTACTATTGTTTGAATGTAGGCTGTTTTCCACAAGACTAGGTTAACAAAGCAGCTGCTCATGAGTTTGTATTGTATTGACTGTATCTTGGGAAATGCTTGAAATGTTGTTTTCAGATGAAAATGTAGACTTTACAGAATATTGCGGAATGCAACAAAATTATAGAGAGACCCTACAGTCTCAAAGTGTCTGCAATTTGTCAATGGTTAAATTTTCCCCTGTTCCTGATGTTATAGCAGTGGTTCTTAGAGAGATGTGTGCTGTGTGTTTCAATCAGTTATTTCTGTTTCCATCATGCAAACTGTCCCAGCAGCACTCGGAGATCAGCAACTCTTGTGCTTGTCAGGCTGGGTGGAGAGAACGTGCATTGATATGTCACAAAGAGTTTTGATAGGCTTAGCTAAAAATCTTAAGCGCTGATCATGAGAAGAAAACCATGTGGGCAGACCCCTGTGTCCATGCAGATCTGTGCAGGTGAAAGGGTCCATTCAGATAGTTATCTTTGCAGGATCAGGGCGTTGGTTACTTACTAACTAATGCTCAAAGAAATGTTGTCAATCTCTAATTACTTGATTATGAAACAACCAATGTTTTTCTCAAATATACTCTAAAATGAATGTTAGTTACATGACCAGTTTCAAAGATCAACTGCTTTTGAATTAAAAAGACAAAGTGTGGCAAAGTATTTTACAGCAGGGAAAGAGATCATTTTCTCAACCTTGCCTCACTCAGAAAAGGGTAAATGAGTTTTCCTTAGATTTTCATCAATAAATAATGACCTTTATACCAAAGCCAAACATGGGAAACTTCAACCCAAGAGAAAATCTGTTTTGGAAAGTGAATGAGTGAGTGAAAAGAGGGGTTATTGATTTAAGCTGTTTTGCAACCATGCCAAGTGAATACTATGACATCAAACACATCACTGTGTTATTCTCCTTTCTACTGCTGTTCTCATTCTCTTATGCAATATTACTGACATACACTGTGAGCTGGGTACTGCTGTTGCCACTCTGGCATGTGCTCTTCAGGGCTCCCTGAAGCATTCTGTGCCTCGCCAGAGACACATCCAAAATACCTCTTGGTCATGCTACTACAATGGAGCCACTCCACAGACACCCCAATGTTGGCTGTGCCACTGACAGCCACAACAGAAGCCTAGTTTCTTAATGACAGGAGCAGGCACTCTGCTGCAATAAGGAATCCTGTATAATTCTGATAGCGAATTACAATCTTATAATAAAACGATGTTATGAAAAGCAGCTCTTCTGGTGAAGCGGGGACTATAAAGAGTTTCTTGACATTATTCTGGGAACTAAACTTGAATGGATATGTGTTTTGACATTTAGGGAACTGGGACACTGATGGAAACTGATGGAGCCAATGTCAGAAAGACACTAGCTGCAGGAGGATACCCAGCAAATTAATAGGCTGATTTTAAGAAACCCCATCCCCAAAGGCAAAGGATGTAAACAGAAGACTGGAAAACAGAAAGAGAAGACAAAAGAAAAAAAAATCTTTCCAATTCTTTCTTTAAAAAAAGAGGTTCACCTCCTTTAATCAAGCCAACAAGAGGAGGTCTATAGGTAGAGCAGATGCAGCCTGGAGAAGAATTTGTTTTTTAAAGTGAAATGTGAGCATTCACCTTGTCTTCCATTCCTGTTATTAACAAGAATAACCTTGTTAATAACATTGAATAGTTCATTATTAGTCAGTCTCCATGCAGGATAATTGATTTTTGCTATATTCTTAATCTCCACATCCAGTTGCACTGTGGTCTGGTTAGAATACACAACACAATTGCCTGTATGTCCACCGAGCAGTATTAGAAGAAACAAAAATACAAAATACAGATTTTTACTATAAGAGCAAACACTTTTCCTGTATTTACCTCAAGCATTTTTCTAAACATGTTCTGCCTACATATTTATAAAGTGTGTTTATACACAACTGTCCAAATAAAAGGCCTATAGTAGGAATTCAACCATAATTACACACTTGTGTGTCACATGGTTTGGCCATTTTGAACTGTGTCAAATAACATTATGTTTGTCCTTCATACTTGATAGGTGAAGGATTGATGATAGTTGTGTAGCTTAAAGCTTTCTTAAATAATATAACTCTCTTAAATAATTCAGTGCCAGAGCTTCATCATTACTGAGGTTTATTAGCTTTTTCTTCAACAAGTAAGTTGTAACATTTCCATATTTTGCTACATGTCATGACTGCCTTTGTACTGAATGAAACAGCAAAATGCCTGTAACGCTAGTCATGGAAGGCTTCACCTCAACTATGGTTTGGTGCAAAAACAAAATAAAAAACCCACAATCCTCACACAAAACCAGAAAAAGCTATTGTGGAAAATAAAATATTGAAAATTAACTGGAAAGAATTTCTTTTTTAATTAAAATGACTTGGCTCTGTTTTTTTGGGGGGGGGGGAGTTTTGCGGTTTTGTTATTTTTTGGTTCTCTGTTGGAACATTTCCATTGATAGCGTTGCTAAGTGTATTCTATTTACAAATGTAAACACTTGGTTTTGATCAGCAAAAATGCATCAGCACACTTGAACAGTGTCAATGATGACATAATTACACTTGCAATTTCCTCTCTGTAATGATTTTTAAATGTCAGCAGTCATTTTTTGTCTAATTGTAGCCTGCATGTCAGCACTTCCTCTTAAAACAGCATGTTCCTCTCTGCTGGAATTTCACACCTCTCCACTCACTTACTCACTTCACCAGTGAAGATAATGAGGATGATATAGGGCTACAGGATATTTTCATTTCTGCTCTGTTTTACCATCTAACATCAAACAGGCAGAATGAGATTATTTTTTTTTAAATACAGCGTTTTAGCATTTAGCCACTAAATAATTATTTGATTTACTGAAGCCAAAAAATAGTGTTCTTTTTCTGGCTCCCTGCCTGTGCTTGATTAATACTCCATGTGGTGGGGCGAGTGCCCCCCGTGAGAGTGGGCAAAGACAGGCCAGAGAGGCTGCGCAAAGTGGTAGCCAATCAGGGAGGGCCTGTTAGAGAGCCAATCAGGGTTGGGCAAGAGGTGGCCAATCAGGGCCGGACTCAGTCCTATGTAAAGGGGTCTGTCTGTCTGTCTGTCTCCTGAGCAAGGAGACCAGCACCTAGGACAGCACAGTGATGGGCAGACTCAGGGGAGCATAGGAGAGCTCCAGCCTGTTACCTGCCAGGCTGCGGGCCCTGACCAGAAGGTCCTAGAGGGTGCAAAGGGGTCAGAGGGGAAGTGACCCAGGGAGAGTGGACAGATGAGGGGAGAGAAGGAGGGCAGGGAGGCTGTCACTAGAGGGTCCCTGGGTCGGGACCCAGAGTAGTGGGTGGTCCTGGGTCCGTCCCCCACCCCTTCCCCCTTATCTTGCACCTGGCTGTGGGAAGTGGCCATAACAGACTGCACCAGACCCCTGAGGGAAGGGGTTAGACTTTGGGGTGTGGTTGGCCACTGCGGCAGGGGCGAACCAGGAAACTGCTGTTAACCTTCCCCCCCCCCACCCGCCGGAAGGGGGTGAGCAAGGACTAAGGGACGCTGCCAGAGGGCAGTGTCCTGAAGAGGATGCTGCCAAGCGGGGAGCAACGCAGGTCCAGACACCAACGGAGGGTGAGAGATGGACGGGACACCACCGGTGGAGGGCGCTCCACATGGACTGAGCTAATTCCCGGAGTCACCAGTGGGAGGTGCCGCGGTGGTGAGTCCCAACCCCCATCACACTCCATTTAAAATCATCCACTGATGGTTAGAATATTCTCATAAATCTGTACTGTAAACTAATTCACAACAGAGGAGGCTTTTCCTAGGATACCTGCTGAACTCTGCTTGATCTGGCTGACAGCAGGTTACCTTTGCTTTGAACAGGGTTTTGTGTTTGTTTTGTTTTACATTGGTTAACACTGTGGCCCTATGCTCTGGCTCTCTAGCTGGTACCAGGCCTCCAGAGTCCATAACATAATAGAACAATAGGATGTTGCTGGAATTAGACTCTGTGCCCTTTCCATAGCTGAGTCTCCCCACTGACAACACCTTCAAGTGTACATCACTTGTGCAGTGAACTGGAAGCTCTGAATCTAGGTTAGCAACAAACGATTTCCACTCATCTGCCCATACACTGGAATTGGAAACAGGAGACCTAAGAGGCCTGCTACAAACCAATTTGCTTACAACTCCTCTTCAAGTTTCTGATGATGCTTAACACCAGGCCTTTAGGAGGCAAAGCAGATACCTTACTGGCACATGTAGTATTAAAATAAGGAAAGAGCCATGAAGCACGCACACAGTGAAATCAAAATTATAAAACAATGCAAGTTATCTGATAAAGGCGAAGGACACTAGTGTGTAGTCTCCATTGAGTTTATGTGCACACACCCATGTATCACTGATACTTGTATGTTGGCATGAGTCCCAGAGACATGTATCAGTAGGCAAATTGTAGGTGTGGGACGAAAGGTACATGATAAATGCAACTTATAATATGGCTCTACAATTTATCACATTGCTATCTATCATCACCACATACATGACATCTGTCCCCATCTGCTCACTCACACACTTGGTTCTTCTAAATTCTTCATGTCCTGCACTGGATTTCTTGCCCTGTAGGGTGGATTTCTTTTGACTAACATGAGTTCCTGTAAAAATGGCACTCCTTTCCCATGAGACAGGAGGCATTTTAGAGGACCAGAATCACATCAAATACAGTATCTAAGTCTGTGCATGAGTATAGAGAATTCAGTATACAAGCTAAAAAGATGCACGTCTGTGTCATCCCACTCTGGAGAGTTCTGAGGCACAATTCAGGTCTCGACCCTGCATAAGAGAAGGAAACATCACTGCATACTCAAGTCTGGTGAATGCTCCCTGCAGGAGAAAAGGAAAAACAAAGAAATAAGACTGTCCAGAGACTTTCAAGAGCCAGTGATTGCTGCTGAGGCCAGAGGAAGGACTGCCACATAGAGAATCCACATAGGGTGCATTTGACCTGCTTGTCAAACTACTAAAGAAAAAAGACAGGAGAGAGTAAAGAAGAGGGAATCCTAAAAGCAGAAGGAACCAGGGAACAAAGGAAGACAGAACTGGAGCTTTCTCCTGCCCCCCATCTTTTATATCTGAGGGAAAGGTCAAAGTCCTTAAAACTTTTACTAACGTTGGTAAACGTGCTTTTGGTGAACTCAGGTACGCTGAAATCTGCTTAGGTTGAAGTGGAATTTAAAGTCCAAAATTACGTTAGTACAATTCAAGGGACTTTCATTCTGCTCACAGTAAAGTTACCTTGACTTATAACCCAGCCACACTTGCAGGTGCTACACTCCAGAAAGATTAACACGTCTTCCTACTCCTATTGCTCAGCTAGAGCAATATGGGAAGGGGAAAAGAAGTAAAGAATCTTTTCTGGAATCTGCATCAGTTCCAGGTGGTAAAGAGAAGGCCTGCACAGAGGTGAAGATGTTGTTTTGTGGCTGGTAGGGTGAAGAGGATGCTTTAGGGCACTGGATCAGTGTGCTCTGTCTTTTCCCAGAGGGCAATAAAATGGAGCATTGCACATCCTGGCTTGACTCAGAACAAATATCCATGGTCCTTTGAGCAGTGTAAGTCCTGTGGTAAGGCCTTTAATTACATGATCACATTTTCTCCCCCTCATGATCTTTTTTTGGGTGGGGGAAGGGAGGAAGGAAGGAGGCTGCTGAGTTTACTATCGGTTGCATCACTGTGATTTCAGTTTTAATATATGGCAAAGGCAGCTAGAGCTCTGGAAAGGTAACTTTTCATAGAATCCTAGAAGATCAGGGTTGGAAGAGACCTCAGAAGGTCATCTAGTCCAATCCCCTGCTCAAAGCAGGACCAACCCCAACTAAATCATCCCAGCCAAGGCTTTGTCATGCTGGGCCTTAAAAACCTCTAAGGAGGGAGATTCCGCCACCTCCCTAGGTAACCCATTCCAGTGCTTCCCCACCCTCCTAGTGAAATAGTTTTTCCTAATATCCAACCGAGACCTCCCCCACTACAACTTGAGACCATTGCTCCTTGTTCTGTAATCTGTCATCACTGAGAACAGCTGAGCTCCATCATCTTTGGAAACCAACTTCAGGTAGTTGATGACTGCTATCAAATCCCCCCTCACGCTTCTCTTCTGCAGACTAAATAAGCCCAGTTCTCTCAGCCTCTCCTCATAAGTCATGTGCCCCAGCCCCCTAATCATTTTCATTGCCCTCCTCTGGACGCTCTCCAATTTGTCCACATACTTTCTGTAGTGAGGGACCCAAAACTGGATACAGTACTCCAGATGTGGCCTCACCAGTGCCGAATAGAGGGGAATAAACACTTCCCTCGATCTGCTGGCAATGCTCCTACTAATGCAGCCCAATATCCCTTTAGCCTTCTTGGCAACAAGGGCACACTGTTGACACATATCCTTTTTAATGTATTAATATACATATGTATTATATAGTATATAAACATGTTCCACTCATCTTTTCTTTCAGACATTGAAAAGTGGGGAAGAATTTCAATGGGGAAGGCAGAATCTGAGTTCCTTAGTTACCTGACCTACTCGGTTATTTTTATATTGTATTTGCTGCAGAGAGGATTTATGTGGATGTTATCCCAACGGTACTTAGAGCATATAAACAGGCACTCCTTAGCATTTCTGCAAAGCCAAACAAATAAATAACACTGGACGATGTGTTTGGCACATACTGTATTTCACAAAGGTGAGTTCAGCATGTGGAAGCATAGCAATGTTTTCTATGCCAACTATAGTGGGTTACTGTTGTATATAAATAGACTGCTATGGATCATGCCACTAGGCTGTTTGTTTGTTCATGTTAAAAGGCATAGCCATATGATCTGTTCATCACATATGAGGCCATTGAAGTCAGCTGGAGTTGTAGGTGCCCAGCACCTCTGGATAATCAGGCCTGAGGGGTCTCAAGTTGGCCACTCAAAAATGGAGACACTCGAAACTAGAGGCTACTTCTGAAAATTTCAACGCCTTTGCTCCCTATGAAATTGAATTGAACCCAGACCTTACAAAATCGGGGATGTTAAAACAAAAAGAAATCTGAGTGGTAACCATGACAACAATATTTCCAAAAATGATTTGTATATCCAATATTTATACATACAGGGGGAGAATGCATATGATGCTGTGCACTTATCAGCATCAATTTGTGCTGTGTGCATTAGCCAGGAGTTAGTTATGCAGGTCTTCCCAAATACCCTACTAATTTGTCACAGACATATTTGTCTTTTCACCTTGGGCTCCCACTTCAAAGTAGAGCTGGTAAAATGTTCTGAATTTCATTTAAAAAATTTTTTTTTGTCAACATTTTGAAAAAAAAAAAAAAAGGGGAAGATTTTTTTCCCCCAAAGTTCACCCTATTTTTCAACAAGCCATAGAGCTGGTTGCAACATTTTGAAATTCGATGCAAGAAAGCTGGACGAATTGTTCACAAAAAAAGTTCTGTCTGAAAAATAAGAACATTTTTTCACAACTGTTTATTAAAGGAAAGTTTAGTCTCTCTGCCCCAAGTATTTGATCTCTTTCCTTGAACTGCCAATACAGTTGGGGGCTAGGAGGAGGAGGGTTTGTGATGCAGATCCTTGTGGACACGGAGGTAAAATGTTTTATATCCCATTCTTGTGTTCTCACCCACCCAGGACATTGAGAAACTGAGCCCTTACTGTCAACTTGGACAGAAAAAAAAATCTCATTTTCCCATCCCCACCCCAATACCTTGCAAATTAGTGTTGTTTTAAATGAGGGTTTTCTAATCTTTAATTAGTATCACAAGTACTTCATTGCATGCACATTCCTCCAGTGAAAGGTTGTATAGAATGAGTCACTGAGTTCTGTGTGTCCTGTGGGACTGTGTGAAGAGCTACATGCTACCCTTTGATATATTGAACAAAGGCCAAATTCTTGGCTGTCATTTTTCAGGGCTGAAGTACTTTAATAAAAAAAAAAAGGAGGTGCAGGGCTGAAGTCTGCATACTGATGACAAGGCTTCTTGGGTGGCAACTGGGGTAAGGTTTTAGGTAGCTCTAGACTGTCTGAAGAGTTAGGCTAGTGACTGTTAATACTACATTGCATACACCTTTTGCTTTCATTGTAAAGCATGCTTACAGCATTTACTGTTTCTGTTGAGCTGTACTTTGTCACTGTAAACACAATGTTCATGCTTCCCACCACAATTACAGGGAAGAAATGATCCTGATAGAATCTGGAGTAAATTTGCTTACATACATTAGTCCAGTCAAGAAGTGTCTCATTCCATTAACTAACCTCAGACCCTCTAGTTAGAATGAGCCCTATTTTATTAAAGTGAACAGATAAATGATATGTAGACCCTAATCCTCAGGCTGCCCCAACTACACTTGACATAAGATGCAACCCGAAGGGTTGAAGTAATCTTTGTTTCCCTGATTCCTAAGGCTGGTGTGGTGACCCAGAGTCACTTAGAACAGCCTCTGTGCTGCTCTCTGTTACATTGACTTGTAATGGTACCCTTGGGATAGTTGACGAACAGAGCATTACACCCACGTCCCTTTTCTTATCCCACACATCCCTTACTCTCAGGGATTCTTCTAGGTTGGGAACTAGAGAAGCTATATAGCTGGAGCAACACAAAGGGACCATATCAAGGCTGAGGATTTGACACAAAATCCCACAACTATACAAAGTTTGCGAAAATGAAAATTGTTTGTGGAGGAGAGCTGTGGGCTCTAAAGATCCTGTCTTGCTCCCTTTCTGGTTCATTCCCAAACTAACTTGTCAGCTAACTAGTTATGTCTAATGTGGGTTCTGAGCAGCATACTGTATACATCTATAGCACCTTTTACCTGAAGAGCTCTATGAACTGTATGAACATTAATTCATTTAGTCTTGGAATATGTCGAATTCCATTTTACAGATAAGGAAACTGAAGCAGTGAGAGTAAATGACTTCTCCAGAGTGACACAAAGCATCTATGGCAGAGCAGGAAATGGAAGGTATGCCCCCCTCCTGCCCTTTTGTTTGAAACAGAAGCCCATATTTCCTCCCATCCTCAGGAGCGTGGTACCTCTGAGAGGAAGGTGTGGGTTTTTTTTTTTTAATTTAATGGTCCAAGATGGATAAGCTCTTAAATTAGAGACCTCTGGGGAGCACTTAGATGGGACAATGAGCTAGCTGTGTTGGTGCTTTAGAAGGAGTGATGGAGACTCTTCATTTTATCTGGGTTGTCCCAAATTACCAGCCACTTGTCTTGGAGTGAAGACCATCCTACAGTGTTGGAGAGACAGGAATCTATACCAGGATACTAAAACAGTATCTCAGTATCTTTATCAGGCACTTGTGGATCTAAGAAAACCAGTGTTAAAAGGCACAATTAAGGGGACTAATGCATGTGGTTAATTAGCCATAGAAATTATACCCTGAGACCTCAATGCAATAAGTCCTGGATACTTTAACCAACAGAAGAGCCCTTTCTTAACCAGTGGAAGACCTTCCAAACTACTCTTCCATCCTCCAAATGTAGCCCCAGCTTAGGGCCCCTCCTTTCTTTTAGCCACAAACCCAAGTTGCTAGCCAGGCTCAGGCTCTGTTGTGTCTCTGCAGTAGAAGCACATGCCCCTGGCCTGTGGCCGATGACATGAACTCTCCACTTGAGCACCATTCACATCCTCCAGCGGGAAGAGAGCTGGTAGCATGATGTCAGGGGTGGAATGTCTTACCAGCTCTCTAATCAGTCAGAGTTTTGGGGGCAAAGAGTTTTGGGGGGACAGACTGCTCTCCGTCTGTCCCCTCATCAGCTGGGGCTCGGAGGCAAGGCCTGGCCTCTTCTCAGCTTTGCTGCTGATAAGTGGAATGGGGCTTCACCCTCTCCCTCCTGGAGCATAGCTGTTCCCAGAAAGTCTTGTTATCATTATTATTTGACATTTATGTGGTGGTAGTGCCTGAATATCTATTAAGACATTTGAACCTTAATCCAGTCTCCGGTAAATTCTGGGGCTGCAGAACCCTAGTAAGGGCCACTCCTCCCACAAGCCATGAGGGTTTTTAGGGGACAGGAAGCTGCCTGACTTCAACACCTACTCCTCCATGGACAAGTAAGCTTGGAAGAATGCTCCCTTTCTGGTTCGTTCCCAAACTAAGCATAGGTGGACAGATGCCAATTAAACCTTAGAACAGTAGTTGGCTAGGGAACGAGGCTGCCCTAGCAACCACACATGAGCAGGGATGCTGCGTAATCTGTAGCAAACAGTTGTATGATCAGACTGATGGGGCATCTATATCCCTGTCCTTTCCTGCTGCTGCAGGGGTGAAATGTTTCCACAGTCTAGCTGGCCCAGTGAGGGAGGAGGATTCTTGACCCCTTAAATATTCTTTAATATCTTTGTTGGAGCAGTGGCCCTTTCCCATGTCTGCCTGAAGCTACAAGATGGGCAACCTGCCCCATAGAGAACTGAAGCTCGACCAAAGGAGTATAGCTGTCACTTCAGAATATATCAAAAGTCAGGTTTAGGGAGGAGTGAGGGAATAGGGGGCTAGGGACTGAGGGCTAAAAATCATACTGGGGGAGCAGTTCCAGTTGTACAGAAACCTTCTTGATCCATGGTTTGGTTTGTAGCCACCACAATGCATGTGTTTTTCTATTTTAATAACATGTGTTGGTATATGTATAGGTTAGGTCACGTGTCGTATACCTCATGTCCCAAGGTGAATTCTTTTCAGATGGCCGCTACAGGTCACACGATGCCCACAGGGCCAAAGGCTCTTGGAGATGTGTTGTTCATTAACTTGGTCATAAATGCTACAAACATGAATTTCCAGGAAAGCCAGCAGGGAAGGGCCCACTCCCAGCCCTTGAAAATAAATGCTGCAGGATTCAGTCTGCATAACCCCCTTATGAACTGAACTCTGTAGAATCTGTTCACTAGGTCTGATCACTAATGATCCCTAACCACAGCTACCAATCCATGGCTCTCTTTGTAAAGTATGGAAGTTAACACTTGGGGGAAAATATGGGGGAGGGTCCTCGTGAAATCAAATTAATCATACTGTCTATGCATTCTACCAGGGAATTCTTCATTCCTGTCCCAAATTACTGTGGGATGTTAATGTGTGCTGTTAAACAGCTGATTTGTTTCACAGTAGAAGTGGCGAATGAAGTGCTCCTTAGAGTGAACCTTGCATACTTCACAAGAATTGTGTGAAATGTATCTTGTTAATATTTGTAAAGTGCTTTGACATTCTCCGAGGAATCACAGTAAAACCAAACAATTGTTTATTACTGTTATAATAAACAACAATCTGCTTTATCTATATAAATATTATACAATTTTTGTTTTGTTAGTGCAGCTCAAATGAGTTTCTTATGTGAGAGTGATTGTTTGCTTCTTTTTCCAAATTATTATGTATTTTTTCCCATGTGTTCTCAGTTCTCCAGCAAATTCATAAAGAAATGATCTGAGATTTTAATGGTTTGAGGTCTTTTTTTTTTTAATCGTGCACATTTTTCATGCAGTCTTGGATGGAGCATGTATTCATGGTGAGCACACTTCTTTGGATTCCACCCTTGAAGCTAGGGGCAAAGATCAGTGCAATGTAGAATTCAACTGTGTTTTGTTTTGTTTTTTCCTTTTTTAAAGGAGAAAAAAAGGACTGCTGAATTTAAGTGTGTTTGAGTATATCTGGTTGACTGAACTGTTTCCTCAAGGAAGTATTCATTCAGTCAATGTCCTGAAGGGTTAAGAAAACAGAAACCCATAGTTTTACTGAGTTATGTATGTTGCCAAGGGAACCGTAGCTGGAATGTTTAAAGGTGTTGTTCCTCCCCAAACCCACAGGAGTGTAGCTTGAGTGTCCAGTGTGTTCTAATCCTTGCAATTAGCTGCTGTGTGTTGGGGCTTATGGGGCTGGATCAGACTAAATGACTGCCAGCGGTGCTAGGTAAAATTCCCACCACGCTGGATGGATTTATCTTAGCATCCTACTCATTGCATATGTGAATCAGAACCACAAGAAAAAGGGATCTTATTTAAAAATCCTTCCTTTCCCTGGGCCCTGGGGACTGCTTTTAGTAAATGTATTGTAGAAATTAATGAACTACACGGAGCTACATCAAAATTTAGTTTAAAGCAACATTAATGTTGAGGAGGTGCTTAGCATCTGTGCCATCTAGCCTACTACAACAGGTCAAATTCTACTCAGCATTGCTAGTGTAAACCCAGAGGAAACTCCATTGAAGTCCACTGGTCCAATACAAGAGGGGATTTTAGTCTTATATGCATCTTGTTTTCATTTTAATGGTCAGGCTCGCCATGTTGCCTGTGGACTGGCAGATTTGCTTCTCAGCAGCTAAAACTAAATGGCCACTTCTAACTCTGACCAGAGACCACCTGAATCTTCCAGGAGCTTGGGAGCAACAATAACAAACTGAATTTCCTCCAGATTGTCTCATGGTAACATCCACTCTTGACTGGAGGTCAGAAAATATAGGGAAAAAGTGAAAACTGCCAAAAGCCAAGCAGAGTTGGACCTTGTAAAGGAAATTAAAACCAATAGTAAAAGGCCCTATAGCTATATAAATAAAAAGAAAACAAGGAAAGAAGTGGGACCGCTAAGCACTGAGGATGGGGTGGAGACTAAAGATAACCTAGGCATGGCTCAACACCTAATTGAATACTTTTCCTCAGTTTTTAATAAGTGTAATGAGGAGCTTGGGGTAATGGCAGGGTGGCTAATGGAAATGAGGATATGGAAGTAAAAATTACCATATCAGAGGGGAAGCCAAACTCAAACAGCTTAATGGGACTAAATCAAGGGGGCCTGGATAATTGCTACCCAAGAATATTAAAGGAATTGGCACATGAAATTGCAAGGATTTTTAATGAATCTGTAAACTTGGGGGTTGTACTCTGTGACTAAGAATTACTAATATAGTACCCATTTTTAAGAAAGGGAAGAAAGTTGATCCAGAAAACTACAGCATTGTTAGTTTTACCTCAATTGTATGCACGGTCTTAGAACAAATTTTGAAAGAGAAAGTAGTTAAGGATATAGAGGTAAATGATAATTGGGATAAAATACAACATGGTTTTACAAAAGGTAGATCGTGTCAGACCACTCTGATATCTGTCTTTGAGAAGATAACTGATTTTTTTTTTTTAGATCAGTGGTTCCCAAACTTGTTCCGCCGCTTGTGCGAGGAAAGCCCCTGGCGGGCCGGGCCCGTTTGTTTACCTGCTGCGTCCACAGGTTCGGCCGATCGTGGCTCCCAGTAGCCGCGGTTCGCTGCTTCAGGCCAATGGGAGCTGCTGAAAGCAGCACGGGCCAAGGGGCGTACTGGCCGCCACTTCCAGCAGCTCCTATTAGCCTGGAGCAGTGAACTGCAGCCACTGGGAGCCGCGATCGGCCAAACCTGCGGATGCGGCAGGTAAACAAACCGGCCCAGCCCGCCAGGGGCTTTCCCCGCACAAGCGGCGGAACAAGTTTGGGAACCACTGTTTTAGATAAAAGAAATGGAGTAGAGCTAATCTACCTGGATTTCAGTAAGGCATTTCATACTGTTCCACATGGGAAATTATTAGTTAAATTGGAGAAGATAAGGATCAGTATGAGACTCGAAAGGTGGATCAGGAATTGGTTAAAGGGGAGACTACAATTGGTCATACTGAAAGGTGAACTGTCAGGCTGGAGGGAGGTTACTTTTGGAGTTCCTCAAGGATTGGTCTTGGAACCAATCTTATTAATATTTTTATTAATGAACTTCGCACAAAAAGTAAGAGTGTGCTAATTAAATTTGTGGATGACACAAAGTTGGGAGGGATTGCCAATACTGAGGAGGACCAGAATATCATACAAGAAGATCTGGATGACCTTGTAAATTGGAGTAATAGAAATGGGATGAAATTTAATAATGCAAAGTGCAAGGCCATGAATTTAGGAACTAACAACAAGAATTTTATCAGTGGGAAGCGATAGAGAAGGAGAACGACCTGGATGTATTGGTTGGTCACAGTATGACTATGAGCCGTCAATGTGATCTGGCCATGAAAAAGGCTAATGTGATCCTAGGATGCATCAGGCGAGGTATTTCCAGTAGCGACAGGGAAGTGTTAGTACTGTTTTACAAGGCACTGGTGAGATCTCATCTGGAATACCATGTGCAATTCTGGTATCCCATATTTAATAAAGATGAACTCGAACTGGAACAGGTGCAGAGAAGGGCTACTAGGATGATCCGAGGAATGGAAAACCTACCTTATGAGAGCAGAATCAAACAGTTGGGCTTGTTTAGCCTAACCAAGCAAAGGCTGAGAGGAGATCTGATTGCTCTCTATAAATACATCAGAGGAATAAATACCAGGGAGGGAGAGGAGTTATTTAAGTTAAGCACCAATGTTGACACAAGAACAAATGGATATAAACTGGACATCAATAAGTTTAGGTTTGAAATTAGACAAACGTTTCTGACCATCAGAAGAGAGAAGTTCTGGAACAGCCTTCCAAGGGGACTAGTGGAAGCAAAAACCTAACTGGCTTCAAGACTGAACCTGATAAGTTTATGGAGGGGATGGTATGATGAAACTGCTACAATGGCATGTAGCCAATCTGTGACAGCTAGCAGAAAATATCTCCAATGGCCAGTGATGGGACACTAAATGGGGAGGGCTCTGAATTATTACAGAGAATTCTGTTCCAGGTGTCTGTTGGGTCTTGCTGAAATGGTCAGAGTCCAACTGACCACCATACTTTGAGTCTGGAAGGAATTTCCCCTGGGTCAGATTGGCATTGGCCCTGGAGGTTTTTTGCCTTCCTCTGCAGCATGGGGCCTGGGTCATTTGCAGGTTTAAACTAGTGTAAATGATGTATCCGCTGCACCTTGAAGTCTTTAAATCATGATCTGAGGACTTCAGTCACTCAGCCAGAGGTTAGGGGGTCTATTACAGGTGTGAGTGGGTGAGGTTCTGTGGCCTGAAATGTGCAGGAAGTCAGACTGGATGATCATGGTGGTCCCTGCTAGCCTTAAAGTCTATGAGACTGTCAAGGCAAGACTGCTGCTATGCTTCTCTGTAAGTGGTATGGCACTGCTTGATATTTGAGCTAGGGTTCTCCTCAGTTAATTCCACCACCATGTCAACCTGTCTGCGCTTTGCATGGTTTATGTCTCTTTTTTTTCCCCCTCAGGTGGAAGGACCCAGAGTATATTCAAGTATAGAGTCCTTACAGGCAGCCACAAAACAGTGCTCTTGAACACAGATACATCTGAGGTGGTGGAATTCTGTCAGCACTATCCCGTGTTGTTGTTTTGCATTGTTATACCAGTTAACCATACAGATTAGTTTTTCTTCAATAGGAGATCAATGGAAAGATTTTTCTCATGGCATTGTCAAAGGGCGTCCATTTGCAGGACAGAGGGCAAAATCCTGGCCAACTGAAGTCAACAGCAGTTTTGCCATTGACTTCAGTGAGGTCAGAATTTCACCCTGTCTTTATTAGTGGGAAAATGGACAGTGGAAAATGCTGTCTTTGTGGACTCATGTGGGTAAACATCCTGGATATCAGTCCATGATGAGGGCATAGAATTCCACCATGTCACTACATCCTGCTTATCTGTTGGCAGGGAAGTGTTTTCAAAGACCATAACGTGTATTTATCACCAGCTGAACAGGGCACAGATTTTCCAGGCTGTGCTCAGACCATGGTTCACTGTATCATTACTGGCGAGGAAGCCCTTCACTACTAGGATGGGAGAATGCAAGAAGCAGGATACCTGTGGGAAATGGCCACCACACATTCCCTAGATTATATTTTGCTGCTTGCCTGAGATTACAAACCCAGGAGAGAGGGGAAAAAAGCATAATAATGATAATATTTAACATTTGTACAGTGCTGTACTTTTTCAAAGCACTGCCCACATTAACACTTAACATTAACACTTATCCTGGTTAACTCCAGGAATGCTTTGAAGATGAATTAGTTGTCTTCACACTTTTTAGAGGCTAGGAAACAATGACAGAATGGTAAAGTGCTTTATTGAAGGTCATGCAGTGAGTTAGTTGCAGAGACAAGGCGAAAGCTCAGACTTCCTGACTCCTAATCCTATGCTCATTTCTCCAGACCACACTGCCTACATCAACCACCTGTCCACCAACAGGGGGATCAATCTTGGGTCCAAATATGCAGATGTGCATTTTTGTGCAAAAGAAGGCAAGAAATTAATTAAAATGTCCTAAAATTCTCTAGGCCTCTCTCTCTCTCTCTCTCTCTCTCTCTCTGTGTCTCTCTCTCTCCAACATCCTAAAATTCCCTAGGCTTGCTCATCTTCTTTTCCTCACCTCCATCTCCCTCCTTCTCTTCCCTTCTCTCAAGTGCTCCCTTCCACAGTCCAACCTCGCCAAAACCACAACAGTTTCTTCAGGTCGTCCAGTTTATAAAACTTAGGAAACAGAAACAGTTCCCTATGATTTAGGTGACCAATCACATGGTATGAAGAAAGAGTTCTAAAAAAACATATACCAACTCTGAGCAGTTCATAAACAGTCCATAGGTTGAAAATGGTTCACAGAAAAGTTTTGTAGATCGGTTACAAATAGTGAGCAAATCAGTAAAATTCATAATCTATTGATGAGCATATTTGCAAACACAGAAAGGCACCAAATTCGCTGAATACATATTTAACTGTTGTGATGGGGCAAGGCCAGATGGCTATAGGAAAGTAGTGAGAAACAGGTATGTTAGCCCCAGGCTAAACAAATCCCTGTTACCATTGTAAGCAGTGTCAGGATGAGCTCCACCCTGACATCTGGTGGTGAGGTGTGGCAAGTTGTAGAAAAGAACTTCAGGGGCTGATCTCATTTGCATAGGCACACCCACCCCGCCTAGAATGAGGCCATAGCTGCCCAAATGGTCACTTTGGCTGCTGTGGGATCCCCAGTGTTTCTGTTATTGGGGCAGAAAGAATAAATTGTTATTACCCTGATTATGGGAACTGTGCTTGGAACTGTACTTGGTCTTTTGTTATGATGGTGGGACTCACCATCAACTAAGTAGCACTCGCTAGGCAAGGGTCATGGGTTCCAAAACTCTGTGAATGGAGAGAGGCTGGGCACAAGTATTAATACTTGGTGGCATGGGCCCCTTGGTGAGGGCCTTACATGCTAATTGCACTTCCTCCTCTCTCCACTGTGGAATATCAGAGCTAATTTTGATTTCATTAGAAGTCTAGTTACAGGCTGCTGAGCTCACTTTGGGCTAATAGTGCACCAGCACTGAGGCTCCCCTACTACAAGCTGAATTCACCAAAGAGCTGAACTGACTAAGAGCTGAAATCACTGAGCGTTGTGTTAAGTAGTGGGGGAGCCTGAAGATATATTGTGGAGCAGTTTGCGGGACAGCTGGAGTGCCTTGTGGATTCTTAACCCTTTACAGGTGAGAGGATTTTTCCTTTGGCCAGGAGGGATTTTAAAGGGGTTTACTCTTCCCTTTATATTTATGACACAGTCACTATCACCATTCTGGTCAGATGGCTGGTAATGTATCCCTACTGCTATATTCTTATTACTCGAGCATGGAATTACTATCCAGAGAGATTCTATGGTACAATTTGGTTAATTTAAGGTGCTCACTCATTCTGTATTCTCTCTACCTGCCTTGCTGGATCTAAGTGTTTGGGACTTTGCTAGCTGTATCAAAACAATTCTAAATACAGAAAAAGCTTTGTTATCCAGCCTGTTAGGGTAATGGGGGGTGCCAGTTAATCAAAAATTCTTGTTAACTAAGAGTTATACTTACCAATGGATTACAAATTTTCAAAGAATTAGAACACAATAAAATGAATAAACATTCTTATTCTCAACCTTTTCAAGATGTACAAATACTTATTTTCTGTTTTAATGTCAACACAATTCTTATGCTTCTCTTCTTTGCTTTTCAATGGTATTTTGGGTGCCATAATGGTATGATGGTGTTGATACTTTCTGGTCTCAAGTTGCAGTGGGGGAGGTTTAGGTTGGATATTAGGAAAAACTTTTTCACTAGGAGGGTGGTGAAACACTGGAATGCGTTACTTAGGGAGGTGGTGGAATCTCCTTCCTTAGAAGTTTTCAAGGTCAGGCTTGACAAAGCCCTGGCTCGGATGATTTGATTGGGGATCGGTCCTGCTTTGAGCAGGGGGTTGGACTAGATGACCTCCTGAGGTCCCTTCCAACCCTGATATTCTATGATTCTATGATTCTATGACAGGCTGGTGGAGCAGTTCATAGGACGGCGGGAGCTGCTCGTGGGACGTGGAGCAGTTCGTGGGACGGCGGGAGCTGCGTGTGGGCCGCAGAGCAGAGCTGAGCGAAGCAGTTTGTGGGGCGGCTGGCGGAGCAGAGCAAAGGCCTATGGAGCTGTGGGGCGGTCAGCTTCAGATCATGTAAGGTGCCTCTTACCTCCACCCAGGTTGGGAGGTAAAGCTCTGTAGATAAACTTTTGAACTCTGGGGCTGCCCTGACCAGGGACAGAGACGTTTGGGTCATTGGACTTTTGGGACTTTGGGTGATTTGGGGTTGCTGGACTCAAGAACAAAAGGGAAAGGGCATGCCCCAATTTGCTTGGGGTGGGTTTTTTGCTCATGGGTTGTGTTATGAATCCTGTTGGTGGTGTTTCCCCAACATAATGCCACATTGTTTCTCTCTGTTATTAAAAGGCTTTTTGCTACACTCAGACTAGGTGCTTGCGAGAGGGGAAATATTGCCTCTTGGAGGCGCCCAGTGGGGGTGGTATATATTTGTCCCAGGTCACTGGGTGGGGGCTCAAGCTGGTTTGCATTGTGTTATTGGAATGGATCCCCTAGATATTGAACCCGGCCCTTGTTGCTGCCAACTCTGACAGGCAGAAGGGTTACACCATGGTAACCAAATGGCAGTTGCTCCAAGTTAATCAAGACACGTGGGGCCAATTAAGATCCTTCCAGAAAGCAGTGGAGACAGCTAGGTTGATTGGGACACCTGAAGCCAATCAGGGGCTGGCTGAAACTAGTTAAAAACCTCCTACTTAGTCAGGTGTGTGTGAGTGTGAGTGAGAGAGAGAGAGAGAGAGAGAGAGAGAGAGAGAAAAAGAAAAAAAAAAAAAGAAACTGTAGGAGGAAGCCACGCTGCTGGAGAAATGGAGCGGTACAAACCCTATCAGGCACAAGAAAGGAGGCCCTGAAGTAAGGGTGACGTAGATATTGTGGAATTGGGGGCTGCTGTGGGGAAGTGGCCCAGGGAATCGTACTCATCCTGTTTCCAAAAAGGCAGCTACCAAGAGCTGCTACTATCAGGGTCCCTGGATTGGAGCCTGGAGTAGAGGGTGGGCCTCCACTCCCCGAGTAATCACTGAGCCTGGGAGACAACAGAGACTGTGCGAGGGAGGATAGCTTCTCCTCACTTCCCTTGCTGACTTATGATGAAAATAGCTCAGTAGGCTGTGACCCTTGCCTCTAGAGAAAGAAAGGCTACATGGAGGGCCACAGTGAGCCCCTGAGGCTAGCGTAATCCGCCAGGAAGCACGAGACCCACTGAGACAAGGTTGGAGCTTTGTCACACTGTGGATTGTTCACCTAGCTTTGTTTCAGAGGCAATGACATGTAAACATCAAGGAGCAGAATTTGGTCCATAAAGTCTCTTTCTGAGCCACTTGTCTCCATAAGTCTCTCAAAGAGATCTCTGACAAAGTTGATCATTTAAAAAGGAAAAAAAACAAACAAAAACAAAAAACCCCAAACCAACTGTTCTGTTCCATTCTGGATTAATGATTTCTAAGTTTTTTAGAAGATCAGTTACTTACTCCATCTCTGTTTTTGTCAAGGATCCACAAGCAACAAGAGAGAATAGCAGAGTTGCTGTAGGTTGGGATTGAGGTGTACTGGCAGGCGCTGTACATGTCTTACCCATGCTAAACCTTGCTCAAGTGAGTGCTTCATCACTCAGATTAATTTTTTAAAAATAGTCTGCTAGAATTTCCCTTCTCAGCTGAATCAGCAAACATCAAAACAAAAGCGGTTACATGCACTATAACTGGTACTTACAATATGAACATTAAGGGCCAGTCCCTACAAGATGCTGAGTAACTGGGACCCAGATCCTCAAATGTACTTAGACACCTATCTCCAACCGATATCCCCGCTTGTTGAAGCCAGCCTCTTTTAAGGTGAGGTCCTATGAAAATATTTGGCATTAGAACAGTAGTGCCCTGTGCATGGCCATCCTTGCCTACTGTAGCTGCAGTTAGACATGCATTAGATATGCGTGGTGGGATTGAGGACTTGGGGAATGGCTCTTTTATTCCACTGACTACACGTTTTGGGCTCGATTATGCCTTTCAGTCACAGCCACCCAACCCTGGTGCTGGGACAATTTCTGCTGGAGTTCACTCTAACACCCACCTCTCTTCAAGGGTGCAGCATATGTTCCTCCTGCATCAGGCAATGCAGAGAGGACAGTGAGGCCTGCAACCTTTGGGAAGGCTAGTAGTGCCTATAGGTGCTAGACCTGCATGGTCCTTGCCTTCTTTGAGCAACAGACAGGGAGTTTCTTGTGTCATTCCCTTCCTTACTTTGTCATGGTGAGCAAAACTTGGCCCTTTCATTTTATTGCATGCAGGGAATGCTTTTGTTATGGGCAGCGCACCGATTTATCATTCAGAAGGTTTGTGTTGTCTCTAGAGCCGTTTGGGAGATTTTTATTTCCTGCTAGAATGTTCAGGGAAAAACTGTTCTTATTTGTCGGTTATGCACCCCTTTGAGTGCCCCTGGATTACACCATAAAAGGAAAAGAAAACTCTGACGTTACTGCCTTATCCATAACGGCTACAATATATAGTTTGTCCTGACTAAATATTCCCAGAACAGGAATAAAACAACTATGAGGAGTTCTTGAACCTCTGTCTGGCATAATACTGAAGAGAATATATGAGATTAGCAATAGGCCTGAATCCAAGCACCCTTGAAGTTTGGGCAAATTTGGTTTTGGATCTGAACAACATTGACCAGGGTGTAATCTCTGCTTTAGATCTAATATTATTTCCCAATTATTCTCCTTTGTTCTCTTTCGTACTTGAAAACAATGTACTCTGGAGCCTTTTAGAATTCTCTTTAGTGATGGTTGGAGAACTTCAAATATTTTAGCCAAGAGCCCCAAAGGTCAGATGCTAATTTGACCTTTAGCCAAACAACCTGCAATACAATAGATCTGCAAAATGGAGTTGAATATCTTGTAAGAATGATCTTCTTGTACTGTGTTTTTGCGGCTTTTTCCACTTTAAGTCTCAGAAGTGCAGAGAGATGTCAACCTGGGAAAAAGTAATACAACCACATTCTTTTCCAACCTCAAAACAGGTTGGGTTTGCATTTCTGGTTTGGGGGTGTTCTTATTTTATCTAAGTCACCCATCCTCAATCAATTGATCTGACTATTGTAGATGTCAAAGGTGAGGCGGAACAAAATCTCTGGATGTAGTGTTCTCCCCAGGACTGCTGGATCAGTTGTTGCCAGTGATACCCATTTTTATAAAGAGCTGGATCAAAACCCCACATCCAAATTGTGGGTCATTTGAAATTTGAGAGCAAATCTGAATTTTGTGGCGTGAGTTGCCTATTTGTCAGTATTTGTTGCAGCCAGGCCCAGTTTGTTTAAGTAACTAATCTTTGAGATCCGACGCATCTCGGAGTATGTTTATGTTTCCTCACAAAGCACGGTGCCCTCTTTAAAGTTGTCAAAACCCTTTAACACTAATGTGCCTCAGGCAGCCAAAGCCCCTTGATGTAATGTGAAATGCTGGATGGTTGAGCGTATTCAGGTTAACATTTTGAATGTGCACAAACCCCTCTGCAGCCAGTAGGATATATGATTTTAACAGCATTAAAAAAAGCTGCCCATTAAATGCAAGCATTAGCATTAGTATAGCAGCGAGGATGTTTCTAAAGCAGGTTTGTCAGACAGAAATGACAGTTCAGTTTGTTAGTAATATTATTGCAAACTGAATTATGCTGCATCTACCACCCCTACAGTTGATAACTCTCTTCCTGTTAGTTCCAATTAACTAGTTATTGAAAATCCACCAGGATCAGCATCACAACAATGAATCAAACCTTTCAGCAAATTCAGTTGCTGGCATACATTTTTCCTTTCTGCTAGGCAGTAGCTTTATAGAACAACAACAACAAAAACATGGCCTTTGATTAGCCCCTGCATTTTTACACTAGGATTTGTTTAGCTGACATAAAATGGTAACTCAGGCTTTCAGAGTCAACTCTATAGGGGGCCTCTAAAGGGGGAAGCTCAGACCCCTCAACATGCATTCCCTGTGCCCCCTGAATTAGTTTCAAACAATGCCATTTTAACTCTCTTTAGAAGAAACCCCCACCAACCTTTATACAGGCCACCCTGTGCCATTAAACTTAGTCCCTTCCCTGAAGGCATTCAGGATCCTTTGAAATGGAAAATTTATGCTATACTGAAATCATTGGTACTATAATAAACAACTAGTGCCATCATTCTGCTGGTATTCGGAATGCACTTAAACCTGAACCTCATGTAAGTGCACCGTTTGAGGGGGCGGTGGTGAGGGGAAAAGGTCTGTTCAAATGTTCTTCTGCAAACGGTTATGTTATGTTCCTTTTTTCTCTCACTGTATTGAAAATCCCCCTCCCTACATTCAGTTGGGGCCACAGGGCCTTGTGGGTGATTATATAACTTATAGGTCAGTTTGTTGTTTAGGCACAAGTACTACAAGAATGTGGTATGTTGGCTGAAGCTGTTTGTTTGCTTAAGTTCTCAGAGTTCAATGAGGTCATTTTCTCATCTTCCCTGTGTTTTCTTGTATTTTCCACAGACCCGCCAGCCTCAAACAACACCCTCTTTCTTCGCATTAGAAATGGAAACACGTCCTCTGCAGGAATTTTCCACTTAATAGCTCCTGCTTTCCTACCGGGGGCCTCAGCGCACCACCACTGCAATGCTGTATTTCTTTCCACTGCAGTTTGACATTTTGCAGCCAGCACAACGAGCGGTATTCACTCAATCCTGATTTAAAAAAAAACCCAAACCGTATTCTATACACATGCATATTGCACCCAATGCAACAATTTTGGGGGCAAATGGCAAAGGTATTTAAACAGGATTTTTGCCATTAATGGTATGATGTTGTGGAATAATAATGATCTTTGATATGCTTTCTTCTACCCCCACGCCTTTTTATATATATACACTCTCTCTTTTTCTCTCTCTGCCTTACACTCCCTTTCCTGGTAAACATTAACAGCAAATCTCATATTCTATAAGTTGATTGTAATTGTTTGTCTTTTCCTTTGCATTATATTTGCAAGCTGTACATCAGTTCCTCACGCTATGATAAGGAAGAACACAGATTGTTTATAACCGCAGTGGTACACAAAAAGCCAGCTTTACAATGTGCTGAATGACCTCTCTGAAAGCAGCAATATTTGCAAACTGTTTACTGCTGCGATGTTTTGATGCGCTCCTAACTGCAGCAACCTAACGATTTGATCAAAACCAGATCTCCGAGATTCAGTTTGATATATATATATTTGGTGGGCGGGGCTGTTGTAAAATAATAATAAACTAATTTCCAGGGATCATGCTGCTACGTCTGATAAGGAAATTTTTAGTAAAATATAGAGCGATGCGTTGAAGCAAACATTGTTTATTGATAGAGCGGAGGTTTCCCCTGTCTGCACTGAGTGGTAGAGTCTCAGACAGCAAGGTCCCAGTAGGTCAGACTGGCACATTGAATTGCGTATAAAATAGAACTGGGATTCTGGAGACAGGGCGGAAAGAGGAAGAGGGATGGTGGTGGGCAGGTTGTTCAGGCGGGGAGGTTGGGCTGCCTGCTGGGGGAAATAAAAAGAAAAAGGATTGATGATTTGCAGGACACCTAGGTATTTCTTTCAGGGGGTATTACTTCCACTTTTAACCAGGAACAAGAGCTGGGAGGAAAAAAGCGGCAGGGGCTGACAGCTTTGTGTTGATCAAAGGGACGTAGCATTGAATGCCTTGCCTTGCTCGCTATTTATTAGAAAGAGAGGAGAGCTCCTTTGCTATTCTAGTAGGGAGAGAAGGGATTAAAGATCAAAAAAAGAAGGGGACTCGCCTGACTCCTTTGTTCAGAAAATATTTTTTTTAAGAAGCTGTCCACTATAAGACAAAACCCCCCTTTCTTTCCCCAGTGGTGCCGCCTCTCTTTTTTCAGTGGTTGAAATTTCTGATGATGAACAATTCCGTCAGCGTCTTTTCTTATGTAGAGAAGTCCCCCTTTGGGAAACTTAGTTAACTGTCTTTTAGCCTGATTAACCTAGGAAATAAAATTTAAATGCACTGCTGGGATTCTATTAGATTCATCAGTTCACACAGATAACAGGGAAAGGTGTTAAAATGCCCTTCACTGGTGCAAGTGACCTCATGTTGTAAAAATGATTATCCCCAGCAGTATAGGGAAGGAGAAAGCTGCCACATCTACATATGGGAAACTCCGTGTTTTATTAGCATTAATACATGTATCGATCACAAATAAGCCCATCATGATGGTAGCAATTGGCGCAGTGTATTAAATGTACTCCCTTAAGTCAGTGAAATGTGATCTTCTTAATTCCTAGAACTGCAATAAAATTATTAAGTGGTTGAAATTGGAAAAGCCTGTTATCTTCATTTTGTGTTGCCCATAATGTAAAAAGAATGAGTGTTACCAAAGTAAGATCATATCATTGCAAAGACTCTGGAGAATGTGGACTAAATTTAGTCCTGGTGTAGCTTCACTAAATCAATGGAATTACCCCAGGGATGAATTTGGCCTTAATTGTCTAAATGCTCAGTTATGTTTGTGGATTCTCAAGCTCTCCATATGGTATATTAGGAGGGAAAATATTATACAGAAAATCCTCTACATGATTACCATGCTTCCGTTACCTTTTAATTTTTTCTTGGTTCAAGTTGTTGCTCTTTAGTTCAGGTGGGAGTGGAGGCTGCATGTAGGCACAAGCAAGGTTAAGATGAAAGCTGGTAAACATAAATGCTTTTGGACAGAGCCGTGAGAAATTCAGGAGTTTGGATTTGTAGCATTTGATGCTGACATTCTCCATGGTTTTGTTCTGTGTACATTTGCAGTTCCTGAATTTTGCTTTAAGTTCAAATGAACCCCAAAAATCAAAGCAAAGCTCAGTGAAAATTGTTGAGTTTAAAATTAAAACCTCATTAACCTCCATCACTAGAGCTAGGCTTCAGAACTGTGCACAGAGGGTACACTTTCAAAAGCAGCTAAGTTACCCTAGACTTTTAGGAGTCTTAGGAGCTTAACTGACTTAAATGCTTTTGGAAAATAGGCCTTAGACTCCTGAATCGCTTAAGTGCTTTTGCAAACATTACCCAGTTAATAGTGTGGTCACCATTCAAGTACTCAACATGTATCAATAATTACCATACTGAGATGTCTGAGAAAATAACTGCAGTGCTGCATCTCACATACTGTGGTTTGGTAACTCTTGGTAAATGACTTTTTCATGATGCCCACATAGCGGATAGCAATTAAACCACAAATTTAATCTAGATTACTAATAAAAATGGTGGTACTGACACAAGTCTGGGTCTTGGCTAGCCTTGGCCTACTCCGTTCTTACTTGTCTCTGTATGGATATTTGGATTAGCATATTACCTCCATCATCTCTTCGGTGGCTCCTGTTATTAGACCCTCCAGCAGCTCGGCCCACCATTTTAAGGGAGCTGGGATCATCAGTCAGGTTTTGGGTGCTTGGTTGAATCACAAAAAGGCCTCAATGCTGCAAACAGACGTGCCGGTGTAGACACATAGGCATTTACACTGATGTAGAATCCCATTCAAGCCAAGCTTCCCTGTCTGCAAAGTAAGGATATTACATCACATAAGAGGGGTTTTGAGAATTAATTTCATAAAGTCAAAAAAATTACAAAAGGAAAAGACCTATTAAACCAGCTAGTTCATTCTCCCAAAAATGCAGGATTGGTCCTATTCTAATGCAATGTTTGTAAAGTGCTTTGAAGATGGAGGGCTGTGTATGTGGTAAGTATTATGAATACTGTAATATTCTTGTTTATGGATTAGTGAGAGAATTGACATTGCCAAAAGCCTAATGTGAGGCTTAACAGGGGGCATAGCAAGTAACCAGGTGACAAAAGAGACAGAAAATAAAGATGCATAGGTAAGTCCAAGGCAGACAACTGGGCAAAGAAGAAATGAGAAACCCAATCTATAAATGTATAGAGAGGCCTCTATAAATGACACCTTCATGACAAATGATCAAGAATGTTTCAAATGCATTGCATTTCTCCACTCATTCCTGAGTAGATCTTAAATACCCTTCACTGCTTTGAAGTCAGATTTCGTGCCAAAATGTCTGTTACTAGTTTTGCAAGTGCTACCACTAACTGAAGCTACAGAGTGTTGCAGATCTGAAACAAGACAGCCATGGCATCCCTGCTGAAAAGCTACCCAGCGGGACAAACCCTTTGTTCTCTTTTTAAAATGAACTAATTCAAGGAAAGTGCTGTCTAGATCATTACTGCTTAATGTATGCAGCATTCCTCCCCTGCCCTCACTTCTTTTCACTATAATTTTCCTGGTTAGATATCAAAGGACTTGGATATTCTTGTAAACTGCATAATTGGTTTTAATATGTAGACTTGTCATTTGTAGGTATACGCATCTCTGCATTAGCAAGAAGTTTTGCATTGACCATATAGAGATCATCTGTGGATAGGCTGACTAATTAACAGAGACAGAGCCCTATTTCATTCCATTTTTACCAGAGTAATTTAGATCTGGGTAATCACTGCAACAGTATTCAATAATTTAACCTCCCTTTCAAGGTTATTTTAGCAATTATAATCTTGGTGAACATGTCAGTGAATGCTTCTACTATTTCCTATTCTGCTGCCTAGTTTTCCTGATCCCTGCATCCCAGGGCTTGTCTTTCTGTGTTGTGCCAGTTGCATTAGTTTAAAAAGCTAGAAATAATATGACTACCATTAGTTGGACATTCTTCAAAGTCTACAAAATGTGGAAAGGTTCCTTGGCGATTTCAGGAGATGTCCATAAAATTACAAAAGAGATTGAGAAAATAGCCTAGTCACGGATCACCTTGGCCATGAAACGACAGAAAAGGAGAATGGACCAAATGTTTATTAAAGCTGGGATTTTCTAAGAAACTTAGGCGCTGAATTCCCATTGAGAGTCAATGGGATTTGACCATCTGTCTTCCTTACGGTCCTTTCAGAATCCAACCTAAAATGATTGTTTGGAAATAACATATCATGCACTTTCCAAAATTATTAACTCCAGATGAGATTTTTAAAGCAGTGCAGAGCAGTTAGCCACACACATTCAATAAACGTTAATGGAAGATGTGTGGCTGAACCCCTGTACAACTTTGAAAATTCCCACATCTGAGCATGTACTCCATTGTAATGAATGGTGACATTGATAGCACCACCTACAAGTCGAAAGGCAAAGCTGTAAATAGTTTTTGTTAATTTGCATCATGATGACAAAAGGCATGCTAGCTCATAGCCCGTTTGAGGTTTTAGAGTGTTAACAGAGTAGATCTATCCTTTGGTACATACTTCTGAAGGGAATTGAGATTTGGGACTTCACAATTTGCTTGTTACTTTTTGGTTTGTCTTGCTCTCTTTCTTTTATTTATATTAAAACAAAACATCTTAAAGGAAAAGTTCATAAAACAGCAGCGTGGTAATTCTAGAACAGTATTTTGTTGTTCTTTATACAACTATTACATGCCAATGAAAATTCAAAGTCCCAACACTTTTAGCATGTATACTAGAAGATACATACTAAGGCCCCAACCCTTTAACCTTTACTCATGTTGGAAACTGATTTCTGTTAGTTTTCTTGACTAAAGATTGTAGTTTAATCCAGCTACATAACCTGCCTTTGTGCCTTGTGGAAAAGTCCTTCCTGACCTTTCAGTTTAAACCCTCTGTGTGGGAGTCAATAGTCACCTCATTTTTAATTTAGGAAAAAGCTGGTGTCCCACCCAGTAATTGTTCATTTTCTGAAATCCTTGGATTAGATCAGACTCCACCAGTACCCTTGAAGACAGAAAATTCCAATAATTGATTAGCTTTGACACAGGGGACCTTTTGTTGAGTGTTTCTTTAACGCAAGAAAAATGTATGTGCGTTTATGTGACGGTCCAATGACTGCACACTGATTCTCCCTTCACTTAAGTCACTAACTCAAAGGAAGTTACACCAGTGTAAGTGAGACGAGAATCAGGCCCAGGGGATAAAAATTCTTGTCATAATATCATCCTTTTCCCTACAGAGCCAGGAGCTTGGAGTGCTATTGTGGCAGCACGCCCAAATCCCCAGTGCAGAGACAGCTCATCGCATTGCTTTCCAACAAGTCCCTCTAGCGGATGTGCAGAACAGAGCTGATGGTTTCTGGGGGGGTGCTCCAGCTAGCAATCTTGGGCTAAAGAGTGATTTATCAAAATGTGAGATCTGTGTCACTCGTGGAAAAATTGTTAAGGGGACTATGAGGGTCGTGAAGGCCCTCCCAAACCCGCGAGAATAAAGAGTGAAACATCTCTGCTTGAAATATTTTCCTGCTGGGAGCGGAGGTGGCTTCTGCTGTTACCAATCTGAAAAGCAGAATGAATAGATGCAGAGGCATCTTAGCTTCAGAGGCACTTCTTCATCAAATAATGCCAACAGGAACTCCTTAACAATCCTCCGGTGAGGTCAGTCTCAAATTAGCTACACAGACAAGTTTTAGAGCAACAATTTTGTCATTTCTATTTATGGGAAAGCTGTAGTGTGTATACCAACCACAGTACTGTCTGCATCACATGACACACATGATTTTCTTATTATCTCACTCGCTATATTACTTCATACACCAGTCCCCTTGGAGTTTTTGTTAATTGTAGAACTTAGTGCAGAGTCAGTAAAGAACTCTTTGCAAGAACTGCTAATGGCTAACTTTTGGGTGTGAAGAACAACAAAGACGAGCTTAGTATTTCTTGGTGCATGACACATATATTGCATGAAAGAGAAATGATTAATTAACCTGCCTGTTTATTGCGTCATTCAGAGTAAGCCGTGGCAGAGTAGCCAGATCAGAATTTGATTTTATATAGAATTTTTCAAACATTTAAGTTATCCCAGTGGACTTTATAAAATAATGAGTCCTGTTAACACTGTCAGTGTGTTTACTGTGTAAGCAGAAAAGAGCAGCCAAGTTCTGCTTAGCAATAACTCACATTAAAGCACTGGACAATGAGAACTTGTTTTAGTGGAAGAGGGGAAAAAGTTGTTCAGGACATCAGGGGAAGCCTCAATATTAAAAAAAAAAAAAAAAAGCCACAGGATCTTTCATTTTCATCTGGTCAGTCACCAGGAGTGGTTAAAGCAACCTCGCTTTAACTCCTCATCTGAAGGATAGCCCCTTAACATCGCCTGCTCTCCCCCTCCCCCAGACACGTACAAAATCGCATGACAGGCTCTGCCATAAGTATGAACATAAATCAGGGGTGTGGATTTAGGGGCAGATTTTTATAGGTACTGAGGCACCCAAAAATGCAATTTGGCACTTAATGGGATTTTAAAAAGCGACATCAGTGGAAGATAGGTGCCTTCATGCTTTTGCACTTGGGGGCAGATTTTTAAAGGTATATAGGCAACTCTCTGCAACTTAGGTGTGTCTAAATCATTTTTAAAACCTGATCCTTAGTGCCTGCCTGCTGCTCTCATCAAAGGCAATGGCTAAACTCCCATCCTCCATTTCAGTGGGAGCAGAAGCAGGCCCTTTATCGGGGAGGATAAATTAAGAACTGACTAAAATTTTCACCCTAGCACTGCTGTTCCCTCCCCCCCACCCCCGTGGGCGTGCTTTGGAACCTTCTGTTTAACTCTGGAATTGAAACTCCATGAAAGGATCTGTTTTCACAGGATTTCTAGTCATTGCAGAATTCAGAAACCACACAGGGATCCTATCCTTACTACGTTTCTAGACAAAACCATTCAGGATTAGCTTTGGATAAGCATCTGACCAGTCAGCCGCTCCTCTAAATGTGACCATGTAAATCTTTTGACATATTCCCATCACTAACTTTTGTGCCGGATATTCTGGTACACAGAGAAGAGTTTTACCAGATAAGCTATACCGCTACATCCATCCCAAAATTATCATATCAAAATGAGGAGATGAATTGTTAGGTATAGGAATTCAATATAACTAGGCCTTTGAGAGCGGGATGAGTTAAGAAAGGCAGGCTGTTTGGGACAGAGACCGCCATTCATTACACAGGTGTACAGTGCCCAGAACAATGGTATTGTTTCCAAATAAAATTTTTTACGAAGTTTTAGAAATCCTCCTATTGCTGCTGTTCACATTCCTAGTCTTGTTTCACCATTATTCTATGACAGTAGAAATTAGAGTTATAAAAGTGCCACTCGATCTCTTAGTCTGTCTCCCTACTTTATATTTTCCAGTGGATGGTCCAGTATTGCCAACCCAAAGCATGCAAAAATCACGAGTCAGCCCTCCCATCCCCCCCATTAAAGAGATTGACTTAAAAATCTTTTTTTAAAAAAAATGTGGGAGTTGTGTGGGGTTTTTTTATTTGCCTTATGGCTTTTGAGCCTTTATGATTCAAGTTTTTGAGATTTCTCCACTTTTTTAAAAAAATGAAAGCTGAGATCTTCACATAATCCCATCACTCTAGCAGCCCTGGCTGCTACAGCTGTGGCTGTAGACACCAAAATAGATAGATAAGAGCACAAGCATTCTAACAGTTGGTACTTATCTGGGCCCCATCACTGTGGTATCTGAGCACCTTAAGCCACTTAATGTATTTCTTCTCACAACACCCCTGCAAGGTAGGGAAATGCTATTATCCCCATTTCACAGATGGGGAACTGAGGCACACAGAAATTAAGTGACTGGTGCAAGGCCACGCAGGAAGTCTGTGGTGAAGCAAGGAACTGAATGTGGGTTTTCTGCATCCCAGACTAGCCCCCTAATCACTGGACTGTCCTTTCTCTTTGATGGTAATCCTGTGTAGTTTGAAAAGTCTCAAATAATGAGGCTTCCATTACTACACAAGGAGTCTTATGTAGCCCATCCATTTTATTACAGTATAAAGAAGTATTTCCTGGTATTCAGTGCAGAACATTCCACTCCTACAGTACATCTAGGCAGGATTTCTGACGGGATTCCAACAGAGACATTTATGGTAACCTGACCAAGGGGCAGCGGTGGCTAAAAGTGTGCTAAGAATTTTAGCGGATTTTTAAAAAATATTTTGAAATTTAAATAAGAGCTACTAACAAAAGGCTACAAAAGGTGTTAGAGTGAGCCACCCAATGCTCCTGGCAGAGCAATCTGAGGGAAAGCTGAATTTAAGTTGTTCAGTATGCTCTCTCCTGCACTGAAGCCGAACGGACGGCTGCGGGTCAGACGCAGCACTTGCTGAGACGGAGGCATATTTTAAATCGACACATCTGAAAAAATAGTATCTTTTTGCCCTCATTCTCCTCACTCCCTTCCTCCATTCACAGTAGGTGGCTCCTTCGTTATACACAGCCCCTCCCTCATTCCCCGCTTTCAGCCATGATTAGTACATATTTTAACAATAAAAATAATCCTCTGCCTTCCCAGCTGTACATTCCCACCCAAATTCCTTTTATGAATCATGACAAATACATGTGTTTAAAATAATAATAATAATAACAAAATCCCTCTGCCCTCCCCACACTTACTGCCTATTCCCACCCATGGCCTCATCTTCACTGAGCTATTTCCTAGCACGCTCCAGGGTTTCCTCTGAGCTGAGGGCGCCTCTTTCATACCAATTTTATTTGTCTGTTTTCAGAGCAGGACATGACCGGAGCACTCGGCAATGATGTCAGGAGTCTCTGTCACACTCATTTAAAGCAGTCAAATGAAATAGGGACAAAAGGGCAAGGAAAACTGGTCGCAGGCTTAATCAGTGAATAGAGGGGCCAAGCCATGCTTTTTTCCCCATACACATCTACAGGGGTTTGTACCCCAGAGTTTAAATTGTTGATAAACAGCCCATTGCCATGAGCTCCTCTCATGCATATTAGATATTCTGAAGAATGAACAAGCGATAACCTGGATAGAGATGCATATACCACATATTCTTGAAGTAGTTAAAAAAGGCAAATTCTTCAAAAAGTTATTGCCTAATGTTCCTTGTAGAATTTAATAGAAAATAACAGATTTTTATAAGTTTTCTTGGAGCATCTAATAGAGCACTAGACCTGCCATAAGGTTCTACAGAAAGGTTGCAAAAGGCTCTCATTCGCTATTAAATCCTACAGATTTTTGGAACAATATATCCTTGTTGCTTCAATCCCTATTAAATTCTATAAGGCTTTCCCACATGGGCTTATTCATATTTGTGTACCATCAGATAAAAAGTAAGTAAAGCTATATGAACTGTGGACATTTCAGTTTTGCATTTCATTTAAATCCAACTGACCCAACACATTTTATCTGCTTTGCCCCTCAAACAATACAGCATCTGTTTTCGTGAAACTCTGCCCAGGCATATTCAAAACCAACCCTTGTTTGACAGCCTCAGCAAAACTGACCTTAGTTTCAGGCTTGTAACCAGCTTTCTCTGTGGATTTAAATGACAATGAGGTTTGAACCTAGAACCTCTTGGACCATAGGCAGCAGGTGTAGCAGGCGACCTAAACAGAAATGACTGCCTGGTTGAGCTAGTCTCACCTGGCTGCTCCTCTTTGCACCCCTTTCAATACAACACTTTGTAATTTTTCCATTTGAGTGCCCTGCCCAACAAAACACGATTCACAAAAGGTAGTGTCATATCGCAGGGTTTGCTCCTCCCAATACTTCACATGAAGGTTGGCAGATTGATGTGAGTTAAAAAACAGTTTGTTCTCTAAACCATGGGATTGGGTCTGGTAGGTTCATCTCACGTTGTCTCCGACTGGGACAGGGCAGTGGCAGAATCTTCAAAACATTCCATTGTGTAAAGCAGTCCTGGACAGTCCATGCCAGAAAGGTCCCTTGTCCTGATGTCTGATGATGGGATGTGAAATTACAGCCCTTGCTGATGAACTTTCCATTGTGGTCATGTGTGTCACTGTTGCGGTTAAGTCCCTGAACTCTGCTAAATTCGTATGAGCCGTAAAGGCTATGGATGTTTATTCACAATTTAGAACTTGATTGTGCATGCCTTTAACCATAAGTACGGACAGCATTTGAACCTGGGCTGTGATAGTCACCTTTCTAGCTATACGCTCTGCAAAACTCCCCAAATTTCATGTGTACAACTAGGTGTGAAAATACTTGCACAAAACTGGGCATGCAAGTGGGCCTTTACTTTTTAAAAATAAAGTCCTGACTCTAACTGAGTTTCTGAAGCTAGAAAAGATGTATGCAGATTTTTTCTCCATTATTAACTATAATCATTCATAGGGCTATTGCCTAACACGCCAGCAGAGACAGATAAAGGATGAATGACTATCCTTGTAGATATAGGTTTCAGAGTAGCAGCCGTGTTAGTCTGTATAGACTAACAAATTTATTTGAGCATAAACTTTCGTGAGCTACAGCCCACTTCATCGGATGCAACGATGAAAGCTTATGCTCAAATAAATTTGTTAGTCTCTAAGGTGCCACAAGTCCTCCTTTTCTTCTTGTAGATATAGTGATATTTCACTGCATATTTAGCCTTTCCATTGCGCTGCACATGTCTTGGACAACTTAACCAAACTATTTCTTTGTGCAGGCTTTTGTTAGGTTTCTTTAGTGGGATCGGAGGAGGTGAAGGTAATTGCGGGGGGGCGGGGGGGGCGGGGGGAAGGGGGCTGGTGGCAAAGGGGTGCCTGAACAACATACTAAACAGGTCATGATCCTTCAGTCCTCCAGTTTGTGACCTAATAGCCACCCACCCTGCCTGATGTCCACCTCACTTTGAAGAGTGCATATTGGGGCAAAGTAGGACCCTGACCACCTGGAAAAATGTGTTGAACCCTGGGCTGGCCCATGTTGCTGGTTTTCTTGTGTTCCCCCGGCTTACACCCAAGGGATGGAGTCACTGAGAATATGTTTCTTTTTCTGGACTGTCAGTCTCTTTTTCCAGTAAATGCCGCACTCTGGGCTACATAGGCTCTGAGATAGTTCACAGGCTTCCCTTCTGGCCAAGTGCCTACAAATGTTGTTGGCCACCTCCACTACGCATGCCAACTACCATGGAGTTAGGATGCCACCTAAAAATAAAACCCTTCAGATTCCCCACTCGCTGAAGGAGGGCTCAAAGCTGCCCTCCAACCCGCAGTGTGGTTGCTGGGTTGCTCCTCTCTTTCATTCCTGACTCAGATTACCAACAGGCTCTCTCCCCTGCTTGAAAAGCATGGAGAGAGAGAGAGAGAGAGAGAGAGTGATGTTGAGTGCCAGGCAGTGAAAGCAATACTCTGTGCAAGGATTGCTACTTTTTTCTGCTCCACGCTTGGCTCCTGGTTCTGGCCATGTGGTTCAGGCAGAGTGGAAAGAGCATTTATTATTTGAGCAGCGACTCAGAGGAGAGGTGGCTTGGCAGAGTGGCACTCTGCCAGCAGGTGGGGGAGTGAGATGGGCATGGCGGGGGAGAGGAGAAGGAACAAACACCCTTGGAAGGAAGCTGTGTGAGTGTGGAGCCCTGTGCAGCTGTACATGCTGAGAGCCAGCCATATATGGTGTGAAAGGTTTGTAACAACACAGTATTTGCAAAGAGCTGGAATCCATTATTAGATATGGTTTCTTCTGGGACTCTGCATTATACAAATACTGGGCTTAAAGTAATCAGCTTCTGCAGAAGGCAACCTGGTCCCAGGTAGGGTGACCAGATGTCCCGATTTTATAGGGACAGTCCTGATTTTTGGGTCTTTTTCTCACCTAGTCACCTATTACCCCCACCTCCTCTCCTGATTTTTGATCCTTGCTATCTGGTCAGCCTAGTCCCAGGGCCCTCAGCGACGATTGACTCCCTCAAGGGATAGGGAGCCTGAAACCCCCCATTCTGATATCTTACCCAGGGCTGCTTTGCAATGTCTGTCACTGGCTGGAAAAGTGAGACACAGGGGCACACTGAGGAAGCCCAGGTAGCTGATTCAGTTTATCCTCCAGTATGCATCCGATGAAGTGAGCTGTAGCTCACGAAAGCTTATGCTCAAATAAATTGGTTAGTCTCTAAGGTGCCACAAGTACTCCTTTTCTTTTTGCATCCTCCAGGCAGGCAGCCTTCGCTGGGGGGCTCTTCGCGAGCACTGATAATAAGTTATTATTGCCTGCCCCCAAAACTGCCAGGAAAGCCAGTGGTTCAAGGACTTATAGGTAAATCTCTTTTTTAGGGGCCACAATTCCCCTGCTGGCATAACAGGTGGAAATTAGAGCTGGGTGGGAAACGGTTTTCCCATGCTGCAAATTTTTTCAAGATTTCAAAAAAAATTGCCATTCCAAATCAGGCAGAAAACCAAATTTTTGATTTTTTTTTTCTTTTTTTGCAAGCTTAAAATCTCCCCACCCAACCCCTCTAAACAAAAATGCAGTTTGGAGCCATTGCAGTGTTTCACTTTGATCACTTGTAAAGGTATTTTTTTCAATTTCAAATAGAAAAATTAACTTAAATTTGAAACAAAAAGCCATTTTGAACCGAAAAATGGAACTTTTCATTGAGAATAGAGCAGAATGGAATGTTTTGACCATTTCAAATGTTCAAGAACCAGGAATTCATTGAAACCTAATGTTTCCTGTGAAACGTTTTGGTTCTGACAGTTGTCATTTTCTGATTAAACAAACTTTTATCAAAAAACGCCTGACCATTTCTAGTATAAATTGCCTTCCCTGAACCAGCAGGCGAACCAGCCTGTGTACTTTATATTTTAGCTCTTTTAATATTTCAGATTGGCTGGAAGCCAACCTCCCTTTTTGCGCGTGCAGTTTGCCCCTTCAAAATTAACCGTTGGCACAAATTGCACCTGTGGAAAATTTGGCCCAAGTGTTTATTATCTGTGATGTAGCAATGCCCAAAATGTGTAAGGTGCTGCACAAACATAGGGGAAGACACTGGGCAGAAAAAAATAAACAAGAAGGTAAATTGAATCATGCACTGGAAACAAGCTGGTGCTGACTTTCTGCCAAGGTTAATCAGGCAGGGGACAAGGGATTAATGGCTCTGCACCGTTAAGCCTCTCTTTTGCACACTTGTCATAACCTTCCACCAGCTCTTGCAGTTTCTCACTAAAACCTGGCTACCAGATGGAGTTTTTTGGCTTTGTCTATGCATTTTGAGATACCCTGGTATCCTCCTGTATCCTATCCAGAATCTCTTGGTGTGTTAATATACAGTTGGGAGAGCCAGTCTGGCACCTTTCATTAAGCCATGCAATATATAGCATGAGATCCCCAGGAACAAGCCAATGCAGTTGTAATGCTCATTTGAGTCAAGCGTGTTTCTGGCAAACCTTCACTAAATTTTAACTCATGAACAATTTAATCATCTTCTCTTTTATTGCCTAAGGGCATTTTTCTATAACGGGAAAACTATGCATGAGCCTGATTCTCTCCTCTCACACTAGTTTTATACTGGTATGATTCCATTGGCTTCAGTGGAGTTATTTGTGAAGTTACTGGTGCAGAATCAGGCACAATATATTTACTGGCACCTTCCTATTAGTTTTTCCCTACACTGGCTTCTTTTTTGGCAATGCCTCTAACTATAGCCCGGTTATTACATCCAATATGTGAAATGGTTCAGGAGGATTTTTTTAATAGTCCCTCCCTCTCCCCATAGTGAGACCTCTTCCAGCTTATTTGACCCAAGCCATGAGACTATGAAATTATGGAATTTTATACCAATATAACAGTAACCAATCTTTTAGTTCTCTTTATACCCCCACTCTGTGCTATTAAAGAGCTTTTGAGCTGTACTTTATGCCCCTGACTTCCACTGGTTATCACCACTTTGCTTGTGAATTTGGACTACATTTTGTCTATTAGCTAGTGGAAGTGGCCATTATGGCTGCGTCCAGTTTTCACATAATTCAGAGCTATCGGTAGTGGGCTATTCAGTTGTTTTTTAACAATTCTGAGGAACAATTAGGCCTATTACATAGATTTTAATATCTCAAATGGTCTTTTACAACTTTTGGGTCACCAGGTTTCCTCCAAATTTGTCCATCAGGGGTTGGGGTTTGGCCCCTGAGAAAAAAGGAAGGGGTTTGGCCTTCAAAGCCTCTAGATCCCTGAAGAGCCTTTTAGATCTCTGGGTATCCACATGAAGCCTATGAGGCACCCGGTGTTGAGCTGAATACAGTAGTAATTGGATAACATTCTATGGCCGGAGGTTAGATTGATCTAAGGGGACCTTCTGGCCTCAAAATCGATGACTGTGACCTTTTGAACAGAGGCCTTGTGCCTCTACATAGACTTTTGGGGGTTGCTGCTTCATCTCCAGCTCCTTCCAAGTGGTGTGGCTCCAGTGAGTCACATAACTAGGGCTTCTCCGAGCAGTGGCTATACCTGGAACCCCACTAAGCAGTGGGGCTGGAGGCCATGGAAAAGCTACGTATCCGCTGAACTCAGCATTAGGAAAATCCCTCCATAAGGAATCTGAAATAAATCCTTATTATTTCATTGCATGGTACTATTACTGACTGTCAAACAAATAAATCCAACAGCTTGTGCAGGCATCTGCCTATTACACGTACATGCCAAGGTAAACTTTTTTTCCAGTGCTGCTTTGACTTGTCAGTTTTTAGTTGCTTTGGCCAGGAGTTGTGTTGTTTCTAACAATAAATGCATCCAGAAATGGCTTGATCATCCCAAACTATGGAGCATGCATGTGGCTTCTACATATATTTACCTTTGCGCCTGATTCACAACTTTCTGTAGCCTGAGTTCAAGAACTATTCAGAATATGTCTAAATCCACCCTACATTTTCTAAAGCTTTACATGGAGTTTTACCCCATTATTTGGCAATTCATCCCAGCTAGTATAAAGCCTTTAAGCTAGATCATGCCTATGGAAGTTGAGGAGCCATTCAGAATTTTTTGAAAATCAAGCAATAAAATGTAATTGAGAGGTCACTGCACTTCAATCACATAATATTTTCATTCGGCACTTGCTCCAAGACATCTGTTCTGGTAAATAATACACATGGACAAAACAAATTCTCAGCAACCAAAAAATACCTACGCACAATCCTGTATCTCCCACCTACTCTTGCATCCTCATGGGGACATTAAGGGAACTCTGGTGATATGAAAAGTGGAAACAAATATGAGTCATGCTTAATTTAGTGTGTTCTATGTATTTATTTAAGGCCAGGCTCTGCCACCCTTATGCACTTGGAGCATGGCTTTACTCCTTGAGCAGTTCTGTTGCTTTCTATGGCACTACTCAAGGCGCAAGGTGCTGCTTCAAGTGAATAAAGGGGGCCTTATTTATTGCTACACCTCTCAAATTCTCTGTGGAGGTGCCTGCACAAAGTTCCCCTATATTAGTACCACCAGCTCAGCTCCACCAAAGGTAGCAAGGGTGGGAATGCTAGCGCTGACAAGGCTCCAAGTGACTAAGAACATTTTAAGCACTACATTGCTTAACTGCAGAGCAGGTTTAGACAATGTGGTAGTTTAAATACCAGCAGCACCTGCCTCATATACACGAGTGCTCCCTCCATTATTAGCACAGATGAAGCCACTCTTGAAATATTACACAGTTTAAAACCCTTCCCAGTAAGCAGGGATCACAGATGTTTTCTTGTTTCCTCCCAGCAGATAGTGCTGAGTTGTCTTTTTCTTCCTTCCAGGTGAATGTGTAATAAATTATCCTTCTGGTTCACTCCTTAGGTAATTTAGACCAACTTCATTTTGATGCCAGGTAGGAATAGCCCAATGATAAATTAGACCAATTGGTTAGAGCTGCTCAAACGTGTTTGTTCAGGCACCAGCCATATTAGACTATTTTTACTAGATTCCTCTCAAGCCCACAAGGTATTGCATGCTATTACATGCAACAGTGACTATTATTACACTTGCCCCCTCTTTTTTCTTGCTTGAAGCACAGTACATTCCACTTAGGAACATGAGATGGGCCTGAGGTGCACAGTAAAGTTCAGATCAGGCTCCTTCTTGGAACGTTGTCAGGTTCAGGGTATTAAACTGGAATTCTTGTTCAGAACTGGAATTCTTGTTCGACCATTTAAAAAGAGACGGGTCAGCCCCATAATTCAGATCCAGATCTGGATTTCAATTTTTCCAACATCTGAGGCAATTAGGGTCAAGGTTTTGGTTCAGCCCATTATAGAGTCAGGGGACAGCCACAATGTTTGGATCCAGCTTTGAACATTCCCCAAATTCAAGGGTGTTCCTTGGAGCTAGGTCCACCTTCAGTCACAAAGAGTTTTAACCGTTTCATCAGCATTGCAAACATTCCAAGTAATTTTTACATTTTTAAACTATTACCTATTTAGATCCCTACAATATACCTGAGATTCTCCCCCCCCCCCCGCCCCTCCTTCCCCAATCCTGCCGTCAAATTAGAAGAGAGACAATTGGCAGGCAAGAGCCACATCTAGGATTTCTCAAATTTCCAACTGCATTGGCCTTTACAGGGAATATTCTTTCTGAGTCTTTGCACCTGTTGGGGTTAGATTTTCAAAGAACACATTTTTAGGGCCAATCATTTGTCGTAGGCTTTGTGCTAGAAGTGGGTTTTAAAGGCAGGCTTTAAATGGAGAGAGGATGGTGAGCTGATGAAGCACTTAAAAAAAGGTTCTGTTCATATGGGGTGAGATGAAAAAATACAGAGATGGCTGTGGGAGCCAGACAAATGGGGCAATGTAATAAGAGATGATGTCGAATAAGCAGGGAGGATCAGCTAGGCAAGACCAGACGATAAGATCAAATATGTAATCGATGAGTATTAATTTTGTGAAGCACCTAGAATCGAAGTCACTATCAGATCAAAAGATACAGCCTATAATTCCTATGCTACTAAGTAAGAGGATTTGCTTTTTATTTATATTACACGCTCGGGTTTGAGGAAATGGTTTTCTGTACATACATATGTTTTGCATATGTGCACGTGCACAACTACAAACCAATAAAATAAGGCTCAGACCAAAATCTCTCTCTAGAAACCATAAAATTAAATATTTGAATCTGAAATTGCTAGATTTTTTTATGGGCCTGATGGTGCAACCCTTCCATCGGTGAATACTTTCTCACACTATCAGATCCAATATGAGAAAGGGCTGCACAATCGGGCCCAGAGCTGAGCTAAAATGACCTGTGATATTCAGCAAACAAGCCCTACCACTTTGACTCACTTTAAAAATGTGTATCTACTCCATCGCATTTGTCTCTCACAACAATTTAAAATTGACAAAAAGACTAACACGGCTGTTACTCTGAAACCTTAAAATTGACAGTTTCTCTCATCATGCGACCTCCCACAGGGAAGGGAAAAGCCTGATTTGCTGAAGAGATACACAAACCTTACTTACTGATCTGAAAACGACAGAGGGCCCTAGAGAGAGACTCTTTAACCTGAAAGCCTGACACCACTGAGGTCAATGGAAGTCTTCCCTGTTGGTAGGTTTAGCACTGAGCCAGATGAGTGTGTCAAATGAGGCAAGAAACATCATTGCCGGAGATGGATAGCTCAGTGGTTTGAGCATTGGCCTGCTAAACCCAGGTCTGTGAGTTCAATCTTTGAGGGGGGCTATTTAGGGATCTGGGGCAAAAATTGGGGATTGGTCCTACTTTGAGCAGGGGGTTGGACTAGATGACCTCCTGAGGTCCTGTCCAACGCTGATCTTCTATGATTGTGCAAATAGTGAATTTTTCAGTTCACTGACAATTTTGAAAAATAATAAAAAAGAATCAAAACAAACATTTCAGATTTAACAGAAAGCAATTCTTTTTCAAACTTTTTGGCAAATTGAAAAGTTTTTTAAAAAAAGTTCGGAGTTGAACAAAAACATTGAGGTTGGATTTTGAGTTTTTCCTCCACTTAATTTATTTTTTTATATAAAATTAAAAGTAATTTTGAAACAAAAGTTCATTTTGAATCAAAAAGACAAAAATTTTCTTTTCAAAAATGTTGAAATGAAATGTTTTGATTTTTTTTTTTTTTTGGAATTTTTGTTTGGTTTGTCCCCCCCGGCCCAGCCCCCAAACTGAAACAACTCACCATAATCTACATGAAGTCATAAAATGTTTTGGTCAAGCTAAATCTGCTTCCCCCTCCCAACAAAAGATTTGGTCACATTTTTTGCCCCATTCTAGCAATAAATACAGCTACTGGGTCAGAAGTGCTGCTATGTAAACCTTGGATACAACCAGGGATCAGTGAGTGCCAACTCAGCCTTAAGAGTAGAGATTATGTATTTAATTTACAGATGTTATTATTTTAAGACAGAGCACATTTACTAAGCAAGCTTTGCAAAGGTCTAGCAAATCTACATTTTTCAAAAAATACATCGGATAGGGAGCCACATACCCAACATCTTTTAGTGAGAGCTGTAAGCAAATATGCAAACAGAGGCTTCAGAATCTGCACTGGTTGAGAAACTTGTTGCGAGCAGCATTTACTGCACCTGTTCCAGGGAGCTACTTTGGGCCTGTGATATGTGCCAGCAACAAAAAGGTCAGAATGAAGATGACGGTATATAGAACACCAAGAACATATCTCAGCATACAGTACGAGCGTGCTAATATGTCAAACTTTTGGCTCCCTTATTAGTCTGAATTTTGGGACTGCTGCTTAGGTCAGAAAGTGCAAAGAGCAGCAATACAGCTAATTTTCTGGCACCACTGAGTTATATTATGGTGATGTTTATGTCCCTCTGTTTGTCAGTGAGTGGGAGAGAAGGGTGGGCATATGCTGAAGAAGAAGAAGAAAGGTGTGTTCAGTACTGAGTGGGGAATGTGGGGGCAGAGACAACTTGAAGGCAGAACTTGCTCTCACAGCATTGAATGTTACTAACTGAGAACATCTGTAGAATTTTTACACCTATACTCCTGTCAGGGATCATGCAGAAGTCTTAAAACCCCCTGTGAATATGCACAAGATAACACAGTAGCATGAACAGCCTGGAGATCTGAACTTCAAATCTCAAATAGGGGACATGCTTGGATTTTAGAAGTTCTGAGGAGGCAGTGGTCGCAAATTTAATGGGAAATTGCACATTCTAGCATGCACTTTATTGAGCAGGCTACATTTTGCTAATAATTCATAACTTGTATGAAGAGAACTTTCCTGGAAAATCATTCAGCCCCTTAAATCACAACCTGATATAATCAACACAGTAACATTGCAACAAAATGTGATGGGTAAATCAGGGAAAGGGCTAGCAAAATTAGAAGGTAGCACCAGGAGGTCTCTAGAAAGCCTTCCATATAAGCAAGTTTTCCCTGATGTTGAAAGAGACTTATTAAGAAGAACAGCTGGTCAGGACATTTTTGATTACATGTATTTTTATTAAAATATGCTGTTTTGTCAAAGCTGAAACACTTTGTAGAGATATCTCTATTTTGAAAAAGTTTTTGCCAGGAAGATTTCTCAGGTTCAGCATAGACTCTCTTGTCTTTTCTGACCAGATAGAGACTATGACAACCTGTACCCCATACGACACCTTGTACCCCATGTTCACCACTTTTATATGGTTATGATATCTTTTGTACAAAGTATGGCTTGTGAGATATCATTTGAAAAATCATAATTTGCCGAATGTCATTGTCCTGTTAAAATGTGTGTATCAACATAGTATATGGAGATACGAGATTTTACTTATGATTGTTACTGAAATATACTGTAGTTCTGGGTAATGCCCAGACCATTTTCTCAAAGAGAATGACACACTTGCATGCCAGCAGGATGCTAAAGAGTCATTACCTGCTTAACCAGAAATTCACCAACAGGGGAGGTGTAAACAAATAAATTTACAATTCATCTGAAAGACATTTAGAATCTCACGTACACAGGGGACTATTTTGTCTATACCTGGGGAGGGGGTAATCCTCAAAGATAGGAGGAGGATAAAAAATAAGAGACAGGACCTCAGAATTACCTCTCCTCTCCATTACATCTCTCTGCCCTTAAAGTCAATGAATACTTGAATAACACTACACTAAGGGGAGTGGTTCCAGGCTGAATAGGAAATCCAGCCTGTGAACTAAAAACTGTGAATTGCCTCCAGCATCTAGTGTGGTGAGAAAGATGTTTGCCTCAAATCTTATTTTGCTTAGTACAGTAGAAACACAGAGTTATGAACCTCAGAGTTACGAACTGACCAGTCAACCACACATTTGGAACCAGAAGTACATAAATCAGGCAGCAGCATAGACCCCCTCCCCCAAAAAGAAGAAGAAGCCAATACAGTACAGCACTGTGTAAAATGGAAACTACTAAAAAAATAAAGGGAAAACATTTTTTCTGCATAGTAAAGTTTCAAAGCTATATTAAGTCAATGTTCAGCTGTAAACTTTTGAAATAACAACCATCACATTTTGTTCAGAGTTACAAAGATTTCAGAGTTATGAGCAACCTCCACTACTGTAATGTTTGTAACTCTGAGGTTCTACTATAAATTTTAGGAAGTAGCTTGCGTGTTTATCTTTTATTTCTTTTGTAACCAATTCTGCCCTTTATGCCTTATCACTCACAACCGCTTAAAATCTAGCACTCTCTAGTTAATAAACATGTTTTATCTTTATCTTTATCTTGTTTAAACTTGTTTTGTCTAAACCAATGTGTTTTGGTTGAAGTATCTGGGGAATCTCTACTCAGGCTCATAGAATCATAGAACTGGAAGGGACCTCGAAAGGTCATCTAGTCCAGTTCCTGCCCTCAAGACAGGACTAAGTCTTTTCTAGATCACCCCTGACAGGTGTTTGTCCAACCTGCTCTTAAAAATCCCCAGTGATGGAGATTCCACAACCTCCCTAGGCAATTTATTCCAGTGCTTAACCTCTCTGACAGTTAGGAAGTTTTTTGTAATGTCCAACCTAAACCACCCTTGCTGCAATTTAATCCCATTGCTTCTTGTCCTATCCTCAGAGGTTAAGAAGAACATTTTTTCTCCCTCTTCCTTGTAGCAACCTTTTATGTACTTGAAAACTGTTATCATGTCCCTGCTCAGTCTTCTCTCCAGACTAAACAAACCCATTTTTTTCCAATCTTCCCTCATAGCTCATGTTTTCTAGACCTTTAATCATTTTTGTTACTCTTCTCTGGACTTTCTCCAATTTGTTCACATCTTTCCTGAAATGTGGCACCCAGAACTGAACACAATACTCCAGTTGAGGCCTAGTCAGCACGTAGTAGAGTGGAAGAATTACTTCTTGTGTCTTGCTTACAATACTCTTGCTAATACATCCCAGAATGATGTTTGCTTTTTTTGCAATAGCATTACACTGTTGACTCATATTTAACTTGTGATCCACTATGACCCCCACATCCCTTTCCGCAGTACTCCTTCCTAGGCAATCATTTCCTATTTTGTATGTGTGCAACTGATTTTTCTTGCCTAAGTGGAGTACTTTGCATTTGTCCTTACTGAATTTCATCCTATTTACTTCAGACCATTTCTCCAGTTTTTCCAGATCATTTTGAATTTTAATCCTATCTTCCAAAGCACTTGCAATCCCTCCCAGCTTGGTATCATCTGTAAACTTTATAAGTGTACTCTCTATGCCATTATCTAAATCACTGATGAAGCTACTGAACAGAACCGGCCCCAGAACTGATCCCTGCGGTACCCCACACATTATGCCCTTCTAGCGTGACTGTGAACCACTGATAACTACTCTCTGGGAACGATTTTCCAACCAGTTATGCACCCACCTTCTAGTAGCTTCATCTAGGTTGTATTTCCCTAGTTTGCTTATGAGACGGTCATGCAAGACAGTATCAAAAGCCTTACTAAAGTCAAGATATACCACATCTACTGCTTTCCCCCTTTCTACAAGGCTTGTTACTGTGTCAAAGAAAGCTATCAGGTTGGTTTGACATGATTTGTCCTTGACAAATCCATGCTGACTGTTATTTATCACTTCATTATCTTCTAGGTGTTTGCAAATTGATTGCTTAATTATTTGCTCCATTATCTTTCCGGGTACAGAAGTTAAACTGACTGGTCTGTAATTCCCCGGGTTGTCCTTATTTCCCTATTTATAGATGGGCACTATATTTGCCCTTTTCCAGACTGATGCATAAACATTTCCTTTGATGAAATGACAGCCTGTTAATCGCTTGCATTGTTCAGTAGTGTGCTGGACAATACAAGATGCATATTTCGGGGAGGGTAAGTTTGGGACTGAGGGATCTGTGGGTGTCGCCCTATATCTTGGATGGTTGGGCACAGCATTCATGTATTCAGCTGGGAATGACTTTGCATGCTGGCAGTTGTGAGTGATCAGCACCTGGAGAGCAAAGCAGGGTAAAAGGCACCCTAGACTGGATAGTTAAGGGGACACAGTGATTCAACAGTCCATTTGGGTCTCTGTGACAGCCTTCAGGGATGTCACAGAAACCCAAATAGAAAACCTGCTTTTTTTAATCTAAAATTGGATGTTTTGACACAATTTATTTAAAAAAACATTTGAAAGGTTTTTATTTATGTTCCAGTGCAGAATGAAGCCCAGAAACCTTGAAAGTTGTCAGGAAATGAAGTTGCCATCCTTTGGCCAGCTCTAATAAGTAGGCTTGCAGGCATAATAAAGGTCCAGAGAAGTGAGAGACAAAAAGTGAGTGCATCAAGAACTGAGAAATATATGCTACATGTTCCAACTTATTCAGGAAAACAGTGGCCTGTTGTCAGCTATAAATTGATTCAGATGATATATTAAAGTTTGTAATCAAAAATTAGATCTGTGCAAACAGGCAAACTTTGGGAGAGTTACCCGTGGCACATCTAATGAACTTAGGAAAGGGATACACAGGGCCAGGTTTTTTAAAAAGTTGCCTTCATGTCTGTACAACTTTGCAGATGCAAAACCCAGTCTTGTGACTTTTCAAATATTAACACCCATGAACAGGTAATATAGTCTATCATGGGCAGTTTCAGCACTGGGTCCATAGATAAATCCAGATTAGAATTTGTCAAACTAATATTTGCAGCCTGGCAGCCCCATCCATCAGCAGGAGGCCAGAGTATCATATTTTTAATGAATGTGATCAAATTTAAGGCACTCAGCTTTAAAATATTTTCATTTTTCTTAAGAAAGCCATTATGATATTTTTGGAGATCACCAGATCACTAGTTTTAGATTTATTGTTCCCAGTTCACCAGTGGGCTTACTGTACATCTGGACTTTGAATGAGGTCAGGGCAGGGGACTTGTTTTCTTACTGCCTGTAAAGTGTTTGTTACATTTTTGGCTCTATATAAAAAAGAATCCTAAATAATAGATTATAATTCCTCTGCCACAGGGTGACTGGCTAGGGTTGCCAACCCTCCCGGATGGCTGGGAGTGTCCCGGAATTGATTGCCCAGTGGCTACTGAAACCAATCCGGGCTATTTTAATAGGCCAATAAATGTCTGGTTGGTGGCACAGCAGGGCTAAGGCAGGCTCCCTACCTGCCCTGGCTCTGCAGCTCCCAGAAACTCCTAGAGGTAGGGGCGGCCAGGTGGTCTCTGCGCGCTGCCCCCACCCCAAGCACCGTCTCCGCAGCTCCCATTGGCCGGGAACTGTGGCCAATGGGATCTGCGGGGGTGGTGCATGCAGTCTGGGGCAGTGCACAGAGCTGCCTGGCCGCCCCTGAGCCTGGGAGCCGGACATGCTGGACACTTCTGGGAGCTGCCCGAGGTAAGTGCCGCAAGGCTGAAGCCCACCTCCCTCACCCCCCATGCATCCCAACCTCCTGCCCCAGGCCTGAGCCCCCTCCTACACCCAAACTCTCTCCCAGAGCCTGCATCCCCTCATGCACCCCAACCCCCTACCCCAGGCTCAGCTTGGAGCCCCCTCCCACACTCTGAATCCCTCAGCCCCCCCAAGCCCAGAGCTCACACACCCTCCTGCACCCCAACCTCCTGCCCTAGCCCAGTGAAAGTGAGTGAGGGTGCGGGAGAGTAAGCAATGGAAGGTGGGGAATGGAGTGAGCAGGGGGCGGGGCCTTGGAGAAGGGGTGGGGCAAGGTTGTTTGCATTTGTGCAATTAGACAATTGGCAACCCTATGACTGGCCCCTTTGAGGGGAGATGAGGGAAGCCACACCTTTGCCACAATTAATCAGCTGTTTCCTAGCCTGAAGGGCAGGGCCAAGGGGGTTAGGTAGTAGCTTAATGGACACCTAGGCCTTATAAAAGGGTGAAGTGAGGTCAGTCTAGAGTGGAACCACAGGGCAGATGCCTGTGGAAAGCTCTGATCCAGGGTCTGCAGGAGACTGGGTGCTCCAGGGGAGCCAGGGCTCTATACAAGAGCTGGGGAAAGATGCACAAAGCTAACCCAGTAAGGATCTGGGAACAGGGCACAGAGGGTGGACTGAAGAGAAGCCTCACACAGCAGAGGAATCTTTTTTGTTTGCCTGAGACTTCTCGACTGGACTTTTATTAGCCTAGAAGGGGTTAAGTTTGTTTATCACTTCGCTGGATGGCTAAGCCACATCTCCAGGTCTGCTCTGTGTGTGGAAAACTGAGGAGGCCAAACTTGGGGAGGGAAACTGAGGCAGGGAGTGGCAGCCATGCCACACTCAGCCAGCAGAGGGTACTATGGGGCAGCCATGCCCTATGACAGCATCACAGATTAAAATGTTTATTAAAATTAGCTTAATTATGTAGTTTAAGTGACTCTCCTACCTGATTTTTCTCATATGACAAAGTGCCTTGCCCTTTTTTTTGATAATACTAAGGGTTGCTGAACAGCAGGTAAGCAATTCTTGCAACTGCCCAAAGAGTAAATGAAAGCACTTCAGTGTATATTTGCTGGAAGAGTCTGGCCTTATAAATGTATTATCAAGTACTGAAAAATAGACAAAGCTGTGCAATTTGAACTTATTTTGTGACCAGAAGAAACAATGCTAGTTATTTTAACTTTTCCTTGGAGTTTCTGCTGTAATGGAATGTACTAAATGATGTCTATTTCTCATGGGTCTATTTGAATATAAAGATGCAGTAGCATGAGGCAGCATCTGTTCTGGGGGAAAAAAATCAGTGTTTAGCATGGTGAGGTGCATTGTGCTGCAGTTCATCAAATTCCTTATTATATATATAAAACTTGACCTACATTTTTAATAGTGGTGTTTAAAGGTTCCTCAGATTGAAATCCACACCCATAGGCACCTAGAATCACTCGTATTTGAAACGTAGACTGATATGTTTAAATTGCTCCCTGTCCCTCTTCCCTGCCCCCCTTTTCTTTTCTTATTTTGTACAACAGCTGAGCAAAAATCAGAATATCTGTCCTTTAGGAAATTCCCATATTTTAACATTTATTTTTATCTGGAAATGGGAGGAAACGTTGAAAAATCGGGTGTTTTGGGGTTGTTGGTTTTTTCTGGCGGATTGAACTGTTCAGGAAAATTTCTGTTTGGAAATGATGAAACATTTAGTTTAGAGTCAGGGCAACATTAAACTGCATCTACCTGTGGTGCTGTTGTGCCTTATGGCTGTTGTAGTTTGGGTGCCTGAAGACCTCATTCTTCCCTAAGTGCTGGGTTCCCTGGTGAAACTACATTTCCCATGATGCACCCACAGTCATCCCCCATTGCACCAGGACACCCCCTCCCCACACAATGCACCAAGAAGCTTGGTCAGAAGGGAGACTGTGTGTTATCATGAGAGTTGTAGCCTGGCCTTGGACAGTGGGGGCATGAGGCATCCAAACTACAATGCCAATGAGGCCTCACAGCACCATAGACAGATGTGGTTTAATGTTGAACTCACTTGATACAAAATATTTTGGTTCAGCTCAACAAACTGAAATATCAATTTGGGTCAAACTAACCCAAAATGAAATAATGAGGAGTCCAGTGGCACCTTAAAAAGACTAACAGATTTATGTGGGTATAAGCTTTCATGGGTAAAAAAGCCACTTCAGGTGCATGGAGTGAAAATTACAGATACAGGCATAAATACATATTGGTACATGAAAAGAAGGGAGTTACCTTACAGCTGGAGAACCAATGTTGAAGGCCAATTCAGTCAGGGTCCAAATAAGTGATGGTCACATAAACACCATCCTATACCAGAAACCTACTGACCACCATACTTACCTACATGCCTCCAGCTTCCATCCAGGACACATCACACAATCCATTGTCTACAGCCAAGCCCTAAGATACAACCGCATTTGCTCTAATGCCTCAGACAGAGACAAACACCTACAAGATCGCTATCAAGCATTCTAAAAACTACAATACCCACATGGGGAAGTGAGGAAACAGATTGACAGAACGAGACGGGTACCCAGAAGTCACCTACTACAGGACATGCCCAACAAGGAAAATAACAGAACACCGCTGGCCATCAAATACAGCTCCCAGCTAAAACCTCTCCAGCACATCATCAACAATTTACAACCTATCCTGAAAAACGATCCCCAATTTCACAGGCCTTGGGAGGCAGGCCAATCCTCGCTTACAGACAGCCCCCAAACCTGAAGCAAATACTCACCAGCAACTACACACCACACCACAGAAACACTAACCCAGGAACCAATCCCTGTAACAAACCTCGTTGCCTTCCTTGTCCCCATATCTACTCTAGCGACACCATCATAGGACACAACCACACCAGCCACACCATCAGGGGCTCATTCTCCTGCACATCTACTAATGTGATATATGTCATCATGTGCCAGCAATGCCCCTCTGCCATGTACATTGGCCAAACTGGACAGTCTCTACGTAAAAGGACAAATGGACACAAATCAGACATCAGGAATGGTAACATACAAAAGCCAGTAGGAGAACACTTCAATCTCCCTGCACATTCAATAACAGATTTAAAAATAGCCATTCTTCAACCAAAGAAACTTCAAAAACAGACTTCAAAGCGAAACTTCAGAGCTACAATTCAATTGCAAACTTAATACTATCAATTTGGGCTTGAATAGGGACTGGGAGTGGCTGGCTAACTACAAAAGCAGTTTTCCCTCTCTTGGTATTGACACCTCCTCATCAATTATTGGGAGTGGACCACATCCACCCTCACTGAATTGGCCTTCAACATTGGTTCTCCACTTGTAAGCTAACACCCTTCTCTTCATGTGCCAATATATATTTATGCTTTATCTGTAATTTTCACTCCATACATCTGAAGAAGTGTGTTTTTTACCCACGAAAGTTTATGCCCAAATAAATCTGTTAGTCTTTAAGGTGCCACCAGACTCCTTGTTGTTTTTGTGGATACAGACTAACACGGCTACCAAATCAAAATAAATGAACAAAATTTCAAATTTCAAATTTGCAGAAATTGTTTTTTCCATTAAAAAAATCATTTTGACAGAAAATTCCTGACCAGCTCTATTTTGTAGAGTACAAAATAGGATTGTGGACATGTCAGAATACACTACCTAAATTCATATTTTCAGAAGATACTACAAAAACTGCATTCTCAAAGACAGCCACAAGATAATATAAAGAAAATGTGGTTATGTTCTTGAAGGCTTTTAGTCTCAGTTTTGTCTAAGTAATTGGTAAAAGGCTACCCATTGATCAGACATCCATTAGCTAAAGCCTTGTTTGAAGAGAGCTTCTCTAGATTGAGAAACAATGCAAATTTATGCAATATTATTTAGTGGCAGCTAATCAGGGTTTTGCCATTGTGTTCCTATGCCAATTCTGGCAGCGAGTAGTAAATACAGAATTAGATTTTGGTATGCCACCTTCATCCAGACTCAGGATAGCATAAAGAATTTGCTTCAAAATCAGTGGGAATGTTCCCACTGATTCAGTGGGCTTTAGGCCATGCCCCAACTTGTGATATAACTAAATTATTGACCCACCCTTTCAGAATAGCGCTTAATAACACGATATTAAGACAACTGTTGTTTAGGACATTGTACTAATCACCTACTGTTACATCTCAACCAAAATTGATCAAGCATTGTTCAGTGCATCTTATTGAACTCATGAGGGGTAAGATAAGATATGAAAAGTTCTCAGCTTTGATTTTGGAGCTGCTTAGTAGATACTGAAATTCTACTGATACATTTGATTATGGTAGACCAGAATTTTTCTGAATGTTGAAGGCGCATGGAATGTTTCCAAGGTATTAGATGCTCAAAGTGCTCTTGTATACTTATCAGGTGATGTCATGAACCTTGAACCAAAAGTGAGGTTTGAATTGCCTATACAGTACAGTGAGCAAATTACAATTCCAGAGAAAGTCAAGCAAGAGACACTTTATAAATGATTTCAGATGAATATGAAAATGTCAACAGCTTTTTTTTTTTTTTTTTTTAAAAATCAACTCCTTAACAGCTGGTAGTTCACAAAAATCACAGAGGGCCAGGTTCTGGTAGTCTTGCTCACATTGCGTTGTGCCTTATTCCATGAGTAATCCCATTGGCTTCAGTTTCAAATCACTGTAAGTAGTGTGGGTGCAAGTCAGTATTTATAACAGTGCAACACATCTACATGGAGTTTGCACTGCTGCAGCTGTAAAAAGCAAAATATAGACAAGGCCTCAAATTAGGAATTTAAGCACAAGCCTCCATTGTGGGAACCACCCTGCCTCTCCAACACCAACTTCTAGTATATTACATAAATTGTCCCTGGCAAACATTTCCATCTGTGAGCAACTGACAGGGAACTGATAAATATAAATTCATAATGTTCATGCCCTGGGTGCATTTGCTTTAAAGGGTCAGCTGTGCACAACTGGCAAAAACAGTGGTGGGAGCTGATTTCAAAGTTGAATCAGTGAATATTTGTGGAAACCAAATTTTATATTTGCATATGCAAGTACTCGATTTGCTGTAGAAGTGCTTGTGTGCTTATTGAGTCAGCAAACACAAACAACACCCTGTGACTTATCTGATGACTCAGAACTCAGAAACAGAGCTTGAACTTCAAATATTCATTATCAATCAATAGACTAAATATATGAAAAGATATTCCTTGAATAAGGAAGTATTTGAAGCAATTTGTGATCACGAATATTCCACAAGCAGAAAGAGAAGCTAAATGATGACTCCGAAGTGATCTTTGAATATTTTTTGTGAGAAAAATCTCATATTGCTTCATGTACTTATTACCTTTTTATTGCAGTCTGATCTAATTTAAGTGAACTTCATTCACTGTGAAATGTCTAATAGTAGGATTCTAATGCTACTAACAACTATTTGCCAGACTTGGAAAAACAGGAGTTAATACTACTACTGTCTGTGTCTGAAGATGTTATTCTTAACACTGAATTAGACAATGTTGTAACCATGTAAATTTATACACTAACACAATGGAAATAGAAGCAAGGTGTCAGAGAAAGCTATTTAATGTTTCTACATAAATACTGACTCTCACAGATGGCAAACAGCTCCGGATTTGAGATCAAGACCCTGAGAGATACTGAAACTAGAAAAAATGTCCCTAAAATTGCAAAGGCTAGGGCATATAAAGTAAAAAGTCAACACATCAAGTTCCTAATTAGATTGACTTGCCAAGGACCTGCCTTGAATTGCTAAATAATTTCCCCAGGTCAGTGACCTAATCTGACTGGATGCACTTTAATCCCTGTTTCCAGAGCCTAACGCCTCTATTTCTTTATGATCCACAGGTCTTAAATGATCGCTGCTAAGGGCCACCAGAATGTTGAAAAGAAAAATCCTTTTCCTGTATGAACAGCTTCTGAACGAGCCCAGCATGCCTTTTATTATGGCTGATCCTCCAATGTCTTTTTGTTTACCTTGGTTTTAGGATTGATAGTAAAAATTGCCTTCAGAGCTTTATTTAATTTCACCTTGTGTTTCAAGAACGGATACTTGCCACTTTTAATCAGCTTAGCACAATCCAATTCAAGGCTACCAACAATAAGGAAATCCTCCCATAACCACACCTTTGAAAAGTTATGGGCAAATCACACTCCCATCTACAGTATCTGATGCAAACAGTTCAGATTAGCAGAGGTTTTACTAATATGTTAAACTTCTCTTTTTTATATTTCTCAAATTTTGTTGTATTCTTGATAGAAAGAGACAATGAAACAAAAAGCATGCACAAAGTGATACCAAGACAACACATTAATAAGCAACCAAGGATATACCTCCCCCCCACACACACATATCTAGGGGACTAAGTGAATTTACAGAGTCACGGATGCATGACTTAAGGACTACTTTAATGCCCAATACTAATCATTTCTAAGTTTTCTGCTATAAAATAAAATTCTGAGCAAATTTAAGAGGGGTGATTCCAGGATAATAATGCTTTTATGAACAGTGGGATGCGAGAAACATCCGCTTCTTTACAAGAAAGGTAAAGCTCACCCACATTTGCTGCACCAGTGCTCTCAAGCCTTAGCCTTGCTCTGCAAGGGTCACCTTTTCTTTAAGTGAGATGAGGCAACTTGATTTCTTTGCCAAGACTTTGACTGAGCCAGGGCGATACTGTAACAGCTAACCAAATACTTTTCTCTCTACTTTTCTTCTCAGTGTGGAAAAAATGCTTCTAATTTTATTTTTATCTTATATTTAAAATAAGGCAAACAGTGCTTCCACAATAGGGAGTGTTCCCTGTGAGTAGGACAGGTGTTCTTCCGCTGTTTGAGGGTATGGGAGAGGGCAGGATTCTAGGGAACCATTCAAGGCACTTCGCAGTGCACAAGGCACTTCCCAGTGCTGTGGGTCAGGAGTTTACTACAAGGTATATTCTATCATCCTCCAATCCTCACCCCACAGAAGGAGTGTGAGGAGGCTACAGTATCTGCCACTGAGTGGCTCTGTGGCCACACTGCAACTTAGGAGGGGGAGGGGAGGGAAGGCCCGAGGAAAGATTTATAACTCCACCTCCCAATGCACCACAATCTTGTAGGATGTTTTGCTGAACGTCTGGGCTTTTGAGTCTAGATTTTCAGCAAGTTGCTAACCACCACTTCACTCTGCACCATTCAAGCCACAGGAGTTTAATAATGCAATATAGTGAGCTCTGGAAAAGGCATGCTGGGTTAATCCTAATGTCTCAGTATCTGATGGATTTAGCAGCTAAAAGAACACTTAGCACATACGCACAACTGGGTCTTAAATCTGAAGAAGAGAGAGTTTACAAACTGAGCTGCATTCATGCAGCAGCCTGGCTTTACAGTGGGCACACTTAAAAAATTCTGGCATTTTTGAGACAGTGACATTCCCTATCGCTATAATGGGAAATTCTGCTAGAAATGGTAGACCCTTTCACAGCAGTAGTCATTTAACTCCAGTACATTTTCAAAACGTGTCTGTCTTGTGCACTACGAATAATGCATTGAAAAGGTAAGTGACTAAGTAGGTATTTTACTGTATCTGACCTTTTGTTACTGAATCATAATGATCTTTGTTCACTAATACTTTACAGGACAAATGCTCGTCTTGGTTGTGATAAGCTTACAGTGCCCATCTCTTCCCAAGCTGGGAAAAAAGAGACTTTTCTAAATACAGAAAGGCTGAACAATGCTGAACACTTTATTCAGCACGATGGGATGCTACCAACCAGGTCCAGGCATTTTATGAAAACCCATGAAGTGCTGTTCTGTGAGCAGAAAAGCAAACTAGGTCACTGACCTTTCCCATGACCTTGACACAAATTCCAGCTTCCATTGACCAGCAGAAGGCAAACATGAATGGGACCTGTCCTTTCCTCTTTTTCACCATGCCTCATTCATTTCAAAGTGACAGAAACAGAACAGAAAACCATAGTTAAGATGAAAAAGGATTTCTTTTTAATAACAAAACCTTCTTGGGGCCTCCTTTTCTTCATGATTTGAGCAAGCTGCGTTAGTTCATTCTAATACTGATATTTAACAATGTTGACAGCTTTAACACCCGTTAAATCCTTCAGATCATATTGTTAAGCAGTCAACATATGACTTTTAGGAATTAATCTTAAAAAGACATGCAGTAGAGTCTGCATCTGGTAAAGACGGATGACAATTGTGCTGGCATTTCAACACACTAAGTAAACCTCATTCTGAACTATGCAGCATTCTCTAGGTCTAGCACACCTAAACTTTTTCATGGCAGGGACCACATCTTAACAGAGACACTGGTTTGTGGCCTAAGCTTCTCTTCTACTGGGGAATCACACACGTCACCTTGCCTCCCATTGGCGACTAAATAATCGGCCCGTGGCAACTGTAGCAATGACTTGCATGGAGCAGTAATATTAGGAAAGTATTTAGGTGGGGATTTTCAAAGAGCATAAAAGAGTCACATGCGCAACGCCTATTGAAAGTCTTTGTAAACTGGAAGCCTGATTCCCTCAGGCTCCTTTGAACATCACAACTGTAGTGCTACTATATACAGGCCTCCAAGTTCTTTTTCTTAGCATGCAAGCAAGATTTTAGTTTTGGGAAGGCATGCTGCATTGTTGTTTAGTTTGGGTTATTCAAGGTTCTAGAGAGAGGAAGCTGTGAAAGCAGCAAGAAAGTTTGCTCTCTGCTCTGATCTGAGTCAATTTTTGAGGCAGAGTTGGTCTCTGGGAACTAGGCATTGGTGTTGGGCTATGATTCCTGAAAGAAAGGATTGTCCTGCATGCTGTTTGACCAGGTCTTGTTCCAAGACTGAGGTATATGTGTAAATAAAACAAGTTACATTTAGAATATACCCAGACTCCAAGCCACTGATTTCTCCTCCTCTATGAAGCCGACCTGAAACACCCTGGGATTCTGCTAGCATGTCAGAATGGGACACTGGTGTTAGGAGAGGGGGCAAGGGTATTTTTAGCTGGCTATAACACAGCTTAGCAGAGAGAAATGAGGAGTGGGAGACAGCACCATGTGATTGGTCACAACTTTCTGTACCACTCACAATTGCTCTTTAGGCCACTGGCAGTTCATGAACCATACTTTGGGAACAATCTAGTGATTATCAGGAAAGGTGGGATTTTCAAAAGCACTCAGCACTGGCCTGCTTTGCTCTTACTGAAGTCAATGATAAATCCTCTAATTGACTTCATCTGGAGTAAAGCTAGGGCAATACTAAATGCTTTTGAAAAGCCCATTCTAAAATTTTTAATGGACATTCATATATCGTTTGGGTCCTGATTGTCTACACTGTCTTGACATATGCTGCCATGGCATGTAAAAATGCATGAACAATTGCACATGCAGTTTCAACATGGACGAACAATGATTGTTGAAACTAATTGAGTAGTTTTGCATGCCCTTTGTGCATGCGGTTGTTTGATTTTTGTGCATGACCAATGTAAGCATGTACTCAGATCATTCAGGAAGAAGGAGTACAAGAAATAAAACATTTGTTTGTCCTTGAGAGGTTTGTGGTTTAAGAGGATAAAGAGAAGATGCTTCTTCAGCCACTGTGCCTCCGAGACATGAAGAGAGCGAAGGTGTTAGTTTTACTGGCCTCTCCCCATGAGCTTTGGACTCCCTATTATTCTATCTTGAGGCTTACTTCAGGCCTTCAAAATGATTATGCTGATGACTAAAAATACAATCCTACCCCAAATAGAGTGTTTATATCCCAAGAAAGGAGACGAGGCAGAGACTTCGTGAACTCCACTAGGAAGTTCACTATTGCTAATAAGTTTGACATGGAAGGTACTCAACTGCTATAATTATGAGTAGCAGTATAAAATCCTGTGACAGCTAGATAAGCAAGAAGGAAGTTCATAAATACATTAATTAGCAGTGGAGTTTTAGATGAACTGGATGGTTTTTAACAACAGGAAAGGAGAATGGGATAGGGAACATGGAGCGTATGCTGCTGGATTTCTGACAAGCAAACTCTATCAAGATGGATGATGGTCCTGGCCAAACTACAGCAGCAGAACTCATTACTGGTGCAGAATTTGGCAGCCAAGTGAAGACCTGTAGAAATCAGTGGAAAAATAGATTGAAATAAAAATGTGTTTAAATAATGAAATTGTAAGTCTGTGTGGATAGAGCCTTGGAATCACGCTCCCTCTTAGCTACAAATCCATGTCTCTGGGCATATATTGTCTCTGGTCAGTAGAAACCTGGGCTAAGAGGCTCAGCAGTGGCTTCAGTTGCTTCTCCCGTTCTATCACTGCATGACCTCCCACCTCACTTTTTTCACATCAGACCTTCTCATCGGAGCTTTATTTCTTGCCAGAAGGTTGAATGACTGCTTCCTCTTTGGCTCATACTAATGCTGTGTCATACATCATTCATTTGGAGTGCATGCAAATCACCTGTGCTTTAATTTATTTCAGGTACTTCAGCTAGAGGGCTCTAGGTTTATTCTCCAGTCGTATGTTTCCTACATAGCAGCACAGAGCGTTCCATACAGCTACAGTGCTTTACTTCAGGCCTTTCTCCCTCTTATGGCATACATACTTTGTAAACATTTTCAATCATCTAAGCTATAAAAAAGTGAAGTGCTATAGTAACAAAATACTTATTTGTCTCCTTAAGTGTTTGTCTGTAATTCAGTTTAATGATGCAGCACTTTCTTGTGGTCTCTCTTTGCCTAGAGGGTAGTTTGTATTGATTTAGTCATTGTGTTAGTCTCAATAAAAAAAACCAACCACATAAAACATAGACTGGAAGTGGAAAAACTTTCCATAGGTGTAAAAACACATATATCACCATGATGAAACTTTTGATTCTGAGCAGCATTTAGGAAAAAAAGAAATCCTGACACTTAAATAGAAAGCTTTATGAAGAGGAAAGGGTACTGCACATTTATTTTTATAGTCTCTCTCTTCCTAAATAGAAAGGACCACTTTGGATCCAAGTTCCCATGGTGGGAAATAAAATACAACTTTACATTTACAATATCAAACCCAAATTTGAGAATCATAGAAATGTAGACTTGGAAGGGACCTCAACAGGTCATCTTGTCCAGTCCCTTGCCCTGGGGCAGGTCTAAGTATTATCTAGACCCTCCCTGGCAAGTGTTTGTCTAACCTGTGCTTAAAAACCTTCAAAGACAGAGATTCCACAACCTCCCTAGGTAAATTTATTCCACTGCTTAACTACCTTTACAGTTAGGACGTTTTTCGTAATGCCTAGCCTAAATCTCCCTTGTGGCTATTTAAGCCCATTACTTCTTGTCCTATCCTTCGTGGATGAGGAGAACAATTTATTACTCTCCTCTTTATAACAACCTTTTACATACTTGAAGAAGCTTGTCATGTCTCCTCTTGGCCTTCTTTTCCTCCAGACTAAACAAACCCATTTTTTTCAATCTTTCCTCATAGGACATGTTTTCTCGACCTCTCATCATTTTTGCTGCTCTCTTCTGGACTTTCATCACATCTTTTCCAAAGTGAGATGCCCAGAACTGGACATGGTACTAAAGTGGCCTTATCAGTAGAGCGGAAGAATTACTTCTCCGGTCTTGCTTACAACACTCCTGCTAATACATCTCAGAATGATGGTCACTTTTTTTTGCAACAGTATTACATTGTTGTCTCATATTTAGTTTGTGATCTACAATACCCTCCAGATCCTCTTTTGCAGTACTCCTTCCTAGGTAGTCATTTCCCATCTTGTGTTTGTGCAACTGATTTTCCTTTCCTAAGTGTTGTACTTTGCATTTGCCCTTATTGAATATATATAATTTATTAATGGGAAGCATAAAAATGTTTATTTTTCATTGGCTCACTTTTTCAAATTTTAAAATGAAGCCAACATTGGCAACAGTGAGTAATGATTTTGGGTGTCTCAACTATTGGATGGTTGGCTTAAAACACCTTAAAGGGCTCTGATTTTCTGAAAGTACTCATCCTCTGAAGATCAAGCCTCTTTAAGGTATCAGGATAGGCACCCAAACACTAAGGCACTCAAAATCACTAGTTACTTTTGAAAAGTATGGCCCATGTCCTTTTCTGATGTTCATCCATCCTCTCTTTCCTTACGGGCTGAGATGGTGTATCATTTGAGGATCTGATATATTTTCTACTTGGGAACTTGATCCTATTCTTGAGCACTTGACCCTACATTCTCCCCGCACATCTATTGAGCAGTCTTATTTAAATCCGATATATTATTTTAAAAACCAATACTCTCCTTTGAGCCTGAATTGTCACTGAGTTTGAGCACCATTTGAGGAATACTCACCCATATCCAAAATGAGCCATTTTTGTCCAAATCACATTCAATATAAAAATATTGACGATGGGCTTGTCTACACTGTCCCGCATTTTGGACTACTGGAGTGGGAATAGCAGTGTGTACCAAAGTGTTGCACTGTAACTCTGCTGTGTGGATGCTGCAGATGCAAAGTGAAAGGTTCCTAACTGGCATTACATGTAATTGTCTTCAAATAAGATTACATTAATGTGAACTAGGAACCATTTAGTTTACACCAGCAGATTTCACACTGGGAGTTACAGTGCAGTTATTTGGTGTGCACTGCTACTCACACCTATCTAGTCTGAACTGCAGGGCAATGTTCATGCACCTTAGTTGCATTTTGAATGTATTTATTTTCAGGGAGGAAACTCATCAGTAATAGACCACAATTTAACTGAGAAACAGCTGTAAGCGATCAGAGGCAACAATCAAACTATTATACTTAAGTACTCAGGGGAGAGATTGTTGGTCAGGAAGGAGGACTGGGAGACAGGTATCTTCATTTTTATTACCAGCTATTCTGTGGTTTTTGAACAAGTCATTTAATATGCGTCCCTCAGTTTACCTGTAAAACGGGTGGAACAATTTAAGCACAGGAAACAGTGGTATGGAAAAATTATATGTTTTAAAGAGGTTTCTTCCATTTTTTAATCAAGATTATCAGTTTCAGCAACATTCCCCATTTTAAGAATAAAAAGAAACTCTCTCAAACTGGCAGCGTCTTACCTAATGGAATGAACACTTAATTGTGGTCACAGTAGAAACATCACAGAAAGGCAAAGAAAAAGATAACTAGATCAAGTACAGCGGACTTGAGCTTTGAAACATTGGCATTTGGATCTGGGTTGTAGTTTGGCCACTTGTAGAGATGGGGACAGGTATAGAGCATGTGGTTTCAAACTTTCTTAAGATTTCAGGATTCAAAAACTCCACTCTAGATTGGAAAAGGGGATAAAAAGTGGAGGCAGTTAAATGATGCTGTGTGACTAGTGCAGTCTTCCATCCGATGAGATTGGGCAAGTTCTGACTGTCAAAGAAAACTGTTAGGTCCTATCACCATTCTCCTCTTGAATTAATGGCGGGCTACACTATAACTTTCATTCCAGGACTAGATCCAGATTACTTGAATCTTATGCACATTTTTCACCACGCAGACAAATAACAGAATTAAGCCAGCAACCACTACTGCAGGTTCTTCTTCTCCCATCAAAGAAAACCATTATCACTTTTTAACTTGACCGCATTAAGTTTTTGTCTTTTGTTTGCAAAAATCAGGCATTATGCTGGACGATACTGTAAACGATGCCGAAATTCAGGAAATGTACAAAAAATGTATAAAGTAAGTTCATTCATTATGGATAATGAAAATTATGTCAGTCTCAGAGAACTTAACCTCCTATTCTGGAGAACATTAATAATAGGTAAAAATTCTCTGTTTAATTCACAATTTTTGTATGTGCTAGATAGCTGCTCCAAAACAGAGTCAAACCATAGGGTCTTTAATGATATTTGCTCTCTGATACCATGCTACTGGCCTGATTTACCCAGACACCAAACTTTTAGGCAGAGGATCACTGTGTGTGCTGTGCCACATTGACACATACTCTCAAATATCATTTAGAATTGCTTTATACTGTGCGGAAGTTACCAAATCTTTCTGCATTAATGAAGTGGTTGGGTTTTTTATCTGCAGCATGTAGTTATAGGAAAATAGTACTAATTCATGTGGGAAAGCTGTTTACATGTTGGCAATCATTTGAAGTGCTGTTCTCTTATGATGAGAACATAAAAAGTTTCAGAATGAGAGGGTAACCAAACCAAACCCACCATTAGAATCATGTTAAAGTATTTCTATAGGTTACTTTCTCAAAGTAATAGTCTAGCATTACCTACTTTCACTCACTAGAGAGGAAGCCTGGCCTTGTGTGTAAGTCATGGGACTGCTCTTTATTATGATAAAATTCACAACCCTAATCCTGCACATGCTTACGAATACTTAACTTTTAGCATGTGAGAATCCCACTTGGGACTACTCATGACTACACGTATGTGCTTGAAGTTAAGCACATGCATAAATGTTTGTAGGATCTGAGACTAAGATGGAAGGTCAGAACTGAAAAAAAAGGGATGTTTTACATAAGCCTGAATCCCTGCTTCTTTAGAAAAATATTCTTTGTTGCTACAAAATAATTGTGGGACCTCAAAAATGGATTTTGTTTTTATAAAGTCATGAGTTGAACCTACAAAATGTTTTGTATTTTTTGTTGAAACCACAAAAAGTATGTTCCCCCCAGCTAGCTTTGTGGGTTTTTCCACAGAGCTCTAATGAGGGGTAAGTATTTGAAAAAATTGTTACTGAAAATTGCATTTTGGAAGGTTAATTTCAGTTATATACTTTGCCTCTTTGTAATGCATTTACAGATGCCTAAACTCACATTTAAATGGATCTATAGTAAACACTTAAAATGACTCCATTAAAAACTATATTCCTGAAATAAAAAGCTATTTTTGTAAGAGTTCCCGGGTTTCTGAATGTATTGTTTTTAGTCAATCTACCAGCAATAAATATAATAGTTATATAAAAAGTTACATGGAACATTAAAACTATACCACTGGTAAGAGAGCTTGAAATAATTTATGGCAGATAAACAGCACTGGAGGCATTTTCTTTGGCAATTTGTAATAAACCAGGAACTTTGTGAGGACTTACAGAAGTCCCTTTTGATGTATAATACTTTACACTCTTTTCAATTGGTTTACAATAGACTAAGAAGGTCCCCTCCTCCAAGACTGAACTTTTCACTATGGGTTAGAGGGAAATTATTTCATAAACATCCTTCAACTTGTACTGTTCAGCAATGTATTTCATTCTTGTTAGTGAGAAACTACGAAGTATGGTTCCTGCAAAGTGAGATCTCTATCTATTTTAGGTTTCCTGCCATTGCTGTCTAAATGTTATGCAGTTAATAATAGTGTAACCACCATGATCTTACCCATCACAGGGCATTTAATCTGGAACCTCCAGAGATAAAAGAGTATGAGTGTCTACAGCTTGAGATAAAAGGACTAAGGTGCAGCTCAAAGGTATTTAGATGCCTCAGTTGGAGGTAGGTGTCTAAATACTTTGGAACACCTGGGCCTAAGCTCCTAGTTGGCAAGTGTAGCAGATGTATATCCTTTGTGAATCAGGCATAGACAGACAAGCATATACACTGATCAGTGGTTCACAATAGCAGATTATGCCTTAAATTTGAATAGTCCCATGAATTCCCTTGTGTGCCTCTTTCCCCCTGCTCCCCCTTCCTCATTATCCTTCATTTCTTTTCTTCTTGCTTTCTACGAACATTTCCCCTTCCATCTCAACACTCATTGGTTGGTCCTGGGAAGCTGCTATATTACTCTGAGAAACCCTCATCAAAGAAGAGCAAGTGGAGATCTGTGCACTGTATCTTTAAATCTGTAGCAGGAAGCCAGACAAGAGCGGGTGTAGGGGAAAGAAAAAGTTTTAGGAGAAGCTTTGCCATGAGGCTTTAGGGATAATATTATTTTCCATTATTCAGTGTTGTATGAAAATGACTCATCCAGTGATTAATTACATGTTCTCACATAAGAGTGGGTCTGGCATTTAGGCCTGAACGTGTCAGAGCTGGTTCCATCTGATCTCCTCTGGCAAGAAGTTCCACAGTTGGGGTCATAGAGTTTAAGACCAGAAGGGATCATTAGATTATTTAGTCTGACCTCCTGTATATCATAGGTCAACAACACCTCCCAGCACCTGAAAACTAAACCCAGCAATGGAAAAGAGACCACAAGGGGTCTGCCCTTGAGAAGCAGGGATGCACCTCAAAGGGATCCTGGCGACAATTGGTCGATAATTCCAATGAACTGGCAGGGAAGTAGACAGAGGTTGGAAACCCAGTCTGAGGCATAGCCACATGGCTTTCTCAGCACTGCAAACCCCAAGCATTTGTGGGTGCCATTGTTGCGTCCTTTTTTTGCTTTTGATTTGATGGGGAAAACATTTAAAAATGAATAGGTCCCAAAAAGAAAGATGTTTTCCAAAGCTTAGACTTCAAGCACTTAAATCTAATATACTTTGGGTGATCCTGTCTGTACACCTCCTTTAAATAAGGAAATCCAGAAGCAGCAGGTACACAGCAGAGGGTAATATTGTACCTAATGTTATAAATTCAATAAGGGAGCAATGCATTCTGGGGAATATAAAGGAGGCCTTCTTGGAGGATGGCTTCTCATTTCCTTAGAATGCTAGAAAAAGGAATAACAAAACTAACTTCCACCAGTGATGACAAAGGTGGGTGTGTGAGTGTAGACCAGATCAGTGTCTCTGAAGAGCTCACTGGATTTGAGAAGGCTTTGTATTGTGCAAGAGACACCTGTGACAGGTCCACACTAGATTACTAATGGAGCTGGTGCTAGACAAACAGTGGACAATTTCCCACAAATAATCTCACTGTAGGTGCAGCCAATTTTATCAAGTCATCAGAATCCCTTTGATATACAACTCTTAAATATAGAGCGAAACGAATACCCAGAAATCACCTACAGGACAGGCCCAAGAAGATAAATAACAGAACACCACTGGCTATCACAAACAGCCCCCAGCTAAAACCTCTCCAGCACATTATCAACGATCTACAACCTATCCTGGAAAACGATCCCTCACTCTCACAGACCTTGGGAGGCAGGCCAGTCCTTGCTTACAGACAGCCCCCAAACCTGAAGCAAATACTCACCAGCAACTACACACCACACCACAGAAACACTAACCCAGGAACCAATCCCTGTAGCAAACCCCTTTGCCTTCTCAGTCCTCATATCTACTCTAGCGACACCATCATAGGACACAACCACACCAGCCACACCATCAGGGGCTCATTCTCCTGCACATCTACTAATGTGATATATGCCATCATGTGCCAGCAATGTCCCTCTGCCATGTACATTGGCCAAACTGGACAGTCTCTACGTAAAAGGACAAATGGACACAAATCAGACATCAGGAATGGTAACATACAAAAGCCAGTAGGAGAACACTTCAATCTTCCTGCACATTCAATAACAGATTTAAAAATAGCCATTCTTCAACCAAAGAAACTTCAAAAACAGACTTCAAAGCGAAACTTCAGAGCTACAATTCATTTGCAAACTTAACACTATCAATTTGGGCTTGAATAGGGACTGGGAGTGGCTGGCTAACTACAAAAGCAGTTTTCCCTCTCTTGGTATTGACACCTCCTCATCAATTATTGGGAGTGGTCCACATCCACCCTGACTGAATTGGCCCTGTCAACACTGATTCTCCACTTGTGAGGTAACTCCCTTCTCTTCATGTGTCAATATATAATGCCTGCATCTGTAATTTTCACACCATGCAGCTGAAGAAGTGCTTTTTTACCCACGAAAGCTTATGCCCAAATAAATTTGTTAGTTTTTAAGGTGCCACCAGACTCCTTGTAGCTCTGAAATACAGTTGTTTAACCTGAAACAACCATGCTCTCACAGATACAAGTCATTGTTCATTTCCTCTAGTCAGAAAGGAAGTGTAAAATAAAAAAGCAGACAAGGTACTTAACTGGATTTTCACTTGGATCAAATTCCTTTTAATTGTGGTTCACTCATTTTCTTTGCTCTGGTGATCAGCTCATAATTCAAGCAATTGCTGTTTGAATGATTTTCCAACTTGTTTGTAACATCGTGTGCTGAATTTGTCCCTGGTGTAAATCCGCTGATGTCAGAGGACTGACACCAGGGATTAATTTGGTCCAATATGTACATTTTCTGCACAGCCTAATTATCTTCACATACCTGAAATTTCATGTAGCATTTCTACTCACTGCATGGATACTTGTTAATAAAAACTGAAGTGATGATCAAAGTAAGGAACCCCCTGCTGCTAAAAGCAACCAACAAGCTGCTTTTGATTCCATCAGCTTTTTATGCTTTGTTTTGTTTTAATTAGTGAGAAATTTTGTGAATCGTCTCTACCTCCCTTTCTCTTAACTGGAGCAACATCCTAGGAGTCCTGAAGGAAAAACATATTTTGCCTCATCAGAATCATAACACTGACATTAGTAACAGCTTTGCGTTAGTCATATAGCTCATAAAAACATCTCTTTTAGAAATAAATTAGGAACTTCATAGTGCATCCTGGCAGGTCAGCTCCCCTATTTTCATGGTACTTGCAGCTATGAGGGGACAGTGTCAATGGTGAGAAAAGGACAATGGTGCCAACAATGATTAAACCAGAACTGGGACTCTGAACATGATGGAACCATGGCCTAGCGGTCTGAAGTTACAGTTCCAGGTACTGGATCAGTGATTCCAACTTCCCCAGGAGTACATTGGAAGCTTATGAGGAAACGCAGGTTTGAGTGAAACCATGGCCTGGACAACTAATGAGGTAGGATCCGAACAGGTCATGCTGACTTATCATTCATTACCTTTGAAAGTTGAGCTGGTCAAAGATAGGGACTTGTTTTTCATGAAAAATGTGTCCCCCCGACCAAATCTCATGGCTGAGACTATGAACATCAAACACCAGAAAGTAAGTAAAAACAACCCAACATTTATTATTTTTGACATCTAATGACTTTGAAGCCAATCTCATGATTTTGGGCGACCTGACTCATGAGGGTTGAAAGATTGGGGTTGGCAATACTGCTTAAGTCTAACTTTGCCAGAATTCTTCATATTAACTGTCACTTAAAATCTTGATATTGTCCATGTGAAACTGCTTGGCAGTCATGCTTATTTATAATAGTTTTAGATTTAATACTTGTCAATAAATGGCCAGTAGGGACCATAAATACAGGTCCAATCCATTTACTCTTAATGGTTCCCTTCTTTTGCACCATTTCGAAGATGTGACTCTATGCCTTCCTGGATTTCATCTTGTTGAGCTAGAGAGTGATGCGAATTCCTTTGTACTGGATTAGAACTGAAATGCAGTTTTTCTCCTTTGATGCCTACTGACAAACAAACAAATAAATATGGGCTTTAGGCTTTTCCAGGTTTGAACACAGAACTGTAGCTCATTCTTGCTCTTAATAGAGCTGCCAACACTTTATTTGGGCAGGACAGTCCGGAGATTTTAAAACTGAGAATACGTAACTGTCATCCAAGGACTATTCACATCTGTTCTAATCTTTGCTCTGAGCACCATCCTTCTCCCACTGACTGCAAGCTGCCATTATCCTGTAAGCTTCACTCCCCCCACTCCCTGACAGTCCTTTGATCTGCCACTGGGTAGAGAGGGTAGAGGAGAGAGGTTTTGTGATTGCCCCCCAAACCTCCCCCCACACCAGTGCAGCCCTTTAGTGGTGCAACTCACAGGCCCTGTCTCCTCTCCCTGCTCTGCCAGCAGCAGATCAATGGGCTGCTGAGCTTCCGTTGACATCAGAAGGAGGTTGCTGGTGCTCCAGCCCAGCTCTCTCAGGATCAGGTTCTCAGTAACCAAAACCAGTGAGCTTCCTCCAGCACTGTGAGGCAAAGAGTTTATCCCACCTTCTCATGAGGCAGCAAGCGAGCTGCGGTGATCTTTTCTGCTTGGCTTGTGGGAGTGACCATCTCTGCCATAAATTTAAAGACGTTGCTAATCTTCACTCCAAATATGGGGTTTTTAAACAAAAATGCTGGCTTTTCTAAGAAGGAAATGTCCCATCCCTCTCTTAAATGTATCGCTCTACATGTAATCTGTCTCTCCTGCACACATTCCGAGGGGCCCCAAAGACATTCTACATCCGATTAAAATGAAAATGAGGATGATATTGAAATCTCATCTCCAGTATGATTGAGTTATAGACTCTTTAGCTTTTGGTAAGAATTCACAACAAGCTTATCAGAGGCATAGAGAGTGGCTTGTTTTATCTCAAACTCAACCCTTTCCTCCACCCCTAGAAGAATCTTAATACGTCATTTATCGTTTGCTTTGTTTCACAGAGGAAACTCATCATATTCAGTCCCAAATTGATCAGTTTTACAAAGAATTTTCCAGATAGATCTTTCGGGCTTCTGAAGCTGTACTGCATGTAGCACGGTGGGGTCCTGGTCCATGACTGGGAATTCTAGGTCCCAGCATAAGACAAATAATAAATAATAATACAGTATTGTTCATTTGCGTAAAGTCCAAACAGAAGACAAGAAAAAACGAATAGAGCAGAAAAACTTTAAAAATTAGATGGAATTCATTTCTTTAATGTCAATTACATTTTCTCTAACCTCACTGTCATGACTTATCATTTCTGAGGTAAATAATTTACAGCAAAAAAAGCAAGAGTCTAGCCAAATGGGTGGTGGGACCGATGAAAAGTTGGGTTTGAAATTAAGGGCAGCGCTCATAATGAAATACTTTCGAAGTAAGGGTATAAATACAGTGCAGTAATTAAATGCATTTTAGGAACAGCATATTTTGCTAACGATGAAATGAAACATTGTTCTTTCTTCAATCAATTTAAAATTTTTATAAAGGAAAATAGAACCATTTTTATGGCCACCCATCCTTGAATTCAGATGTTAGTTTACTCCTTGAAAAAAGAAAGAATTGTGCAGCGTAACATGTAACTCTTCTAAAATCCTTTGAAGAGCCCATTGCTATGAATGAGTTAATAAGGTAATTCTAGAAGCCCAAGTTTGTTTCCTTAGCTACATAACATTACACAAACATTTTGGTTGCAATTTTGTGGCAATGGTTTCACAGTTATTTGATTAAAATGCAGTGCCTTGCTGATTCAAGCCTGGAAGCGTCTGATATCAGTGAAAGCTCTTTAGAAGTGTTACAATTTAAAATTACAGCTTACCCTGTTTGTTGAGGTATTTTTAGTCTATTTATTGCAAGTATAAATTTAGTCCTATACATCACTCCTTTAATGCCACTCTCATGAGCTGGTCAGAAAGACACTTTAGCCAGCACCAAACAAAGGTCAACAAATGGGTGTCTTAAAAAAAAAAAAGCAGCATTAAGTGCTTTAGATAGCAAAATATCTTGTCAGCAAAGCCTGCATGTCTAACCTCTTTATTGCAGTGACCTACTTATAGAAAACACTCCCATTGAAAAGGGCTTTTTCTAAGATCTAACATTTCAAACAAAAACATATCTAAAATTAGGTGGAAAGTATTTGTGAGATCCATGAGCAGAGATAATCAAAAGAAAGAAAGGCAGGGAAATGGTGATGAATCACTATGTAACCAGGAAGAATGATGTAATGCATATTTCTATGAATGGGTATTCTCTGGTTTTATTATCAATATCATCATGAGTTATTTATTTCTGATTATTTGGTTTGGGGTGTCAGGAGATGTTTGTGCCTCCGAACCCCTGGAAACCAAAGTTTTCTGTATATATAAAAGGCATAGTAGCTACAGTGCAGGCAGCTACATTATGGCTCAGCTGTTGCCCTTAACTTTGTTCTAAACAGACCCTCTCTTCTCACCTACAGCTCTACTGCACATATTCATTTTCAGTGCTAACTTCGGTCTCTGGGCATTTCCTGAGCTAAGTTTGCTAGTTGTGTCAAACTGCAAGAAATTCTTCTAGGAGCATTGGAAGTGGGATGTTTTCAGTTTTCAATGTGTGTGAGCAGGGAGTGGGAAGGGTTGAATTCTTCCCCACTAATGCCTGCCCCCACATTCCAATCCTCCCTCTGGAATCCCTCCAACTCTTAGTCTCACACTTACACGTCTTCATGACTGCACAGACTCACCAGTTAGCCTGTCAGTGGAGTTTCCCCAAAATGGCAGCAGAGCTACTTCTCCCCAAACAGCTATGGAGGCACAGAACCCTACTGTTTTTCAGATTGAAGGTGGATTTCAGACTGGAAGGGGAGGTGTCCCGATGTAGTAGCAGTTATGAAGGTAGTTGAGAGGTCTGAGAAAGAGGGGGGTGGGTACTGGAGAGTGCATCTTGCCTGTGAGGTGAAGGCCAGGCACAGATGTGAGTTCAGCATCTGTAAGGGAAGAAGCTGGGGTTGGAAGCAGGAGGTACAATGAAAGTGCAGGGGTGGGCGTACAAAACAGACTTCCCGTAAGTTTCTAGTCTGCACAGCATGTGTATTTCTGGGAGTAAAGTCTTAAAACTTGTCTCTAACTTCAGGGTGGTTGTTCAGAGCTAGACTCTGAATCTGCGTAACACTTTTGTACTGGGCGTATTTTTATTATACTGGGTACTGTCTCACCTGGACCTGTAGGTCTAAAGGATCCTCCATGCTTGGATCTGCCTCATGCCATGCACAAAGGAAAGTGAGATTCAGTCACCACCTCTTTGGCCCTCTCATCCTAGGATCCTGGGAAGCATTCTGTGGGTCCAGGGTTCACTGAGGTAGAGGGTGGAAACATGGGCTGAGGTGCAGTCATGGCAGGCATGCTGTCCCTCTTCTAGTTGCACACATTTCCTGGAAAAGATCATGAAGCCTGATCCAATAAAAAGCTGATAAAAGATCTATTATTTCTTCTGCAGAGCTCTCTGCCCCTGAGGCCTCTGCACGTAGCTGTGGCAGTGAAGAATCACTGGTAGCAGAGCTCCAATGAAGCCACACGGTTAGGGAGGTGGGGCAGAATGATGTGGGGCCAATTAAGAGACAGAGTGGCTCTGTGAGAATCACGTTGGGCCCCCTTGGATTCCCTGGGGTTTCAGTAATTTCTTTATGCAGCAGCTTTCAATAAATAGGCAAGTCATCTGCCAAGTTGGGGCCTCATTCTGTACAGAATATTTCTTCTGGCTTCTTTGCAGTGGGAAAAAGTTCCTTTTTGCATCAGTGCATCAAGAGAGGAAGGGATGGTTGTGTGGTGAATGTAGATTCTATTCCAGCTGTGCCACAGACTCCCATGAGCCTGGGCAAGTGACATGATTTCTGGGTGCCTGGGTTCCTCCTCTGTGAAAATTGGGCTACAAGTGCTTCCCTTCATCACTGGGGCAGTATGAGGATATATTGATTAGCTTTTGCATAGTATGCAGGTGCTATGATGGTGAATACTGTACTATGAAAAGGGGGATCAAATTTGCAAATCTTCACCTCATCTTTGTAGACCTCAGGAAATTGAGATTTTTTTTTACTTTACTTGCACTTTAGTAGGCAGGGTAACAGTCTAGAAAAATATTCTCTGCCCCAAGCTGCAGTGCATAAGTTTCTGTATAGTCTATTCTGCATTTGTTCAGTGTGTAGAATACATATTGATGTCAAAGGGATGATCTGCAGAACAAATGTGGCAATAGAGAACAGCACTGGGGCTTGGAGACAAGGATATTCCTTGTACTGGGACGATAAAAATAAAAGGAATGTTACATTCTTGTTTACAGATAGAAAAAGCAGCAAGATCAAAATGGTTTGCCTGTTGATTATTATCTCACCATTAAAAAAAAACAACCCAACAACAAATCCAAATTCTAACGAAAGTCATATCAGCTAAAAATATTGGGTAAAACATTACAGGGGCCAATAAGGTAATTATTTTAAACCCATGTACAGGACATGGAATTTCGACAGCATTTTACAATATTATATTCTATAAACATTCCACATACAATTCACAATATTTATATTCTGTAATGGACTGGCCTATCTAACCATCTTTCACATTATGGGGCAGAAAAAAACCAAACTAAACCAAACCTAACCTGTCAGGTTCTCAGAGCATGCATAGTTTTGTCTGACTTTTATATTATTGACGTTAAGTACATTTTACTGTATTCTAGTCCCCTTACAACTTTTTTGCGGTTTTTAGTGAACTTTTCCGAAAGAAATAATAAATATTCCGTCTTTATCCTGTACCATATAGATTCACAAATCCACAGGAGCTATCTTGTTTAGTAAGGGAAGAAACAAAATTTGTTAGCTCTTTTGCAGATTTTAATTCATATTAGGCTAACACCAGCTTTTTTTTTAAAGCAGTATCTTAGAAACTATACAGTAGTTCATGTCCTGCTCCTCTGGGGAGAGCGTCATTTATTATTTAAAACATGGATAAACTATAGACAGATGACATAATGATTAGCGTCAACTGTATCACCTACCCCACAGCAAGGACTGCACCTGGAAAGTGTTTATTACAGCCAGAAAGACAGTGCCTCCTTAAGATATTCTTGGGCTGGAACTCATGTAATGACTAATAGAATGTTACTTTACTCAAATCTACCCTGTCCCTAATCAATCTGTTATTCCTGTTGCTACAAAGGGCAATACAATTTGCCAGGATGTTTTTATACAGATATAATACATTTACATGATTGACCCTCTATTGCTGCTGGAAATGTCAGCCATTATGGCATTAAAATGTACTGAAGGAGTGTATTTTTGGACAAGATCTTTGCAATGGGAATTCCAGGTGAGCCATCTAGAGGCAATAGTGGGATCTTCTTAAACATAATAATCTGTAGTGTAATAAATTCATCTCAAATAAATAACTTTTAAAACTCTTAACATTATATGTACCAATAGCTGAGAGATTCCCATCTGTTAAATTCAGAAACCTCTTAAATGCTTTAATTTCCTGTGCACCAAGGCTTTGCATTTAACATTTTCCTCTGCTTTTTTCACATGATTTGCAACAGTGATTTAGATTGTTTTTTTGCTGATGCAGTGTCAAAGCGAACCTATATTACTCATAATAAATACTACACTAGTTAAAGCAGGTAATTGGGAGTCAAAAGGATTCTGTTCCCAGGTCTACCACTGACTTGTGTAACCTTTGGCATGTCTCAACATCTGAGTCAGTTTCCCTATCTGCAAAATGGGATTCCTAATATCTTCTTACATTTGTACAATGCCTTGAAAGCTTTGGATGAAATGAGCTAAGGTCAAAGTATTAGTACTATATATATATATATATATATATATATATATATATATATATACATACATACACACACACACACACACACTAAATTCTAAAGGCTAAATTCTGCTTTGACTTCCATCCTGCACAACCCTACCAAAACTGAGGATGCACTGAGGTATATAAATCAGGACAGAAGGGTGAGCCATGAATGCACTTTCACTCTGCAGTCAGTGGAAACAATATCAGTACATGCCTTATAAAAGAGCATGAGAGTACCACTCCAAAATGTTAGTACAGCTTAAAGCACAGATGCTGCAGGATATTGGGCAACTGCTGTAGAAAGCTGAAGAATTATAGGAGATATTGGTAAAAGGCACTATTTTTACCATTATTAATATAAATATCAACAGTTCCTGCTAAGTCACTTTTAAAAACATTTCTACTCACAGAAATCATAACTGTTTTTCTATTCCACATGAATAAAAGCAGCTAATAAAAAATTCCATTCCCAAGAAACTTTCTAAAATCATGCACCTAAAGGTAGGTCCCTCAATTCATGTTTAGGCCCTGATCCTGCAATTGATTGCATGTGGTCAGAGCCCCATTGACTACAGTGGGGCTAATCAAGGGTGCAGCCTGCTTAAAAGTCATGAATTGTAGGATCAATGCCTTAAATGGTCACTTAGGTTGCTTAATTAGATATTTAGGGGCCCAAGGCCTATTAATAGTTGGAAATAGCAATATAGCAATCGCTAGCTTGCAATCAGTGTAGCTGCATCAGCACTAACTCCTGAGTGTAGAGAAACTGATTAGCTCACATATGTTAGGCAGTGTTAACAAGAAGGGCCCAGTTTTTCACATCAAGACTATGGTGGGTAGGACTGTGAGGAAGTGCAGTGGAAGGGGAAACTGCTTGGCCGTATTCTTTCTGTTCCCCAAATTCACGCTTGGGGAAAGCACTCTGTTCCTGCTCCAAAAAGTACATGGCGAATGGAGCCAAAGTAAGGACTCCCATTAGGAGCTGGAATGGATCACAGGGCTGCTTCTCTTTGCCTTCCGGCCTGGTAACGTGGGCTGCTCACATCACTTGGTGGAATGGCTACTGTGTGAGGAAAGTGAGTCATGGGAGCACTACCACAGCAGTAGAGCTTGAAGGCTGAGCAAACAGAGGATTTCTCACACTCCCCTTACTTTAGTCCATGAATGAGATATTGGTCTATGCTGTACAATGATGGTTAACCAATTCAGGATGTCCATGGTACCCAGCATTGTGCTGGATTCTCTCCCTCTTCCCTCAACTTCTGGTGATCTGGTTTTTCATTAGGGTTCCTATAGGATGATAAAGCAGACCTCTCCTCACTCTACTGGCTAATGGGAGTGCTTCTTGGGTCAGGTGATTTGACCCTGACATCTGTTCTTCTCCCTATCTCTACAGCTTTGGTGAGCTGCTGACAACATTTCCTACAGCTCACAATCTGTTCCAGCTGAACTCCTTTATCTTTAGTTGAAGTGACCAATCCAACTCCGGTTCCCATTTACTTTGGACAGCTGTGGTCTCCTGTGGCTTCTCTCTCAGATATCATATGTGCCTCATAGTATATTTGAAAATTGTCGACCCTGCCCCTCTCTTTCAAGAATTACAAAATACTTTTGTTAACTGGGCAGTGCCAACAATTGTTTACATGTAGTTTGTGGTGCCTGGGATCATACCAATAGTACCAAAGAGCATGCATGATAATTCCCTAAAGACCCAAGTGGGATAAGCATTATGAATCTATCACAGACACTTATTCAGACAGAATAACTAAATTCTGTTCTACAGCTGTTTCCTAGGTAACTAAACCAGTACCACAGAAACAGATAGTACACAGTGGAAAGAAGCTAAATAACAAACTGCAGCATTCGCTCAACTTGCCTCAAAACTTTTGATTTTTTGTAACTGTAAATACAATAACAAAAATGGTGCACTAATGAACTGTGCGAGAATAAACTCTGCAGTAGCTCTCATATACACAAAACGTAATGGTGAAAACCATGTGATAAGCTACATTTATCACGCATCATTAGCAACTTCACCTGCATTCTGACCACTAACCCTGGATTGCTGCTAGTGTTACAGACCTCTGCAAAGCTTCAAAAAGCAGCCACCAAAAACTGCCAGTCAGGTAAGTGCTTCCTTCTTTATTTTCAAATGGGGAATTTCTTTGCCCAAAATTAAATCAGGCTGATGTGTAGGGCGGGCAATCAGTGACAAGTGTAAAAGTCTGAGATCTTCAGGCTACAAATGGTGCTTTTTACCTTAGAAAGACCAGAATCCCTTTTCTTCAATAGCTAAAAGCACTTCAGCTCTATGGAGATGACAAATATCAGACCTCAAAATTGTAACATTATTAACCCTATGAATGCTATTCTAGGTAATGATTAGGGCTTTATACATTTCCATTGGCTATAATTTTTCGCTCTCTGAAGTCTTTGACTCATGGTACTGAGGCACCTTGTTTTGGAGGAGGGAGGTTTATGAAAAATAAACTCTAAAAACATTCCTGAAACAGTTTTTATAATAGTGTGCCATATACAAAATACCTGACGGTGATAAGGAGTAGTAAAATGGCACCTATGTTGAATAACCTGAGACTTGGTTTATGGCTTTTCCACCTCTGTCTTGTAGACTCTCCCAACTGTATATCAGTGACACTTTTAGATCACATCATCATATATTCTATGTGTGTTTGTGTTTACATGCACACATACATAGAAAATACATATCTGCAGTACATCCTTTTATGGCTCCATCACGATCCACTATCTGAGCACCTCACAAACATTAATGGACTTATTCTCGCAACACCCAAGTGAGGCAGGAAAACATTATTACTGGCATTTTATAAAGGGGGAACTGAGGCAGAGAGAGACTGAGCCCCACCACCATTGCCCAAAACCTGACCGCCTCATTCAAAATGAATAAAAATTTATCCCAAGGTGATCAGGAAACCTGTAGCATAACTGGGAATTGAAGTCAGATCTCCTGAATCCCAGTCCAGTACCTTACTGTCTATCCTATAAAATAGAGCTGGGTGAAATTTTTTGGATGAATAGTTTGTCAATTAAAAAAAAACAATTTTCCGGGCTACATTCTTAGTGGGACTTAAATGAACTCATAAAACAGCCAGAGGAGGTAGTGCCCCCCCGGTATAATCTTCAGCCCAGTGAGGAGCACACTCATCTAGGACATGTGAGATGCAGCTTCAAATTCTTGCTCTGAAACAGGCATTTGAATCTAGGTCTTCCTCCCTCCCAGGTGAAGGCCCTACCACCAGCCTATATGGTATTTTGGAGTGGGGAGGAGGGCTCTCTCTCAGTTTCTCCTATTGAAGCTGTGCCACGGTGTATAAAATACTTGACTAGTCATTGAGCCAGAAAAAGAAAACAACTCCATAGCTTGGACGTTAGAGCAATCACCTGGGTAGTGAGAGACCTGAGTTCAAGTAGCTGATCCAGTGATTATTTAATGTATATACACAAAGTGGAATGGCTTTGAATAGGACAGACCCACCCCAGAATAGCCTATAGCTGGTGGCTAGGAAATTCACCTTGTAAGGGAAGACCTAGCTTTAAATCCTTGCTCAGAAGAGGGGTTCAAACCTGGGTCTCCTACATTCTAGGTGAACGCTGTGGGTTATAAAAAGGCTGCTGCCTCGTCCTCTGGCTGTTTTATTAATCTAAGTGGCTGGAACAAAGTGTTTTATTTGACCCAAAAGGGAGTTTTTCAATTTGCTGAAAATTCTGTAAAAGGTTGGATTTGGTTCAACCGGAATCATTTTTTTTTTTTTAAGAACTATCAGCAAACAAACAAACAAACCTACCTGTTACTCACCATGTGTATTTATATACAAAATGGGATAATACTCATCTTATGAATAGATGTAAATACATAGCCATACTGTCAGCCAAACCTCAATGTCCTTTTTTGTGGGTGCAAATCATATTTGCACCCACATTTAATGAATTGCAGCTGCAATACCTGGCTTGTGGGTGCAGATTAGGGACCAGATAGTCTCTTCCCATGGTAAAACCTGCAGGAGAGGACTTTATACTGGGAAATCTCCTCAAGAATTCCTTGCAGAGATGCCATCTCATTCAGCAGTCCCACTCTCCCTCCCCACAGATAACAGCCACAGGCTGCATTCACACTTGGGAGTATTTTCTATGGGGACGGATTGTGGGGTATGTACATTCCCTTATTCTTTCTCTGGCCAATGTCCTGGCCATCCCCTTCCCTCATTTGACCTGTCTCAACTCCATCTCCCATCATAGGTGCATTTGACCACATGGAAAGCCCTCAGCAGAGTCCAAGGACCAGGCACCAGAGTTCACCTGCATAATACCCCCTTCCTGTGCACATCTTGAGTGAGGGTGATGCCCTGGCCAGGCATTTTGATGTCTAACTACTATTATTTACAGTAACTGTTGGGCAGCAAAATGCAGGCACATATATTCAGGTGCAAAATTGCACCTGCAAAAACCAGACAGACAGACAACAGTTGTGAAACTCTACCCTACTATGCTGATAGGTAAAGATAAGGTTATTTGGCCTCACACAGTGAAAAAGCCTGTTATACTTGCTGTAAGGACCTATTTGCATTTAACTAAGGAAATGAGCGAAAATAAATAGATTACACTTGGTGTTACTCTCCTTTACTCTATGCAAAGAGTAAATTGTAAGTAATCACCTGGTAAGTGATGTTTATTTTTGACATTATGGTAATTGCTTCCCCATTTATTTCATGCTAGTTGAAAAAAAAAACAACTTTTTTTTTAATTGTACAGCGCTATGGAACAGCATTTCTGCTTTATGCACTTAGCACCTTTTTTATGCCTAAAGAATCACTTTGCTTGTGTTACTCTGATGACAAAAGCCCAATAAATGAATATTTAACCACAGTGTACTGTTTTGTATAAATTGAACATGAGAACTTAGCTGAACTAGCCATCAAATTCCAAGTAAACTTTAATCAAACCTTCTGGAGAATCAAGAAGTTTGGTAAACTTGTTTTAAAAATAAAAATGCATGCATCTTCCATCATGTGGGTCAAGACATTAAATTTTGACATCCACATAGCAAATGCAGTAAAGCCAGTAAAGCACACAAACAATAATACTTTGTAATAATATACAAAAATGACCATTTTTGTTATGCTCTGCGGTTCTCTCTCACATCCATTAGCCAGCTTGCTCCAATAGCCAGCCAACATTGAAAAATAATGCAAACTGTGCATAAGCATGCATAAGTGAAGGGAAGGGAATTTTAGAGATGGATACCAAAGAAACCCAATTGTTATGGAAAAGGCCATAAGATCTTAAATATCCATGGAAAATAGAGAGACTTTCTGTTTTGACAGATGAATTACGTGCAGCTTATAGGAGAGGAATTACAATATTTCCCTACCCACCAAAACACTAGAATCAGCAGACAAAACTTCTGGAGTTGTACAGCCAAACTTTGAACTTACACCCATTAAAGATAATAGGAGTGAAAGTCAGTGCAAAATTGGTCCCATGTGGTCTGTCCAGTGATATGCAGAGATTTCTTTTGCAGTGGTTTAACTTCCATTCCATTGATTTATGCAGTGGTGTAACTTCAGCTTTACATTGATGTAAATGGGATCACAATTAGGTCACACATAATTACAGTTCCTGAGTTGCAGAATGTGCTCCTATTCTGAAAATGGCTCTAAATATGAAGACCTGGGGTTTCATGTTTGTGTGTTTGCCCTCCATATCAAATTGCTCTGTTTACTGGAATATTTGCCCCCCCTTAACTGCCCATCCTTCAAACTCTATATACGCTCTGAAAGTCATCACCAGCAGTAACCCTGGATAAAGTTAACTATATTATACTTATGGTTAAGGTGCAGCAGAGATGTACAATTCAGTGCATTTTAAGGAAGAGATTCCGCCTCTGAAAGTCCTTTGGGCAATGGACATATGCAGAAAAAAATAAAAAAGCAGCTCCCACTGCCGTTAGTTGACTCAGCAGTGATAACTTGATTAAAAAATAATAAAGCTATTTGTTGCTGAAGTCAGGTCATATGCCTTGGCATACATACATGGACCAGATCTGTCAAGAAAGAACACTCCAATTTTCCATAGTCACATGTCTGAATATGCTCACACTTAATGTTTGATCAACTGCTAGACGTAAGAATGGACTCACAGGATCTCTTCGGTTATAAGTCATAACCTTTCTTGTTATAATCCTGCGCTATCTGCAGGGCATGCCAATACATCAGGTTGTAAAATCTGCACATCTACTCTAGTGGTCTAGTGTTATTTATATTTCAATCAGTCAGGGACAGTACAAAATGCCTTGCAGCTAGGGAAACCCTTATGAACATGGGAATGTCAGTGTTTTTGCAACTGATTCAGTTCAGTGTAATGCTGTGTGGTAATAATGAAACATTTGAGGAACTTGTCAGGGTTCAACAATACAAAAAAAAGTGCACTGTTTCCTCCTTGTGGAGGATTGGTGAAGTACTATACTAGATTGCTGGCATCATCGTTGTTCTGAAGTGTACAGGAATGCTGAAATTACTGAGGCATGTTACAAAATCTGAGATTTTCTGACACACAAGATTGCTATTTCTTATCAAAATTAATTTATGTTTCTGAAAAAATATGATGGATGCAGCGTAAGAGATCTATATAAATTAGCTGTGATGTTACACTCACCTTATTGCTTTAAAGTTGAACACGTCTGCTTGCTGGCAAAAAATACGTGTCTAATTCCACAGCAATAAATCACAAGACTAAATGGCATCAGTGTGAAAATTCTGAAGGGAACAATGACAAAGGGTAACTGAGCCACTATGGGGTCAGATCCTCAGCAGACTTCAAAGGAGCCAATATTTACACCAGCTGTTGATCCAGCCCATTTAACTTATCAGTAAACACCAGTGCTATTAAAGGCCTGCAGCATGAGCTACACTATAGCTATGGTTTAGAAAGGAACCAAAGCCAGGATCCTGGAAAGACTTACACACATACTTAACAATACATACTGAATAATCTCATTGAAGCCAATAGGACTGCTCACAGGATCTAAAGTTAAGTATGTTTGTAAGTCACTGCAGCATCAGAGTGTGAGGTCTCACTTGGTGTAACAGACTACTTAGCCTATCAGGATATTTAGAGGTAGTCTATTTATACTAATCATTAATAAAATTTTCACTTCTACAGCACCTCCCACATGCAGATCTCAAAGCACTTGACAAGTTTTTGAGGAAATTAACCTTACAAGCACCCCTGTGAGGTAGATGAGAACTGTACCCATTTTATTGAAAGGCAAACTGCAGCACAGCTATGTCAACAACACTGAGGCAAAGGAAGAAGAGATTTGCCCAAGGCCCCAGAGGGTACGCCTATACTGCAATTAAACACCCACAGCTGGCTCAGGCTGAGGGGCTGTTAAACTGTGATGTAGATTTTTGGGCTTGGGCTGGAGCCTGAGTTCAGGGACCCCCACAATGGGGGAGAGTCCTAGAGGGCAGACTCTAGCCTGAGCCCGAACACCTACCGCAATTTTACAGCCTCATAACCCTGCGAGCTCTGCAAGCACGAGTCAGTTGACATGGGCCAGCGGCGAGTGTTTAATTGCAGTGTACACATATACCCACAGAGTTAGGAATAGAAACCCAACCTCCCAACTTCCACTACTGCACTTTCATGCCAAGAAAGCTCCCTGATGATTATAACATGATCTTTTAAATTTACATGGCACTTTTCATCCTGATGGATGCCAAAATTCCTTACAGATGACAAGGAATACACACTGTTAGGTACAGGAATTTTCTCATTACCAGTGAAATGAAGCGTCCTCTCAAGTGCCTGCATAGCACCTGTTTAAACACACATTAACATTCCCTGACAGGCCAGACCAGCAGGTGAAGGATACCATAGCCGATTGAAATTGCTGGGCTGAGGAGATGAGATTTAGGGAGGTAGAATGCAGTTATCAGTGCTGCTGCGTGAAGAGTTCACAGGGAACCTCACACCCCGTTTAAGATTAGCTACATTTATAATTATGCAGTGGGAAGTGCGCACAATGGTGAAAGACTCTGTATTCTGAGGGAGCTTCCTTTCCTCCATCCTTGCCCTCCGCTGACCACACTCCCTGCCTGGCCTGCTCCTTCCAGACAGCAAGTTCCAGGACACTTGTAATTACTGCTGATGACTTGGTGGAGGCAACGGCTCTCTTGCCTCTTTCAACTGCTGCCTGGTTGATCCCAGTTCAGGATTCTTAATGGTGTTACTCCCCATCTTATTTCTGGAGGCCAATGCCAACTAAATCCACCGTCATCCCAAATCCCAGGGACAGGGCATTGTGAGAAAGAAATCCTTCCTCTCCAACTATGGAAGGCTCTGTACTAAACCCAGCGGCATGTATTGCCATATAAGGGTCTATGCAATACCTCATATAAGGAATTACAAGGCAGCTTTCCTGCCTCTTCATCACTTCTATGCAGCTGACAGGCTTGTGTGCTTTCTGCATCTATGTTGCATGGTGATTTGTTTCAAGCATTGTCATTCTTCAACTAGCTCCTGGACTAACAGATTCTTCAAATAAAATTCTGAGAAATCATTGCAAGTATAAAATCAGAAGCAAATAGTTTAGCTTTACTGCATGTGCACACACTGTACCGTGGATTCACTTACTTGAGTAGTGCAGAATGTATATATTTTGAAGGGGAAAAAGCCCCAAGTAATTAACCACAAATACTGTAATTATCAGTGTTTTTCCCCTAGACACTTAAGAAATCACTTCAATGGGTGCTTTGTTATGGAAACCATTTAATATGAAACACGTCAGGTTAGAAATGTTAATAGCAGACGAGCTTCTGTGAATACACATGGTCTCCTAGCGATGGATCAATGAAAGTGATGTAATAGGCAGCCATCAGCTGGATACTTTTTTAGCTACTTCTTACAGAATCTGGAAAAAAAAAAGTCAGTTTTTCATTTTTTCATATAAAATTAAGTGTAAAAATAGAAGCATGTTTTCCTTGGGTTTAGTCAACATGATGTTTTCTAACTACAGTGACAGACTGCCTGAGCCACTAGCATGATTCAACTGTCAGCATCGCATGCTCACATTTTCATCTCTTGGGGTTGTCGTGCAGGGGTTGTCCCCCCTAGCTCCCTAAAAAAGTTTCACTTTGAGTATCAGGGTTTGACTCTAAACACTCAAAGCACAACAGCTTAAAGCACCAAGTTTTACCCCAAATTGGCTCAGCTTCATTGAAAGATTAGCAAAGCAATTAGGGAACCTGGGTGGAATTTCAAGGGTGCGATGAAACCAGTGAGGTTTGGATGTTTCAAGCTCATTGTCAACATTTTGTACATCTCCAGTCTTCACTGGCTTGTGAGAATTCCTTACAGGGAGTTCCATTTGAAGCACAGACAGCGTCAGTGTGCGAAGGTGAACAGGCCCTTCAAGGAACACTTGAGAACTTTTATTGCCTGTCTGCGTGGGAGGTTTGCACTCTTGATGAGCCTGAATGGACATAAGCAGGCTTGCAAAGAAGATACTTAAATATAAATAAGCCTCAGAGCCAGATGAAAACATACAGAATGATAACAGGAAAGATGGGAATACTCATGCTGCATGTCTGAAGACAGCAGCTGTGGTGTCTTGTTGTTCTCTTCCCAAAGTGTCAAACTGAGTAAACAAAAGAAAAGGGATACTTGATGGTGGCCTCAAAATGTTAAATCCCTAATACCTGGCATAAGAGGCAAATGCTTTCTGTCTGCATTCCACATGGATTATCTTCCAAGGGATAAATCCCGTACTTTTGCTGTGCCCAAATAGATGAGCTTGCCACAGGGATTCTCTGTGGGAGGAGGAAAGCTACCCACTCCATGCCATGGAGCCATTCCGTGGCTGTTATTACAGCCTAAAACTTCCCACATCTCCGTCACCATTTGGAGGTAGGGGTAGAGAAAATGCATGGGAACCAATGCAATCATGTATCCACACGCCTCACCTCGGGGGCTCCCAGTCACTCCTGTACACTGGGGTGGAAGGAGCACCCAGGGAACTCTGCACCATGGCCCATATGAATTATGGAGCCCTTTGACAGCCTCCAGAATTTCTGTCTTCGACTGCTTAGTACAGTGGTTTTCTACCTTTTTCATTAAACATTTTTGAATACAGATGTAGACCACTTTGGAAATCTTAGACATAGTCTGTGGATCCCTAGAGGTCCATAGACCAGAGGTTGAAAACCACTGGCTTAGTAGAATCATACTAACTCTTCTGCAACCCAAGTTCTCTGTACCCACAGACTTGGGCTTAGCTTTGCCCCTTACATTATATAGTAATAATAGCAATCATTTCATTGCTGCATTGTAATTATAAGGCCGATAAGGGAACAGCACAAGCAGATTAAATACAAAAAGAGTACTTCAGAAGGCTTTAGGAAATAGATAACATAAAACCAAATAAATTATTAAAACACCACCTACCTATCTCTAAAAAACTCTATAAATCTTCACTTTTGGAAATACGACAATATCTATTTGTATTTAGAAGAAATAATTTAGTGTAATATGTTGAAAACAAAAATATATGACTGGAAAACACAGGGGCTCCAATTTATAGGTCTACATGACCCACTTGAAATGGGAACACAAACACAGTTCTCACATGCTGCTAATAAAATTTCTTCAGCTGCAAGGGCTCAGTCATTTGTCGTGCTTCTCTATCACTGGACCCTGGACACTGTACTCCAGTTGCTGATTTTGCAATAAAAAGGCAAACAAAATTGTTAATTGACCCCCACCCCTTCCTCTTCTGATGGTAACTGTAGTCATTTTTCCACCTCCAGCAATGACATTACCTGCCAACACAACCACAGATGGCCTGAAAAAGAATGGGTTTTTATGACTTTGCTTTAGAGAACCTACTTGGAATTTGACCAGCAGTGGCAAAATACAAATTAGGAAGCATATTTTAATGATTTGAGGATTTGTTTCCTTAGTCCCTGGTCATTATGTTGCTAGTATGAAGGTAACATTTTACAGAGCAGCACATGGAAGAGGTCTTATTCTTTTCCTTGATGATATATGGTAGCAAAAGAGAACTCCAGTTTGCAACTAACTCATTCCCTGTATATAGTTTGTTTTCTTGCTGCAGGAGCCTGTTAATGTTTTTGTCACTTCTCTGTGTTTTTAGATATGCACCTCAAGAAGCGGAATGCATGAGACTAGGAAGAGCTGAGATTTATCCCAAAGCCTTAAATTCCAGGTCCTTCAAAAACAGCAGCTGTGGTGGAAATTCTGCTGAAATTATTAAGATACATACACAGTCTGAATTTTTCAGTAGATTCACAGTTCTTTCAATGGCAGATGCCAGAAAATAAAAAAGGAAGCTTTACCCAGCCACAGCTTAATATATATGATAAATATCTCTACTACGCCAATCTTGTTTTCTGATTCAGAAATATTTAAGGCCTTGTATTGTAATTTAGGGCCTAACCTTGAAAACCATAACTCATACACAGTTTTAGTGACATGAATGGAGCTATTCCTAGGAGTGAGGGGTGGAAAGATTAGGTCCTTTCTTCTGTAGTTTACTCAGTCGGGAGGGAACATAATGGGAATTTTGTTTTGAACATTGCAGTACTGCAGAAGCACCTACACATTATAAGACTCTTGCAAGTAGCAATTTTGAGAGGTTCCTTCCCTTCCATGCTCCCCATGTGTACTAACCATATTTAATTAGTTCAGTAACAAATCATTCTCCCTCACTCTCCATCTGGGATAAAGAGGCCAAGCAGTTTACTGTATTCAGTGCTGGAAAAAATTGTTTTGGGGAAAACTCTTCTGTGTTTCTGAAGCAGTCTACAAGACACACTCCAAAATGTGTGCAGTCTGTTACTAGCTAATCTGTTAGGGAATCTGACATTTAACCTTTTAAAAATAACCAAGGGCCAAGGGGAGGAGCACCATAGCTACAAATCAAAGGGCTCATTGGGGGTTGTGAAACACTTGTCCTAGATTTTACTTACCGTATACAAGGTTGCTGTGATAGACAATTGCTTTTTATGGAAGCTACATCGACAGTGGCTGATCCTGCTTGCATTAAAATCAATTGATAATTTATACTAGGCCACGTTTTGGGGTTATTATTTCTGTAATACCACAAAATGAGCCAGGAGTTTAGTATTACTATTTGAAGTCAATGGGAGTTTGCCTGAGTAAAGACATTGGGATTTAGCCCATTTACTGTAATTAATACAGGATCAGTGCCAGTATTTGTATCAACGTGGCAGAGAAATGTACTAAAGTTCAAATTACTGCAATGAAATGGCCTGCAGAGCTGTGTTGGACTTTACATGAATGAGTCATGGCCCTGAACCAAAACCTTGGACTCTGGTCTGTCTGAAATTCAGAGAGATCTCAACTCTCAGTTCTATCTTATGCTTCTAGCCACAAGACTCAATCTAACATAAGATAACAGATCAGATTTACAATCTTTTTATATGAATACTTCATTACAGTAATTCTGGAGCAAATAGAAAGAAAATGTCCCCATTATTCCCTTTTTATTCCTCTCTTATTTTTCCTGTCCTTTCCTTCCCTCTTGGATTGGCTGAGTGTGAAGGGAGAAGGGGAATATGATGGATCCACACAGATGTCTTCAGCTGTAAAGAGAAGCCCACATAGCGTGTATCCTGGGGTATTATTGATTAGGAAATATTGTTTCTTCTGTTACTGTTATTTTCTATGCTATATTTTATTTTGATTCTTATTTTAAGTCCAAATTCAGGAACACTTGGCTCTTGATGGTTGAAAGGCTTTCCCTGAATAGGCCTGCCAAGTTGAAAGTCAATGCAAAGGATAAAGACAATACTGTTATTTTTGTACAGTCGCTCCCAGCTATATTCTTGTTGACAGGCATCAATGAACTCTTAAGAGTATAACTGTCTAATTCCACTAATGTCATTATTATTCTAACAGAACAATGGAAAAAGCAAAAGACTGAAAACTGATTTCAGGTAAGAAATTAATTAAGCATTGAACTAAGGTAATGATAATAAATATCTTACATACATATTGTTAATACTAAAACCACGTACCTGTCCCAAGTCAGTGTAAAAATATACATCCAAATCTAAATTCCATTCAGGCCAATGGCAAAACTCATCTTAGACTTCACTGGGACTGGAATTTGGTTTATAGTGATGGTTATAAAGACATAGATATTTTTTCCAACCTTCTACATGTGACAGTTGAGGTTAAAATAGTTTGTGCAGGTTAAAAAAAAAGCAAAGCAAAGGCACAGAGCATAACATAACCACAAGTGGATGAGAGCAGAGTTACCTGTGAAACCCAGACACGGACCAATGCAAACTCCTGTTTTGCCAGTATAGAGGCTGATCTTACCTATAGTAGAAACAGTTATTAAACTAAACTATTAATCTGAACCCTCCTGACAAAATCTGACCCAGAACCATACTATCACTAGTATTGGTTTTTAAAAGAGTAAACCTTGACAAATGACATTTTGCAAAAATTAAAACTACCCTCATATTTGTCAATCTCCGATTCTTGGGAGATCATACACATACTGCCACAAATTCTCATCTTGTTTAGACTTTAGAGCTGCTGTGATGTAATCAAGATGACAATTAGGTTCTTAAATATCTATTTACATGGGTAAAATTTTAGCTGCAATCCCACTAAAAAGATAAACATATTCACAAGACCAGTTTTGTTCTCTGGGTAATTGAAAGTGTAAATTTGAAGTAGCTTTTGTACTGGGAATTTATTAGAGTTTATTTGGTTAACTATTCCTTTTCCTTGTCTTAATAAATACAATACTCATTGGGCTAAATTCATACTGAGTGTGAACACTTAATTCAATGTGTTTATGACAACAAGGTTTCCAGGATTCAATCCATGGGTTTTTAAAATAGAGGAAAACAACATGTGTATGAGACCTACATGAATTACTGCTACCCCGCAGCAAGAGTGGCTGTCAATTTTTTTTTGACTATGCATATTTCACATCTGAAAAGCCTATTTTTAGAAAGACTGCCTCCTTTTGGAATTGTTTACAGAAACATAATTATAAGGTGTCCATTTAAATTCAGAGATAATAATGGGTCACTACAAAGCATACTTTACACTGGAAAATTACACTTCACATGTTTTTTCTGAATAAAGCAGATGAGATTGTGCAGCAAATGAATAATTTATTGTGAATTGTGCCCCTGATGATACTGCTTTCAGTGTAATTTCTTTGTGTCTAAATTTCTGGCTTTTTTAAAGAAATAGGGTCCACTATAGATCTAGGAGAACTGCACTCTCAGAACAGTACTTCCTTACTATACACAATCCACTAATTATGAATGAGTGATAGCTTAGTGCAGTTTAAAGTTTGAAAATCTTTAGTACCATTAAATAATTTTACAGTCATTTTTCAGTTCTCACCAATAACAGACTTACTCCTTTAGGGGCATTATCATTGCTGATGGAGTCTTTCCATTAGCTTCTATGACAGGGTCAGGCCGGATGGCTATAGGAGAGTAATAGAAGGCAGATATATTAGCCCCAGGTTAAGTAGGTCCCTTTTCCCTGGGTAAGGTAACAGGGAAGGTTTTTTTTTTTTCTCTTTTTTTTTTGAAACAGAAAAGAATTTTATTGTGACAGTTACAAGAGTTACCAAAGAAACAAATCAAAGTATGCAACAAAACAACGCAAACAGAAGGTATAACACAGCAGCTTTCAGGAGGGAGAAGTGTTCAGGCTAGCCTGGGCCCAGAGCGGGGGGGCTTCTTCGACACTCGTGGTCTTCCACCCTCCTGAGTTACCTGGTGGCCTAGAGCGGGGGGGCTTCCTCGACACTTGTGGTCTTCCACCCCCGCAAGTTACCTAGTGCCGCGCCCAGTGTCACCGATCATCCCTCTCCTGAGAGTGCCCGGCAAGATGGGCACGGCTGCGGGGTGGGCAGTTTGGGGGTGGGAGGGTAGACACCCACGTATTATAGGACTCGTCCTAGATTACAGTAACGATGGTATCCACAGCGGCAACGGCTGGGGCTGGTGTCTCTCGCTCTTCCCTCAATCAAAGGGTCAGAGGGAGGGAACCGGACGGGGTCACCGAGCAGAGAACCCCGGACAGCGCCCACCGCTCTTCGAAGGTGTCAAGGGAGTCGGTGGACGCCGCCCAGAGGAACTCCGCCCGGATACGTGAATGTACTGAGGATCGGAAAAAGGCCCTACAATCGCAGGACGTTTCATGGGCCAACCTCCTCTCTCTGGTTTTATAAATGGCTGTTTTAGCCAAGGCTAGGAGGAGGTTAACCAGGAGATCCCGCGATTTTGTGGGGCCACGGATGGGGAGTGTATAGAAAGAGGTGAGGGGAGAAATGAAGCCAGAAGCGCAATAGAATATTTGTGAGGAGCCGAAAAAGGGGCTGCAATCTGGCACACTCTAAATATACGTGCGCCAGGGTTTCCCTCACATTACAAAAAGGGCAAGTATCCGGGATGGGAGTAAACCGTGTCAAAAACACGCCCGTGCTCACAGCTCCGTGAAGGAGCCGCCAACTGATGTCCCCGACAGGCCTCGGGACCAAGGTGGAGTACAGGCTGGCCCACCGAGGTTGCTCACCCTCCAAAGATGGCAGGAGGTCCCGCCACTTTGTGTCGGGGCGGAACACCAGGGTGTGGGCGTGAAGGGTGTGAAGCGTGAGTGTATACAAATATTTCCGTGGTGCAAGTTGAAAACTGACCGGCTGCAGTTCATGCAGCCGGCTCACAGTGAAGGGGTGAGGGGTTTGTCGGGATCGGCAGGGTAGGGGCCCAATGGAAAGGTCCGGCGGGCCTGGGGTAGAGGATGGGCGGGGTGCGCCCTCGCGCAAGGCTCGGTTGACATAAGCCCGAGCAGCGGGGGTCAAGGCGGCCTTCACCTCCTGAAGTACGCACCGGGGAGTACGAGGGCTGGAGAGCCCCATGCGCTGAGCGAGCGTCAGGGGATCCAGCCAGTCTCTCCGGTCGTAGTCCAGGAGGTCTCCGACCCTCGTGACTTCCGCCAGGACCAACCTCTGGCGCACCGAGCGGGACTCCGCCACCTGCACACGGAGTTGGGGGTTGTGTAGCAGGGGCTCCGTGAGGAGATCTGCTCCCATGGTGGCCGCCACGGACTGGTCGTTAGAAACAGTTTCCAGGTCCGGAGGAGGTCCTGGTAGAAGACCAGCAGCCCGGAGAGGTCTCGCGGAAAACCTCTCGGACAAAGATAAAAGAGCTGCCGGTTGTATCGGAGCCCTTGGAAGCGGCGCAGGAAGGCGTGCGCCAATATGCTCCACGTCGAACTACCTGCACTGTAAAGGAGCCTCTGCAGGGCCTGGAGGCGGAAAACGCGGACCTGGGTGTACAGACACTTCAGGCTCTGCCCTCCTTCCTTCAGATGTAAATGAAGAACTCCAACAGGGGCCCAGTGCATTCCTGACCAAAAGAACTCTAGAATCAATCTCCGGAGGTGGGTCAGGAAACCCGGGGCCGGGGCCAGGGTGTTGAGCCGGTACCAGAGCGTGGACAGGACTAGTTGGTTAAGCACCAGTGCTCTCCCTCGGAGGGAGAGACATCGGAGTAGCCTCGTCCATTTCCGGATCCGCTCTATCACCCCGCCCTCCACATTTTGCCAGTTCTCCGGCGGGGAAGGGTGCGTGGCGGAAAGGTAAACGCCGAGATAGAGCAGAGGACCCGCGCTCCACCGGATGGTCTGAAGCGTGGGTGGGAGGGAGCTTACCTGCCGCCAGTCCCCCACCGCCAAGCCAGAGCTCTTGACCCAGTTGACTCGGGCGGAGGAGGCTGCTGAATAGATGGCCTGGCATGCCTCCACTCGCGCCAGGTCGCCCGGGTCCTGGACCACGAGAAGTACGTCATCGGCGTACGCCGACAGGACCAGCTGCAGCTCCGGCTCCCACAGCACCAACCCCGTCAACCTCCTGCGGAGGAGACAGAGGAAAGGCTCGATCGCAAGAGCATACAGCTGGCCCGAGAGGGGGCACCCCTGTCGCACTCCTCGCCCGAAGCTGACCGGTTCGGTCAGGGTCCAGTTGAGCCTAACCAAACACTCCACAGAGGCATACAGCACCCGGAGAAAACTCACAAACTGAGGTCCGAATCCAAACGCCTGCAGAGTGCTCAGGAGGTACCCATGGTCTACTCTATCGAACGCCTTCTCCTGATCAAGAGACAGGAGGGCGAACGACAGACCATCTCTCCGCCCGAGTTCCAAAAGGTCTCGGACTAGAAATAGGTTGTCAAAAATGCTGCGACCCGGGACAGTATAGGTCTGGTCTGGATGGATCACATCCGCCATCACGGACCCTAGCCACAGCGAAATTGCTTTCGCTACGATTTTGTAATCCGTGCTAAGGAGTGAGACGGGACGTCAGTTTCGTAAATCGTGGAGGTCCCCCTTCTTCGGCAGCAAGGCGAGCACAGCTCGCCTGCACGACAGAGGGAGGACCCCGCCCTGCAAGGACTCAGCCCAGACAGTGACTAGGTCTGGGCCGAGGATGTCCCAGAACGCGCGGTAAAACTCCACGGTCAGCCCGTCCATGCCCGGAGATTTATTGGTGGGCATGCGGCGGAGGGCTTCCGAGAACTCGGCCAGGGTGAGAGGCAGCTCTAGCCGGTCTCGGTCGCTCACGCTGACCGTGGGGAGTTCCTCCCAGAGCACCCCGCAAGCGCCAGGATCGGTCGGATCTGGGGAGAAAAGGCTTGTGTAGAAGTCGCGGGCCCTCCCACACATCTCCTCTGGATCCGTGAGGGGGGTACTGTCTTCCGCTAGAAGGCAGGTGACGTGTTTCTTGGCCCCCCTCGTTTTCTCCAGGGCATAGAAGAAGCGGGAGCCGTGGTCCATCTCCCGAAGGAGGTGGATGCGGGACCGGACGAAGGCACCTCGGGCCCGGTGGTCCTCGAGGGCCCGAAGCTCCTTCCGCTTCTCCCGGCACGCTCCGCAGAGGGACGGGTCCTCGGGGTTGGCGGCCAGGCGCCTCTCCATCTCTAAGACCTCCCGTTCCAACTGCTCTATTGCCGCATTTCTCTGTCGGCTGGTGCCCCGAGTGTAGTCACGGCAGAAGAGCTTGGCGCGTACCTTCCCTAGATCCCACCATCGCCGCACCGAGGGAAAGGCACGCCACTGCTCTTGCCAGGCCAGCCAAAACTCCTGGAAGGACGTCACAAAGCTCTCGTCCTCCAACGGGCTATTGTTAAAGTGCCAATAGGCCGGCCCTGGTCTCTCTGCACGGAGGGAGACCGTCATAGTAACTAAATGATGGTCGGAGAAAGGGGCCGGCCGAATGGTGGAGGAGTGAGCCTGTGAAAGATGGAAACGGGATAAGTAAATACGGTCCAACCAAGAGTGGTGTGACCGATGGGCCTCCACCCGGACAAAAGTGAACGTGGAGGTGTCATCTGGGTGATGGTCACGCCAGACGTCCACTAGGGAGTGGTGTTCGACTATTCCTTGGAGGATGTTCGCGGTGGCTGGGCTCGGCTCAGCCCCTGAGTGGTCCTGTTCCTCGAGGGTGGTGTTAAAGTCCCCTCCCAGGACCAGGCACTCGTGCGAATCTAGGGTGCCGAGAAAGTCGGACACCTGCTGGTAGAATTGTGGCCACTTTGGGCTCATTTGCGGGGCATAGATATTAACAAGATTGACCATGAGCCCCTCCATACGGACTCGAAGGTGCAGCAGGTGGCCCAGCACGACCTCAGTGACCCCTAGCACCTCGGGCCGTAGGGTGGGGGAAAACAGGGTCTCCACTCCAGCTTGCCAAGTCGTGAAGTGGCTAAAGTAGACCCCGTCCCCCCACTCCAGCCGCCACCTGTCCTCGACGGTCGGGTCCGTATGGGTCTCTTGCAGGAAAACTACAGAGTACCCCCCTTCCCGAAGGTAAGAGAGCACCTGGGACCTGCGGAGAGCCATCCTACAGCCCCTGGTATTCAAGGTTGCAATAATAAGAGGCATCATGCGGAGGGCTGGGGGGGTGGGGGTTTCTCATTGGCGGGGGTGTTCGTGGCCCCCGGCGGGTTGCGCAGCAACCCGTGACCCATCCCGTAGATAAGTAGATCGTTTCGGAAGCCGCGGGCCCGCTCGTAGGCCGCAGCACCGCGCCTTCCTTGCCCTCTGCCCTCCTTTATAAGGGCTCTTGTGGCCTGAAAAATTTGCTCAAAGTCCCCCCATAGCTGAAGAGCCAGCTGTACCCTATTGTGGGCACCACGGGTGTGTTCTAAGAACTTCCATAGTGCATGCTGCAGCTCATGGGGGGGTGGGGTTACGATTTCCGAGGTATTCCCTGATGGGGCTCTTAATACAGCCTCGTGGTCCGTTAAGGCGGGTAGGCAAGGTGCGGACCACCGACGGGGTGTCTGACAGACTGGGGTTATTGAATCCATTTCGCGCCTTGGGGTGGAAGGGGATGGCGGGGGAAAAAATTGCAACTCCTAATGGGTCGCGACTAGAAAATGCAAAAACTGCTCCCTGGGGGGAATCTGCAAAAGGCGGAAAAAAAACAACCCCAGGGGCGGCAATAGCATTGCAGGAAGAGGTAAACTGGGCGGGGACAGGGGTGGGGGCAGGGGTAGAGGTAAGGCTCTGGGGTTCAGGAGGCAAGCAGCTAAAGGAAGGTGCCTCCTGAGCAGAGTCAAGGGTTAAGGGGTAAGGGAGGGGGCTCCCAGTAATGCTAGGCACTGGCTCCGTGGTGGTCTTGGCGGCCATGGCATCAGGTGGTGGACCATCTTCTGCAGGGTGCTCGCCCGGAAAGGCAATTAGGGGGAGGGAGCATGGGGAAAGGGGGCTGGGGTGAGGTTGCCCAGCTCGAGGCCAGCCGGTAGTAGATCATCCTCTCCCTGGGTGACCGGGGTCAAATCTAGGGCCTCAATCTCCGCATACACAGAGGAGAGGCCAACGCCTGCTACCCCGGGGGCCTCTCCTCTAGGGCCCGCCTCAGCGGTCGCCTCGGGGTTCGCGGGGGGTTCGGGTGGTATCCGGGCAGAAGGGGCGTCCTCAGGGGTCTCGGAGGGGAGGGTCTCCCGTGGAGGGGGGATTCTGCCCTCCAAAGCCAGTCTGTCTTCCCCTCCCGACACCAGCGGATGGATCTGACTCGTGGTCGTAGCGGAGGGCTCGATATCAGTGCCTCCCTTCCTGGTCTTCTGGGGGGCTTCCGCGTCGGATGGATGCAGCGGAGCTTGAGCCTTCCGCTTGCCTCGCTTCCCCTGGACTAGGGTCCAGCCCTCCATAGCATCGTCTGGGGGTTGGTTAGCAGGGGTCGTGTCGGGGGGCGGAGACGATAATTCAGGAGTTCGGGGGGGAGCGGTGAGGCAGCATGGGGGTGGGGTTCTCCTTGGGGCGGGCCCTCTCCTATACCCGATAATATCTTTGCCGCACCCTCCTCCATAGGCTCTGCCGAAGTGGTAATAGCAAGGGTGGGACTCCCTTGCTCGCCCGGGCGTTGTAGGGAAGAAATCTCCTGGGCCCGGATGGGAGAAGCGATGGATTGAGTAGGAGGAGGGTTGGTTTCAGGTGCCGGGCAGCCAGGGGCGTCGGCAACAACGGGGCCGATGTCCTGCTGGGTCTCGGGGGTCTCGGGTGCCCCTCCCCCCCCCGGGCCAAAGGGCAGTCTCTGTGGACATGCCCGGCTGAGCGGCAGAGGTAGCACCGGGCCTCTCCGGTGGAGTAAAAGACCCAATAGCGGGCTCCCTGGTAGAGGACTAGGAAGGACCCCTCGAGCGCCTCCCCGTCACGCACCCCCGCCGGCAGAACGAAAGGACGTGATGGAGGGTGGGGTCCTTGCAGCCCAACGGGAGAGGGCTGATGACAGAGGTAAGTTTCCCCAGGGCGGAGAGAGCGGTTAACTGGGCAGCATTGGGTAAAAAGGGAGGAACGGAGGTGAGGACGAGGCGAACGCCCAGGTCTTCTAGCGGCTCTAGGGGGATGAACACCCCCCCCACCGCCAGGCCCCTCTCTACCGCCTCCTGGGCGGCAGCCTCCGTAGCTAAGAAAAAAACGACCTTCCCATACATCTTGGAGGCCGCCACAATAGCCGTGGGTCCTACCACCTTCGCCAACGCCTGCACGTATGTCTCCACGTGGGGCGAGGCGGGCACCAGGAGGCAACGGACACCGTGCTTCCTGGTCAAGGTGGGGAAAGGGCCCCGGCTGCTGGTGATGGTAGCGGAGGCAGTGGGTGGGCGAGATGACGAGGCGGCAGGCAGGGGGGAGCCTGCCACCGCCCGGGCATACGTCCTGGGGGCCGGGGGAGGGGCATTTGCAGAGCTGGTGGAGGGAACTGCGGGGAGGGGCGCCACGGTCGATGACGAGGCCACGGCTGTGGGGGCAGCCCCTGCCGCAGAGGGCCCAGATGTCTTAGCGGGGCCCTTTCCTTTCTTCCCGCCCTGGCCTTTGCGGCCAGCTGGCGGGGGGTTCCTAGAACCTGGGGGGGCGGTGGGCGCAGCAGCGGCAGTAATCACTCCGGTGCCTCCTGCTGCCGGTGCCCCAGTGGGGGCGGTGGCAAGTATTTTGACAATCGTGGTGGGGGGGGCGAGGTTAGGGGTTGGGCAGGGCTGGGTGGGGGAGGAACAGCTAATATTATTAAAGGGGCCTCGCCCCTCTCATTCCCCGCCATTGTGAGCAGGGAGAGACGGGGAGACACGGAAGGAGGAGGGGGAGGGGGAAGCAGATTAACCGCTCCTTGCTGCAGGCGGCGAGGGGGGGTGGGAAGCCAAATGGGTGGACTGGGAGCGGGGGAATGACAGGAATCGGGGTCCGGTAATAGGGGCAAGCCTGTGAAATAAGCAGTCCGGGGGGGGTGTAGACCCATGCACGTTTGTCCAAAGAGTCTCGTTTGGTCGGCTGTTATGTCCGGTTCGAAAGGCAAAGTTCAAAGCAAACAGCTGGATCCGAAGGCAGATGGCAGGTTGCCAGCAGGGACGAATGGCGGGGGGCCGTGACAGTTGTAGTAATGGTGGGGGGGGGGCACCAATGGATCAGGGTGCAGCTTATTGCCACACCCCCTGTGCTGCCACAAATGCAATTAAAACACAGTCAAACTCCCCCCACAAGAGTATAATTCAAAAAGTTACTCAGTCTTACGGCCCCCTCCACGACGATTTGTATCTTCCCGGGGTGATGTCTCTGAAAATCTTCTTCTCCAACTGTGTTGGCTGCGTTCCAAGGCTTCCGGCAGCCGAGAATGTTGTAAAGATAAAGCTGGAATGTCCAAACAAAACAGCGAAACGGCTGGGTCTGGGGGCTTCCACCCCCCCTCCGGATAGCAAAGTCGGCAATCTTCCCCCCCCTCCTCCGGGGGTTTCAGCTGAAACAAATAGCTGTGCCCGAAAGCAGGCAAGGGGGGGGGGCGGGTGCTGGCTGCAAGCTGAAGGCCGACCAGCACATAAGCGGCAAGAAAAAAAAAGCAACAGAAAATCAAACCAAAACAAAAAAAAGCGTCTGGCCCGGTCGGGGGGGGGGGACTAAGGCAGGGTCAAAAGTAAGAAAAAATCCAGGCCAGGGGGCTTTAGGAAAGAATAGAAAGCAGATAGCTGAGGAGCAAGCGAGGGAGGTCCCATTTCCCAACAGGGAAGGTTTTTTTTTTTTTTTTTTTTTTTTTTTTTATTGAAACAGAAAAAAAATTTTATTGTGACAATTACAAGAATTATCAAGAACCAAATCAAAGTATGCAACAAAACAACACAAACAGAAGGTATAACACAGCAGCTTTCAGGAGGGAGAAGTGTTCAGGCTAGCCTGGGCCCAGAGCGGGGGGGCTTCTTCGACACTCGTGGTCTTCCACCCTCCTGAGTTACCTGGTGGCCTAGAGCGGGGGGGCTTCCTCGACACTCGTGGTCTTCCACCCCCTCGAGTTACCTAGGGCCGCGCCCAGTGTCACCAATTATCCCCCCCCTGAGAGTGCCCGGCAAGATGGGCATGGCTGCGGGGTGGGCAGTTTGGGGGTGGGGGGGTAGACACCCACGTATTATAGGGCCCTCCTAGCAAAGGGTTAGACGGAGGGAACCGGATGGGGTCATCGTGCAAAGAACCCCGGACAGCGCCCACCGCTCTTCAAAGGTGTCAAGGGAGTCGGTGGTCGCCGCCCAAAGAAACTCCGCCCGGATACGTGAATGTACTGAGGATAGGAAAAAGGCCCTACAATCGTAGGACGTTTCATGGGCCAACCTCCTCTCTCTGGTTTTATAAATGGCTGTTTTTGCCAAAGCTAGGAGGAGGTTAACCAGGAGATCCCGCGACTTTGTGGGGCCGTGGATGGGGAGTGTATAGATAAAGAGGTGGGGAGAAAAATGAAGCCAAAAGCGCAACAGAATATTTGTGAGGAGCCGAAAAAGGGGCTGTAATCTGGTACACTCTAAATAGACGTGTGCCAGGGTTTCCCTCACATTACAAAAAGGGCAAGTATCCGGGATGGAAGTAAACCGTGTCAAAAACACGCCCGTGCTCACAGCTCCGTGAAGGAGCCGCCAACTGATGTCTCCAACGGGCCTCGGGACCAAGGTGGAATACAAGCTGGCCCATCGAGGTTGCTCACCCTCCAAAGGTGGCAGGAGGTCCCGCCACTTTGTGTCAGGGCGGGACACCAGGGTGTGGGCGTGAAGGGTGTGAAGCGTGAGTGTATACAAATATTTCCGTGATGCAAGTTGAAAACTGACCGGTTGCAGTTCATGCAGCCGGCTCGCAGTAAAAGGGTGAGGGGTTTGTCGGGATCGGCAGGGTAGGGGCCCAATGGAAAGGTCCGGCGGGCCTGGGGTAGAGGATGGGCGTGGTGCGCCCTCGCGCAAAGCTCGGTTGACATAAGCCCGAGCTGCAGGGGGTCAAGGCGGCCTTCACCTCCTGAAGTACGCGCCGGGGAGTACGGGGGCTGGAGAGCCCCATGCGCCGAGCGAGCGTCAGGGGATCCAGCCAGTCTCTCCGGTCATAGTCCAGGAGGTCTCCGACCTTCGTGACTTCCACCAAGACCAAACTCTGGCGCACCGAGCGGGACTCCGCCACCTGCACACGGAGTTGGGGGTTGTGTAGCAGGGGCTCCGTGAGGAGATCTGCTCCCGCGGTGGCCGCCACGGACCTGGTCGTTAGAAACAGTTTCCAGGTCCGGAGGAGGTCCTGGTAGAAGACCGGCAGCCCGGAGAGGTCTCGCAGAAAACCTCTCGAACAAAGGTAAAAGAGCTGCCGGTCGTATCGGAGCCCCTGGAAGCGGCGCAGGAAGGCGTGCGCCAGTATGCTCCACGTCGAACTACCTGCACTGTAAAGGAGCCTCTACAGGGCCTGGAGGCGGAAAACGCGGACCTGAGTGTACAGACACTTCAGGCCCTGTCCTCCTTCCATCAGGGGTAAATGAAGAACTCCAACAGGGGCCCAGTGCATTCCCGACCAAAAGAACTCTAGAATCAATCTCCGGAGGTGGGTCAGGAAACCCGGGGCCGGGGCCAGGGTGTTGAGCCGGTACCAGAGCGTGGACAGGACTAGTTGGTTAAGCACCAGTGCTCTCCCTCGGAGGGAGAGACATCGGAGTAGCCCTGTCCATTTCCGGATCCGCTCTATCACCCCGCCCTCCACATTTTGCCAGTTCTCCGGCGGGGAAGGGTGCGTGGCTGAAAGGTAAACGCCAAGATAGAGCAGAGGACCCGCGCTCCACCGGATGGTCTGAAGCGCGGGTGGGAGGGAGCTTACCTGCCGCCAGTCCCCCACCGCCAAGCCAGAGCTCTTGACCCAGTTGACTCGGGCGGAGGAGGCTGCCGAATAGATGGCTTGGCATGCCTCCACTCGCGCCAGGTCGCCCGGGTCCTGGACCACGAGAAGTACGTCATCGGCGTACACCGACAGGACCAGCCGCAGCTCCGGCTCCCGCAGCACCAACCCTGTCAACCTCCTTCAGAGGAGACAGAGGAAAGGCTCGATCGCAAGAGCGTACAGCTGGCCCGAGAGGGGGCACCCTTGTCGCACTCCTCGCCCGAAGCTGACCGGTTCGGTCAGGGTCCAGTTGAGCCTAACCAAACACTCCGCGGAGGCATACAGCACCCGGAGAAAACTCACAAACTGAGGTCCGAATCCAAACGCCTGCAGAGTGCTCAGGAAGTACCCATGGTCTACTCTGTTGAACGCCTTCTCCTGATCAAGGGACAGGAGGGCGAACGACAGACCATCTCTCCGCCCGAGTTCCAAAAGGTCTCGGACTAGAAATAGGTTGTCAAAAATGCTGCGACCTGGGACAGTATAGGTCTGGTCTGGGTGGATCACGTCCGCCATCACGGACCCTAGCCGCAGCGAAATTGCTTTCGCTACGATTTTGTAATCCGTGCTAAGGAGTGAGACGGGACGCCAGTTTCGTAAATCGCGGAGGTCCCCCTTCTTCGGCAGCAAGGCGAGCACCGCTCGCCTGCACGACAGAGGGAGGATCCCGCCCTGCAAGGACTCAGCCCAGACAGTGACTAGGTCTGGGCCGAGGATGTCCCAGAACGCGCGGTAAAACTCCACGGTCAGCCCGTCCATGCCCGGAGATTTATTGGTGGGCATGCGGCGGAGGGCTTCCGAGAACTCGGCCAGGGTGAGAGGCAGCTCTAGCCGCTCTCGGTCGCCCACGCTGACCGTGGGGAGGTCCTCCCAGAGCACCCCGCAGGCGCCAGGATCGGTCGGATCCGGGGAGAAAAGGCTTGTGTAGAAGTCGCGGGCTCTCCCACACATCTCTTCCGGATCCGTGAGGGGGGTGCCATCTTCTGCTAGAAGGCAGGTGACGTGCTTCTTGGCCCCCCTCGTTTTCTCCAGAGCATAGAAGAAGCGGGAGCAGCGGTCCATCTCCCGAAGGAGGCGGATGCGGGACCGGACGAAGGCACCTCGGGCCCGGTGGTCCTCGAGGGCCCGAAGCTCCTCCCACTTCTCCCGGCACGCTCCGCAGAGGGACGGGTCCTCGGGGTCGGCGGCCAGGCGCCTCTCCAGCTCCAAGACCTCCCGTTCCAACTGCTCTATCGCCGCATTTCTCCATCGGCTGGTGCCCCGAGTGTAGTCACGGCAGAAGAGCTTGGTGCGGACCTTCCCTAGATCCCACCATCGCCGCACCGAGGGAAAGGCACGCCATTGCTCTCGCCAGGCGAGCCAAAACTCCCGGAAGGACGTCACGAAGCTCTCGTCCTCCAACAGGCTATTATTAAAGTGCCAATAGGCCGGCCCCGGTCTCTCTGCACGGAGGGAGACCGTTATAGTAACTAAATGATGGTTGGAAAAAGGGGCCGGCCGAATGGTAGAGGAGTGGGCCTGTGAAAGATGGAAACGGGATAAATAAATACGGTCCAACCGAGAGTGGTGTGACCGATTGGCCTCCACCCGGACAAAAGTGAACGTGGAGGTGTCATCTGGGTGATGGTCACGCCAGACGTCCACTAGGGAGTGATATTCAACTATTCCCCGAAGAATATTCGCGGCAGCCGGGCTCAGCTCGGCGCCTGAGCGGTCCTGTTCCTCGAGGGTGGTGTTAAAGTCTCCTCCCAGGACCAGGCACTCGTGCGAATCTAGGGTGCCGAGAAAGTCGGACACCCGCTGGTAAAATTGTGGCCGCTTTGGGCTCATTTGTGGGGCATAAATATTAACAAGATTTACCACGAGCCCCTCCATACGGACTCGAAGGTGCAGCAGGTGGCCTGGCACGACCTCAGTGACCCCTAGCACCTCGGGCCGTAGGGTGGGGGAGAACAGGGTCGCCACTCCAGCTTGCCAAGTCGTGAAGTGGCTAAAGTAGACCCCGTCCCCCCACTCCAGCCGCCACCTGTCCTCAAAGGTCGGGTCCGTATGGGTCTCCTGCAGGAAAACTACAGAGTACCCTCCTTCCCGAAGGTAAGAGAGCACCTGGGACCTGCGGAGAGCCATCCTACAGCCCCTGGTATTCAAGGTTGCAATAAGAATAGGCATCATGCGGAGGGCTGGTGGGGTGGAGGTTTCTCGGTGGCGGGGGTGTTTGTGGCCCCCGGCGGGTTGCACACCAACCCGTGACCCATCTCATAGATGAGTAGATCGTTTTGGAAGTTGCGGGCCCGCTCGTAGGCCGCAGCACCGCGCCTGCCTTGCCCTTTGCCCTCCTTTATAAGGGCCCTTGTGGTCCAAAAAATTTGCTCAAAGTCCCCCCAGAGCTGAAGAGCTAGCTGTACCTTATTGCGGGCACCACGGGTGTGTTCTAAGAACTTCCGTAGTGCATGCCGCAGCTCATGGGGGGATGGGGTTACGGTTCCCGGGGTATTCCCCGGTGGGACTCTTAATACAGCCTCAAGGTCCGCTAAGGCGGGTAGGCAGGGTGCGGACCACCGACGGGGGGTCTGGCAGGCTGGGGTTATGAAATCCATTTCATGCCTTAAGGTGGAAGGGAATGGCGGGGAAAAAATTGCAACTCCTAATGGGTCGCGACTAGAAAGTGCAAAAACTGCTCCTTGGGGGGAATCTGCAGAAGGCGGAAAAGAAACGACCCCAGGGGCAGCAGGAGCATCGCAGGAGGGGATAAACTGGGTGGGGCTAGGGGAGGGGGCAGGGGCAAAGGTAAGGCTCTGAGATTCAGGAGGCAAGCAACTGAAGAAAGGTGCCTCCTGAGCAGAGTCGAGGGTTAAGGGGTAAGGGAGGGGGCTCCCAGTAATGCTAGGCGCTGGCCCCGCGTTGGTCTTGGCGGCCGTGGCATCTGGTGGTGGACCACCTTCTGCAGGGTGCTCGCCCGGGAAGGCAATCAGGGGGAGGGAGTATGGGGAAAAAGGGGCTGGGGTGAGGTTGCCCAGTCTGAGGCCAGCCGGGAGTAGATCATCCTCTCCCTGGGTGACCGGGGTCAAATCTAGGGCCTCAATCTCCGCGTACACGGAGGAGAGGCCAACGCCTGCTACCCCGGGGGCCTCTCCTCTAGGGCCCGCCTCAGCGGTCGCCTCGGGGTTCGCGGGGGGTTCGGATGGTATCCGAGCAGAAAGGGCGTCCTCAGGGGTCTCGGAGGGAAGGGTCTCCCGTGGAGGGGGAGTTCTGCCCTCCAAAGCCAGTCTGTCTTCTCCTCCTGACACCAGCGGATGGACCTCACTCGTGGTCATAGCGGAGGGCTCGATGTCAGTGCGTCCCTTCCTGGTCTTCCGGGGGGCTTCCGCGTCGGATGGATGCAGCGGAGCTCGAGCCTTCCGCTTGCTCCGTTTCCCCTGGACTAAGTTCCAGTCCTCCATAGCGTCGTCCGGGGGCTGGTTAGCAGGGGTCGTGTCAGGGGGCGGAGGTGATGGTTCAGGGGTTCGGGGGGGCAGCGGTGAGGCAGCATGGGGGGGGGGTTCTCCTTGGGGTGGGCCCTCTCCTATGCCCGATAATATCTTTGTCGCACCCTCCTCCATTGGCTCTACTGAGGTGGTAGTAGCAAGGGTGGGACTCCCTTGCTCGCCCGGGCGTAGTAGGGAAGGAGTCTCCTGGGCCCGGGCGGGAGCAGCAGTGGATTGAGTAGGAGGAGGGTTGGTTTCAGGTGCTGGGCAGCCAGGGGCGTCGGCAACAATGGGGCTGATATCCTGCCGGGCCTCGGGGGTCTCAGGTGCCCCTCCCCTCCGGGCCAAAGGGCAGTCTCTGTGGACATGCCTGGCCGAGCGGCAGAGGTAGCACCGGGCCTCTCCGGTGGAGTAGAAGACCCGATAGCGGGCTCCCTGGTAGGGAACTAAGAAGGACCCCTCGAGCGCCTCCCCGTCACGCACCCCCGCCGGCGGTAAAAGCTGCACTTGCCGGCGGAAAGAAAGGACGTGACGGAGGGTGGGGTCCCTGCAGCCCAACGGGAGAGGGCTGATGACAGAGGTAAGCTTCCCCAAGGCGGAGAGAGCGGGTAACAGGGCAGCATTGGGTAAAAAGGGGGGAACAGAGGTAAGGACGAGGCGAACACCCAGGTCTTCTAGCGGCTCTAGGGGGACAAACACCCCCTCTACCACCAGGCCCCTCTCCACCGCCTCTTGGGCGGCAGCCTCCGTAGCTAAGAAAAAAATGACCTTCCCATACATCTCGGAGGCCGCCACAATAGCCGTGGGTCCTACCACCTTCGCCAACGCCTGCACGTATGTCTCCACGTGGGGCGAGGCGGGCACCAGGAGGCAACGGACACCGTGCTTCCTGGTCAGGGCGGAAAAAGGGCCCCGACTGCTGGTGATTGTAGCGGAGGCAGTGGGTGGGCGAGATGACGAGGCGGCAGGCAGGGGGGAGCCTGCCACCGCCCGGGCATACGTCCTGGGGGCCGGGGGGAGGACATATGTAGCGCTGGTGGAGGGAATTGCAGGGAGGGGCGCCGCGGTCGATGACGAGGCCACGGCTGTGGGGGCCGCCCCTGCCATGGAGGGCCCAGATGTTTTGGCGGGGCCCTTTCTTTTCTGCCCGTCCTGGCTTTTGCGGCCAGCTGGCAGAGGGTTCCTAGAACCTGAGGTGGGAGGGGGCATAGCAGCAGCAGTAATCACTCCGGTGCCTCCTGCTGCCGGTGCCCCAGCAGGGGCGGTGGCAGGTTTTTTGGCAATTGTGGTGGGGGGGCAAGATTGGGGGTTGGGCGGGGGGGGGGGAAACAACTAAATTTTTTAAAGGGGCCTCGCCTTCCTCATTCCCCGCCATTGTAAGCAGGGAGGGACGGAGAGACACCGGAAGGAAAAACGGGGAGGGGGAAAACAAAATAACCACTCCTCCCTACTAAGCTACAGGAGGGGAGAGGAATACCAAATGGGGTGAACAAGGGGGGGAGGGAAAATCCAATAATAGGGGCAAGCTATAAGCTAAGCAATCCGGGGGGGGGGGGGTGTAAACCCACGCACATTTGTCCAAAGAGTCTCGTTTGGTCAGCTGTTATGTCCGGTCCGAAAGGCAAAGTTCAAAGCAAACAGCTGGATCCGAAGGCGGATGGCAAATTGCCAGCAGGGACGAAGCGGCGGGGGGGTCGTGACAGTTGTAGTAATGGTGGGGGGGGGTGGAGCGGGCACCGATGGATCAGGGGGGCAGCTTATTGCCACACCCCCTGTGCCGCCACAAATGCAATTAAAACACAGTCAAACTCCCCCCCACGAGAGTAGAATTCGAAAAAAAAACCTCAGTCTTACGACCCCTTCACGATGATTCGTAGCTGTTTAAATTATGTCTCCTGTCTTCTGAAGTCCTTCTTCTCCGGCCGTGTTGGCTGTGTTCCAAGGCTTCAGGCATGCTAAGAATGTTGTAAAGATAGTCCGAGCTGCCAGCAAAGCGGCTGGGTCTGGGGGCTTTCACTCCCCCTCCAAACAGCAAAATCGGCAATCTTCCCCCCCCTCCTCCGGGGGTTCAGCTAAAACAAATAGCTGCGCCCGAAAGCAGGCGAGGGGGGGTAGTGTTGACTGCAAGATGGCGACTTATCAACAATCCAAAAAAAAAGCAAAAGCGGCAAAAAATCAAACTAAATCAGCAAAGCGTCCAGCCCGGTCCGGGCGGGGGACTAAGGCAGGGTCCAAAAGTAAGAAAAATCCGGGCCAGGGGGCTTTAGGAAAGAAAAGAAAGCAAATAGCTGGGGAGCAAGCTAGGGACGGTCCGTCCTCCAACAGGGAAGGTTCCAGAACAATCAGGAACCTTCTTGAGACAATTAAGACAGACAGGCTGATTAGAACAGCTGAAGCCAATCAAGAAGCTGCTAGAATCAATTAAGGCAGGCTAATCAGGGCACCTGGGTTTAAAAAGGAGCTCACTTCAGTTTGTGGTGCGCGTGTAAGGAGCTGGGAGCAGAGAGTGAGAATGCATACTGTTGGAGGACTGAGGAGTACAAGCATTATCAGACACCAGGAGGAAGGTCCTATGGTGACGATAAAGCAGGTGTTGGGAGGAGGCCATGGGGAAGTAGCCCAGGGAGTTGCAGCTGTCGCACAGCTGTTCCAGGAGGCACTCTAGACAGCTGCATTCCACAGGGCCCTGGGCTGGAACCCGGAGTAGAGGGTGGGCCCGGGTTCCCCCCGAACCTCCCAACTCCTGGTCAGACACAGGAGGAGTTGACTTGGACTGTGGGTTCACGAAAACGGCCAAACTGATGGCTGCCGTGAAGCTCTAAGGCGAGCAAATCCGCCAATAAACGCAAGACACACCAAGGTAGAGGAGGAATTTTTGTCACACTTCCCATGATACAGGGAGGAGTCACATTGGATGGAGTCACCACAACAAAAAGCCCAGGACCCAACCTATGTGTGGAGTGGCTTCTCCTTCCTCCTATTAGGAAGCACCAGCAAGCCATGCCTCAGGGGAGGAGGGGCTACACAAGACTTTAGAGCAAAAAGCATTCGTTTTAATTTCTTTTATGGCCCACACCTGCAGCCCTGTCACACATAAGACACTAGGTGAGTTTAATGAGAGTTACATGTGTGTAGTGGCTGCAAAGATGCGTTCTTCATTCAAAAAAGGCTGGATGGTATCACAGAACAATGGTTTTCTTAAAGCATTTTTGCTTTGTAAGATGAATGGGCCATTTCCTGACAGATGTACAAATGCCCTCTCTTGGATGCTGAATGGACAATCTATGACAACCCTTTAGAGTGGGATTATCATGCATCAAGGAGGAGAAGTGAATTTTATTATTTTTAATCATGCTGTTGCCTGCTTCAAGTGGGCAGTTGCTAATGCCCTTGTATAAGTCAACCAGGTTGTTGATGTTAACCAGAATATTACTAATGCTAACCATGGGGCAAAGTAGTTCCTGGATCCTGCAGAAGGATTTGTACCAGCTGCAAGAACCCACCCTTAAGCATCTGATATATTAACTGAAAGGAATGATAACCTTGAAATGTGAAAGACTTCAATGATTTGACAGCTGTAGCAAGATGCACTGTGATCAAGATTCCCCGACAGTGAAATAAAAATATTTTAATGGAAGTACAATAATTGATCAAAGAGACATGAGGTACTCATGGGTACAGAGTGAAGATAATCAGAGTCCTTAAATCTGTCATAAAACACTAATGGGCACCCATGGGTACACTATAGCCACTTTATTTTAGTTTAAGTGAATCCCAGGACCCTAAATTATTAGAGAAAACCAAGTTACTTGCTGCATTTACCTTCTTTCCTGCTTTGGAGCTTGAAGGTTGAAACTCAGAGTCTTCATTCTAACTCATTTTATATAGTATGCAAGTACTACTACAAGATTTGTCATTTACTAATGCTGACTGGTTAAAACTGCTTTGGAGAGAGAGGTTAATTTACGTACCTCTACTTATATACAGTATGTTACTCACGTCAAAACACTCTCCTCCTGTTGAGCTCTGAGAGCTGAGTTGATCAGTATTTCATTTATACAAGTGGATTTTTTTTCATCCTTTATAAGATCTTTCTACCAGCACTGTCATTGCCTTAGAGCATCCAATCAGTAAAGGATCAAAAAATACATGCCACCATACTGGAATCTGAACACGATTGGGCTGGTCATTTGAAATATGGGCAGAGTTAATCCCTTTCTTTATGTGGCACACCACATAGTGGATATAAAGAGGCCGATTTCTCAGCAGAGTATGAAATTGCTTCAAACACTAAGCATGTTGATGCCTTGATACTGGCATTGCTGATGCCCTAAGAATTACTGCCTTTACCCCTTCTTTTGTTATCACAGCTTCTGTTCTGATAGTGAGTAAAGGACATGCATGTACAATATATTAAAAATTACGCTGAAATAACGACGGGGATCAGAGAAGAGCTACAAGAATGATTCTAGCTCTGGAAAACACACTGTGGTGACACTTACTGAGCTAAATCTATCTATTTTATCAAAGAGAAGGCAAAAAAGTGACTTGGTTATTGCTTGTAGGTAACTAGAGAAGGTGAAGGCATCTGTTCCTCAAGGGGTCTTTAATTTAGCAGAGTCAGTCTTAACAAGATCCAAGATGAGTTTTGAATTTTCTAACTGGAAATAAAATACAAATTCTCAAAGGCAAATTCAAAATTGAGATCATGTTACCAAAGGATGTGGTCAACAGTACTATCCGCTGGAGTCTGTAGGGCTCAGAGGAACCTAGGGGAGTGAGGTGCCCAGTTCCCACTGAGCTGGGTCCCTAACCGCCTTAATCTCCCTTGAAAATCTCAGCCTAAATCATGACCGGGGCTGGGGTGGGGTGGAATGAAATCATATTCCCATTGACTTCAATGAGGCCAAAATTTCACCCTGGACATAATTCTAAAAGAAACATTCTAGTTGAACCACAAGTTACTGGGCTCAATGCAGGAATCTGTGTGTGAAATTCTATGGTTTGTGCTATGCAAGAAGTTGGCCTAGATGAACATAGTGTTCCCTTCTGGCTTTAAAAACAAAAACAAACAAAAACACCCATGGAACTTCTGCCAACATGAGGAAAACCATAATCAGTTCCCAGACTTAACCACATGCTTATAAGTGCTGTGCTGAACCGCAGCCGTGATGTGTTACTAGTAACCCAGGTAAGGACATTTAAAAATAGGATTTGTATCTTTGAGATGCTTTGACACAGTGCTCTGTTTGCCTTACTCACTGAAGTAAACAGAAATACTTGTGTATTAGTCAAACAGGGGATGGCCCAAGATCTGTTTAGATATAGGGTGTTCACTGGCCACGATGAATTTCCGTCTTTTCATGTCAAGACCAAATACCCAGGCTTGGTAAAGGAATATTCTGTGGGGAAGAATCCTGTTGAGGAGAAGTGGTGGTACAGCCCTGAAGCTATGGTAACCCCCTCTTCTCTACTCTACCAGTGACAATAGCCTCTGGATCCAAGTAAGAGTGAGTCTTTGGCTCTGCCCACCTCCTGCTGTAGCCCACAGTACTGTTGTGCAGCAATCCTCAGTGGATATTGCCCCTTGTTTCCATTGCACTGGGGCTCTCTACCCAGTGGTTCTCAACCTTTCCAGACTACTGTACCCCTTTCAAGAATTTGATTTGTCTCGTGTATCCCCAAAGTTCACCTCACTTAAAAACTTACAAAATCAGATATAAAAATACAAAAGTGTCACAGCACACTATTACTGAACAAGTGCTTACTTTCTCCTTTTTACCATATAATTATAAAATAAAACAACTGGAATATAAATAGTGTACTTACATATCAGTGTATAGTATACAGAACAGTATAAACAAATCATTGTCTATGACATTTTAGTTTGTACTGATTTTGCTAGTGCTTTTTATGTAGCCTGTTGTAAAACTAGGCAAATATCTAGATGAGATGATGTATTTCCTGGAAGACCTTTGCATACCACCAGGAGTATGTGTACCCCTGTTTGAGAACCACTGCTCTACACCACAGACAGACAATTAGATAGGATTTTGCCAACAGTGGCTCAATTTGTAATTTAAAAAAATCTTCCAGGGTTCAAAATTGTGTTCTCAGGAGATGGGGATGTAATTGGTGCTGAAGTCAAATGAAGTTGTACACGTGTAGCTGAAAGAAAAATTTTGCACTAAAACTATATTTGATGCACATGTGATTGAATTTCTTATGAATGCAGCATTCTCCTAATTCCCCTACACGTTTTATTTTCCCATGTGATATGCCCCCTGGGTATTTTGGCAATGCAGTTAAACACAGTCAGAGACACAGGTATGATCAAGACTCCCAGATCTTTTATGTTTGTTCTCTTCTGTGAACTTTTTGATTATCCCCCAACCCTTGACATAATTGCTGTATTTGGTAACTATTTTACATGATTCATGCAGATCTCTCTCTCTTTGAGCTCACTCCTGTATCATTCAGGTTAATGGGAGTTTCGGGAATAGGAATGTCTCATTCTTCTCTTACAACTTCTATTTAAACCAGCACAAGTTGTATTCTTTGGACATTTCCATGTTCTAATTTGGGGCTTGCTAGTTTCATAGTGAGAGCTGGAACATGATAGTTTAAACCCTTGCAAAATGCCTTTTTTTTTTTTTTTTAGAATATAGCTTCTATGGTAGAGAAAAGTAGAATAAATTGTAGATCATGAATCTGTGAACATGTTTGTTCAGTCGAATTGGACCATAATCACTGTGTCACTTTTTTGAGATGATTTTTGTGACAATGTCTTGGTTCCCATGAGGGTTTGGAAGGTACTTTTAGTCATACAAATACAGATGCTTGTAAATGACAAAGATATTGGAATGTGAATGAGCATAAGGAATTGCTTACCTGGGCCTCATAATATATATATGGTACATGAAATTAGGAAACTGAAAGAGGAAACCAAATGTAGAATAAATCTGGTTTATATATTTCTCCCACCCTCAGAAAGGAAGGAACCCAGCTATTTTTAAATCTGGGGACCATGTACATAACCAAATATAATACTTCTCTTCTGTGGAATACAATTTTGTTTAGATGTTGTAGGCCTGTTTATCCCTTATGTCTCACCACACTCCTGCAGAGCTTCAATCCCCTAATAATTTTTTTCAGGCACTGGCCTGTAAGGTCACACAATCAGGGAACACACCTAGGACTGCGATGCTCGGTGACTTAGGTGACCAAGCACACAAAGGAGCATTTGCTTTGAACAGAGTCTCATTATTTACATTACAGTTGCACCCACAATGTGGTAGGTAACAAACAGAGGCATAGTCCCTGACCCAAAGAGTTTATAGTCTTTGGGTCCATTTCTGCAGAGACCCAAGAGAATTCACATAAGGGTACTTTGTCTCCACACCCAATGTTAACTCATCTAACGTCAAAGGTGTGCATGGGTAAGTCAGGACAGAATCTGGACTACATTTTAAATAGAGATTGTTAGATGGCCAAACAAGGGTGATGGGGCCAAAAAGAAAATGGAGCTGTCTCAGTGTTTATGAATATTTCTGCGGGTTAGCTAGTTTGTTTCATTCTGCTGTTTTGTGCATAATAGTTTTTTGTAAAAATGGCCTAATTGAAAAAGGAACTGATTGTGTAAAGCGGAGGTCTTGGACAGTCTGTTCACTCCAAACATGCTGATTTTCCTAGAATTTTACCTAAATGGCTGTGTCATAGGGTTGTCAGTGGTTGGGCGGCTTTGTGGCTAGATTGCTGGTCTCTTGGTCTATAAGCTCCAAGGGGTTGGTAGGAGGACCAGAGCCCTCTTTCTCTACTGGGTCCCAGCCCAGGGTCCCATGTAGAGTAACCCCTAAACAGGGGAGATGGGGTCTCCCTCCCAACTGGGAAGTCAAACCCCATTTCCCTGGGCTACTTGTTACAAGTCTCTTCAGTTTGGGGTGGGGCCCCACAAGTCCAGTTGTCCCAAGTGCAGGGGCTTATTTGCCACCTCCCTTTGGCAGGGGAGCCCTTACTTGCCTCAAGTGGCTGTGTTGGCTGGCAAGTCACAGATCCGTCTCTTTGGGCAAGCACACAGAAAACTCCTGCTTCCTCACTGGTTAGCCCCCAACTGAGTCAGGCTCCCTTCTTTTCTCCCCCTTTTCTCCCCAGGCCTGGCTTTGGCTACAGGTATAATGGAGCAGGGCTAACTGAACTCAAAAGTTTTCTTTAACCCCCAGTGTGCCGGCAGCAGTTTCTCTGCTCCCTCACACTCTGCATGGACTCTATGGATCAGATTTTCAGGTTTGCCATTTCCCTAACCTATTTGCATTACAGTTGAAGAAGAAGTCTAAAGCTAGAGTTTTGTTGCAGATACATTACACACTGGTATGAGTTTCCAAATACATTATACAGAACATTATGTCTTATAACCATTGTTTTACCTTACTATAATTAGGTATGAGATCAAGGGTGGCTCCCAGGAGCCACAGGCATGCAGGGGAGGGGAAGGAAGCACATTACCAGAGCAGACGTGGCTGGAGACATTATTCCTGTATAAAACCAAGGCCAATGGGACTTGCCACATCTTTGCTGAAATAGCTAGAGAAGGGTGATTGCAGAGATAAATACCAATGGCTCCTCCCATCATCTGTACCTGAAGTCAGATTACATCAATCCCTGTGGGGCTGGGTTGGGGGAAGCAAGCACCTACATTATACCGAACATAATTTTGTTCCTCTTAGAAGGCTAGAAAGTTAAAAAGACAGGTCTCTCATTGGACCTTACATATCAGCACCATCTCTTCATATATCATTCATAAACTTAGCCTGATTTCTGCATATGTATTTATTATTCACAACTACTCAGTTTGTGAACAATATCCAGCCTATTAGCTATAAGCCATGTGTAAGTTACACAGTTGGGCATTGTTTCTGTTCCCTATTTTGAGTCCTCCATTTTTAAAACAGGAGAATATTGAACAACAACCAAACAACAACTACTGTGTAGTGAATGACAAATGATGAAAAAATTTACATTCAGTTTTGTGGCCAAATTCAAATGAATTAATGTTCTGCTTTAGAGTAATACACACAGGTATACTCTCAAGGTAATCACGAGTGAACACTTGCCATTTGCCATCAACTTACTCACTCATAAGATATTCATTGTAGACTATGTTCAGGATAAGCCTTAGGCATAGGCAAACTAGCCATCTGCCTTGGGGGAAAATAAGCATAAAGTGAACAGATGCCTAGGGACTTGACCACTTCAAATATTTATGATGAAATCCTACCACGCAAATTTTTAAACACATATTTGTTATCTAGTGAATTCTTCCTTATATAACCTTTTATATAATTATATATAATTCTTCCTTTTATAACCTCCTGGTAAACGTATTTATTTATCCTTTACAATGATTCATGTCTAACCCAATATGGTAGCCAGATAAACATTTCAAGTGTTTAGCAAAATATCACTTTGGCCAATGCATGAACAATCCGAAGATATGGCAATTCAAATTCCTTGTATGAGAAAATGTAACTATTGACTTCAGTAGAACTGCATCTGCTCACAAGAAGTGTCAATTTGGCTCTCTGTCTTCTACCAAAACTTTCTCCTTTTATTGTATTAAGTCATCACTGGTCTTTTGGTGGGAATAAAAGTCAAAATTCCAAGACAGCTTCTTAGGCTTGCTTTGCAGGTGTTCTTGCACTAAGATGTGGAAACTTTCTAACTAAACTGCCCAGAAAAGGTGGGGGAAGGGGTAATTTGCAAGATGATTGCAGTTATAGATATATCTATACATATATCCTAAGGTCAGAAGGGACCATTATGATCATCTAGTCCGACCTCCTGCACAACGCAGGCCACAGAATCTCACCTACCCATTCCTTTGAAAAACCTCTCGCCTATGTCTGAGCGACTGAAGTCCTCAAATCATGGTTTAAAGACTTCAAGGAGCAGAGAATCCTTCAGCAAGTGAGCCCAGCAAGAAAACTGAAGATGTCTCTTTTGATTTAAAGAACCTCACTGCAGGGTTACTCAAAAAAGCAGGGCATGTGTATAGTAATTGACTGTTTGAATATCAAAATACTAGAAATCCAGAAAACAAAATATATTTTGGCTATGAAGTTCATGAATTCAGAGATGACATGCATGCTTAGATGAGTTACATAAGCACTAAATGGTGAAATCCACACTCTCCAGAAGGCTCAAGTATTTATGTTCTATGCAAGTGGAGTCCATAGCAGCTGAGAGGTGAAACTTAATTGCTCAAAACCAGAATTCAGGCAAAAGTCTACTACACCACTCTCACCCGTGGTTACTATCCAGCTAATGGAATGAAATAGAATAGCAGCTTCAGCCTCTGTGCTAGCTGAGTGAGTTACTGAAGTTATCTGTGTCCCTGCCCCATCCTTGCCTCCAGCCCAACCCTACTGTAGACTTCCATGTCTTTTTGCTGTGTATGGAGTACATGGTCACCTGACGCAGTTGATCTGAAAGCTGAGCTCTAGCAAAAACACTTTGTGGTGTTTGAGTGCCGCATTTCACCCTAAGTGAATGTAAGTTAGTGGAAGAGAGTGAAAGTCACAGTGACACTGAGAGGGAAGAAGTAGCAGTAAAATAAGCTAACAGAATGGGATAAAAGATGTAAGATAAAAGTGTAGCACATGCTTAGAGTCATAGAATCATAGAATATTAGGGTTGGAAGAGAGCTCAGGAGGTCATCTAGTCCAATCCCCTGCTCAAAGCAGGACCAACACCAACTAAATCATCCCAGCCAGGGCTTTGTCAAGCCAGGCCTTAAAAACCGCTAAGGATGGAGATTCCACCACCTCCCTAGGTAACCCAGTCCAGTGCTTCACCACCCACCTTTACCCCTTCTGGATGTTTTTTCTTGAGTTGCTCACTTCCACTCCCTGGGGGTGTAAATTATACCAGCTTACACTCCCCTATGCTGACTTACTGATGCAATATGTAACTAATGTCAATGGTGGTGTATATCCGTTTTTCCTCAAGAGCTGGTTGTAAAATCCAGAAATAGATTTGTGAAATTTTTATTTTGTGATATTTGAAACAGTACCAATATTGAAAACTTCTCTCTTCCATAACCTCAGCAATAATTAGTGAATTTAACTGTGGGAATTTCCATTTAGTTCTCATCCTAGCATCCTTTTAGCTTCTCTCATTGCTTCTGAACATCTAAGGCAAATGTATCAAAAATATAATTCTGCAAAAACAAAGGATTATTAGCATTGGATTATGTTATTTGGCAGAGGAGAAGAATTCAGAAGAATGAATCTCAGCCTTTATCTTTGATCCATAATTATTTCATTGACATATACTTCTTTCCTCAATATAACTGTTTAACTAAACCATTAAAATTATGATAATATTTCTCTTATAATGAAAAGTTAACAATTCATGTTATAGAATATAAAGGTCTGATTTAATAACCTAGAAAAGATGGATTATGTTTTCTTTCATAGAACTGTACAGTAGCCAAAATGTTGAAACTTGGATGCCTAAATTCAGCTTCCATATTTAGACACAAATATAAGTGACTTGATTTTGAGAAGTGCCAAGAACCCCTTCTCCTATAGCAATCCCTGGAAGCAAAAGATGCTTAGCAGATTTGAAGATCAGACCACTTATATATAAGTACCTAAATATTCAAGCTGGTTAAATTTTTTCCGACTGACCAGTTTTCCATTGAAATGTTGTGTGAAAATGTCAATTTTGTCAAAATTTGATGGGTTATTGTTGAAATGTTTCCTTTTGCTTTACTGTTTAGACTTTAATACCCTATAATAAAAAATGGAAAAATCTAAATGAAATGTTTTGGTATGTTTATTTTGATATTTTCAAAATAAAATATTTCAGAAATTACATATGTGGTAAATTTCCAAATTTCCACATTTTGTTCCCATTCAGGACAAAAGGAATTTGAAATGTCAATATTTTCCACAGAACAGACAGACATTCTATTTTCTGACCAGCTCTACTAAATATGGATGGAGGAACCCAAATTTAGGCACCCAAATTTAAACATTTAGACCATTATTTTCATCCCGAGACCATATAGAGCAAATGTATGGAATAAGTTCTTTGCTTGGGAACAGTGCTAACTAATATGAGTCATGCCCTATAATTTTTCAGAATGCAAAAGTCATCAACATCCCAAGCAAGAGAGGCAAAGCACTGGGATATCTCATGAACACATACTAACACTGCATTTTTCGCAAGGAACGAATCTTGAAGACAGGAAGTGATAAAAACCGCTAGAACTATAAATGGATTGGTCATATTTTGAGCTCTTCGCAAGACTTTTTGCTTCACACATGTCATTAGTTTACACATACAGAGTTTATTTGGTAAACAAGTTGCATACAATTGAATGGCTAATTTGTGAACACAATCGTTGTGGCTGCATGCAGAAATCAGGTAATTGTGTATGTAAATAACCACAATTAGCTGCCTGCACAATCAGTTACCCAAGGTACATGAAAAACTGGGTCATCTGTAATGTACAGTTTTCTTCCCAACTTGACTAAAAATTAGGTAAACAGAATTTCCTTTTACTTATGAAAACTTTTAAATTGACCTTTAGGGCAGATTTATTGTATTATATCAGATTCAATTGCATATTAATGTACCAAACACTAATAGACCACAAAACATTAAATTACTTTGAAGACTGTTGATTTCAAATAAAGCTGCCTCAGTGTACTATATCAATAATAACTAATCTCTCCATACTTCTAGTGTCTGTTTTGCCCTTCATGGCTAAGTGGGTGGAAAGATACTATACAAGAACAATCAAAACCCTGACATTTTCTAAGTGGCAGCTGACAACTGATTGTGAGAGCTCTTTGAAAACCAAAGTCAGGTTGTACTCTAGTCATGCTGATCCATTTTAAATTTCAATAATTTTTACAAACAGGTGAAAGTATCTCAAGAACATGAAACAACTGGCCAAATTCTCCTCTCACACTGGTTTTGTACTTGTGTAACTCCTGTCTTTCCTTGTGTTACTCCTCACTACCTTGATAAAAATGACCTCAACTGGATGCCAGATGGCCAAGTTGCTTTCAGTGTCTCATAGACAAATATCTATATTCCACAATCTGATCTCGACCACTGTAATACCTCCAATTCCACATCTGCTTACAGCATTTAATCATATAAATATTATGATTTCCAAATCTATCTCCATGAGTTTCATTGTGTATCTTCTCCTGATTTGCTTTTACACAGCCATTGTTTTTCACTACTATCTTTTTACCTTTGTAAATATTAAAAGCCAGTTATATCAGGATTGCTAACACCAAATTATTGACCTATATCATCTTGTTCAGACCTGGTTCTTCCCTAAATTATTTGTAATGCTTTATATTACTCAACAGTAGCTGCAGAAGAACATAGTTCCATGGCATCCTGAATAACACATCTTTCTTTAGTCATTCTGTAATTCTTTTTCTAGTCAGTGTCAGGCTAACTGACGTCTCCCAAGATCATTGTTCAAACCTTTTTACAAGTCTTCCTTATCAGACTGATCTTTCTTTTCATCCTGCCCTGAAGATCGCGAACAATTTACAATTTAATCTCAGTTCAGTCAGTTAATCTGTGTGAGCCATTTAGATTTCAGAATATCCTCTTTCATAACTATTTTCTGCCATAGTCCATCTTATACTATGGAGCCTATTCTTCCTGTGGTCTTTAAATTCTGGAAACTTGATATCCAGATCAGTTGTCCCGATGCAGCCAAGTTTCAGTAACATTAATTACATCATATTTCTTTTTAATATGTTTCCTTTAGATTACACTACCCCATTGCCTATGTGCCAATTTTATTTTGTACAGAAGAACCAGAACTCTGTTTCCATTTCCTTTATTTTCAACGTGATATCTTTAGCTTAGTTCTTAATTTCTGATCTCAAGAATGTGTTTGCCAGCTGTTTCCTTTGCCATTCTCATTTATATCCCTCTATAGTTTAAAAATACTTACTATTTGGACCAAATTCCTCCCTCAGATATGTGCAGTGGGAAGTCACAGACGTATCCAAGGACTGAAATTGGCTCTTAATATTCACCCACAGCCTGTCTGATCCCTGCTCTGTTTGGAATACATCACCTCTATTTTTCTTACATAATTTATCTGACAGCTCAAACATTTATCTTGAATCCTTTCGCTAAGTTACCGTTTAATGCATATACAACTAATAGAGTCTTTATTCAACTTAAATGTAACCATTTATGGTGTTCTAAAGTTCAGCTTTGAGGAAAACAAATCACTGCTAGATTCTCCCCAACCCCAATACATCTTTTTTTGGGGCGGGGGAGGGGGGAGGTTGGTCAACAACTGGGTTGAAACAGGGCCTGATTCGTCTCTCGTAGGAGTGTAACTTAGGATAACTTTAGCGACGTGAATAACACTGTTGTTAAAGAGAAGAGAAACAGTCTGATAGTCTTCAAGAGTAACATAAGGACTTCAACATTTGCACCATAAAAATTCACTTTAGGCATCACTAGATCTCTCCTCTTTCTAGGCTTTCCCACTACCTCACCTCACAAAACTGGCATAGAGGGATTTTAGTCCAGTATAACTTGGATAAAATTATTTGCCTATAATTTTAGTAAGGTTTGTCAGCCATTATTTGGAAAAATACTATATTAAAATATTTTAGATAACATGCCTGTTTACAATGGGAAAGGGAACAAGCTAAGAAGTTTATTTAAAATCAGTTATTAGCACCATCAGTTTATTGTATTTATTACCCTTCATGTTACAGACAAGTAGCAACTTATTCAGAAAAAGGATGGAGGGCCCACTAATTTGTATTTCACCATCCTGAACAATTTTTACTAGATTGAGAGCCAAAAGAAAAAACTAGGATTTGAGTTCCGATCTGCATGTGACCAATTAAATTAAATCAAATTAAAAATCAAATTAAAGACTGAAATCAGTCAAGTAGATCTAGCCATAGGATTTGCCATAGTTTCTCAAAAATATTCCATCAAGTTAGGTCCACTGCTTCTGGCACTGGCTAGCACCTGATCCGCTTACCTTTTTAAAACTCATCTTCACATTGTCAGCTGTAAAGCTTCCAAATACTTCATAACACTAACACATTGCAATTGTACTCAGTTATATCACTGAGTGTTTTAATAAAGGTGGGATGCAACCATCTGGTATGGAAGGCATGCATTTTATAATTAATTGTCTTTTGTTTCGGCTGCTATTCTGAAAGCATTGCAGTAGTTCTTAAGTGGCATGTTCACAAAAACTCTGGGGATTTGTATTCCTACACACTATGAACTCTTTAATTCCCCATGCCTTCTATTTCATCTTAAAGAAAGCACAATACAATAGTTCTTTATTGGCCTGGAAACATCAGCACATTTAGCTACAAGGTATTGATCCCCAGGATTACAAACACAATGGCAAACCCCAAAAGAAGATATATTTTTCTCTATTGGGTCTTACTTCTCTGTTTTTTCTAATTATTCAGAAAGTTTCAACCATCTCATTGTGAACTACTTCAAAAGAACATCCAAAAAGCATACCAGCTTGACTCTTGAGATCAAGGGGAAGTAGTGTAGCCCCAAAATAATCTTTTATGAAGAGTTCTGTCATGAGATTTTATAAAGCCAATGCTACAGTAGTAAGCCATTCTATTGACCAGGACAAATAGCTACAAAACTAGCTTGTTAATAATTAAGTGCACAGTGAAAGATAAATGAGGACACATTACACGTGGTACATACAAAGTGTAACATTCCTTTTAAGATTTAGGGTCTGTCAAAAATCTTATACCAAAACTGTTTTTGATGGAAAATGGGGTTTAAATTAAACTATTTTTTCCCCACAAAAAAGTGTCTGCTTTCCACAGCAAATTTTGTCTTTTGTCAAAAAAACAACAACAAAAAAAACCCAAAAAAAACCAAACCCAGTCCCCAAAACATTTTTGGCTGAAAACCAGAAAAAAAATAATTGATTCAGAAATGCCACCATGGTGCCATGTAGTACAGGTGCCTCTTGCCTGTATTCCCCTCTATGGGCTGATTTTCTTAGCCAGACTACATCTCCCATGCTACACTGCGGTGATGCAGCAAAGGGGGATTCTGATATAGGAGAACGGAGACAGAGGCATCCAAACGACCACTTCCACAAGCCACCATGATGGCATTTCGGAATAGAAATTTTTGGTTTTCCATCAAAAAGAAGAAAAAAATCAAAACCAGATTTTTTTCCTAGGGAAACTTTTGACACAAATTATTAATGATTAATTATTATAATTATGTTTTCCCTCAACATTTTCCTCAGGGGGAAAAAAAAACCAATTTTCCTACAAACTCTAGTTTAGATTATTAGGAATAGTCCCAGTCCTGGATTAAGGAAGGATTGCTCTTAGACATTCAGATCCAAACTGTACACTCTGCATATGACACATGACACTGGCATATACTCACTTATAACAGGTGAGCTTAAAGTTCTACTGATTTGAAAGACTCTGCCTGTTGCAGAGATATCTGCAATTTTTAAAACATGGAATTTGATGAGACCAGGTGGAATTATTCAAGATGTTGGAATCTGTATAGGGTGCTCATTGTAACTTTATTATAGTGTCTCAGACAATGAGAAGGCCACATGAGGTTTCACATAAGAAAAAGCCTACTGGCAACTTACACAGACCAGTTGGGGAGACATGTTAAACTGAGAGTCCTGCTTAAATCACATCCCATTTCTATTCCAGTGAGAAGACCGTATGTGTCTAGAAGCCTCTTCTAATCAAGCAGCAATTCTAAGATCAATCGGGAAGGGGCTCTGGATGAGGTAGTACCCCTATAAGGAGATAGCCATTCTGAGAATTTCTTTACAAGTGACTTTTAAGTTTAATGTGTCTTTTCCAGTTATGAAGATTACTTGTAGCTGTTTATAGCTAAAATCCAAGCTGTGTTATTCCATAGGAACTCATGGCTAAGGGACACAATTATCAAAGAACGATAGGAAAAAGTGGCCTATATTAAATTAAAAAGGCATCTAATCAATAACACTCAGGAATAAAGTTACCTTATATTTAAGCAAAGTGTGTGTTGTAAATGGCTTGTCTAGTTTTTGTAAAGTCCAGCCACGAGGAAGTTTGTGTGGAAGTTTGTTTTTTTATGAGTGTATCCAGTTTTGAGAGCTCATTCTTAATCTTTCCCTGTTTGCTGTAGAGGATGTTGATCAGGTGCTTCCGCAGTTTCTTTGAGAGCGTGTGGCACAAGCTGTCAGCATAGTCTGTGTGGTATGTAGATTGTAATGGATTTTTTACCTTCAGTCCTTTTGGTATGATGTCCATCTGTTTGCATTTGGAAAGGAAGATGATGTCTGTCTGTATCTGTATGAGTTTTTTCATGAAGTTGATAGATTTCCACTCCGTGCGGCTAAATTCAGTGCCTTGCATAATGACAGGTTTCAGAGTAGCAGCCGTGTTAGTCTGTATTCGCCACTAGTACTCCTTTTCTTTTTGCGAATACAGACTAACACGGCTGCTACTCTGAAACCTTATATTTAAGTTTACCTTATGAGAAAACACGTATACAAATGAAGGCTTGTTAAAAAGTAAAAAAAAATAAATATTTCAGTTTTTCTGGGATTGTGCATTTACCTCATTTTAGAAGCTGGATCTAGTGAAAAAATCCCTCCCTCCTCTGCAGGGCCGCATTAAGACATAGGGTAAAATTTGCAAAAGTGCCTAAGTGACTTAGGAGCCTAAGTCCCATTTTCAAAAGTGATTTTCACCCTTAGGCTTCTAAGTCTCATTGACTTTACCTCCATCACTTTTGTCTAAGGACCAGATTTACAGAGTTGTTCAGCCACCTAAAGGTGCAGATAGGAGCCCAGTAATATTTACAAAAGTGCTCAGAACAGGTTAGGTGTGAAATCAACAAGAGCTAGGCAGCCAGCCTGCTAATGTGATTATATCAAAATCTAAATCTATGCTGTTGTTTAAAAAAAATAAGTAGTAAATTTCTAGCCCTCATGGTTGGGGTTACTTTTCCAGCCTATAGGTGCTAGCCCTAGAGTTTGTGAGGAATCCCATCTATTACTGCATGATTTATGTGTACAAGGGGCCGCATTCTGCCCCACTCACAACTATGCAACCCTAGGATTACACAGATGCAGCCCAATTACTCTGGCATTACGCAAATTCTGTGAAATTTGGCAACAGGGTTTTATATGAAATAAAAGCGGATAAATAAATGCATCTGAATTTTTTTTCCCTCATGCCCAGTAATACAACAGTACGTGACTAAGTATTAAAACGTTTGTTAAGTATCAAACTCTCAAAAGATTTTCACTTTTAGCTTAATTTACCATGAAGATTTTATCTGAGTAGATTCATTAATCTAAACATGAACCTAAAGATAAATTGTACACAGGAGAATAGATATTAACTGGAAACATTTTTTCCTCTCAGTCATCAAGCAGCGTTGGACACTATTTTTTCAAAAAGCAGTAAATAACCAGGAGTAACAGAAGGACATCTTTTGGATATTTGCATGGTTTACATTTGCAGCTAAGTCTTCCCATATTTTCACTGAGTCTCTATGGAGCCACAGAAACATGCCATTGTCCTGGTACAAGGGCCAGGGAAGAGTGGCAGAATCCAGGTGTGGTCCAAGGTATTGATGTGTGGTATGTGGAGCACTGAGAGACAAGATGTTTTGATGACTGCTTACACTGTGGTAAGAACTGGACTACATATCTGGGACTTGTGCTTGGGGTCATCTGCACAACATTTTATAATAAACCAGCATGAAGGAGGGGAAGTGTTGAGACCAGAAAGTCTGATGTAAAGTTACTGTGTTACCGGAGAGGGGAAACAGAGGCAGTTGTGCATGTCATGTTGCGGCCTGCCGCTGGAGGGTGTTCCGGTGGACCTGCTGTTTGAATAAATTTTTTTTGAAGGATCTTTAAGATGCAGCTCTCAGTTACACAACCATGGGGGGGGGGGGGGGGAGGAGAGAAAGATAACTGATTCCCCAATCTATCCATAAAACCTCTTACATTTATAGGAAATAATCACAAATATTGACGGATTTTGGTAAGAGTGGCCATATAGTCACAGAGAGGAATTAATTATAACTTTATTATTTGATATTACTGGCCAGAGCTCTCAAACATGTCCTAGGTCCCTCTGTCTTAAGTGCTGTAAAACCCACGCTCTGGGGAGTTTATAAACCAAGGACCAGATCATTATTACACCCAATGTAAGAGTATCACAATTTGGCCTCAATATTATATAATATGGAAAGATTTTTCCATCTAAGACAGTGAAGAATATGCTTTTCAAAATTAAAAATACACAGAAGCTTAATCAATTTCCACGTAAGTGGCCAAGTTCATGTCAAACCTAATTCCATTTACTTCAGCAGAGTTATATCTAAAATGAATTTGGCCATGAAGCTTTGTTTGGTTGCATCTTTAAATGTTCTCATTTGGAATTTTGGACAACTGCAACCCAACCCATAAAAGTTCATCCGAGTTATTTGAACACACACCCAATTCAAATTTGCCACAGATTTTCAAATCCTATTTCAACCCTTTGTCTTATAACATCAAAAGAATTATGGGGCTAAATCTTCAAAAACAAAAAACCCAAAAGGAGATGCTGCATTTGCATTACTCAGAAAATATTTTTGGTGAGATTCTTGTGTGTCATCAGGGTACTGAACATTATAGATTCACCAAATTCCTCCTTGACTGCCTTGAGATTGTTGATCAACAATGTTCTACAGCAAAAGTGTTTGTCAGTACTAGAAGTTATTTTCTGACTATTTCCATAAATAGTCTATTCTGACTATTTCCGACTATTTCCATAAACTTCTAGTAAAGCAACTTTGGCACTGATAAACTATACTTTAGAGTGTTTCTAGAAATTGAAAATCAGCTAGACAACCACAAGCTAACGTAAGGGTTCATATTGGGATGCAAATTAAGAAGCTTTTTTTTTCACCATGGTGGTCTCAATGATTAAGTGTTGCATACCACCAGCAAACAGTCACAAAATAAATGATCACACTATCACACACAATCCAAGAATATACTGTGCTTTTGAATAAGAGCCTCTTGGCTAAAGTTCTAACATTACTGTAAGATTTGTCCATTGTCCTTAAAGCTTTCGAGACCATTTGAACCAAAGCAAGACAAATCTGGCAATTTTGTTATTTTAAAATTAGTTATAGCAGATGTTATGATGGTCCTTGATGGGAATGAAAGAAAAATGTAATAAATTAATAGGAATACGTTTTGGACCAGAACCTTATCTGGTGTAAATTAATATGGCCCCACTGACTTTGATAGTTACACCAGATTATACTAGCTGAAGATCTGTCCCCTTCTTTAGTTTTAATAGAAAACTGAAGTTTTAAGATAAATTGTAGCTCCCTCTAAATGGATGGGGCTTGGACAAAGGGAGCTCTTCCCCCTTCATTAGCAGTAGGTGTATCTGCAAGTGCACTGAAACTCAAGAGATAGGGCCTCTAGCATGCTCATCTGTGCTTAGTGTCATGTGTGGCTAGGGACCTACAGTAGCCTATGCCCATATCTCCTGCTACCACTAGCAAGGCAGGACTAGAGGGAATACAAGTTACACCTGTTTTCAACACACTTCTTTTTACACCTCCCCACCCATTCCTACCCAATACCTGTGGAGGCATAGTGTTTGATTCTCATCTCATGCATGCCATTGATGTCAATGGAGATAGACTGCTCAGGAGGGAGTATCACAACCATAATTGTTTACACAAGGCATCATGTCTTTGCCAACTATATTTAGCCTACTGAGCAGAGGTAACCTTTGTAATCACTCTACATTTACCTATTGAATGTAGAACTTTAACATAAATTAGGAGATAGCATACTGCTCCAGCTAGATGAACTGCATAGACTCAAATGGAGTTTCAGGGGATTCTGAATAGCATTTAGCAGGGTCGCAATGGGCTATAATGAATTTAAAAGTATGCTCTAAGCTTTATTGCAGAGACAGTTCAACCTCCACTATTTCTGAGATAACATCTCTTCGGGACATTATGTACCTAACTGACAAATAAAATATTTTAATTACAGCTAATACGGATCAGATTTTGCTTTTGAGTTCCATAATGTCAAATCTGGCATCCTGCACTAAGGAATCTGTACAGAGAGCACAATAGACTTTCCTATAACTCATTCAGCCTGTTTTATTCATGTCAGTCTGACCCTGTAAAGAACTTCTTGTCCTTAGAGATTCTAAAAATCACAGTGTGTAATCAAAAGTGTTGGCCTAGGAAAACTTCTTCTGCAGCTTTAACTGGTATAATCTGTTACATTATGGGATAAAGAAAGGCAATAATATGTATTTTTATACTTCTGCGGTCCTGGTAAGTCTAAAATACTCTTGTTAGAAATTGTAGAGCTCCAAATTCACCAGCATTACCACATTTACAGTACCACTATCAAAATGTATCAAAATGTGGGCTAGCAAGACTTGTAAACACCATCATTTTAGAGTAAAGGGAGATTATATTGTGATAAGAATATTAAGGGGCTGATCTTGCAAATAGTCATACATCCAAGGATTGCATTTTCCTTCTTAGCTACAGTGTCACATTAGGAGCTCACGTTCAACACCATGACTGCTAAATCCTTTTCAGAATCATTGCTTCCTACCATTTTATAAATATGATCTGCATTCTTCAGATTTTAAAAGGCACAGCATTTAGGTGCCTAAAAGATGCAGAGAGAGGTTTCTGAAAATTTGAAAATTAAAAAAGGTGCTTAATTAATGCCCAATAATTTCAACTCAGCCAATTCTTTTCATAATTCTGGGTGCAAGATACGCTGTTTAACAACCTCCTTAGATATTGATGGAGTAGAAAACATTTCATTATCTCTGTAAAATATGAATACTTCTGGCTTTTCCATATTATAATTTTTTAATCTTACCATCCTTGTCTATGCTATTAGTAAGATTTTGTTTATTCCTAATACAGTTAAGAATTCCTTATTGTTCTTAACCTTACTGGCTGTAGAGTTTTCATTGATACCTTTAGTTTCCCTTATCAACTGTCCTGCATATCCTAACTGATGATTTGTACTCACTGTTATCAGCTCTCTCATTTTTCTGTGCTATAGGTACATGTGTGTTTTATTTTTATTCCTGCCTTCACCTTCACTCTTCACCAGGATTATTTTTTTAACCAAGAAAGCCTTCTTTCATAAATTTGGATTTGTTGATTTCTTGTGCATCTACTTCTATCATGAGCATAGAATATAGGTTTAAGTTAGACTGCAAGTCTATTAACCAGTCCAGATTCGCCAGCAATATGGCACAAAGAAGTCCAGTGCAAAGAGACTACTTTGTGCCATATTGGTGGTAAACGGTCCCTAAAGTGATGAACCTGGCCCTTGAGTGCATGAAGGATACTCTAGTACTAGAGCGCTGGGATAAGGTTACTATGCCAGCTCTCTTCCCTACTGCTGGTGTAGAGGTCATGGCCAAAGATTGCTATGCTGTGCTGGTACCCAATTACGATTTTGATTCCTTATGATTAAGAGGTTGGGAAAGTGTTTTCCCTCTACAAAACACAAAACAACAAAAACCCCGGCAACAAAATTGAGAGAGATTTTGTTTTGGTTGAAATTCTTTAAAGTTTCAGGTTTTCCTCAAAAATGACATTTTTACTTTGTCAAAAAAGAAAAAAAATAGCAACCCCAAAAATGTCATTTTTGAGCAAAATGTGTAAATTTGACAATTAGATATTTTACACCAAAAAAAGTCTGTTTTGGCCAAAAAAAAAAATATAAATTTCCATCTAACTACTTGGATGGAAAATTTTCAGTCAGGTCTGCTTAGAGCTGTTAAAAACTGGCATAAGCTAAACTAGCCCTAAGGCTGATGAAATGAGTCCCTGGGGACCAACCCTGCACACAGCAGCTGAAACACAATTCTAGTTTAATTGAGCCAAATCCTCCCCTTTTATGTATGAAGATTGGGGCATGGGGGCGTACCCAGAGACTTTGGGTCTGTGAGAAGAAAGCTGATGATTCCTAACACCATCAGCTCCACTTTCTGCTTCTCCTTCTTCTTGGATTTATTGCACAGGAGATCACCAGTTGCTCCTGTGGAACTCATCGGTTGACAGAGAATGCCACACTCCCATGTGAGCTCTTCAGATGCTCTAGCACACAGTAGACACCTATCGGTTCCACACAAGCAGGGCTTTCTGTGGCTATCGAGGAGGGAGCAGTAGCTGGGCTCATAATACCTAACATACCGTAGTGGTTCAACAAACATCCATTGCTGGAATGACACTGAGCTCTCAATTTTTTATGGGTTATTTTTGAGGGGGGAGCAGTTAGTGGGAGCAGACAAGTTGTATGGAACCAGCTGTTTAGGACCTCAAACAACCGTCATTATTTTTTTTAAAAAGCAGACAGGCTTACTGAGATCCACTGAGGACGTGTCAAGACTAACAAAGCTGTTAGGTACATTTGCTGCATGCTCTAGCTATCTTAACTCCTAACACTCATTTAGGCATGTCCTCTTATTGCCTTTTTTACAGCTTTAACACAGTCTCATAATCAAGATTTATGGCCACCCACGCTGTTTTTGTGTCTGATCTTTCAAGGCTGAGACCATATGAGATCAAGATGTCGGGCAGCTAGGTTCACACAGCAAGGCTCTCATTAAAAATCTGGATGAATTAATTACCAGCATTAACAATTAGAGCTATGCACACTGTGAGGATTATATGTTTAATAAAACCCATGCCTCAGGCCACAGAGCTTTGGCAAGGAATTTTTTCCACACATGCCCTGCATTGCACAATTGAATGTATCATGGAGGGTTTGGACCTTCTGCTGAAGATCAGTCACTGCAAACACAGGATTGTGAAATATATGGAACAAAGGTCTGCTCCCACAGCAGGTGTCTAGGTGGGACTGAGACAGGGGTTCAGTGCTATGTGTTTCTGGGTGCTCATGTGTGGCTAGCACTCAGACCCTAAAAAGTACTCAGGCACGCAATTCGCATTAAAATCTGGGTCAAAATCTGTATGCATCAATAGGACATGAGATCTCACATCACTGGTCTTTGATTTTGATCACATTCTCTTCTCCTGTTCTAGTCCCAGTTGTTCCTGATAAAGGTGCATAAGCATACTCCACTTAATTTTCATGTTTGTAACAATAGTAACTTGGGTTTATTAGGAGAATTGTTAGCTATTGTACAACAGATTTACACTATCATCCTGTTGTTTGTTTCATTTTGCTTCTCTGTTGCAATTTTTTAATTTGGCTTCATATGTGTGCCTCCTATTATATTGTTTACTGATGCACAGTAAGAAAATGTAGTAACATCAAGCCATCATTTAGAAACTCTGACACCTATTACATGCTATAGGGCTGAAGGGCCAAATTCATCCATATGCTCCAATTGCTTTGTGCCACAAATCAGCCAGAAACTGGTTTAGCTGACCAGATAAACCAAATCTACAGCTGGTTTGCATCTCTAACGTGGCACAAAGCAGTCAGAGCCTATTGGTGAATCCAGGCTCTACATAGTGGACATATGAGAACAGCTGATGGGCCACTCTTCCCTCATGGCTATTTTCTTCCCTCGTTGGCTTGGCTGCCTCCTAGGCTTGTTCATACATTCTTTAGGATGGAATCTGAATCCCTTGTCCCTCACCCCAGGCCATGCCCTAATCCCAGACCTGGAGACCTTCCCCACCCATGACTGTCCTTCCCCTGGTTTCTGAAGTTGGCCCTCTACAGGAGTCTCTCTAAGCATCTCTTTGGCCCTTTTCCAGGATCCCTTCCACAGGACTCACTGCAGAGGGTCGCCTATGCACTTCCCACTCTCACTTGGTGTCCCTCATGCTGAGGGAAAAAGGGAACCTTATATATTCCTGCTGTCACACAATCTCTTTCAATCACATGATCTGGGAGGAAAAGCAGGCACTAATGAGGGCTGAACCTGAACTCTGCTCAGGGGAGCTTCTGGCATCTACTGTTTGAAATTTGTGTCTCTAGAAGGTGTCTCAAGTTGCTAGCTGGACATTAATACCCATATCACTAGTCACTTTTAAACTCTTGGCTCTGTTTTTTTAATTTTTATTTTTTTTTATTTTTAATAAGTGACAAACTGGCAGCTCTTCAAATGTTGCTTTGGATATAAAAGATTCTACAGATTCTCAGATCTTCCTTGTCTTTAAAATGATGAATTCCATTAGACCCAATAGAATACATTTAACCAATGGAACTTCTTAAGGGTGGATATATTGTAGTGAAATAGGATGGTATTGTTCATTTGATAATTAATTGGAGTCAATTTAGAAATGTTAGTAATATAATTTAAAAATGAACTTCATCTTATTTAGCCGTTTTAGAACACCATGTGTAAAAAATACAAACATGAATAAATATAGACCTATGCATGGTCATAATTATGGGTTATATACTGTACTTGTCTGAGTTTGTACAGGAAAACTTGCGTACGTGTGAAAAGCATGCATTCAACCAGGGCATGTCTTAGAAGGGCATGTGTTGATTCACTAAGCAAAGAAGCATCTTAGCAGCCCTTTGACATTCTCATGCCTTTCACCTAGTTCAACAGCTACTTCATTCCAAATGTGCCATCCTTTCAGGGGCAATTTAGTGAGCGTTTGTACAATTTAAATACAATTCTCTGACCAACCTCATGTATAAAACACCCTCGGTGAAAGCCTGGTTCTACTGAAGTCAAGAGTTGCACTTCAGTAGGACCAGGAATTCAGCTCCTGTTCTTACACCATCTCAAACAGGTATTGGCCAAGTAGATTTCCAGACTGAATAATTCTTAGTGTAAACCAAAGACATCTGTGGCCTTTGACTTGTTGCAGAAAGGTGATCCACAGAAGGGTAAGAGATTAGTTAATTTCTGACACCTGCTGAAGTCTCATAAGCATTGGTCAGATCATCTTGTAAGTATCTGATGATCCACCACTGACAGGGAGTAGTGAGTTGTGGCAGCACCGTTCTCCACCAGATCATCCCTCTCCTTTTCCTGCCAGAAATAAAAAGATGTGCTCCATATGAGAGCGCTTTGAAGTGAGGGTGACCATCATGCTAGCCACAATGAAAGAGAGCACTTGTAAAAAGTACACTATGGGGTTACAGAAAAACACTCTTGCTCCTTTTTTATGTCTCTAGTTCAAATAGGCCAAGCTGGCCTCTCTCCCATGGGGCAAGGCTGACTTAGACCACAACAGACAGATTGTCACAGCTCAAGTTGGCCAGGAATGTGCCAAAAAAGGAACAAAATATAACTCTGAAAGAGGTAGGTAGAACATAAAGTGAAATAAATCACTCCTTTATCAGCATCTCTTTCATCTTTGACCTTTCATAATATTCAGAAACAGTTAATTAAAGAGGGGGAACCAAAAAAAACCTCTTTTGTTACTAAATACTACAGCTGGGTTTATGAAAATTATAGCTTGGGCCACTGGAAGATTGCTAGGGTGATAAAACCGTACATATCATAAGCACCATTTTCATTCTGCTCTGTGGCTTTAGAAACTCCTCTCACTCTGTAGTGTTTGTCTTGTCTGAAAAATGTTGCTACATGATCCTCAGTGGTTAAGACTGTGGCTGAATTATTCTGCCCTGCCACAGCTGACCATCGCTTTAGAAAGCCGGCTAACATAGTAGCATTTAAAGATGGATTTGACCTGCTTTGCCTTTTCTATGGTTAGCCCATGAAAGGAGAATTTGTACGCCAGCAGCTTGAAATCATGGAAGAAGTCCTTCAAAAATTAGGAACGAGAGGAAGAAACGCACACGGAAGGCACTCTTTGCTAACACAAGAAGAGTGAGAGAAAAGTGGCTCACTACCTTTTCCATGCTGTGATCCCATGTCTGACAGGAAAAGATTTTGGGACATGCACCCCGTCTACTTGTTAAGAAAGGTCTAAACCTTGGAGTTATGACCTACTAAATCAGCAGGGTAATTGCCTGCAAGTGCAATATATTGCAGAAAACGAAGATAGAGAGCAGGATGAAGAAAGGTAACAAAAGGCAGGGCAGAGAAAGGAAAGATGTGCAAAGGAGAGGAGAAAAAATGGGATTCCTCCAAGAAGTCTCACTGAAATCAAGATCTCCTTTCCCTCTCTTTTGGCCTCTGTTGAAATTGTGCTTTCCCCTTCCCCCCATGCAAAATTGCAGACCCTGGATTCTCTGAAATCACCATGCTTCCTTCATCACATCACTTCTTATAGATGAATAAATTCTAAACACCAGGGATACTGCAAATACACCTCTGAGTGTTTGTCAGGTTTCACTGCATATTGCTGCATGCTTATTAAGGCCTTGATCTGCAGTTTGTCTTCTCTGATGCAAGGATTATGCCCAGTCCAACCAAAAAAAGCTTTTAAAAGTCATTAATGTGTTACACTTTGTCTTTTCCCTCTCTATGCAGCATCTGTCTCACTAACTGTTCAGCATCTGTTCGTTTACCATGAGTTGTTTCAGCAGATGCTGACTAGTTAGTGAAGCATTGTTTGGGAAAATGAAACAGCTATGTTAAGAATAAATGTTTATTAAAATAATCCTATGAGCAAACTTTTTCCTTGATTCTCACATACACATAGTAGGAGTAGCCCACTTTTGAAATGAAAGTTTAAAAGAGCATAACAGAACAAACAGTCAACACAAAAAACCCAACAGACTGTGCTTTACTACTGTTCAGGAAGATATAATATCACTTGTCGCATACTTAATAAGGCCCCCAGAAGGACATATTTAAAGGCTGCATTTTGCACTGTGCATTCTACAAACTATGGGGCTTGATTCTTTTCTCAAGCCAGTTTTCTTTCCACTGATTTAAATTTAGTTACCCCCAATTTACAGTAGGGTTAGAGGACAATCAGACCCAATGCATGTAGAAACAAAGAGAGCCAACCTGTACTGATTACCAGCTTACTCTAAATGTGGGGCCAGAGCCTACATTGTATTAGGCGATCTTTGTCATGATCCCCTGCTGCAAAGCTGCTCTAAGGCAAGTAGATCTAGTCCTGGGAGAATACCCCCTTTAAAAGTAGTGAATGTGGCCAAGGGAAAGGGGCAACAACCTGTGCTGATGTAAGCCCCCATGATCCCATGCTGATGGAGTGATCCCTGAGGGTCAGAGGCCAACACAGTGCAATTTAGAGCAAATTAGCTCTGGACCATCATCCCCAGGATCAGAACAGTGCAAAAGTGACATACAAGCATATTGTCTGCATGCCTCCAACTGAGCCGTGTGAGGGACAGAAAGCACTGACTCAAGTATCTGGCCCATAATGTTGACAAAGCTTTAAAATTCTGTCATCTCTGACTAAACAAAGACATCTTGATCAGTAGACACCGCTAAGAAACATATTGATAAAATGGTGACTGGAATATACAGTAGCAATCTATTACAAAGTCAACATCTGTCAACTGTTACAAACCATTTACCACAGGTATCTCCCTTTCTAAGTACAGGGGGAAACTGTGGTAATGTTAGACACTGCTTCGTGGCTAACCTTGGCAGGTAACATATATTGAACCAGCAAATTCTGAAGTGCATATTTCCCATGGTCCCTAATTAAAATGTATTCAAACCAAAAAGATGTGTTGGCAAAGCAGATAGATAAAGGATAACCCCAATTAAATGAATCACAAATTGTTAAAATTTCACATAGTTGAAATTTGGATATGCTTTCCATAACCAGAATTCCCACAGAAACAAATTTCATTCAGATTAACCAAACATTTTGGTTGTTGCCCAAGATGGTTTGCATAATCAGAATTTACATATGTATTTTGGACTATAGATGTACACTATCTGAGAAGAGAACAGAGTGTAACAACAGTAATAAAGTTAGTATAGGGTTATATAATTTAAAGATTATATGTTAATGAAAATTCAAAGGGGACACATTTAAAGCTGAGCATGGAACCTTGATTGTCACTTCCTAACTTTTGAGTGGATAATCATGCAGATGTACATTCTCCTAGTGTAATGATTTTTTTAAAATAAGATGAGAGGTCTCTAAACTTTGAAGAGTAATCACAATTTTTCATGCATAGTACTTGCACCAGTTAAAGTTCATTGACAAATACTTACTCCTGAGTATTTTGCTTATGTAAGATTTTTCCCAAATCGAAAGTCAAAATACTTTCTAAAATCTGTTTTAAGGTATAAAAACAACCTCTCCCACACCCACCCATTTATTTTAGGAAAAGATGGTTCTACAGGAGGAGTACACATTGGACAGATAGGTTAAAGTAGCAAAACTCACTTAGTCTGTAAAAGAAAAGTACGCCAGAAGAAAGGTGTATTCATCTGTTCTTGAGGGAAGTGAACATGTTTACCTTCGTAAGGATTTATCAGAGCAAAGCTAGCCATGGTTTATATTTGAGCTTCCTGTCATGTTAGCCACGTGGCATACAAGTGTATAAACATCTGATTTTCAGATAACTACAAAGCAGGAGAAGCTAATGTTATTGTAGATGTATTATTTTCAACCCAGAAAAAGATTATTTGAGAGGAAAGAACTATAGAATCTTTTCCTGACATGATACTGATAGGTAACTAACCCCACAAATGCTGAAATATGTGTATACTCCAGGACCGATCAGTTCTAAGGCAGGGTTCAAAAGGGAGCTAGATAGATTCATGGAAGATAGGCCATCAATGGTTATTAGCCAGGATGGGCAGGAATGGTGTCCCTAGCCTCTGTTTGCCAGAAGCTGGGATTGGGTGATGGGGCATGGATTACTTGATGATAACCTGTCTGTTCATTCCCTTTGGGGCACCTGCCATTGGCCACTGTCAGAGGACAGGATACTGGGCTTAGTGTACCTTTGGTCTGACCCAGGATGGCCATTCTTATGTTCAGCCTGATTCTGATCTCATTTACACTACTTTCACATTGATGTAACTCCATTGATATTCCTGGTTACACTTTTGTAATTGAGTTATTTCTGCAGTGTCTGAAATCAATGGACTTTGAGGAAGCTCAGCATCTCCCAGGATGTGCTCAGCACCTTTATATGATCATGTTCTGAGTGAGACCAAAATTGAGCTTATGATTTTTAACTTTAAAGTCTAGCTACTTTAGGTAACAGTATGGTCCCAATTACTGTATTGTTTAAGTGTCTCTTTAATACTTAGAAGTAAACCATCACAGGTTTTTTAGAAAAAGGTCACAATATTATACAGTAGCTCAGAAGAAGTTACTTCATTGCAAATCAAAAGGGAACAGTGTCAAATATTAGGCTGGATCTCAAAGATATATGGAGTTGAAAGATGGAATCCTCATATTATTGGAACAGAGAAAGAAGCATAACTAAGCGAAGCTAAATCTTTTTAACCTAGTTTATTTAATTTACAGTGTGTTTGCTGAAGGTTAAGAACCATTTATTTATGATGTTTCCACTGTGTATCTTCATTCCAAAAGATGAAGCTATTAATACGTTAATTGTGAGTTTATGTAAGAGTAACTGGATGCTGGTTTGTGAACATTGGTTGTACAAATGTAAGATAAAAACTTGTAAAGAAGCACTTCTTACAGCACATTTTTTGGACTAGTAATGGAGAAAGCATTCTGAGTGCATATTTTTGATGTGGAGTGGAAGTCTAATATCACATTAACCAGAGATGACTTAGAAAAATAACAGTGGCTTTCAATAAAAGCTTTATAATTCAGCTATATGAGCAAGATGAATGCTCTGTCTTATTCCAAAATATCATGTACAAAAGTTTCCCTTCTAGATATAGAATGACAACACATTTAACCAGTGAAATACAAGACAGAAGCATAATATCATCAGAACAAGACCTCACTGGCTGATCAATGTCTGGGGAAGAACATGTCACCAGAAACTTTCGGAAGATGATAGCTGTCCAACAACACAGCAGATTGATCAATTTCAAACCTGCAGAAGTTCAGCAACTTGCTGGATAGTGGCTTTTAAGGGTACATTACATTATTTTTGTAATAAAAAAGAGTGAGTTTAATGGGGCTGTTAGGCTATAAACTACTGCTGAGTGGCCCTGTGTTTCTGGAAGCTCCATGAGGAATCCAAGATATGCAGCAATTACCTAGAACATAAGAATGGCCACACTAAGTTGGACCAATGGTCCATCTAGCCCAGTATCCTGTCTTCCAACAGCGCCAGATGTTTTAGAGGGAATGAATAGATCACAATAATTTAGCTAGTGATCCATCCACTGTTGTCCAGTCACAGCTTCTCGCATTCATGGAGTTACATCCTTGACCATGTTGGCTAATAGCCATTGATGGACCTATTCTCCTAACATCACGTTGACTAATGTCAGTCTACACCTCAGCATGGCTTGTTGTTGCTTATGCTTGGAGAATAGATCTAACATCCTCATACCTAAAGCACCTGCTTGCTAAACTGGAACCTACCATAAGCACACAGATTTTTTGACTAATAATCCCAGGGATGTCAGTTGTCCCTGCTTAATCAGTCCCTAAATGTCATATATTGGTACATAACTCTGAGCTACATTGTCCCTGACTGCACTTGCACCTAAAAAGTATATCTGAGATCCACTTTGTACACATACTACTCTCTGTGTCTGTTTCAGTGATAGTTTTGTACAGCCACTGGTTGCCCAGTTCTTAATGGATGAACAGCTCATTCAGCATGAGTCATTGGCTTATTAGCCACATCCTTTTGGATGTTGGGTTTCTATAGATACAGCAAAGAGCACACCTTACATTTCAGTAGCAACACACTCAGTTTCCTCACTGTAAGTAAATAGGAATGTAGCTCATTTCTTCCATAATGTCCCTGGTTCTTTTCTCAAGGCTTTCATGCCCTGTTTAAAGTTTCACAAACCTTCCCATAAGCCTGTTTTTGGCTGGACAGTTGGGGCTGATGGCATTTCAGAAAAAGTTGGGGAAAAGCCCTAGAGACAAGCTGGGGCTCATTGGTACTAACTAGCTCATTGCTGAGGTAAACTGTACCTTGCTTAAGTATCTTGAAAGTAAGTCAGCAATTTGTGTAATTGTGGATGTGGAAACATCAATCATATCTGGCCACTGAGTGTGCAGGCAATATCACCAAGAACATGTGTCTGAGCAATAAGCACATAAACAATGGGTAATGGACTGTTCCCATGAACTGAGCAGAGCATCTGGGGGCACATTCTAGGTGTGCATGCAAACATAATTCCTCATTTCTTGTTCAAAGAAAGGTATGTTTAACAATGTTAGCAAAGTTGCCAAAACTTGTTGGAAACCAATTAAAACTAACAAGTGGATTGACAATAAATCAGTGGACTTGAGTCACATTACCCTGCAGGTGTGCTTGGAACTGCACGTTCTGTAGAACCCAAATCTTGAACATAGCCCTTATTCATCTGAGGGTAAATCCCTCACTGCAGTCTCAGTCAGTTCCTCCCATGAAAGTTTGCTGGTGTTATCAGAGTGTTCTACATCTGAACAGAGATGTTTGCATTGAGTTCAAATATTTTTTCCATAAAAGGGAGGAAAAAAATGTGAAGATTTTGTTTCAGAGGGTCAGATATTGCAACCTACTCTCAGATTTACATACCTAAGTCAGATTTACTTAGGTATGTAGTCCCATTGTGTTTTATGGGAATGCTGTCATAAATATAAAGGGAAGGGTAAATACCTTTAAAATCCCTCCTGGCCTTTCACCTGTAAAGGGTTAAGAAGCTAGGATAACCTCGCTGGCACCTGATCAAAATGACCAATGAGGAGACAAGATACTTTCAAAGCTGGAGGCGGGGAGAAACAAAGGTTCTCTCTGTCTGTGTGTTGTTTTTGCCAGGAACAGAAAAGGAATGGAATCTTAGAACTTAGTAAGTAATCTAGCTAGATATGCGTTAGATTCTGCTTTGTTTAAATGGCTGATAAAATAAGCTGTGCTGAATGGAATGTATATTCCTGTGTTTGTGTCTTTTTGTAATTTAAGGTTTTGCCTAGAGGGATTCTCTGTTTTGAATCTGATTACCCTGTAAGGTATTTACCATCCTGATTTTACAGAGGTGATTCTTTTTCTTCAATTAAAATTCTTCTTTTAAGAACCTGATTGCTTTTTCATTGTTCTTAAGATCCAAAGGTTTGGGTCTTAGTTCACCTATGCAAATTGGTGAGGATTTTTATCAAGCCTTCCCCAGGAAAGGGGGTGTAGGGTTTGGGAGGATTTCGGGGAGCGGGGGGGAAGATGTTTCCAAGCAGGCTCTTTCCCTGTTATATATTTGTTAGACGCTTGGTGGTGGCAGCAATAAAGTCCAAGGGCAAAAGGTAAAATAGTTTGTACCTTGGGGAAGTTTTAACCTAAGCTGGTAAAAAAATGCTTACGGGTTTTTTCATGCAGGTCCCCACATCTGTACCCTAGAGTTAAGAGTGGGGAAGGAACCTTAACAAATGCTCACATAAGTAATTGCTATTTAATGTGAATAAGGGTCACAGAATTACTCCTCAAGTGAAAATTCTTCTTTATGGCTAAGCACATAAAGAAAACAATTTCTCTAATAATTGATTGAAAAGAAATGCCATGAAACTCATATATATACAGATTGCAAATTAGAGTAAATGCACATCAGCAAATAATGAAAATAGGGTTGAATATGTATTAAAATATTGTAAAAAGGGTGGAATAAATTGTACAACTAATATAATTCAACCAGTGCTAATAACTGCAATTGCAGTTTGCACTGGAGTGCAGTCAAGTGATTTGGGTTTTCATTCTACTTTAATAAAAGTGGAGTTTCAGCACATCTAAGTTTACCACAAGCAGTCTTGACTGTATTTGATTCCCCCCCGCCCCCACTCCCTCCACCTGATTTAGCAGAATGTTCCTCTCTAATGGATATAAACTAATTGGAGAGGTAGACATTTCCATTTTGAGTAGTTACCAGTATTGGCTACCACTATTATCCTCATATTACGTGGCTACTGCACAGTTTGTCTTTTTTATGATTCTCCATTTAATAATAATTTTAATCTTTCAATCTGTAACCATTTTCAGTGGTGATGTAAAACACATTTGGTATAAAAATACTGTTCTGATTTACAGCCCTGGGCTAGTTCAACATAATTCAATAACTTTAGGGAGAAAAGGTATCCATATATTACATTTAACTTCAATACATTTTTTAAGCACAGGGAATTTTTAAACATTTTTTCCTCTATCTGATTATATATTTCAGTGCAGCCAGACTGCTTTAGCTTAAGCTCATAGAACTCTTGGCATTTTTTTCCATTGTGTAAGAACCCAGGAAATGTATTTGTATTGATTGATTCTTGAACTTGGTCATAGTAATGGAATACAGTATTGCTTATTTCTGTATTACATCATGAAACGCCATTAGAGGACACTGAAAGAGCTATTATGCACTGGTTAATGAGGTTTCCACATCTCATTCTTAAATAGCTAGGAGCCCTAACAAAAAGGGAGAAAATATTACATGGCCAAGATGAGCCACACCTTGGTTTGAAACTGATTGTAACTTGATTTTCAATATGTGAATTTAGCATCTTAAGAACTCAGTTCTGGTCATTCAGTGAATGTGATTTTACTGTAGTCTCAGTATGATGTCTGGATTTTACATTAGTTTAGACTGGGAAGCTTGAATAAACTTACATCACATGGTTGGGGGAGGGGAGAGGAACTCCCTGTGTTTACAACAGCTCCAAGTCAGTCCTTGCTTCTTATAACCAGAGCTGAAACAAGCTGTTTGTCAGATTTTAGAACTCTGGCACCAGAGCACACGCTAGGCATCTATGTTCTCTTAAATATTACAGGTTCTATCCTCCATTTACAAGTGGAGTCATGTATGGGGGAGAGGCAGGAAGAGGATGAATGAGTCCAAGATTAGGATAGAAAAAACTATTCCCATGTGCTGAGCTCAGTGAGCAAAAAAAAAAAAAAAAGGAAAGTTTCTCATTGTGGACATGGTCGTTCCTCACTGAAGAGAAATGGGCACAGGGCCACTGTGACTGAGGACTGAATGAGAGATGAATGTGAGGGAGGTAGAGCTGAAGAGGAAAAATTACAATGAATAGGAGCAGAGAAGGGGTGAGAGAAAATAAATCTAACAAATATTCAAAAAGCTACTTCTCGTGCTGAGGGGCAGAAAAGTGTCAGGACAAAAGCTGCTCCAAGCTGACCAGCTCCACAGAAAGCCACAGGACGTGAACAGTAAACTCTTGAATATTTAAGGGCATATTGTTTCTTAGTAGAGCTGGAACATCCCACAGGAAATTCCAACATTTATTTCACCCTGAATCAGAATAAAAAAGTCAAAATCTCAAACTTTTTCAGAACAAAAATGCCAAAATATTTTGTTTCAGAAACCTCCGGATGACCTAATAGAAGCATTTTGTTTAAATATCAAAACAATGTACAAATTAGTTAAAAGTTAAAAAATTTGAAATAATTGTCAATTCAAAACATAGGAATGTAATGGACCAAGAAAGTCTAAACAAAGAAAGTTCTTTATTTTAATTTAGAATTGTTTCAAAGTGTTGCCTCAAATTCCCTCCAAAATGACGTTTCCACAAAACCTTTTAATTGTGATGAAACCGCATTTTCTGATGCAAAACTGTTCCATTGGAAATGTTTGGACCAGCTCTATTCCTTGGCCAGTTTATTCCTCCATAGAGACCAGAATCTCCTGACAGCGTGGATTCAGTCATTCCTTGGCAGTCTCCCTTTGGGTGGAAGGTGGGGAAAAAGGGGGCATTCCCCCCTCCATCAAACCCCCAAATTGGCAATGAAGTTAGTGAGAGTTTGGTCTGGGTAAAAAGTAAGACTTTCAGGAGCAGGCCCAAGGAGAGCTTTGCTTGAGCATGAACTTCAGGATCTGGTTATATATTTATGTAAGTTTGTGTTGAAAGGACATTTCTAGGCAAGGTACCACACCAGGGAGTGTTTGAGTAGTCTCATTTTCAGCAGTCTATATATGTGCTGAACTTCTGTTGATCCCAATGGAAGATGCATGTGCAAAGCAAAGAAAGCATACAATATTATAGCACCTTTCATCCTAATAGGCTGGTTCTCAAAGCTGGTCCTGGCGGGCCGGACCGGTTTGTTTACCTTCCAAGTCTGCAGGTTTGGGCGATCGCGGTTTGCGGCTCCAGACCAATGTGGGCTGCGGGAAGGGTGGCCAGCATGTCCCTTGGCCTGCGCTGCTTCCCGCAGCCCCCACTGGCTTGGAGCAGTGAACCTTGGGCAGTGGGAACTGCGATTGGCCGAACCTGCGGATGCGGCAGGTAAACAAATCAGTCTGGCGCACCAGGGGCTTTCCCTGAACAAGCAGCGGACCGGCTTCAAAGGACTTTACAAACAAAGGCCCTGACACTACAGCAGGGGCAGACTCCTGAGACCACCTGAAGTCCCCATGCAGTAAAAGGGCTCTGGGGGATACAAAGCTCTGGCTGTGTAGCTTTCTGCAGGATGTGTATAAGTGCTTTCTTAGTTTGTACTTGGGCAAACTGCCAAAGAAGTCAATAGGAGTAAAAACAAAGTCAGGATTTGTTCCTATATACATTGTCTGCCACATGTGGTACTGGCAACCAATTAGCACTTACATACCAAGATGATAGTTATGTTACAAGTCTTAGATTGGTTAGAGAGATGATTAACCTCTCACTGAACAACAAGGATTTGGGAAGAACGGAGGTTTTTCCCCCTAAAGATGCGGGACAAATATCTAATCTTATGAAAAGTTCTGTGTGATCTTCAGTCTTCATGCAGAGGAGACAGAACTCTGTTGTTTAAAGGATAATATGAAAGACTCACACACAGTAAATGGTATGGTACTTAGCTGATCTGCCTCATTATAATGGAGGACAGGTTGAGGGATAGCCCTGCAAGGAATTACATTTCTGGCCCCAGAGAATATAATATTTCAAAACAGGAAGGTTAGACCATTTTCATATCTTCTCCATTCCAAAACTCATACTATGTTATATGAAATTCTTATAAAGTCAACATCAAATCTATTGCTTAATATACAGTGGTCACAATTAACACATGAACACAATTACCAGTGGTTACCACCCTGGCATCTGAGATACTATAGAAGTTCGCTGGAGTTCAGACCAGGAATTGACTGTGAGCACCCTATTACACTTGATGGGACATAATGGTTTTATGTATCGCTCATTCTTGTCCAATATACTGTGTTTTGATTGGCAGTGACTAAGCTGGGAAAACTAATCAAGCTGTAATATAGGGAAGACTATATAGCTAGCCAGTCAATGTTTAGAATATTGAAATATAAAAGCAGTACATTACACTATTACTGATGCTGGATTTTGGAGACTAAGATGAATTCAGTCATTCTAATGAGCAAAGCTAAAATGAAAACAAATCAGCTGTAAGGTTTGATCTTGAACTTTCCCAACATTTGGGAGTGTTTGGATCAGGAGCTTAAGCTTTGACCCATCTCTAATTAGAACTGAAGCGCTGCATGTAATTTATCCATTCTCATGGCAAAAACCATAAGACTGAGAAAAGATATAAAACCTTTATCATTATAATTTGCAGATGCCAACTTAGCAATTCACTTCAGATTTCATAACTAAGGCTGCTATACATTTACAAGGCTTGGCAGGATCATTGTATCCCTGAGGAATAGTATCTCTGCCATCTCATGTTTTTTTGATAAACGACTGCAGGGAAACTGTCTGGGGCAGTTCATGCCAGTTGGTAGCCTAAGCATATCCTACATGTACAAGCAGTCAGAAGGGTCAGTGCCCAGGAGAGATAAGGGCATACTTATTATAGCAGTTATTATCTGTAGCTTTTGTGTAAGGAAAAGATACAGAACTATTTTCCCAAGAAATTCAGGACCATGATTATAAAGGAGTTTGAGTGTCTGCATCAGGCTATTCACTGTGGTGGGATCTACAGAGGTCAGGCCTAGATCACAACTAAACTCTCCTGACTTTAGAACCTCTTGACCTACTGAAACCTAAATCCCCCAAAGACTAAATTCTATGCTTTAGAATGAACCTCTAAATGCCATATGGCTGTTTTGCTAAAGTAAATAAGACTATGCTCCTTGTAGTTGTGGATTTATGGTAGGTTTGAGGTCAAAGAAAAAAAGATGCCACAAAGCTTTGTGAAATGGAGACAAATTGGATTTCAAAATGTGCTGGTTAACCCCAGGGAGATCTAAGCACTTTGAAATATAGGCATACCAGTCAGTCATCTAGGTATTTCTGTTTGCTGTATCACCATGCAGGTGACCAAGTGTCATAGCTTTCCCCAGAAATATTTTCAATAAATATGTCCTGAAAGGACACATTTAGTTCAAGATTAAATTTTCCTATTTCTGCCAGACAACATGGATTTTATATATGGTGAAAGCTCTTTGGGGCAGGGACTCATTTTGTTATTATTGTGTGTATGTACCTAGTACAGTAGGGCTGGGACTGCTGGGCTTTACTGCAATACAAATAAGTACATAATGAAAAATCTCTCTCAATAAATATAGTTTATCTAAACCTGCTCTTGGCAGAATTTACTATCTTCATAAAGAAATGTCACCATTTTCATTGCGAAAATAGTTCTTGGTAACAAAACAAAAAAATCCAACAACCCACAAATAAAAAAAGACTGTAAAATCCTATGTATTTACCAAATAAATGAATAAGGGCTAGATTCCAATATTCTTACTCAAGATGAATAGTCCCTTACTCCAGTGGAACTATTCATGTGACTAACAATCGCTAGAGTGATTAAAGACTCCTCTCTGGTCCATGGTCTAAGAAAATGATGAGGAGGAAAAGAATAGATAGTCAGATCACAGTCTGTTAAATCAATGAGAGCAGGATGGGGCCCATACATATTCTGCAAAATCTGTTTTCCCCCCAGTTTTGCTGGTGGTAGTACACATCCACAGACAGTTCAGTGGCAGATATTTTGGGGTGTCCTCTACCCACATAATTGAGGTAGGGTTATCATATATGTCCGTATTTTCCCGGAAATGTCTGACTTTTTGGTTCTTAAATTGCCGTCTGGGAGGAATTTTTAAATATCTAAAAAGTCTGGGATTTTGCCATTATTATTTTTCCCCCAAAGAAGAGTTGATTGTTCAAGAAAGAGTGAAAGTTGATCACTCGAGAGAGTGCCCGCTTTTCCCCCCTAGCTCCCAGCACTTGCACCGCGAAACAGCTGTTTCGTGTGGCTGGGAGGGAGGGGGGGATGAGGGGGAACGTGGCGTGCTCAGGGGAGGAGGTGGGGGTGGGAATTTGGGGAAGAGGTGGGGGAGTGCAAGCATATACCCCTCTCCTCCCCCTGTGGAGTGTCCTCTTTTTTGACTATTCAAATATGGTAACCCTAATTGAGGTGATGACCTGGATGATGATAGCCTAAGCTGAATTTGGTGTATGCCTACATTAAATACATTTTCAGAAAGGTTAAAAAAATATCCTTGTGGAGCCTGAATGAAAAATAGTGTCATCTTATCTTTGTGACTAATGGAATAGTACAGCATGTACTGCTAATTATTATATTATATTTTGACAGCAAGTATGAAGGAAACAGTACTGTTTTAGATTTCATACACTAGAGATGAACTAAGGGAACCCAAATTTCAATGCACTATTGACAATTTTTGGATGTAGTCAAAATCTGAACTAGGATCCCATTCCAAATTAAGCAAAATGTCCTCTTTCTATATAATGGGACAAAACCACAATACTAAATTTAAAAGCCCTTTTAAGTTTGAGGAGTCCTTGTGGCACCTTAAAGGACTAACACATTTATTTGGGCATAAGCTTTCGTGGGCTATAACCCACCTGATGAAGTGGGTTATAGCCCATGAAAGCTTATGCCCAAATAAATTTGTTAGTCTCTAAGGTGCCACAAGTATTCCTTGTTGTTTTTGCTGATACAGATTAACACCACTACCCCTCTGAAACCTTTAAGTTTGAGGCATTCAATATCTGGATCCAAATTTTCTAGCTGTAGCTAATCTTAAAACAAACTTGACTTTGGCTAAGTAGGCCTCCACCCAGCAACACACTTTAAACATCTGAGTAATCTCACTGAAATCAATAGGATTATGAGCATAATTAAAATTAATCACGTGTTTAAAGACTAGATTTCCCATAAAGCATAAACCCAAAGTGTTGAGCTCTTGAAAATCAGGTCACTTATGGTGCTCAAATGGGTACTAAGCTCTTTCGAAAATCTTGTTCTTAGTGCTCTGCAGTACCAGGGACTGGTAAAACAATATCATCATAGCTGCAAGTAATTATTGGCTTAGTACCCAAAACCAGCACAAAGTACTTTTAATCTAAAAGAAACAGTATTTTAGCATTCCCATGGCTCCAATTATTAGCATTAATATCTTGAGTATTGCTTTGCATATGTACAGTGTCCCTAAATGATGCTAGTGCTGATTGCTGGTATCATATCTATTAATGCCTCTCCATGTCAACTTCGTTTTTCTGTGGTACTTTATATTGTGAAAATGGGGGTTCAATTCTAGTCAGTCTTTTGGGACAGACTGTTTAGATAAACTAGCATTTAATATAGTTTTCCCTAAAAAGTGAACACATTACTTATGTTTATCAATTCAAGAATTTTCCATTTAATCCTGTCCAGTAGCTGCAAGTTTCAAATGGACGAATTAAGAGTACAGCAAATACAAACCCCAGACTTCTCTGGGATTCAGAAGTTGAAACTGGATTTAATGTTTGTTTGAAGAGCTCCAGGTCCTTTACAGCACGTCATGGGCTAGAGAAAATAAACTGAAATATAGCAGTTGAGACACCTAAATGTAGAAAAAAAAAAGATAATTTGTCAACAACCCAGTAATACATCATATTACTGCTAAAATGAGTGCATTGTATACAGACTGATTAGAGTCTAGCATGTTGAAATTTTTCTGATGGAACAGTTTTCTTGTTGGAAGATAAGATTTCCTGTTGGAAAATGCAGTTTTAATTAAAGCAAAGCGTTTCATGTGAGCTTACAGACTCATTTTTTTATGGGAAATTGAAAATGTTTAGACTTGTTGTAATATACTCAACATCTGACTATATTACACAATATTAAATTGACCTTATCCAATCTTCTGACTCCTATAGTATTTTTGGAATATTTCATATAATGAAAAAAAATTGAGATTTCATCTTTGTCTTATTTCAAGATTAAACCAGTTTCAATGTCTCAATTTCCTGTGGGACAGAAATTCCAGTTTTTGACCAGTTCTAATTAAAGAGATCTTGTAGCAAAATACATTGAAGAAGCCACAGCTTGCATGTTAACTGCACAGGTAAGGCTTTTTTGAAGCGGGGAGTGAGAGAGGCTTTTTTGAAGCAGGGAGTGAGAGATTAAAATCAGGTCATGCCACTTCTCAAGCTCCACCTCTTACTGGAGTCAAAATGAGATGCCACTTACAAAACCTTGTTATGATCTTCACACTCTGCCTGATCCAAAGTCCAGGAAAATCAAATGGGAAACTTTACATTGATGTCTATTGGGCTGTTGATCAAGACCACTAGAAACATCCCTCTTCTTCCTGACATGGTTTGATAGCAGTGAAATGGTTAACAATAGCAACATTGAAATCATCACTGGGCACCTGAATTAATACCCTATTAAGATAAAGAGGGGCAATTCATACTTCTCAGAGGTATTATTTCAGGATCTGTGGAAATTCAGGCAGACACCACTCAATAATTTACAACTTAGTTCACAATTTGAAGTTTTCTTCATATCCATAAAGGGCTAGAGACTTGGCTAGATCTTCAGATGAAATCTATGGAGCTTATACTGATTTACACCAGATGAGGCTCTGTTTGAGTTGCATATGATTGCAGCCTTAAAGTAAGAAGCACTTGCTCATTCAGCCATAATCCTTTCTGATGCACAATGCATCTCAGAGCCCTCAACATAAATCTAGTCAGTAATCTATGTCACTACTCATAGAATAGGGTGCTATTCAACATGAGTAAGGAGGGACAGAGTTGGGCCTTAAATATAGACAAGGCTGACAAAGATGACAATCCAATATGTCACATAGCTGCTTAACTACCTTACCACAGCAGTTCTCAAACTTAATTGCACTGCGACCCCCATCTGACAATAAAAATTACTACATGACCCCAGGATGGGGGACCAAAGCTTGAGCCTGCCCAAGCCTCACCACCCTGGGTGGGGAGGTCAAAGCCCAAGGGCTTCAGCCCTGGGCAGGGGGGTCTGTAACCTTAGCCCAACTCTCCAGGACTGAAACTGAAGCCTGAGCCCCGCTGCTCAAGGCTGAAACCCTTGGACTTCAGCTTCGGCCCCGGGCAGTGGGGCTCAGATTTGGCTTCAGCCCTGGGCCTAGCAAGTCTAACACCAGCCTTGGCAACCCCACTAAAACAGGATCATAACCCACTTTGGGGTCCTGACCAACAGTTTAGTAAGGTCCCTGCCTTACTAAATAGGGAATGGATGGATGATAGTATGTACTGTTAATAATACCTGTTTTTCTAATCCTCCCTGGTATTGGTATTAGAGCCAATGGCATTTAATTAATTTTTTTATTGTTCTGGGGGACTACTGGCTTTATTGTCTCACTCTTTTCTTGCAACATATGCTGCCAATTACCTTGATCTATAAAGGGGGTTAAAAAGTATGTTAGGGAGAGGAAATAAGCTTAAAAGTGATGTTTCAGTCTTGCACCTTTCTTCTGTAGCTCTTCCAAAAAAGGAAGATTTGGGAAGGGAAATGCCTAAATTTTGAATGAGGTGTTATGGAGCAGATGGAAATAGTTGAAGTTGGCTAAAATAAAACAGGACTGTACTACAGAGCTCTTAAAACTCAACAGTATATTTTGTAGTTCCATTGCTCACCATTGGCACGTTTCTGCAACCCTCAGTCATGCTGAAGAGTCTGAGCCTCAATGGAACCATCCATGTGAGTAATGACACTGCACCTGCATCAATGCCAAATATCTCTCGCACTGTCATCACTGACCTTCAAACGTTGCCTCATGCCTTTGATGGATATGTCAAGTAAAACAGGAGACAACACAATTCCCTTTTTAATGGCTGGGAACCAGAGAAAATCAGCTCTCTCCCTCCCCCATTTCAGGGCTTCATAACATTTGAGTTTTAAAAGTTAAGTGTTCCCACTTTTCCCTTCCATAATGGACATGCTGTAAACTTAAAAAAGTTTCCTAGGATAACTTTTCAAAACAACTTGAATTCCCCAGTCTGTGATCCAGTTTCATTACACTGTTGTACTCAGGATTCTGTGGCCTTATTGCTTTCTGATTGAAGAATGCCTGAGATCTCAACTTCAGATGGTGAAATGTTTTGAGCATCCTAATATGAAATCTACAGGTGACTAAAATTCCCACTGAAATTCCTGGGAAAAGGTTGACTTATCAAGTGGGGGATTACAACTATCAACTACTCTGAGTCCTAAAAGTCTCCAGTCTCACAGGTACACTGTAAGAACAGAGAAGGATGAAATATTTAAAGATTAAATGAAACCTCTGCACATGAGATATTCACATGGTCCAAGCTTCATAACCACATAGCCCCTGTGTGCTTCCTCCACATCATTGTAGAATTGGGTTCAAGGTCCCTTTAACTTTAAAAACGCTGTTCTTACTCCATATTATCAAATTGATCTTTTAATCTTCATATGCCAAACTGAATTTTCTTCTCAAACAGTGTATCTATTTGTAAAGCCTGTCTGGACTCTCAGGGACCTCTTACATTCTTTGTTGTGATTCCCATTGTAGTTAATATAATTTACCCAGCTCATTCATGAACAGTCCAACTTTAATCATTTTAGGTTAGTGCTTGAAACAAAATTATGCTGGTGTTATTCCTTCAGTTTTATACCTTAATTTTAATTATCTGATTCTTTTCAGAACAACATTTAATTGTTATATCATGTACTTTACATACATTAAGATCTAGTTCTTCGGGAGTTCCATCATATTCGAGGGAACAAGGATCTTCCAATACCTGAAGACCTAACTAATATATTGAGATTCTGACTCAAATGCTGCAAGCCACAAAAGGTTTTCTGGACAAGAGATCCAAGATTCAGGGTTCCCCTCACTCCGAAGCTTAGCAGTGCAATGTGGACAGATGCCACCACCCAAATAAACACCTCATCAAGGACTCAACCAAAGAACTCATTCATCTTTCACTCCCATGAAAATATGGTCCACTTTGAATTGCATCTATATATCATGTGGCAGATGTGCCTACCTTCTCCATAAAAGAAGACAGACACAATCTTTTGTGACTGCAGAAACAGACTTCAAACTATGGAACACCTTATCAGTGTCACAAACAATCATGTCCCAGCTGTATTTCTGCTATCCACTCTTTGTCACCTGAAGGAATCAAGTGGATTGCCGACCTAGACTTGAACTTTTTGTAGGTCTTAAAAACAGCAAAGATTAAAAAGCAGCTCATTACACTAGTTTGCTTTCTGGTACTAGCTAATAGCCATCAGATAAATGGTGGAGAACTGTAAACTGATGCCGTAGCTGTTGCAAATTCTCTTTAATTGACTTCAGCAGGAGATTAACTGTAAATGCAAAACCACTCTGTTCTCCTGTATTCTGTAATAGATCTAGTAGGCCTTGTGAGTAAGTTGCCCTGGAGTAGGGTCAGAACAGTCAGCACAGCCTGTGTAAATTCAAAACTAATTTTCTTCTTGGAGTTTAGCTTTACTAACAAGTTATCAGAAAATAACCAACATCACCTGTCACCCAACACCATTCCTCAGAAGCTGACTGGGTTAGCTCTAGGCTTGGTTTCTTTCTTTAAGGCTACTCAGCCTCCACCCTAGAATTCTGTGACCAGAGGGTGCACTCCAACTCTCCTTCTATCCAGGATGGGTTAGTGAAGTGGAGTTGTCACAGTGAATCAGCAGGTTTCAACTGGCATCTCATGGCAGGTTTCCAAAACCTGATAACAGGGTGGGTCAATAATAGGGTTGCCATCTCTAAGGTACAACCCCCCCCACCCCCCCAAGACATCTGGTATGAGCCTGAGCACATAACACTGGAGAGCTGGCAGTGTGTACTGAGCACGCTTACAGATTTCCTGGGCCAGCTACCTCAAAAGACAGATGGCAAAACCTAAACAGGTCAACAGAAGAACTCAGCCAAGCTTATTACATTATGCTGCCCTCTCCATTTAACCCTGTGCTAGCAATCCAGACAGTTGGGTACTGAAACTACTGCTGATTAGCCGAATGAGAGATGTAAGATATGCAACAAGAACTATCAGGATAGAGAGAAAATAGTTTTTACAGACTTTTCTCAGTGCATCCCTCCTGCCCAGTGCTATTTGTCTTCCTGACAAGGAGATTTCTACCCTTTCAATTTTCATCTGTTTCTTCCCTTCCTGATCAAAGGAAAGGTGCCTATTGTAGTCCTTGCATCAATGTCCCTCCCTGTACATCACTTGTGATGGTTAAAATAGTCTATTCTATTTAGGCAGAGCTTAAGTCTCCATTATAGCCTTGCATAGTTTCCACATGTGGTACAGTATAAATCCTTATTTAGTATGAGTGGAAAGGGATTAGGAATCAACCCTGTTATTGTTAACTAAGGAAAATAACTATCAGACTACTACATTCAAGATTTCCTACTAGATGCTCCTTAGATGAGCTTGGCATGAGACTACTCAAATTGGACTACTATCTATTAGTAAAAGCAATGAGACCATCAAATAATTCCAAAGAGATTACTCAACATTAATCAGAAAGTGGAATAATTCTCCAAGCACCTGAGCCATCCAGCCCCACTGCCCCCAAACAAACACTATCTTAAATAAAAGATATCATATGGGTTTGCTCACTTTTAGAGTAGCCATGCAGTACGTTCTGTTTCCACAACAGTGGGTTTTTACTTGTCAACCACTACGCTCCATCTGCCTGCCACTTCCTCTTAGCCTCTTTCACGAGAAATTAAATGTGTCCTGAAGAATCCATTGGGGGGGAAAAAATCCTGCCAGTTGATTGAGTTTAACATTGTATTATTGTTTGTTTTTGAGCTTTTGTTGAATATTTAAATCCAGGCATTTACAACATGGGTTTTCTCTAGTAGCTCTCATAAGCTGATACTATTGTGTCTACACAGAAAACATCAGTATTTCTGGATGCATCTCAGGTCTGTAAATAGTTCAAGTATTGGTGATGGTGTATTTTTATTGTCACCCATCCCCTGAGCATTAGCAGATTTCAGGGCCTTGCAATCAGTAACAAAATCTTGTTTGAGTTACACTATACATACACATACCAGTCCTTAAACAGAGGTATGAGGGAATCCTCTCTTTCAGGAATCTCAGCCAACACCCCAATGCCTGTTCTATAATCCTCATATCTGAACACTTTCCAGTAGCGCATTAAGCATCATATCTGTGGTTTGTTCATTCTTCCATCCTCTCCCCAGTGGGAGAAACGTGTGCAGTGGAAAGCTTTGTTTTGGTAGGGAATTACACCCAGAGCAGAGTGCACACTTATGTTAAAGAAGCCAAGTTCAAAGAAGTGCACCCTGCACTTACAATGGAAAGTGGTGAGGTTTGTGATGTTCCTTAATTCCTAGGGAAGATGGGGCTGTTCCATCATTTCAGACCAAAGAAAGCGGTCTTCTTGCACAGATGAACTTTACCTTTGTGATGAAGAGTTCCACTGTGCCTCAGAGTTATTTACCACAGTTTTCTTCCAGGGGCTGTCGGCTCCTTTTAGGTATGTTGGGCCTACGTCATGGAACACTATGAAGATAAGGACTGAGACCTGGAACTTGGCTTGATATTTTATCAAAAGCCAACATAGAGAGCAGATGACAGGTATGAGGTGTTTGCAGTAGCAAATGTTACTGAGGAGACTAGTTGGAATTTAAGGACTGATGTCTGCAGGCCCAGGTATATATGGCTGGTTCTAAGGATCATCTCTACCTCAGGAATTCACTCTAGTTAGAGAGATGAAGACAGAAGGCAATCTTACTTGCTGCTTGCCACAGGACCACTACAAAGAAACTACAAACACAGAGTAACAATGCAGCATTTCTTCAGACTGTACACTGATCACATGCTAAAAATAAAGCCTTGTAGACTAGGGCTATGTCTACACTTGGAGCGAGAGGTATGATCCCCAGCTCATATAAACTAGTCATGCTTGGGCTTATCTGCATGAGCATGCTAAAACTAGTGGTACAAGCCCCTCTGAATCCCATGGGTATGTACTTGGCGCAGCTTTCCCGTGCTGCTGCTGCCTGTGCTACTGTGGCTACACTAGCCATTTTATCATGCTAGCTTAGATGAGAGCTAGCATGAGTACATCCACACTGGCTGGGAATCACACCCCTAGCTCCAAGCATAGGCCTAGTTACATCTGCGCTTGGAGCTCTAGGTGTGATTCCCAGCTTGAGAGCTAGCATTGTAGAAATAGTGTAGCCACAGCAATGGCATGGGCTAGTCGCTCCAATACGTATTTAGGATGGTTAGACTGTCCCGCAGCTCGTGTGACCACAGCTAAATTCTATGTTTAGCGCCTTAGAATGATTAGGTCTTTTTGAGCTGGGAGTCACATCCACAGCTCAAAGTGTAGACAGACCTAATGGGCAATAGAGCCATCTGGTGACTCGCACTTTAACAATAGTATAAAACCTGTAGGAAGCTAGTAGTACTGACCTTTGAGCCAATTAGCTTTCCCACAGCTAACTATTGCAGACACTATCTAGCTCATGCTATTTCATTTTGCTTTTACACAGTTCAGTAATTCCCAAATAAGGTGTGTTACATATTCAAGTTTCCATATAATACCATTTTCTTATACTCCACTTTAAATATTTGGTTGTCTAAAGTTAAGCACCTATATACTGTCTTAGGCACACAGTTAATATATTCACTATTAGAATGTTGCAAAATATCAGGTTATATGGTCCAATGACTTATAGCCAGAGGATCTACTGTTTTCTACATACCACACTACTACACTGTTTAAAGAATGGCAATTTGTCCGGGTTGGAAAAATATGATATTTAGGAATCAGGAAAAGGAAAATAAGGCATTAGAAAACAGACAAATGCCACTGTCTGTACAAACAACAACCAGGAAAGTTACAAAGAACGGGAGCCATTAAATTGAAAATTTATGAGGTATTAGAATTATAAAAGTACACAGCTCAATTAATGTTCCAAAATACAGCCAAGGAACATACTAAAAAACGTACATATTGAAAACAAATTTGCAGCCTCCCTTTGTGGCAAAGACAGAATAATACACAGAGTCAAATTAATCAAATTATAACTGGTCCAAACAAAGGAGGGATGGCATTTAATATAACGGATATATTCTTTACATTTAGAAGATGGAACTTTAATGCTCTTGGAGAACATAACATAAGGTATTACCAATGCCAGGGATTGCTTATTTCAGTCAAGTAAAGATTATACACTCTATTAACTCACTTACAATCTATACATCATAGCAAAAACCCAGAGACACGAATAAGTGGTAATTTCCTAAACGTTATTAAGCAATCGCAATCACGTGGTTAATATCTTGGTCTAAGCAGATACAAAATGAAATTATAAAGTTACCAGGTTTGTTTGATAAGAATCAACTTTGAAATATTTTACGTCTACCTAAACACAGGATCAAAAGATGAGTATTTGTGCATGAGACTAACAGATGCAAAAGGTTTTGGGGAAATAGCTCATGTCCCCAAATCAAGTATGGATTAATGAGTTGTGGAATGATCGAGACACCTTCCTCACAAGGCTTGGAGGTCACTGGAGGCGAGGGATGCTGTAGCAAATAAAGATGGTAATAGCTACAGTATTGTTATAGCCATGTAATAAACACACATGCAATCCACATCAGGGAATATCTTATTCCTAGCATAGAGCTCAAGTGACCAGGCCATGTGCAGGGGGACTTCCTTCCTAGTACATGGAGAGAGAGTACAGCTACTCCACTTCCATGGCTGCTGTCCACTGTGCCATAGAGTCAGGAATTCACTGGACCCATTGTAAACCCACCCCTGCCATAACCATTTTCTCCCCCACACCCAGAATTGTGACTTATTTTGCAGTAGGACTGATCAGTTCTGCTGTAGGCAGAGCCATTGGTGGTTGAAGACAAGAGAGCAGGGTTTACTCTTAATGCATAGTGTTACAAACCCTGCTATGCAAGCAGATTTTGTTCTTGTGTTTTCTAGAAGTATGGAATAGCAATAGTCTCAGAAGGTCTCTGTAATGGGTGCACTCACCTCTTGAATGCCTCCTACAGGCTGGGTGTGATACTGCTCTCGTTTTTTCACAGTGAAGTCTCCTCCAGGCTGCCTGCCACCCTGGGAAGACCACTCGGTCTCCAGCAGCTCAGCCCTTCAGCCAAGTCACAAAGTCCAAATGAACCCCTTCCAGGATAATAAAGAGGCCAATAACTAAAGTCTATTTCTCCTCACGAGGGACTTCAGCCCCTGCACTGGACCATTTAAATTCAGCCCTTTGTTCAGGCTCCCAAATAAGGCTTCTTCTTACCAGGCCCCTTTTACCTTCACCCTTAGCTCAGGTCCTCTCTCTGCTGGCAAATCCAGGTTCAGCAAGTCCAGCCAGTTGTCATTCACACTCCTTTGGCCAGAATAGCAAACCCTTCCTTTCCCCTCTGGTCCCAGCTAGGAACTGACCTGCTAATGTCCTGCAGCTCCTTTTAACTGAGCCTGCTGGACTCAGATTGGCTATTTCCATGAGGCTTCTCTAGGCAGGTCTGGAGGACCCACTTTCCCTGCTCATTTTGTCACTTTGCTGCTGTTTCCTGGGGGAGGGTGTGGTAGGACTGCAGGGCTTCCTGTAGAGCGCTGGAAAAGTGAGGTGCACCCCATCATAATCTCCAGCTGGAATAATCAGGTTTGTTGTCTGAGCACCATCACTAACAGGGAAAGATTGGTCTCTAACTGAAGTACAGACAACTGAGATCTTCAGTCTCACCGGAGAAAAATGGGACTTTGAGCTACATAGTTAAGAAGTGAGAAATTACAAGGAAAAAATGAGCAAAATAAAACCAGCATAGGTTGGCAGAAGTCCTAGGATGAATAGAAATACTGGAATCTGGTCTCCCACGGTGGTATGCTTGCTGTTGCCCTAGGAGGGCATCTAAGCTACTTATTATGCTGTAACAAATCATACCGCTGATGAGAAAAAGTGGAATAAGATTTTTTTTTAAATAACATTAGGACTCTCTTGCGGCTTTACTTGCCACTGATGAGAAGATGGGAAGGAAGATGAACACGGTACCAGGGTTAGTCCTGCAGAGGACAAAGGTAGTTAAACCTTCCAGGGAGACTGGAAAAGTGCACATAGGCATACCAGCCACTACACTACACTTAAAAAAGATGCTGCACACACTCCTCCAGCACCAGCTCTGGGGTGCCAGATGCTGTGAAAGCAGAGCAAGGCAATGGACAGCCTTTCACTTTCTCCAGCCCTCTCTCCTTTGGGATGTCTAGCACAGATAGCACTACGACTCCCCAAGATATTTATATGGCCTTCATTATCATAGTACATGAGCCCTACATAACTCAACTGTGAAGCAGGCAAGTACTATATAATCCCCAAATTCACACATTGGGAACCGAGGCACAGAAGAGACTAAGTGACATATCAGGGAATTGAACCCAGGTGTTCTGAGTTCTGGGACTCTACTTCTCCCTGAACCTTATGCTCTGGAAGCATAAGAGCCAGGTCTCCAGCTATTTCCTTTAAAGGAGTAAGAAAGGGTCTCTACAGAATGTATCCACCTCCTTGAGCACCTGCTCTCGTACAGACAGAATCTGGTCCTTGACACTTTTTTAGACTAGATGGAAAGACACCTTGCACCAAATCCCCCAGACCACTTTTGCACTGAAATGCTGGCAGATTCTGGCCATCAATCTGCCATAATGAGCCCCAGGATGCTAACCCTAGTAGACTGAAGAGCCTCAAAAATGTGCAGACTTCTAAGTGACTTTCTTTCTGCCATCTATGTAGAAGCAAGGGAGCATGGCTAGCTAGTGTGTACATTGCACCCATTGCTAGCTGTTATTTCAGACCCTTGGGGCCATTAGCTAGAGTAGACTAAAGGTGGCTGTTTACACTAAGGAGCTATCCCTGAATATAGTGCATGTTCCAGTGATGCAAAGGGAAGCTTTGTGCCCCTTGGACTGAGGTATGCTCTTGCTGGTGTCATCAAAGATCTGGCTCTTTACATTTGGTCATTGCTATTGCTGGAGAATGGACAGCTGGGTTCCCTCCCCCTGAAAAAATTTCTACATAATTTCCAATTGAGACTCTATCATTCCCATGTATTTTGGACTGAGCACCTGGATTCCTACATCTCTAATATCTACTCACACTAAATTGGACAAAATTTGCACAACTCTACTGAACCTGATGTGAACTCCAGATGGAGGTTGAATGTACACCAGAGTCTCTCAGCACTAGGCACGTGAAATACACTATCATGAGTTCAGATAGCAGGGCTCTGGCTCAGCAAACCTATGGGATTCATTCAGAATGACAACATTGCTCAGGACCATTTTGAGTGTCACACTCACTATGCCTTAGTGATCCAAGAGATTTTGGAATTACTTAGCAAGCTGCACGTAGCAAGCTGCACAGACACCTTTATGAGAATGTGATGGGCGAGGCAGAGAGCAGATGAGAATGAAGTCTCTTAGGATGAGGCTAATAGTTTCTTTCAATGGTACCAATTATATTTTACAGAGTAGCAGCCATGTTAGTCTGTATTCGCAAAAAGAAAAGGAGTACTTGTGGCACCTTAGAGACTAACCAATTTATTTGAGCATAAGCTTTCGTGAGCTACAGCTCACTTCATTGGATACATTCAGTGGAAAATACAGTGAGGAGATTTATATACACACAGAACATGAAAAAATGGGTGTTTATCGTGCACACTGTAAGGAGAGTGATCACTTAAGACGAGCTATTACCAGCAGGAGAGTGCGGGGGGGGTGGGGGGGGCGGAGAGAAAATCTTTTGTAGTGATAATCAAGGTGGGCCATTTCCAGCAGTTAACAAGAACGTCTTTTATGAATTTTTAATTTCCCCTTTTGTCCCTTACTCTGTTGATGCCATATGAATAGTCTATCTGCTGAATTAGCATGTCTTTGCATTTTGCTATGGGATCTAGCTTGTGTGCACGCTTGCTGAAGGTGGGGAAGATTAGGAAGATATTTTGCAGTTTTATGATCCTGTCAGTATCACAAATCATTATTGGATTAAAGTCCCACCAGAGGGCAGTATAAGAGCAGATCAGAACAACTAGCATTTATAATTGAAAAAAATATTATGAATTAAAAAAAAAAAAAAAGACTGTCCTGTCTTGTAACAAACATTGACAGAGACTTTTGCTGAGCTGGGGTTCTGAAGAACCACTGAAATGGGTGCTGGCGACCTGGAAATTGTACAGCTTGTAATCATTCTCAGGGTATTTAATGTGCTTCACTAGTAATGCTTTTAAATGCCAGGCTCATTCCAACCAGTGCTTGAGTCAGAGATGTTGCAATTAATTAGTACCTGGGAACTCTGAACAACTTTTGCATGACACATTTGTTGAGACTAATGTGTGTCTTACAAGTGAAGCTTCATTCTAATGTGTAGAGTATGGTATTGCTGACAGTACCATTTTAATGTTTTGCTGTCAAGGGCATTTTTGTACTATACTGAAGTATTCAGAACTGATCCATAATAATCCCATGAAGGAAAAATTGGGTTCCCAATGATCGTTTATTTAAGTGGGAAGCCACAAATCCTGTCTTGTGAAGCTCTATAGGCACAGAGAGCTGCAGATGCAGTGCAGTACTGGAGCAGATTTGGGGTAGCCCGTGCAAGGGTGGAAAACAACAAGCATAATAGTGAGTTGAGGGTCTTTACAGAAACCTGCACTGCACAACACATCAAATCAGGATGTTTGCTTGCGGATTTATCTACTGATCACTGGGCAGCTGGCTCTTGTGGAGAGTATTCAGTGTTCTAATCAGCAGGATCCAATCTTTTGTTTGAACCCAGTTTTCCAACCTTTCAAGCTTAAGAAAAAAAATCACTGTTATATGTAATTATGGGTTAAAATATTTAGCTTTGTTCTATAGTTAGAGAGTTTTTAAAGTTTTATTTGTTTTAATTAAGTTATTTTTCATGGTTTTCATTTTCTAGAGAATGCCATCTATGTTCAGTTTTAATTACACTTTTAATACACTTATTATTAACCTCAGACTGGTACAGATTGTGGCTGAAGCATTAATTTAAATTTAGTGTCAGTAAAACCCAGAATCAGCTAGTAACTTTCTTAGTCTGTTAGTTTCCTAATTATCTAGAATCCAGATTATTTGATTCTTGTTCAAAAGTTTGAACAAGTTAGCACATCATGAATTTAGTTTGCAAGCTGCTGGCACAGTAATATTTAAGCATTCTAAAAGGCAGTGTAACAGCTCTCTATAAACATTGGGCCCTCAATAAACTGTTCTCAAGGGAAACAAGAAAATTTCTGTTGTATGTCAGTGATTTGAATGATTATTTAACTAACAAGCAGGTCTGAATTTTTACCAAAATCTTTAAACTATACTCTGTCTCTATTTTTGTATTATGTTGCAGTTGCTTGAAGAACAGTTGCCAGGGTAAGATGTGTCATGTAAACACATTTCAAAACTATGTGATTGTAGCCCATTTAGAGACATCTCCGAATAACGTTCAAGTAGCTGAGAAGATAGTTCTGATGGACTTTAATATACAGCACAGTTGAAAAAAGTTCCACTAAGACACCCATTCTTACGATTCAGATCTGCAATACTGCTCTTCTTTCAGTTCAGAAAGCTGGCAACCTGTCCTTAGTGAGACTAACCTGCAGTGCTCATGCACATGACTCTGCTGATCCTTTTGCTGGCTAAGCCACACCAAGGCTTGTTCTTTTACCACATGGCTACTTTTTACACTAACCAACTGATCCTGTGAGATGCTGAACACCGTACACTCCCCATTGAGTCACCTGGAGTTGAGGGTGCTTGTGAGGATGTGAGATCTCTTCAGAAGTAAGAGAAGGAACATAGGAGAGTAGTTACCAAGTGGACAGAGAAAGATTCCACAGGTCTCTTTACGGATGCACCTGTTTGCCTCTGCCAGGCCCAGAAAGGCATGCTGTGAAAAAGATCATATACGATAGAAGCTGTACACTAAAAGTACATAACCAGGGACAGGTTTAGCTGGACCCAGATCTCTAATAAAAGAGGCCCCTAGGGAATGGGCTGCTTCTGTGTTGTGTATATTGCAGTACTGCTCACCCTCTCAATTTTATCCCAAGTGTCACAATGTTTGGTATTATTGTGGTCTTAGCTCCCAGAGTCATGAGAATCTCAGCTTTCATTACAAAAAGTTTCTAGCCTTCATGGTTGCAGAGACTCTTGAAAACACCACCTGACCGGAGTGTACCCTAACAGTGGTGCTGGAACAATTTGTAGTGGGGGTGCTGAGAGCCATTGAAGCAAACTGTATACCCTATATATGATGGAAACCACTTCAAGCCAGGGGTACTGCTGTACCCCTAGCACCCCTAGTTCTAGCACCTAAAGCCCTAAAGGCTCAGAAACCTGAAGCCAAATACAAGAACACTCAGTTTCTTTAATCTCAAGATTCCAAAGCCAATCATGATTTTGGGAGGGGAGGGTTGGGGGGACCCCTGACTTAAGATTTTTGCCATTTGGGATTGGCAATACTCATATCACCACTATATCACCAAGCTCAGTTCCTTTAAAGATCGGGTGCTGCTCAGTTGTGTATGGAGTTCACAAGTGAAAATTATGACAGGCTTCTCAGCTTGTGGCTTCATCCTTTGATTGGGGGCCTACTTTCTCATTGGCCAACTTCCTGCCCACTGCCCTCCTCTTGCTGTTATATACACATAATCAATGAGAGCTATCCCAAGTATAAAAAGCAATGTAGGTGTGGTCACACAGGCAGCCTCAGCAGTGGTGGCATAGTTGACCGGTGCCAAGTATGTACACACAGGGTTCAGGCGGGTTTGTACGCGGCACAGCTAAGCCAGGCCCCGCTGCCTTTGCTATCACAGCAACACTACTATTTATACTCACAAGCTAGCACAAGTAATGTCCACACAAACTAGGAATCACGTCTAGCTCGTAGTGTGGATGCAGCCTAAGTCATTGTGATATGACATCTTGGCATCAAGCACCAGAAGGAGTAGGCCTCGACTTTTTGTTTTTTGATTGTACAGTGCTTAGCACAATGGGGTCCTGATCGTTAACTAGGGCTCCTTGGTGTTATGGCAATACAAATTAATAATAATAATCAACTAGTAACCCAGCATGTTACTTCTAACAGCTCAGATCTGCTTTACGGGTACAAGTCCGCTTTTAAACTTGATCCTCAGTCGCTTTTGAGTCTTAAAGTCAACTGAAAACGTACTCAGTTAGCAGTCCCATCACCCCTGCAAGGATTCAGTATTGATTTTTCACACTTGGATATATGCCTGTTCAAAGCAGCTATGAATGCTTCTGTCCTTGAAAACAGACTGCGTATTTTTAAGAAAATTCTTTGAGGTGGACGTGATAAATCTTGACTTTAGCAAAGCTTTTGATACGGTCTCCCACGGTATTCTTGCCAGCAGGTTAAAAAAGTATGGATTGGATGAATGGACTATAAGGTGGATAGAAATCTGGCTAGATTGTCGGGCTCACCGGGTAGTGATCAACAGCTTGATGTTTAGTTGGCAGCCGGTATCAAACGGAGTGCCCCAAGGGTCGGTCCTGGGGTCAGTTTTGTTGAACATCTTTATTAATGATCTTGATGATGGGATGGATTGCACCCTCAGGAAGTTCGCAATGACACTAAGCTGGGGGGAGAGGTAGATACGGTGCAGGGTAGGAATAGGATCCAGAGTGACCTAGACAAATTGGAGGATTGGGCCAAAAGAAATCTGAGGAGGTTCAACAAGGACAAGTGCAGAGTCCTGCACTTAGGATGGAAGAATCCCATGCACAGCTACAGGCTGGGGACCGACTGGCTAAGCATCAGTTCTGCAGAAAAGGATTTGGGGATTACAGTGGATGAGAAGCTGGATATGAGTCAGCAGTGTGCCCTTGTTGCCAAGAAGGCATATTGGGCTGCATTAGTAGGAACAACACCAGCAGATCGAAGGAAGTGATTATTCCCCTCTATTCGGCACTGGTGAGGCCACATCTGGAGTATTGCATCCAATTTTGCCCCCCCCACCACCACCACTACAGAAAGGATGTGGACGAAATTGGAGAGAGTCTAGTGGAGGGCAATGAAAATGATCAGGGGTCTGGGGCACATGACTTACGAGGAGAGGCTGAGGGAACTGGACTTGTTTAGTCTGCAGAAAAGAAGACTGAGGGCGGATTTGATAGCAGCCTTCAACTACTTGAAGGGGTGTTCCAAAGAGGATGGGGCTCAGCTGTTCTCAGTGGTGGCAGATGACAGAACAAGGAGCAATGGTCTCAAGTTGCAGTGGAAGTGGTCTAGGTTGGATATTAGGAAACAGTATTTCATTAGGAGGGTGGTGAAGCACTGGAATGGGTTACCTAGGGAAGTGGTGGAATCTCCATTGTTAGAGGTTTTTAAGGCCTGGCTTGACAAAGCCCTGGCTGGGATAATTTAGTTGCCGTTGGTCCTGCTTTCATAGAATCATAGAATATCAGGGTTGGAAGGGACCTCAGGAGGTCATCTAGTCCAACCCCCTCCTCAAAGCAGGACCAATCCCCAACTTTGAGCAGGGGGTTCGACTAGATGACCTCCTGAGGTCTCTTCCAACCCTAATCTTCTATGATTCTATGCTTCAGTAAGAATGGCAAAAAAATAAAAATCAACTGAAAGAGAATACCTCCATAGTTAAGTGCTATCTTCTTCTCTCCCAAGACTTCCCTTTGATTTAATAATAATAATCATCATCACTGTCTGGGCTATCAAGACAGGAACAAAATGATTTTTTATTATTATATGCTAAAATGATAGATGCTAATTTCATTAGTGATGCCTATAAGATTTCACTTCCTACAGTAACAGGTTCTGGTGGTTACCGGGGTTCTTGTGTGGACCACACAGATATGGTAGCTCCTCCCATTCTCACATGGCTCAGGATCTAGAGAGTCGGGTAAGGCTTGGATACTCCCTGAAGCAGTGTCCACAGAGTACCCCCACCTATATTTTTTTTTTACTGATTGAGGAAGGGTTTAGGAGATAGCAGGCAGAGGGGGCGCTCTTGCCAGAATGGCTCCATTGGAGCTGTGCAACCATGGAGACCTGGAAAGGCCAGGATGATGGTCAGGCACAGTAGCAGGGGCACATGGCCTCAATTTTGATGGCCCTTGCCATTGGAGAGTTCTCTCATTGTCAGTGTGGATCTCAGAGGGATGCATGAGTTGGGGGTGGAGAGAGGACTGAATTCATTTTTCATTCCAACCCCAAAGGAACAATCTTGTGGAAACTATGCAAATGGGAACCTCCCAGAGATTCCTGCCCCCTGTGTGTGTTTTTCCCCACTGATGAGATGATCTGCCTTGATTTCCTAGAATACTGTGAATCAGTCTAATTAAGCAGCTAAATATCTTCACGATTCTCATAGGGAAGCTAAAATGGAATATTTTGTGGAACATTAGATAGTGGCTGAAGTTCAGCATTGACATATGTATTTTTCTTACTTATTATAGCAATCTTTGGCTAATATGTATGTATAAATGAAATAAGTAATCTCAGATGTCCTATAAAACCTGACTCTGTTATCCAACTATATGTACTGAAGCTTCAGTAGTTACATAAGCCCTATGTTTTGAGATTTGTCTCACTGATGGAGTGACCAATCTTTACTTAGGAAAACTTTTACCTAGAAAATACATACATTGCAGAAGACATTTGTACCTTCTCCAGGGTATTAAGGGCTTTATCTTTCACTGACATGAATATGAATTTTTCTACTATTACTCCTGAATCTGCTTTCAGTGGAATCAGACTCCTTGAGCACCCACAATGTCCACTGATGGCAGTGTGAATTTTGGATTTGCAAGAATGTAGGATCTGCCCCTAAGAAGCTCCCAATTGAAACTCTCTGACAAGAAGAACAACTGTTTCTCAAATCTACATTATATAGGAATTTGACTGCTTCCCATGATGGTACACTCCCATGGGGTAGATTTAGCTGTTTATACTGTCATGGTCCAAAATACTAATTAGCTCTAATGATCTATTTTGGACTAAAATTTAGCTGGTCAAAATAAAAAAACATTCACAGTTATATCCTGTTTTTAAACAGACTCATTAGCACATTCTGAAAAATGTGCATAATGTTGCTTTGATACTTAGGGTGGATATTTTTATTGTTTTCTCCCCAAGGAAAAAAAAGTAATGAACACAGTGTAGTCTTGATATTTCAATGAATGTGCCACTAAATGTTTTTCTAAATCCTAAATTTATGATTGATAAGTTTACCCACATGTTCTCAGGTCACAATATCACTAGTTGGTTATAAGTTATGAAGAGGGTTATTATGGGAGAGTAGTGGGTCAAGGCAGTGGCCTTATAGTTTCTGCTGGCCTAGCCATCCGGTGAATGGCCTGGCCAAGGTTGCATGCAGCAGGCCTCAATCACCTCATTCCCAATGGGGTTCTCCCACTATAGAAGAGCAGGGGGCAAGTTGGGGGACTCAAGCCCACCCATTCCACCAGCTCCCAATCCAGGGCCCTATGGAATTTGTCAAAGTGCCCAGACCAGTTATTGATGCACCTCGAGTTTCAAGTTTTCACTTTCCTACCAGACAGGAGCTCCTCTGGTTTAGAATACTCCACTTGGTCTGTTAAAGTCCAGTTCAAAGCAACCTCTTTTAGGACTTTCAACGCTCCAAAGGAGGGCAGGGAAGGGTAATCCAGACCCCCACTGCTGCAGCAGCCTTACTGTAACCACTCCTACCACAGCTCCTAGTATCAGTCTTGCTTCCTGGTGCAGCCTGAACCTCTTTTCTCCCATTCCTTTCCTGGGCTACCATTATCCTTTTAAACATTCCTCCATGAGCAGCGTGCTCTGCACCTGTTGAGAAGTGGGGTTCTCCCTAGCCCAGTATTGCTCTACTCCTCACCCTGGTTCAACGTGGGGTCTGTATACCCCATCACAGGGAGAAAAATCAACCGTTCTTAAATGTTCAGCCATAAAAGAACAATCCAAGCTTGAAAAGATCAGAAACAGTCTGCCCCAAGAAGTATTTAATTGCTGATAACAAGGCAGCAAGTAGATAAACTGATAGGAAAGCACATTTAAAACATTAATTGTATACACTAGTGCTTGATGCTACCCAAAAGGTTTTTTTTTAAAGACTCCTGTACATTAAAGTTCCATAGTTCACTGCAGAATTGCCTCAATCTACTGGAGACAGCAGGTGATAAATGTGACACAACAAACTAATTTCTTTTACGTTAAGAAAATTACATTTTTTTAAAATTACTATCAGACAGACTTTGCCCACACTTGGTGACCTTACTCTCCTGAGCAGTCCCAATGACAGTAATGTACAGTCATTCATGCGCATATGTTTTTGCAGGATTGGGTCCATAGAGACATAAGTAACTTTACACAGGTAGGATCAGGACCACTGTTCCCTCTAAGCTGTGCACGTGTGCGCGCGCACACAGATCCTAAACCCTGCGCACATGGCGACACACTGGATGCACAAAAATGTGCACAGAAGCACAACAATTTGCACAGAAGCAATTTTTTGTGCACCCGGCCTGTCAAAAATTTGCACAGAAGAATTTTTTTGCGCACACGGCCTGTCAAAAATTGGAGGGAACATTGATCAGGACCTCTAACTGGTGTAGCATAATACATAGAATGAGACAACTGGTCAGTATATTATGCCTTTACCTCCCTCAATGTGAAATCACCCACCCTTCTGGAGAGTGGGTATTTCAGTACTCTCTATCCATCAGACAGCTTTGGGTACCCACAACTTCCAATGTCTTGGAGAGCTTCTGATTCGAAGGGTGTTACTTTCACTCTGCCATGCCCATACTGTACTTCCATCTTTGTGGTCTTGCATTTACTATTAGTTCATTAGTGTGTCACAAGCCCATGAGTGTGTTTTTCTCAAACCTTGAACAAACTCTGTAAAGCCTGTAGTGCGAACTTCACCTCTTGCTGCCTCATCAATCACTTCAGATATCTATAAGGGCCAGATTTTAAAAGGTATTTAGGAATCTAGAACTGCCTATACCAGGGAAGCCCATTCCTCGTTGCCCCCTTGTGGCTAGCAAGGCTCTGGACCCTCTTCTGGTTCCCTTAAAGCCCCACACCATCTCTCTCATGGCTATCACCACTCCCACATCTGGGGTTGGTTAAATAATAGAAACACTTTAAAACATGCTTCAAAATAAAGCCCATCACCACAGCCCAGAAGTTCATACTCAGTTCTGGCTCTTCCACTACACATGGAGATCTTCTTCTATCCTAGTCTGCTTTTCATCAAGCCGCTACTCTTAGCCCATCCAAGCAGGAGCTCAGCCTTCTGACTTCTGGTTTCCTTCTGCCAGCATCTTGCCTGTTCTGGCAGAGAAGGAAGCTTATATATACGGCCCTCCTTTCCCACACTCCTCCTGATTGGCTGAGAGAGAAGGGAGCCCCACCCAATCCCATACTACAAGGCTCCTGGTCTCAGGTCCTTACAGGGTCAGTGTCCTGGATCCCATCCCCATTCAACTACTAATTCCCAAGGACCACTTTCTCTCTTCTGGCTTCTACCATTTTCTGAACCTTTATTTGTTCCTGGAACAGGGTTTTCTGTCCCCCTCTAGGCTTAAAGGGCTAGCATACTGCTTCACAGTGTTTTGCTAACTCTCAAATCAATTACAGTTAGGCACCTGATGGGATTTTCAAAAGCGTCTACCTACATATTTAGGCACATTAGTACCTTTACACATCTGACCGTAGGTCCCTCCATACCAGCTCAGTCCTGGGCCTCTATGGAGAAACACCTTATTTTTCTATATGAGGGCCCAACTGGAAAAACCTTATGTTGGGGAGCACTTGTCTGTGTGACTAGTCATTAGTGTTACTCACGTGAATAAGGGTTGCATGTCAGGCTGATTTGTAATGCAAGAACCAAGTATGGATTCAGTCCTTACTGGTCCTTGTCCTCAAGAGCTTAAAAGCCAAATAAAGAATAGATTTGGGCTCACTGTGGCAGAGACAACCAGATTAATTTTACCTATGTTTCCCTACCTTGGTGCAGGGGGCTATAGCCACAAAGGTACACAACCTCCCTAATTAAATAAATATATATGTATTGTGTCCTCTCTCGTAAGGCTGCTGCTTCTTTCTTCATTTAGTAGGTGTGCAGCAAAGTTACAAGCTGATGACCCATTTCACATGAATAGCTTTCAAAAATATTAAACAAAGTAGCTGAATAACAATTATCCACAATTTAGTTAAAGGGTCCAGCAAGTGGAAAGTTGAGGTAAGGAAATATTGGAGGCTGACACCTATGACATTTCACATTTCATTTTTCTGTAAAATATGGGACACAGAACGCTACTGAACCCTCATTAAATCCTTGATTTACATCTGACAATTTGAGTCAGCCAATGCAGGCCCATCCAGAGATAAATCAAATCTGTATAAAATATTCTCTGTCTAGAGTAAATCCAAAAGGGTGTTCTTCAAAGGTAGCATAGCAGTAAGCGCACCATTAATTATTCTTCCCTGTTGTATTATCTAGTGATCTTAACTTGAGATATTTGATGGACAGAGGACTCCTTGTTAAAAGCAAAAATTCAAAGTCGGCAGTCTATCTGATTTATTTTTAGCGTATCATGGAAACACTATGAAACTTTTCTAAGACACACCTTGAACAAAGAGAATATATACATTAGCTCTAATAAGATAGTCCATGACACCATAAAATAATTAACCTCTCTTTAAAGGACAATAATATATGCTTATTGTAAAGAAAATTAGTATAAAATGTATACATGTTCCTTCTTTCTTTCCCTGATAGATAGCTAGATGCTGACCACAGTTTACATAGCCAATTACTAGTCTTTTTGAAAAGGCACTATGAAAGAACTCACTAGTAAGAAATGACATTATCACAGCAAAAGCCTGGAGCTAGTATTTCATGTTCCTGAAGGTGAGATCATGCTCAAAATAGGATTGTGGTTTGAGGTGTCAGAAATCAAATGCTTCAGAGGAAATACATAGCCATTGATGGTACTAGTCATTGAAGTCATTCTCAATTTTTAGACAATCACAGAATGAATTCAGGTATGTTACTTGACCTCTGTGCACCTCTCTGCATCCACTGTCATCTCCACAAATATTGCATCAGAGATGAGCTTCCCAGGAGAACTAAATTGCCACATACGTATAAATAAATAAATAAATAAATAAATACCTTGTCTCAATAGGTTCATGACCCAGCCTGTACTGAAGGTCCAGTTAATTACCCACTTCAGTAATTATGGTCAACCTACAGTGCACAGTAAATATCACAATGTAATGGTCGTCCCCTCAACATAGCCCCAAAAGTGAGCTAACACCGCCCAAAAAGTGGGTTTTGCTGGCCAACATGGCCTCCTCTAGCAGGACGCAAATTGTAATGTAATATTCCCCACCACCACAATGAAAATCCAGAGGTAGGGCATTGGCAATCCCACTGGCTGCTTTTCCCAGCTGACTCCTCCATGAGATGCAGGAGACCAGAGAAGTGTAATTTACCCCTTCATGTGTCAGCTTCAATGGATCTGGACCTTCAACTAAAATGTGTACCACTATGTGTTTTCTCTCTGGATTACTGCAATGCACTTGGCACAGAGCTACCCTCTCAAACAAGTCATAAATGGTAGCTAATGCAGAATGAAGCTGAAGACAGGCAGTCTTGCAGAGAGCATGTTATACCACCTGGAATCTGCACTGGCAAGTTCTGGGTGAAGCTTAAAGTGTTGATTTTGATCTTTAATATCTTAGGTGATTTGGATCGCAGCTATTTGAAAGACTGTCTCTCTTCATGGCAGTTCAGATCATCTCAGGTGCGTGAGCTGGTGGCCCCATCTGAGTATAACAGGAACTGGGCTGCAGGCAGAGCGTTCTCAGAGAGGGGTCCTGGGCTTCGCCCACTTTTCCACCAGAGCCTAGATTTGAGGGCCTTCATGATGTGCTGCCAGATGTACCTTTATTCCCCGGCTTTCCCAGGGTAAGAGGAGAGATGATTGGGGGAATGGACTAGGATGGGAGGGAAGGATTGTTTGACAGGCTGGGTTAGGAAGAGTTGGGCAGAGGTCAGGGAAAGTTAAGCACCGTTACATTTTATAAGATTATAACAAGTTGCGAGAGTAACCTACTTGTGGCACTCTTGACCTTTTGAGTTGGTTTTTAGTTTTTGTACAGTGCCTACAGGATGGGAGGGTGCTTTAGAAATGTACATTAACTATATAAATATATCCAAAATATTCCTCTGCTGTGCCCTACTGAAGCCTTTTCCCCTCTCAGTAAACAATATGCTGTTATTACTCGAGTATGTTTGGGCAAGAGCCCTTAGATACTTATGCTGTTCTGAAACCTCTTGAATATAATGCCAATCTAGAATAGCAGCTGCACTTCTATAATTTTCCTCTAATAATTCGACATTTATCAGACGGAGGCACAGTCTTGTGCAGAAGCGACATTACAGCCCGTTCCTTAATCAGCTGGGACAAGGGTCTGAATGGCCCTATGATAATGACACCCTTTCACAAATACATCATCTTTGTTCGTGGCTGCATGCTTCCATTTGTGCCAGGTTGCTGGATCTATGTCTGGATGGACACAGTGGTAAATGAGTGTTGCTGTCCTTGCTGGTGCTCAGTGATGTACCATTGAATAAGGGGATAGTGTTTAGTCAGTCGCATAGATTCAGCAGAGAATAATTCATCCAATAAACCTCTTATCCTGTATGTACAGGGTGTCAGAGGATTATTAAGCTTCTGATGAGTTGGAAAAGAGAGACAGGGCGAAAACATTAACCTCCTTCTGTAAATAATTGCACCTCACGCTGGCAGGATGTGTCATCTTTTTGTTTCATAGAAATTGGGTGACAAAATTCAGCAAATTGTGAGGGAGTCTAGAAAATTGGTTAGGTCATGGAGACCTGGACTCTTTAAATACATACCATAGGGAAAAAGAGTTGTGTTTGAAATAATGGCACTAAAAACATGGATGATTTAGAAAAACAAATGCTTTTTGGGAAGAACTAAATTCCACTGAGCTTAATTGAAACTACAGAAACAAGCTGGAGAAGAAGACAACAGAGTTGATTCTTCACTGCCCTGTACCCTGTACGATCATTTACACTCTTTCAAAATAGATGTAAAAATGCTACTAAATCATAATGGCAGCATTTAACACCCACTTTGCGGAGATGGTAATGGCTCTATAAGGTATAAGGCAAGAGAGAATTTGGACCAGAGAAACCCAGCTAAGAATAGTTAGTGAAAAACTGCAGACACACAACTCTGTTAGTAGGATATTGATTGACAAAAAAGTATACCAATGAAACACCAGGCCAACTGTTTGTCAGTTATTTATGTTAATGGCTGGTCAGGGTTCCTAAGGTTAGGTCACTGATACCTAGCAATTTTTCCACAGTAGATTAACCCTTTGATGGCACACATACTTTACAGCTATGCCTTGCTGCTGTCTACTGACTCATAATTCAATTGTGCCATGCTCTAGAAGTGATATCATGGTAAACTGTGTGATCCACCACATTCAAGGCCTAGATATCCAACCTTGCATTAATTGAAAGTTTGCCTCATTGTCTATCAGCTCCCACATGCACCTTTATAGAGGCTACTTCAACGAGTCACAGTAAAGTTTGTGTTCAACACAATCTCTTGCTTAGAACTATTTCTGAACAAATGGAAATTTAATGTTCAACAGTTTAAGTTTTGGTGACATTTCTCCCCCTCCTCCCCAAAGACCTGGCTACAAGGCCAAGACCACGGTATTATAAATTAGAAGTAAATGGGCTGTTCTTCCAAACCTCCAAGCCAAGAGCAGTCAGGCAAACTTGCCAAACTTGGGAAACAAACTGTTATTTAGAGACTTGGTAAATAAAAGAACTTTACAACTAAACTTGAGCTGTGAGAGAAGAGTGAATCAAGAGTCCCAGTGAGACACAGGCAATATATCTAGAAAGCTAAACCAATGCCTAATAGTTCCACAATAGTTCCTAAATGATGCACAACATGCTGTTAGGTGAAGAGAAATACCCCTTAGGATTTTAAAGTTGGTTTAAAAACAAATAACTACATGCATTTACTACACCATTGCTTAAGAAATATTTACTTCAGTGGCTTCCTTTTATTAGTCCCTAAAATTTACCATTTATCTTCCAGACCACCTGATTCATTAGATGAAACTTAACAAAAAAACACTTATTTTCAGTCCTTCACCAATATTCCTCCCAAAGAAAAGGGCACTTCACATATTCCACTAATGTCTTTAAAATAAAGAAAAGGCCCAGCATGCAGCAGTAACCAGTGGAGTGAGTGGATACTGAGCTGTATCATGACAGGTGTTATATTAACCTGAGGCAGGTCAGTTGGCTAGGCTCAGGAAACAGAGTTCAGTCTCTTTGTAAGGACTACTGTGTGTCACGTCTCTATCACAAGGTGAGGACCTTGCTCCTCCCTCTCCCACTTCCTAACACAAGAGCAGGTTTCTGCCATAAAACAGTTGGCCCATCTGTGAGGATCTTCCAGGAAAAATCTAGTCAACAAAGATTTAACCCTGTGGATAAATTATTAATTTATCTTTTCCCATTGAATGTATTGATTCATTTGTCACAGGGTTTAAAAACATATTTGGGGAAAGGAGAATTAAAATAAAATAAAATTTTAAAAAAACTTAACTAAACCAAAAGGCAGAGTCAGCTCCAACATAAAGGAAAATAGGGAGGATTCTCATTACCCAATCCTTTCATTGTTGTTATCAATTATTTGTATTATAGAGCCTTCAAATTCCATCCAAGACCAGGGCCTTCTGGCACTAGGCACTTACAGATACATAGTATGAGGTATGAAAAGAGGTTGCAATCTAAACAGACAATACACATAAGGAGTAGCAGAAATGAGATAGTATTGTCCAATTTTATAGCTGGGGAACTGAGACACAAAGAAAGGAAAGTCCTAGTCTTGTAAAGACTAACCCACATGGTTAACTATAAGAATGTAAGTTTCATTGTCTTCAAACTTAGGGTATAGCGATTCTTCTATCGGGAAGTGTAATTTTTGCAACTCAGGGAGATAGCCAAGTTATCTCTGAATGAGCTCGCACACTAAAAAGACATTGTAGCCATGGTGGTGCGAGTGGTGGGAAGGGCTAGCTGCCTTGCGTACGTAACCATCCAAGATTCTAGGTACATAGGGTGGCTCCTCCCTCCTCTTGCGTTGCCATGGCTGCACTCTGTCTTTTTTAGTAGACACATTATAATCATTATTAATTTTTGTATCATTTTTATTGGTGTAAAACTTAGTCAAATATCATTGCAGGATTTCAGTTATTCTATCAAAGGGCCAACCAAGCTAACCCAAACATGAATCCCCATGTTGTTGATTCTAAATCCAGGGTCAGAGAAGTGTGGGAAAAGTTTTTTTACCTTGATTTTGCTGCACATATGCTGCCCCCTGCCACCTCCCATAAAGATGTATTGTGAAATCAGTGTAGAGCTAAGTTCACTGTTCCTGTGTCTTCTCCATGTACTTTCACATGGCAGCATGCAAGGATAGCAGCAGGGAGTGTACAGAGCATGGAAATGCAGAGCCCTGACTCTTAACTAGAGATACGGGAATGGTTTAGAAAAAATAGAATCTTCATCCAAACAAAACTTCTCAGAATTTTTGTAAAAAAATCAGACCTTTTGAAACCCTTTTAACATTATTATATGTCTCTGCACTATCTGGTTCAGGCTAGGACTGGAAAGAGAAATATCTGCATCCCAGGAGTGAGAATGAATTCATGGAAGTCTCAGGAGAGACATACTATCCCGATGCAATTTGCAGATCAGTTCTGAGATTCTGAGAAGGATCCCGATTTAGGGTAATTGGACTGGGAGTCAAGAAATTTGGGCACTGCTCCCAGCTCTGCCATTGATTTACTGTTGCCTGAGGCAAGTCCATTAAACTATATCTGAATTTTCCCATCTATAAATGGATATAATTATAGTTAACTTACGTTGTAAAGTACTTCAGAGTCTGTGCAAGAAACATACTTTATAAATGCTAAGTATAGTGTCACTAAATATTATCATAGAAAAACAAACCTGTTGACCGTCCACCATTATTCCTGATTTCTGTGCACATCTTCACGTGGAAAGATAGCCTAGAAGCAGGAGAGGAAGTGGTGAAGGGAAAAAAGGAAAAATAAATGGGAGAGGAAGGGGATAGGGCAGAGAGAAAGTGAGGAGGGGAATAACAATTATAATATATGAAATATACAGAGCAAATTTGATCCCAAAGCACATCCGAAAAAAGAAAAGAATTGGACAGAAAAGTAAAGAGAGAAAGGGAGAGAAGGAAATGAAAAAAAAATGCTCCACAAATGAAGAGAAGAATAAAACAACCAGTTGTCACAGGGAGAAAAATCTCAATTTAAAGGTGACAGGTGTGTAATTTTGTTTTAAAGGGAAAGCTAGCCCATAAAAGAGATGTTTTTAGGTTTAAAAAGTAATTGCCAGATGTTTTCATTCATGCCTTTGAGCACTGTTTCTTTTCAGTTCTCTAGTTTTTGTAAATTTTATTTAGCTTCATGCTGTTTCATTGCCGACACTCTGTCAGCTATCACTGTAGTACTGAGTAATGTTGGCCCATCACCACTCTATTAGCTATTCAATTTTTTGCCTTGCTGGGGGCAGGTTACTTATTATTAAGCAAGACAGACTATGTATGTCTGACTATGTGGCCACTTTGGTGACAGGCTAAAGTAACCCAGACTGATTTGCAAGAGAGAGGTGGCCAGTTCTCTACCCAAGGTTACAGAGATCATTTTTAAAACACAAAAGCAATGTACAGAGGGCATAGGGGTTACTTTGAGGTGGGAGAGAGTGGAGATACTCCACTATATGGGCCCAAGATATTGAGTCCACCCCCAAGAGCTGGGGTAGAGGGAGCTAACGAAACTTCAGTATAGCAGTTATGGCCACTTAGTAGCTCTGTTGCCCAACTGCAACCTGAAAGCAGAGAAATGGCTTATCCTGGGGTCCTGCATATGGCTCTCGAAGCAAAAATTGCTTCTTTAGATCTTCTGCCTCCGGGGTGTGCTCCAGTTCCTGTAGAAATCAATGGAAACACTTTTGTTGGATCAGGCCCTTTGCATAAAGCAAAGCTGAAATGACAAACATGGATACTTTCCTCCGGCATACTAAATGTATCACTCATTATTACCATAAACTTTTAGAATCTTGATTAGAATGATTTTTTGTTTAAAATGAACCACTACTTTACCAAGGACACTCCTTTTGCCAGTTTAAAATCTGGAGGGAGCGATGGGCCAACAAAGAAGTGCTTGCTCTTGTTCCTTGTAATATGTCTTTGACAGCAAATATTTTAATATCAAGCCATACCCTTATAGTGGCTTCACCAGATCTTTGGTTGGGGATGGGAGCAGAAAGGATAGGGCCTACCCCCTCATGAAATGAGCAGTTCCCAAATCCGGCAGAACCCCATATCTCATTATAGCCAAACCCAAACATTTAAAAATCAGGAGTCAGGCTCTCCACATATCATGAGAGTGGCTTAAAAATTAAAAGAGTTTTTAAAATCAAAGTTGAATTCTTTTTATTTGTTTTCTGGTTTGAAAGCCTTTCGGTTCATATTTTCAAGCTTTTCTTTGCAACCATGAGGTCTAGAACTCTTTTTTTTTTTTAAACTGAAATGGGAGATACTGTCAATCACAGAAGTGCAGGATCTGGAGCTTTAACAAAATATTGCAAGAATTGGCAATACTGGAAGACCAGGGTCATTCATACAGAGGCCATGTAGTTCTGTACCAGCTTTGGAGCACAGAGGACTGGCCATCCCCAACATCTTCGTGGCATGGCCCACCTGCCCACTACAGTCACCGTGGAATTCCCCTGCAGAGGCTCTGTTTCACATTCAATAGATCCTGAAGTTGACAACAGGCTGGGATCACTTGGGGCTGCATTGACTTTTAAGCAGATTCCTTACACTGCTGATCGGAACATGATGCATATTTGCCCTGCCTCACTTGTGGATTCTGCAGACCGTTGTAGTGCCATCAAGGTGACACTCCTCCTTCCACTCAGAAAGGGGGAGATCAGGAGATGAGGAATTTTTCCACTTGCAGATTCATTGGGCAAGTTCTGGCTCTTGGCTCGGAAGAATATTGCTCTAGTGATCCCTCAAGTTGAGAATGAAACTAATGGCATTCACATAACCAGGCCTAACCAGAGAGTATTCAAATGATCAATTCATTGCTCCCTAATAAAAACACACTAAAAAATTTCATCAGAATAAATATAAGAGCCCATGATTTCACTTTTCCTCAAGAGAGTGTTGAATGCAAATCCTAATAAACAAGCAGTTTTAAATTACATACCAAACAAACAGAAATAAAAGGCAGGATATTTTAAACTATTGCTTTTATTATAATTCCACTGGAGCACAAATAAATAAGCACTAAATTATTGTAAAATATTGTCAATGCACTAAAGAAAGCAGAATCTCCAAACAACATCTTATTACTTCAGAAGTATCAAAGTACAGTTAATTACATCTTACTTAAAAAAATCAAGTACAAAAATGAAAAGAAAATTATTATGTATTTATACTGTGTATATAGAAATGGCTAATAATATATGATTACAGTTATCCTCTAGCTACTCCTTACTCCTACACAATTTCAGGCACATACCTGACATTTCTAACAAAATATGAAAAAAAAAAGCAATATGACATTCAGTTTTAAGATATCGGTAAACATATTACATTGGAATGAACACACAGAATGGTTTCTTCTTATTTAAAAACCCTGTAATTTAAAAACATAATGCCATAGTCCACTGAAAGAAAAAATACCATTTTATACCATTAATTTATTTTGTTAAAAAGAGCAATAAAAGTAAGCATACATTTGCTAATATACGTAAACACATTTTTAGTGCAAGAATAACGAGACCTGTGACTTTACTGTGCTTTCTTGAAATCACAGTGCACTTTACACAAATTGCTACGCTATAATGTTTAACTTTAGGAATTTAAAGCAAAGTAAGTGCATACCAAACAATTTCATATATACAGTCTCCATAAGTGTGTGTAGATATGTGGCCTGTATGTATATTCAGATTGCATATTTATATAACTGCAGCTTTAATGAGCACATGTTGCTAAATGCGATCATTCACCCTGTGATATAGAAACTGCTGAGACAATAGGGAATGTAGAAAATGTTTAGACACCATTTTGATGGTACGTTCTCTGCAGTGAATATTCACCTTTTATTCTCAGGCTGTGCACTCTGCCTAATGATAATGTTGTCAAATGATCAGAGCACAAGACAGGGACCTTATCCTAGCTCTGGCTTTGATTGGCTTTGGCAAGTCACTCAGCATCTCTGCCTCAATCTCACTTTCTATAAAATAAAATGTATCCTTCCTCACATAGGTGTGTGGTTTAATTCACATTTGTAAAGTGCTTTGAAGATAAGTGCTAAGTTCTATTTTAATTTTTCATGTGGCGTCAAACAATAATAAATATAAGCTATTGTTTGCATGGGATACAATGGTGGTCAGCAAGCATTTGGGCTAATTAACGGATGATGACTATGGTGCTGAACTATATATGCAAAGCACTAAGTGGTTTTTGTGGTAGTTTAAATGGTCAAGCAAATCTGTTTATGACCAGAATGCTTCAGAACCATGATAATTATTCCTATAATATGTCAATATGAAAAGGATACTGTACAAAAACTTGAACGATTGTATATAAAATTGTTTATACTCTCCCAAAGGTTTGTATTGTTGCCTCTTTTGAAGGTTTTCAAGATGTTCCCATTGGAGGCATGAATGTCAGTGATGAACAACTGCTCTTGGGGAATACTTCCAAAGGGAATATTAAAGTTTTTAAAATGACTAATTGCTTAAGGAAGTGTGTACAAGAAGTATCATGACTGAACACATACACAGAGAAAGATTTGGGGCAGTTTGTGAAAGGGACCAAGTAAAAAAAAAAATCTCACATTGATTATATGAAAGTCTTTTCTTGGCATATAATCACCCATAACAAGGAAAATAATGCATTTCACCATTCTAAACATTTTCTGAGTAATGAACCTGTTATCTCAACATATTCCGCATGACTAGCAAGTCATTCTCTTTCCAGCAGATTCTGGAGCATTGCAAGATCTCTTGAGTTTTTCTTCTGCCATTTTCTTTCTTTTCTGAAAAAAATGAGTAGGCAGAATATACAATTGGTGCCTTTTGGGTACAAGATTTATTTAAAGATTCCTTCACAATTTGTGGTTTTTATGTTTTCTGTCTTTTGGATTGTGGGGGCTTCTTTAAATTTTCATCTAAATTTTGTACCCATTTCAGCCTCTGTATATCCAACAACACACACACATTTCATATATACAGTATGTATATAGATGAGAGTGTGTATGTGTGCATATATGCACCTATACATATACACACACATTATAGCATAATGCTAATATACATACACACATATGAACACACACTTTTGTTTATCTTATACAGAAATCCTCAATTTGGACATCAAAATATACATTAGTTAATTAGTTATAAAATATTTAAAAACTTTATTATTATTTCAGAGACTGGAAAGAAACTACTACTGATAAAGCATTACTCAAACTTTAGTAATATAGATTACAAAAAAACCCTACTAAAATTGGTTATTTTTGGTTTTTTTGATCAGCAGTGATGCCCAGGGCATTGCTGCAAAATAGTTTCAAAGAAAAGCCAATATGACAATAAGTTCAAACAACACATTTTTTTCTTCTCAGAGAATATAATTTTTAAAGGACTATTAAAGAGGAATTTTCATGCTGCCAAATTTCAGAAGCATTGATAGAACTTTAAATATACAAAATATATGTGATAGCATCATTTTATCACTCCATGGCAATACGGATATTGTTCACCCTAAAGCGTTTCTTTTGGAAGATATTTTAATGCACAGCTCTCACTCTCATATGCAATATAAGCCATCTCTTTCTCCTGTTAAAACCAAGAGGTCATAATTCTTTGGTCATGACATAGCATTCTCTTAGGATGGGTGTGATGTCACAGAGGACTATGACCCAATTATCTGATCAGCCAGGAACAGGAAATGGGTTACGTGAGAGAAAGGTGCTCTGTGGGTCTGATCCAAAGCCAAGTGAAGTCAATGGGAGTCTTTCCATTGATGTCAATGGAGTTTGGGTCAGGCCTTTTTATATAATGCTTTCCAATTTGATACAGACCCAACTAGGGATGTTTGGAGTACTTAAAAATAATGTAAACAGATTTTGTTACCTTTACTTTCTGGACCAAAGACAAATGTGGACAGGAATCATGGGTGCATTGCCACTGTTTTAACCTGCTAAACAATGGGTTAACTCATTATCATGTGATGTACAATTCTTAGTCACAGTGAACCGTGGTCTCCTCTAGTCAGCTGAATAAAAGAAGGAAGAGCATCTATTTTAGACCTTTCTGCAGTAAATTTCATTTACTTGGTTAGCCAAATGTAGCCTAGGAACTATCACTGGAGACTTTAATAACTGATTGACATAAAAAGAAGGGCAATTTATAATAGTAAATTTACCAAAAATCTGATGCAGAACAACTCTTTTTTAATGCAATTTGGACATCCAAATTAAGCATTTTTATTTGCATTGTTTACAGTTTTTACTACTTCCTGCCAAAACCTTTCCCAGAAGAACAAAAGCAACGGATGTCTCTAATGAATATGACTCTAGTGAACTTCTACAGCCCTAGCACCAGGTTGATTTGTACATTGTACTTGTTAAACAAAAGTACAACCACATGCTTTTGTACAGAGGCCAAATTTAGGCAGGTAAGATCATTAAAAATGACAACAACAAAAAAGAGCATTAGGATACCACATATAAAATAGTTAATAAAACAATATAACAGTAATTATATTATATAGTAAAATTCTTCATAAACTTTTGAATTATATATTTTAAACAGTGTATTAGTTCAGGTGTTTTCAATAGATTGGCAAAATATTTACATTTCAATATCTTCTGGATCCAAAAAAATCCTTAATAAATATGCATGCCTTAATCAGCTGGAAATTTATACTTTCCTTTAGATTGACAGGTGAGCACCACATTGGTATGTTTTTCACTAGGTAGTTCATCACCTGCAGATTAAGTTTTATGTCACAGGCATTGCCTTATTAAGAAAGGAGGCTACTTGTGCATCTTACAACATTGTGGTGATGGCATCAGCAACAGTCTGGTCATATCGCTGTGTCCCAGAAAACAGTTTGTTGTTTGGAATAAGGAGGAGGGCTGTATTTCTTGGTCCCAGTGTTCTTCTTCCAACTCGGCAAAATGGGCATGCTGTCCTGTTTGCAAAGTCCTTTCTCTGATTTCTGTCGAGCCTTTATTTCTTTGCACAAACAACGCTTTTTCTCAATCATTTCCAGCATTGTATGGTCCCCATGCAACCACTGCATACATGTCACCTATCAAAAAAATAATGCATACAAATAACTGCTTAGCCATAGATTATATTTAGAGTGTTGGCTCCTTGTGGTTACCATGATGTTTGTGAAGCATTATCCATGGTTTTATGAACACAAAATCCTCATGCACTAAAAGGAATAAACACAAAAATCTACTTATATATACTAGACAAAGACATAAGGGAAAATAAAAATAATCCTTGTTAACATTGCAAGCCTAATGCAAGCTAATAAGGTAACTGTTTTTTGCCAAATGACGGCTGTTTATTTCTGGATTTTAAATAATATAGATCTTTAACAGGCACATAGATCTTACCAATATCCTGCCGTGTTGAAGGTAAAAATTCTATCCACTCAAAACCATGTTTTATGATGCCTGCCAAATCCAATTTGTCACATTAGAACTGTGGTGTTAATATAAATATAAAGCTAAATACGTTTGGGGTTTTTTGTATGATTTAATGAATCCTATTCCAGTCAGATGGTTTAACCTGTGCTGTTCTTTGAAGTGTTTCATTAACACAAAAGCAGAAAGTTGTTTTAAAACTGAACATCTTCATTCATTCACTCTGTTGCAAACTATGGTCCTGATCCAGCAAAGCAGATCTATGGTCCTGCTGAAGTCAGGGGAAATAGCTTCTTTTCAGTTCAGTGGGACGACTCATAAATATCGTATGAAGTGCATCACTGGATTGGGGCCTAAACAGCTAACTTTCAAATGTGTCAGTAAATGGATCAATGGATTTTGAGCATATCCTTGCTGTACATCTGCTTGTGTGCACAGATCAGGTAACTCTGCTTTTAGCAAACTTGATGTGCATGTAAAAGTGCTGGTTTGTGTGTCAAGATGTGTATTTTGCCTATGCCTTTAACCGCACAGTTGCCCTTGTATAACTGTGAGGCTAAATTTGGAGGCACAGTTTTCGTGGCTCTTCTGAACTTGTAGTGAAAATGTATATACTGTAAACTAATATGGAGAATACGTTTTAAGTTTCACAAAAAATGTTTGTTTACAATTAACTTTATACAGGTAAACATAATCTATGGGCATTCTTTCACCTCCAGATGTGATGTGGTATGGAACATTCTTGCTAACCTAGAATAATACAGGTAACATATGTACAGCATACCTTTCCCGAACTGAATGAAGTTAAAAGTCAACTAGGAGCCTGATCTGCTTTGCAATTTCTATTTGAGGGTTTGGCTCTCACTTTAGGTGTGTTGTGTCATTTACGACAGACTCCATATGGCAGATGTCATGGTGAGTCAACAAAGTTATTAGACTTGTTATGAGCGCTTTGGGCCTGATCTAAAGCTTGTTGAAGTCAGTGGAAAGATTCCCATTGGCTTCAATGGACTTTGGATCAGAACCTGTGTGACTAAGAGGTTTCCTTGCCATTCCGTCCAAGGGCAATATTTTATTACTTACACAGTTGTGTCTTCTTTTTTGTTGGATCCCTCAATGTGGCAGGCCAGGCGCATAGTCTGCACACAATTCATCAAACAGAATATCCAAATATATGACTGCATACCAGCATCTGGGCAGAGTTTGACCAAACAGACACTTGAGAGTGGATTTCACTTACAGGCATGCGGAAATACCCTTTTTTTTACCCACCCAGTAAGGGAACAGTGCAAGTTCTAATATGAAATGTATGCCTTATACTATACTCATCAGCTGTAATGCACTGGAAAGCCATCATCAGCACATACCATTGCTATCAAGAATAAATTTTATTCATGTTTTCATCCACACACTCGCCCCATTGTGCTCTATTAGAGTTTGCCTGGTTCGATATTTTCTAATGGATTAAGACTTTCACATGCTTTGAAGGAACTGAAGCTGAATCTTTACATCCTAAAAAGTAAAACACCAATTGCAAATCCCTAAAGATGGAAATGGTATTCCAGAATTTGTCTGCATATTAGCAGCCACAAAACAGCTCTGGAATTCCCTGTATCACTGGGCTAAAATAAACTCAAGTACAGAAAATGCAACATTCTTTTGTATTGGTTAGAGCTAGATGAATAGTTCAAAAAGAGCAATTTACTTCATGTCCAATCTATGAGATATCTGAATGCCCTTAACTCCCTGAGAGGAGATACTCAGCTTCTTTGATGTTTAGCATGCAAAGGTTTCTCCTCCAGGATAAATGATGTGTGTATGAAAGCCAAGAAAGAAAAGTTGGTGTCCTCTGTAATCAGCCATACATCATTATTTGACAAAAGAAACCTGCCTGTAAGCTTTTCTAAAACAAATCTAAATCATACTGGTATCCTTTATTTAAGCAAGATCATTTACCACAAGTTGTATCATCCCTTAACCAACACATATTTGCAATACATTTAAGGCTTTTGTAAAGAAACACATTGCACAACTTGCATTACGCAACCAAAAACATATGACCAATAATAAAGTAATTGTATGATAATATTAGACGTGTGTGTGTGTGTACACATCTGAACATATATATTATATATAAAAACATTGTTTATATTAAAAATAAGTCACAGAGATCTGAAACAACTGGGCGGGAAAGAAGAAAAATTGAGAGGTATGGCATTCTGGTTTAGTTTGATTTAGGGCCTACTTGTCAAAATAAGGCCTCTAATTTTGTGCACATAATCATTTCTATGAGGGCCTCCATTCATGGTAATTTGCATGCACACAACATTTAAGCATGATGCTTAAGTGAATAGTAAAATGTATGGGAGAAATCATGTGCCCAAATGATTGTCAGAGCAAAATTGGAAAATGTGGCCTTAGATGTAAACATTACATTTTAAAAAGGCCAGTCCATTTTGAGGGCCTGATCCTGCACCCATGGAAGTCAATGGGAATTTTGCCATTAATTTATACAGGAGTACATTCAGCTCCTTAATATGACCATATGCCTTTTAGAATGCCCTGAAATAGTGAATTAAAAAAGCCACATATGAAGGTTTTTGAAAATGGGAGAATGAGGATCTCAGCGTGGGCCCTTCAACTCCAAATACCTTTTCTGAAGGGGACAAACTATCATGAAAGTTTTGAAAAAGAAATCAAACTAGTGGTTAAAAGGAAAGGCCTGTGAGCCAAGAGATGTGGGTTCTATTTTAGCTGTGTTATCAGATTTCTGGATGATCTTGGAAAATCAACTAACCTTAGTGCCTCAGTTTTCCCATTTGTAAAAATGTATTGGTATTTACCTCCCAAAGCTGTTGAGACTAACTTCATTAATGTTTGCAAAATGCTATAAAAGGGAAATAATAATATAATTTTTTTCAGCTCAGAGAAACCATACTTCCCAATTTTAAACTCTAATTATATTGTTTTGTCGAATTAAATTATAAAACTATGGAGTTACATTAAAAGGAAAACTATTATTCATGGGAGAAGTTTGATGAGGAGAGGATTTATACCTTTCTTACAAACGTCTTCCTTTCTTTCTTTTCCTGACAGAAACTAGCAATGTGGCAAAATTCTGTCTCACTGATATGGAATGCAGAGGAGATAATAATTCATTAATCTTCATAAAGAACTGCAGCAAACTGTCATAAAGTTTGGTTAATAAGCCCTGCAAAGCTTTGGGTGACATCCAGGCTCCATTTAAGTCAATGGCAAAACTCCCATTGACTTCAATGAAGCCAGGATTTCTCCCTTTGTCACTAGGCAGGTTCTTCCTTATGAATCTGAATGCATTTGTTAAGGACATTGGGCCTGATCCAATGCTCTTAAAGTCAACGGGAGGCTTTCCATTGATTCTAGTGGACTTCGGATCAGGGCCATGATGAAGAATGAGATTTAAAAATCCATGTTAACGCAGAAATCACATGCGGGAAAACTCTATGCTGATACAGGAGGCAACTTTCAGGGTGCCTGGGGATCTCATTTTGAACAGAAATTGTACTCTTGTTTTATTTGGCATCTGTAACTTAGTCATGAGCTAAGGAGGTGATTACATCAAAGAGATGGAATTGGGGAGGAAGTAAGAGAGGGAGAGATTTGGCTCCCCAAAACAGCAGTACGGAAGGGATTTTTACACCTCAAACACATCAGACAGTTGTAATTCAGGAGAGCCCTAAATAATTAGACTTTATGTGGCCATGCTGTGTGGGGTGTGAGGAGGACTGGCTCCACCTCCCAAGCAAGGGAGAAGCCACAGGCCCAATACCCTTAACAAATGTATTCAGACTCATAATGAAGACCTGCCTAGTGACGAAGGGAGAAATCCTGGCTTCACTGAAGTCAGTGGGAGTTTTACCATTGACTTAAATGGTGCCTGTATAGTACTCAGCAGCTGCTACACCAGCTTATGGACAGGAATAGCAGCCATAGCTCCTTTACATCGTCCTCTGGTATATGGGAATTCCTGGCCTCTGCACCTAATATCCTAGATCTTGCCCACCTAGATTGCAGGTTGGGTTACTGAATAGAAATAGTAGTGATAGGACTGATGGATATCTTGCTATTAATGCATATAGGATGGATATTTATACTCTTGGACCTCTCTGCAGAGAATACTGATATCCTACCTGTGAAAGGTAGCAGTGTTCTAGGGTAGCATTGGGAAATGGTTTGAATCTTTCCTCAGTGTTGCATCCAAAGGTCAGTGATGGGCAACTGTACCTCTGCCACCAACCCCCTTTCACCTGTGGAGTACCATTCTATTCTGTAGAACTCCTGCCTTATTCAGTATTCACATGCAGCTAATAGGAGAAATTCTGAGGCTTCCTTTGCGCCTACATGTCAACAATATGGCAATGACACAACTCTGCTGTTCACACCCCATGATGATACCACTGTCACCCAGCCATCTCAGTGTTTAGCTAGAGTAGCACATGGAGCAGGAAGAGCAGGCAGAAATTAAATCCTAGTGAGATGAAAGTAATGCTGACGAGTAGAAGAAGCACTTCAACCAGCTTGCTAACAGAGTGCTGCATCAGCCAGTCAAAGATGTGTGCCCACAAGGCATCAACACAGACCAATTTTTTTTTCAACTTCTCACTGCCATAGCTAATATTGGACATGCCTGCTTCTGTGAGAAATCCATACTACCCCCTCCAAGTGGTTAGGAGACTGCATCTCAATCTTACTGTTGATACCTAGCTTTGACCATGCATGCTTCCTTGGATTATTGCAATGCAAGTTTTTAGACATGAAAGCATCAGCCCTGAAAAAACTCTAACTGGTGCAGAATACACCTCCTCAGAATCATGGCATACTACGAGCACATTTCCTCTGCACTCCACTGCCTCCCTTTAGATAGAACATCACATCAGAGTGTCTCATTCCTTATTTTAAAGGTTCTAAATGGTCAAGGGGCTCAAGATGCCTAAAAGCTTCACTCACTATCCTGGACTTTAACCACTCTTGGCAATCCATTCCTCATAACAAAGCTGTTTCCATCAGGACAAACTCTCATGAGCTGGAGACAGGCCTTTCTAAAAGGTGGGTTTAAAACTGTGGAATTCACTCCCACAGGAACTAAGGATGACACAAACATCAATACTCTCCAGTACAAATGCAAAACTCATAGTTTGACCTTGCTTTCTTACAAAGCTACATATCACATATATGGTTTTTTTTAAAATATAGGCTATTGAAAGAGAAAGGAAGGAAGGGAAGCAAAATGCTAACTGTTTATTCTTAACTCAAGGAAGTGCTCAGATAGCTGAGTGATGGGCATGGTATAAGAATCTAAGCAGAATAGAATTTTAAAGGAAAATAGGGAATGTGCTCCTAGAAGCTTCTACTGCAGCAGATAATACTTACAGTCATGAGTCAGAAGGCAAAGCTACAAGGTCAGGAAAGAATTATGAGAATATTACCAGGGCACTACAGACGCACTTAGAAACCATGAATTTCTTGACAGGGAGATGACTGAATATAAGTACTTGGGGCAGAACTTCAGCCACCATAAATGGGCATAGCTCCATTGAGTCCTAAGGGGCTGCTTACACCCACATCAACTAAGGATCAGGGCCCTATATTCCAGAGTGATAGATAGACAAATGAGATAGATGGATAAGAAAGGCAGGTAAGGGTGTGTATGGCATTAATTACAACAACAAAAAGATTTTTAAATCAAGAAAAATAAGTACAATGAATGCAACAATTCTTTTCCTTTGTTAAACTAAGCGGGTTAATTTTGTTTTGATAGAGGGAGTAATAAGTATGCATGGAATAAGGTCAGAAGGAAATATTTTTGACATCCCGACTAGTAATATTAAGCAGTTACTGCTAGATACAGCCCTCATCACTCATTAGCTATAGCCATTAGAAACAGTTATTCCCCCATATCTTTTGTCAGTAAATGATACAAAGTCTTGTATTTTAATATGAGATGCTTCTCTGCTGACTTTCAAGAGTCTGGACACTCAACATATAACACAAGACATAAATTGTGTTAACGCACTAAACAAACACTTCTTTAGTAGTTAGTAAATACATATACATCACTGAAAAAATATGGAAACACCTTCAAGTTACGTACATACCAAACCATATCCAACAAAAGCAAAAGCATGAAGGAAAGAGAGGGGGAGAGAGAAAGGAAGACGAGACTGAACATATAAAATGAAAAACGCTCAGTATCTGGTCTGTGAACCTGTTTCTCTATTAGGCATAGTAACTTTGTCTGCTCAGGTAATATCTGTTGTTGAATTTCACCCCTATAGGGAAGGCTTATGTGCCCCCTAAGTTCCACATGAGTTCTGTTTCGATGGATTAAATGATGCGTAAGGTAGGCTCATGCTGGTTCTCTGCACGGGGGTTAGCTTCATCCTACATATCATATTTTCAGAGCTGGTTGAAAAATAGGATATAATTTGCAAAAAAAACTTCATGAAAATCTGGTTTAATTTTTGTTGTTGAACTTTCTTGAAAAAATTATTGAAATTTTACAGCCAGCTCTACAGCAGGTCACAAACCAGGCCAAAAATGTTGACATTATTTTCATTATTTAAAATTTTGATGAAAAATTGCAAACATTATCAACCAATGGTATATTTCATACTTTGGACCCTTTTTTATCCTTTGGGAATTTTTTCCATGATCCAAATAGAGCATCTCTTACTAATGCTCACAGCAAGGCATTGTGAAGAACAGATTAGATTATGTAATGTTCCATTTTCTTATTTTCTCAGCAGGGAAGTCTTTGCTGTTGGGAGGCTTGCTTGTTTGTTTTTAATATGGTTGGAATATTAGGTGGCATTTGAAGCTCTAGCCAATAAGGCATGCCCATACTTCAATGGGTGTTTCCATAATTTTTTCCCCAGTACTGTATAATCACACTTACTTTGCTGTAACTGTACAGGTTATTAGGCTGAGGAAGAGGCTGTTCTCTTCTGGTCCTTGAGGTTTTCTTCCCTCTCCTATTGGATGGGCAGTGGGGCTGACTCTTCATTTACGGAAGTATGGGGAAAACCAAATAATGCTTATGTGATCATGAATGTCATGTACAGATATGCCCTTTTTCTTCATGATTACCATATACCATACTAAAAATGACAGTCCAACATTTAATGTAAGGATATACAAAGTGATCTTAGAATGAATGAAATTAAAAACCAACCACAACATTGTTTTGAAGTGATTAGACATGGCTCCAGCATCTGAAAACAAAGCAACAAAGCTATGTAATATGGTCTGTGAACAGTGCAACAAATGATTTCAATACAGCGAAGCATGCTACTGGTTTCCATCAGGCTAATAATAGGTGAAGAAGAAAGGCTTACTGAAAGCCACTTACCATCCTCTATGAGGAAGTGAGAATGGGCTCAGCACTGCTCCCTCCCCACTTGCCTGTTCTGACATGGCAGTCTCCACACTCTCTTTCCCACTGAGAATCTAGGTGGCACTTTCTCTTGTTTTCCAGCCATCTTGTCAACTGACGTATTTCCACTTGGAAGGGTGTGGAATCACATGACCTCTGATGTTGTCTGGGTCCCACTGGTGCATGTGGGATATGGCTATTCTATGGAGCAGTAGTTATTTCACATTCTCTGAGCTGACACACTTGGCTTGACATAACACAGATTCCCTCACCTTATATTCACAAGCAGGATTCACTCACTGCAGTAACTCAGCAGCCCTCGTGTTTCAGAAAGACATAAGGTGACATCCTGATCCTTCTGGAGTCAATGAGAGTTTGGCCACTGACTTCAACTGGGCCAGGGTGTCACCAGCGGTTTGCGAAAACAAATATTAATACAAGCAAATGTTTCAGCAAAGTCTCTCAAAGATATTTTGAACATTTATATTATGTTGTAAAGGTTTAATTTGGCTAGTCTACTAGAACCACTGCACTGCACCTGTATTGGGAGGATCCGATTCCACTTACACTTCTGCAGGTATAAAGCCAGAGTAGTACCATGTCGTTGATGGAGTTACTCTGGATTTACACCGACATAAATGAGAGCAGAATTTGGGCCAGCATATGCAGTCATCTGCTTAGCTCTGCACTGGCTAATCAGTTATTCCACAGTTGTTATATTCAAACATGAATTGGTTATTAGTACAGCGTTACTCAATAGTGACAATATATGCAGGGACGCACAAAGCACACCAAGTGAACAGAGAAAGCAGGTGCTCTCCACACAATGGCTAGTGCATGGGATAAATTTCCCCCGGGAGCTGAAGGCACCTCTATTTGATCTTTTCTAGAAAGCATTCTGAGCCAGCCCTTGGTTACATCAGTGTTCATGCTACAGTGTTACCTATGCATTCACATGCTTATATAGCAGTCACAAATACAAAGGTTGCATTATGCATAACCAGTGAAAAGTCTTTGCCTCCAGTATTCACAAATGCTGCCTTCCAATAAGCACAATGAATAACCTCTCCATTGATGTTTGACTTGTGTAGTCCAAACATAGAGGGATGTGGGGCCATAATAGCTGAAAAAGAGATGATGCCTGCTAAAAAGAACCAAATAAAGCTCTATGAATAGACTATATTAAGCAGTTGTTATATAGATTTTGATAGCAGCATATGTATGATTAACATATGTGAATAATTACACATTGGAAGTTTAAAAAACACTTATTCTCGTTTTCGTAATGCTTTTATCCTTTGCTGTCTGTGTTTCCCTTGGGATACAAGCCAGCATGAATCTATTTGGTGTTTTTGTTTATGAACCAAAATCTTTAATGTTGCTAGCGCAGATCTGCAAATAAAAATTTGCTAGTTTAACCTGAGCTCCTTTGCTATGGCAATGAAGCACAAACCTATGACAATGGTGTCTATTTGTTTCTAGTACCTAGGTGATAGAGGGTATATATTTTTAAGCAGATTTGTACATTCTGGTACATTCTGGAGGTGATTCCCCCAGGCCACAGCCATAATTTTAACATCATGATGGAAAAAATATTGTGAAGTTTTGTCTCTCCCCCTCTCCCCCCAAACACTACAAAAAGTATGTGTGTATGTCAAAGTTTATGCTACAGGGATATTTTACAGTAAAATTATATGAATCATTCTTCAGGGCTTGTTCAGATCACGATGTGGGCCCTAATCCAGCAAGATACTTAAGCACATAAGAAATGTTATCAACTTCAGGGGGAATAATTATGTGATTAAAGTTATGAAATAAATATTAAATATTAAGTAAAGCTTAAATATCTTGCTTGAATCAGGCCCACCATGATTAAAGAAATTTTAGCCTAGGTACAACTTTGCACAATTGGCCACGTGCTTTGTTGTTTGCCTTCCTCTGAAGTATGAGGTTGTGATCATTGATACAGTCAGGTAATAAACAGACCAACAGTCTTTTCTGTTATGGTAAATCCTGTGGTCCTAAAACTCTGCAAACTCATTTTAAATATAAATGATATTACCAGAAACGATACGCAATGTCCCTATAACAACTGCTGTAGCATTTGCTGTAAATCTTGTCTTATAATTTGATATAACATAAAAAGAAACCTCTTGATGTACTGTATCTTACCAAAAATACGCGTCTTACCAAAAATAGAGACAGGGTAAGTTACATAGTCTTGTCTTTAAATGCTGGGTTAACAACAAGAGCAGACAAAAGTACTTGGAACTTCAGGAATTCCAGTAGATTGTGTCAGATACAAATAATCTTTATTCTCAAATTTAATGAACCAATGGTTAAGCCATTTAGCATATCTGATCTCAATCTTCCAGTTTCATGATTCAGATTTCCAATTACTAACAATCACAGTTACTTCATACTAAGCAAACATAGCACGTAATCCTCAACTAGCTTTCCTTTGGTCTTTAATGTCAAATTAACTAGCTACCCTCAGACTGTTACTGTATTTTTCAATAAAACAAACTTTTTGAATGATAAATTAACATTCCTTCATTCAGTTCTCATGCTAATAAATACATTAAGTGCACTCTTGTGCCACAGATCTTCTTGACCTGGTATTAACTTATTTAGAAGCATGACTATTCCTTATCAAAGCTAATCTAGCTATTAAACAAATGGCTTGAAATGTATTACCTGACATAGTGTTATTTAACACATCATGGACTGCAAATATTACAAATGTGCAAAGTAAGAATTATAGAACAGCAAATGTTATGTATAAAGTAGTCTCATGACATCTAATTTATGTGGCAGAGAAACATACACCGCAGTCCCATTGAGGCCACTCATGAAAACCAAACCTTAGTCTATGCCTTTTCCCCAGAACTAAGAAATAAACACAGGGCTCAAGCAAACAGTGTGATACATCTTCTTGTTAACCCTGAAAATGGAGAGGGAAATGAAATATTGTGTTAGGGCCGCCGAAGGGGAGATAAGAGGCAGGCTACCCAGACACTATTGAATTTGATTGAGATAGAGACGTTTTTATGACCACACAGCATTTTACATTGCAGTGCCTATATCAGAATTTCAGCTCTTGGAAGAGAAGCAGGATAGTATAAAGAAAAACACATGTTTAACTTTTCTGAATTTAATTAATCTATTTCCTGGTAATTAAGAATAAGGAGGGCCTGAGCCTTTAGCTTTTACTCACATAGACAATCCTTACTCATGCATCTAGTCCCATTTGAATTACTAGATTACATGTGTTAATAAGGGTTGGCTAAGGCACCCTTACATTGTTAGGACCCACACCCCTGTGTTTAGGGAAGGGTCTGATATACCAATGAGTCACTCAGCAAAAGGCAGCCGGACACATACACTTAGTGAGGGACCCAGATCCCAATCTGCAGCATTGAAGTCAATGGGAGTTTTGTCATTGACTTAAAAAGGAACAAGACCGAGCCATTGGGAGGAAGAAATGGATTGTGGTGCCCCTCGATCCTTCATGTCATGTTACCACGTGACCCAAGAGAAGGGAGAGAAGCTGGCAGTAGCTGAAAGTTCCAGAACTCTGATACAGGTGCTGTAAACTGTCCAGAGAAGCTCCAGATTTTTTAGCAGGGGCCAAGTTTTGTGGATCTCAGCCCAGTTTAATCTTAATCCACCCCTGCTCCTATTGATATCAGTGGCAAAATTGACAGTGACTTCTGTGAGAGAAGGTTCAGTCCCAGGAGCAACACTTTTCTTTCTCAAGCACTGGAATTAGAACTGTACTATGTCACTATCAAGCATGGGAATGAATTCATAATAATGATGCTCTTTATCACCAGCCTTTCTTAAAATGATGCATAATAACCTATTTGTGATTTATTCCTTCAAACGTACATATGGATTTAGCTAATCTTGATTATTGCTCCAAATTGAGAGTACAAGTCTCTTTTTCTTCTTTAAATGTTTATGTTTGTATAAAGCGTTCTCAACAAAATGGACACAAAAGGCTTCCTCCTTGTCTAAAAACAATCATTTAAAGATTGAAGATGAAAGAGAAAAAGTTAGCATATTTAGCCCATGGAGAAAATGCCTCCACAGATAAAGTCCTGGTAGTCGGAACTCCTTGGTGGTCTGCTCATGTAGCATGATAAATTCACAAACTCAATGGGACCATGCGCGTGTACAAGTATCTGCAGGCCTGGGGTCTCACATTCTAGAGTTGTCTTACATATATGCAATATAGCACTGTGTTCTGTTCCATTTCTTCTCTTCTTATGGCCAAATCAAGTCAATGGTTGTTTTTTAAAGTGAACATCATTTGTCAAGGACGGTATCATTATACCATGGGAAAAAAATGAATGTAGGATAGTAAGGCATTTAAATGAATCATTATGTGTGAGTGAAAGATAACACTGAGCTATTCAGAGTTGGCAAAGTTTCGGCATGTGGGAATATCATCCTTCTTTCTACATGCATAGAATTGTGCTTAAAAGGCAAAGGTATCCCATGTGTTATTAGTTACTAAGATATACTTTAATTATAAAAATGCTGAATGGAAGATATTACTATCCAACATTGCTATAGTATGTTTCATCTGAAGGATCCCAAAGAACATTTCTAACAACAGTGTACAGGAGCCAGTTCACCACCCTCGTTAGCGTGGATTTTGGCTCAGGGCAATGTTATACAACCATTTACGTCAGGAACTGTTAAACAATGTAGTAACCAAATACAATGCATGGGTGATTTATCTCAATCCATAAACATCAAGTACAGTTATGGAATGTGTCCTTTTTAAATGATTGGATCTTTGTTGTTGAGACAAAAGACATGAGAAAAAAACATTCCTTGAAAGTCTCCTGGGATCCCTCAATTATAGCCTATGGGTAAAATGGGACTTTTGCTGTTGACTTCAAGGGGGTCAGGATTTCACCCTCTGACTTTAAAAATGAAAGATTTTCTGGCATGTGACTTCATTTAGAATGAAGGCCTTTCACAATGGTGCCTATGTCACTGCCAGTAAAACATTCTAAAAATTCCTCAGTATTTCCTCTGTAAAGATTTGTCTTCTTTCTAACAGCTTTCTAAGTAGCTGCTGACACTATGCTGCAATAACTTATTATTCACTGAGGCCAATCCAGCTGGACAAAATCCCGGAAGAGAAATAATAAAACTAGCATTAAATGGCAACAAAGTTGCCACACTTAAAAATAAATATGGCTTATGTAAGCATATATAATTCTTCATAGAAGACTTTATCCAGTAAAGCACTTAAACACATGCTCCACTTTAAGTATGTTAATACAGTGTTTCGCAAATGGTGGGTCTGATCCACCAGTGGGTTGCGGGAAGGTTCTAGATGGGTTGCAGGTCCTAGGTAAACATAAACTTCTCATGGCTTGGTGTGGCAGGGAGGACCTGGTGTTGGGGGTCTGGGTTGGGGAAGGGGTTGGAGAGCGAGTTCACCCCATACTCTCCCCACAGCAGTGGTTCCTGGATTCCTCTTCCTGCTCTGAGCATTGTGATCTGGCAGATGGTTTGGAGCCAGGTCACAACAGTTTGAGTGACGCTGCGACCCCATGCGCCAGATCATAACACCTGGAGCGGGGAGCGTACCCCAGCTCTTCAGGTCAGGAGCCACCACTAGGGGGTGAGTGTGGGGTGGGCTTGCTCTCCACCCCCTCACCAGACCCTCCCCTCCGCACTCGGCTGGGACTAGAATCACAGTGCTGAGGCAGAGGGTGCATTTATGTAATAGTGCGTTACAAAAAAGACAGTTGTTTGGGTCGCCTTCATAAAAAGTTTGGGAACCACTAGCTTGTAACCATCTATATAACACACTTTAGTCTGCAACATGCTTTTAACCTCTCGTCAGCATTTATTAACCCTTTGTAAACTATTTATAAATGTATTCTTACTGTAAAGTGTGACTGACATTTTTACCTGATTCTAAAACTCCACTGCACTGGAAAGGAGTTTCTTTCAAATGAAGAATACAAAATATTAATGAAAACAATACCTTGTCACTTAGATAAGCAGTGTAATTAACTGACCAATGCCCTGATCCTACAAACATTTATGCATGTGGGTGACTTTATGCACGTAAGTCGTTCTTTGAATTCAGTAGAACTCTTCACATGAGACAAGTCAGCATTTGCAAGATCGGCACCCAATTGTCTGAGAGCATTAGTTGCAAATGGAAACACTTGATGAACACAAGATGAAAAAAACCGAATGGACAAAATGCAGAATGTTTCCAAACACCTTTCAATCACAAATGACCATTGAAAGATGAGTCTAGGAGAAACAGAGTCAGCATTGCAAACTTAGGTTCAATAAAATACCTTTTAAGGAACAGTAACATGTAAAGCAATAGAAAAATAATCATTGTTAAAGTTCTCATTTAAAATACATGACATTTTTATTTTCATAGTTCAACAAGACAAAATGAGGGTAAAAGTAAGTTATCAAAAGTGGGTGCTGGCATTCATACTTCTTTGCAATCAACGTACACTTAATGTATATGAATAGCCATATATTTCTAATGAAAGACTATGAACAAACACACATACATATACATAGATATATAAACATACTATACATACATACATGGGTGAATATACATATTTATGTGCATACAGTATACAGACAAGATACTATACAACTACAGTAAGTGCAATATACTGTATAAGACTATACAAACACTGAGGGACTCTGATGAAAACATGACAACTATGAGAGCAAATTTGAGTGATTTATGATGTAATTTCCTGTCCTGTGGCATGTTTTATGCATCACGCAATTAGAACAGAAAAACATGGTACAGAATATTCAGTTCATATACAAAAAGGCAAGACAACAGAGTGCATGGGGCTAGCTGAAATGTGCATGATCAGACAAATAAGGTGGTTTTGTCTAGAATACAGGATCTTCATGTTCCTTTACAGAGGGTGCCTATATATAAATCCATGCGTTCATGAATTCTCTTTTCATGCCGTTGTTTGTAATTTCTATTTGTTTTCTTTATGAATACTATAAAATTCTTGCCCTGAGTTGAACATAAATACAGAAAGGAAAAAAAGGAAATTGCTTGCTTTTTGTTTTATTTGTTTTTTGTTTAAAACCAAGGCACAGTGTCTTCAGTAGTGATCGTAACACCATTTAAAATAAACACCACACTGGTTATTGTCCTGGCACTACTTCTCTTGTTAACATGATTAAACAAATTGGTTGCATTCAAAAGTCTCAGAACAAATTCTGGAATTAATTTAAGGGGTTTTTAAGAGAGTAAGTCAGTTATAAGAGGGTGCCTTAAAGAGATATTCCCTAAAGGAGCAAGGAGTTTTGCAAGATAAAATTCAATTATAGCTAACTTACTAATGTTTAGGCATAACATATTATTTTACTCTCTCCTTAGCATAAATTACAGTATAATGAAATGAAAGTTTGAATGCAAGTTACTTCCATTTTTAATAGAACCACGTACAAAGCTCCAAGAGCAGTTAAATAGTAGATGAAGCACCTCTAGTTAATTTTTAATTTCTCTGTATAGGCAGGACAGGAAAGTGATTTCATAAATGCATTTCACAAGCCTCAAGAGGTTTAGCCTAACAGTATCAGCCCAATGAAACAATAAGAATTTGAGGCTGCTTACCATCAATAATTTTATCTCACCCCATCTCAGCAATCTGGATGTCTTCTATTGGTGAGGTTCTTTATTCTCACTTTTGCTTTTATGTCCATTCAATTAATAAGGTGACTAAATAATCATAAACACGGTTATGTGAATGAATAAAAGTAAATCACAGATCTTTATATCATCCAAGATAGGTTGTGTATCTGAAAGCACAGGGCCAGATCCTGAGCTGAGAAGCACTCAGAAGTGGTATGGAGGTTGTGGGGTGTGCAAAGGTGGCTTTAAACCAACCCTGTACTTCCCTGATCCTGGGTATGCCTTGCACTGGACTGGTCCCTTAAGCTATTCTGATTTGTATTGGCTTTTATTGGCCCCAAGGGTCTTTGATGGCAGCCTGGAAAGCATACCTTGGCCTTGCCCCCTTTCTTCTGGTCACACTACCTACTTACCCATGACAGGGTGGCACATCAGTTGCTAGGGACATATTATACTATCTAAGGAATTCCCTGTGTAAGAAGATCTTCCTTCGATTGCATCCAGCAGTTTTGAGGCTGCTTTGCACAGCTGGAGCAGCATAAAACAGTCCCAGTGCACCAACGGACTGGGACCACACTATGTGGAAGAGCTCAAAGAGCAAGCTGACCATACAGGGGGAGCAGGCTCCATTCTTTTATAATGCTCCCTGGACACTGGGCTGCTCTGAGAGGAATTGTGCCGCAGTGAAGCATAATCTCTTCCAGAGCTTCCCAGGGCTGAAATTCCCCCCTTTGCAAAGGACCCTGAACAGACTTATAGCTATCTATCTGCAGTAACCTGGGCCATAAGCACCTCAATCTCTGAGCACCTTGCAATCTTTCAGGTAGTTATCCCCACAACAGCCAAGGAGGTAGAGCAGTGCTATTATCCCCAATCTGCAGACTGGGAACTGAGAGGCTAAGTGACTTGCCCAAGGCCACACATGGAATTTGTGGAAAAGGCAGGACTTAAACTCAGGCCTCCCTGGTCACCACCCTGACCACTGGACCAGCCTTCCAGTTTGCTTTGGTGATTAAATGGGACTTCTGTGATATACAGGCTTTGTGATGGCCCTCTGCACTGGGGCCTCTTTCTACTCGAGCTATACGCTAAAATGTGATCCTTTTTACACTGTGATTTTCCAACCATCAACTGAAAATCCAGCCACTGGTTTGTAGCATGCACAAAAACCCTACATAATAAACACAGCTGGAAAGCCCTTGGTATAGATCACTACTGCCACACGCCACCTAGTGGCAGAACTCCTCACCTCCTGCTTGCCTCCTCCCCATCCCCCAGACTTCTGTTACTGTTTTAGCTCCCACCCTGCCCTTTCCTGATGGTCACTAAGGGCATCACATGTGACTGCAACCACCAGAAGAGGCTGATTTGCTCATCCTATATTTCTGGTGAGGTCCTTGCCCATTTCAGGACACCATGCTTCTTGCAATGATGCTTTAATGTGGGCTGCATGCTAGGAACTGGATTTGTCTGCCCTTTTGGTTGGAAATAAACCTCACTGGTAGATTTTGATTTGTCCTCTGATTTTTTTAATTACTTCAGATTGGCTGTAGTGCCCTTGCCAGTTGTGTCACAACAGGCCAAACAGCGCTGCATCAGGGCTCACCACACCTAGCGCTGGTTAACCTCTACAAGGACCGATGCAGCCACACAGCTTTCCCTAGCTGTCAACTTTCTACCTGGGTCTCCCGTGTATTGCAAAACACACCCCTGTCCCTATCAAAGAGAGATACAGCATTACAAATGGATTGAAACAAGCTTCCTGAACCCCCATAGTCTGTGACGATGAATGGGTAATGCTACAGCAACCACCTCCAGGAGACCACTGAAAGATCTGCCCCTTCCCTTGTGAAAATACAATGGCTTATCTCCAGGCTTCATCACACAACTAGTAGAGCTGGTCAAAAGCAGGGACACATTTTTCATAAAAAAACACTGTGAAAATGTGTCCCTTTCTTTGTCAAAATATAGTTACATTTGAAAAGTTTTAAGCAGCTCTACTTCTAGGGGACATACATCCTGCAGGTAGCAGTGCTTGCTTTCAAGTTTTCAAACCTCAGCTAAGAAACATAAGTAAGAATCTTAAAAGAGTAGAGCAACCTTCCCCCACCCCATCTTAATTCCCAAATATCCATTTTTCTTGAATGGCCACTAGCCATGTTGAGCCTTGAGACGGGGTGGGGATAAGGAGAGATGCCTCAAATGGTCACTGAGGGATGCTAGGCAAAAGGGCTGAGGAGCTCAAGATTTTATCTTCCTGTCCCCTTAACTTATTCTCTTTCCTAGAGAAAAACCTTCTGAAAGCCTGCTTGGATGGTCAGTTCTCCCTTTCCACAGGCATCACCTGCTCCAAAACCTGTCCCAGAGACTTTGGGCCACATTTTCAAAGGCATCTCAATGTGATTTAGTCATTTGCACACACAAATAATAAAATATGCACAGGGAAATCAGGTAGTTGAATGTGCAAACACTCTATTTGTGCAAGCAAGGGTAAGGCCAGCTTTGAAAACATGTTCCTTTGTCTCTATAGACTGTAAACCACCCACTCAAAATCTAAAGATTATCATCTGGTATAGGCCTACTTCTCCACTCTGTTACACCAGGTTTATGCCTGAGATGGCATAAATAGACCCATAATCTATATACTTTGCAGTAGGGGCCCTGGAACCTACTTCAACTGTATGGTACACCCAGAGCTTCCATAGGCCGGTGGTCTGATTTTGCATCTACTGAAAACAGTGGCAAGACTCACACTCACATCAATAACAACGAGGGCCTCAAAGAGCATGTGATCTCATGCTTTTAAACCAGAGTCCTAGCAATGCAAAACACAGTGATGCAGCAACCTGCTTCATGACCATAACTGTAGAAACGCTGAAGGAAAAATATTGGGACAGCAACAGCACTACTGTGTGCCAGCAGGAGATGACTTTGGCACTTCTGACAGTGATTTCAGCCCATGAGGTGAAGGATGCTGGACTCTGGAGAGATTTGGTGATTGCATCTATTTCAATTTTTTAATAAATCCACCATTTGTGGAAGGGTTGTTTTTTGTAACGATTTGTATTATTTTGGACTAATTCTCTGATACGTAAGGCCCGTATTTCAAGCAGAAACTCAGCATAATGCAATGTGGCACCTTTCCTAAGGCAGTAAATTTTTTCACATTGTGTGCTTCCAAAATGTTGACAGCTATTTAGTTGGATTGCCCACAGTAGAATTTTTCCTTAGTGTGTGCAAAATAGCTGTCCTTGGGAAAAAAAGATTTTAAAATAGTCCCATTGCTCCCTCTTGTGGTCAGATCAAAGAAAGACAACCTAGATACAGGTTTCAGAGTAGCAGCTGTGTTAGTCTGTATCCTCAAAAAGAAAAGGAGTACTCGTGGCACCTTAAAGACTAACAAATTTATTTGAGCATAAGCTTTCGTGAGCTACAGCTCACTTCATCGGATGCATGCAGTGGAAAATTCCACTGCATGCATCCGATGAAGTGAGCTGTAGCTGTAGCTCACGAAAGCTTATGCTCAAATAAATTTGTTAACCTAGATACAGAGAACATTACACATCTCTAGCGCTCTGCATAACTCATGCTATGAATCCCAAGGTTTCATTAGCAATTCAAAGCTCATCCCAGATTTGTGAACTTTTGCTTAGGAATGGAACCAAGCCATTGCTCACATTTTGAGTGGAGACAGCTGATATACTGACTTGGGTCTGAATGTTGTTATTAGGGTCTGTCTACACTAGGCCAGACTGGAATCCCAAATCCACACACTCCCAAAATTTAGAGGGTGCCTTAAAATCTGAAACCTGTGGCCCCAGTTGACCTCTACTTTTGACCATACACAGGCCCATCTCCTTCTCCCATGTACCACCAGCAGCTCTCCCTATGCCCCCATCCCTGTCACATGTAGCACTCCCCTGGCACCCTCTTCCTCCAAGCCAGACAGGTGACTCTCTTCTGGCCCTTTCTCTCATAGAGCTCCAGGAGCTCTATCAGGCAGCCCAGGAAGGCCCATCTCCTGCAGATCATCAGCCCAGAAACCAGCAGCAGCCTCCCCGCAAACCCAATGTGAATACGTCTCCTCAGAACCTGTCTAAATTCAGGAGTCTCCAGTTCAGTGGGTGGTGCCGGGGCGGGGAGTGGAGGGTAGAAAAGGAGCTCAGGTTGTTTCTCAGTTTCTGAGTAGGGAGAGAGATGCACAGGTGGAAGGGTGCGGTGAGGGGGAGGAGGGGTAGAGCAAGTGTTCATATGGCATCTCAAACACCCAGGAGAGGAGAGAGCATGTTTGGAAGCAGAGTTCTTTTGATATGACTTGTGCTTGCAGGATAGAATCACAACCTAACCAGCCTGCTCCTGGGGTTCCTGCCTTTCCCAGCAGCTCAGACATGGCTAGGAATGTTCTAAGGCCTGCAGGGCTTCCCCCAACTCCATCAGTAATTAGATACAAACTAGCCTGAGTGACAACCACCCCAAGCCATTCCCTCTTGCAGTCTTGCAATAGCTACTGCACACAACCATTCAATGTGAGGCACAGTTATACTATGGTCTTTTCTGTGATATCCCACCCTGTCCTCCCTCCCTCCAATTTCCTACTAAATTCGATCAGAGAAAAACAGCCATTTAATATTTGCTGTTCTAGCTCCCTCTGGTGGCAACCGTGCTTCATTGTAGAGAACATAAATCTACAAGCTTCACTAACAAATTCACCATGTTTTTTGGTCAAAACTGGTTTGCACAGGATCACAGTCCTGGCTGTTCAAGAGTCCAGCACCGAACAAACCGAGTTTTCCAGCAGTCAGATCTTGTAGGTGAAGTTTAGGCTGGAAATCCTGTACACATTGGCTTGGATTCCCTCTGGGCTGGCTGCTTCAGTGGATCACTGACCTGGACTCTCCTCTCACTGACAGGATTCCATACCAGGCTCCCTCCACTGGCTTCAGTGGGGTTATTTGTGACTCATTCCAGTGACAGTGAGAAGAGGCTCAGGCTCACTACCCTGAATACAGCACAAATGGCAGCCTCCCAAAAGCATCGCCAGGCAAAAACAGCTCCAAAGAACCACTGCTGCTTTGCGAATGCAGCTCAAACGGCAAGGCTGTTTGCATCACATGCACCCCTTTGCTCTGTGTCCCTTCCAAGAGAAGCTGGCAAGGACTCAGTCAGAACAACGTGACTTTCAAATGGGGCTCCAGCCTTTCTGGGCAAGAACTGTGTTTTTACAGCTTCTGGCACAATAGCGTCCTGGTCTATGACTGGAGCTCCTAAGTGCTACAGCATACAAACTAATGATAATAGGTTCCCCCTCCCAAGATTTAGTTAAAATGGCTTTTATCCCTTTTTATCTCAATTTGAGTTGAGCTGGAAGTTAAAGTACAAGAAGTTAAAGAACCAACTCATTGCTTGTCGGAAGCAGCATTGCAGAGTGGAAAGTTCTCATGACACTGCACTGAGCAAACTCTCTGAAGATGCAGCTGTCTGCTACTAAACCCACCCACACTGAATACTTCACACGAATTCTGAGGCTAGACAAATTCATTGAGAAATCCCTGGTTGCTAAGGACCAAACCCTATTCGGTAGGAGTTTTGACACTGACTTAAATTCACAGTTACTGTAGGCACCTCTTAAAGAGCTCCATCAAAATCTCCTCTTGTCTCTGGGTCATTTTGGGTTACATTGTTACTTGAGCTGCTTAGGGGTATGAGAGGGAATAAGAAACCCTTTTGGTAATCCTTACATCCAAATACATAGGAGTACGTGGGTGCTGTGTGTCATTTATCTATCTATCCTAGGTACTTGAATGGCCTCCCCTTACAGTAGTTTCTGAGAACCTCACAAAGCTCCTGTGAGATGGGGCCGTGCTATTATTCCCATTGTCAATATGGGGAACTGAGGCACAGAGAGGACCAAAGTCACATAGAAAATCTGTGGCAGCGCCAGGACTTGAACCCACGTCTCAAATACTACACTACTGTCCTAACCACTGGACCACCTTCATCCTTCTAATCCCCACAGTTCTGCCTGTGGAGCAGGTGAGCCAAGGAGGAGTCAGCGGGGGAAAATGGGCATAGCCAAGGCTTCCCAGTGCATCAGCCAGCACAGCCACCAGCATGGGGGTATAGACCAGCAGCAAATTAACTACACCTTGGAACAAAGGGGAAGCAGGAAAGGGATCTAGCCTTTCAGTTCCTTCCCTAAACCATCCCAGACACTGGGCTTGAGGCAAAAGCCACAGACTACTCCTCAATATACATCCTGAAGAATTTCTTACTAGTGTAGTCGCCAGTGATTGTATAATCAGCCATATGAGTCGCAATCGCATACAAAAAGAAACTCCTGCCAAACCAAGGAAACTCACAATTAATCTATATTGTTTGTTCTCTTCTCCACAGATATTGAAGAGGTCTCCAAACACTGAGCACAACAAGGACAGTTAAGGAATGACCCATAATACATAACAACATGCTTAGAGCACAGTACATGTGGGTTTGCATTTTCAGATATTTAGAACTTACAAAACTATAAAATATTTGCGTGTGATTGTGTTAGCAGAGTATAAAATGTAATTGAAAGAAGTGTACAAGATGGTGGGTTAGCCTGCCCTCTGAATTTCTTTGCATGTATTGTTTTCGGGCAGGATGTATAATACATCAAAGTTTTCTCAGGGTCTGCGAGCCACATCTTGCAATCCTTACCCATCAGATCCCTCTGTATCCATCTGTTGCCTCTTGTCTTGTACTCAGATTGTGAGGTCTTTGGGATTTTTGTTCTGTGTTTGTACAGCACCTGGCAGAATGGGGTTTTGGCCCACAAGTGGGGCTCTCAGGCACTAAGGTAATACAAATAATAAATAACGTTAGGTTGGAAGGTGTTAATGGTTGCCATTAAGTGGTCTTTGATTTAGGCAGCCACAGATCGGATTAAAGCTGATGGCTGAGCTAATCATGCTTCTTTAAATTTAGGCTAAATGCAAGGAGCAAATAAGACTCTTTATGGAGTGAGATAGCTGGAAACAACAGAAGCCACTGCTAAAGGCAATAGGTGCATGGCGAGGCCTGATCAGAAGCTAAGCTGTGAGGGTTGAGTAGTTCCCTGTTTGCAGACACAGGGACTTTGGGTTTGTCTGCGTGTGTATGTTAGAGAAAGAAAACAAGCAGACTCAACAGAAGCAGTCGCAAGCATGGCCCTATAAGGGATCAGGGACTGGGCGTTCCTTGGGGCACAGGACTGATTGGCAAACCAGACTTGAAACTTGTGAGCAAGGAAACTGCCTGCTGTTGTTTGTTCCTACTGTGGTCACAGCAACAGACCTTTGTGTACATGATTGTACCAAAGAATACCCTGGACTTGTATCGTCCATTTTTCCTCCTAACAGAAACAATCCTGGAAGGCCCCAAATATTGCCTAAGCCCTTGGCCCAAAGGGGTAATAATAATAAGTGCCCCACTCCTCTGAAGTTTATGGACAAGCTTGACTTCAGTGAGACCACTTGTGTGTAATTGTTCACAAACATGAGAAAAGGAGAGGTCACAGTCTGTCTCAAAGTAGCTCCCTGAGGAGTTAGACACTACTCAGCATGAGTAAGGCTGGAGGAACCTGGCCCTTTTATTGTAGTCCCTTCACCCTGGTAGCACCCTGATAGCAACATGCTGATGTCAGTTTCTTCCTGATATCCTTCAGGAACCATCTCCAGCTTGGATTTATGATACTGAATGATCAAAATGGCTTTAACTGTGAAGTCTATATCAATTCCATTATGAGCATCAGTTTTTACAGTTACCATTTCCCTCATATTCAAGCAGGATGACAGAATACCTCAGTTCAGAAAGTTCTCCACCTACCTCTAACGACTCTATTTCTTTTATATCATGGAGGTTTAATAGGGCTGGTGTGATCTGTTATGGATCCTTGTGGTTCTTGATTGATTTGTGTTCATTTTTCAACAACAGAATTCATTAAGTGTGAAAGTCAGGAAACCAGTCCCTCTTAAGAAGCCTGACAACTGTGGGTTATTTACTGACACCTCTGGCACTTTTGTACAGTATTGCTGTGGGAATACAGAAGCTTTGGCCTGACAGAAATGTAAACAAAAAAGTACCGCTGCACTGTTTATGTTCCAGGAGGCACAGGGGGCATATATTAATTCTGAAAGCAGAGATCCCAAATCATAGAAATTTGAATTCATTAGAGAAATATTTGTCCAGTGCTTTAAAAAATTATAACAATAATAAAAAATAATAAATAATAATTAATAATTTGCTCTTCTAAAAGAAATCAAAGCACATTGCAGAAATTGATTAATTATAGTATAAGCACAACGCTCTGAGGCATGTAATTATTACTGTACCCATTTTACACGTGACTAAATTGAGGCACAAGGGCTAGACTTGTGGCTGAGGCAATATGGGAGTACTCACATGCTTAAAGTTAGGCACATGCTTAAATACCTTGTTGCACTAGGGGAAGAGTGCTCAGGTGGCTCTGCACACTGCCTCCCGCCCCATGAACTGGCTCCGCAGTTCCCATTGGCTAGGAACCGCAGCCAATGGGAGCTGTGGGGGGAGTGCCTGCAGGAGGAGGCAATGCACAGAGCTGCTTAGCTGCATCTCCGCCTAGGAGCAGCAGGGACAGGTTGCCACTCACGGGGAGCCGCCTGAGGTGAGTGCCACTTGGATCTGATACCCCAAAACCCCTCTTGCGTACCAACCCCCTGCCTTAAGCCCCCTCCTGCACACAAACTCCCTCCCAGAGCCCGTGCCCTGCACCCCTCCCATGCCCCAACCCCCTACCCCGCATCCCCTCCCGCACTGTGAACCCATCGTGGCCATTTTTCCACCTAGAACAGCGGGGACATGTTGCCACTTCCAGGGAGCCACGTGGAGCCAGGCAGGAAGCCTACCGGCCCTGCGCCAACGGGACTATAAACCAGACTTTCTACGAAAATTAGAAATGCTGGTTTGTAGAGCTTTCCGGTTGGTACAGGGCCGAATAACACAGCTTTTACTGTATACAGCATACCCAAATATACACCAAAAAATAGACAGCTAGAAGACACAGCAACTTCTATAGATGCCACTAGATGGAGCCATCAGTCCAAGAAACAGATTGACAGAGCCAGAAGAGTACCCAGAAGTTACCTACTACAGGACAGGTCCAACAAAGAAAGTAACAGAACGCCACTAGCCATCACCTTCAGCCCCCAACTAAAACCTCTTCAACGCATCATCAAGGATCTACAACCTATCCTGAAAGATGAACCCTCACTCTCACAGATCTTGGGAGACAAGCCAGTTCCTGTTTACAGACAGCCCCCCAACCTGAAACAAATACTCACCAGCAACCACACATCACACAACAAAAACACTAACCCAGGAACCTATCCTTGCAACAAAGCCCGTTGCCAACTGTTTCCACATATCTATTCAGGGGACACCATCATGGAGCCTAATCACATCAGCCACACTATCAGAGGCTCGTTCACCTGCACATCTACCAATGTGATATATGCCATCATGTGCCAGCAATGCCCCTCTGCCATGTACATTGGCCAAACAAGGCAGTCTCTACGTAAAAGAATAAATGGACACGAATCCGACATCAAGAATTATAACATTCAAAAACCAGACGGAGAACACTTCAATTTCCCTGGTCACTCGATTACAGACCTAAAAGTGGCAATACTACAACAAAAAAACTTCAAAAACAGACTCCAACAAGAAACTGCTGAATTGGAATTAATTTGCAAACTGGACACCATTAAATTAGGCTTGAATAAAGACTGGGAGTGGATGGGTCATTACACAAAGTAAAACTATTTCCCCATGCTAATTTTTTCTTCTACTGTTACTCACATCTTCTTGTCAACTGTTGGAAATGGGCCATCCTGATTATCACTACAAAAGATTTTTTTTCTCCTGCTGATAATAGCTCACCTTAACTGATTATTCTTGTTATAGTTGGTATGGCAACACCCATTTTTTCATGTTCTCTGTGTATATATTATCTTCCTCCTGTATTTTCCACTGCATGCATCTGATGAAGTGGGCTTTAGCCCACAAAAGCTTATGCTCAAATAAATTTGTTAGTCTCTAAGGTGCCACAAGTACTCCTCGTTCTTTTTGCAATTTTAAAGGCACCTAACTTTCTTAATTATTATATAGACCAGTGATTCTCAACCTTTCCATACTACGGTACCCCTTTCAAGAGTCTGATTTGTCTTGTGTACCCCCAAGTTTCACCTCACTTAAAAACTTATAAAATTGGACATAAAAATACATTACTTTCTCATTAGTACCATATAATTATAAAATAAAACAATTGGAATATAAATAGTGTACTTACATTTCAGTGTATAATGTACAGAACAGTATAAACAAATAATTGTCTGTATGAAATTTTAGTTTGCACTGATTTCTCTAGTGTTTTTTATGTAGCCTGTTGTAAAACTAAGCAAATATCTAGATGAGTTGATGAACCCCCTCGAAGAACTCTGTGTACTCCCAAGGGTTAAACATACTCTTTGTTGAGAACCACTGATGTAGAGAGACAAGATGGGTGAGGTACTACATTTTATTGGACCAACTTCTGTTGGTGAAAGAGGCAAGCTTTGGAGCTACACAGAGCTCTTCTTCAGGTTGTTTTTATCATGTATCAGGGCTTTCTGCTCTTTTGTTTAGTACCATTCACAGGGGTGGTATAGTAGGGTTTGGAGTTGACAGTTATGGGGAGGAATTTTTGGCTTTTGGTTTTCAAATACAGTTCAAAGATACATTTGGGGGAAAACATTTTCAGCCCATCTTTAACTAGGTCTCCATTTCTGGAGCTGTAACTTTGCAAGGGCAAATAACTCTGGGACTAGAATGGAGGAGGGGATTTGAAAATCTGGCCCTATGATGTATAATTCATCACAAAGCTTCCATATATTACAGTGCAAATAAAGTTATGTAACTAAATTAGCACCACTAACTTGGACTAGATTATGCAGTAAAAAAACCTGATTTGCGACATTCTGAAGTGCAAGGTGGATTATGCAGCCCATTCCTTCACTGTGGGATTGCAGAGTACAGGGAGCAAGATTTTCACGAACAGGAGCTAAAAGGTATGCTCTGAAATAAATATTTAGGCACCTAAATAAGTAACCTGATTTTCCAAAGTGTTCCAATTTACTTCAAGAGGAGCTACAGGATATTTGCCACTTTTGAAAATGAGGTCACTCGGGAGCCTAACCCTGATTTTGAAAAATTTGGCCATCCCTAGGAAAAGCCACACTACGGGTGAAGTGTACATTATATTTTCTTACCAGGCACCCTAGCAAGAGAACAGACTCCATGGAAACTTCTTCCCCCAAATGTCTTTGGATCGGGAAGCGCCCCTACAATGTTCAGCTAACAATGTTCAGCTAATCTAATGTTCTTCCAGCTCATTAGCCCTATCCATTCAGCCTGGGTAGACTGGATCTGAGTAGGTAAAAAAATTATGCAGCCAAAGAATAAGGACATGAAGGTCTGTTCTCTTTAGCTGTAACTCCCAGAGCATATCTTTTCTACACAGAGTGTAGCATGCTCAGCAGTTCTGGAAACCAGATCACTTATTTAGGGGATGTCTAGACTTATAGGACACATAACCAGGGGCCCCATGGCCTGACCACTTTTTATGCAGAAGCCACTCAAGACAATCTGACACCCTAGGCAAAACCTCCTCATATGCCAACTGTGATGAGGGTCAGCCAGGCCATATGGGAGTGAGAGGCACTGCAACTGGCCTCCTGGGTCCATTGCGATGGGGCGGCTGGGCTAAATCTGCCTTGTGAGGCAGCTGCCCAGAAATCTGCTGCCCTAAGCAGCTGCCTACTTTGCCTATAGCTAGAGCCCAACTTTTATGGTGGAAGTAGAGATTGGAGGTGAGCAGTGCCCAGAGCAGCAGCAGGATAAGCATGCTGGATCCACAGCATGGTCAGCCCTGCCACAGTGAGTGTACTGTATGGAGCAAATCTATGCCCCCTCCCCACCACTTCAAATGGTGCTCTGCAGCCCCTCTCTACAGTGCAATCAGAGGCATGACTGCAGCACATGTAGACATACCTGAGCTTCAGCAACAAAGTAGTGAAGCTGGGGCAGCAGGGGACAGCTGCTCAAGTACATCACCAGGGTCCCACTCAGGGCTGCACAATTTGTGCTGCCCCCTGTGCCACTGTGGCTTCACTGCTATTGTTATTCAAGTTACCTAGATCAAAGCTAGCTCTGTTACGTCTACATGTGCTGGGGTCACACCTCTGACTGCAGTGTAGACAGACCCCAAGATATCGAAATATGGATTTAGGCACCAGTTTCAAAACTTTAGGCACCGATTTTAAAATTCTTGTCCATAGAAATCTGATTTTAAAAGGGTTTACTAATGGATGCATTCCTTTGGGGAAGTACGGTGTGTATATCTTTACATGACAGCTGTGCCTATGCTGTTAGCATGTGAACTTCCATCTTTCCTTTACTATAGTAGTAAAGTAACCAGGGAGAGAATGAGAGAACCCTTCCCCTGCGTGGGATATTGGGAGGTTGGGGTTATTCTCTCACCCAGGACTGAGATATATGAACTCTGCATTGTGTGCTCTTGGGAGAAGCCCTAAGGGCCACATGATGGGAGCTTTAAACAGAAAAAAATAAGGGATTAACTGAAGGCCACTCAACCTGTTGTAGCAACTAGCAACCTGTTGTAGACATCATCTTTATGGCAGGTAGACTGCTTATTTGCACCACATCCACTATCTCTGCTTAATTATTTACCTTGCTAACTGGGCTGAGCTGAGAGAAGAGCCATTAAAAGTTCAGAGCAAGAGTGTTTCCTGTAGCACTGTGTAATTTTCTAGTGCTTTCTCCATTCTTCTTTTAAATGGAAGTTAGGCTCCTGTAGACAAAGATGTCCTGTGACCTTCATTCCCTCTTGTGGACGAGTTATTATTCTTAATCCTGGCACAGCTTTTGAATTCTACTGTGATCATTACTGGAAAGTTTAAACATTCTTACTCTGCTTACATCGAATATACCTGTCACCAACCCCATTCAGGGAGGTACCAGAATTTAGAAGGTTTATGCACCAACCAGAGATTGGAGACAATAGTATAGGAGCTACACTGCTGTCTTCCAACTAAAGAAAAAAACCAAACCAAACCAAATAGCTAACTGACAGCATGAAGGATGCTGCACATTTGCAGATAAGGTACAAGGTTCACAAAAATAGGCCTGCAAGAAGGCTCTGCATCGCAAAAGTGATGAAATACAGGCATCAGAACTAAAGAAGGATTTTTTCCTCAAGGATTTCTATTCCTTCAGGGAATGGGCTTTCTTTATTAATATGTGCTAACAGAACTGCCATAATCATGCAACTCAGTACAAGGAATTTTGCTGTAATAGTCCTAATCTAACAACAAGAACAACCAGAACAAAAATCAGTTTGCAAAATCCATTTGGAGCCACAAATTGGCAATAGATACATTTGCTATTTTTTAAACTGGTATCTGAAATTCTTTCCTTGTTAACAAACAAGACTGCACACATTAATTTTTTAACTAACTATGTCTGTAAGGATCCCAATAACAACCTAGCACTGACGTTTTATGTAAATTTAAAATAAGATTTGAAAAAAATCCCTTCATACACAGTAATCTAACATCTGCAATGCAGTTCACTTTAAGTGCATCCTTTTGTACCTAAAATATCACATTATGTGTGTATGTGTATGACACATAAGGCGGGTCTTGTGAAGCCATTCATTCTTCACTATCCTGAGACAAACGTGAGACATGAGTTTTTATATTCCTTTAAAATGAGGACGAGTGAGATGAGGCTGGGGAGCAACCCCACTCATCTAATTTTTTTCCCTTTAAATCTGAATCCTGCTGGCTTTACACATAGTAGGAGCTCCATTCATTTACAGTGGGTCTACTGATGTGAATGACACCAGCAGAATTTGGCCAAGGACTTCAGAGAAAGATTTGAGAGGCAGTGAGGTGCAATAGGTAGTACACTTCACAGGGAGTCAGGACACATGGGTTCTAGTCCCAACAATACCACTGACCTGCCACTAAGGATTTGTGCTCCATGGCACTTTTGAAAACCCCACCCTCTGTCTATTGGAAGCTTAACTTCTCTAGTAAGACTGCCAGTTGGTGCCAACGTGGTGGTGATGCATTTTGTCATGTAGACAAGGAACTGAAGCCACTAACTCAGTCAACATAGTAGGCCACACACTACATGGTCATTTGACCACTTCCAATCTAGACTGGATTTCAAATGGCAACTTAATGGTGAAAGGTTCAGAATCCCTTGAACTACCCAGCTACTCAGCAGCATCTATCTTTCTTTATTGTATTTATAATTATAATATGATCAAGGGCACACCTGGTTTACCTAGCTGAGTGCTAGGGTTTGCCTTTACATGGCTCTTGCTTTGGGTCTTTCTCTTTGAGAATTCTGGTTGCTGGCCTTACATCCCCTATTCCAACCTCCTGCTTCTTTAACTGTGGTTCCCTACTGCACTAGATAATTTATAGCTGTTCTCCATCAGAGGCCAGTCTCTTACTTTGTCTCTGCCTGTTGAAGAAATATTTTTGTTTTATTCATACAGTGAGATCAAAATATCGCTTAGCACCTTATAAAGCACTTTCAGTCTTCAAAGTGCTTGACACACATTAACTAGTCAGTCATCACAACACTCCTCTGAAATATGTTAACCACCATTATTACCACAGTATACAGATGAGGAAAGTGAGGCAGAGGATTTAGGTGCTCAAGATTACACAAATAGTTAATGTCTGAGCTGGATTAGAATTTAAGAGTTCCTAGCTTTTCATCCTATGCTCTAACCACTAGACCTGTCCTCCCCACCTGGTGTAAAAAATTTCATATTATAAAGTAGGTAGGGTTTTGTGAAATGTTCAACTGCAAACGTGAACCTACCTGAAATCAGTTAATGGGTTTAGGATCTATTCCTACTCAAGAGCATCACCCAAGTCCATGAACATATGGGATAATTGGGCTAACGCAGTAGTCTGTCTCTTTTCCTATGTGTTCTTCTTTCTTGGGGCCTTTTCTGCAAAGAGCACTGGGTGGTGGTTATCCCCACCTCACACATTTAGGGTGGATGCCACGCAAAGCTCCTTACTTCTTAATCCTGAATGATCTTTGGGAAAGCCTGTTGCTGCCAATGCTATGGTGCAGTTAAGGAAAATCAGTCTCAGTACTCTAAGACAACCATAGCATAGGACTATAATACCCTCTAGTCCAGTGGTTCTCAAAGCCGGTCTGCTGCTTGTTCAGGGAAAGCCCCAGGTGGGCCGGACCGGTTTGCTTACCTGCCGCGTCCGCAGGTTCGGCCAATCGCATCTCCCACTGGCCGCGGTTCGCCGCTCCAGGCCAATGGGGGCTGCGGGAAGCGGCGCGGGCCAAGGGACAAGCGGACTGGCTTTGAGAACCACTGCACTAGTCCACAACTGATCTGACTTCCAGTGGGCTAACAGCCCCTATCCTTCTTCATACACATCTCACTTGACCCAGGGTGTTGCATACCACGGTAATATGGGAATATGACTCTAGAGTAGGGATTGAGTTGTGCCAGGGTTTACACAAAAAATCCCAGTGATGTCTGTGTACATAATATAACTGCTATCTTTCATCCTCTCCTCCTGTTTCTCACTGGAGAAGTTCAGTGGGATTTTCCTGCCGCTGCCACTTAGGGCCTGATTCTACACCATTCATGTCGGTGAGAGTTTGGCCATTGGCTTCCCTGGGAACTCAGTTAGGCTAAGGCTCCTCCTATCTATCTCCACTGCTTTCTTTTGGCTTGGCTTTTCATTTCATTCATGCAGTGGCAAGGTATTTCAATGCTGATGAGACAACACTAACCAGTGATTTTGGAGTTCTGTTTGGGTATTTGTCAAAAACAACTTTTTAAGGTACCATGCCAATGAGGTTACTCACCCTCTAGGGCTGCCATGTTTGCTGTTCTCACAGGTACCCAAACAAACACACCCATACCTAACCATCTTCCCATACAGCATTACAAATTAGCAGTGTTCAGCATGATTTTCTATTGCCCCAGGGCCTTGCTTTATCCTACATCTTCTTACACCCTCCTGTCAATTGCACTTCCTGGTGCAATCCTGCCTTCCAACTCCATCAATGTATAAGTTATACTAGTTAACAGCAGTGGATGCCTACTAACACTCTCTCCTCCCACTGTTGTCACCTCTGAATTTGGCTCATAGTCTCTAAATCTCCCTGCAATACAAGATATTTTTACTATGTCATTTTTAAAAAAAGGTTGAATGAAGTTTCTAACATGTAAAGAGTTTCATATGGAACACACCAGAGGACCGAAAAGAGATGGACTATAACTCTATAAGGCCTGATCCAAGAACCAACAGAACTGAATAGAATAATACTTTAACAAGCTTTGTATCAGAGCCACAGAAAGCAGTGGTACTATAAGTGAGGGAATGCTTGGTAATATCAGATGACAATATCTGCGACAAAGTTGTGAAGTTAATTTCCCCACTTGCGGGGTGCGATGTAATATGCAGTTAACGGCTCTTAGAAACTCTGGGCCTGATCCTTTTTTCCTTGAAGTCCATGAGAGTTTTGCCATTCAATGAGAGCAGGACTAAGCCCTCTCATTGATAATTATACCATCATAACAGAGTATTGTGGCACACCAGTGCTTTATTTTTTCCCAACTGGTCAGTTTAAAGGGAAGATTAATATGAATCGAAGCCTATTACTAGGGTAGCAGGGGTTTTTGTTTCCGGGGAGAGCCATAATACACACTATACACTACACTGTTAGCAAAATCTTCGTCTTTTAGTTACTTGAATTTTTTTCCTGTCATCTTTATTCCTTTCTTCTCTCTAGAGTGAAGTGAATCCTTTCTCCACAGTTCTAATCAACCCTGGCTGCAGCTTCTGGAAGTCTCCTTATCTCTATCATCACACCGAGTTCTGCTTTCAGGGCTTACTGTTTTTTTTTTTAAATCCGAACCGAGATACTAAAAATCCTTTATAACATTCAAGGTGCCTTTGTGACTGAGTAACCAGCAATGTGTTGCATTGGCTTTGCACCCTGATCAATCATAAATCATGTATTACATATACATCGGGCCATGCAAAAATATTCAGAAGTGCAATTGCTCTGATTTTTTTCCATAGAAGAAAGAACTCTCAACATATCATTTAATTAGCTTGTCATTGTGAGTCACCGTTAATTTGCTTATCTAAAATACCTTTTGGTAATGTGTAAGTTTTTTTAGGCATCATCTCCAACAGGACACAGAATTATAGTAGAACCTCAGAGTTACGAACATGTTGGGAATGGAGGTTGCTTGTAACTCTGAAATGTTTGTAACAAAACATTATGGCTGTTCTTTCAAAAGTTTACAACTAAACATTGACTTAATACAGCTTTGAAACTTTACTGTGCTTTTAACTCTCTGAATTTAAATGATACAGAAAGTTTCCTTCCCTTGTCAAATCCTTTTCTTAAACTTTCCCTTTATTTTTTAGTAGTTGACATTTAACACAGTACTGTACTGTAATTGCCCCCCTTTTTTTGTTGTCTCTGCTGCTGCCCGCTGGCAGACTTCCAGTTCCAAATGAGGTGTGTGGTTGACCGGTCAGTCCATAACTCTGGGGTTCGTAACTCTGAGGTTCTACTGTAATAGAACAGCTCTTACTTCAGTTAAGCAAAGTTAGAGAAGTTCAACCAATATGGACTCAGTTGTCCAAATAGAATGTTACTGGAAAATAGGCTGAGTGAATTGGCACAGCTCCATTAGCTGTGCCAATGTACACCAGCATTACAGGCGTTAGTTAGAGCAGAGCTTCTTGCAGAAACTCACAGAGCTGCAATGCAATTAAGTATGGGAATAGCAAAGGGGCCCTAAAGGGAGTTAGGCCCCTACATCTCATTGAAATCAATGAGATGTAGGGGCCTTATTCCTTTCTGATCATTTGAAAAATCACAACTAAGTAAACAGAAATAATATATATAAGTTTAAAAGAAAACCATTCAATACCAAAATGCTTCATGTTTGATGGAAGACATAAATGCAATATTTAAATGCAGTCGTTGCCCCTATTACTAATCTTTGTAGTTAGTTCTGAAGATTAGTAAAACACCTCATCACTTGTGTGCACTGAAGTGAGCAGGATCTCCACATTAGCAGACAAAACAAAGTTACATGTGCATTTGGCCATGTCTTTATTTCTCATCTCTTTTCTCCAGTTGCTAATATAGGTCTCATTTGCCGTGTTCAGATACTTAGACTTCTTTGTCAAGTGTCCGTTGGGTATTTTTGGTATTGTTGAGAAAAGTAGCTCCATTTAAAGCAAGTAGGGTTTTTTCTTAGTTTCGTTTTGAATTTTTTGCATTTTTTTTTTTACAATTTACAATAAACATAACTACAGCAGACTATTTAATAGTCCCATTAGCACTATATGGCCTTAGGTTGAAGAGAGGCTAGCTGCCATATTTAAACAAAATAACTCGCCGTGTGAGCAATTTTAAGGACAACGATAATTCACAGTGTAATACAATCATGCACCAAGCTCAAAACAAATGTAAGACTGGCACAAATATTACAGTACAACAGGGCAGAAGTTAAAAGGTATGTACAAGTCTTTTGACAAACATTGGTGCAAGTGCTTTAGACGAGACATTTAAAAGAAACACACTAAAACATAGATTAAATTTATCAAATTTTGATAAATTTTAGACAGTAAAAAAGTACACAAAACATGAAAAAAATAAAAAAACCAACCAATACATATATAGTTTCACTACATCTATATTACAGAATGAAGGAAATCAGAGACAAAAAAGATTTAAGAATTCACAGCAAAGAAATTTCTACCAGCCTTGAAGGATAGAATTTCATTGCCAGTGAGAGACACACGCACACGCACAAAAGTAAAAACAAACACAAAAAATCATTTACTGTAACAAATGACAGACACAGAGGTGAGAAACATTTGGCATGTTGCATCACATGAAGTCATTCACGATTGGCTAACGATGGTACCTGGCTGGGTTGGAGATCGCTGGCTTGCCTGAGAGGAGTGACTGATGGAGGAGGCACACCTGATGTGGATGCAGATCGACCTAATCTACAGCTTGCTTTAGGCTCTAGGAAGGGAGAGAAAAGAAGACATATGCCCAATTAATGGGATTGTTGATGTTGGTGCAGTAACTTGACACTTGAGGTGACATAGAGAACTATAGGTCCTTGTAAGTGCCATTCACCTGCCTGCCAACCTCCCCAGAACTTTCCCAAGGTATGGAATTCAGGCACATATTTCTGGACAATGTCTTGGGAAGTTGGCTGAGTCATAAATAAAAGTTGTCTTCTAGGCACTAGCCACCAGTATGGCAAGAGAGAGGCCTGGAGCTGACTTCTCCCCACACCTCGCTGTCTCAACCTCTTTAATTTCCAGTAGCATCTCTGAGGCCGAAGAGTAGAGCAATGAGCAGCGGAGATAGGAAGCACGTCCAATTTTCCTTCTGCCCTCCACTCACACACTGTGGCAGTCTCAGTGCCCAACTCTCTCACTTGCATAATGTGGCAGTGATTGGTGAGGGGTGACTGAGAGGGGTAACTTGTGGCCCAATACCCTCATTCAGCGGCTGAGTGGGATAGATAGTGGAAGAAGACAAAAAGGTGGTGAGGCTGAGGGAAGCAGAGGGAAATCACAAAGAAGACACAGTTCTTGGGGAAGTGGACAAAGGTAGGAGAGGGTGATGGGGTAGGTGGGGAAAATGGGAAGTTAGAGATTTTCCAGAATCAAGACATCATGATTTGTGATGTCATGAAGGCCACACAGAAATCTGAAAGTAGCTGACAGTGAGTCAAGGTCAGCCACAGAACACAGAGTAGAGGGAAGAAACTTCAAGTTTTAATAGCATGACACAGGCCTCAGCAATGGAGTCTGTGAAGTTGGTTGCATTGTGTTGTCTCCAGCTTGTGTGTTCCCCAAGTAGGAGTGATTAACAGAAGTGAAGGACACTATGAAACAGGAGAGAGATCTCAGGCACCTGAAAAGAATTTTGATGCAGAAGTATTTGATTTCCCTATCCTGGTTTTACCCAGAGACATTTCCTGGAAGATTTCCCACTGAGTTACAATTCAATTTACTGCAATGATCCCAGGATAAATACCGAGCTGGGAGAAATTTACCACCTAATGGTCTGTCTGCAGCTGGTTTAGAAGAACATATCTCCCTGGGAATCTGATCTGCCCATCTCTGGTTGAGAGAAATGTTGCTCCCTGAAAGAACTGCAGTGCCCATGTCTCCTCCAGGCATTGGTCTGCCTTCGTCTGGCTCAGAGGAATGTGTTTATTCTGCTTGTATGTTATATCCCTTTCAACAACCCTTTATCGGTCCTGTCTATTTAAACTGTAAACACCTCAAGGCAGGGACTGTCTCTTACTCTGTGTTTGTACACTGCACAGAACAACAGTGCCGTGATTTTATTTGGGATCCCTATGCTCTGCTGTAATACAAACAATAATGCATCTCCTTACATCTGGTTGAAAAGACGTGTCTTCTCACAGCTTATATCAGCCCAAGTTTAGCTGAAGGCACACATCTCCCCATGATGATGGTCTGTCATGTCTAGCTTTGATGTGCATCTTCTCATATATCTTATCTGCCTATGTCTGACTGAGAGACATGTGCTTTCTCATGTCTGGCTAAGAACATCTTCCCCCAGTGCCATTCTATGTATGCCGCTGGATGACCAGAACACACCTCTCCATAGCATTGGCCTTTAAGGATCTGCAGCAGCTGCTGGCTGGGTCACTTCCTCCACTTCATTTTCTGAGCAGGTCAGCAGGCCACCTTCTTTCCATTGCCACCACCCACTTTTACCCAAAAACTCCTTCTGGAGTCTCCAGGAGAGCTGGCAGCCTGCACCAATACATAGATCTGATGTTTTGCCTTTCTGAATGAGGACAGTACACTGTTCAGTTGATTAGATCTGTTCTGAGATAATTTGTTATTATACATCTGAAATCATTTATTTCTTCACACTGTCTGTGTGCAAGGCACCCGATTTTTCCTTTACTAGAATATACACTAGCAACTGGAGTTTTCCTGTTGATTTCCATGGGAGAAAAATTGGGGCTTATTTTTGTTTTGTTTATCTGTTAAGGACAGATGCTACACTGTCTCTATGTTAAACAAAATCAGATTCCCATCCAGCATTACCTTGGTTAGTATTGTTGATGTCAAAAACTCCAAGGCATTGCTTCTGAATTGTTTTTTTTTTTTTTTTTTTTTTGCGTTGAGAAAGCAGAGAAAAATGTCATAATTTCCAATTTGGATATACTTGCTGCAACGAGAGCCCATTGTTTCCCTGCCAAAGACAATCCTTTCATCTGGCATCAAAGAAATAAAATCCATCCAACTCAGATGAAATATTAGTTTCTTCTTTTATCTCCCTGGCAATATATTCAAGTGTCAGAAACTATTGCAAAGTCCAGCATGGTTCTTACTATGGGAAGTTTCCAATCAATGCTTATCTAGCTTTTTCACATCCAGAAGTTTAGGTGAATAAGAATTTCTTTTTTAAGGGACAGTTCCATTGATATCAATGGGATTATTTTTACACTGAATCAATTGGGAACATGCAACAGAAATTTTTGCTGTGACTAACTTCTTCATGCTGTGGCATGGAATGCAAATTTTTTCCCTAAATGATCCATCAGATATTGTCTGTACAGCTGACCACACCATATTCAGTGTATCCAGTGCTATGTCTTTTTTGTCCCTTGTGCACTCCTTATTCCCTGTACTTAGCTAACCAGACTTAGAGTACAATGAGCATTTTTCTTGAGTAAGAAGTTCTGAATAGGGTCCCCTAACAGCTGCAGGAGGACTCTGTGTATAATGATGCCCAGCATCCTTTCCCCTTCAGTGAATTCAGTTTCTGGGTTGTGTGTTTCAAATGACAAATTTGAACTTGTCTACAGTGCTCTGTGGCTTCATGCACATTCTGATTCTGGGAGGAAACAGACAGAGTTAGTTTGAAAACTCCCTGCTGCTGTCCCCAAGGGGGTCCCAAACTGTTTGCCAGCAAAGAGGAGGGCTGGCTTCCAGGGAAAGCATGATGGCAAACCTGAAGTGGAGACAGATCAGTGTCAAGTGCTAACATAACCTCGCTGAGCGCCAGGTGTGTCCCTAACAACAAAGCAGGAGCCAGTTTTGGCCATGACTGGAGGAATGTGTGCTTTGACATGGATCTCTGGGGTGGTAAGAACTTGGGGTTCTAAACAATTCTGTCCCAAAGGCCACATCCCATTCCAAGTGCAAAATTCCTTTCAGAGCACAGAGACAGTGGCCGTGTGACACTGCTACTAGTCACTCAACTGCTGACAGTTGATCCTGAGGATCTCCTGCTATGCTAGGGAAGTCCCAAGCATATGGATAAGTGCTTTACTAGATGGGAGCCAAAGGATGCCATGTATTTGAACAGCCATGAGATGCCTGTTGTAATCAATGGGCATCACGTGACTTGAACTCAGCAGATCATGTTGAAAATGTAGTGGGTTGTTTTCAAGATTTTATTTATGTCAAAGACAAATATTTAAAAAATATTTAGTTGCTATATTTACTGATGAAATGTTCATTGTGATAGTTTTCTCAGCTTCAAAAGCCGGTTCCTTCACATTGTGTCATGTGAAATGAAGCACACACTGAGGGCCAGACTCATTCTCAGTGAAGTCATTGAGCAGGATCTCAGTGGAACTCCACATGGACATAAGGGATCATGTTGTAGGATCAGTGTCTAAGCAGCAAACACTGATTTCCCATAAAAACATAAGGCATAGATTAACAAATGGGGGCACCTAAATTTAGGCACCTAAATCTACATTTATGCTCATTTATAAGTGACCTGATCTTCAAAGATGCTGAGCATCTGCATAGCCCGTTGTCCTCAATTAAGGGTGTATTTTTTGCTAACATAGCAGACATCTCTGTTCTGAGGCCAGAATTTTCTGAAATAATTTAGATTTGTTTTATAACAACAAGAGGCGGTTTCCTGCATTCATCCGTTACACAACTGTTCTGCAGGATGTTTATTTCTGGGTTTGATCAGAAGAGATCTCTTTTATGCATCCCAAGGAGTCATCATTCTGCCTATCCTAATCTTAATTTAAAAAAAAATTCTCTGGCTGTCACACTAGAAACGCTTCCTATCCTGCTGCAGTCTCTCCTTTGCACATGAAAATAGAAGTTGCTTATGCATTATTGCTGCCAAGAAGCACATCTTGAATTAAACAATAAGACATGACAAGATGTATATCCTATGCAAAAAAATTGAACATGCACATTTTAAAACAAATTTCATCTATTATTGTTATACTGACGTAACCTCACTGGTCTCCTAATAAATATAAATAATCTGTAATATAACTGGAAATGATCGAATACTGTATAGGAAGAAATCATTTGATATTTTTCTTTTTTAAAAATATTTGACATGAGACTGCCGTCAGGAGGCATTCAGTGTTGAAACTTAAGAGCAGTGCATTTAAAAAGAAACATTTGTATACCATACATGATAAACCTCTGGAACTCAGTGTTACTAGATATCATTGAGGGTAATATCTTGGTAGAATTCAGAAACAGGATTAGACATTTATACAGAGCTAAAAAGAACACCTGCAGCTACATAGATTTAAAAAAAAAATTTGATGGGGTATAAACCCTTACATTTCAGGGCATATACCAACCACTAACTCCTGGGGACAAGGAAGAAACATCCCATATTGGCAGGTTATTCTATAATAGTCCATTGCAGGTTTCTTGCAGCTTCCTGTGAAGCAGCTGGCACTGGCCAAAGTCAGATACAGGACACTGGACCAGATGGATGATTAATCTGATCTGATATGGCAATTCCTATGGTCTGAATATGCATATATGCCATAAAATGGTGAAGTGCTTATGTGTAAAGGGTCACAATCTGAAGATTTTTTTTATATGCATGTACCTTCTCCACAGCTTACTGGGTCTCCTTTGTATTCTATCCAAAAATATACTTCCTTCTATAGGGGTAGGCACGTGCCTATACACTGTCATCTAGGAAGGAGTGATAGAACTGTGTATTATGAACACAGATTTGTTTATACAAGCAAACTTTTATTTTCAACTGCATATGCATCTCTGCATCCCGGGGTGATCTTTCAGCAGGACTTTAATGGAGCACAGACCGCCAGTTTAAAGCTACCCTCACCTGGAGAATGCTACTGCCTGCCATTCCCCTGGGGATGAATCCTCCTTGGATGAAGCAGGCATAGGTTGGGACAGTTTGCCTCCTGCGCCATGATAGCAGGGATGAATCAGGCCCTATATCTCTTCGGCCTCCCAAGGGGCTTTTTTGTGTGTGTCAATGTTTCTCCCATAGCGCTTGAGGTTAACAGTTGATTGTACTTTGAAATCCTAACCACAAACTCTGATTAAGTACAGTATACTCATTCCTTTCCCGATCATCTGCAGAGTATTCAGCCTGAATGCTAAATGTGTTGGCTGAGCTTCTAATAGATGGCGATTATAAAACAACGCCCCTCCGCCCAACAACCAGTTCTATAAACTGTTTAAAATGCAATGTAGAAATGCTTCTCTCTCGCAGCAGGTGGTAATGCAAAATGCTACAGAGTAGCAATAAGAGAGCAACATTCCAGAAAATGTTCTTCAAAACTCCTGGAGTTAAATTACATGTGCCTCCCATTTTGTAAACCTCCTGTGACTTTGCCCTGAAATTGCAAGGACATGTTTTGAATGCTGGTGTGCGTAAAAGATCATTGACAGTGCTTTTCAAATGGAGCTCTCTGGGAGAAACGGTATCATGCAGATAGGGTGCAAATGTCCCTGAGAAATTATCTGATAGATGAGAGAATGATCCAGTGCTGTGAAAATTGTTATTCAGATGGAATTAGTGACCTAAGGTAATTTAAACTTTGTGTGCCCACCAAAAGGGCCCATGATCTTTTCTGGAGAGGCCTGAGCTCTGATTCCAACCTTACTAGCACCAGTGTAGATCAGGAGTAACCACCGAAATAGTCAGTGGCGTTACACTGTGTAAAACTGTTATAAACACAATTGGAATCAGGCCCCAGAACAAGTTAATCTGGGTCCCAGATTCCCAGCACAGTTCTAACAGTACATACAATAAATCACATTGACTTGATAACGTACCTGTACCTATCCAGATAAATCTAAACCTTAATTTTTGTTTTTCATTGTACTGTAATTCTAGTTTGTTTGCAACAGTTGCAATCCACAAGGACAGTGTGCAGCACTGGGAATGAAATGCCACAATGAGGAAAAGTCAATTATGTATTGGTGCAAGAGCTATGGATCCCATCCAGGGAAAAATGTATATGGCTCACCGGGGTACGCAACTCAAAGGAATTGTAGTAAATAATACATTTGAAAAAACCACAAAGATACTCTTTGGGGGGAAGAAAGAGGCTTAATTCAGCCAATAAAATATTTGTATAATACTAACAATTGCACTTGCCATCTGAGGCTTTGATGGTCTTTGTAGTAAAAGACAAGACACAGCCACAGGTAGCTTACTGTAAGGCCTGATCTGACACCCATTGAAGTCTAGAGAGCTATGCTGATTTAGGACTGGAGCCGGTGAGTGTTTTGCATGATTTAACTGTGAGATGAATGAAGTCCCCCACAGCAGCCTCTGCGTAAGGGCTGGATGGAAGTGAAATATTTTGTTTATGCTTTATTCATATTGAGGGATGGACAGAGACTGGGTCCCTCTGATTAATTTTCCTTTTTCTTGGTTCTGATCAATATTATTGTCTAGCATGACTAAAGAGTTTGGTATGTACCGTGGGTTTGAGTCTGTGCTGTCCTGGCATTCTGAGCTGGTAGAATCTTTCACTGGTGTAAATGATACCAAAATGTGCAGGACAAAGTCCCTTGAGTTTATCTAAAACATTCACAGGTTCTAACCCTATAAAGGTAAACTTTTCTCTTACTCACTTTGCTGCACCCTCTGTAGCTTACTCCCAGCCTCTCAACTCCTCCTCCCTCCTTCCTGTTTCCTGTCCTTTCAGACTCCCAACAGCCAGTGCTCCCAATTCTAATAATTACAAGCAACATCTAAACACCACACCACTCCTAAGATCTAATCCTGCAAACCCTTACTCACCCGAGTAATAAATAGGTACATTAAAAAAAATCCTAATAAATAAAAAAAATAGCTAAATACTTTGCCAAGTATACTTTGCCAATTTACACTGATGAGGGGTATGCAGGATTGGATCTATAAAGAAGACATTTTTTTCCCTACCAGAAGAAATATTCTGCAGAATGTAGTGCAGAGTAACTACAGAAATCTATAATGGAAAAAGTGAGTGAAAGATTGCTGCAAACCTTTTGTCATCTTGGCAAAGTTTGTACAGTTCTACTGAGTCCTTGTTGTCAGAGCAACAAGCAAGACTTCTCGTCTCTGGGAAGCAAGACTTCTTTTATCCCACGCTGAAGTAGTGTTTTAAGTGAGAAGAGATCTCATACTTCTATTGTTATGACAGTATGTAGACACCAATGTCTGCTACCATTCACTCAGAAACATCTCTTCTGCAGAAATGGTTTATTGTTTATCAGTTTCGGTATGAGACACCGTCCACAGTCTTTACTCTTGTAGAAGATTGTTACTGAGATTACTGAACTATTTATGTCAATTGTTATGAAAGTGGATATTTCTGGCAAACAAACAGGCCACGAAACTTCTTTTTTAGTGATCTGTCACATTTTAAAAAAGTAACACTGCATTGATTATTCATAGTGTTATACATGTGCCAGCTATAGTCAGCTTAGATAGACATTTTACAAAATATAGGCTGTTTTTTTATTTCAATGGATTATATCAAGTCACTATATACATTTATATATATATAAATGTATATAATAGTTAATGTGATTAATAACACTGATGAATACTAATATTGACTTCTGAAATCTATAGTGAGTTTTGGACTGATTTACATGTAAGCATAAAAGAGTGGACCTCTTGTTTTCATCTGTTGTGTATATCAATATGACAGTTTTGTTTATGCTACAGCATGTTCTACTCATTATCTTATGTGACATCTGAATTTATTACGGTCCCTCTATGAAGTGAAATCTGGAGGATTATTAGCCACAGTGTCCCTCAAAATTATGTGTAATTTACAAATTTTGTTCAAATATTTGAATGGTACAATTTTATTCTTGGTCATTAGCTACTAAGGACCTAATCCTGCCTAAATAGAGACAACAGCTACAGGGAATATAAAGCCTGAACCTGAAAGGTGCTAATGGACAGATTTTTAAAGATATTTGGGTGCCCAAAGATGCAGATAAGTGCCTAATGGGATTTTCCAAAGCATCTAGGTACCTAATTCCCATTGATTTCAATAAGAATTTAGCACAATAGATGAAAAGCTGATTTCAGTGGAAGTTAATCACCTACATGCATCTTTTGGCAACTAAATACCTTTAAAAAGCTGGCGCTAAGTGCCCTCAACTTCCAATTTCTTTAGCTCAGCTCCTTGCAGGATTGGGCCCTATATTTGTAATGGTATCATGAGATTTCTTTCCTTGCTCTGCTTGTGAAACAAACTCCCACATACCTGAGCTGTTGTTTCCTGCCAACATTGTTGGACTAACAGAGGATCTTCCCAGTCTACTGGACACAACTGGTGGTCCTGGTGTTCCATCCCATTCCTGAGCTTTTATTGGCTCCCTGGAGGAAGTTGTCCCATGGTGACCTCCTCTCTCTTTGTTTTCCAACTTTGGTAGTGGTTCCGTACTGTGGCTCCTGATCTTCAACTCATCTAGTGGTTCTACAAAATATACAAAGTCCACATTCCATTATCTAGTGCATTTTAATTAAATTCATACCATGGTATTCTTTAACAGACTAGTATAAAAAGCGATCATCCTTAATTATCCCTCTGGTTGAGTTATGACCACCACAATCAGAGAGATGGGTAAAACTGGCAGTTTTTAATTCACTTGTTTTTGTTGAACTACAATATTTTATGAAAATACTTATTGTGGAAAAAATTATGCCCCCATCAAAGCTCTTTAAATTATATTTTTAAAATTAACATTTAGGAAATTACCTTGAATTCTTTACGGCTGTCTTGTCCCTGCAAACTGGTCCTTCTAGAACTCTCTCTCTCTTTCTATGCAAGTTGTTTCCTAAGGTTTTGTATTGTTCAGCTGATGGGCTTGTGACTCCCAGGAGCATTAATGGAAGCTACATACAATCTATCGTGCCTGACTAATTTAAGTATTTCTAGTATGCCAGTAGCATAATCTATGGGATAAATTCTGCTTATACAACTCACTTGAATAATCCCTCTGACGTCAAATTAGTGGCTGCTCCATTTGCAAGCACAAGAGTTGTTGCGGAGTGGAGAAGGCAGACAAATGGGAGAGCAGGTGTCCCCAGTGATGCCAGGGTTTTAGCAGCTTTTTCCATCCCTAGTAACTATCTATTCTGTCCAGAGCCCCTTCTTGCTCCTCCCCCATTTCTTCTATGACGGGCCCATCAACAGGGTGGGGCATTGTATTTCAAAACTAACTCACCTTCAATGGAATTAACAGATAGTTTCCATTTCTATTTTCTATGGTCTATGAATGAATTGTATCAAAAACATGAACAGGGGAAGCATTTAAGAGAGACTTAAAATCACAACAGTTAATTACTATTTGATCCACTTATGCAAAGCCTGCTGATCTATTTTTTTCTTATTTGATGAAAAATTCCCTCTGGAATATGCTTCAGGTATTCTTATGGCATATTCCTGATTTATAAACATTCGGGATTATAATGGAAATGCTGGCCCTTTTGAACTTCAGCATCGCTGTGTGGAGTACTATAGGGTAAATACAGTTTTAACTATCTATATAATTTGGAGGAGAAGAGAGAGAGAGAGATTTACACAATGCCTACACACAACTATACACAAAATTGTTTATTGTACCTTGAACAAAGATACCCGGTTAGATTTTGGGTCCCTTAATATTTTAATCTGTTGATTAACTTGTTTATGAGAAAATAACATTTTCTTTGTAAAATCCCTCAAGAAAACATTAATGAGAAGACAAATTTATCATTTCTAATGAGCAGGTATGCTGTACATTATGGAATCATTAAGATACTGTATGAATTACTGTCGGTTTATAAACTTGCTACTGAAAACAGAAGGGAGTATAAGGATTTTAACAATGTTTCTGACAGGAACATTTTTTCATCCCCAAGCGTTAAGGTCTTAGGTCACAGTAACAAAAAAGCAATAGAATATCACAAAACAATTCCAAGCTGACGATTCACATAAAGAATATTTAGAGTAATCACAAAAGCACTATAATCTCAAAATCTAACAACTATTTACTGCCCTTCCTTGAACTTTTGGACTGCCTACTTTAATAGAGAAATATCATAAGCGGGAAGGCCCCTGCTTTGTAACCCAAAAGGCTACATAGGGAGAGCATTGAAGAATAGTTTGCATCCATATTACATGACACAGGCTTTTCAGGGACTTTCAGCATGGAATGTCTGCCACCAAGCCTTGTTTATGCATTCTTAGAGAGGCAGGGTAATGCAAGGAGCTATGTCGAGAAATATAATAACACAGGGATTTATTCATTTAACATTTACACATAATTATAGCAGAAATATATCTATAAACTAATAACATGCGATTCCTGTAAATGCCATGTTACTGGGAAAGTGGAAGAGGAGAACAAATATCAGAAATTCGATGGAAATATAAACCAAAGGCACTGAATAAGGGTCGAGTCCTGGGAGGAGCTGACTGCCTTCTTCAAAGTTCTGAGTGCCTATTTTCCAATAAAACCAACAGAAATTGAGAGGGGCACATGTAATCTCATAGATTCAGGTCCTAACTAATAGTAAATGTGCACATTGAAGTTATGGAAAGAACGTATGTAACTTTACCTAAACTCCTTCATCTTATTGCAGCATTCAAAAGAACTAATTCACCATATCTTTCAATAGCTACTGTAAATGCTTTGATTATTTTAGTGAGAGCCTTTTATATTTGTGACTTCTTATTGCTGATTGAATACAACCACTTGAAATTTCACACACTGACAAAGTCATCCCTTAGTTACAGAAGAAGCACTCCAGTTGCATGTGGAACAATGGGGATCAAAAACACTTCAGTTCACTTTACAGAGCAGCATTTGTACTTATTACTTGATGCAAATGATTTTTCTGAATGTCACCTCTTATTTCTATTAGCTGAATCAAATGGCAGCAATTTTCTGCAAACAAACTGAGCTGTGGAAATACTCAAAGGCAATTTAAAACAGACTGATTAAGCAATGAGACCCAACAGGCAATCAATTTTGCATGATGTTATAAAGTACTCTGACAAAAGAGTGAAAAGAGGTGCAATGCAATGCTCTGATCCTGCAAACTTACTACTGTGCATAATACTAAAAACCATGAGCAGCCTTAGTGAAATCACTTGCTTCAGTGGCACCACATCTGGTCATAAACATTATAGATAGCAGTGTTTTCAGAGTCAGGCTCTTTCTGTTAATTTGGAGACAGCGTAAACGGTCATTCACTTCAGTAGGAGCTATAGTAGTTTATACCAGCTAAAATCTGCCCTGGAATGTCTTAGGGCTGAACAGTCCTAAAGTTGATCTGCATTAGTTAGTCTTTGTTAGTCAGCACTAAGGAAAAGTGTTTTATATATTCGGAATGCTATGAGGAGGAAAATAGGACCATCTCCTCAGCTGGTATTAAACAGTGTAGCTGCTGTGGAATTGGTAGAGCTATGTCAATTTACCCCAGCTGAAGATCTGGTCTCAGTTTATTTCTTAAGATTTTGTAGAAAATCAGTTTTCACTTGTCAGCCTAGATTTCATATATTTCCACTCCCCATCCTTTCCTGGGGAGCTTCAGCTCTGAGGTTATCTAAAAATTAATAAATCCTAAAAATGAAAAGCAGATTGGATCAGACTATAATCTCATGCAGCCCATTATAGGCCCCAAACATTGTTATTGGATGATACTTATCAGTAACACTGATGCAAAGTCAGAAAAACAATATGCTGATATTTTCCATGGCCTTCTGGAATATTTGATTTCACCTGGTTTTGTAATATGTCAAGAACAATAAAGTATATGGCAAAATTAATTTTCAGTCACCTCATCTTGAAGATGGCCCTACTTTACTTAAATGACAAGAGGGAATAATTTCAGCTTCAGAATTTTACTTATATATTATTAATAATATATATATTTACTTCAAATTTAAGACCAAAGGAATTCTTATGTCATATTCTGATTTATAATCATACAGGATTATAATGGATATATATATTATTCCCTCAAATCCCATGTTTTTGTAAATTCACCATAATACTTCCTGTTACATCTGAAGAATGACTAATTTTAACTGGTCCAATGAAGGTTTGAGAGGGGCAGAATGCTCCCCTCCCAGGCCATGGAACATAACTGGAACCATTCTGTGGTCACTATGACAGCTCTACAGTTATCTGGGCTGTCTCATGCCGTCTACCATTCTACACTACTCTACGCTACTGCAAATGGAACTCCATGGACCACAGCTCAGTGGCCCTTACACTAGTTAAAAACTTACTCATTGTTTTATATAAACGCCTCAGGCACTGATCCTGCAATGTATACTGTGTGAGAAGAAAGCTGCACACATGTGGAGCCATGGTGAAGTACCCATATTGAGATAACCTTATTATTTATCGAAGGCGAAACACATGCTTTTATGGGTGGTTGATAATTTTAGCTGGGACAAGCCAAGACTTAAAGGAATAGTTGTGCAATCCTGCAAAAGCTGTGGAAGGACTTCAGTGCTCAATGTACCCATATTGACAGTAGGTAACATATACTCTACAGAGGGCTCATCACTTATTATTTAAAAGACACAAAATAATGCAAATTGGATTTAAGATATACTATGCTGTTATTATCTCATTCAGATGGCTGGAGGTAGCAAAAGCCATAAAAGCTCTGTTTTAATGAGTTCCTTGAATCACATGTCTAAAGGTAAATCTTTTCACAGTCAAACACTGAATTTTGAAAACTGAACATCATTATGGAAAGTGTCTTTATTGGTCTATAATTCTTAACCCAAAATAGTACATAAAATGTAAATTTCAATAAATCATTTGTTGCTTTAAATATTTATGAATACCCCTTCAGTGAGATTCCCATACCGGCGTTCAAATGCTTGAAGCACTTCCACATATCACTGTATTTCAATATTAAGAGATGTGCACTTTCCACATTTATTTCACCTAAATCCCAGGCCTTCTCATTTGATGAGAAAGATGGCAGCTAAAATCTCTTAGGCAGTACACATTTTCTAAATAATTGACATGTATGGTTTGAACATTATAAAAGATCTCTTAATGGGTGCATAGTTTTGATGTGATTTGTGGTTCTGAGGACTTGTAAGCTCTAAACAACCTGAGAAACGCAGCTAATCAGCCACAGTTTAGACCAAACTAATTTGACAATCGGAGCTAGGGAAAACATTTTACCTAAAAAGCTATCATTGCAACAAATATACACTATGTGGCCAGCCTGCCACAAGCTGCTTAAGCACATATTAATTCTAGGACATGATGGCTTCTTATTGTAATGCTATCTAACAAATAGCAGAATCATTTTTAAGGAGGCAAACAAACAATAGTGTGAAGGAACTACACATGAGGGTTGCTCTGCTAACCTTCTCTCTGTAATCTGTAATTAATAAAGTAATAATCCATGTTTTATTCATTCTTTCTTTTTTCTGTCTTTTATAAATCTAAAATAAAAAAAAAAACATTTAAAGCATACAACTCTGTTAATCCGGGGAATAATTTTTTCTACTCACGGTACCTAAAGAAACATATGTACATAAGTCTTTGCAAGATTGGGATATTGATGTGGAAACCAGGTAAATCACTTGTAGATGGATTTTAAAAGCTCTTAACATTGGCTTTACTTTCCTTCCACTGAAGTCAAGGGGAGCTTTACTGTTGACTCCAGAGTGAGTACAGTTAGGCCAATGCCAAGCTCTTTTCAAAATCCTACCTCTAACCTTTGTGCCTCAATTTATTTATCTGTAAATTGGGGATAAAATTTTACTCATCTTTATAAGGTACTTTAAAAATCTTGGAATGAATGCTTCTTCATAATGTCAAAGTATTATACTTCCTTCTTGATGTGCACTTATTTGTCTGATCTGCGCAGACCATCGTGTACGAATATATATTCAAAAACACCACAGAGAAAATAAACTGGGTATAAATTCTGCAAAAGGAAAGATTCAATGCTTTAAGAAATTATATTTATAACAAACAATTATGAATATATTACAGTGCCAATGAAAGCCTTTTTCTGATCTTTATTAAGCTTGTGGCTTGTCTAGTCTGTCTTTATCTGGTTGCTAATTAAGCAGAAGTTTGCTTTTCATATCAATTTTTAATACTCATTTCTTAAAGTTAAGTGAGAATTGGAGCAGCTCAATTCAAAGCAGTTCTGACCTAGTTCCATGCAAAATCAATAGAGTGCCTGAAAAAGAGTCTCAGAAACCACCCAACATTCAAGGAGACAAGACTGAAATGCATCTAATGATTAATTCAACATAGGTGCCCATGGAATGGAGTGCAGCAGAGCTAGTAGGGAGGCACCCCCCCACCGCCACCCCAGCAGCCTTTAGGTTTATGTGTGGTGCTTTTTTAACTGAAGGTGGTACCACCAGTGACCCATGGCTCTGCCACTGTTCAAATTCTGGCTCCGCTTCTGGAATGTGAGTTTTTACGCACATCTAAATACAGTGGATATGTACTCTGCCTGCTAACAGATGGAATAGGGAAGGGGCAGACAGACCTTGGAAGCTTAGAATTGGAGGCTACCTGTTGTTTGGCTGATTTTTTGTAGCTAGGCCCCAAGGCCACAAGTGGGGAATTCTGGGAGATGTAGGAGAGTAAAGGGAGGGCACTGGCAGGGGCGAATTTATACAAAACAAAATCAAAAGTAGAAATAGGCTGATAATTCCATGAAAACGAAGGGTTAGTAAAAAATAAAGCATTAGGGTCATTCCAAAATAGAAATTAGGGAAGAATTAAAGCTGAAACATAAAAAAAGAAAACAGGGAAGGACAATAATAGAAATAGTCAGAAAACAGGTAACATTTTTCAAAAGTAGAAAAATAGATACATTTAAAAAAATAGGTAATGGCTTTCAAATAGAAAAATAGGGCCAGACGCTGACAGCTTGGCTCCTATTGGGTAAGCACCTTATTTCATAACTGCAATAGCTTCAAAGTAGTGCCAATGACTTTAGTGGGACTATTTGTGGAGTAAGATACTCTTCGGTAGGAATAAGTATATCACATCTGGCCCACAGAAATGGAAAAAGATATGGGTTACAATAAATAATAAGGTTTAAACTTTAATATAAACTAAAACTAGCAAATGTAAAGACCTAACTAATAAGACATGCATCTAACCTCATTAAACATTTTTCTTGTTTACTGTCTGTCTATTTTTATCATTTCTCTGACTTATCTTTTTTGGATCCCATCCTGCATGTGTTAAACTTTGCTAGCATGAGTAGTCCTACTGAAATCAAGTTGAGCACATGTGTCTTTTCAGGATTGGAGTGTTAGCATGTAAACACTTTGGGGCAGGTACTGTGTCTTCTTCTCTCTATAGATGATCTGGTCATCTCTTCTGGCCTTAAACTCTATGACTCTTATAGTAACCTAGCATAAGAAAGTAGAGATTGGTCTCTTTACACTGTAACAATATAAATAATAGTAGCTGTGAACTCATCAATGGGTGGTGCTGTTGGGGCTGAAATAATGCACATTCTACTGTGAGAAAGAACTGCTGGAAATTACTGTGAATATATTGTGGTTTATACTGTTCTGAAAATAAATGGTTGGTTGTGAGATGTTAACATAGATACATATATTATTCTGGGGCTCAGAGACTGTTTTGCCACTTAGGAATATCAAACCACATGCTTCAGGACTTAAGCCAGCCTCTAACTATTTGAGACCTAATGTGGAAGACAGATGATTCCACCACTGCCTACTGCAAGATTTCCTTCCTATGAAGCATCTCGTAATGGCCCCAGTCATAGAAAGGATACTGGACCACAGGTGCGATCCAGTCTGGTAATAACTATGTTCCTACATCCTCAGTGTGAAGGATTTTTTCCATCAACTTGCTGCTTGAATAAATAATTGATATTAACGTTCACTTTGAATAAAAGAACTTGGTTAGTGTCTACACTCATTCAACAATTACTTTTGCTCCAAACACTGTTCATCACCGTTGGACGGATTCCTGGTAAGCACAGGGTCCATTCCAATCAATGACCTCCTGAGGTCCCTTCCAACTCTGATATTCTATGAATCTATGAATGAAATAATAAGTCTTGAACAAACATTTTCTACTTTTATTTTTAAAAATCTCCACTCAAAAACAACTGAAAATGTTTTGACTGATGGAGTGAAAAAGCAGGACATTTCAGATATCCTGGGACAGCACAAGAGAAAGTGGTGCTGACTTGGTGAAGCTGAATTATAGGGTCACTTTAACAAAAAGATGAGTGCACAGACTTCATGGGTACAAGTTTATAGCCTCACTTGCAAATGCAGTCTCTTTCAATAGAAACTAACGGAGCTGTTGAATATTTTTAGTTGAATAGTTTTTCAACAAAATAGAACTTTTTGAACTATACCAGCATTTTACATGAATATTTTACTGTTGAAATTTTCCATTTTTTTGGTCAAAACAACATTTTTATTTTGATTTAGTTATTAATTAAACATTTTGTTTATACTGAAATTGAAACAAACTCATGTTTCTGTTCTAATTTAATTTTTTTTTCATCTTTTATATTTTTCCTTTTTTCTCTTCCCCCACCCCCACTTTACCAGTGGGGAAAGGGTGGAAAGAGAAGAGGTGAATAAATATCAAGTATATGAAAAAAAAACAAATTTTAAATTTTGATTTCAATCAAATAAAATCTGAACACTTTTTAAAAATTTCATTTAGATGATAAATGAAAAAGTCTATGAAAATTTTCAACTGAAACTAACATTGTTTGATTTTATTCAAAGTTTTTCCTGGAAAATAATTGCAATTTTTCTAACCGCTTTGAGTATAACACGTTTATTAATGCTAGTTTTTGTTTGATGGTTTAATTTTTCAACCAATGAGAGCACCTCCTTTTCATTACTAACAGAAATGTTCTGTTTGTATTTTGTTCCTTATACCACAGTTCAGCGGTTGAAGCACATGACTAAGGAGTAAGGAAATCTGGCACCAATTTGCATCCTGATTCTTCCAAGCTTAACATATGTGCTTAATTTTAGGCAATGTGAAAATGTTTGTGAGGTCATGTCCAAGTTAATTGCAGACCAAAGAGTAACACCCAGATTTACTGACTCCCAGTCACAAACTAACACCTACATTATGCTGCCTTTCTTATGTCCCTTTATCTTGAGTTAATACATTTCAGTGCTACAGTAGATTCACATTTCCAAAACAAGTTGTTTTTTTAAATTATGGATGTAAATCACACATCAGAATAAGGTTTACCCGTGTCTGTCTGGTTCAAACAATGAGGCTTTTTTCTTTCAGCTGAGGTTAGATGATCAATAGCTCTCCTATTCCCACTTAATGCATGATTGGATGTTAATTGCATGTTAATTTTTGTACCAAATAATTATTACGGATGGATGAATCCACACATTACTAAAAGCAGCTTGGCCCTTTGTACAAAATTAAAGCCCAGTTGAACTTGAGCCTTCCTTGTTTATTACAGTAATAATAATTATTATTATTTCTCTGTGTTCCTGTATTTCTATTTCCAGCCTCAGCTGAACCCAGGAAGTTCTGGAAATCCCACAAGTTTTCCAGCTCAATATCCAGATCAAGGTGAGCTGGATAAATCAAATAAAATATCTCCGAACATTTGAGGTTTGCCCATCCATGATAGGCCCATGTCATTGGTTGTGTTGAGATAAGATGTTCCTGGCAGGTTTTTTATGGAGAGATTGTGGGTAGCTAAGGGGACACAATGGGCCAAAAGTTATGTGTAATGTTCCAGCTAGTCACATTTACTAATTCTCCCTATCCCCCATATTAGTATCTATAGTCTGAGTATAGAAGTATGCTGAGTCAGAGAGGCTTTTTGTATGGAACAAATTTTTCACACAAGAAGTAAAGCCCTTTCACTCCATTGCCAAAATGTAGGCCTAATCCAAAACCCACTGAAGTGGGAGTCTTTCCTCTGACTTCACTGGCCTTTGGAGCAGTCCTTTAATGACTGCACTTAAGGACTGGGATCACGCTGCTGGGACTCAAATCAGAAGTTCTAGAAAGTCGAGATACTTCAAAGCTCATGTATAAGCAACTTAGTCAACCCAATAAATTGTTATTCTTTATTATGTAGATCGGTATGGAAAAGACATTTTAAGAAACGTTAAGAAGGGCAATAGTAGCTACAAGTGTTGCAAGGATTTCAGAACATAAGGCAGGAACTTATTTCTTTTCTTTATTCTTTTCACCCCCATGCACAGTTCCCACCATCTTCTCTCTTACAATAACACAGATTCTACAGCTAACTTGTTTTACTGTAAGATGTCCAGATAATGCATTTAATTAACCTCAGTCTCTTGTCAAGAAGCAGTGACAGTGGCTCAGGAGATCCTGGGAGTAGCATTCAGATCATGAGCAAGGGTTGGAAAGGTCTTCTTTTAACGATGACTTTCTGTAGCTCTGATGTACACATTCTAATTTTGAAAATGGAAAGCAGACATTTGCTAGCAAAATTAAGTTTTGCTTATGGTAAAATTGGGGAAATTGTTTCAGCTTGGTTGCCTTTGGAAATGCAAAAATGATCATTCTACTTTCTATATTGTACAATTGCTATGCTTTTTTTACCTCTCTTCACTACAATTTGTTTTAAACAAGCTAATTTTGACTGTATTCTGAATAGACACACACATATATACTAGTCCCTACAATGGACTGTATCTGATCTGTGAAAATCTGTGTTATAAACATGCTGGTCCTAAAGAACATTTTCTATTATATAGAAAATATGGAGGGTCTGTACTTTGAATTTTGGGGGTCTTGAAACTACACAAGCACTTGAATTCTATCCCAGCTTACAAGTATGAAACTCAAAGTACGCACAGTTTTGTGTACAGGCACAGCTGTGAAGTCCTAAAAGAAGCATATTAACACTCTCAGAGGAGAAGATTCCCTGATCAGCCTGCCAGAGGGACTGCCCACACTGTCACATACCCAGAGGAAGGTACAAAGGAAGGTCAGACTCTGAAAGAGAGAGGCTGCATCTACACTGTGAGCTAGGGGCATGATTCTCCTGCTCTAGTACCCATAGTCACGCTGAGAGCTAGCATGAGTATAAATAGTAGCAGAGCCGTGGTAGCACAGGGAATGACAGAATAGGCACCGCTGAGCTGTGCCAAATACAAACCCGCCTCAAAATGGTGGGTGTGGACTCAGCGTGGCTCATCCGTGCCTCTGCCGCCACAACCCTGCTATCAGGGCTACGCTACTAATACTCATACCAGCTTGATGAGAGCTTGCATGCACACGTGTACGTAAGCATGGTCTGAATGAGCTCTCCCTTGACATCTGATCATGCACCGGGGAAAAGATTTCAGGAGCAGACCCTATTTGCATAGATACACCTATCCTGCCTAGGTGTTCGGCAGACAGACCTGCTTTGCCAAAGTGATCAACTTTGGCTAGTTTTGGTTAGTTTTGGTTTAAAATGCTAGTTATTATTTCATTATTATTTTCACTGAGGAATATATGAGTACCATATATTTATCTCTCCACTCTAAAGGACTCAGATAAATTTCAACAGATTGTATTTATGCAATTTGACTGAAAGTAATGCATGTTTGGATTTCTGGAAAACAGCACAAGGTTAAATGTTTTTACTTCTATTTTTATTATTTCTAGGCGCACATCAATCTGTTGTGCATTCTGCAGTTTACATATTTAGAAAAAAAGCAGTATTTATAATATATTGCCAGTTTTGCTAGATGACTGTACAATTTTGAATATGGGCTTTTGTAATTACAAATGTCAGATTTGTGTCTAATAGCCAGATGCACAGCTGGTGTAAATGACACTGCTCCATTGATTTCAACTGAGATATGCTAGATTACAACAATTGAGGATTTGGCCCTAGAGGTCTAATTTTCACAGACATAATTTTTTGTGGCTTAGAAAGTTCTGTGCAGATAAATGAGTGGCACTCAAAACTTGGAGCAAATAATTAAACTCCAGGTCTTCAAATGCAGCAAGTGTTCATTTGCTTATCATTGGCATCTATTAAATACAGACCAGAGTAGGTGCCAGTAATTTAATTTATTTTTAAAAGATCCATTTCTTTAAAAATGTTTAATATGGCCAGGAAAACCCATATCCTACCTGTATATGTAATAAACAAAAAATAAAGCCTATTTCAACCTTGTGAAACCTTAACCAAAAAGTTGAAGACAGACTTTACTCAATTTCTTTTTTAACTATAGATTTTTAAGGGTTGTTTTTTTTTAATTCCTAAAAAGAAATGTTGATTGAGGTCCATACACATCAGTCAGAAGCAGCAGCTGTTTATAAAAAAAAAAATCTGAGGAATTATTTATGAAATTACGTCTTCTTCAACGATTCTATATACTGTAGCAGTCCCAAGAGAATCTGATTTTTTCATGAGCCTAAATTGCTGAAGTAGAAGAGGAGACAATGTCATGGTCTCAGTTAACAAAAGTATCATGTCATTTCAAAATATGTTTTCTATTTTAATGTCTGTGTGTAACAAAGACATTCTTTCATTCAAATAATAAACCACTAATTTTTCTGCTCCTCTCAAGCTCCACTGAACGCCTCCCTTCTTGGCCCATTCTTGTGCAGGTTCTCCTCCATATTTATTGATAAATACATAAGCAGCTGAAATACAAGCTTTCCTCATTTTTTTCTGTCCCGTTCTGCCATTTTGTTCTTTTTCCTTCCACTTAATTCCTTTTATAGAAGTGAATGGAGTTACAATAGTGCAAAACGGAGGTCATTCAGTGGTCACACTACAAGGAGTCTATCACCTCAGGGCCAGATTTTCAAGAGTCCAGCTTCCATCTCAGCCCCAGCCAGAGTTTCAAAAGTGCTCAGCACCCGGCAACTCCCACTGTGACACCAATGGCCAGATTTTGGGAAGAGTTCAGTACCCAACATGCTGAAGCTGTTCTGAAAAGCTGGCCATGTGATTCTGGTGCCTAACTGGTAGCTGAAGGCTTATGAAAATCTGAGTCTGATGGCAGGTGCCGTGCTCTTTCAAAAGTGTGCCCTGTACTTACCAACAGACAAGAAGGCAAAGGCATGTCTAAGGAATTGAATACAAGGGTGGGGAGAAAAGAGCAAATGAAAATAAACATAAGCATTAAGGAAAGTGGGGTAGGGAGAATTAAGTACTCATACTCCAAGTATAGTAATTAACCTTGCCAGTTCCGATAACTTGTTAATGTTACCTAAAAATTGGCAGCATCCCTATAATATGTAGTATATTGTTACCATCAGGAATTAGAGGGAAGTGCTGCAAAGAGCAGCAACATTATTTGGTTATCCTGGGTTACTCAGTTATCTAATGCAATTGGCAAGAATTTAAGCATGACCACTGTACCCAGTTATGTTGACTGAGTCACTCAGTTTGCCCAGAGCATATGCAGTATCTGTCTTATCCACATCCTTAATGCAGACTGAATTAGAGAAATGAACAGCCTTCAGATTTTCTCATGCTGTTTTCTGTATACCTCTGTCTTTTATGTCATCATGTAGATATGTAGCCAACCATGATGATAACACAGAACCAAAGTGAGACGTGCATACACACACACACGCACAGTTAAAACTACAATAAAAAACTGGCAGTGGCTGGGTCATTAGACATATTGAATCTATTTCCCTAAGTTAAGTATCCTCACACCTTCTTGTCAACTGTCTAAATGGGCCATCTTGATTATCACTACAACATTTTTTTCTCCTGCTGATAATAGCGCATCTTAACTAATTAGCCTCTCACAGTTTGCATGGTAACTTCCAACTTATCTGTATGTGTATATATATATATATATATATATATATATATATATATATATATATATAAACTTCTTACTATATGTTCCATTCTATGCATCCGATGAAGTGGGCTCTAGCCCACGAAAGCTTATGCTCTAATAAATTTGTTAGTCTCTAAGGTGCCACAAGTACTCCTGTTCCTTTTGTGGATACAGACTAACACAGCTGCTACTCTGAAACCTACAATACAGTTGTATCTATAATGCTCTTTTCCGACTCATTCATTTCAGCCCATTTGATTTAGCTGGGTGAAATGCTACTGAAAGCCACAATGAGGGCCAGCAATTTCTATTTGCAAATTATTTATTTCTATTTATTAATGGTCTTCTTTCCTACTGTAAATTTATAAGAGCTTCGTGTTTATATGCATGTTTTCAAGCTAATGGGAACTTTGTTGTAGTTTATAGTAGTGACTGCTAAAAAGACTTGTGTGTTTGTGAATTTCTGCACATATTGTAAGATTCTTGTATGCAATGAATAATAGTTGTAATGCAACCCTCTCCACAGGGTCTTGCAGAGTCTGTGGCTTCTGCCCTATGGAGCATTTCACTGTACAGTTGTGACAGGGAGGAAATGTGTGATGTACTATTTTCAGAAGGTTTGGAGGTTTAGTTAAACATCCGAAGATTTAGATAATTATACAGATTTTCTGATCCTTCTTGGTGTCTACTGAATTGTGGATTATAATTTCATTATAATCTTTCAAATAACATATATGGGGGAGGGGTGGCTAACCACCTTAAAAATGAACTTATTCAGATTCCAAGCTGCCGTCATCCACCCACAAAGATTTCAAATCTGCTACATGCCAAGGAATTAGTTCACAAAGTGATAGAGAGAAAGCTGAATTTTTCATCCTAGTGCTTTCCAAGGAGCTAGCATATGGATTTGGATCCCTGTCGGACAGAAGAGCATATGGGAAAAGAAAGTTTACAGAAATGAATCAGACCAAGCTAAATGCAAAATTCTCTTGTTAGATCTGTATGGCAGTCCAAGCTAAGTGTGGTAAACTCCTGCCATAGTCATTAGGAGTCCCTGTAGGTAGAAAGGGCAGGATATCAGAGTTTGTATGTCTGCTGGATTCAAAGTGAGAATTTGGCCCTAATGAATGTGGGTTTTGTTCAATATCTTCATAAATGATCTGGAGGATGGTGTGGATTGCACTCTCAGCAAATTTGCAGATGATACTAAACTGGGAGGAGTGGTAGATACGCTGGAGGGGAGGGATAGGATACAGAAGGACCTAGACAAATTGGAGGATTGGGCCAAAAGAAATCTGATGAGGTTCAATAAGGATAAGTGCAGGGTCCTGCACTTAGGATGGAAGAATCCAATGCACCGCTACAGACTAGGGACCGAATGGCTAGGCAGCAGTTCTGCGGAAAAGGACCTAGGGGTGACAGTGGACGAGAAGCTGGATATGAGTCAACAGTGTGCCCTTGTTGCCAAGAAGGCCAATGGCATTTTGGGATGTATAAGTAGGGGCATAGCGAGCAGATCGAGGGATGTGATCGTTCCCCTCTATTCGACACTGGTGAGGCCTCATCTGGAGTACTGTGTCCAGTTTTGGGCCCCACACTACAAGAAGGATGTGGATAAATTGGAGAGAGTCCAGCGAAGGGCAACAAAAATGATTAGGGGTCTAGAGCACATGACTTATGAAGAGAGGCTGAGGGAGCTGGGATTGTTTAGTCTGCAGAAGAGAAGAATGAGGGGGGATTTGATAGCTGCTTTCAACTACCTGAAAGGGGGTTCCAAAGAGGATGGCTCTAGACTGTTCTCAATGGTAGCAGATGACAGAACGAGGAGTAATGGTCTCAAGTTGCAATGGGGGAGGTTTAGATTGGATATTAGGAAAAACTTTTTCACTAAGAGGGTGGTGAAACACTGGAATGCGTTACCTAGGGAGGTGGTAGAATCTCCTTCCTTAGAGGTTTTTAAGGTCAGGCTTGACAAAGCCCTGGCTGGGATGATTTAACTGGGAATTGGTCCTGCTTCGAGCAGGGGGTTGGACTAGATGACCTTCTGGGGTCCCTTCCAACCCTGATATTCTATGATTCTATGGGTTCGTACTCCATTCAAATCTGCACTTATCCAGATTGCTCACCTTCCCAAAACATGGTTAAGTTCCAATTCACAGGCCTTCTGACTTTGGAGTTTTAGCCCGAAAGAGGAGTTTTAGCAGACTTTCTATTGCTATTGCACTATCTTCAGATGTATAATTGAGGTCTGTTTCAGGCACAGAGATTTGGGAACATAAATGATTTTTGACCTTAGGTTGACGTAATTCCTGCAGTTTTCTTTTATGGGTAGATACCAACCTCATTCTGCAGCCCTTCCAGATAAATGGATTGAATGGAGTGTTATGCATGCAGGATGACTGCAGAATTCAGTCCAAGCAAATAGCAGATGCATACCTGCCAAAATGTTCAAACCTAGGTGCCTACACTTAGTCTCCCTGTTGAGGTATCTAAATAAAAACTCTGAAATGATTTTAAAAGGTGCTGAACTGGCGCTCCAGTTGGTTTCAGTGGAATGTTTGAGTGCGCAGCAGTTTTCAAATTCATCTCATCCAATTAGGTGCCTAATTATAGATTTAGAACCGTCTCTTTAGGTACCCAAGTTTGAAAATTTTGGCCACAATGTAGCTACTAACATAAAAATCCCAATGAATGGCCAAATTCATTCCTGGTATAAGCAGACAACTCCACTGGGTTATGTTTTGCTCTTAAAATTAATAGAAACTGAGCATCCAAATCTCTTTAGAAATTTTGAAAATCCCACCGCAAAATTTAAAAAAGTTACCCTTTAGCTAACTAAATTTATCCCTTAAGTAACTTATTTCTAAACCTAAAACTAAATAGAGGGTATCTTAAATTGCTATAAATACTGATGGGTTTATACAGTTTAATTGTAAATATATAAATATTAGATTATATATAAATATATTTGTCATAAAATCAGGAATAAATATTATAATCCCAAATCAGAGATTTTACAGTAATTTAAACTGAAGGCCTTAATAAAATGTGAAGGCTTTAGCAGTTAGATTTAAAGGTGGCCAAGGGAGCAATTCAAAGATTTCAAATATCTTTTAAAAAAATAAAAGTGCTACAGTTTTACAAAAGATTTATAAAAGACACATACTATATAGATTTTCTGTAGTAAAATCCACCATTTAAGCAGACATCTCTATTTCTCAAACTAGTTTTGAACTATTTTGAAACCATTTTGAATCACATTGCTAAATATATTTTTCTTATTCCTGCCAAGAGTTTCATGATTTTTAAATGTCTTTATACATACGCGCACAGATACACACACGCGCACACACACGCGTGGTATTTTTGACGTTTGGGTTTTTATCAGGGATGGAGGTGGATGCTTATGGTAATAAAGGGATGAACAGCTTTCATTGAGGACTTTGAGAAATGCTAAGCTGTACCCACTGCACTGTAAACTCAGGGTTCAAACTCAGGCTTAAGCCTAACCCCCCCCCCCACTTCCGTCTATGCACAAATTGCACTAAGCCAGGGCTCAGACACAGGGTCCCAAGGCTCCAAGGGGGTGGATGGTCCAAGCCTGAGTCTAGCTGGGACCCAGGATTCAAGCCCTATTGTTTTGCAGTGTAACTGCAGCCCCACTGGAAGCATGCTCTGCGAGTCTGTCAAAAGTACCCCACAATCCCTTGGGCTGACTTTCTTTGCCCTCTGGACAGGCAGTTTTGGTGGACAGTCAAGTTTTCCCACAGTGCACCATGAACAAAGGGTAGAGCGGCCACATTTGGGAAGGGCACTAGAAAGTCCAGGATACGGGTGTTTGAATTTGGGCCTGCATAATGCATTGTAGATGCTGGAGCCCCAGGTTTGGACCCAGGGTTCAACAATTCCTAACTTGGGGTTACAAATGAGTGTAGACGCTCAAGCCCTAGGTTAACAAACCCAGGGTCTGCCAACTCAAGTTCTATTAGCTCTGGGCTGACATTGCAGTCTGGACATATCCTAAGAGACCTGGGAGGCTAATGAGAGTCGGAGCTCATCAGCACTGCAGTGACCACTGCAGCCAACTATAGGACCACTCCAGCCAATTTTCAGTGAGCCCTTTTTTGCCTACAAAGGAGGCTCCTTCCTCTTCTAAAGCTAAAATAAAACCCAACAGTTCAGAAAGATAGCCTCTTCCCATTTCCTAGGCAACACTACCATGATGCACAGCAGCCTCCCCTTTGGCTTATCTGCTGCAGTGGATCATGGGAGATGCAGTTCAGCTGGGGATTCCAGAGCATAGAGCAAAAGGGACCAGAAGCATCTAAACTACAGCCCTGCAGCACTTCAGGCAGATGCAGCTTAATGTTGAGCCTACTTGAAATGAAATGAAACATTTCAACATTTCCAAATTCAGCTGGAGTGGCAACCATGTAGCTGAGTCGACTTTGCTCCATAATTGCTACAGTACATTCCTACTACACCCAATTTGAATCCAAAATCCTGTATCATGCAGTTTTTAAAACTTACATTTAGCAGTGAGTACTTCAAACAAGTCACAGAGGGCCAAATTGCATAGGCTTCAATGAGAATCTTGCCTGAGATATGCCAAGAATAAATATACATATTTTTTCAAACTACACATTGATTAGTTTCTGAGCTCTTATTTCATAAGATGGACACAACTTTCTCTTTTTTTTCTACTTCCATCTGGTTTCCAGAAACTCGTTCAGACTAAATTACATTAAGCTTGCAAAAAGAAAAAAGGGCCAGTGCTGGTTTGCCATATATTACATTTGCTCTTCTCTTGTTCAAATAAATGTTGAGTATTACATCCTGATTCAAAATAGTGTGACAGCCTCAGGCTTTCTGCATGATTTGTATGAGTAAAATTTCTTAAATACATCTGGAGACAAGTTTAGTCTACATTGTCTTCCACTGTGTGTTATTATACACCACAAAATGTGACAAGCTTGGTCACAAGCTTTCAAACTCCACAATTTACTCTAATTGTGTTATCGTGGATCTCTCTCTCCCCCCCCCCTTTTTTTTTTGTAGAATTACACGAGAGATATTGCTCATCTCATACTTGGTTACAAGTCATCCTACAGTGATTTCTATTGCTATAATATCTGAGCACAAACCCTGTTCTTGCTTATTGTGGTAATCCCAGGAGATTAAATCATACTGTAAATACCACATGAAGTAAAGCAGGATTAGACTGACAGTCTGTTTACTTCCCCTACACAGCAGCACTCCAGAGTCTTTTGCTGTTAGCTTCACTACATAACATGGATGGTTTGTCCTTAAAGGAACCAAATTTGGCTTCTCTAATTCCTCTTCTCTCTCACTGCTAATGGCCAATAACAAGCACTTTCTCTCCCCTTGGAAGAGCAAACAAAATGTTCCTAGGGCAGCCAGTAAGAAAGCTGCTTCTTGTGGAGATCTCAAGGGCAGGAGCTGCTTTAAATTCATATCTGAAATTCTCCTTGATAGTCTACAGTTAATTTCAGTCAAGTGGACTATAGAGAACTTTTTTGGAGGGTCATCCAGGGGTGCTGGAACAATTTGTATAGTGGGAGTAATGAGAGCCATCGAACCAAACTGTAAACCCTGTATGTAACAGAAACCACTTCAAACCAGGGTGTGCTGCAGCACCCCCATCCCCGCACCCCTAGTTCCAGCACCTATGGCGTCAGCTGTGAAATGGCAGCATAAAGAGATCCTGAAATTTCAGCATTTGGAACTAATGACACATTCACTGTGGGAATTTCTCAGGGTTCTAAGGCCAGCTCTCTTATGCACACTGACAAAGAAAGAACCTTAGAATTTATTCATTCTCTGGATGGTGCTGGATTTTTGTTTGCTTATTAACAAGCAATAATGTTTATTGCCAGATTTACTCCTCCACTGTTTCTCTACCACATCACTTTAATTATTCCTAAATGTTGTAACATACTCCATATTTGTCCCCTATTACAAGAACCTTCTCATTCTAGACCCAAATTTGTTTCCATCCCACACACAAATCTGGTGTTATTGTATTTTTATTACTGTAATTATTTGTGGCAAAACTACTGAATCATGGAACTAAGCTTTCATACAATGCATTTATGTCTGCAGGCTGACAAACTATTGTAGGTGGATCAGGCTAATTTCTGCACTGACTTATACTCTGTGTATCCTACTGAGCCTAATTCCCTTCTCACTGCCACGGTTTTAAATCCATAGGCTTCAAAGGAGTTACTCCTGATGTACACTAATATACATGAGAAGAGACTTGGTCCCAAGGGGAGGTGTAAAACTGCTGTCAGTGACAGAAGAATCAAGTGCTGACTTCAGGGGGATACACAGATTATAAAGCAGTTCAGAAAATGACCCATCTCTCTATAAAACTTTGGTAGCCTGAAGACATCCTAACTACCATCACTTATAAGGATGAAAGCCAGCACAGAATTTGGAACTTTTTTTGTTACATCTCTGCCAAAAAGGTATAATATATGATTAGTACAAACATACAATAGAGTGCTACAAAATCAGCTATTCTCAAATAAAAGCATTTGAGCTATTCGGGCTTCAAGATATCAAAGTAATAAACTGAGAAATCATATCAAGCTCACTGACTTTACTCATCTATAAAAGCTTAGGGCCAAATTCCACCCTAACCCCTGTCTTTGGTTTCACTGACTTTGAAGGATTTGGGGACATACTAATATCTGTGCCAAGTTTACCCTTATGGATGTTCATCTCTTGCTAACTGCAGTTAGAGTTACACCTTGTGTAGTCTCAGGGTCAGACTGCTGCAAGATGCTGAGCAGCCTCAAAGCTAATGGGAGCTAAGGGTGAGACTGTTAGCCAGGAAACAAAGGTGTGGCATTCTTTTGTTGAAAACAACTAGGACATTTATCATGTTATAACATTATTTAAGTATTTATGGGCCTGAGTCCATGAGGTATGAATTCCATGTGAGTTCAGGGCACTTCAATGGCATTGGACAGAACTCGGCACCACAACAGAAATCTTTAAAACCTTTCAGGGATTGGGCCTTAAATCTCTTACAGTTCTCTTTTGCAAGCCTTCATAATACAGGACAAATAGCTTTGAAACCTTGATATATAAAATAAAAACATGAAATATAAAAGCAGTTTTCATCAGTAATCAACTTTCCTCTGGAATGGAATAGGCATATATAATTCATGTTGCTGAGTTATGTGGTTATTTGCACAGTTCTGATTTAATAAAATATGACAAGAGTTATAATGCTGTAAATGAGACAGTTAAACAGTGTATTGAAAACTTACTCTCTGCAGGCTCTTTAGATCTTCTGCCACTGGACGACTTCCTCAGTAAACTTCGTCCTGAGGTAAAGAGGCTGGTTAATTCCTCTAAAGGACTGGTTGGTGTTCTAGAACGTGAACCACTCTGTGATGATGACCCGTAGGTATTGACCGAGGCATTTACCATCTTTCCCCCTTCTTGCAACGTGTTTCTGGCTGTAGAATGAGGCACTGATGGAGAACTTCTTGAGAGACTTCCTGAATGTACAGAGTCATAAGGTGGAGGTCTTTTGAGGCTTAAGGGGGTAAGAGACCTACCCATACTGACAGGAGAGGGTGAGGCAGAGTGACTTTTAGGGTAGCCATGTGGAGACTGTGTTCTGTATAAGGTAGAAGGATGAGGAGGTGAGGAGGAGTGCCCAGGAGTGGTAATTCCATGAGATACTGTCTGGTCTTTCTCCAGTTTTTGATGGCCCGGTGTATGAGGTGGCAGTGAAGATGGAGAAGCTCCAACTTGTTGTTTGATGTAAGACACATTTTCTAATACAGGAAGCTTTGTGACTTCCAGTGGAGTTAGAGGAGACTCATCAGAATTTGGGGAACACTGCACTGGTGCTGGCGGGAACACCAATAGTGGAGGTCTATGAGAAAGTAGATTTGGAAATGGTGGGGGGATATCACAAAGCAAGCCCTTGGGAGTAGATGGCACTGAGGACTTGGTGAATTCTAGGTCAGGCACTGTGGGAGTAGCACACTGAGAAGAACAACTGTGATGGTCATATTCACATGAACACTTTGAATCTTGGCCTACATCATCAAATATAGGGTATTTCATCTCCTCATAGACTGCTTCACTTTGGTCATCCTCATCTTTTTTAAAGTCTCTTAGTATATTCCCAACCATTTCAATATAAACAGGCTCTTCTTCTTCTGTGTCTGGGGCAGGACTGCTGACTTGCAATAAAGAGGCATCCCTAGTGAGTGTTGTCTTCATGGGGCCATGCTTTTTGATGTACGTTTCATCAAAAGATGTGCTTAACTGAGTGTTTGGATTTCGTTTAGGCTTAGGAGGAGGGATCTTCTTGGTATATTCATCACTGTGGGGTCTTGGTTTGGCCGATGCTGAAAACAGAATGTAATATAAATTCATCAAAAATATTTAAACTTCTTTGGACACAGAATTTCTTACAATGTTATCATTCTAGAATGGATTTCTGGGGCCTGATTCACTTAGCAATACTCCAGTTACTCTAGTGCAACCCAATTGAAAATAATGGCCCATTCAAAACATGCCCTTTCCTTTCCCAACCCTGCTACGGTGCGCCACAATTATACTCTTAGTGAGCACTTCTTCCTCTCACAAGGGTTGCCCTCTCTCAGGCACTTTGGACAGGGCACTTTTCACATTTACTCTGCTGAAATATCACTATAGTTTATGAAAACCCTGGAGAGACAACAGTTGTACCTAGGAATGTACTTCTTATGAACATGAAAGAACCTTTAAGACTCCAGACAATCACACTGGAGTGACAGAGGCATAACACTAGAGTAACACAGTGATGAATCAAGACTCTTACATTTATAAGACCATTCTGTAGAGGGCATAACAAGTGCATGTTTAGTCCTACTGATGAAGTATATTTGTACTTACTGCGATGTAAGTACTGTAATACTTATCTTCAAAATCATTCTAATGAATCATTTAGATTCCATGTTGTGAGATGCCAAGACTTCAATGGAAGCTGAAGGGACTCAGCATCTCAAATGATTTGAACCTTTTGAGTAGTTTAAATCTGGAAACAATTCATAAATCTGTTTTTGAAATTACAAGCTGAAATATTACGATGAAATTCATTTGATATGAAAGGTCAAAGATTTAATAGCAACTATCCTCTACAGATACAACAAGAAACATACACATGAAAATTACATGTAGGTCTCTCTGTATAAATATCTCATTAAAGGTTGGGGTTAAGTCAGTTTATCCTCTTAAATGGACTTAACCAACTCACCTGCAAAAAAATCAGCAAGAATCCTAGCCCTTACCTCTATTCTTGTAGAATAAATATCTCCCCTATGTTGAAAACCCTGACACCTTATTGATGTATCCCACAGCTGTAAATGTCCTAAATCATAGCTCAGTTTAACATGCCAATCTTCCAGAATTTTACTTATACTGTATTTCTCTGTGATACTGTCAACTCTACACTTAGAGAATTTTCCAAGTACCTTCTGCTGACCCATCAGAAAAACATCTAGTGAGTTTCTAACTTTAAATCAACCAACCAGGCAGCACTTGTGGACTTAAAGGACCCCTTCTAGAAGCTCAGCCTCAAATGCACTACTAAAGTCAGCAACAGTACATTGTTCTGCCAGCTGGAAGACCATATTTTGACAGTCTACTTATGATCCCAGCTCTGGGGTAGGAGAGGCTAGCATTATGGCCTGTGTTTGAACTGTCTTGTTTATGGGGGAAGGATTCTAGCATATTATTATTGCTATTTTGTCATACTTGTGCTTTGTTACATAAGATACCATTACTGCTCACTGCTAAGACATATGCCCCATCATAGAATATCAGGGTTGGAGAAGACCTCAGGATGTCATCTAATCCAACCCTCTAACCCCCTAACGGAAGCTGTGGTAATAAAGGTTCAAGTTAAATAGACTGCTAGTTCTGTTTAAGAATAAGTAGACTTGGGTTTATATTGAGTGTTGAGACCACATTCAAGCCAGTAGTATCTGGATAAGTATAATGGGTAAAAAGGATTTCTTCTGAGAGGAAGGGACGAAATAGGAACTTAACCAGATTTTCAAACCCAAAAAAGTTGTACTACAATGTATTCAAATGTGTCAGGAGTAAAATTTACAGAAGGGCCTAAATGAATTATGCCTGGTCTACACTTAAAATTTAGGTCAACATCTCTTCATTGGTCAGCGGTGTGAAAAATCCACATTGCTGACCAATGTTGCCATACCAACCTAAACCCCAATGTCAACACAGCTAGATCAATTGCAAGAATGCTTCACTGACCTAACTACCATGATGCAGGGAGATAGTATCCCTTTCTGTTTCTATAGGCTGCGTCTACACTGTGGGGTTATGCTAGCATAGCTACATGCCAGGATAATTCCTATAATGTAGGCCAGTGGTTCCCAAACTTGTTCTGCCGCTTGTGCAGAGAAACCCCCTGGTGGGCCGGGCCGGTTTGTTTACCTGCCGCGTCCGCAGGTTCGGCCGATCGCGGCTCCCATTGGCGGCGGTTCGCTGCTCCAGGCCAATGGGGGCTGCTGGAAGCGGCGCAGGCCAAGGGACATACTGGCCGCCGCTTCCAGCAGCTCCCATTGGCCTTGAGCAGCGAACCGCGGCCACTGGGAGCCGCAATCGGCCGAACCTGTGGATGCGGCAGGTAAACAAACTGGCCTGGACCACCAGGGGCTTTCCCTGCACAAGCGGTGGAACAAGTTTGGGAACCACTGGTGTAGGCATTCACTTAGGAGGCTAAATCTCATTTCCAAAAGTCTCTTAGGGCAAGTCTCCACAGGGACACTCAAGAAAGTTATGCTGAATTCATTAAAGGTGTGAATGTAAAGTGCATCAGTCAAAGTGCATTGGCCCTTTTGTGAATGCTCTCATTCAGAAGTAAAGTGGCATTAGTTCAGTTTAGCTTACTCACTAGAAGGGGGCAACCTGGGAGGCACACAGAGCCCCTGGCATGAAGATGGGCATGGAGTTGTGTAGGGAGCCCCTGAATAGAGGGGAATGGGAGGGTGGCAAATGGGGAGTGTGAGTGGGGAGAATGGAGGAATGCAAAGAGCCCTGGTGGGTACAGCAAGATGTACGACCCTCATGTTAGCATAGAGGAGAATACAGACACTGGACAACATTTTCAGAGGTAATTTAGGTTTGATCTACACTTCAAATTTATTCAAGCATACCTATATCAATTGGGGTGTGAAAAACCACACCCCTGATGGAATGCTTCAGTCGGCATAGCTACTGTCATTCAGGGAGGTGGTGTAGGCCAGATCTATACCAGAGGGCTGGCTGACAGATATGCTGACATAAGCTCCGTGGTGTAGTAGCCAGAGGCCAGGTCTGCACTGAAAAGTGAGGTTGACTCAGCTATGTTGCTCAGGGGGGTGAAAAATCCACACCCCAAGCAATGTAGTGAAGCCAACCTAACCCCTGATGTAGACAGCACTAGGCTGATGGAAGAATTCTTACATTGACCTAGCTACCAGCTCTCAGGGAGGTAGAGTAACTACAACGATGGGAGAAGCCCTCCTGCCACTGCAGTGAGTGTCTACACTGAAGCGCTACAGTGGTGCAGCCAAAGCCTTAGGAACTTGGAGCCTGACTCTGTAAGACTCCTGAAGGCATGGCTACACAGGGACACTCAGGAAGGTTATGCTAAATTAACTCAAGGTGTGAATTTAAAGTACATTATACTCATGTGCCAATGCTCTCATTCATCAGTAAAGTGGCCTCAGATTTAATTTAATTCACTTGTGTTCCCTTCCTCTCCTATTATCCCCCATGCCACTGTCTGTCTACACCCCCCACCCACACATATATTCTTCTCCCTCATACCACTGTCCCCAGTCTCCCCATCCCTCCTTTCCCCCCTTTCACTCTTCCTCACCATGGCAGCTTTGTGTACCCCCACATTCCCTCTTCTGCCACATGGCTGGGGCTATTTGTCCCCCATGTTGTCCTTCCCCCCATACCTGTGTCCCCTATTCTCTCTGCCAGAGGTGCTGTGTGGTCCCCCACAGATGGGAGGATGGGCAGAGCTGAGATAGAATGCTGAAAGTTGCTAATGCAACCCATTCTAGACAATTGCAAAGGTGCTTGAAGCTCCTGGGTCTGCTAACCAGTTGCAAGGGACCCTGTGTGTCCCTAATTTCCCTCCTATCATTTTTCCAATTTTCACCAAAATCATTGGGTTCTTTCTGCCATTGATGCATAGAACTTTCCCTGCAATTTTGGAATTGATCCGATGTGGCATACAAAAGTTTTCACAATACAGACAAATAGACTGAGCTGGCCAGAAAACAAAATTTCACGTCTGTAAAAATGTTTGAATTTTTGGAACTTTATGACCCAAATTGGGACAAAAAGCTGAAACGTCCAAGTTTTTTTTCCAATATTTTGAAATCCTGCAATATTTTGTTTTGGAAACACTGAAACAGGGATTCTGATGGAACGCTCCCTGTGTTCAGTAGCGACGGCAGGTTAGTAAGGAGAGAGTGTTCAGTAGAGAGTTTATCAAAATATAACCATTTCCACAAAACTTTACTATTTGACAAACCTGTAAATTGTGACCAAACAATGTTTGGTTTAATTTTCCAACCAGCTCTAAGACAGAAAAAGAGGAATTCCATTGAGTTGTGGGGAAGGCCTTGCTTCTCTCTAAGACACTCTCTCTCTCACACACACACACACACAAAACTACAGTGACATGCAGGTCTTTTTGCAACTGGCACATGATGCCCTTATCAACAGAAAGGTCAACTGACCCAACCCTGCTGTATAGGGTGGAAGATAAATACCTATGGGGTGACTTTTTTCCCTCACGGTTATTTTATTTTTTCTCTACCATAGTTTAAATAAGTTAAGCAGGGTTTTTTTAGTAGTAGAATAGCAACACATAATTTAGATGCTTTCCCCCATCCCCAGCAATCTGTAGGACTTTAAATATTTTATAAAATGTTGTTTTTTTGTAACTTTAGGAACCTACTATATATTACTTTTACCAGGAATATGTGGTATTATAAGACACAAGAGAAACTAGCCAAATAAACTGGTGTGTGTGGGTGGTGGTGGTGGGGGGACAGCAGAGGCCTCTGAGTAAGAAAGGGAGCAGGGAAGCTACTACGCACCTATATGGGGTGCTGTGTACTCTCATTCAATTTCAATGAAGTCAGACTTCATTGCAATTGAATGAGAGTACACTGTACCCCATATAGGTATCAAACTGAATTAACACCATATAGGTGTCAAACTGAAATAACACCATGATGATTCAGACTTATTATTATTAATTATTGTTACTATTATTTTGGAAAGGCTTAGCACACTTCTGTAGCAAGAGATTAACTTTGTGGCAAAACCCACTGCTGCAGAATCATGAAATACCTATTTATAGACGACCACTCAAAGAATTGTAGACGGAACACAAGAATGCTGCAATTAAGAAAACTGTGCAACTGTAATGAAAGGCGCAGACAATGTGTCTGAAAATTTATGTATAACTAACATTTGGCAGGGATAGCTGTACACGAGGAGCTCTGCCAAGGTCCCATAGTTAATGAAAGCAGATTATTTGGCAATCCCTGTGAGCGGAAAGGCAGCATTGCCTTAGTACTTGACATTTATCAGGCCGGGAAAGCATTCAGCATGCCTACTGGGAACGCAATCTCCTATGAAAAGCAGCTATGGCTGACACATTGGTGATACACACACACTGCAGGGTTGTCTGCTATAAGCATGGAATAATTAAATGCTTTTCAACATGGATTACTATGCCACTGGTCACTTGTTCTTACTAACCTGCCATCGCTACCTTGCTACTATTACTACTTCTAAGCACTAAACGCCTGATCTGAAGCTCACTGACAGCAATGAAAAGACTCTCATACACTTCAGTGGGCTTTGGATCAGGTCTTCATATCATGCTGTTAAGAGTCTTATTTTGACAGGAGCTGAGCACTCACAAATCTCACTGAAGTCAATGGGAGTGGTGGCTGCTCAGCACCTCAGCCTGTTGGGACCGTCTCTAAACATTCCAGCATTTGTTCATCTTCACATCTTCTACTGTGGCAAAGTGGGAATTTTCTGAAATATTTTTATGAATCTTAAGCATGCCTCAGTTTCCATCTGTACATGGCATTGCTAACTGATCATCAGTTGGCAAGAGCAAACAGGACAAATGCCCAGTTTTGCAAAAAAGTGGGGTCAGGATGTGGAGGAACATGTGGGAGGAGGGGGCAAATGGCAGTGACAGCTCTGTGTGGGAGGGAGGGCTCGGGAGAGTGGCTCTGCCTGGGCCAGCCACACACAGGTGGGTGGCAGGGGATCTTGGGTCAGCCCTGCATGCAGGGGATAGTGGGGGGCCTCAGGCCAGCCCCACTCGGGCGGGGGTGGGAGGGCTTCATGCCAGCCCCATGCAGTGTATTCCGTTTTCGCTCCAGCAAGACAAAGAGATGCCACAATGACTGAACAATCAACACCCAACTGCATGAAACTCCAGCTGGGAGGACTTGGGGACTGAACTGAAAAACAAGGTGTCAGGTGACTGGAAGAAGGAGGCTTTTTGGAGGGACTCAGGAGCCCAGACTGGAGGAAACAAAGAGAGAGGGAGCCAGAGATGGAGTCCCTCACAGCTTGGCTGGCCTATCAAGGCACTGTTTGACCAAGATGGGCTATGTGGCTTAAGAGAGGGATTGCTGGTGCCAACTGCCCAGTCTTGGAGGCCACGGGCCTGCCCTGTGGAACTCGGGGCCTGGCACACTAGAGGGGTCACTCCCAGGAGACTGGTGACAGGCTGGGGCATACACCAGACCCCGTGACTCCATGACAGTCTCATCCTGCGTTCCTCTGATTTTTTCATAGATACCTAGAATTTAAAGCCTTTCTCGTGTGACCTCCTATATATCACAGGCCCTTACATTTTGCCCAGTTACTACTGGATTGAAACCAATAACTTGTGTTTGGCTAAAACATATCTTTCAGAAAAGCATCCAGTCTTGATCTGAAGATATCAAAAGATGGAGAATCCACCTCTTCCCTTGGCAGTTTGTTATAATGGCTAATCACCCTCAGTAATAAAAATCTGTGCCTTATTTCCAATTTGAATTTGTCTGGCTTCAGCTTTCAGCAATTGGCTCTTGTTATGCCTGTCCCTAACAAGATTACAGTTATAGATTCCAGTAGATTACAAAGCCCTTTAGTACCCAGGATTCTCCCCGTGAAGATATTTATACACTAATTAAGTCACCTCTCAATCTTTTTTTGGTAAGCTAAACAGATTGCGATCTTTAAGTTTTGCCCTCTCCAGCCCTTGAATTATTTTTGTGGCTCTTTTCTGCACCCACTCCAATTTTCCCATCACCATTTTTTAAAATGTGGACACCAGAACTAGATGCAGTATTCTAGTGCTGGTCTCACCACTGCCATATAGTAAAAATTACTTCCCTACTCCTACTCACTACTTCCCTGTTTAAACTTCCAAGGATCGCGTTAGTCCTTTTTACCATAGCATCACATTGGGAGCTCATGTTGAGTTGCTTGTCCACTATGACCCCTAGATCCTTTCCAGAGTCACTGCTTTCCAGGATACTGTCACCCCAACTTGTAAGCATGGCCTGTGCGCCTTGTTCCTGGATGGATGATTTGTATTGGATGTATTAAAATGAAATTTTGGTATATTAAGGTTTAGAAAAAATTATTTACTAGGACTTTGTGGAGAACAGAAATTCTGTGTCATGAAGGATTTTGAGATTTCAAAATTTGTTCTCATTCCAATTAGAAACAAAACCCCAAACTTTGGAAATTCTCTGTGAAAGAACATTCAGGAGAAAAATTCTTTCAGGCCAATAAAAATATTTTGTTTTGATAAAAATCAAAACATTTCATTTTGATTTTGACTTTTTCATATTATTACAAAATTTTTAAAAAAATCAAGATAAGTCAACTTGAAAGGAAAAAAAAGTTTTTCACTTCTGAAAAATGTTAAAATGGAGCATTTCAACATTGTTGGAACTTTCCCCCCTTTTGTTCTCTGAAACAAAATTTTGGCAACATTGACATGATTTTATGAAGCATTTTGATTTTGTTGGAATTGCATTTTCCATCAGAAAATGATTCTAGGAATGGTCTTCTGACCAACTGTATTGCTTACAGTTAAAAATACTTGAGAAACTGCAAAAACAGAACAATTTTAGACTATCTGAAGCTACTATTCCTGGTTATAACAGGATTACGAGAAACAATTTTGAGATGGAAGATTGAGTATTCAGTGTCTGGACTGTGTACTGTGATTGGTTTGTAATCACAAGCATCACACTATCATTTGCACAGCTAGTTGAAAAGGAAATACAACTTTCGTACTTTGCTACCAAATCCTCCCCCGATCCCAGCATCGGAAAGACAAAATACAGCAGAATCAGCATGATCCAACTGTCTTTGATATCAGCTATGGAGATTTTTTGCAGTCTTCTGCTTGCCCTGGGTCCAGTCTCCACAGGGGTTCACATGGAAGAAGGCAGAGGGCAGTGAATATGTAAATTGCATAGATTCACTGGCCCACAAAGTCACATGAGGGGATTTATACTGCACAACCGGTATTCCTGCTCACACTGGTTTCCTGCTCCATGTCTCAGACGTGGAGCAGCTCCAACCCAAGCAAGAGCCGGCTGGGACTAAGGATTCCATCCCTCTGTGCAAGGTGTACAGTCCCTTAACGAGCAATGTAAAACTGTGCCTCGTTTTACCAGCATGATTAATTTGTCAATGTTATCTTTAGAGGGAGAGATGAATATATATGGTTGCCACGTTCAGGCCTAGGTCGCGCCTGTAAGAATTAGCTCTGTATTGGGGTTGTGCAGAGCTGCCCACCATCCCAGGGGAAGCTCGGGAAGGAACTGTACCTTAGGTGGTCCGTATAGATAAAATGGATACAGTGCTGGTGGGCAGCCTTTGAAAGCCTAGCAGGAACTCTGAACTTGGCTGGGTGAGGGATGGTTTAGGAGTTGCTATCGTGGTTCTACATCATCTGGGGTGTCCCAATTGCTCAAAGGATCCTACAAGATCCTCTTGTAGGATCTTGGATCTCCTAGCTATAGTGCTGCTTTGTCCTGTTGAAACAACCCAAACCAGCCACAGCTGAAGGATAGGAGCCACTGTGATCAGCTGCTAAACTTTAGAAATAAGCCAGAACTTTAGCGAATCTAAAACTACTTTGATATCAAATCTCCCATATTGAATAGAATTCTACCACCATTATTAATACCTCCAATGACTGAATGACGAAATATGGCTAATAAACCAAGATATAGAGGCAGCTGTGCTTTAGAAACAAGAAGCTTAAAATAGCCTACTGGCAGCCCTCCTGAATAAGCAGAGTCTGACATTTTTGAAATGAGATATTTGTAGCACAAAGGTTATGCATAGCTTTCAGACATGCCTAAATGATCTGCCTTTCACAGTTAATTTTGGAAATTCAGCCTGCTTCTTGTCATCCTATCCTTCTGAAGTCTTTTTCCTCTTTAAGGAGAGACTGAACTATGAAATCATGTTGTGGCATTTCTTTTCATTATTTTCTCAGTGTATGGAAAAAAGGACAATTTTTTTAATAAAACGAGTTTGTCATTTTCTACTGTGCCTTAGCTGTTTACCAGATTTTGCGACCCACACATAGTCAATGTACTGTGCAGTTCAGCCCACTGCAAGAAGAAAATTAAGTACATGAAACAATTAAACTCCTACCTTTCAATGTTTAAAAGGTGCCACATCAAATGTAATTTTAAAGCTGAATTTCTTTCTAAACAAAAGATTTCCAGTTGCTTAAATTACAAATTTAAAAATTTTCTCCTTAAAAAAGATTATATTTGCTTAGCAATAGGAATTGCTCAGGCTATATTTGCGTCTTCCTTAGAAAGGACCCACAGAACAAAAGGCTATAGTATTCCTTTCATTAAAACCCTGAAATTACTGAATATCAAACTGTAGGTCACAGATTACTTTCTTCTACTATAACATATACACCATTTAATCAAACAAAATATGCCCCCAAAGCAGCAAATCAATTATACACATATGTAAGTTTAAGCATTTGAGTAGCCCCTATTGACTTCAATGGGATGACTCACCTGGCTAAAGTTACATGTCACTTTAAGTGCATTGCTGGACCAGGATCTGTGTGTCTCTAATTTCATTCATACCGTAGATGAATTTGGCGAGTATTCTTCATGAGACAGTATTGAGAAAGCAGCATGCTCCGACGCAGAGGTGGGCAAACTACAGCCCGTGGGTCACATCCGGCCTGCGGGACCCTCCTGCCCGGCCCCTGAGCTCCAGACCCGGGAGGCGAGCCCCTGTCCCCTCCCCTACAGTTCCGCCTCCCCCGCAGACTCAGCTCACTGCTCCGTCAACGCAATGCTCTGGGCGGTGGGGCTGCAAGCTCTTGCCGGGCAGCACAGCTGCAGAGCCGCAGCCTGACCCGGTGCTCTATGCTGCACGGTGGTGTGGCTGGCTCCAGCTGGGTGGCACAGCTGCCTGTGCTGGTGCACTGGGCAGTGCGGCTGTAGCACCACCAGCCATCAGTGGTCCAGGCAGCGCAGTAAGGGGGCAGGGGGTGGGAGGGATTGGATAGAGAGCAGGGGAGTTTGGGAGGGGGTGGTCAGGGGGCGGGGGTGTGGATAGGGGTCGGGATGGTCAGAGGACGAGGAACAAGGGGGTTGAATGGGGGCAGGGATCCCCGGGGGGGGCAGTGAGGAAGGAGAGGGGGTGTTGGATGAGGTGGCAGGGGGCAGTCAGGGGCAGGGGTTCCAGGGGCAGTCAGGGAACAGGGAGTGGTGGATGGGGCAGGGGTCCCGGGGGGGTCATCATGGGGTGAGAAGCGGGGCGGTGGTCAGATAGAGGGCGGGGGCCACGTCACGCCTTGCTGTCTGGGGAGGCACAACCTCCCCTAACCAGCCCTCCATACAATTTCGGAAACCCGATGTGGCCCTCAGGCCAAATAGTTTGCCCGCCCCTGCTCCAGTGCACTGGACTGGCACTCAGGAGACCTGAGTTAAATTTCCATCTCTGTCACTGACCAGCTGTGTGACCTTGGGCAAGTCATTTCATTTTTCCATGCCTCTGTTTCCCCTTCTACCCTTTGTCTATTTATACTGCAAGCTCTTTGGAGCAGGAACTGTTCCTTATTTTGTGTTTATACCATGCCTAGCACAATGGGCCCAAAATTTATTATTGTAACACAAATAGTAAAAAATAAAGAGGCTCGGACAATGTGTATTGAACTCTCGTTATGTTGAACATCCGTCTTTTCCTCTCTGAGGAACTTGCTATAGCAAAAGTTCTTGATCTGTTAACATCAATAAAACATACAAAGCTGTCTTTCGGCAGAAGACATGACCATCTAAATATCATATCTGGTTTGGCTTTAACACTAGGGAGCATATCTTTGTCACCAACCAAAGCTGGCTCTCAGAGTATTATTGTCCATGAGGGGTTTTTTTTGTTTGTTTGTTTTTTTTTGACACAGACCAGCTTTCAGTTTTCTAAAAACAAGCTAATAAGAAAAAGTACAGAGAGGAAGGGACAACAGATAAAAAAGCACTCAGTGTAAAGGCCCTGCAAGCAGTAGTTGGTTTTGACAGAAATTTAATGTTGCTACAAATACATTCCCCCACCACCAAATAATCTATGTCCCTCCCTTCCTAGCCCTTGTGTGGGTGGTTAAAGAATGACTCAAGCACAGACAAGTGAGGGGACTGAAAGACCGCTTCATAAAATACCACTCTGATGTCAGTTAAGGTAAATTTACACAGCTTGTGGCAGCAAGCTCCCAAGCCTGCATCAACACATCAGGTTTGTGCTATAGCACTTAAAATCGCTGTGTAGATGTTGTGGCTGGGCAGGAGCTAGAGCTCTGAATCATGGTGATGGGTTTCAGAGCCCAAGCCGCAACCTGAGGTGCAACTTCAAAGCGTTGTCCACACAGCTATTCTTAGCGTGGTAACGTGAGCCCCATAAGCCCACGTCTGTTGACCTGGGCTCAGAGGCCTGGTGCCGCAGGCTGCCACTGGCTCTGGAGACACACCCTCAGTGGCCTCAGGTGCTTTCAGGCTACATTTAAGGAAACTTCTTCAAGAATGTTTACATCCCAGATTTTGGTCATAATTTCTTTCACCTCTTTAAAGCCAAATTCTACTCTCATTTACACTAGTGTAAACCAATTTACTCAAAAGGAGATGATAATCCAGAATTAACAGCAGTATAAAAGAGAGCAGAATTTGGCCCTTGATAGTAAATTTGAGACTGCATTTAATCCAACAGTTCCTTCAATGTTGCATCAACATATCAAAGACTGGATAAACACCATGGCCTGAAGATATGCTACTGTCAGGTTGGGCCTTAGAGCTTTCTGTGCTGGAGGGGACACTCCTCCTATACTCAAGGCCTAGGAGCATCAGACTTACAGGCTGTCTTCTCCTTTCAATCATACTAGATCTCTGCTTCTCTGTGCATTTCTCTGGCATACTGAGCTGCAGAGATTAATTAATTAATTAACCTTTCTCACAATGAAGAATTTACAAAAGACTCCCAGAATATTATAAAATAACTGATTCCCCTCTCAACTACAGACCTTGTACCTCTGAATTTGAGTTGCATATCCTAGATCCCTTCAAGACTGAGTAACTGACCAACCTTAATTGTCCGGAAAACTGAGATAACAGCGAGCAAACAAATGACAAATAAAAAGTCAATATTTGGGGAACAAATGGAACATTTATGCTGTCAAGCCTTTCTGTACAATTTCATGGTGTGGAGAGCTCTTGTTTTCAGGCAACGTAATGCCATCAAAGGTGGAAAAAAAATCTCATTTTGGTTTAAAACAATTGTGAGTTTGAAGTGGCCTCCTTTTCCAGAAAGGAAATGATGGACCAGGCACAACTGCTGGCAAATAAAAAAGTGGATGTTTAAGAGTCCCTCTATGGGCAGACGTTGCTGAGTAATGATTTCGGAAAAAAACCTCTTTGAATATTGCTGCTATATCCAAATATATTCAAAGTATGCTCTATTATTCTGGTGTAAACCTTGAACAATTCCAGTGTAATGAGTGGAATTATTCCTGATTTATGCCAGCATAATCAAGAGCAGAGTCCACTCCGGTGTCTTCAGAAGATGGTACATTCATAAACTACATCATTCTACATCATTCTATGCATTAACCTGACTAGGACTAAAGTGATCAGATATGAAAATAGTGCAACTGTACTATAATCTGGAGGACCTCTAGCTATAGATTATATAACCTGTATATAAAATGATCAACAACAAGTATCACTAGATGAATTACATGAAGCATGTGCAAATGAAACTACTGAACCATGCTCAGAAAGAAATGAATTTACAAAACGTATGTGCTTGTTTGTTGTTGGTTTTAGTAACTAGTCTGCTATTGTATTTTAGCAGTGTCTGCCTAAGGCTGATGTTGTACAGTAGCTTAACTGGTTGGAGCATTGAATGAAAAAAATGCCCTCTCATCACATCCACTATGAGAGTATGGAAAAGCATCTACAGAGTAACAAAAAAGTAAAGCAGTTAAATTTGAAATCAGCATGTATTTTCACTGTCACCAGGGACATGAAGCTAAGGGCATTTACTGTTCTACTATAAATTAACTGATATCACTATATTCTCATAGTTACTAGCAAACTAACTGCAATTCATAATGAGAATTAAGAATTTGAAAAAGGCTAACTAAAAACAGCCTTTTTCCCCCCACAGTGACTGAGCTGTGCTAGTGTCATGACAGCCCAGCTCTAGGACAAATGTCCTCCCTATGCTATCTCTTATCTATTTCTGTCTAGCTATCTATCTCATGCTCATCATCATATCTGCTGAATGTCTTACAAAAATGTCTGTTCTGTGCCATAGTATTGTCTGCAGCTTTCTATAGGCTATGCAGTTTGCTAAGGCAAGCTTAGTAGAACTTCCACTGGCTCAACAAGAGAAAGGATTCCTTTTCACTCAGCTGAGCATTTTCAAAAGCATCTAAGTGACTTAGGCACCTTGATCCTATTGAAATTCACACCGAGACTGAGTGAACTAGGTCACTTAGACATTTCTGAAAATGGCAGGCTGTTTTTGAACCTTGGTCTCGGACACAGTAAAGCACACAATATACACGTGCGCATGTGCAAATTCAGCCTTTGTATAAAAGTACAACTCTTCTGACTGCCCATTTACACAAGGCCTCAATTTGGCCCACTGGGTCTTGCCATTGCAAAGAGGATTTTGCAATGTAGAGAAACTGCAACACTGGGTCTTAGTGTACTCTCATATAGAACAACCAGTGGACAGCCTCAGCAGCTGGCAAAGATGACAGGCCACTCTTGCATGCAACTACTGAAGTGAGAGAAAAATACAAAATATACAAAGAGTAAATTCCATCTGAGGGACAGTACATTTAGTTCAGTTATTTGACTTGGCCAGGAAAACGCTCCCTATCAGCTCACCTGGTAGTTGGCCAGGGACTCAATGGTGATCATGTGCAAGGGGACACAGGCGTGGAGAATTCATCCACCAGATGGGGGACTCTACCAGTTGTTTATATTCACTCGTCTTCCATCTGCTGATGCCATGGTTGATGTCTAATCTATCATTCATTTACACTGTTCACAATATGCTTGCCAAACTTCCAAAATAACTTCAGCCCATCAAAGGAGACTGCCAGATTGGCAGATTACGGATTGTAAATTGCAATAAATCACTTCTGGCTATTGCACGGGTATGGCAGTCCTTAGAAATGTTTCTGCACTTCCTAAACGCTTTCAACTGGTGTCAAAGAACAAGCAGCTTCCAGTAACCCCCGGACAGAAGTTCTGTGCTCTTTGTACAAGCCTTTCTCTTGAGGCCTTTGTTTAAAAAAAAAAAAAAACACACATTGCTGAGGATGAATGACACCTCTGACAGGCTTCTGTGTTGACACTTAGACTTCATCAAGGTGGAATTACAATGAGAGTAGTACAATGCCAATCAAAAGGGCCAGCTGAGTTGCAACAGCAGAAGCATCAGGAAGGAGAATTACACCTACTGACCAAGAGTTCATTTAAAGGAGCTACCCCGTCTCCGTCAAAAGGACACAGGATAACTCCACAGCAACAGATTCTGCAGGTTGTCACTGAGCATTTTCTGGGGTGATTATAATGGTAGTTGAAGTGAACAAAGCATTGTTAGAACAGTTCAGCTGCACTTCACAGGGATCTGCAGCCTGCAGATATAACATCTCTGCGGTCAGGGGCTGAGCAGTTCTCAAATGCTCAGTGTAATCAGTTTTAAGAAAAGACCCTCAAAGCAATTTCACATTTCAATTCCATCTCCATAGTGGTGGCTCCACCCTCCTCCTCCTTCCCATGACAGGATAAATCATTGCCATGAATTAAGAGTGGCCAAGTGTGAGTTTTTCTCAGATAAACTTAATTATCTCTGACTCTGGCACTCACCATTTTGTAAGTAATTGCTTTCCTTCACTTTAAGGTTCAACTACTACTAAGGTTCAACTCAACTACTATAGGTAGCAAGGGCCCGATTTGGATCTCTCTTATGATACACTGGTGTAAATCGGGGCTCTTTAGCTGGTGGTATACTTTTAGACAGTGCTCAACTGGAAGAGGGACAGAGCCCCACTGAGGGAAAGTTCCCCATCTCTATCTCCACAACAGCTGGAGGAAGTGAGAAGAAAGTTAGCCTGCAGCTGAAAAGAATGTGTTGAAAGTGACTTTCATTTGGGTAGCTGGTTCCTCCTCCTTTCCCTTCCCTGTGGCTGCTCCACAGTGGTTACTGCATCCCCAACCTTACAGTAAAATGCAGCCCCTAGATAAAAGAAGCAGAGGCTCAGGACGTAGAAGTGAAAGGTCTCCCTCTCTTCCCCTGGACATATCATGTAGTTTGTTCCTTTCAGTTTGCATTCATAGCAAGACAAAATGCCTGGCTTAAAAGCATGCTGGGGAGAGGTGGCTGGGAAATGGAATTTCAGTTCCACAAAAAATTTTGAGCCTTCAGAAGTTATCTTTATCTTGAACTGTGTCTTAAAATCTAAAAACTCTAAATTTTTCACAGAACTGAAATTTCTCAATATTTCACTTCAGAAACACCAAAACTTTCCAACAGCAAGAATGTTTTGGTGTTTCTGAAATTAAATATATTCCCCAATCTCTGCTCTGGCACTCTAGCGACACCATAAAGGGGGCATAAATTACATTCACGCTCACCGTAAGGCCCCTGTGTATTGCTGAGTGGTGCAAAGAGGCTTTAGTGTACATGAGACTCAGGACCACAGTATTCTCATTTAAAGCTGTTCTTTGCACCAAAATGGTGAGAGCAGGGCTTTTTATTAAAGTCTGAGCCTCTTTCATATGAACTGCTCAGAATCTGAGATGCTCAAAGGAGAAAGCAAAACATTGTAAATTGACTGAATTACTGCCAGGCAACCCCACTGATTTCATTTTATTTGATTGAAGTCAATGGGGTAGCCTGGATGTAAATGACAGCAGAATTTGACCCCACGTGCTCATTACAGAAACAAAGTTCTTTGTTATTTTCCCCCTCATCCTCCAACTATCTTTGCTGTTGGCACAGCCTTCTTGAAATTGGTTGCACAGCACAAACTCATTTTGAAAGGAACTAGATGGTTTTTTCTCCCTACCTACGTAAAACCCATTAAAAATTCAAACCTCAGATGCTAACGTTATTCACTTAGAACAGACATGAAGGAAACAATGTGGAGAAAAACTGGAAAATAGATAGAGTTGGTATGTTTCACATAACTGCTCACAGTGAAGCCATTGGCATGGTCTTGAATAGGAACAACCCTGCATCTGACATCTGGGACAGATCCATTGAAGACAATGGAGCTATGACAATTTACATTATCTGAAGATGTGTCTCCTGGTGCTTCAGGTCTAATAATGCCTTGCCCCCACTTCAGGAATCCCACATACTGTGCAGATACGAAGTATGAAGGCTGTGGTATTAGCAGATACCAAGTATGAAGGCTTTGCAATGACAGCTACAGCAATGATCCAGCTTCTCTTCTGGCAAGCAAGATTCCACAGATTAAGAAGCTTTGCCTTATAAGGTGCTTCCTGTGAAGCACCAAGTGCCCTCAGCTCCCACTGAATTCAATCAGCCCAATACAGGAACTGCTTCACAGATTTGGGTCCTAAAGCTGTGAGAGGAAAAAGGAAACTAGCTGTTGCACAGTATTTATAACCTGGCTCGTTCTGCTGCTACTGAAAAATGAAGCTCTTATTTAATAAGAACTCAACTATGCCATTTAGGCATAGCCCATAGTAAAGGGTGGTACAGAGCAGCCCCACCGCTGAGGCAAACTCAGGTCTCCTAGCACCTCCTATGATTGATTTCACTGTGAGTTGATGGTGCTCAACACCTCGCTTGAGATGCCAAGTATCTTGCAGGATCAGGCTATGATTGCAGGCCAGATTTTGCCACCTTACTTGCATTGGGTAGCATCACTGACATCAACAGGAATATTGGTAAGGAGATCTTGAGCAATTTTTGAAAAAATCTCCCTCTTTTGTTATATCACTATAGACTTCTGTTTCCATAGTAATTGAGAGAGTTTTTAAAAACAAATCAAAACAAACAAACAAACCCCAAATTCTTCCTTATAGTACATTATTGCCAGCAGTGAGAGACTCCAAATACTGGGATTTTCTGTGCCCTTCTTTTTCTGTTCAGAATGTCTTTCTTCATCTATTTACTGCTGCAGTTCCAGAGGTCACTATGCTAGCACCTGATCCTGCACAGCTTTGATCTGGTGATTACTCCTAATTTACACGAGTAATATATAACAGTAACACTTATCTCCTTATGTAGCATTTTTCATTAGTAGACGTTAAACTGCTTTATAAAGGAGGGCAGTATCATTATCCCCATTTTACAGATAGGGAAAATGAGGCAGAGAAATGGGACAATATTTAGCCAAGATCAATCAATGGGCCAGTGGCAGAGCCAGAGACAGACACAGAACCTGGGTCTCCTAAGTCCTGCTTTAGTGCTCTAACCACTAGGCCATTAATTACAATGGGACTAATTGCTTGCGTGGCAAAAGTAAGGGTTTGAATGTAAATAGAATCCTATACTTGCTGTCAAGATCACTCACCTCAGCTTTGAAGACAAACCAATAAATAATTCAGAGCAATGGATCAATATTTGTGACTTCTGTGTTTTTGTTTTTAAAAGCCCACATGTAAGAACATAAACTAGTTCCACAGGGGTGCTTCGGCTTGAGGTATTGTCATTACTGGCAGCTTTAGAGTAAACTTCATGGTTGTTTCAGTGTTTTCTTGGGGCCCGTGATTCCCTGACTGAGGGACTTGTTGCTGCTGCTGCAGTATTTATTCACCCTAAGTAATAACACCCAAACATTGCAAAACTTCCATTGTTATAAACACAAATCTCATTCAGTCAAACTGTCCCTATGGAGGAGACAGTTAATCAGATGTGGGCTTTCTGCACTTGGGGCAGAATCAAATTCAGCAAAGAGCAGGACTGATGTACAGGCCCAGCTACTGGATTCTCAGGGAAGTGACAATGGGCCAAGTCCTTCCATGGGTGTGGCAGGAAGGAGGATGCTCGGAGCCTTCCTCTTCTTGCAAGGCCCACCTTAGGACAGGAGAGGAAGGATTAGCTTGCAGTTAACGCACTGTCATGTAAGCCCCAGATCCACAAAGGTTCCTAACTTCTGTGGAAGTTAGAACCTAAATACCTTCGCAGCTCTGGGCCTTGGTATCTCTGCAAGCTGCCTCTTAACCTGCAAAGCAGTGATGGCTATTTCCTTTCTCTCCTGCTTTGTCTGCCCTGTCTATTTAGATTGTAATCTCTCCAAGGCAGGGACTGTGTCTTTTGCTATACAGTGCTTAGCATAATGGGGACCTGGTCTCAGCAGGGGCCTCTAGATGCTGTTGGAAAATAAATAATAATATATAAATAAATAATGATAAAGGGCCAGGTTCAACTGCATTCAAAGGCTGCATCTGCACTGTGAGCTGGGGTGGGATTCCCCGGCTCGTGTACACATTCTCACACTAGCACAAGCATAGATAGCACTGTAGATGGGGTAGCAGAGGTAGCAGCAGCAGAGGCATTGCTGAGCCCTGCCGAGTACAGACCGGGACTTTTCAGGCGGGTTTGTACTCAGCCCTGCTTCTGCTCCTGCTACCTGTGCTACTGTGGCTAAGCGGCTATTTATACTCATGCTGGCTCAATGAGTATGCAAGTGTGAGTGTGTGCACGTGAGCAGGGATATCATGCCTAGTGTAGCTGTAGCCAAAGAAGCACAGGGACTGTTCCCTGCCTATGCCCTTGGTGTGTGTGTGGGGGGGGCGGTGGGGGGGCAAGCAAGTCTGGTGAGTGGTCTTGCTCCCCACTCTGCACTAGCACACAAAGTGGTACTGGCTTGGTACTGGTACGGGGTGCCAGCAGCACCTGGTGTTCCACCTGTGCCCTTTGGAGAGCCGGAGGGATTCTACATAGCAGACTTCCTCTCTGAGCTCCACCAATTCTACCTCCCCTCCCCGCCCACACACACCCTGAACATAGAGCCATACATTAGCGGCACACTTAAGCCTAGTGTTAGATGCATGCAGTTTTGTTTTTATTTTTCTATTAATCCTCTCAAAAGCTGGAATTACTCAAGTGTAACTTACATGCTAACCAGTTGAGTAATATTTACTGAAAAAATATTATTCGTGATCATCTCCGAAAGGTGTTACCAATAAAGCTGTGACAAGAATTATAACATCGTACCAAGGAGTGGACACAAAATTATGGTCTTTAGTTGATTTGTTGACAACAAAGAGGTCAAATGTACTGTCATCCAGATTTTGGCCTCTCTTGCAATCCTGTGCAAGCCCACTGAAACCAGCGTAACTCCACAGAACGTATACCGAGTTAGAATTTGAACTTGTGTATTCCAGCTCACACGCCTGTAGTTCAAAGCAATGACCGTTACAATTGCCAAGGTATGAACAGTAATGAAGAACCACCACCACATGTAGATAATACAGACAATGATGGAGAACAGAAGATTCTTTGTGAACTTTTGTGTCAAATGGAGCCACTAGCGACAACAGAAGAATGGCCTCCCACAAAGTAGTGTCTCAAGACCTACATTATTCAACATCTACACAAATGACCAGCCAAGCTGCTCTGGCACAAGATGATTTATCTACACAAGGAATGTGGAATAGTAGCGAGTAGGTGAATGTACTTAACACCTTATATGAGTACTATGCAGCAAACCAGCAGTGCATTCCATCTCAAAAACCAAGAGGCCACATGTGAACTCAACATCAGCTGGCTTGGAATGAAAATTACTCATTCCTATATACCTTGGCGTCACTCTTAAACACGCACGGTCTTTTAGAACCCACGTTGAGAAAACGAAAGCCAAAGTTAGCATACAAACCAATATTCGCAGCAAGTGCATCAAAGTGGGGTGCAGACCCATCCACTGTGTGATCAACTGGCACGTTGCTGCTCCTCTGATGAACACACAAATGCAGCATGGGCACAATCCCCTCAAACAAAGAAGCTAGACCCTGCACACAATACTGCCTGCTGATTTATTACAGGATGCCGTTGCCTACTGTGACAGGGTCGGGCCAGATGGCTCCAGGAGAGTGATAGAAGGCAGATATATTAGCCTCAGGTTAAGTAGGTCCCTTTTCCCTGGGTAAGGTAATAGGGAAGGTTCCAGAACAATCAGGAACTTTCTGGTAAACAATTAAGGCAGACAGGCTGATTAGAACACCTGCAGCCAATCAAGAAGCTGCTAGAATCAATTAAGGCAGGCTAATCAGGGCACCTGGGTTTAAAAAGGAGCTCACTTCATTTTGCGGTGTGCGTGCAAGAAGCTGGGAGCAAGAGGCACAAGAAGCTGAGAGTGAGAAGGCGTACTACTGGAAGACTGAGAAGTACAAGCATGATCAGACATCAGGAGGAAGGTCCTGTGGTGAGGATAAAGAAGGTGTTGGGAGCAGGCCATGGGGAAGTAGCCCAGGGAGTTGTAGCTGTCATGCAGCTGTTACAGGAGCCACTGTAGACAGCTGCAATCCACAGGGCCCTGGGCTAGAACCCGGAGTAGAAGGCGGGCCCAGGTTCCCTCCACCCCCCCAACTCCCTACTTGATACTGGAGGAGTTGAACTGGACGGTGGGTTCCACCAGTGGGGAAGGTCTCTGGCCTGTTCCCTGATCCACTAGGTGGATCAGCAGAGACTGTGGGGATTGTTCTTCTTCCTTTCCCCATGCTGGCCAGTGAGGAGGCTAACTGAGTGAACGGCAGATTTGAGCCATGAAAGTGGCCAAACTGATGGCTTCTGTCAACCTCTGAAGCGAGAAAATCCACCAATAAGCACAGGACCCACCAAGGCAGAGGAGGAACTTCGTCACACTACCCATATCAACAGCCTCTACATCCGCGCAGGTATTGCTCCTCCAGCTATACTCCAGGAGGTTACAGTAGAGTTGAACACACAAAGCTAATGTGCAGATCTAAGATATCCACTATATGACATTGGCTCCAAGTCGACTGAAGTCACAACAAAGTTATCGTGCCATTGTTAAACCCCTAACATTGTCACCCAAACAGACAAGTGTTCAGTTATGGCAAACAAAGATGGAGAACGACCTTGTACGCCTCTTTGCTCCAGCTCCCAGCAGTTGAGGACCTACCTGGTACAGATCAGCCCTGGATTACATGGTCCTAATCAATGCCATAGTGGAGCTGGCTGGTCTAGAGATGCAATGGTCAAGTGGGGCTACATCACTGGCCCCCGGATCTGTGACTGCAGCAGAAACATGAAGCATCTCCTGCAATAACAGTTGCTTGCGCATGAATGCTCTTCCAGTGACCTGGCAGAGTGCAATGATCAGGCAATCACATGTGCACAGACATGGTGGGAAGCAGTTTGAGGACAAGACAAGAAGAAGAAGAATCAGTAAAACAAACACCAAGTTATTTTGGGGTTTGCATCTGCATTTTTTTAAAGTCCCATTCTGGCTCATTATGACCCCGTGGAGATGAGGATGTGTTCTGTTTAGCTGTTGCTAGTGTGCGTGTTATCCCAACATAGCTCCGTTTGCTGTATTTACAGCAGGCTCATAAACTGAAAAGCATGAAGTGCCAAACACAGTTGCAGCATGTCAGGCATATGCTGCTTGATGTCACCCAGTGTTAATCTATGTGGATGATATGAAAGCAGCAACTTTGTGTATTAACCAAGAAGATTATATTCGAACAGTGATTAGATACAAATTAGTGACAAACTGGAGAATGGGCAGTAGGTTTACTAGGAGCCTGGCACAAAATCTCTTAAGGCTCATTTTGGCTGAGCCCCCTCAACTCGCACTGAATTCAGTGCGAGTTGAGGGTGCTCAGCACTTTGCCTGATCAAGGCTTTAGGAAGAAAATGCTTTTAAGTTCCTGCTCCATTCAATTCAATGAGAGTTTTGCCATTAGCTTTAATGGGAGTAGAATTAGAGCTTAATTGAACAAGAAGGTAAGGGAAAAGGTACCAGGATAGAAACCTAATTTATTTTCTATAGAATAATGAGTGCAGCTGTGTTCTGTTCTCTTTCCCGTAGCTCCACATGAGTTTTACAGGACATAGGTATTACAATGGATAAGCTCTAAGGATATGTGTGGGATTTAATATTCTGACCTGATCCCGCAAACCCTTACCCGAGTAGTACCATTGCCTTCAACATTTTCAGGTCAGCTCTAGCAATGAGGCAATGGAAGCCGAAGCTTTGTTTTTCCAGTGGCTTTTAATGCTTTAGGGAGACATCCAGTAGACTAAAATAATCCAAGATCTGGTTTTATCACAGAATTTCAGCTCATGGCTAGTGGAAATACTGTGAGAAGGCCCATTATTATGTCTCCCTGCAGTGCAAACAACCCAATGAAAAGGTATCTGCTATGTGTACCTATATACTAGGTTAAACATAATGTAACTTAAGTGTAATAAATACATTTATGGATATTGCAGGCAGGCTGTATTTCTCATCTCGTGCTCTTTTTGCACGTGGAATGTCACCCCAAGTAAATGATCTATGTCCACGCACAAAATAGAAATGTGAAATGTATAAAGTGATTTCATCAAATGAAAAAAAGCCATTAAGCACACAAATCCTAGTGCAGGCTCATCTGTCATAGCTACAGTACTAATCATCAGTTCCCCAGCACAGAATAATTCCCTAGCTGGCAACTAGATTGTCATGTCTTTTAATACTGCATGGTCTGTTCTCCATTCAGTGCTTGTAACTTCCATTAACATCAATAAGTACGCATATGTGCCTTGAGTGGTAGAAGATACCCCTATATGGATTCAAAACTTGTTTACAAATTCCTCAGAAAAAAATCACATTGTGCTCATTGTTCTTGGCAGAAAGCTATCACAGCTGCATTGGAACCTCTGCTTTTGTTCCACTTTTTTCTGACCAGAGGGACCAGACAATACACCAGAGCAGATAGAAGGTGGCGTGGAATGCCGAGAAAAATAATTCAGCTCTGGGAGTCTGCCAGCGGAAAGTGGGGTTGCAGCAGAAAGGTGGTTACTGAAACTGCAGATCCAAACCTGCAGTGGCAACCTCAGCTAAAAATAAGCAAAGGAGACAACCACCCGTGACGGCATATCTTAGAGCTAACCGAGTGGTTAGACTGAGCTCTTTGCTGTTAGTTCCTGTTAGAATCCAGGCAACTGGGAGCAAGCAACCGTTGCAGCCTTAAGGGCCAAACTGTGGCTGTCTTCTGCATGGGCAAATACACTCATAGTTACAGGGAGATGTTCCTTGTCCCCACCAGCAAAATCAGGCAGGACCTGATCCTGCTGTTTGCAATCCCTGAATGAAAGACAATGCGGCTTTCTGGCCTGAAGACTGGAGCTAGGGAGAAATACATGCTGCATTTTGTTTTTGTTTTTTAAAGCAGTGACTGCATTTTTCGAGCCCCACTGAAGGCACTGTATCTACCTCTGCCCTATTTAGGCATATTGGGGGAGATTTTCAATGGCACAGATGTTAGTTAGGGAATCAACTCCCATTAATTTTCAGCGGGAGTTGGGCACCTAACTGCCATCTAGAAAATCTCCCCCTTTGTCTCCAGTCACTCCCACTTAGGTGCTACACCTTCGCAACCCCGCATCACAGCTGTTGCTTGGGAAGAGCTGTAATTTAGCTGTAAGTAGTTTAAGGGTAGTTCAGCTTAGCAGCAGGGTGAGGATCCTGGCAAAATAATATCAGAAAAAGCTACTTAGGTATATGGAGTGAATACTTATTGAGGGCCAAATGCTGTCGTGATTTATATCCATACTACTAGACTCTATAGGGTTACACAAGGAGTAGTCAGGGAAGAACACTGCCCTTGAAATATGAAGCAACAGCCAGGGAAAGCAGGAATGGGAAAAAATGTATTACATAATAAGGATCTTCTGACATATTTCTTCCATTAACAGGCACACAGCTAGGATGGAAAAAGCTGGTTATAAGCCAGGAAACATCATTCTTTAAATAAATTATTAGCCAATGTAGGAAACAAAAGGAACTGAGAACTGCATAAAGCTACTGAAAGCTCTAAATCCATTTCAGTCCAACTTCTGTTTAGCTCATGTGGCAACAGTTCAAGCTCATAGCAGGTGGTTAGCAGCTTGGGTGGGTAAGTAACTGGGAATTTATGAGAGGCACTGCCTTTTGAACAACTCCAATTACAGAATTAATTGCCTTTTTCCAAAGCTACATATTCTCTACAAGTTGACTGCTTGTAGAGGTTACTGAGCAGAAGAAATGCTTTTATCAGACAGAATTACAGAGCAGCAGGGTAGATGCCTCACATTCAGGTAAACACACACGCGCGCACACACTTAAATGGGCACCATAAGTGAGGATTTTCAAGAATGACCTGTCTCTGCATCTTTTAAAATCTAATTTGCTTTTCATTGGTTTTATGATTTAATTGTTTGTATTGCAGCAGTGCCAAGGACCCCCCAGCTACGGACAAACACAGAAGAAAGAGAGGGTTCCTGTCTCTAAGAGCTTACACAGTCACTCTTTATTCTGTTCTGTTCCCTTCTGTATTTCTTTAAACCTGGGCAGTAAAAATACATCAGTCAGTTTCACTCCTCTTTATATTTGTTATGTGCCATACAAGACAAAAAGCAAGATAATGTCCCCACCCTGAAGGAGCTTACTTTCTAAAATATCTCTTTCAGGTTGCCAAGCACTAGGGCAATGATATGATGTGGGATGCAAAACAGCTGTTTCTATTGGAAGTTTAAATCTCCATGGAAAGACAGCCTTAGATTTTGTAAAAACTGGGTTTTATAAATCCAAACATGTGGAACAAATGTCACCTGATGAAGGCCCTTTAATTAGTAAGGGGCAGGGGAGGGGCGGAGAGAAGAAGGAATAATATAGCCTGATAGTGTACACAGAGATATAGAAACATACCAATCAAATTAAAGAGAGGTCACAGGAATTTCTCTTAGAAATTGCTCCTTAAATCACAGACAACTTGAATATACTGTGATACACCAGACACTGGAGCATTATCACATTGCTATATAAGGAGGTTGGGCTAATGTGTGTCAGCACAAGTTAAAAAGATTTTTACACTATAGCAAATTTGGAAACAAGAACCTTTATACAAAAAGCAATTTAAGGAGCCACTACCTTTCTGTTTCTGATGCTATTTATGTTTTAAACAAGGAAGGACTTGCTAACTTCCAGTCAAGTTTCTCCTATTTACTGTCAGAGTCATATTTAAAAAATCTATTGCTATGGAAATTATTGTGATGTGACAGATTCAATATTTTGACTTCACCAGAATCAGGAAGCAGAAGAGAAAGTGGGTCACGAGACAGAACCCCTATATTTTTTTCAAAATGGATCATTAAAGAACAGAATAAAAAGAAAACACACATTGTATTAAAGATGATGTTGACAAATCTCTCCAATGGTTGCCTGGGAAGTTAAATTAATTTTCTTCCAAATTAGCCAGTGGGCCAGATTATAGACAAAAAAGAGTTGGAATTATCACGAGTTGCCATTAAAGTATACCTGCAACATTTTTGTACAAACATCTTTGCAAAATATCCTATATGTGTTTATAGAAAACAACAGCTTTGTTTCATAATTTTCCATAGTGGAATCTCCCCGATCCAATAGCACAAAAAGCTGAAAGGTCACTTGATATCAGACCTGTCAGTGATACAAGGCTGACTATTGTCTCTTTTGGGCCTTGGGCCAGTGAAATACTGTGGGGATAAATTCTGGAGGAAATGAAGGAAAAATGTGGTAAACAGCTTAGTTTTTCAAATGGCAGCAGTTTAAAGATTGGGTTTGGAGTGTTAGAAGTTGGATTTGGATCTGTGGGCAGAGTGACACAATGGAATATGCATGACAAATTCCATTTTCAGATTGTTTTACCTATCAACACATGTGAGATATAAATCTATGCTCTAATTCAATCTCTGTCTATAAATAGCCAGTTGAGCTAGGAGCTTTGAAATTTTTTTATTGCCTTTTTAAAATCTGATTGGTTAAAAAAGGGTTATAGCATGAGCAAACCCAACAAGTATTTCTGACCACAACCCAGCCCCAATGGACACAGACATGGAGAGCAATATACCACACCAAGTGTCATAACTGACATGTAATGTGGGGAGTGAGAGTAGACCAGCACTGACTAAAAATAATCTGTGTCATTCTGACCCTAAGGAATCCCTTTTACATCTCACACTAGGAAGCAGAACTAGCTTGATGTCTCCCAGTAGGGAGCATAGCTAGTTCTCCTGCTCCACTAAAGACAGTTCTAGCCTGGAGGGGAGGAAGGAAAGATCCTAATAACTTGTCCCCTCCTAAACAGTTTTTGGTGGAGAAAGAAGGACCTTGTACCCTGCCTCCTTTTCACTATTTCTGCTGAGGGGTTGGGGTGGAAAGAGCGGGTACAGGTTTTGCCCTAAATTGGGAAGATCGGGAAAAGGCAAGAATCCTTCTAGGTTAATTAATCTAATAATGGTTTGTCAAGGTTCCTTTCCCACTCTGAACTCTAGGGTACAGATGTGGGGACCTGCATGAAAGACCCCCTAAGCTTATTCTTACCAGCTTAGGTTAAAAGTTCCGCAAGGTACAAACTTTTACCTTTTGTCCTTGAACCTTTATGCTGCCACCACCAAAGTATCTAACAAAAATAACAGGGGAAGTGCCCACTTGGAAACATCTCCCCCTCCAAAATATCCCCCCCCAAGCACTACACCCCCTTTCCTGGGGAAGGCTTGATAAAAATCCTCACCAATTTGCATAGGTGAACACAGACCCAAACCCTTGGATCTTAAGAACAATGAAAAAGCAATCAGGTTCTTAAAAGAGAATTTTAATTAAAGTAAAAGAAAAACCTCTAAAATCAGGAAGGTAAATACCTTACAGGGTAATCAGATTCAAAACATAGAGAATCCCTCTAGGCAAAACCTTAAGTTTCAAAAAGACACAAAAACAGGAATATACATTCCATTCAGCACAACTTATTTTATCAGCCATTTAAACAAAACAGAATCTAATGCATATCTAACTAGATTGCTTACTAACTCTTTACAGGAGTTCTAACCTGCATTCCTGCTCTGGTCCCGGCAAAAGCATCACACAGACAGAGAGGACCCTTTGTTCCCCCACCCCCTCCAGCTTTGAAAGTATCTTGTTTCCTCATTGGTCATTTTGGTCAGGTGCCAGCGAGGTTATCCTAGCTTCTTAACCCTTTCCAGGTGAAAGGGTTTTTCCTCTGGCCAGGAGGGATTTAAAGGTGTTTACCCTTCCCTTTATATTTATGACATGGTTGTTTTACCATTCCTTACAAAAGCCAATATTGCCTCTGGGCAATATACACCACCTCTGCAACTATTTTTACCTTTGGGCAATATTTCACTGCTATAGTTCTGAGAGAGAGAGAGAGAGAGACTTTACTTTTGTAAGTACTCTTGTAATATAACTTTGTCTAGGAAAATGGTATTGGCATAGTTACTTAAACTACAGGTAATACATTTGCAGTGTTTCAGGAAAACATTATCAATAGGTTGACCTTAACATTGGGTCTCTCTAACACCACATTTCAAATAATTGTATTATTTACCTTCAGTCTTGTCCGGTAGTTTCCCACTCTTACTTGTTCCAGAGTTGACCGTTTCAGATGAGGTGCTTAGTTTGGTGTTGGGATCTCGTTTAGGTTTTGGTGGAGGTTGTTTACGAGAGCAGCTACTGCTTTCATCGTCGGTACCCCCAACCGAATGAAGAGACTGGGATCTCACGGTAAAGCCACTAGAGCAAGGATGCGGCAGTCTGTCCTGAGGAGCAGGCATTGTCATAAATCCCATCCGGAAATGTTTGCCCACATAGCTTCCTTCATTTCCTCTCGCGACTTCTCCACCTATGCTGTAAGAGAAAAAAGACATACACATACAGGTAAGGGATCTACCTGCATTTGAACAGCACCTAGAAATGGGGCCTCTGGACATTAATATTTAATAATCAACATCTCATCATAAAAGCTTTTACATAAAAAAGTTTCAGGGATATACATTTCCATGGCATGGGGTGGAGAGGGTGGAGGATATTTTTTAGTCTTTTTTTTAAAAAAAAAAAATCTGTGCACTTAGCTAACTTAATCAGAGACAATGAAAATAAAAACAGATTGTGAGGTTAGTTACAATGGTGTAAATCCACAGTAAGTCCAAAGAGGTACCCTGATCTAAAATAGTATAACTGGGATATGGATTTCGCCTTTGGAATTAAAGGGTGGAGATTTGAGATGGTCAAAAAAAGGGGATAAAAATTAAGAATTTTAATTTTTTCCTCCTTTTTTAATTTGAAACATTTTAACCAGTTCTGTAGATAGTCCAAAATTGTGTGCATGAGAAGGAAATTTTGCCCAAAATGTCAATACTTTTTCTTATTTATTTTTCAAAAAACTTTGAAACATGATTTTTTTAATTCCAAAAATACCGACCAGTTCTAAGAAAAAGGCACCTAAACTGGCAGTCACAAGATGGAGAAAGCCCATGTCCTTAACTTGCAACCCCTCTTTCAGATAGTATACAGGTCCTTCAGTTTTACAATTCCTTCTTGTGTTCCAGACTCGTTGCTGTGTCATGGCTGATTTGGGCCAGATCTTCTTTTCCCCTAAGGGACCTACCTACCCACTGGCTTTATTTTATAATCCTGCTTTAATGAGCCCATATATCCTGTGGAGTATCACAAGCTGTTTAAAACTTTTTAATTTCCCTTCTAGCTCTTCAGCAATATATACATTTTTCTCTTCAGCAAGGCTAAAAATCAAACCAGGCCAAACCATTCTGTAGCTATTACAAGCCAACACAGAAAAGTCTTCAGAAGTGAATGTCAGGTAAAATTTTCAAATCATCACAGCATTAAAACTTCTCTTCTGATTTTTACCAACCTTTTCAGGAAACAGTCACCTCTGGGATGAGATGCAGTAGGCAAATGTTCAGGAAGAATCTCTCTTTCTCTCTCTGAAGTAGTTAGAGGGTGAGGTTTAAAAATCAGTAATAATAGGAAATCAGCTTCAGTTTTAACTATGAAATAGCTACTGCAATTCTACAAATACTGCTTTTATATTTTTATAAAACAGTTGAACCCCCCTTATATAACACTACTTTAAGTAGTTAATTTGACTTTTTTATCTGAAATATATTTTTCTGTTTCCCACTCTGACTTTTCTTTTTACATGGTTTCCTACATGGCTTTTTTCACTCTTATCTCTGGTTTATACAATTTCATAGGGATGTTCACTGTAATCATTGTCAAGTCAAAAATCAAGTTACAATGTAAAATCTATATTTACTGCCATATACCAAGCATTTTCTATTACTGATCCCACATGAAGATCTGAAGACTCTACAAAACTGTAAGCTCTTTGAACCAGGGATCATCTTTTTGTTCTGGGTTTGTACACCTCCAAGCATGGTGGGGTCCTGGCTTGTGTCCAGGGCTCCCTAGGTGCTACCATAGTGCAAATAATAAACAATAAAATAATAAAACATTAAAAAATGCTTATCCCATGTTATTTTAGGGTAACAAGCAGTTGACTTCTAAATGTTGTATGCTGTGAGAACAACATCTGGCGAGATATAATTAGTGCATTTTATCAGTCTATGTCTATATCTAGTATTTGATATATGGTTGTACGCTTGAAACGTTAAAAGTAGTACTTCGACTCAGCTCAGATTTTATAGCAGTGTGACAAGAACCTGCCCACAGGACAAATCCCAAACATCAGAAGTTCAAGAGAAATCTTTTGGAAGAAGAGAGAAAATTGGTCTTGCAAGAAAGGGTATTACTTTAGAAATGTAGCACCATGGATTGATCTGTACTTCCAGGTACTCCTCTACGACTGTAGACATACATGCATCTCAGGAAATAAAAATCATGGGGTCTAGTCAATCCCTTTGGAATAAAAAGAATGCAAGGGAAAAATGCTCCAAAAATAACTCTCATACAGGGAAATGTAAACTCCACCTTATTATCCCATCAAATCTACATGAATCTGCAATGTGAGCAGCAACAAGGTAGTGAGGTAGAAGTGTGAAAGATGAATGGATAATGGGAATGCAGTCCAGATTCTCAGGAGACAAAATAACCCGGAACAATTTAAGTAAATCATAGGTATATGAGAAGGAAAACTCAGCTGACTTGGATCTGAATGTATAGAGACAGGTACCAAAATGCATTGGGGATGACACAGTATTTCTTCTGCAGTACTTATCAGTTCTGGAATGCTGTTCTTATTTATGCTTATATTTCTGGAATGCAAACACAGTTTGTTTCAGTTAAAAACCTTCAGCAATACAGTAAAATGAATGGGGATTATATCTGTAACAGATATCCAAACCATTCAGACAGCTAGTTATGTACACTCTCAGTTACATACACCTGAACCATATGGCCTTCATCACAATACATACAACTTCCACTCAGTACTTATTGTCAGTGGGTAAAATGTTTAACTTGCTCCCATTTTAATATCCTGTTTGAAGTGATCCTTCATTAGGATAATACTGAGTAAGGGATCTGGCAATTAATACACCTCTGTTTCCGAAAGCTAAGGCCATTTTTCTACAGCTCACTTGAGGATTGAGCAAGCCCTGTGCATCACATTATGCTGCCCTCTCTCCCTTTGATCTCTGGGGAATCATAAGAACACCTCTTTTTTTTGTTTAATTACATACTTCTTCAGATGATAAGCTACAGCTTATATCAAATACGCACTGTGTACCAGATGAGATAATAGCACGTTGATGATTATATGCTCCAAAAGCAGCAGTCTACCACAAGACCTCAGGGAGAATCTCTATTAGTTCACAATACTATTTCCATGTATGTTCTCTTTTCTAAGTTCCAGCCACTAGAAGAAGAGTCTATTATAAAAGGCTAGAAATTGAACATGTCTTGACATATTCCATCCATTAGAGGCAGTGGTGCACATATATATAAAACTAGCACATGTTTACAACCAACTTATTATTGGATCATAATGGGCGTCAATTCCAGAGGGATTTTCAAGCAAAAAAAATCAAAGGTTAGAGCTTGATGTTTTCCTCCACAATTTGAAGATTAATAATTAAAAACTACCAAGCAATCAACCAACCAACTGGTGGCTGATCTAAATGATCAACTAATCTTTCCATAAATTGTTCTGATAGTATAATCCTCTGATTCACCACAACAAAAAATGCCTGTCACATCATTTAAAGAGGATTACCATTTAAACGTATTGAAGGATGCAGGTAGGAGATCCACTTTAATCCTTAATTCTACTGTATTTATATATTGTGACAAAGTTCCTCCTCTACCTTGGTGGGTCTTGTGCTTACTGGTGGATTTACTCATCTTGGAGCTTCACAGCAGCCCTCAGTTCGGCTGTTTTCGTGAATCCACAGTCCAGGTCAACTCCTCCTGTGTCTGACCAGGAGTTGGGAGGTTTGGGGGGAAGCCGGACCCACCCTCCACTCCGGGTTCCAGCCCAGGGCCCTGTGGAATGCAGCTGTTTAGAGTGTCTCCTGAAACAGCTGTGCGACAGCTACAACTCCCTGGGCTACTTCCCCATGGCCTCCTCCCAACACCTTCTTCATCCTCACCATAGGACCTTCCTCCTGGTGTCTGATAATGCTTTTACTCCTCAGTCCTCCAACAGTCCACATTCTCACTCTCAGCTCCTAGTGCTTCTTACTCCCAGCTCCTTACAAGCACACCACAAACTGAAGTGAGCTCCTTTTTAAACCCAGGTGCCCTAATTAGCCTGCCTTAATTGATTCTAGCAGCTTCTTGATTGGCTGCAGGTGTTCTAATCAGCCTGTCTGTCTTGTCTCCAGAAGGTTTTTTTTTTTTTTTTTTTTTTGAAACAGAAAAGAAATTTATTTGTAACAGTTACAGAGATTACAAAAAGATAAAGAAAAACTTAGCAACAAAACAACGCAATCAGAAGGTATAACACAACAGCTTTCAGGAGGGAGAGGTGTTCAGGCTAGCCCAGGCCCAGAGCGGGGGGGCTTCCTCGACACTCGTGGTCTTCCACCCTCCTGAGTTACCTGGTGGCCTAGAGCGGGGGGGCTTCCTCGACACTCGTGGTCTTCCACCCCCTCGAGTTACCTAGTGCCGCGCCCAGGGTCACCGACCCTCCCTCTCCTGAGAGTGCCCGACAAGATGGGCACGGCTGCGGGGTGGGTGGCTGGGAGGGAGGGGGGCACATCCATGTATTATAAGACCCCTCCTAAATAACAATAATGATGGTATTCACAGCAGCTAACGGCTGTGGCTGGCGTCTCTCGCTCTGTCCCTCAATCAGAGGGTCAGACGGAGGGAACCGGACGGGGTCACCGAGCAGAGAACCCCGGACAGCGCCCACCGCTCCTCGAAGGTGTCAAGGGAGTCGGTGGACGCCGCCCGGAGGAACTCCGCCCGGATGCGTGAATGTACTGAGGATCGGAAAACGGCCCTACAATCGCAGGACGCCTCATGAGCCAACCTCCGCTCTCTGGTCTTATAAATGGCTGTCTTAGCCAAGGCTAGGAGGAGGCTAACCAGGAGATCCCGCGACTTGGTGGGGCCACGGATGGGGAGTGTATAGATAAAGAGGTGAGGGGAAAAATGAAGCCAAAAGCGCAAAAGAATGTTTGTGAGGAGCCGAAAAAGAGGCTGCAATCTGGCACACTCTAAATAGACGTGCGCCAGGGTTTCCCTCACATTACAGAAGGGGCAAGTCTCTGGAACGGAGGTAAAACGTGTCAAAAACACGCCCGTGCTCACGGCCCCGTGAAGGAGCCGCCAACTGATGTCCCCGACGGGCCTCGGGACCAAGGTGGAGTACAGGCTGGCCCACCGAGGTTGCTCCCCCTCCAAGGGTGGTAGGAGGTCTCGCCACTTTGTGTCGGGGCGGGACACCAGGGTGCGGGCGTGAAGGGTATGGAGCGTGAGTGTATATAAATATTGCCGTGATGCAACTTGAAAACCGACCGGTTGCAATTCATGCAGCCGGCTTGCAGTGAAAGGATGAGGGGTGTGTTGGGATCGGCAGGGTAGGGGCCCGATGGAAAGGTCCGGTGGGCCTGAGGTAAAGGATGGGCGGGGTGCGCCCTCGCGCAAGGCTCGGCTGACATAAGCCCGAGCAGCGGGGGTCAAAGCGGCCTCCACCTCCTGAAGCACGCGCCGGGGGGTGCGAAGGCTGGAGAGCCCCATGCGTCGAGCGAGCGTCAGGGGATCCAGCCAGTCCCCCCGGTCGTAGTCCAGGAGGTCCCCGACCCTCGTAACTCCCGCCAGGACCAACCTCTGGCGCACCGTGCGGGACTCCGCCGCCTGCACACGAAGTTGGGGGTTGTGTAGCAGGGGCTCCGTGAGGAGATCTGCCCCCACGATGGCCGCCACAGACCTGGTGGTTGAAAACAGTTTCCAGGTCCGGAGGAGGTCCTGGTAGAAATCCGGCAGCCCGGAGAGGTCTCGCGGAAAACCTCTCGGACAAAGATAAAAGAGCTGCCGGTCATATCGGAGCCCATGGAAGCGGCGTAGGAAGGCGTGCGCCAATATGCTCCACGTCGAACTACCTGCACCATAAAGGAGCCTCTGCAGGGCCTGGAGGCGGAAAACGCGGACCTGAGTGTACAGACACTTCAGGCCCTGCCCTCCTTCCTTCAGGGGCAAATGAAGAACTCCAACAGGGGCCCAGTGCAATCCTGACCAAAAGAACTCCAGAATCAATCTCCGGAGGTGGGACAGGAAACCCGGGGCCGGGGCTAGGGTGTTGAGCCGGTACCAGAGCGTGGACAGGACTAGTTGGTTAAGCACCAGTGCTCTCCCCCGAAGGGAGAGACATCGGAGTAGCCTCGTCCATTTCCTGATCCGCTCAATCACGCCGCCTTCCAAATTTTGCCAGTTCTCCGGCGGAGAAGGGTGCGTGGCAGAAAGGTAAACGCCGAGATAGAGCAGAGGGCCGGCACTCCACCGGATGGTCTGAAGCGCGGGTGGGAGGGAGCTTACCTGCCGCCAGCCCCCCACCGCCAAGCCAGAGCTCTTGACCCAGTTGACTCGGGCGGAGGAGGCTGCTGAATAAATGGCTTGGCATGCCTCCACTCGCGCCAAGTCGCCCGGGTCCTGGACCACGAGGAGGACGTCATCGGCGTACGCCGACAGGACCAGCCGCAGCTCCGGCTCCCGCAGCACCAACCCCGTCAACCTCCTGCGGAGGAGACAGAGGAAAGGCTTGATCGCCAGAGCGTACAGCTGGCCTGAGAGGGGGCACCCCTGCCGCACCCCTCGCCCGAAGCTGACCGGTTCGGTCAGGGTCCAGTTGAGCCTAACCAAACACTCCGCGGAGGCGTACAGCACCCGGAGAAAACTCACAAACTGAGGTCCGAATCCAAACGCCCGCAGGGTGCTCAGGAGGTACCCATGATCCACTCTATCGAACGCCTTCTCCTGATCGAGAGACAGGAGGGCGAACGACAGACCGTCTCTCCGCCCGAGTTCCAAAAGGTCTCGGACTAGAAAGAGGTTGTCAAAAATGCTGCGACCCGGGACAGTATAGGTCTGGTCTGGGTGGATCACGTCCGCCATCACGGACCCTAGCCGCAGCGAAAGTGCTTTCGCTACGATTTTGTAATCCGTGCTAAGGAGTGAGAGGGGACGCCAGTTTCGTAAGTCGCGGAGGTCCCCCTTCTTCGGCAGCAAGGCAAGCACCGCTCGCCTGCACGACAGAGGGAGGACCCCGCCCTGCAAAGACTCAGCCCAGACAGTGACTAGGTCTGGGCCAAGGATGTCCCAGAACGCACGGTAAAACTCCACGGTCAGCCCGTCCATGCCCGGAGATTTATTGGTGGGCATGCGGCGGAGGGCTTCCGAGAACTCGGCCAGGGTGAGAGGCAGCTCTAGCCGGTCTCGGTCGCCCACGCTGACCGTGGGGAGTTCCTCCCAGAGCACCCCGCGAGCGCCAGGATCGGTCGGATCCGGGGAGAAAAGGCTTGCGTAGAAGTCACGGGCCCTCCCACACATCTCCTCCGGATCCGTGAGGGGGGTGCCGTCTTCCGCTAGAAGGCAGGTGACATGTTTTTTGGCCCCCCTCGTTTTCTCCAAGGCATAGAAGAAGCGGGAGCCGCGATCCATCTCCCGAAGGAGGCGGATGCGGGACCGGACAAAGGCACCTCGGGCCCGGTGGTCCTCGAGGGCTCGAAGTTCCTCCCGCTTCTCCCGGCACGCTCCGCAGAGGGACGGGTCCCCGGGGCTGGCGGCCAGGCGCCTCTCCAGCTCTAAGACCTCCCGTTCCAACTGCTCTATCGTTGCATTTCTCCGTCGGCTGGCGCCCCGAGTGTAGTTGCGGCAGAAGAGCTTGGCGCGCACCTTCCCTAGATCCCACCAGCGCCGCACCGAGGGAAAGGCACGCCACTGCTCCCGCCAGGCCAGCCAAAACTCCCGGAAGGACATCACAAAGCTCTCGTCCTCCAGCAGGCTGTTATTAAAGTGCCAGTAGGCCGGCCCCGGTCCCTCCGCACGGAGGGAGACCGTGACGGTAACTAAATGATGGTCGGAAAAAGGGGCCGGCCGCACGGTGGAGGAGTGGGCCTGTGAAAGATGGAAACGGGATAGGTAAATACGGTCTAACCGAGAGCGGTGTGACCGATGGGCCTCCACCCGGACAAAGGTAAACGTGGAAGTGTCATCTGGGTGATGGTCACGCCAGACGTCCACTAGGGAGTGATAATCGACTATGTCTCGGAGAATGGTCGCGGCGGCCGGGCTCGGCTCGGCCCCCGAGCGGTCCCGCTCCTCGAGGGTAGTGTTAAAGTCCCCTCCCAGGATCAGGCACTCGTGCGAGTCTAGGGTGCCGAGAAAATCGGACACCTGCTGGTAGAATTGTGGCCGCTGTGAACTCACTTGCGGGGCATAGATATTAACAAGATTGACCACGAGCCCCTCCAGACGAACTCGGAGGTGCAACAAGTGGCCCGGTACGACCTCAGTGACCCCTAGCACCTCGGGCCGCAGGGCGGGGGAGAACAGGGTCGCCACTCCAGCTTGCCAGGTCGTGCAATGGCTGAAGTATACCCCGTCCCCCCACTCCAGCCGCCACCTATCCTCGGCGGTTGGGTCCGTGTGGGTCTCCTGCAGGAAAACCACAGAGTACCCCCCCTCCCGAAGGTAGGAGAGCACCTGGGACCTGCGGAGAGCCATCCTACAGCCCCTGGTATTCAGGGTTACAATAATGAGAGGTGTCATGCGGAGGGCCGGGGGGGTGGGGAGTTCTCATTGGTGGGGGTGCTCATGGCCCCCGGCGGGTCGCGTAGCAACCCGTGTCCCATCCCATAAGTAAGTAGCTCCTTCCGGAAGCCGCGGGCCCGCTCGTAGGCCGCAGCACCGCGCCTCCCTTGCCCTCTGCCCTCCTTCATAAGGGCCCTTGCGGCCTGAACAAGTCGATCGAAGTCCCCCCATCGCTGGAGAGCCAGCTGTGCCCTATTGCGGGCACCACGGGTGTGCTCTAAGAACTGCCGTAGTGCATGCCGCAGCTCATGGGGGGATGGGGTTACGGTTTCCGGGGTACTCCCCGATGGGGTTCTTAATACAGCCTCGAGGTCCGCTAAGGCGGGTAGGCAGGGTGCGGACCGCCGACGGGGCGTCTGACAGGCTGGGGTTATTAAATCCATCTCGTGCCTTGGAGTGGAAGGGGATGGCAGGGGGAAAAGCGCAACTCCTAATGAGTCGCAACTAGAAAACGTAAAGACTGCTCCCTGGGGGGGGTCTGCAAAAGGCGGAAAAGAAATAACCCCAGGGGCGGCAGTAGCCTTGCAGGAGGAGGGAAATTGAACCGGGACAGGGGTGGGGACAGGGGCAGAGGTAAGGCCCTGGGCTTCAGGAGGCGAGCAGCAAAAAGAAGATGCCTCCTGAGCAGGGTCGGGGGTTAAGGGGCAAGGGAGGGGGCTCCGAGCAATGCTAGATGCTGGCTTCGGGGTGGTCGTGGCAGCCATGGCATCAGGTGATAAACCACTTTCCGTGGGGTGCTCACCCGGAAAGGCAGTCAGGGGGAGAGAACATGGGGAAAGGGGGCCTGGGGTGAGATTGCCTAAAACGAGGCTGGCCGGCAGTAAATCATCCCCTCCCTGGGTGACCGGGGTCAAATCTAGGGCCTCAATCTCTGCATACACAGAGGAGAGGCCGACTCCTACTACCCTGGGGGCCTCTCCGCTAGGGCCCGCCTCAACGGTCACGTCGGGGTTCGTAGGGAGTTCAGGTGGTATCCGGTTAGAAGGGGCTTCCTCCGGGGCTTCGGAGGGGAGGGTCCCTTGCGGAGGGGGGATTCCTCCCTCCAATGCCAGTCTATCTTCACCTCCCAACACCAGCGAATGGATCTCACTCGTGGCTCCAGAAGGTTCCTGATTGTTCTGGAACCTTCCTTATTACCTTACCCAGGGAAAAGGGACCTACTTAATCTGAGGCTAATATATCTACCTTCTATTACTCTCCTGTAGCCATCCAGCCCGACCCTGTTACAATATATAGGCATATTTGTATGTATACAATGCTCTGAATAGAATATACTAATCAGAAGTAATGATTTCACTGTCATATGGAGATGTTTAGATTGTATACCATAGACCAAATTCTGTCCTCAGAAATTAATGTACACAACTTTCATTGTGGTGGTGGTTTTCCCCTTTGTCTAAGAAAACAGAGAACCAGGAAAAATGCCTGTGGATTTTATCATCCCTTCGAATGATCTTACACTCCCTGATAAAAATTCTATTTCCTCTAGATTTGCAAATCTTTGTTATATGCCAAATTTACTTCTAAATTATCTGCAAGTCATCAGAGGCTGACATTCCAAAAGATTTAGATTTGTCTTGGGCTTTTTCCCATCTTTAAAAGCTGTGGTACTCCTATAGTATAGTAAATCTGGAAAGTCTCCTATTTGGCAGAGAAATGGGCATTTGGAGGTCACTTTGAAATTTCTAGCGATCAGCACCTGCTCTTGAAAGAGATGCTTACTACTGCTTACATGCGCGCACACATGGGTGCACGCACCCACCCACGGCTAAGAGTATGCCAGTGCCATAAATTACATTGACGTATTAAACTACTCACGCACCCGCCAGTTGGCTCAAAGAGCACCAATGCAATAAATTGCATGCCAGTTAAATAGTAAACTTTACACCTCTACTATATTTGCCCTCGAACAGCTTTCATGATACTAACTACTGAAGATTTCCTGAGACCTGCCCCTGCAGGAGGTGTGCAGTGTTTGCACCTATAGCAAGACAGAAGTATGAACACAAATAGCCAGAACAAACCTGATGTGTCCCAAGCAAAGGACATTTTTTCCACAGGACATTTTTTCATTTTCTGTCTAATTCTTACACATGTACACTAGTAACCACCAAAATGGCCTTTATTAGTAGGGCAGACACACAAAGTCGAATCAATCCCTGGAGTTCCCCAAAGGACAGAATAAGCCCACAGCTTCTTCTAAAGCTACCACCTGTATCAAAGATGTGACATGAATGCTAGTAAAAGACTAGCCTTCTGTTCCTGGTCCCCGTTACATGACATGGTTACAAAAGGTTAACACCCGTCTCACACTATTGAGGCGATTGTTAGTTGCACAGCAGTAGGCGCTCTTTAGAAGCATGCCTGGCACTTTTCTCCCATTCACTAGAGGCAGTGAGCCAAATCTTGATCTCAGGTACATGAGCTAAAATCCAGAATAACTCTGTCCAAGTGAACAGTCACACCAGATTTATACCAGTATAAATGAAATCAGAATTATCTGGACCTGCCATTTACCTTTGTCTTCCCCCCAAACAAACAAACTCACTAAAGTCGTTTTGGAACCTGAGTCTCCAACATTACAATGCCTTGAGCTATTGAGAGAATTAAAGGATTTATTTATGCACTCCTCCAACTTGTAAGGAGGAGCTGGCTGGAGCTAGAATGTCCTGCTACAGCATAGCGGACTGAGAAAGATTTATACGTACTTTGCTGCATAAAGGACTATTGAGACAGCTACTAGAAATAATTGTGTAGATGATCTCACCCCATTACTTTTGACAGGAAAGTGCCTGAGCTCTCCATTGTACTGGTAATAGGTTCTCTCTCATTTCAAATGTGTATTATATGAGTTGCTGAAAATGTTACAGTTTATTAATATATATGGAAATGCAGATTTGGATTATTCCCTTGGGAAATTTCAATTTGAACTGGTTAGGTTCAACGGCTTCTATGACAGAGCAAAAAATGTGCCCAAGTAACGTTAAAAAAACAAAACAAAAATAAAACTGGACATTTGTCAGCAAAAACTAAGGTAAGGGGTGAATTGCACAGTGATAACATTTAATCATGTAAAGCACTCATGTTATAGACAGAGTAAAGTGATGGCTCTTGGAGCTGGAGATGCACTGTGGGACATTGATCGGACATATAGTGGTTAAGTATGTAATGTGAGCTTCCTACAGCTCACCTGGCCATGCCCGTTTTGGGCCATTGAACATTGCCAGAACACTAGCTACCTCCTTCTTTGATGAATTAGGGGTCAACAGAGCTTCCTGCCTTCTCTCACTCCCCTAGAGACGGTTACAATTTGACACTTAGGGTCCAATTCCAACACTCATATAAGACAGGATTTACCTTAAATTAAGAGGAAAACTAGTGGACTTCAACTGCAGTATCTAAAACATGCACAGTCATTATTCTTCAAGCTAGGTTAAATACATAGACTATAATCCTTTCCCCACTGAAGTCAATGCTAGGATCAGCTGGGTTTATCTCACTAAATCAATTCCCTACCATGTCAGGGGCCTAGGGTGTTGGTGCACCTCAGTCCTTTCTGTTGTCTGTTTGTGGCACATAATTGTTTAGGCTCCAGATGGCAAAAACACTTTGGTCTAATACTGGTTGTTGGGCTGGATGCATCGTTGGCTGGGTGATGCGATCCACAGGCGGTCAAATTAGTTGATCTGGTGATTCCTTCTGGCCTTAAACACGATGATATCAGTGTTATAATTGACTTTGATGGGGCCAGGATTTCACCTGGATTGAGGAACAATAGATGATGAATAAAGCTGATCTGACAACAGGGAAATGAGGGAACCTCAGTTCACAAGAACTCTGAACACAACTGAACTCAGAACTTGGTGGGCCAAGTTGTGGCCTCAGATTCAGGGTTGCCATCTCAGCTGAGTCCTTGTTGAGGTCAGAACTAGGCAAGGCAGGGTTAGAAGTCACTAACCTAAAAAACAGACTAAATGTGTAGCAAATGCTATTAATAACAATAGTTTGCCCATCTCTAGGTTGATAGCGCTGGTGTCCTGGTCAAATAACTACTCAGCTAATCATATTCAGCCTATTTAAATTCTACCCATGTATTATAGTGCAGTGGTTCTCAGCCAGGGATACAAATACCACTGGGGGGTAAGCAGAGGTCCTCCATGGGGTACATCAACTCATCTAGTTATTTGCCTAGTTTTACAACAGGCTACATAAAAAGCACTAATGAAGTCAGTACAAACGAAAATATCATACAATGACTTGCTTATACTGTTCTATATACTATACACTGAAATGTAAGTACAATATTTATATTCCAATTGATTTATTTTACAATTATATGGTAAAAATGAGAAAGTAAGCAATTTTTCAGTAAGAGTGTGCTGTGACACTTTTGTATTTTATGTCTGATTTTGTAAGCAAGTAGTTTTTAAGTGGGGTAAAGCTTGGGGGTACACAAGACAACTCAGACTCCTGAAAGGGGTACAGTACTCTGGAAAGGTTCAGAGCCACTGTTATACTGTCAACTGAATATGGCAATCTTCACTTTCTGACTCAAACTGTGATATAGAATTGTTGAAAAGCTGCCACAGTCTACCCTAGAAGAAGCTGCATTTCCTTGGTGTGTGAAATTATTTTTCTCTCTCTCTCAGAGTATAATTTAGTTAACGTTTAGGTGCTTGGAAAGATGAAAGGGGCGACTGAAGGGCTTTGCTATGATTATTATGACTTATTTTATTACAAACAACAACAAAGAAAAGAGTGTATAAAGGGGTCAACATCCTGAACAAAAAATAAAACCCTACAGAGTACTGTTTTTTTTTTTATTCCACTTTGCTTTACTAGTCAGTCATAATAAAAAGCTTCTTAACTCTGAAGTTGGATACTGAAGGCAGAGAATTTACATTAATTAAGAAATACTGGCCAAACAGAAATGGTGGCATTTGCTTAATATTTGGACATTGCTTGTCAGACTATGGAGTCTTTCTACCTCACTTTTTTCCCCCTAATGTGTGTTACAAATAATGGGTTTAAAGTTATTCTGTTACTTTGCTCTATGGAAATTACATCACGAGTTACTTGCAGAAATGTAATTAAAATGCTGTACAGCAAACTAATACAATTATGTGATTTATATATTTATTTTAGAAACTGCAAATACCTTATAATATCACAGTTCTGAGTAAAGCTGGAGGGATTCAGAATTATTGTGGTTGCTTAAATCCCATGATGTTCAAATACTGTAGAGTCACATCTTCTTCCCTGAGCCCTTCTTACCAGTTCAGACCTATAATCTATTGGTTTCATGCCTCAGGCACAAGCATTCATTTTAGGCACTTCATATCCACTGAGAGAGATCTATTTTTCTCCTTCTGTGTTCCTGCATCTGATATTTTAACACTACTTTTGCAGTTCTTAGCTAGAAGATGCCATGGAATTGCAAAGTGTTCTATTATTCGCACAGAACCTTTGCATTTACCTTTGTCATTCACAAGCCGTGAAGAGCTGTGCTCTGCCTCTATAAAAAGAGGCTTCTTGTTCTGGCTATGGCAACCCAAAGGAAGTTATAGTAGTGACTGCTCCTTATTCTGAGTAAGGAGAGACACTTGATAGCAGTTGCTGACCTGATTCATCTCTTGGGTTAGCTGGCAAAATCCAGGCTGTGGGCCTCAGCAATGGTAAGACCCAGAGGAGTGTGTATCTGTGGAGTAGTGTACCACAAATCATTGCAAAGCCTGCTACCATAGGAAGCCTATAGACCCAGCTAGTATACTTTCCATAGTAGGTCAGTCTAGTCCAACGAGATACATTAATTCAGAGACAGGGGAAAAAAGAAGATGTTACAGAAATGAACTATGCTGAAAGACAACAAAATGACCTATTGTAGATACAGTGCTAATATTTGACTCAAGAACTGTGTGTGTGCTAGCTAGAGGCATTCTCTTGACTGAATAAATAGAAATTTAGTACTCAAAGCAATTAGTATTGTCACAGTTAAGCAAACAGTAACTTATTTTAGGATACTTTAACCCCTTGTTTACTCTTATGCCAATTAATATGCACATTCTCTGTTCACATGAAATGTTCTGAAGATAAAGGACTGAAGTGGCTTTGAAATGTCTGTTCCCCATTGGAATAAATTTCATATGTATATATTAGGATGACATATTTAACTTTGTATCAGAAAGGCCCTTTCAAGATTAGCATAAATTATATTTGTAAATTGGAACTAGTATCTTCAGTTTTTAGGCATCCACTATTTTTATCCTCAAACATGATTTCAACAGTCCATGAGATGTAATAGTGATAGATGTGAGGGGGCGGGAAAGGTAGGATCACAACCATGGAGTCAGGGAACTGCACACACCAGTGCTATAATATACAACTATATTGTTTACATTGAGCTACGTCATGTTAGTCATACACACGAACAGCAGGAGCTTTCCAAATTGAAAGGATTCTGCTTGTATTTTTTTTTTAGTTTAAATTGCATTTTCTTTTCAGCGACCCCATTCCTTGTCTCACCCTTCCCATCCTCTCCCAAGCATAGAATGTCTGCACCATGCTACAGCCCAATCAAACCAAAGGTCCTCATGGCGCCTGATGATCCCACATCAGCATCTCACCAGGATCCGGAAGATAATAAAACCTGTAACATTGATACACAGGCCTGAAGTTCAAGGAAAGAGCCACAAAGGTCAACCCCAGTGTCACTTGCTGTACTGGCCAGCAGGAGCAGCTGATCCAGTGAGCAACAAACACACACTTCCATGTCAATGAAATATTTTACTTCTGCCATATGCATCATCTTTAGTGGCAAGAGATCAGATGCTGCTCAAAAAGTCAGGTCTCTCATGACACAGCACTCAGTACTGCTGTGAACTGCTAGGCTTGGCTCCTTTTTTTACCAAAGTCAAGTCTATAAACATAGGGTTTGATCCTGCAAACATTGCACATGCAAGTTATCTCCCTTACCCACATGTGTAGTCCTGCTGAAATTACTGAGATGATTCATAGGAGTTTCCTTTGGTTTGTGCTATTATACCATTTGCAAGAGAGGATTCATGTAGCTCTTTTTGGAGCTATATTATATATCCAGCAAAATCATTTCCCAGCAGACTAGCATGTAATTCTACTAGTTGTTTCCCTATTAACACATAAAACATCTTAAAATGAAGAGATGGGTCTGAGCTCAGAACATTTGGTTCCAGAGCCAGAAATTGATTTTGAATCAGGGGTTATGGCTCTTCCCTTTACAGAGATGGGGCAGCCACTCAATTCAGAGGAGTTTAGCTTTGAGTCATAGGACATAGCAATATCCATACTGGATCAGATCCCTCATTGTCAGAACCTCTCAGTAGGCCGATGTGGGATAATCTGTTTTCCAAATTAGGTCTCACCCTGACCTGTAATAATTAGAGATAAGCTAAAGCCCTGTAGCATGAGCATTAAATTCAGCCAGAGCTGTCCGGAGTGGACCTCCGGTAAATATTTTAGCCCCATGGGGCTAAAGCCCCAAGGCCCCATCCCCACCCTGCAGCTAAAGCCCTGAGCTCTGGTGCACACCCATCTACTATGGGGCAGAAGTCCTGAGCCCCGGAACATGCCCCCCTTTCCCCCTCCCCACCATGGAGAATTGGGGTGGGGGCATAGTGGGCTCTGGGAAATACTCCATGAGAATTTAAGCCCTAAGCATGAGGTTTAACATGTGTATGAGCATCTTCCCTTCCCCACAGGCACAAAGTTTGGGAGTGATCCTGGATTGTAGCTGAGTCCATCTCTACCTACAACATCAATGCTGATTTCTTAGATATCGCATGCCAGCACTGTTAGCTGTGATCACATTGCCACAGGAATCCTAGCAGAATTATACACATTGTTATTGTGAAAGTGTGACAGCCATGGCCTTCAAGCAGATTTTTTTTTGGCAGCCCGGGGTGGGGGTGGGGGTACTTCTGCCAGCCTGGGCCAGGCAGCTCCTTTCCCTCCCTGACTGCAGAGCATTCTACAAGCTGGTAGGTACCAGCGCCACGTGCGTTTGGCAGTGGGTCAGCATGGAGCTGGGGATGCTGCAGCCGAGACCCAGCAGGGCAGCATGAGATCTGGAGCAGCTGAGAACCTGGCGTAGAGTCAGGCAGCAGGGCCACCCAATTAGTCGATCCCCCCTGTTGGAAGCAGGAGCCAGGTACAAACTCTGTAGAGAATCACTCCCTTCCCCCCGGGCTACCCCTAGCTCCCCTGCTACCCCTATGTTCCTGCCAGCTCCCCCAACTAGCCCTCAATGCCCTCCCAGGGCCTCCCACTCCTGCACCGGACATTCACCATCTTGGCCACCACTGGGGATTGAACTGGGAACTTTGGCACTAGCTGTGTTAGCATATACAGCTTGACCTAAAGGACCATGCCAAGCAACTGGGCGTTGAAATAGACTCAGTGGGAATGAAAGGAGATACATAACACACACACTGGATGATGGGTTACAAAAGCAGACATTTTTAGTCTTCTAATCAAGACTGTTCACAGCAGGGTTGAATAAAAGGTGTAATATTCTCTCTCAAAGGAAAGGCTTACCATGCCCCTGCTGATATCTATTTTCATAATAACAGCACTGGAAACCTACCAATAATTGGAATTTAGAGAAGGTACTTAAAGAGTCTTAAAATAGAACTATGGTATATTATGTTTACAGCAAATCTGATTTGAATAAAGGGATCCTATAAAGATATGTAGCTCTCCTAGGTACTGGGCAGAACTGCTCACCAACTACTCCTCAGGAAATGCAATGTGCCCCTAAAGGGATGGAAAGAGACAGAGTAGGTGGAGCATGGATTGCCATGGCTTGCTGGCAACACAAGTGAGTACTATACGGCTCCCCTTACAGGGGTGTAGCATTGTGTGATATCTCGCTGAGGTGGAGTATCTCCACTGCTCTGCCCTCAGGACTGGATGATGATGCTTCAGTGTCACAATCTAGAGACAGATAAAAAACAGCCTGTCAAGGTTCCTTCCCCACTCTGAACTCTAGGGTACAGATGTGGAGACCTGCATGAAACCCCCCTAAGCTTTTTTTTACCAGCTTAGGTTAAAACTTCCCCAAGGTACAAACTATTTTACCTTTTGCCCTTGGACTTTATTGCTGCCACCACCAAGCGTGTAACAAATATATAACAGAGAAAGAGCCCGCTTGGAAACATCTTTCACCCCAAACCCTACACCCCCTTTCCTGGGGAAGGCTTGATAAAAATCCTCACCAATTTGCATAGGTGAACACAGACCCAAACCCTTGGATCTTAAGAACAATGAAAAAGCAATCAGGTTCTTAAAAGAAGAATTTTAATTGAAGAAAAAAAGTAAAAGAATCACCTCTATAAAATCAGGATGGTATATACCTTACAGGGTAATCAGATTCAAAACATAGAGAATCCCTCTAGGCAAAACCTTAAGTTACAAAAATATACATTCCATTCAGCACAGCTTATTTTATCAGCCATTTAAACAAAACAGAATCTAACGCATATCTAACTAGATTGCTTACTAACTCTTTACAGGAGTTCTGACCTGCATTCCTGCTCTGGTCCCGGCAAAAGCATCACTCAGACAGAGAGAACCTTTGTTTTCTCCCCCTCTCCAGCTTTGAAAGTATCTTGTCTCCTCACTGGTCATTTTGGTCAGGTGCCAGTGAGGTTATCCTAACTTCTTAACCCTTTCCAGGTGAAAGGGTTTGTCCTCTGGCCAGGAGGGACTTTAAAGGTGTTTACCCTTCCCTTTATATTTATGACACTGCCTAAAAATATTCCTACTTTTTGAACATAGGGGAAGCTTAATGAACATCAGTGAAGCGGGTTCTGATTGGCTATGTTTTAAAATTTTTGCATGGGAAATGCTCAGCTAAAAGCCAAGAAATGAGAGCTCATATGCTCCCTCAGAGTCTGAGAGTGATTTCAGATTAGAAACCTGCCATATGCAATATTTAAACTGAGTGCAAATTTGTGTTCACTTTAACGGAATGCATGTTTGCACCTTATCAGAAATGGGTGGAGCTTTGACAAAGTTGTACACTTGTCACTTTCAATGGAAAATCATGTTGGGACAGCATCCATAATGCCCGGGTGCATGTGGATGAATGAGTAAGTAATTATTGAAATGAAATATGTAAATTAATTAACATATGAAAGCCTCCAGTTGTGAATTTTAGCTGCTACAATGATTCTATGGCTTGGATCAGTAAACAGAGGATTCTTAGATAAGACCATTTCTCATGGGAGGAAATTTATAGAAAGGAATAAAGGCTTCCTTTTTGGATCAGATACTGGAAAAACTTTAGACTTGGCACAAACAAAGGAAACATGTCGGAGCTCTCGGAAGTGGGATTTGGAAGTCAAGCACACAGGAGCCGTGCTTTGCTTGCCAAGGTATTACCTTGTCTCTAGCCTTTCCAGCAACAGGCTTATTTCCAGCAATGATTTACAGACACTTTTCTAAGGCCATCTAATCAATATGAGTCTACTTTCCTTTTAAATATACAGCTCAAGTAGCAAACGCAAAGGGAAACATTAAGGGTTTTCGATAGCATGTCAGTTCCCACAGCAGAAGATGTAGGGTGAGATTTTCAGAAGCCCAACAAAGCTGATCTGTAAAGCAGGGGAAACTCCACTGAAGTCAACACAGTTGAATCAGTCTGAAACCCATATGAGAACACAATCAGACTCATAATATTTGTATACCACTATTGCTGCTACTACTACTTAAAATAATAATGATGCTTATACTGGTAATGCCTAGGGGTCAACTGAAAATTGGACCCCACTTGTACTGTACAGCGATAGAATAAGGAACAGTCTGTGCCCTGAAGAGATTCAGGCTACCCAGACATGACAGAGAAAGGGTAGGGAAAAGGGTTAGAGCATAAAAACAGAGGGATCAGCATGCTAACTGCAAAGAGCATATTAATTCTGAGGTTTCTTTAGTTTTGTCTTGCTATTTAAACGCTTTCAGTGGGGTTATGTAGCAGGAAAGTAAAAACAAAGGCAGGCAGTGGGTTGGAGCAGATAGCCAATGGCAGAATGTTCAGAGTGAAAACTGCAGAGAATAGCCTGAGACATCAGTATCCATAGGTTCCACTCCCTGCTTGAATTGTTTCTCAGGCTGGCTTCTCCTTGAAGCCATGTGAGTGGAATGCTACCAGGACCGGCTCTAGGCACCAGCAAAGCAAGCACGTGCTTGGGGCGGCACAATTCCAGGGGCGGCATTCCGGCCACCCTTTTTTTTTTTGCTTCGGCAGTTGCGCTCTTGGAGTGGAAAATTTTTTGCTTGGGGCGGCAAAAAACCTAGAGCCGGCCCTGAATGCTACCTGGGTCCTAGTGCCCCCAGGGGGTTTGCCTACACAAACAGGTGTGCTCTCAAATATTTCAGGTGCATTTTTAGATGCTGCATTAAAAACTGACCCTTAATACACAGGTATCCCTTTCACCTTTAAAACGAAAAGTCGCTGATGTGCTGTGTTTTAGTAGTAAGTCATGTGATTAAAAATTTGGGGCCAGATTGTCATCTATAACTGAGAAAGGCACAGTGTAAGTCCGCAGGAGCTGCAAAGGTGGCATAAAGCCCACCTTGGTACTTCCCTGGATCATGGGACCCCTGCATATAGGGCTGATCTGCAGATATAGTCAGAACAGCCTGACAGCTGCTCTGACTTACTACAGCTGCTAATTGTCCCCAGCATAGACACCTCCTGGCTGCACCCTGGTCACATCCCATCCACTGTTAGGAGGAAAATGTAGTGTCTCTACATTACCAGAGAATCCCCTTTCCACTGGAATATTTCTCCCAGAGCCCGTTATCTTGGCTTTATAGCCAGAATATGTCGTCAGCACCATCCACACTTTGGCCCATTATATTTTTGAAGCAAAATACCCATTTATTCCTTGATAGCCACCATATGAAATAAATCTATCATATCTCAGCACTACCAGCTTCTTGTACCTTGCAAAATTACTGCAACCTCTGAAAATTAAGCACATTTTTCAGAGGTGTGACTATATATGGACATTATACAGAATGCAATGCACAATGTGCAATGCATCTCAGATGATTCTGAAAATAGAGTCTGTTCTCTCACTCTCCCGCTCTGACTGGTCTCAGGCTGATAAAACAACTGAATCCAATACTGTACATCAATATTGGCAGCTTTCAGAGTCACTTTGCATCCAAGCCTAAAGGGCTGCAGGGTCTTGTTCACTAACATTCAAATTTCCCAATGAACAGCTCTCTGCGGCTCTCTTCATGGCATATCTATTTGTAACAAAATGATAGTTATCACCACAAGATAATATTAATATACTTTATGCCTACATTTGAAAATAAAAAGAAATCTTTCCCTGCCTTGATGGATGCCAATAACTAAGCCAGTTTTGTCAGATGGATGGTTATAATAAACTAAGCACCTACACTGAGAGAAAATGGGGGGGAAACGGAAATTGTATTTTTATAAACAAAGTTGATTTAAAATTGCATGGCACAATGTGAGAATACGGTTAAGACTCACTGATTTAAATTAGCTCACTGAAAGAAACTACCCAGCAAAGGACTGCATGTCATTTACATGTACTTACCATAATGCTCCAGCATAAAATTCATATTAAGAAGCCAATTCTGCCTGCTGACATGTGCAAGCATCTCCCACTGAAATCAATGAGAGTTGTGCGTGTGCAAAGTCAACATTTGATTTTAAATGTTCTTCTCCTATGTATTCACAAAGGCTATGAAAAGGGGATGCTTATTCTCTTAAGTATTAGAGGCGCGAACCCAAGTCCATTGAAGCAAATCCTACGGGGCCTTAAACATAGAGCTTCACGGTCAGGAATGAAATACCGGCTATGGCTATAATAATTGCAGGTAAGCGGATTACCTTGAAAAAAAGCAGTATGTGTTGAATTTCTATTACTCAGAAATTGCCCCTGCAAATGGAAAGAAAGTGGAGCTACTGTAGCTGACTGGCATCCTTCTGATGTAACCCAAAGGGTTTTCAGTACAGCTTGCGAAGCTGCAGTGACATGAAATCCATGCCCAATTCAACAAAAAGTGTTGTCTTCCAGGCTGTGAAAGTCTGTGTGAGGCTCATGCTTTTTCAAGTATTCCAGAAAAAAACACAACCCCACCGGAAGGGGACATAAGTCACGGCAATGGTTGAATTATACCTATGTATGCTCCGCATTTGAACTTTCCAAAAGAATGTTTGCTGTGCATTGGGGTGGTATGAAATTGCTCCCAGAACAGACTGGGATGCTGTAGTGAAATGAAGTCTGAGCCTCATTTTACAAAAAAAAGGTGTCAAAGAGCACAACATTGTTTTGTTCTTTTTGTTGGGTTAAGGATTATTTTTATTACTAATTTTGCAAGATTGCTGGCAAAACTTTCAGGGATTTAGGCCTTTTTGAAAATTTTACCCTGCAGCAATATGTTCTATTCAATGATGTCTTAATCCAGGCCAGAATTTAAGGAGGCCCTGTGTGAATACACTAGGTATCACAGGCCAGGTCAGTCAGGATTAAAGGATAGCTGTACATCCAGTAGCTTCAACAGAGACTCAGCTTTGCATTCGTTACAGCGGAGTCCTATAGCTTCTCTGTTTAGAGGAAGACCACTGAACACTTCTTCCCACCCCCTGCTTAGTGCACAGATAGACAATAACTACTGTAATACAGCACCCCTACTACTGTGCTCTTTCTTGTACTGGCAGCAGAACGTTTACTTTTTGGTAGGATGTCCCAAAAGCAAATCATTTTAAGAGTTAGATAGAAATTTCTTAGGCTGGAGAGGCCTATGCGTATACATGTCCTGTTCCTTCCATGGTTGCTCTGTTCATATTCTGTGTACATGGAGGCTAAAAACAGTTTCCAAGCAAATATATTGTAGTCCAGTTTCACACATGAACTTTGCATAATAATCAAATATAGTAAATAAAAGGTTAATGAGTTCTGGACAATACATGGGCTAAACTGGAGTTCATGTGAGCAGATGTACTCCTGGGAATACTGGAGGATCAAAATATAAGTCATTTCCTAGTCTACACACTAGTGCTGGACCTGAATGCATCTGTAGAATAGTATGTATTATCTTCTGAACTGGAGATCTGAAGATAGTGAGTTTATACATAGAGACCTGGTACAGTAAGTTTCTGTATGTGGCTAGACTAGTGTATTGTTCTGTAGACTCCCACCCTTGGATATTCCTTTCTACTGTATACTCAATAAAGGCTAACCATTTTGTTAAGTAAAACCAAGTGGATACTTTATGGCTTAATACATAATTAATGCTTTGTTTGGCAGGAGCAGGAAGATCAGAGGTACAGGGAAGAGGGACCACTAAAGTACTACCAGTCCCAAATATTCAATAATCCTATGTTAGGTCTCAAAAAATAAAACAACAAAACAAATCATGAGATTGGCTTTAAAATCATATCTTTTTTAAATAATAAATTTTGGGTACTTTTAGTCTTCCAGTTTTTGAGCCTCTAAGATGAACATGGATCACATTTTCAAGCTTTGTCTATAACCATGAGGGCTAAAACTCCCCATTGTTTTAAATGAAAGCTGAGATTCTCACTTAACCCCAGGCCTCCAGAAGTGGAGGCTTAAAGAAAAAATCCACCAAATATTGCAAGACTTGTGATAAAAGTATGAGAGGTGGCACCCCTACCACTATAAAATCCCCATAAAGTAAAATACATTTAACCTTTGGACGTACAGAGTAGTTAAACTTGGCAAACTTCCTTAGCATTCCTGGTATTTCACATCAGGATTGGCTTCCCTCCCTGCCACCTAGGCCATTATTCAGTCAGGTCCATTCTACACTGGAAGGCAAACCAAAGGGACCTACCAGCAAGCCATAGGAAGCCATAATGCAGGGAGAGTAATGCTGAAGGCAAAATCTGAACTGGTCCTGAATTTAGAACCCAAGTGTTCCCTCAGGGGAGAAGAGGAAACTCAAAGAAAAGGTTTGCTTGCAAATCTTGTTGAAACCAACAACGTTTTGGACTCATATTACAGCTGTAGGTACACACAGCTACCAGTGTGGACAGGTAGTTTACTATCACTATACCTACCAATTTCTTCAAAACACTCTTGATTTAAACCCAAAATTAACTGAAGCAATAGGAACCCCATATATCATGAAAACACACTATGCTGGAAAATATCACCAGGGAAATAGCATTCTGCATTGTTAGGGTGAGAAACTGGGTGGTCTAATGAGCTTTTTCCATGTCTATATCTATGATTCTCGAGTTGCTGATAAAAATAAATATGAATTATAATTTTTATAGTACTTATGAGTCCTTTAGGCTTATGCTCATTAGTGTGTGTTTATTTCCCTTCAAGCTGAGTGGAAGAACAACTAGATTCTTTTTCAGCAGTGGTATTATGGAACACACACGTACATACTTTTGATTTACAGAGTGTGACAGGCAATCAATGTGTGTCAGAGAAGACCCACATCAACAAAAAGATTTGTGATAGCTGTATTTGAGTATTCTTTTTCAGACCTGAACAGGGGTTTTTCTTCATTCAGCAAATACACTAGGAATGTCAGACCACCTGAAATCTGTGCTAGGAGCAGATATACTACCTTGAAATGTAGTAAAAGTAAATAGCACTGGCTTTAATGATTAACTCCAGGAGAAAAACATGGCAATGTCTTCAATGGAATCATGTAGTGCACAACAGAAAAAAAGGGAAGCAGACAGATGCTAGAGCCCGTTATTAGAATTTCCCACTTATATACTGCAAATAGTACAAAATGACAGCTAGAAATGCACCGGTATGTCAGAAATACACACCATATGACAGAGATACAATAAAATTGTTTCGGGCCTCAAAAATGACGAACTGAAGCAGAAGTCAAAAAAAGAAAAAAAAATAGTCTATGAATACTTTTTAGTTTATTCAAAGTAGAAAATACTGGAGAGAAATTAAAGACCAAAAGTCCCTGTTTATTAATGATGGGACACGGCTATGACAGCAGTTAAAGATACTTTTAAAAAATCCATAGACATGACTTTCATATAAGGTTTAAGTCAGTCATTACAGCTTTAACAGAGGCAATTCAGATAGGCAGTGTTAGAATGTAATATCAGAGGCTATGGAAGAAATAGACATTTGTTTCCCATGTGTCAAAGTGGATAAAGTCACTAGCATTTTGCTTTTGGAACCAGAGGTCAAGTCCAGCTTAGTGCCCTAAACTTGTATAACTCATCACCACATTCACATTTGTCCTTTTTGTGATGCTCTCAGTCCCCACTGACTGCACCGTCTATAGACATCCCTATTTGATCCCTTGTCCCAACAAAGCTTGGAACTCCTACTTCCCAGAAAAACCCTAGTTCAGTTCTAATACCTGTGTTTATTTCCATCCAGGGTCCCATAATTAGAGCTGTGTGGGAACCGGAATTTCCATTTCTGGATCAGAATGAAAACAAAGAATGATTTCCCATTATATGAATTTTTCAAAACAATATCATTTCCGGTAAAATCAACACATTTTCAGTAAAACGTTTAATTTGAATTGACTTTTTTTTTTAAATGTAAAATATGTTTCAGAAAGTTTTGATATGAAAAACCAAAATGTTGTGTTCTAAAAAAGTCATAACAGAACACTTTTATCTTAAATAGATGCTTTTACTTTTCAAACTTTTCCAATATGAAATTTTGTTGCAATGAATGAGTTCCCACAGAACGTTTCAGTGAAACACCATTTTACAAAAGCAATCTGTTCCATCAGAAAAGTTTCAGTCAGCTCTACCCACTCTTTCTAGATACAGTAGAACCTCCGAGTTACGAACACATTGGGAATGGAGGTTGTTCGTAACTCTGGAATGTTCATATCGCTGAATAAAATATTCTGGGAGCTAAACCATGGCTAACAAGTTTACATCATGCACATTTTATCTGTTTATTGCTAATGGAATCAGTAACGAAGAGTAAGTCCCTACAAAAGCACACAGCAAAGGGAAAGACGCTGAACTCAGTCACGGAAGAAACAGGTTAGATATAAAGCAGTGTCTCGCCTATCATTTCAACCCATCAATTTATAGCAAGTAAATTTTAGGTTTTAAAATAGAAAGAGCTACTGTGGGAAAGACATCAGAAAATAAGCACTCTGTCTGTAATGGAAAACTTTGGATGGAGGCTATTACAGAAGTGCAAAGATCTCCAAGAGCTTTGTTAATTGGTTTGAAAGATTTTAAACTGGTAAATGTTGATTTCACTGTACACACACAAACCTATGAAAAATGTTTTCATCAATAATCAAAATTTACAGATCGGCAAAGAAAGAAAAATGCACTTTAAGAATTTAAAGTAAAAATCCAGTGGTTTAGACTAATGAATTAGGCTGGTTACAAAGGAACTAGTGAATGAATAGTAAAATTGAGTATGATTTGTTGATTGAAGGATATTTACTTTGTACATTTTGACATGTGATGCTGACAATTTGTGTTTTAATGGCTTATAAAGCTTTAAAGACCGTATATGCTGAGATTTAAAATCAAACAATTGTTTGACACCCCCATAATTTCCTGCAACTGTGAAAATATAAATGGATAAAACTTTAAAAAACTGTTTTCAAATGAACATTGATATTATCTGTCAAAAATATAAAAAATAAAAATCAAATTCTGCTAAGCCTATTTATAATGACTTATTAACTTGTTAATGACTTATGCCTTGTGACTAATCTTATGAAATACGTTAGTAACTATTAATCACATTTTCAAGATACAGAAACAGCATGGAGAAGGTACATTACATTCTCAGAAGTGTCTACTCATTTTGCGTGCCAAATTTGAGACCAGTAGGAAAAGGCAGTGTTGTCTAGTGCACACAGCACTGGATTGGGAATTGGGAGAACTGGACTCTGCCACTGACCCGCTGTGTGACCATGAGCGAACCACTTTAGCTTTTCCTCTACCCACTCTTTGTCTGCCTTAGATTGCAAGTGCTTAGAGCCAGGGATTCTGTGTGTACATTGTGAAGTACAATCAGAACTTAGTGGCTGGGTCTGCTAGGCCCCACTGTCATAAAAACTAATAATAATGACTAATAAGTGTCTTGCCTAGTTGTCACTCAGCAAGTCTGAGACAGAGTTGTGGAACAGAACCAAGCTCTTCTCCCTCTCAGTCCTGGGCTTTAGCCACAAAACCAGCCTACCTCACACCTAAAGAATAGTAAAACTAGGTGTTTGGGTAAAAAGCCTCCGATTACAGTGAAGGAGAAATCCAACTGGTAATTACTGTATTTTATAACTACATGCCTAGCCAATTTTCAAGAATGTACTGCAGCAATTTGTTTGGCTTAGGAAAACAACAAGTCATCATCTGTTCAGTATATTAATGAAATGTTTGCATGCAGCAGGAGGCTTAAATATCACAGGGGCATCCCAGAGAGAATAGTCCACTGCTCTTTCTTGTTTCTAGCTTTGAATTTATTCTCATCTCTTCTGTTATCCTTTTTTCCCCTCCCTTCTGTTCTTTTCAAATAGTGTTTCAGATCTGTTCGCCTGAGTTTATCACTTTAGGAAGAAGGGATAGGAAAGAGGCACCTCAAGAGAAATAGAGGGAATCACTGGGCTTAGAGGGAGATGCAGCTGGGGCACTCATTGTACTTGATCGAATGTACTGGAGTTGGGTCCAAGAAATCAGAGGATGGATCAGTTTGGGGAAAGGAAGGAATGGAGAAAAGGGGATGGAGCAGAAAAGATTCATGGTGAAATCCTGGTCCCACTGAGGTCTATCTAAGGCAGTAGTTCTTCACCTTTCCCAACTACTGTACCACTTTCAGGAGTCTGAAGCTGAGCCCACTGCCTGGGCCACACAAGCCCGAGCCCCACCACTCAGGGTGGAAGTCCGAACCGGTCACCGGGGGCTGAAGCATGTAACTTAGTTTCATGGAGCCCCTTGTGGCATGGGCCCCCGGGCAATTGCCCTGCTTGCCACCTCCTAATGCCAGCCCTGCACTTGTGACCCCCCTAAACCCATCCTGTGACCCCCTGGGGGTCATAACCCTGACGTTGAGAAACATTGATCTAGATGAAGTGATGTACCCCTGGAAGATCTTTGTGTACCCCCAGGAGTACGTGTACTTCTGGTTGAGAGCCACTGATCTAAGGTATTTCTATAGTCCACATGACCATAGTATCCGAACACTTCCCACACTAATATATTTATCCTCACAACAACCCTGAGAAATAGGAAAGTGCTATTATCCCCATTTTACAGAATGGGAACTGAGGCACTGAGAAGCTAAGTGATTTGCCCCAAGTCACACAGGAAGTCTATGGCAGAGCAGAAGTTGGACTCAGGTTTCCCAACTACTAGGGTCGCACCCTACCCGTAGGGTGAGCCTTCCTCTCTGGCAAAGCTCCTGTTGAATTCAGCTAGTCCAGGATTTCACCCTTACAATTCAGTTATGTATCTGAACACTTGTCTCTCAAGCCATGATGAGTCATTTTAATTTAGCAGAATGTTGTTGACATTACAAAGCCAAAATAGAATTCACTACCATTTGACATGATTGACAATGGCAGTCTCTCAGGAAAGGCCAAGCCTAAGAGCATAAAGGGGGCCTGCAATGAGGTCTCACATTGAAGTGCGAGGACAGAATGTGCTTTTGGCTTATCTGCAGCTACCTAGTCATCCCATCCCTTTTCATCTTTCTAGGTTCTCCAGCACATGCCAAATCAGGCAAAAAGAGGGCAGTGAGACACATTCTCTAATGATAAACATACACACGTACACACCCCTCAAAGTGACATAGCCCCAGCACAGTAAAATCTAGTATGTAATGACAATGTTGGAGTGTTTGGTACTTCTGTCGTGATGAAAGAAATGTATGGTAAAGGATGGACAAGTACACTGTGACTGAACTGGTACACTTTTCATCGTAATTACACAAATATGTGCCAAAATTGGGAGAGGGACTGTTAAGGATTTGGAGGGGGGTGGGAAAACAAAGCAGGAGGCTTACTTGGTTTTGCAGTCAGAGATGGGGAATATGGTATGTATGCTAAGGGGTGCTTCGTGGCCAGAACCATAGTGCAGATGGACTGAAACAGAGGAACCTGGACACACTAATACTACTAAATATTTACACCCAGCTTGAAACTGGTCCAAAAAAGCATTTATGGAATTTTGTGTTGGGTGAAAATGTGAACCTATTAAAATTGGATCATTGACACAATATAGTTTGTCAATGCAGAGTTAACGATAGTATCGACAGTACATTTTAATGGAGACAGTTTGATGTTCTGTATTATAGCAATGCATAACAGTCTAGGTTTTGATGTTACGCAATAAGACTCTTTGATTGAAATTACATTGGATTGAAAGCAGTGACTATTATTTCAATGAGCCCATTACATTTCCTTAGAGAAGAGTTCACCTGTTAATTTACAGGGAGAGAAGGGGGGCTCTTGGTATGAAACTTTGGGCCTAATATCAGTCTAACATTAGTTCATTCATCCCCACTTTCTAATTCCCCCATGAATGATGGTGATACTAGTTTTTCATAAAGTATCAATCTCTGAAAACTCCAACTAAGCCCTTTCTGAAGTATGAGAAATTTAGGATAATTCCCTATTTATCTTAGGTACTTTTATGGTCTCCTTTACCACAGTATCTTAGTGCCTCAAAATCTTGAAATATTTATCCTCAAACCAGCAAATTGAAAAAGGGTCTCCCAGGTTAGCACCTTAACTACTGATCATCCTTTCCTCTGCCCCCATCACTTTTCATTTGTACTCACCTCTGCACTTACTGGTTCTAACAAAGTCTGGAAGTGGAAATGATGGTTAGAGACTTATAAAAAAAAGCTATATTTACAATAATGCATTTCTGACTAATTAGTCTTTATGCTTCTGGTTTAATCTTAGTCACGCCCTACCCACAATAAAGAAGAACTGTTACTATATTGTGAGATTTTTTCAGCCTAGTTTGGGTATAACTGAATGAAAAACTTGACTAAAGACACTTATTGTGTGCCTGTGGAAGCTGATTTTTGAACACTAAATATGTTAAAAGGCTTCATTCCACACTGAGTACTAGGGGCCAGATTCTCTATTGAGAGCTGGCCCCTTTACTTCACAAATGGGCCTAAGTCTGTCCATATGCAGCCAGCAAGAAATTCCCTTAGTATGGGGGAATTCTGTGCTGACAGAGGCAATACCTGTCCTAGCTGCCCACCTCTAGCTGTAGACGCATGTGCCTCTCCTCCACTGGCATAGAGTCCGTTAGACTAGAGTATGTCTACAATGCAATGCCTTGGGTTAGTAGAACTCGAGTTAGCCAGATCCTGGGTCTGTTAATCTAGGGCTTGAGCATCTACACTCATTTGTAATCTTAGGTTAGGCATTGTTGAACCCTGGGTCCCAACCTTGAGCTCGAGCGTCTACACTGCATTATGTGGGCCTGAATCCAACCATTCATATCCCAGCCTTCCTAGTGGCCTCCCAAAATGTGGCTGCTGTAGCCCTTTGTTCATGGTGCAATGTTGGAAAACTTGACTGTCCACCAACCTTGACTGTCCAGAGGACAAAGAAAGTAATTCTATGGGATTGGGGGGATACTTCTGGCAAACTCACAGAGCACAAGTCCAGTGGGGCTACATCTCTACTGCAAAGCAATACAGATTGAATCCTGGGTCCCATCTTGGAACCACTCCCAGGGGGTCCTGGGATCCTTGGTCTGAACCCTGGATTAGCATTATTTGTGGGTAGATGGAAAGGGGATTAGGCTTGAGCCTGAGTTTGAACCCTGGGTTTACACTGCAGTGTAGACATACTCTTAGAAACCCTATGCCAGCGTGCAAGTTAGACCAGTCCCTTAATTGCTCTAAGTCTTGTTGAGACTGGGACCATGACTGATGCAAACCTTCCATCAAGATCAGGGAGAGGGAAGCAGCTCTCTCATGTCCCCCATCTCCCCAGTAGAGCTTGGCTGCAACAGAGAACAGGGTCTTAAGGGTCCAATCCTATGGTCCTTTCAAAGGCAAAGCTCACATTGACATAAATAAGAATGTTACCTATGAAAAGACTGCAAGATAGAGCTCTAAGCCCCTGAAGCACACTGACATTGGAATTAAACTCATGCAACCAGGCTGAGTAAAAATGTTACAGAAATCACCACCATAAAGCTTGTTTTTAAAACTGTGTGTTCTAAAAAAAGCAGCTTAAGTGAATTGTGGGGGAAATGGGATGCAATCTGATGACAGAGTTGCTAAAGGAAATGGGTGTTCAGTTGAAATGGGTGTTTTGAGACCATGAATACTTTGCTATGACTATGCGACTATGTTAAAGACCTCGGAATAAAAAGCTATTTTCTAATGCCATCTGCTTTTCTCTGCTTGTACCCCCCACTATGCTATTATGCAGTGCTACTGTTAAGCCAGTGCTTCTGGGAATGTTGTTACAGCATGGCAAGAGAAATGGTATTTTCTAAGGCCTGGATCCAAACCCCATTGGAGTCAATGGGACTCTTTCCATCAGACTACAAATTAGCAACAGTGCAGGCAGAAAAATGTTTTCCCTCCCTGTGGACTTGATGGCAATCTCAGTGTTTAGACGGACCAGAACCTTCTCCAGCTTTAATATGTATATAAATGCCAAACTACCTATGCTTGCTTCTCTGTATGAGTACCTAGAACACTGAAATGATTATACATTTCGTAGGACAGGATTGCTATAGTGACTAGATGTGGGAAACAGCCACAAAGTTCAGGTTAGGATACATTTGAATCTGGGATTTGGGTTAAGACCATTACAGAGATAGTGGCCAGCATGAAGTTTGATCCACATCCGGATCAAAGCTGTCCTACAGTTCACATATGCATGTATCCTGTGTTTTGGTGATTCAGGTCCATCTCCATTAATGATCTGATAAATACATTAAAACTCACATGAACTAAAGTTAGATTGGAGTTCGATTTAGAACAAGTGGAGTTAGATTTAGAACAAGATCTGCCAAAATGGCTGTGATTCCAAAGAGTCGGCTCTTATCACATGATAGGATACCATGATATCTGAGATACCATATGTAACATCCGTTTGCTTAGAACAGGGAAATAAATATTCTGAAGTACTGAGCTGATCTGTTGATTTGAGTCCAACACATGTAAACTAGAACAATGCCTGCTTTAGAATATTTCAATTATCGTTATTTTCCTGAATTCCAGTTTGCAGCTCTTATTTATTTTTGAGGCAAAGCCTGAGAACTTGTATCCCTACTCGGATCAAATTGCAGGTAGTTATTGTGGGCAACCACACACTGTAAATGTCATTGTACTTATAAATCAATAAAGATGTGTTTTATATATTTCTCTGGTTGATTCCTGTGCACTATGATGTTTACAAGATGGTCAAAGTCAGATAAATCATTACTATCTATGGCAGGAGTAAATGTCTGATCATTAAGTTGGAAGGCTGTGGTTTTTCCTCAGAACATGTGGGGGGCATGTTATGTTAATAACATTGCTAAAGACAAATATAAATTGATAGGGGCATCAACATCTCCAATATATTCCCCAATGTGAGTTCATTCATATAAACCATGTCATAGAAAGTCCTGGATGAAAATTATAGTTGACATTTACCTTTGTCTAATGTTCTCCTTATATGTGTATTTAATTATAAAAGAAAAATTTCTCAAAACTTTGCTTTCACCAGTTTTAAATCTTTGTAAAAGAAGCTAATGATGAAGGGCCTGATCCTCCAAGTGCTTATGCACTTGAGCAAAGTGTTTTCAGAAATTGGGCCCTTCCATGATTGTGTGTGCTCATACATCTCAAAATGAATAAGATATTTAGAGAAGTCAATCTGACAAGCAATTGGATTTGAATATATATTTAGCATTTTGAGGGGGAAAGTTTGAGAACATAAAAGAGCCATTTTTAAACACTACTATTTTCTTAACAAAAACGTTACTAATATGAGCTATTGCAGCTGCCTGTACTGAGGGCAGAGTTACTTCCTGAATGCAGCATGTAAAATGTTACTTAGCTTCTTATGCTCTCAGAGAACCATTTATCTTATAGGTTTAACAAGGCTTTCGGCTGTTTACCATAACAATATCACATGGCAGTGAGTTCCATAGATGAACTATGTTAAAACTAGATACTATTTTTAATATATCTGTTTTAAATGTTCTGGTTTATATTATAGAAAAGTGCAAACAGGACAACCCAGAAAGCTTCCTGTATCCCATTAATCAAATTTGCTTGGAAAGGTGGAGAGTCACAGGGAATATGATCATTCCTCTATTATATTTCCTTTTACTCTTCATTCCAAACTAACTAGTCCTTGTCATTTTAGTTTCCCTATACATGGCTGTCAACAAGTTGTCTTAACTATTCTTCCAATGAACTGCATAGCACTTTCTAAATGTCTGCTTACAGGAATAGACTGAGGCACAATAAGCCATTCTGACATCTCAGATGAATAATAAATGGTTTTGAAACTATCCAAATATTGATTTAATTGTCTAGAAAAAAATAGCTCTTTTGGGTAGTGCAATAAGTGATTTAAAATACTTACTAAATATGTATTTACTCTATAGATCAAACTGCAAAGAATCCATTCCAGTCTTTTAAGTAACACATATGTTGCACATTTTATAACCTAAAAATCTTCCCTGGAAAGTCACAGACTAACACGGCTGCTACTCTGAAAAAATATTCAGTAATTTGTTACGTATTTATTACTAAACAATGCCAAGGGACCTGATTTAAACCCACCTTGCAAACGTGTAAATTAAGGCTGAGGCTCCTTTCCAAAACTTGTACCATGAAACTCACTTTCCTTTTCCCTGAGGTAAACGCTCCCTGACTGAAATCCTAGTGCCACTGAAGTCAATGGGAACTTTGCCTTTGACTTCAGTGTGGCCAGGATGTCGCTCCTTGAATTAAAGGACAATGCTGGTTTCCAATCAGGGTTTCCTTTACTTCTGTTAATTTAAGTCAAACTCTTGCCAACAACATGATCTTTCCTCGCCAGTGGAAAGGAAATCAGGTATCAGATGTTATATGTTTAATCTTGCTAAGCAAAGGCATTCTCAAAAGAACTTCAGAGCATCCATATTATTGCTATGTAGGCAAGATAAGAGATAAGGTCAAGTTGGCACAGCAGACAGCAAATCTGGATTATTCTTGTTGGCTGCCTTTTGTGAGGTTTCTGTAGCTTTAAACTTTTCTGTCATTATTTTCTGAATATTGGACCTTAAATAGCTAAGAAATCTGCCCATATGCCAAGACAGTAGCCATTTTGTTCTTAGTGTGACGACAACCTGCACCAGAGGGGAGACACACTTTGTGACTTTACTTTTATTCTGTCTTGCTACACTGTTTCCAAAGCTCATGCTTTTATCATGTCTCATGATATTGAGTGTTTTTCTTAAAGCCCCAGCTTCTGCAGTCATGTTATTTCCTGAGAATCTCAGCTTTCATTTTTTAGTGAAGGAAATTTCTATTTCTCCTGCTGATGGAAGAAAGTTTGAAAGTGTGTCCTAAGTGCACCCTAAAAGTTCTGAAAAACAGGAGGCAAAGAGTGAGCCCAAAGGTTTGTATTGTTTTTAAAAATATCATTTTTAAGCCAATCATTTTGGGGGGCCTAACTCATTATTTTTGATGCATGTGGGGTTAGCAATACTGTTGCTGTATTTTTCTTAAGCTAAAATAAATTGAATCTGAGATGTAAGTGTATATTCTCATTTTTTTATGAGAGAGCACAACACACATGAGTGCTAGTAGACCCTTTAGCATCCTAATACTCTGCCTCCCCTCTACTGCGGGAAGTCACTCTTGGAAGGTCTAATATCCAACAGACTCACCAGGTCCCTCCTATGCAGTAATCATTTTTGGGTGGCAGGGAGGGGGGAACCTAAAGGTCCAGATACAGCCCACCCTCTCTCTGAGGGAGAAGTTGTGAAGTCCTGGCAGTAAGGAAAAGTGATCACAGCAGGAAAGCAGGCCAGGGGAAATGGGGTTTTCCATGAGAAGGTGCAAAAGCCAAGACTACTCCTTTCCAAGGGTACTGACCTGCCTCACATTCCAGCAACCAGAAAACTTCCCTTCTCTGTAACATAGGAGTTCCTATTACAACTAGTGGTCTAGCTGTAGCCTCAATTAATTGACTAGACTCCCAGGTGTTAAATACTTGCAGATTAGCCTTTATCCTAAGGGTAAAATAACATGCACAGAACATTTGAGATTTTTTCCAGCATAAGAGGTGGAGATATAGCTGCATGACCCCCACTCAGGTAAGATATGTGATTAAATCCCTGCATACGGCACTATAGACCTTAAGGTTTTTTAAACCAATTAAAAAATTTAAATTGTGATTCAGAAGTCACAAACATGCATGTTAATGACATTCTGACAGCAGATTTTCACGTAAGATTAGTGCAAAAAGCCTACAGAGAACACAAAAAGAGTAGGCATGCTGAAACGGCACAATGATAGGGAATATACCAGCAAACAGGCAATGGGGGTGTGGGGGGGGAAGGTCACCATGGCAAATGACAAAGTGACTAGACTGAGAATTTCCAGAACAGAAATAAGACAAAACCCAAAACATGCTGAAGGTTTGAATAGTTCTCCCCCTTTATTGGGTGGGTTTTTGCACTTGATCTCTTCAGAAAAGTGCTGAATGTGCTCTTTGCTTATATAAGATGCTTTTAGCAACAACAACAAAATAAATGAACAAACTGTTAGCATGTCAAGATGAATCTGTGTGCTTCTTGAATAAGCCTCTTCAAATTGTGCTAATGAGTAGGTAATACTGAAGGGTAATGTGACCAGACTTATATCCCCCAAAGTGATATAGTGTGAACGTCTAAACTCTATTCACCTAGACTCAGATGGAAAGGAAAGCTCATAACTGTCCAGGATGGTCATCTTGTTAATGCTCCTGGTCAAGAGAAAGGAGTTTCGTGTTACACTGCTGCTTTACCAAAGTCTCCCTGGGTGACTTTGGGCAAGTCACAAGGCCAAATCCCAAGTTGCAGCTCATTGATATTCAATGCATTGGGGGGAGGGCAGTCACAAAAAGGTGCTCTTTGCATGCACACTTACCTTAATTCTGGGGGCTGGTTCTGGTACAAATTCAAGCAGCTTTAGGGTGGAATATTAGAGAATATTCATGGACAGCAAATGTTGAACTCCTAAATGGGGATATTCACACTGGAAAGCTAGCACCAAGAGTCACGCTCATCCAGGCAAGGAGAAAATAGACCAACCATGTAACCTGATTCCAGCCACAATTATAATTATTAAATAATTTCTATTGTAATAACACTTAAGGACCCCAAACAGGGATCAGGGACTCATTGTACTATGCTCTGTCAAACAAATAACACCTACAGTTCCAGTCTCCAAGAGCTCACAGTCTACAAAGACTGAAATCTTGAATATAAAATATTCAAAATAAATTGCTTACAAACTGCTTAACAGATCAAGCATTATTTGTAGAATTTAGCCAACAAATAATTTGTATAATGAATAAACATATAATGAATACATTTGTAAGTTGCTGTCAGGCAATTCACAGCAAGGAAAAAAGCAAAATTTGTCAGTTATGATTTGCTATGAATTATTTTCTCAGCTCAATATTATGGGGGTGGGGAGGAAGGTAGATTTGGAATAAACCAAAAATTTCTAGTTTTGTTCCTCCAGTTGAATTTAGCTCTTAATGAAATCAGTTCCTATTTTTCTAATTCTGGTTTACTCCAGAATAATAAAAGACAACATTGTTGCATTTCTATGGTCCCTACACAAGTGTTAAATAATGAGTCCCTAATTCTGCCATTGATTACAGAATTGGGAGCATTCGTTGGGAACTAGGCAACCTGTCTAGAAGTGGAGAGAGTTTGGGCTAGAGGAGGAGTTAAGGGACACTGAGGACATATTCAGGATCAGGAAGAGAAGGTTTTAGGGTTTGGAATGAAAGACACAGGGACAGATGATTGATTGATTTTGAAGGCAGGAATGAGAAGAAATGGAGAAAGAAAACATGGAAGGAAAAGAGAGACTCAAAGGGTTTGGATAACTTCAAACTGGACATTGTGAAGATCTGGAATCTGGAAGCCATTTGCCATGTACATCAACAATCATTTTATTTGACTTACAAATTTATGAATATTACATTTTTATGGCCACTTTTTATATTGTCTACATACACACTGTTTTATGTATATAAGTCCCAAAACAGATGTGAATTTTTCATAGCATATCCAGATTCACTACTTGAATTAGATAGCTGCTAAAATGTAGATGCTTTAGATATCCAGTATGAAATAAATGAACTGAAGATGTTAGCAGAAAAATAAAGCAGTTTAAACTCAATCTATGGAGCTAGCTCCAAATTGCAGCCAGAGATACAAGGCATGATTCTTTTCTCATTTACACTGCTTCAGTTCCTGTGACTTCATTGGAGTTACTCCAGATTTACAATGTAACTGAGAGGAGAGTCAGGCTAACAACATATCAATACCAATACATTCCTAATTAGGATCCAGTGTTTTGACATTTTTATTTCCAGCTAATTAGTGTTGCTATTCTATTACTAGGTTATGATTGCTTTCGGATTCCGCAATAAAGAATGATTCATATCTTGACTCAAATAAATTATTAAGCAAATAAAATAAAAAAAGCATCTCTAATTTGTGTATTTACAACGCTGCCAAAACCTAACATTAAAAAAGGTCACAGTGGAGGATCCAAGTCACACATCTGATAGAATGTAGCCATCTGGAGAAGATGTATTTGGAAAGTATTTTAGCCACTTGGAAGAAAGTCAGAGGGTATTTTACAGGTACAAATTGAGATACATTGACAGAGGTATATGGAAAAGCTTTCAGAACCCCTGTTCCTTCTCTTTTATAGGCAATAATGTCACCCACAAAGTGACTGAAGAATTTAAAAAGCCTTACCTGCAGGTACAATCAGAAATGGTAAAAAATTAGGAAACATTGGAACAGTTGTCCAGAAGATTGTCAAAGCAAATTGCAGATATACGGGACATTGCAAATGTCATTCATTTAGTAGGTTACTAAAACCAGTTTAATGCATGGTACAGAAAATTAGCAGCAGCAGCAGCAACAAAAATCATTTTAATCTAAATGATAAACCTCTATCAATTTGTATATAAATGTCCAAATGAATATAATATTTGTAGAGGTGTATCCGCCTGCCATAGAAGTAAGCAGCAGAAATCCCATGGATGTCAATGAGAGCATGGGCATCCCATTAGTATCTGTCTCTCATCACTGAATATGTTGTCAGAGTTGCCTCTCTTCCCCCATCTCATCCTTTCTCACCTGGTGAAAATCACCCTAGCTCCACTGAAGTCAAGAGAACTATGCCAGTTTACACCAACTGAGGATCTGGCCTGTATCTCTTGTAATGTGTGTGGGGGAGGGGATGGTACAAAGGAGGAAAGTAGTTTAACTACTCTCAAAGACCAATTACAATTTTATGAGAAATGAAAATCTTCAGCAGTCTATCAGTTTTTACAAGGAGCAGTAAAAGTTATGAAATAAAATCATGACAATTTCCCCTTCCTCGAATAAACAACAGGAAAAGCACTTTAAAAATAAATAAATCAGTAAATGGATCAGGATGGTTTGGAGGCAAATAATTGTATTTTCCATTTGGTGAAACATCATATCTTTATCATCATAACTTTAATGACCATGTGTTTAGTCATTCACGACAGGTTTCAGAGTAGCAGCCGTGTTAGTCTGTATTCGCAAAAAGAAAAGGAGGACTTGTGGCACCTTAGAGACTAACAAATTTATTTGAGCATAAGCTTTCGTGAGATACAGCTCACTTCATTGGAATGCATCCGATGAAGTGAGCTGTAGCTCACGAAAGCTTATGCTCAAATAAATTTGTTAGTCTTTAAGGTGCCACAAGTCCTCCTTTTCTTTTAGTCATTCAGTTTCATGTTACCATGGGTCATTTTTATGAATATGAGCCTGGGACGAAACGGGACTGATGCTTCTCAGAAAAGTCTAATCAATCAATTGATGAAATCCTTATTTTTATTAAGGAGGATAATGAATTGTAAACCAAAAGTAAAGATTAAAGCCTATTAATGAATTCCTTAATAATGAGCTAAAGTAACAAACTGGAATAATAAATTCCATTATAACTAGTAAGTAAAAAGCTGGTGTGATGTATTACCAGTGGGATCTTTCTTTTATCTCACCTGGTAGGCCTGCTGTCTGTGAGCAACAAGGGTCCTTCCGGAAGTCTCGGCCATGGCACGTCAGAGGAACATACAGTGAATCCTGCTGTTGAATGAAAGCTTTCAGCTAATTGTTCACTCCCTGGTGCCAACACAGTCTGATTTCATATCAGTTTTACACAGCAATGACAATTCAATAGCATAACTCCATTTAATTCAGTGAAGCTATACCTTGGTTTACAACCTGGTGTAAGTGAGATGAGAATCAGGCTGAGAACATAAGTGTAGGAACTAGGAGCGTGGGGGGGTGCTGCAGCACCCCCGGGTTTTGCGTGGGGTCTCAGCGGCTGGCCAGGGTCCTGGCTGCCGGCCCCATGCCCGGGGCTACCCTGCTGGTCCTGGTCCTGGCTGCTGGCCTGGGGTCCTGGCTGCCGACCCTGCACCCAGGGTCCAGGCTGCCAGCTCCACAGCTGGGGCACCGCTCCTGGCCCTCGCCTGATGCTCCGCACCCACCTCCAGCTGTGGCCCAAACCTCAGCCCCCTTAATCCATCCACATCCCCTCCTCCTGAAGCCGCAGCCCTGCTCCCGGCCCCAGCTCTAGGGGGCAGTGAGGGGCACGGATGGGGCAAGGGGAGTGCTACTCAGCACCCCCATTCTAAAAGCTGTTTCCGTGCCACTGGCTGAGAGCTATTCAGAAAGCTAGGTTGTTATTGTTTGAAGATACACATGTAAATACCTCACACATACGTGATTCTCTCTTTTTCTGTTTGGTCACTTCTTCTAGGTGAAGAGACTTACACACTCCTCCAGGGAAATAGCTTTTGACATTCTGCTAGGAATCAGATTTGGAACTATGGCATAAGAAGACCTTCACTCTGTCTGGTGTAGGGAAGGTGCAAGGAGCACTCATTGCCCCAAGAGGAGTGAGGTGAAGGTGGAGATGGAGCCACCACCTGGAACAAGCTGGACATATCAGTGGGATTGGAGGGAGAAGCAGGCCACACTACCTGAAAGGTGCAATCCCTTTCTGAAGCACAGTCCTTCCGTGTGTCTTCATGGCACAATCTAATTCATAATGGCAAGAGTCAGAGGTTATTTCCAGTTATGAAATGGGCGTATCTGAAGCATTCTCCTCGTACAACATATTAAGTTATTTTTCATAAGAGCCACTAAGTCAGCCAGTCATTAAAATCAAATTGGCCTGAATTCCAGATTGTGCTTGCTTGCAGTTTTCCAAGGCTGCCATGCCAGCGCCCTCATCTATTTCCCCATGAAAATGTTAACAATTATGGGTTCTACAGACATGTAATGCAGGAATTTTGCCTAATTAAAGCTGAAAAGATTTAAAGACATTTTCCTTAGAGAAAAGGCATCTAAGATCATTAGTTTTTTTCATTTCTTTGGACAGGTTCTTTGTGTGAAAAGAGATTTCTACATTATGGGATGACTGAAACCTATATTGAGGGCACAGGAATCAAGAGCACAGGACAGGATTTAACCCAGAAAATGGCACTGATGTCCATGTCCATGTCATTCTGACATTTAATCAACCCATGGAGACAGTTTGTAGGAGTTGGGTTGTGTCACACTAAAATATACTACACATATCTACACATAAATATCTACACATAATAATAATAATAATATCCAGACTATATGAAATGCTTTTCACTCCAGTACAATGCTTTACCTATAGCTCAGCAACACTAACAGTGTAGCAAGATATTATATACAATGAATTACATTTCTAACATAAAAAAACCCATCTAAACCAAGTTTCTTGTTATCTTATAAGTTCAAAACTAAACAAAATGTTACATACAAAAAATCTCTCTTAGGGTTTGATTTGACTTTCCACGGCCCTATATAAGAGTCAGTCTATTGTAGTTTATGTAACATATGCTATTTCATACACAATCTATTCTTCTCTAGACCCTAGCCTTTATCCCCATGGTATCTTACCAGGTGATCATGCCCCTCCATCCTCACATTGGGCAATCCCACTGAAGTCAAAGGGACAGATCCTCAGGTGGTATAAATCAGCATAGTTCAAGTGAGGTCTATGGGACTATGCCAGTTTAAACCAGCTGGGGATCTGGCTCACTGGCTCTACTTCTGGAGTAAGGATCTATTCACTGTAGCAAAATCTGGCCCTAAAAAGCAATTTGCTTTAAAAAAAAAAAAATCAAACCCTACCATAAGGAAAACAGAAACTCCATATCCTTCTAGAACAGACCCCATATGGAAACATTACAAGTCTCTTTAAAAGGAAGATTAACTTCATTTCTCCCACCATGATGCTGGAATACTTAAATTCATATGATATCTAAAAATAACATGCTGAATCTGTTTGTTTAAGCTGGCAAACGCAGGTGATGGTAGTTTTCATTTCATGCAGCTATACCTAATTTGCTACAGTTAAAACCTATTTGAAACATGCTGAGCAAGAGGGACAAGCAAGGTGTCCCCTTGTCTGCAACTTAAAACACCGCACTAAATCTTGCCAGTCACTGCACACATCTTCTGTCCTATATTTAAAGGTCACATCTGGCCAAGTAATTGTTAATCAAACATCCACACAATTTAATCAATTAGAATGCAGATTGTATTTGTACCCTCCTGGAGCTGCACGTAAATTTTCCTGTCATAGCTGCGGCTCCTTTTTCATACCAAACTGATCCAATTTTCAGCAAAATGGCAAAGGGTAATGCTCCTCTTTTAGATGAGATGAATATAGAATGTGCCTTTTTTGTTTTGTTTTCATACTTAAAGATCAAGGAGAACCTACATCAATACATTTTTGTTTAATTATACAGTAGCTAAGGGGCTGTGACTCAGTCTCTTTGAAGTGCTTAACTTCTCTGATACTTTCTCAAGTGAAATTACACACAAAAGGGAAGGTACTCATCACTCTGAATAGTATCAGCTTAGATCTGTGTAGAGAAAGGAAGTCAGATATATTTTCCGATTGATTAATAAAATGTAAACACAGCCTTAGATTAAATAGTCGTCGGTTTCCTGAAAGATGGGTTGTCAATAATGGCTAAGATATTTACATTTAATCTTAAAATGCTGAAAACATCTTTGGGGTCTGATGCTGGCCCCAGTTGAGCCCAAGGGAGTTTTGCCATCAACTTCAATTGCAACAGCTACAGTCCCTGGACAGACTTTAAGGTAATTATTCATTCTTTGTTTAGGGGTCACTTTCTTCTTCATTGGCTTCATTCAGTTTATGCAGAAAAATATTTAGCTTCCACCATGTGACGATTTCTTTGTCCTCATTGGTAGCTTGATCCATCTCCCATCTAAGCCAATGAGAAAACTCCCATTGACTTGAATGGTGCAGGATCAAGCCCTGGAAGAAGTCAGTGTTTCTACGGAATTCCTCACATAAACAAGGGTTTTAAGCATTGGACATATGTCCCTTGGTTTTGAAATTCATAGTAAAATTTTCTTAGCACCAATATTAGAAGTTGGGAACAGCTAGTCTTAGGGTCTATCTACCACCACCACTATGGTCTCTTTATTTGCCTGATGGTAAATTAATAAAAAAAATATTTTTCAACTTGCAAAATGTATTGGAAATATTTTTCTGCCACTTAAACACCTTTATAAATGCATTTTTAAGCATGCAACCTACAAACTCTACAATGTGCTTAACACCAGAAAAGAAAACCTGAAGCAAGAACATGAACAAGAGATGAACTAAGCTCTGTTGTCTCAGATTTTTATTGAATAATGGAGACCTCTCATCTTAGAATCTCCAGCCGTGAGGTTCCCCAACCCCCAGCCCATATATTTTTCAGACATCAGGATGGCAACATTTACTAAAAGATATTGAGTGATAGCTTTAGCAGTGAAAGCGATGCCAATTCAATTACACAGATGATTAGTACCCAGTAAAGCAGGAGAAGAAGGGAAAGATTATCATTTAAGCACAGTATGTCAAAGGACAAACACTGATACTTCTTCTGGGATTTCCACATTTGATAAAATAAACTTAAACTATTATTTATGGAATGTTGATCCTTTGCTTCACATATTTATATGTAATTTAGAACAACAAAAGATCTGTGTACTGTTTTGATAGAATGTTGCTTAATGAAGGAAAAGGTTGTTTTTTTTCTAAGTGTATTATTTATGCCTGCCATATGACACACATGGCTTGATCATGATAGCAATAAATCACATTTATCTCTGTGTACTTACAAACACTCCCTGGAGACCAATAAAAAGGCATATGGCATAATGGAGTCATCTGTTCAATTGTAATCATTATTGTGGTACATATTAAATGTACTGTACTGAAGGTGAACTGAAAGTGCTATGGCCTGTTAGCTTAGACTTTTTTTGGGGGGGGAGGGGTGGTTTTATATTTTGTTTCACCTGAATTTAGTACTCATGAAAGGCAGCAGATTGGCAGCACTGATATGCCTACACTGTAATCATGGGGGGTAGATGTACTTGAGGTAGTTTTAATCCACTGGAATCAACAGTAAAGCTGCAGCAGCTCATGCTTCTGTACTGCTGTACAAGCCTACCAGGAATCATGGGCAATAACTCATGGGCTGCTGCAGCTTCGCTGCTAGATTAAAGCTAGCTTAGTATGTCAACAATCATACGCCATGACTGCAGCGTAGACATACCCTGAGAATGAAGCCTTCCATCCACAACACAGGAACAACATTGACAGAACAAGCAGAAGTTTTTCCCACTTAAACACCCTGCAGAAGACAGATTTGTAGGTGTGAGAAAGTATTCTCCACATCTGTTCAATCCTGCTCTTCCAGAACTATTGGTCAGATTTCATTTGAAGAGCATAACTTTGTTTCTGTTGCTCAGTAACTGGTACTGCCAATGAGAGTGTCAAGAAAGCTACGAAATTTAAATCCAAAGTTAGATCCTCAGCTGAGTTTTTCCCAGAGTTTGGGGCTGTATGAATTTGGAAGAGTTTTGGTTCAGGCCAAAACCAAAAGTTCAGTTTCCAATCCACCATTTTAGGGGATGAAGATCTAGTTCAGGGCTATCACTAATACTGTGTAATGACAGTGGACTTTTTTTCACGACAAACTGTACCAATTAAGTCAATTAATTTCACAACGACCTCGAAACTGTCAATTGGTGGTATAAAAAAAAATGGGACAGTCTACTGGTCACGACCAAGCTGAGCCAGTGTGTTAGAGCAGAAAATCTCTAATTCTCATCACAGTTCCTCTGAGCCATCCAGTCATTCATCTCACTCTTCACTGAAAATATATGGATGCATTGACAGATATTTGGTGGGAATGCTATTTGGAAAGATTTCTTATTACACTTCTAAATTCACTGTTTTAAAAATTTTCATTAGATGTCAGAATTCTGCAATCTAAAACTCTGAAATCTCAATTCACAGTAAGGTTTATTCTGGCAAGCTGCGACTTACCCTGAATAGCTATCTATTTTTTTCCACAAAATGTAGTTTGATATCGAATTTGTCAGTTACACAGATCAGCCAGAAAGTGGTCTAACCTCAAAATTTACATCTCAACAACAGTTGTTAAGAAAGACTTTATCTGCGCTTTTTGACAAATCCATAATGAAGAGAAAACCTGAAAAATTATTTTCAATCTTTTATTACAGACTGCTGGAATTACACTGGGACAGAACTCTCGGTGTTCAAAGGAAGAAACCTGTTATTACTTCTTATTGTAGTATTATAGTAGTCCCTAGCAGCCTCTTAATGAGGTATAATGACCCTTTAAGGCTGGGGGAGCGGGGGGAAACTTGGAGACCAGGTTACCCCACTGCAGGAGTTCTATTCCACACAGAGACCCAGGGAACAGAGGCAGCTGTTGCGAGAAAGGAGGTAGTCCTGGGGTAGCAGTCGATGTCCAGAAAGACCCCAAGCTATTGGGTTGTTCAAGACTTGGACTAGGATACTTCATATGGCACTGGGCAGGGCTCCCCGCTCTTTCAGAGAATGACAGCTGGTTCCAGGAAGGAAGGTAGCATAGAACCTGCCTCTTCCTTCATAGAGGAAGCATTGCTGTTTGGCACCGGTCTGGCTGCTAGCCTCTACCAGGACTCTACCACCTTCAAAGACCCCCCACACACACACACACACGTACAAGACTATATAACTCCATCAGATGCATATGATGGAGTAGGGAGAATGAGACTCGGCTGTTAGGACTGTATGTTCAGAGTGTGAAAAGAGAGGTGAACAAAACTCACCTCAGAAAGGATGTCTGGGGAGGAACGAATCCTCCAGCCCAGGATGCAGCAAGGTAAAGTTGATTTAAGGACTTGCTAAGTGCGGCCACAGTCCCTGCCGCAGTGAGCTCACAGTCTAAGTAGGCAAGGCAGGCAATGGTGGGAGGGGAAATAAAGGCAAAGTGATTTCCCCAGGTCACAGTGCAGGTAGGTGGCAGAGTCAGGAACAGAACCCAGGTCTCCTGATTCCTACTTCAATAACCTGTCCACCACTTTAGGAGGTCAGATTAAAGGAAAGTTCCCCAAAATTCTATTTCTGGCAGTTGAAATCCAACAGTGACTACAGACATAACCTCATGTATTGTACTACCTACATAGTTACCATGACACCAATTCAGTATTTGTGTCGAAGACTCATGCAAAATAAGCCTTTCATGTGTGAGTGATTTTTGCATTTTACTGCTTTTCCCCCTTTGAATAAGAGATGGATCATATTTTCAAAAAGCTGCCTCTCATGGAGCATGGCAAAAATTGCACCTGCATCAACCCGGGTGGAAAAAGGCAGGGATGTGTCATGAAAACAGATGCCTGTGCAGGATTATGGGGTGTGGAATTAGAGCCCAGGTTGATAAGACGGAACGGTTAGTGACTTACGACTCTTAAACAGAGTTGGTCATATTGCAAGAAGTGTTCATGGACTTTTGCTCAAAATTCTGAACAGCTATTTGGCTCTCCCATATTCCTTACCCTTTTTAGTCACTGTTCATGAATGAGCTTTTACTACACTAATGATTGCTAAATGGGGGTATGAATCTTCTTAGCTTCATATGAGCAAGAATATTCACTATTCTTTTGCATTTATTCAGTATTATCTGTTAATCTATATAAAAGTTTCAGTCATCCAATCAGGAGCAGCACCAATACCACGTGACTTAGGTGACTGGTCACATACTAGGAACAACAAAGAGAAAACAAACAACTCACTGGTACCCAGAGGCTGAAATTTACTTGTATAAGCTATTCTGTGAATCTGTATGAATAAACAAATACATTTGTAGACATCAGGATCAATTCACTAATGATTAATGAACAGAAAAATAGGCTGAATTTGTCAAATACCTTATTCTCCACCAATAATTTCAACCATCTCTACCTTAAATGAAACAAACGGGCTTTCAAATAGCCACACATGCAAAATATGATCTCTTCTTTCTGTGACATGAGATGAGCTATTTTTTCCCCAAATACTAGAGTATGTCCTTCTATGGGATTGTCTGTCAAAGCTGTGCTCAGAAAAGCATGTTATTAACTCCTTCCAGAACCAATTCTAATACCACACAGTAGGCTAAATTACCAAAGGCTATAACTTGACAGTTTGGGACTCACTCTACCCACTCTGACCCTGAAGAGTGAATATGGATAAAGCTGATCTGTCAGAGAATCCTTCATAGACGGGAAATAGCCCTGACAGTCTTAGCTCTTAAAGGAAATGATTTAAAAGTGAGTTGGCCAGGAAAGAGAGAGAGAGAGAGAGAGAGAGAGACTATGAGTGAGCACTGCCAGTAACTTTAAAGCTCTTCTTTAAGTTACAACAGAAAGTCACTTGAAAATGTTTATTAAGTGGATTCTATCTATGGATTAATAATTTAGTTATGCATTTACACTGTAGCTGCATTTTTAGAGGATTTCATTCTGCAGCGAGTTTAGCCAAGTAATCTGAATATAATTAATCAATCAATCAATAGAAGGGATGTATCCAGCCACATGCTGGTTTTTCTGGTAGGCTTGGCAGACCATGTGGTATACAGAAACATAGGAATTGCTGTAATGGATCAGACATGAAGCCCATCCACTCTGATATTCTGTTTCTGACAGTGACTGGTGCCAAATGCTTCAGAGGAATGTGTAAGAACCCCATTGTAGGCAGATATGGAATAAACTGCCCCCCATATTGTTTAGAAATAGGCTCAATCCCTGAAGCATGAGGCCTAATATCCCTTGTACAAATTTCATTAATTATAATAATTGATATTCTTGATATCCATATAAACATCCCACCCCTTTTTGAATCTTGTTAAGTTCTTGGCCTCAACAACTTCCAGTGACAGTGAGTTCCACAGTTTAATTACACTTTGTGTGAAAAAAGTAAGTCTTTTTCTCAGTTTTGAATTTCCCACCTTTTAGTTTCACAGAATGTCCCCTTATTTTTGTGTTACGAGACCGGGGGAATATACATTCTCCCTCTACCTTCTCTCATTATTGTATATACTTTTATCATGTCTCCTCTTATTACTTTTCTTTCTAAGGTAAGCAATCCCAATCTTTTCAGGAAAGGGGAAGTTCCTGTATTCCTCCAAACTGCAGGTACTGCTGTCTACCCCTTTCGTGATGGTCCCAATGGGAGAAAGGACTCTTTGGCTTGGTCTGCACTACAGACTTATGTCGGTATAACTACATCGCTCAGGGGTGTGGACGCAGTCATACCGACTGAACTCCTAGTTTAGATAGCGCTACGCCAACAGGGAGGTGGAGCACCTACACCGACAGGAGAAGCTCTCCCATAGGCGTAGGTAGTGTCTTCACTAAGCACTACAGTGGCGCATCAGCTTCAGTGCAGTGCTGCGCTTTATGTGTAGACAAACCCTCCATGTTGCCCTCATTCCCTGAGCATCCCCACTGGGCTCTGACACAATCCAGCCTGTGTGGAGTACCAAACCTGCTGTTCAAAAAAATACTCTGCTCGCATGAGAGGTCCCTCTATGGTATATTCATGTACAAATGGCAGCTGATTGAGCATAGGATTACTGTCACATGGCATGTGTTGCACACTGCCTTGATTAATTCCCTGACTGAACATAAGAATGCATAAAACATGCTGGCCATTGCACGCAATGTGAGCAGTTACTTCAGTCACTCCACACCTTGAGGGAGAGGAGATGCATGACAGCTGGTACTTGCATCAGATCAAGCAGGAGGTATTCTCCAGATGGAATTTCACCATCCTTCTGGTTGAACGACTCTGTACAATGAAAAACCATTAATAATTTTGCAATGCAAAATATAGGTACTGAGAAAGGGAGCTTGGTTTGTATGGTTTATTTGTTACTTGCTTATGAAGTCCTAAGGAAAGCTAAAGTATTATTATGAGATATGCGCTTCCTGTGACATTTTTGTCTCACTTCTTGTAAGTCCTGCTACTGACAGCAGTGTGATAGCATGTAGGTTCTTGGTTAGCCATTAACTAGTCAAATACTATTCAAAGGGAGCTCAGATTAATGGAAGTTTGCATGAGTAAGGACTGAATAGGGATCTCTGGTACTTTTTTTTTTTTTATAACAGCACCCTAGTATGATGGGCAATTTGTAAACAAACCAGACCAGGAAATGAAAAATAGTTGTTTGTTTTCTTACAGATAACATACAGCACCAAATTTATCCCTGGTGTAACCCCATTAAGTAAATAAAGTTGCACCAGGGCTGATGACAGCCCTAAATGTTTCAGGGCAAATTGTGATTTTGTAGTAACATATCATGTAAAGTTGTGGGATCAATTTATGGCTTGTCATCTGTGCAACAGCAATAAAATCAAAGTAGGTCCAAAGTTGCTCCATAGCATATAGATGCCCCACTCTGTTGAAGAAGATGTGTTTCTCTAACTGCAGCTTTTTATATGAATTGCTTAACATTGTATTTATGTCACCGCACAAATCTTAGACTACATCAACTTTAGCTGAGGGTTAGTGCTTACAAAAGGGACACTTGAGAATCACATTTTTCTCTGAAGATTTTGTTCCTACTATAGTAACACCTAAGGTTTCTATGACGGGAAGATCAGAGAAAAGATTTTGATTAGTTTACTTTGCACATTTGACAACACTTTGCATTTTAGTCAATTACCTTTCCTGTCTCATGTTCTTATTGAGTACCTCCCTCTGATGCGCTGCTCTGGGTGGGAAATTTACATGCATTCTCCCCCACAGGCCCCAGAAGAGAAACAGCAGCAGCAAAGCAGAAAATGAAAAAGCAGCAGTCAGAACATATGCACCAATATATTTGGTATTCTTGGGCCTACCCAAAAGGCCCCTGAAAGAGAACAGAAAATCCCTGAGGAATATTTTTATGAACAAAAATTAAATCAGAAATCCGGTTAAAATTATTAGCTAGTTTTCAAAAGAAGCAACTCAGCAATGCCCATTTAATATGGGGAGAAGTTTCTCGATGTGTGCTAGCTTCCTTGGTCCAAGATCTTTTTTCAATGTGTTTGATTAAAAGGTTTGGTACAGTAGTCAGTCTTAGAAATGTAGGGCTGAAGGGACCACAGGAGGTCCTCTAGTCCATCCCCCGACACTGATGCAAGATTAAGGGTTAAGTACACTAAAACCATTCCCCACAGATGTCTGTCTAACCCAGGGGAGGACAAACTACGGCCTGCAGGCCGAATCTGGCCCGTCAAGGCTTTCAGTCCAGCCGGCGGGATTGCCAGCTCCATGGCGCAGTGGAGCTAAGGCAGGCTTCCTGCCTGCTGTGGCCCCATGCCCCTCCCGGAAGCGGCAGGCACAACATCCCTGCAGCCCCTGGGGGAGGAGGGGGTAGAGGGCTCCGAGCGCTGCCCTCGCCTGCAGGCACCACCCCCTGCAGCTCCCATTGGCCGGGAATGGGGAACCATGGCCAATGGAAGCTTCAGAGGTGGTACCCACAGGCCAGGGCAGTGCACAGTGGAGCCGCCTGTCCCACCCAACTCCCAGGAGCCACTGCCGGACATGCTGGCCACTTCTGGGAGCGGCGTGGGGCCAGGGCAGGCAGGCAGGGAGCCTGCCTTAGCCCCGCTGTGCGCCACTGCCACCCCGGAGCCGCTCGAGGTAAGTGGTGCCGAGCCAGAGCCCATACCCTGAACCCCTCCTGCACCCCACATCCCAACCCCCTGCCCTGAGCCCTCTCCCACACCCCTCCTGCACCCCAACCCCTTGCCCTGAGTCCCCTCCTGCACCCTGCACCCCACCCCCTGCCCTGAGCCCCCTCCTGCAACCCGCACCCCAACCCCTTGCCCTGAGCCCCCTCCCGCACGCTGCACCCCCTCCTGTACCCCAACCCCCTGCCCTGAGCCCCCTCCTGCAACCCACACTCCAACCCCCTGCCCCAGCCCTACATTCATGGCCCTGCATACAATTTCCCCACCCAGGTGTGGCCCTCAGGCCAACATGTTTCCCCACCCCTGGTCTAACCTGTTCTGAAAAGCCACCAATGACAGGAATTCCATAATCTCCCTTGGTAAGCTGTTCCAAGGTTAAATACCCTTATAGTTAGAAAGTTTTTGCTAATATCTAACTTGAATTTCCCTCGCTGCAGATTAAGCTAGTTACTTTTTGTCAGCGGACATGGAGAGCAATTCATCATTGTCCTGTTTGCAACAGCCCCTTAACATATTTGAAGGCTTATTCAGTAACGCCTCAGGCTTCTTTTCTCCAGACTAAACATACCCAGACTTTTTAACCTTTTTCATAGGTCAGGTTTTCTAAACTTTTAACATAGTTGTTGCTCTCCTCTGGACTCTCTCCAATTTGTCCATCTCTATCTGGTGCCCCAAACTAGCCACAATACTCCAGCTGATGCCGCACAGTGCCAAGTGAGATGAATGTAGTACCTTGCTGTACTCTGTAATCTAAGTCAGTAACATAGTTAATCAACTTTTCCACTCTGAAGTCCATCCCCATCACCACACGTGACCCAGACTTTTGAAATCCATCTAGCCAGAGGCTGTGTATTAGGGTTAACACCATTCTGCCATAACAATTCAGGCAGCCAGCTCTAATTATTGTATAGGATCCTGATTTAAGTACAGTAGAGTTTTCTTCAAATCCCAACAGGTCATACGGAGGAGATAATACAAATTGCTCTCAAGCTACTGTATTTCTTTTCAGTATTTGGCTACTTAATCCCCTCAAAAATTTAACTTCGGGGCATTCTCGCCACATGTGAGAAAAGCTGCTCATTATATTACAGCCTCTGCAGTCCTAGTCTGATAGCAAGTTTCCCATTTCATTCAATCTGTTCAGGGTAAGGTTAGTTCTCCAGGAGACCCTAACACTGAATTTTAAAACAGTGTGTGCAAACTCTTGCTAGTATGTCTGAATTCAGCGAGCCAGAATTTTGTTGTGGTTTTAAAACTGCATAGAGTTGAGGTTTCATAGGATTCAATAAGTTTAATACTTTTGGAGAGTGCAGTGAATGTGTTAATAGCTCCACGTTTTTGTGATAAGTTCTTTATCATCAGTGAAGTTATTAAATACTTGTTCAGTCCCATATAATGGCTTCAAAAATAATGTTCATCAAGGGTACAAAAAAAGTCTGTGTCTCATAGAGACTGGTGAAGAGAGAGCTCCAGTTTTACATCTGGCTTTAATTTGTTCAAATGCCATATCCACTTCCCATGTGTTATACATACTCTCTCTTACCAATATATGGTATGTATCATCTCATCCTTTTTTGAAACGCATCAGGTGAAGCTATGGGTTGAAAGAAGGAATTGCTATGTAAGGCCCTATTTTTACCATCAAAACAATTCTCTACAGCTGGTGCTAACAGGGTTGATTCCTACCTGTGTGGACAGAATAAACAGCGTTAGGTAAACATTTCAACCGAGCTATATATCAGAGTTCACACATGGCTCTCCAACAAGACCATGATGTTGGGGGCGGGCGGGGGTCTGATCACGCACAGGCATAGCTCTCCAACCTGATTATAACATGATTTGGCCATAACTATGTTACACAACCATGTTGAAAAATGATTTTGTAGCTGAGATAGGGCCTAACAGTAGGACAATGGGATGGAATTTCATAATTTTAATTACTTTTCTCCTGGTAGTGGACATATAGGCTGGGTTTCTCCAATGTTCATTGCTGTCAGTGGAAAGGACCCCATTGACTTTAGCAGCCTTTGAATTGTACCCACCCTATGTGCCACAAATTGATTATCCAAAGGCCTGGAAAAGTTTTGTCTGGATAAGAAGAGAATACTGTGTCCCTAAAACCCTCAGTGCCTGGGAGTTACAAGAATATCCTGATCCTGCTATGTACATTCTGGTTCACCACAGATTGTCATTTAAGATCTTCAATGAAAGCCAGGATCATGCTAGTCATTGATATAATTGTGAAATATATATATTATGCAAGGAGTTATGTATGTATATTGAAAATATGTTCCTAAAGTCTGTATCAAGGCAGGGTGGACAAACAGGTTTCTGCCAGACAACGGATGTATATTCACCTGTCTCTCTGAGTCTGCATTGCAAATTAAGCATTGGAAGCCAACACAATGCAAGTTCATTTACAAACAAAGTTGATGACAGGAAATCACTGAATAAACCACAGGGGTTGTCCTGTGGCTGGGAAAAGACAGTGAACTTTGGGGATTATAAGAAGAAGGCAAAACATATCCTTTTATTCTGCACCAAGGAAGTAATCATGCAGCACAATTAACATTCATGAAAATGGGATCACAACCAGCCTTGGTTGAAATGCTGCAAAGGACATTTGGGGTGAGAAACTTCTTTAGACCAAAAGTTAGCCTATTAAGTTAGTCACTAGAAAGCACTATACTTTTAATTTGTTTGTAACCTGTTGTTTACTCACCATCTTGTAAATCTTGATAATATACTTAACTTAGTACCGCAGCACTGAGATATGATTGTAAGTGCTGCTTCTGAATTGAACTAACTAAGCTGATGTGTACACTGTTCCCCTGAAGGCAGCAGTCCTGGGAATGATGAGTGTTCAGTGAGAAGGGGCTGGACACTACAGAGGAATGCTTCAAAGGGCCTTGAGGACTGGGTACATCTATTGTTAGACCTCAAGGCAAAGAAAGTGCTGCCATAGCCCGGAGGAGAGTACTTGGGCAGTAACAGACTGGAGGTGTCAGGGAACTGACACACAGTTAAGCACAAACAATTCTTTATCTTGCTGGAGGCAAGGTGGCTCTCAGGATGCTCAGACCTGTGAGCCATCAGAGATATATTTTATTATTTTAAAGAAAAAAGTAATGGCAAGAACCTGGGAAGAGGATATAAGTCAATTATAGCAAGCAGGAAGGTGAAGGACAAGCATACTGTGCAGTAACAGAGAATCTCTAAGTAGTCTGGTCACATAGTATTAATCAGAGTCATTAACTGAAGCATTTTGCCACTGCTTGCCAAATGATTTGTTCATCAAATCGATTCTTCTGGTATTTGACTGGCTGTAATAAATATGAAGACAGAGGAGTAACCCAACTTTGAATCGTAACTTTAAAGAAAATAGGATTATATGCCTTGATACTCAGTGTTTAGGTGCGACAATGAAGAGGACTATAGAAAACAATAGCTAGATGGTGCTTGTGAACGGAAGGGGCCATTGAGGACACACAGAATTAGACCCTGCCCAAGGTAACCCATACAGGCAGCCTTTCTTGGCAGGTGTGAAAGGCGTCAGGCAACAGCTGCCCCAAACTCATCAGATCCATACTCAAATCCTGAGTCTCTTAACTGTCCAAAACGTAATTGGCCCATTTAAACCCAAAGGCATCCAAGCCCTGTGTGCCCTTGCAAGTTCCTATACCAAGTAACCCAGAAGCGTGCAGTGCAACTTCAGGCATTCTTGCAGCTCTCAACCCCTTCAGCACAGTAAGTCAATCAATGCCCAGGTCTCAGGACAGGGCATTTACTCTCTCCCTCAGCTTCTGTGGGTAAGACCGACCCAATCATTCAAACTCTACCAAGGGAAAACTAGCCCCTGCCTCCAGGACAAACTGCCTAATTTTAGGATCTTGTGGGAAAAAAAAGTACTATAAATGAACGTAACCCCAGCACCTGCCCTCGCACTTTGTGGCATCCAGGCCCATGCAACAAAGAAAGCCCCACTGCTTTAAAGTCCCAAATGTACTCATACAATAGCATGTGTCCCAAAGCCTTGCAGTTACCCAAAGTGTCCTCATCCCTGTGCCAAGAAAAGCAAAAGTGTAACCATTAACCTACAAGAGAGGCAAGGCAGGAAATTTGCGGCAGTAGGTGAGAAGCAGGAACAGCCTGCTTCTGCCGAACCTCTATGGGAGGACCCTGCCTGCCAATCCCAGCATCCCTTGGAATTACTGGGACTGGCCAATAGCAGCCCCTCTACCTAGGGAAGGATACATTGGCCATCAGGCATTGCAGTATTCTCCAAATGTGTGGCCCATCGTCCCTGCCTTGCCCTTTGATCTAGTATGGCTTAGATGGCCAGTACCTCCACCCCCTACTTGAAAACAAATTGGGTAGCATAATCCTTAAATGCCCAGAGAAAGTAGAACTGCTTTCAGGCCCCAAATGAAAGAAGGCAATGCATGAAGAGAAAAATGCTTAAATGAAACAAATCCTCAATTCATGCTTTCCATGAATTTTTAAATAGTTGCCTTCCTTGACTTCTCCTTTTCTCCTATCATCCTAACACCAGCAGTTGGCTGAAGGAAAATTGAATTGTCATAATACCACTAAGTTAATGTTTAAACATTAATTCTTTTCAACCTCAGATTCTTTTTCCTTCCTTTGATGACAGTCCATGCGGGGGTTACTGGTAGCTCAGAGGTGATGAGAAGAAATAGCTTCCAGTCACCACACCAAGAAATTTGATGGGCACACAACAGGCTAAGAAGCTGCAGGTGCCATAGAATTATATCTGACCTCTGCTTCTTTCCCTTTCATAGAGACTTCATGAGTTTTGATTCTTGCATTTGCTAGCTAGTCTTTTTCCTGATATTCCTTCTTTTCTTATTCTCTGGCATTTTTGTTTCCCCTCCAAAAGGACAACAACAAGAAACAAAGATAGATGACTATTACAGTGGTTCTCAAACTGGGATCTGTTGATCATGGATGGTCCATGGAGCTATTTCCGTCAGTCTTCAAACAATTTTTCTTACTGCTAGTTATAGGACAATTCAGGCCTCTTTTAGAATTCTTAGAGATTTTTAGGACCATCTAAACTAAACAAACCAAATGCCTTTATTCATTGCTGCTTCATGTCTTTCGTCAAAATTCAGCCATGATCAAAATTTTCTTGTGGTCACCAACACAGGAAGCATAACAAAACACACAAGGCAGACCAAAACATCAAAGTGTCCTGGAGTGACTACAGTAGTGGGGGGCTAATAAATGTAAAGCTCTTCATCCAGGGAGAAGAAATCAAAAGGACAGAATGGTGGATTGTAACAACGCTGCATAAATATCATGATTACTTCCACAATGCTTCCTTAATTATTGTCCTAATATTAATGCTAGAGCTGGTAGAAGCAAAGTGTTCCATGAGAAAATTTTACAAAACTTTGTGGGAACATATCAATTCTGATTGTTTTGACTGAAATACTCCATATTTTGATGTTAGAATGGAACATTATCCCCCATTTGTCACAGCCTCCTGCTGCTCTTTGTAGGTCAATCACCCTGATATCTCTCAGGTGTGGCTCATTCTGTAATCAGGATTCACTAGCTCCAGCCCTTAAGGGGCAAGCCACGCTGTTATGCCTCACCATTTTGAGCAGAAAAGTCTGATGATCATATTTGTAGCTTTCAAGATAATCCCAAATCACGCAGTGAGCTGTATTCCAGTCTCCTGGCTGTTAGCCCCACCATCACTCAGATTAGAATTAGATTGCTTGAGGTAGTGAAAAGCAGTGAAAGCAGTACTTTGCTAGCTGAGAAGAAACAAGCTTCTGCCGGATGCTTTTCACAAAACTGGCAAAAATCGCCCCTGGGGCATTTTTATGCCTGATAAACAAAGAGCAAAGTCCATTTTTATGCCTGATAAACAAATAGCAAAAAGGCTGACATGGCCGAATTTCACTGAAGATATTTTTCAGACAAAACAAGGAAATGAGAGTGACAAATTAAATGGATGTCTTAGTTGTAGGCTCTTTCTCCTCCCTTGTCCTAACCATGAGAGGAAATGGTACAAATTAGCATTTGTAGGTGTAGCTTGCAGTATATATTGTTTCCTGCAGTGTGGGCTGTAGAATTCTATTGTTTTGAAAGTAAAAAGAGAAAATGCCATTCCGTTTACAAACATTAAAAAGTTAATATTTATCAACCACATTTTTGGCATCGTTTTTCCTCTTTTAAAAAACTCCGGTATCTCATATTACCAGGTGGTAACTTGGCCAATCTTCACAATAGTGAACTCTTAATAATAAAGAAGGTGTCCGTCAAAGGGATATACATAAGTAATGATTATTTCTCTCAGTCGCATGTATAATTCCATTCATGCTGATAGGCGATCCATGCATGGATTAATGGCAGCCCCATACATGGCTCATAAAGTGCCTGCTTAATTCTTGCCCCTGTTTATGTGTAAACAATCTGTTTAGCATATGCAGTGTAGAATATGCCACTTTCCTAATGAATATAAAAATATTTGTATATTTAATAATATGTGTGTGTAGCTTGTGTGTGTATGCATACTAGGCCAGGAGTGCAAATATTCTCCACTCAGGCCAGCTCTGAAACCACCCACCGTTTCTTGCCTGCTCTGATCCCCAAGTCTGTTGCAGTTGAAAAGGATTGTGGGATTGGAGTCGTGGCAAGAAACTGTGGCTCGTTTCAGAGGGGGCCAGGAGGGGTACGCTCTGCTACTACTCAAGTAGATCAGATAGTTTACTACCTTGCTTAATGTGTTACTTCTGGAAAGTGTCAGTTTTTAAATGGCTTTACAATCAGGAGTGACATCACACCACTAGACATAAAACTATCCAGATATTGTAAAGTCAATTAAGCAGCTCAGATACTGCAAAGTCAGTGCCAGAAGGATTGTTTCCAGAAATAATAGCTTCAAAGAGAAGGGGGGGAAAATTATGACTGCAAGTAGCAAAACAGAAAGACAGTCCATTTCCTCCAGGTCTCCAGTTACCCCAATGTATCTGGAGAAACCAAAATTTCAAAACCAAAAGATTAATCTATTTTTCAAGAGTCTGCAGCAATAGCTCTCTTGACTTCAAATTCTACTCAGTCTTCTTCAAGCAAGCAGCCCAGGTAGTTGGTAAGGGGCCACTGGCTGCAGCGTTCCAGTCGGTGGAGATTAGAGATATTTACCTGCCCTCACATTCTTGTGTTCAGCTTTCTGTTGTTCCTTCAAGCATAGAATGAGTAGAATTTTAATGAGTTGCAACCTTTTGCTTGAGGTAGTATTTTGGCAAGCTCTCATGCAGCAGCCAGGTCTGGATTTTTCTTCTTTTCACACAAGAGCTGGTTTCTCCAATGTTTTAATGAGCTATCTAGTATACTACAATGTTTCTGCTATGACACAAGAAGTCACTGATGTAATGCAAAAACTATGGTAAGCAACATGCATGTTTATTAGACACCATTCAAAACTGCTGCAGAGCTATGTATTATTCCATACCAAAAAGTCAATTCTTGTAAGATATTGTTTGTTTGATGCAGACCCTTGTGGGCCCAACTGATATCAGGACCCCATTGTACTAGGTGATTTAAATACACATAAGAGATAAGCCCCATCCCAAAGAGTTCACATTCTAAATAATATAGCCATTTAGAATAGATTCCACTGCTGTAGAGCCTACAGCCCTGTAAACAAGTGGCCTCCTCCCAAACACCCCCTTGTGACAGCCCTGCAAGTGGTCCCTCACTTCAGTTTCCCTTTTGAGTCCCCCAGTAACTCCATTGAAGCTTATCTTCTATTCATACATAGTTTATTAATAAATAGGGTGACCAGATGTCCCAATTTTATAGGGACAGTCCCAATTTTTGGGTCTTTTTCTTATATAGGTTCCTATTACCCCCCCACCCTGACTTTTCACATTTGCTGTCTGGTCACCCTATTAATAAAACATAGTGTAAAAATCCCAAAGCATAATCCATATCACCCCAGTGCAAATAGCCTTTAAAATCATAGATCCTCCTGACCATTGACATAAGACATACCATATTGTGGTGTCTTCTGCCACACCCAGACTCTTTATCAGTCCTCCTCTGTCTCTCTGCCAGGACAGCCACTCCAGCCTTCCTTCTCCAGTGAAATCCCCCTCTTCCCAGAAAAAACCCCCACAGCCTCTGCTGGTAGCATCCCTCACTCCCCCTGGCCCTTTCACTGTTCCCCAGGGTCCAACTTTCCAGCAAGCAGACATCAGCAGGTAAACCCATCCACTGTTCCCCCTCTCTCGCCTTTGGCTCCAGGTCAGAGCCAGCAGACATCTCCCTCTGCTGCTTCTCCTACTTTCCGCTCCTGGCTCTTTGGCTTGAAGATGCCAGCCAGCAAACCCCTCTTGCTGCTCTCCTATCTTTAACATTTCCCAGGGACCACTTTCTCTAGCAGCTCTCATCTCCTGCCCTTTCTCACTGAACCAGTCCACTCTAACTCCCACACTTATTTTCTCACCAGGCCTCTTATAGCCCCCAGATGCTGCCTGCCCTCTTAATTGGCCCAATTGGAAGCATGTGGACTAGAACAGGAGTGCTGAGCCCAGTTTCATTTAATGGGCAGGCTACCCTGTTACAAGGCCTACATTATTTGATATTAGCTTTTTTAAAAAGATGCTATGTGTAGTTGCAAATGTAATATATATGAAATAGGATACATTACATTTTTGTGCAAATAAATGAAGTATGATTCTCTTTTGGCTAAAGGCGTGCAGGTTCTTTACTACTCCCAAAAATGCCTCCAGTAACTTACAGGGACAAAATGATGTTTTATTGCCACTGGGGTTTCTCTGTTCTACTACTGCTGCTGGATGTACTGTCATTAGCACCACGCCTCTAGAAGGGAAGCAGGGAGTTATTTCTATCATTATCTGTCTGTCTCTAGAGGGCAAGTATGGAGTTATTTTTGGTTTGCATCCAAAGGAAGGATTTTTTGCAAGGAATCAAAGGAAATGCCTTCCTGTCTTTTCTGCCCTCTGAAAGAAACACAAGATAAGAAGATTATGTCTGAAATCATTCCTGCATTGATGCCTGGCAAAAGAATGGAGTGCTGGCAGCTTTCACATCCCTGGTCCTTGAGCTGCCAGGGGCTAGTCTGGCGGCAGCACTGGTTAGGCCAGCCCTATCTTGCACTGGCTGCCATATCCCTATGGGGTTTGCAGCAGCTGGGGAATAGCTGAAGTGTAAAATTGGCCTGGCCATGCCTCCTTTTACTTATAGCATGCATCCTAAGGGAGATCACAGAGCCAGCCATCTATGCTGGCACAAAATAGCCATCGTACAGGGGTGATTTCCACCCCCAGTTTTCCTCCAGAGAGTTAGCTGCTGTTATGCAGCACCCCTGAATTTAGGGCTGCAATACTTAATTTACATAAGGATCTAAGAATGAGAGTCAGATATAGTGAAAATAAGGGCTCAAACGCTGGAAAGCTTGTCTACTTGTCACGTGGAATATGGGCATAATACTAAGCATTGTGTAACCTAAGTTAATGCAGTTCCGTTCAGTGCAGCAGAAATGACAAAGTACCAAAAACAACAACAAAAAATGAACTGTTATGTTTAAAAGCATCAGGTACAGTAGTATTGATTCCTAGTAATAGATTTCACCTGGCAATTGAAGTAAAAGCGTCTTATGCTGTTTAAGTGCCAAGGGCCATGATCTAACCACATGTGTAGAAGGATGAAAGTGGTTTAGAAAAGGGGTAGAAAACTGAGTGTATGAATTGCTATTTCAAGCCACAAAAAGGTTTATTCTATGGTGTTTAAATATGGAGTACATCTTGCAGTCAGAGGCTTACAGTGAGGACAAAGAAGAAAAACAGAGTGTAGATAACATTAGAGGACACATCATAAGAAAATACCATTCAAGTTGTGCAAGATCTAATCAAATAGCCTATTGCAGCAAACCTGTATGCTCAGCACACTGCTAATTCCCTATGTGTGTGTGTGTGTGTGTGTGTGTGTATGGAATGGTGATTTAGCCTCTTTGAATTCAATAAAAACATAAACAGCCTCCTGGAGCCACAGATCCCATCAAAGTTTATTGGCTCTCTGTTGCAGATAAACACCATGTAAAATGGCTGGACCTCATAACAAACAATGGAAGACAGAAATATCCCAAACATCTCAAAACAGACAATATGTGCAAAAGGAAAGACAACTTTTGAATCACTCATTGTGATCTCATCATCTGGGTTTTGTTTGTGTTCTTTTTATGTTATATGCTGTGGGAAAGCAGTTGGTGGTTACACAATAAGAAGTGTCTTGGAAGTACAGCATGCTGAAAGAACTGTAAATTTATATATATACACAACATTTGCTTATATATAGCATCTACAAAATTGATATTCAGTGTGTATATTTTTCTTTAACAAAGGAGTTTGTATGTTTGGTGTCTATAATGATAGGTATGCTCTTGATGCACCTGACAGTAGAGCTATCTGAGAAGTGCTTTTTTCCACCACCCCACATGAACAACTGATGATAATAAAAAACAAAAAACTTGTTCATCAACATTTTTTCATTAAAAAATAGAAAACCCCAAAATGTTTTTTATCAGTTTTCAGCAATGAGCAAATCTTGAGAAACAGCTGATTTTCAAGTTTCTGACTTTTCAACAACTCCCTTCCCTCCCCCCCACCAATAATGAAAATGGACATTTCCCATGGAAATTCTGTGAAATAAGCATTTTGCATTGTAAATGCTCTTCAAGAGCCAAATGCGAGCTGAATGGATTGCTAGAACTGTAGACGCACACAGAAAATGAAAATGATTTTATCAAACAAGTCAGTAGAAGCAGGATAGACTCATGGCTGTTCAAATTTAGAGTTAAGTTCCAAGTAGGTTCCTATTTCTTTTGAATAACTGCACATCTCTAATTCAAAGTAGGGAAGGGGATATGATTTCCCCGAAGCGGTGAGTTTTTCCTGACAGTGTAGCGAGAAGGAACGTAATTGTTTACAGCACAGGTAAACTACAATGAAAAAAAACCCATGAAGAAAATAACTGTGTAAAATTCAGTCTCCCTAGTTTCACCTCTTTTTGTGTTCAAACACAACATGTGTGTTTTTCAAAGCAATCAAACTTACCACTTTTTCCCTAGCCTTCATTAGCTGACATTCTTCTTCCTTTACTGCAGCAGGCTGTTTTGTTTGTGGGCTAGCTCACACATAGGAGCAAGTGAAAACAGTCCCAAAAGAGAAAGTAACCAGCCACCAGGAAGTCCCCTTTGAGCTCCTGTGATCTAGCAGACAGTTTGCCACAAGACACTTGGTGGATATCATTCATAATACGACTACTGGGACTTAATCCTTTGGCTATTTATGCTGAGCGCTGCCTTGGGGCTGCTATCAGTGTAAGTTAAAAAGATGATTACATGTGAAATGGACCATTGTGGCTGCAGCTTTCTCGTTTGCGATGCAGATTTCAAAAGATGGATTTAATTAGAATTTAACCTAGCTACCTCCTAAAGCAAAAGAATCAGAAAACAAGTTTGATATTGAAGGGAGATGAGGATGACTCCTCCAAAAGAGCTGGGAGGGCAGATGTTACTTGGATACACATTGGATCATCCTAAAAGCAGAGCAGATTGGCTTTCACAAAGGAGCTGTCCTAAGTGGCTTGGCAATAGAAGAGCTGGCTGAAAAATATCTAAATTTGAAAATTTTCAATGAAAACCAAGGACAAGTTTTTCATGAAAATGTTTTCCATTTTCTGGCCTGCTCTAGACAATACATTGGGCCAACAAGTGGAAAACAAAGGCTAACAGAGAATATATTCGCAAAAAGAAAAGGAGGACTTGTGGCACCTTAGAGACTAACAAATTTATTTGAGCATAAGCTTTCGTGAGCTACAGCTCACTTCATCGGAATGCATGCGATGAAGTGAGCTGTAGCTCACGAAAGCTTATGCTCAAATAAATTTGTTAGTCTCTAAGGTGCCACAAGTCCTCCTTTTCTTTTTGTGAATACAGACTAACACGGGTGCTACTCTGAAACCAGAGAATATATTCTGTCCTCAGTAGATTCTTTCTATGGCAAAATCAAAGATACTGGGCAATATGCTACTGTTACACAGCACTCTGTCATCACTGAGTGCTTTCCATGATCCTTACAAAGATTCTGGAATGATGTACTGCATGGTCACTGACAGATGCTTGCCACAACAATTCCAAAACTACTAAGGCAATATGAATATTAGTTTTAAGATAGGATGACCATATTTTCCCAAAGTTGAAAATGGAACACTGCCCAGGGCTGGCCCAAGTCCCCCGCGGCCCTTGTCTACCTCCACCCCATGCGGGGCCGGCCCAAGGTCTCCCCTCTCTCCGTTACAAGTGGGGCTGGCATGAGTCCCCACGCCCCCGCATGGGGCCAGCTCAAGGCCCCCAGCCGGCCCGAGACCCCCCACCCCACCCCTACCTGTCTGCATGGGGTTGGCCTGAGGCCCCCCTCTAACTCCTGCACTTGTGGCTGGCCCAAGACCCCCTGCCACCTGCCAGCACAGGGCTGGCCAGGCCCCAGCCACTGTCCCAAGCCCTCCCTCCCATGCAGGGTTGATGTTGCTGCTCATCAATCCCCCTCCCCCCGTACATTTCTCTGCGCCCCGCTCAGGGTCACCCCCTACTTTTTTGGCAAAACAGGGCATTTGTCCCATTTGCTCTTGCCAACTAGAACAGGGGTTAAAAAAGGGACTGTCCCCGTCAAAACGGGACATATAGTCACCTGATTTCAAGTTATTAGGTTGGCCAGAGCTGCTTATTCCTTTAATAATCTGATGAACGCCTCATTCCTGTGCATTTAATGTTTTTTAAAGATGCATCTTATTTTATCTCCACAAAAGAAAAAAGAATGGAAAATGTTGAAAGAAGTTTCAGAAAGAAACAAAAAAGTTACCTCATTTACAAAACTCTTGTGCACTTAAATCCAAGAAAATGAATAGTTTAGGATAGCATAAATCTTACACTACTTAAATAATAAGCACAAGCACATTTTTCTTACTGAGCAATGTATATTTCATTGCAATACAGCCTTAACTCTGACTCAAAATAAATACCAGTGGTAGTCTCAAAGTATGAACTCAACACAACATCCTTTGGAGAAAGAAACAGATGTTATATATGCACACACAGCAATGACTCATGGTGATCAGGCTTACATGCAAGTCTGCAGACATCAGTAATATTTTCATAACAAGAATATTACACACTATTACTCTTAAACTAAGAATATGTTATTCTGAGGAAAGAGCAACTATAAGTACTTTACCAAAACATTCCACAGTCCATCAGTGGTATTAAATTATATGTACCAGAGTACGTCTGTGATGGGGTATACAAACCCCACAGTGCGATAGAAGGGGCCGTTCTGGGTGCAGCTGATGGAGGAGCTTCAAAGAGAGCCAGACTGGTCAGAAAGGAGCAGATATGATAAGAGGAGAGAGCTACATTGGGAGCTCTTGAGTAAGGGCACACCTGAAGCCCTGGCTGCACGGGAGAAGTCTGTATAGCAGCATTAGCAACTACCCCAGGGACTAACTCTCCCCTAGTGATAGGGAACCCTTCACTCCATCATCTAGTGGATTATTTGTGACTCCTGAGGCTTTCTGACCATGTTCTGGACTGGGTGGGTTAGTGGTAGGAATTAAGCACTTGTGTATGTTTGATACACTGCCTCTTGTAGGGCGCTGGGCCAGAGCCTGGTGGAGAGAGAGGATGTGGGCTTCATAAGAAGGGGACACAAACCCTTTCCCACCTGGAGATGTGGGTGGGTGACAGAGGCATTGTAAGACATGAGGAAAGGGGTCACAGCCCATAGGGGACTATAGACATGGGCTGCAGATTCTCTTCCTTTGTAAGGGATATTGGACTTGTATATTTGGTTGGATTCTGTTATGGTGAAAGCGGATGGACTCAGCTAGTAACCTGGCTGGAGGGCTGAGTACTATTTACTAGAAAGGAAACTGCCACCACACTGTCGTGACCACTGGTTGTGTGATACTAGAGACTGGGGGAGTGTTGTGACTCAGGTACCTCACCAATAGGCATACTACCCATAAACTTATCCCATCACAACACCTAAAAGAAATACGTAGATAGCAGAATCAAGATAAACAAAGCCAAGGGGTGAAGATCAGAGTTAAGTGATTGAGGTATTATATTATATTTGGTAAGAAAAATAGGTTTCTGTTTTTCTAGAGATGAGGTAAGGTCCTAATCCTTAACCATTAATTTTCCTGCTTTTACAGTAAACTGTGTGGTGGATAATTACATAACTGTCTCTTAGTAGCCTTCAATGTTTTGAAATGAAGGATTTATAAAAATATATTCTGTTGGTAACATTTATCTGCAAATGTTAGGCCCAATCTTATAAGCCCTTCTTGCACGGAACTCCAGGATGAGGCCCTTTAAGTCACAGAAAGGAGCTATTGATGACAGATACTGTCTGGCTTGTAAGCTTTCGGGAAAAACAATACACTGAAAAACAGATTGAGGACAAATGAGTGAACGAGTAGGAAACAACTACTCATAATATTTTGTCATGGGACTACATAACCTTTCACATAGTTTTAATTTCAGACAAAAAGAGACAGTAACCTTACAGTAACCTTTATAGTATAATTCTTCTGATGAGGAAAAAAAAAACAAGGAAAAGAGGTTTTGAATTCTGGAATAGGAAAAAGGGGCATATGCATGTGCATGAATGCTTTAATGGAAGTGGATAAGGGGTAGGTGATCTTCTCTGAAAATCCAGCACCACTTATGTGTACTTTGGAAAATCTGGCCCTTTGATTAGAAGTAAAAGACTCAATATCTCTTCCCCATGCTAATTCAGCTAATAATACGACGATTCAACTTCAGTCGTGTCTTTATTGATAGAATTGGCTTGTCCAAAATCTTTGCTGAATTTCTGCTAATGACAATCTGGGCAGTGAATGACTCTTGGCTTTATTTAATGCCTCAAATCAAGAAATGATCCTGCAAATTGTCTCCCTACAAGGTTGATATTAATAAGGAAACACCTGAAGGAGACAATAAATAATGACATAATCACCACATGGTGTTATGAAAGCAGCATACTAAAGTATATCACCTTACTCAGTAACAAGGCACTATCTTATTCTGGTGTATCTAAAGAATGTCTCCTTAGTGAAATGTTGGTTTTGCTTCTGAGCCCTAGCAAAAATGTGTGTGTCAGTGTCAGGATCTTCACCTTTTCCATGATAATGAATACAACATTTGCTTGCCCTTTAAGTGACCGTGTTAATGTACAAGTACACTTGCAAATTAATTCCTAGACCAAGCTCATGCTATTGCATTGTGGATCACTTTCAAAATGATTACCGAAAAACAAAAAAGGAAACCAGGGTTTAGGCAGCTTCCTATGCACTGGTGTTAAGTAAAAACATTTCCACATAAATGTGACTGCTTGAGAAATAAAGATGAAAGTGTGATTGACTTGAATTGAAAATCGAAAACAGGCTTTCCTCAAGTTCAAAAGCTACACTACAAATCACCAGAATCATTAATTCCAGCATACAGGGACTTGAAAGGTGTCCTCTTTGTAAAATGGGTTGCCTTTATATAACTGGAGCTAAATGACAGCTGCATAGCTGAAGCAAAAGGCCAAATAACTGATTTTTTTATTAATTAAACTAACAAACTCTTTATACCTTCTTGTCACTCTGCCAAATTTCCTCCCTCATTTTGTTGATGCAGCACATTGCTCCACATAACTCCTCCACTGTAACTATGGGGTCATATGTAGTGACTGTAACTTTAATCAAAAAGGACAATCATAAACTGTATTGTTTTGTATATAATGCACTAAATTGATAAAGCCAAAGGCAGGCAACTGTTTTGTTTTTACTGGTATTTTACTGTTTAATAATATACTGCTTCAAGTGCAGATGCATGTCTGATCTAAGTCCCACTTCTTCATTTTAGTCAAGTGTACACACTTTGAGATATATTTTTATTCTAACAAAGTGTTGGCCAAACAAATTAAAGTCCTCATTAAACCGGGAATAAAAAATGCACACTATTTCAGTCAGATCTCATTCTCTTCACTGACTTTCCCCGTGTAGATTGTATAGGCAGTACAGAAAAAATCTGTCAAATTGGGGGCAGGTTTTAAATGGCCATAAATACCAATTATAGGCCATGTGCTCCCTTCCACTATGCAACGTGTAGCATGACAAATGCAGCAGTAAAGACTCTGTCCCTGCAGAGGCAGGAGACTAGTAGATCAACAGCATACCACCTGCTGGCCTTTCACACATCACAAAGGCCCTCAGGTGTACATTCTCGGGGCTCGGGGCCTTTGGGGGAGCAGAGACAGTAAGGAAGAGCAGACTGTCTTTGCAGCATGCGTCCTTCATAAGTTACCAGTTCTCAGACCAGCATTAACTCCCCCTCTGAATCTGCCAGCCTGCTCTTTCTGATGGGTAAGCATAGCTGCAGATGGGGAAAGGGAAGTAAACAATAGCAGCATAACTTCTAAAGAAGGGCAAGGACAGGAGGTTCAAATGCTCCAAAAGAGTGGCTGGGGACTTGCGAAGTCACTCTCTGCTGTCCTCACAGATATTTTAAGGGAAGTATGCAGGTGCTCTGAGCAGAAGCCTGTGGGGGTTTCTGAAGTTTGTCCTGGCACGTTAGCACATGACCTGGCACTGAAAATGACTCCTTAATGTTCCTAAAGTGCTCTTAAGTAAAGGCCCAAGTTCTGACCTCGTTTATACTCTTGAAATCTATAGGGTTTTACATGTGAAACTGAAGGCAGAAAATTGGCCTGAAAAGTGTTGTGCAGTATAAGTGCCTGTGATGGGGTGTACCCCACACAGGCCCTGACTGGGTTAATGTGGGCCTGAGAGGTCAATTAACATACCCGAGAGCACCTTCCAAAGAGACAGCCAGGTTTCATTGATGATGAAGCCCAGCTGGGGAGGGACTGGTGGTGATTATGAAGCCAGATAGTTGAGAGCAGAAGGGACTGTGAGGGGAGACAGTCTGCAGTCCTTCTCTGTGAATATAGAGGTGGAGAAAAAGAAACCCACAGGGAAAGAATAAAGCCGTGGAGTCTAGCTGGAGTAGAGAAGGCTGGCAAGCAGTTGGGGAGGTATAAAGCAGCTACTGGGCTGGAGCATGCTCTGGTTGCACACCTTGAAAGAAGGGCAGGATTTGAACTGCCAGATAGAGAGAACCTTGGGAGGGGTTCTGTGGAGGAACAGAGTAAGGGGAACTTAAGAAGCTTGTAAGGGCAAGCCTGAGGAGGGCTGAAATTGTTGTTTATATACATACTCTTATACTGGGATTTTGTTATGGGATTTGAGGGGAGGTCTCTGAAAGAAGGGTCAACCTAGAAAAGTTGGAGGGAAGAAGGTCTGAGAAAGGCTGGATAGGAAGGACTCCAGGGAAACAGCAGCAAGGAGTGGGACTGTACAGACTTTGGCTGCAGGTTATAGATCCCTGGGCTGCAACCTACTGTAGTGGGAGTGCTTGGGTTCTGCTACCAGCCATTGACAAGGTGGCTTGAGTCTGGAGGAGGGGACAAGGGTATGAGGACCAAGGACGTGGAGTTGAGGTCAAAGACCCTCTTTTGTGAGGATATTGGACTATTTTATGTTGGGCTTTCTGTTACATTGGATCATGACCTGGCCAGAGGGCTGAGATATGGGAAGAGAGACCACCAGAATGACTGTCAGCAGGGGGTGGCAGACTGAAAGACAGCTGCTATACCATGCCTGGCCACAAGGGGCGCTCCTGTGGTGAGTGAAGCCCTTTGCAGTGCCATTAATGCCCCACTGAAATCAAAGGGCCTTTCTACTTAAAAAGCAATGGCACAATGTTGCCTGTTTATGGAATCTATTAACCTTTGTATGGTCAGTGTTTTATCCTATTGAAGAAATGTTGCTGAAATACCATTGTATTAGTGAAATGGAAGTGAAGAAAATGCCAAAAGAGAGGGCTCCATCCACCTCTGTCCTCCAGGTTTTAATTTAAGAAATAAAGTCGAGTGGGGGGTGTTGCTTTACTGCAAAATGTTGCTTTACTGAGATCTCCAAGTAAAAAAGCATGGAATAGAAGCAAAACCCTGGTGGTCTGTCAGTTTACTGACATTTTTCCCCTTTAAAAAATCTGCCAAATATAGCAAAGATCACATGACAAAATGGCATCTGTGTGTTTGAGAAGCTACTCTGTTCTTTGGCTCTGAACTAGCACATGTATCATGTGATGCAAGGGTAGCCATGGTAAATACATATGCAATTTTCTGATCTGCTCCATGACAGATGCCTCAGAATTCAAATTAACATTGCAAGAATATGATTGTATGAAAAAGCATTTCTAGTCCGGGCTTAAGTTTGGATATGAATCTGATGGAATTTTAAGTAAAATATCTGTTCAGTAATAATCAGTGTAATACAGATAAAGCCAGTTTTTAATCTCCAACTGAAGCCATTTAAATTACAAGTTACCAATCTGATCAAAAATAATGTAATTTTGACACATACACCTTACAATACATGAATATCAATGTGTTTTCCCATTTCAAGTGCACACTAAAATATAATATTCTAGCTACCAAAACATGGTTCTAATTAGTACTGGGAGAAACCACAAATTTCTCAGTATTATAACAAGACCAAAACATATCTTAAAAAATTAAAGTTCAACAGGAGCTTTTTTAACCATTGTAATCCACTGGTTGCCTGTCAGCTCTGAGAAACTTGTGTGAAATGTAGCTAAGAAACATCATGGAATTTCATTAACATCTGATGCTAAAGTTAGGAGACTGGCTAATTCAGTTGGTTGATAATGGACTACATAGCCTTTCACTTCTAGCTGACTGGTTGAACATGGCCTAAATCATTAGTAACAGAGGGCCAGATTTATAAAGATATTTACGCATCCAAAGATGCAAATAGAAGGTTCGTCACTTCTGAAAATCCTAAATGAGTTACATGCTTAACTCATGTTGAACTGAACTTTCAATAGGAGTTAGGTGCCTATTTGCATCTATATGCACCTATATACCTCTGTAAATCTGGTTCCAAAAGCTTTACCATCTAATTTATCTTCAGCTGTCAGTGCAAAATGAGCTGGCGGTCTTAGTCCAGCTGCAAGTGGAGAGATTCATGGATTCCAAGGCTAAAAGGGACCATTGTGATAATCTAATCTGACCTCCCATGAAACAGATGATAGAACTTCCCCCAAATAATTCCTAGAGCAGATCTTTTAGAAAAACATCCAATCTTGATTTAAAAATTCTCAGTGATGCAGAATCCACCACGACTCCAGTAAATTATTCCAGTGGTTAATAACCCTCACTTTTTAAAAACAAACTTATGCCTTATTTCCAGTCTAAATTTGTCTAGCTTCTATTTCAAGCCATTAGATCATATTATATACCTTTCTCTGATAGTTTAAAGAGCTCATTATCATATTACCCCATGAAGGGACTTATTGACTATACTCAAGTCACACCTTAAACTTTTCTTTGTTAGATATAAGGAGTTCAAGGCACGTTTTCTAATCCTTTATTCATTCTCATGGCTCTTATCTGAACCCTCTAATTTATCAATATCCTTCTTGAAGAGTGGATACTACAACTGGACTAGTATTCCAGCAACAGGAGTGGGGTCTCCTCACTGTACCAGATATAGGAGCCCAAAACTCTCTTTCTCAGATCCATTAAGGGATGCTTTCCTTCCAATCCTTTTCTAATCTATTTTATCCAATGATCATAATGAGTACCTGCACTGGACATCTACCCCGAGGTTTATGTACTAAGTTGCTTAATTATAACCTAACCTCCTGTCCCATTCTACTGGGTCCTCGACCTGCTGTCAGGAATACAAAACAAAAAATAAGCCCGTCACCCTGCTTCAGCCATTCTCGTGATGAGGAAAAATTCCTTTCCACCCCCTCCGCCGCCCAGGAAAAAATGGTGCTGAGGAGTGCACGGGGGGGGGGGGGGGGGAGAAAGCAGGGGCACAGACCCCTCCAATAATTGGCAGGGGCACAGAACTCCTCTGGCCCTGGGGCCAGAGAGGGAGCTGACAGTTCCTCTGGCTGCAGTTCCTCTGGCTGCAGCGAGCCCCTCCGGTCATTGGGGGCGGAGGGGTGGGAGGGGAAGCAGGCCCCGCCAAAAGCAGTAAAATGTTTGTTCCTGAGCAGACCTCTGTAAGGGTGATTAGCATAATGACCACAGCAGGTCCTGAGGAAACCTGGTTCTTTTGCAAATTTCATGGGTGTGTAGGTGGGTGCTGCCAGCCCAATATAGGTGAAGGAGGCTTCTCCAGGCCTGCATGGGGATAGAAATACCCCTACTGATGGTCAACAGGAAGGACACAATCCCCATCCTGTCTGTCCAGCTACTTCCTGGCCTTCTGTACTCTCTATCTCTGTAAACTTTCCCCACTTGTCCTCTTTTAACACTTGTTGTAAGGGGAGCCCTTAAAGAGACAACTACTCTTTTCTTCTGGCCAGCTGCACAAGAACTCACTGCATTGAGCGGAGGTGAGCACAGTACTGACTCATGAGGCAAAAGAATGAGCAGAGGCCTCCCCAACACAGTAAGGGAATGAGAGGCTGCTGCTGGTTTTTTTCCTTTTATTAGACATACTTTGGGAATTTGGGTACTTCTAGCCCCCTTCCTTTTTCTCAATTAGTGTTAAAAAAGGATAAACTCTGCTCTTCCTACCATTCATATTTTTTGTTTCCTTTCCATTGAGTGCAATCTACCTTCTCTCCCATAGCAATAAAAGGGAAAATAATCATTACATTCAGTGTCCTAATTTAAAAGGATCACAACACTAAAATACAGCACACTACACAATATAGCATTCTATTCACAGTGAATTTTAGTGTCTTCTGGTTTTTTGTTTTGTTTTTAAAAAATTTGATGTCCACCCAACTGACACCCCTGTCACTTTTCTAATCTAGATGGCTCGCTGATCATGAAACTAAGAGCTGATTGTGCGGATTTGAGCTGAAACCAAGATAAACTTCAAACCATATAGTATTTAGACCTTGATATTCATCTTCATCTCTAAAGTACAGAGAATTGGAAGTAAATAGCAAATTTTCCCCTGCAAAACAGCAACTTTTAGATTATTACAAAATTGCTGACACTTCCCTCTAGTTCATTTCACTTCCAAAAGTTGGGAAAATTAAATCGCAGTTAGTTTGCACTAATGTGATTTTTGGTATCAGCAGATGTATTTAAATTAGTCTCTTTGTTTACTGATTTTTCTGATTTACATAATCTGGGACTACTGCGATATTGTCCCTGCTGGTGTTATAATGCTGAGTGTGAGAAAAATAACTTCTGATGTATACCAACACCACAGTTTCAGCCCTGAGCTTTTTGCATATAGCAGGAATTTTCTGTCCCTCAACAGCATGCAGAGAAGCACAATGATCTTTACGTTTAATATAGAAGATTGTTCTCTTGATGAACTGCATTTTAAATGATCCTACTCCAATAGTAAGAGACACTGCACTTTCATTTCCTTTTGTCTTTAAATATTCAAGTAAAAGCATGTTTCAGAAATTAAATTATAGTATAAAATTAGCCAAAGTATGAAATACTGCATTTGCTCTAGCATTCAGGGAAAGGCTGTACCAAGCAATTCACTTAATAGCACATGTGATCTCAACTTAATAACTGAAGTGCCCTCAGTTAGCAGAGAATCTACTGGTGAGATATGTCCTGTATAATCCACCAGAAGAGGGAATGAATTAAATGTATGTAAATTTTATTAATTAGTAGCAAGCCATACAATTGTTCATATTTTCAATCTTTTAAAATTATGATTGCCTAATGTAACTCATTTCCAGCCAAGAATAGCGGTGTTGGTTTTAGATATTTATAGCTCTTTCACTATGGACACATTCTAGACGTGCCTATTAACTCTTTTTATTAAGATTTCAAGCTATTCAAACAATAGCTGTTAGATGGAACTCCTCAGTATATCCCAGCAACTAGGGAACAATGCTGCATTACAATACAACTGGAAATGAGCAGTCGTTTAACCCCTAAATCATAAGGTTTTTCTACCTGTTGTGTATTGTCTAAATGTTAAATTGTGAGCTGTCTCTGGCCAGGACTGTCTTTGCATTATATGTTTATACAGTGCCTCATATAATGGGCCCCTAATTTCTATTTGGGGTCTTTAGGCACTGCTGCACTAGAAATAAATAGCACAACTCTCTGCTTTTGACTGGACTTCTGCTATGGAAGCTGAAGTCATTTCATTTATTCATTTCACAGGCTATGCAGCACCCTGGGTAGGGAGTTGCAGTGTTAGCTCTCCTACAACAGTCCACCAGCACTTTCAACCCTGTACTGAACCTCTCTGACTCTGTGGAGGTGAGAAGTCATCCTGTTTTCATGTTAGCTGAGCTGTGGCCTCTCCGAAGAGGAGACTGTCATTGGCACTAAATTATGAATGAAGGTTTGTGCCGAGGACAATTTTCAACAGGGAATTTTGTTGACACCTTTAAACTGAGTTTACTTAGGACTTCAAGCCAAATTGGAATGGAAAACCTTAGAGGAAGAAAAGGTTAGCTTCTAAACCATGCAGTCCCGCCCCCCTCCAAAATCTGCTTCTGCTTTAATCTCTCATTTCTCAAATTTTAATCCAATCACATACAAATCTAATATACACAACAAAAATGAACCTTCCCCTACATTAATGTTTTCATATAATTTCAGTCCTCCACCTAGCACACAGCACACAAGTAACACCCATTGACATATGTTGGCTTTTGTTGCAGAGCAGGCATGTGCTACAATAATTTCTTTTCTGATGCATGTCCAAACAGGGCCCCCTTCTCCTTGTCACAAGTAAATAAACTCACTGAGTAGATTATCAAGGCACCATAGTGTGTACTCAAGCCAATTCCTCTTAAAAATAAATTGTAATGAAAATATTTGTAACCTGAAATATCTGAGAGGTGCTAATGTCTAGAGAGAGGGGAGAGCACAGTTATCAGCCAATTGGGTGGGATCTGACATAATCCCCTCTATTATTAATGAGTGCAAAGTACAGCTGGAATTTACAGCCCTGGAAAAGGGAATGACCTGAAATGTGTTTCAAAAACAATTTGCCTGCTTCAGTTTTGTTCAGGCTTACATCTAGGTGTTTATAAATGATGGATTTTCATAAGGCATAAAAACGATCCACTCATATTATCCTTGTTATCAGACATCTTTGGTTCTGTTTCTTCCCCCTGCCCTGTGTTGAGTGGCACTTTCCCAGTTGTATGTACAAGCGACCAGTTTGTCAGCAGCTCATAAGTGTGCGTTTGTGTGCTTCACTACTGACTGCATTTTACGGCTTATGGATTCAGAGAGTTCTTTTTGGCCTCTCTTCCGCAACTGTTACTTCCTTGGGCAGCGTCATCCTTTCCCATAACCATTATAGGTCAAGCCACATGCAATGACTGTGTGTGTCAGGAGTCAGTGGAACTTGACCATAGAATATATTACTGAAATTGTGAATTTATTTTTATTGGTAGCAGATCAACACTTACAAAGCAATTTTTCCAGCTGAACTGGACTAATTGCTAATGTATGTGATTCTGCTGTTTTACTGAAGGTATTTCTTTATTAATGAGATCCATTCTGAATTCACTAAAAAGGCTGTAAGTGGGCAGCCTTGAAAATATGCTCTCCTTCTTTTCCTGCCCAGTCTCTATTTGATAACATTAAATCCCCTTCTGGAAAAGTCCTATGGAATTTAACAGATAACGATAACCTTTCTATCCTATTTTTGACCCATATAATTTCTTCACTTTATAATCTCCTGTCTGTAGAATTCTGTACAATGGTTAAAAATTCATTAATTTTCTAATAAATTCTGCACGTGTTTAGAATACTTTGTATACAACCCTATAACATTTCTATTGCTCTATAGTGGTTTCATTTCTATTAAGTTCTATAGCCCTTTCCATAAGGGACACTACCACTTGTCTAAAACATTTCTCCATTTTCTGCATTAGATTAGAAATACCCTAGCTATATTTTTTAAAAATGTAAGCAAGAGATAGCAAGGAAATGTAGAAAGAAAGGAGCAGAAAAACAAGGGATTAAAAGTGGCAGTGGAAAATTCTTGAGACACTTGCCAGTATGCCTCAGTCATGATGTGTAGGGTACCATAAAGAATGATGGAGCCAGGAAGTCTCCATGATAATTCAGTCTGCCAAGAGTGCTAGCCAGGCTGTAAGTTATAATGTGAACATCTGGCCACTAGAACATCTAGCCACAGAAACTGGAATGAGGCCAGCAGTCCATGTCACACCGGTTACCACACAGCAAACAGGTAGCAATAACTTTCAACCATTATTGACTTGGGCTGTATTTGAACTAGTGACTTCAAGAGGAAGGGCCCTGTATCCCATTACCAGTCCTCTGAGCCATCTATGTCCATTCCTCTTTTGTCCTTTTAAATATGGCTAATGGAAGCCAAGTCGAAACAACTAGGCTTTGTGGGGTGGCGAGCACTGGGGGAGCTCACCTGTTCACATTACAAGTTAAATATCAGAAGAAAGAGACCCTCAAAACTGTATAAGATTTACTTGAAATGAATCTCATTATTTTTATACCAATCTCATGATTCTTTTTCTCTGTTTTCTGATTTTGATCACTTGGGGTTGGCAGTGCTGTCACAGTACCGGACAGCAAGTAGTTGTTTGCCTCAGCTGGTAAATATTGACTTGTTTTGCAAGACTGCCCTAAAGTAATATTTCAGGAATGACAATAGTAATACATTTGCTTTGGGGGTTGTTTATTTTGTATTGTACTAATATGGGTAGCCATATGGGTCTGAGCATTTGGGAAGGAGGATTTGTCAGCTGGATCATCTCATCTATTTACTTATAAATGTAAGAAAATACATGCAGAGGTCAACAGGGCAAATATTTTACTTGCTATGGGTAGAAAAGATGTTGCTACACTAACCGAACTACATGTGATCATAAGATGATTTGAGATTTTCACAAAACAAAGTTTTTAAAGTCCTGTGTTAAACTGAAATCTCTAACGGAACCTTAACTACAGTGTTGTGACCAGCTCCACCATAATATGACTTGTATCCCAGTATAAATTCCACAGAATTACTATACAGCATGTAATGGAGAATCATGAAGAAATCAGAACTTTTACTGATTAAGTTCCTCAACAGCACATGCCTCTTGATTAAAACATCAGGTTATGTCAGAAAATCTCCTTTGCCACTGAATGGTAAACCTTGTATTGTAAAGCAATAAACTGATGAGCTCATAATTAACAACCTCTCAACAGAACCCCATATCTGCACTTGCAGATGTTTTCACTGAGCCTATCACCCACAATGGCTGCATTTATTCCACTTTTGTGTTTTTTCTTGAGGTCTGGCTGCAAACATTATCTGCTGAGCATGAATATTCTAACATGTATTTTGAAATGTGTAGTTGACTGAGCACAATTTCAATGACTGGCAAATATTTTTACTATTTAAAAAAAACCAAGTGTATGCATTCTTTTGCCTAAAGTATTTTCTCAATATCAACATATTACTGAAATTAAGTTCATTGTGAACTGTAAGTTGGTAATGAAAAGACTTTCCTTAGGCTATTTTTATTCGGATATAAACATTTTGGTAGAAGCACTTTAACATCTCCATGCACACTATTTTGTTACTCTAAGATTACACATTTTCTCTGCTAAATAGAGCATTTAGCAGTAAATAAACCCATGGACCAAAATATTTTTCATCCTTGTTTGCAGTTACATACATTTACAAATGTCTAGCTTTTAGCTGAAGGATGTCCTATGTCCTATTTAGAAAGAAACCTGAGGACATAACCATTGAAAACTACAGACAGTGCCTCCACACCCTTAAAAATACATATTGAGAGAGAGAGAGAGAGAGAGAGAGAGAGAGAAAATATTATCTTACATTTTGCTGATGGGTTAGTCTTCAATATGTGATCTGCCATGGGGAAGAGAGGTTAGGATGACAGCTGTTCATTACAATTCCTTCTTTATTAGAAGAGCTTAATTCTGCTTTTGGCTGGCTGGCCTATATCTGTTAGCTCTAACTCAAAACAGCACTACTAAAAGCTCCTCCTTCATGTTGGCATCTGTTTATTTACTCCCAACAGCAAGCAAAAACAAAGCTTTCCACAATGCCATTTCACAGTGCTAGAAATGGTCTGCGAGCAAGGTTAACTCCTTGAAACAGGAAGAAATACTCTTACAGCTATGTCCAAATCTTGATGGGTGGAGATTCATGGTCACTCACACCATCAGATTAGCATGAGGGGAGTTACATTTTTACATGTGCATCAAGATAAAAATATTCTCTATAGAATTGGCAGCTGAGGCGTGGAAGACTGTAGGACAAAACTGCTGAATGTACAGACATCATTTTTACACTAATTTATATGTCATGCAACCCCAGTGACTTCATATGGCTGATGTGACTGTTATTTCAGTTTTCACAGGAGAATTTGAATTCATGCATTTTAAAAAAAAATGCTTTTCAGCTGAGTTTTTATATAGGGCAAGGTAGCATGGACAAGGGTATGGAAGTTTAATAGGCTTAAAGCCTTTTGAATTTATGTTTCAACTATGGACGAGCTGGCAGGCAAATGCCTGCCATCATGGGTGCCTGAGGATAAACCCAAAATACTCAACCTTCCCCCCCGGGCACCCTGAATAGAAGAGGCAACCAGGCGTTATAGTCACAGAAGTGCTGCCTCCAGTAGGTGGTGCACTGTTTTCTATTAAGAGTGGCTAAGACACATGTTCCGGCATTGCAACTCGATTCCTAATGGAAGCCGTAATGCTTCTTAATGTTGTATTCGTAACACATAAACTCTGTAGGCAATATGGCAATGTACCACTAATAGTTTCCTGTCATGCTGGATAGACCAGCCTTCAAACTTGAAGAAGAGCTCTGTGTAAGCTCGAAAGCTTGTCTCTCTCACCAACAGAAGTTGGTTCAATAAAAAATATTACCTCAGCCACCTTGTCTCTACCATAAAATAGTAAGACCAGAAAAATAAGATACAAGAAATCAGTATGTCCAGAAAGTAGGTGCTAACTTTGTATGAAAACATATTTACTGTTTAATCGCAGCCCTTTCTCAGCACATTATCCTTGTTTTCTTTACATAACCATTAAATACTGAGCTAAAATTAGGTCAAAAATGCCGATCAGATCAGCTGACTCGGTCCAGCAAGATGAGAGAGAGAGAGACTAAATTTTTGCTCAGTTCAATATGAGGCATGTTTTATTTCTTGTAACTTACAAAATGATCCATACAATATTTCTTCCATAATTAACCTATCAACATGTGTTGAATTAACAATCATACCAAAAGGTACATCAATGCCACTGTTAGCGCACAAATACAATGTGATGTAGCACTCCCAACCCTTTCTCAAGGAAAATGTATAATACAAGAGCATTTTAATTTTTTGTAGGTCATTTTTCACATTGTATTTGCAGAACACTGGCACCATCTAATTCATTTCACTGAACTATTTTACTTATCTTAAAAGGTTCTACCCATGGAACTGAGAAAATAAATAAGTTACTCCATCCTATTTTGTTAACAACCATGATCAACCTTTTTCTAAAAAGAATCATTTTATACTCAAAATGAATGGCTCCCAAAAATGGTATTATGAATTCCAGGGAATGTTTTGAAAATTGTATCCTCAGTCATGAACACCTCTCACCCAAACCATAATATTTGTTTTGAGTTTTTTACCTTGGCACACTTCTTCATGTAGTCTCTGGTCTTTTCATGATTTTATGCCTGCATGTGTTCCCTAACAACCACTGTCGCTCTCTAGATCACATGTGCAGGAACCAAAAGTAATCTAAAAGTCCAAAGAGTTAATAGTGCAAATACTTAAGGATAGTTGCATGAAACAAAGAGGGAAACTAATAATCCCATGCCATATTTTATGCCTGCCACTTGTCAACAGGGAACATGGCACTGGATAAATCCCTTGATGTCTCCACAGGGAGCAGACTTGCTTGCAATCAACTTAAGTGGCTTTTGATGTCATTGCTCTTTTAGACAAGTCAGATTTCTTCTAGATTATCACAGTTTTCAGTTCTCCTAATAAAAGGGGAGAATAGCCCCTCCCCCTTTCCCACCCCAGACTCTGTGCAGGGAAGCCTGTGGGAGGGAGCTAAAGGAAAGGAAAACTCCATCAGGATTCCTTTGAGGAAATTGTTATAACTTGTTTCCCAGCCCATGGAACATTCAGAAAGAGGCCAGGGCCATTTTCAAAGAGTTTTTATGCCTCCATGCAGATGTGGTGCCCCTCAGACATACCAGCTCCCTGGCTGTGTCTCTCCACTGCAAGCACTTCTGAAGCCAGCAACAGCCCCCAGGAGGATCCCTGCTGTTAAGGAGGGCTCCATCAGAATGGTAGTGTAGCCTCAGGTTTTATTATCCTTCCTGAAAGACCGCTGGGTGGCATGATGCAAATCCATCCCCATATCTACCTCCACCCAACACACCCCTGACTCCTTTCTGCCTGAGAAAGGAGAGATTTTTACCCCACTGACCCATGCCTGGCACACAAATCTGGGAAGCATGGTCTGGCTGTGGGTGGTTGGCCTGTTTCGTCAGCCCAGGATGGACTCATTTCCACACCCACGTTGTTCTGGGCACAGTTTGATTGTTTGGTGGCTGAATTGAAAAATTAAAAACTAACTAAATAAATAAATAAAACAACCCCAACAATTGGCTCATTTTGACTCTGGTGATTTTATTTTTTTTATCACCAAAACAAAGTGTCCAAATGGTTTGAATGACTGACATTTTAAAAAAAAATCCTTTTTTCCCCAGCTCAAACAATTTGCCAAATGCTCTATTTGCCATCCACTAACTAAAAACAAAACCAAGACATTAACACCTTTCTTGTGGTTTCCTTGTTTCTTTGTTTACACCAGGGAAGTTTATCAACAAATTTCCCCTATTGCTAGGATCAGCTCCACCTGGGCCATTTTATTTTCGACAGGCTGCCTGCTGCCATGGCATGTAGGTGACAGTGAATAGGGGTGCTAGTAACTAATAACTCATCTACACTAGAGCTCCAGGGCACCCAACATAGGAGATCAGCCAGCATTAGCAGCAACAGGCCATTTCTGGCAATATTCCTCTCGGGCAGATGTGGCTTCTGTGTCTTTTCTTCCTTCCCAAGTGTGAGGTCTGTGGAACTGTCTGTGTTAATATGTTGCACAGACATTTACCTGTTAAAATCCAACAGTGGGTAAGTTTTGTGTGTGTGTGTGTGTGTGTGTGAGAGAGTGTACGAGAGAGGGAAAGAACAAATATATACATTATATAGCTTGTTTGCTTACATAGAGAAAACAGAAAGGAAACCAAGATGGCACAAATTAAACAAAAGCACAACCAGCATAAACCAAAACAGAAAACTAACTTGCTTTCCTTATGGCCAGTTAATGTAACCTTATAACGTCATATGTATTACAGCTGAACCACCAAAAAAACTACGGTCTCCACTCCCAAACATTCTGAAGCACTCTAAATACAGTACGTCCCACAAATCCCTGTCAGGATATCCTACCCTCAGAAAATTCCAAAATGCACATGTTTGATTACGGATTGCTGTTCGCCTACCATGTCACACTGTCTTTTCCCCCTTCCCCAAAAACAAAAGGAGCATTCAAACAGAAAATCCAAAGACATCAGCAAACGTGGCCGTCGCAATTTCGGCTTTTGTTGCTTTTCCCCCCGGAGCGCCAGATCTACTTCTATTGCTCTATTAACATTTCATCAGAATTAATGGACTATTAAGGTGTCCCTGGAACGTTCAGCAGCACAGCAGGTCTGCTTTACCTGTACAGTGCAAGGTACTTTTTGCAACATTTAATCACTTATATTACTATGCTGAAGATTCACACTGGGGGAAATAGTCAAAGGGCCTCCTATCTGTGTGTGTGTCTTCAAATCCTTCATTTGCATATGCAAGTTTAGCACTTAGATGGGTGGTTTGTATTTATACAATTTGTCCTTTCCCTCAAATCAATGGCAGATTTGCATATGTAAATATGTCTTTTGCTCATCCTTTTTTCCTGTCCGTGAAAGTTCATAGTTCTCATTGACATCCAGGGGAATTTGAGGCTAGATCCAGTAAGCACTCTGTTCTTAAACTGCACATTAAAATCTATGGGAGTTCAGTATATAGAATATTTACAGAATCAGACCTTTTGTGCATATATGGAGTCTAATCCATTTCCATTGAAATGAATGATAAAGCTTCTGATGGCTTCAGAGAGAGCAGGATGATGAAGAGATGCCATAAATAGCAAATAAATTATCTGAGTTCTCTGATATTATTAAAGGATATTTTTTATATAAAAGCATCAAATCAAGAATAATCTATTTTGAGCCACAAGGAATATTCCCTAATGTCCCAATCCTGCAAACACATAGGAATGTATTTAACTTTACACAAGATGTTCCACTGGAGGGATTACTCATATGCATAAATTACATATTTGAAAGTGTTTGTAGGATCAGTTCCTAACTCTTCCAAGAAATGCAATTTAATTCACATCAATCTAACTTTTATTTAGAAATCACACTGGTGAGGGTCCCAAACTCATACCTTTGGTTAGAGATATATTCTGTTAGTTAAGAGTATCGTCTTTCTCAGATTTCTGAGGACAGAGCCACTCTGTCATTCATGCATACTGTAAAACATATGAGATTAACAGCTCAGTGGGGCCAGATCCTCAGCTGGTGTAAATCAGCATTAGCTACAGAGATGTTACTAGAGCTATGCTGATTTGTACCAGCTCAAGGTCTGGCCCCTTACTTTTCAATCAGTTTTACGGACCATACAGCTGAAGCCAATAGTCAATGGGATAATTTTCTCATGGCCACTTCCTGGCAAACCATGTTCTTTTTATTGATATATTTACCGTTTTATTGCTTCTTCTTGTTTTCGGCGTTTTTCATTCTTTTCTTTCAAGTAAGCCAGGTTTGTTTCATTCCTCATGCGATCATTCTCTCGAGCAATGTCTGATGCATTCTGTATAACCAAGCCATCATAGGCCTTCATCCCCATATCTTCAATATACTGGAGAAAAGTGCCCAACGTGACCTCCTCCTGATTAGAACTCATCATCTTGCAGGAGATAATGGACGAAGGAAAGCAACACTTCCTGCAGGTTGAAAGACACATGATACCTTAATCAGTGAGCAAATAGCTTACAATTTATTACAGATAATATGTTGTCAGCAGCAATTTGCAGCGCTTGGCAGGAAATATTTTTGAGGCCAGCCTCCTACCTAAATTTATAGCAAACAAGGCAAAACAAAAAAAAAACCTTTTCATTTAAGTTACCCAGAACCATCAGGTTATGGACATTGTAAGTTTGTGTTATCGTGTGATCTTAATACTGTTTCTCTGCTCCCCTTTCCCTCCTCCCCTTCCAATTGTTTATTACATTCGCTAAATTGTATCTTGTCCTTCAGTTGATTGTAAACTCTTCAAGGCAAGGACTCTGGGTCCCTTTGTGTTTGTACAGTGCTCAGCACAGTGGAGTAAGGAGCCTACCTCAGGTCCTAGGTTCATCTTATTTACTAATGTTTTTAAATCACACTTTGAAGTGCCATTTATAAAAAGAGTTAATAAATGATTGTAACATATTATTCATAAGTAGCATGCATTGTATGTGGCTATAAACATAAGGGGGTTGTAAGCCATAGTTTCAAGCAATTTATTGGACTCTATAACAATTGGTTATTTGTTAATATATATTAACCATTTGTCAATCCTTTATAAATAGAATCTTCATATAAAGTGTGAACATTTTTTCTGTCTTAGGTTCTCATATAGTCTCCATCACCTCACAGTCTTTTAATGTATCTATCCTCACAATGCCCAATGAGAGAAGTACTATTATCCCCATTTCACAGAGGGAGAATTGAGGCACAGAAAAACTAAAGTAACTTGTCAAAGTCATGCAGGGTCTGGGTTATATGAGGAGGAAGGATGGTATCATTTCTCAGACAAGGACTGAGTCTATGTAATCATAATGCAGCATAAGAACAATGCCAGGACAGTGAGAACACCTTAACTGATCTTACTGAGCAGGCAATGGGAGTTCTGTCTGAACGTGGACTGTAGCATAGGATCCACTGTTTAACTAGCATCAAAATATTTCCTCTCATTGTTATATAGTGTTATGTTTCCAGGCCCATTTCAGCATTGTTTCATGCTGCTGGATAAGTAAAATTCTGATGTGGACAGTTATTAGTTTTAAACCCAAAATGAAAATCTCTGATAGATTCCAATAATCACTGTGCACCTGTGGGCACAGCCCAGACCATGAGACAAATTCACAAAGGAAACCAAACTGGGAAAGGTAGAAGTCCTCCCCTCCCCACCAACCAAAAAGACTATTCTTTTCTGTTTAGTAATTTTAGCTGTTACTGGTAGCAAAAGTAAGTCAGGTTTCAGACGGAAATATTTTTGGTGTCCCATTAAATACAGACAATTTCATTGCCTTTACTTCCCTTTTTTTACAAAACAAAAAATATAAATGTAAAAATGACTTTAGAGTAACATTAAAGTTGGGCAGTTAAAATCTTAAAAGTCAGAAAGGACTAAGGCCCCAGTCATGCAATCTATTTCCTGCAGGCAAGCCCTCTGCACCCATGCAGAAGTCCCCCTTTTAAATCCACTGGGGCTCTGTGTGGGCACAGGAGTCTCTCTGCATAGAACAATATGCAGGATCAGCACCTATTTTAAGGATCTAAGAGCAGAGTCAACCTGGCAGCCTTGTTTTTGTGTAATTTCATTGGTGTTTCAACAGAAGTGAATTTGGACCAACATGGCTACGTTCATAATATTGTGAGTTATGGAACTGTAGGGCATGAGATGGCAGCCCTTACTCCGACAAACCTCCTTTTGCCTTCAATTTAAATTCTGCTTGATTATGGAACACAGGACTAGACTCAGAATTGTTCTGGCTCCAGAGTTTGTTTTCTTTTAACTAGAGATTTAGAATCTAGTCCCTTCCCTTATTTTAAGGTCATTTACATTTAGCCAAACACTTTCTGGATATGTCTACACAGCATTTTGGAACAATTGGGAGTGAGCCTCCCAGCCTGGGTCAACAGACTTGGGGTAGCAGGGCTCACGCTAGCACTCTAACTATAGCTGTATAGAGAGCGCTTGGAAGCTGCGGTTCAAGTTCTGAAGCCTAGGAAGGGGGATGGACTTCAAAGCCCAAACTCCAGCCCAGACTGCAACTTCAAAGTGTGTCTATACAGCTATTCTTAGAGCGCTAACACTCGCCCCCCTAGCCTGAGTCTGTTGACCTGGGCTGGAAGGCTTGCTCCCATTCGGTCCAAAATGCTGTATACATGTACCCTTTCAGCATACATAAAACAATAGCACATGGGGTAGTGATAAAGTTCCTTTAAGGTAAGGTTCATTCAACCATGAAATCCTGACTCCATTAAGTTAAAGGAAGTTTTGCCATTGGTTTCACTGGGGACAGAATTTCACCCTTAAGGAATATATTAAATATATGTTGATGAGGTTTTGGGGGCTGATCCAAAGTTCATTGGTCAATAGAAATACTCCCAATGACTTCAGCTGACTTTGGATCAGGCCCTAAAGAATTATTAAATGGAGAATTATTCTGATCTTTTTCACTGAGGCATGCAGAACTTAATTTGTTTATTACATGTCCTCCACACGACTTGGTTACTGCATTTTATTCCGTGTTCTCTTTTTCTGAGGCTTAAAATATGCAGGCATTAAACAATATAAAAGAGCTGCTTAGCTAAGGCTCATGGTACGAAGAATTTTATTTTTTATTTATATTAAGCCCGAGGTCAAAGCAATATGGGGAAGGCAAACATACATGTGCTCATTAGAGATGAGTCTCTGTTTTGCTGTATGCAGTGGCCAGATATTTTATTATATTGTGTTATTGTATTAGTTACTATTTATTACTGATCATGTAGATAGCACTGTACATTTCTTTGGTGTTTTAGAAACATAGAATAAGACACATTCCCTGCCACAAATAGTTTACAATTTAAGGATGCAATTTTGCAAACACTACTGATCACAGTTCTACTGTCGTAGTCCCATTGAAGCCCACTCCTGCAATCACTTTATACTAAGCATATCACTGTCTGCTTAGTCCCAAAGGATTCAGTGCGTTGTATTGACATCAGTGGCACTACATATTAAAATAAGTAGTGAGATCAGTAGCAAGTGTTTGCTGGATCAGATCCTAAGTATCTGGTATAATTTTTGAATTTTGCAATCTCATGGCATTTGCCAATATTTGAAACTTGTATCTGCCATGCTTAAATAGGGCATAAACTTCAAACAGCTGGGACCAGTCAAAGCTTAAAGTACGTATTACTGTAAACATTGTTACTTTATTAATCTATCCAGTGTAATAAGACAGGCTGATTTTTGTTAATGCACAATTGTGTCGCTTCAGACATTTTATTACTTGAATATCCAGACTGGTGAGAATGTGTAACCAATACATGTGGCCCTTTGAGTCATAATATACATGGTCTGTCACTCTCTCTTGGTAAGGTAGGTTGTGGACAGCACTGATCAACTGCTGACCAAAGGTTTTAATTTCTGGTAAACTCAGACAACAAACCATTTCCAGTCATCTATCGGAGGAGAGAAAAGTCAAGCAAGTATTCTGTTTGAGTACATTTACATTTGATTACACATCTGTAAATCACGAAATATGTAATGTAAGCCTGAGGTGAGGCAACATTTTGTCCCCCCTGTTGTGCATATAGTGCTCCTGGAGTTTTAATTAGCTGGTGATGAGGGGAAGAGAATCATAGGGCCACTTGCATAATCAACTTGCTTTCAGTGCTTTTGATTTCTGAAACCGGAAAATACTGGCTAATTGTGACATGGAGATCGCGTAATTTGGAAAATTCTCTTATACCACTTTCCACCCCTCTCTGTGTGGATATATATACATGGGGAGGGGGCTGTTTCAAAAACACCTAAATGTCAGCCTAGTTCTGGTCCCAGTGAAGTCAGTGGTATGGAATGGTAATGATAAGTCAATGCCACTGATTTCATTGAGCACTTTTGGCAATCCATCCTACAGTGAGGACATAACTAAAAAGGTATCCAAGGCATACACTTCATTTCATAAAAATTACATGAAAGGCAAATGTGTCAATTACAATAAATCTGGTCATTTTCTCAAGTGTAGCTGTATATGCTGGATGATTTGGCAAGCCTATAAAGACTGGTCCAATATTTATCCTCATAAATGTGCTATGCTACTGTGAATACCATTATATTTATTAATGTACACAATAGAATAGAATGCAAAAATGTAACAAATTGATGTTCCATAATATCAATGAGTAAGCATTCTGGGGAGGGCCTTGGAAGTTAATCGCTGTACATTAGCAGGACAGTTTTTTGCAGTTTGGGCAGGATAACCCCTTCTTCAAAAAACATCAAGATCTGAAAGTCTCATCACATTCTTCTCTCCTCCAACTCAAAGTTGAGAGACATTATGAGGGCAACATGGAGCAGCTTACAGTGACACTGCCCATGCAATCAGCTGTCCGCATGAAAGAAATTAAATTAGATTTTTGCCAACTCTTCTACAAATACATACAGTTAACTGGCAAGTGCAAGCAGTTCCCTGACTGATTTTTGCCTATTAACAGGACTGAATATAAGAGAATTGTAATACTTCAGATGTGATTTCTGAAAATGTGGGTAAATAATGCATGGTGTTTCACAAAGCTGCTATGACATACTCTAGTATATCTTTATACATTTGAAATACAATTTTCTATTTGATCTGATGCATAATATACAGAATCCTAGTATTAAAAAACTAACACCGTCCAGAAAATGCACAATCTATGTGTGAGGAATGCTAAAGTCAGACTACTAAGTGCAGTGATCATGCTGTTGCTATGTTGTAAAATTCAGAGAAGTGGCTCCACCTTTATTCATGGTTAGGCCACCCCAAGAATCTTCACAGTTGCTTTTCACCCTGCCTGATAGCCTCAAAATGCAGCTGTGCTACACTGAAAAATGGCAATGTTGATGTTAAACTGAAGGAGCTTGTTTAAATAGTGACAAAGGCGCTGATTGCTTTCTTCTCAAATCAATAGGAGGCATTTTGTTTTTTTAAACATAGGAGGACTAAGGCTGACAGAACTCCACAGTGATGTAGTACATGTCATGAATCCAACCCTGGATTCATGGGGGATATGTATTCCACTTCATTCCTGCTTTACTCCCTGCATACTCACGCACCTCTCTTCTACACCCCATTCACTCTAGTGTTACTTGTCAGCTATCTCAGCAAAATGCAACATTTCAAAAGCATTTTGCACAGATCAAGAATGCTAAATCGCCACCCTGCCCTTTGAGTTTGTGCTGCAGTGTTCCAGTAGCTTGCAAGGCAATAAGTGCAAAGTAAACAGAACACATCTGATTTTCACAAACTGGTGACTACAGCCCCATTAATAAGGGCTTCATGGTATTAGGGGGTAGACAGTATACTTTTCCCTCACCAAAAGAAGTGACTGCAAATACATCAGCAAATGGAAAGAGACGCTGCCTTCCATGAAATCGCTTCTATACCTCTCATAATATTTCTACCCCTGTGCCAGGCAAGCTTCCATATGTTAAATATGTGATCTGATTAATTGTTAAAAGGAGAAGCATGAACAAGCAATGCATCAATAAAAGGCAAATAATGAACAGGCATGTTGTTTGCCTAAGTAGTACTACACTATATTCTAATGTCAAATAGAGAGCAAAGTCTCTATGAATTAGGCACTCAGGCTTTCCTAAGTCGTACCATGTAGTTTGATCATTTTTTTTTATTAAATAGAAGCTAATTTAGTCTTAAATGCAAATAATTTTTTACAAGTTATCTTTGCTAAGATTACATACTATCCATCTTGCAGTCGTTACACTGCACAATATGAGTGATATGCACCAGCACCTGAGTGAAAGACACAGAAGCTAAGTGATGCTAAAACCTTCACTTGAAGAGGTTAAAACTGGCTCTTTGGGAAGAATAAAAAAAAAACTGCTATATGTTTTTAAGAAGGTAGCCTGTGGCTATAAACTTTCACCTTTCAAGTGTAAAGGTCATTCGATCAAGAGTTTAAAAAACAAAACAAAACCCCAAAACCTTGGAATTTGAGTCACTTCATGCTGCATTTTGGGCAGCAGAAAGATCATTGCCTACAATGTCTCCTCTCTGCTTTAGAATTTAGAGAGCTGTTGTTGTTTACTTTGCAATAAGACACTTTGATCAAGGTGCCTTTTCAAAAAGATAGAATATGTTTCATCCAAAATACATGTATTAAAATGTAACAAATCTGCATTCGTAACAGCAAGCACTCAGTGTAATTATGAGATTTAGATTATCCTTATACTACTGGGGAGAATTAGAAAAACATTACGGGCAAACATAGATGTATTTGAACTCAGAAGAAAGAAAGAAAGAAAGAAAGAAAGAAAGAAAGAAAGAAAGCTTCTTGTGTATGTGATTTTTTTCCTCCCTTAAGAAAATGAAATGGAAATTTTACTACTAAGAGTAATGTATTAAAATGTTGTAAAATATTAATAGTGTGGCATGTCTGATAAGTAACTAACACAGATGTTATGAATCATATCAATTAATACATCAGAATATAGCAAAGAATGTTTTTAATAATTTAGCTCTGCTTTTTACAAATTATAAACATAGCTAATGTGTGTAGGTACATAAAAGAGTCTGAGATACATTTACAGCATTGTTTAGTTAAGGAATAGTTTGATTAATCTGCCAAAAACAGATAAGCAAACTTTGGCATTAGACATCCCTGACTACAAATTATTCCAGTTTTGTAAGTATAATTTTTTTTAACCTTCTCTAATTAGCACTGTATTCTATTAACATGCTCAGAGAATTTTTTAAAACATGTACATACCAAAATTTAAGTCCACGGGGACTGCTAAGTGCAATAATCAAAGGTGACTTTTGTCTGTAAAAGCCCTTTCCTGTGGTTATCTCAGTGCAGTCTGAAGGAATATTTCAGCACCATAAGAAACAGACTTGCAATTAGGCTCAGTTTTTCTTCAGTTAAAGTGCATTAAATCTTGTTGGCAAAGATGCCCAGATTGTAGAATTCTGCATCACTAGAAGTCAGTGGGTATGTTAAAGATCTTCTTGGTATAGGATTAAAATGGCCTTTAAAGTTTGGCTTTTAAAAATGCAGTGGCAAGAGAAGACAGGTGCTTGCTTCTTTAAATCCACATTCAGAGAACAGAGGGCATAGATAATGGGAGGGTACAAACAGCACCCTGCTTTCGGTCCAGCTGAGAAGAAACTGGATGATGTTTACCCACTTTACAACGTAGAAGATTACACCACCGTCATATGCAATATCACAGAGATTGCTAAGGTGCCTCATTTGAATGTATTCTGTGGAGACAAAAATAAATGAAAGAAAGGAATAGAAAACATCCTATCCAAATGGCTTCTTGCAGCAGAAAAGATGCTCTCTCTCTCATTGCCACTCAGATACAGAAGGTTTGAAGCAGTCTAGCTTGTGGCATCGTCTCTCTCCCCCGTGACTTACAGGCAGGCTTGCTCTCTCCAGCTGCCTTAGTCTGTTGATGCTGCTGTTGATTAATCAGGGATTCTCAAACAAAGAGCAAGCCTACCTTCTGATATAAGCAGTAATCTGGTTCTCCTCTCTTTCTGCAATCCGCTTGTATTCAGCAGCCAAGCAACCAGCATTCTAGTACCTTGGATAGTTCCTGCTCACTAGGCCCATTGGAAAACGGTGAGAAGAAGCAAGTGAAGAAATGACAAGAGACCAGAAAACAGCATCGTTCTACTTCAGATTTCAGCTCCCGGGGGTTCAGTTGCTCATTAAAGCCTCCTATCTAGGCAACAGATCTCTCTCTTATCTCCACTATACTGTAGTCTGATTAGCAAATAATCCAGTGGAAAAAAAATCTGCATTAACAACACCATACATCATATTTAGCCTCTGTAGGTAGGAAAGAATATGAAACACACACACCTTAAAAGAAAAAAAGAAAAAAACCTGTTCTTCCTCGGAGAATGTGTAAGTTAACCTTTAGCCCATGTTATGGCTCAAGGAAATGAGCAGCCACTTAAACGGAACATCTAGGTCTCAGTTTGATACCTCATATTGATATATCTTTTGCACTCACCCTCACTGTAAAGCAGTGCAAGGCACACAATTACTGCTGACGCAGATTAGGCTGCTGCTTGGGGAAAGATGGGAGGAGCTTTTTAACCTCATCAAAACAACCTTCCACCACCTGCTCCCATTGCATGAGAACAAAACTATCCTACTTGGACAGAATAAGCGTGATCTGTATGCTGCTTGCTTTTTTTTTTCCCCATGAGAGACGCACTCGAATCCAGCATGCTGCATTATCAATATCCAGAATGTAACTATGCAGTTTTATATCTCCCTAAATTTGCAAACTCACTTTCTCAAGGAAGACTTTTATTTGTGTTTCTTAATTTTTCACCATATAATTTTATTTGCTCATCTTCTATTTGCTCTTCCTGGAATTAATGCAGCTCATCTTTGTCACCCAAAGCTGCTAGATCAGACACAAAGCAAAGGCGCTCAGTCCTAAACCATGAAGCCAGTGAAAATGGAGATGTCAAAATGTGCACAAGAATGTAAGTTACACCGTTGTCTAACTTCAATTCCTTCCCCCCCCCCGTTTCCCGCACTCCCCCTGCACACTGACTCAGTCACTTCTTTACCTTGCGTGAATTTTAAATCTAATATTATACTAATGTTTGAGTAATTTTAGAAAAAAATAAGAAGTGAGGCTCACTGGATAAATTCCCATCAAATTGGTGCATATACACTGCAAAAGCAATATTACTACACACCTAAATACTAGCAGTAAGCAGCCCCTTAGACAGGACACACACATACCTTACTGGTAGGAATAATTTGTGCAGATTCATTATGTCTATGCTGGAACATTGGAGTGTGCTCTGTTTAGGCACTTCTGATATCCACCCAGAAGCTTTAACTGGAGCAAAAGCTAACTGCAAGCTTCCTGAATAGTGGAATAACTTGATATGTGAGCTCCAGCCTGAGAAGCACATGTTACTAAAAACTGTTTAAACAGTAATAATAAATAATTCAGTTACAATGTACTTTGTGAAGGTGGCTGTGCCAGGACACTCAGGCTTGGGGTGCACGCCCGAATCCCACTGCACCTGTTACAGTTTATGGATCCTTTAAAACTGGGAGCTATAGTTTGTAGGTCATGTGCTTGCCTCTTAGTCGTGCCCAACAGGAAATTTCATATAATGCTGTCAGGCAAGGGAGCAGGCTGGAGGGACCTGGGGGGAGAAGAGGACCTGGGAGAGGCCCTGCACCTGTCAGATGGAAGGCCTGGAAAGGACACACCTGCAGGAAGCAAGAGCCAGCTGGAGAGGGCTGTAAGGACCATGAGCATCTGGAGAAAGGGACTAGGACAAGAACCTGAGGGGCAGTGAGTGTTTGGGTTGCTGTGTTTTTGCTTCTAACTTCATAAAGAAACTTCCCGAGAAGAGGAATTGGGATTGTGCTGTTTGGAGCATTATTTCCCCTTCCTCTGGTGGTGGATCAGCCCACACGCTTACAGTGGAGTTAAGATTGCTGCCAGATCATAGTGCCTTGTGCTCTGCATGTTCTTCCAGAATTTCAGAGCCCCCAAACTCTGCACTGGAGAACTAGGACATGCTCATTTAAGATCCTTCCATGTATCTGTAAGAGAATCTCACTGTAAACTTATTAAAACCCGAGAAAACCAGGAACTGCACAGCCAAGGGAATGCTTACAACCCAGCATCTCGATCAACCTTAACTCTGTCCCCAAAGGCAGGAGAGAAGAGATGTCCCTCAAGCTGACTCGGGAGCAAAGCTAGCAGCTCCCTCCTTGAATCAGCTTCTGCCCACGTCAGAGTGTGAGCTTCAACTGGGAGAGCAGAGTTGTGATGGAGAGCCTTGGAATGGAATGGCTAGGGGAAAGGGAATACGTTCCCCAAGGCTGGAGGAAGGGCATAACTGAGGGACCATCAGGGAGGTCCTGTGATTATGCGTGGGTGTGGGGAGTGAGGCAGTGAGAGAAGTATGCTGCCAGGGGTAAAGGGACGTCTCTATCCCTGCCACTTCCATCCACGACACCTGTGACAGAGAGCTAGGAGCCTAGAGCTGACCCAGCACTCTGGTACTAACTCTTTCCCCCGGAGTAGACTTAAGTGGAGATGGGTGCTCAGTGGCTAAATTAGGCAGGGGACTAACAAGCTAATGAGAGCAATCAACCTATCAGATGGGAACAGTTAAAAGTCAGAAGGAAGTGCAAGGGGGAAGCTGGCCAGGGCCAGGAGATACAGGATCTCAGGATGAGGAGATATTTCTTCTCCCTCCCTGGAGTGTCGGCTAAGGGGGAAGTTTATGTCCATTTATATGTTGCTGCACAAGGTTGTACACTCTTGAACTGTTGGAGGGGAACTAGTAAATAACACACTGCTGCTTATAAACCTGGAAAGCGTCCAGCCTGTTTGTGTTGGTTCAAAGGGCTGAGAAGGGAGGCTGTTTGCCCCCCGCTTCCCTTTTCAGGAAATACTCCCCCAGCTCTGGAGGATGTGGTCTGGCTTCAAGAATCAAGTCCCAGTCTGGTGGACCATCTATGGTTGGCTAGCTGGGGACAGCTGCTGGTGGAGCTGAGCATTAGCTGTCCTCCTGATAGAGCTTCCACACCAGCTTCCTCAGTCTGAGCATAACAGGGACCATGGAGGGGACAGAGACAGCTGACAACTCAGCTATAGACTCCGAGCTGTAGTGGCTGCCCGTGTTCCACAGAGCGGGCAGTAGCATGGAGTACAAAAAATGAGTCACTAAATGTTTTAATATTCCAAGTTGTGCACCTTTCTTGGTAGTATGCCCTCGTTCCCACCATAGAGAAACTAGGGATGTATTTTTTCTATCCTGCTCACTATTTTTAACTGAGATGTAGGCAAAAATATGTGAGAAGACTTCTGAAATATTAACAGCTCAAGAATCCCTAGTTCAAATGACTTCATATCCCCCCCCCCCTTCCAAATTTTACCCTGGCTGCACACCTGACCTAAAAAATTTCAGGCCCATCTGACTTCTTTTGTGTGTTTCTCTCACAGGGAGGTACAATAATCAGCTTTAAAAAGAAACTGAACTGCAACCTGGATCATGCAGTGGTTAGCTGCCACTCCTTAGTGATGACAGGGACTAAGGTCAAGACTGGAGCATACACACACAACCATATTTGCTCAACATTTCAATGGCCAGATCTCCTGTGGAAAACGGTATGCATATGGGCACCACATCAGTCAGTTCTGAAGTGTAATACTCCCCTCATGATGTCGCTGTGTGCCACATTTCTGGTGGTCACTTATTGTACAGCATCTTGCCTGAATCTCACACTTTAAAATTAATTTGATCTATATGCACTGAGCTTCCACCTACCAAAAGCCCACAGTCTCCATCATACAGCATTCTGAGTGTACTCTGTGTTAGACTAAGGACATGCCACCAGGTGTGAAAACCCCACAGTAGGCCAGGGCACGAAGGGGTTAATAATCTGCCATGGAAATGGGGATTGAGATCAGCTCCCCTTTGCAATACCTGCCAGAAAATGCAAGCCCAGAGGAAGAGCTGCCGTGAGTAAGGAAGGTCTCAGAGTATAAAGGGAACAGGACTGGCCTCAGCAGCAGGCTGCTCTGCCAAAGGGCTGACCTTCCTTCCAGACTCCAAGAGAAGCCCAAAGTCTGCAGCCAGCAGATCAAGCAAAGGGCTTCTCTGGGGAAGGGAAGGCTCATTTTACAGGCTATTTGACCACTCAGAGTGGGGCAGACTGTCCAGCTCTCCCTGACATAAGAGGAAAGCTAAGGACAAACTGCTTACAGGTTTTTGTGTTTCTGACTCACTCTCCAAACTTGGCCAAGCGAGACATATTTGAAAAACTGCCATCTGCACATGCTCAATAAAAACTTCTAAGGTTTTAGCAGCAAAAAAACTCAGAAGATTCCATCCTCAATGAGCATACTCAAGCCTCTCTCAGCTTCTAGCGCTGACCGGGCTGCACATGTGCACCCCTACAGAGCAACTAAGCATGCTTCATCCCCTCACAGCTGCTAGCTGAGAGAGACCATGCCACACATGCCATCCCTACACAGTGACCAAGCGTGCTCTAGCCCAGGGAAACAGAAGCAAAGCTAGACTTCACCCGTAATGGCTGCTCCCAGCTACTTGGGACCAGGCACTGGAAATAGGAGCAATGAGCCTGTCTCTAATGTGCTCTCAGTGACCCCCCCACACCCAGGCCTAGGCATCATGGAGGAGAAAAGCAACTAAGTCTAATGCTGAGAGGTCAAAAACCAGACCAGCAGGGAGGGAAAGGAGTAGATTGGAGAAAGACGTTTAAACTGGGACTGGAGAGGGAGTGAGAAACTCTCTGGAACACACTGGGCAAGGAGATTGGGACCAGGAGCCAGTGAGGGAAATGGGGGTGAGAGGTGGGAAACCACTGAGGTCAGACAAGGAGCTGGAGGGACAAGGAATCTGGGACTGGTGAGACAAGGAGACTGGGACTAGAACCAGTGGAGAGGGCAGGGAGGGAAGACAGGTACAACAAGGAGCTGGAGTGGAGAGGCAGAAATGGGACTGGCTGGGCAAAGAGACTGTGGCAAGCAGCCTGGGAGGAGAGAGACTAGGGCAAGGAGCCAGGAAGGGATTGGAGAAGGGGGACTGAAGTGGTTGATGAGTCCAAGGAGGGGATGAGGACTGGAAGTCAGTTGTGGGGAGGGGGAAGAGACAGATCAGATGAGGCACCAGGAGAATGAAAACTGGAACTGGTTGGGCCAGGAGACTGGGACTGGGATGTGAAAAGCCTGGAGACTGGGTAGTCAAGGAGAATGGAACTTTGACAAGGAGACAGAGGCAGGGAAGAGACAGGTTGGAGAGGATGGAGCAGATGGGGTCAGGTTTGAGGGGAATGGGCAGAAGAGTCTGTGTTCGCTAGGACACACGCCCCTCCAGAGACTGGAATGGAACCCAAGATTCCTAAGTCTCCCCTTTCCTTTGCTGCCAGCAATCTCATCTGCAAACACCAATTCAACTACCTTCTCCGGGTGGACAATTCACAGATCTCTCCCTACTCCAGACCTATCTTCTTCTGTTCAAACTAAAATCTCAGCCTGTCTCTCTGACATCTCAGCATCAGCTCAAAGTCAACATGGCTAAACCAGCTCTTAATCTTCCCCTCCAAACCCTCCCACCACCTACTTTCTCTGTGGACAACAACACCATCTTGCAACTTAGAAACCATCCATAACATTTTTTTTTCACAATGAACTTATCAGAACAACGTATTGAATTAACAATCATACCAAAAATGTATGTCTGGGTCATTGTTAGTGTGAAAATAGAATTCAACGAATAATTCCCAACCCTTTCTCAAACAAAACGTATAATACAAGGGCAATTGCAATGTGAAAAATGTTCTACAAAAATGAATTTGCATAATATTGGCACCATCTAATCAATAAAACTATCTCATCCTCCTTCAAATCCTTCCAACTCTCTTATGCCACAATACTTATAAAAAAAAAAATTATGACAATGGTTAGACTGCTGGTGTGTTGAGGCCAAAGCTTATCATGCTGATCAATAATGTCTGTTTCCTTGTACTCCCCCTTGTCTGTATTCATGTTTTGTCTTATGCTTCGATTGTAAGCTGTTTGGGGCAAGAACTGTCTTTTGGTTCTGTGTAAGTACAACACTTAGCACAATGGGGCCTGGTCCATGCCTGGGGCTCCTAGCAGCTACAACACTATAAATAATAATAATCATGTATCACCATTCCTTTGCTGTCAGCAAATGTCATCTTCAGATGTAGGATAAAGATTTGCATCTCCACACAGCCCCTGGGATGCAGAAAGCTACATATTGTTTCTACTGAAGAAGGCTATTATAGTTTATTTAAGCTCAAACTGAGTTAATAAGTATTTAAGAACACCAGTAGGCTAATTAGAGGGGAACGCATAGGAAACAAATGAAAGCTTCAGTCTATATTATGGACCATTCCGTTCTGTTATATCACCTTTCTTTAGTTAATCACAGCAAGGCTGTCTGAGGTTTTTAGGTGGGCAAATGCAGCTAAGCTGCAGGGTTAAGGAAGAGGACAGAATCCCGAAAGGGACTTTACTCAGTGAAAAAAGAAATATAATTACTGATTGTCAGGCATTTCTAAATCTTAATTTGCATAATCACATTTAAAAAACCTGCAACAACCTTTTATGAACATACACGCACAAAAGTCAGTGCTAGCTGTCTGAATGTAAATTATTCTGAGTTTTGATTTTGTATTGGGCAGTTGCTACCAGTCTCTGACCATGCTAAGCAAATGATATAGTTCAGTGAAAACCTAATAACTCCATTCTGCACTGAATTTTACTACACAATGTACCAAAAATGTAAGAGGAAACTTGACATCAACACTGTAATCATGCTTACACTGTGAGGTAAGATTGAAGGAAAATATTATCATTTGTAAACGCTACATACTACAGTATATAGATATTAAACATTTTAGTGTCAAAGTAGTCCCAGAATATCCATTCGTATCCTCCTCTTTGCTCTGATGAGATGATATAAAAGCTCACTAACTGCGATATTGGCTCTCAAACTATATTACTAGAGGGTCCCACTGTGTTGCTTCTGTATGCTGAGCTGTACACCCAGAGAAAGCAGCATGTGAAACTGCTGCCTGTGATGTGTACGCAGCAGCAGGGGGCGCCAGAGAAATTCCTCTGCCTGCAACACTAGGAATTATGGAATTATCCGATGCAATGTTCAAACTTTATTGCTGTACATACAGACAGACAGACAGACATGAAGAGTATATTTATTATATGCTTCTACTTGCATTTTATTAAATACAATTAGAATGGAAGAGAAGCTTTTATGGAGGTAGAGGATCCAATTCCATAAAGCTTAATTCACTTGAATAGTCATTACCTATAGCAGTAGGCCATATGAAGTCAGTTGGAACTACTCTTGTAAGAGTTTGCAGGCTCATGTACAAGTACAAATTAAAAAACAGTTTCTTTCTACCTTTCAATGAGAAAACCTGCAGTAAATGTGAATAAGCTCATCTTACTTGGGCCCTGTGTTGCTCCAACTGAAGGCAATGGCAAACTTTCCATTGCGTGGGAGCAGAACTGCATCTCTTCTGTCTTTCTGATGTTTGGAAAATTAAACTAGCCTTGGCTACATGTCAGGCGTGTCCCTGCAAGAGGCTGACTATCCTCAACACCCAATGAGTCAATAGGAGTTTAGGGTGTGCAGGATATCACACTGTTATCACATCCCAGCAAGACCCTATTCAGTGCACTGGGAGTAGTTTTCAAAGACACAAATAGCAGTTAGGCACCTAATTCACCTAGGAAGTCAAGGAGAGTTAGGAACGTAACTGCCATTTGTGCCTTTCAAAATCTGTCCCATTGTCCCTCAGTGATCAAGTTTTCCATGTTGTTCTGATCTTGCACTTATTGTTTAGGCAAACCTTCCATTAAAATCCATGGGGAGCTTTGCCTGATTAAGGAGTGAAGAACAAGGCCCTACATGTATTTGCATACACCACAAAGATCGTGTCCTGATTAAGACAATTTATTCTACATGACATCTGGGGCAGTGGGGCTGTTTGTAAACTGAACTGTGCTGTAAAATATTTCATTGTTTTGACCATTTTAATTTCTTCTAATGGATTTCAATGACAATGGATTTCTTTCTTAAATTAGATTCAATGCAAGGTTGCTATCCAAACCCTTTAATTATTGGACAGTGTATGTTCAATGCTTTAAGTCGCACTTACAGACCCCGTGAGCTCCTGCCAAAAATCTATTAAAGCTGGTAAAGACACATTTCTATATAGGATCCTGAAACATGTATCAAAAAAGTAAATTTTAACACAGGATTTGAATTAGGCCAGCTCACCACAACAGTGCTCCAGAATCTCAGTTTTTGTTTTAAAGAAGTGTAAAGTCCTAATCCTACAGACACTTTCACTCATGCTTAACTTTATGTGTATGCGTAATATTCTTGACCAAATTACTTGTATGCTTAAGTCATTGCATGATCAGACTAAGCCGCCAGCGCTTATGGTTGCAAATAAAGCCTTGAAAATGTCAAGCCTGCCTGAGTTTTCAGAGAGCCCGGAACACTAGCTCTGAGAAGTATGACCTACCACATTCCTCTCTGTTAGTTATTAATGTGGATAAAAGATGGTAATTTAATTGCCAACACTGTTAACCATTTCCCTGATGACCAAAGCATGTAAGGAAGGAGAGATGTGTGATCGTATTATGAAAATCTGCACAATCTCTTTCGGCACCACAGATTCATTGGTGCTCGTGAGAGGACAACCCTGTCTATTTTCCTCAGTCTGGAACATGCTGCTACTGAACCACAGAGAAGGAGGGGAGCCAAGGTGAACAACTGAGACTTTCGCTACACTTAAAACTTACACTAGCATAGCTAGGAGTGGGGGGCGGGGGAGGACAGGACAAAACAAAACATAGATCCCTGGCTTACATAGTTATTCTGACAAAAACCCTAGTGTAGATGCAGCTATGCCATCAGAACAGTGTTTCTGTCAGTATAGCTAATGTCATTGGGAGAGGTGGCAGAAAAACTTCTTGTCTGTGTTAGTGGCTTCTACTCTAGGGGGCTGTACCAGCATGCTATACCAACACAGGCTCCAGAGTGTACGCATAGCCAGAGTCTCAAAGGAGAGCCAATCATCCAGAGTGCTCAGAGGCACCCAAGCCCCAGGGAGAAATAGCCATATTCTGAACCCCAGAGGGAAAAGCAAATCTGAGAAACCCAACAGATCACACAATCATATTTTGAACACCTGCATTGTCTACTGTGAATGAAATCCCATTTTGCTGTCTCACATTGGTGGAGATGGATTTGTGGGTGGAGTTTAGAAGAATACCACTTTCTTTTTTCCCGTTTGACCCCTCAATCTGCCTTCATAAAAAAAGTATTCAAACTTGAAATCTTATGATCTTAATACAATCTACAAATATTTTGTGCAGCTCTGTAGAAAACTAAGTCCTATCTAGCTAGAGTTTTTGTCCAGTATCCAGCGTCCATTGCGACTTCAATGGGATTTGTGGTTGCTCAATACCTCAAAATATCAGGCTGCTAGATAAACACAAACATGGTAGGATTATAAAGGAATGAAAGAGCTCAAGGAAGAGACAGCATCTTGTACGAATGTTCTCTAGACACAGACAAAAATACGAGATGCATTGACTAAGTAAATAATTGATCAATTTTGCTACATTTTAAAGATATTTAAAAGGAAATTGTTGCTTCTGGCTAAACTCCACTTTTCATTTATTTTTAATAGGCATTTAGCTTTATAATGAAATTAAAACAGAGGCTATTTATTAGACTTTGTTCAATCTAATTTACCTTACCTTTTAAAAAAGCTAGAGCATAATATTGGTTTTCAGAAGTATACAATAAAATTAGTATAAAATATTTGTTGCTACAAACCTGTTTATGTTGGTGCTATCCAAGCTCTTGAAAGCTGAACCCCACTCCTGGAAAATTAAACTAGTTGAATCTCAGCTGCAACCTCGCCATGTGTTGTTAAAGGCTACCCATCTTAGTTATGTGCTTGTGTAAATCTTCATAATATATGTCCTTGCCTCTCAGGTATGGCCTCTCCTCTCTTCCAGACTGATGAGAAATGGCATAGTTAACCATGCTGACAATTAAATAATCATAATTGGAAGTTAGACTCCATTGAAATGAATAGAAAAGTTCAAATCTTGGAGCTATTGTTTCAGGCTTTCTGCAAACTCAGGCAGACAGCTCAGAATCAGTTACCCTCACTTCACATTTTCAGGGCTTTCTTCACAACCATAACAGTGAAAGACTTGCTTTCATTTAAAAATGAAAGCTGAAAAACTAGAGAACAATTTAGAAGATGGTCCACACACCCCTCACGCACCAGCTAGTCCTTTATGCTCTCCCTGCCAGAGGGAAATGCTACACTTCGCGAAACAGTGGTTAACATGGCAAAGGAAGGTTCAATGATGCTGAGTGTAGAGCACAGGCATTGAGGGTTTCATGTATGAGCACAAGGGAAACTGTGACGAGCAGTCATCAAGTTACTTTGTCCTAGTAGCAGGCCTGAAGCCAAAGAGAGAAGCACATAACTAAGCACCTGATTTGCATGCTGTGAGCCATCGCATTTAAGCTTATGTCCTCTCAGACACACATTCTCCCTGAACCCTTGAGAATAAAAGGGGAAGAGCACTAGGTACTTGAGAATCACTTTCATTTATTATAGAGGACAAGGGACAATACTTAATTTTACTTGATCCCATGCCTAGCATCCAGTCACACTTTTGCTGGAGCACAGCAGTTTTGTGATCTCTTTGGAACTCTATACCAGTTTTATACTTAGGACCATATTATAGGGTCAGCTGTGGACATCCCAGAGACACCAATGAGACCTGTAGGCAACTTTCTTTAAACATCATGGAATTTTTAGTTAGTAGAAATAACCCAAAAGGAAATGGATCAGAGCGAGACAGGGAGGAAAGAGATGAGAAACAGAAGAAGGAAAAGATGGGAGACACCTGAGAAAAGAGAATACAAAACACACTGGGGATTAGAGAAAAAGAGTCCGGAAACCCACAAGAAGAAACATAAGGAGAATGGAATGGAGCTGAAAGAAAAAGGAGGAAAGTGGGAGATAAGAGACAAAGAGAATGCTTTCAAGACAGGAAGACACACAAGGCATTACAATTAGCATCATTTATTTTTGCTCCTATATTTTTTGATGAGGGAAGGATGTTAGGAGTCCAGGGAGCTGGATTTGGAGAGAAAGGAGTGGTCTAAGCAGTGGATTTGAGGAGGCAGTGGAGGATGGTCTACTTGGTGCAGTGAGGCAGCAAATTAAAAGATTTTGCATCCATCAAATTTTGCTATTATGTAAAATAAGAAACTATCTGATTTTGCATAGAAATTTGTACAAACTTAATAGCCCCTCTCTTTCTTTAAACTTGTCCTTTCCCACATGAGAAAAGGCTATTTTTCACTATAAAAGGGAGCTCCTTTTTAGCACCAACACCTACAAATTATGGCACCCATTTTGGCAAAATGGAGCCATTTTCAAGTTCAGAGTAAAATGTAAAAAACTCACATTTTACTTTTTTTGTGAATAGTTTACATTCTTCTGATTACTATGGAAACCACCAAGGAAGCATTCATTTCCTGGTCAGTCTCTAGATAAACAATTAAGAAAGTCAGATCTCCATGACCACAGACAGCTAATAATTGGATAATGACAGTTTAACATATTCCTGCAGCCCCCTCCCCCCCATTTCATTAAAATATTGTGATCCTTTGTACTGTCTTGGTATAATAGCTACTCCTATCAATGGATGCGCTGAAAATGCCCCCATGAAGGAATTAAAGAATGCAAATGTGGAATACCAATTAACCTCTTTACAATTAAAAATGTCCCTATCTATTATACCACCCATTAGCGATTCTCTAGTTAATGGACTGTTAACATTTCCATTAGACCTTTTCCCCCTGCACCCATACAGAGCTAAATCCTGGCTAATCACCTTGAAAACTTATCCGTGGATTTACATGGCACCACATACATGGTTCAAATGAGGTAAAATATGGATACACATTACTTTGAGCCATTACATTCTAAGTACGTACACATCTGCTAATTCACATTAAAATATACTGAGTGATTTTGCAAGATGTTTTTCTCTCTCAACATTAGTACAGTAATTTCATCTACAAAAAACAAAACAAAACAAAAATCCCTAAATAATTGTGGAGGTCTGTCTCAAACTAATATGGTGAAAGCTGCAGTTTGAAGCTTTGTCCATAACTGACTCCTTTCAACCAACATGTTTTAGATGATAGGATTGTCTTTTCAGGAGATTTGGGACAGTGGGTTATGTTTTGTGCTATGTGCTATAATTCCTAGACACTGCAGGGTCAATTAAGGACAAGGGTTCAGCCTTAATAGCTCAGAATCCCCTGACATCTTTATGGTTAAGCCACACTCTCCTCATTATTGTAATGCAGACTTTTGTATGTCAAATTCATTACAAATTTAACATGTTCATGTATATTGCATTTGTCATTCCTTGAAACATTAAAGACATATTTAAACATTTTATGGAGTACTAGGGAAAAGAAAAACAAAAAGCACTGGTTATACAGACAGGAAAAAAGCCATATGAGCTAAAGCCTAATCTACAATTTAACTCTTGGTTTCACCATTATATTTCTCAATATGTTCACAATGGTATTGACTAGTGCTTGTAAAAATGCATTGGCAACATTCTGAGTATTTAACGTGCACCTAATTGTTGAACTTATTCGTCTGTCAACTTTATTCTCACTCGGAGGCTATGTAGCTTTGATGTGAACTAATTAAATCTGGGCCATGTAAATGGACTACCACTCAGCAACAAAAAGCTGTAAGATGCTCACTGGTTTAAAAGAGTTGTAAAGCGTTGAATAAAGAATGATTGACTTTTGGGGAGGCCAGAGTTTTTTACCAGATGTATTTGGATAAACTGAAAATCCCAACACATTTTATGTACATTATGCATATTGAAATATCAATTAAAAGAACTAAGTTGTAGTTTGATGCCCAGTTTTTGTGCACAGAATCCACAAACTTTAGAAGCAGAAAATAGAGGTTCTGATCCTGCACAGATGTGCTGAACTTTGAACCCTGGGAGTAGTTCCATTGAATTCAATAGGACTACTCCCTTTCATAAAGTTCAGAACATACACAGGGTTTTGCAAGATTGGGGGCTTTGTATGATTACATGACACCAAATATGCTGAGCCTAATTTTCTAGTTTATCATTTGTGTTGTACCTGCTTTCTAACACTGACAAGCTTTTCTTTATCATGGGGCTATAACAAGCAGGTGTATGCCTTAAATAGGAACACTGAATGCATAGTAAAAACAAACCAAAAAAATCCCCAAAACTTCTTACAGGAAATGTATAGTGGTGACAGAGTGAAAGTACAGGCACTCCAGCCCAGAATCCTGTAAACTGGTGTTATGGGGTGGGTTAAACCTTGTTGAAACCAGTGGGTGTAACAGCTGCCCTTCATTCGGGATAAATGTAAGAAAGCAGTTAAGCTCCTTTATGGAATCAGATAGCTGAAGCAAAAGCAGCTGCCACCCAAAACATAGGCACATGCAAGGCACATGTAGGCAGAGGGATTTCTCAGGGTATTATTTTATGACGGTTTTTGTGACTGAGATAGAGGAATGAAAATCAGAGAAAAAGAGAGAGAAGGCAATAAGGAAGCACCAGAGAGCCAGAAAAAGCACTGGGAACATAGTCCTGAGAAAAAGCTAAGAGAGCTTTTGGGACTGAGTGCTGGCTAGAAAGGGGTTTGGACCTGTCAGCAAAGAAATGGTCTCCTGCTGTTTGATTCTTGCTGTGTTTAGAGAAATAGGACTTTGTCATGCTTTGAAAATAAACATGATTGCATCAGAGAAATATCTGGTTCCAGCATCAACTTCTCCTTCTAACTGAAAAACTGCAAGACTCTGAATTTTGGCCAACTACTCAGGTCAAAAAGAGTTAACCAATAGAATGTACCTGAAGCAGTTAAGGATTTCACATACCCCATTCCAGGCCTGAAAGAAACTACATTATTCAACTAGTATTGCTATCCATGCAACCTTTTCTTTTTAAAAAAAGGTAAATTCTCAACATGTCAACTGCTTTCATTTATGTAATTCCAAACCGTGCCTGTCTATAGAACCAACAATGTGAAAAAACCATGTAGCTCTTGCTGGACCCATTGCTGATTCAAGCAGGTGAATGGCCAAACATCTAGCACAGGGGATAAAATGACCTACTAGTGGGGCACAGAAGATCCAGCAATGGCACCTGTGGTTGTTGTCCACCCTTTAGTAACTTTAACAGATTAAGGTCCACAAGGCCAAGGCTCAGTATTTGCTGCTCAAGTAGAATTGTCCATAATTATTCATCATTATAAATTATATAGCATCACTGGTGTGAATGGCATTGAGAGACACATGAAGACAAAACCCCTGCCTAGAAGAGTCTAAGCAACGGAACTCCACTAGCAAGCGTGCACACGATGACTGTGTGCATACACCGCTGCAATAACTGTGCATCTAAACTGCTTACAAACATAATAATTCAGTTGACTTCTGTTGTTCTAAGAGGATGTAGGGGAAAGAGGAGCAATAGACCAGCCTATAATAATGTGCTTCTTGCTTGCCTTGAGTTTGTATATCAAACATCAGTTACCTTTTTATTTTGTTCGTAGGATTCTGCTTTTAATAATTATTTCCAACATGTAAACCAGGTGATACAGAAGAAGAAAAGAAATGAGTATTTTGGCTATCACAGTGCACAGACAGTCAATGGTAAATGCAGTATCCTGTTTCTAACCTGCTACTTCATAAACCATTGACATTCAGTTATTTATCCAAGATAATACTGATGACTCTGGATTAATTGGCAAAAGTCACACAGTAGCACAGATACAATCATATCTTCAAGCAACCTTAAATTTAGTATTTTAAACTGTTCACAGATTTAATCAATCTGAAGACCTAAAATGAGTATCACAGGCCTAGAAAAGAAAATTATGCTTATTCCTGTTTATTATTTAGATTACAGTCATCTCCAAAATGTGCTAGCTGAGAGGGAGACACGTTCTCTTCCTGAAAGAGCATACAATCTGAAAGACCGAAGCAGACAAAGCAAGGGAAAGGGTATAATTAGAGTTAGCTGGATGTTTTCAGTGAAATGAAATTCCACTAAAGCCAAAACGTTTTGCTGAGCCATATCAGTTTTGATGAAGTTTTTAGTTAGGGAGGATTTTTCCCCCCAGAGCTCTCTGGTCAGAAGTGATGAGAGAGAGAGAGGCAGAGAGAAATTGAAAACCTGAGCTTTTTGATTTAAAAAATTGATGTTTTGACAATTCCATTTTGTGACAATGTTCAAAAGGTTTTGCTTTCATTGCACTGAGGATTGAAAAGACAACAGTTACACCTACATTTTCCTAAGCTTGGTTTTATCCCATCACTCCAGGTTATAACTCCCTGGAACACTCTACATAATTTCTCACTTCCTTGGTGTTTATGCCTATCAAATATCTGAAGTACTTTTAGTTTAGTTTACTGAAATACTCCCCTCCACACAACCTCGGCTATTGTCTAGCCAAGCTACTCACCTTTAGTCTCTATAATCTTACCACTAGATCTTTCTCTCCAGACACTCAGGCTGTACTTTTCTGAAATTCCCCATTTGTTGACATCTTTCGGATGTTGAGAAGCCCAGTGTTTTTATTTCTTCCTGAAGGTCCATTTGCATTGATCCTGTGTCTCACTGGTGCTTACAAAACCTCCCACTTTAGCATCCAGTGCAAAGCTATATAATGGGCTGGTTATCCCTGCTTCCAGTTAATTAAGAACAATGCTAAATAAATATTACAATATTAATATCAAAGTCAGTTCTCATATACCTAGGGGGTAAATCCTGAAGCCTCCCCAACATGCCCAACAGTGACAAGTGCCTTGGACATAGGGCAGTAATGTTTGCCCCACTAAAGGGGGGGCAGAATTTGGGGAGATCTTATAGGGGCCTGCACCGCTAAATAATATAGCATTTGAGAGACGTCTCACACTAGGATAAATTAAGAGTAACTTCACTGAAGTCAGTGGACTAATATTGTAAAATTGGTGTGAGAGGGGAATCTGGTTCACAAAGACTTATAGATCCAACAAATGTTTCTCATGTAGAGAAGCATGCAGCCCAAGGAAACTATCTTGGAAACCCCTCTAAACCTCCTCTTCGATGTTCTTTGTTCAACAATCATAGTTTCTACATTTACCACACACACATACTTACACACCCCAACCCCTATCCATCAGCCAAATGGCATCTGATGCCAGCACTTGAATAAATGAAAAAAGAAACAGTCTCTGATATTGTTCCAGCTACGTAGATTCACTCCTCAAAATGAACAATTCCAAGAAAGATACATAAAGTTCTCTTTTTTGTCTATTATCCATGCACTTTCTTTTCTAAATTTAATTCCACAGAACACACACAAATACTCCCTAATCTTCAGCAAAGCAGGCCTTGAAGTTTAACCTTTCCATAATTTAAACAGAAATCTAAGAACCAATGTTCTTTTTGTGGGGCTTTTCTTTTTAATCATGGCAATGATTCAGAGGGAGGATATGAAATAGTAAAGGCAACCTGAACTTTTTGTGAGCATACATCAACTCCAGAATGAAAGGGACATTATTACTTCTTATCTATTGCTTCTCATTATTCATCTGTTTCATTCCACTTCGTTGCCGAGATAGTTTAACGTTCCTGATGTCAGATATTTTACTAGTTTAATTACAAATATCTGCAAGGGATTAAAGAAGAGACAATAATGCAAAACACAGACTATGGGATTTGTATTTAATTTTGAAAGAGCAAAATGTTGCTACTACACAATTTTAAATGATTTAACTCAAAGGGTACTTGATAAGGGTGTGACACTTAGGAGTGCTGAGAACAAATGGAACTTTATTTCTTGGTCCCCGTCACCTGACCGAGGTCACGGTTACAAAGAGCAATATAACAGGCACACAATACCAAAGGTCCACTGACTCTGCTTGGTTTCTCTTACAAGCCCTACAATCCCGAATTATGAAAATTAGTTTATTTCAAAGCACACATCCATTCTAGATTAAAATGAGCACTGGCTGAAAGGTTTACACATGAGTCATCTTAGTGGAGTAAGGGGACTAGGACTTAGCCCCAATCACAGGGGCTGACTTTTGTTTTTGCCAGTGGGTGCTCCTCTCTGCACCCTCCCCTTGTGCAAGTGGGGCCTCGGTGGGAAGAGGCCGAGCAGGGGCGGGGCCTCTGGGCTGAGCAGAAGGCAGAGCAGGGCCACAGTTTGGGCGCCGGGGCCCACAAAAGACTAATCTGGACCTGCAGTGCTGAGCAGCCCCTAATTTTTTTTTTTTTTGGTGGGTGCTTGAGCCACAGAGCACCCACAGAGTTGGCACCTATGGCCTCAATTTTAAAAATATTTTGAGCGCTCCCTACTCTGCCAAATACACTGGCCCTGTGTACATGTGAGAGCAGTGTTGTCCTCTAGAGTTTGGTACACCCAGGGAAGGAGGGTTCTGCTGCCACCACACCACCAGCTTCTTCTTTAGTTCAAGGGATAGAGTTTTGGCAACAGCATTCTTGTCCCCGCTCCCCACGTACATATCACTTGTATAATTGTCACAGATTTTTTACACACCCATTTTTCCTATCAGAAACCATGGGTAATTCAAGCAGCGACACTGACAGCAGCCTTAGAAAGAACCTTTCATCCTCTTCTCCTGGCTGATATATGACAATACCAGCTACCAGTTGTTTGCAAAAGGTTGTAAGTGAGTAAAAGAGTATGAACAGGTTTCTCACATTTGATGTGCAGAACTCATTGCACTCTTGAGACAGTCTCACATGATTGGCACTAATCAAAGTATATAAATCATGACAGCATTGACCTACTTGGAAGAGTACAGGAATCCTTTCCCTGATATAGATTTTCCACTAAAATTTCTCTGAGCAGTAACCTAAGATGTTAGCATCCTTTATGACTTCTTTAACCCCTTTGCTGCACCAGTAATACAAGCATGTCAGCAACTGTCTTGCATGCACCCAAAGAAATGTATGTTTCTGTACACACTGTCTACAAGGAGGGAGCACATTTTCTAAGACTTAACTATATACCGTAGTTACATCATGTATATCAAAAACTATCAGTTGCATACAAGTACCTCTAACACTTGTTACAATGACCAGTTATGAATGACTAGTACAAGTCACAAATATACTGTTGACTTCAATGGGAGCTGCTAATGTAGCTGCCCAAATACGAATTTAGGAGCCTCATTTTGTGCATCCATTTTTGAAAATCTTGGCCACCATATCTTGCTCTTAACGTGACATGATCAAAACCTGTGGTTAATGATGCCGTCTCACCTTTGTAAATGGCAGTGAGATCTCTGCAGGAAAAGCGTAGGCACCAATTATGGTAATTTCAGAGAGCCATGAAACTAAGAATTTCCATACACAGCAATCGAAGCAAACCTCCTGCCACAGCAAACTCCTTCAAAAACTAAAGCAACACCTTAGGAGGCCCTAGGCACCCTATGCATGAAAGCTAACAGAAGTACTGGGGAAAATACTTCCATCATATGAGCATCCAACGCATCTCTGAGTATAATTTTGGGGCAATACAGCCAGGGCAATACCCCGCTACATACATTACATTACATTCTCGTATCAGTTAACTATGTGTTGTCCGGCTATATCGAAAGAAGGACAGGAGACACTTGATATGGATTTAATCAGGCTGCAACTTTATTATTAGATGTCTGGGACTACCCGGCAGATAAAAGTGTACAGTATTTATTCCATAATTACCTGGGGGGCTTCCATCAGCTCCCCCTCTTTTTCCATCCAGGTCCCTCCAGCACATCCATTGTCAGGACCTTACTATCCACCCCTCCTCGTAGGAGGGTTAAGGTGGGCTACAAGAAAGTGGGGGGAGGTTGTCTCCTTTCCATTCCAATCATAGGATCCCCAAACCCCCTACTATTCCATTCCTTTAACCAGCACCCCCATTTTAAGTCCTTTACCAGGCCATTTATCTGGTCATGCCTTCCTATGCCTTCTATGACGAGATAACTGGCTCTGTGGGTGAGGGGAAAGCAGTGGACGTGTTATTCCTTGACTTTAGCAAAGCTTTTGACACGGTCTCCCACAGTATTCTTGCCAGCAATTTAAAGAAGTATGGGCTGGATGAATGGACTATAAGGTGAATAGAAAGCTGGCTAGATCATCGGGCTCAACAGGTAGTGATCAATGGCTCCATATCTAGTTGGCAGTGCCCCAAGGGTCAGTCCTGCGGCTGGTTTTGTTCAATATCTTCATTAATGATCTGGAGGATGGCGTGGATTGCACCCTCAGCAAGTTTGCATAGGACACTAAACTGGGAGGAGAGGTAGATACGCTGGAGGGTAGGGATAGGATACAGAGGGAGCTAGACAAATTGGAGGATTGGGCCAAAAGAAATCTGATGAGGTTCAACAAGGACAAGTGCAGAGTCCTGCACTTAGGAGGGAAGAATCCCATGCACCACTACAGACTAGGGACCGAATAGCTAGGCAGCAGTTCTGCAGAAAAGGACCTAGGGGTTACAGTGGATGAGACGCTGGAGTCAACAGTGTGCCAAGAAGGCCAATGGCATTTTGGGATGTATAAGTAGGGGCATTGCCAGCAGATCGAGGGACGTGATAATTCCTCTCTATTCGACATTGATGAGGCCTCATCTGGAGTACTGTGTCCAGTTTTGGGCCCCACACTACAAGAAGGATGTGAAAAAATTGGAAAGCGTCCAGCAGAGGGCAACAAAAATGATTAGGGGATTGGAACATATGAGTTATGAGGAGAGGCTGAGGGAACTGGGATTGTTTAGTCTGCGGAAGACAAAAATGAGGGAGGATTTGATAGCTGCTTTCAACTACCTGAAAGGAGGTTCCAAAGAGGATGGATCTAGACTGTTCTCAGTGGTAGCAGATGACAGAACAAGGAGTAATGGTCTCAAGGAGGGAGCGATAGCTCAGTGGTCTGAGCATTGGCCAGCTAAACCCAGGGTTGTGAGTTTCATCCTTGAGGGGGCCATTTAGGGATCTGGGGCAAAAAATGGGGATTGGTCCTGCTTTGAGCAGGGGGTTGGACTACATGACCTCCTGAGGTCCCTTCCAACCCTGATAGTCTATGATTTTATGCAGTACCTGCACTGGATGTCCAGCCCCCTGCTTACAAAATAAGTTGCAACATCTAGCCTACCACCTTTTGCGCTCACCATAAAAAGTCTTCCCTGACACCCACCATGGGAAAGGAGAAAAAACCCCACTCCACCGAAGACAATATGGTAGTGAGGGGAAAATTCCTTTCCAGCCCCACTAAAAAAGGAGCAACTAGCGCCAGGGGTGCTGGAACAAGTTATATAGTGAGGGTGCTGAGAGCCATTGAACCAAACTGTAAACCTTCTATATAACAGAAACCACTTTCAAACCCACAGCAGGTTCAAACCCCACCTGATAATCACACCTCAAGGGGACGGGGGGTGGGTGCTTCCTTCTTGCCTGCTGTGAGAAGAAGGGATTTCCAAGACCAGGGCTTGCACCTTTAAAGCCCTCCACCCATTACATTTCCAGGGGGTGGGTCAGTGCTGCAAAGCTGACCACCACCAACCTTTTTGCAGTAGTTTCTGACCTAGTCTCCTGCCTCCCACCCCCGCCATAAAGCACTACTGCCTTCCTCTGGCAAGCCTGGACAATGTCTTACACTGCCCCCCCCCACACACACACACACACTTTAGGAGTGGTGTGGTCAGTTTGGGATGCTGACTCCACTCTATCATCCATCTCTGATCTCCTCCTGAATATCTTTCAAGTTTCCTTTACCTGGATCCCCAGCTGACACCCAGGCCATGTCTACACTTACCTCCGGAGCGATCGATCCAGAGGGGGTCGATTTATTGCATCTAGTGAAGACATGATAAATCGACAGCCGAGCGCTCTCCCGTCGACTCCGGTACTCCACCGGAGCGAGAAGCATAGGAAGAGTCGATGGGGGATCATCAGCAGTCGACCTACTGCAGTGAAGACACAGCGGTAAGTAGATCTAAGTACCTTATTGACATAGCTGAAGTTGCGCAACTTAGATCGATCCCACCTCCCCCACCCACCATGTAGACCAGGCCTGAGTGATAGAAACTGGAGGGAAACTAGAAGGTCACTGCTAGCTACTTCCAATTTCCTGTGAATTTGCCTCTACTGTCAAAGGAGGAGTAAAGAGAAACAGATCTGAGGAAAGGAGGTCTGTGATTTGGGAAAAGAGAGTGTCTTCATCTGATTCCTACCTTTGGCCATTTTTTTTCCAGGACACACTGTCTTGGAGGAATTGTTCTACCAGGGGTCTCTCTATGACGATCTTGCTCCAAAGAGCCAGCAAAGGAGGGGATGTGAGTATCATGGCCCCACAATCTCACTATACTACTGAAGTAACATGATCACTGCTAATACTATGGCTACAGAAATCATCCACTCTGAATTTGTCTCAGCTCAGACAGTTGCACTAAATATCGCCTTCTGATAGTAGATGGTTAGAAAGTATGTCAAGATGTTAATCTACTGAATATGTGCTTAATAAAATGACAAAAGTAAACCACTGGGTGAAGCCCAAGAACAATAGGCTAAAAGAAAAAATAAAAAAAACAAGAAGGGAATCAGTCAAACATGCAGGGAAAAAATATAACTAGCTGAGTTAGAAAAAACTTTTAGAGAAAAGATGGTTAATAAGGGTGTTGCATTAATAATATTCCTTCATGCAAATCAAGAAAACATGACGAACATTTCATGCCAATCTCTCCCTCCTCAAACTCACATTTCGAGCACTGGCATTTTGTCTAGTGACAAGCAAGGATGAGTATCTATTACTGAGTATCAAGGATGAGTGTCTTACTTCATCCTGATAGTCTGGGTCAGGTTCTAAGGAAATCTGGGACTATGGGTATAGTTCCTGTCAAGGTTCCTTCCCCACTCTGAACGCTAGGGTACAGATGTGGGGACCTGCATGAAAACCTCCTAAGCTTACTTTTACCAGCTTAGGTTAAAACTTCCCCAAGGTACAAACTATTTTACCTTTTGCCCTTGGACTTTCGCTGCCACCACCAAACGTCTAACCGGGTTTATTATTGGGAAAGAGTCGTCTGGAAACGTCTTTCCCCCCAAAGTCCTCACCAAAACCTTGCACCCCCCTTCCTGGGGAAGGTATGATAAAAATCCTCACCAATTAGATGACCACAGACCCAAACCCTTGAATCTTAAGAACAATGAAAAAAGCATTCAGTTTCTTACAAGAAGAATTTTAATAGAAGAAAAAGTAAAAAGAATCACCTCTGTAAAATCAGGATGGTAAATACCTTACATGGTAATTCGATTCAAAACATAGAGAATCCCTCTAGACAAAACCTTAAGTTACAAAAAGACACAAAGACAGGAATATCCATTCCATTCCATTCAGCACAGCTTATTTTCTCAGCCATTTAAAGAAACCATAATCTTACGCATATCTAGCTAGATTACTTACTAAGTTCTAAGACTCCATTCCTGTTCTGTCCCCGGCAAAAGCATCACACAGACAGACCCAGACCCTTTGTTTCTCCCCCCCTCCAGCTTTGAAAGTATCTTGTCTCCCCATTGTTCATTGTGGTCAGGTGCCAGCGAGGTTATCCTAGCTTCTTAACCCTTTACAGGTGAAAGGGTTTTTCCTCTGGCCAGGAGAGATTTTAAAGGTGTTTACCCTTCCCTTTATATTTATGATAGTGCCATACGGGCCACCCAACAGCCACAACCACATCAGAGGGTAGATTGATGGTGGTGGCTCCTACACCCACCTAGCAATGACAGAAGCATGGCTAGGGATCTGCTGTTCTCAGGAGTTTGATTTGGAACCAGGTGATTTCCTCCTTGGTTTTATATGGCTTCTGGAGGTGGTTTGAAGACTTAGGCAGAGAGGTTTATACTCAGTTCACATTTTCAAACCTTTTCTCCCCTACATACTTGAGGGATAGAAACAAAATTCTTTTAAAAATGAAAATATGGTGGCAGACACTCTGTCCAGGAAAGAGGGCTCTGACCTGCTGCCTCTGGGTCAGCCAGTGGCTAACTCTCCTGCAGTTTTGTAAGGGGAACCCTACCAGCATCCCAATGCAAGGGGCTCACTGATATCTGGCAGTAAGTTCCAGCTGGCCTGACCAGTTCAGTGTATGTGTAAATTGGTGCTTCGGTGCAATGGTGCTCCCTCTTGGCCAGGCGTGATGTGCACCTGAACTCACTCGGCCTGGCAGGGCTGTTAATCTATTGGTGCCCAGGGGTCTGAAAACCCTCTCTGCTCTTATGGATGTCCAGGGTGGTGGTGGTAGGGGAACCCAGCCTTGTCCACACCACTGGGTTCCAGCTCGGGGCCCTCAAGCTGGATCAGGGTCCGTCAACTCTGGCTGTGCCCTGAGCTCCTTCTTGCCTTCCTCCAGGTTTCTGGTCACCTTTATCTAAGGTGTTGGGGAACAAATACAAATACAAACCTTAAATTCATGTTGGTTTAAAAGCGGTCCGTGAAAATCTCCCCCCCGCTTTCTTTCAGTCAAGGACTTTAGAGGTATGCCTACACTGTAGAAAGGACTTTCAGGGTATGCCTACACTGCAATAAAACACCTGTGCCTGGCCAGCATTAGCTGACTCGGGCTTGTGGGGCTCTGGCTGTGGGGCTATACAATTGCAATGTAGACATTTGGGTTGGAGCTGGAGTGGAGATCCTCTCCCCTAGACGGCCTGATCCAAAGCCCACCGAAATGAGCAGGAGATTTTCCATTGATTTATAAGGACTTTGAATCAGGCACATAAATCAGGACTAACTCTACTGAGGCCAGGGGCGAATCGTACCCTATATGTTCACATGCATGAGTTAGATGGAGCTAGCTGTAGCTGACCTGAAAATTTAGAACGAATTACTTTAGACAATGCTGTAAATGCTGTAAAGTCTATAAATATCATGAAACAGCTGTTACATATTTGCTGCGTGCCTATAATTTTCTCTATTATGAAAACTTAGTTTGATAACACCAATCTGAAACTACCAATAAGCAGTGATCAGGAAGGGTTTTAAGTAAAAATTTTAACACTCTTGTGAAATTCTAATACTTTGCAAAAGAAGATTGAAAGTCCCCCAGTTTTAGTTCAGTTAATAAAATATTGTGTTTGACAAAAAAAGCTGTAACAAACCATTCATACATTTTAACATTAATATCAACATCAATATTATTTTTCTACTAAGCCCTGACTTTATTATATATTCTGTTTTAATTGTAGAGCACTGAGAGTTACTAACCAGGCCTGTCAGAACTGGGACGCTACATGTATTCTGGGAGTCACTGTCCCTCAGACAGTCACAAAGAGCCTGATCCTCCTCTCATACCAGTATAAATCAGGATTCACTCCAGGGAAATTCTGTAGGACCCTTCCAAGGTATAATACACCATTCTAGCTCCATCAGTGTATATATTATGCCTACCTAATCTCCTTCTAGACTCAAGTTAGAGACTGTAGGCTGAATGTCTGAATGGGGGAGGGGAACTCTGACCTATCTTTCTGTTCTCCTGATCCTGGGGCAGCCAGTGTTTGATTATTTTATGAATGGTATTTAATGATGCTGCCTGTGAAAGGGGACTGGACTCCATAACTGGGGAGGTCCCTTTGTAGAGAAAAAACTGCAAATTCCATTTTGTTTAGGCACTTCGCCATTTTGTTTGTAAGGAGTTGTTGTTTGTCCACCATGTTGGTAAGCTTCTTCTTGAGATAGTTGGTGCTTTTTTCTCTCTAAGGCAGGAAAGAGCAAGGATCACATGGCCTGTGATCTGCCTAGTAATAGGAAAGCATAAAAGACTGCTGCACCCGAGAGGAGAGGCTGTCCTTCCTGGTGGCAGCGCAGTACATGTCCTAGCCAGACTTCGAGGGATCTACAGAAGACCAAAGAAGAAGATCCAAACTCCATAGTTCCATCTATCAGTTCCTGATTGATTCCTATCTTATCTGTATTCTGAACTCCTGTGTCCTCACCTTGATGTCCGGATGTATTCCATCCGTGATGTCCTCTGTCGTTGGTCCATTCCTCTGAACCTGGTGTAGTATACTGTGTACCTCTGTACCTTAGCTGTAGTAAATTCTCCTTTGTCCTTATGGGTTTGGGACCTTGACTTTATGTCAGTTTGTTGTGCCAACCTGTACCTGTATGCCCTTTGTGTATTGTTTTGCTGGGGGTCCAATAAGTTACTGTTTCCTGTTTGAGTCACTGTTTAATAAACCAGTTTGCTTTATAGTTAATCCTTCCCTTAATTTTCTCTCGATTGATAGATGTGGTTTGGGGGAACGAGTCTGCTGTGTGGGGACTCTGAGGTGTGGAACCTACAGCACATCCAGTTAACCATAGGTAAGATCTGAGTCCTGGTTAACACCTTTCTGTCCTAAATTCTTCACATCCACAGATGCATGTGCATAGGTAATTGACCAGATAAGGTGCATCCTACTAGAGAATCAGACAGACACACAGCAACTTACAAGGGTGTAATTTACCACTCCATCTTGCACATCAAAGTTTTTATAAGGGTCTGCACTGCAGGGCCAAAAGAAAGGCATGTGTAACAAGGCATAAATTGTAATAGTCCCCACCCTATTGTAATGTACATCTTACTACGCTTTCTTTCAGCACTTTGGCCTGCAGGTGACACCAGCTTAGATTCCCTTATACTCACTCATCAGTCTGTGAATATAAGGGAATTGAAGGAATTCTGAGGAGTGTATAACAGAGTATACGAATCTATGTTATGCCCCGTAAAACATCACCTATGAATATCCCTCCAAAACTCTTCAGATCTAAAATTAAAGGGAAAATGAAATGGAAAAAGCTATTCCACCAAAGAGGAAGTTAGGCTATACTGGAGTCTCCAGAACAGGATATGTCAGATAAGAAGTGTTGGATCCCTGCTGGGTGTTTTGTAAGTTGCTGAAGGATTTGGCTGGGTTTCTATAGAAACACATTGATGCTTTTATATATAGTCACTATGCTTTTCAGCTGATGGCATCATACACTTATCTGTACATGTGTTTTCCAGAATTGTTCTTTGTCTTTCAAAACAGGACACCAGATAATGAGGATGCCATAGATACAGTTGAAGATGAAAGACTTTCTGTACTAATGATGAAAGACGTAAATAATAGTAAAACCATCATTAGAATATGTTTTAACACTGTCAAACGTTACCTGTAAACTCATTGACCAGCTCCAAAGCTTTAAAAGTATAATTTCAGATTGCAAGAACAACACAACAAACCTGTTTCTTCCCTTATCCGCAAAGACCTCCACTATCCTAGAACATGACTCCTCACCAGAATCTGAATTCCATATCTGTGATTTGAGGGCTTAAAGCAAATACCCATAAATATTTACTTAGCCATATTTCTGTTTTAGATTGATCACTACATGCAAAACAAGTATAAAAAGTCAAATTGCAAAGCAATACAGAAAGCAGTCTGGCTAGGACACGCTGCAGTTAAAAAGTGTATTTAACACATGCATTGCTGAGCATTTTGTTTTCATTTCAGGTGCTGATATTCAGCCATCTGGCTTTCCTTGTGGCTTTTTTTTTCTTTTTTTTTTAAATAAATGTTATTCAATTGCATAGGATACAGAAAGAAGAGTGAATCCATTCTTTAATAAAAACCACTGCAGGCTACAAACTGCTGTGCCATTGTTAAACCAAGATGAATCATTTGGCAAATAAAATTTCTGTACCAGAGACTATTTCCCAAAGAATTCTTTGTTATCCCTCTTAAGTCTTCCTTTTGTTCCCACTACTGCTCATCCCAGCCACCAGATGGCTAGAAATTTATAATTAATAGTATTCATTAAAAAGAAATACAGGAACTTGAATTTTTGAATAGATGTGTCCATTTCTTTCAGTCTCAATGAAAAGTTAGAATTTTTGATAAAACAGATGGATATTCACCTTGTGACATGCCCAGGGGCAGGGAGTAATTTTGAATTTATTATCAGTGGATCACCTTTGAACCTACAGCATGCAAACATTAAAATTCAACTTGAGTGTGAAACACTGGATGATTAAAAAGTTTCCAAGTGATGAAGCACCAGCCTACTTCCCGTAATCACTACTAGCTCAAGCCTATGTGGTCCTAAGCACCCACAACTCCCTTGGCCTCCAGCACAGAACAGGATTGCGCCCTTACACAGCATTATCAAAAACAAGTCAAGATTTCCAAAGTGACCAGGTATTTTGGATGCCTCCATTTTTATGTGTTCAAGCTGGGACATCATAAAGGGGTTTGATTTTCAAAGGGAGGTGCTCAGCATTTGCTGAAAAATCAGGTTCCTTTTAAGGCAACTTCAGTTAGACCCTCAGAAATTGAGACCCCCAAATTCATTAGTCACTTCTGGAAATCTTGGCCTGAAGAACTGATCCCGCAGTCTATATTTACACAAGTAAGAGTTGCAGGCTCTGCTCCGAAATACTAAGAAATGTCATATAGGAATGTTGTTGTTTTTTGCAGGGAAGGGGAGACAAGAGAAGATGGTTAATTTTGTTTTTTACACCATTTCTGCTTGCTGAATTAATGGAACAGTGGAACATATCTACTGTACTATAGATTATTTTTATTGTAGTAGCAACAAGAGGCTGTCAAATTCCCTGAAGACCTTACAATCTAATCTATGGGGACTCAAATGTCTTTGTTATGTATTTCAGATATTATAGGGAATAACTGTATGGGTGCATAGCAATTTAACATGCTCAATAGAAGGAAACATTTCTAGGACTGGGTAGTGGTGACATGCTGTGAACATGTTTTCATATGGGAATCTTACAGGGCCTTCTACTGGCAGGTGCTTTCTAACGTTCTCTAACCATATAGCCAGAATGGTTTATGCTGGACTAACAACCCAATTCTTGTCAGATTTTAACATCCATTCATTTTTAATCCTCTTTCCTTGTTTATATAAATTACCGTGGCTTGTTATCTGTCAGGATTTGTATCTGTGAATTTAATGGAAATGCACTTCTCAAAATCACCCACACTGTCAACAGCTCTAATTTGTTTACGTTGAATCAGTCTCTCCACCCCCCATTACCCTTCTGTTTCATACCATTTATATTAGCTTGTCAGCTGGTTGGGGGTGGAGAGAGGGAAAGGAAGGGCTGCTTATATGAAATCCTGACAGCAGGAAGATTGGATGGCTCCAGGGACTAACAATGAGCTTTGGATCCTTTCACAGCTAACCTATTAGTTCCAATCAAGCCCTGGTCAATAGTGACCAAAAGTTATGACCACTTTATTTATTTATTATTCAATTCTATCTATTTTGCTCGGCTGATTACGCACAAAGAGCTTTCTATGGTAGTGCGGTGTTCATTATTCATAATGTCCTAGCTGGCTACAATCGGTCAAGAAAGTCACCTAATGTTGTTCCTGGTCCCTGAAGGAGGAGTGCACAAGGATGTCTGGTGCAAACACAAGTACATAGGTGAAATTCTCTTTTTGTGAATATTTACACATGCAACTTTGTCTATAGGCTCACATAGCTATAAGATATATATTTCTTTATGTATGACAACTTTACATATATTTTTAGAAGAAATTAAAACCATTTGGCATGCAAGCCATTATTATTTACTAGGTATGTTGTACTAGCACACCACTGGGACCAGTACTGCACAAAACACAGACAAGATGGTCCAAAGGAGCTTACATTCTTCTTTCCACTTCTCTTCTTCAAGTAACCTAAACAAGTAACCAAATCAACACACATCATAATACAGTTTATTGTGGGTGACTGTGGGAATATTGATAGACTATGCAGTGCTTGTTATTTAGGTCCTGATTCAAAGTGCTTTGCGGAACTGGGGCCTTAATCCCTCAAGGACAAATCATTGACTTATAAGACAGCCTGAGTGGCGGTGCAGTGGTCTGGGTTTCTCTGTGAACGGTAGGATTGGGAAATTGGTGGCCAGGCCTAGTGGTTAGCATAGGGCTGGGATCCCACACCAGTCTGGGTTCAGAATCAGAAGGCCAGAAACCGAGAGTAAGATATTGGGAAACAGGCTGAGTCAGGAAACCAGGAGGTCAGGACCAGGAGACAAGAGCAGGTAGCACGGGGTGAACATTCCAAAGCAGGGGGAGACCCAGTTATACAGACAACTTCCTGTTCCTCCTTCTGGCTTAAGTAGGGGGAACGAGCCAATCAGGATCTCTGGGATTCAACCAAGCAGAGGCCAAGGGTGGAGTCTCCTATCTGAGCTGTACTTCAAGGAGTCTTAGTTCTAGGTGATGCCAATAAGCCTGGTGGTGGAGGATTGGAGCATGATGATCACCCAAGCCGAAGAGCCGGGTTTGAGACATTGGGTCATGACAATGAGGGGTGGGAAAGAAAGGAATCCAATAGAATCTGTACTTTAGTATCCCACCTACTCCATGGCACCTACTTGTAGTCTTGAAGCCAGGGACATAGCCACAGGTGGGCTGGGGCATAGCCACAGGTGGGCCACAGCCCACTCACTTAGCATCCAGGCCCACCCCCTAGCCCTGACTCTGCTCCGGCCCCAGCGCTTGCCCCGCTATGCCCACCCACCCCGCGCTCCAGACAGGGAGTGGGGTCCAGAGCTAGCCCCACTCCGCCCGCCCAGCGGTCCTGCCAGGGAGTGGGGTCGGGGTGCGGGGGCTTACCCCACTCCGCCCAGCACTCCAGCTGGGGAGCGGGGTCAGGGGCTCACCCTGCTCCGTCCGCCTGCCCAGCACTCCAGCTGAGGAGCAGGTCGGGTGACCAGATAGTAAGTGTGAAAAATCGGGACAGGAGGTGGGGGGGTGGGGTAATAGGCACCTATTTAACAGAAAGCTCTGAATATTCGGACTGTCCCTATAAAAATCGGGACACATGGTCACCCTAGGAGCAGGGTCCGGAAGCGGGAGCTTGCCCACCCAGCTGAAGTCGGGACCTACCCAAATGTCCCGTCCTGGCTATGCCACTGCTTCAAACTATTATAGTTCCCACAGTCCTGTTCCACGGGTGGCAGTGTCTGTTAATCTCTGTAGCAATGAATCTATTAGCTTTGCCCCCCTTGCTCTACAGCCATCCTCTGTGCATGAAAGCATACTAGGAGCCCGCATGCGAAAGGGAATGTGTACCTCCTGTGTGGGCTGCCCACACAACACTGGTTCCACTGTATCTGGGGACCTCTGGAAGATGAAGCAGGATTTCCACTAATGGAACATAATTATAATGAAGCATGACATCTTTATCATTATGAAGCCAAGTCAGAATTCCATAGGGGTTTACTCTTTATCGCCTACAATTTAGAGAATGTGATCATGCTATATGAAATGTGTGCATGGTTTGCTATTGCAACTCTGCTGTACATCATGAGATCCATAAACCTGGTAACTAGTCCTCTGGGGAATGGTAATTGTAAGTTGTTATGTTAAATAAAATCCAATATCTTGAACTGTTAACAAGGTGGAGACTCCTACTTTTTAAAAATATAAATAAAATACATCTGTGTTTTTTGTATCTCATGTCTGGGCTTTGCTTGTACAGTTTTCTAAATGTATTCTTCTGCCAGATTACCAAATATACACCCCTGTCCTACACACGTAGATGGACATCCTTAACTCTTAACCCTTCACGGCCCCATGGTTTGAAGGATTGAGGCTATAGCATGTTACTATATGGTTCTATTTTCCTCAGAAGATACATCCCAGAAACTTAAAGGTCTTCCTCCTCCTAATGCTACCTCCCACTGCATTTTAACAACTAATCCAGATTAATGAACTCATCCTTGGTGCATTTTACTTTACTTGCCAACAATTTAACTTTATCTCATCTAGCAATGAACAAGACAGGTCCCATGCACATACAAAATTCCAAGAAATATATATTTAATGTCATTCTCCAACCATTTTTGGCTGCATTGAATTAATCAAACGGCTCCAGTTGTGTGCTACCTTTGTCAGTGCTCTTGGCCTAGATCCATGCCTGCCAGATCGACAATCATTTGCAGGCCAAACAGATGTTTTTAGCCTTTTGCCAGCTGTTCAGTTCTTTTAACACTTAGCACAATGTATTTTTTTTATTCCTTTTTGTCTCTTTTGTATAGTGGCTTTCCCAGTATTGGCGGGATTTATATTGACTGCCAGCCCTGCTCTCTATGATTTATCTATAGTATTTCTGGATATTATGACAAACCCTTGTGCAGAAAGATGATAAAAATGGTTTACTTCATTTGATCAGGCTGAACTCACCACACTGTCTTATCATTTGTATGAATTAGATTCATACAACAGATACTTTTTAAATTGCTAGAACTTTCCTACTGAAGTCTTAGTTCTTATAACAACTAATCCTAAAACTGCTGCTATCATGTCGATGTGCTTCCATTATACAGACCAATTTTCAGGATTTTTTAAAACAACATTATATGCATGTTCATGCTTTCGGCTAAATTTAGCACACAGGATTTCAAACTGGGGGAAAGGGAAAAGAGGTGAAATCCTGGCCCTACCAAAGTCAATAAGAGCACTTTCACTGATTTCAATAGGGCAGGATTTCATCCTGAGTGAAATATTTATCTTCAATCCAAAATTTCTGAGTTTCAGAGAAAAACAATGTTAGGATGACCAAGTTTTCTTGTTTTTAAGATCAAAACATTTTTTTTAAATATTGCAGATAAAGAATAATATGCACAAATTGTGACTGACATTTTGGAAAATCCAATTTAACCCTATTCATCAAGGCATTTTTTCTTACACAGCTATCTTAACAGAGATTTTTAATCACCATTATACTTTTTACACTATGTTGAGATGGGTCCAAACCAAACCCTTAGATCCCCGATATCCATAAACCTTAGGAGTATTTGAAATTTGAGCTTGAAATCAGATCCAAATTTTGCTGCTCTCATACTTTGAGCCCAAACAGCCTAAACTTTGGGATTAATTTTGATGTGGCTCTAACTCTGAAATTTGTGGTTTAAGACCATCTTTAATAAAATTATGGTGGAGATTTGCTATGTGTGCGCATATGCACATGCACACATCCCTTAATCCCTTCCATTCCTCATTTCCTCCAAAAGATCAATTCCCTTTGATAGCAATGAAAGGTGAAGGTGATGATCAGCACCTCTGAAAAATCAGGCCACTTTTATTACAGTGCCTAAGTTTAAATTTAGGAACCTAACTTTAGGGACCCAAGTATGAAGTTGTTGGCCAAACCCTAAGGAAAAACAAGGACATTATCCACCCCACACCAGCTGCAACCGGCATCCACTATGTAACACATTTATGGTGAAGCTTCTTGGGATTGTGTATTTATCACCCCACTACTGTTTTGAGGCAGCTTTTCTATAGTGACGTTGGGTACTGTGCGGGCTCTCCCCTTTTTAATGTTGTGTAAGAAAATGAAAGTTTTTGTAAAGAGCTCTTTCATACTAACAGGTCACTTTAATATCAAGAGCCAATCATTCACACAATCTTGTAAACAATAATATTGCTTCTGCCACAATAGTTTCACTACTAATTCATGTTGTTCTACTGTTACTATTCTGCTGATATTAAGCACAGATTACTTTCACATCTTCAACAGCACAACCCTAACCAAAGTACAGGGTGTAAATGTTAAAGCATGTCCTGAGTTTCTCTCTTTCGATTTGTAAGCTATGTTTCAGGTTAACTATAAACATGAAATATTCAATTTCTTTTTCAAACTGACTACAGTAGAGTTACTCTGGGATTACAGTGGTGCAAATGAGAGCAGACTCTGGCACTGTGTTTCCGAGTTGTTTATATGCCATTAAAATGTAAGGTCAATTAAATTGTCTGGATACGAATGTACATTTGGGACCAAATGTGAGTGGTTTGGCTGGCTGCACAGCAGAGAATTATGTGGAAGCCACAGGTTTAGGAAAGGATTTCATTTTTTCCAGTGGGCAGGGAATAGAAGTATTACCAAAGGGACATGGGGAATTTATGGGAATTTATGGTGCTTGGCTCATTCATAGAGCTAGGTGACATTTTTGGTCAACTTTTTTTTTGGGGGGGGGGGGGGGGCAAGCTGTTCAGATTCAGCAAGACTAAATCATGCTGATTTCATCTAACTGTCTGTTTTGGAAAAAGCCCCAAAAAATCAGTTTCATTTCAACATGTTCCAGACAAGATAGTTTGATGTTTCTGTTTGAAATGACTTCACTTCAAAGTTTCCTTTCATTTAATTTTTAAAAAATCAAGGGTTTTTTTAAACAAAATATTTAGTTCAACCCAAAATGCAGTTTTATTTGACTTGTCAAAATTGCAAATGAATCGAAAAATCTGCTCGGCCAGCTCTACTTGTTCATACCACATAATGGCTTAATACTGTTGCACTCAGGTCCTGAAGAAGGGTTATTTATTCCTCCCCAAAAACACAGTTTGTATATAGTTTGATCTAGCCTAACATTAGGAGGTGTTCAGATTTAGGATTTTGATTCAGCCCTTTAAAGAGTTAAACACAGATGCTAAATTCAAATCTGGATCCAAAATTCCCCAAGGGTCACAGGAGTTACAATCTGGCATTATAATTCAAATCCATATTCAGAAAAGAGGCCAGGCCTACAGAAAAATGCAGAATGCATCTTACATTTAGCCATAGCCAGTAAATTATACATCCCCATAGCATCATAGTGGACTTTGAAAGAGCCCCCATCAATTAGCACAGTGATGATATTACTACAGTACATTAAGTCAAAGAGAACTGTGAAACAGGATGATCTGGTTGCTGATTAGGTAGATGGCACAGCAGAAGTACAAACATTTGTTGTGTTTTCGATATTACATTTTCCAATGTAAGGTATATAGCTCAGTGGGTAAACTTCTGTGTCAAACCCAGAGAGACTTATGATGATGACTTATAGTTGTATTTTCAGTAATGGCAGGTTGTAAATTTTTCAAATTTTTCTGGGTCATATTTCACTCGTGTCACAGCTTTCTTCATATATGCTGTAAAAATATTTTGAAAATGGTAACCTAGTTACCGGTTGCTCTGTGTGTATCTATATCCAGATCCAGATCCACAGGAGAGGACACAGGAGAGGCTGGTTGGCCTTGCAACCATCTCAGTAGAGCATGAGCTGGCCCAGACTGTGGACCTTCAGGAAGCAGTTCAAATCTTTGCAACCAAGAAGGCACAGAAAGCACCACTTTGATTATTCAAACAGATAAAAATGCCAGTGTTTACTATGCAGACAAGAAAAGTTAACTTTCAAATGCCTGAACAGCAAATGTAAGTATTACTTAACATTTTTGAACAAGGCATTTTAAGTTGTTAGTTCTCCTTTATTGGGGTAGGTAGCAGAGCAGTACCATGAGAGGCGTAAAACAGGAAGAAGGCGAATTGAGACCTTTCAAAGTTTCGGCTCAGGCGAGGGGGCATGGGGGCATCATTTGAGCTCCCCGCCTCAGGTGCCAAAATGTTGTATAACACACACTTAGCTTCGAACATCCAACACACATTTATCTCAGGGTTAGTGCCATTTTGGGGATACCTAATTTCAGGGCCCCTTTCTAATGTTCTGGTGTCTGAAATGGGACAGAATAGCATTTTAAGTATTCCTCTTTATAAATGCAATTTAAAGGACTCTGGGTCAGGTATTAAAAGAGTTTCTGCTAACTTAGCTGAATGGACAAAGCACTCACCTGAGATACTTAAGACATAAATTTTTAGTCCCAGCCATAACCTCCCTCTTATACTTATTAAATGTATGCCTCATCGTCCCAGAAGCAATTGCTTGTCAGCGCAGGATCTTTGCTGGTGTGTGGCCCCTGTGACAGGATGTATAAACCCCACACTGATAGGGACAGGGCTGGGGATGCTCTCTGTACTAAGGTAGCCCTGCCCTCTGGCCTGAGAGTCACGCATGGTAGGGAGGAAAGCTTTAAAAGGAGGATGTTGCAGTTTTCAAGGGTTAAGCTCTGAGAAGGGAATGGTTCCTGAAGCAGCAGGAGGAACTCCCCATGCCAGAGACTTCTCAGTTCTGTGAGGAGTCCAGCAAACCCAAGGGGTAAGTCTGGTAGGGAGAGACTGGCTTGGCTACCTGGCTGTAAGGACTCCAGTAAAGTTGATCCCAGGCACCCTGAAGTAAGGGTGTTCACCTGGAGAGGGGCATGTTTTGTGTTGAGTCTGAACTCCCACCTGTAAATAAAGTAAGTAGGCCTGCAAGGGTGGGGCCCACTGCAAAGATCAAGAGCAGTTACACTTAAAATCCTGCAGCGGCGTTGCTATAGCACATAAGCGAGGACACTCGGACGGGAGAGCTTCTCCCATTAGCATAGCTGTCTACATGGGGGTTTGGGTTGGTATGACTACGTTGATCAGGAGTGTGGATTTTTCACACCCTGAGTGACATAATTATACTGATGTAGGTCTGTAGTGTAGACCTAGCCAAAGAGGCTGGGGGACCTGCTGGTGCTAACTGGGTGTGGCAAGGGGCCTCAAGTCAGCTAGGGAGGCACCTCAGAGAGCCTCCTTTTACACCCACATTGAAAGCATTGCATTTGATAATGATCGTAAGGACTGATTAAATTGCCTGAGGTAAGACAGCTCAGCTAGTTAGAGTAGCTCCATGTGGCCGCAGCAGTGAAGCAGGCAAATTTGCTGCTGTTCTATTCTGAAGACTTCTGTAGAAACCTTCTTTAGATCTAATTTTGATTCTTGAGATTAATGTGTTTTGAGTTTCTAGCTCTTCAATAATGTAGCTGTAGAAATACACTTACAGTAAAAATTTCTAGACATTTTCCCATCTTGCAATATTAAAATATTCCTTAAGTAAGGCATTTGTATTATTGCAAAATGACTGACCTAGAGGTCAACCTAGAGCTTGCTCTAAACTTTCTAGATGAAAGGTAATTAACGTGAGTTTCTTCTTGGCAGCTTTTTCAAATGCATTTGATTTTAAGTCTTTTTTTCAAAATGCTTCTTTTGTGCATTATCCCCCAATCTGACTTCCTTAGCTGGTCAGAACAGAGAAGTGCTATCTGATTATCTCACCACAAATTGGTTTTTAAAGTTGATAAATGGACAATCTCAGATACTGGTTGCCTACTATTTCATAACCCACTCTCATTACTATAATATCAACAGTGATACCCCTATTGCCATGCTGGACAGCTATGATGAAGCAAAGCATTGTTATTTAAAGCTAACAATTACAGAATGCAGAATTGTTTGGAGTTTTGGAATAGTGTCATTTTGAGTATTATTGTCTATTAGTAACAATGACAGTGCAATTCAAGCAGTTAATGAAGAGATGAGCATAAGCCTGAGTCTAAATTCCAGCCTTTGGGCCATTTTCATAAAAAACCCAACAACCTACACATGATGTATGCAGGATACTTGAGTGCTTTACTTCAGAAACAGTGCAGATCTACACATGACATTCCTAATAGATCTTAAAAACAAACAAACAGGAAGATTTTGACAGGAATGTTTCTCACAGGCTTATTGGTTGCATAACTCAGAAAGAGCTTTGTCTGATATGCGTATCTCTTTAAAATACACTACAAGAAAACCTTCACCATGTAGAGGATTATTCACACTATACAAATTTCACTATAATGCTTCCACACTTATCTGGTCCTTCATATTAAAAAAAAAAGAAGCATCAAGTCTACACCGTCCCGTTCCCCCCCCCCCGTATCAGCTGTAGGAGACAGGGCAAGCGAGACCTGGGTAACTTTGCTCTCTGCACTGGTGGTGATCAGTTGTGACACAGGTGTCATTTACATCGCTGGAGGGAAGATGCCAATTGCACAGCTCTTACAAAACTCTATTCGTGTCAGTTCATGGACCCTCTGAGGATACTACATCCCATTTGTTGCCTTAACAGGGAAAAATTCTGCAGTAATGGTTGGGCACAAGTAGGTTGGGGGTACAATGGACGAAATGAAAATCCAGGAAAGAGAGGTTGCAGACCGGGGCTGGGTGAAGTAAGCAACAGATAATATCTGGTTTCTTAGGAACTGGACAGATCAACCATACTGCTTAGCTAAAAAGGAAAACTTTGTCAGAGTGTCCTGGGATCTAATGAAGGACGCATTCTGCAGTGCCCTGCTGAGTTACCATGGCATTTTTTAATCACCTTTCATTGGAAGCATGTCTGTCTGTTTTCTGTGCTCCATCAATAACACTTGTGTTTTTATGGAAGATAACTGGGGCTGGATGCGAAGACTAGAGCTAGGGGTTATCACTGGCAAGCCCAGATGCTTCTTTCCATAGAAACTCTGAGAAGATCAATTCAGAAGTGAAAGCACAGCTTGAATAAGCTGTAAAGGGAATGGAGATTCCATTCAGTGACCCAAGGGACTCTGAAATATGCCAATGTGGGCAGAGGGGAGAGTTCAATGATCTGAAGGACTCCAGGAGTTTCACTTCACAATTTGTCTCCTGCTTGGTGAAGTACAAGAATGGGAACAATTAAACCACTCAATCACCCAGGAAAATGCAGAAAAGCTCTAGTAAAACTTCAAGAACTTGATGTACCCACAGAGCTATTAAATGATGGAAAGGCCCAAAAGATGATGTTTAAATTGTAAACTTGCTGTTATCATGCACTTGTGTCCTTCAAGCTCTTAATCATGCTTTTAGGAGGCAGTGGTACATATGAACAGCAAAATATACGGTATGAACAGTGTCAGGCTATTTAATGTAGTTATAATATATTCCTTGTTTGAACTTCAGAAAGTCTGTGTAATATTAAAGAATATTTTTCGAATGACAAATATGGTGTTGTACACCATAAGACTCACCGGATGTATTGATCCATCTGACTATTACAATATGTTGCATTAACATATCCTTAAGTACAATTTATGGATGGTAAAGTGATATAGTTAGTCACTTATTAATCAGAAGACCTTTGTAGAATTTTATTCTTGCAGTATGCACATTCTCTTGTTTGAAAAAAGTACAAAAAAGAAAGGAAAATGAAAGAATAGAAGCAAGAAATCTACATGCATAGAAAATATATTTGGCTGGGTGACTGTAAGAGTCAATTAACAATTGTAATTAACTTGGGAAAACAACCAACCAACCTCATGCTTCACCTGGTTGAAAAGGCTCTCTTAACAAATTCTCTACTTCAGTTAATGACTGTGTTGCCATAGAGGCTCTGACTAGTTCAACAATCTGCTCCCAGCCGTGGCAATCCTCCTGGGGAATCCTTGGGTCAGGGCCTCCTCATTCTTCCTCTCTAGCATTCCATCTGAGCATATCCACCAGACTGATTCTATATCTTTGTGTCCCCATGGCAGCATGTGCCATTTACCAAACAAATTAAGTAAACAAGTGTGTAGCTTCTGTTGTATTTCCCAAATCCCTCCTTTCCTCTCCATCCCTATAACTACAGCTTTGTTCCATGACATGAACTACTATGTGCTCCTCCACTCAAACAGACTATCCAGTCTCTCCAGACTATCCAATATGCTGCTGTTAAAGTTAAGTTACCTGCTGCTCTGACCATGTTACCCTCTTCTTAAAATCCTGGACTGACTTCTGAACTCCTTCCCTATCATGTTCAAAGTCCTACATACCTCCTGCATTTCTTCAACTAGTCTCTCATCTCATTATTTCCCCAATCACAACCTTATAGTCACAGCCAATTTATCTCTCATAGCTAATCCCTTTGCCCCTTCTTCCAGAGGCAACTCCAAGCTTCCCATGCTACCCTTTACACTTGGACCATGCTCCCATATCGTGTATTGGTCTTCGTGTGAAGCAGAAAAAGCACATGTTAATAATGAATTTGAAAATTAAAAACTTGACAGCATACATGTTATGTGACAATATAAAGAATCACAGAATCTCTTTCTAACGTTCTACCTTCATTAGAATAATGGAACAGTTATCTGCAAAGTCCATCTCTCTCTTTTTCATTACAGAATTTTTGCTTAGGAGCTTCCCCAACCCTATTCTGCCTGGCTTCATGCTTCAGATTTAAAGAAGGAATAGCAATATTCCAGAAGAACCAACAAAATGCAAATAGAACACTGAAAACACCTCATGATTTTGCACTGAGGCAAGCTATCATGTGATTGGCTTAACATGCACCCCCCCTTTGGGGTGAGTCAAGGCCTTGAACTCTTCCAGACTGCAGTCCTCAGCATCCAGCAGTCAAAAGACAAAGGTCCAGCCACGGGAGATTCAGCTCTCTGGCTAAGTCCCACAGGAGTCTACCCTTTCTAGGGTTATTGTCATTGAAAATATGAACCACCACCCTCAGCCCATTGTGGACCTCTCTTCCTTCTAGGGACTCTCAGCAGGCCCCATCACAGTTAAACATCCACTGGAGAGTTACTGGTAAGAGTTCTGGACTATCAGTTGAGTCCCCTTTCCCTCAAGGTATTCAGACAAGCAATGGTCACATGAGTAGCCCCTATTTCCAGCTTCTAGACTAGAGAGTGGCTGAAGTTTGGAGGTCTTTCCTCCTCACAAGGCTGCTGCCAACTGACCTAAGCCCCTCTTTTTTTAAGTCCCTTCTTCCAGTCCTCACATTGTTTTCAGGTAGGGTGACCAGATGAAACGGACAAAATATCGAGACACATGGGGGAAGCAACAAAAAAAAAAACACCGGAGCAGCCAAAGCCGCAATATCGGGACAAATGGCGTCCAGACCGTGCACCGGTTGGGACACGGGACAAAGAACTAAAAATCAGGATAGTCCCAATTTCATTGGGATGTCTGGTCACCCTAACCCCAAGGAAGTTCTGCATAGAGAGGATGTGGCCGCCATATTATTTTCTACATAGTGAATGCGGTGATTTTCCCCATGCTCATATGTGAATGTAATGCATAAATGACTGCTCACCATATATAATTTCCTCACTAAATGTGTTCTGATGATCTACAGAAAAGTAATACATTATGTTGCCCATGTCAAGATTCTCCTCTCCTCTCTACCCACCCTCATAAAACTTAACTAGAGTTTCAATCAGAAATCATAAACTCTGACTGTAATACCTTATGTTTAATTTTAAAAAAAGTTTTCATTGTTTGTGTGTATAAAAAGATCTTCTGTACTTTCTACAGTATGCATCCGATGAAGTGAGCTGTAGCTCACGAAAGCTTATGCTCAGATAAATTGGTTAGTCTCTAAGGTGCCACAAGTACTCCTTTTCTTTTTGCGAATACAGACTAACACGGCTGTTACTCTGAAAAAAAAGTTTGCAGACACTGTGTGAGACAATAGCAAGATGTTCAGATTTACTGGAGAACAGCTGTAGTGTAGAAAACTTGTAATAATTAAAATAGTAAGTATCTTCCCTAAGGCCCTATCATGGGGTTCATTCACTGTTAAGTAGCCTTCTGCTGGTTGCTATGGGGATTATCTCCTTCCAGCTCTGATACCCCATCTGCTGCTCATTCTCACACCCCACAGCCTCTCTATGCAGGGTGCTATCTCTTTGTAGGGTAGTCAAGTCCTATTGGACAGCTGTCCCAGGCAGTCTTCTACTCCACTGCCCAGTCTTTGCCACTTCCTCAGGGGCTGGTAGGGGAACCTGGGCCTTCCCACTCCTCCAGATTCCAGTCCAGGGACCCTTTGACTAGCAACTGTGGCTGATTTCTCCCAGCCCCTGTTGCAATTTCACAGGACTCCTTCCTAGGTCTTCTAGTCCACCCCCAGCTCTCTGGGTTTACTAGCCCAAAGTCCCTCCTTCCAGAGAGGGACTGCAGACTATCTAAATCTGTAGCCCCAAACACAGCTCCTTTTTCTCAAGGAGTTACTAATAATTTTACTTATTATTGACTATGCCTTTCCACCCATGTGCACCTTGGGATGGATACATTGTGTTTGCAAATGCCTGACAAATGAATTGCAGGGACACAAGACCAGGTGGGAGCAGCGGGGACAATATTGTCATATAGGGTTACCATACTGTCACCAAAGCAAGACAGTTGGGGCAATGATGTGGTAGCAATAATAAATCAGACAGTCCATGTCTGTAGCCTCCTAGATGCTACACAGATAGCTCAGACACACAATGAGATAAAATTACTACAACAGCACAGATACCCTTTCAACTTAAAAAAAGGGCTTGTCTACACAGTGGGGCCATCCACACTATGGGGGTGTGATTTCTAAAGCTCACAAGTGGGTTGCGCGTTAGTTGGCCCATATAGACCGGCTAGTCTGCACTCTGTTAATGCACACTAAGGAACCTTTAATATGTACCAGCAGGGTCTACGCGGACCAAGTAATGCACAACATGCGAGTGCACTTTACGAATCACAACCCCATAGTGTGCATTACACCTCTGTGTAGATAAGTCCTAAAACTGTTAAAATTTTACAATGAAGAGACCTGGAAAAAGAGTGTGTCTAATAAAGGGGAAAGAGAGGCCTTTCATAACATTCATTAAAGTACCAGGTTTGCATTGCAGTTTCTCATTGCTGTCCCAGCCCCCACAAATTATGGCCCCTGCTCCTGTTCTAGTCCAGGCCTGCTTTTATTTGTTCTTCAGTCACACAGCGGATTCTGGGAGACACCTGGGCAGCTGGTAAGAAAGGGTGATACGCCATACTCACCATAAGATGGTGGTGAAACCAAGGTGGTATATTAATTTTTGGATGCTGATCAGCTGAAATCTTCCTTTTATGAGAACTCATTTAACAATCTTTTCTAGGACAAAGAACTTATGAACACAAATTGTTCATCACTGATAACTACCATAAAGTGTAGGCTGTAGCCAAAAAGTTACACTTTTATAGAATGTTTGCAGCGTTAGTCCCAGGTTATGAGAGAGACAAGGTAGGTGTGGTAATAACTTTTATTGTACCAACTTCTGTTGTTGGAAGGGACAAGTTTTTGAGCTTCACAGAGCTCTTCCTCAAGCTTGTCCCTTCAGACAACCAAAATTGGTCCAGTAAAAGGTATTAGTTTGTCTACCTTGTTTCCCTCACTTTTATAGAAAACATTTTTCTCCTCTGACTCATTCCTCCTTTGTGGTTATCAATCATACTTCAACTAGAGAAGATATCCGAATTTATCTAGGCAACACAGTCAGGATTCATACTGTGAATTTGTTTTTTTAATTGCCAACTCATCATGTCCCTCTTTCCCCCACAACAAAATATTATATTACCAAATAAAATGGATGTGTCAACTGGAATACAATAAATAAAAGGTGCATGCTAATTTATTTACACAATGTATTAACTTTTGATAAACATGTGAGTGAAAATGCATAATCTATAGACACAAATCCACAACAGAATACAGTAGCACCAATTAATCAATCTTTTTTCAAAAAGAAAACACTCCATGAAGCTAATCTGCAAGGCACAGGAATTTAGAACAGTAATAATTAAAAGTAAATGGAGGGAAACCCACACAGACAGAACAGAAGAGGAAGATCTGTTCAGAATGTTACTTTGAAACCTCAACTTCTAATATATCTCGAGCAGTATTAAACACCACCACTCTTTATATCACTGCCTCTTAGGGTTTAATACAATCTTGAGTACAGCTTCAGGACAAAGCCCTGTGATTTCTCACTGTATGCCTTAGGACTTCAAATAGTAAAGCACTTGCAAGAAAAAACAAACTAAGCAATAATATACTGTGGAACTTAGGCTCTGATCCTGCAAGCTGTTCCACATGGTTAAATCCCTGTCCCTGCCTTTGCCCCGCTAACATATCTGATAAAAGTAAATAGGCATGTATGTCATGTGTGTGTGTATGTATATATATATATATATATATATATATATATGACTTATGACTTGATATATATGCCTGTAGAGGATCAGATGTTCCTGGAACCCAATAGAATAGAAACTCTTTCTGTGAGAACAATTAGTGATGGACAAGGTTCCCTGTTGCTTATTTGAAGGATGCAGCCATGGCTGAATAGTAAAGAACCTCAAGTATCTAAGTCACAACCACACCCCAAATGCTTAGCTGACCTCCTTTTGGGGCTGTGGAGGGCAGCTTGAACCCCTGGCCCTCCAGAGGGCTCAGGGGAACCTGGGGTTGTAATATTACTCAGCTGCTGCATAAAGGCACAAGGCAAGGGACAAGCAGAACCTGTGCCTTGTATTTCTCCCACCTCCAGACAATCTGCAGAAGATGGGGAACAATTTTGCCTTTAATTTAATTATTAATTTTAATGAACTTGGAGTCACTTTGTGTGAGCATGTACCATCAGAGAAAAGAAAGGGGAAATATTACAAAAGTTAAGAACACTTACCAGCTGAGAGATGCAATATCCAGCTACAACATGGCTACTTAGGATCAGAGCTCCTTGGCTCTGCCAAACTCAAAAGGACAGCCTCAGAAAGGCCTGCAAAGAAATAGTTCCCATAAGAGGGCAACTCTGCACAGAAGAGACTTAGATCCCCATCCCGTCAACACTTACACACATGCTTAATTTCACAGCTGAGTAGGCCCAGTGAAGTTTCTTTTTTCACTCTTTGGACCCCTTTATAAGACCCCTTTTCTTATGGATTACTTTCCCAACACACTCCATCTGCACTATGGTCCGCATTGCACCACAGTTTTAGAAACACTGTCCTGTGAACTTAAACTTTGTAATAAAGATGCAGCAGGCAGAAGAGCTGAAAGGGTGAGAGACTGAACTTTACTTCCTGGGTTCAATCACCATCCCAGGATCAGGATTAAAAAGGTTAATACTAGAGCTGGGTGAAAATTTGTGACTTCTCATTTAAAAAATGAAGACCAAAAGTTTTCAGTCAAAATTTTCTATGAAAACTTAACGTTTTCCATGGAAAGCAGCCACTTTTTGTGGAAGTTTTCCATCAAAAAGCTATTTCAGTTGAAAATTTTCAACCAATCTTTCAGATGATAGAGGTCAATAGTACTCACTGAATTCCAATAGTTACTATTAGACATTTATATAGTGTTCCACATCCAAAGGAATCCCGAAGTGCAACACAAACTTTAGTAGCAACAATTGTATATAGGACTTGGTTTTTCTACTACCTACCTATGTGGGGCTCTGCAACAACTATTTCACAATACAAAGCAACAGCAGGTCATAGTTTGGGAAATGAAGAAAACTGCCCTAAATCCATCTGAAACTGTAGCAGGATGTGTAGTTAGGCAGAATGCAGTTATACAAGTTGATATATGGCCAAATCATTAGGACTAATACTCTTCCTTCTGAATATTGCCATGAGATATTTATGGCCAGATTTTCAGAACCGTGTGCATACAGCTGTGTGCACATTTGCCATGATTGCACATACTATTTTGGCAATGCCTGCACAAAGAAGCAGTTATTAGCAACTAGTTACTATTATTATCTCAATTTTACATCTAAACAACCATGGTAATTGTGTGTCCAAAATGTCCATGTGTTTTTGCAGGCACGGAGCTGAAAAATCTATCTTTTATGGACCACAAATGGTCAGGAGTCAGAACCAAACTCCAGCAGCACATTTTCCCTAAACACTATAGCCAGGCACCAGTTCAGTTCTGCCTCAGAGAAGAGAGTGCCCCCGTCTGAATTACAAGCAGCATTTACTATAGTATGCGGGATTTCCCTAGCTGTTGCCCATCCAAGCTCTGGCACAGCATCCCCTGCTTAATTTATGAGAGCTGATGAGATCACAGCTTGAGATTGTATGGCTACAGGCTATAATTCAAGAAGCTCCTGCCTTTATATTTACTCTCAGTGTTTCTTTGGTCTAAGGAGGAAGAAAATAAACAGGTGGTGAATGTCCCAAGAGCGAGTATAAGGAACAATTCACTTGTGACAACTCTTCACTTGCTCCTGGAAATGGAGTTGTTTTATGAGTGTTATATTTCTCTAAGGAGCTTTTCTGCTTCATTTCTTGAACCATTTTAGGGTGTTCAGTGAAGAATGGATAAAATCTAGAACTGCATTTTGAACAGTTTTCCTCTTTTCCTGTTGTTTCAGTTACAGTAACAGCTCTTTGAAGCATTTTGTTTACTATTTTGTGGTGGAATAACAGTTTTCTCTGGCCGCCTTTTGTTGAGAACATTACTTGCCTCTGGCTTCTCCACAGAGGTTAAGGAGGAGAAAATTAACCTTGCTTTCTACTTCAGAGGCAACGGTACTTGACTGCAAGCTGCTGTGAGGTAGACTGCAGGGTCAATATTTCAATGTGTTTAAACATGCAGAAGCTGCAATTGAAAAGTTTGGTAATTATGAAAGGGAGCGTGTTTGTTAATTTGTTCTGTCCCAAAGGAATTCCTTGGTGAAATGGAAGGTGGGGAGCTGTAGTTTTAGTAACAATATTTGGAATAGCTTTTGATTATTTTTTAAAAGCAAATTTTCGTCCCACAACAGTAACTAAAGTGACTGGGTATAAATGACAGATACAGCATCGCGGGAACGCCAAAGAAATAATATTCTTGATATGCTAAAAGGAATCTTCCCAGGGGACAAAGGAAATGAATCCCTGGGACATTAGAGTGATGATAGTTTGGGCTGTAGCAGATTCAGTCAGAGAAATCTACTTTATTTCCCCCCAATGATGCTTCTTTCATGGTCTTAACGTCCTCATTGTTAAACAGTGGGTGCTGCTGAATGGAGAGCTGAGGAATGTAACTATGATATTAATTACCTGATGATGAAAAGCATGAATTACTTCTCAAAGCATATGATACATAAGATATTACATTGTCTAAATATACTGCTAAGATCCACTATATTCAAATAGCCATTAAAACGTAACCCTCTCTCAGAAATCCATGCGTACAACACACTTAGCAGATAAATGAGATGAATGCCATTAGCATTCCCAGTTGTTACTCATTCCTACAGAAATGCCTCTTAATGGAAGGCATGAGCATAAAGAACACAATCATATCAAGTACAGAGGAAAATGCAATTACAGAAATTATTATATTAGCCTTAGAGTGCACTCTCTTGTACCATAACCCTTTCTTTTGCAATAAAGTGATCATGGATGTCCTAATATGTAAGAGAACATAGTGAGGGTCCAATTCAGTGCTCCTTCTGTGAGACAATTGCTCAAGGACTTCAGTGGAAGATTTTACTATGCAAAGACTTCTGGGGTGAGGGATCTCACGCTACACAAGAGGCAGTGTTTTATCCTGGGAACCTCTAGAGAATGTTTTTATACGATGTTTTGTTTCAACCCCTTCCACGCTGCTTAAAAATTGGCTTATCAGTCTTAACGACCTCTGGGACATATTGCTTCGTGTCTTGTGTCAGCATTCCTTATAACTGTTTATTTTATTTCAATGAATGTAGTGCTTGTGAAAGGTGACAGATTGATAGCACTGGAAACCAAGCGTAGGATTTTCAGAGCTACGTGGAGGATTTGGTTCCATTCATTTAATGGGAATTAGGCACCCATATCCATTAGGCAGCCTCAGTCTAAAGTTCTCTGACCATGGAACAGACACACTATAGAAAGCAACAAGGCAAGCTCCCCCCGTGCTTCAGCTAATGTGCTTCACCCCACAACTTCGTGCCAGTTCAATCCTTAACCTCTCTGCTGAGACTATCAACAGTGTGGCCTACTAGGTGGAGGCCTGGACTGGAAGTCTATTCTTGGCTTTTCTACTATCATGCTGGCTGATGATGGGCATGTCCTTGTGCCTCAATTTCCCCCTCTGTAAAATGGGAATAATGATATTTATCTTATTTCTAAAGCACTTTAGCTCTACTTATGAAAAGGGCTATGTAGGAACTAGGTATTGAGTGCCAACTAGATTCAGTGGTGCTAGTGACATATACCCAGAGTGAACTTGCACTACCAGCTCATTTTGCAAACAGCAGGTCACCAATCAGCTTTAGAAACCAAAAGATCTTACTGCTGGTTTTTGAGTTCTTGTAGAGTTTCATGACATACAAAGGCAACTATATAGTATTATACATTTTATTTATTTAAGCCAAGATATTTTTGCTCAACCTCACTGATGGCGTATTAGTAGGAGTCGATGTTTATCATTATTGCTATTGCATCTTGGTATATCACTAGGGAAAATATTATCTAGTGCTTAGAGTAGGCTACTGGGAGTATAAGAAATTGTTGGATTCTTTCCCAGGCTCTTCCAGATATCCTTTTTATTAACTCCAGACACTAGACACACAAAAAATATCAGCTAAATAAATACACAGTCCTTGGAGTATCTTACCTTAACTACACACTCACAATACAACGTGGCTAAAATAAACACAGATTTAAATCTAACCTGGAAATCACCAAGGCTCATAAATTAATGAAGATAGATTTTAAAAATGATTCCTTTTTAATTTTATGCATGTAGTCTGAGTATGTCATGCACTTTTTATTTCACTCAAAATAATAAGCACAGAATTAGAGACATTTAGGATAGAGAAGACCTTTTTGAATATTCCTTTGCCAGTATATCATTGTTCCCTACAGTTTTGTTCAGTCTGGTTTTCTAAGAGTTAAGTGATTGTGTTTCTACCACTTCCCTAGAGGCTGTATTCTACAGCCTAATGAATATTACTCTCAAGGTTTTTCCTGATATTGAGAATATATTTTTTCCCTTTCCTCTCATTAGACCTAGATATACATGTGTATTATACTAAAAATTCCTTGTTCTCAGTGATGTTTATTACCTTTAAATATGTTGTATCTGTAGGTTATTGTGTTGCTCTTTTGCCTTCAATTAGCTAAACTATGCATATTTAACTCAACCTTTCTTTCCATGTGATACAGGAATGGTATGCAACATAAGAGACACACCTACTTTAGGTGACCACCTTCTCACTAACAACACCCTTCTAGTTCAGGTTAACCTTTTTATAGGTTTCACCTCCCCCCACTTCACCTCCCAGTTGCCATTGCAGGGACTGTCCCTTTACATTCAGGAGAGCTGAGCAGCTGTGGCCCTAAAGCAGCCATTTTCTAAATGGTTACTGTTTGCTACAGTTTCCTTTCTTTCAGCAGGTGAGTACTAATTTCTGGTATGTTTTCCCTTTCTTATTCCCAAAGAGAGGGAGCACATTTTGACATTACATATTAGTTCTGTCAGTCCCTGATTCATTTCTGTTGCTCTTCTCTGAACTGCCTCCAATTTCTCAATAATATGCTGGTAAAATAGTGTCCATAAATGAATACCATATTCCAGGCACAGTCATTCCTGAGCTATATAGAGGGGGACTTTGTTTGCCTTGTGAGGTGATCCCTTTCTGTATGTAACGCAAAATCATATTGACTTTTGCTTGCATTTGCCTCTATATCACATTTCATGCTCATGCCTGATTTATTGCCTATTCTTACACTTAGGTCTCTTTCAACCTTACTACTTTCCAGGCTTCTAACACCAATTAAGTACATGTTTTGGATCATTTTCCTCTCAATATGCTGACTGGCAGTTTTTCAAGGTGAATCAAATTTTATTTCTACTCGGACGTCTGATACCTTTAAGTCCCCTTGTAGTATTTTTCTGCCTGACTGACCTTTGCAGCTCCACCTCATATAACTCTTTTCCTCTTTGCTATAGTCCATGGTATATCTGGGCTATGCTTCACTTTATAAGTACTGCTTTTAGTTATGTTTTAACCTGCCCCTGTGACAGCTGACCAATGAACACTAAACATTTAATGTTCAGTATTGTTGACTGGCATTCTCCTTAGAGTGGATGAAGGAAAACAATTCATAGATTGAATAGCTGCATGAAACAAGCTATGCTGCAGTCTAAGGCCATTTGGTGGGGGAGGGGCATTTTGTCCCCCAAACCTATGCTTAGTTTACTGTATAATGTTTGTTTACCTGAGCCGTGTTCAGAGAGGGTGAATGCTCTCTTAGTGGATAACAACAATTCTTATAAATACTAAGTTTTCATTGCACTCTCCTTAACTGTGGATTTGGTTTCTTTGATGTTTCTGTTCGGTAAAATGGTTCCTTTAGATAACCAGTAGCAATTTGCCTGTCAAATAAATAGTTAATCCTGAAAAGGATTTATGCTTAATAACTCCACTGCAGCTTTATGCAGTCACAGAAACACTGTTTGCTGGTCTGGTTAGGATTTTATAGGAGCTTTTGAAGATCCTGATTTCAGAAAAGCATCCTAGGTTACAGAAGCTGAAGGAGTTGTATATTACATAGGATTTTTGAGTTCAGTTATTTCCACTACTCTGGTCTTTCCAGTAACTGGAGCAGAATGAATCCTACTTTACCTTAATGCAGCTGGGGGAATACTTTTCATTTACCTTTAGTCTATCAAGAGGGAGCTATGAAAAATTGAAAGCCACAGCATTTTCCAGGGGATAAAGGTTTCAATATTATTTTAAAATAATTCCTATGGATTTCAGCTGTTAACTAGTCAAAAATATTCTTGGATGTATGCAAAATGTTTCTCACGTGGTAATTTATTTCTGATAAAGAAACAGACATTCCTTGTGTATTTTTTTTTTTTTAGATTCTTAAGCAGCGTGTACTCAAAAGACCTCATCAACACAAAGTCTGTTTCTATGCAACTGTGAATGAAATGTCACAGCCCCTCATGCTGTACATGCAGCAAAATGTAAACAATGGAACTCTTCCCTCCCCACCCCCTATACCCAAGTGAGTGGTAACACGTAATTTTTCTTCAACAAAGCAGTTTCAGTTTGAGGTTTTTCCTGTTGATAGTAAAAACAGACTTGCTCTACTATACATTTCTGATCCCCTATTTCTCTCTCTCTCATTTTTTTTAAGGCACTTAAAAATGAAGGCGGGCAATGAAGTGTTCTCATTCATGGATTCTGGGAACGTCCCAATTATTTTGGTCAGTTGCCTTGCAGTTGTAACATATACATGAGCACCTTGAATTGGTTCTCTTGAAGGCATATGAATTTCTAGAGCCATCGAAAGACAGACAAAAACATCCTCCCACAACTTCTGTGGCATCACAATCAAGGATGATGGAAAAGGATTATAACAACACAGAGATATGGAAAGTGCACAAAATCTGAGCATTTAGGATGCTCCCTACAGGCTTTCTTTAGATGGCATTTTTCTCTAGAATTTAAGCTTTTGGGTGTTTTAAAATACTGTATTTCTAATGCATAGAAATTAATCCAAATCAAGCTTCATATTTTACAGGAGGGGCTGAAATCCAAACCGGGATCTGAAGCTCAGATTTGCAAATGCCTCCTATCCTTATAAAGGGCAAAACCAAATTGCGGATTCAAATACTCCTGAAATTTAGGATTCAAAGGCCAGATCTGAATTTTGGGACTTGACCATATACGTATTAATCACCAAATTCTGCTGTCAGATGAGTGCACATCAGAATATAAGTGCTCCATCAGACTGAAATAAGAACACAAAAGGCCAGGTTGTGTCATTTAGCCACTTACTCATTCAGGGTGTGGTGAGGAGCCACCCCTAGGGGAAAGCATAGCTTCCTCGACAGCATGTAGAACAGGAGTGAGAATGATGTCTTTCCCCTGGCATGCCCAGTCTGTGGTGTGAAGCAGGGAAGGGACCCTCCTCCTCTGGGATGGATTGTTCCACTGGGAGACAGCCCTGCACTCCCCAGAGAACAGGAATTGCTGTCGTCTGTAGCCCTTGTGTAGGGAGGGTGGGGGCCAACTGGGGAGGTTACCCCCAGCCCATACACCTGAGCAATGGTGAGGGGTAATCTCCATAACAGAAATGTTATTTCCATGGGGTTTTCAGTGTGAAATCCTATTATTATCCTTACCAGCTACATATTGTTAGCCGGAAACATCCCATTTGAGGTGTTTATACAGTGTGATGGGGTGTGCTTGTCACATCTTAACATTCCATCCATTTTAAATGGAATTCAACACCAATGATTAAAGATATGGAGGGACTGATTTAAGGGGTAAGATCTAAAGAATCAAATATGTATAAAATAGCTAAATAGTGTCAAAGAAGAAGATATGACAACTGTCAACAAGCAGTTGAAAGGTGTGACTGCCAAGGAGGGAGATGAATTGTTTATGATGCTTCAAACATGCAAAGGTAGAAGTAATGAGGTAAAATTAACCAAAAGAAAAATTTTGACAACCTCTCAGGAAAATGACTGGAACATTATCTCCTGGGAAGGGTCAGGAGCCATATATATCACTGGAGCCATATATAAATAGAGACTGGAGATGGACAGTAATCTGGATCTGTGTTAAATTTACACAAAGGATCAAAGTTCAGGTTCAAAGCTGATGTAATATAAAGGATGGAGCTGGGATTCGATGTCATTGAAGTCTTGCATTCTGTTCTTACTCACATTCCAAAATGATAGAAATCTGTTGAGATTAGCTGTTCTCACCAGATGTCTCCCATTTTGTGTAGATTTTATTCCATGCTTAAAACTGGAATCTTCATGGAAGTAACCATATGCCCTTTCTCTTACAGAATTGAGCAGTTTTCCAGATCACATTAGGAATTCTCTCACTAGGCATGGTTTCCCAGAGCCCAAAGAAGCCCTTCTCATATTTGAGGCAGCTTCCTCTGGGCTCTGGAATATCCAATTGTTTCAACTTTCCCCGCCAGTGCCTGAATATGCTCTTTATATGCATAAAAACATAACACTGTTCACCTGGGAAGGCAGGAGAAAGACACTGGGGAGCCAGAGGGGTGAAGAGGGTACTGGGGATCCACAATGGGATTGTGAGGACGCACCATGATGACGACAATCACTTTCTCCCTGCTTTATGTGGGAGGGGTGAGTGTCATAGAAGTCTCTGGTCATTGTGCATCTTAGGAGATGTAGTCTGGTCAGAGAGCCTTACCCACAGTGGAGAATGGGAGCAATAAGGTACTCAAAGTGAAGACGACACAGAGCAGTGCAAGGGATGGAAGAGGCCTCTGAGCTGACCCTTGAAAAAGGAAACCTTCTTACTGGCTGATGGGTTGAGGAGAGAGGACAGTAAGCTGTCAGTCTGCCAAGATAACCTGAAACCACAGGAAAGAAAGGGCAGTGTTTGCGGCACAGTAGTTGGTCAGTAAGCGAGAGGCCTTGAATCAAAAGGTTTCCAAATCTTATTGCAGTAGTCAGGAGAAGAGCCTGCGTCACATGACTTCCCCGCCATCAGCTCTAACCTGCATACACCTTGTCTCTTGAAGGCATAACTGCTACCTTTCATTCTAGATACTTGCAAATTTGCATGCCATGTTACATCTGCACATGATAATTAGTAGAAACCATTATTTCCCAGGGAAACAATGAGAATTGGAGGCAAATGCTCCTGGGCTATTATACGGGGTAATGCTTTTGTTTTAGCTTCTAACAGTGTGAAATTTACCAGGCCTCACCACCAGCTTTTGGCAGAACTGATCTCCAGTAATTACCAATTTCCCTACAATAACCCATTAAATTAATAAGAAAAACAACATGGTGGGCTTCATGGATTTAAAAAATAACAAGCTCCAAAACTAAACCTGATGGCCCAGCTTGGCAGTCTAACAGCAATGCAATGTACTGTTATAGTTCTCAAAGGTCGGAGCTCAGGGCCTGAGTTTCCTGGGTTGGCAGAAGCTGGAAGTATGCAGATGAAATTCATTCAGTCCATGGGGAATGGGAGCATTCTGTATTGTTCTTAAGTGACCTCTTTTCTCTGATTCAGTTGTAATATTGATACACCACAGAGACAGCTGCCTCCTGCCCTCCTCTGAGGCAGGAAATTAAGTCATCTCTCTGAAGTGCCTTTGAGGATGTGGAGGATAAAAGGGGAAAATGAGGGAATCCAAAATTATTTCAAAGGGGACAGGAAAGAAGGTTAGGGAGTTGAGCTAGTCTTTCATAGTCTGATTCTCTATCATATCAAAGGTGGATTATATCACTTTTCACAACTGCCCAGGTTCAGTGAGGGTTTTGATGGGGAAGGGAAAATGTCTTCTTTTGATTGATAAAGTGTTGGCTGCTCTGACAGGTAAGACATTAGACTTCATGGACTGCAGGTCCAGTGTGGTGTAGCATTATTTGTTCCTCCACCCACTCCAATTATTTAATCATATGGGCCTTTTAAAATGTGAAAATGCCTTGACCCAGTTTATCAGTAGTTCTTGTAATACAAGAGATTTTCTCTCAACATCCCTCATACAAATTAAGATTTTTTTCTCTTTATTCGATAGCTCCCCCTCCCCCCCCCCCCCCGGCATATTAAACTTATGTGTTTGAAAATGACTTACGTACTTTATGGAAATAAATCATTTGCAAGCAATATCATGCCTAAATCGGTCTCCTATGACAACTGAATCATTTGCAACCCCACAGAATTAGAATTGACACTAAAAGCACAGGATGATTTAAGGGAAATGACAGACTTGTGCTCCTGCAGTGGTAAAGTACTATATATTTTAAGAGAGAAAAGGGCCTAGAAGAGTGCATATCTCCACATTTCTTATTCACCGTTAAGAACCTAAAGACACTTGTGTAAAGTAATATTATATGTAGTTTTAAAAAGCAATACCTAATTAACATTAGATTTTTAGCATCTAGGACGCATCAGTTAGCCATTTTTTCCCCCTATACAAACCATGCTATGGACATTTGTGAATGTGCAGCAGCAGCGCAAATAACAGAGAGATGACAAAAGCAATATAGGAACAGACAAGTGGTCCTGTGCTAATAGAGAGAGATCATGATGATGGAGATGAAATGTTTGGTCTCTGTGGGCAAGGTAAAGATACAGAGTGCTTGTTATGTTAATACCCTCTATTGTTTGGTTTCTGGAGCCTCACTGGGTTTAACTTGGAAGTATTCTGCTTGCTTGTAACATGTGCAAAATGGCACCTGGTGTCTGAGACATGCAGCCTGGAGCCTATATTCTCTGGCCAAATCATTTGCTGCAAAATCTGCCCTTTGCTCCAGATGAATTAAAACTGGAGGCTACTTTTTAGTCTGGGCACTCCTTGGCTCATCATGCCTGTCCTTTTCCACTCCCCACACCTCCGCCCAGCCTGCCTTTAAGCAAATTTGAGTGACTAATTAGGTTTGCTTACCTCTTTGTTTGCTGATGACTCCCTTTCAGAGCCTGCTTCTTTTTCACTGGCTGGACTATTGACCTTCTTTGGGTTCTTTACCATCTAGCCTCCTCCATTTTAACAAAGGTGGAACATCTCATTCTCTGTAGTTTAGCTTCCTTTGTTTCTACCTCTAACTTCACCTAACAATCCAACATCTCCACCTTTTCCCTTCAGCTTTTATTTTGTCCCCTTGTAGTCTTTGTGCATAAAGAGGAACATAGCACATCAAGCTGTTGGGATTCTTCAATGCTATTCTTTACAAGTGCTATTGCTTCCTTAATTCAGAATCTCTTGTTACTTGTTGGAACCTATCAGTTTCAAGGGGCCTGATTCTCTTCTCACTGCACGTGTGCAAATCAAGAATAGCTTCATTTAAGCCAACAGTGCTACATGGCTGTAAAACCAGGGTAAGTCAAGTGAAAAGAGAAACAAGGCCAATATTTTTTGCAATGCCTCTGTTTGCAATCTCCTGTCCATTGTCTAACTAACATTTTCAGTTATCTGTACTTAGTACCACTTATCTCTGTTAGTAGGTTACCATTCTGTGTCTACCTCCCACTTTGAGCAATTTACCTTTATTGTGTGAATTCATCCTGTTGTGGGCTTTCCTCTTAGTTGACCCATTAGAACTCATGCTGAATGACACCTCCTTTCTAAATGTCTGAAATGGGTCCTGCAAGCATGTAACTAGAGGGGCAAGACATGGAATATTGCTGAACATTAGAGGATGGAAGAAGGTACAAACTAAAAATAGGCCCCAGAGCATAATTAAGAGGATCTGAGAGAGCCATGCTGCCAAGTGAACAGAATGTCTGGGAGTACTATGAAGGTGCCAGGTCTCTCATATGACCACTTTGTGAAAATCCTGGCCTCATGGAAGTCTATGGGCATTTTGTTATAGATTTCACTGTTGGAGTAGAGGATTTCACCATATCTCCATAGCCTAGCATTCCATAGATTTCTGCCCCCCTCCCCCTCCGCCCTGGTCTTGCCAGTTATTTGGTTTCCCCAAGCCCCTTTCTTTGAGAGAAAAATGCAAAAGAAACTCTGGTAGGTAAACCGCAATGTTTCTTCAGTATAATTCCCCTTCCCATGGGCTTTCCTCCAGGGAGGGAACATGTGGCCTGGTATTTTTAGTGAATATTTTTTATTTTGTGAGATAACATTTTAACAAATCAATTTTGTTACTGTGACTGTTAAGTATATTATGAAAAGATTATGCCAGCATTTGGTTTGTGTGTATTCTAAGTATAGTTCTGGTTGTAATATTCATGCCCATGTAATTAAATGCTGGGTTTTTTTGCTGGAATGTAACATTATTGCCTCAGCCAGATAATTAGATAGTCTGTTCATATGTGACATGCGATTTCTTTGTCTTTGAACTTTTGTCTCACTTTTGGGGAGCTAGACTAAGTGCAACTCCTCTAAATCTGTTTGTTTAATAGACACAAACTTGAGACTAGTAGATGATGATATTGTATGTGGTGGGGGATGTAGCAATCAGGCTGATGCAAGATTCCTAATATGATATACCTTGGTTGCTGAAAGAGACTTCAGAAAAATATAAGGCTTCTGGGTTTTGTTTTCTTTTTACCTTTTTGACTGACCGCTTTTCATTTTTTAATTGAAAAAAGGGAAAAAATACAAAAGTAATTGTTGGAAAAAATATGCTAAATATCACATTGCTGGGGAAGCCACTTCTTTTAACGCTTGCTCATGCTTTCCATTATATATCTTGGCCCCAATTCTCTGTTTTGTCTGAGGCTGAGCTAGTCACAGGAAAGAAGGTAGCAGGCAAAGGTGACGTAAAGATTCTGGGGCTGACCAGCGTAAGTCGGAGCTTCCTATGGATCCTTATAGATAGTAAAAATAGCTAGAACATAATTAAGTGTAGGCATGTCACCTTGGTATTCCTACCTATCCTCTTACCTACACTCCCCCAACCTACCCGTGCCACAGTCTATGCTCAGCACATTATGATTCTTTCCTTTTCTAACAACTTTTCCCTCTGCCTGGTTTATTTTGATTTTTTTTTAAAGAGAATTAAATAAAAGCATTTATGAAAAATGAATTTGCTGAGTGATTTATGTTCCAGAGGTTAATTGGTAACACGTAGGCAGAGTGGTTAGTTTTCACAACATGTTTTCCCTTTTTGTATGGTTCTTTTATAAAATATTATCACATAACATTTTTACTATGCAGGTTCCTTTACAAATCAGGAGAGTGACCACATCATTGATTTCAAAGGGACATTTTTTAGTAAAGGAATCTGTGGTTAGTGGAGTATCTTATCTGATAAGAACTTCATTCTCTGAGCAATTTGGGCATCAGTTTCATTATGTGATTTTTTTATTATTATGGATTATTTTATGAAACTGAGTTTCATTAAAACGAGAATGGCACATGCCTTCTTTGTTTGTTTGTTTTTTTTGAATAGCACTTTGCATAAAAATACTAGCTGGTATCTTAGATTGTGTAGAAAAATATTGTTTAATTAGAATACTATTATTCCTGGTTGACAATGCCAAGGCCAAGTGCAAGTAGCAATGTTTTCATACAGAGGAGACAATTAGTCCATCTAGTCTGGTATTCTACCTCCAACAGCAATACTCGATACTTCAGAAGAAGACAACAAGATAAGGCCCCAATCAAAAGCTCACTGAGTCCTTCCATTGATTTCAATGAGTTTGGATACCTTTTGGCACGCAGCCCACCAGGGTAAGCTTCCTGGGGGGCCGGGCCGGTTTGTTTACCTGCCATGTCCACAGGTTCAGCCGATCGCAGCTTCCAGTGCCCGCGGTTCGCCATTCCAGGCCAATAGGGGCCGCAGGAAGCGGTGCGGGCTAAGGGATGTGCTGGCTGCCACTTACCCTGGCGGGCCGCGTGCCAAAGGTTGCTGATCCCTAGATTAGGCTCTGACTGCATCTGGCCGACAATGCAGAGGGGGAAGAGTCACTTCCAAGCCCACAGAGACCATCACTTTATGCTCTGAAAGGCCGAGCTGGTCATACATAAGGTGTCCAGAACTGGTGCCATATGTATGAGATGGTTCTTTTTATTTATATAATTTTACTATGTATTTTGTAATGTAATGCAGTTAAGAAGGCAAGAAAATGAAGAAGACAAAATATCTTTTAAAATAGGTTTTTTGTTTGATTGTTTTGTTTTTTTTTGGAAAAAGTGTTATACTAAGTGGGGTAAAATATAGCTAAACAATTTTTAAGATTATTTTTGGATAATTTTGCAATTCTTGTTTGAATTCTGATTCTACCTAGCTTTACTTTTAAGCCCTAGATCATTTTTATCAAAACCTCTCTCCCAACTAGATAAGTGGCTCCTCCAGTTAAAACAAAGGAATGGGCTAGAAAAAGAAAAACAAATTGAAGACCTTCTGAAATTGTTCTTAAAATACTTTATAAAAAAGATATAAAAAGCTAAAGTCTTCTAAGAATCATTAAATATTTAAAGTTCAGTTAGGAGTAAAAAAAAAAAAATTAAGGATTTAAGCCTTTTAATCTTTTCATCTGCTCTGACGTGAACTCAAAGGCTTAATCATAGAAACGCTCGGATACTTGCTGCTGATGCACCAGTCAGCTTTCCTTTCCAGTATAGAGAGCATGGTAAGTAAGGCTAATTTTTCAAACTGACAAGTCACTTTTGAAAACAGTTTTAGCATGTTGGAATAAGTCTGCAAAATGTAAAGAATATGCTATTCTGAAGGAATATGGGAAATGTTAAGCTGATTTATATTAAAAGAACAATTTGATTGGGGAAATTTCATAAGCATGTCATCTGACATTCTTGCTGTGTTCTAGAAACAAAATAGCAAGAAAAGGGTGGGTGGGGGACTCAGGACATTTAAGGACAGAGTGCTTTTAAAGTGATGAGAGAAAATAATTTTAAAAGTTACCAATGTGCATTGTACGTGGGCAAAGCAAGGAAGAAAGAAACAATGGGTGGTGTTATGGGATTCTCAAGGGTTTGTGCCCTTTAGGTGTAGTATGGCTGAGATTCTGTTAAGGACCTGATAATCTGTATCACTCCCATTGACTTCATCAACATTCAGTGAACTCCCATTGACTTCATCAAGACCAAGAAGCCTGGCAATGCAAAACAATGTGACTGAAGTGGCTTTGAAAGCCCATCTCTTGATTCTGGGTATTCTCTTCCTGTGCTTACCACCACTGTCTCTCTTAGAACCACAGTTCACCTTCTTACCCAAACTTTGGAGTGTATTGCACTAACCTGACTCCTTCACCTTGCCATTTCCCAGCACTTAGTGTACATTTTCCCTTTATTAGCTGCTCTTTAAACAAGAGGCTGGATTGTTGCCTTCTGGCCCCTGCATGAAAAGCCACAGATGGGATATTTTCCATTGCAGAGATTACCCCAAAACATGCTGGGGGTGGGGGAGCAGGGTTTACTTCCCCTTGGTAGAAGTTTAGGTGCTATCACCCATATTTCTGCCAGATTTGGGAACAAAGGTTCATTCATTTAGAAGCCCTGTGTATCTGCACCTCTCCATGAAGCAACAAAAATCAGTTTCTTGAAAGAATTTGCCTTCCAATAAAAATGGAATACAGTTTCACTTAATAGGTTTGGGGAAGTCTCTAAAGAAATTAGGTTGCTAATAAGGGCAGTCACTGAAGAGGTTTCGCTGTAAGTGTAAGCAGGGTCTGAATGACTTCTCCCCGACAGCTAGCTGGGAGGGGGAGAGACTTCAGGAGCAAACTGTATTTACATGAACACACCTACTCTGTTTAGATATCCAGCAGACAGAGAGGTGTTGCTCAAAGTAATCAACTTTGGCAGGTGTTGGGTTACAAATCATGGGTGCTTGGGACCCCTGCAACGAGCGTGTGCTGCGGACCTGCGGGATTGGTAGACGCTACGCATGGCTCATGCGGCGCCTCATGGTCTCGGACACCATCTGATGGTCCAGGGACATCTACATCGAGCACATCACCGGCCACCAACAGTACCAGGAGGAGTGAGCCGGTACGACATTGTGCACCCACTGTGGGAAAGAGACTGAGAAGCTTTCCCCATTGGACCGTATGAACTGGAACCAAAATCCCACCAAATGAGGGTAGACCCATCCCCCCATCGTATCCACTCACTATACTCCGCATACTGAACATAGCCGTTGTGTGGATAACTTACCCCATATCTCAATGTCAGTACTCTGACCGGTTAAACTTTTACCCCCAGTCGGGGAAATTGCAAATTATTATGTAATCCTTGCTCCACCAGCTCCTAAATCGAATTTTACACCCCTTGATAATCTGTACCTTATCCCCTGACAACCAGAAACTTCTGTGCTTGAACTCTGTACCGTTTCTTATTTCAACATTATCTTAATAAAATTATTAAATTTGAATGCAGGGGTACTGAAATGCTGTTATTAATGTTGTTGTCATTATTGTATGAATAAAGGGGAGCAGAACTGTACTTAACCTGTCCCAAATGAGGGGGTCACCCTCAGTTGAAAGAACCTCAATAAGCCAGGGACTCAAATCCAGACCCCTGTGACACTAAGAGGGGGTGGAGACTGGTGTGCCAGCCAGGAAGTGTGGACTCTCTCTAAGGGTCACCACTTTGGTTTAACCTGTTCTTCCCCACTGTTCAAAGAAAGAGCTAAATAGGCTTTATTAGGAGCATCTTTGTTATGTTAAAGTGTTCAAATGAGAGCTGAAATCACTTGGGATGGGGCAGTGTTTCTACCCAGCCTGCAAAGAGCTGAAAATTACTAAGAGACTGATGTGCAGAGGTCACAGCAGAGAGGCAGGTGGCATCAGAAGGTGACTGACAGCCAGCCAGCGAACTAGTGGCTGGTGAGGCAATGAGTGGCTGACAGGATGACCAGCAGATAGGAACTGCAGCTGGCGGGGCGGCCAGCCAGTGCAGGCACAAGCAAGGTGCCTTATTCCCCAGGTGGGAGGTGAACTCACATATATGCACCTCTGAACCCTGGGTCCTCACTGACCAAGGAAAACCACTGTGAGTGGGGTATGGTGAGGGAGCAGAGAAGGGTACAGAAAATGAACTTTTGGTTGTAGAACTCTAGAACCTAAGGCGGAAGGCACTCCCCCACGGTCTCTGGAGTGGGTGTCCTGCTCACAGTGTTATGATTATGAATCCCACTTGTGGCATTTTCCCTAATTAATGTCAGGTGACTTCCCTCCTTTCATTAAAAGTTTCTTTTCTACACTCAGACTTTGTGCTTGCGAGTGGGGAAGTATTGCTCTCAGAGGTGCCCGGGGGTGGTGTGTAATTTTCCAAGGTTACTGGGTAGTGGCTTGAGTCAGTTCTCTGTTGTACTGTTGAAAAGGAACCCCTAGACATTGAACCTGGACCCGGTTGCTGCCTGCTCCACCTGGCAGACCAGTTACAAAAGTAATATAATCCTCCTGGTTAAAAACGTGATTATCTAGCATAGGACACTTGCACCACTGACTTCCTTGTAGTTCTGTTTCAGACCAGTTTACGTGATGTTTCCAGATCAAGGTATTCACCTTCTATTCTCACTTTGTGTACTTGCCTCTATCCTGTGCCAGCTTCAGCTCTGAGGGACATCCACTTTCTATCCACCTCAGCACTGATAGGGGGGCTTGAGATGAAATCCTTTTTGTTGGAACCCATTTTTCCGAAATCTTGGAAGACTGTTTTCTGCAGTGATTATTTTACTGCATTTTGACTCTTTTTACAAATGTGGATGTTTTGTCTTTTGCTCAAACTGAAGTAAGCAAATAATTTTTAGTGAATAATCCAATCTTGCAAACATTTATGTGCATACTGAGCCTTGGTGAAATCAATGCTTAAAGGTAAATATGTGCAACAAGTACCTTGATGAACCAGAGCCTATATAGGAAAATGGGAAATAGAATAACAGCTCATGAAGTAGGACTCAAAGATATTTATCTTTAAGACAATAAAAAGTGTACAAAAAGAAGCCAGATTTATGAAAAATTTCCCCATTACTGCTTGCCTAGGGAAAAGAGAGCATGGTGATATAAATTGTATAGATTTGTATTTCTTGTCCTCATTATCTGCCCCTGTTTCTGACTAGAACATTCCCAAACTGCATAATAGGCAAAACCCCCGTTGTGTGCCAGGAACCCTTAGCTGCTAATGAATGCTGATGTGGAAGAAGTGCTTGAGTAATTTTTCATGTAAAGAGGGTCTACAGTAGGTCAGTGACAAACATGAAAAAGAAGGCAAATGTTTAAAGAGAGTGATTTAGAAAGATAATTTGCATGATATTTTCTTTCTGTCAAACAAGAAAAGAAAAGCTTCTAAAAATGTAAGAGAAATAAGAGACTGCAACACTGTCTGTGTATGAAAAGCTACCAGAATCTGAATTGAAAGGTGACTTTTAAATCAATTAGAATCCTGTCCCACAATATAGTTTGGTTTTTAACAGTGTTTCAGTTCATGTAAGGAGTAGCACTCTTTTTTTTTTCCCTTGTTTTGTTTGTTTATCTGTTTCAGATATATATGTGAATCAGTCTAACATAAGGAAAGCACCTGGTAATATGGTTTACTGTGATGTACTTAAGGCCCCTGCTAGAGGAGTATGTTTGGATCCAGGGTTCTAATTCAGACTCATCTAATTAAAACTGCAGCCATTGTCTTTTGCTGAAAGGGTGTTATTATTTTTCTGTGAAAGTTTCATTCCTAAAATATAATTAATAATGCAAGAAATGCAGCTGTAATACTAGTGCAAACTTTCCCAAGATTTTTGGAATCCATTTTCTGTTTGTTTGTGAAAGCAAGTCACATTCCTTAGCAAAACCTTTCTTGTTTAAATACTACAAAGTCATTGGAGGTGGTTTACTCAATACTCCAAAGTCTAATACAAGTCTCCTTGAAACTGGAAAGGTGACTAAGCCTATGATTATCCGCATCTCTCTTGGTATCTGTAGCATAACACTAAATTCAAAGATATTCTGATTATAATTTTTAATGATCAGAATAATTGCCTTTAGCTGCCTTTTACTTAATGGTCTATGCTCTGCATCAATATGCAGGTGAATTAAGTACATAACTCCCTCATGCCTTGAAATAAGAACAGACCTTAATGTCTACAAGCCTGTTTCAGTGTGGAGCTGAGTACCTTCAATTCCAGTTGACCGCAATGGGTGTTCAGAGTACTCTCTGCATCCCAGGAGGCAATTCTGAATAAGAGCCCAAAATTGTTTAGACAAAGTCCAAGAACAAAGCAGTCTTATGACGTGAGCTAAGCATATCCTGCAGGACGGAGTTCATTATGGATTTCACTATGTGAACCCTCCACTTCAATTTGCATTAGGTTGAAAACAAATCAGTCCAGGAGAGTTTGCTGCTTGGAGGCCTGAATTCAAACTCTAGCATCCAAAAGGAACCTCTATGTCTCCCTGCATATGTGGAGGAGGCCTTGGTATTCATCAATTGATCCCCTTCCCTCCAAAAAGGCTCCAGGAATCCACTATTTAACTTAGATGTCTTGGTAGAGGAAGATTGTGATTAGGGAGGAAATGCCTAGTAGTCTCCTCCTTACTTCTTCATGTTGCCAGTTGACTTCTTCCTCAATCTTTGGACAGTTCACACATTTTGCACTATATGAAGATCTTTCGTCATTAGTTGCAGTATATTTCAGACCTCCAGCCCAGGCTGCCCTAGAGTAAGTGTGAAGTTCATTGTGAATGTTTCCCATGGAACTATTTACATCTTTTTTCCCCCCCTAACTTCAAATAAACTGGTTGCACTGCAAACAGCTCGTATATCTTTAATAGATAATTGCGTGCTTGATCCTGAAAATGCAGAGGGTGTATGGCGGGATTGTCTCCCAAGTTTGTAAGACAGTATTATCCAGAATGTCATTTGCACACAAAATTGCATATAGATTTGATAGCACAGAAACCAAATGAAGCACTTTCTAAATGAAATAGTAACTTCTTAAATAAGTCACTGAAATAGCAACAAAAGATAATTTTTTGGTTTAACAGTAGCATTTATTCTTTACTTAGATTTCTGAGGCGGTTCCTTTAGCATTTTGTGAAATTACTTCCAAAATCAGTGTTTATGCCTCAAAGATTCATATCCTAGCAACTGTAGATACTTTAGAGATATAACTATAATAAACTATATATAACTACAATAAACTAATTCCTATTAAAAATCATTTATTTAAAAAAATTCCTCTGATCATCACCTGATAGATGCACTGAAGCTACATTGATTTATATTTAGAGTTACACCAGCTGAGGATCCGGCTTACTAACTTCTGCATCTGAATAATAATAATTTGCACTCTCAAAGCATCTGCCATCTGACAACTAAATAGTCATAGTTCATTAATGTCTAGAAAGCTTCACAGCTCTCTATACAAATAGTTAAGTATTTTAATCCCCGTTTCACAGGTGGGGAACGGATGCACAGAGACTAAGGGCTCGTCTACACACAATTTTTTTATGGCTATAACTGTATCAGTTTAGAACCAGTAAATTTACAGAAATAAGTAATGGTAATAAAAGCCCCATTATACTGGTATAATTGTGTCCACACTAGGTGGTTGCACAATATTTACTATATTGTTTTTGAAATCAATGTAGTTAAAGTTGGTTCAAAATCTGTGGTTAGAACAGCCTGAAGCAACTTACCTAAGACCACACAAAGGTATGTGCTCAAGCCAGAAACAGCCAGCTCTTCTGACTCCTGGTCCTGTACTTTATCTGCTAGACTGCCCTTCTTCAGGAAGATTAGATTTATTTATAAGCCACCAAATCACACTACATTTACTCTTTTTTTAGGATCCAAATAGTTTTTTATTCCTCTCTCTTCATAATGGTCCTGATTTATCACATATTTTAGATACAAGGCACAGGATGGGGTGACATCAGGCTGGGAATAGGAAGGAAGGAGGGAAGGTAACAATGTAACTTGTTTTCAGCAATATACACAACACTTTAGGTTTTCTTATTTTTAGAATTATAAGCGAATTTAGCCTTGTGAAAATTGCCATCTCTTTATCAGAAGTACTTACGGCTCCCATCACTATAGTGCTTGAGCATCTCACAGTCTGTAATGTATTTAGCCAGATAACCCCACAGGGAGGTGGGGCAGTGCTGTTAGAGATGGGGAACTGAGGCGCAGAGAGATGAAGTGACTTGCCCAAGGCCATGCAGGAAGACTAGGGCAGAGCTGGGAATGCAAGTCTCCCACAGCCTCGGCTAGCACCCTAACCTGGACCATCCTTCCTCTGAAGTTTCTGGGTGAACAATCCTGCAGGATGAGATCTGTTTCTTCACTTGGCAGGCTGGATTAAGGCATAGGCAGCCTAGGTACATGCCTAGGGCCCAGTTTGTGGGGAGGGGGTCAACCTGAGTGCTGCTCTGATCCGAGGTACCATGTCATAATGCCACTCACTCAAATTACTCACCTGGCTTTCACCTGGTTCCAACAGCTTGTGTCCCTTCTGCTCTGCCTGCAGGACTTGCTCAGCATCAGCGTTAAGACCAGCTACAAGTATGGGGATTTGTGGCATAGGAAAGCTGGCCAGAAGAGGGGAGGTAGGGAGCCCTGGCAGAATGGACAGGTCAGGGGTTTGCCCAAGGTCCAATAATGGATGAATCTGGCCCTGCCATGTCCACATGGAGCAGCTCTCTGCAGTCAGACTCTTGTTTCCACATGGAGCCTGAAGAAAGTCAATGGGACTCTGAGCAGGCACTGAGGTCTGACTGCATAGAGCTTACTGCAGGTTTAAGGCTTTGATTTGTATATCAGAAAGTGTCCAAAATACATTGTGACCACTATAGAACAATGTATATGCTTAAATGTCTTTAAAAACAAAAATATTGAGCCACATCCTCAGCTGGTGTAAATCAGCATAGTTTCAATGAAGTCAACAGCACTACTCTGATTTACACCCCCTGAGGAGCTGGCCCTACAAAATATAAAAATCTTGAATCCCTTCATGTGTGCCAGGCATCAACGTGTCCTACATTTAAACGAGTGCACAATGTGTATGAAAATGAGATGAAGCAGCCAGTGCTTGTGTACTGTAGCAAAGACAAGTGCTATGATTGATCATATTCTCAGTACTAACAGAATTATAATCTTATTTATGAATCCTGTTCCCAGCTTGTAAGTAAATAACTGGGCTGGAGGACAACAAAAACTTAATATGGTTTCAAAATGTATGTGAGTATCCTAAATCCTCTACTAAGAAAAAGCCATTTCAGAACACATGGGTACACAGAACTAAAAGTACGATTATTCCATAATTATCATTGTGTGAGGATGGTTCATTTTGTGTGTATAAAAGGAAAAGAGAGATGTGTGCAAGTGAAAAGGATAAAGTTCTAATAAATAACTGGACATCCTATTCATTAATAATGAATGAAAGTCAAAAACAGGTTGTCTCTGTCTTATGCAGATGTAGAGGCTTAGCCATTTTTATTAAAAGTCAAGATGTGGGAATAACAAATATGCACAGAGAGCAATCTGGCCAAGGATATTAAAAATCCTTGCAAATGTTTCTTGCATGACAAAATCCCAACAAATGCTTTCACGCATGGCAACTATGACAATTGAACTTTAATCATTTAAAGAAGCAGATATCTGATCCAAGATATTAGCCAGAGGTAATGAATTCAAATGATATAATGTTCTCAGGGTTTGATCCTGCACTCCTTGCTGAGGATTAAATTCCAATTAACTTTCACAGGTGTCAGACTTCACTGGGAGTGTTACCCATGAGAGAAATATAGGGTACATGAGTACACAATTCTGACTAATTGAGAGCCTGTGTAGTCCAGTTGATTGAGCACTGGATTGTTACTCAGCAGAAGTGAGTTCTGAGCCTGGCTCCATCATTTGACCTTTTGTGAGACTTTGGATAGGTTATTTTGCTCCTCTGTTTCCTCCAGTTTGTCTGTGTTTTCTACTTAGGTTGCAAGCTCTTTGGGACAGAGTCTTTCTCATTACATATTTGTACAGTCCCTTGCCTAGTGAGGCCCTATCTTGGTTGGAGCCTCCAGGTCTTACTGTAGTATATAAAAATAATAAAGAATAATTCACATTTATAAAAGAAAGGTCACTGCCTCTCTTTACACAACTACCAATTTGATTATTTCTGTGTCCACAGGGAGAGATTGCTACATAATACACTAACTTCATCATCCTTTTTGGATCAGACTTTCTAAAAACCTGACCAAATTTCCATTCTAAGAATTAGACTAAATGCAAATGAAGAGGTCTCCATGGAATTATCATATATTTAATCCTGTCAGCTACTGCGGAAGATAGCAAAGCAGAAGATGCTATTTTTAGGGAAACAGCCTACAGTTCTCATAAATTTTTAGAGATGTTATCAAACATCAGAGGAATTCTATGAATGACACTATAGGTATATTCCTCCCTCAGTATAGTTGTGTGACTAATACTAATGACTTTTATGCCCTCCTGTCAATGAGCACCTACAATTAGCAGCCCCATTCAATCCTCGGTACCCTATTGACTTCAGAGGGGTCTCACGGGTGTTACTGAACAGAATCTGTCCCTGTGTGTTTTTGTTTTACTTAACCTCTGCAGTACTGCCTTATGCACTGTAGGCCAAGTTCAACTCTCCCTCCAGCACTGATAGAGAAGAGAGACACGGTACAGTGCATGCTCTGCTACAAGAATCCTGATAGCAATCGTGGAACATGCTGTTGAATGTACTTTGTTGTTCCTCCAGCCATAAGCAGGGTGAACTGCTGGCCTGGGGTGCTGGAACAATTTGTATAGTGGGGGTGCTGAGAGCCATTGAACCAAACTAAACCCTGTATATGATGGAAAACACTTGTTAGAGGCAACTGACATAAGGGGCACGTGAGAATGTCTTGTTCTGTGGGTAGAAGAATCACCAGGTTTGTCACTGGCAGGTAGGGTTTCCGAAGCTGGTGGGGAGGGGGGAGATGTTATATATAAGTCACTAGATGGCAAGCAGTGATTGACCCCCAATTAATCATTTGAGGTATGCACGGTGAGTAGGATAGCAGATGGGAGGGTAGTAGGTGCACGCTCAGATGGGGATACAAAGGCGTGCAAAGGGTGGGTGCTTGTGTATCCACACGTGATGGCCCTTCCTGCCGCTGGCTCTCCAGATTGACCTTTCTTGGGGTTTTGGAGTGGAGTCTGGGAAGAAGGGAAGGTCTGCTGGAGAGAAATGGGACTCAAATCAGTTGGATGCTGTTCATATTTGGGGGTCTGAATATTTCCCTAGTGCTAACATCCCCATATATGAAGATCCAAATAATAGAATATTCTCACATCACTAATGCTCGGCTCTTATGGTAATTAAAGATCTCATTGTCCTTTCCTACAAGTAGTGTGTTAATCCCATTCTCCTGGCTGCCTTCCAAATTGAGTAATTATTACCATGCCTATCTAAATTACTCCTACACTTTCAGTTGTATGTTGTGTTCTACTTCTCTCCCTGACCTAAATAACTGTATAATGTTTCTGGGTGCTGTTGAACAGTTTCACTATTCAACCTTAGGCAGACATTTCAGTGGTGATGAGGAGTTACCGCTAGATAGTTTGTAATTCCTGAATAAAGGGTGTAAAGAATTCTGTAGGAAGAAAAAAGGCTGTATACAGTGTTAATTGGCTTAAGATGCAGAGTTCAGCTCCAGATTCAGATCTGAATCTGGAGCTGTCTCTAAACCCTACCAAAACATGGTCCATTTCTGTTTTTATACTAGAAATTACAGCTAGGGTAAAATTTTCAGAAGTGCCTGAAGCCAGATCTTACCCTTTTGCTGGTATTGTAATGTTGGTTAGTGGTGTGATGGTTTTTAAGACATTTTTATACCAGCAAAATTTCTAATGTAGATGCAGTTATACTGGCAAATGAGCACACCCAGGGCCGGCTCTAGGTACCAGCTAAGGAAGCAGGTGCCTGGGGCGGCAAATCCGAAGGGGCAGCGCTCCGGCCACTCTTGGGGCGGCGCTTGGATTCTCGGCGGCATTTCGGCGGCAGCTTCTTCACTTTTTCCTCTTCAGCGGCACTTCAGCGTCCGTTGTGTTTTATTTTTTCTTTGCTTCGCCGCTTGGGGCGGCAAAAAAGGTAGAGCCGGCCCTGAGTGCACCTTTTTGCCAGTGTAAACTGCACCTCCACTAGGAGAGTTAAATCTGTATAGCTACGCCTGAAAACCTTTGCTAGTGCTTTTCTACATGGCAAGTTACTGCGTAACATGCCAAGGTATGAATCTACAGTGCACTAGTTTGCTACATAATAATGTCTCATGTGGACACTGCTGCCGTTCACTGACTGTCCTGGGCCACATTCCAGGACTTCCATTGCACTGTATCAGTATCTATGCAGGATGTTGGTTCACAGCAAGCTGGTATGCTGTAGATTCATTCACATCCTGGCTTGACGCCCTGTCTAGATGAGGCCTAAATCCCATTTTTCAAAAGGGATCTAGGCACTTAAGTCTCTTTGAAGGTCAATGGAACTTAGCCTCCAAATCAATTAGGTGCTTTTGAAAATTTTACACCTTGTTGTTTAAGCAATGGAAGTGTGTTCAGCCTCACTGCTAAGCAAGCAGAGATAATGTGGTACCTTCACTAATAAAATGAATTTGATAATCAGCACTTACCATCTCTATGTCAGAATTACCTTATGGGTTTGATTAGTAGTGACATTTGCTTATTACTATCAGGTGTAGTGCTCACTGTAATAAACCACCCCAAACAAACCAGCGGGACCTTTCACTAAACAATGAAGAATAAAATTATGCTAATTTGATATATTAATCCCTACAATTTATATAAAAACCTGTTGGGATTAAAATATCAAATTAGCATAATTTTATATCTATATGAGGTTTCTGTGGTCTGAAAGCTAGAGCCATGATTTTCTGTGCTAATTCCATGAGGCAAGCTAACCAGAGGATTTTCCATTTTCAAACCATGCAGTAGGTGTGCACACTCCATGGATGGCTGAGGGGACAGCCTTTCTGCTTTATAGCTAATAGCTAAGACTACTTGGTTATTAATGTCCAAGAATCTATTATTCTACTCACTTGAGAACTGCTGGCACTGCTAGACAACGTTCCATAGTTGTAATATTGGGTCCCATTAACAGTTATTACCAAAAATTATTAACCATTTTCATTATCAAATATAGGAAATCAGAGACACGATTGAGATTGTGTGACAGATTGTGACACACAGGCCCACTGTTCTTTGCAAACAACAAAGGGTCCACTGTTCTTTGCAAACAACTCTCATCTCAGACCTGATAAACTCACCGCATCAAATACATTTCTTACAGGGTATTTGTCCATAAAGGGCAACATGCAAGATCTCCACTGAAAACTTGCAATTTATCGATGTTTATAGCTGTGGTGTGATGTGTGCATGGGTAATATTTAAGGAATAATATAACTATATTGAAGTGTATGCCCTTAAGATTAAAAGGATTCACTAGACAGTGATATTACTTGGTGACAGCCTAGTCATGCAGGAGGGAATTGCTACCCCTCCCTGGCTAGCTAGCGTATGCAAGGCTCAGTTATCTACCATTGCCCCATCACAGAACAGCCAATGGAAACCCATCAGAGGCAACTGTAGACAGGCAAAGCTCCTTGAGGTATGAAAGGAACATTATGTCAGAGATGATATGGTGGTGTTGATGAATAAAGACAAAAGATTGTTTCAGTATAACAGGGTGAGGAGAAGCATTTTGTATCTATTCACCCAGTTACCTCAAGCAAGTCTCCCTCACGATGGAGGCATGGGGTAACAAGGTGACTCACAGTCCCTTGAGGACCATGAGAACCATCACACAAATACACAATGGACACACATATTGTATGATAGTCACAGGGTTTATAAAAAAAATTCCTTATATAAATCATAGTAATGTGACAGCCTTATTCATTACCATAAATCTACATCTTAAGTATATGCTATATTACTATTAATCTACATTGTAAATAAACATGGCTATATTTTTACTACAAATCTACATTTTTTATAAAAATTTTCAAAAAAAATATTATTTCTTTGACTTATTACATTCTTGCATTGTTTTAAGTCTCTCTACATCATGTTAAAGTTTCAGTGGGTATTTTCCTAAATTGGGCTGTTACCTAAAGCTAAAGGTCTTTAAGATTGTAATTCCTTCCATGCTGCAAAGAAATGTGACATTTCAAAATAATAATCAGGAACTTCAAAATGCAACTCATGAGTCATGTTCAAATCCTATTAGTTCCTCTAGTATGGTTCTGTGATTTACAGATTGAAAATCCTACTGTTGTTTGCATTCTCATTTAATTTAGAATGATATGAGGTGTCAGAACTTTTTACGGGAGGAAGCTAATAACTCGTAGCTATATTCGGTGGGAATGATATTCTTCCCTGCTGCAGAACCCTGTAGATCTGGCTTCTGTATCTGGTCCATCTATTCAATAAGAAATCTGGACAGGCCACTTGAGCCATTTTTAATCCAATCATTGGGTACCTCATGCAGAAAGCTCAAGGTGGTGACTAGGGTTGTGGAGTGAAGCCAGTTTTGGGATAGTAACATTCAGCTCTGAATACAACATGCAGGCAAAATGGAGATTTAATTATAAAAAGTCTTCTCTTCTCCCCCTGTAGAACATCATAGGTTCTCTTAGTCTAAGCACCATCTTATAAAAGTGAGATATTGCCAATTCTTCCATATACAGGTACTAAAAAAACTGTATTGTAATGTTTTCATACAAGCTGCTAGAGTTAATAGTGTTGCCAACTCACAATATTATCCTGAGTCTCACATTATTTGGTGGCTTTCTTAAAGCCACCTGCAGTCATGTGAATGTGAGAATTCATTTTTTAAAAAAGGTAAGTTTCTAGCCCTCATGGTTGTAGAGAAAAGCTTGAAAACGTGACCCAAGGACACCCCAAAGACTGAAAAAGGTTCCTGATTCTGAGCTCATACCAGTCTAACACTAGTGATTTCAGTTAATTTGGCCTCAGAAGTTTGATTTACAGGGTGGTAACAAAATGGTGACAAAAATATTGACCGAGTGATTGCAAATGTATAAAAATAAAGAGTTTATGCTATTTATTTAGGGTGCAATCCTAAGGACACAAAGCTTCTAAATAGTAAAATAAAATCGTGTCAAATAGTAAAACATTTTTATTTCAAATATTTCCTGATCTCAAATGTCCAGATTGAAGGGAAGAATATTTGGGAAATGAAACAATCATTTAAAAACTCCATAAAATGGAAAATGATTTCAAATTTGCCAAATTTTCCACAAAAATTGTTTTCTATTTCCCAGCCCCCTAGAAGAAAGTATTTGTTGTCTCTTCACCTGTTAAATGCATGGCAACTAGTAGCCTTGTGAAAAATGATCTTTCCCTGTATCTCAAAGATTTGTTACTTGTGCTTGAGATCATAAATATTTCTGTGTGTATCTAAATCTCAATCATTTGACAATGGTAAAGAATCATGCTGAAAGTCATTTTTCTCAAAGAATAGACTAACAACTTTATAAAATCAGGAAAATATTATCCTGCTTGTATTATCGTGTAAGTTAACTCTCTGTATGTCATTGCTGGGCATCTGCTTAGAATCTACCTTAGCCCCATCCTGCCTTGCTTCCTGATGCACATTTAATGAAAAAAATATACATATCATGCCACAGGTATGATCCTGCAAAGATTTTCACATGCACTTAACTTTACTCACAAGACTAGTCCAATTCAAGTCAATACAATTGCTCTCATGAGTAAAGTTGAGTACATACAAAGTCTTTGCAGAATCAGGGGCCTAAGTCACCTTAGGATCACTCAGAAGTTAACAGGCTGTCAGCTTTCATGCTTATCCTTGAGTGTTATTTTTTTTAGCCAGCCCCTACATTTTGCACACACGTTGACTTGTATACTCAAAATCTGAATATGTGTATGCAAATCACAAGTGCAAATCTGGTGCCTGGGCATACAATTACCTATTTGCATGTGCAAATGTTTTAAGTTTTTTTGTACAGGCTAATAGGTGCAAACATAATAATAGAGGTCACTTTTTTGAAAATTCAACCAAAAGAATCTGCAAAAGAGTTAGCGAAGGCTGTGTGAGTTCAAGATTTGCTAAACAGAAAATGTCAAAACTGCTTAGTTGACGTGTACTTTAATGAATCTGAATAAAACCCATTTCTGCAGACAAGCTTTTCAGCTGAATGCCCTCTTCAATTTACTGTGTTTCATTTTGTTATTTTATCACTGACATTTTACCTAATACTGTCCAAGGTCCATCTGCTTGTCCATCTGTCTTCAACATCTAGAGTTCAAATATATGGTGAATGATATATACAGACTATTAAAGAACAGCAGTTAATTACAATGTTAAACATAAGAATTACATATGTGATATATTTTTGTTAATAATCAGTGTTATATTAAGGCAAAAGAAAGTTGGCAAATTGGCTGCTAAATATATTTTATATCATGTAACAAAAATATGTAGGTCAGATGAATTATTATAAGTGTCTGGGGTTTTTTCCTCAGGCCTTTTGAATAACAGCTGTTGGCTGCACTGTATTCCAGTTATATAGAAGCTTCTCAATACAGTTCTCTGCACTACAAACGTCAGTTTTACATGCTAAGGAAAATGTTCAAATTTACCAGCCAATTATTTTTCATTCACAATAAATTAAATTACAATATGATGACCAACTTCAAGCAAGGAAAACTACAGTGTTATTCATTTAAAACTGTGTAACAAAATTCATGGACAGCTACTCTCCCATTGAGGTCAATAGGAGTCTTTCCATTGACTTTAATGGGAGATGCGTTAGGCTTTTAGTCAGGCTGTCTGACTAAGAGTTAGAAGAATAAACAGTGCACTGTGGGGACAATCTTGTACCTGCTGGCAAGGGCTGGAAATGTGCCTGTGAACAAGGAGAAGATACACATAGGAAGCAAGCAGCAGTTCTAATCTCCACCCCAGTCACACAGTGCATCAGGCAAGTGGCTATGGAACTCGTAGTGGGCAGGTGTTGGCAAGAGGTGGTTTATGTATACTCTCTAGGATGAGGTAGGCAAACAGGAGTGATGTGCCTTTTATTAGGCTGTGCTGGACAGTCGAAGGGCAATTTGTGCATAGTGGAACTGGTCAAATAAGAAGGAAAAAAATTGAATCATTCAACATTGACAGAAAAAAGTCATTGAATCAGTTATTGCCAAAATATCATTCAGCCATCTGTAGAGCTGAGCAGAGAATTACCCAGCATAGCAACTGAGCAGCTCTAGAAAAGGATGAAGAAACAGGAGTTCCTCCTCCACTCCAACAAGTAAAACAGCATCAAGTTTGAGACAATTGCTAGTCAGAAACTAATATGCAAGGTGGAGCTTATAGAAAAAAGTTCCTAGTAGTCCTAGCCCTTGAGGGTGGCAGATTGGCAGGGCTTTTCCCTAAGGCATTGCCCTGGACATAGCCAGTGAGATGGCTAACGTAGGCTTCTGTATGTATGTCAGATTAATAGGTGTATGTAAAAGCCAGAAATCCTGCATTCTGTTAATATATTTAGAAGGTGTCAGCTTTGCCAGACACTATAGCTATGGTGATCACACTTATGAAATCATCTCTTCAATTTTCAGAAAGAATTTTAAATGTAGAGAACGTTACTGAACTGGTAGAACCTTTCAAAACAGAATAAACTTTGTAAGGCTAACCTTTCCATAGTGGTGTTGAAAGGAGTTTATGTAGCGTATGATAAACTACAATTATGAAGGAAAATTTTCATACACATGCTTCCAGGGTTATTTTGTTCTGCCTTCTAGACCCACCATAGCATGGTCTCTCTATTTTCTGAGTCCTATGTCTTTGAGGCCCCCTCGTTTGGTTGTCCTACCTCTATCTTTCTGTCTGTGTGTATGTGTGTCTGTCTCTGGTTGGAGCTTCCCAGTTTCAGCCTCTGTGATCCACTTATTCTGTCACACTTACCTTGCTAGTACAACCTTTCTCCTCCCTATCAAGTTTGTTGTGCTTCCAATTCTGACTGAATGTACTACTGCTAAGTAGTGATAATGCATCATGTTACTTACCTTTGCCACTTACTGCATTTGTCACCTTCTTTCCTGCTCATAAAATGACTGGTTCTTGGTGGCAAAGGAGGGAGTACACTGTCAGAGTCACTTGCCAGTCCAAAAGAGTGTTAACTTGAACTTTCTTAGGTTTGAGTTTCTCTGTTGAGAACATTTGGAACACAGGCATCAACTGTGGATTTCTGCCACCTGTATATGCCACATGTGAAAATGTCAGGAGCTACATAAATAGATTGTTTTGAGCTGTACTGCACCTGGAATATTGAGGGTGGGACTATCAAGAGCCACGGAGATGAGGCTAAAGGGAAAGTAAAAGGGCATGGAGAGATAGGGGAAGAAATAGATGGATACAGGAGGTAAGAGGACAAAGTTGTAGAATTTGACAAGGGGAAAGTGGGTAGATGGAGACAGTGCAAATGCCAGTTCCTCAATCCCACAGGATAGATAAAGAGGTGAAAAGTCCAAAGCCCCCAGTGGAGAAACAGTACAGGAGAAGTGCCTATCCCCTGGGATGAGAGAAGAGGAGAGATGTCCTTTAAAGGTGGCAGAGGGGAGTAATAGGATTTCCAGCCTCACGTGGAAGATGCCAATGGAAGGGGATCAAACGCGTCACTGAGGTTCTCTGTCATTCCTCCCTAGAACGCTGCAGATGAGAGACCATATCATTGGGAACAGAATGTTGTACGCATTGGGAGCTTCTGTCCATTGTATACGTTCCACAAATTCTGATAATTGTGAACCTCAACCTTTATATAATTACGATATTCACATCCAAATACCCTAAAATTCACCAGGATACACATACAACCCTCCAGTGGCTAGGGGCTTGGCATCTCCCGGACCCCTGGCTTATTTGGACACTTTTCAGATGTTGGCAACTATATCAGCTTTGTTAGTGCACTCAATAAGTGTTATACTATAGCTGTAGCCATGCAGAGCACTGATGATTACATGCCCCAGCCTGTGCTGCCAAAAGCCTTGAAAACAGAAAGCGATGCACCCCAATGCAAACCCCGTGAGCTGATTGCTAGGATGGAAAGGAAGGAGCAACTGGGCTCAGATTCCGCAGTGGGATCACATACTCCTCAGATAAAATAAGTCAATTAAGTTTGGGATTTATTCCAAAAATCATGTGGCTTAACCCTGCCCAAAACCATTAGGCTGGTGTTTTGAGTAGTGGTGCGATTATGGTGGACAGGAATGGATGAAGTTGGTGGGGGAGCAGGTGAAACAAATTTTCCACAGCCCTCCCAAAGCTATGAAAGCAGTTTCTGCCTGTTAAAATTGTCAGTCCTATCAGAGGCTGGGTGCGAGTTGGCTGCTTCTCACTATCGTGGGTCAGAGTTATGTCTCGGATAGCAGTTCTCAAACTGTGAGTTGCAACCCTGTTTTAATGGGGTTGTCAGGGCTGGCTTCAGCCCTGGGTGGTGGGGCTCAGGCTTTGGCTTCAGCCCTGGGCAGCAGGGCTCAAATTACAGGCCCTCTGCCTGAGGCTGAAGCCCTCAGGCTTCAGCTTTGCGCCTCTGGCCTGGGGCTCGGGTTTTGGCTTTGGCCCCTTCACCCAGGGAGGTGGTCTTGGGCAGGCTCAGGCTCCAGTCCCTTCTCTGGGGTCATGTAGTAATTTTTTTTGTCAGAAGGGGGTTGCGGTGCAATGGAGTTTGAGAACCCCTGGTCAAGGACATATGGCCACCACCACAACCACACAGGGTAGGAATAAGTGATGGGTTTTCAGAGAGATAGAGGTTAATTGTGGGGCTGGCCCATGGTTCTGTACTAGGATCAGTGTGGAATATATTTATCAGTGATCTGGAAAAGAGGCTGAACAGTGAGGTGACAAAACTTACAAAATGACACAAAATTAATTAGGATAGTCAGGAGCGAGGAACTTCTAAACGTAGCTAAGTGAATGGGCAGCACGGGTGATAAATGAAATTTAGTATTGACACAGCAATGCACATCAGAAGAAATCATTTGAACTACTCAAAATTGTATATTTTTCTATTTTTTGATAGGTAACTAGCATACATTTGGGGTGATGTAAAATATCTAATGATGATGGCTGTAGTTAGTGGGACTACTTGTGATAATAAGCACTATGCTCCATAGTAAGTGTTTGCAAGATCAAGACCGAATACGTGAAAACTCAGTAATGGAGTGCATTGTGAAATAATTCCCCCCTCCCGTTTCAGATGGATACAATACTCTTCAATTCCTGTACTTTGCTGTTGCAGAGGTTGAAGTGTTGATGACATTATAGAAATGTGAGATATAGCTTTATTATAATTTAACAGTTTGAAGCAAAACAAAATTAATAGTCATTAAATTTTCAGTGCTAATAACACTGTTACTCTAATTTATTACATTATTTAATTAAATTATTTAAATTGGCTGGTGCTCTCATTAAAATTGTCTTTTATAAAGCAGATCCCAAATTTTTTAAAGCATAATGCTAATCCCCACAAAAACTATTAAAAACTCTCGTACTTCTACGTACATACTGAATTATATGACTGTACAAATGTAGGCAATTCATTTTCCTCAATTATCCCATTTCTATATTCAATAGTTGACATAAGATTTGTCGTCTTTTTGTTGCTTTTTAACAGCATCATGTAGAGAATCTAAATGTTGCACTTAATTTATTTTTCTGCTCGAATGATGAATGCCAATTTGTCTGGAGGAGACATCACTGTACTATCAGCTAGCATTTCTGTCTGTGCAGCAGTAAACACGACATATTCTTTAAAAAATGTGTTGTGGGATTAAGAAAAATTATTACTATAAGAGGTTTTCTACAATAAAAAATAAAAGCATCAAAATTTGCTGTCATAGCCTCTTAAGTTAACTGCAAAAGCATGCTTAAATCTTATAATTTTGGAATGAGATGCCTCTTTAAAAGACTGAAATATATATAAAGAAAAGCTCTCTGGGTGGGTCATCTGCTGCAGAGACTGAAGATGGGACCTCTGAACTGAAAACATGAGTCCCACTCCCAACTCTGTTAGCCAAGGCTGTAACTGACACTTCAACTTCCATATGTGGCCCAGCCACAAGTAGAGGAGGACAGAGTACCACATTGTGTGGGTCTGGGATTTTATATATCAAACCCAAAATTAAAAAACTGTCAAATTTAGATATATTTGTTTAATATTAATACATTTTATTTATGAAGACCCTACTCCAGTGCATTTGGGCAGGGCTCAGATACGGCTGGTGCAAAGTGGTACAGCATACCTGCACTGCATGGAAGCAATTTATCTTACTCTCCAGAACCTCAGCTTTGAATTTTGTTTTTTTTAAAAGTCTTTAGCTGTTACGGTTGTGCAGAAAAAATCAGAACTGTGCATTGAGCAAAACTAAATTAGATGTATCTGGATGAGTCTGCAGAGAGCCTGGAACAATAGCTCAGAGAGACAAGAACTGCCCTGTTCTTCTCAATGAGGACATTAGCTCAGATTCCCAGTGATGATGATTTAAATGTCAACTATTGTTATCTATTTCATTTCTCATACAAGAGACAAGAGGGAGGCTTACAGATGTTTATGAGACCTCATTTTGGTGCCACTAGTGGATGGTGTTTGGGAAGTACATACTACTACTTTTTAATTTTGCCTAATTGAGAAAGAGCAAAGTCCAAGCAGATTACCAAAGCCCCTGGCAGGTTCAAGCCCCACTGAGGGGAAGCTCAGATCAGCTCTCTGAGCTCCACTAGGCTATTTGCACAACTGTATTTTGAACATCTGCACAATCTACTTTGAGCAGCATTTTATTTTACTACTCATATGGGTGGAACTTATTTGGTGGGTGGAAAAATACCACCAAATTTTCCCCATTTTGACCTAGTTGTGGCAGTCTTTTATGGTACTTAGCTTGGAGGATCCTTGTAGACTGTTGGTGTTTTATAAATGATAATGCATGCTTACAAATATAGCTATCTGAATACAGATTCTTTCTGAGTTTCTCAGTTCCTCTCCATGGTTGCTCTATATGGTTAAGACAATTGGCTATGCGGTGGGCCTAATTGAAAGTCCAATCAATGTCAATGAAAGACTCCTGTTTTGTGTCAATGGACTTTGGATCAGGCCCTAAGTTTTTTGCAGACATGAAAATCTATATCAATTCATTATGTGAGGCCTTTCATTTTTTCTTCACATACAGTGATTTTTGGGCCGAATCATGGTCAGCCCTTGCGTGTGGATTCGTAAGTAAAGGTAGGTCACAGAGGCACCTGTGCAGAGGCTGGCTTCAGTTGTTTTACTTGCCCTCCTTGGAATGCTAACCCTCTTGGGGAGAGGGGATCAGAGGCTGGCTTTCCCAAGCCCCAGTGCTTGTGGGTACAGTGCCTCCCAGAACCCCTACTGTGGCAGGCCAATGCCTTAAAGGCAGATCTGAGCTGCAGCAGTATCTAGTCACACATTGCACCTGGCATCTCAGATCAGTCAAAATCTAGCTAGATTTTGACTGGTCCAAAAATTGGCCATTTTGACAACTGTATTTTATTAGTCATGTCACACTTAACACAGCACTCTGTGTTCAGCTATCCAATGCTGTTCTCTGTTTTTTGTTTTCTTTTGTGCTGATGGAAGGTGCCAAACTGACAGCCCTATAAAGTCCTCTGTTCAATCACAGACTAGGTAACTTCCTGTGAAATAACAATGCAAGCTTCAATCCTGACACGCTAAGAGACCTGCTAAGAAATAAAAGAACAGTATACTCTCTCTAAGAGTGTTAGTTCTTGGTATCTCAGAAGAGACTGCCAACAAAGATACCAATTAGTACTAATGGTGGTATAGTGATGTGGAGAAATTACCCACTCTGAAAGAGAATGAATCTTCCAAACTCCTTTGTGTGGAGCTGGTCAGAAACTGGAATTTTGAATCAGAACGAAAAGCCATAATTTTCCATGACATACAATTTCAAAATATATATTCAATTCAGGACCATTTCAATATTTTGTTTTGATAAGGTAAAAACATTTCATTTCTATAAGATGATACACATTTTGTTTTCAACAGTCTCTGGACAGTATAATAGAATATTAAATATTAAATTTTCATTGAATTGACGTGTTCACAGGAAACACCTTGATTTTGACACAACAAAATGTTTAAAGAGTCCTGCACTGAATTTTTCTGTTTGTTTGTTTTTTGTTTTGTGTCTACTCATTTCACACACTGTCATGTACAAAGGGTGAGTGGGCTGGGAATGTAGAATCTGTATCCAACAACTTTTGGCCAATAATGAGTTGAGGTAGATTTGAACTGGCAAAATAAAGGTGAAAAGCTCTAACATCTCCTGAGCCATCAATCTACTGGCTCTACTTCAGTAAGTGACATTAATTGCAAGGGAGTGTCTATCTTCTTTTTGATTTCTAATTGAACTCATTCCAACATACTGTACTTACCTGATTGTACTGCCTCCTATATTTATCTATATACATATATAATTTCTGTGTTCAAATCTTCATTTTCCAGGTCTGACTGCAATGTCATGAGGGCCTTGGATAACAAACAGCAATGAAAAGTTCAAATATAATGGACATCTTTTTTCTTTAAAGGTCTCATAGGGGCCTTCCAAGTTAGTGGAGGGGTGTCTGTCTATACAGGGGATATTTTTATATCATTCTGGGTACTAATACCTCTGTATGGAGAGGCCCTGAGATTGGTGGTATGTGTTCATTCATTCATTTATTTTGTAGTTACACACCTTGCTTTGTTTGAAAGCTCTTTTTTTCTAATGTCTGCTGATCACCACTTAGCCGATTCCTAAAATGCTTGAGATAGATTTTCCTGGATCAGTTCTGACAGTGTGTCCAAACAATCTCTTAAAGTAACAATACTAAATAAATAGCATGGTCTATGGTCATTCTTTAAGACTCAGCTCTATCCATATCTCCTCTCTAATCACATCAAAGGACTGTCTGGGAGACTTGTTTTTTAATAATTCAAGCAGTAAGCTTCAGAAGGAAGAGGTGAATAGGAATCTTAAATGTGGGAGGCACATGCCATTGCATTTGGTATAGTGGGTTGAATGTAATGCACAGTGATTCGTGAATAAAGCTGCCAAGTCATATTTGTTTTTTCGTGGGTATTCATGCAGGTCCCCGGTATTTGTGAAAATATTCACAAATCCCCCAAACTCCATGAGTTGGATTACTTTCCTCCTGCAATTAAAAAAACAAACCCTCTGAGATTTCCTCACTTAGCTCTACCGTGGGTCGGGGTTTGCCCAGAACTCCCTGTATTGTCAGCAAGAGGCCAGAGCTATCCAGGCAGAGACTCAGTGTTTCTGTAACAGCTCTGGTGTCTGGGCTCACCCCTGCCCGAGCATCAGTACTCCACTGGAGCTCTTTGTGACAAAGAACATTTATTTTGTTCTGTGTTTGTACAGTGCCTAGCACGGTGGGGTCCTGGTCCATAACTGCAGCTTCTAGGTGATACCACTATATAAATAATAATTGGAACAGTGCTGCCAGGGAACCCCCAGGCACTGCTGCCCTGGGGAATTCTGTTAAGTGCTTCAGTTAATAAAGCTTCTTATTGAAGTACAACTCAATTTGTCCAAAGTTCAGCTGACTCAGCTCTTAGCTAACCTATTGCCTATTATCCTAGGTCCCCTTCTAGTGGGCACAACCCATTCCTGCAAGGGGGTTGGGGGAAGAGAAACAGCCAGCGAACATGCCTTTAGACACTTCTGGTTGGATTGGTAGGTTTTTTGGTTGCCACCTGTGCGCGCCCCCCCCCACACACACACACAAGCGCCAGAATGCTGTTTATGTGGTGTGAGCAGGGTGAATGGAGGGCTCTTGGGGTTTGCTGAAGCAGGTGGATGTGGAGGATTTGGTTCAGGGAAATTTTAAAAGGGGGGGGGGAACATGCAAATAACAAAATCTCTATTTCTGATACGTTAGAACATAAGAACAGCCATACTGGGTCAGACCAAAGATCCATCTAGCCCAGTTTCCTGTCTTCCGACAGTGGCCAGTGCTGTACTGTATAGATGTGGGTTGACAATTGTTTATTGTCTGCTTATTTCTGATTAGACTGGAAGTTCTTTGGGATAGGGATTGTCTTTTACTCTGTGTTTGCACAGTGTTTATCCCAGTGGGGCCCCGATGTTGGCTGGAGTCTCTAGACACTGCTATAATGCAAATAATAACCTCACTCATTCAACTGCCAGACTTTCCCAAGCCTCATCCAAACACAAACCTAAATCGAAGGACCCATGTGCAATGTTTAATATGCAAATGCTGTGTGTGTTATAATCCTGACAGAGTATGTATCTAATTGCTGACCTTTGTGTGCATGTGTGAGTCCAAGGATTATTAATAAAATCACAAGTCATTTTAATAAATACTTAAAAAGGAAATGAAGACTTAGTGACATAACAACAACTGGAACTATGCTAGATTATATCTTTGGAATTCACAAAGTACCATTATTGCTTCTCTTTAACAATTTTCATCCACACTTTAGAAACCTGTATCATCTAAACACTGGCTTTTTTTGTTGTTTTTTTTTTTTTTAAATAGTGCACACATTTACAATCTTCCAGACACTGTTAGGCTGGAAACAGATGTGAAATCTAAATCTATCATACTTTAATTTAGTGCAACTGTGTGCACATCTGCTGCACACACATCATTTTGTGTAATACTAACCTTAGCATATCTAAAATTATCAATACAAAAGTCAATGGACCCTACAGTTAGCCATAAACAATCAGCATGATGCCTAGGGAAATACTGTCAATCTAGAATGCCTTTTAATAGTATCTGGTGTTATCATGAATACCTTGTGTTACACAATTCAAAGAACTGACACATCTGTCCAGGCCCAATGGAAATCTGGTGATAATTTTTTGTAAATTTTCAAATCCCACAGAATTCTCGCCTTTTTTTTCACATCTGTATTTTACATAGGGACATAGGATTGGACATAATGCTTCCTCTGACAGCCTGCACTGAGTTTTGCTGGACTCCGTATACAGGAATGGTGTCTAGAACTAAAAGTTGTAGTACACAGGGGAAAAAAAGTTATCACAGCTTCATTACTATGTAAGCGTTCCTTCCGCAAGGAATTATGGGTAAAATCCAAGCCTCACTGAAGTTAATGGGTGTTTCGTCATTGACTTCAGTGGGGTCAGGGCTTCACCCAATCTGCATTCTGTAAAATCTATGTCTTACACATGATTTTTAAAAATGTTACAATTTGTCACTTGAAGAGGATTTGGTAACAATTTATAACAAAGAGAGGGTGTTAAGGTGATGTAATGCATTAACAAATGCTGTCATTGGTATAGAATATTTACAATCACTCTATCCGGGAATTACCTGACCAGAAGAGAACATTTCACTTGAGGATAATGGTTCATTTTTAATATAAATGGTAACTGACATGTTACAACAACGTTAAATAAAGCCATAGGAAGGTGTCACAGACTGCAATTTTATGTTTATAAAAGGAAAATACAACTGACCTAAACAAACAAACCCCCAAAAAACACATAACAATCTTTAATGTTCTAGTTCATAGTCTGTTTAAGACTAGCTATTTTCTGCAGAAAAATATAAATAAATTTAGTTGAGCAGAACAGCAGTACTGTATATTTACATAATGGTCATCAGATTTTGATTTAATTTCATTTGAAACAAGGTAATGTGATGCATCTACTACTTTTGTACAGGACTGAAATAAAATTTCTTCCTTTAAATACTGTTTATAAATTGTGCTTTGTAAATGAAAAGTTCAATATAATTGCTACTATATTTATTATTATTGGCTATACATTTGTTTGCTTTAAAAAAAAAATCACACGTCCTTACACTTCCTAGGATTAAATATGCAGCCATATTTTTTAAGATGTGTTATATTTTCTGGGATATGGGTCAAATCAAATGTTAAACTGTATTAAATCAAAGAGGACACCGGTTGGTATAAAGAAGATTTTGCAGGCTCCAGTGACCTCACGTGTGGTGTAGAAATCAACAGAGCACTCGTTGCCTGGTGCAGCTGTGGTTGCTATGGGGATGGAATCATAGGAGTATTCCATCTGCTGAAAAAGGGACAGCTTGGAAACCCCCTTGCAGGTTTGAAAAAGGAATGAAGTAAACAAATGACTCATCTGATTATGAAGGCAGATTTGAAGGAGCAGCACAAATCCAGTTAGGTTAATAATAAACCTCTTTAGTTTAAAAATTAAGATACACTCATGTTTTTATCTTGAAAGAAGTTTTAAAAAAAATCATTCACATTCCAGTCAACAATCTGGACAAAAGCAGAAATGAAATGTGAATGTGTTCGTCTGGCCTCAACGGTATCCTCTGGTGTAGCTTACAGTATTTTACATTTTGTTTATCAAATTCCTGCGCATTTGAATTTGAGTCTAAAAGAATATTAAAACAAGAATGATGAAAACTAATAAATCCAAGGACAAAGGTCCCTAACTTAGGTCTCTTTGGTACAGAAACAAAATCCCTGTTTAATTTGTATATCTTTGTACTGTACATTTTTTTTCTGCCTCTCACCAAGATCAGCATATTTGTTTGTTATATCAGTAACTGTTATTAAATAATTGTGCATCAAACCAGAAGCATTTGGAAGAACTCTAAACATGGGACAGTATAAATAAGATATAGCACATACATAACAAAACTATAACGCTGTCACTGTAAAAGTCTGGGGGACTTGATAATCCTGCAAAAGTTATATAATCATCACAGGACAACTAAGTCCTTCTCACTTGTCATGCAGGTTGACATCATTGACTTCCTGCATGTGGGAAAAGGAAATTCTGGGAAAGACAGCAAATATCAGTGGTGCGTTCTGCATGGCTGTCACATTTTGCACTGTATGGCACTGTATTTATGAATATATTACATATTTCTGTTTGTAAATATTTTCTAGGATGGTCATCTATAATCACAAACAAAATATAGCATTGTCCCAGTTATGACAGAATCTTAGGCCAATAGCAGCAGCAGCTCTGGTACCACGCTGATAAGCATTTTAGAAGTACCTGGAGAGAGAGAGATCAATGAGCATACCCTAACTTAGCTTCAGCTCAGAAAACAAAATGACAGACTAAACACACATCCTGCTCTGGAGAACTCAGTGATAAGGTTAATCTGTACTACTCAAATTTGTGTCCTGAAACACTAAGCAAAATCCTGCTGCACTTACAGGAGGAAGATGGAAAGCAGAGCCTCTTATTCCCATGCTACCAGAAGAGAAGGAGCTGTTCATAGCACCTGAAAGCCATTGGAGAAAGGATGATGAATACATTAGCCTGGGCCTCATGGGTTTCATCGTGCTTCTGCTGAAGTTAATGACATAACTCCATTGACTTGTATCGGTACAGGATTACACCACATATCACCATGGGCGTGTAGTCAGCAGGTAAGGTGGTGTGATCTGGTCTCCAGCCAGCTAGTGTATATGTTGTGAGCAGAAGCAAGTGCTAGTAGGTTACAAACATTGTTCACCATCAGAGGACTAACGCTGTGTGCCCTACCAGGCAATGCTCCTTTCCAGCTAAGGAACAACAGGACCCAATGGCCAGTCAGGTGTAGCCTTTTATTTTGCTTAAAGTGAATTTAGTGACGTTGTATTACACCACCATGGGTTCAGCTCTGATTGCTACAGTTTCAAGCTCAGAGTGAAAATAACCTCTGGTACTGATCTTAGTTTGGAGACTATATGAACACATGAAGTCCAAGGATAGTGACCACAGACACAATCACAAGTACAAAGTCTTATCTGTACTACAAGTTTTATTAAAGCAATAAGTTACAATTACCCATGCATATAAAAATCCTACAAAAACCTATACAATAATTATAACTGTAGTCATACTGACATTCTCAAAGATATTCTAGGGTCTGATGAACCTCCCAATAGACAATCACTGCTGGAGGGATGGTTCCTGCTGCGGTCATCCCTTGGGTCTCCCACTTTTATCCAACCATGGAACCCACTTTTATATTGTAATTGTGACCACACCTAACACCTTATGCATATCTATACTTCCAAACGCCATTAATATTGGGGTACCCCATTTTTCATAGTTAGTTCTTAGTTCCTCTTAGTCTCATTAGCATCTACACACAACACTCGAAGATGCTACAATCGGGCATCTCGTCGTCTTGGATAATACATTGGTCTATTACAATCCATTTTTCTGTAATCTCACCTATTGGCACATCAGATGCAGTGATCTTGATGGCATAGGGTTATTCCTAGTCACTCACTCATGTCAGGCATCCTTAATTCTATGGCCTAATATGGCTAAACAAACAGCCTTACAGTTCTCAGCCTGTACGCTTTGCATTCCAGCCATGCTTTACTTTCTAGCAAACACACACTCATCACTCCTAAATATGTATCAGTCCTATACTTCTATAATTCTACAACTTATATAATCAATGTATGCTAAATATATGTATGAAAGAGCATATGAATTGATCATAGCACCACATAATACAATGATACATGGATGATAAAATGAACTACTTGGCCATACAGAATGTGAAACTAGAGCCAGTTAATATAAAATATAGATGCTTCCCAGGAAATATATAAAAATGGAGACAAATTAGTCATCATGGGTGGTACTTCCAAAGAGGTCTACGGGAGTTAGGTGACCAATTTCAATGGGCTTTCAGCATCTGTTGTCCTTTGAAAATCCCGGCCTACTGAACTAAACAAACTGCTGTGCTGCATAAGCTTCAGTGGGCTTTAGAGTGGGTCCAGAACAGGGGGCCTATGAAATACCCAAGCCTCGAATTAATTACAGTTCTACAGACTCCAGAAACCTTTTCAACGATGCTAACCACTTTGTTTTTAAGTCTCTAATTCATACCTCCCAGGAGCATTGTGACACTTTGTGCATGAATCTTTGTAACATGTTCTAAGACCCTTGAATGAAAAGAGGTAGAGTATTTAAAAAAAAAAAAGTTGATGTAGTCCATATCAAATCCTTCAGTTAACCTAACCTCATGTGCACAGCCATCCTCAGGATGTTCTAAAAATGAGGGGTGTGTGAATAAATAGCAAGCAGGCACTTGCAAAGGATATTATTTTAATCAGACTGTTAATTATTTTAATTATTATTTAATTCTGATTATTTTAATCAGACTGACTTATGGGCCAAATACATCCCTAGGGTTAACACTGATTTCCAGATGTCCTTTATTACACCTGACATAAATTTGACCCAATGACATGCATCTTTAAAATATGAAATGTAATTTCCATTGTATCTATGAAATCCACTGAGTGATGATTATACATATTAATTGCTTTGATACATGACTACTGGCTCAGAAATTAATAGTTATTATGGAGGAAGCCTTCTTAACACGACTCTAGTAGCCAGAGCTTCCATTTTAAATTTCTATTTTCATAGATTTATCATTTTGCCCTAAAATATTCCAGACTGAAATCTTGCATGAGAACTCATCTTGGGTATCACATCTTCTTTAATGAATCTGCTTTTTGAGTTTCAAAACTGCCATATGATTTTTTTGTATTTTAAGAGAGTTTTTTATCCCTAAAATGAGTTAATGCTGTTGGGTATTTAAAAAATAAATGACTGATATGTTTTCTTTACTGCTGGGTTTGCTGTACAGTGCCCAGGGGCCTCATTATGTTTTTTCAAACCATTTTAGATGTCTTGCTACCACACAGAGTCAGAGCGACATATGTTGGGCTTGATTCTCTCCAGTATAAGGGCAGCTTTGTGCCACACGGCCATGGGAGAATCATCCCAATGTAGTGAAGAGGAGATCTGTGGAAGGTGGAGAGCTGCCATTGCAGCTCCTATGCGGCTCCTCGCTTTTATCCAATGTGGCCAAGAAAAAAAAGGCATGTCCATGACTGACGTTTGTCTTGCAGATCCCTGGCTGCTGTAGCAGCCCTGTGTGGCCATTGGCCGTCAGTGCAGGTTGCTCTGGTTTGACGATCCAGTGAGGCATGATCCAAGAATTGGCTGAGGGAAGTGGGGATTTAAAGCTATCTTTGCCCTTCCCCATCCCCAAAGTTTTGCCAAGCACTATTGGGCAGAAACAGAGGATTGGGGATGATATCTGGGATGCAAAAATAAACTCTAAATATGGTCCATTAGATCAGAGCTGTGTGAAATGTGAGATGTTGCAAGTAGAATTTGAAAACCTCATTTTTGAGAGAACTTTTTATCTTAGCACCTGCTTTGACTTAAGCCCTTTTTTAATGCCTCCAGAGGACTTGGTTAAATACATGATTACACCAGAGGAGACATCGTGTTCTATCTGTAGCTGTAGTCGTCATCTTAGCATATGCGCAACGTGCCTCAGGTGGCATGTGACCAGGACATATCAGTGAATTCGGTCCAGTGTTTGGATCATTAGCTTCCCCGGCTTGAGCTGGGTACCAATGGGGAGTGCAACATGAACACTGATCCATGCCCTCCATAGCTGTAGTAATAGATGAAAAATCTGTTTAAATCGATAATATTGAATATTACTGTTACACAGATTTTATTTTAGTAGCTCTTTCTAAATACATATTTTGACCCACTCAATGAATATTAATAATAATTTTACATTTTCATAGCAGCTTTCATCCAACTGGATCGCAAAGTGCTTTACAAACTTTAACCTAACAGATTGTACAACTATATGTAGTGTCTAGAAATCACTTAGCCATTTCTGGGGAAAACAGAGGAAGAACTGTCCAAATTAAAATTCAGACAGGACTCCTGGATTAACAGCCCTTTTCTTGCTAATAGTCTTATGGGATCTTTGATGGCACAAACATTCAAGGATGTTAGTTTTACATCTCATGCAAAAGACAGCACTTCCCCCTAGAGTGATTCCCTACACAAAGCTGGGATACTGATTTAGCATTGCCATTGGGCCACTTTCTGCCCTCTTTACATACTATGTGATCTTATTCGGCCAAATTGTAGCATCTTACAGCAGGGTTGAATTTCACCTGTTGAGTTCAATTGGGCTGCGAGGAGTGTGCATCAGAGCAGAATTTGTCCCTCTGAAAGTAGAGTGCCACCTACTGATTTACCAACATAACTTCTAGCCTCACTTGGGTTTCTTGTGGAGACCTGCCATTCAAATACAAATCCAGTTGCTCTTATGAATTTTGACAAGATCACAGTTTAAGGTAGTATGGTTAAAGGGATTATACATTTTCATGTACTCTGAGTGTTATTCAGGGATGAGAAAGAGATTAGCAGCGACACTGTGTTTTGTTGAACTGGGAAAATCAGGGAGTTACAGATTTTAAATTAGAAAATATAAAACAGTTACAAATAGATAAAAGGAAAAGAGGCTGCACAGGTGGTGCAGTGATACAGTTCTGTACTCACATGCAAGAGGACCCACTTCTGGTCTCTCTTTTTCTTAAACCAAGCAGAAATTGTGTAAGTATTATGTATGCAGTGCACTGAGTTCATGGTAGTCAGAGTGCTTTGGGCATTCATTAAGGAGAGGCCATGATGAACTGGGATGGGCGCCACAGCCATTCCTTCTTGGACAGAAGTCTGTTCCATAACTTTGACAGTGGGCCTTAGTTGGGGAGCACATAATGGCTAAAAATGAAATTATTACTCTACCAGAAGCATAGAAAATACTTCACCCTGAGAATATAAGCATAATACAAATATATTTATTATAATAAAATTTTACATTTATCATTTCTATGTGCTTTCAAAAGCAAACAGTGTTAAGTAAAATAATTGTACATCTATGAGAAACATATTACAATTCTATTTACTTTTGAAGAACTGCTTTCACTGAGAAATATCAAAAGCTTCTTCCCAGCTGACCGCAATCCATACACATAATTACAAGAATCATGTGTAGGTTAGAAGATACTGTATGTTTGTGTCATAACAATAACATAAGAAAAATACTTAGCCCTTATAGGTCAATTGCAGGTAAGAAGGATAGGCCAAGTTGAAGAGAAAGAGGCAAGCACAGGAATAATAATATAAGATGTGATTGTTTTGTTATAGATAATGTTAGGAGTCACGGGGCAGGAGAAAGATGGATCCTGAGTTGGAATTGAAAGAGTAGTTTAGTTACGTGCAAGAGGGCTTTTCTATGTAGGAAGGAAAATAGTTGGAGAAGGAACTGTGCTTGCTGTGGAGAAACAAGAATGCTCTGAGAATGCTCTATGTTCGTATATCTGTAAATAGATAAGGTGCCCGTAAGTGGTGTTTAAGAATATGTAGCATAGCTCCTGGGTTTTGATCAATAAAATTACTTGTTGTGGACTGCAAATGGCTTCTTTTGGGTAGCTCTTTACATCAGCTCTTTACAAGGAAGGTGGGGGGCGGGGGGAGAGCAGCAGAAAGGTGTAGCCTTCAAGTAGTACATGCAACGGGCAGAGAATAGAAGGACGTTTAGGGAAGTGGGGATTATAACCATGAAAGATTTTGAAGGTTAGGATGTATATTTAGTGCTTTATCCTACAATGAACAAGAAGCTAGTCAAGATTTCTCAGGACATAGCTGGTGCTTTCAGGTTCAGGTGGGAGACCTGGCCACCGCATGTTGGATAAACTGGAGTTGGTAGGGTTGGTACTGAGAGTGTCTGAAAGAGGAAAATTAAAGTTTCGAGTGTGAGAGCAGATCCACTCATGAATAACAGAGGAGTGGCAGAGTTACACTAGTTAGAATTTATGACAATACATAATTACTCTAATTGCATAATTATGTTATTCCATTCCGTTAGTATCAAAGTGCCATGTGTTAAATATAGACCATGTAAGAGTTGGGGGTATAATGGATCCAACAGATTCTGCTCAACACTGGGCTACCCATGAGCTGTGCTGCTACTGTGCTCTTCCTAGCTGGCCCTACTCTTACAATTTTCTTGTCACTTATTCCCTGTATTATTGGAAGAGGACAAATGAGCAGCAGCAAGAGAAAATCTTTTCTGCCTTTTCCAAGTCAACTCCCCACACTGAGTCCTCAGAGATTCTGTAACAGGGTGAGCTGGGCCTTGGAGGGTTCAATTCCCAGCTTGGAACTTAACCTGGTTCCCCATTCTCCCCACCCCCAGCCATATACTCACACATGCACATCACATGACTGAGAGCCACACTGGGAAATCCAAAAGGCAGTCTTTTGGTAAGAGAGAGACATGGATTGGGACAAGATCTGGTGTGTTGTTCACCCCAGTGGCCAAAGAAAGAGGCCTGGAGAGACTTGGGGAACAGCAGCAGTTTGGCAGAGGACTACAGGAAAGAGACTGGATAGATGGCCTAGAAAAAGACACTAAGAAGCTGCACTGGAAAGAGTAAAGCTGGGTTTGGAGTTTGAGGGTTAGACCTTGGAGTAGATGGAGGCCCCAGGCTCCACTACAGTGCCACCAGGAAGTGATGTGGAAGCCCATGGCAACAAAGGAAGGACTAGGAGAGGAAACTGTGGTCCAGAAGTGTTGTTACAGCCCAGAGATGGGCGACGGCAGGTTAGGCTCTTGTTGGGGGGCTGTGACCCAGTGAAGAGACTGATGAGAAGACTGGGTTTTTCATTTTGTTTGGAATTTTAACTGGGCTTTGATCCTGGAAGGGGAGGACTCTTTTGCTTTGGCCTGAGGGTCAAGGTGCTACAATCACTAATGTGCCTGAGCATCCAAATACCTGAGGAGGGGGAAACTGAGTCAACAAGGGGCAATGGAAGCATGTGAGACCTGATGTCTGATCACTATAGATAGCTAAGCCTCTGCCCCCAGACCCAGTTATTTCTGCATTTTAAGCCAGTGGGACTGTAGTGTCACCATAGTTTTGTTCTTAGAAATAAAGCAGTGGAATCTGTTGCTTTGGAGGTGGAAGCTAATTGTCCATTGACCATTCTGTCTAGGGCAATGGAAAGGCTAGAAGTTACCCTTTTGAGTAAATTGGATGCCTCGCAGGCTTCACTCAATAAAACTGAATCCAAGTAAAGGCTGAAGAGGACACTGTTGAATCTTTCAGCAAGACAATTCAAATGCAACCCAAAGGTTTTGAGCGCTCTACTTTTAGACTTATTGTCAAAGATGACAAATCAGTTGGATGCTGCAGGGGACCAACAGATAATAATTCAAACTGCCTGACATTTAACTTCAGGAAATGTAAAGACTTCAAAGCCTTGGTGTCACACAAACAATCATATAGCACTGAGAGCGCTTTTGTGAAGTCTAGACAGAGAAGAAAAACTATGTATCATCATCATATTTTATTGGCACTGAGACCTTGGGCCTGAATGATACCACACAGTAAGAGCAGGAAAAGTAAAACAAAATGGGATTCAAGATAAATCCCTGAGGATCAATAAAGCATCCAAAAATGTTAGATATAGGAAGACCAATAATGATTTATTGTGAGCTGTCAAAAGCTAACATTTCAACTGTACCAATCAGTGCCAGATAAGCAGTCTAATGATGCTGGTGTTGTAACAAGAGTTAACGGTCAGAAATGTTGAAATTCTGCAAGTTAAATGGGAGGAACAAAGATTTGCTATTGTCATTGCAAATGTATGCAAGGTTTTCTTAGTGTTAAGAACTAGACAGGAAGCAGACTAGAATTAATAGTCTAAATCATGGACCAAATTCTCAACATCTGAGTCTCTTCTTCTGTATCAAATGCTGCCACCAAACTCATCTCCCCTTTCCTGTTGTTCCAGTCATCTTCCCACATACCATTATAATCCTTTTTCAACTTTCCCTAGCTCCACATCTCCTTCTGTATCCATTTCAAACTCCTTATCCTCACATTCAATGCTCTGAGCAGTTCTTCCCCACCTACATCTTGCCACTCACCAGTCCACCCACTACTCTCCATTCAGATTCTGTTGTGCCAATTCAACCTTTCCTCCACCCCATGCCATTCTCTCCCCTATTACTAGAATACCCTCCCTGAACCTGTATTTCACCCAGCCTCTCCTTTCTCCTCCAAATCCCTCCTTAAAACTTACCTTTTTTCTCCAGTACATCAAACAATAATTGTCTGATAATACCCTATAAGCAATAATGAAAAAAGTAACACCCTTTCTGCTGGTCTTTCTTGTCTGCCAGCAATTTAGGGCAGGACTTGTATTTTTAATGCTCTTTGTGTAATTTAATGTCCTTTGTGTAATTCCAGTGACTCCAAGAGAGTTATAGGAGAGGTTAACTTGGCCCAGTGTGTTTAAATTGAATCAGAAGCTGAATGTTTTCAATCACTTCAATGTTTAGTTTTCAATAAATTTTATTAAAAACAGGAATTTAGAAACTGAAAATAGGAAGGTCAGGTTTCTTAGTGTTTGGGATTTAACTATTTTTAATTAACAAATAGTGCAGGGGGCAAAGATGATCCTAAGCAATAGCTGTCTGCAAAATATCTAATACACCAGAAGCCAACTCGGCAAGGAATCCAATATATAAGTAGTTGGATGTGATCCGAATCCTTTTCACACTCAAATTGGAAAAAGAAAAAGTCCTTGGACAGTAATGTACAATAACTACCTCTTCAGACTGTGTGCTTTTGAAGTAGTATTTTACTTCAGCTTATGCAAAATATGTTCTGAGGGTCACAGATGTAGTTTTGCCTCAGGTACGATAATGAGAATCCATCAAACAAGAGTCCCTCATTATCCAGGGTCGGGGGGAGATCTTATTTTTTTAATTTTCCATAGATTTAGGTTCTTGTTCTTTAATTTTAGTTTTGTTTGTAAAAATGAATCACTTCCTCATGCAGCTATGTGTAGTCTCATGGGGCACAGACTCACCAGCAGCACCTCCTGCTGGTCATCTCAGGGAATTAGCATTCCAGCCTCCGGAGCGCCCTCTTCAGGCTGGTATCTCGCCTTTCTGCTGGCTCCCGTGTCTGTCCCAGGACCCCAGTGCCCCTTTCACTGGGCGCAGCCCCCTGGCAGTACCCCACAGTTCTGGGTCTGCTGCTCCCAGGGGAACCCCCCCACCCACTATCCCTACCTTGCCTCAGTCGTAGGCTCCTGCCAGTCACCAGCTAGCCCCCCATGCCCTGGGCAGACTGCAGTATGAGCCACTCATCACAGGCAAGGTTCGGTTTGGACCTGCTGCCTCTGTCTAACCTTGGGCGGTCCCCTGCAACCCCAGTACCTGTTGGGCCTAATGCTAGGCCCCAGCTTGGGGCTTTCCTGGATGGAGCTCCCCAGCCCTGCTTCAATCTGGGTACTCAGCTTAGGTCCCTCCCTCTCAGAAGTGAGAGTGCTCTTCTGCTCCTGGCCTCCCTGGCTTTTATAAGGCCCACTGGGTCTGTTTGGGGCGCGGCTCTCAGCTGCGGCTGCTCTGCCAATCAGTCCAGCTCTTCCCCTGCCCCAGCCCTCTCCCAGGGCTATCTTAAACCCCTCTGGGCCTGAGCGGGCGTTCACCCCGCTACAGGTAGGTAATGTACTTTCAAATACAAGGCTGAATATAATAGGAAACTTTAAACAATGGTGAGCAGTTCCTCTTCGGGCTAGTCCCACTGATGCTCATAAGGTGTCCACAATTGGGCTCATAGTGATTTGAGACACTTAAGGCAGTAGAATGGGGTTTCTGGGCTATCGGGGGTTCTCTTACCCATTCCCCTCCTCCACCTTTGAGTCAAGAGAGTGAAAATTAACAACCTGCTGGAAAAGGTGTGGGGGTGGGCGGGGCAGGATGGGAATGTCCTCATCTTTCTGACCCAGTTGGACCAAGGAAATGGTATTTATCAAGTTGGGGGTTCTTCCTTGTTCCACACCTTGGTCCAAGGAGTGCAGGATTGCAGATAAAGAGTGAGGTACTCCACTTTGTTTGTTCCCAGGGGCAAGCAGAAGGGATATACAGGATCTTGTATGTGCATTGTCTTCATCCATCTCTATCTGGGTCAAGGGACTATGCCATGCCTGACTGGAACCCTGTGCTTCTTTTCTCTCCATTTGAGCTAGGAGACAGGATCTTCTCTCCTCTTCCTAGAGTGGTATCATAGAATATCAGGGTTGGAAGGGACCTCAGGAGGTCATCTAGTCCAACCCCCTGCTCAAAGCAGGACCAATCCCCAAATAAATCATCCCAGCCAGGGCTTTGTCAAGCCTCACCTTAAAAACTTCAAAGGAAGGAGATTCCACCACCTCCCTAGGTAACACATTCCAGTGCTTCACCACCCTCCTAGTGAAATTTTTTTTCCTAATATCCAACCTAAACCTCTCCCACTGCAACTTGAAACCATTACTCCTCATTCTGTCATCTGCTACCACTGAGAACAGTCTAGATCCATCCTCTTTGGAACCTCCTTTCAGGTAGTTGAAAGCAGCTATCAAATCCCCCCTCATTCTTCTCTTCCGCAGACTAAACAGTTCCCTCAGCCTCTCCTCATAAGTCATGTGTTCCAATCCCCTAATCATTTTGCCCTCCGCTGGACGTTTTCCAATTTTTCCACATCCTTCTTGTAATGTGGGGCCCAAAACTGGACACAGTACTCCAGAAGAGGCCTCACCAATGCCGATTAGAGGGGAACGATCACACCCCTCAATCTGCTGGCAATGCTCCTACTTATAAATCCCCAAATGCCATTGGCCTTGTTGGGAACAACGGCACGCTGTTGACTCATATCCAGCTTCTCGTCCACTGTAACTCCTAGGTCCTTTTCTGCAGAACTGCTTCCTAGCCATTCGGTCCCTAGTCTGTAGCGGTGCATGGGATTCTTCCGTCCTAAGTGCAGGACTCTGCACTTGTCCTTGTTGAACCTCATCAGATTTCTTTTGGCCCAATTCTCTAATTTGTCAAGGGCCTTCTGTATCCTATCCCTACCCTCTAACATATCTACCTCTCCTCCCAGTTTCGTGTCATCTGCAAACTTGCTGAGGGTGCAATCCACGCCATCCTCCAGATCATTAATGAAGATATTGAACAAAACCAGCCGCAGGACCGACCGTTGGGGCACTCTGCTTGATACCGGCTGCCAACTAGACATGGGGCCATTGATCACTACCCAACAATCTAGCCAGCTTTCTATCCATCTTATAGTCCATTCATCCAGCCCATACCTCTTTAACTTGCTGGCAAGAATACTGTGGGAGACCGTGTCAAAAGCTTTGCTAAAGTCAAGGAATAAGACGTCTACTGCTTTCCCCTCATCCACAGAGCCAGTTATCTCGTCATAGAAGGCAATTAGATTAGTCAGGCATGACTTGCCCTTGGTGAATCCTTGCTGACTATTCCTGATCACTTTCCTCTCCTCTAAGTGCTTCAGAATTGATTCCTTGAGGACCTGCTCCATGATTTTTCCAGGGACTGAGGTGAGGCTGACTAGCCTGTAGTTCCCCAGATCCTCCTCCTTCCCTTTTTTAAAGATGGGCACTCCATTCATCTTTTTCTAGTCATCCGGGACCTCCCCCGATCGCCATGAGTTTTCAAAGATAATGGCCAATGGCTCACATCCGCCAACTCCTTTAGCACTCTCGGACTTATGCTCGTCCAGATTTTCTAAATAGTCCCGAACCACTTCTTTCTTCACAGAGGGCTGGTCACCTCCTCCCCATGCTGTGCTGCCCAGTGCAGTCGTCTGGGAACTGACCTTGTTCGTGAAGACAGAGGCAAAAAAAGCATTGAATACATTAGCTTTTTCCACATCCTCTGTCACTAGGTTGCCTCCCTCATTCAGTAAGGGGCCCACACTTTCCTTGACTTTCTTCTTGTTGCTAACATACCTGAAGAAACCCTTCTTGTTACTCTTAACATCTCTTGCTAGCTGCAACTCCAAGTGTGATTTGGCCTTCCTGATTTCACTCCTGCATGCCTGAGCAATATTTTTCTACTCTTCCCTGGTCATTTGTCCAATCTTCTACTTCTTGTAAGCTTCTTTTTTGTGTTTAAGATCAGCAAGGATTTCAATGTTTAGCCAAGCTGGTAGCCTGGTAGAGAGATGACAGTATGATACTTCACATGGCTCTTGGTTTCTATGAAATTCCTCTCTCCCTGGACCCCTCCTTCAAGAAACTTTTTGTCCATGAGGCCTTTTAATGATCCATCAAATACTGAACATAAATTTATAAATTAATAATACTCCATCAAGAGTGAAAGTTTTACCCACAAGTCCACAGTGCTTTACTGTATGTATACAACTATATCTCGATTGTACTTTCTGGACCAAATTTTTCCCTCATATACTGATGTCAATCTGCAATAATTCCACCACAGTGGAGTGACTATATTACAGGTGACAGCAGAATCTAATCCTCATTCTTTCTTGGGGCTTGTTTACATTCCATGTTGCATGGGTTTCACTGAAGATGTGATTTATAAATTGATTTAGATAAATTGGATGTGTGGACACTTTTGGTTTAAACCAACCTTATTTGGGTTTAGTTTAAGTTAATTAGGAAGAGATTTAAACCACACTGCAATAAATCACTGTCAAACTGAAATAAGAATGTGCCCACAGATTTGCACCAATGTAACTACACCTCTTTCATTCAACCAATGCAAGTTTGTATGTAGAGAAGACCCCAGAGTATAAGCTCCTTCAGGAAGGGATTGTACTCTTCTGCATCTCTGCAGCACTATGCACACTGCTGGCACTTACTATATATTAGTAGTAATATACACTATACTCAATTTAGACAAGAAGCTACTATCTTGCTTGATTGTATTGCATATTTATCAAAGCAGGACTGAACAAACCGGGCCATTTTCTGCTCTTCTGTTCTGACTTGAGTGGGATTGCACAGGTGTAATTAAGAGCAGAATTTGGCTCAATTCCTTTATTTGCACTATAAATGGTGAACAGAAAGGTGAATTTAAGACAAAAGAAGAGGATTCATCTGATCACATTCGAGGGCTTCACGTACTGCATACTGAACAACTGACTGGCAGATTATGGCAGAATGCCAAACTTATTCGGGAAAGCTATATTATTTTACACTATTAGATTACTTAAAGGCTTGCTGCCGAGGGACTACACAGCCAGAAGATCATTCAATTACCCTGATAAAGAAAATACCTTCAGATGTCAGTTAAAACATTGTGTACATAGTGCGTTTATTTTTTAATCAATTTGTGCACTTTGCTTTTTTTTTCCCTAGCACACAAATGCCTAGTTAGTTTTGAAATAAGGTAGATTGCAGGAATTATATAAAATAACTTTTTTTTTTTTACCATTCAGTAGAACACATAGTGCACCAGACAAGAAATATAGCAGAGAGTGTTTTATTTTAATAATAGAAGGCTGGATGGATAATCCCTCTCGCTCATGGGTGAGCAGTCCCCTGACAGCAGTTAGTCCCATTTCCAACGGGAGTAAAAGGTTCATAATCTAATGGTCTATGCAGTTTCCTTTTTAAAGAATAAAGAGTTATGAAATCCTTCTTAACAGAATACTGCTGGCAAAATTCCAGCAGGTTAGAAACAAACTACATTCTTCAAATTTTTATTCTTCAACAACATATGCCTGCATGAAAGCACTATTAAAATGAAGATATAGGCCCTGATTCAGGAAAGTGCTTAACTGTGTGTTTTAAGTGATTTCCTGAATGGAGATTCTTCCCTGGATCAGGGTCATAGCAAACTGCATTCAAATATCCATCTCATTCTGGAGAAGGAGAAAGAGAAGAAGAAGAAGAAAAAAAGGAACTTTCACACAAACCTAAAACTGGACCTGAGCCTATTATTTTCATTTTGATTTGCTTTAGGCAAACTTAGAGATGCCAGTGGTTCAGTCATTCATCTGCCCTTGCCACTTCCTGCTCTTACCACATTGTCAGGTCTCTTTGCGGGAAGGGTCTCAATGGTTGGTGACCATATTCTGGATCTTTCAGGGGTGGCCATTCCTCCTTGTGCTTCATTTAAGAGACAAATTATTATTTCCCCTGTTGAGAGAGTTTTAAGCATGGTTTTGTAACTTAGTTTAAGCCACAATGTGGGCAAAGCTTTTACTAATCATAATCTAAGTTCTCATATATGCACAGGTACACCTTAATTATCCAGATGATTGGAGGCTTAGCCAAAACGTAGAATTTCAGAAACTGGGAATTCTAATTTCAGAATTCCACTTCTGAATGTAAGAAAATCAGAATTCCAACAATCAAGGTTTTTCCAGAATACCAATTCTTAACTTTGAAAGTTAAAATTTGAAAGCCTAAAATTAAGGACTAAATCTATAGTTATGCAACTAATGGCTTTATCAGGAACTGTGGATACTCCACACCTTTTAAAATTGGGCCATTTATTTAAGTGCCCAACCGTAGGCACCAAAGTTTGACAATTTGGGCCATGCTATATAGATATAATTCACTATATTACTATTTCTCTATTTTTAATACTTAAAGTTTTACTTGCAGGAGTTGCTAATTAAAGCATTAAGTCTAAAAAAAATCTTCAACATAAAGCCAAACAGAATCAACCCTGAGCTTCAGTACATCTTTCAAAATGTTAATTTAACCTCACAGATAAATTTGGTGAAAAGGGAAAAGAGCTTTAGAGTGACCCATTTAATTAAATGTCCCATTATAATCCTACCCAAAGCTGCAGTGATTCCTCTCTGACCTTTAATAGAGAATTTGCACTTTCCATAATTATAATGGCTTGTTAAACTAAGCTAATGGTGCAGCATCAGTACACAGAGAGCTAGTTAAACTCCAGAATCCTGTGCATGTTCCTAGTACCCAGCATCTCTTTGGTGAAAGCTGATTGAATCACAGTGGATTATTCCACTGCCCACTGGAAGACAGCCTTAATACTAAACTCTGCTAAACAATGTCTGCAGCAACGTCCTTATCAAATCTGAAGGAAGATGTTGCTGCTTCTGTCTGGAAGTGTCTGTGATGTTATACCCCATATTCTTCATAATCTGTATGCATGTATTATTTCTGTATCTAAAGTTAGGAATATTGTCTATGTAACAGTTACAACTGTATGAGTATGTGCTTGGGAAACGCCCACCAGACGGTAAGCAATCAGCCTTAATGCTCCATTAGCCGGGATGAAAGTAAAATGGAGCTCTTACCAGTACGGGGCCGCTCTGGCCCCCCCAGAAGGGGCGGGGCCTCGGGCAGAAGGGATGGGGCTGGGGGGTCAGCATTCCCCAGCCAGTCTGTCTGAGCTCCCTGGCCTGCACCGCCTGCGGCTCCAGTGGCAATTTAAAAGGACCCAGGGCTCCAGCTGGCGCTGCCATGGTAGCAGCAGCAGCAGCCGGAGCCCTGGGCCCTTTTAAATCATGGCCCCGGGGCAGCTGCTACTTTTGTCCCCCCACACACCGTAGATTTAAAGTCATGGGTACAGGCTGGTACTGGCAGCTACCTTTTACCGATACACCATCCCAGCCTGTACCACCTTACTTTCACCCCTGGCCATTAGGAAAAGACAAGAAGTCTTTGAAGATGTGGATCCCCTATCTTCCCAGGAGTTCCTTCCTGTTGATCTTGCAAATAAACCTTGTCTCATGGTTGCCCTGACACTGCAAGGTCATGTGATAATGTCACCTGGTACAAAATACCACCTTAGACATTGCTGGTACTTTTCCACTGGAAACAAAGACTTCCCGCCTTATGTAAACTCTGTTTAAGCCTGGGCAGCAAGGCAATCTTGGCTCTCCATTGCCTCCCCACACAAGAAGGAAGACTGCTGAAAGCTTCTGAAGAAACTAAGGAACTAAGCTAGGGGAAGGCAAGGGCTGAATCCAGGTTGAGAACAGGAGCCTAGCCTGTAATGTGAAGAGACTTAACTGGAACTCTGAGCTGCAGAAACTCTACACCTGCCTAAAACAACATTTTGGCTAAGAAATTACTATGTGTAACCTGTTTCTTTAGTGTATTAAGCTTAGTTTGTGTGTTTGTTTTATTTGCTCAGTAATCTGCTTTGTTCTGTTTGCTATCTCTTATAATCACATACAATTTACCTTTTGTAGTTAATAAACTTATTTCTTGTTTATAATATAACCCAGTTTGTGCAATTCATATCTGGGGGATGGATGGGGATGTAGAAGCCCTCTACACCAACATTCCACACAAAGATGGACTACAAATCATCAGGAACAGTATCCCCGATAATGTCACGGTAAACCTGGTGGCTGAACTTTGTGACTTTGTCCTCACCCAAACTATTTCACATTTGGGGACAATGTATACCTTCAAATCAGTGGCACAGCTATGGGTACGCGCATGGCCCCACAGTATGCCAACATTTTTATGGCTGACTTGGAAAAACGTTTCCTCAGCTCTCGTCCCCTAATGCCCCTACTCTACTTGCGCTACACTGATGACATCTTCATCATCTGGACGCATGGAAAAGAAGCCCTTGAGGAATTCCACCATGATTTCAACAATTTCCATCCCACCATCAACCTCAGCCTGGACCAGTCCACACAAGAGATCCACTTCCTGGACATTACGGTGCTAATAAGTGATGGTCACATAAACACCACCCTATACAGGAAACCTACTGACCGCTATATTACCTACATGCCTCCAGCTTTCATCCAGACCACACCACACGATCCATTGTCTACAGCCAAGCTCTACGATACAATCGCATTTGCTCCAACCCCTCAGACAGAGACAAACACCTACAAGATCTCTATCAAGCATTCTTACAACTACAGTACCACCTGCTGAAGTGTAGAAACAGATTGACAGAGCCGGAAGAGTACCCAGAAGTTACCTACTACAGGACAGGCCCAACAAAGAAAATAACAGAACACCACTAGCCAACACCTTCAGCCCCCAACTAAAACCTCTCCAATGCATCATCAAGGATCTACAAGCTATCCTGAAGGATGACCCATCACTCTTACAGATCTTGGGGGACAGGCCAGTCCTTGCTTACAGACAACCTGAAGCAACCACACACCACACAACAAAAACACTAACCCAGGAACCTATCCTTGCAACAAAGCCCATTGCCAACTGTGTCCACATATCTATTCAGGGGACACCATCATAGGTGTCCCACACACTAATCACATCACCCACACTATCAGAGGCTCGTTCACCTGCACATCTACCAATGTGATATATGCCATCATGTGCCAGCAATGCCCTTTTGCCATGTACATTGGCCAAACTGGACAGTCTCTACATAAAAGAATAAATGACACAAATCAGACGTCAAGAATTATAACATTCAAAAACCAGTCGAGAACACTTCAATTTCTTTGGTCACTCAATTACAGACCTAAAAGTGGCAATTCTTCAACAAAAAAACTTCAAAAACAGGCTCCAACGAGAGACTGCTGAATTGGAATTAATTTGCAAACTGGATACAATTAACTTTAGGCTTGAATAGAGACTGGGAGTGGATGGGTCATTACACAAAGTAAAACTATTTCCCCTTGTTTATTTCCCCTCCTACTGTTCTTGTAAAGTGCTGGAAATGGCCCACCTTGCTTATCACTGCAAAAGGTTCTCCCCCCTCCACCCCGCTGGTAATAGCTCACCTTTCCTGATCACTGTTGTTACAGTCTGTATTGTAACACCCATTGTTTCATGTTCTCTGTGTATATAAAATCTCCCCACTCTATTTTCCACTGTATGCATCCGATGAAGTGAGCTGTAGCTCACGAAAGCTTATGCTCTAATAAATTTGTTAGTCTCTAAGGTGACATAAAGGGAGAGGCTACAGCTATGTGACAAATATCAGAAAATTGCTTGAAAAAGTGATGGAATTTTTTATGGAATAAAAGTTATGCCCTTTTCTGTGAGAGTTGTTATTCACATTATGTTAAATTGTCTGACTGTATAAATATGGAACCCCACACCTTCAAAGGAAATGTAATCAAGTCCTCAGGATGAAGTGAACAATTCAAAGACTGAAGTTTGAAATGGGCAAAATTAAGGAAAGAATAGAGCCAGGGCATATAATAGTTTTCATGTGAATCACATTTTATTGTTAGAGCAATGTACTTGCCATTATTGATCAGTACCACTGCTCTGACTAAACAAGACAGCAAAATGAAGCACAGATACTTCTACCATTGGATTGCCCCAAAGCCTACAGTTTCTCTTGGACTGAACTGAGAGAGAACAGCAAGTTCCGGAAGGATTCCTTTGTTGTTTTGCCAGAGAAGCTCAGAGTCTATGTGCTGTGTTAAATGATGGGTCAGTTCAGGCAAAGTTAGACCTCAATTAGAAGTTGCTCAACTATAAATCTTCTTTTACATGTTCGCGTGTGATCATCTCAGATGCCTGGAATGACAAATCAGGGGAAGGTATAAACAAGAGAGAATGTATCCAAAATTTTGTGTCTGTGGAGACAGGGGAGAAGTGAGTGGAGGTTTCCTGTTTGAGTAGGCAGGGAAGGGAAGGAAAGGAGACCTAGGGATTTGCCATAGCTAGGACTAACATGCCAGCTGATTCCCCATGATGCTTAAGTTAATATCTTTCCTGGGCACTCAATCAGCAGGAAGCAGCTCATATGGCATGGCACCAGAACATCAGTAGTAACTATCATACTAGCATTTCAGCCTTTTCAGGGTGGAGTGCGGTGGGATTATCAGGACTTGTGGGAGACAGAGGCTACAGTGTTAGATGTAAAAATAAAGTGCTTCTCTGATATCACTGATGCTTGATTTGCTTTACAAGATTTAGTGCTAAGACAGACCATGTTCCAAGGAAATTATGTCACTGACTCACTTTCAAGTCAGCCTGTGGGTTGTTTGTGGAAAAAGTTGTGACTAAAAAACTGTCAAGAGAGAAGTAAAGGCTAATGGGGAAAACAGCATAAGGTCACAGAAGTCTATAAATTCTCCTCTAATATACTCCAAGGGTTGTCCAAGTCATGTTCCTTAAACATAAGGAAACTTTATGCAGTAAGGGAGGTGCTGTCTGAACACTGAGAAACTTACTGCTTTACTGGCATTGGATTATTATACCAAGTTCACTGTTTGGATTCCTGACAGTCACCTTTCCTGACAGGGCTCACACAATTCCTCAAACAAGATAATATGGCTGTATGGTGGTGACAACCGTAATGATCTCACAGACATTTTTTTCTATGATATGACATTTGTCAGGTTCTTATATTGGGCTAGAAGAAAAGAACCATAAAATGGAGCCCCTTTCCAGGTCAATGGTAGCTTGTGTGAACAAGAAGAGTAGAAATATCTAGTGGTTATTGACTCTCTTTTTCCAGATATATCAGGGTAGCTTACCTGGGATAACCAGGAGCCAGGTTTTTGGAAAGCTCAAAAGTACATATGCTTGTGGTATATGCCAAAAGAATTAACAGTAGTCAGGGACCCAATTTATATCAGCAAAGGTTCAGAGCTACAGAAATAAGAGATCAGCCCACTGACCACAAGTCCTCATTACCATTACTTTTAGCTAATGGGGCTGCAGAAACAGCAATGATAACTGCAGACAAATATTGCAGCAGAAAGACTTCATTGGTTTTTTTAGTCTCAATGAGCTGCAGTGGAAGACAGTTTTGCACTGGCTAGGAAATTAAAACCAGAATCCCATTGTTGGAGTGAAATTTCAATTTGAATAGTTAAATGACAGTTTGGTACAGAAAGCTGATGAGAGAGGGAGAGACATATCAATACTTCTATAACACCTCCTGCACGCTGGACCACTAATCCATAGAAAGAAACCTACCATTTGTTTCTCAGCTAATTTACACAGACATACCCACATTGGAGCTGATGTGCACCAGCTGAGATCTTGACTTCATAAGCTTGAAATTTCACATTTCCTTCACCGCTCATCAGAAAAGCTTCATTCTAATAATCTACCAAAAAAAAAACCCATCAATTTCTATGTGAGGCAGTTCTGTTGGGTATTCTAGCAGGAAATAGGCTCAGCTGAGGTCACCAGCTACATTTAATGTCTTTTAATAAAAGTTGAAGTTGAATGTATATGGTGGAAGCACCAATTCAGGTAGTCACTAAGAGGTGGAATATTGTCATGTGTTCATCAATAGCCTAAACCTATGGAGAATACTTGGTTTTGGCAGAATTTAAAACTTTCATTTCAAAAATAATTTTTAGCAATTGTGACTGCAAAGAAAGCCTCCCAGACCTGAACTTGTAAATTGATATGTGTGTTGCAGAGGAGAAAATGAACTCAGTATTAAAGTTCAGGGACTGGGTGCTGTAAGCAATTGCATGAAAAGCTTGCTGTCTTCCCTCCTCATAGCTATTCCTGTTTCCTACTTACAGGCCCTATTTTACAATAGTTTTCTTGCAGGCAAGAGGCTCTGGAAGAGTCGAACTTCAACACTAACTTCAACAATACTGCTTGTCAGGGATCTCTTAAGCCTTCTCTTCCACCACTAGCTTCAGTGAGAAATAAAGGCACAGATAGAATCAGGCTCTTACTGCCCATGTACAGTCTGAGGTTTTCCAATCACCTTAGCACACTGAGGCATGTCACTCCAGATTGAAAGCCCAGCATAGTGAAATAAGGTCATTTAGGTCAATGTGTCAAAGAAATTAATTGATTTCCAAGTGCATTTATTTCAGTGGTTGGCCAACTAGCGATGAGAGAATATTCAAATTGTCACAATTCACTAGTTTGTTGATTTGAATCGGCAGTTGGACAGTCGCAGAAATAAACATTTTTTTTCTTTTTACTTCATAAAAAAGCAAACAAAGACATCAATGCCAAACACTATTTTAATTCAGCCATTTGGTTGAGAATATAAACACAGCTGTTAGGAAATTCAAAGTGATTGTTCCCACAGCAACTGTAACTCCACCAAAGAGCATATATACAAAATGCATATGGTCTCTATTAAGACCTAAAAATTTAACATTGTCTGTAATAATCCAAAATATTACATGTGCACAGAAAAAGTTCTATTTTCTGGGGAAACCATTACTGAGTTTCCAGACTCCTATATTTCATTTCTCAGCTATAACTTTCCATTAACATAGTTTTTTGGCAATTAATTTATATAGGACATGAAAACAATTCCATTTACTGCCAGTTATTTGTGTAGTATCTCAAATGTGAAGATCAAAGTAATTAATATACTCCATTAAACAGCTGAAATACTAAAGTGTGTTTCTTTAGTATAGGTTGTTTTGTAATCAACAAAGGTTTAATTAAAACAATTTTTGTGCATTTCATACAATGAGATTCAGATGTTTATTTCATTGTAACTATAGTCATTTAACTAAGGCATTAGTGATCACAAAGATGACATTATTAGTTCTAGCCCACTTACCATGTATTTTAGCTTGAGGCAAAGCCATGGGATATTTACCAAGACAGGCATCTATTATTTTTTCTGTTACAATTAAAATAAAATATTACTAACTGGGTGTATTATTATTTGAATTACAGTAACCCCTAAAGGCTTCGACTGAAGATCAGAGCCTCAGTGTGCTAGGCACCGTACAAACACATGGTGAGAGACAAACAGCTTACAGTCTGAATACACAAGGCTGTGAAAGACCATGAGGGAAAACAGAGACAATCTTTCACACGACTTGCTGCTGACCATAATACAACTTCAAATGACAGTCGGGTACAATGCAATAAACAATGTGCAACAGCTCAGCTGTGAAGACATTGAGCAGTTAATTATTTCTCTGCATATACTGTATTTAAAGTTAGGATCTGTCATTTGTAATGTGAATAGTTTTTGAGTGATATATCTGATATTGCCTTTGGTGTAAACCTGTCACTCTTATTATCATAATTTATTCTCAGACTTTACATTAATGAAATCTTTCCCTAATTACAATGGCATCTTTCCTCTTTGTTTTTTGGAGTATTAGTACATAAGATTACAGAGCTGAATTAAAAAATTAAGTGTTTTTAATAAGAGTAGATGAGCAAGAGCGAGAGCAAATCTGTGCCTAGCTAGAGATACGCTAGCGTTTTAGATCAACTTACAGAAAATCCACCCACCAAAACTCTGCAGCACAGTATCATATTAGAAGCATTATGTCATGGTTTTCCAACACTGAGGTCTCAACCCCAGGTTGGGTCATGAGTTGCTCCTGTGGGCTAGTAACCAAAAGCTCCCCATTAAAAAATCCTGATTGGGTGCAAGTGGCCAATAGGATTCAGGGTTATCCAGAAGGAAGGAGAAATTGTCTCTGTGACGCTTTGCCTTGTCGTGCCCCTGGTAAGAGTGCAAAATGTGCAGTCCTTAACTGAAGAGCAGTTTTTAGCTGCTGCCTGCAGGGAAATAGAGAAGATCTCTGATTGAGATGTCACAGCTCAGGCAGATTTGAGAACTTTGGGGACTCAGGTCAGCAACCAGAGCTAACTGAGAGGATAAGAGTCAACAGCCAAATTGCAAAGGATTGTGAATGAAAATATAAAGATACGAGATTCTCCTAGAGCCTGGAGGACCTAGAGGGAAAAGAGACAACTAGGAGAGAAAGGGATCCTTGGTGTTTGTGGAGATCGGATGCAAGAATATAAAACAGTGACAATTTATTCGTTTTCCCATTTGCACTTTATGAATAGATGAAAAGAGCAACTAAAAACAAAATAAAAATACAATTGCCTTTTCCAGTTCTCATTAGCATTCTCATCTTGAACAGATGGGAACTTCAGTGGATATTTGTGTGTTAGGATTTGATTTTTTTTAGACCATGTTATTTGTCATTATTTTAATTTAATATTCTTAATTTTTTTGGGCTGAGGAGCTGAGAATTTTAATAAACAAAAAGCAGCTTTTTTCTTCTCAGAAAGCTGTGTGCCTTTCACAGTGAAACTGAAAATCCAGATGAAACTTGCTTAATTTCAAATTCTCTTTATCATCCAGAAACTCTGGACAGGTTCAATAACATTCACAAAGGTTCACAAATCAGATGTGCCCCTAGAGCCTACCTTTGCTGAATGGTTTTCTTACCAACCTGAAATACAGCTTGGGTTTGCAATTATTTATTATTTGTATTACCATAGCTCCGAGGAGCATTAGCTATGGACCAAGACCCCTTTGGTAGGGTTGCTGGGATTTACAACTCTGGGCTGAAATTTTCAACCTTCAGGCAACTCCTTAACACATCCCTACAGGGGCATGGGCTTTCCATCCTTCATTTGTTGCTGTCCTATGGGATTGGGGGTCTTTGATGTACAGCCAGATTTACAAACTCTGGCCTCTCCTTTTTCCATTTGTTTGTGCTTGTAATTATTTGCATGCACATGGCACAATATGGCTGGGCTGAAATGTGGTCCATAATGTCACAAAAGGTTCTATGAGAGCTAATGTAATGTTGTAGGTTCACTTTCTGTGTAGGGGGAAGGGGAAAAGAGAGAAGGAGAGACTTGTCAGTTATTTATTCTGATATATTTCCCCTCCTCTCCATTTCAGTTGGTCTTTTGAACTTTGATTGAATTCCATCTACCACTTTTGCATATCTATCTCCTTCTTCACCACACTTCTCTTGGTGGAGTGGCCACTCATCATCCAGGAGCTCTTCTCCATTTGTCACTCCAAACATCAACTTTCCTCACCTGAAAAACCTGGTGATGCAAAGGGCCTGGGCCTCTGTCCATAATTCATAGTTCATGAGAAAAGAAAAAAAAAATAATGCTTTAGGGAGTTTGCCAAGAAGTCTGACTGAAACTGGCTACAAGATGGTCTGTGTGATATTTCCAGAACCACAGGTTACTGTGTTACCCCTCTGCCTCTGGGACAGAGAGTCTTGCTGGTGCTAAACTGTGTGCTAGTTCCCTGGCACTCTCAGTCAGTTAGCCACCCCAACAAGCTCCTCAGGACTATGCCAACTCTTACTTTGCCTTTCAGGGTGATGCTTGGTGTACCCCAGTCCCCAAACTCTCCAGAAGCATCCCCTGCAGTGTCCAGCAGCCCCTGACGCTGGGCACTCTCAGTAACCAGGTAAGCTGCTCCCAAAAGGACATGTACACACAGCTCCCAAAAAGACATGTACACGCACCTTAGGATCAAGTTCTTTATAACAACAAGTATATGAAAACACATATGTTTATTAACAAAGAACAGAGATTCACAGATTCTAGTGAGTATTGAGTAAGAATAACGGAAACATCAATGGTTACAAATGAAAGTCTAACATGCTTTCTAGTGACTGAAGTTTAACTAAAGCTACACCCCTCATCTACACCTCAGTTTCTCACCCTCAAAGTCTTTGTGCAGAACGTGCTGGTTTTCAGTCAGTCCAGAATCCATTCTTTCACACATCACACAGGCCTCTCCTACAAGGGTGTTCCTCAGGGAAATGGATAACAAAGGGAGTTGTTTCCCTTCATATTTTAGTCTGTAAACCTTTGAAATGGGTCTTCTTGAAGAGAACCCCCAGACAAGACTCTTCTCCCCTGTAGCTTGTTCTCCAGCATGCTGGCACCATGTTGAGTTCACATCCCCATGTCAACTTGTTTTTCCTGTTGACTGAATGCAAATGGGGCTTCCTTTGTGTCAGCTTTACCATACTTAATTTGCATTTGACATAGCGATAACTGCTTTCCCTCCTGTCTGGAAAAGACCGGTTTCTCCCCTTGTTTGGTAAAGTCTTTAAAGCATAATATCAGTAGGTATATATATTCCTCATGTAATGTTAATACATACATTTCACAATGATATTAATGGTCAGTATGTCATAGAATCATAGAATATCAGGGTTGGAAGGGACCTCAGGAGGTCATCTAGTCCAACCCCCTGCCCAAAGCAGGACCAATCCCCAATCAAATCATCCCAGCCAAGGCTTTGTCAAGCCTGACCTTAAAAACTTCCAAGGAAGGAGATTCTACCACCTCCCTAGGTAACGCATTCCAGTGTTTCACCACCCTCCTAGTGAAAAAGTCTTTCCTAATATCCAACCTAAACCTCCCCCACTGCAACTTGAGACCATTACTCCTTGTCCTGTCCTCTTCTACCACTGAGAATAGTCTAGAACCATCCTCTCTGGAACCACCTCTCAGGTAGTTGAAAGCAGCTATCAAATCCCCCCTCATTCTTCTCTTCCACAGTCTAAGCAATCCCAGTTCCCTCAGCCTCTCCTCATAAGTCATGTGTTCCAGACCCCTAATCATTTTTGTTGCCCTTCGCTGGACTCTCTCCAATTTATCCACATCCTTCTTGTAGTGTGGGGCCCAAAACTGGACACAGTACTCCAGATGAGGCCTCACCAATGTCGAACAGAGGGGAACGATCACGTCCCTCGATCTGCTCGCTATGCCCCTACTTATACATCCCAAAATGCCATTGGCCTTCTTGGCAACAAGGGCACACTGCTGACTCATATCCAGCTTCTCGTCCACTGTAACCCCTAGGTCCTTTTCCGCAGAACTGCTGCCTAGCCATTCGGTCCCTAGTCTGTAGCTGTGCATTGGGTTCTTCCGTCCTAAGTGCAGGACCCTGCACTTATCCTTATTGAACCTCATCAGGTTTCTTTTGGCCCAATCCTCCAATTTGTCTAGGTCCCTCTGTATCCTATCTCTGCCCTCCAGCGTATCTACCACTCCTCCCAGTTTAGTATCATCCGCAAACTTGCTGAGAGTGCAATCCACACCATCCTCCAGATCGTTTATGAAGATATTGAACAAAACCGGCCCCAGGACTGACCCCTGGGGCACTCCACTTGACACCGGCTGCCAACTAGACATGGAGCCATTGATCACTACCCATTGAGCCCGACAATCTAGCCAACTTTCTACCCACCTTATAGTACATTCATCCAGCCCATACTTCTTTAACTTGCTGACAAGAATACTGTGGGAGACCGTGTCAAAAGCTTTGCTAAAGTCAAGAAACAATACATCCACTGCTTTCCCTTCAATCCACAGAATCAGTAATCTCATCACAGAAGGCGATTAGATTAGTCAGGCATGACCTTCCCTTGGTGAATCCATGCTGACTGTTCCTGATCACTTTCCTCTCGTGTAAGTGCTTCAGGATTGATTCCTTGAGGACCTGCTCCATGATTTTTCCGGCGACTGAGGTGAGGCTGACTGGCCTGTAGTTCCCAGGATCCTCCTTCTTCCCTTTTTTAAAGATTGGCACTACATTAGCCTTTTTCCAGTCATCTGGGACTTCCCCCGTTCGCCACGAGTTTTCAAAGATAATGGCCAATGGCTCTGCAATCACATCCGCCAATTCCTTTAGCACTCTCGGATGCAACTCGTCCAGCCCCATGGACTTGTGCTCGTCCAGCTTTTCTAAATAGTCCCTAACCACCTCTTTCTCCACAGAGGGCTGGCCATCTACTCCCCATGTTGCGATGCCCAGCGCAGCAGTCTGGGAGCTGTCCTTGTTAGTGAAGACAGAGGCAAAAAAAGCATTGAGCACATTAGCTTTTTCCACATCCTCTGTCACTAGGTTGCCTCCCTCATTCAGTAAGGGGCCCACACTTTCCTTGGCTTTCTTCTTGTTGCCAACATACCTGAAGAAACCCTTCTTGTTACTCTTGACATTTCTTGCTAGCTGCAGTCACTGGCTTTCACTTCATACCTCAAACAACATTCTTTATAGATAAATATGACAGCGATGTATTAGGTATAGTGAGTATGTCAAGCCTGATAAGACTTGGTGACAGAACAGTGAACCCTTTGCCAGTTGGCAGTCAGGGGTTGTTATGGTCACAGTCTGTTCAAAGCATTGTCTGTGCTAGGTCGTTAACCCATTAAAAAACATTTATGACTGTTAAGGACTTTCTTTTTCTCAGTGGACCGTTTCCTGGAAGGTGGGAATGATGATCCTATTTTTTAGGTAAGGGTATGTCTACACTACAGAGACTGCATGGGTATAGCTACATTTTTGTAGCTATGCCAGCATAACCCTGTAGTGTAGACCCAGCCTACACCAAAAGAGTGGGGATTTTCAGTTGGTGTGAGAACAATGGTAGATAGGTTGACAGAAGCATTCTTCTGTTGAAATAGCTCTGTCAATTGTGGGGTGGTTTCTTTACATGCCTGACAAATATAGCTATGTGGATCTAATTTTTAAGGCCAAAGTCATTGGGGAAAAAATGGTTTGGAAAGCAGGGTTGGGATAACTATATTTGATGGGAGCAGATATGGAGATTGAGTTTGGGAGGCAGACCTGTCTCTTTCTAGGTGGCACTGTGACCTGTGGTAAGTGTAAGTCTAGATACATTAAGCAAATTGTTTATTTTATTGTTAATATCAGTTTCTCTCTGTTTTTAACAAATGCTGTTTTTGTTAAGATTACTGTCATGGGTAATTTCAGGCAAGTGCCCTCAAAGAGCTGAGAATTCTGTGGGTATGTCTACATGGGAATAAAAGCCCCGTGGCATTGTCATGGCTGGCCCTGGTCAGCTGATTTAGGCTCATCGGGCTTGGGCTGCGGGGCTAAAAATTGCTATGTAGACATTCATGCTCAGGCTGGAACCTGAGCTCTGGGACCCTCCACCCTCACAAGGTTCCAGAGCTCAGACTCCAGCCGGCTGACCAAGGCCAAACATGGCTTTCCCTGTGTAGACATACCCTGTAATCTCTAAGGAGATTTGATGAAGGATAAAGAGTTTCTGGACTATTCACACACCTCTCAGTCTTGGTCTAGAGGCTTGGACAAAGGTGTCCACCCCCAATGAGCTGTACTTCTATCAGGCTGTGGCAGGCAAACACAAGAGAAGGCAGAAACGCCAAGGGAGGGTAGGGAGGTTGGTGGGGATGTAAATCACAGCTGGCGAGAGAAAGGAAGCCACAAAGAGCACTACTATGTGTTAATTGGAGTGAGAGAGCAGAGTTGCCTAGGAGTTCCAACTGATTACCGGAGTGAATGGAAGAGAGCTGCAGATGCTCTTCCTGCATTCTTATGGTGCAGCATTCTTGCACTGGTGGCTGGCAAAAAAACCAGGACTCTGTGTCTGGTTTTTTCAGTTGAATACTTCCCACATTTTACTGTAAGTCAATGCTTTATACATTACTATTCTTCGATTCTTCGTAGGTTCTTCCTCTTTCTATCGTTCCCCTTTTCATCTCAATTCTGTTCAGTCCTCCTCCTTCCCACTTACTCTTTCCCTCTTTCTCCTTTTGCATCATTTCCTCTTCCCTGTTTGCCCCTTCTCCTCCTCCCACTGTTCATTCTCCTGCAATTGACCCAGCACAGATCCCAGGTGCTGCTCTACATGACTTCACAGTGAAACTGACTGGCTTTGGTGAGTTTAACTTTCCTATTCACAGGAGAAGGTAAGTAAGAACTGGTAGTAGGGGGTGAGCAACTGGCAGAAGGTAAAAGGATTGCAGGGAGAGTGAGAGAAAGATCCCTATTAATTCAGGTGGGAGACTTGTCAGGAATGGGATTAATGAATAAAATTCTATTTATTGAAAATGTATAGAATGGGAGATTTGGGCACTCCCCTCCCCCCAGCTCCTCTTCTCTCCGCCCAGTCTGGTCTTCATCTCTGAGAAATTTAGGATCTTATTTCCAGACATGCAAAGCACCTTCGACTGGTTTTGTCGGGGCTCAGCACTTTTGAAACCAGAATTTTATTGCTTCCTGGAGGAATTTTCACATGGTGTTAATTGTTTCTCCATCATCGTTGTCTATTCTAGCATCTTTTTTAAAAAAATGACCTCTTCAAAGGAAGTTTCTGAAACGTTTGGGAAGTCCAAGACCTTTTCTCTTCAAGTGAACCGAGACAAGAGATGTTCTTAATACTCATCATGCAGAAGATCATTGCACGATGGTAATTCTGACTCAGCAGAAACTGAACAGCAGGACTCAGCAAGAGCAAGAAATCAAAAGAAGTTACCATCAGCAAAACAAACATAACAAATGAGATTCCCCCAGCTGGGGAATCACTCAGAAGCTTGGTGTGGAAACCTGCCTTCCACTCGGCATTTTCTTCCTCTTGTCTCTGCTGCAGCTGCTCTAAGCTACAACTACTCACCTACACACGTGTGCAAGGGGAGCCGGAGAAAGTGAAGTTAGAGTGAACTCTTTCTGCACTGGAAAGCAGATAATGCCACCTGCACCCTGTCATAATTACCCTGTCAGGAAACAACTTGGATCAATTTGTTTTCTCCTGGGAGCACCTACAAAATGGAATAGCTCATAAATCTCCCCTAAGAAGTAGAAATCTCTGTTACCTCTCACCCCTGACATCCATACTTTTTTTTATTCTACACTTGCACTATTTTTTTCTTCTTTTCCTCCACTTAATTCTCACTTCTTCTGACATTTCTCCAACTTAACCTTCAGTATCAATAACCCACTGCATCACAGGAAGTGATCTTTGATCAGTACAGTGCTAAGCACACTGTTAATGTTCAGTAAATTATAAAGCCCTAAACAACATGCAGAACGTGCATTTAATGGTTGATTCCTCCCAATCCCATACTGTCAACCAGTCTTTTTACATGCATTGATAATAATGCCTGAGACGGTATGCTATTATAGCACCCAAGAAGTACTGTAACTGATTTTAAACAATGTATTGCAATGGCACTATCCTGGGGTGAATTTGGTCTAGTATGTCTAAAATGTGATGTGATGCCTTGAGCTGTTAGAACACAGTCTATTGGTTTCTAGATTTATATCCTTGAATCATGAATACTGCTGTATTTGGGACTTGCAAGAGTCAAAAAAGTTGGAGGAAATATGACAGACCCCAAATTACGCAATACCTAAGGGTCTAATAATTTTCTTGTAATGTACTTTTCTATATTTTTTTGAGAATTTTGTTACTGTTTGTGGAACCATGTATGACCTGATCAGTATGCTGTAATGTTTATTATTTTATTATGCTTCTACCCAGAGGCACTAATCAAAATTGGGGTCCCACTGTCCTGGGCACTGTACCAATGCATAGGGAGAAATAGTTCCGAAGATCTTAGCATCTAATTTGTTTTTGTTTTGCTGGGTGTGAGGCTTTCATGAGTTATTTCTATATTCCTCAATCCAAAGTGTGCAATGAAATATTCAACTCCTTGGATGCCTTTTCTTCAACCTTGTTTTTGAATGGGAAATAGAAAATTATACGTGCTATAGGCTTGATCCTGAATTGCTTGCAAAATTCCCAGTAAAGCCAATGGCAGTATTGGGTGTGCAAGGAATGTAGTTTTGGGTCCTTAGATTGTCTCTTGGAGCAGAGACTACACAGATTCATAGATTCTAAGGCCAGAAGGGACCACTGTGATATTTTCTAGTCTGACTTTCTGCATAACACAGACCGTAGAACTTCCTCAAATAAGGCCTGTTAACTAGATTTTAAAATGGCCAGTGATGGAGAATCCACCACAGTCTTGGTCAATCATTCCAGTTATTACCCTCACTGTTAAAAGTGTACTTTTTAATTCCAGTCTGAATTTTTTTTCAGCTTAAACTTCTGGCCATTGGACTTCGTTATAGCTTTGTCTTTGTCTGTTAGCCCACTATCAAATATTTGTTCCCCCATGTACTTACATATAAACTGTGATTAAGTCAGCCCTTAGCTTCTCCTTGTTAAGCTAAATAGATTGAGCTCCTTGAGTCTATCGCTATCAGGCATGTTTCACAATACTTTAATCATTCTTTGCTGAACCTTTCCAATTTGTCTTGAATTGCGGACACCAGAACTATTACAGTCAAGATTGCACTAGTGCTACTTACACTTTTCACTCCTACTCAAGATTACTGTTTATGCATTTAAGGATTGCATTAGCCCTTTTGGCCACAGCACTGCACTCAGCGCTCATCTTCATCTCCGCCATGACCCCCAAGTCACTGCTTCCCAGGATAAAGTCCCCCATCCTGCAAATACAGACTATGTTCTTTGTTCCTAGATGTATAAGTTTACATTTGGCTGCATTAAAATGTGTATTGATTGCTTGCGCCCAATTTGCTAAGCAATCCGGATTGCTCTATATCAATGACTTGTCCTCTTCATTATTTACCACTCCCCCAATCTTTGTGTCATCTGCAAACATAATCAGCAATGATTTTGTGTTTTTGTTCAGGTCATTGATAAAAATGATCGATAGAATAGGGCCGAGACCGATCCCTGAGGGACCTCACTAGAAATACACCTGCTCAATGGTGGTTCCCTGTGGACCATTATATTTTCAGACCTGTCAGTTAGTTGGTTTTTAATTAATTTAATGCATGCCTTGTTAATTTTATGTTTTTTCTAGTTTTTTTAATCAAAATATTTTGCGGTACCAAGTCAAGTGCCTTACAGAAGTCTAAGTATATTACATCAACAATATTACCTTTATCCACCAAACTTGTAATTGCTTTAAAAAATTAAATTAATTTGACAGGATCTATTTTCCATAAACCCATTTTAAATAGCAATTATGTTACCATCCTTTGATTCTTTATAAAGATATATATTCTAAGCACAATGCTTCATTATGTGTATTATACATAATGTGTATGTGTACAGGGAATAAAGCCTTCCTTTGGCCAAATTTTGCTCCATTACAGCAGGGTAAACCCAGAGTAACACCATGCACAGTAATGGACTCACTCCAAATTTACACCTTTGTAAGTGAGAGGAGAATGTGGTGTTTTGACTTTAACACTGATTCACTACTTTGACTGCTTTATTCCTATCTGGTATGCTAATAGCATTTGTTGGAAATTCTTTAAAGTTTCTTTCTGGAGGATATCTTCAAGTTTCCGCTTTCTTTTTATTTCCCAATTCTGAAAGTTGCACTGCTGTCTGTCGACCCTGAGCTTCATATCTCTCCAGAGTGGTAGGCTGCCAAGAAGAGGCCCTCCAATTTTTAGCAACAGTATCACTTGAACAGATTTACTAAACATCAACGAGCTCAGGTTTCTTAAGAGACTTTGTGGGTGCCAAAGAGCCTTTAAAATATAACCATCACATTTTGAGCCCAAAACTGTATTCTCAATATAAAACCATGGGAGAGTTGTTTCAGTTCTGAATGGAGGGTCCTTTCTACTGGAAATCCAGTACTGGATGCCAAAAAAATAGAGGGAAATTAGGAATTCCCAAACTGTCCCTCCCACGTTACAAACCTCACCTCTTTAGTTATATTCTTGGCATTTTTCCTTAACAAAAAAAATAGTGTGAACATCTTTTCATATTCATTCAACCAGGACTTTGGGAAACCTACTGGAATATTCATGAAGAGAAAGCAAGTAACGTGAAAATATGCACATCTTGAATAAATCATTTAATTTCTAGAGAGCCAGACTAAAGCTCTCCCATCTATTGGAATTTTTTTATACATACTTTGTAATAAGTGGATTATATTTAATGTAATTAGTTTCCCTGTGGATTGGAGATAATTTTATTCTTTTAAACATGGTTTTGGGATCATTTGAAATGAAGTTTTGTTAATAAGGGTAGGGTTTTTAGTATAAATAAAGGTTAAGAGGAAGGATATCTGATGTTTTTTAATAGGGCCAGTTTCATAAAGCTGAAAACGATTGTGAGCCAAATCTGCTGGGAGGAAAAAATCAGAAAAATGTAAATGATAATTGGGAATCATTTAAGGACACCTTATTAGATGCCCAAAAAGGCACAATCTCACAACTGAGGAAGAAGGCCTTGCTAATTAAAAAAACCAAGCTGGCTTACAGGGGAAGTGAAGGCAACTGTAAAAAATACACAACAAATGGAAAAAGTGGACATTCATAATAATAAATATAAATATAAATAAATAATAATAAATATAAAGCACAAGTTAGGAATTATAGAAAATTGAAAAGGGAAGCCAAGGGACACAAGGAGAAACCAATGACCAGCAAAGTTAAGGACAATAAGGAGTTTTTTCAATATATTAGGAATAAACAGAATCCTGAGACTGATATTGGTCCATTACTAGATAGAAATGGTAAAATCATCAATAATAATGCAGAAAAGGCAGAAGTGTTCACTAAATATTTTTGTTCTGTATTTGGGGAAAAAACAGATGATATAGTATCATATGGTTAGGATGATGCTCTTTCCATTCCACTAGCATCTCTGGAGGATGTTAAACACAAGCTACTAAAGTAAGACATTTTATATAAATCACATCCAAGGGTTTTTAACTGGCTGACTGATGAACTTGCTGGATCATTTTCCAACTAGCTCTATGTGCTGGGTCTAATAGGGTTCTTGAGTGAGGTTTTCGGTGGTTGGAAATTGCATTGCAAATGAGAATTTTGGGCCTCAGCAAGTCAGGTAATTAATAAGTAGGATTTGGGAGCTGGCCACATCCCTACATCACTGTTTGGACTTTGTCCATTTCATTATATGTAAATATGTGGTTATTGTGTTTTTCTCAAGTGCAACAACAAATGCCTTTTATGTTCCTAAGGACTCCTGAGTGATTCCAAGTGGGCAGAAATGCTTGGTAAGGTAACTGGGGTGAGAGGTGTTAGATTTTTAGTTCTATGAGTGGATAACATGTTAAATTACTGCTTGAGCCAAACATTTTATTTATTTTAAACAGACCTCCTAGATAGCATTGAACTGTTGGCCTTTTTACTTCTGTGATAATCAAAATGGGTCTGTACTTTAGTTTCCTCTCTACTTCCCCAAACAGTAGGACATTTTTTTTAAGTTATCCTTTCTCTCTCTAGCCTTCCTCTTCTGGCCATAATCTTTATTGCTGTGTTTGCTGTGACTGAAGGAAAGTTGAAGTGAGTTTTACATTTACCTCTGCAGGGCCTGAGATTTGTGGCCATTCTGACAGCGAGTAGGAACCAGGGTGCGATGGGTGGTGCAGGCTGCCATCCCTCCCACTGCCCCTGGAAACCCCACACAAGACCATATAGCTGCCTGGACTGAACCCCCTTCAGCCCTCTCTGTAGGACCCAGGAAATTAGTCTGAGAGTGGAGAGCCCACCTCTCCCATCGACTCAAGGACCCCTCACCCTAACACAGTGCCTGAGTGGGTTATGAAACTTCCCAGCTCCAGGCAAAGTCACCTCCTGCCAGGAGCCAGAGTCCCACAGGTAAGTGAGGGCCTGCCCTAGCCCACTGCAGAATCTCCTGCCAGAGAGACTTCACAGTTACAACACACACTTTGCTCCTCTACAAAGGAAAAAGGACACTAAACTATCTAAACTACTACATGCTACAGGGGGCCACAACAGTGGTTCCCTTAACCCACCCAGCAATATGGTTAATCTATCCAGCTATACTCTTAGCCCAGCAGAAGAATCTGTCCTATCTTGGGGCCTCTCCTTCTGCCCCTCCATCCCCACGAACATGCTACAGTTCTGTGGTGACCTAGAATCCTATTTTCGACGTCTCCGACTCAAGGAATATTTCCAGCACACCTCTGAACAACATACTAACCCACAGAGACCTTCCTACCAAGACTACAAAAAGAAGGATTCTGGGTGGACTCCTCCTGAAGTTCGAAACAACAGACTGGACTTCTACATAGAGTGCTTCCGCCTACATGCACAGGCTGAAATTGTGGAAAAGCAGCATCACTTGCCCCATAACCTCAGATGTGCAGAACACAATGCCATCCACAGCCTCAGAAACAACTCTGACATCATAATCAAAAAGGCTGACAAAGGAGGTGCTGTTGTCATCATGAATAGGTTGGAATATGAACGAGAGGCTGCTAGGCAGCTCTCCAACACCACTTTCTACAAGCCATTACCCTCTGATCCTACTGAGGGTTACCAAAAGAAACTACACCATCTGCTCAAGAAACTCCCTGAAAAAGCACAAGAACAAATCTGCACAGACACACCCCTAGAACCCCGACCAGGGGTATTCTATCTGCTACCCAAGATCCATAAACCTGGAAATCCTGGATGCCCCATCATCTCAGGCATTGGCACCCTGACAGCAGGATTGTCTGGCTTTGTAGACTCCCTCCTCAGGCCCTACGCTATCCACCAGGGTTGCCATGACATTATTGGGGATACTGTTCCTGACGGCTTGTAGTCCATCTTTGTGGGGAATGTTGGTGTAGAGGGCTTCTACATCCATAGTGGCCAGGATGGTGTTTTCTGGAAGATCACCAGTGGATTGCAGTTTCCTCAGGAAGTCAGTGGTGAGAGGTCCTTAACCTCCCTTCAGTCTATGGGTGAAGAATTTATCCATCAGCTCAGCCACAATCTTTTTATCACGTGCTGGCCCAGAAACTTAGTGGGAGGGAGTTGATTTACCATTGTATTTAGCACTCTGTTGCCACCTACTGATGCATCAGGGAACTACAGATTTGACAGTAGATGGGTGTATAGATTTGACAGTAGGCAGGTGTAACTGGCTTGAAATGGCAAGGTAATTCTTATGTTTCTATATCCTTTTTAAAATCTGATTTTAAATTTGACTTCAGTGTTACAACACTGGTATATAAACTGTCTGACAAAATAGTATGCAACAACCAGAGAAGGAACTTCTTTTTTACTGCAGACAAGGAACAGCTTAGGCATAATATAAAAAGGTGCTGGCTAAGGGCTCCATGTCTAAGTGGATGGCAGAGTAGCATTTACCAAGAGGCTAGGCCTTAAGCTCTTTTCTTTGCCCTTGGAATCGTGCCCACTTGGTTCAGCTTGTCATTCCACATAACAAAGCAGAAATAGAAAGACTGTAAGAGGAGGATGTGATGCATGTAGGGGATTGGGTGGTTGCTGAGGTGGGTGGCTAGAAGAGATCAGGGAATTATGGAGGAATGCATGAATACCATCATCACCTCTGACACCAGCACACCTGTAGTACTGGACAGGCTTAGGTAACCAGTTAAACCCTTACTTGGTTTAAACTAGAAAGACAATGAGTAAAAGTGAGTGCCATGTTTACCACATAAAGTTTTGCTGTTTTGGGGAGCAGTACCAGCTTTGAGATGAGATATATTGACTCATTGGATCGTGTTTCTTATGGGGGCAAGGAACTGGTGCTGCCTGCTCATGTGATACCTTGAAAGAGTAACTTGATCTCTTCTGAAGAAGAGTAACTTTCTCCTCAACAGTGAGTATCCCGTTGTGGAATACAAATGCAGGTTTACAGCTGGTCACTCTGCATAGCCTATTAGAGTAAGCTTCATTAGCTCTTTTGTATGATTTTGCTAAAGGCTAAGCAGCATTCTTTATATCTTTGTTAATTTTTGTGTGTGTTTGTATGCAATCTAAATATAGAGACCTATAGATATGCAATTGGTTTCACAAGACACAGCTGTGGAATTATTACTTACAACCAAATTAGAGAAAAAGAACAATTGACGGGAACAGAGATTCCACTAATAATTGCTGAGAGCTTTGATTGAAATAGTGTTTCTTTCTTCTGATATCCAAATGCATCATCAAGAGAGAAACAATTTCATATGGTGGCTTTATTATCAAAGATTAGGCTCTTTTCTGCCAAATTTCACTTTTTATCTGCGTCGTTCACCAGTTTGTACAGCCACATCTCTCAAATTAATCTAATTTCTCATAAACTGCTGGATTCCCCTACAGCAATTTGGAAAAAAAAAATCCCCAATCCTTAATCAAGCAAACCCAAACTGCAGAATTTGGTCCTGTATTTGGACCTTGGAAATAGAAGAAAATGTCACATTTCAGAGTCAGTATTGCCCTTTCATAAGCCAGCAAAGAGGCTGTATGATTAATATTCACAACATTCACAACTCTTACTACAATATGGAAAGGTGTATGTTTGTGTGTTATATTGAGCCAAGGTCCTGATATGCAAGTCCATTTAGCACAAAATCTTCCAGATAGCTAAGTGTTGCCATGCTGACTTCACACACATTTTGTCAGAGAATCCCCTGTCTTGAAGGTATCTTTTAGTGTTGATTTCAGACTGTATTCAGCACTCTGCTGCAACCTAGTGACGCATCAAGGAACTACAGATTTGGCAGCCCATTTATATTAGCAATATTTTTTCAAGCATTAGAGTTTAAATAAATTTAAATGCTCTGTTTTCAGCTCTTTATATGTGTAATCGCTATTTTGGTGATAAATGTTCTTTCGGTTTGATGTTGATAGTTTTGAATTTTTTTTCCTAATGTAACCTGACAAATGAGTTACAGAATCTTGGAATGACTGTTGGATTTCATGTGTCCAGCAAAAATGAGCATCAAATAGCAAAGCTACTAACATGACCAATTGTTTCCTTCAGTGCAGTGTTACTTTCAGAGCTTCAGCAAACTTTCGTCTGGCTTGGGCAAAACAATGAATAAAACCATAAAACTTGAAAACAGTTTGCAAGGCATCACTGTGTAGGCAGACTTATTCCTCATGCAGGCCCAATTTGTTTCTGTTGAGTTCCTGATGACAAAAAGTGCATGCATGGATGGATTAGCAAAAAGGAAAAATCAGGATACCAAGACACTGGGAATTTCAAACTTTTTCTAGAATGACAGGCAATATATGCTCCAGCTTTGCAAGGTGCTAATAACCTCTTTTAAGATATTGCGCACCTTTCAAGACAGATTTTTAAAGGTATTTAAGCACCTACAGGTGCCAATAGGTACATAGTGGGTTTTTCAAAAGCACTTAACTCCTGTTGATCTCAATGGTAGTTAGGTGCCAAGGTGCTTTTGAAAACTCTACTGGTGCCTATTTGCATCTTTAGGTGCCTAAGTACCTTTAAAAATCATGCCCTTAATTGACATTGACATCAGTCTGAGTTGAGAGCATCTAGCACCTACAAAAGATTGGCCTGCACTGCTGGAATATAAAATAATGTTAAGAACAAGATTATTTGCAGAGTGAAATCTTAAAACAAGGACTTTTGGAGGTTGGAAAGTGCATGGAAGTTGAGACCTGAGCTAGAGTGTTAGTTAGGAGACCAATCTTACATCCTGAGGGCATTTTGTCATTTCAGGTAAAGGGGAGTAGTATCGGATCTCTGGTCAGAGACTAAGAAATTGAATGCATGAGTTACAGAACATGCAACTGCAAGTAACTTCAGTGGGAGTTGAGGGGACACAGCATCTCAGGACTAGCTCCTGGGAGAGGAGAGAAGAAAGGGATGAGCATTGCTACCATGGCAATGACCTGACCCTGCCAGCCCTTGCTCCTGTGAGCCATTCCATTGCAGTTAATAGGATTACTGACCTAATCACTACTCACATGCACAAGGGTTTGTAGGATCAGACCTCAACATAGAACTCTTAAGTACTATATTTGTTTGTTTATTACGTCTTACTGCATTTAGGCTAACACCTGTGAACCAATTATTCCAATGAGAGTTATCGATCTACAGCATAAGTGACACGTCTTAGTTACAACAGTTAAATGATCTATAAAGAAAGACACCTGAAATGAAAGGAGGGCAATAAACAGGCAACAAAGGGTAGGATAACGTACTTGGAAAACGTATAATTGTTGAATTATAGTTAAAGATGGGCCTGAACTGCAATCCCAAACCTGAATTTCAAGAAATTCAGATCCAAATCCTAACCTTGTGATCTAGACCCATGTCTAATTATTATGGGTCAGGTTCTAGCGCCCTTATTGCCAATGAATTGTGGGAGTAGTTGAGTTGCTTAACTCAATATGAGTCAGTATCAGAATATGGGTATACATAGAGCTGTCTAATATATATATAGAGAGAGAATCAGAGACCAGAAGAGAGAATGGGGAAAAGCTTTGCATGTGAGAAGGAAGCCAAATGGAGCTTCTCACATGGTTCTTTTCCCTGGCACTGGCTTTTCATGCATGACTGGAGCCATTTCAATGTACTCAGTGCAGGCCTAGCTTGCAATATCGTGATCTGCCTTTCCCGGTGACGAGTGCTTTAGAAATGGTGATATCTTTGACTGAAGGGCTAAGTAGAAAAAGCCCAAGGAAAATATTGTCCAGAACCATGATTCTGTTTCTTATTCCTCAGCTCTGTCCATTTAGTTTCTGTACCAGTAATCAAATCATAGAATCATGGGGTACCATATCTGCTCTACCTGGTGCCCATTATAAATGTTGCTGGGGATAGGTCAAGAAAAAGAAAAGCTTCTGAAGAGCAGCAAGTGATCAGTGACCTGATAGTAGAAATAAATAAAGAACTGGATAGCATGGCTAAGGACAGCTAAGAGAAAGCAATGTGGAATATTGCATTAGTTTGGTGGAGCTGGGAGCCTCTCAGTGTCATTCTCTGGGGGGAGGATGATGTCCATATTTAAAATAGGCAACGGAAGATGGATTAGGGTCTAATACTTAGAGGAAATTGTATCAGGAGATGGGTTAAGAGCTATTCATCAACAAGGGTTGTTAAATTAAAGGAAATACAATTCAGTGCACTTCACAGATGGTACTGGACACCCAAACACTTACACAAATTGGGATCACAAGAAAGTAATTTATGCTGGAGCATTTTCAGCTCAGGAGGAAATTATAAGCATGTGTTCTGGGACCCAGAGAATTCTGGAATAATAGCTGTATTAATTAATATCACAAAAGCAAGGGCCCCGACATCTGCTATAGCACCTTAAGTATATTAGCAAAAGCTCAGAATTGAAAGATTTCTCCTCTGAGAGCATCAAAGGAGTTACTCTGAGCCCAATGTTAGCAAATAAAATAATGTTTAGATGAGAGATGGAGAGCTCCTGATTTAACAAAATGGCTCCATAGGAATCGGGTAGACAGTATGTTGTATAGAGATGGAAAATATATCACAAGAATATAAAAACATTGGGTAGGCATTTTTGAGAATATATCAGGAAAATAAAACACAGGATCAAAGTCCCAGAATGTGAAGTAAGAAACTCACTCCATGGGGCATGGAAGTACTGAATCTAAAATAGCTTAAAATCCACATTTTATTCATTAGTTTTCTGTTTCCCTTTTTAAAAAATGTTCTGCATGCAGTAAATACTACCCTCTCCTCTGCTGCTGCTGAAGAAGGCTCTTGATGCAACAAGACCCATCTCATTTTGAAAAGGGACTTTGGAATCTAAATCCCATCTACTTCTAGACGCTGAGCACAGCAATGCCTAAAAACCTTTAAAAATCTGGGCTCTAACCTTTTTGACAATTTTAAAAATTCCACTAGGTGTCTGTATCTTTAGGTGTCTAAATACCTTTGAATATCTGGCCCCAGGTCACTTTTGAAAATGGGACTAAGGCACTTATGAAAATGTTACCCCATGCCCTTTTTTGTTTTGGGGGCAGATAGAATGCTTTTGGGAGACCATTTATTGAATAAATACAAAATAAGGAGTAGTGTGAGGAATTTAAAGTAGCAATCAGAAAGAGCTGAATCTGTATCCTTTCCAATAAGATGTTTGCTAAGCGTTCAGCATGATAGAAGAGGCACAGAATAAAAGAAAAACGAGAATCAGCAGAGGTGTCTAATCTGCTAGGTACCTAGCCAAAACAAATAAATAAGAAGATATAAAAATAGACTAAACAATTCCTGGAGTAAAAATTGTTTTAAAGAATAACATCAAATTATGAAGGAACAACCAATGCAAGTTTGTTATGTTGTTAAAAACAAGGCTCCTATTAAGGCCAAAGTTTGTCTCTTTTAAAGTGAAAATTGAGCATTCTTGTCAAGGTTCCTCCCCCACTCTGAACTCTAGGGTACAGATGTGGGGACCTGAATGAAAAACCTTCTAAGCTTATCTTTACCCGCTTAGGTCAAAACTTCCCCAAGGTACAAAATATTCCACCCTTTTGTCCTTGGATTGGCCGCTACCACCACCAAACAAATACTGGTTACTGGGGAAGAGCTGTTTGGACACGTCTTTCCCCCCAAAATACTTCCTAAAACCTTGCACCCAACTTCCTGGACAAGGTTTGGTAAAAAGCCTCACCAATTTGCTTAGGTGACTACAGACCCAGACCCTTGGATCTTAAGAACGATGAACAATCCTCCCAACACTTGCACCCCCCCTTTCCAGGGAAATGTTGGATAAAAAGCCTCACCAATTTGCATAGGTGACCACAGACCCAAACCCTTGGATCTGAGAACAGTGAAAAAGCATTCAGTTTTCTTACAAAAAGACTTTTAATAGAAATAGAAGTAATTAGAAATAAGAAATCCCCCCTGTAAAATCAGGATGGTAGATACCTTACAGGGTAATTAGATTCAGAACATAGAGAATCCCTCTAGGCAAAAACCTTAAGTTACAAAAAAGATACACAGACAGAAATAGTTATTCTATTCAGCACAATTCTTTTCTCAGCCATTTAAAGAAATCATAATCTAACACGTACCTAGCTAGATTACTTACTAAAAGTTCTAAGGCTTCATTCCTGGTCTATCCCCGGCAAAGACAGAATATAGACAGACACACATACCCTTTGTTTCTCTCTCTCCTCCCAGCTTTTGAAAGTATCTTGTCTCCTCATTGGTCATTTTGGTCAGGTGCCAGCGAGGTTACCTTTAGCTTCTTAACCCTTTACAGGTGAGAGGAGATTTCCTCTGGCCAGGAGGGATTTTAAAGGGGTTTACCCTTCCCTTTATATTCATGACAATTCTGTTTCCTGAGGAGTGCACTGCTAACTGCATCTTCTAACCTCAATGTGGATCACAATGCATTTGCCTGAGAGCGGGAGCACCATACAGCTATGATCTTGACAGAGACTAGCACAACAGAGATACCCAAAAGCCTAAGCATTGATTGTAACCAGTGTTGAAGTTTATAGGGCTTCAGGTTCTCACTGAAGTTATGTTTCTGAGTCTGGAAAAAAAGTGGGAACTTAACACAGTGGATGTGGGGTTCTCTAAGAAAGTAGCTGTATTGAGGTGAGGGCAGTAGGGTAACAAAAGATCTGGAGTGAGCCAACTCCTTCTTTTAGAGGGAGACTTTCCAAATGGAGAAAATGTTCAAGATTATCAAGCATAAATACAAAGGCCAAATTCTGCCTTGGCTGCTCAGACACAGGAGGTGAGATTCTGTGCTGTACCTCTAAGAGAATTGGTATGGTTCTCCAGTACCTTGTGGGCTTGTGTAGTCATTTAGTGCTGTGCAAAGGAAGTGTGAAATCCTACCAGGCTCCAAACTTAGATTGATTTCAATGACAATTAGGAGCAAAATACCTTTGAGAAGTTGGGCCTAAGTCACTTCTGAAAATGGCATCTAGGCTCCTGAGTCACTTAGGCACATTTTAAAAAGTTACCTTTGGTCCCTGCAAGTAAGCATTTACAGTCTTAGGCTCCAGCCCTGCAAGTTGTAATGTGGCTTTGTGCAGGCCCAGAAGGTCATGCATGGAACAAGTTGGGGCAAGAAGGACTGATCCAAAGCCTATTAAAGTCAATAGAAAGATTCCCATTGACTTCACTGCGCTTTGGGTCTACTAGTAACAAAAGATGAGTAATATAAACAATGAGCAGCACAGACAACTGCTTAGAAAGCCAAAGTTGGCAGCATTAAGAATCTGAAAGTGAAGCTTGCTATAAAATAAACCCTCCTGAACCTATCTTCATTGATTTTTATTGCCCAAGCTGAGAGAAATGCAAAAAATTAAACAGAGTATAAATAGTGACAAGTACATTGATTTTTAATATTCTTTTCCTTCTAATCATTTAAGATGCTATTAATAACTTAGTGTTACAGAGTGGAATGGTCCTTTAAGGGAGTTGGGTTTAAGCTGCCACCTGTGACTAATCAGCTGCCTCCCTCCTGGTGAGATTAAAAGGCCAACAAGCTACACACTTCAGGGTAAAAGCTACAGGGAAGTGCTTGTAGTAGACCCTGGGGGTAAAAGAAAGGATCTGGAAGGGAACTTTCCATGCCAGGGTCAGGGAGGTAAAAGATCTGACTGGGGATACTTGCTGTGCAGGACTCAGTAGACACCTTCTGAGGCAGAGGACTTAGAAGGAGCCATGCTACAGGACCTGGTTCACCTGTCTTGCTTGATGCTTCTTGCACAATAAATGTATCCCTCAGAAAAGGGAATGAAGTATTGATGCTTCTGGGAGCTTTGCTGATGCATTGGCCTGTCAGTTGGCCCATGACTTATATGACAGTGGGGAAAATGAGGCAGAAAGGTGGGGTGATCTAATGCTGGGCTTGGGGAGACTCTACTACACTTATATTGTAAACAAACAAATATATATGGGGCCTAATTTGTATGTGTTATTCCAGTTTCATGCCCATGTAACACAGTGATGAATTGGGCCTATAAGTTTTAAATTGACCGTATCCCTGAAAAATAACAGTCAAGGATTCATTGAATGATAAACTGTAACTGCAGAGAGTTATAATAATTAATGTGGTGTTAATGATAAACACTCTTTCTAAGAATTAGTCATCTTGAGGTTTGCCTGTCATGTCAGCTGTTGGTTTATCTCAAAAGAGCATATTTCACAAGAAATGTGTGGTGTCTTATTCCCAAATAAACAGAAAATATTTTGTATTCCAAAGAAAAGTAAAAGAAATGGCCTTTAGGAAGACAAAGCAGTTCAGAAAGCATAGCACTAGTCTAATCATGTGATAGACCTAGAAGCAAAGCCAATGCAACAAATCCAGCTACCTAGGAAATTTGCCAAGTAGACAGATGCTGATGCTACAGATCTCTTTTCACAGTTTGGCATTTAGCTACTGAGTCCAGAGGTCTAGGAGATGCATTCTGTGTGTGCGCATGTGTATATATATGTGTGTGTATATATATATAGATAGATATAGATATTCTTGTAGGGTGTATTCTATATTGTATCATATATACTTGTAATATAGGTATATTTGCATTATTAAATCTCCAGAACTACACTAATACAACCTTAGCTTAAGTACTTGCATTTGCTTTTTTTTTTTTTGGTGTGTACATTGTCACTTAAATGTTACACTCATGCAATTTTTTAGTATTTAAAGTGCAGTTCCAATCTGAAAAGTGATGTATATAACAATGGCACCTTCCCACTCAATAGATCTGCCCTCTATTCGTATTCAGAGTTACAGCTTCTGACTTTAGTGCCAAAATGTGTTGTCTGCTTTTTACTCCTGTAAATCCTGCTCTGCAGGGGTAACAGAAAGGACATTGGCTCCCATTCCTTTAGGTCTATCGTCAACATAATTGTTTACTAATTTCCAGTTGGTTACAGCTGTGCAACTGGAGACAGTGGGGCTGCACTGGTGTGGCTGTGGACTCAATTTAGGCGCATATCCTGCAAACACTTGTACATGTGCTTAAGTGTACACCCTACAAGTATTCCTACTGAGAGTCTGTCACAAACACTGTCATTAGAATAGACAGGATTCTGAGACAACAGGAGGAAAATGATCACTAACTGCAAGAGATAGATATAGCGTACAAGAAAATACTTAACCTAGCAGAAAAAAAACCTATGTGAATAAGGAAATGACTCTGAGGGCCAGCTTTGGACTGACCCTGGCTTGGATGCCCTGGAGTCAGTCTCACTTACATCCCCATGGCCAGACAGCTGGTGATTGTGACTATGGCTTACTGTGCTCGTTTTATTGTTCCCTTATCCTTCCCTTTTTCTCTTCTGCCCTCTTATCCCTTTGATGGGTCTTGTCATGAACCAAACTTGTAATCTCTTTGGGGCAAGGACTGGCTTTTTTATGTCATGCCTGTAGACACAGTGGAGCCCTTAGCACTATTATAATAACAATCCCCTCCACTCTGTGGAGCTCTGTGCCCTATCGCCCTGGGAGCTCTGGCAAATGTAGTGCTCTGAGCTAACCCCAGTGAGGGCATGTGCCCAATAAGCACAGCCCTAATGGTTGGTAAAAGACAGGAAATGTGTTCCCCAACTCTACTTCTCCTAGAGCAGCTCCCAGTGAAGTATGTTGTGTAAACACACAATCAGAGCGAGGCTCTGAACAATGTGAAACAGAACTTTAGAAGTGAGGCTGGGGAAATGAAAAAACTAATTACTAATGTAAAAGCTTCATAGCTCCCTGATTAGATCCCACTGATAATATATAAGGTGAAAACAAATCTCTCAATTTTCAGGAGCATGGGGGGAAAACATAAGAGCCATAGGTATCCTGCTTTTATAATTACACAATACAAATTTTAAAACCAAAATTGTTAGTAATTACCCTTTATTCTGTGTTCATTTTATACAATACAGACCAAATTCAGATGTGACAATATGCTGCAGCATACCATGTCCAATCTCCTCAATATATGAATTCCACCTTAGACTGTAGACTCCTCCAGGTGACACCTTCATCAACAACCTTTAACTTACACCCCTTAATAAGACACAGTGAGCTAAATTCTGTGGTTACAGCTCCATGATGATTTTGAGAGCTGGTCTGTGCTGGTCCCAGTGAGAGTTAGATCCTCAGTGGACCCTATGTCAGTGGAGGATAGACATAATAGAACACAGTTCTGCCATGATCCTTCCTCCTCCTTTCCCGGCATACTCTTATGCAAGAGAGGTGGTGGGGCAAGAGCAGAAGCCATCTCTGCCAGCTTTATGCCAGCAGGAAGTGCTCCTGTGCCTTGGGAATTACCTGATGGCTATTTCGGAATAGAATATGGTCTCTTTGTTCCATCTAAGTGGGTTAACGGGTCCAGATCTCAGTTGAGATCTGGTCTAATAAGTGTAAGAGAATCTAAACAGACATCAGACCTGCTAAGGTGCTGGAAGGGAGGGTTGTAAGAGGAATAGCAGCTAAAAGAAGAGTGTAAGCAGAGGTAAGTTAAGGTAGCTTAGTGTAGTCAGGCAGAGCATGTGATCATGTTTCCTTACAGTGACAGGTGCCTACTATGCCCTAGTGAAACAAGCACTGATGCTGGCCACTAGAGGGAGAATATGTAATGAGATCTACATCAAGTCACAACCAAACCCAGGGAAATATATGAAGGAACAAATACGGAGAACATTGTAGAAAGGTTCTGGGGACAACTGACATTTTGGGAAAAGAGGGATGAAGATGGGTCATAGGATTCTCAGATCTGTCTGATAAGGGCCATCATGTTTAGTAGTTACCAGCTGCCCCTGATTTACTTATTGCAATTTAGGCACACACCCTGATGCACAAACATGTATTGTTTCCTCACCCTCCTTTCCCCAATCCCCTGCTAGTTAATTTCATTTACCTGTTGAATGCTGTCATCAAATAATATTATAAATTCTTTGAGGCAGGGCCTGTCTTTCACTAAATGTCTGTACAAATCCTTAGGATTGTCTAGTGTTCTCCCCTCTCTGCAGCTGGCTGATGTTGAGGAAAGATTGGGGCTGCAGGGAGCTGTAGAATGGAGAAGACACTGTACTTAGAGGGTTGATTTCTCCTTTCACTTCATTCTTCTAGTTACAAATCTGCACAAAGTTCAGCCACAGTCTGGTCCTATGAGCACGACAAATTGGATGGTTTACATTTAAGTAGCCAACAAAGAATCCTTCAGTTTACTGGAAATACAGACCTGGCCATTAGGGTGGGAGTATGTTGAAGATCTGATACAAACAGCTGCATATGAAAAGAAAAGTTATTTATGGATTAGAAACAAATCAAAGATTTCAGAGGGATTTGGAAACCATTCTGGAATTGCATCATCAGTAGAAAATCTCTGGTTTAGGATCAAAGGTGACGAGGACAAAAGCTGGACAAGATATGTATTGCCTGGATGTTTTTGCTGGAGGATGTAACAAGAAAACATTTTTTCTTTTGTTTTCTGTTTTTGATTTGATTTCTATGGCAAGGTGCATGTGTGTGGGTGGTAGTGGTGAGTGCTTGAGATGAATCAAATGTAGATATATAAAAAAGGTCTGGTAGTTATTGGTAAAACTCTAAAACTATGTGGCCAAATTTATCCTCCATTTGCCTTCATGTGAATCCCATGGAACTCAATCGGAGCTCTGTGTGTGTGTGTGCGTGTGTGTGCATCTGAAGGCAGAATTTGGCCCTTAATATTAAAATTGTACAGTTATCATACATGCATGTTTATGTACATGGGCCAGATCCAAACCCACTGAAGTCAATGGAAAGGCTTCCATCGACATTTATCAGCTTTTGATCAGTCGCATAGTATACTAGAATCAACTAAGATCAATAGTTCACTAACATACAGAAATTTCATTCTACCTCTTAAGAGTCTTATTCTTGCTTCAGATATGCATATACAACCCCCACTGATTAAAATGGTAATTACACTTGTGTGTCTGACAGCAGAATCAGATATGGGTCTTAAGTGTTTTGGTAACTGTCTCTTTTCTCTAGTTACCTTTTTAGGGCTGTGTGTATACAAAGTGCCCTGAACAGAATATTTGTAATTCCATTTTCATGGATTTTTTTTCAGAATGCAGTACAACAGGAGATATGTTGGTATCTGTTAACGTCAGCACCATTAGGACAGAACTATTTAATGTCACCTGATGATATCATAAGTTGCACTCTTGTTAATGCTTTCTCTTTAAAAGTTACACAAATATCACTCCCAGCTGTCCTTTCATCTTATAACAAATTGCTTTCTAACATTATTAGAATTTTTGTACCATGACTCTATTAGTACTTCTATTAATAGATGTTATCATTCCTCCAAATGATTGAAGCAATCCATCAGAAAGAGACAATATCGGATGTCTGTACCATGTGTAATCTGCTCACACTGTCTGCCACTTTAATTTACATCATATGAGTTAGCAATCTGAGCTTGACCTCCTGTTGACTCTGAGGCTGGATGGCTAAAAGACTGCATTTTTTTTAATACAACTATTCTGTCAAGGAACAAATAGGGAAAAAACTGGCTTATTTATATATCCAGATCTGAGTTAAAATCAATGTACTGCCAGTTTATGGCATAGTTGCCTAGCCACATATTGCCCTTTGTAAACCACACGTGGTTACTTAAAGACATACAGATTTTATTTATTATTTATAGGGTTCCATGGGCATTTTGCAAACAAATCGGGCATGGAGCCTGATTCTAATCTGATGCAGCAGAGCTATTCAAGGTTTTTTCTCACCAGTGTAAGTAAGGTCAGAATCTGGCCAGGGACCCTGTTACAAAGAGCTGACAATCTGGGCACTTACCCTGCAAATACTTATGCATTTGAGTTCATTGGGACTACTCACCTGTGTAAATGTTTGAGGGCTACAGGCCTACATTTACACCACTGATGTGCAGCCAATATTTTAACAAGGAGCTCCCACAACTTTTCCCCCTTTCTCTTGTGAATAAACCCTGAGAACCTGGGTGTGTGTGCTTGCTGACAGGGGAGTGGAGTGTGTGTATGTGTGTGTTACAATAGAGATTATATACATTTGTTTTCCCACTTAAAAACGCTTTCCCTTAGCAGAAGAACGAGAACGATGAAACACTACTTGGCAAACAAACGTCTATTAAGTGCACTTCACTAGGCGTGTTTATACCTTCTGTCTGAGAAATGTTTATATTGTAGCACATTGTTCAATTTGTGTAACTTGAAGGAGGATGAGAGACGAGGGCCTGGAATTCTTCTACCATGGGAATATTTTAGTTAAAATTCAGGTTGTTTGATGCTTTGCAGTGTACCAGATTATATCAGTTCACTCTTCCAAAGTATTCTGAGCCCCAGCCAGGGATAAGTCATTGCTGGCAAGGGTGATTTTGTAGCTTCCAGGCTGTCAATTTCAGAGAGGGATTGAACTCCTCTGGAAGCAGAGAAACCATCTTAACTCTTTTTTAGTTTTGGTGGAAGAACTTTAGCAAGGAGCAGTTCCTCCAGAACATTAGTGCTTTACATGGTACAAGATAAATGATGATGACAAACCATGGATAAGAGGCAGAGGGAAAGGAGGACAAAGCTCACAATAGGATCGTGTGATGCTGTGGCTTATGTTCGAATCCTGGTGGTAGTGTTTTTATTTTTTTAAGGAAAGTTTGTCTGTAAAGGAAGGATTAGATTTTATCTTAAAGGCATAGCTCTGTTCTGGGATGCAGAGTGGACTTACCAGTACACAGGGTGGCCGGGGTCCTGGGCAAGGTGGGGGGCACAACTCTGTGTCCCCAGAAGGGGCGGGGCTTCAGGTGGAAGGGGTGGGGCTGAGGCCAGACTCCCCCAGCCAGCTCTTCAGTGCTGCCTGGCCTGCACTGCCCAGAGCTCCGGCAGCGAATTTAAAGGGCCCAGGGCTCTGCCCCGGGGTACTGTCGTCGTCGTCCAGGTGCCCCAGGTCTCCAGCCACAATTTAAAGGGCTGGGGCTCTGGCCACTGCCGGGAGCCCCAGGCTCTTTTAAATCACTGGGCACCGGGGCAGCTTCCCCTTTTGCCCCCACCCCCATCAGCAGCCCTGCCGTGTACCAGTGGCCACTTTGCTGTACCAGACTGGACCAGCTTACTTTCACCTCTGAAAACAGTTTAGAGCTATTTGAGAACTGCATTGACTCTGGAAAAATAAAAGAGACTTTTAAAATACTTTGTGTGTTTAAAAAAAGGTCTCCTGGAACGCAACTCTTTATGCCAAGTACTCTTTGTATAAAGTACCACAGAAAAACAGCAGCTAAAAATAGAAAGGCCAGAAGACCTTGACCCACTCTGCTTCCACAAATGGCAAAACTTGCTTACTATGGAAGAAGAATGTATGGCATGGAGCATAGAACTGAAACTTGCTGGTATCATGACAACTAGTCTTACATTTATTGTTATCTGTAACAAGTAGTGTGCGAAAGGCATAAGTGGATTTCATGTTAGTTGAATTCTGATCACGGTGTTATTAATGTTCCTAAATTAAATTTGTGACCTTATGGAATTATCTCTCATTTCTGTTATTCTTTATTAAACTTTGCCAGCACTTCTAATATTATCATGTTATCCAGGTGTTGTACATGATATGTGTAGTATGGCATAAAAAGCCTTTATCCAAATTTTACTCAACATTTTGAAAATAAAAGAATAGTAATTCAGTATAAATCTAAAATGGGTTAAGATCAATAAGAAGGCAAGTACATCATATTTGGTTTGGTTTTGCTGAAAGGACTGGAATTTGGAATTGGACTGTTATCAATGAACCAAATGCTTAAATCCTTACACTTTCAGAATTCTCATTAGAGACTGATCCATATCACATCAATTGAAGTCCAATGGCAAAACTCCCAATGATGTCCATGGGTGCAAGACTGCACCCTAAGTAAATGCTTCATGAATTGTATCAATGTATTTTCTTGGAGCGATGCTGTGGACATTTATTGTCAAAGTATGGTATGCAGAACAAGGGGAATATGTTTTATTCTTTCTATTTATTTAATTACTATCATGCTGTTTGCTATATGGGTTCCTCTCAGTTCTGGTTTTGCACATCTGCAGGAAGACAGTCAATGGCTTTAGTTAATGCCTACTACTGGTCTTTAAGGGGACAGTACAGGTGTCAAACTCTTGTAGTATTGTCTGAGGCAGACTTCCCTTCCCCTACATTGACACAGGAGGAAGTCTTCAGATAGAAACACTGGAACAAAAGACTTTGGAACTATAAAAATCTGAGCACCTGATGACAGGGGAGAGGCAGTGTCTGGAGGCAAGGAGACTGTGCTCCATTCCCAGATGTTGGAGTGTCTGGGATGTTAGGCCTACTTAAACTCTTAGGTAAGACGGATGTGTGTAGCCCTCTCGATGTTTTAAGCAGTATCTCTCTGATTTCTGTGGATAAATACATACTTGGTTTTGAAGAAGTTATCCTGTGTTACCACATTCACCTATTGGTCACAGCTCATGAAGACAAGTCTCTTTCAGCGGCCAAACTGGACCTGCTGAGGATGAATTGTGGGATTCCACTCTGAGAGAACTGCAGTTGTAGGGCTGTCACTTGAAAGATATGCCTATGGGGAGATTGAGAGAGAAGTCAAAGATACAACTAATCTTGTAACCATGACAGATGGGATTTTCAAAAGTGACCAGTGCTGGTCTAATTCTGCTGCCGAGGGAGTTTTACTCTTGTCTTAAATGAAAGCAGTTAACCCAATATTGAGTGTTTTTAAAAATCCCATACAGATGTTATATATTAATATAAATAAAAGGAATATTAATCTTATGGTTATATAATGGATATCCTGTTATGAAGGCATATCAGATGAATGGTCTATCTAGTCCAGTAGCATAACTCTGACAGTGGTCCTTACTAGATGCTTTACAGGAAGATGAAAGAAACCATAGTGACAATTGTGGAATAACTTGCCCACAGAGGAAGTTAATTCCTAACCTCATCAGTTAGTTGGTTAGTTTCTGCCCAGAGATACTAGAATTTATGTCCTTTATACATACAGGTTTTAAATTCCATCTAATATATGTATGGCTATTCCCAAAATCAATATGAATGCTAATCTTTTTTTGACTCCTTCACTGAATATCCCCTTGTTCTTATATTTTTTAAAAGAGTTAATAGGATTACTCTAACTTCACCATACTATTCATTTTCTATGCCTCTCTCATGTCCCATCTTATTCATCTCATCCCTAAGCTAAACAGTCCTAGGCTTTCTACTTTTTCTTCATAGGAATGTTTTTCCATGATTCATTTTCATCGCCCACCTCTGAATTTCCAAGATGTATTTTGCAAAGGTTTTGGTCATATAAGACCTTACTGAAGTGCTTTGCTTCTAAGTCTGTGCTATGGGGAAAAAACAATGTATTTTGTGTGAATTATTGTTGAATTGGCAATGTACACATTAATAAGGTTCTATTGTGTGTGGAACTTGCAAACTGATAGACTCAAAAATCCAATATTTTTCTTTTATATCAATCTTTAAGGTGGTATCCATGTTGCTAAAGTCACATTAAAATGATCTAATCTATCTATCCAATCATTCTCATCTCCTCCAATCTCATCCCCTCCCATCTAGATTCTTACAGTTTTCCATCCATGTGGTAACTGAGAGTGTAGGATCTGTTGGGTTATTTTATACTATTGAAAGTTTGTAAAGGTGATAAGGAAAAAACCCTGATTCAGACAGGTTCTGTCTATGTGTAATACAGTACTTCATTAACCAAATTTTATCCAACAATCATTCCAATTTTTCTTTCAGCAACACATCTTGGATATGGGCAATAAAGAAAAAATGTTTTGAAACAACATACACCTCCAGTCGGTCATGCCGATGCACAAGGTAAATTTAAGAACATTAAAAAATTATTAACTATTTTCCTTGCAGGTTCCATTTCAAACATTTTTGTAAGAATTTCTAAAAATTGCACAATACCAACAGAGTAAAGTTTTTTTAAAAGAGAAATGACAGCAGATTGTAACAGGAGGACTGTGCCTTTTAAGGGAAGTAGGGACTAGGATCAGTCAACCACTGGTCCATAGCCATTCCTTTAAAGGTTCTGAGATTCTTAGAGCAGACAAATGTCTAGTGAAGGGTAGAGGTATGTTAATAGAGGGGAAGATGATTCAGAGAGAATAGTGCTTGGTGGTAGGGAAAACGCAGGATACTGTTTCTTTAAAGGCCTGGGACAAGGAACCTTGTAGTGCAGGGTGGGACAAAGTTCCCCTCTCACCCTCCAAACTGCTGCCCTCCTTCCCAACCCTGGGAAGGAGAGCAGCATATATGTTGCCTCCTCCCTCATAAAAGAAAACGCCAGCAGTACAAAGCTGTCTTTGCTCTGCTTGCATGTGGCAGCCCCCCTGAATAAATGCTTTGAGTGAGTAAATGCTTTGTTCTGAAGAAGCTGTTTCTGAGTGAATTTAATCTGTTGCTCATCACAGCCCTCTGGAGGAAGAGGGCTCACAGGTGCCAAACATAGCTGGGCCTGTTGTATAAACACAGTTAGAGGTCTGCCAGTCTGAGATCGGTGGAGTTATGTGCTTCCACCCACAGAGAGGTGACAGTGGTAAAACCTATCACCTGAGAGGGACTGTTACGGGGTCCAGAATGGAGCTCATTCAGTAACGATGATACGTACACAGTTTTTGTGCTGGTACAACTATATTGATTTGAAACCAGTATAGTTAAAGCACTGCATCCCTAGTGTGGACACAGTTATACCAGTATAAAGGTATTTATCAGTAGAATTTTTTCCTGTATATTTACAGTAATAAGCTGTGTTGCTAAAAGACATCTGAATACTAATATAACTATGTCCACACTAGAGGTTGCACTGATTTAAGTATATTTGTAAAAGTCACCCCCTAACAGAAATAAATGGGTACAAAAACACTGTGTAGGCTTGGCCTTCGTGAGGATAATTAAACACATTTTGAACCTTGTACTTCCTACACCACTGCATTTTTAAGTTTACAAAATGTTTCATAGACAGTTGTATGCAGTGTTGTAGCTGTGTTGTTCCCAGGATGTTAGAGAGACAAGGTAGGTGAGGTGATATCTTTTATTGGACCAACTTCTGTTGGAAGAGCTCTTCCTCAGCTCAAAAGCTTGTCTCTCTCACCAACAGAAGTTGGTCCAATACAACAGTGGTTCTCTACCAGGGGTCCGAAGCCCACTGGGGGGCTGCAAGCAGGTTTCAGGGGGTCTGCCAAGCAGGGCTGGCATTAAACTTGCTGGGGCCCAGGGCAGAAAGTCAAAGCCCCACCACCTGGGCTGAAGCCCGGGGCTCCAAGCCCTGCCACCTGAAGCCGAAGCCTGAGCAACTTAGCTTCACAGGGCCCCCTGTGGCGTAGGGCCCTGGACAATTGCCCTGCTTGCTACCCCTTAATGCTGGCCCTGGCTTTTATATGCAGAAAAACAGTTGTTGTGGCACAGATGGGCCATGGAATTTTTAAAGCATGTTGGGGTGGGAGGGAGGGACCCCCAGAAAGAAAAAGATTGAGAACCCCTGCAATGCAAGATATTACTTCACCCATCTTGTCTCTCTGATGTCCTGGGACCTCTCTTTAGCCATCTGTCCATAGTTCACTGTTATGTACAGATATAGTTATAATATGATGTACACAACCAAAAAAACCTCACCACTAAGTTCTGAGCTCAGTTAGACTGGACAGATGCTGGGCAACTGAACCCATGCTGTACGGTGATTGGAGGTGAGGGCTCTGTATGTCAGCGTCTCTGCATTCTCATTGTTACATCTCGAAGTAGATTATCTGCAGTATTTTATATAACAAATTCCCACAGAGTTTTAAAGCTGTGTCTGAGTTTCCTATTATGAAAATGCAATAAATAAAATAATAAATAAAATCCACCATTACACCATTTCTCCCATGAACTGCCCCCTCCCCCGAAGATGTCTCATTTACCACAGTTTGGGAACCCCGGTCTTAGGGAAACCAAGGCTTTGAAAGGAAACCCAAATGAATTGCAATTCTTCGCTATAGAGAGAAAATCACAGTGAGCATGAGGATGCGTTCTACTGTAATAGCTCATGCCTATGTTCAAGAACAACCTAAATCTTCATGTAAAGAAAGAATGCCTACAGAATGGCAGAGTATAATGTACTGTAGGGAACATAACCTTTATGGATTGTGCAGTGGTACTATGTATAATAAATCAGATGACGGAGGACAAGATGATGGTATCTAGCTAGGAAATGAATAATATGGTTTTGCAAGATCATGAAGTGATGAACCAGATTAAATGGAGACACTTGAGTTAAAAATCATGTCAAATTTATTTTCTAGTTCTATCAATAACATTTTTGATTATTCAAACCCAGATCGTGCAAACAGAGGCATGTCAGCATGGAGTGCCAACTGGAAGTTCCATTGAACTCAGTGGGACTCCATGAGGCTATCGGTTGTTCAATTTGCGTGCAGGATTGTGTCCTAAAACTGGAAGAATATTAAACTCTACTGTAGTGGAGTGTATACACCCCACACTGGCAGCAAAAGGCTTAAAGGAAGTCTGAGGGCTCAGTTAGCCCACTTGGTGGTACCTGGACAATGTGTTAGGTATAACTCCTCAGCAGACCCAACTGAGGAGAAGCTGGGTTGTCTTCATTTTAAAAAAGGCACACAGAGCAGTAATAAAGAGCCCCAGGAGGGAGGAGGTCTACAGAGAGTAGATCTCAGGATCACCTGCCAATAAGAGCTCTGGCAAAGGGCTAGGGACAGGAGATAGAAATAAAAGCTACAGGACTGGACTGATCTTCTGTGGTGGCCTTGACAAAGGGGTCAGACCCCAGGAGACAACCCAGTGGGTTGGTGTTCTGGAAGGGGAGTACCCAGAACAAAAAAGCTGAACCCCGAGATGGGCAGAGGCTTGCATGGTATTTGGTTCTGTTTGGGGTCTTTTTTTAGTTCTGCTGGAGGAGGCTGGGAAGAAGTACATGAACCCCCCTACTCTAAAAGAAATAGGAATGAAGAGGAGCCCTTGAAGGTTGGAAAATGTTGTATGGATGGTTTGAGTTTTGTGGGACATTTGGTATGGGATGCTGAGACCCTGGAAGGGGTGCACTATTGTGTGACCTGGCCAGATGGTCAAGTCACCAAACCAGACCAAAGGAGTCCTGAGGATGAGATGAGGCAGAAATGCCACAATGCTGAGGGGGCACTCTGGGACAGTGAGATGGCTGTACTTGTGTTTTATATTCTCTTGTTTACTTTTTGCAGTATTTTCAGCTCAGATGATGAAACCACACTAGTTACTTCCAATTTCCAGTTATTATGCGCTCTCAGATTGCTACAAAGCTTGGGTTGCAAACACTACAGCAGAGTGTTTAATTCCCCTCAAAAGTCTGTTTGCATTGTGACGGGACCCCATGGGATACAACATGGAACTGTGGGCCCACTGTGGTCCCTTAAGTCTCCAGCCGGGACTCTCTCTCTCACAATGCTTTACCAGTGACAAACAGCAAACCTCTTTAGGCGCTGTTATCACTCAGCCACCAGCATGCAGAGACACACCCAGCTAAAATTGCATGAATGGTCTCCAAGCCACTAATGAACTATACAGAGGGAGACACCAGCAAACTCCCGCAGCCTTGCACCCAGAAATGTACCATTTTACACTGCTCAAGACCTTCTCTTGAACAATGCAAGCTCATTAATTAGTTCACCATTTCGTCAAAGGATAGTAGACACGCACCAGCTTTTGTAATCTGAGCAGATTCCCCAAGCACTTTAGACAAACTCACTGGTAAGGATAAAGTATTTAAATAAATGTATTAACTACAGCTATAGATTGTAAGTGATCATAAGAGGCATATAGGACAAAGATGGTAACAAAAGAAATAAAAGTAAAATCACAGTCTAAATTCCAAACTTTATCAGACTGAGCAAGAGTTAAATCAAACAGCTTTTCTGATCCCACTGGATATTACAGGCAACTCACAGGCTAAATTTCCTTCTCAGCCTGGGATCAGTCTCCTCAGTTCAAAGTCTTTTGTCTTCCCAGCATTCTTGTTGCCTTCAGAGTAGGTGGGAGAGGAGAGAGGTGGTCTCATGATGCCACTATCCCTTATTTTATACTCTCAATTCATATCCCAAGGAAGATACTGGCCCAGGCATGTCCTGGTGGGCCTTGCTGAGTCACAGAATTGAGCAATCTTTATTGTATGGTGCCTGTGCAACTGTCTCTTATAGAATTGTAAATCTCTTGTTTACAATTCCCCAGTTAGTCAATGGTTTTGACGGTTGCTTAACACCCGTTTGGGTGTGGGTCACCACCTTTGTTGTCACTGGAGAACTAGCAATGGACATCTCCCAAACTCACAACATATTTCAATAACAACCGTATAGAAAAATCTCATAACTTCATACACACTAATAATATACATATTTTGACAGAACAGTGGGTTTCAGCAGATCATGACCTTGCATATGGTACCTTACAATGCATGTTTTGTATGAAATATCACAACCATACACAAATGGTGAACACAGGGGTTACAGGGTGGTATTTGATGTACAATGCATCATACATTGAAACTATTAAAACGTAATGGAAAAAAGCTAATGAATCTGGCTTTGGATAGTCTAAATTATGAGAGATTTCAGGAAAATAGATTACTTTTAAACATTTTAATGCTAAGGCTATTAACATCCCTAAATCCCCACTGACTGAGGTCAGAGCCCTACAAGAGAAAAAAGCAGTGAATTGGGCATCTTTCAAGTAAAACTGGGAAAACCAGTAGTTTTGATAGGTTTGACAAGCTAAAATTTCAGAAGCAAAAATAAATTGACTTGATGTTTATCTTTCCCTCTTTACCTTTGGGGAATGAATGCTGGGGGAAGTCTTTGATTCAGTTCTGAGAGAGTGGAAGTATTATTGTATTTTATCTACCATATAGCGATGGAGGAAAGCTGACTTCATGCTAGGCTTGCTAATTTTGGTTGGACGTATTCCTGGAGGTTTCATCACATGGCATATTTTTTAATTAAAGATTAATCTTTGATTCCTGGAGACTCCAGAACAATCCTGGAGGGTTGGCAACCCTACTTCATGCTGTAGCAAAAATAAATTTATATGATTTTACTTTTTTAGGCATGTAACCATACAAAAATGCTAGCTGACACTTTCAGGGAGCATATTCTTGCCTGGAGGGAACTGTTTGGAAGAGACACCTCATGGGGAACTGTCTGGGAAGCCATGAGGCTGAAGAAGCCATGTTATAAGCAGCCATAACAGAGCTGGAGTTTAATTAATTAACTCACTGTGTCAAAGTGAGATCTTATAATGCAGAAGATCCAAACACAATGAAGCATAAAACAATGTATTTGCACATTAAAGGTTTTGCTTCTAATTAGTGATGAACTGAACCAAAACACTCCTTAGCATTGAGGGAAAAGGTTCAAAATCCAAATGTGGGTTCCAAATAGAAAATACAAACCAGATCTTTCAAACACTATTTATTGGGCAAAATACTACCAAGAATAATGTCAAATGGCACAATTTACAGCAGAAAGTACTACACACAGTAGTAAATGTTTTCAGAATTGGGCCCCTCAACCATTTTACAAATGGACTATATCCTTGTAACCCCAAATTTAACCCCCCCCCACCCTGCTATCCAAATTTGAAGCCTGAACCTATCACTTCTACATAAACGAATATTAATCTTCATGCTTACCTGAAGTACCTGCTAAAGTAAGATACATTTTTTCAGCACGGGGAGTGAGTTAACGTTAGCAAGAGCTAATGCATAGAACTTTTCCCCCCAAATTTCTGCTTTCAGGGGGAAGCTGCTTAGTTTAAATTCTGCCTGTGGTAGGGTCACCATTCTGGAGATGTTTCCTGACTTCTTTACAATGCACAGCTCCTTTCAGTAGATAACTGGAATAATGGTCTATTCTTCCTCTAAAGTATGTTCATGCCTTCTGATTAAAATTACTGACAGAGGACATTAGGGTCTATGCATGAATTGATATTGAAAAGAGAATAAATCCCATAGTGTCCATGATGCGTACTGTTGTGACTGACCAAGTAAAGTTTTCACATAAATCACACACTAGCTCTGGCCTGATTCTTTGCCCAGTGAAGTCAATTGAAATATTCCCACTGACTTCAATGGGCTTTAAATCAGGCCCTAAATATCTAATTTGTGGGTTTTTTTTAAAAAAAAACTCTGTAAATTATATTACTATCCCAGAAACACAATGCCCAAGTTACAGAATATACCCTCAAATGTAGTCACGGAGACAAACACAAAGGATATTTACATATCAAGCTGATTTTATCATCTAATTCATTTACATTTATATAATGCAAAATAATCTCCACTTCATATAAAAAAAACTGAAGATATTCAACTTATCACATTGTATATGGTTTATTTAGGATCCCTGGGTAACCACAACAATATAAAACTGCTACTTTGGCAGTGCTTCTCAAACTGGGCTTTTCTGCTGCTACACATTAGCTAAACTGAAGAATGTAAGCATCTTTTCAACCCCCATTGGCACTTGGGAGGGGAAGAGTGTCCCAACTCACGTCTTTAAGGAAGTCTATACAAAATTATAATTATGGTTGAAAACTTACTTTTTAATAAAAACAACGAGGAGTCCGGTGGCACCTTAAAGACTAACAGATTTATTTTGGCAAAGCTTTTGTGGGTAAAAAACACACTTCTTCAGATGCATGGAGTGAAAATTATAGATGCAGGTATAAATATTCTGACACATGAAGAGAAGGGAGTTACCTTACAAGTGGAGAACGAGTGGTGGCCATAATCACCGAAATGAATGCACTGACATGGTCATAAAAACAACAGCTGTATAAGGAAGCTAGTCTATGTTCATACTTTTCAAATCTATTATACTTTTTCAGATACATGTAGTTTATCACACACTTTATATATTTTTAAAGTGTATATTGTTTCAATTTCAATTCAAATTTCCAAACAATCACTAAATTGGCAATACTGCATGTAACTAGTTCACAAACCTGGCGGGGGGGGGGGGGGCGGTAAATCCCCCATGGGGGGAGGGGGGGAGGGCAATCCCTGCCATGAAGCAGGGACTGCCCCGGGTTTTATTTTGACAATGCCTATTACTTAGTGAACTTCAGTTTCCAGGATGTTTATATGCCTATCCAATGGCTGTATACTTGACTTTTCATGCTGATTCTTTTTGACAGAGGCAATGGGTATTTTCTTTGATGTCTGCATCCAACTAGAGTCAAATATAGTATAAATTATGGCACCATAGTAAAAACTGACCATTTGCTCTTTCCTGATTTTGGTAAGGTATTTATCATTGGCAATCCTTGAGCTTGCTACTTCATTCTCCCCACCCCCAGTGTTCCCCTGTAGCTCTGTTCAAGGGCAAGTGCATCCATCAACTGCAAGGAGAATAGGGTCTTTACTTTAACAGCTAGGACATCTTTTAGTGTCTTGACAATAATTTGATATGAAAATAGCAAAAAGAAAGACATCCCAACCAAAATGTAATGCGTTCTTGCTGACTAAGATTAAGAGACTCTGGGTCTCCAGGGTTGCAGAAATGCAGGGGCCCCTAGATATCACAAGGCAAGGTCTGATGTATAATGAGAAACATCTAGATTGAAAAAATAATGAAAGGCCATTGCTTCCTACATCCTGGGGACACTAGACTCTACTGCAAAGTCAGCCAGAGCTTCTTGGAATGTTAATGCTGCACTAATGACTCTATAGTTTTAAGCATCTGGAAACTGATTTATAACAACTTTAGCAACTGCTTACCCTCTTAGCTGAAATTTCTCCTACCTCTTCACAGCTCCAATGTGGTAAAACTGTTGAAAATCATATTTCAATCATTAAAGTATGTGTGGAGCAGGGAGAGAAATTCTGCTTTTTACATTTTTACACATGGGTAAGTAACTTACTTATTTTCAAAATGTTCATTTTATCACATTGTTTCAGACAAATGCCTTTGGTATATCAGAAAAAATTGGATTAGAAATACCAAAATTACAAATGTCAGAAAATCATGTTTTGGGCATGCCTGTGGATTATCCACAAAAATACATGTCCAGGTTCACAGTTGGTGTAGTTCTATTTACTTTAGTAGAACTATGCTGATTGACACCAGCTGAGGATCTGCCCCATGCTGCACAATGCTCAAAAAAGCCCAAGGCAAATAGGAAACTTTCCTTGATGATGTGAGGGTGTAGACCAGCAATTTCTGCAACATTAACATTTCCTTTAAAAAAAATCTAGTCCAATGCATGCTGAATGAAAAGTGACAGACTGTTGACGTCTTGAGTATTACTCCGGAAGGAATTCTGTGCCACTATGTGTGCGCAAAATTTATGTCCCCCACAGATTTCTTTGCTTCCCTGCAGAAAAATGACTTTCTGACAGGGAAGCAAAGGGAAGCCACAAGAGCAGTCATGAAACCCTACCCTGCGCCGAGCTCGGCTGCTAGTCCTGGCTGGGCTGGGGAGGATGGGACTTCTTCTTCCCCTGCACAGCATCTGGGGCCAGGTCAGACCCACTCCCAGATTTCTCCCCTGGCTGCAGGAAGCTCTGCAAACTCCCCCTCCCCACTTCCTGCACCCATCACTCCTCAGATGCAGGGGGAGGAATCCCTGTACAGGGAGCTGCTCCCCCATCTGCCCAACCTCTGTGCATCCAGACCCCCTCATACCCAGACCCTCCTGCTGAGCCTCACCCCCCCCCCCATGAACCCCACTTCCCCTGCACCTGGATCACTTCAACGAGCCACCCACACCTGGAACCCCACCCCGAGCCCCAACCAGCTGCACCTGGATCGCCACCTCAGAGTTCCACTCCCTCAGCATCTGGACCCCCCACTGAACCCCCACACCCAGACCACCCTGCCAAGCTCTAGCCCCCCCACACCCAGACCCCCTTGCTGAGCCCCCAACCACCTTCACCTGGACCCCCCTTCAGAGTCCCATTACTATTGCATCCAGAACCCCCAACAAGCTCCTGTTCATCCAGATCCACCCCCGACCTCCCGCATCTGGATCCCCCACAGAGCTGCCAACACGCAGATTGCCTCACACAGAACCCTCTCAATCCACACCTGGATCCCCCCACACTAAGTCCCTCCACACTTGTATCCTGCCTTGCTGAGCCTGCTTGCTCACATGGAGCGGCAGGGCCCTGGAGTGTTTCTGGGGCAGGCCCATTTCTTGCGCTGCGTCAGGGTTGGGTGCAGCCTCTCTGCTGAATCTGTGTCCCGAGGGGTGGGGGGAAAAGAGGTGGGGAACTGTACAGTGATCTCCCACCTCTGTGCAGCCAGTGGCCTGTGCTCCCCTATTCCATGCTGGAGCCTACACATTTATTTGACAAATAAAATGTGCAGAATTTTAAAATATTGTGTGCCGAATTTTTATTTTTTTGGCATAGAATGCCCTCACGAGTAGAGTATGCAGATAACTCCTGTACCTTTGAAGCTGTTCCTCAGACCAAATTCTTCCCTCAATTCAACATGTGCAACACAACTGATGTAATTGGTGTTATATAGGTGTAAACTGGAGGGTCTTTGCACATTATTTCCACCTTGTGTTATACTGATGGTCAGTATTACTTGTATATGTGATAACTCCCGCTCTTTTTTTTCTTTTCCAGACAATCAAAAGATACCCAAATGCAACAAAACTATGATATAATATGGATGGGAACTTAAGTGCTCTTGTGATGAAATTCAAACATGGGATCCCACAGAAAGTGCAATTTGGCCATATTGCACCTCTTTATTAAGGCATTAAATAACATTCCCACTAATACAAAATATAATAATTCTCCTTGATGTAAGAACTTATAATTCTGTATGTCTTAATTTTTGTCTGCTTAAATTCTTAACTGTAGCCTTGCATTAATACAGCTTTCCACAATGAATATAAAATCATTAACTGAGGGAAAGTATAACAAAATCCTCACTCAGCCAACGTGAAATGAAACACACTGCAAGCTACTTTCCTTTGGTGGTTTTCAAAATCTTCCCATTAATTCAGAATTGAAAGATTAGTTGCCAAGCAAATAGGTGTTAGGAAGTGTTGGCTAAATTATTTATTGTGGCTAGATGCTGGTAGCTCTAGAGTCTCGGTGATCAGCTACCAAAAATACGAAGTTCAGAAGCTGTAGATCCTGGTGCCGTACAAGAGTGGGTAAGAAAAACTGACAAAGGTGCTTTCAGAGCCAGATGACGGCATTGACTTAAAACAAGGTAGGCAAAACTTATTGTTTTCTTGGATCAGCTAGAAGTAATTAGATACTTCTCACATAGCACCTTTTTTCAGCACTAAGTTAGACCGCATCATTTTGTATGTATAGTTGGGATCATGTTTTCCAATGTGGATTACTTTTAATTTATCAGTATTGAATTTCATCTGCCATTTTGTTGCCCAGTCACCCAGTTTTGTGAGATCCCTTTGCATACTGCTTTGGGCTTAACTATCTTGACTATCTTAACTAGTGCCCATCCTCTCCCCCACTGACCAATCTGGTAGACGAGTGTGACAGCTAAGGCCTTGCACAAAGAATTACATCTCAGGAGTGACTGGTATATGTGCCACACTAAGACTCAGCACATGTGCAGTGTTATAAGTATTCATACCAGATCACAGACATTAACTAATTGATGAGATATTGGTCCATTTTTCCATAAACTGCAGCTCAATCCTGCTACTGAAAAAGCACAGGAAGCTGGGACTGAAGTCTTCATGTGTTGTTCCTGAAGGCAGAAGTTGAAAGGAAAATAGCAAGGCAATGAAAACTTGCCACCTATGTTTTTACTATTCACACTATTTAAAATAAACAAACAGCTGGGAAATCAAATTTTTCATTTTACTGGAAAAACTCCATTAAGGCTGGGATTTTCAAAGGGGCTGAAGAAAGATAGTCTCCATAATCTAATTGAAATTCAGTAGAATTTGGGCACTTAAATCCCTTAATTACTGTTGAAAAGTCCAGAGTATATGCTGTTGGCTGACTCTAAAAACTTTGGTCTAATGCAGAGGTGAGCAAACTATGGCCCGCGGGACCATCCTGCGTGGCCCTTTTGTTCCCATCTGGGTAGGCTAGCCCCTGTCCCCTCCCCCCCACAGCCTCAGCTTGCCATGCCACCAGCACTCTGGGCGGCAGGGCTGAGAGCTCGTGCTGGATAGTGTGGCAGCATGGTGGCCAGGGCGCGTGGCTGCCAGTCCTGCTGCTCTGAGTGGCATGGTAAGGGGGTGGGGTGTGTGTGTGTGGGGGAGTTGGATAAGGGGCAGGGGGTCCCGAGGGACAGTCAGGGTTGGATGTTCTGAGGGGGGCAGTCAGGGGGCAGGAAGTGGGAGGGGCCGGATAGGGGGTGGGATCCAGGCTGTTTGGGGGAGCACAGCCTTCCCTACCCGACCCTCCATACAATTTCAGAACCCTGATATGGCCCTCAGGCCAAAAAGTTTGCCCACCCCGGTCTAATGGCTACCTCAGAAACTCTAGTGCAATGGTTTTCAACCTGTGGTCTCCAGACTCCTGAGGGGTCCACAGCCTATGTCTTAAGGGTCTGCAAAAAGTGACTATGGAAATAAAGTTTCAGAACCCAGAAAAGGCATTCTGGTTTTCTGATCAAAAGTAAGTGACTACCCCCCACCTACAGGACAAAACCCAAAAGTGTTGGCATTACCACAGCAGCCCACAGTTTAGTGCCCTGTCAAATGCCATGCTGAGCTTGTGGCAACATGTACAGTTGAATTTGGTTCGATCAATTTTCAGTCTAAGACTTGGATGGTAGGGGTCTGCTGACCACAGGCTGAACTCCCAAAGGGGTGCACGCCTCTATTTGACATATGTTAGGGGTCCGCAAATGAAAAAAGGTTAAAAACCACTGCTAGTGCAATATATGAGACGCTTCCAGTCCCATGTTGCTGGTTCACCCACAGGACTCTAGCAAAGCACCTGAGCTAGAACCCGATGCCTGGGCCTCCTGCAGAGCATCTGAGTTGGTCCCCAGACCTAGGGCCGGACACTCCCCAGCCCTGCTGCGCCCTCCCGTCCCGGCTGAGTGGGGGCGCAGGGGGGCACGTTTGTCACGCGCCTGCGGAGAGCTGAGCCCAACTTTTTCTGGCTCAGGCTCGCCGGCCGCAGGTGTCCGGGCAGCCGAGCCGAGCCAAGCCCAGCCCCGGGCCGCGCTTGGCGGCCGCCGCTGCTCCGCTAGCCCAGCAGGCGCTTGCGGGTGGGGGGAACACGCCTTCGAGGGAGGGAGGAAAAAAAAGCCCCGAGTTCCGCTTCCTGAAGGCGCCTTGGCCGGGGCTGCGCCCGACGGGCTGCAGGGGAGCCGGCTGCTGCGGGCACTCGGCGCGGGGCTCGCTGGGCATGGCAGGGGAGCGGAGCCGCCGCTTCACCCGCAGCCGGCTGAGACCCGGCTTGGCGGCGGAGCTCCGCCAGAGCGTCGCCTCGGCAGCCGCCGCCCACCACCAGCTGCGCGTGAGTTGGAGCCTTTTCTCCGCGGGGTCGGGACCGCGCGGGCGGGCAGAGCGAGCTCCCCGGCGGCTCCCGGGCGGAGCTCGCCCGCCCCGGGGCACGGCGCGCAGAACGCCGCGGTGTGGAGCTGGGCGGGAGCGCTCCGCGCTGTGCGGAAGGGGCGAGATCTCTGTGCCCTGGAGCCGTGGAGTTTCAAACTTTTTTTTCTGGCGACGCAGTTGAGGAAAATGGTTGATGCCTGCTACCCAAGGGAGCTGGGGATGAGGGGTTTGGGCTGTGGAGAGGGCTCTGGGCTGGGGCAGAGGGTTGGGGTGTGGGAGGGGGCCAGGGCTCTGGGCTGGGGGTGCAGGCTCTGGGGTGGGGCCAGGGAGGAGGGGTTTGGGGAGCAGGAGGGGGCTCTGGGTTTGGAGGGGCTCCGGGCTGGGGCAGAGCATTGGGGTGCGGGAGGGGGTCAGGGCTCTGGGCTGGGGATACAGGCTCTGGGGTGGGGCCGGTGATGAGGGGTATGGGGGGCTCAGGGCAGGGGATTGGGCCATGGGGTTACCTCGGGCGGCTCCTGGTCAGCGGCGTAGTGGGAGTGCTAAGGCAGGCTTCTTGCCTGTCCTGGCAACGCGGATTGCACTACGCCCCAGAAGTGGCCAGCAGCAGGTCCGGCTCCTAGGTGGAGGTGCGCAAGCGGCTCTGTGTGGCTCTTGCCTGCAGGCACCATCAGTCGTCCCATCCCCCCCATCCCCAGATCCAGTGCTCGGGGCGGGGGCAGCACGCGGAGCCCTATGGCTCCTCCCGCCTAGGAGCTCGACCTGCTGCTGGCTGCTTCCAGGGCACAGCACAGTGTCAGAACAGATAAGGACTAGCTTGTCTTAGCTGGGCAGCACCGCCGACGGGACTTTTAATGACCCAGTCAGTGGTGTTGACCAGAGATGCCGCGACCCAGTGCCTTACATTCCGTGACCCAGTACTGGGTCGCGACCCACAGTTTGAAAACCACTGCCCTAGAGCCCTCTGTAGTGTATAGTAGGGTACTGAGAGGTCTATAATGTATACAGAGTATACAGAGTTCGAGTATATAGAGAGGTGTACAGTGTGCAGTAAGGTATGGAGGCTCTAGGGTAGTAAGCGGTCTATAGTGTACCTTTTAGTATGGAGATGTTCAAGGGTACAGAGAGATCTATAGTGTGCAGTTCTCCATATGGAGAAGTTGGCATGTTACAGTGGGCAAGGAGGTCTCTAGAGTATAGAGTGCAATGTATCAGTTAGTATGTACTAGTATATATTGTATAGAAATACTCACTATATTGATCAATTTAGAGAGCTCCATTGTATGGCTCTATGTGCCAGCATATACTCCATAGTTACCTCTTCTACATGGAGATTTCATCCATCAATCTTTTATAATATGTGTACCATTATATGATATACAGATATTTTAATTGCATAGATCTGTGTCTCATCTAAAATGTGTGTGACTTATGTACTTGTATAAACTGTATATAGATCTCCAAGCAGTTCAGATGACTTTGTGGTAGGGTTTATGGCTGTCATACATCTAGGACTGTTTTGGGACTGAACAATTTTAATGAATGAGATTTTAACAGTTTCAGTGCACATTACAAAATCACACTGCATATGCACCTTTTCACAAAAAATGAGATACTCTTAAAAACTGCCGGGAGGGATTCTCCTTCCAAATGAGTCACATGTGGCAAGTTTGTGGACCAGTAATATCCATGATTTAGGTGGAGAAGAAAGTTTTTCAACCATTTTTGTGTGTGTGTTTGGGGCCCTTGTTTTCTGTACTGTAAGATCAATCTTGTAAAGACTTAAGCACATGCTTAATTTAATTCACTGTGAGTAGTCTTATTCATGTGGGCTATTCAGAGTCTGTAAAATTAAACAAGTATGCCTAAGGCCTTGTTTACACTACGGGGAGAGATCGATCGATATTACACAACTTCAGCTATGTGTATAATGTAGCTGAAGTCGACGTACTTAGATCTACTTGCCGTGGGGTCCACATTACACAATGTCGACTGGAGACCCTCTCCTGTCGACTCCTCTTGCGCTTCTTGTTCAGGTGGAGTACAGGAGTCGACAGAAGAGTGAAAAGAAAAGGAGTACTTGTGGCACCTTAGAGACTAACAAATTTATTAGAGCATAAGCTTTCGTGAGCTACAGCTCACTTCATCGGATGCATACATACACAGAAGAGTGATCTGTGGTCAATTTAGTGGGTCTCCAATGCATTGAACCCCCGGTAAGTGTAGACAAGTCTTTGCGGGATCAGGGTAAAGGAATGGACAAATTGCAAGGTAAAAATGCCTTTTGGAGTGTATAAAACATCCACCTATAACGCGCTCCTTAGAGCATAAAGGTACCTCTAATGAAGGCCACTTTAAAGATGTTAGCCTGCATGGTTTTTAGCACCAGTGTACAGTAAGTACAGCAGGAAGTTTTTAAGTTAAACTTTTAATTTGTCTTTTTGGGGGTCAAGCTGTATCTTGTACCTAGACTGATTTTCATTTGCTACACAAGGGCACAAAGGTTAAATATGGAAACCTCTGAGTAAGTTGTTCTCATTCCCATGTGATTTTAGGTACTTCACAGGATATTTTTAATATTTTCTTTATGGTTATTTTTTTATTGAAATGCTTGTAAGTTCCTGGTTATTGCCATAGGAAATCCCCTGGGTGAAAAGACCAAAGACATGACACTTACACAGAGACTCTTGCCCTCATGTTAATACATTCCTGAAAATCATAATTATAAGGCCTGATTCGTCATTTCCCTGCATCTTACATAATTGTTATACTGGAGCAAAGGGGGTGTAAAATGCTTTTTAATGACCTGGTAGCATTTACATCCTCTTTGTACTGGTGTAAACTGTAGGACAATGGAGAATGAGGTCCATGCTGTATAAGCAGGAAAGAACATAATTAGAATTGCTGAAGTTCACAGAGAACTATCAATTTACCTTTTAGAATGAGACAAGATATGTTAGCAGCATTTTCAAAATTAAGAACCCTCTTTGATTTATTTATTCATTTATATATTTTTAAATAATCCATTAAAGGGAGGGGGTAAATGGCTACCTCTTGGATGAATTACCGGAGGATAATTTATGTGATTGATCAAATTTATACAGGTAAATATTTCCCTTTTGATGTTCTAGGAGAAGATATCTGACTCAAGTAGGGTAAAGAGTTTGATAGACCAGGGAAAATCAACAGCAGTTGCTACTAAAAAGCTAGCATTTGTCATCGCTTACCACACACTGGTGCCTAAGTCACTGCAGTTTCCCCCTGTACTTAGAATAGGAAATAACTGAAGTAGCAATGTCCCCACAGGCTGGTGGTCAGTTTGTTTGGTTTAATGGACCCTGGAAATGGAGCTGTATACTAAGAGAATAGCCAGTTCAGTCTTCCTAGCTATCTAAAAGCCAAATACAATTAATCTTTTCTCCTACCCCATTGCTTTCTGAATTTGCAGTGCTTTCCCTAGTCATCCTCCAGGGTCTAGGGGAAATGATTCATAACCTCTGACACTGAGTCATGAGTGAGGTGGATTGCATAAGAGCTGTGCTGCCTTCCGAAGACAGTTCCACTCGTCAAACCATCCTTTCAAGAACTAAAGGAGTCTCCATAACCTGGGCAGACTGTTTCACTGCAGCCAGCTCTGCACTGCTGAAAGCTGGGGACTAGAATTTGGACCATTTGGAAGTGCCAGATCTCTATGCATGCAGTTTTCACATGTGTTGAACCTGCAAACTTTTAGACCTGAAGAACTTTATAGGTAGCACAAAGCATGCTTACACACGCGCTAAAGAAATGTGGTCTCTTCTTCAAGGAGAACATTGCTCAACGCTATGGTCTTTGCTTTTTCATTTTTAGATATAATTTTAAAGGGGGTCAATTTAAAATCAGATATTGTAAGCAAACTAAGGCTATGTCTACACTACAACCTTAAGTTGACCTATGTTAGATCAATTTACAGCCTCCACGTTAATTACTGTGGTGGTTGATGTCCACACTACCCTCCTTCTATTGGCGGTGCGCGTCTTCACCAGGAGCACTTCCGTCGACTGAAGAGGGGCAGTGTGGGGGATTGAGAGCCCGGGCTCTCAGCTCCATGCAGCTCCCCACTGGGAACCGAGTTGTCCCTCAGGGCTTCTCGCCTTCCCACTCCCAGTTAGGAGCAGGGGGGCAGCGGCCTGAGGCTTCTTATCTTTAGCAGGAAGCTCTGCACCCGGAGTTGGGTCGGCTGCTGTGCTCTTGGCGGGGAGCCAGGACCCCAGACACCCAGGTGGGGGAGACAGCAGGATTCCCAGTGGGTACCCAGCTGGGGAGCCAGGAGCTGGCTTTCTTGTCAATTGCACGGCTCCATTAGAGCCCTGAAAATTGACAAGAATGACAGCCAACAGTCAATGTAAGGGTAGACACTGCATTGCCCTAACTATACCAACATAAGCCCTACGGCTCTCACTAGGGTGGTTTTATTACGTAGGCATTACAGGAGAGTTACAAACTGTGTACTGTAAACAAGGCCTGATTTGTAACATTTTCTAGTTACAACTTAGATTATTAAAACTGACAGTATTTTAGAAATACTTTCTACCCGAAGAAAACACTACTGAAGAAGAAGCAAAAATGAAACGGAGCAGTCTAGTTTAACTGAACAGGGTGAATAAAATGCAAAACAGTAAACCTGATGCATAAATGGTGGCAAGCAAATTTAGATTTAAAAAATTCTTTCAGCTTTAGTAACATAAAGTGTATTAGTGACCTAAGTAAGCAATAAAATACAAATCCTATATTAAAGTTAACAATATCCCTTTAAAATATCCCTTTATACTTGAACAGCAGTCAGGAACTTTTGTATGTAATTTCTGAGAGCCTTGTTCTGTTGGCTGGTGGAATATAATCTTGCTGGGATACGTCAGAATTTATAGTTTGGTTTCTAAAACAAAATACAAAGGGATCCTCCAAGATTTTTGTCTCTTACCAAATATGAAGGTTGCAGATGCCTGTTCAAATTGAGTTTTCAGTTAGATGTGTTAGTGGGGGCTCTTAGGGACATTCAGTTTTTGAGCTCCATTCACCATCAGCAGGAATAATGGTTCTAAAGGTGTGTTGGGTGTTTTGAATGTGTACCTGTCTTTGGGAATATTAATGAAGTTACCATCTTTTTACAGTGGTTTTGTGGGGGGCGGGGATAGGTGGATTGTACCTTCACTAACTTTGCCTGTGAAAGCCAAAGTACATATTTTTATTCTTTATGCTTAGAAACCCAAGCCAGGATTCAAAGCTATTCTCTTAAGGGTGAAATCCACTCTACTCACATAAAACCTGAGTAGCTGGGCTCTGTATGCGTCCAGCATGGGAGTAGGGAGGAAGAATACGTGTAATCCACCCTGATCACCTGAACTCAGGGCCAAGATGCATGGCTACAAAACTATTTGCTGGAATAGTCATCACAGCCTCTCTGCACCTGTTGGGCAGTGTTGGAAGCCACTGGATCTGTACAGACACAGATTCCATGGAACCTTCTCTGGCTGGCTCCCACCATGGTCTTCTATGCAGGGCTGGAGATTCTTTCTACAGTGCTCGAGGTGTGTGTAGGCATTGCTGCATTTCCCCTTCAGCCACAATGCAGGGCCCAAGCATTGTGGAATACCTTCATTGGTCTTCTGCACTATGGGTGAATATTAGTCTAGAAAAGAAAAGGAAAACGTGACCTGTATTAGGCAAGAAATTATGGTAGCTATTTTGTTTCTTTTATCTCAGCCTCTTCAGATGGAGTAAACGTGCTTATTTGTCAACAAAGTTACCTTATTTTATTTCGTGTGCAGTGTGAATCCTGGCTTCTATTCTTGTTTACTGGAGCAATTTGCGCAGGCTGTGCCCTTATTTATCCCATGATGATGAGGCTCCATTATTGTAAATCATTCTTATTAGGAATTACCATGGGACATGTGCAGCTTGTTCACAGTATAGCAGCATCTTTAACTATTGCAGTCATGTTCCACTTGATCTTCCTTCCATACTATGACTGCCTAAGATGTGACATTCTGGGACAAAATCCCCATGTGTTGTGATCCCTTTATGACACTCTGATAGTGACAAGGAGCTGTAAATCTGGGAGCCCTGGCCACTGTGGAATAACATGGCTTTCTGCCATGGCATAAGAAGTGTGCCAGGGGAAAGAGGGCATGGCCAGAATCTACTGGCTCTTTCTGACTTGTGGGCTTCCCTGTGCAGGCTGTGGTCAGCAGAGTGTAGTTAGAGCAGCTCTAAAGCTGCTGTAACTGATGTGAGGGATTAGGTAGGCCTCTGGCTGGCTGAACATATGTGGTAAAGTAAAGGTGGGTTAAAGTAGTATGTAGCCTTTCTTGCTTTTGCACTGGTTCCTGTCTTCCCACTCCCTATTGTGCTCTTGTAGCATGGCTTATGACATCGGGTGCGGAAGTGTTTTGCTGAAACTGGGCCTTATGAATAAGCTATGCGCCATTGGAACAGATTCTCAGCTGATGTAGATTGTCATAGCTCCATTGAAGACAATGAAGTTTACACCTGCTGAGGACCTTACCACTGTTCTCAATTCTTTACTCTCCTCACATTTATCACTTTCTTCCTAGGTGATCTGCTTTACCTTTACTCAGAGGATGCTGTTCCTCCAACCACTGTAAAAAAAATTAAAAATGAAAATTAAAAAATGTCCATTTCCTTTTCATACACTCGCTTTTATCTGTCATTGAAAATAAAATGTCAAGGGCCATTTAAAACTTAGCACAGTATTCTGTTCATGTACTGGAGGCACAGGAAAGTGCCTCTGCATAATCTGGGAAGAAGTGTGAATTTGTATTTATTATTCGGAGTTATATTATGTAAATCAGAGACTTCTCCAGTGCCCAAAAATGGTGAATGAGGAAGCAGAGATTGAAGGGCAAGTATATGTGCAACACTTCTTGGCATGTTTTAGAGAACATAATATTTCAACATTAACGTATTCTGCATTAGTTGCACAAGCATTTTTTCCAGGAACCTACCATGCTGTCTGAAAGCTCTGTAATATTACTCATGCTGTTCCAATAATTGCAAAATGCTTAATTATTTCTTTTATTTTAATTCTTTATAATTAAAAAATGCAATTTACAAATCTGCTCAATGAAACAGTCAAGTTTAAACAATTTGCTTAAACTATTCCACACATTTCTTCTTAAAACAAAGTTCCAAAAATGTTGCAAACTTTTTGTTACTTTGTCTTAAATATGTGGGCTTGTTTTGAAATTGCTAGGTACGAGTTAACTATAATTGTCCATGCAAGTTGGGTAATTGTTTACACAAATAGCAAGTTAATTTGTTTGTCACTCAGTTTGTATGTGCAGTTGTAGTAATACTTAGGTGGGAGCTCCTGATATGTGAGCCAATATTACTCATGACACACATCTGCAGGTGGTGTTTCTGGATCGCTAACCCATTGGCCAAATATCTTGTATGTTCGCGGTGCACCTCTATTTTCCGAACAAAATCAGTGGCTGACAGTTTATGCAGGCAGTGTGGAATGGTTGACATTTACCCTTCATTTTAATGAGCCTTAAGTGATTTCTTGTCTCATCTCTCTTACTAACTGGGTTAACAGCAGTGTGGAATCAGGATCTTGTTCCACGCGCCATTTGTACTGGCAGAAATTCCTTTCCATTGTACTGTGTGCAGCCCAGTGCAGATGGTTATGGTATTTAGTGACCTCTCTGGCCTTTTGGTTCTGTTTCTTATAACAAAATGTTAGGTATCTCTCTCACACTGTTTATCCTGTGCCTGTATTCCACTTTAATGATTCTTTGGAATACTCATGCTTCAAATGTATATTCTGAGTAGTGGGTTTGAAATGAGCAATACAAATTCCATTAATATGGCGAGTTCACAGGTTGCTGGGGATTTTTAGTTTCAGGTCTAACTTTTAATTCTGAAGATAGTTATCACTTCTAAATGTGGTGGTTTCCTCAATACACTCATGCTACATCCTTTTTCCTCCTTTCGTTCTCTTGCAGTGTGTGAAAACAAAGTTGTGCACGTTCACTTTGTAGAAACAGTGATCAGTTTTCAGATGACAGTGTCAACAAGAACACATAACCCACTAGTATTCAAAATACTAATCAAGACATTGAGCTTGGGTAGTAGAAATACCCCTGGGCCAAATCCTGAGGTCCTTATTCAGTGTTTACTCAGTCCATACTCCGGTAAACCCCATTGACTTCAGAATAATTACAAATACCATGCTTACATGAATGGAATTTATATTGTGAATTTTTGATATTTGGAAGGTACAGTGTTGACTTAAATACTTTGGGTACATAGGTTATTCTGGAGATGAGCTGTGAATGGGCTCTTCACTTCTGAGAATGTTCTAATGTCCTCTTTATATCAATTATGTATTGAAATCAGTCGGACATAATTTGAGATAGTATTAGTGCCATGCTTCCAATATATAAAATGTATGGTATATATTGCTCTATCTGTAGGTAGAATGCACTCTGTAACTTAGAGCAGACACTACATGTTAGCCTGTAGACTGTTTTTAAAATGTAATGATTTATTTTAAAAACAATTCATATGCAAAGATGTTATGTTTGTGATACAAACTCAAAAACAAGCAAAGGTGAAAACTAAACATACACTGAGTAAAACATTGATGCTGTTGAAATCAATAGGCATTTTGTCACTAATTTCTGTGGGGGCAGGATTTCACCCATTGTTGTCTCTAGTACTTAGGCAAAATAGAGCACTACCTGAAGCCTCAATCATGTGAAGCGATCTGCTATCTGATTCTTTATACATCTACCGCTGAGGTCAGTGGTGTTCTACTCATACAATGGCATCTCTCCTCAGCCTGCCCTGGGTAGCCCACAGAAGTCTGAACCAGCAGGTCCTTTGGCTGCAAGATCAGGTTCCCCAAAGCCTCCTCTGCCACATCTGCTGCTGTCAGGTCCTGTTCAACGAAGTCTCCGTTAGATCAGCTACTGCTGGGATCTGTTCCACAAAACAGCCTTGTTCCATTTGATATGTTGCTAGGTTCAGCGCCACAAAGGCTCCGAAATCTCTGAATAGAAAACCCAGAGCAAAGCAAGATCCCCAGAGTCCTTCTTTTCCCTAACAGTCTCTGGTTGACTTCGGGCTCACTATACGTCTGAGTCCCATTACCTGTCTGCTCAGTGTGACCCACCTTTCCCAGGCTGTACCTTTCAGAATCTTCCCACCTTTTATAAATTCACCTACATGAAACATTTAATATCACTTCCAAAACAGAACTCAAACTCCAATCAATGCCACGTACAACACTATACAGAAATGCACTGGAGCAAAATGATGATTCATATCAATGAAGCCTGCCAGAGCTAGCTTTCTCTTTTTCCTCTATAGGGGGAACAGAGAATTTTCTTTCCCTTTAAACCTTCTAAGTCTAACATGTTCCATTAATTTTTTTTCTCCTTGTGTTGTTGATACGTATTTACAAACTTAACAGTAGTTGAAATACTTTTTTGGGGGTCTGTTAATTGGTATCTTTGATATGTAATCTTTTCTAAGTGATAGATGCTTGAAAGGGCTTCATGCTGATTATTATTAAACATTTACATATTGTACATGGTGCTTTACAAGTATAGAGTAAGACCATTCCCTTGTAGTGCTGTAGGCAATGCTAAGTAGCCCCCCCTCCCCAGGACTTGTAAGGGGGAAAGGGGTTTCCATTGCTCCTTCACATCTACACAACACCAGCCAAAATCTGGCCTTAACTGCTATGCCTGTTTTGGAACAAAATGCTGAAGACCTTAGATACTGTGATATGAGTTTGTTTTAAAAGCTTAAGCAAATACATAAAATTGGTAAACATATACTCATTTCACCCACACTAGACTTGTACTGGCAGCATTCCAGCATCTTTGCCAACTGGGATTTTCAAAGGAGGCTAATTCAATTGGAGTGGGGTGCCAAACTCCTTTAGGATTCTTTCAGTATCTCAAACGGCACTATTCATTCATGCAGGCTAATAACAAAGGTTTAAAAATCTCATTTAAGGAAATGACTTATACTATTATTGTTTAAAACAACTAATTTATTATTACATCTCTACATAATATTGCTGTTATATCTCTACATTTTAGTCGTGTGTGTGTGTATATAATATAAACAAACACCAAAATGTAGCAAGATATATCTGCATAGAATCGTTTATTTGCTCTATGTGTGGAATACATGTAATTCCCTCCAAATTCTGAATTCCACATTATATATAAGAAGTAAAAGGCTTTTCTATCACAGTCTGAAATTGGCTTGTTTGCCTTTCTCATCTTTGAGGGTAATGTAGACTGACTTAAAGCAAACATGATTCTAGGTTGCTTTGACATGTTGACCTAAATTAAATGATGTAGATATAATGAAATTTAATGAATGCAACTGAGTTAGATACAATAGGGGGGAAAGCTTCCTTTCTAAATGTAATCATTTATCAACAAGAATAAAATAGAAATGTCTATTTCTGAAACAGGAATGACTAAATATGTTTAGCACAGAAACTTTTTTTTCTTGCTCTATTGTACTTGGTTTCGGTTAATATAGTAGATGTTGATTCTTTGAATCTCTCATTGTTTGAACATGTCATTGCCCGCTATGTGGAAATTGTTTTCTGGTAGGGGCACCCGATCTTGTTCCCACTTACACTTATTATAAACTGATGCATCTCCTCTGACTTTAATATATTAAACTCCTAAGTTACAGTGAGATAAGTAAGAATACAGTTGGGCTCACCAGTGTTTTATAAAGCATGCATATGCATTTCCTAAACAGATGTGAAAATACGGTCAAAATGATGTGGTTAAGCCAGTGGATAGTCAGAGATAAGACTGTTGGTTTTATCTGAAAGCTAGCAGGAATATTTAAGGTTAACTGTATGTTAAATATATCTGTATTTAATGTAAGTTCACCAGTGATTTTTTATTTTTTTGGTCTGAACTTGAGTTTACTTTTACAGACTCAGGTAAAAACTGTCTTGAGTTGGGGGATCCCCTTTTGAGGTCTAGGTTTTATCAACCTTTGGAACCATTTTGAAGGTTCACAATACTAATTTGACTTAGCGCTTCCCTCCCCTCCTGTTATTTAAAATAAGGAATTACCCTCCCACCTTTTGGATGATTCAATTAAAAATCAAACAAATGTATTTTCTGGCTGAAGAAAAATCTGCGTTTTATAATAGAGTTAGAAGAATTCCCCAAAGCTAGTGGATGGTACAAGCAGGTTTCCCAAATAGATTTCTATAGACTGTGCTGTATTTATCTTTTTTATTTTAATGGCTTTGTTTTTCTCTGCTCCATTTTTAACATGCCCTCCATGGGCAGAGGTACCATGTAGGCGAGCCAGCACAAAGTCTTTGCGTCACTCAAGTCCTCAAAGTGGAGCTTAAGGCAAATTTGAGTGGTCCACAGGCTGTGTTCTGGCTTTCTCCTTGGGGTGAATGTTCTTGTGCTCACTCTCTGCTCCATTCCTCACTCTTTTTTTCCATTGTTTTTTCTCTGTGCTCTGTTTTACATAGTCTCTCTCCTTAGTCAAATTGATTTCAAGTTTGAGTTCAAGACAAACCCACTGTGTTCAAGAGCATTTTATAATGGTCTAAACCAATTTCTCACCTCTGTTTTAACCCAGACATATTCCTTTTCAGCCCTGACTATGGGCCCTATGCTTAGCTCTTCCTGAGAGGTACTGAGTATCCTCAGTTCCCAATGATGTCAGTAGCAACTGAGGATGTTCAAATCCTCTCATGGTCAATGTCTGTGGTGTTATCATTGGTTGCCAAGTATTTTGGGTGGGTTGTTATGCTGATGGTGCATTTAAATATGCTGTGAAATAAATTATATCAAAGTGCATGAACTCTTTACCATGATGAGTGAATGTGTCCTTTCATCTGACTAAAATCATCTCCCATTTTTTCCATTTAGAGTTAGCAGAGAGCCATCCAACTAGAGTGGAGCATGTTATCTGTTTACTATCCTTGATTAATATTTTATTTGGCTTTTAGAGTAAATTGATGCATTTTACATTATTTTCATGTGCCTTGGTGTTTTGGAGCAACGCATACATGGATGAATTGGTTTTTGATGCAACCTTTGTGAACAGCACTCTTCCCAAATATGAGAAGTTCATGCAAAATGCCCTTAGGATGCTAGATAAGAACATTTTAAATCTCTTATGTGTTCAGGTATGCTTTTTTCCTCTTGAGGAAATACCCTTGTGACTTTCTGTACCTTGGGGAAACACCCTGCGCCTCCATGTTCATCCTTATAATGTGATTGTGTGGTATCCAATGCAAAGTTTATCATGTCGGATGTCTTCAGAAGGCTCGTGATGCACTGAACATTATTGTTATAGTAATGTTATAGGTTGTAATTTCATGTACATAGTTATGAGGCTCAAAATATGTCCTCATGGCTTAAAACAAGCCCAGGCAAAACTCTCCAGGAGCAGAGGGGCAGTTCACACCTCATCAGGGCATGTATGGGACAAACCCAGCCAGCCTCACAGGAAGAAAGGACACTGGCCTAGGCAGCAAGAAAGGATCTTTTGGACTCTCGAGTGAGTCACCCCCCTTTACTTGGTCAGTTTGGGACTACGATGAGAGAGTGCGCACCTGACTCTGAAGTGGGGGGGGGAGGGGCAAAGCCAAGAGGGAAGAAAGAACATGGTAAAAGGGAGAGATATTTGCCATGCACTCTCTCTCTCTCCCACCTCCATCTACAGACACCACCACCAAGTGACTGAAGCGTTGATCAAAGGGGAGAGCCTTGCTGAAGGGCAACCAGCCAGCTTGTGGTGAGAAGCATCTAAGTTTGTAAGGGCACTGAAAGTGTTAAGATCAGCTTAGAATGCGTTTTGCTTTTATTTCATTTGACCAAATCTGACTTGTTGTGCTTTGACTTATTATGACTTAAAATCTATCTTTTGTAGTTAATAAGTTAGTTCTGCTTGAAGCAGTGTGTTTGGTTTGAAGTGTGTCAGAGACTTCCCTTGGGATAACAAGCCTGGTACATATCAATTTCTTTGTTAAATTGATGAACTCATATGGGCTCGCAATGTCCAGCGGGCATAACTGGACACTGCAAGACGGAGATTCCTAGGGTTGTGTCTGGGACCGGAGGTATTGGCTAGTGTCATTCGGTTGCACAATCCAAGCAGCGGCTGGCCAAAAGCACGCACTCGCGTAGCTGGGAGCAGCTTACGTGCTAGAGGCTGTGCATGAACAGCCCGGGAGTGGGGGTTCTCACGGCAGAGCAGGGTAAGGCTGGCTCCCAGAGTCGAGAATTGGAGTGACCTAGCAGATCACCAGTCCAGATAACACTAGGGGAACATCACAACCCTATTCCCCGTGTCATGTGCTGAATGCCCTCAACCTTGCAGTATCTGGGCCCTAAGTTTCCATAGGAGTCTCTTTCGCCAAAGAACTTTGTATTTCAGTTCTCCTACATCTGTTTTGCAAATCTTTATTTCTCTTTTGTCAGATTTTGTAGGAATGCCTCTGTCAGATTTTGTAGGTTATAAAGTAACTGGTGGTGTTGGCACCAGTCATTCTCATCAGTCAGTCTCTCTTTTGAGGTTTGAAACTTCTATTTATTTTTGTGGGCCAAATCTTGGCTCCATTGAGGCCGATGAAAGTTTTCTCATTGGCTTCTTTGGGACCAGGATTTTTAGCTATTTCATTGGAAGATCCTTTGTGTGTCCCTGATTCATCCTATGAGAGTACATAGGGCCACCAACAACAGAGAACACAGAGGCAGGAACTTCTAGGGCAGCAAATTTTAGTAGCACCAGAAGCACTAGAATGAGCACTAGTGTAAATGGTAGGTTATAACTTGAAGTCTTTAAATCATGATTTGAGGACTTCAGTAACTCAGCTAGAGGTTAGGGGTCGGTTACAGGAGTGGGTGGGTGGTTGAGGTTCTGTGGCCTGCAATGTGCAGCAGGTCAGACAAGATGATCATGATCAAGATGGTCTGACCTTAAAGTCTATGAGCACACTATGCTAGGGCAGTTTTGCTACCTTATATTGGGAAATCAAAGAGTTTCTGGTTTGCATTTAGCAATATTTATTCAATATTTATTATTTTGTACCTGCAATGTTGCATTCAGTTCTAAGCACCACCTTACTGACAAATTTGAGACAATTCAGAGGACAGCAACAAAAATGATCATCAAGAATTGGAAGGACTGACTCATGAAGGTGGTTTAAAAAGAGCTAATATGGATAGTATGGCTTATATATACGGGATGGCTAAGATGAAAGGTAAAACTGCTCTTGCCTTACTCATGTGAGGAATCCAATTAAAGTCAGTGGAAGTACTTCTGTGAGTAAGGCAATCACAGTTTTGTCCTGTGAGACATAACAGTATACAAATATTTGAAGGATGTGTAAACCCCCAAGAGGGAGAGGAAATACTGAGTATACTATGCAAGGAAGGGTACAACTAGCACTAGTGAGATGACCGTGGGAAAATTGAGGCAGAGTAGTAGAGGAATCTTCCTGACGGTGCATCCATTAGGTGGAGGAACTGTCTCACTTAAGGAAGCCTCGTGATTTGGGATTTTTATATGTAGACTGAACAAAATATGGCAAAATGTACTGCACAGTACCATTGTGCGTTGGCAGAGAGGTAACTTGGATGAGTAAATGATTTGTTTTCAATTCTGACTTCCATGATTAGGCATACAAGTTTATTCATCAATAAATATTTAGTATAATCATGAATAGACTTCAGTACTACTTTCAAAATAGCGCATGATCAGTATAGGTGTTTTCCTATTCTTATACATGCAAAGTGTACTAAAATATGTTCTGAGCTATCAGATGGCCCCATTCACAGTACCTGAACATGTGTTTCCTTTTCTCCTGTTGATGAATCCCAGACAGACAATTCATCATCCCATTGGCACATGGAGAGCAAATGTAGAACAGAGAGAGTATGGAAGTAAAATATTGTTCTAAATTGAAATTCAGTCCGTAAGAAGCGTCTGTGTATTCCAAAGCTCACAACTCATTTTAAAGCATTGACTGGACTTTGCCCCAGATGTGAATCATTTGACTCTGGAAACTGTGTTATTGCATGGCATTTCTGCACTTACTGAGACCATTTAATCAAACAATTTAATCTGCAAACACTGGCTGAGGCCAAGTCATGGAACATGAGTTTGACTTGTGTATCCTATTTGGATAATACAAATCCCTATATATTTAAAGCAATGTTATCGGGATTTAGTCTCATAACTCCCACTGGCCTTAATGAGAATCACACAGCTAAAACATTGCCTGTTTCCAGGGGTGAAAGTAAGTTAGAGGACTCACCGGTAAGCCGGAGTCCTGAGCAGGGGGCATGGCCTCAACTGGAAGAGGCGTGGCCTTAACCGGAAGAGGCAAGGCCTTAAATCCCTGGGCCCTTTAAATCTTGATTTAAAGGGCCAGGGCTCCAGCTGTGGTAGTGGCGGCTGGGAGCCCCGAGCCCTTTAAATCACCCCCCCAGCTACCAGCTGCAGAGGCGGCTGGGAACCACGGGGCTCTGGGGTGATTTAAAGGGCCCAGGGCTCCAGCTGCTGCTACCGCAGCGGAGCCCCAGGCCCTTTAAATCACTGAGGAGCCCTGGGGATTCCCGGCTGCCACCGCTACCCCGGGCCTTTGGGCTTTGGGCTCTGGCAGAGCTTTAAAGGGCCTGGGGCTCTGCTGTGGTAGCGGCTGCCTGAGCCCTTTAAATTCCTGCCTGAGCCCTGCTGCCCGAGCCCTGGGGTAGCGGCGGCCGGGCTCCGTCAGGGATTTAAAGGGCCCCAGGGCTCCAGCCGCTGCTACTGCCCCGGCCCTTTAAATCCCCTCCGGAGCCCCGCCGCCACTACCCTAGGGCTTCGGCAGCAGGGCTCAGGTGGAGATTTAAAGGGCCTGGGCGGTAGCAGCGGCTGGAGCTCCGGGGCCCTTTAAATCCAAGCCGCAGCTCTGCCGCCGCTACCCCAGGGCTTTAAATTGCTGTCTGGGAAAGCCGGTCCTGGTACGGCGCACCGGCTCTTACCGGTATACCGTACCGGGGCGTACCAGCTTACTTTCACCTCTGCCTGTATCTGAGAATTTAGGAGGAACTGATCAAGCTGAAACTCAACAAATGCACGAGCAGAGATTTAGCTTATTCTTGTTCCTAATCAGCAGCTTCAGGAAGCCTTCACAAAGTAGCCACAGTATATTTAAACCTGAAGGAGTATTGTAGTCTCTCTCTCAAAGGTCCCCTGCCACTTTCTTCTTGGAGTCAAATATGGTTCCAAGGATTCTGATTACTCCATAAAGTTTGTAAAGAGTTGGACCTCATATCATGTAGTAGATGCAGTGAGGTTCTGTGCTTGTTCGGAGAATGGAAAACTATGGATGACCAAGCAGATATAGCACTTAAAAGAACTACGTGGACATGAGAAAAACACCTTTCGCCTGGTTTATTTAAAAGTATGTCAGTAAGGATAAGTGTAGGACCACTAGTCCCTGATGGAATGTCTCCCTTCAGTCCCTATGTATCCCTCCAGTCACAACACATGACAACAGGCATTGTAATGGAGTGCTTTGTTGGAATGGAGCACAATGCAGTACCGAATGCCCCTTATTAAAAAGGAAATCTGCCATGTATTTTAGTTGCTCTTGCAGTGACAGCCCTCCATATTTGTCTTGCATTGCCTGTACAGTACACTTACATGATCCTCACACATGAACATCGAACGCCCACTTACTGGCTCTCCTCTCCTTCTGTTCCCCAGACTGCTGCTCTTGCTCCTCCTGATCATCTCTCCTTTGTCTCTTTCTCTGATTCTGCTTTGAGCCTTCATTCATGCTTTTCTAGACAAGCACCCTATCTCTTCCTGCCCAGGGCCGCACTGAAGGGCCTGCTGCCGAAAAAACCCGGAGCACTGCTCCGTCAGTAAATGCGCCCCTGGGTGAGTGCCTTTTTTGTGGTTGCTCTCCCTGTTCACTCCACCTGGCTATGCCACTGGCCCTTCCATAAAAAAAAGTTGCAATACTATAGAATACTATATTCTCGTGGGGGCCCCTGCGGGGCCTAGGGCCTGGGGCAAATTGCCCCACTTTCCCCCCCTCTGGGCGGCCCTGTTCCTGCCCTTCTTCATAGCCCGTCTTAAAACCCACTTCTTCCAGGAATTCTTCCTTCCTTGTTCCCAAGCTACTAATCTCTCTATTCCCTCTTTTAACTGAACTTTAACTAAACCATTTTTCAGTGTCATATTGTGTATTGTATGTCTTTGTGTTGCCTAAATTAGATTGTAAACTCTTTGGGTCTGGGAATGTGTCCTTCTCTGAGTGTCAAGTGCCAAATGATATTATGGTTCTATATAAATAATTGCTAATATAATCATTATAATATATATTTATAAGATGTTGAAATGTAATTCAAATAATAGCTAATGCATCTTTTTGAAAGGGGAAAAATATACTCATACATTTTTGATATTCATGCTGCTTTAGTGTTTCAAAAGCTTCATATTTATTACATAGTGGTGGAATGCCTTGATATACAAAGTTTTCTTGTTTTAATGAAAGCTTGGAGAAGTACATAAATATTAATGTAAAATAAATAGCTGCCCGGTCTCAATTTATATTCCTTGGAGTAATATAATATATAAGGAGAACCTCTTTTGGAACAGACACACTTTGTTATTTAAACCTCATGCTGTGGGGTATTGGGATGTGCCTCCACTAAAACAAGTTCTTGAAGTTGTGTTCTTGCTGTTAAACCCTTGATGCTTGAGAGTATATTTCTCTTCTCATTTGCTGATGCATTTTTGAGGAGCACTAACCAGAGGAAATCTCAAATCACAGTGCTAACGGCTCAAACAGGAGATTCCTGTTTCTAAAGCTGAAATCTGGTTTTTGGTTTCTTTGCCAGTCTGTGGGTGAGTGCTGGAGCTTAGTGCAATGATTGTAGGCGGCAGAATTTTGTAAACTAAAGTTTGCTGGTATGGTTAAACCCTGCATAGTCCAGACATTGTAGGGATGCTTTTCAAAGATGTTTAGCACCCAATGCTCTAACTGAAATCAACAGGCATCGTTAGCACTCAGCACTTCTGGAAATCTGGCCCTCTGTCCTCACTAGTATGTTTATCACAAGTGTTCAAATAACATTCACACTAAGAAACGTGGGTTTAAACACAAGCAGTGTTACTTCTTCATAGGCCAATGGCACATATGCACCAGTGCTTTTTCCAGCATTTGGTTTTAGCATTTATATTTGCTAATACAATTTTTCCACCCCAACAGCACGTGTCCCCACCCCTCATTTCATGAAAAAATGTTCTGTTTAGTTTTAGGTTCTGGTAAAAACCCCTTTTATCCAAACTCTCACTGGAGTCTGTGGGAATTCTGTGCGAGGATTGTAGGATTGGTCTCTACATTGTTTGTTTGAAAAGTCCTACCTACCTTGTGCTCCCATTGAAGTCCATGGGAGTTTTAACAGACTTCAACGAGACTAGGATTGGGACAGTCAGCTCTAATGCTATTGTGATGTGCATGTTGAAATTTCTAAACTCATGTCACTTACAACTGGAGCTGGTTGGAAAGTTTTGATGAGGAAAAGTTTCCCCACAAGACACAGTGAAATGTTTGCAGAAAAAAATTGTTTCCGTTTCTGACCTGCTAAACGTTTAGTCCCTGATTTTGCAAAGAGCTCTGAGTACAACTATAATCTGTGCCTTGTGAGGAGCCCCATTGAAATCCTTGCCCTATGTGAGGCCCGTAGCTGTGACAGACTAGTAATTAGACCCCCTCCATTACACATCCCCTACAGTTTCATTGGAGGCCTCTTCTTTTTAAAGAAGACATTCAGGAATGATCATCCATTCATACAATCCCATATGCTGATTTGCTAATAATAAGGCCAAATGATGTAGTCCTGACTCTTGCCCAGATAAGGACTGCAGGATCCCCACAGCTAGTAACACAAAATTAGTTCTGTTAGCGTTTATTTACAAGGAAGTTTTAGAAATATTTTTTGTTTAAGGGGAAAAAAAAATCTCCAAGCCATGACCAAGCAGTGACGCTGCTGCTCTATTCAGCATAAATTAACAGTTAATTTTGCTCTAAGATTGAGATAATGAAAATGTAGAGAGGCATAATTGCAGACTGTACAGCTGATTTTAGACAGCTTGGCAGGAAACAGGTTTACTGTTTCCTGTTCTGTTTGATGTGTTGTCAGCTTGCTCATAAATATGTTCATGTGACATTTCAACGTTTGCATCTGGTGTGACTTATCTGCTGGGCTGAATGGGCAACGCTGTTAACAGCTGAATGTAAATATTGTTCTAATTAAGGTGTCGGGCAGATTCTAGTCTCAGTTACACGAATATAATTCCCCAGTAACTCCACTGGCATCCGTGGAGTTATTCCGGATTCATACCCGTATAACTGAGATTAGAATACTGGGGATCAGATTTTGTCACTAAGGCCAGGCTCACACTGGCTTGTGGGGCTACTCTAACCCAGGTCAAAGTACCTGGAATCATTGTGACTTAAGGAGGCGCTATGCTTCCTGGAGCTTCTAAGATGGGTAACCACTGCACTGCCTCTTGGGAGGGTCCACTGCGTCCTTCCCTTTATGAATTGCCAAATCAGCTGACTGGGTGTGCAGCAGATGAGGTGGGCATGTCTCCATTTTCTCCCGCCCCTTTTGTGATGGCTTATATCCTTCTTTCCCTTGAGCACTCAAGCAAGTGCCAGCCAGAGTCTGGCTTTAAGTGTAACCTAGCTGACTTTATAATGACTTTCCTGTTTCAGTTTTCTGGTTTCATTTTTGCACATCATTTGCCCCTAGCATTTGGCCAAAATTGTTATAATTGGCAGTTTCTGTGAATGACAAATCCTGGCATGGAATAGCAGCAGTATCAAGACTGAGCTGCAGTTGCTAAAGCTACCATGCCACAATACTTGAGTTTGCTATGCTTGGCTCAAGCCAGTGGTAATAGCTCCACATTTTCATAATCACTAAGGGCCAGATTGTGTTACCCTTACTCATACTGAGAAATATTTTACACCATGAGCAGCCCTATTTATTTCAGTGTTACTACTTAAGGAGTAAGATGGTATTCAGGGAGAATAAAGGTATCCGTATATTCCCTGTGTGTGGGTGCATTCATTCACAGCTAGCTAAACTGCTCCTAATTTGCTATACAGCTTGACAAAAGATTAAATGTCAGTATAGTAAAGTAAGTGATTTGTATTGTTTAGCTGCATCTCTGAGATATTATGAAGTCAATTTAAGATTCCATGTCAAGTGATAAATGATCGTTAACATGTAACACAGATTTCTTCTAATTTTATCAGAGCACTAAGACTGCTGTAGTGAATTACAGGGCACCCGACACCAGTCACTGTCCTGGCATTGTACAGTTTACCTGATGTTAACAAATGTAGAAATGAAATATATTCCCGTCTCAGATTAAAAATAATAGTGTTGAAGAGAAAGTGTCAAAATGTTCTGGTGAAAACTTCCAAGAGCACAGATGAGAGTTTTTTGTTAGAAAACAAGCAATGGGCTGATGTGTCCGAGTTGAAGGAAGTGACAATCTGCAATAATTAAGCTAGTTAGTCATGCAATTGCACTTTTCTTTAGTGCCACCTGCTGAAAGTGGAACACAAGCCTACTGAAAGCCTAAATGACAGCAGAAAAACAACTGGGGTGGTCTAAGAGGGTTGGTCATCTATTTAAAAAATGTAATTGCATGTTCAGCACAAGTAGAGAACTAATTGCTTGCCTTAAATTAGTCAGTGCATTCACATGTGTAAGTAATTAGGATTTCTTGACAAGAACTCTTTGATTGCTTTGGCCTCCATTTCCTACCCTTGTGGAAAGTCCTGCAGAACTAAAGGGAGATGAAATCAATATCTGGGTTTTACAAAAGTTTTCGAGTTTTATAAAATTTCCTCTGAAACCCTTCAGAATATAATAGAGAATGATATTTCTTTAATGTTTTGCATCAATTTGTAGGATTCTATGCAGAAGGACTATAATTCTCTATTAAATCTTATAGGATTGGTCTAAAACTCTAAAGAAAGTTGGTAGCTTTCCACTAAATTTTATAGAACTTTTCCATAAGGCTATGATTTTTTTTTTAAATTCAAATAAAAGAAAAAGAAAATAAGTGATTAAAGGAGCTTAAAAGTTAAAAAGAAGTTTTGCCAACCAGACATTTCACTGAATGAAAATGAAAACTACTTGTATTTAATGTATTTAGCTCATGTAGTTACTACCCACATTTTAATCTCATTTAAGGTACAGTATTAATCTTTCAAGTGATAACACCCATGATACTAATCAAACTATTATTTTTCTAAAGACTATAGCTTGAAATACCAATCAGAAGATGTGTTTTCAAACACACTGTTACAGCTTGACAAATGCAGACCAAACAATTTATACACTGTTTGGGTTGTTTTTTGCTACCTGTGCATTTAATTGAATAGAGAGCCTTGTGGATGTGAATATTATTTGCCATCAGCAAGGCAGGCTCATTAGTCTTGCGTTTTAGAAAGTTACCTTCCCCCCATTTGGAGACCAAGTAAAAGAAATGACGAGTGAAATCCAGAAGGGAGACATGTAAATTAAAAACACATGCTGAACAAAAAAGGGAAAAAGCTGTCCAGACTGCAGAACACCACAAGATGGCTCATTAGATTTTAACAGTCGATACTGCAAGAGCATTGCTGGGCTGCCAAAAAAGCAGAGCAAGATCACATGTAAAAAGTGCAAGATGTTTTCTTGGCATAACTGTCTTAGGGCAAAATTGTGGTTTTAAGGCACTTCTTTAGTTGGGCTGCAAGACTTAGCAGAAGAGCTGAGCACCGGTAGCTGCTTCCAGATGCCTTGTTCCTAAAAGAGGCACAATATTGCATTGGGAAAGTGTAGGCCTTTTTTGGCATTCTCTTTTAGGGAGCAACCTGGACGTTCTTCTGTACAGTCCACAGGCTAATGCAGAAGGCACAGGGCTGGCTTAGTCCTACCTTATTTGGCAACACTAGACCTGCTGCCCACTCTGGTCTGATCCAAAGTCCGTTGAAGTCAAAGGAAAGTCTTCTTTCTTACAGGCAGGTCTTTCTACTGACTGGCAATAGATTCTCATGGGGCCCCATTCTGGAAAATGATCTGCCCTTGGGGAGTTCCATTTACTTCCGTGGGATTCCAGGTGGGTGCAACAGTCTGATTCCTTTGCAAGATTAGTGCCATAATCCTTGTGCACTAGACATGTCAGGCTTGGGATTGTGCCTGCTGCAAAGACAGGGGGAAGGCTTGTTTGTGCCCTCTCCCCCTGCGCACTCTTACAGGGCTAGACACAATTTAGCCATGTTTTTTTCTTGTGGGATTAATTTTTCAGTTTAATTCATTTTTAGGTAATTCATTAAAAAGTGAGGCTTTTGAGAATTCCAAGGGCCTGATCCTCATTCCCATTGGAGTCCTTGGGCATTGTCCTTGAGTAAGGGTTACACAGTCAGGCCAGTAGGTGTAAAAAGGTATGAAAAAAATGGAAATATATAATACTACATTGATGGCACAAGTAAACTGCAGCTGCTTGTGGGATCTTTACTAATAGATAATAGGAACAGAGTCTCTCCCATATCTGAACTCCACTCAACACAGGATAGTGGGATGGAGGAACATCAGAGTTTAGTATAACTTCCTGATTCTGTGGACCTGTTTGTGCCAGCCTAGGTTTAAGTGAACTATGTTAAGCCAAGCGATCATACGCCAGATGAGCGTCAGCAGAGCAGAAAACTCCCCTGAGTGAAAGAGCCAGGTCACAAATGAAAACTGGTCTCATAATTTCAGCTCTATTGGGGCATGCAAATGGTGCCATATGTGTCATGATAACAGTCCACTAACTCCTGACTGAATAACTCATTTACCATAAGTGATTTATTTTTCCTTTCTTTTTCCCTTTGCTTTGCTATTCTGCCTTGATTTCATTACACATCCTTCCTTTTCTGTCACCTTTACTTTCCTTATCCCCACTTTTGGGCCTCTTTTTCCTGTCTCCAACTGTAAAAGCTTACATTGAGCAATTGCCTGTGATTGTTCATTTTGCTTCTAGGCAAAGCTCTTCACGTATGGAGCCTACTACAAAGTCAGAGTGAGTAAGAGGAGTCTGTTTCCCCTTTTTATCTGCTTCTGCGTAGAGATGAAGTCAGCTAGTAACCTATTTCATTTCTCTTTCCATGTTATATAGAGAACCTACTGCAAAGGGAAAAAGAAGGTTAGTCAATTTCTCTCTTTTTTTCATCTACTCATTAGTGCAGCCTCCACCAGCTTCTTCTCTCCCTGTAAATTTAAGACATTCACACTGAGACCTTAAACAGGTGATCACATGGGACAGGAAGGATTAAATGCATCAGATTAATAGATCTTTGACTTGTCTAGTTATCTCTTCTGAACCTTGAAGACTTTAACAGGTTAATCTGGTATTTAGTTCCTCGCATAATCTTGAATTTTAATAGGCACAATGATACTCACAGCAGGAAAAAATGGAGCCAGCAGAGTGGATTCTGTTTAAAAAAAAAAAATTGGCATTAAGCAGGGAATAGCCATAGGTCAATGTAGTTAAATAATTCATTTAGTAATCCATGTTTGATTACAGACAAGAATCACAACTCTGAGGTCCTAATGAGAAAGGCACAGGGCAGAACAAAACCCTCTATAGAGGAACTTAGACATTTCTCCTCTGCTCCTTCCCCTCCGCCCCTCCAGTGTTTGGGTGCTATTCTCCCATTCCTCTGGAATTTCTGCCATGTGTGCTCTTGTTTCATGTAGTCCCAACTGTTGAGTTTACTGGCTGCATAGCAGAGTTTCTCCTTTGCAACGGCTTTAGTTAAACAAACTGGGCTGTGAATGAAGCCTGCCTCAATGGTTTATTAGATTGCACTGCACAGAAGGGAACAGCATGCAGCTAACAGTTTATGTTGTCCTCTGTTAGATTGTATGGAAAGGCATTAGACCATAAGAATTCCTTTAAATCCCCTAAAAGATTCCCAGGCATGTACATTTGTCCTACTCAAATACATTGTTTTATGGATAAGGGAGGTGCACAGGAGAAGATGATTATGTGTCGATGGAAGGCATCTTCTGAGTTGTTTCTCTCCTAGGCAGAGTATGGAGAGGTGTAGCTACTCTGTTCACACATTTACAAAGCAATAACTCTCAAACTGTATTTCAGAAACCAAGTTGTGCATTTTTTTTCTTATATAACCATCTAAAGAAACCATCAGCCTGGAATGAAGGCAGATCGGAACAGAGGAAGGATATTTCACCTGCAAATTGTTTTGTGGGTCAAGGTGTCAGTACTTTAGAATTCTGAATTCCTCCTTGCTCCAAATTTCGGTTGCTTCTTTCAGAAACTACTTCTTGGCTCAATAAATGTTGGTCTGGTGAGAGAATCCCTCATTAGGGAGTGTAAGAGAGAGGCTGGCAGAAAATGCAAACTTGAATGGTACTGCTGAACAAGTGCATTAGGGTCCTAGGAACTCTGGGGGTTTTGTTTTATATTTATCCTTCCTCACGCCCCTCCTGGTGCAATATGCGCATATCTTTTTTGCTTATACAAGTCATGTATTTAATACAGTGGTTCCCAAACTTGTTCCGCCGCTTGTGCAGGGAAAGCCCCTGGCGGGGCGGCCGGGCCGGTTTGTTTACTTGCCGCGTCTGCAGGTTTGGCCAGTCGCGGCTCCCAGTGGCCATGGTTCGCTGCTTCAGGCCAAAGGGAGCTGCTGGAAGCAGCGCGGGCCGAGGGACCTACTGGCTGCCACTTCCAGCAGCTCCCATTAGCCTGGAGCAGCGAACCATGGCCACTGGGAGCCACGATTGGCCAAACCTGCGGACGCGGCAGGTAAACAAACCGGCCCGGCCTGCCAGGGGCTTTCCCTGCACAAGTGGCGGAACAAGTTTGGGAACCATTGATTTAATATTTAATGCTCTGGCATGTTCTGTGCAGGAAGATAAAAAGATGCAGTGCACACAAAGTAGTCAATATAGAAAGGCAAACCAGAAAAATTCTTTGAGGCTGGTGCAGTCAGGTGTAGCTAGATGAATGCAGCAGATGCACATGCAAGTAGCAATATATGGCCCTTTGTTCTCCATCACTGGGGCATCTGCATGACAGTATTGCTCCATGGATATTTTGGGTTCTGTGTGACCCATGTGTTCTACAAGCATTATCATGAAGCTGCTCATCACTCTCAGTAAATAAAGGTTGCCCAATCTTTTGTTAGACTGTGTTGGTCTTTGGTTGGCGTATCCCTCAGGTGATTTCTGGCTTTAAAGGATATCCTGATATAATGATGGTGCCTCCTAATAGGTAGCCACAGTGCCACCCATCTTTGAATGTGTGCCTCCAGTCTCACCCTGTGTACAGCCTGTGCTGGGTTTGCGCTACTCACTGCTGGACAGTGCTGCCTACTGACTGTTCTGGGGATTAGCTCAGTCAGGCTGATGCTCCTTCCAGTGGTTACACCCAGTCAGTTTCTCCTCTGCAGCCAATCTTGATATGCCCTTTCCCTACACCAAAAACAGGTCCTCCAACACAATCGTTTATTTGGTGGGCTCTCTGGTCCCTCATCTCAGTCCTTGCCCCCTAGTAAGGCTCTTTGCTTCCTTTCAAATAGAGGTATTCCCACTTCAGGTGCCCCCTGCTCCCACAGCTATAGCACCTTCAGGGTTGGGCTTTTGGCCTCCTAGCTCCGGAGCACCTTTCCCATTCCTGACCCTTACGACGGCTCCTGCTTCTTCCCTGCAGGATTCTGTACAGCTGCTGCTGTTGCCTAGGTACCCGCACCATGCAGTCTTGTAAATACAAATGGGCTTTCTACAGTATCTGCTGGTTCTCAAATATCGGTCCTCACATAGCATGGACCCACCCCTGTTGCTTCTCAGCTCCCCTCTGTGGGAGCGGCAACTCCAGCATCCACCCTAGTAAGGGACAACTTATTAAGGGACAGAGTCTGTACTGTGAGCATTTCCATTTTTGCCTTCTTTAGGGGTTCTCTCTCTGTTATGGCCCTTTGCAGCAGAGTTCAACTACCTTACAGTGTCTCTCTGCCACTCACTTCATGGTTCTTGTCAGACACAGTCCGTTATTGACCCCATGTATCAGAGGTAACCATCCTGCCTGCATTCTCCTCCAAATGTGCCGGGTTTGCTCCACTCACCCCTGGACAGTGCCACTTCCTGGCGGTTCTGGTGATTAGCTCGGTCAGGCCAATGTTCCTTCCAGCAGTTATACCCCATCAGTAGAGCCCTGCACAGTTACAAAATTTATATCCATGGATGAAGATATATAAATAAATACATAAATCTGTATCCACAGAGCTGTAGGGCTTTACCAGGAACCACAACAGTGAAAGCAGCAGCATGTCGGGCTGCCCCTCCCAGGAGCCAGCACCCAGCCCGGGCAGCTGCTCTGGTATGGCTGTACCGCCCCCAGCTCGACCCACTGGAGTGGGCACCAGGCTCACCAGTAGCTGTTCCTGGTTGCACTAGTGTGTGCAAGCAGCTTCCGCGTTGCTGGACAGGAGTCCCTTCCGTGCAGCAGTCTGCATCTCCTGTCTGGGAGCATGCAAGCCACTTGTACACACTAGTGCGACCAGGGCCAGGTGCCTGCCCCAGTCGGTGGGGCAGCTCAACATGCTGCCGCTTTCATTGGTGCGGTTCCCGGTAAAGCCCTGCAGCTCCGTGGATACCAATTTATATCTGCAGATATAAATTTTTTATCCGTGCAGGGTTCTACCCATCAGTTTCTCCTCTACAGCCCCTCTCTTGCTCCAGGAACCACAGCATCCTCTCTGTGACTTAGCCCTGTGGCCAGGTCACTATTATGGTTTCCCCTTCCAGGGTGAGTATCAAGGTTCTTGCTCTCCAGCAGTCTCAGGCAGTCTTCCGTTTCACTGCCTCACAGTGCCACTCTGACAGTGGCTGGTAGGAGAACCTGGGCCTACCTTCTACTCCGGTTTCTGGTTCAGGGACCCTCTACACAGCAGCCAAGGTCTGTTCTCTGCACCTTGCTGCTTTTCCCTGAGCTGCTTCCACATCTGACCTTCCCCTACTCCTCTGGGTTTGCTAGTCTTTTCACTCCCTCCTCCCAGGGAGTAATTTTAGCCCTCCAACACTTCTCCCAGGAAAAAGAAAAGGAGTACTTGTGGCACCTTAGAGACTAACCAATTTATTTGAGCATAAGCTTTCGTGAGCTACAGCTCACTTCATCGGATGCAGTGACTGCAGACTTCTCCCTGCTGCCTCCCCTGCTTCCAATTTCCTGCCTCTTGTAGAAACCACACCTGTCCTTTGCAGGTGAGCTTCTCTCTAATTAGCTGCATCCAGCCTAAAATTTCCTTGTTTGCAGCCTAATCAGCTGATTGGGCCCACCTGCCCTAACTCAGCTCTTGCAGGGCCAGTGTGGGGAGCACACCCCAGTACATGGCCCTTTCCGCTTCTCATTCAAATATGCTGGACTTCAACTATTACTGTCCTGGATGTCAGAGGTTAGCTCTGTTTCTGCTCCTTTTTGTTTTTTTCCCTTAGCAAGGGTGTGCAGGCACTGAGCACAATCTCCTCCATGTGGCTTTGCCAATACTTCTGAATTTTGATCAACAACATACATGCTTATATTCCTGGCCCTCACCTGAACGGGGACTGCTAATGATGAATCAAGGCAAGGCATGGTGATTTTACAAAATACACAAATAGGGACTAAGCTGAGATCATAACAGATCTTTTTCAGTTGTGACAAACCCAGAGTTCACTGAAGTCAATAAGAGCCTGTCCATTGACTTTGTCAGGCTTTCAGTCAGACTCTAAAAGAGAACTTATCGTGCATGAACCTCCCATGGTATTGAATCCATATTCTGGCCATCTTCTATTCTGAACATCCTTGTGCTATGGACATTTGAGCCAAACCCCTATATTATATTCTAAATTTCATTACCCTTGGCTGGTTTATTTTAGAATAGTGAAATTTGCTGTTACAGCAATAAGCTGCCATACATTCCTGAGTTTTTGTTAAGAGCTTTTTATTCCCCCCCCCCGCCCCCGTGGTTCCATAAGGAGTAGGTTTAGTTCCAGGATGGTGAGTGAAGAATCCATTTGTTCCCATGTGGGAAGAGTGACTTTTAGTGTATCTATGACTTTTATTCTTAAACTTCATTTGTGAAATCACATATACAAGAATCTTTAAAGAATCTCAAACCATAACAAAGATAACAGCATAATGTTCGTTGTTAAAATTGGTGAGCACTGTCACAAACATCAGTGTGTTTTATTGAGTGAAACCAGACTGACAGGTTTCAGAGTAGCAGCTGTGTGTGTCTGTATTCGCAAAAAGAAAAGGAGTACTAGTGGCACCTTTTTCCTCCAAGCCAACTTTACGTTTCAGGACTTATCCTCTTGGTCTAGTAAAAAGAAAGCATCTTAGGAACAGGACCAGCTTTGTTAGACCACTTGTGGGGTTGTTTGTGAGTCCAGTGTGACACTTTAATGCTCTGTTTTCCTCAAATCTTTTTGAATTCTCTACAATGACTTCATGGGGCAACTTAGGTCCTTTCTGGGAACCACTAGTACATTGTCTGGTTTTGTAATATGGCTTATTTGCACAGAATTCACTTCACTAATATTAGTCTGGCATTATTTTTAACTTCTGGTAAATGTTCTTCCCGTAGCTTATTTTAATGTGTGTTTTTATTTAGTGCTATGCAATGGTAAGGGTGGATTTAGGAGGATCTAAATAATACACTTTTATTGGATAATAAAGGATCTAAAAAAGACATTTGTTTTTTAACTCCAATGATGGATTTATGTTTTTCTGGTATATACTTAAGGAAAACTCAGTAAGAGCTATTATTTTCTTTGCATTAGAGTGCTCTAGCCATTCTGTTCTTTAGCCAGTACAGTTAAGGACTGATCGAAAGCCTCTTGAACTCAATGGAAGCCTTTCCATTAAGTTCACTGAGCTTTGGATCTGTTACTTTATGCATACTGAGAGAAGTACCTTGCTGGGCAAGTAGTCCCATTGATTTCAATAGGTTTGCTCTTATAGCAAGCTACTTTTCAAAGTAAAGATTGGAGAATCAGCATGTTCCTGCATGTTGCATATAGATTAAAAATCAGATTGCAACAATTACTTTTAAGGTGTGCATACGTGCATGTAGATTTACATCTCACTGTATGTATATATCACCTGTTATTTAACATCATACAGTTTTATGGAAATTAATACTAAAGGAAAGTTATCAAGTAGGGAGAAAAGGAAAAAAAATATATTGGGAAGGAGAAGAGTTAAAAACCAGTGCACACCCTGCTTATATGACCCATATCAGCGCCTCTTTGCAACTGCCTAAGGACAGTGTTTTCTAGAATTCCCCATGCAGCAAGGTTGGCTCTGCACTGTCCCCAACACAGGCCAGTGGCAAAGTCTGAACCCAGAGTGTTTCAAAAGAAGATACTAACTGACATTGTGAAGACTGTGTAGTAGCTCTGCACCACACTCAGCGATGAACTGTGTATGCAGCTTTCACATTGTCACTTCCTCATCTCTAGCTGTGCTTGCCACTGCATAGATTACATTTGAACTGTTTCAGCCTACGTTCTTTTACCAGTTCAATACAGACTTTCTAGACCTACTCCTATACTCCTTACTCAGTCTGTACTTCCATTAAATTCAACAGCAGTTTTATGGTCAAGAAAGGGCTGTCTCAGGATTTCAGGTTTTGAGTCTTACACTCCTATTTTTATGTTAAAAAAAACTCATAAACATTATGGATGGAATAAACCATGTTGCTATGATATCCAGCCACAATGGTTAAGGGTTTGATGATATATCTGTCTTTCAACTACTACTCTCTAGAGGGTGCCATATATTAACTTTCTGCAGGCCCTCATTTAATGGTTTATCGAGTAGCTGGGTGATAAGTCATCCTAGGATATACAATGTCCTAAGTATATAACATCCTAAATATTTCTTAGTAGTATAGAGTAAGTGTGCTAGAAATTAAATGACTGCATTTTGTTCAGCATCTTATTCACTATCTACTTAATAAATTCTTAAGTTATGTAAATTTTATTTTGATTACAAGTTAATAAATATGAATTGAAAAAACCTTAATGTTATCCAAGGGTGAATGCAGCATAAACAAAATATAAATTTAAATAAAACTAATTATATATTGCACAGAGACTATCTTGGCCAGTTAATGAAGTAACCAGTTATCTGGATTTACCAAGAATATCTAGTGAAGATCAGTTTATTTAGAGTGGATGGGGTAGGTTAACATAGAAGCTTGACTAGATGGGTGAAAAGACATCAAGGTTTTGCGACTGACTCATTGCATGACCTTTGGCAGAGCCCTTAGCCACTTTGTGTCTCAGTTTAGAACCCTGTACAATGCTTATAATAATACTTGCCTAGTGTGCAGTTGTGTTTTGAGAATTCATGAATTAATGCTTGTAAAATACTTGGAGATCCTCCGGTAAAAGGCATGATAGAAGCACAAAATATTAATATTATTTATCAGTAGCTCCTATTAATTGTGAGTGTTTGAACTTTCTTCAGAATAAGCGTACACTCCTCAAATGTGCTTTAAAATGCTATCCTGAATCATTGTAGTACAAGTTAAACCTTCAGTACAAGTAGTACAAGTTAAACCTGCAGTGAGAGGCATACTTGGAAAAAACATTGTGCAAGATGTTGTGGCCCAAAACTTTGGCTATGGGAAGGAAGTGGACAGTGCAGCTCTGGAGGAGATTGCAAGGTGACATTTTTGCTCCCATGATCCTGAGCAAAGTACACTGGAATGCTGGCTCTGTGCTACTGTGGGATCCCCCAACAGTGTGGTATGACTCCCTTGTCTAGCTTAGTTGGCTTTTGATCCCTAATGCATAAAATGGGGTACGCTATAGTGGGGGATTTGGCCTTATATCATTCATTTAGTGACACTATCTTTGTGGTTGAGGAGATGCTTTAATTATAAGCTTCTGCTTCCAGGGGCTTACTGTGCTTTCCAGAAAGATTATCCTTTAGGCTATTTCCTACTTATGATCTCAGCCTCAAAGTTGATCAGTTTGGAAATTGGGTAAGATCCCACTATTCTTCGTTTGAAGTGTCTGAGCATGAAGAGAGATTTGCTCACTGAGAAATTTTCCTGGTGCTCTTTTTCTTGCAACTGTGTACCTCAAAACTTTTAAAATTCCGGATGTCCTGGAGACAAGGGCCTCTGGCGTGTCTGAGGAAAATTGCCTTTGCCAGGAAGAATAGACTTTCTCGGGACAAAGGGTGAAGAGACCCTGTCCAGACTTGTGTTCACAGGGGTGCTGTGGATGGTGGTGAGATGTCTAGGATGCTGGGCAAGGAGCATTGTAACTCTTAATGCCTTACTGGAAGATGCTCAGATAGTACAGTGATAAGGGTGATATAAGAACCATATAGAATAGAAAGAACTAAAGATTTGTTATTATCTTCATGACAGAAGAATACATACTTTTTAATTATGAGGGCTCTGATAATATAATTCCAGATGTGTTGAACAAGACATGGTCAATTTACTGTGCACACATCTGCATAGTAGCAAAAGAACTGAGATACCCCCATCTACCATCTTTATTAAAGCTGTCTCAAACTACAGCTGTCCAGATTCTTCACAGTGAATCATTTTTTTCTCTGTTTGAGAGTTCTGTGAACAGACTTTGATTTTTACAGATCTGCTCAATATTTGATGAACAGATTCTGTGAATAGGTTTCAGTCTTTGGATTGTCTGCAAACCATTCTCTGTGACTATGACTTTGAGTACATATAATTTAAGACAGACTGTGTCATTTTTACTCACATGGAGTAGTTCCTTTCTCCTCCACTAGGTCCATTGTAACCACACAGCAATAATATGGATGTTACCCTTTGAAATTTGTTACTTATTATTATTATTTTTATGACTATATCGCTTTGGGGCTCCATGCCTACTTGGGCAAGACTTAGTATGAACATGTAATAGCTGCAGGCCCTGCCCTGAAGAGTTTATAATCTTATTTGTGCTGTGTGGTTGGTCCCTTAAATCACGGGTTATTTCTGTTCTGACCAAATGACTGAAGATTTATTTTAGTGCAGACACTTCTAGTGTAAATCTTTATGCAAACACATATTGTCATGGGAATTTGAGGCATGTGTTTTCTACAAACAAATGAAAAATCACCCAAATATTCATAAAACAGGGATTGTGCATACAGTTCAAGTAAATTCAGAGATGTGTGCAATCAAATACAAATTGCAGCATTCCCTAGTTGTCCCAATCTGAGATATTAGAGATGAAAGGCCAGTGCTTCATTTACAAAGACATTTCCTTAATTAGATAATCTCCTTTCAAGGTGAATTCATTCCTCCTCTCCAAATAATGCCCTCAATCCAGGGTTTGGGGGTGCTGCAGGCAGGATGGTCCACTGGTTAGAGCATTAGTCTGAGACTTCGGTTCAATTCTCGTTCCGACCAGAGACTTGCTATCTGATCTTGGGCAAGTCACTTAGCCTCTCTGTGCCTTAATTCCTCATTTGTACAGTGGTGATAATAGCACTGCCTTAACTCACAGGAGTGTAGTGAGGATAAATGCATTAAGGAATGTAAGGTGCCCAAATACTTTGGCAATGGGAGTCATATCAGTACCTAGATAATGCCCTCTGGCTTCTATTGCAGCTAGATATGGAACAGCATTTGCAGCCCTTCCACACCAGATGCTTGGGGTGAAAGAGCCACTAGATTGTCATAAACCTGGAGGTATAAACCTTTTCTATCAAAAATATGTTAATAACTTTAAATAATTGTATTATTTGCTTGATGACTGATAATTATAGTCATCTGGCTGATATTTAGTTACCTAAGATGTATTGTGGTGATTAATTAGTTAATGTTTGTGAAGTGCTTTAGAGGTGATGTTCCATGTAAGTGGTGAATATTTTTTTTTTTTTAACCTCAGAAGTACTAGCGAGTATTATGGACAATAACCAGAACCAACATTATTATTCTCCTGTATCACTGTTTGAAAATTGCAGACAGTGCAAAAATAGGGTTTGTCTAAAGTATTTTTAACTTTTTTTTTCAGTCCTACTCACTTTCCTGTCTGTCTTGAGGTATGAGTGACTGAATGCAACAAGCACTTGTAAAGTTCAAAACTTTGTTTCTCTTCTTTCTGTCCTTAGGTTTTGTGAAGTGTTTTGTAACGGTGCTTTCTGGGAAGGACCCCATATTACAATACTTTCTAGTTTGTTTTCTGTTCTATGAGACTGTGTTGTGAACTTAAGAACTCAGACATGCTACTCATTGGCGTTCTGACATCTTACAGATGGTCTCTCCTTATCCTCTGTTGAAGGAGATTAATGAGCTTCAGTTCTAAGCAACCTGCACAAATGCTCCACCATCTAGTCTACACAGAACAGGTAGCTAAGTTTATAAATCCACATCCTGTTAGTTAGAAGCTATATGTACTCTTATCAACGATCTTTTGGTATTAGTTTACCACTTCATGCCTCACTCTGCTGTAAACCCCATTTCATTGTCATTTCCTTCCTGAATGTGCATGTTCTTTTTACTGTGAATTTATTGACTGAATTTAGGCATTGAATTTAGTTACTCTAGATGGGCTGAATACTGCAGTCTTTATGGGACAAAACTCCTGCTGAAGTCCACAGGAGTTTGGTTAGAGCCTGTGCAACTGAATGAAAGGTGTGGTCTCTGAGAGGTACATCATAGTGTGTGTAAATTTGCCCAGTTGCCAAATTACTGAGAACCAGGTGTTAATGAATATATATTGTATCCACATGATGAATGAACGAAGGAGAAGATATATATGTCACTGAAGACTTAAAGCTGATAGAACTGCATATTGTTGGATTCAGTATAAGTGGGGAAGACACAAATCTATATCTAGAGTGGGCAAATCGTTGTCAGTTACATTATATCCTGCTAGATGAGGGGACAAACAGACAGATAATGATTAATAAAATTGAGAGATTGGTAAAATAATCATGACTTAACGAATAATACAATATTAATACAAAATATTAATTAAAAAACTTGTGGTAGCATCTTAAAATTCTCATGGTTGGAGCCTACAAAAATATACACCCAGAAATAAAGGATGGTCGAGAGGTTAGGGTCCTCACCTAGGGCTTGAAAGAATTTGAGAAGTGAACAATATTTCCACCAAGGCCAATGTGTGAGGAGTGTGCACACAGAGAGGAAATGGGGTGTTCCCATGTGAAACCTATTCCACAAATGTGGTGCTCGGAAATGAGAGTGTGAACAGTACGAAGATGGATGATAAAGACATTTTGAATAAGTTTTATAAACAGACCTAGTAGTGTGTCACAGTAAAGAATATGAAGAATCTTGGTTTGGTCAGGGAAAGACAAAAAAGAGGTCACCCATTTATAGTAAAAAAAAAAAAAAAAAAAAACCAACAAAAACCCCAAAGTCTAAAATTCCACAATCTGAATCCAAATAGTCTTTATCATATTAAAAGGGTTTAAAACAGTGTAATAGACTATTTAATTAGTCATTTAGAACCACTTAAAGCCACTTTCCAGGAGCATGGTAGCATGAAGCATGAGAGCCTTTCCCTCTGGCTGATTTTGGTGGCCTGATCCTGATGTCAGCAGGGTTTGAGAGTGCTGTTTTTCAGAATCAGGTCCTTGATACAGTGCGGGAAGGCAGATAGATGTCTCTCTTTCAGTTTTGCTTGCCTACCCCAAACTCTGCAGACACAGTAAGAGCAGCAATTCTGAACAAAATCCTCTTAAATGAGCTACGATACTCTCACACTGAGCATAAACTTAATCATCAAATGGCCCCATTGACTTCAGCTTAGTAGCAAGGTACTAGTTATCATGGGATAGTGCCTGATGCTGCACCACTGAACGTGATGGGAGTTTTGCCATTGGCTTCAACACTGTTAATAGATATAATATAGGTGTAATATAAATTTAAAAGATACCTAAAGGGCTGTCTTATTTTGATGGCTCTAATGCATCTGTGTGTAGCCATTGTATTGCTGGATTTGAGGAGTCCTTCCCTTGGGCCTATTACGCTTTAACAAAATTTCCTTAAAACAAAGTCCTTTTACTTTGGCTTTGCTGTATTTTCCAGGATTTTGAATACACTTTGCAATCCAGTTTCAAGGAGGTTGGCTTACTGAGTTCTGTGTTTTGGAACTACGTTTTTATTAATTATTTTCCCCTTAAGACTCTTTTTTCTTCATACTCTTAAGAGTGGAGGACAAAAGGTCAATTTTCTACACTCATACTTTATATGGTATAATACCTTCCTTTACAAGAAATCCTACTGAAGTCATGGAACCACTTGCAGAGTATGGGCTTGATTCAAAATTTGTTGAAATAAATGGAGGTCTTTGATTTCATTGGGCTCTGTATGAAGCTCTCAGATACTATTCAGCATGAGTATGGATGGCAGAATTGGACTGTGTGTTATCATGGAAACCAAACTTCATAAAAATCCCCTTCAGTCCTCACAACTGAATAGTGTATGAGCAAAAGAAATTACCATCCAGGAAGACAAGAGAGCCATTAGCAACTGTCAAGGTTCCTTCCCCACTCTGAACTCTAGGGTACAGGTGTGGGGACCTGCATGAAAACCCCCTAAGCTTATTTTTACCAGCTTAGGTTAAAACTTCCCCAAGGTACAAACTATTTTACCTTTTTGCCCTTGGACTTTATTGCTGCCACCACCAAGCATCTAACACATATATAACAGGGAAAGAGCCCGCTTGGAAACGTCTTTCCCCCCAAAATCCTCCCCAAACCCTACACCCCCTTTCCTGGAGAAGGCTTGATAAAAATCCTCACCAATTTGCATAGGTGACCACAGACCCAAACCCTTGGATCTTAAGAACAATGAAAAAGCAATCAGGTTCTTAAAAGAAGAATTTTAATTGAAGTAAAAGAATCACCTCTGTAAAATCAGGCTGGTGAATACCTTACAGGGTAATCAGATTCAGAACATAGAGAATCCCTCTAGGCAAGGACAAAAAGACACAAAAACAGGAATATACATTCCATTCAGCACAGCTTATTTTATCAGCCATTTAAACAAAACAGAATCTAACGCATATCTAGCTAGATTACTTACTAAGTTCTAAGACTCCATTCCTTTTCTGTTCCTGGCAAAAGCATCACACAGACAGAGAGAACCTTTGTTTCTCCCCCTCCAGCTTTGAAAGTATCTTGTCTCCTCATTGGTCATTTTGGTCAGGTGCCAGTGAGGTTATCCTAGCTTCTTAACCCTTTACAGGTGAGAGGAGATTTCCTCTGGCCAGGAGGGATTTAAAGGTGTTTACCCTGTCCTTTGTATTTATGACACACCCCCCAAATCACAGATAGGGTGAAACTCTGACTGTGGTTTCTTCCTGGAGCTCTAGGGGAAAGCAGAGTTAATAAGACACATGCACCTCTAAATATACTACCAAGTACATAAAGGCTAACAATATTTTCCACATCTCAAGGACGATTTTAACCAGTTGATTCTGGGAAACTTTCACGGGACAGTGCATCAGCCACTTTGTTAGAAGGTCCTGAGATGTGTTGGATGTCGAAATCAAAATCTTGGAAAGCTAAACTCCACCGAATAAGTTTTTTGTTATTTTCCGTGGCAGTATGAAGCCACTGTAGCGCAGCATGGTCTGTTTGCAGGTGGAAACGCCGTCCCCAAACATATGGGCGTATCTTTTCCAGAGTGTAGACAATGGCGTAACATTCTTTTTCACTGACTGACCAGTTGCTTTCCCTCTCAGACAGCTTTTTGCTGAGAAACAGGGTGGAATTCTTGATCCGGTCCTTCCTGCATTAAAACTGCTCCTACACCACGCTCGGACGCATCTGTGGTTACTAGGAACGGTTTGTCAAAGTCTGGGGCCCTTAGCACAGAGTCAGACATGAGTGTCGCTTTAAGCTGGTGAAAGGCCTTCTGACACTCTTTGGTCCACTGAACGGCATTTGGCTGTTTCTTTTTGGTTAGGTCTGTCAGTGGAGCGGCGATTTGGCTATATTGCGGTACAAATCGCCTGTAATATGCGGCCAAGCCTAAGAAGGATTGGACCTGTTTCTTTAACTTTGGGACAGGCCACTTCTGGATAGCATCCACTTTGGCCTGTAGGGGGTTGATAGTTCCTTGACCCACCTGGTGTCCAAGGTAAGTCACTCTGTTTAGGCCTATTTGACACTTCTTAGACTTAACAGTTAGTCCTGCCTCCCTTACGCGCTCAAAGACTTTTTGTAGATGTTCCAGGTGTTCTGCCCAGGAATCAGAAAATATGGCCACATCGTCAAGGTAGGTGACTACATATTCTCCTAATCCCGCTAGGAGACCATCTACAAGTCTTCAGAAGGTGGCGGGTGCATTCCGCAGCCCGAAAGGGAGTACGTTAAATTCATACAGCCCGACATGTGTGGTGAAGGCTGACCTTTCCTTGGCGGATTCATCTAGTGGTACCTGCCAGTACCCCTTGGTTAAGTCCAAGGTAGAGATGAACTGGGCCCATCCCAGTTTCTCTAATAGTTCATCTGTGCGTGGCATTGGATAGTTGTCTGGGCGAGTTACGTTTTTGTGTGGACTACCGTAAGCTAAATGCTGTATCTCCCCATCTGGTTTGGGAACTAGAACCACTGGAGATGCCCATGCACTGTCAGAGGGGCGGATTACACCCATCTGTAACATATCCTGGATCTCCCATTCTATAGCAGTTTTAGCTTGAGGAGACACCCGGTAAGGTTGGACCCTAATTGGGTGAGCATTACCTGTGTCAATGGAGTGGTATGCCCGTTCAGTCAGTCCTGGGGTGGCTGAGAACGTCGGCGCATAGCTGGTGCACAGTTCCTTGATCTGCTGTTGCTGCATACGCCCAAGGGTCATGGAGAGGTTCACCTCTTCCACGCCACTAGCACTTTTCCCTTCGTAGTGGATACCTTCAGGCCACTCAGCATCATCTCCTCCCTGGGCTGTAAACAGACAAACCTTTAATTCTCTGGAATAAAAGGGCTTTAGAGAATTAATATGGTACACCTTAGGCTTTTGGTTGGAGGTGGGGAATGCTATGAGATAATTAACAGCTCCCAGGTACTCCTGGACCATGAATGGCCCTTCCCACGACACTTCCATTTTATGGGCCTGGAGTGCCTTTAAGACCATGACCTGGTCCCCTACTTTGAAGGAATGCTCCCTGGCATGTTTATCATACCAGGCTTTTTGCTTTTTTTGAGCATCCTATAGGTTTTCTTTAGCAAGGGCTAAAGAGGTTTGGAGGGTGTTTTGTAGGTTGGTTACAAAGTCCGGAATGTTAGTTCCTGGAGAAGGTGTAAACCCCTCCCATTGCTGTTTCACCAACTGTAATGGCCCCTTAATCGCGCGGCCATATACAAGTTCAAATGGTGAAAACCCTAAACTGGGATGTGGTACAGCTCTGTAGGCAAAGAGCAACTGCTGCAACACTAGGTCCCAATCATTGGAGTGCTCATTTACGAATTTACGTATCATGGCCCCCAAAGTTCCATTAAACTTCTCCACCATGCCATTTGTTTGGTGGTGGTAAGGAGTGGCAACCAAGTGATTTACTCCATGAACTTCCCCAAGGCTTTCCATAGTTCCTGCCAGGAAATTAGTTCCTGCATCTGTGAGGATGTCGGAGTGCCAACCTACCCTGGCAAAAATGTCTGCTAGTGCCTGGCACACACTTTTAGCCCTGGTGTTGCTAAGAGCTACTGCTTCCGGCCATCGGGTGGCAAAATCCATGAAAGTCAGTATGTACTGCTTTCCTCTGGGTGTCTTTTTTGGAAAAGGACCCAGAATATCCACAGCTACTCGCTGAAATGGAACCTCAGTGATGGGGAGTGGCTGGAGAGGGGCTTTGACCAGGTCTTGGGGTTTTCCCACTCTTTGGCATACCTCACAAGACTGGACATAGGTAGAGACATCCTTGCCCATTCCCTCCCAGTGGAATGACCTCCCCAAATGGTCTTTGGTCCTGTTCACCCAAGCATAGCCACTAGGATGATCGTGGGCTAAGCTCAAGAGCTTGACCCGGGACTTAGTTGGAACTACCAACTGTCTCTGAGGATGCCAGTCTTCCTGATGTCCACCAGAAAGAGTTTCCTTGTATAAAAGTCCTCTTTCTACAACAAATCTGGATCGATTAGAAGAGCTGAGAGGCGGTGGGTTGCTCCGGGCTGCCGTCCAAGCTCTCTGGAGGCTTTCATCTGCTTCCTGTTCGGTCTGGAACTGTTCCCTTGATGCTGGAGACATCAGTTCCTCATTGGATTGTGGACCTGGGCTTGGTCCCTCTGGAAGCGATGTAGGGGATGGGGCTGTTTCCGTTGACTGTGAACCTCTCTCCGCTGGTGCACTGTGGTGGGGTTCAGGCTCCAGCTGAGCCTCTGGTGTAGGGTTATCGGCCGCTGCCGGTTCAGGTTTGCTGGGGCCCTCTGGTGTTGGGGTTGCAAGTACTGGACTCAGTGCTGGCAATGGGTCTGGTGCTGGTTGTTCCGCCAGTTCCGGTTCTGGGACTGGCTCTGTCTGGGTCTTTGGGACAGGATCCACTACTGCTGTTGCAGACATTGGCCTGGTGACCGGGTCCTGGTAGAAGTTTCCGGAACAGAGCTAGGTGTGACGGCTTGTTTAGCCTGGCTGCGGCTGACCATTCCCACCCTCTTGGCTAGCTTCACATGATTGGCCAATTCTTCCCCCAACAGCATGGGGATGGGATAATCATCGTAGACTGCAAAAGTCCATGTTCCTGACCAGCCCTTGTACTGGACAGGCAACTTGGCTGTAGGCAAATTGAAAGAGTTTGACTTGAAGGGTTGAATAGTCACTTGGATCTCTGGGTTGATTAAATTGGGGTCCACTAAGGAAGCATGGATAGCTGACACTTGTGCTCCGGTGTCCCTCCGCGCAGTGACCTTCTTCCCACCCACACTCAGTTTCCCTCCGCTACGAGGATATCTGGGAGATATCTGGGCCTGAGGGACCTCTGGTGTGATTCCGGTGCAATGAACTGTAATCTGTTGGGGTTCTTGGGGCAGTTGGCCTTTACATGCCCCGGCTCATTACATTTAAAACATTGTCCAACTGATGGGTCACTGGGGGGAGGTGGGTTGCTGGAGAATGGTGTGGCGGGACGATAAGGTGGCTGGAGGGTTCCCTGGGGGGTAGCTGGGGCCTTGGGCTGCCCCCGGTAGTAGGGTGTGGTCTGAGGTTGTCCCTTCTGGTATCCGCTCCAACTGTGACCAGTTTTTTTCTTTTCTGCCACCTCCACCCATTTGGCTCCAATCTCCCCTGCCTCGATTACAATTTTGGGCTTCTCATCTAGGATGTATCTTTCTATTTCCTCAGGAACACCCTCTAAGAACTGCTCCATTTGCATTAGGAAGGGCAAATCTTCTGGAGATTCAACACTTGCTCCTGATATCCAGGCATCCCAATGTTTCACAATGTGGTAGGCATGTCGGGTAAATGACACGTCTGGTTTCCACCGTAGGGCTCTGAACCGCCAATGGGAATGCTCGGGTGTTAGCCCCATTCTGACTCTTGACTGGTTTTGAACAGTTCATACCGGTTCATATGTTCCTTAGGCATTTCAGCCGCCACCTCAGCTAAGGATCCCCTGAGCTGCGGCCTGAGCTCTACCATGTACTGGTCTGTAGAGATGCTGTACCCAAGGCAGGCCTTTTCGAAGTTTTCTAAGAAGGCCTCAGTGTCCTCGCCTGCCTTGTAGGTGGGGAACCTTCTGGGATGGGAAGTGGTACCTGGAGAAGGATTGCTAGGGTTTGTTGATATATTCTGCTGAGCCTTTGCCTTCTCCATCTCCAGTGCATGCTTCTTCTCTTTTTCCTTCTCCTCCAGTTCTTTGTCCCTTGCCTCCATAGCTCTCCTGTGGCAGCTTCTTGGTTCTTTTCTGCCTCTTTGGCTGCCTCCATAGCTCTCCTGTGGGTAGCCTCTTTGGCTGTTTCTGCCTTGGGTTCTGTCATGTTTGCCTCTCTGTTTTTAACTAACTTTATACCCGAGAGTTAGAAATAAAACAAACAAACAAACAGCTTGGCTTGTAAAATTTTGCTATGCTGTAATATGATACCTATATTCTCTGATAGTGATTATCAGCCTACAGAAAAATCCTTAAAAAACAAACAAACAAACCTAACACCTTTGTCTCCAGTCAAATAGACAGAAAACCCCTCTAGTTGCTCTTAGGTAAAACAAAACAAAACAAACTTCTTCACGTCTGTGAGGACTTGTGAATTTCCCTGCAGAAGTAACTACCCTGCTTTTAGGTAGAGAAAACTCCAGCTCACAAAAGACAATTCCCTTTTGTCTCTGCTCTGGCCCCCAAGCAGAGACAAAAAAAAAAAACCAAAAAACTCTCTAACTGCTTTCAGCTTAAAATCTGCTTTCCAGCAGCCCAAAGGAGAAAAAAAAATTTCCTTTTTAAAATCTATGCTTCTGGTTCAAAAAATCTCAAATTGATCTCAAAATGATTTCAAGTTAATCCCACTGCTCTGCCACCATGTCAAGGTTCCTTCCCCACTCTGAACTCTAGGGTACAGATGTGGGGACCTGCATGAAAACCCCCTAAGCTTATTTTTACCAGCTTAGGTTAAAACTTCCCCAAGGTATAAACTATTTTACCTTTTGTCCTTGGACTTTATTGCTGCCACCACCAAGCGTCTAACAAATATATAACAGGGAAAGAGCCCACTTGGAAACGTCTTTCCCCCCCAAATCCTCCCCAAACCCTACACCCCCTTTCCTGGAGAAGGCTTGATAAAAATCCTCACCAATTTGCATAGGTGACCACAGACCCAAACCTTTGGATTTTAAGAACAATGAAAAAGCAATCAGGTTCTTAAAAGAAGAATTTTAATTGAAGAAAAAGAGTAAAAGAATCACCTCTGTAAAATCAGGATGGTAAATACCTTACAGGGTAATCAGATTCAAAACATAGAGAATCCCTCTAGGCAAAACCTTAAGTTATAAAAAGACACAGAAACAGGAATATACATTCCATTCAGCACAGCTCATTTTTTCAGCCATTTAAACAAAACAGAATCTAACGCATATCTAGCTAGATTACTTACTAAGTTCTAAGACTCCATTCCTTTTCTGTTCCCGGCAATGGCATCACACAGACAGAGAGAACCTTTGTTTCTCCCCCTCCCCCTCCAGCTTTGAAAGTATCTTGTCTCCTCATTGGTCATTTTGGTCAGGTGCCAGTGAGGTTATCCTAGCTTCTTAACCCTTTCCAGGTGAAAGAGTTTTTCCTCTGGCCAGGAGGGATTTAAAGGTGTTTACCCTTCCCTTTATATTTATGACAGCAACCACAAGGCAGTACAGCAGTCACCATAACAGCCAGCTACAAAAGCTGTGCAGGAAATAAACCAGACTCAGATTGATGCTGCTGGAATTAGTTAGGAATTTGTGTCCCACAGGTTTCAAGGTGTATTTTGTGCTTGGTCAAGGTGTCAACTCCAGTACTGGAGCAGATTGGGTATTGATGAAAATATAAACAATGCCCCCAAAACAGGTGAGATTACTGATTTGGTATGGAAATTACACAGCTGTGCCACTGGGCTGCTGTGATCCCATTAGAAAAGTTAGACTAATAAGTGTATTCATGACGTGGGGCCTCCTCTTTAGTGTGAACATTTATGTATGGTGGTTTTGTCTATATGAGAGTGAACATCTGTGCCCAGTGAGAGAGCTGGAGGTAGAAGAGCCAGGATTGTTTTATGTTAGGACTGAGGTGCATTGACAAAGCTGTGAGTGAGTTTGTGCAGTGCCTGCCTGTGCTAATAGCTTTTTTCTATAAGTACTGAAAAGAGATAGAGACAAGAAATACTGGCAGCAAGCGCAATGCTTTTAAAGAACACATTTCACTTTTCTGGCAAATGCTTTAATTAAAACGATGTTGTCTTTTGACAGATTACTGGGCAATTAAAGCCTAATCAAACCCAGCATAAAATGGTCCCATTGAACAGTGTGGGTCCTATTCCCATTTTATGCTTAAAGGAACAGTATTTCCAAACATCATATTAACAGAAAATTACAGGCCTGCTCATGCCCCCATGCAAATCACTGGCCAAACTCTCATTGCCTTCAATATGAACAGCCCCTTAATTGTATTTTTGGATGCATATTTGTTTAAGGGAAAGCTGCTGCATTGGAAACCCTATTTGGAAATTCTTAGTTCACATTTTAAGAGAAATCCATTTTCTGCAAGATATGTTTAGTGCTAACTTCCTCTGAAGCACTATTACCTTACACTATATATCATTAGACGTCGATATGTTTCCAAGCTGATCATATGATTTCTAAGCACAGCCTTCTGACTCCTGCCAGACAAGTCATTCAGAAAGCAGTAAAAGCTAAGTTGTTAACTGCTAACAGCTTCTTTTCTTTGCCTGAATTCTTACTGATAAAACATTAAAACAGCTTACAATTACCTTTCTTAGAAGGTCAGCTGTGCTTTATTCAGCTTAAGACCTCATTAGCAAAGATCCTTCTTCACACAAGCTGCCTATGTAAATGTAAAAATGTATTAGTCTGCAGAACAACTGCATGTGTGGGAACACACAACAACTATATTATTGAGAGGCATTGCAGAGCTGAACACTGGCATTTCTCATTGAGACACTGATATTTTAACATGAACTGGGAGAAACAGTCCATATTTTTGCATTTATTATTGCTCATTACATTTTCCAACTCAAGTAAGCTCACTGTATTTCAGAAAACGACAAGATGTAAAAATTGCAGCTCAGATCCTTCAGTGAGCCATAGCCAGTTTCTTTTCTCAGGAAAAACACCCTAAATGGAGAATTTTATAAATCTGTCTGTCTGTCAGTGCTAAGTTTACTGATTTGATGCCATTAATTATTTTCCTGCACGTGATTATTACCAGTCATTTAAACTGCTCCTGTCAATTTTTAACAAACAGCTGGTTTATTTGAACTGGGAATTTTAATGCTTTCAGTTCCATTAAACTGGAATCAAAGAAGGATTATTATAAAAGACAGGAAGCAAATGTTCTGACATGAATTCGGAAGCACGCAGAGAGAAAAATATCTTAATACTACATGCGTGTGTTTAGTTTCAGTGGATCAGATCAAATCTTTCCTATATCTGCATCCAAGCTATTTGGTTGTGATCAGATGATCAGAATTCAAGGAGGTGATTGGAGAGCTAACTGGCTGCAGCTGCATTGTAGGCTGTTTTCAGGGACAAGGAGCCACTGTTTTTCAAACATAGCATAAACATAGAAGTTATTTTGTAGGCTTCAGGATGCAGATATGGGTTGTGCTGCCAGCATTGTTCTGCTTCAAGCCTTTCGTTCTGTGGTACAGAGGAACTGTCCACATATTTGTAGACGACGACAACAGGAATTGTCACATGAAATTCTGCCACTGGATAGTGATGATGAAATGAACAGACCTAGAACCCTCACCATAATGGTACAGTATACTTTTAGCAAACAGACATAGCTGACAGGATTATTATTACAGATGTTGTATGATTTATTGACTTTAACTATGTAGATGGAGGAAAAGAGCATTAAATAGACTGTTTGCAAGTGTGTACTAGCTTTCTGGTAGATTTGCTGTCTTTGTTATCAAACAGAGCTGAAATTTTACTTTCATCTATAGCTGGAACTGTGAACTGCACATATGCTGCCTAAAAAGCAACACTGTTATTTAACTTTCCTTTGTGTTTTGTGTTATAAGATATATTGCAAGCATTAGAACCATAATATTGTTTAAAGTATCTTATTTCACACTCTGAATTCCAAAGAGCCAGCTCAGAAATTGTGCACTAAGTCTGTTCATCATAGGAAACTTTGCCTCAACCAGGATGCAGACAGAATGTATAGCAAGGTGTATGCAAATTACTTTCCATAGGTCCTGCAACAGGCTGTTTGTATGATAAAAATCCTTTGCTGATTTTTTAGTTCCCAACTCTGAGCTACCCTTAAATGAAAAAATAAAATTTGTTGGCTGGCTAGTGAGTTTCTTGGTTCTGTATCTCCTTGTTTTGAAAGATTATCAGCCTTTAAATGAGTGTTGTTTGCTTTCTAAATTAGACATTTATTTTTAACTTAAGCTGTGATTGAAATAAAACAAGCACTGCAGGTCATTTATTAGGATTCTGTTTGATCAATCAATGTGTGACAGAGCATTTCCTTATCTAAAGCATTGTTTGAGATGAAGAATACATGAACTACTTAGTTACTGCAGTTCCTCTCTGGATATAGACACTGTTATAATTTTCAGAATTTTGAAAGGTTTGGATCTAAGTGCTGAGTTATAATCACTTTTCATCTCTTATATAACAATTTGATACTGTATTACCATTATGTAGTAATCATATTAGAAAACCACTGCAGTCATTATTATAGACAGTACATCAGAGTCATCATGTACATCATTTGAATGATACAAAGAGACTCCTCACTAAAGCACATTATAAAGAAGTCCAGAGTGTGTTCACTGATACCTTACCTTATCATTATGTACGTTGATTTGTATATAAGTGGGCACTGGGAACAATAGGTAATTTATACCTATTGTGAGATGAACAGAGCGTTAGAAATACTGTGTTGCAGTCATGGTAACTATGGTAAGACACATTGGGTCAGATCCTAGTAATGCCAGCTTACAGCGGCTGAAGATCTGGCCCAGTATTCATGGTGTTGATAACTTGTCATGGCAACAAAAGGGACTCTTTTCATCACTGTAGCTCTGATATCTTAAATCTGTTGTTTTAAACTCTGGTTCCCATATAATGCACAGTTTATTCCTTCAGTTAAAAGTTAAATAACTTCCCAAAGAGAAATTTAAAAATAATTGTGTCTCTGACACTAGTAATTACTAGGATTGCATAGAATATGCTGTGACAAGGGACCTAAAGAAAGTGCAGTGTGAGAAAGGACTGACCACCCCATTTAATCTGTTATAATGCTTAGAGTAGAAGCATAAAGTCTTGTTTCAGTTCAGATTGGAGCTGATGTGCAATGCATTTTGGTAGCCCTGTCACAGTCCCAAATTACACATAATCTGGGCTGCATCACCCCCACCCGGGAGAGGGGGCTAAGAAAGAGGATCTCTCTGCAAAGATCCCCTTGCAGTGTTCCTCCCAGATCATATTGTCGGGGAGTGGGATTTACCCCCACATGGAATGAAATGTGGGGTCTACCCACAAACCTGAGGGATTCTTAGGACTCCATAGGAGGTCAGTGCCAACCAGAGGGCCCTCTGCCAGCAGCCCATGTCCATTCCCCACGGAGCTGTGCTTCCAGGGATTCCTTCTGATCTCAAATGGATTTCCGCATTACAAAAGTGGCCCTGCAAAACAGGTACTTGAGACGTAACCTCTCATGGGCCAGATCAGTTAGTGTATGTTACTTGGGCCCCACCTTCACCCAATGTGAGGCCACTCACTTTTATCAACAGCCCACTCAGTCCCCCCCTCCCCCACCGTGCGGATCTGTGTCCCACAGAAAGCCCCCACAAGGTGTCTTAGTAAATTGAGGGGAGGACATTGTTGATCCCCACTTCCTTGTGGGAGAGGGGAGATTTGGGTGCAAAGTCTAGCTCTCCATTTGGGCTGGTTTAGGTTTAGACTTGTTGCCCACCAAAAAAGCTACGGAGCAGTAACAGGCTAAAATAAATGGTCTTTCCCTTGTGCATGTTTTTTCTGTTTCCCCAGATCTGAGGGATTATTTCATTCTACCATTAAAAGCAGTTAGTTACCATTTAAGTTAAATAGGATTGCACCTGAAATAAATTGCTATCAAGCTTTGCAGTTAGACTCTGTAATGATATGGAGCACGAGTAACTTCAAAAGAAAGAGCTGCTTTAGAATTCTTAGACATGGCAATAATATACAGTACTGTTTTCAGTAGATTTCATATGTTCGTTGAAAGGGCAGCATGAGAAAGAAGAAGGATTGAAGGATGCTTAATCCTAGTAAAATGTATGTATGAGCCTAACAGAATCTTGCTTGGTCTGTGACAGGTCAGGGAAGTTTATGTATGGATAATGTGCTAGAGACTGTTACACGGACATGCAATAGAGCATTTGCATCCAACTAACGTTAGTCACGTTGCAATGATTTCAGGAGCTAAAGTGATCGTGCCTGGTTTATTATGACGTTTTCATATTTGAAGGCACTAAGGGATTTGGATGCCCAAGGAATGCAGGATCAGGTCCTAAAAATACAACATACACCAAAAATAATTACATTTTGTGGCCGGATCCTTAGCTGTTGTAATCCAGTATTTCAGTGGAGCTGTCAGCTGAAGATCTGGTCCTGTGTCTCCAGGCACTTAGTCCATCTTTCAGGGGAGAGTGAGTCCCATTTAACCTTTGTGCTTGTTGCACTGGAAATAGATGATAGGATAAGAATTTATTTCAGTATTAAGGTATTCAGAGAAGATTGTATTTTTTAAAGTATCTTCTATATGGAATAACTGCTCCAAGCATCCCTCTTGCTTCATACCTTGTGGAATTGTTTTCTCAAGCCTATTTATTACATGGACCAGAAGTGAAATTTGTAAGTCACATAATCTAGATTAGAGAGCAATCTCTGAAGCACTGAATACAGCAGTTTACCCCCAAAGTACTTCTAACAACTGGGCACCTGTACTTTATGTTCTATAGTTTTATAAATTAGCTTACACTTGCATCCCTCTCCATTCATCAACACAAACATTCTAATGTGGTTGTGGTTATCTCAGGAATTGTGCTTTACCACATCACATTCAGTAGGGTTAAGGATTCAGGGAGATGCAGGAGGATTTGGTTCCCCATTTTAATATGATTTCAGCCATTTGGCAAATGTAGGTGAAAGGAAAAAAGAGAGAGGAAGAGAAAAAGAAGGCAGAAAAATGAAAGAGAACCTCTCTTTATGAAGTTCATTTATTGCACATCAACTGACAAGGTCCTCTTGGTTCCTCAGCTCATGATGACTTTCACTTGAACATTTGATTCTTATTTATTATTTGTATTATGGTAACACCTAGAGCCTAGCTCCAACAGTGCTAGGCACTGCACCCACATAAAAACATGGTCTGTGCCTCAAAGGGCATACATTTTCAGTATAAGATGAGAGACAGCAGGATACAGCAAGCAGACAAGGGAAACACAAGGTAACAGTGAGATAATTGTAAGTGTAATGGTCTGTGACCACTGTTTACCAACTGCCTAGTCATTGACATGAGCTTTATCACGTTCACAGCAGAGGATTCTAGCATTCTAGTCATTACAGAAGACCAGTCTGATGTCTTTGTTGGCTGATTTTTTCAATTTATATTAGTCTGAAATCCTGATTAGATGGATTATTAATCATTGTCTTAGATGTATCCCTAAAGGTACTTATATCTGGGAAATGGTATAAATGAGACAAGAAAAACAGAAAGAACTGCCTGATGGCTGAGGATATAACCTTGTCTCTGAACCTGGATAGAATCCTGGAGCCACAGGAAATGAGCATCCAGTGACCACTCAGGAGTTGTATGAATTGATTCAGTGTGATCAGTGGCTCAGCACTTAGCAGTCCATCACATTAATTCATACATCTTAGGAGGATATCCCATTGATGACCTCACTCCAATTCACTATGAAATCAACAATGTGCTTGTGTGGGTGTGAGCTTAAAAAAATCAGCACAGAATATAAACAATCATAAACAGTATGCGTGTAAGGGGAAAAACAAAAAAAGAAGAGACTCAAGCAAAGGAAAAAATACTAAAAAGGAATGAACACCTCTCTTTATGTAGATTTTATTTAGAACTATGCAAATCAGTTGGTAGGTAAAGTGTTTAGAAAGGGAGGGGTAACATTTGGGGAGAAATTTTGCTTCGAAAGCACATGACTGAAAAGACACTGAATTTTGCCTCCTGGATTGCTCTTTGTCTTTTCTGATGATACATGCTGTTGTATTTGTGACAGCTGATGGAATAAGAACAAAGGTTGATATTTGTTGAGGATACAATGGTTTTTCTCAATGTCCAGTTATACCCAAGCCAATGAGCTTTGTACTTTTATCAACATACTATGACTTGAACTCAGCAATAGCAAAATAATCATACTTAACTCCTGTATAGCATTTTTCATCCCTTGACCTCAATGCACTTTGAAAAGCAAGGGAAGTATCATTATTCCGCTTTGTATACATGGACAAACAGGTGAAGTGACTTTCCCAAGTATACAGTATGGGTCAGTGGCAGATACAGGTCAGATTCGGCTCTCTGTTACACAGGTGACAATCTGGAGAAAGTCTGTTGGGACAGATTCTCATTTCACTTGCATTGATGTAAATCAGAAGTAACTCCATGGATGTCAATGGAACTGTATATCTATAAAACCAGTGAGAGTGAGATGAGAGACAGGCCCAGTATGTTTTCACAGGGTCTGGAGACAGAGCCTTGTTGTGTGTCTGAAATGTAACTTGACAAAAGTGTTCTTCAGGTTCTGTTGCATAATACTTATTAATTTACATGTAAATTTTAATCTGTGGTGCACTTATCATCATTGCATCATATGTAGGCATTTACTTAATTAAAACCAACATAGTATCTGTACACCCTATAATAATTACCATCAATAGGTGCCCATCCCTACACATCATTTCAAGATCTCCCAACTATGATTCAGTATTAAGCAAACCCTTGGCCAAATAGAGGAGACTAGTACATTGTTCTGAAGGTCAGTAATCTAGGTTCTACTGGATGCCAACTCCATGTGACAGAAAAGCTGTCTCTTAATTAGCCAAATTCTCTAGGGCTTGAGAGATCAAAATCAACAGTGCAAAAAAAATATATATTATTTTTCCTTTTGGGGTAAACTTTCATGTTTATCTTGATTTGTGAGCACATTTGACATTTTCCTTTATGCTTTAGATATAGGCAGGGCTTAAATTCAGCTGGAGTCCTCCAGAGTAGAGCTTCAGTAAATATTTTCAAACCCATGAGAGCCCCAGCAAGCCTCATGGGGAAGAAGCCCCAAGCCTTGGGGCTCTAGAAAATATTCTGTGAGAATTTAATCCATGGATATAGGGCCTTATCATACTCCCATTGCATACAATGGGAATTTTGCCATGGACTTGAGGAGGAAGCAGGCCTTTACTTTATATAAATTGTTGGCAGAAGAGTTTGGGAGTAGGGGAAGTAATGTAAATGATACATACAATGCATTTGTCCCATGAAAAGTTACTCTCCAACAGTACTGTTGTGGGATTCCTTGATTATTGCCTTTCAGAGACTTTTTTCATGTAACAAATGATCTACACGCTCAGTGATGACTTCTCAACCTATTGAGTTCAGTAGACTTGCACAGTTGTAATTGGTTGGAACTTAACAAACAATTCTGTTGATGGTGGATGAGAAGGTATAGAATCCATCTCACTCAGTCTGAGCTGGGTTGGGTATGCTGTGTTAAAAGAAGTAAAAAACTTCTTTTGCCAGTGTAGTCAGTAAGAATTGATGAACAAGTGCAGGGAGGAGATTGGCTCAGTAAGAAGTAGCCATTTTTACATAGTCACTTTTCAGGGTGCATTTTCATTCTCCACAGCACTGTAATTCTGCTTAAAGGGTGCATATTGTCTGAAAAGTGACTGTTCGCTCAGTTCTGAGCAGATCTTCTCCTTTGGATATCACTAATTATACCTCTGATAACTTCAGTGACACATTTATTATTATTTATTTATTTTTATTTTCTCCTTCTGTTAGACCTGCACAGACAGTTCTAATACAGTAGAATGAACTGGATTTTATTCTGACTTGCACACTTATGGAATTGTTAACCGAATTCTGGTGGTGGAGTATTAAATGTGTGTGTTCAGAAAGTTAGAGTTGAATAAGCAAAGCATCCTCCCACAGGGCAAAGAAGAGCCTGTCTCTTGTTTGTGAGAGGTAACTTATCTATTATTAAGCAATATGCAGTTGTACAATGGAGGCAGAAATTAAGGGAACAGAGAAAAGTCTGTGGCAGTATCAGCCTGCAAAAGCAACAATGTTTAACGAAGGGTGCTGTGCTTAAGCAATTTGTAATAGTATAATATGTTGCATATATATGGTAATTCACAGGTCTGAAATGCTCTTCAGGTTTTAAATAATTTGTTCTCCATAATTTCCCTGTGAGATAAGATTGTTTGTTCTATTACCCCAATTTTACAGATGGGGAAATTGAGACAAAGTAAAGTGACTTGTGCAAGGCTACACAGCAAGAAGGTTGTAGAGATGGGAACAAAACTCAGGATTTCCTGACTTTGATATTTGTAGCCACATATTTCTCTGTTCTTCCCAGAGCCTCACATTGCGAAGACATTTATACACAAATATGTTCACATGCATGTTTGAGCTACTTATCTGGACCACCGTCTCTGATTCCTTGTCAACAATTCTGTCTGACTCTAGTTCCAATAAGCTATAAAAGAGATTGAATTCTCTAGTTGCTCTTCAGATTCATCTGTTGACTTGCCAGTCCATGAGTTCATGTCTTCTGAGGCTGCAAAGCTACACAAGTGCATGTAGAGAGAATGGATGCAAGGAAGGAGATTCCCATGGAGGATGTCCTGGACCCTTGGACTTGGGGGAACGAGTACTCTTTAGGGTGGGACCTCTTTTGACCCTGACACATTACTTCACATAGGACCCACCCAAACCAAACTACCCAAGAAGGCAATTCCTGCATTGATGTTTGTTCACTCTCTTGTTCTTATAACAATTTTATGTAAACCAGTGGGCCGATATTCCCTGAGGACCAGCTATGGGTAGAATTTCTTTTCTCGCAGTAAAGAGGTAGATATAGATGTAAATATTAAGACAGAGACACACTAGTCAGAAATAATCACAAATAGTTTTCCTGCAGTCTCTAATGTTCCCAAATCTCCATAATAATAAATTAAAGAATCCATCTTTTCTTGGTGCAAAGAGGCAGAATCATTGGCTTCTGCAGATGGACCCAGATTTACACTTCAGTAGATAATGCAGTGACCCTAAGATCAATAGATAGAATCTGAACTCAGGAGTTCTACAATGTGAAATTGGCTATGTTGTATATCTTCCTAGATTCAAAAGCCTGTGCTAGTGCATTCATTTTACCCTATTGTACCATGGAGATTCTGTTGTTTCCTATTAAATATATACCATTACCATTGTTAATACATCGTTAGCAGTAAGGCTTAAAGATTTTAACTGAAGCAATGTTTTGCTGGTAGTTGATGTATGGACAAAACAAAGCCATTTCACCCTTCTCCTGTTAGACCAAAACCAAACCAAAATCTGAGTTTCAACTTATCGCTTGATGGCTTTTATTTTGTGGCTAATGTACTCCCTTGCCTCCTCAATCTCTTTTCCAAGAAATCTATTGGCAAATTTTACTTCCAGGGGTAAGTACTAAGAGTAAAACTCGGCCTAACAGCAGCCTGCAGTAAACAAGTCCAGCTTTTAGAAAAGTCTCTGGGCCAAAGTGACAAACTAGTATAACTTAATTTGAACTGATTTGACACTCTATGCAAAATGAGTGTAACTGGATGGCATTCAGATACCAAACTGATGGGTGTGTTCTACAAACGTAGGCAAGTGAATATTTTACAAGCCAAGAGGGTGCAGCAGGAAAAGCAACTGACAAAGAGGATGTAAGGTAGAGAAGCACTTCCCCCACCACCGCCCCTGCCCAGATCTAATTTACTCCCTGTACCATCAGAGCTCCCAGTCTCCATTTCTATTCACTAAAAAAGCCTGAAGTTGGTTCAAATAGAATGCAAAGTAAATGTATGTTGTTCTGCACACCCTCAGAATGCCATAGCAGTGCCAGTTTGACTACTTTGCCATTAACATTCACATCCATTTCCTGACCAATGTACTGTATGCCCAATACATATCTCACACCAGAGTTTATACCACTGCTTGACTTTGGCTCAATTTTTTATCTTGTTTCTACCAATGTAAATGCAGACTAGCTTGAGTAGAGTTCTGCTGGATTTAAATGGATATAAATGACTCTGTCCCAAAGTCTCTGGCTGCACACATGGGTGTGTTGACTTAACTTGGAAACAAGTAAGCACTGTAAGAGATATAATGCATGAGCACTGTAAAGAGAAATGGACTATATGAAAAAGCCAGCCACTGGCAGGGGGAGGGGTGGGAGAGAGAGAGAGAGATAGAAAGAGATCAAGAAGCAAAGGAGAGCTGATTGAGGAGAAAGAGGGAAGTCAAGTGTAAAATACTTTTTTCTTCTCATCTCAAATAAAACTGGTATGTTGCTGTTAAAATATATATTTGTAAAATTTACTTTTTAATCACTGGCTCTCATTACTTTGTCTTGATGCAGCAAGATGTTCCAATCAATGACATGGCTTTTTTCCTTCTTTTTCTACCTGGAAGATGCTTGGGGCTTTTTTTTTTTTAAGGCCTATTCTTCCCTTCTTCCCACCTCTCGACCCCCCCCCCGAAAAAAGCCTTGATTGCTGGATAAATATTTATCCAGCTCACTCTTGGTTAGGTTAGAAAACTGAAGGAAGGGAGTGTGCCAAAGCTGTTCCTGCTGTTCCAGGTTCAGATACAGTTTTTCTTCATCATCAAGCAATCGCAACTCACAGGGCTTGATTCTGGTCTCTGCTATACCCATGTAAATCCAGAATAGCTCCATCAAAGTCACCAGTGTGGCTTATTTCAGAATCTGGCCCCATGCAAATGGCCACTGCTCTTGGAAGACTGGTAGATTAATCAACAAACAATTACTCTCCCAATTTTCTACCTGACCCCCATCAAATGAATGGCTTCTAATGCCTGTAGAAGTTGCACCTTATTAAGTACCCTTCCTAGCAGCCATAATTTTGGCCAGAGGAGTAGGGGAAAATGACAATGTCTCCTGCAGGAACCTTCCTCCCTGTCTTTGCACAACAACATCCTCTAAACAGTTCCAGGGTTCATTCTTATAAGAACGGAAAAAGGGTGGTTGGTATGTGTGTGGGGGTGGAGGGAATGGAAGAGGAGGTAGAGGGATCAGATTTTGCTGTTGATCAAGTTTAGGAACTGAATGGCTGAGGGATAAAGTGGTGATTGGATACAGAGATTTTCACCTGTAGATCATTGGTTCAGATCTGACCTAGGCTGGGATACTCATTGAAAGGCATTAACTCTTGATGGCCACTGGTGTGTTATAGTAATGATAAGGTACATTTTGGGCCTGTTAACCTTGACTGTGCCCCTTGAGGGAAAAAAAAACCCTAATATGTGCTCCTAAAAACTGATTTGAAATCTTTTCTAACATTTTACGATTGTGATCTATTATTTAATCCAAAGCACATATTGACAATAATTAATTTGATTGTTTGTTTACTGTATATAAACTAATTATCCAATGAAAAATAACCATATTACAGCGTTTTCAGACTTGCTGATGTCTCCAGGATCACTCTGAAACAGTATAAAACATCTTTATAAAACATCTATTTTCTGTTTCCGCTTCCTTCTTGCTGTCTGCCATCTATCACACCCTATTTTTTCCCCATTACTTTTGGTATTTTCTTGAAAGTACAGAGCCAAATTCTGTTCTCAACTACACTGGTATAAATCCAGCCAAATTTACCCTGGGGCTAGGCTTTTGTAATATAGCAATGGTCTGGTCATAGGATTCTTATACATTTCTCTCAAGAACGGAACAATTAAAGGAGGTAGAATGGAAAATAGATGTGTTCCTACCTCAGACCAAAACACAGGGCCGCTATCATACAGAACGGTGCATATAATAATTTGAATAGTCTGCTTGACTGTATCAGGGGACTGTTTTGTACAGCACCTAGCACAATGGGATATTGATTCATGACTAGGACTCCTAGGCACTATGATAATACAAATAATAAGTAATAACCTCAGAGGTCAGCTATAAAACTAGCCTATTAGGAGTTGAAGATCATGCCACTCACAGTTTTCCTTGCCTTTCCTGTAAGGTCTTGGGTTTGATCTATGACCTTGATGTCATCAGGATTTTTGTTTGGTCTAAAGGTAATGTACAGGGGAACACTTTTTTGGTACATATGAAAGAATTATTTCATTTACAAGGATAAACTCAGTTAGTAGAAATAATTTTTAAAATGTAACTTGCTTGCTCAGGATATCCCCTTTGAGATGTTGGCCCTTAGTATATAATATCTGCAAACATGTTTCAGCAGTGTGTATAGCAGAACTTGGGCCACATCTGCCCTTTGGTACACCCCATTACAATCGGTTGTGTAGGAGTGACTAAGGGTGGAAATGCGCCCAGTAGCTCTAATCTTTTGAAACTTAATGTAAGGGGACTGTTGTCCCCTTACTAACATTCAGTGGGGGTGTTTTAGTGGCTAGCTCCCAGTACTAAAGGGGGAAGGGTCGATGGAGAATCAGGACCCTGAGACTGACAGCCCCAGAAACAATGGGGGGAGGCCAATGCTCCAGGTCAGCCTGAATGACAGGGCGGGCAGGCTAATCAGGAGGCCAGGGAGGTCCTGTCCTCCGTGTGAGCTGGAATTGCCTGGGTCAGACATAGTGGAACCGAGCTAAGGAGAAAGCAGGGGCCCAAGCTAAGCTGGGGAGCAGAGCTGTGCCCCATACAGAGTGAACAGACCCTGTCCTGGGAGCAGAGCTGCAGCCCCAAAGCCAGAGGCACATCCCAGAGAGAGCAGACTTGCCTGGGAGGAGAGCTGCAGCAACCTGTCCTAGGTTACCACAGCAGGGTTGGGGATCGAGCCCCCCAGGAATCCTGGGCTCAGCCTTGTTGGGGTTACGAGGACTCTTCCAGACAGGAGAGTGGAAGGGGAGTCCTCAAGGGCAGGGAGGCCTCTGGGTAAAGGAAGTGGGAGCGAGGACTCAGATCCTTTTGCTAGCCCACTTCACCGGGGTAGTGCAGAAGCCAGGAAAGTTCCCCACAAGAGCGGGACTATTCCCCCGCTTACATTAACGACAGGTTCCTAAGTGAGGGATAACAACTAAGCTAACTCATCTCTCCTCCTCCTTTATTTCCAGTGTTGCATGACCCCAGCTCTTTCCCTGGCTTTCACTCCACCCTTCAACATGCTTAAGGAGCTTTTGTTCAGCCCCCTTGGGCAACCACAGCACCAGGCACCAACATAGAGCATGCAGTCCCCTGTTCTCCATTCATCTGCCAAGTGGCCTCTAAGCATGCATTTGCTCTGTAACTCTGCTACACTAGGGTTGTTGAAGCTACTCTCAGCCACCTACCACCAGCAGGTTCTCAGCATTAAGCCAGAGAGTAAAACAGGGTCCCCGAGGAAGTAAGGTGGACGAAGCATGAGCCTGGAGACAGGTTCTGCCAGGAGTGGTACTGCCTACCCTGACCTCAGAACCCCTCACCTCTTCTCAGCACAACGTCTGCTATGGGCTTCCTCTCGTCTTTTGGAACGGGCCAGGTAAAAAGAGTAAAGTTCCTTGTAACTGGCCAATCCCTAAGAGTTAAAGACATAGAATACTACAGGAAATGTTCATTAAACGCAGTACATTTCAGCAAGCACTTTTTAAACTGAACATGAGCAGACAATAGGAAAGAATATTTCCTGGCAGAGCCAGTTCTGATATTCGCAAAAAGAAAAGGAGTACTTGTGGCTCTAACAAATTTGTTAGTCTCTAAGGTGCCACAAGTACTCCATTTCTTTTTGTGAACACAGACTAACACGGCTGCTACTCTGAAACCTGAGTTCTGATATTGGCTTTGTTTGTTTGTGAAGTCTCTGCAGACTTTAATATTTACAAATGTATTTGCTATTCACAATTGTTTGGAAGAACATATTTCAGCCTGTGGCTTGCAGGGTGGATTGATTTAAATCACGGCTATTTAAATCAGGAATTTAAATCATGATTTAAATCACCATGTGGAAAGCCTTGATTTAAATCATCAATTTTAATTAACTTTTCCATTTGTACTTCAGTTATTTTCTAAAGAATGGTGCATTCTCATTGGTTGCTATAACCTTCACCATATGTAGATTTACAACTAAATAGAACCTTTACACTAGATTTGGTACATCTTTTTGCCACCAGTTTGGGTACACTATAATTACATACATTTATTTAAGCAATTAAATGGCTTATTATTTTCAGATTCTTATTACTTGTACATTTTTAGTATGTCAGAAAATGGTGAATGATATATTGCTTATTATTAGATAATTAACTTTCTGTCATGATTTGTATCAAGCTGCATTGGGATGATAACCGCATTAGAATGGCTAATTAAACACACAAAACAGCATATAAATTTTATTTTTAGTAAACGGAACAATCCTAAAATACAGTATATGACATATTGTGCCATATTTGTAAAGTTTTTGACCTCAAAAGTTAGACTTTTTTTCTCTGATTCCTTCTTTATAGAGATAAGCGGCCTTTAACTAAGAGTTTTTGATAGAGGCTCATGGATTCAGCGTACTTATTTTTAATTTAAATGCTTTAAGAGATTATAATAAGGTTAGGCCTTAACATATTTTGTATTGAATTCAGATTTCATTTTAAACAGGTTTATTTTTAAACTTAAATAGCAAAATAATAAAATCTGAGTTAAATAAAAAATCTGAGATTTTAAATTTTTTTAAAATAAAATAATTGATTTTTATCCAGCCTGATGGATTGTTAATGAACTATTTGCTTTGCGTATGTCTTCAGCTATTTATTGTTAACTCCTTGTATTGTGTGATTGTGTATTGTGTGCACCTAAGTTGCATGGCTTTGTTTCCACTGACTGCATGACAGAACCTTTATTAATAAGGGCAAGGACTTGCGGTGTGACTAATGAATATAGCCATAACTGTGTGCAAACAGCCTTGAACATGGGTTTTCACATGTAGAACACTTATTCATCGAACACTGATACAAACAGAAAACAATCTGCGGGAATATTTGTGAGCAAGTGAACCAAAAATGGTGCACACAGTAAAACTGAAGAGTTATTTGTAAATAGTACAAATGGTTTGAGCAAGTGCTCAGCTCTAATCTTTATGCAGTAGATCATTATTCATATTAGAATTACTGTAGGACACACCAATTCATAGTATAAAGCTGATGTCTGAGCCATGTGTTAACATCCTTGCTTTTGTCAGTGTGAGTGATACTGTTCACATTTAGTGCAGTTTATTTTTAAATTTATGTATATTTTAAATGTTTGTTCATTAAACAAAAAAGACATATTTTGACAAACAAACAAAAATTTCCCCCAAAATGTCTGAGAGGTGAGTTGAATTTGTACCAACTCCCAAGGAGAATTTTTACACAGTATTTTTAAACTGACAAAAACTATTGCATGCTTCAGTCATTTATGGATTCATAGATACTAAGGTCAGAAGGGACCATTATGATCATCTAGTTCGACCTCCTGCACAACGCAGCCCACAGAATCTCACCCACCCACTCCTGCCTGTCAATTTTCCTTTTAAAAACAAAATCAAAAGCAGTTTGGAGTTATACAAATATGGTAAAGCATTCCAGCCTGGTGATCTTGTACATTATATGATACATATTTAAGAGGCAAGGAGATTTCTTGGGAAGGATTTGTTCCTAGGCTGAGACTATATTTGCTTAGTTTAGCACACAAAAGGGAACAGACTGGGAAAGAACTGCAAGCAGGCTCTGCTTTAGTAACTATCCACATCCCTTGCTAATGAAAGGGGACTGTTGCCCCCTTACTAACATTCAGTGGGGGTGTTTTAGTTGCTAGCTCCCAGTACTTAAAGGGGGAAGGGTCAATGGGGAATCAGGACCCTGAGACTGACAGTCCCTAAGAGCAATGGGGAGAGGCCAATGCCCCAGGTCAGCGTGAATGACAGGGCAGGCAGGCTAATCAGGGAGTCAGGAGGCCAGGGAGGTCCCATCCTCCATGTGAGAGACAGAGTGGGGCCGAGCTAAGGAGAGAGCAGGGGCTCAAGCTGAGCTGGGAGCAGAGCTGCAGCCCCAAAGCCAGAGGCACAGCCCAGAGAGAGCAGACTTGCCCTGGGAGCAGAGGTGGAGCAACCAGAGCTAGAGGGGCCAGAAGAGCAGCCCACAAAGCAGGTCAGTGCTGGGAGCAGAGTCACGGGAGCAGCCTGCAGAGCAGACCTGTCCTGGGAGCAGAGCTGTAGCAACCAGAGGCAGAGGGGCCAAAGAAGTAGCCCGGGGAGCTGGAGGCAGAGCAGCAGCAGCAGTGCTGAGGCAGAGTGGAGCTGGGGCTGGAGCAGTCCGGAGTCGGGTGTCGTGAGCAGCTGAGGAGAGCGAGGGGGACTCTGGGCAGTGGGCCCAGCACAGGGAGACGCCTCAGCCAGGAGGCTCTGCAGGCCAGACTCGTGCATGGAGATTGGTAACCCTGACTGGGCGGGGGCAACGCTGGGAAGAAGGGCCCTGCCACCTAGAGCCTGAGAGCGTGTGGCCACCACCAGAGCGAGTGTCCAACCCACAGCATCCCTGCAGCACAGCCAGAGCCTGAGAAGAAGGCCTGGGACTTACAAGGAACAGACTGTGAAGTGCCCTGACATTCCAGAGACACTGTTTGTGATGTTCCCTGCCACAGAGCGGGGTGATGTTTCCTTTAACCTTTCCCATTTTCCCTTATTGTTTTTAAAATTAATTGTTGATGAAATAACTTGCATTTGCTTTAACTTTTATGTAATGATCAGTGGGTCAGAGAAGTGCCCAGTGCAGGGAGAGTACCCCGGAGTGGGGACACACTAGCCCCTGTCCTAGGTTACCACAGCAGGGTTGGGGGTCGAGCCCCCCCAGGAATCCTGGGCCCAGCCTTGTTGGGGTTACGAGGACCCTGCCAGACAGGAAAGTGGAAGGGGAGTCCTCAAGGGCAGGGAGGCCACTGGGTAAAGGAAGTGGGAGTGAGAACTCAGATCCTTTCACTAGCCCACTTCACCGGGGTAGTGTAGAAGCCAGGAAAGTTCCACACAATAGCGGGACTATTCCCCTGCTTACACTGGCACTTGTTTCTGGTAGATGCAGGATGTATTTGTAGAGAATCAGAAGTTAATCGCTTAGCTTCTGAGCTCCTGACACTCCCTCCTTTGTTGTGTTTAAATGCTGTTTCATTGAAATCATCAGCAGGATGTTCCATGTTGCAGTACTGGTTGAATGGATTAATTGGACTGACGTGGTACATAACCCAGCTAGCTGGGTAGAGCCGGATTGTCCCTGTCCCCAGTGTAGGTGTGTGGGGGTATGTCAAGGTTCCTTCCCCACTCTGAACTCTAGGGTACAGATGTGGGGACCTGCATGAAAGACTCCCTAAGCTTATTCTTACCAGTTTAGGTTAAAAACTTCCTCAAGGTACAAACTTTGCCTTGTCCTTGAACCGTATGCTGCCACCACCAAGCGTGTTAAACAAAGAACCAGGAAAGAGCCCACTTGGAGATGTCTTCCCCCCAAAATATACCCCCAAGTCCTACACCCCCTTTCCTGGGGAAGGCTTGATAAAAATCTTCACCAATTTGTACAGGTGAACATAGACCCAAACCTTTGGATCATAAGAACAATGAAAAAACAATCAGGTTCTTAAAAGAAGAATTTTAATTAAAGAAAAGGTAAAAGAATCACCTCTGTAAAATCTGGATGGTAAATACCTTACAGGGTAATCAGATTCAAAACACAGAGAATCCCTTTAGGCAAAACCTTAAGTTACAAAAAGACACAAAAACAGGAATATACATTCCATTCAGCACAGCTATTTTACCAGCCATTAAACAAAAGAAATCTAACGTATTTCTAGCTAGATTACTTACTAACTTTTTACAGGAGTTCTGAGCTGCACTCCTGATCTGTTCCCAGCAAAAACGTCAGACAGACAGACCCTTTGCCACCCCCCGCTTTGAAAGTATCTTGTCTCCTCATTGGTCATTTTAGTCAGGTGCCAGCGAGGTTATCCTAGCTTCTTAACCCTTTACAGGTGAAAGGGTTTTTTCTCTGGCCAGGAGGGATTTTATAGCACTGGGGACAGAAAGGTGGTTACCCTTCCCTTTATATTTATGACAGGGTAGGATGATTAAGGCTCAAGAGGAAAGGATCATCTTTGTGCACGCCACACAACGGGAAGATTGCCTTTGGAGAAAATCACCCCCAGGAAGGTGGGGAGGAAACACGGCTGTGGTTCTACTCTCTCTCAGCCCCCTGCAGGCTTGGGCTGGAGCACCTAGAGGAGCAGGTTTGCCTCTTGAGTTGTCCTTGGGGCTGCAGGGATCTGTGGAGGCCTGTAGTAAGGGTAAATTCCACAATCTAGCCCTTAATGCACTATGTAACATTCATTCTTTTCCTTTCCTAGCTTTTGAAATATTATTGCACTTTGTTGTATCCTCTTGCCTGTTTTCACCTGTACTTCATTGGCTCTACTCACATAATGCTTTCAGGATCAGGCTAATAGTTTGCAAAGTATGTTTATGAAGAGCTAATAAAGGTGTCAGTTGTAAAGCAAAACAAAACTGTATAGCACGTTCGCTGTGAATGCCATGATAGAAGAGCTCTTTGGAATGATACTAGGAAGTTACCTATAAGAAATAAAACCACACGATATTAACATTATCAGCACTGGACAATGTATCTCTTACCTCTTGGAGCTGAAGTGAAATGTTGGCTGAGATTCACATGCATAGTTCTATGTGCAAACTGGTGGGAATGTGTAGCAAAAATCCCAGAAAACCCATAGCTGATAAAAGTACCCTCGCCTGCATTGTAACTGAAAACGGATATATCTAATACAAAGAAAATGAACAAGGAAATGGATGTTCTGCTAGTTTCGCTTCCCAGGTCTAGGCATCTCAGGTTGAGTAACTAGGTCCACCGTAAATTCTTGCTGGGGTGTCGCTTGGTTTGGGGGGTGATGGGAGGGAGTATTCAGAGCCTAATGGTAGGAGATCAGGAGAAACCTAATAGGCAGAGCTGGGTTCAGCCCTGCATGTTACTTCGCACAAGGCCCCACAAAACTAGGGCTAGTTCTGGGGTACAGGATTTCCTCTGTTCCTGTCTGTCTCTTCCAGCCTTTCTTCATGTTCATAAATAAATAACTACTTCATCAGTGATTAAAAAAAAAACCCACCCATTTATCACAAATATCTATTAGGGTTCCCAGTTATCAGCTTTTAATCCCAGCTAAGCCATAAAATGCCCCCCCATCCAGAGCTGATGAGCCATTAATAAGTCCAGGTGACTGAAACTTTAGTTGTAGTATTACAGTAATGCCGACACACCACCGTGGCAGCTGGGGGCGTGTTGGGCTAGGCATTGTTACAAGCACATAGCAAGAGAGTCCTTGCCTTTAAGAGCTTATGTGTAAGCACCCAAAGGATGGGACAGGAAACGGAAGTGAAGTGACGTGTCGTAGGTTGTACAGTGGCAGCGCCAAGAATAGAACACTGGTCTTTTGACTCCCAGTCCAGCACTGTGTACACTGGCCCAAACTGGTTCTGACTCCAGACCCGTGCAGACCATCTAGAAGAAGAGAGGGGCTAAGAGAGCATTTTGTTTTGAATTCCTTTCCCCTTGCTGCGCACTAAACTAAATTAATGCAAATCTTACTAGCAGGACTTCACATTCATTCCTTATGTAGTAAAAGAAAAAGGGAGTCCATCACAGCCGCTTTTGAAATTCCTAATCTTTTTATATGTCTGCCAAAATCACATTATGAGCTGGGTATTTCAGAGTATCCAAAGGATAGATTATCACGTGTGGTCTATTTCCACTGAGCTGCTCAGAATAGACCCAGGAGCTGTGAGGATATGCACATATGTGTCTGGGGCCACGAGAATGCAATATTTAACAGAGTAGCTGCCAGGCACAGCAACACAGACTTATGCACATAGTACAGTATAAGGAGAGAGACCAGTTTAGTGGTTAAGAGCAAAGCAGTCAAGGGGATCCCATGGTCTAATCCTGACAGAGCTATTGATAGACTGTATGACCTTGGCCAAGTTGCTTGACCTCCTCCTGCTTCAATCATGCCAGCTGGGAAATTGGGTAAAAATGTGGAATTTCTCTGTAAACCAGATGTTGTGTTTGAGCTGAGCTTTTCTGGGCAAATAAAGAAAAACAATCCTTTTTGTAACTGACAATAGACATCAATGGCACACGTTAGAACCACCGCGTGCAGTGGAAGCCAGAAACTGCAAACAGCATCATGTCTGGAAATAGTAAACAGAGATGATTAAATTATTTAATGGCCTCTTATGGCCCTTCATCATTATTTGTGTTTTGTTATCAAGACATGACTCCAGCCCTACTCTATGAAAACAAGAGTAATGTTTTTTTAAGATTTCCCAATGGAGTAAACTAAAGAAGAAATTAAAGTAATTGCTTATTTTGTTTTTGTCTGAATCGGCAGGATTAAATGGCTAATGGAAGGTTTATGTTCACTGCCCCGATTCCTGATGTATGAAAGCTGGGAAAGAATTCTATTTGTTTAGGGGGAATAATACAGCCCAGTTTTGATCCAACCTACTCAGGGGCACTAGGGGCCAAAGCCGATGAAATACTGTGTTTTGTCTGTGCTGCTGGACAGCATAGCAGAGAACCCACATATAGAGACTCCACACCCCCAACTTGGAACCAAGGGCTGCTGTACAATACCTCACCTCCCTTCCCCCCACCCCCATTGCTACTACTCCTGGGAGATGTGGGAGGGAGTGCTGGTGGTGAAAAAAGAGACTTGGGGCCAGATTCTCTTCTCTCCTCTCACTAGTTTTATGGACATATAAATCCATTGACTTCATTGGAGCTACTCTTTGTTGGCACCAGTGCAAATGAAAGGAGAATCATGGGTGAGGAGTAGCAGATGAACATATCATGCACCCTTTGGGTGCAGGTGGATTTCCAACGTGGAAATCTGCCCAGAAGTTGCAGCTGATCAGACCAACAGTATCTTCCATTGCAGCCTCACTCCAAGATGCATCTGGTAGTGAGTTGCAGCATAACAGCAAGGTTGCTATGAATGACATGCTGAGAAGGGGAAATAGGAGCAGCAGATAGCTGTGCATCCGTTACTAGCCTCCCAAGATCCGCATGGATGCAGGGACTGCTCCTTCCACACACAGCTGACCATGCTTCCCAAATGGGAGAACTGGGAGGAATTTTCATGAGTAGAAACTTGGAAAACCAATGAAGGGGTAGCAGGTGGCTCAGGATGTACTAACGGCAAGCGCCCATGAATGCTGTTCAGGCTGTTTGAGGTATTGTGTGTGTGTGTGTGTGTGTGTACTGTAAGACCCATTAAGCACTCTATGTGAAATCAAACTCATGACTGAGAAAATAACCTCACCAAGACCTCCCTCTTCCTCTCCCCTCAGAAGGAAGTTTCAACCACAAAGGAGTCCCATGGACTCTGACTGTGAACAAAGAAGCTGGCAAGTGCAACCCATTGAAAGCTCATGACACCACTACTTCCATGAGAGGGTGTGTCTTCACCTTTCATGCAGTGGACAGAAATAGAGGAACCTTTCACATATTTGTTCTGCATGAGATACACTAATACCTGGGGCATGAAGCGAAGATAAAAGCACAGTGAAAAGAATAGTTGAAATCAGTGCACTGTCAGCCTCAGAAGAAAAGAGATGGATTGACATAGCTGGAGCTGGTGACCTCAAGAGCCAATGTCTGGAAAGGCACATTAGCAGAGCCCTGGCAGATATTATAAAAGAGACTTGTGTTTTCATTTCATGGCTGTTTGTTGCAGAGATGTTGTCACACTGCCTTGGAGAGCTTACCTTGTGTGCTAATGTCACAGTTATCATGATGAATTCTCAGCCCTCCATGTGGTCAGAGCTAGTTTTACAGATTTGTAGAGCAAGTGAAAGCATGAGCTTGTTTAACCCTTCAGCTGGACTGTTCACATGCTTAAAGTTAAGCAAATGCTTAAGTGCTTGGTTAGATCAGAGCCTGGGTGCTCAGCAGGAACACGCCCTATTTGCCTGGCAAATGTCAGCTTTGTGCACCCTGCTGATTCAGTGCTAGAGCAGTTCTGAAAAAAGTTGTTTGTTTTAATAATGAAGTAGGGTTTTTTCACTCTTCCTGTTCTCAAAAATGGTAGAACTGTTTTTTCCTCAGTAAAAACATGCTTTCGGGCAAACACTAACTTGGAACATTTCAGCCCCAAAGGTGACACTTTTGTAAAGTTTTGAGCAGCTGAAGACAAATGGTTAGAATAGAAAGAACTATGCAACTTAAATTGCAATAGTTGCTTCTTCTCCTGCTGTAATGTTTGGTTTACCTGTCTAAGGAGGAGATCTTGACAAGCATGGTGTTCCCATTCGTGCATTCACAAACCACTAACGAGCTGTTAACATGTTCAACATCCTGAAGAGGCAGATGATAGTGGTCTTTGGCAAAGAAAGATTAATGTGTGATTTCTGATACGATATCTTTCTCTCTGGATTTTTGGCATTTAGACCATGGAATCTGTGTGGGGTGTATGACATCGATCATAATTAATTTCTTAGTAGTGCTCTGACAAATCTCTGAAGGGATGACAAATTTATATGTGATATGATTCTGTCAGTCCAATTGCATGACCTATTTTTAGCAATGTTGCATTGTTGGAGCACGCAGGATCAGATGAACAATAATTATGTGCTTCTGAATTGAAAATGAAAGCAAAGATGATGAATATAAACAGCAATAGCAGTGTATATTTATGTAGCTTATCGGCTAATGCAACCTATACACTATTATCCAGATTATCATTCTCAGTTTCTGAAATATACTAGCACAGCCTTCAGCTCTTGTGACTCCCACACGGCATCCAATTGTTGGCCAGAAAAGATGGGGGAGCCCAATAGAGTATGTAACACTGAACATCTTGCAGAAGATTGCCAGAGGAATGATCACAATAGCATTAAGTGTCAGACTCTCAAGTCTCCCCACAGGACTCCATCTTTTGTATTTTTTTAACTTCTTATTGGTTCCTGAGTTCACGTCCACGTGCTGTGAGTGATGGGAAGTGAATTTGCAGCTACTTCTGTTTCCTCTGCAGAAGTCAGAAATTTGGCATGATCTTTGCTATTTAGCTCTTTATTTTTTGCGGCTCACGCAGGAACTGCAACAGATTAGGAAATGCTGCATGCCATTCAAAAGAGACAGAGAATGATTGTGTACTTCTTTTGGTGGAGGAAATAATGGAAGATTTCTGTACAATTAATATAGTTTCAGTGTTGGCCTGATTTTACAGAGGCTATAGTCTATATTCCTTCAGCCAGGCTTCTACATCTCAAGAATTTAAGTAATGTGCTGTTTTGTTTTGTTTTTACCCTGCCACTTGGCAGCCATTAACATCAGGAAATATAATACTCTGAGTGGATAGATGACTTGGCTTTGGCAAAATAAGCAGTATAAGAGTGAGCAGAAAAGATTCTCCTTTTGATTTAGTCACTGGTTTTAAGAGCTAAGTGTTATTCTTATTAGTTATTTTTAGTGGTAGTTATTTTTAAGTAAGCCAATTTAGATTGATATGAAAGGGAATGAACTCCTCTGTCCATACAACACTGCAACACATGTGGTGGCAGTGCAGCCTTTCACATATCACCTCACCCAGGTTCCTCACCTCTGATGTGTGCATGAGAAGGCCTAGAAATGAGAATGGTGTTTAGTCTCCATGTCACTCGGTCATCACCTCTTTGCCAGTTAACGCATTCCCTTCCAATATTTATCACCTTCCCTTATCATTCTTTTCTTTCCTTTATTTACTTTTCTTTTTAAATTGCCCTTCCTTGTTTCTTTCTCTGGGGGAGCATTTTAGAAGTGTGATGTTTTATTATGGTTTTGTATATTGTATTTGGTTTTATTGTGTTGTGAAGAATGTGTGGGGAAAAAAAAGTCCACATTTTCCAAAGTCCATATCCAGTGTATGCATGTGCAAGTTCTTCCTATGGGTGCACAAATCAGGGACACATTTTCAACCTGCTCTATGTTTTATGTGTCAGTATCCTTCTGGGACAAAAGTACTGAGCAGACTGCAATGCTTTCATTCTCCTGACACTTGCTGTGAGTTCTTATCATTGCATGTGAGTTCCAATGAGTCTAAAGAAATTGAGGACTCTGAGTTTGTTGAAAGTGCCAGCATTGTTACTTGGAGCTAAGGTTACATTATGATTCATTTTTGTAGAATATAGACAGATTATATAGTTTTGGGAGGACAGTATGATTTCAAGTTCAGTACATCAACTATAAGTTTAAATATTTGGCCTGATATCCTTAGAAAGTGTCTTTATATTTGAGATTGTTAACTGAAGATGTGGATCTTTGATACTTAATATTCATATTTCTATAGGGCCACCATCAAAACATTAATGAAACAAAGGACAGCAAAGCACATTGATGGTTCATTTCTGTGTACAGCTACACATGCGCGCATCAGTGCATATCATGAATCCGAACTGAAGTTAATGACAACATGAAATAATTCATAGATTTAGGGGGAAAACAAATTACATCAGATGAAGATTTGAACAGAAACAAAGAAAGAAAGAGAGTTGTTATTTTTTAATTGGAGTTTCACTGAAGATAAAGCAGATCAGATACCAACTGGCCACAAAACTAAAGAATATATAGCCATTTCTAGAAAAGAAAGAAAGAAAGAATCACATTGATATCCAGATACTTCATATTGTTAGGTTCATTCTAAACACTGAAAACTTTGAAAATGTTCAGCTAAGACATTGGAGCAGATGCTAGTCAAACACTGAAGTAACTAACTGACATTTCATCATTTCGCTGAATACTTCAACATTCTCTGGAATCCAAATGTCTCAGCCAGATGCAACAGCTCCCAGTTACCAGGCAAGGCTCCTGGAAGAGGGAGAACCGCTTGTGGTGATCCAGTCTGTTTAAAAAAAATAGTTGGGGCAACATTGTGGCTTAGTAACATCACTTTGCTACCTGGGGACGCTCATAATACAAATAATAATGTTTACATTGCACTTTATGGTTGTGACTTTTAAAGCAGTTCAGGGGATTTAGCCATATTAATTTATCCAATTTAATAGACATTTAAGCTAATAATTATTTCAAGATCAGTCATTCAGACCTGCACCAGCAGAAATTGGGAAGGTTTCAGAGGCAGAAATGCTCAGTGCAGGAGGAAAGGAACACCTTACAGTGCTGTCTGGTAGCTACTGTCTCTGCCATTTAAGGGCCTGACCTAAAGTCAATAGGAGTCTTCCCTTGGCTCCAGTGGGCTTTGGATGAAGACCTAAAAGAGTGATGTTGATAGGAGAACCTCTGTAACAATAAGTTCCTTTAGCCAAAGGTGAGAGAAGAAGAGGAAATAATAGGGATATCCTTGAGCCCCATGAAGAGTTGCATGGAGCAACCTGCTCTCACCAGCTCTCACCCATCATGGTCCTATTCAGCTACTGGTATATATAAAACAGCTTCCAAAAGTATAAAAACAAGAGAGACTTGTGTAACCCACACCCCTCCTGGGTGTGATGTTCTGTCCCAGCTAGTGGCACTGAGACCACGTAAAGAGAGAGAGTTAAATGAGTCTGCTGTACAGCCTTAGCTAACAGCCAGTTGGCTTTTAGCTCATGCAGTAGAGGCTCATGCACTAAGCTCCAGAGGTCCCCTGCCTGCTGATGACTGGGATCCGTCACCATTACACTTGCACTCTCCAACATCTGCTTGACAGGATCCTACAGAGTGAATCTGTTCCAGAGGGCTGAGAGAAGTCTATTATCATTCTTTCAATAAAAAAAAAAGTTTAACAACTGAATGCTTGCAGCAATTATACGGAAACATCAGTTTACTGTTCTATTTGCAACATTAATGTGTGTGGTAATCTAAATGATGTAGTGGTCAAGATCTGTAAAAGTCCAAAGATCTCTGAAGAGCCGTAATTTCCTTGATGGTTGTAAGGAACTTGCTGGCTGCCACTGCCAAGATTGAGGAGTAATTAGGATATAATTTACAGTAGGTGCCAGGAAAGTTTTATTTTACACTTTTACCAGGAGGTAAGATATTACCAGTCCCAATGATATTCCCTATTATAGGTACAGAGAACACCTGCTCAAAACAGCAATGTCTTACCCACCAGAAAAAAGGTAAAAGAACGATTTTTTTTTATTACACCCACCAGCGTACCAGTCCTACTTATATATATTTGTTGTTCCGCCACCTCTTACATGTTTTCTGTTGATTTCTCAGTATTCAGACTGTGGGCTTCTCAGCACAGAGATGGTGCCTTCAGCTATGCATGTAACACTCAAAGCCTGCTGCGGGTGCTACCAGAAATTATAATAAAAAATACTGGGAGTCACATCATTGAAGAAAGACAGGAAGATTCTCAGTGGGGATAGAAAAATGGGTGTAAGTAGAATAACAAGCAACTTGAACCTAAAATCACCTTTTATTTATGTTGAGGTTCATAGAAGTTCAGTTAACTTCAGGAAGCAGAAGTGACAATATCCCCTGCTGCCCTTGCAGGATCTCCAGCCTGACCAGAATCCAGAAGGATAGGAGAGAGCCTCCAGTTTCTTGTCAGGTCTCCAGTTTCAGTATAGAGACTTTAGAGATTGGATAAAGTTCAAATCTGCATCTTGATTTTGGAATGTTTTTCTGAGCCAAACTAAGGACCAGACTCTGACAGGCCTTTAAATATGTGTGCTGTGGGGGGCGGGAAGTGTGTGACAGATATTGTATCTTTCGGGCCACTAAATATATAAATGATTTATGTATGATTGTGTTCTACTTCATGGGGTGGGGGGTACCACAGCTCTTTTGGGAATTTAAACAGTGGGAGGTATCAAAGGCAAGTCACTGCAACTAAACAGCTCTATAGTGGTATCAGCCCCTGGAGGGGTTTATATGTACTGGTTCAAGCTGGGTTATCCAGAGACTAGAAGACAAAGAAATGGCTTTTGATATAAAAGGATGAGCTTGAAGTGACACAAGGCTTTCTTTCTGATCCAGCAAATGGACAGGACCTTCTGTCCAAGAGGGCCCCAACCTCTGTGGCAGGATTGAAAAGACAGCGGCCAGCTAGGCCCAATAAGGCTGAGGGGTAACTTCTGGTAAGCTTTTAGCATGTGTATAGGGACTTTTATTGTTTTTTTGTAAATATGTTTTGTCTGTAATGCTTTTACCTTAAGAATAAATGTACTTGCTTAGAAGGAGGTGTGTGGTAACTTGTAACTGCTGGCAATACACTGTTCATAGTCCTCAGAGAAAAAACAATTCAGAGACATTGGTCATCACTCACTGTTCCCTTTTCAGGGTGGCGGGCAACAATACTATGCTCATCCCAACCTGGGGCAGTGACTAGATGTCACATTTTGGCCCAACACTTCTGTCCTTTCTCAGTTTCACTCATCAGTAATGTTCATCCTATTTTCCTGCAATCAAGCAATAGTGAAAGAGGTCTGAGGAAAGGAAACCTTATGGCCCTTTGGCACAATAAAGTGTTAGAGAAAGTGGTCGATATTCTAAAGAGTCTCTGAGAGGAATCTATACCTGAATTAAGTTAATTCAACAGAGCTGAAGTTTCCAGAATTAAATTTAATGTCTGGCAAGGATGTTTTGTCTTGGCAGTTCCATCCACTGTGTCATGTGAGAGGCTGTCAGGAATCAACTAGAGTAGAGTGGTTTGAGAGAAAATAAGGAAGAATTCCAGCTTTGTTAATGTTGTGGTTCTGTATTGTTAGCCACTGGCAATGTCTGCATGTCTTGGCAAAGGACTTCTCTTTTCCATCTCTTACTGCCAGACAGTGAAGACTTTCACTGCTTTGCTTAATGTGTGTACAGTGAAACCTGTCTTAAGCAATCATTGGAGAGATCAGCAAAATTCATTTGCTTAATAGAGATGGTCTTCTAATAAAGAAAAAAAAGCAGAATTTTGCTCAGTAGTGGGGAGGGGTGGTCTCTGAAGGCAGGAAGTGGCCTATTAAGAGTGGTCTGTTGTTCAGGTTTCACTGTATTCTAAGTTGTGAAATGTCATAGACAAAAACAAGTGGGCTGATCCAGCTGACATACTGTTTCATAAGGATGTGCTGTAGCAGTTCAACCTCCCAAACGGCCATCAGCAGACAAGAACTCTCACATTTAGCATGGGAATACTGCACATGGGTTACTACGAGAAATATGGAATACTGCAGAGGTTTTAAAAGATGCCTAAAGACATTCAAGAGTTGAAAAGGGTTTGTTGGAAATTGGAAGGAAAACATGGCACTCAGGACAAAGTCACAGGCCTCAGACTATATGCTGCATGATGACTGTAAAAAATTATAGGAATGTTATTTTTACTGCAGTTTGAAGCTTTTTGAGAGAGGAATGCATAGCTAGCTTTTGCACCCACAAGTCAGGAAGAGAAAATAACAGACAGACATAGCTCAGCCATAGTGAGAATTAAGGAAAACTGCCAATTGTCTTGGATCAAGCACATCATTTAAAAAAAAAAAAAAGAGTGACCCATAAAGAGAATATGTGATGGGAAAATATAGCATGACACATATCCTTAGCTATGGCCAAGCAGTGGTGGTGGAAAAGTGTCCTTTGTGCTCTTCCAGTCCTGGGATATCTATATACTTGTCTAATCCCCTATCTTAGTTTAGAGTAGCTTGACAGCTGCCCTAAATTATATTGCTGCCATTGTCTTCAAGAAGCTGTAGCCTTGGCTTGCTAGAATGTAAGAAGCTCCAAGACCTGGTCCCACCTCCAGTATATCCCCTACCCTGGCAGCAGGGACAGAGATGTTTAGGAGCTGCTATAATGGCTCTATATCACCAGAGGATCCCTGTACTCTGTGATTGATCCTCCTGTGGTTAGCTCTGTGGGCTCTAAACCTGTTTTGTACCAGTAATGCCTGTGAAGGGGACTTCAAGTTAATTGACTGAGATAGCTTTTGCGGAAATGGCTATACAGTATATCAGGTAGATCTAATGTGACCTGAGGAGATCATGGGACTGTATGCATCGGTGATACTTCCTATATGCCATGGTTACCAAAGCCTTAGATTAATAATGCTTCTATAGAAATGCAGCCTGGATGTTACAGAAAGGTAATCTTTTAGCCTTCCTGTATGTGACCCTGTAGAATTAGAGCTAGATGACCAAATTCTGTTCAGTTAGAATGATATAAATGCAGAGTAATTCAGATGACACCAAATGGACAGATTCCTTTTTGAAGCCAGCAGAATTACCTTGGATTCAAACTGTTGTTAAAGGGAGAATACGCTTAAAAATCCCAACACAAAAAGGAGGATGTAGAAAGTGTTCTGAGAAGTGTTGTAAATAGGAAAGAGAGAGGGATTTTTTTTTAAATTGAGAGTATTTTCAGAAGATATTTTCTCTTCAATAGTTTTTTTAGACTACATTCTCTGGTAATAAATATTCTTTTATTCAGATATTTTATACATCAGTGGGGAGGAAAAATTAAAGCAGAGATTTCTTGTATTATATCTTACATGTCAAAAACATAATTTGAACAATCATATATCAAAAATGTCTATAGCTGTCTATTGTCTATAGATGTAACATTTTACAGAGCTTTTCTTCCTCTTATTGGTACCTCATACCACTGAAAAAGAGGAACTGTTATTCAGATACAAAAAGCGGAGTTTATTTAACATCAGATGTCTGAAAATGATGACCTAAGTAACTGTTCTCAAAAATGGGATTTATGGTGGATAGCAAAGAAGATTCTTGTCTTGAGAATAAACTTTTTCGGTTTATTCAGGTTGCAAATGCATATGTAACAGCAGCTGCGTCCATACAAGCAGAACTCAGTCAGAGGCAATGCGTAGTGTGTGTGTGTGGGGTGGGGGGTGCACGGTTACGCAGGGTCACGTGCCCCCTCCCTTGATTTCTGCCAGGGTTTATATGCCCTGCCCTGAACCATGCTGAAGATCATCAAAACCTTAAAATTGTGCTCCCGCCCCACTATCGTCTCTGAACTCAGTCATTTTGGCTTTTGACCAATGAAGAGTTTGGCAGGGAAGGGGGCTGGGTAAAGGACATAAATGTTTTTTTGGAGGCAAAGATAGACATTAAGCTGTAATAATTTCTCTACAGCTTCCTATTTCAATCTGCTGTAAAGACAAGGTGCTAAGCTTTTATTTATGGCTTAATGAGATACTGTCTTCCCAATAGCAGAATATTACTCACAGGAAGCAATGAGTTATTGCTGGTTTTCTTTTCCTTTCTGTTCAGTTACTGTGGATACAGCATGTGTTCAGTTTTAGACACACTTCCCTCTTGAACAGTCTTCATTCGGGTTGCTGAAGCTGCTGAAGCAAAAAGGTTAAAGGAACACAGTTTTTAAAGAACGATTTGTTTGCTGCTTGAGTTCCCATTGATACAATGAGCTTTCGAGGGAAAGTTTTCAAAAGGGAGCCCAGTGAACTATGGAGGAAGAGAAGGACTGTTAGGCGAGTAAATCAAGGGGAAATTCACAGATTAAGTTGCGTATGTATATTTATTTATTTTTCTTTTGTCTATTGCTTTTCAAGACTCGTTAAAAATCACAGGGCAAATCCTCGTCAGCAGCCTACTCATGGGTAGTAAGGGGCATGGGATTTGGTCCTTGGTGTCTCCATATGAAAAAAATCAAGGAATGATTGAATGAAATGAAAGCATTGACACCTCAGTGTGTATGACGGAACCTATGATATAGCACAACGTGTATAAAACAAGTGCTGATACTCTTACTCATGCAGAATTATACTTTGTAACACACTGAAGCCAATGGTGCTACTTGTAAAGTGCTGCTCTTTGTGAATAAGGGTATCACAATCTGACTCTATACAGATTGTGTTTGTATTGTATTTCTGAGAGGGGGAAAAAAAGAGAAAACCAATATTCTTTTACAGTGGTGTGGACAAATGGAGAGGGCCTGGACAAAAAGACCTGGGTAGAAATCCTGCCCCATTGAAGTCAATGGGAGTTTTGCCATGGACTGCAATCGGGCAAGGATTTCATCTCTGAGATTTACTACTGGCCCTGCCATTAATTCACTGTGGGACATTGGGCAAGTCACTTAACCACTCTACATGTAAGTTTCCCTTGGTGTCAAAGCTTACCGGCCTTTATAAAGTGCTTTGAGATGACAGATTTACTTTTAGAGATAATGGGTCCTTTTCCTCACAAAGGTATTATGAAAATTTGTGGAAGACCTGGGTTTATATGTTATATCATGTATTTTTTTCTTATATTAGTGGAGACCCCTTTTTCTGGTTATTGTAAGAAAATTAATTAAAAGTTAATACACTTGAAGTGAATTTATTTTAACTAGCGCTTCCTCAAGAGGAAAAAATCCCAAACCTTTGATACATTAAAAATTGGTCAGCCAGGTTGACTTGAGACTTAGGTTCACAGTTCCCCGAGATAAGTGTTTTGTTTCTGCTTGTGAGATATCTCTCAGTCTGCCATGTAGGAGATATTTATGACATGGAAATGAATCAGCTGTTAGGATAAAAGCAAAAATAACATTAAAATGTAGTTCTTGTTGGGCTAGCTCATTGTCAGGCAATTGAAGACACCGTGTGCCAGCCTTCCAAGTGAACTCAAAAATGCAGGCAAATTTTCAGAAGATCTTGGCTCCCATTTGGGTACTGAAATAAATGGCCAGGTTTTCAAAGTATCACAGCTGGGGCTATTGAGTGCTGCTGAGCACTTCTTTAGGCTGAAGTCCTTCGAAATTCTAGCCCTATGAGTCTACTCCTGTTAGTGGCAAAACTCAGTGGTACAGGATCAGGTTGTATGTGCCTGAAAACAAAAACATCTTAAGAGTCTTAAAATTGGCAGCACTGTTTTTGTGGCACATGAAATAAACTTGTGTTTTCTGGAAATTTTTGTAAACTGAAGCGTTTAGAACGTACTATTCCTTTTAGCCTTTGCTAATGATAATTATTCTCTCTCTCTTGTTTTGTTCTGACAGCATATAAAGGGAAATCTAAAACTTCATACCTTTTGTCAGCCTTTTATAGTCAATCTGCATTTCTCATAGCTTATAGATCTCAACATTTAAGCTTCATAGTACCTTGTTGCTTTATAATAAGGGCTTAATCTTGGTCTCATTGAAATCAATAAGACTTTGATGGGTTCAGGACACTGTTGCATGATTTATCACATAAAATCCTATGCTAAGAGGACTTTTGGCCTCATCCTGCAAATCCTAATGTATGTGAATAATGACCACTAGTGCAGCATCAGGCCTAAAGGAAAATAGGATCGCAAGCTTGCTAGTGATAAACTATAATAGAAGAAGTGAAAGTAAACACATTGTTTTTAAATGGATGTAAGTACATTTGCTAATACTTGTTCGCATTTGTGGCCGGATCCTCAGCTAGTGTAAACTGGCCTAATTCTTTTGATTTTTAATGATGTCACACTGATGTACAGCAACTGAAGTTCTGGCCCTTAAAAGTATAAATAGTGATTTATAGAAGATGATAAAAACAGTATCCTTTGAATTATGCATCTAGCCATTCTGAAGGAAAAGGGACTTATCCAGAAGCAGTACATAGCATCAGTTTCAATCAGACATCCAGACATTCTTATTACATTTTCCTTTAGCTGACTGGCTGTTGTAATTTCTGTGTTCATTTAAGTGGGATTTTCTTTTTTTCTTTTTTAACAAAGCCTGGCATTTGCTCTGAACTGTGTTCTTTTTAAGTTCACGTTACACTAAGATGGAACCACTGTCACATATTATTCTGCCAGTGTATTTCTCCATAGTTTGTTTAGTCCCTAGGCGAGTAGCAAAACATGGGTTCCCTCAGATTTACTTCTGCTGTTTGCAGCCTGTCTTTCAACCCAATATTTCATAACTGGAGTGCACAAATTCTTTTGCCAAGGGCGTTTTTGCTGTCAATCAGTAGTTGTTCTTTCCAGAGTAGCTGCAGATATCCTCAGTGTGTCAGGATGTTATGGATCCAAGTTGTGGAGTACCCTTCGCTCAGCCTGAAGGCAGTGAGCTCAGCACCTCCCATAAAGCAATTAGCGGTATACAGGATCAGGCTCTGTGTTTGCTGTAACGGGTTGTCTAATATCTGCCAGAAACTATTTCATAAATACTTAATTACCTCGGAATGATTTAGAATGTCTGTAGATTTTGGATGAGTTCACTATAGTTGGCCTGGTTCTGTTCCTGTTTACAATGGTGTAACTATTAATTTCACTAGAGGTGTTCGTGATAAACATCAGTGTGAGGGCGGAAACAAGCCCTGTATATCTGTCTGGGCTGTTAAGACATTTGTATAGCCAGTGATCACTTTTACAAATGAATCCTTGATAGAATGTAGAAAAACATAGTAAAATATAATTATTTATTGAGATACACTGCATGAAAAGTAGATATAATTGACTATATTGTAACTGACTGCAGAATAGATAGAAGAAATAAGAGAGATCTCCATTGTATGACAATGACATATTATTAAATACTGCATAGAACAATCTCTAAAGAATATTTGCTAAATATTTAGAGTGGATATAAGAGTTTGTGCTATGTGTATTTTTGCTTTTGATTACAGAGATTTATAAGATGGCACAGCATTTTAAAGGACTATTTAACAGTAGTTTTATAATGTCCCAGATCAAAACTAAAGGAAAATTTAAAACCTACCCCTGCCAAAACATATTCTTTGGCCACTTATTGTGATTTTATCATGAAACTCATGATATTTGGTGTTTTGATTAAAGCTCCAACTTATGGATTCATTTGATGTTGAAAGCCTCTCAGTTTTCGTGTAAGAAAAGAAAAATATAAAAAAAGAAGTTTCTAGCCCTCCTTTTTTCCAGACAAACACTGGAAAACATAATCCAACTGTACCCTAAGACTCAAAAATAAAAAGAATCCATTTTAAAAAATCTCATGATTTTAGAGGCCTCATTCTTGATGTTTAAATATTTCCGATTGGCAGTGTTGCACACATTCACAGACATGCCATCTCTTAATCCAAATGCTACGTATTACTATTTGTAGTGCACATGCCACTTCCTGTCTTAGTGGAGGAGGTGTGCCAGATTGGACTGGCAGAGGAATGACCACTCCTGGGGTCCTGTTTGGAGTGAGTTATGTTCTCCTGCAATAGAGCCCTCACTCTTTTTCTCCTTGCCCAGAACACAGGTGGAAAATATCCATGGATGGAGCTGGGGAGAGATAGATTGGTTTGGGGCAGACTCCACTGCCCTAAAACACCCATTGGCCAATTCCAGGGGAGGTAGGGAGCCATTTATTATTTGTGGGCCCATAGCCATTCTTGCTGGTGCAAGTTGCCCTTCCTGCTTTGCCCTACAGGGCTTAGTTGTCAGAGCTGGGTAAAATAATAAAATAGGAAGGGATGATATATATTAGTAAATATTTTAGCAACTTGTGGCTGGTGTCCAGTGCAATCAAAAGGCCAGCTTCTGGGGTGATCCTGATCACAGTCCCAAGAGGGACGGATGGACCCTGTTAGCCTGTGGGGTGAGAGGAGGTCTTGAATCGTCAAACACTGAGGTCTTCCTCTTCTGTACCCGCATTCTCCCATGCAGTGGGAGGATGGCAGGGTGAAGCTGAATCAGAAGTTGGGATTTGGGTAGGGGAGCTAACTCCCATTCCTTTGTTGTATGACATCAGACTATTCAACCCATGCTGGACCCAATTAATGCCTGGTGGCCAACCTGTGTCTTTAATATTAAAAATAAACTAAAGTTGTGGCCTGCTGCTTTCAATCCATTTAGGTGTGTATGTCGTACTTCTCTTGTGTGTCCTGATTGAATGCAAATAACAGAAATGTGCTCTATTTAGCCATAACCCAGATTTAAAATACTTGCTGTAGTATTAGTGGGCCATGTCAATTCATAATTCAGCAAAGTTGTTGTTCCAAGACAGCCTTTCTTAAGCTTTTGCAGACATCATTAATGTAAATTCTCCAAGTATTATATGGGTGAAATTTACACTACCTCCAAAATGCCTGTTTAAATGAGCTTTGTGCTGAAACCGCTGATAGAATTCTCCACCCCAACCTGCCAGCAGGCCCAGTGGACCACTGCCACTTTAATTCCTATGTGAGACAGTGGATCCATATAATTGTGAATCTCTTGAGCATGTTGTCAAACAACCCTTACACAATAGCTTAATCAGGGCTAGTGCAGAGTCCCCCACTATGATCCATAGGGAAGGTAGAGATACACCTCCCTCCACAGCGTGAAGTAGCTGCTATGGGGCAGCTCTGCTGCAGCCAAATTTTCTGGCCCAGGGTTTGATATCCTCCTCCCAAACCTGCCACCTGTCCCCTATATACAACCCAAGTGTTCAGACTCTATGAAGGTGAAGTGAGTTTCATCATGGGATTCTGTCACCTCTGCATAATGGCTTTGAGGTTGAAATTAACGTGATGGCTTTAAAAGAAAACATTTTGCCAGTGTTGTTATATTCCGTTCTGATTAGTGTCATATAAAGGGAGAACAAATGGAGCAGCTGTTTGGAGCCAAGGGATGTTTTATGTAAATAAAACTATAAACCCTAGGATATTGACAAGACATTTTTCACCCTAAGTTACCTACGAACAAGTATTTAGTCAACACCTGTGAAATATTTATAATTTAGAAACCTGCTAGCAGCATTTTAAATTGAAGAATAAAAAAAGTCTACATTTTTAATGAATTAAATTAAAAATTTCACCAATATGTTTAGGGATCATAATGCCACTTGTATAGTAATGGTAATTCCAGCAATTGGTTTATTGTATGAGATTTATTTATCCTTTTCCCGCAAAGTGTTTAGAGCTAAACTTCCACCTACTGTGTAAAGTGGGCCAAACAATTAATTTTCTTGTTCTTTTGAATATTATTCCAAACCTTATCTGTAATTCTACTTAATTGTAGACATTAGGTAGAATTACAGATAGTATTCGGACATTGTAGACATGTCAAGTCCTAGCCATATGGGATATACATACAAATATATAGCCCTGATGCAGGAAAGCACTTAGGCATGCATGTAATTTTAAGTACCAAAACAAGAGTTCACTATATGCTTAAAGTTAAGCACAGGCTGAAGCATCTTTCGTGATCCCTGGAAAAGATCTGTGGCTTTGTGTCACGAAAATCCCTGAAAGCTATGGGAGACCACACCTTTCAATGCCAGCAATGCCCCTCTGCCATGTACATTGGCCAAACCAGACAGTCTCTACGTAAAAGAATAAATGGACACAAATCAGACGTCAAGAATTATAACATTCAAAAACCAGTCAGAGAGCACTTCATTCTCCCTGGTCACTTGATTACACACCTAAAAGTCGCAATATTACAGCAAAAAACATCAAAAACAGACTCCAATGAGAGACTGTTGAATTGGAATTAATTTGCAAACTGGACACCATTAAATTAGGCTTGAATAAAGACTGGGAGTGGATGGGTCATTACACAAAGTAAAACTATTTCCCCTTGCTTATTCCCCCCCCCCCCCCACACACACACACTGTTACTCACACCTTCTTGTCAACTGTTGGAAATGGGCCATCCTGATCATCGCTACAAAAGTTTTTTTTCGCCTGCTGATAGTAGCTCACCTTAACTGATCACTCTCGTTATAGTGCGTATGGCAACACACATTTTTTTCATGTTCTCTTTGTGTATATGTATATCTTCCTACTGTATTTTCCACTGTATGCATCCGATGAAGTGGGTTTTAGCCCACGAAAGCTTATCCTTCATGGAAACTGGCTCTCTCTCTCACTGCTTGCTGTAGCCAGGGCCGGATTTCCAATTAGGCACAGCAGGCACGTGCCTAGGGGCCTGGCATTCTAGGGGCACCTAAAAGGTAAAAGTAGGTTAAAAGTTTAAAAGTTAATACAGTAGAACCTCAGAGTTGCGAACATCTTGGAAATGGAGGTTGTCCATAACTCTGAAATATTCTGTAACTTTGAAGAAGAGCTCAGCCACATGGGGGATTCGTGCTGCAGCTGCAGGGTGTGGGGCGCCAGGCTGTGGGTGGGGGGGAGTTTGGGGCTTCTGATTCTCAGGGTGCCAAAGCTTTGGGCTGGGGGCTCGGGGCTCCTGCCCCATGGGAGCACCAGGGCTCAGCACTTTAAACCTGGGAGAGTGCCGCTGGGGTTCCCCACAGCTCTGCTCCCTGCTTCAGTGGGGAGGGGGACCCAAGGGCTCGAGGCTTTAGCTACGGGGGGAGCGCTGGGGCTGAAACTGGCTCTCCCCCTGTAGCTAAAGCCCCAAGCCCCGGCATGCACACACACACACACACACACACCTCCTGGGGCTGAAGGTGGGAACAGAGCTGCAGGGCTGAATCCCCAAGTCCCAGAGCTCCCTTGTGGGCTGAAATTGGGAGTGGATCCACGGCTGAAGCCCAGAGCCCCAGTGCTCCCCCTGTCTAAAGACCTGAGCTCCGAAGCCCGAAGCTGCAGCCTCAACCCCCCGTGGCTGAAGCTTTAGCCCCAAGGTAGTACAGTATTTGCTTTGCATGTGTGTGTATGCACGTGCTGCTGTCTGATTGAGGACTTATGGTTCCACAGGGTGTCCGGTTGACGTGTAAGTCTGTAACGCTGGTGTTCATATCTTTGAGGTTCTACTGTATTTAAATGATTGTTTATATATATTTTCATTTAATTTTTTATGGAAAACACGAAGGTCATTTGTAGACATGGGGGGTGGCGCACTGAAGATGCTGTGCTTAGATGTGTGTAAGGTATAAATCCAGCCCTGACTGTAGCCCCAGGGCTTCTTCAGTGGTAGCCACAACAAGATGGGGATGTGTGGGAGGGAAGAGAAGGATGTCAACTGCCTGGTGTGAGAGAGGGTTTGAATATTGCTGGGGGGCTCTCTGATACTTCTAGCTCAAACACCATTAGGTGGAGTGTTGGGGAAACCTTAATCTCCATTTGGTAGCACTGTCTCCACTTCCTGGATGGAAATTCCACTTCGGGGTTGTCAGCCATAAGTGGTGCTGGGCCATCCTGCCCATTCAGTCCCACTGTCACTGACTGTCTCTCAAGTTGGGATGAACCAGCACAAGCACACACACACACTCTTGCCTCCTAATCTTGCATATGGTAGTATATCACCTTCCATGACCAAGTTGTTATACTGTATTTGATAGCTAGGTTATGCAGTCACGTTACTCTGCCCTTGTAGAAGGCAAGGTGGGTTGGGTGACCACGTAGATATTATGTGGCCACCTCAGATACTACATGGCCTCACTGTCATCCATTTGGATATGCCCCAGCGTCCATGACTGTCAAGTCTGGTGTGCCATGTAGTTGTTGTGGAATACTTACAGTGAACGGTGCTAAGGCCTGGATTAAAATTCAGTCCTATCCCAAATTTACAAAAAGCATGGTGTTAAAAATACGTAGTAGCTTCAACTGTGGCAAGATTGGTAAAGAGATATTTAATATAAATAGGCCCACCCTGGTGACATAATATTAACTATGTATGTATCCAGGTAGACAATGTCAGAAATGTGAAACTGTATAATGTGCTAGATACACTACTTGATTACCAAAAAAAAATCTAGTGCTCAAGTTACAGTGCAAGAATCATTGAAGCATTCTGCAGCCATGTCACCTGGGGCTCTTAGAAGTTGAGCAGGATTGGTCCTGGTCAGTACTTGGGTGGGAGACCAAGAAAAAGCACAGTGCCAGAGGGAGTGATATTTCTGTAAATGGCCCTTTTCCTTGCAAGTCAGTTTTGTTTCAGTGTTTCAGCATGGTGTTAGGATGAACTGTTTTTTAGACACCACATTTTGAATGAGATATAAAATTAAGGTCCTGGCTCTGTTGGTCATCCAAAAATCTCATGGCACTTTTCATGAGCAGACAGGGTCTACCCTGGAGTTCTGAGTATATTTCAGTTTGGGTAATGATGTTCCACCTACTTAAATTCTTTCTCCCCTGCATCTATGTCACTTAAACTTCAGGTGATTTTCTGCCTTTCTTGCATGAAGCCTCTAAAAGAGAATACAGGCCTATAGCTTTTGGATAATTTAAATAGTATCTATGAAAAATAATAATATAACAGTTAAAATGATAGATAGTAATAGAATTGTATTATATTATATTTTGTTTAGTACCAGAAGTTGGGATTCAGTTTGGTTTTTAGGATTAGAACATTGCCTGGAAGGACTCTTGAGAGACTAGCAGTCTCATTGACATCATTTCTCTAGCACTCAAAGAGAAGATTCTTCAAGAAGATGGTTTACAAATCATTTTGTCCCACAATTATGAAGAAGAAATTGGTACCAGAATTAACACACAATGTTCCTGTAGCCTTTGGCAAGCCATAGTCAGCCATGTACCATATCTGTTTCTGTAAAATCAATTATGTGGATATTTTGGGTCATTATTGCTGGGAAAGTAACATCATTCCATCTGGAAGAGAAGATTATGGGTTTAGATCTCATTGTAGGAGGTGGGATTTTGCTCAATGCTGATGAAGCAATACATCACTGGTGGAAAAGTTATGGGCTGGTTTACATATGTGAAATTAAATGGAGATTATCTATTGCTGGTATTGGCCCAGGTGTGCATTATAGATCTCTCAACACTATTCAAAAAGGGTATGGAAGAGTCCATTGTCCTCAACAACACACTTTCTCTGGATAGTAAAAGGTGCTGTCATAAGTAGTTATTATAGTAGGTAGGGTGATGGTGATTGCCTCTTTTATATTCACATAATCATTCTAGCACAGCTACTATAATTCATTTCTCATTTGAGATAGATAATATAAAAAGCACTATAAAAATCTAATTCCAAGTAATACAATCTTGGCTGCAAGATTGTCTAATTGGTCCATTTCCAAAAGAAACAGACAAGTTAAATTCAGGAGAGACCATCTTTTGGTGGTTAAAGCTGTAAATCAGCCCTACTCCATTACAGATCTCTCTGCCAAAAGTGGTGGGGAGAAACACACTAATCCTAACATTCTAAGATTCTGTCTGCCCGTGACAAGAAAACTTGAGCAGTCAGTCCCCTTCATCTAAAGATATACTACTAACTAAAGCAGCCAGGATTTCCCATCAGAAATGCAAAATACATCAGTGCTAAGCTTTGCCAAATCTTAACAATTGACTATATAGAGCAGTGGCTCTCAACCTCTCCAAACTATTGTACCCCTTTCCGGAGTTTGATTTGTCTTGTGTACCCCCAAGTTACACCTCCCTTGAAATACAAAAATACAAAAGTGTCATGGCACGCTATTACTGAAAATTTTTTTACTTTCTCATTTTTACCATGTAATGATAAAATAAATCAATTAGAATATAAATATTGTACTTACATTTCAGAGTATATAGAACAGTATAAACAAGTTGTATGAAATTTTAGTGTGTACTGACTTTGCTAGGCCTTTTTATGAAGCTTGTTGTAAAACTAAGTAAATATCTAGAGCCATGTCTACACTACGAAAGTACTCCGATTTTACAGAAGTCAATTTTTGGTAACAGATTGTATAAAGTTGAGTGCATGTGTCCACACTAAGCACATTAATTCGGCGGTGTGCGTCCACAGTACCGTGGCAAGCATTGATATTCCAAGTGGTGCACTATGGGTAGCTATCCCACAGTTCCCGCAGTCCCCGCTGCCCATTGGAATTCTGGGCTGAGCTCCCAATGCCTGATGGGGCCAAAAATTTGTCACGGGTGGTTATGGGTAAATGTCATCAGTCAACCCTCCCTTCTTCCATAAAAGCAACAGCAGACAATCATTTTGCGCCCTTTTCCCTGGATTGCCTGAGCAGATGCCATAGCACGGCAAACATGGAGCCCGTTCAGCTCACCGCAGCAGTTATGACCATTTTAAACACCTCACGCATTATCGTGCAGTTTATGCAGAACCAGCACCTGAAAACCAGGCGAGGAGGCGACGGCAGCGTGGTGATGAGGACGTGAACACAGATTTCTCTAAAACCGCGGTCCCCAGCAATTTGGAGATCATGGTGTTACCGGGGCAGGCTCATGCCGTGGAACACCAATTCTGGGCCCGGGAAACAAACACAGAGTGATGGGACCGCATAATGTTGCAGGTTTGGGATGATTCCCAGTGGCTCCAAAACTTTTGCATGCATAAGGGCACTTTGCTGGAACTTTGTGACTTGCTTTCCCCTGCCCTGAAGCGCAAGAATGCCAAGATGAGAGCAGCCCTCACAGTTCACAAACGATAGCAATAGCCCTGTGGAAGCTTGCAATGCCTGACTGCTACCGGTCAGTCGGAAATCAATTTGGAGGGGGCTGCTGTGATCCAAGTAGCCAATGCAATCACTGACCTTCTGCTAACGAGGGTAGTGACTCTGGGAAATGTGCAGGTCATAGTGGATGGCTTTGCTGCAATGGGGTTCCCTAAGTGTGGTGGGGCGATAGATGGAACGCATATCCCTGTTTTGGCACCGGACCACCTTGCCAACCAGTAAGTAAACCGCAAGGGGTACTTCTCAATGGTGCTGCAAGCACTGGTGGATCACAAGGGACGTTTCACCAACGTCAACATGGGATGGCCAGGAAAGGTTCATGACGCTCGCGTCTTCAGGAGCTCTGGTCTGTTTAAATGGCTGCAGGAAGGGATTTACTTCCCAGACCAGAAAATAACTATTGGGGATGTTGAGATGCCTATAGTTATCCTTGGGGACCCAGCCTACCCCTTAATGCCCTGGCTCATGAAGCCGTACACAGGCAGCCTGGACAGTAGTAAGGAGCAGTTCAACTGTAGGCTGAGCAAGTGCAGAATGGTGGTAGAGTGTGCATTTGGATGTTCAAAGGGTCGCTGGCGCAGTTTACTGACTTGCTCAGACCTCAGCGAAACCAGTATTCCCACTGTTATTACTGCTTGCTGTGCTCTCCACAATCTCTGTGAGAGTAAGGGGGAGACGTTTATGGCTAAGTAGGAGGTTGAGGCAAATCGCCTGGCCACTTAATACGTGCAGCCAGACACCAGGTCAGTTAGAAGAGCACAGCAGGAAGTGGTGCGCATCAGAGAAGCTTTGAAAACCAGTTTCATGACTGGCCAGGGTACTGTGTGACACTTCTGTTTGTTTCTCCTTGATGAAAACCCACCCCCTTGGTTGCCTCTAAATTCCCTGTAAGCCACCCGCCCTCCTCCCTTCGATCACAGCTTGCTTGCAAAGGAAATAAAGTCACTATCATTTTAAAAACATGTATTCTTTATTAATTGATTATAAAAATAGGGAGATAACTCACAAGGTAGCCTGGGTGGAGTGTGAGAGGAGGGTAGGAGGGAAGGAAAAGGCTACTTTAAAACTTGTTGAATGACAGCCTTCTGTTGCTTGGACTGTCCACTGGGGTGGAGTGGTTGGGTGCCCAGAGCCTTCCCCCCTGCCGTTTTTGGGCGTCTGGTGAGGAGACTATGGAACTTGGGGAGGAGGGAGGGTGGTTAAACAGGGGCTGGAGCGGCAGTCTGTGATCCTGCTGCCGTTCATGAACTTCCACCAGACGCCGGAGCATGTCCGTTTGATCCCTCAATAGCCCCAGCGTTGCCTCATGCCTCCTCCGATCTTCCTGCCGCCACCTCTCCTCACATTCATCTGCCATTTTCCTGTACTCTGCTGTTGTGTCCCTCCACGCATTCTGCTGAGCTCTGTCAGTGCCGGACAACTGCATGAGCTGAGAGAACCTTTCATCACGCGTGTGTTTTTTTTTTACCGCCTTATCTGAGATAGCCTTTGCGACGGAGAAGGGAGGCTTGAAACATTTGCAGCTGCTGGAGGAAAAAAAGGGAGTGAAGTATGTAAAAAGATACATTTTATAGAACAATGGTTATACTCTTTCACGGTGAACAACACTATTCATATTACATAGCACATGTGATTTTGGTACAAGGTCGCATTTTGCATCTTATATTGAGTGCCTGCGGCTTTGGTGTTAGAGATCACACACGCAGTGCCAGGCAACAGAATTTGGCTTGCAGGCAGCCATGGTAAGCCATAGTCTTTCGGCTTCTGCAACCTTCATAACAGCAGCGCCCTCCTCTCCCATACCAAGCAAAGCACGTTGAGTTGGCCATTTAGTGCTGCAGTTCTCCTGTTAACATGCAGCAGCAGAAACCAAACTAACCCCTCCCATCCAATTCTCTGGGATTATCACTTTACCCCTCACCCCACTGCGTGGCTGGTATCAGAGAAGATCCCTGCTAGCCAAACGCGAACAGCTCAGCGCCAATGCCCCCCCCCACCCCATGGCTAACTGCGGGGAGGATTTCTTTTCAGCCACAGGCAAACAGCCCAGTAGGAACAGTCACCTCTGAATGTCCTCTTAATTAAATTCCCCTATTTCAACCAGGTTACCATGAACGATATCACTCTCCTGAGGATAACACAGAGAGATAAAGAATGGATGTTGCTTGAGTGCCAGCAAACACCTGGACCATATGCTGCCAGGCTATGTCATGGAATGGTACCAGATTACTTGCTACTAGCATGGCATGGTAGTGTCCTACCATGGAAGACGGAATAAGGCTGCTCTCCCCAGAAACGTTCTGCAAAGGCTTTTAGAGTACCTCCAGGAGAGCTTCATGGAGATGTCCCTGGAGGATTTCTGCTCCATCCCCAGACACGTTAACAGACTTTTCCAGTAGCTGTACTGGCCATAAATGCATCCCAAGTCCTCAGGGCTACTTAATCATTAAAATATGCTTGCTTTTATAACAGGTATTATATTTTAAAAAGGTACACTCACCAGAGGTCCCTTCTCCGGCTTTGTTGGGTTGGGAGGGTGTTTCAGTCAGGGTGATAAAAAGATCCTGGCTGTTGGGGAGAACGGTGTGCTGTGTGCTCTCCTCAAGCTCGTCCTTCTCCTCCTCATCTTCCCCATCCGCAAAATCCTCAGGCATGGCGGAGAGTACCCCATCATCGGAGCCCACGGACAGGGGTAGGGTAGTGGTGGTGGCCTCCCCTAGAATTGCATGCAGCTCAGCGTAGAAGCGGCATGTCTGGGGCTCTGTCCCGGAGCGTCCATTTGATTCTTTGGTTTTCTGGTGTGCTTGTCTGAGCTCCTTAAGTTTCACGTAGCACTGTGTTGCGTCCCTGCTGTAGCCTCTGTCCCTTATGGCCTTGGAGATTTTTTGAAATGTTTTGGCATTTCATCTTTTGGAAGGTAGTTCTGATAGCATGGATTCCTCTCCCCATACAGCGATCAGATCCAGTACCTCCCGTTCGGTCCATGCTGGAGCTCTTTTTCAATTCTGGGACTGCATGGTCACCTGTGCTGATGAGCTCGCCTGGCCAAACAGGAAATGAGATTCAATTGTCCCGGGGCTTTTCCTGTACACCTGGCCAGTACATCCGAGTTCAGAGTGCTGTCCAGAGCGGTCACAATGATGCACTGTGGGGTAGCTCCCGGATGCCAATACCTTCAAATTGCATCCACACTAACCCTAAGTCAAAACGGTGATGTTGATTTCAGCGCTAATCCCCTCACTGGGGAGGAGTACAGAAATCGGTTTTAAGAGCCCTTTATGTTGAAAAAAATGGCTTCGCTGTGTGGACGGGTGCAGGGTTAATTTGATTTAACACTGCTAAATCTGACATAAACTCGTAGTGTAGACCAGGCCTAGATGAGTTGATGTGCCCCCTGGAAGACCTCTGTGTATCTCTGGGGGTACACATACCCCTAGTTGAAAACCACTGATATAGAGAGTAGAGTTGGTATTTACATTGCACAGTCTTAACATTAATGAGAACATAGAGATCTTAATATTTCAAGGTGCAGGGATCTGTACAGAAGGAGCTCATGAGCTTATTACACACTGATGCTTTGACGTCAGGAATTTCAGATAGACATAATTCTCTCGAAAGCAGGTAGAGTTAAAGAGGACTAAACCAGTGTGTTGAAGAGAATGGATTATTTTACATCATCAGAAATGCTAACAGGGTTTCTTTGCAATTATAAATAGCATATGCTGTCCATGATCCTCAAAATACAGTGATGCATCTTTTATACATTCTTGTTTTAATTTCATGGTAGCAAAAAAAAGATAACATTTGACCCTGCTTATTGCCGTGTATATTGGTGGGAAAACATCAACATAAATATTTAAGTGCTGCACTGAATAGTCTGCTAGCAATTATTGAAAACAGCAGTTGACATTGTTGAGTCTAACTGCATTCATCAGAGAGCTTTGGCTTAAAGCCTGGAAATCAAAGAATAATTAATGTAATCTTTTGTTTTTCACCCCTTCCTGTTAACGTCATTGTGCATTCAAAAAATTGTAGAAAAGAAAGTCATCATGAAAATTAAAAAAAAACAAATCAAGGGGAAATATAAATCACTGTTTAACATCTAATTCTCTGTCACCAAAGTCTGAACCAATAACACACAGAATCAATATTTTATAAAAGTTGAATGAAGGACAACTGTATTTTCATTTTCTCTCTTATGCTAGGCTACAGTGCTATGATGGATGTCATGACACAGTGTGTAGACAACATGGCATGATGCCTCGTGGGAGTTTATCATGCTGTTGTGTAGTGATTCTACATCACGACATTGTGGTGCATTTTATACTTCAAATTGGTATTTTACAATATCATGTTGCTGCACTGATATCAAAGTATGTGTATGAATTAGATTTTGATCCCTAAAAGTTCATCTGAAGATCTCTGCTGACTTCAGTTAAAGATCCTCTGCCAAATAATACTCCCTGTTGAAGAAGATCTGTTGAAATCTCTCTCCCTTTCTTTATGCTTTAGGGTTTTCTACAACACCCATCTTTGTAGCATCTAAATGCCCTAAAATCTGTCAGAGCAAAAAGAAAGCAAGTTGGAATGTTGAGTGTGATGGTGCTCTAGGATCCTAGCGTTAGAGGATCTTCTAGTCTGAGCACTTTTCAGTTTCTGAGGAGGAAGGAGGGGCCAATATGGCATCTACATTCCTCTCCTTGAGCTGCAGAGTGGCCCCAGTGCGTGATCTCTGTGAGTTTGAAGCTCCACTTTTAAGGGTCAGGAGTAGATCTAATAATCCATTTCCAACCTCACAGGAATTTTCAGATGTTCTATAGCTTCCCAAGAGACAGGGTGTTCTTTAGTTGAATAGAGAACTGTGGAATATCACAAAGCATGCTGAGTTTTGTGAGAATGGCCTGACATCTGTGGAATTCCCCTGCTCATCTCAGTGCATTGGTAGCTTAGGAAAGCCCTTTGACTATTCATTTCGTGATTTAGGCTCTACTCACTCTCAGTTTGATTTATGAGACGTTCTGTGAGTTGATATCCAAATAGTGCCTTGGTCATTCTTCAGATTATTGGCATGGAGGGTATGATTTGGCACATATTTACCTGATCTGCACAGTCGTATTGCCTGACATGTCCACACACAGGGAGACTGGAATGCAACATCCCATAATATTAATGTATGGCAAACCTAAGGGAGCTAGAAGTTGTCATATAGCCCTAATGCAAAAAATTCTCTATAATTTCAATAGATTGGGGGGCATCAATATCTTGAGACAGTGTAGGGTTGGGGAGAGAGGTGATGCCTATCACACTAGTATAAATGTTCTGGAGAAAAGTCAATCTGCATATTCGCAGAACCACGAAACAGGAGAAAGATAATACATGCCTGAGACATTTCTCCATCACGATTCAGATAGCACTTTTAGTTTAACTCTCCTTTTTTAGTCATCGCTGTTGGTTACACCTTATTTCTTGTTTATATCTCAGATGCCTTATGTCAATTTTTAAAAAAGGGGGGTGGGGATTGTATGACAAGAATTGAAAACTTTGTACCAAAAATCTCCAACCCAGCACTTACATGTAATCCTTTTCCAGATTCATATTGGCTCTTCCCCAGTGATTTGAATACTAGAAAATTTGTCCTTACAGTCTCATGAGCTGTAATTTGTAAGATAACTCTACACACTAGACTTGTGGTGAAGAGCCATTGTTGCCAACTCTCATGATATTATCATGAGTGTCATAACCTGTCATAATAGTTAATGTTTTCTTAAAGCTCCAGCTCCTGGTGTCATGTGTTTATGTGAGAATCCTTAAAAAGTTTCTAGACCCGGTAATTGCAGAGAAAAGTGAACCCTAAAGGCTCAAAATCAAAGCAAACAAAAAGGACAGATTTATTTATTTATTTTTAAAAATCATGATTTTTAAGTCCATCTTAATTTTGGAGAGGCCGACTTGTGATTGTTGAACACTTGGGGTTGGCAATACTGATGTCCAAATGAGCTACCATAACTAGAAAGGAACTCTCAGACTGCTCTCAGTGGTGAGATGGCAATGGGAGCCAGTTGTGCTGCTGTGGCTGATGACATGAGGTGATCAGCACACCACCTATCAACGTGATCGTTTCAAATTAAGTGTTGATGTTTGGGTGCAAGAAGCTATGGCATCAGAGAGATTTAGGGCCTGATATACTGTATCACTCACTAAAGTCACTAGGTTGATCAGAACCTTACAGAACAGGAACATCTAAGAAAAGTTAAGTGTTTTACTTTGCCAGGAGAGAAGACATAAAAGAAGAAAATAAGCAAAGGTGGAGGAGAAGGTATGAAGCAAAAAGCCATTTGGGGGATTGGTGTGACAGAGAGAGGAAGAGAGAATGCAGACTGAGAGCCAGCCCACCATATAGGGATGCATTAGAAAGTCAGTAGTTACCAGCGATCACCCCAATACAATTTTGTCCCCAGCTCATTTAACATCCGGACCAATGGGGTTCCTCTTGCAGTTTGAACTTGCTCGGCAGATCAATCATCTGCTTTCATGACTTTTTCTCCCTGTGCAGCTGTACTACATCCGCCAGCTGACTCTCTGTCCAATCACTTCCAAAGCCTATAATACTATGTGGGTGATTGATCTGTTCCGTCAGAAACATTGCACCAAGACAGCTAAAAATCACTTGGATCTTAGAGTTCGTTTAGCAGAGGTGGGTTTTGTGTTGTCAGGTAGTACTCTCGAGGAACAAATTTCTGCCCTTGAGACCGTCCAAAGAAAAATGAATGGGTTGATACTGAAGTCCCATCCCCTTGTCAAATATCTTATCTAAAATTAACATTTGATTCCCTAGTCCTGCCATGGAGTCTAAATTTAGTTATAAAGCTTTTTCCCTGCATTTTGAGCCTATAACCAATTTTCACCTAGACTCCCTCTCTTTAAAAAAAGGACTTTAGTTTCCCTCTCTTATGAAGAAGTTCTCAGAACAGTATGAGGATTTATTTGCCCGTCAGTCTTCCTGTCATCTCACTCAGGAAAGGTCTTTCCCTCCCAAGTCAGTGGGCACTACATAGACAACTGCTTGAGCAGGAACAAAAAGTGAGAATTTCCCTACCTATAAATTGGGTTTCCACTATCAACCATTCAACTTTGGTTCTCTGCTAGGGTAGATCCCAGTGTTATAGTCTCTTTTGTACAGTGTATTATTGTTATTTAGTTGAGTTTTCCAGGGGTATTTCTGAAAGCTAGAGAAGAATCCAATTTAACAAATGGGGCTGGGGGGAGGTGCAGTTAGGTGCAGGGAAGGAATTTCTGGGATAACTGTGACTTGTATATCTATGAAGCAGGTTCAAAGAACAGAGGGAGACCTATAGATCCAAAGTGATAAATCCTGTGTTGGAGAAACCTGTTTGATAGGTCCCTTTATGAGACTCCATGGTTACATGCTGGTCTGAAGTACCTTGGATAGCATAGTGTGATAACTGTGGGTAAATGGTGACTTTTCAATGACAACCACTATGTTGCTAGAACTATCTCTGCGCAAACTACATGCATCTGTGGGGCTGTCTCCTTCTCTCTCATGCCTCCCTACTTTCTCGTCCTCTCTGTCATTTTCTTTTCTCCTCCCCATCTTAGTCTCTTTGATACTTACAAAAAGACTCTTAGAATGAGAAGATGGTTTCTCACACTCTGTCTGACCCGTGAGGTTTTTATTTTTGAAAGTGTGCTTGCACGGTACGTGGGCTCTTCCATCTCTATTTTTGTACTGTATATTGAGGCACTGTGAATTCACCTCTTCTTGGCTGTTTCCACTGAGAATTTTTCTATACTAACCCCACACTTGGGCAATAATAGCACTATTATGATGGTTTACGAGGGAATAATCCAATTCCTGACTGGAGAAATTATGGGGCTGAATGCCAAATAGTTTATCCTGACAGAGGAACTAGATCATTGCCAAGTAAAATAGTGCAGTGGTACTTTTATTGCTAGCAAGCGACCAGCATTTAAGAAGTGGCAAAAAACAAGAGAGCAAGGGAGTGAATCAGTACTCAGCTAATGGAAACAATTGAAATTAAAGTAGGTCATTCATTCTGCAGCTGATTCACTCAAAATAATATTGTCCATATGCAGTTCAAATGGTTTGTATTAAAATAAAGAAAATTTCGGAGAGTAATGAGTAGATTATCATGATGCCGTGGGGTGCAGTGATGATGTCTGCACAGCACTGTTAACTCCAGGGCATATTGGTTATCAGGAAATAATCAGGATGAAAATGAATATTCTGAGTGGCCTGCCTGGCTCGCTTATACTGTATTGACATGGGTATTCTCAGTTCAATAGCAACGTGCTGTTTCTGAGCATAACAAAACTCATTAATACTTTAATGTCCAAAGAGTATTGGAAAATGAGACCCGGTTCAGTTTGTGAATTCAGGGAGAGTATGAGAGTCAAGACATAATATTGTGCTTTCTTATTCCACAGCAGGAGAAACCCAAACTTTTGGAGCCCTTGGATTATGAAACTGTCATCACAGAGATTGAAAGAAATACTGAGGACAACCCTCTTAAAGATCTCATATTGTTCCCCAATGATGACTTTTCAGTAAGTTTAATGAAATGTGTTTTATTTACAGTTTTTTATCTCTAGACATGGCGGGAAGGTCAAATGTCACAGAAGAGGCTCCTAACTGGTCCATATATCTTTTATTTTGGGGCCACTTTTTACTCCTTTCTCTCTCCCTGCTGCACACCTCGCACTCTCCAAGAGTAGACACAGTGCAAATCCTCAATGATTGCCATATATATCTCAAGAGCTCAGGAGATCTACCGTGTCTTAGACAGTGTCCAGCATGATGGGCCAGGGAAGGCCATTTTCAGCTTGGCTCTGCCAGGCAGCAGGAACTATTTGTATGCAGAGATACCCAATTCTGGCTCACGTAGAGTATTCCTTAACCAGCCTGGTTCTGAATGATATTCAGTCTGATAGTACCCCAGGAAGCTATGGACCTTATTATTAAAATATGATGATTAGAGGTACTTCAGTCTCTGTGGCCCCAAGGCCTCAGACATCCTCAGCCCAGCCCTGATTTGTGCTTAGTTTGTAGTCACCTAATGTGGACTAGGGTGTTTGGGTATTTTCAAAATAAAGCAAAACCAAAATAATTAACTGAGCTGTTAAGGTATTAAAATAATATTTATGGATCCATAATAAGTAAATTCATTGCATGCTTCAAAACAGTACAGCCAGATCCTCACCTGTATAAATCAGCAGAGCTCCCTGAGGATCTGGCCCTTTGTTTCAACTTAGGACAGGGGTTCTCAACCTTTCTCTTTCTGAGCTCCCCTCCTCCTCCCGCCGCTATAAAAGCTTCGTGGCCCACCTGTGCCACAATAACTGATTTTCTGCATATAAAATCCATGGCCCGTGTTAGGGGGTAACAAGTAGGGCAGTTGCCTGGGACCTCATGTCACAGGGGCTCCCGCAAAGCTACATTGCTCAGGCTTTGGCTTCAGCCCTGGGTGGCAGGGCCTGCAGCACTTCCCGCAGCTCCTATTGGCTGGGAATGGCGAACCGCGGCCACTGGGAGCTGCGGGCAGCCATGCCTATGGACGGTCAATGTAAACAAACAGTTTCGCAGCCCACCAGCGGATTACCCTGACAGGCTGCAGGTTGCCTACCACCATCTCCAAAATGGTCCGTCCTGCTCCATTCCCCTAGTAAAAGTCTTCTTCAGGCCCTGGTCATCTTCTTCCTCGACTGCTGTAACCCCCCAGCTTCTCATCTTCCTCTCTCTGATTTGTCCACAGTGCTGCTGTTCAAATTATCTTATGGGCATGCTGCTTTGACTATATAACTCTCCCATCAGATCCCTCCCTCTCACCACCTTCTGCATCACATCCAAGCACCTTGTCTTCATCTCAAAGGCCCTGCACACCTTAGGTCTTGCTTACCTCTCTGCTCTGATTTATTTTCACTCCTCCACCTTGACCACTTTCACTTTATCCAACCTTCATGCCTTGTTGCCCCTTTCTTCTCCAGCCACTTCTCTGCATTTCTTTCCATATGGTCCTTTATGGCTGGACACCTCCAGCACTACCACTCTTGATGCTGATCCACCATACCCTCAGTCCTCTCCTTTCAAGTCTTTCCTGAGCTCTCACTTCTTCCATGAAGCATATAAACCTGGCCCCTTCCCCTAATGGAGCAACAAGCTTGATTCCCCACTGTCTGCACCTTTGCTTCTATGAAAGCAAAATTTGGCCCTGCGTGAATGTGTATTAATAATCATAAAAGGTATTTGGCTAGATTTAATGGGTACATTGATATCATAAAGAGTGTAAAACACATTGGACTCAACAGGATGTGAAAATTTATGTTCTTCTTTTTTCAAATTCTTTTTGTTAACTCTGTCATTCAAATTCTAAATTAAATCTCCCCCAAATGAACTATAAATATTATCATGTATCTAGTTTGACCCTTGAAATTGAAGGAATTCATAGGGCTGGTCTAATCTTTTTAGTAGAGCGCATCAGTGGGAGGTGAATTCTAATGTGCACAAACGTCACACATTAGCTGGCCCAAATGGACCCAGCTGGCATGCACTAAAAGTTCCTTAGTTCACATTAACGGATCCCATTTCAAACTGAGTGATGCAAGTCTAACATTATTGTTATTGTTTATCATTGCATGAATGCTTTGGAGCCCTGGTCACAAACTGGGACTGTGTTAGCTGCTGTATGAACCCAGACCAAAAAAGACAGTCCCTTCCTCAAAAACCTTGTAATCGAAGGATAAAACAAGAGACAACAGATGGCTACACACAGACAGACGGGGGAGTGCAAGAAAAGAAATGAGACAGTATTGGGCAGTATGATAGGCAATGGAATCAGCACATCAGCAGCGTAACTGTTCTCAAGCTTTTTGAAAGCATCATGGGAAAGGAGAATTTTAAGGAGCGTTTTGAAGGAGGATAATGTGATAGCTTTGCAGATGTTTATAGAATATACAATAACCTTAGACTATATGTATAGAGCCATTCATGTTCAGTGTAGCAATGTGCACTCATACAGAAGTGATATTTAGTGTTTAGTTAGGGTTAGCTTGTTATTTGTTTTAAAATGAAATTAGTGATTTTTTGCGTGGAGGGAAAAGAAGGGCGAAGGAAGGTAATGTACTGGAATTAGTATCAGAGCTCCTCCTTACGGAATGTCTATGAGCAAAATTCTCTGCTGGAGTAACTCCATTGAATTCAATAGAATTACACCAGCAGAGAATTTCACCCTATAGATTAGATTGGTACGGGAAGCACTATGTAAACACATATTGAAGCTTCCCCTTAAAATGTTCTAGATTGCATCTCTCATTCTTTCCCTTCAGTATGTACTCTCAGTTCCTGTTGATTCCAATGGAAACATATCCGAGAACATGGAGAATTTGGTCCGCATAAAAGTCCTGTTTATACCACAGATCATGTGCTGCAATCTGTGGGATCATTGAGGTTCCATCTTCTCCTGTCTTTTTAATTTATGGGCTCATTCTATCTTACTTTCCTTAAAATTTATGGTAAATCTGTTTATTTAAATGAGAACAGGATTGAGCTGCTTTTCTTTAGTGGGTTTGAGTCTGAGCCCTAATATACCCCAACATGTTTTGTGTGGTTAGCAGTTTGAAAGGTCTTTGTTTTCTAACCAATTAAAACCAATTCTGACCCTCTGTGGTGCATCAGCCTGAAAGCTATATTTCTAGTTGCTTTCACTCAAAGTTTTTAAAAAAATGAGTCAGATGTAGAGTAAAAGCACCTAAGTCATCTTTGAAAATGGGACTTAGAAACCTAAATTTAATCAAAAGCAATGGGATTTAGGCCCGTAATTCAGTTCCCCCTTGTCAATTATTAATGAGCAGCAATATTATCATTTGGCTTTTTCTGCTGAAATACAGTCCCACCTGAATCTAGAAAGAGAGATGATCACAAATCTTAATTTAATTGCTCTTTTTTACTAACCAAACACCTGAGGCTGACAGCCATGTACATGAATGTTTCACAAAATCATCATTAGAAGCAGGGGCATTATATTTGCATGTATATTCTGAGGATAATTTAAAAATGATTATGTGTGCTTTTGACTCTATGGTTCGGCCAGAATTTCAGAACTCTGCATGCAATTGCCTATTAAAAAAAAATGAACATGCAGTAGCGTAGCAGGGAGCTGACCCTGGAGCTTTGTCCTTTGGAGTCAACAGGAAGATTCTCATTGACTTGAATGGGCATTAGATTAGGCTCCTAATGTGAACATCTAAAAACCATAATTGTATGCACAGTCATTGTATTTGGCACACATTTACAAATGCAGAATTCTGTAAATCTGGGCCTTCATTCAGAACATAAGACCGGCCATACTGTGTCAGACCAAAGGTCCATCTAGCCTAGTATCCTGTCTTCTGGTAGAGGTCAGTGCCAGGTGCTTCAAAGTGAATGATCAGAATAGGGCAATCATCAAGTGGTCCAGTCCCAGCATCTGACCTTCACGAGTATGAGTGTCTGTTCTTCACACTCAGTTGTTGTTATAAATAAAGGGTCTCTGCTGTGATCAAATGCAGTAACAGATCAGCCTTAAAACCATTGAACTATAGCAACAGTCAACAAAAGAGTTTAAGCTCTGAACAGGAAGTGCTCTTGTGGCAAGGCAGTTTGTAGCTAGTGGTCTAAACACAGCTAATTCTCAGAAGGGAAGTTCTGTGCAGCTTTTAAAAACAGAGTTAACTATAATATTGTACAAGATCTTCATGTCCCGGTTCTGTGTAAATTTAGCTGTTGTATTCCTTTACTTTAGAGAATTTTTAACAGGAGATTTGGCCAAGTCCACTTAGATGAATAATTGGCAACACAGATCCACTTGTATTTGAAAGCATGCAGTTTTTTATTTGCTTTATTCCAGTCCTTTATGTACAGTCCAAGCTTCTTGAGAGGCAGTGTTGTACGTGCAGTGGATAGAGCACCGGTATGGGAGTCAGCTGACCTGCATTCAGTTGCTTGCTTTGCCATTGTATTGCTGTGTGTGACCTTTGCAGATTATGGCGCATCTCTGAGCCTCTGTTTCCCTACCTGTAAAATGGGGAAAAATAAAGATTTACCACTTTTTGCTCAGCACCTTGACCTCAGTTGATGAGAAGCAATGTAAATCCTAAGCTTTATTAAGGAACAGTCTTGGTAAAACAATTAAAAATTCTGCATTCCCTATAGTAGCTATCGTGAGTGGATTCAACCTGAGGTCTTCTTCATTCCTGTCAAGCAGAAGAGCTTTTGTTTGGGTCTGTAGCTCAGCCACCATCATGACAATGATAAGATTCTTAGTTGTAGAATATACGATTAGGCTTTCCATTACACCCACCAGCCCCACTCAATCTGCAAAATTTATAGCCATGGATAGCATATGGTCCTTAGTAATGATGGACTTCAGTTTACAAGCTATGTTGCTGATGGGTCTTAGATCCCTGATCCTGCAAAGAGCTCTGTATGAGTGGACCCCCAGTGAAGGCAGTGGGCCTCCATAGGAGCACAGGGATTCATTTAGATTTTCAGGTGCATTTTGACAAAAGCAAAGGAAAGGAGTGGCAATTCAAAGTCATTCATGAAGACAAGAAATAGTCATTGGACCAGCAAAAGAGAGTGAAGTGAGCTGTAGCTCACGAAAGTTTATGCTCAAATAAATTGGTTAGTCTCTAAGGTGCCACTAGTACTCCTTTTCTTTTTGTCTTTACAGTGTGGTAGTTATGGCACTCATCTAGAATATGGGAAGCCCCAGTTCAAATCCATACTCCAGTGACTACTTAATTATTGGTGCAAAATGCACCAGCTTCAAGAGGAGACACTGAGAAAACCCCATACCTGAAGATCCCATGGCCTTGTGGTTAGGAGACTCTCTTGCAATGTGGAAGACCCAAGTTCAAATCCCTTTTCCACATCCGGCAGAGGGGGAATTGAACCTGGGTCTCCCATGTGCACTGGGCTAAAGCTCAAAAGGAGATGGCACCACCACCACATCCTCCTTTGGTCATTTTGTGAATCCTTTCCTTCGCTTATGTCAAAATTCCTGAAAATCTAAACAGTGGGTTTTGGGTACAAACAAAATGTTTTGTTTTGACATTATCAAAATGTTACAGTTCATTTTGACTGGCACTATTTTTTTTTCAAATTTTCTAAATTTTCATTGAATAGTTTTGAAAAAAATGTCATTTTCAGTTTGACCCGAAACAAATTTGAAATTGCCAGGGAACCGAAAAATCCATTATTCAGCCAGCTCCATTACTGAGTTCTCCATAGTTGCCCTGTTGTGAAGCCATAAACCACTGAGTGGACCTTCACTATCATAAAATTGGACCCTAAAATTGTAACATCCTGAGCACTGCCATCCGTCCCCACTTCATTTCTTTAACGCTCATGAAAGCTTATGCAAGTCTCCACTGTACATAGACCTAGAATAATAAGACAGTGTTCTTTGGTAATAATGGCGAAGCACTCCTAAGAGATACTTAGTTGGGAAATCGGAAGATTAATTTGTAAGAAGCACAACTGGACACAATAGAATAAAACAATAGAATAAAAACAATGGACAAATACATCCTCACAGCTGTTCACAGGGAGCTAAATAGCTAACTATGGATACTGGTGGGACTGGAAATGGAAAGAAATTGTTTTGCTCTGTCCCATCCTGAATCATTCAAATGAAACTGAGAAAAAGTTTGGGGAATCCCATCATGGTTGCACCTGCCATACAATGCATACAACTGTTTCAGAATTACTCATGTGGAAAGCAGAGAAGGGGAAGCTGCGTACTGCAAGTTAGATGCAAGTAAGAAACTCTTCTTTTTAGATTATGCACAGAGGGCTTTGTTCTGAGCCAAATTGTCATGTAAAGTCTGGTAAATGGACTTTCCTCAGAGGTTGCGGGGAGGAATTCTCACCTTTAACTTGGAATCAGGCCATGAAACAAATGCTCCAAAATTTGAAGTAGCAGAGGCTGCAAGCCACTTAAGAGTATACTGAGCAATGATTCTGCATAATCCACTGCTCACAGTCCCCTCTTTTGCTCCCAAACTTCCTGTGCTGCCCTGTAACTGAGGGTAGAATTTGAGTGACTGAGTCATATTTTGTTCTCTGTTATATTGCTGTACATATGGAGAACATAAGAACGGCCATACTGGGTCAGACCAATGGTCCATCTAGCCTAGTATCCTGTCTTCCGATAGTGGCCAATGCCAGGTGCTTCAGAGGGAATTAACAGAACAGATAATCATCAAGTGATCCATCCCTCTCGCTCATTCCCAGCTTCTGGCAAACAGAGGCTAGGGACACTTCAGAGCATGGTTTTGCATCCCAGTCCATCTTGGTTAATAACCATTGATGGACCTATCCTCCGTGAACTTTTGAACCCTGCTTTTTTGAATTCTGTTATAGTTTTGGCCTTCACAACATCCTCTGCCAAAAAGTTCCACAGGCTGACTGTGTGTTGTGTGAAGAAATACTTCCATTTGTTTGTTCCATTTGTTGCTGGCTATTAGTTTCATTTGGTGACCCGTAGTTCTTATGTTATGAGACGGAGTAAAAAACATGCCCTTATTTATTTTCTCCACATCAGTCATGATTTTATAGACCTTCATTGTATCCCGCCTAAGTCGTCTCTTTTCCAAGCTGAGTCGCTCCATTGGCTTCACTGGAATCACTCCAGATTCACTCCAGTGTAATAGAGAGCAGAATCTGGTCCACCATGCCAGTTACAGAAAACCAATGGGACAGATCTGTGGATTAACTTGAAGACGTGGAAAAAGTACCCCAGGGTCTTGCAAGTGTGAATTTACAGTTGTTGCCTCACCCTTCCCTCAGTGAAGAGGGATTCCCAGTCATGCAGAGGGGCAGTGTGAGCATTTGCAACTAGGTAGAACCTAATAATTAACACAAGGAAATCTAGCCCATCCCTGCAGATCTCATGGTAGCTGTCTGGAGAGCTGCTTCTTCACTCTGCTCCCCACATTGGTCCTGACAGCCCAGCTCACTCCGGGTCCCTACCACAGCTGTGCAATGCCCATTTTCCCTGAAAATGGTAAAAGCTGTGAAAAGGAAGTTAAATAGTATTAATAAACCCCATGGGCAGCAGGTGAACGATCCATTGGGAGAGCCTAGCCCTCAGCCCCGCCCCCTCTGCCTGAGGCCCCGCCCCTCCCCTTTGGCCCCACTCCACCGCCGGAGCACAGAGCACCCACCCCTGCAGCCACCAGCCACCCCACGTGCTCCCTGCCCTGGAGCGCCAGGCAGGCAGCACAGCCGGAGCACTCCCCCCCCCCCGTGCACCAGGCGGGTGGTGTGACCAGAGCTCCCCCAACCCCAGCGCCGGGTGGCGTGGTCCCAGTGCCCCCAACTCCAGCCCCAGAGCGCTGCACAATGTGCAGCACAACGTGCCCCAGCTCCTGCAGCTCCAGGCTTGCAAGCAACAGCCGTGGCCTGCCTATCCCACTGTCTCCACCATGGAAGAGCAGGAAGGGAACTGGAAGCAGGCAGGAGGGGGGGTGGGGCAGAGCATGGGCAGGGCCACGCCAGGCTGTTTGGGGAGGCACAGCCTCCCCTGGCCTATGGTACCCGCCGCCCACGATAAGTCCATGAAGATTCTCACGGGGCTGCTAATGGGGATGCTACATAAAACAGCTACTTCCTGGATCCATCCCTCTCTGATCCAACACCCCTTTCTCTTGCCAGTCTTTCTCTTGCCAATGTCACATGGAGGTTTTTTTGTGGCTTGTTGGGACTCTTTGTCTGAAAGCCCCTCCTGCTCCATTCCAAGAATTTCAAACCCTTTATGTCCATTTCCCTACTTCTTTGCCTCCTTCCATGCCCTGGAGCGGAGATGGGCATGTAGTGTACTTTTTGTGGAGAAAAGGTTAAAAAATTCTAAAACACATTTTTCCTTTTAAAGTCACTGATGAACAAGGATTTAAAAGATTGAAGCAGGCCCACCTAGAGCAAACCCTGTATTCCCCAGAAACCTACTCCAATGCCCTTTGTTTCAATGACTGCTTCAGCTGACAGACAGTATTGCAAATAGCGTGTGTGTGTGGAAGCCAACAGAAAGTAGGCATCAGCAAAAATGCTGGCTCTTAACCCTTTTATGGACATGCCTTTGATTCTTTATATGTATTTTAATTGTTTGTTGATCTGACTAAATCTTTTGTTCTTATTTCTTGTCAGACAGACATAATTCCATGGGAAATAAGAACTCTGTACCCATCTGTACCTGAAGATGCAGAACAAAATGTAGAAAATTTATTTGTTAAAGAGGTAAATATCCAGCATTGTACTCCTTGATTTTAAATAAGTCCAGTCACCCTTTTTGTTATGTTTAATTATATGAGTCTAATGGTGATTTCTCTTTTGTTTTAGTCACATTTTTAACCAGTATAATATTTTTGGGTGGCCTGGTTTGCATCGAGAAAACTTGCAATTGTATTGCACTTGCCTCTCGGATGTCATTGTTTTAGTCCTGCACAGCTGATCCTTTTGTATTAGGCACGTTTCTTAATATGAGCACTGAACTCTGGAGCTAGCAAAACCTGGGGAGTTTTGTACTTCAAAAATAATTACATCCTTTCAAAAAACATTAGATGTTTTGCAGAACATTTTGGAACTCTTAGCACTAGTGAGATCTTGTCTCATCTTTATTTTATTTTGAGACCTATATTGTGGCCCTATCAGCTGGTCACATTAAGGATGAGGAGGAGGGATTCTGCAGTATTGGCAGTGTCTGGAGGCATTGCACCTGTATGGTACACATGCAAGCAGAATGCTTCCCACGTACTTGAGGAATGCAAGCAGGAGCACGGTTGGTCCCAGGGAGAGCAGGAGAGATGCATGGTTTCAAACGCTGCTCGTGATTTTATGACTCCCCTGAAGCTTGTCTTAGAGAGATTCTGGCTGCCTCTTGCACAGAGGTAGCACAGCTCAAGAGGTAGACAGCTCCCTGCACCTTTTCCACTGTGTGCTAAAGAAGGCAGAATGTGGCCTGACATTTGTATTAGAAACACAGATATATGAGACCAAATTTCAGCCAGCTTCCAAATTACATGCAATGGTTTTACTTGCATGCACAAATAACCATAGCCCTTAAAATGTGTATGTGCCCTGTTTTTTGTACCCAGAGGAGGGAGTTACACATCCAGCTTCCTAATTTGTATGGGCATTGACTGTTTTTGTATGCACCATGGCTGCATATATATTTCTGCAGGAAAACTCATTTGTACACAGAAAAGTAGGTAAATAAACTCAAAGGCCAGCCTGAAAATTTGGCTGACAGATTCCCATGCAGCATAACACTTTACAAGCTGGCCCTAGTTCTCTCTCCATCTGTGTGACTAGAAACTCACTGCCAGCTCAAACTCCTTCTCTCCCTGCCACCTTTCCAATTCTGACAATAGGGTTGGAGGAGGAGGCAAGTCATTATTTCCCTTCTTTCCCTTTCACCAGGGTGGGGTCTGTCTGTTCTACAGTTTGAGGTTCCACAAATTGTAAAGCCAACACTATCCCCATTGCTGTGCTCAGAAAATGGAGTCTAAAAATGGAATGTAGCGCACAGTATCTGGGAATTATTACTGCTGAATACTCCAAGGAGGTGCTAATGACAAACTGGAACAACCCTAAGCCTTTTCTGCAACACTAGAGAGCCAAGAATAAGAGAGAGCGGTAGAACAACGGGGGGGGGGGGGGGGAAACAGCACTAGAGACTTAGGACTGCAGTGGGAGTGCTGTGCATGGAACAATAGTAGGTTGAAGCCCTTAAACTAAATTTTAAAACAGAAATACATGTGTTCCACTTCATGTTTCAAAGCCAAAAAATATATAAAGTCAATTAGGTTCCAAGCAGGAAATAGTTACCAATACCCAGTCATCTCCTTACTCTGCCAAGAGCGTAACGCCAAGTTCCTCTGGAGCCAGGGTATTCTCCTTCTTGTAAATGAAGATAAAAGGTGTAGATATTCCCTTTCCATTCTGCACATAATTTCAGCAGATACAGTATTACAAATGAAGGTCCACAGGACAAATTTATGGGTGAGCCCCCTTCTCTCCCAAGCTGGATATAGTCTTAATGGTAATGAGTATCAGAGGGGTAGCTGTGTTAGTCTGTATGCACAAAGACAACGAGGAGTCAAGCTGGAGGCATGTAGGTAAGTATAGCGGTCAGTAGGTTTCCAGGATAGGGTGGTGTTTATGTGACCATCACTTATTTGCACTGTAGTGTCCAGGAAGCGGATCTCTTGAGTGGACTGGTCCAGGCTGAGGTTGATGGTGGGGTGGAAATTGTTGAAATCTAGGTGGAATTCTTAAAAGGCTCCTTCCTGTGGGTCCATATGATGAAGATGTCATCAATGTAGCGCAAGTAGAGGAGGAGCGCTAGGGGATGAGAGCTGCGGAGCCGTTGTTCTAAGTCATGTGGGTACCCATAGCAGAACACAAATCAGACATCAGGAATGGTAACATACAAAAGCCAGTAGGAGAACACTTCAGTGTCCCTGGACATTCTATAACAGATTTAAAAGTAGCCATCCTAGAACAAAAAAACTTCAAAAACAGACTTCAAAGAGAAATTGCAGAGCTACAATTCATTTGCAAATTTAACACCATTAATTTGGGCTTAAATAGAGACTGGAAGCGGCTGGCTCACTACAAAAGCAATTTTACCTCTCTTGGTATTGACACCTCCTCCTCAATTATTAGGAGTGGACCACATCCACCCTGACTGAATTGGCCTTGTTAATACTGGTTCTCCACTTGTAAGGTACCTCCCTTCTCTTCATGTGTCAGTATATTTATGCCTGTATCTGTAATTTTCACTCCATGCATCTGAAGAAGTGGGGTTTTTTACCCACGAAAGCTTATGCCCAAATAAATCTGTTAGTCTTTAAGGTGCCACCGGACTCCTCATTGTTTTAATGGTAATGGAATGCCTTGTGAGCCAACAGTTCTCATCTTCTTGTTGCTCTTAGTAGATTTTTTTTCCGGTGCCAAAGGGCTATCACAACAATGGCTTGTTCTTTGAAGGCTGACAGGGGTCTGAAAAACTAAACTGGATTCCCAGATAATTGAAGATCCCAGAAACTTCATAAGCCAAAGTAAAATAAGGTCTTCAGGTTCCATTTTTCTAAATCACCCCTAAAGGCCTTGAATTGTGGACCCCAGCTTTGTTGTTTAAGTTCTCTCTCATATTCTGCAGTACTCTGTTATCCTTCCTCACCGCCTCAGCCACTGCTTCATGGCCAGAGGCTAAAATATCCAAATAAACCACTGTCATTTCTTCTTCCTTTATCATACTACTAGTCACCTCCATTTTCTTTTCAGTGCTGGTAGGGATCAGGCTGATCCAGGCACACATATATAAATCGGTCCCATCAATTTGTTAAATGAAAGTATCCATTTTAAAAATGGATATTTCAACCCCTCTTGGTGTTAAAGGAAGGATTCTCACTGTAACCTTGTACAGTCCTGTCTTCTGGAATATGCAGATAGCTTAGTGGTCCTCAACATTTTTCCACTGCCATTGTAAAGGATTATGGGATTGGGTTTGTTACAGTTAGTGTTACAATTCTGGGCCTCAGAACTTCCTGTGGTGTCTAACTGTAATATACTCTTCCCCAGTTGCAAACTGGTGTGCACAGCTAAAAGGGGAAGGGAAAAATCGGAGCTGAAGTCACCATTAATTTCTGTCTTTCAGCTTCTTTTACAAACAAACGTGAGACCAATGTTCTCTTTAAAAATGATGTCTATCACCTTGTTATATTTTGGGAGGAGTGTTTGTGCTGGAGCTGACCACCTGTCTGAGAAGGGACAGATTGTGGCTGATTCTGAATCATGTGCAAGGGAGGAAGGAAGATGGTGCAAGTTGGTGAGGAAGTGGGTTGAGCTTCTCCAGCTTATGAGACTTTGCAATGGGTAGCAGCACTCCCAGTCCTTGTGCACCTTGGGTCCGATCCTTTGCCCATAGAAACCAGTGGAAAGGCTCCCAGGTACTTCAGGGGACATTGGATCAGGACCCAGAGCCCAAGGAGATATTTTGCCAGTCACACTGAACTCCCCAAAGACTGCAGCTGGGCTCTCGCCCCATCCAGGTCTTATCAAAGTGGATGGAGCACATGCTGCACCTTTTAAATGCCTATAGCAGTAGCTGCTCTACTCTGCGCTTCCCCAACATTCCCAGAAGCATGCTGCCTTCTTCAGCACTAAGGGCCTGATCCAGAGCATGTTAAAGTCAATGGAAAGACTTCTTCAATGGGCTTTGGTTCAGCCAGAATATCTCAGGCAGCCAGAATACCTCCAGCTCCTGCCAGCTCTTCACCCCAGCACAGCTGTAACATAAAAAGCTATCCTTAGTTTCTTCCAAATGCAGTTTTTTGTCCAGTTATTCCTTTATAACTCTGTGACAAATGAGATTCATAAGAGAACTGGAAACTAAGTATTAACAGGACACAGCCGCTGATAACACCTTGCATGTGACATCTGAAAAATCTAACCAGCATATTTGAATAAAGGAATTTTAGGTAAATAAACCACAGAATATAAAAATACCACTGGATTACAAGTGCTTCTTCTCCTAAAACAAACCTAATAGGCTCAATTCTCCTTTGTCTTGCACCTTGTGGAGTCATTTACACCTGTCCAGTGAATGTGCAGAGCGCTGCCATGTCAGAATGGCAACATTTTACACTCCGCACAGATGTCCCTATTTCTGAAGGGCAACAGAAAATCAAGCTTGTTTTGCAGAGTTGTTGGGTCAGAATAGCTTTCTTCTTCCACCTCAGAAGTGGTTGCATTTTAACTGTGGCTGTAAATTATCTTTACAATCCATAAAAATCCTCTTTTAAAGTGCTTTGAGATCCATTCAGATGAAAGGCAGTATATCAAAGTGAAGTAATAATAACTATTATATCCTTAATATTGAAATTTCATGTAGTAGATTTATGTGGTTTATTTCAACATACCTACTGTAGTAAGAATATTATGCATGTTCCTTTTAGTCTGTCAAGACAGCCTTCCTAACTGCAAAAATGGGGTAATACTCAGTTTTCCTTTAGTACCCAAGTCATTCACCGTGGAGGATTTCTGTATTCACGATATTGTACCATATCTCCATAGGACTTGTAAATGTTACTGGTGATTAAACCAAGAGCTTTATTAATCTTAACGCTAAAGAAGTAACCGCTTTACTACTACTCTCTCTATAATTATTGGGAGGGGTTCTATACCAGTGCAGTCAATTACTCAGGCCTTTTTGTCCACTATACATACTGGACACTCATTTTGTTCTTTTAAATTTCAAAGTCAAATTAAAACAGAAACTTAAGTTGGTAAGGGTCACCATCTAAAATAAATCAAAGGCTTTATTATCCATCATAATGAAGATTTTTTTTCAGGTTCAAAAGCTAAGTGTTTTCAATGTTTTAAAGAAGTAGTGTATCAGTACGCTGCCGACAATGTACTGAGGCTCTCTTACAGCCTACATTTACGTTACTTGGAGAAGTAAGCAGTTTATTAAAATGTTGTGAATTAATTGCATATTTTAATCTTTAGGCTTGGTAAAATCTAGGATTCTCAATCACTAATTTTTATTTTATATCTGAGCTGTATGACATTGGAGAGTTGTAAAAATGAGGTCCTGATGACTTTTGGCCAATAGAGATGGCATCATGCTTTTCATATGAGTAGCGGGATTAACCTTAGAGTGCTGGCTAAATTCCAAACTAGATAATTCTAGTAAATTCTGCCAAAATCCCTTTGTAGTTTCCCTTGAGTATGATTCTTTACTTCCTGTTTTACAACTCTTTCTTAGTGTTGCCCTTCTCTGTTTAATAGCTGCTGCTTTCCACCTCAGAGATGGCAGAATTTAAGTGGTGAATGAAGAGACATAATGCTTTATGAATCTAATGTGTGTGTAAGGTGCTTTAGGATTCAAACACTGCATCCATCATTCCATGTTGTTGCTGTTATTATTATTATTAAATGAATGATTAATTGAGTACCTTCCCCAAGCTTGCAGAGATCTTAAAGAGAATGTAAACTGTGAAAGAAAGGGGAACTCTGGCCATTTTCAAGAGGTTTCTAGGTACTCTCTTCAGTTCTGCTTCTCTTATTTCATTTTCTTTTTTTCAAAATGTTAATTTGCATTTCAGAGCAAACCTGTAACATGGCTTCCCTATGAAGTGCCCCTTTCACTGTGGCAGCCATTACACTGTCACCAGCAACACAAACACTGGAAAGCTGCAGGTGCTGAGTTTTTGCGGGATGATCTCTCTAGGGGAAAGTCTGGCCAGTGGGGAAAGGAGAGAAGGGGGGAAAAAAAAAGGCTTCAAAGCTGACAGCGGGTGGATGGAATAAGAGATCTGATGCAAATGAGTGCCAATCCTTCCCCATCCCATAACTAATCTCCTCACCCTACTAGGACTAAACATCCTTTTCGAATGACTCTCCATTAAGGTTAGGAGGCAGTTGTATCTGGCCCAAGGGCCTCAGCTGTTGCTGTGGAAGGGTTCCATCCTTCTGATCAACAGGATCTTGTGTGTTTTCCTCCATAATTCAATAATTTCCCATCAAAGATGTTGATGAAATCAATACAAATATTTCGGTATTTTCTGGTGGAAAAATGTTCCGCTGGAAAATGTTCAGCCCACTCTGGTTTATAACAGACTACAATTCCTAACCACAACAGGCTGGCTAGAGATAAGGAGTAGCCATTGCTCTAAATTTACTTGCCTCTGTGATTTCTCTGAATGTTACTTGAATGTGCTTTTTGTTCCTTTATATTTTAATTTTGATTAGTCTCTTCTTGAAGAAGCACAAGAAACCTTTATATTTAATAATTTAAAACATTGTGGCCTGCTCTATATATAGTTCATGGCTTTTTTAAAACACATCAGTAAAGAGCCTATAATGTTAACAGAAAAAGTCCTGTGTTGAGTCCCTTTTACATTAATTGATTGCATCTTTTAAGTATTCTAATCAGTAATGAAAGTACGACAGGAAAAATTAGTCCTTTCTTTAAAGGACTCAGTTTCTTTTTGTGTCTCAAATAGACAGTGTATGAAGTATGAATTAGCGGGTCTGCACTCATTCTGATCCAATTCACTGAATGATCTTTTTCACTGGCTCATGTAATACAGTATATATATTGCTCCTATGCAAATATTTACTTACTATGTCCCAGATGGTCACCAGACTGACTTAACTAAAGCTTAAACCACAGAAATACAATGGTGAGATTGTTTCTGTCCACCTGTGAGTCTGCAGAAAAGGCTCAGTTTTGCTATCATTGGAGTCTATAGTAAAATTCCCACTGATATCAGTGTGCCATATTCAGGTTTGGGCTGTGATCCTGCAAGGTGCTGAGTGTCCTCCATTACCATTTAAAGTCAATGATTGCATTAGTCTGTCTGTCTATCATTTAAGCCATAATATATGATTCTATGTGCCTGTATGATCTGGTCATATTTTCTCCCACTTTTTCGTGCAGCACCATTGAATTCAGTGAGGGTGTAAATCAGTACTGAATTTCGCCCTGTGCATTCAGAGTGAATCTATTACTATAGCGATTTGGATGTCATATATGTTAATATATTTCATTCAGCATTTATGTGGGAGGGGACAGCTTATGAATTTGCAGCTGTTTTCTTGTAATTTTGTTTCATATACCGTAAAATCAAAAAGAGATTTGAAAAAAAAAAGTAATTTAAAATGATCCTGTGCCTGGCTTGTGGGTGGTTTTTTGTTTTTGTTTTATATATATATATATATATATATGTGGTCACATCTACTAAGAAGTTTTATCATTGACTTTAATGGGAGTAGTTTAGGCCAATGCTGAGCCCTTTTGAAAATACCACCCACAATTTAGAAGATCATCAGACCTCACTCCAGGAGGCTGATAGTATTTTCCATATTAATGGCCAAAGCCTGACTGCTCCCCTCCCTGTCTGTGAATACAGAAGGCTCTACACTTAGTGACACCACGGTAAAGCGAGGACAGGCTGTGGAGAGGTCATGGTCGGAACGTTCCTTGGAGTAGGGTTTAGTCTCACTGACCTATTCCATCCTTCTGTCTCTTTATTGTCCATGTTCTCCTAACTTCATTCTGTCAAGCCTTTACTCCCTGCATTCTCAGTTCTCTGTTCCCCCGCCCCTTTGAGCTCTCTCTCAATCAGTTCTCTCTTTCATCTCCATCCCTCTGTTTTCCATGAGACCCTCTCCCTCTCCCCACTCTGAAATGTCCCTCCACCTCATACTGTCTCCTTCCTGTGGTTCCCTTTCATCTCCCCCCAACCCCCACCATCACCGATATATCTCCCCCCCCCTTCCCCCTATGTTTTCTCTTGTCCCACCTAAGGGGGCCGCTGCTGCTGTTGAAGGGGTGTGCACAGAGGGCAAGGTCTAAGTCCCATTATGTCAACTGCTTGTATTAAGTGATCTCCACTGTGCCACCACTCCTGCAGTCACAGAGTCTAGTGATGCAGATGGCAGCCCTGTTTTTCCTCAGAGGGCACTCCGATACTATAATGATGGGAGTCATACCTATCAGTATCTGGCTAGCCTGGGTATCCCCACTATAAATAGGTCCAGTTCTTCTTTCCCCCAAACAAGAGGACTGTTGGTGCTGGGCTTTCCGGGCCCCAAAGGCCAACTCTAGGTGGCTGATCCTGCAAACACTTCTGCTTAACTTTTTGCATGTGAGTAGTCCTGTTGAGCTTCACAGATAGATCAGAATAAGGAGAGCAGGACGATAACCAGATAAATGGGCATAATTATAAAGTTCAGTGGGTAAGTTAAATGCATGCTGAAGTGCTTTGCAGGATCAGGCTGTTAGTTATTAGTAAAGCCAAAATCTTTTTTCTACGATTAAAAACCATAAATGCCATAACTATTTTATCTGCAGATGCTAGTAACTGTAGAAGAGGAAGAATGGTCTTGTGGTCAAGGAGCCAGTAGCATGGGTCCATTAATATACCATTTAACTCTAATAAATTGACTAAGGGACCAAGCTTGCTTATGATGACAGAATAGTGGGGTAATTTTTTTAACATACTATACAATTATTAATCCCTACAGTGTGCTTTATAACCACAATTTCCAGAAGTTTATGATATAATCTGCTCCATTCTCCTTGTTGCAACTTTATAGGCTACCAATAAACATACACATTTCTTATTCCTCTCCACCAATATTTTCTTGCCTTGGCAATTTGAATCTTTGTTAAAATGAGTAACATGATAGTAGGTTGTAAATTAAACATGACTCAACAATGTTATATTGTTGCAGCTAAGGACATCATGCCATACTTACCACATTAATAATTTTCTATAAAAATGAGCGGTACAGTAATTCTGTTCTACTTGACACAGCATAGACTTCAAATACAACTTGCATTCAGCTTTGGGCACCACATTTCAAAAGAGACATGAACATATTAAAGAGAGTTCAGAAGAGAGCCACAAAACCGACAAAAGGCTTAAAAAGTAAGAACTATGAGGGGAAGTTAAGAGAACTGGAGAAATTCGGTATGAAAAAAATAGGACTCAGGTGAGACATAACAGTCCAGAAATACATTATGGGTTGTTATAAAGAGGATAAGGATCAGTCCTTGAGGGCAGAACAAGAAGTAATGGGCATAAGCTGTAGCAGGGAGAAATTTAAGTTAGGTAGTACGTTAAGTCTAGTTACTGTGGAAGTTAGGTAATGAAGCAAGGTGCAAAGGGAAGACATAATTTATGTCAGTGGAGATATTCAGGGACACAAAGGTATCAATCTATCAAGGTGATATAGTAATAATTTAATAAATCCTTCTGCGATGCAGGAGGATAAAGTCAGTAATCTACTTTAGGTTGCTTCCGCGCACATGAGTCAATTAAAAAACATCACCTTTGATTTAAATGGGAAATAGTGCTTTAAAACTCTAAGAAATATGAAATTGATTTTCCTTTAAGAATAGCACTACCAAGCTATGAAACAAGAGAATATATGCTTCTGCTGGGGTTGTTTCTTTGTTCTGTAGCCTTTCCTGAGTGTGAATAAGTTGAAATAATCTATTTCTTTCCTTTCTTTTTAGGCTTGTAAATATTACAATTCTCAGTGGCACGTTGTGAACTACAAATATGAAAAGTATTCAGGAGATTTTCGACATTTACCACAGTAAGAACTTCACTAGTTTTCCATTTTCTTCTCCCAGTTTGGTACTGTATCACTGAGTCATGTCAATCTTTCCACTTTCCCCGATCCTATATGTGCTCCCTATTTGTTTTACCATTTGTTTTACTGGGCCACATTTAAAAAAAAAAAAAAAAAAGGCGGAGACAAAGATCCATGAGCAAAATGTTCAAGACTCTGCAAACACCTTCACTTATAGCTACTGAACACTTTTAATGTACATTCAAATCAAATGACTACTCTTGTATTATTAATATTTGTATGTGCAAAGCACTGATTAGTTCAGGCAAGTCTGGCTTTTTTACTGTTACTAAAAAAACATAAATGTCAGAACTATTTTACTTGGGCCTAATTCTCCTGTCAGTTACAGTGGTGTAAACCTGGAATTACTCCATTAATTATTTAGTTACTCTGGATTTACATCACAGTAAATGAGGTCAAAATCTGCCCAATGCGTATAATGCAAGAGAGTATGTGCACACACAAACACTTTTGATGCTTCCAGTGGTCTTCTACTTTTTCAATATTTGGTCATTGTGTGAATAATGAACTTTTCCATGACACGTAGGGTACAAAATAAATTCATGGTTTCATTATAACCATTCTCATAAAACAAACTGACGTTCTGCAGCCATTGGGCATGATTCTTTTCTCATTTATACTGATGGAAATCAGGAGTATTTCTGTTGAGGTCAGTGGAGTAAGAGCAGTGTAAAAGTGGTATAAAAGTACAGGACAATTGTGTTCCTTGACTTCTGGAATAAGAAATGTAAGTCTTTGGGCCAAATTCTTTATCTTCAAGGTATAATACATGTGCAGTTGTTCCCAATACCACGGTTTCCTGACAAGCGGCTTATGCTTTAAACTAGGGATAATTATAGTGAGCAGCTAATTAAATTACAGAACACTGAAATGAACAACGTTAACTCCATCTTTCTCAGAATTTGAGGCATAAAATTGTGATACTGTATTCTTGTAGAAAAGATTGTAAAAAGAGCAATAAATAGCAAACAACAGGAATCGATTCTCTGGACGCTGATTGGATTAAGGATGAGAGGTGGTACAAACTGAATCCATTCTTGTAGCAGTCTTAAGATTGTCTCTTACAGTCTTCTTCAGATGCTAGGCACACAAAGTCGTGTACTATAAGCCTTCCTTTGTATCCACAATTCCTCTCTTGTTTATGAATCTTACTATGAACAGAGAGTGTGTTAATCCTAGAGGCAAAGGAGAAGAGTGACACTAATTAGAGTTCTTAGATGCAGTTTTGTTTAGGTAACTTTTTACTCAGTGGGACAGCTTGTATTTTCTAATGATCTGTCTGCTCAGGAGAGGAAATTGAAAATGCAACATTTTTCAGTCCAAGTTTGCAAGTACTGTCCCTCTTATGAAATATGCAACAAGCTGAACTGTTTCTCAAATGGAGTTTGCATGATTCTGCATAAAAGTAATTTGTAGTCAGTATGTACATTGTCTTCCATGGAGTTATGTTAGTTTATTGACACTGCTTTCAGCGTTCTCTATTTTTCACATCCACCTGGGATATTATGGGGTCTTCTAATCTTGTTTCCATATAATGGGTTATTGTCAAAACCAGAATAGTTTGCTTATATCACAGAGTGTAATGACTGAGAGAGCTTTTAGTGTACAGTCTCTTGAATCTCTAAAGAAAATTTACAGCAGATCTGTCCAAACATTGCCCGACTGATAGCTCCACTGGCATTTGGACAAGAGAATTAACCTAATTTGTACCGAATGAGGCCAATTGCAGACAACCTCTTTTTTTTTTTAGTGCAGAGGTACAACCTACAAAACGTCCTGCCAAACATTGCTCCAACTTGATCTAAACAGCATCTGCGTATATCATGATAGAGCATCACATACTGTGACCCTTGTAGGCTGCACCTCTATGTTAAAAATAAGGGTGGCCTCAAGTCATGCTAAGTGTCTCACATTTAGCCATCAGCCATAGTTTTGAGCATTTTTCACAGAGCTCCCATCACACTGCACTGAGCATTTACCCTAAGAATTAACACCCAGACCCCAAACCAGCTGCGCCCACCCCACTAAAGCCTACTCCCCCAGCACCTGGACCCCCCTTGAGCCCTACACACCCAGACTTCCCCTGCCGAGCCCCATCCCCTCCCTCACCCAGACCCTCCCTGCCGAGCCCCAACCACCTTCACCTGAACCCCCCTGCAGAGTCCCATTTCCTCTGCATCTGGAACCTCCCAGAGAGCCCCTGTAAATCCAAATCCCCCACATACCCAGACCCCCCAACAAGCTACTTGCAGTGAGATAGCCCCACACAGAGCCAGCTCACCCCCACACTTGGATCCCACACACACTAAGCCCCTCCACACTTGGATTCTGCCAAGCTAAGCCTGCCTGCCCACACCTAGTGCACCTGGCAAGGAAGGGCAGGACCCCAGGGTTTTTCTGGGGCAAGCCCGGCCCATGCACTGTATAAGGGTTGGGTGCAGCCTCATTGCTGAGTCTGTGTTCTGGGGGCGGGGCTGCAGGGTGATCTCCTACCTCAGTGCAACTAGTGACCTGTGTTCCCCACTGCCATGCTGGAGCTTTATTTATTGACAAAATTTTCAGAATTGTGCAGAATTTTAAAATATTGTGTGCAGAATTTTAAATTTTTTTGGCACAGAATTCCCTCAGGAGTATATAATGGTACGAACACTTCCTTGATGCATCTGAAGATTGCATTAGCCTTTTTTATGGCCACATCACATTGGTGCCTCATAGTCATCCCGTGATCGACCAGTATACCCAGGTCTTTCTCCTGCTCTGTCACTTCCAATTTTCCCTAGCTTATACCAAAAATTCTTGTTTGTTGTCCCTTAGTGCATGACTTTGCACTATTAAATTTCATCCTATTTCTATTACTCCTATTTTAAAGCTCATCCAGATCTTCTTGTATGGTATTTTGGTAATCCTCCTTATTGGCAATACCTCACAACATTGTGCCATGTGCAAATTTTATTAGCACACTCCCACGTTTTGTGCCAAGGTGATTAATTAATATGTTAAATAAGACTGATCCCAAAACCAGTCCCGGAGGAACTCCACTAGTAACTTCCTTACAGCCTGACACTTTCTCCCCCTCACACCACTTTCTTAAAAATAGGAACTATATTAACAATTCTCGAGTCATAGGGTATGGCCCCAAGTTTACAGATAAGTTAAAGTTCTTGCTATTGGGTTTGCAATTTCATGTGCCAGTTCCTTTAATATATTTGGATAGAGATTATCCAGGCCCTCCATGTTTGAGTTTGGCTTCCACCTTGGATGTGGTAATTTCTACTTCCTCATTTCCATTAGCTACCCTCTCACTATCTCTTAGCCCCTCATTACCCTTATTAAAAATTGAGGCAAAGTATTTGTTTAGGTGTTGTATCATGCTTAGATGATCTTTAATGTCCACCCCGTCCTCAGAGTTTAGTGATCCCTCTTTTTCCCTTGTTTTCTTGTTGTTTACAGAACCTTTTACTATTGGTTTTAATTTCCTTTGCAAGGTCCAACTCTGCTTGGTTTTTCCCCTACGCTTTCTGAGCTCCAAGAGGTAGTTTTCCTTGCTGATTCATCCCATATTCCATTCCTTGTAGGCTTTCTGCTTTCTCTTAATCACCTGTTTGAGATACTTGCTCATCCAGGTTGGTCTGCAACTCTTCCCGACAATTTTTTTCCCCTTGCTTGGGACGCAGGCTTCAGATAGTTTCTTCAACTTTGACTTTAGTAATTCCAAGCCTTCTCTACATTCAGATCCTTTAGTTCTTCAGTCCAGTCCACTTTCCTAACTAATTCCCTTCAGTTTTCTAAGTTTGCCCTTTTGAAATCTAGGACCCTACTTGTAAATCTATTTTTGTTTATCCTTCCATTTAGTTTAAACTGAATTAGCTCATGATCACTCAGATCAAAGTTGTCCCCTACAACCAGTTCTTCTCTGAGGTCCTCACTTCCATCAGGGCAGTTTGTCATTTCACACACTTATGCATGATGTAGATTGATAGCTGCATAGGGAAGCACTTTTCAACAGGCTGAAAACTTCCCTGTTCTGAAAATAGCACTTTCTACTGGGAAGTGGTTGCAATTTGATGATAAATACCTAGAGTAGAAACTTGGGGCCAAATTCATCCCTGGCGAAGTTCCACTGAATTCAATATGTTACATGGGTGATTAATTCAGCCCTCTGAGTATGAAGTGACATTATGTAAAACGCTAATTTTCCTCTGGATATGTTCCTTCTTTGAGGCTTTTTGCAGACCTTTCCACCAGCTAAATTGTATGGTGCTTTGATGTCTGTTCCCTCACTACTTCTTTTTGCATGACTGTGCATATTGTGCTGTATTATGCTTTTTTTCTTAGTGAGCATGGAGGAAACATATTACTGACTTTGAGCCTGAGTTGTGGCATTGCTTTCAGTAGGAGCAGGCTTTGAGGCATTAGTAGGGTCTCTTTTTCATTTGCTAAGTAAAAAACCAAAATTCCCAATTGAGTAATTCAGGCTAAACTACTCGAGGTTCTGCATCTTTGTATAGCTATTTAGGTGGAGTATATGGAGTGTGTGCAGAATAGAAGAGACATGGTCAACTCTCTCACACAATATGTTCTCTCTACTGGTCCTGAAGAGTTAACAGCATGGCTAAAGGGGTTATACATCAAGATAGGACAAATGACTTCTTCTGTGGAGTGTGATACAGACAGCATTGATTGGATGGGCATTCAGGAGGGGCCATTGAGGGTCCACCTGGAGAACTTCTGGTTAACTCAGCAGGAATTAATCTACGGCTTCTAAGGCAGTGCACCATGGATCAGCAGGTCCTTTAAAAGTGTTCAGCACATGCTGAGCTTTGCTGGCTGGTGCAGAGGGGAGCAGGGCCCCACCTTCTTTGGGTTAGAAGGTATAGCCCTTGCATCTACTCAGAGCTGGCCTGCGTTGGCAGGAGCATTCATAATACTTCCCGAAGAGCTGGGGGAAGCTCACTCACAGCAGCAGTTACTACAGCTGTACACACACCCTGTTCCACAATAACAAGCAGGGCCAGAGCAAATGGCACACCCCTTGTCTCACTCCGCTGTCGACTGTAGCAGTTGGGTAGAAGCTTAAGAATTTTATCTAAAGATGTAACACTACAGGAATCCTTTTGGTCTCTCGGTTCTTTCTCAAAAGAAAAAAAATCAAATAATTGTTACTTAGTTCAATAAGTAAATAACCTGTCCTGTTAGTACATCAGATTCTAAAGTGAATCTGTATTAGCTAGAACCAGTGCATCTCAATCTTGCTAGCCATTTGCATTTGAGAAAGCTCTTTAGTCAATTTGGTACCCAAATTTCTCGAAGAACATTTAATGGTAAATTTTCAGGACTGAACAGCAGATTACACTCAGAACTCCTGTGAGTAAGATTGGGAGTTGTTTAATAAGGTGCTGAGACTATTTCTTAAAAGAGACCTGCAAAGCATTTGAAAACAATTAGGGTTCTGCTTTCCCCCACCCCTCACCCAGCTTTATAATTTACAAAAGCTTGAAACCGTTGTTTATTTTGGTTTTAGAGCATGATTGTTCCTTTAGGAAGGTTGAATCTGGTCTTCCCAGCTTATAATGGATAACCTCCAAGAGGGTTTATTCAGAATACTAACACCTTATTTGACAGGTGTTGAATCTTTATTCAAAGTGTTAATTAGTCAATGAAGTCACGTAGGTGTGAAAAAAAAACCCAAAACAAACTTAAGCCAAAGAGTTTTAAACAGTCTGATTAAAGAACACTCTTACTGTCTCTGTTGCTCCACTTCCACTCTCTTGGCTTTTGTGACATTGCCACTTCATTTATAATAGGCCATTCCAACCTCGACAGGAACTGGTTTGCTAATGTTAAAAACAAGCAGCAAATTGTTTTGTTTTTTTTTCCTAAACCCTTTCAGACTTACTTCATATAAAATAAAGAAGCAAAAAAGGACATAAGCCCTTTTATTTTATTTTCCTTCACAGACCATGCTTAAAAATTGCACTACAGTTATTGCAAAAAGTCTCTGAAGTTATGTGAGGCAGGGATATGAGATATATGTTTGGGGTAAAGTTAGCCCAGGGTGAGGACCTTAGGAAGGAAATAACTAATGGATATGTTATTCATGAACTTTTACTTGAGTTTGGGTGTTTTAATATTTTGATTATTGTTGGCTTGTTTGTTTGTTTGAAGTCTGTTTGACGTTCCATGTTTAGCATTTTGTGGAGGGTTTTAAATGGCTCGGTTAATAGTGTGGATTCTATAAATACATTTTTCTTTATACAGTACTAAGAATGGGGCTTGATGTGACCATCTTAATAGCTTGCCTCTTAATAGTCAAAGAGGTTTCTAAGGTGATGACCTTTAACCTTGGACAAGTTTAAAACAATTTAAATTTGTCCATTTGCTGGCAGCAAACATTTAAATTAATTTGTTTTTGAATAAAAAACATCCATCAAGATGTATAGTGTAGCTGGCTGACCGTTATTTAGGGCTTGATCCTGCAAGGTTTTGAGCGAACTGGCTCTCAGTGGGACTACTCGTGTGTAGAGTTAAGTGCATGTGTAAGTGATTAGCCTGATCAGGGCCAGAGTGCGAGGACACCATCCAGGAGATCTTGCAGGATGCCGCCAAGATTGACGCCTCCCTGCTAGCACCGTGGCAGAAGATAAATGCCCTGAACACCTTCCTGATCCCCCGCATCTCGTTCGTCCTAAGAGGATCCGCCATGGCCAAGGTACCCTCAACAAGGTAGACAAGATTGTCCGGCAGCTGGTGAAGAAGTGGCTGTTCCTTCCCCAGAGAACCAGCAACGAGCTGGTCTACATCGCCCACAGGCATGGCAGTGCCAATGTCCCCCGCATAGGCAACCTGTGTGACATCACGGTGATCACCCACGCCTTCCGCCTGCTGACGTGTCCTGACTCCATGGTAGGTAACATCGCAGCAAACGCCCTCCATGACGCAACAAAGAAGCGGATCGGCAGAGCCCCCTCCAACCAAGACACCGCCACCTTCCTGAGCAGTTCCCTGGATGGTGAATTCAGAAGGGACGGGCACGACATCGCTTCACTGTGGTCCTGCGCTCGCAATGCCACGCGTCCCCTGGGGAAGCGCATCGGCTGCCGCTGGGAGTGGTGCGAGGAGCGCCAGGAGCTGGGAGTCCTGGTGCCGCAGATCAATGCCCCGAGCGCCAGGGGCATGCTGGCGAGGACCCTGAAGGCAGCCATCCACTCACTGTACATGGAAACCCTGAAGCATAAACCAGACCAGGGTAAAGCCTTCGAACTGACCAGCAAGTGGGACGCCAGCAACCACTTCCTTGCTGGGGGCGGCTTCACCCGTTTCGCCGACTGGCAGTTCATCCACCGCACCCGGCTCAACTGCGTCCCACTCAACGGAGCCGTCCGGCACGGGAACCGAGACAAGCGTTGCAGGAAGTGTGGCTACTCCAACGAGACCCTGCCCCACGTCCTGTGCAGCTACCACTCCAGAGCCTGGCAGCTGTGGCACAACGCCATCCAGAACCGCCTGGTGAAAGCCATTGCACCGCGCCTGGGGGAGGTCGCCGTGAACGGCGCCATCCCCGATACTGACAGCCAGTTGCGACCTGACGTGGTAGTCACCGACAAGGCCCAGAAAAAGATCATCCTTGTCGATGTCACGGTCTCCTTTGAGAACAGGATCCCGGCCTTCCACGAAGCCCGAGCTCGTGAGCTGGAAAAATACGCCCCCCTGGCCGACACCCTGAGAGCGAAGGGCTACGAGGTGCAGATGGATGCCCTGATCGTCGGAGCCCTGGCGCTTGGGACCCCTGCAACGAGTGTGTGCTGTGGACCTGTGGGATTGGTCGACACTACGCACGGCTCATGTGGCGCCTCATGGTCTCGGACACCATCCGATGGTCCAGGGACATCTACATCCAACACATCACTGGTCACCGACAGTACCAGGAGGCGTGAGCCGGTACGACATCGTGCATCAACTATGGGAAAGGGACTAAGAGACTTTTTCCATTGGACATATGAACTGGAACCATAAACTCACTGAACATTAAATCCCACCAAATGAGGGTAAATCCATCCTCATCATCGTATCCACTCATTATACTCCACACCTGAACATAGCCATTATATGAACAACATACCCCCATATCTCAATGTCTGTACTTTGACCCGTTAAACTTTTACCCCCAATCGGGGAGATTGCAGATTATGTATTCCTTAGGCCACCCGTTCCTAAACCGAATTTCGCACCCCTTGATAATCTGTACCTTATTCCCTGATAACCAGAAACTTCTATGCCTAAACTCTGTACCGTTTTCTTTTTACTTCAACATCACCTTAATAAAATTATTAAGTGCATGTGTAAGTGATTAGCCTGATCAGGGCCAGAGTGCTTAGCCACTTAGAGGACTGTATTGTTTTATGGCACTCATTAATAAGATGCCTGAGCACCTTCCACATTCTGAAGGCAAATACATGAAGCATCATTGCAACTTTGAGTGTGGAGTCGTCCTAATATTTGGTGGGAAATGTATTGAGATTGAATATGGTAGAAAAAATCAAATATTGAAATTTTCAGATGAAAGAAGAATAATTGTTTTCACAAAAATGGTAGTGAAACAGTTGATCCACTCTTTCCACCAGCTCTAGCTGGGATGCTTCTTTTTGGGGGGGAGTGATCCAAAATCCTTAATAATTTGGGGTTTCTGACTGTTCTTACCGGTTATAAAGCAAAGACCAGAAGGATTTCAACTAAAGATAAAATTGGCTACACTTTCAAAAGATGTTTTTACAGAAGCTCAGAGCAGTCCAGCATTAGATATATTTGAAGGTGTCCTGGGAGGTTTGCATCCTCAAAAGAGCAGTCACATAAAAAAGAATACTCTCTTCCAGTTATGAAGCTCAACATTAATAAGCTTTTTTTCCTGCCCTAGAAATGAATATAGACCAGAGAAATTGCCTTCACATTCCTTTGAAATTGATCATGAAGATGTTGATAAAGATGAAGTAAGTATATTGATTTTTTTTCCCCACTGCTGAGTTATTTATTCGTTTAACATCAAATAAGTAATGATAACAGAGTCTCGTTATCTTCTGTGGAATGTTTCATATATTAGCTAACTCTGGATTTAATGAAACAGCTTTGTCTCTTATGTCATCATGTGTCCAGCAGGAGAATTAATAAAGTGTTTTTGAAAGGAATGTGAAGATTGTATTGTTAAGAGAAAGCAGATATTCAAATGCATCGTTCCCTTTGGTCTTAAACTCACAAAAGCAAGTCAATGCAACAATAATGATGTCTTTTATATAGGATACCACATCCCACTCGTCTTCAAAAGGTGGCGGCGGTGGTGGAGGATTTGGAACAGGAATTTTCAAGTCTGGCTGGCTTTATAAAGGGAATTTTAACAGTACTGTAAACAATAGCATTACTGTTCGGGTAAGGGGACATCGTTATTCTTTCTTTGTTCTGTTTGGCTTTAATCCTCTACACGCTCCTCCCCACCCACCCGCAGCAGGGGAGCTGATGTTTTCAATTCTCATTTAGCTGTTTTCATCTCAAATTAGGTTTGTTTAAATTGCATTTAATGATAGTAAAGTGGATGTTACTATTGTCTGCAGAGTAGCACAGTTGAAATGCAGTTAGCAATGGCGTATTGTTTAAACCCTTTGAATAAAATATCTATGAAAACAATTTGCAGTACAGCAATTATGTTTTTGTTTTCACTGTAGTCATTCAAAAAGCGCTACTTCCAGCTGACACAGTTGTCAGATAACTCATACATTATGAATTTTTACAAAGATGAGAAAATATCAAAGGAACCAAAGGGATGTATATTTTTGGATTCCTGTACGGGCGTTGTACAGGTAAGTCACATTTATTTTCATTCTATTATTTTGGAATGACATGGTGGGCCCAGCTTATGTAAATGGTTGTAAACTCTGTTATCTTTAGTGGAACACTCTTACAGATCTGGCTTTATATCATTAACTACAAATTTTATTGGAGGGTTTTTAATGTAAAAAAAAAAGAGAGAGAGAGAATGATGCAGGTCAATGATGAGAACATATGTATAAGTCTGATACTGGCCTCATTTTCATTTGTAACTCCACTGATTCCAGAGAGTTACTCTTGATTTACACCAGTATAAGAAGGACAAAAGTGAAACCATGATGTTTTGTATAGAAATAGGAGTATTACAAGCAAACATTGATACACATTCATATAAACTAACTAAATGGCTCTGGTCCTGCAGTAGGATCTGTGTGGGAAGACATTTACATCCATGCAGAATCCCACTGACTGCAGTGAACTCCACACTAGCATGAGGCTTAGCTGGTGTGGATGTCATTGAAGGATCTGGGACTAACATTCTGATAAGTACTGAGATAATGGAGGATCTTAAAGAGGGCAGGCATGCTAAAGCCTGCCTTAGTCCTAAACTGATATCTTGGTAAGACATTTGCACTGAAAATCTGCGGTTGTATTTCTGCGGGGGGAGGCTTTAAAATCTACATTGTCATCGACTACTTTTTCTTGTGTTTCAATCTGATTTCTTTTTCTTGACAAGAAGTAGTTTCTACATGCTGCCATGTAGAGGGATTTGAGTTTGGCACATATCTCTGGTCCATTGCTCCTGAATCAGGAAAGGCTGGGAATGTTTCAAAGGCAGCTCAGCTTCTGGAGTAGTACAGCTTCAGTTTGGAGTTGCTGTGAAACAAACCTTTCCGGCTGACTCACTGAGGTCCTTGACCACCTGTAGCTCTTCGTGGTTGGAAGGATAGCTTGTTTTGACACAGGGCCTTTGAAGTGGGGAAGAATGGCAGAAAGTGGATGGAATTTACCCTGATGACAAATGACAGCTCAAAGTTCCACACACTACTTCAGCCCACATTGTTGCACTACCTGAGCAGATGGCTATCCATTTTCCATGTGCAGTGCAGACTGATTCTCTGTACCAGCCTGGCATAAGGCAGTATAGGGACAGGCATGCAGTTGGGTCTAACACAACGGTCCCTGATTGGGAATATGGGAATCCCTGTACATTTTATCTGTGTAAAGGCATGGGCAGAAGGTCTGGAAGTGGATTTCAGTCCAAATAAGGGAATCCTGACAGACCCACCCCAGAAAAAAAATATAAAGCATCTATAGTTATAAATAAACCAAAATAAAGCATGAGCCCTTAAATGTATTGCAGCCTCTACATGGGCCTGCAAGCCCTTGCAACAGCTGCACTTACATGTTGAGCAAGAAGAGAGAGAGAACAGTGCCCATCATGAGAGCCTTCAGGACAGATACGTAATGATTCAAACTACCTTTACGTTCCCTCCAGAGTGAAAAATAAAAATGTTGCTACTCAAGAGCAAGTTAGCCCATCCCTGCTGTGGCCACGAGTATCAAATATATAATACAGAATTGCTAAATTTATCAGGGTCCATACCAAGTAAGTGTGCAGTAGTGCATATACAAAGCACATATCTCCACAGTTACTGCATTCTTTAGCAATTCGTGCAGTCATGTAAAGCTTGCTTTTATTACACTCTGTGTGTGGGCAAAATGATTTGGCTATGTGTCTTTGAAGATTGAGCCATTGAATACATCTGTGGAAAAGAATGGAACTTTCCTTGGAGGACAGCATAATTGCTGAAAGGTTACAAAAGAATACTGATATTTTGACATACCAAAGGCCCAAACCAGTCACTTTCATATAGCTTACTGTAGTAATGTGAAGCCTTTCACCTGTTGTTATTTCTGAAAGGATTAAAATAGAAGCTTTTTAAAATAAGTAAATGGGGCCCAATATGGGTCTACAGCATGGATTTTTATCTCAGAGATCAAGATATATCAGAAATCTAACTGATGTTTTATTTTGAAAATGTGTGGTGGGAGAGTGCATTCAGGGCTGTTTAGTTACTGTCAATTACCGACTCTCTGTTGTTAGGTGATATTTTATGTTCTTCATCTGTGCTTGTGAATTGGTGCTGCCCCATTGGTGGCATGAGTTTGCCAAGTCTCTCAGTGTTCAGAAGCCTTGAGAAGGAATGCTTTGTTCCAGATGGCTGTGACTGTGTGCTCTTCTTAGAGACAAGCCTCTATCAGAAATTCAGAGTTAGCCCCCAGTACGTATACCACCAAAATGGTTTTGGACTTGGGCCACCTCCAAAACCAGAATGTGTCTCTTTTCCAGGTCCATTTCAGAGGCAGCCCACGATAGCAGAAATTACAAGAACAGTGGATTTTAAGAGATTTCTAGCATTCTGGTCTAAATCTTAAAAGAACAGGTCAGGAGACTGACACCTTTGAATTAGACCTGTTTAATCTCCAGCTTCTGGCCACAGGCTCTGAGTTTCTGACTCTTGCCTACCCCCTCAATCACCAGCTTTTCTGCCAGCTGTCCAGAGCTTTTGGTTATATCCCTAGATTGTTTTTTTCATGTCTTGTCCATCGTTGGAAGCCAGTCTCTCTAGGTGCTGGGCAGGTGGGAGGCAGGCAGATGGGAGGTAGCCAGCTGAGACATTGCCTCTCCCGTTGCATGACTAAGACGCTTAGCATGGAGTGAATGTGCTCATGAGCTATCCACACTGCAGAAAGGCAGGAGTCTTAGGCTGGCAGCAGTGGAACAGCACCAGGAAAATCACCAATCTTTGTTCCCCACCACCACTCACAGAGTGTGATGAATGGAGGCGAGGGGAATGGATGAAGAGGACAAAACCTGGTGTAAAGCTGCAGTAAGTGAGAAGGAGTGGGTCCAATGAGTGTAAGTAATTATGCATTTCCAAGTTTGAGGAAGACTCAGGTCCTCCCGCCTACATTAGTTTCACACCATTGTAACCTCAGTGACTGCTGTTAAGTAACTCCCGAGTAACTGAGGAGTTACTCTGAGTAACTGAGAGGAGAATGAGGTTTTGAGCTGGTGTAGCATACATGTTGAAAAGGCCAGAAGTCAGTGGAAATAATACCATCTCTAAACTAAATTAGATTGACCTCTGTAACAACCCTGTGATTTTAGGGGAATGATCCTGTAGGCATTGGGCTAAGCCTTCTATTTCACTGCTATCTCATCTTTTGGTTTCTTATTTCTGAATCTGAGATTTCTTCCAGAAGGAAATATTACTGAACTTCAGGTGTTGAAGATATCAACATTTTAAGTCACAGGCCAAATTTCCATAGTGTAGGGGCAATAAAGAAGCAAATGGAGAAAGGAGGCATTTCTTTCTATTAGTGGCTACACAAGAAAATATTTAGATATAGACTTGAATCAAAGACTTGCACTGGATTTCATCTGCCTGCCAGGACTTTGAAGTGCATATGGAAAACTGGATATTAATGTTTTCCTTCCAAATGTCTTTAAGATTCAGCATGTGAGTTCTATTGCTCTTTTAGATAAAGTCTGATAGCATTATATTATCTCATTTAAACATCTTAGCACAGGCTGTAAAGGAAAGTGCATAATACAGACAACAGATGCGTTCATTTTAATAATCTTTGTTCTCTTTTTCACATGAGAAAATTGGAAGGTGATTTCTTCTTTATAGAGCCCACATAACCCACTTACATGGATATTTAGTGTACCAGGACTGCAGCCTCTCCTGGATGGAGACCAACATCCCCCTCCCTTCTGCCAGTATATTTCCAGGCTTCATAGTTCCCTATATGTGCTGGGTTATCCAATAGAGGCAAGCTGCCCAAGTACACCTGCTTGCTTTCTCTTTCAGATGGTTAACAGGTGCAATTTCTAAAATTATAAGTTACCACATAGCTCTTCTGAGGCAAGCCTATTTTATTCTTAAAGTAAAAAACATTACAGAGAATACATATTAAAAACAATAAAAGAACCTACACACATGCTAATCAGCTTACCATGGTTCAGCCCAGCTCTAAGATGGGTTCCGGCAGGAGCAGTCCTTCAAATCCCCACCCAAGGGGATTCCTTGTGGTTACAAGTTCAGCTTCTCCTCAGAACAGGCACACAGTCTTATGGAGCCTCAGTAGGCCCAGTCCTTGCAACCGTTTTCAGCAGTCTAGGGCCTGTCCATTTGCTGGCTCAGGAAGAAGGCCCCGAGGCAGTGTAAAACCAGACTATTTCTCCAAAAATCCTTTCTGTGCCTGTTGGTCCCTGGAGAATCCCGTTTGAACTAGTGTAGGCACACCTCTCCTGGGGGTGGCTTCAAAGGCTGATAATAGAAGAAGTACATTAGCATCCCCTTCTCTGCTAGAGGAGGTACATAAAATGCCACAATAACACATACACAACTGCATTTTTAATGCAATTAAAAGGGCTGGAGCACCCACGGAAAAAAAAATAGCAATTAGCTGATCAGGGCCCGCAAACAGCTGATTGGAGGTGCCACCAAACAGCTGGGAGAGGGACTTGGGGGAGGGTGGAGAGCAGTGAGCGGGCGGGGACCTCAGGGAGTGGATGGAGCGGGAGGGTGGGAAGAGTCGGAATGGGGGCGAGGCCTCGGGGCAGAGCACCCCTGGGGAAAAGAAAAACTCAGCACCTATGAATCCTACATCAATAAAGCTCAACTGAATTCAGTAAAGTTTATCTTAATTCCGTAAGGTTTGTTCAGGGTATTACAGGATATTGTCAGTCTGTCAAATCAAGCAGCCATGAATGAGTTGTTACAAAATGCACATTCTGAAACCCTTTTCTTATTTTTTTATAGCCTCTATCAATAGTGTTTAACAAAAAAAAGTGTCTACACCTCTGTTCTAAGATGAGGATTATTTCTATCACAGATAGAGCTGGGTAGAAAATGTTTTTTCTCCCCCGTGAGAATTTTAAGAGTTTGGACATTTTTCTTGTGACAAATCAACAACAGAAAAAAAATCTAGAAAATTTTCACAATCAGTAAACCTGGAAAAAAATCAGTTTGGGAATGATCAGAACTTTCTTTTTTGATTTTAGTCTTTTTTTATTTATATGTTGTAATTAAATTTAAATTTAAAAAAATCCCAAAATGGGAAGTTTCAGTTTTGACTAATCAGAATTTTCTGATGAAAAAAATTTTTCATCAAAAAATTCCTGACCAGTTCTAATTACAAAGCTATTCCTCAAAGAGGAAACCCATACCATCAGACAGATTCTCCAATTCAATTACATGACATCTATTTATGCCAGCTAAGGCTCTGACCTCATATTCCTAACTCTAGCTCTCTTACTTAGAAGAACATTGTGCTATAACTTCACAAGCTGGTTGACTTGAGAGCTACACTTAGAAAACAATCGAGAGGTCTTATTCTTTGCATTGGGAAATAACAATGATGTATGGAGCTATAAAACTAGCATGGCACAATCATCAGATTTAATTAAGGCTATTAACTGAAAAAAGATTGAAACCTCAGACTTAAAAAAGGCCAGGTAGCACTACTGCCTGGATGAAACCTGCAGGGTTCTTCGATATCTTTATGGTCATGGCTTAATTTTTGTTAATGACATCTTTCTGAAATACTGAAAACAAATGAGTGAGCTTTGACAGCTATAGTAAATGGTTACTAATGCTTTATTATAAAGAAGGGCCATCCTGGTATGAGATCTCTTTGAAGTTTAAAAGAGTGTGATAAAAGAGGCTTATAACTGGTGTTATAAGAGTATCACATAAAATCTTGTAAATTTGGTAAATGTGAAGAGAGAAATGTACTGTATTAGCATTAGAGAATCATGTAATTTAATTCAATTTCACCAAGCTATTTCATTAACTAAAGAGCTGTTGGTTCTCAGAACTGGGCCTGATGCATTAAACATTTACTGCAAGTACATCATGATGATATAGACCAGTTTTAAGTCTGGTTGCCATTACATTGGGAATTGATTTTTTTTAACCTTCATTTAAGAAATATATAGCTACAATCATATACACATTATCTCACATTTTGTTTAAATTACCATTCAGTTTTCTCTTCTTAGAATGACTCTAACATGCTCACCAACAGCATCTTGCACTTTTCCAAAAAGCCATTTCAAAATGTGGTGACTGGTAATATCTCATCAGAATTTCCCACTGTCTTCTTTCCATGAAGGGGAAAATGTATTGTTTGCAATGGTCAGTTCTTCCAGTCTTCTGGAGAGATTTGTTGGTTGATTTCTTAACCTCATATTAACAAAATTGTCCTGGAGTTGTGTAGAAAAATGGGCAGACAATATACCTAAGTTTTTTCCATGGAATCTTTGAATTTCCTTAAACAGTCCTCTGTTGGGGGAACAATCCAATTTAAAGGGTATCTAATGCTTATGGTTCTGTAAATAATATTTAACTGTAAGAAGAAAGAATGAAGAGGAATGGTACAATTTACAGCCTGTATTAGATTAACAACTGGCCTCAATTATGTAATTGTCACAAAGCCATTTATAGAGGGAGCAAACTGTTCTGGAAGAAGGAAGGAAGAGACTGTGCTTCGAGAGGCACAGTCTCTTTTATGGCTGTTGGATGTATGCAGGGGGACTTCAAATGGGACTATTTCTGTAAGATAATTTTCACCAACATGAATAAGGGTCCTGTATTCAGGTCCTATTAGTGAAACCCACTCAGACATTTTAATCTTTCAAACTGGAATTTTCCTTGCACTTTAAAAGTGGATGGAGAAGAGGAGAAATGTTATTTGAGCAGAGATTAAAGTAAAGTGTTTTCTCCCTGAAAGCCTGTTCTGAAGACAAAGTCTTTGGATGTTATGTACTGCCAGAAAAAAAACAGTTTATAAGGAATACAATGCAGTTGGCAGGCAGTTCAGAAGCCTTGTAGAGATTAATCATTCATATTTTGTTTAATACATTTTTTCACAATAACGTTGGTTGGATTAAATTAAGTCAGTGTTCTAGATTCTTCCTCTGGTTCTTTTCTGTTCTAAGCATTGTCTTATATATTCACAAGGTGTAACTGCTTCAGTACTTCTTTGAATATCACTAGAGCCCTGCAAATCTGTGGATATCCGCTCTATAGCCACAGATATCCACAGACCTTGTTTGCTGATCGTGGATGGACACGGATCAAAATTTTATATCTAGAGCCTTGCAAATCTGCAGATATCTGCTTTATATCCACAGATGCGGATATCCGCAGACCAATTTTACAGATCGTGGATCGGATGCGGGTACAAATTTTGTATCCATACAGGGCTATAAATATAACTTTACCTCTCTGTAAAGGTTAAAAAACAATGAATATAAACATTGGGGTGAAGAATGGATAATGCACACGGCATACACACAGGACAGTTATATTTAGTAGATGCATCCTGGCCATGCCAAGCACTTCAGGCCTTTAGGACTGGTTGAGAGTACTGTACAGACAGTGCCCTACATAATAAAGGGATGGTTGTTAGTCTCCATTGTCTTAGAGACACCTTAATACTATATTGTGATGACTCAATAATATTCGTGTGCGAGACAAACTGAAAAGCATAGGGAAAATAGTGACTCAATGAAAAGAGCAGAAGTAGGAAGGCTCAACAACCTTGTTCCCAGTGCTCTGACCCTCAGCCTTGGAGAGGTGAGTGATGTGTTCAGGGATCATGTTTTCCCCTAAAAAGCGAAAAAAGGTTATTTTAACTTGTATTTTCCATTTCTGGTGGGGTTTGGGATGCAGGAGGAGCACTAGTAAAAGCTGTTCGGTGTCAGCGAGAGGAACTGACTCAAGTCTCTAGTGATTTTACAGGAGTGTCCATGGAATGCAGCAGTACAGCAGTTGTGGTGGGGGAAAAAGAACAAAGGGGCTCATCACTTTTCTAACTTCATTAGTTGCTCTGGAACTAGTCAGCAGCTTCACATAGTTGGTAGCATTTGTAAATGTCTTGAAATGGGAGACTGCATGAAACAGGGGATTCATCATAAGCAGCAGAACCTTTGACCTCAGGGTCACTAGTTCAATTCCAGCCCAAGTTGGTGGTGACTGAATACTCTTACCATGTGGTACTTGTTTGATGGAATGAGTTTGGTGGAGCTAGTCCAGTTCCTAGTGGGCAAATATCCACATCACAGAAATTACATTTAATACTAATTGGTGTCCTTCTGGCGTTCTCAGCAGAATGTTGTATGACTGAATGGATATGGCATAGTTCAGCTGTAGAGGTGGTCTCTCCAGACAGCACTGAAACACATAACAATGCTTAGCACTTGTATAGTGCTTTCGTCTTCAGAGAGCTTTAATTATTTATCACATAAGTTACAACCCACATGTGAGATACTGTAGGAAAGTACTGCCAGAAGTTATGTAGGAACTGCCCATGGTATAGCAGTTTTATAGCTAAAAGAGGACTTCAGTCTCCTGGTGAGCATAGACAATGTTTCATGAACATTAATATCACAAAATTTGTCATTTATGTTTTGTTTTTTAATGCCACTAAATTTCCTTGAGTGTTAGTCCTAAGGTGGTGTGCCATATAAAAGCCCCACCACTCTATGTGACTTTTTTCAATAACTTTTGAAAATAGTTCCTGTCTTCATTTTAATATTTTTTTCTTTTTGATACAACAGAATAACAGGCTTAGGAAGCATGCCTTTGAGCTGAAAATGAATGACCTGACATACTTTGTGCTGGCAGCTGAAAATGAGCAGGATATGGATGACTGGATTTCCACTCTCAACAAAATCCTGCAAATAAATCCGGAGGGGACCATTCAGGAAAGGAAAAGCGCAGATCTCACCGATATGAAACTTGGTAAGAATGAATGTATTTGCATTGCTTTTTGTGCTGAATACAAAAAATGCATCTTCAGATTTTGGTATCAGATTGTTTTAACTGCCAGCATCTTTGATGGATTCTGAACCCACAGCAGTATCGATTTTTGACAGAATGGCTCCAAAGCTTTTACATTCACTGAAAGTATCAGTTAACTCTTGGGGGTAATTTTCAAAGGGCTATGTGGAGTTTAAGCATCACAGCTCCCAATAAAGCAGTCTGAGTCATGTGACAGCCTTGCACAGGTAGTTCTATATAAATTGAGACTTGCCTATCGGTCTTCCATTTAATGTTTTTGTATGTATACTTTGTGACTTGCTGTCCTGATATTGTCTGAAAGTTTTAAGGAATTTTAGTTTGGAGAGGTCGGTCAGTGTTTTTTTGTTTGTTTGTTTAGTTTTTGATTTTACAATTTTTTTTCTGTTTTTATTTATTTATTTTACCTCTGGAAGAAATGCAAAATCCCAGCTGTTATAAGTTTCCATTTTGATGGAGGCTTAATGCATTAATGTGCTAGCATTTATTTCTGGCAATTGTGAATGAATTTGTGTATAAATGCCCTTTCACTATGTGACAAGACTCTCTTGGCCAACACACCAGGGATTGAAAGACTTTCAGACTTAAAAGCATAAGCTAAAGCTCTAGAGCTGGGAGTGGGTAACAACTAATATCCCCTGTATATTGGGCGTGAAGGGAGAGGCATAACACACTCACCAGTAGGTTACATACTTTTTCAGCTCAAAGAAACCTTGTCCCAAGTGTCAAAGGCCACAGGTTCAAATTTCATTGAAGTCCCCACTTATGTGATGACCACCCTCTTCACTGGTATACCAGAGATTGAACCAGGAACCTAAAAGCATGAGCTGCTACAGCTTGAGCTAAAAAGCCACAGATCAGTAGCTGGAGGCTGTAACAAATAGCACTGGGAGTCAAAATCAAAATGTTCCCTGGGAGTGAATTGATTGTGATGTATCTTCCAACAGAGGAAAGGCAGGTTTTCTGTTGGAAACCTGCCAGCTGACTGTCCCACTATTTGGCAGCCTACCTGGTGGACTGCCAGTCAGAGTTGTGAACCTAGGACTTCCATGGTCCATGGCTCTGGGGCAGCACACCATGCAGACTGCTTTGGAGCCATGGACTCCAGGACTTCCAAGCTCCCTGCAGTGGAGCCAGGACCTGTAAGCTATGGGAGACCTGGCTAGAGCACTGCAATAGGGGACCTCTGTAAGCCCTGGAAACTTTCAGGGCTTCCCAGTTTCCTGCAGTGGAGCTGGGAGCCACGGCTGAGCCGAGAGCCTTGGTGCTTGGGCTCCCAGATAGCATTTCATTTTACATTTTTATTTTATATATTTATACTTTTCAAAAGTAATAAACATGACATTTTTACTATGCTGTGCTGGTATAAAGTACTGTGTGGGTCACATGTACCAAACAATTTGAAAGATGATTACTAACACAAAGAGAGGTTTAAAAACCCAGCACATGTCATTTTGTGTTTTAAGGCCATGACAAAGCAAAAGAGGAAGTGGTTCCGTTATTTTCTATTAGAGCTCTTGGAAGCTTTATCTGAAACAGAATTGCATTCAACCATAAGCAACGCTAAGAGTTTTCAGGCCATATTCTCCCCTAAAGTAATTCAGCGTAGCTCCTTTGAAGTCAAAATAAAATGTTTTGATTATTTCAAAACATTTTTTCTCAGAATTTCCCTTTTGTGGGAAATTTTGAAAATTCTACTTTTCATTCCTAAAGAGAACAAATTTATTTTTGAAGGTTTTTGGAATTTCTCACCAAATGGAAATTCCAACTTTTAGTAAGTTCTAGTAGTAACTCATATCATCTGCACCACAACTGGCTAAACTACCAAGGGGAAATAAAAATAAAAAAAGGATCTTCTACAATTGGAGAATTGCAGAGTTACATAGAATGATTCTCTACAGCTCCCCATTCTGGATTTATTTGTCCACATCAGACAAGCCCTTGGAGTTTTTGGAGCCTTAGGACTTGGTCCCTAGCTGGTGTAAATCCATCACTGGAGCTACACCAGTTTATAATAACTGAGGATCTGGCCCATAAGATTATAGTAAGTCCCCTGTGCTACCTCAAGAGGGATGGAGAAAGGTGAAAAGGCCCCTTCAGTAGGGGTATTATTATTTATTGTGTATGCAGTGCTCATAAATGTGCTAGATGCTTCAGAAAACAAATACAGACATGACTTTTGCCCTGTAAAGAATAACATCCAATTTTAGTTATGGCAAAATAAGAGGCAGTAACAAACAATAGTGGGAGATGGGGTTGGGAAGGACAAGGGTCACAGTGATAAAAGCACTCTGTTAAACAGTTACAGAATATGTATATCTTGATAATTTGCTGTGCTAAAAGTAACAAAATATGGAACAGATGAATAGGATGTGAACTGGATTTTAAACCTGGAGGTTAATTGCAGGTGTAATACAAATCTTATAGTCATTCTCAATAATGGTTTTCTTTTTAAGATTCTGAAGAAGTTTCGGAGAATTATGATTGCCCACAAGAGGAGACTGATTCTTCAGAGAACACCTTGCACCCAGACTTTGCAAAAGTAATAAACATGACATTTTACTATGCTGTGCTGGTATAAATTACTGCATGGGTCACATGTACCAAACAATTCGTAAGATGATTGGTAACACAAGGAGAGGTTTTAAACCCCAGCACATGTCATTTTGTATTTTAAGGCCATGACAAAGCAAAAGAGGAAGTGGTTCTGTTATTTTCTATTAGAGCTCTTGGGAGCTTTATCTGAAACAGAATAGCTTTCAACCATAAGTAACGCTAAGAGTTTTCGGGCCATATTGTCCCCTGAAGTAATTCAGCATAGCTCCTTTGAAGTCAATTTATTCAAGAATGATTCATTCTCTTCTCTATTCAGCATCACTGCATTTTGGGAAACTTTGCCCTCAAGGAGGCAAGATTTCCTGTATTGCCTGCAGAGTTCCAAGGAAATTGGCTGTGTACTGGTGGTTATCTTATCTAATTTCACTGAAAGTTGTCGGTAGTGCTGGGGAGAAAGGAGTACGTTTTTTTTTTCTTTCTCTGAAACTGTGGCATAGACTTCTCTATCAAGATGAGCTAATTTAAAAACAAACACACACACACACACACACACGGAGAAAGTGAATGGCAGCTACTTTTTGGTTATTTACGGTAACAAATGGCTAAAAAGCTATGATAAAAATATTATGTCGAGCTATTTTAAATGAATGCAGCTGGGTTATGATTGTCTATCTGATCTACTTTCTAATGTACATCACCATGACAAATTTATCTAAAGTAGATGATAATATGATACATATAAAGGACCAAATTCTGCCCAGATATGTGGGTGTCTAACTCCCCAGTGACTTCAGTTATGAGTGGCACATGAATCTGAGGGTAAAATTTGATCCCGGTCGTACTGTGTAATGTGCTTATGAAACAGATTGACCTGAAATTTCCAAAATAATATTAAAGTATCACTGAATTCACGTGTTTGAAAAAATGGAATCCAAATGTCTGTTTTGTTTTTAGATAAATTATTCAGCCCTTATTGGCACAGAAGACTGATGGTTAGAAGTTTGGGTTCTATTCCTGGCCCATCACTGTGATTCTTGGGCCAGCTGCTTAACCTCTCCATACCTTAGTTTACCTATCTGTAAAACTGAGATAAAATGCATCTACCTTACAGGGATGTTGTGAGGTTTAATTAAAGTTTGACACTTTGGGCTCCTCAGATGATAGCTACTGATAAAAAATAAAAAGTATTATTGTTATAAATGAAGCATCAATAATTTTTCTAAGTGTTACCAACTGTATCTGGAAAAAATGTCTGTATACAGAAGACTAATTTATTAACTATTGCCACAGTACATCGCGGAAACAGAAGAAACCGTGAAAGCTTCTCGAAATACGGAACGACTAAATCTGTTCTCCTTAGATCCTGATATAACTGTAAGTGAGAATCCTGTTTTAGTTTCTAACGGTATTCAAGATAAAGAGGCCCAAACTGACTTGGTTACCAAAAAAAACACAAGGGTTGTTTAGAGGTCAGCAGGCAGGTTGGGTACTTACCTATGCAACAGAATTCCACATCTGTGTTGAACACTATTTGGAATGTTGCATCTTCTCCACACAAACAGTGTTTGAGCTACCCATCTTGGCAATGGTTGCTGCTGAATTGTTGATTATGTAGCATTATTTATAGCTGATCTGCTTTTTAGATGAGTGGCATTAAAACCTAGCAGTGAGTGATTCTCAAAAAGGTTTCAATTTTGCTTTCACTTGAAGTCAGTGGCAAAATATTATTGACTTCAAGAAGAAACTGCACTGGGACCAAAGCTTGGTTCAGCTGGAATAAGAATACCAAAGTTTAGTTCCTTCTCTGAACTATGTCTCAACCTCCTGAATCTCCCAAACTGGACTGGAAATCTCACAAGAACAGGCTATCTCAAGATTCCTGGTACTTCCTCATGGTCTGGAAACACTACAAGAATAGCATTTTTCATGGTTATTCCCTACTTTGGCTTTTACTGCAAAGATGCATACAGAAAAGATAAGCAATGGGAAGAAAAGTTCACCAAAGCTACTTAAGTAGCTTAGCTGGGGATTTGGAAGGTTCAGGTTGGTTTTAATTTATTTGAACATCTTTAGTAGCTTAATAGACATTAAACTTCAGGATTCAGGGCTTGTTACTTCTCTCATTGAATGGATGTTTTGCCAGTGGTTAATGGGGAACAAGACTGGAAAAACAGTCATCTTTATGACAGGTTTCAGAGTAGCAGCCATGTTAGTCTGTATCTGCAAAAAGAAAAGGAGTACTTGTGGCACCTTAGAGACTAACAAATTTATTTGAGCATAAGCTTTCGTGAGCTACAGCTCACTTCATGCATGCATGTATCCGATGAAGTGAGCTGTAGCTCACGAAAGCTTATGCTCAAACAAATTTTTTAGTCTCTAAGTCATCTTTATGTTGTTGAGAAATAAAAACCTTGCCTAAAGCTGTAGTCAGGACACCCCTCATTCAAGTCAACTGAAATATAGGGTGATAGAGGTCTGAAATCTACTACACAGATGTCTTTGGAGTTACATTCTGTAGCGTTTTGTCTTCATTCATCTAAACAGGGAAATAAACAATTCAAATTGGTCTCTGTTTTTCAAATTACAAGAAATTGACACCAAGGTGCTGGACTGGAATTCAGGGGATGTAAATTCAATTCTCAGCTCTGCCACAGACACCCTATGTGACCGTAGGCAACCTCTTTCCCTCAGCTCTTAATCTGTAAATTGGGAGTAATAATACTCTCCTTCCTTACAGGGGTTACATGGGGATAGATTATTAATGTTTGTGAGGTGTTCAGATACTGCAGTAGTCAATAGTGCAGATAGAAATCTTATTTATAATGCTGGATTTTTTTTTGTGTATACTACACATAAATAATCAGCCCAAATTGTTTATTCTAGGCCTCAAATCTTCAGAAAAAGGAGTTTCCAGGAACAGATTCAGTGATCAAACCATTTGAGGAAAAGGATGCAAAGAGGATCATGATAACTTGTAAATCCCTCAGTTTGAATCTTCAGGCTTGTGTGACTGAGAACGAAAATGATCCTATAACCAATGTAAGCTATGTATATTTCTCTGCATATGCATGTCTCTTTTCCTCAAGGATGGGACTCCTTAAATCTGCATTACTGCTGCAATTAGGAGGTGCGATGAAAGCTCCTTCTTCCATATTCCAAGCTCGCTCTTCCCTCTCCCTGTGTGTATGCATTAGGCTTTAATCATATACTTAGGGAGTTCTTAGACCAATGTTCGACGGTTAATAATTGTATTGAATGTAGCAATAGAATATTTTGGAGGTATTGATTCTTTGTGGATCTAAGTGCAATAGAAAGCAATCTGTGAAGATCCCGGTCAGCCTTTTCTTCACTCTGCATTATGGCCCTGATCTAAAGCCCACTGGCATCAAGACTCCCATTGACTTCCATGGGCCTTGGATCAGGTCCTATAAGCACACAACAAATTGGTATCAATGTAGAGCGGGCAACATTCCATCTGATAAATCACAGTGTTTTGTAAGGCTAATGTGCTCCCTCCATTGTACAAAGTGGGGCCATAACCCAGTAGTTCACTCCGACTTTAGGAGATGTGTATATCTGTTGTGATGATGGAAGATTATTATTGCATTAGGATAGAAAATAGCACTGGGCCTGTATACAAGCTAAATGAAAGTAGACAAACTTTCATTTTATTGATTAAAGTGCTTACAGACTTTATAAATCCATGAAAGCACAATAAATATTGAGGCACAAAACTTAATCTGTAATATCCTCCTCCCGCTCTTATTCTTGTAAAAAAAAAAAAAAAAGAAAGAAAGAAAGAAAACCTAAACCATCAATGCACAATCCCTGGATCTTGTTAACTCCTGCTTTAAGTGGGAGAATTTCAAATATTTCATCAAATCCCATGTTCTGGCAATTCAGCTTCCATCCATTACATATGAGACATTGATTTTTCATTTGCAGATCACCACTAGAGTGGGTGCATAATCAGCATATGGTGGTCAGTACTTTTACAGCAGAATGAAGGAGCTGGGGAAGTAAAGTAATGATGATTGTAGCAAGGAAATGCAATAATTCAGTCCAGAACTACGAAAGCATAGAATGGATTATCTGCTAATGCACCCTGCATCCATAATTTCATTAAGGGTCAGATTCTCCTGTTCCACAGAGCAATGCAAAGCAGCTGTAAACTGTAATGACTGCAGCCAAGCCTTTTGTGTCAGGACATTTGTGAAATGTGTTTCTCAAGGGATCCGTTTGGTAACCTTAACCCTTATCTGTGAACTAGCTGGTCTGCATATTTCTCATTCACATTTCCGATTTAGATGCCAACTGTACTGTCAAACCCAAGTTTTCAGAAATCATGAGTCAGGCGCTCCAAACTCATGAAACTGGTTTAAAAATCCAATGAGATAAATGTTTGGTCTGTTTTTTGAACCACAGGGTTCATGTTTTCATGCTTTTCTCTGCAACTATGAAGCTAAACACTTTTTAAAAAAATGAAAGCTGAGATTTTGACCTAATCACTGAATTCTAGGAGCAGGTGCTTTAAAAAAAACACCAAATATTGCAGGACTGGTGAGAAAACGGCAACGTTGTGTCAGCAAAGTTCTTTATTGTTGTTACTGCATGCACAATTGCAAAGGAATGCTATAAAGCAGGGGTTCTCAAACTGGGGGTCGGGACTCCTCAGGGGGTTGTGAGCTGTCAGCCGCCACCCCAAACCCCGCTTTGCCTCCGACATTTATAATGGTGTTAAATATGTAAAGAAGTGTTTTTTTAATTTATAAGGGGGCGTCGCACTTAGAGGCTTGCTATGTGAAAGTGGTCACCAGAACAAAAGTTTGAGAACCACTGCTATAAAGAGCAAGATCAAGGAGAGCATGAGTGCTGCGACGTCCTCCCAAAACAGTGCTGTGTTTGTTTTGCCCTTTGTGATTCCAGCTCTGCTAGCTAACATGAAGTGCAGGCAGAGCTATCACTATGCCTGACCTCTCCCCGTCCTTTCTGGGTAGTCTAACCCTGCAGGCAGAGCTAGAGTTGCAGCCCTGGAGTTCAAGGACTAAAAACATGTACTGCACCTGCATAGTGGTGCAAAGGTGGGAGAAATTTCTTGCACCCTACATCCTCTGGTGGCTGCACAGTCTGGCACATTGGACATAGAACTGATAGGTTTTAAACCTCTTGTGTTCTGATAGTATTATATTTTAATCAAGCTGTTTCTGATTTTTATCTCTAGATTGAGCCATTTTTTGTGAGCGTGGCTCTGTTTGATATCAGGGACAACAGGAAAATCTCTGCTGATTTTCATGTGGATCTGAACCACACACTTGTTACACAGATGGTTTTAGGTTCCTCGTCTTCACTGGAAAATGGCAATATTGAAACAATGGACGCAAGTGAAGCAGAAGAACCACTGGTCAAGGGATTTCCAGAGACATGGTTGAAGTATCCAAAACAGGTACATGATGCATGACGTGTCTCACTGATGTTTAAATGGGACTGTTCACACCACTAATGGTACTTGTGTTCCATATGCACTGTACACATCCTAAACTGGGCTCTAATGGCTCCTTTGAAACTATCAGTATCTGTCATCTAGAGAAACCCATGAAGTGTGCAGCCATTTTTATGCTAACTCTTTGGGCTCAATCATTGACCTCTCCCAAACCAGCCAAACAAAATCACAATTTAAAATCTCATCTAGATGTCTGCATTACACAGTCTTGTTATTGTAACTCTTGTCCTCCATTTACTCTCCATACCAGTTTTCTTTTCCATATTATTAATTTACGTTACATCTGTTTTTAGGCTTTGATTCAGGAAATCACTTAAGCATGTGCTTGGGAGATTTCCTGAATAGGGATGTTTTCCTGAACTGGGTCCTAAGATTGTATGGTAATGGGACCATGTCTTCAGTAAGTTCTGTAATTCATCTTTTTGCAAAAGGATGTTTGGCTTTATAGTCAGGCCAAATTCCAACATGATGTATCACATTTTGACTCCAGAATTTCCTTATAATTTCAGTTGTAGATACTATTACACTCAGGTATTAAACTGCATACTAATGAGTACGTTGTATGGCTGTGACCAAATTTCTTAAAAAAATAGGCATCTATGCTATCTCATTAGAGGCAATTTTTAATGGAAAGAAAGCTCCCTGGTTACCTGGGATATCATAGGGCTGCCCCAGTAGAGATGGTCAGAAACTCAATTTTTTGCCAGAGAAAATTCGGTAAGAAAAATCTCCTTTCAAAATTTTTCAACCAAAAAGTGGTGCGTTTTCTAAAGGAATTTTCAAAATGACATGAAAGAAGAATGTTAATTTTATTTTGTATCAAAACAACATTTCAAAATGAAAACTTTCATTTAGTTTTCAAATGTCAAAGTGATACAACATTTTTCATTTTGTTTCAGCTTAAAATATCATTTCATTACGTTTTTATTTCTGGAAACTGAAAAATTTCAACTTTCATTTTTTGTTTTTTAAATTAATTTATTTTTATCCTTTCTCTCGCTTTTGTACTTTTCCCTCCTTTGTCCAATGGGATACGGGGGAGAAGGTAAAGAAGTGTGTAAAAGTGGGGAAAGCACCGATTTTCAAGCTTTTTTACTGTTTTCCAAAAACTGAAAATAGATTTTTTTTTAATTTCCCAAACTGAAACAAAACAATATTTTAAATTAAAATGAAACAAAACATGTCATTTCATTTTAATGTTGATTTGAAACAACATTTTTTATTTCAAATTTTCCAATCAGAGAATCAAACATAATCCTCAAAATTGATATTTTCCAGTGAATAGTTTTAATTTTAGTTACATTTTTGTTTGAAATCAGCTCTGCTATTTTAACATCCAGAAATACAGATTCCTCTGTATGTAAAGCAAAAGGAGAATCATGATGAAAAATACAAATGATCTGATTTCTTGTATTGAAAATATATCACTCTGGTATCATATTCAATATTCTCATCTTACATATGTGTACATATCACAAAACAGATAACCAGTCAATATGAGCCCTTTCTGGGATTCCAAAGAAATTCAAAAGTGAGGCATTAATTCGACTTCCCTTTAAGTTCAATTAGACTTCCTTAGTGCTGTTTACGTACATTCAGTGACTTGAGGATAAGTCTCAGATGAGCCTGCATGCTATAACCGACCCTCTTCAATGATTATCTAGAAGAAATTTTAAGAGCCACTGATGGAAACCTACAGGATGGTGTACCCATTGATGGATGAAAAATTAGTCATCTGTGGTTTGCTGGTGATGTTGACCAGATTGGATCATCGGAATAAGAGGTGCAAATATTGCTCGAAAGAGTAGAGATGGAAGCCGAGACTGTTAGGTCTAAAGATATCACATGGAAAGACAAAGACGGTTGAAAAGTTGAAGATATTTCTACGCAAATTTGAAGAGACATTGGAGTGTGTTGAGCACGTCAAATACCTGGGTAGCTTGACCACAAAGGATGCTAAACATCACTTAGAGGTCTGACATAAAATTGGAGTCACTCCTGCTGCCCTAGTGACATGCAGTCACATTTGGAGAAGCAAAGGTATTACCATGAAGTGCAAAATGAAATTGCTGTAGTCTCTTGTCTTTAGCATCTCGCTGTATGTATGTGACACATCGACGCTAAGGAGCCAGGACATTAAGAAGCTTTCCGCCTTGTAATTGGAAAACTACAGGTGATTGCTGAGCATTAGCTATACCTCATACACGACTAACGAGGAGGTGATCGCTCAAATTTACAGCATAACTGGAGTGATACCGGATACTATCAAGATGACCAGACAAAGAAAACTTGAGTTGTGAGACATATGGGCCAGATAAGTTTTGCAGGGATTGGTGCCAGGTGCAAGGGGCAGAGGGCACCCACAGCAAGTTGGTTCGACAAGGTGGTTGACTGGATGAGATGCAGTATGGCACCCTTCTGTGTGAAGACTGAAAAATGAGGAGGAAGATTGCTGGCCAGTGACTCCTGTGTGTTGTGTTTACTGTTCGTTGTGATGTGACTCTGTGGTTGCTTTGAACTATGAGAGAACATATGTATGTGAGTAACTCTAAGAGAGACTAATGAACCATAAAGGGCTTCAGTTTGTGTAAACGATCTAACATTTCCCCATTAAGGGGACTAGAAGAAAGTGCAAGATCCACCAACACAGAAGCCCTCTAGCTTCACTTAGGCTCAAACAGGAACTTCCTTTCCACCAACTGGGGGCATTGACAATGTCTCCACTTTTTACAGAATTGTTATATGCTTATTAACTATACTCTTTTTTATTCATAGGCTCTTTTCTCCATAAGTAACCCCCATTCTGAGATTGTTTTGGTGGCAAGAATAGAAAAGGTGCTCATGGGAAATATTGCCAGCAGTGCTGAACCTTACATTAAGAATCCAGACTCTAATAAGGTAATGCAGTATAAACATAAATTGCCTCTTTGATTGTTCGTGTAAATGTCCCCCCCTGTGGGTGGAAAACACTGCACACTATATTTGCAAGGCTTATGAGTTTATGGATGCTTAATTGTACAAGCTCACTTAGGATCCTCTCCTATTGAAGTCAGTAGCAATATTCCTATTGACTTCAGTGGAAGTAGGATGAAGCCCTTAAACATGTAATGCAAGAATAAACTTAATATAGTAGATGTAGTTTGCATCAGGACATCTGGCAATAGAACTGAGTTGGTAAATATGCATTCTAGATGAAATACTGTGTGATTATAATCTATTTGTTGTGTACTATTTGTGCTGGTATTATTCTAGCTGAGTGAATTTCAATGCCCCCAGCCCCATACAAAGCATAAGTAACTGCCCTTTGAGAGGGGAATTAGGTGGGTGTTTGGTTCCAGCCATCCACACGCTGCAATCTAAAGGCAGGCAGCATGACTACATTACCAATGCTGCAATGGGCTAAAAGGATGACTGCTTCCATTATAAAGTGATTTTGGAACATCGGATCCTAGCTAGTCTCCCGCTACAGTCCCAAGTAGGCAGGTGTACAGCCTACTTCCATGGTGCACATGGGGTGCAGAGGCTTCTTTGTGGGTACGTGTACACTGCATCTGAGAGGTGTGATGCCCAGCAGGGGTAGACAGATTCACGCTAGCTCAGCTGGCACCAAGTGTCTAAGAATAGCAGTGTGGATATTATGGCACTGACATACCTCCCTGCTGCAGTGTAGACATACCCTGTGTGGCCAGTTCACACTTGCCCTTCCTTCACATAAAGGTTTAAGAAGGGCTCTGTATGCTAAGGAGATATTTACCACTCTGATATCTTGACTCTACATAATGATTAGGACTTGAGTGTGTTGCACAGAGTGCCGCAGCAGATTTGAGGTCCCCACTTTAGAGGTTTCAGAAAATTTAATTTCAATGAACTGGGAGAGAGAGATTGAAATTGTAAACGCCTAAAGGTACCTGCCATGGTACACATTTTCCTGACATGTATTTTTTTAACTATTTCAACAAAAAAAATTTCCTCTGTTGGTCTGCCTGAACAATTTTAAACTCCAGGGTTGATCTGCTACTTGGATTTATATGCACTCAAAATGCTTTGCAGACACTACACTGAAAGGCCGAATTCTGTCTTGACTTAGGCCGCATGAAACCCCATTGATTTTAATGGGGTTGCGAAAATTGTAAGGCAAGACAGAATCGAGGTTGACATCTGCTGGCTGCACTATGATATCCCAGCTCTGAGACCAGAATATCAATCTTACCATTTAGTTAATTTAAACAAGAGAGCCTTGGTACCATGGAAGGGATTAATTTGCAGGAAGAACATGTAGTATTTCCACTGCTGCCCTTTCCCAATGGCTTCCACCAGAGGGAAGGGAAGACTAAATTTCTTCAGGGGCTCCATAAAAGACCCCCCAGCAGAGGTTGCTCAGAGGATGTACGTAAACAGTGCATCCCTGTTACCCTGTTCTCACCTCCTCCCAGGGCCAGCGCCACCCCCTGCGGACCTCCAGCAGAGTGCAACTTTTCCCTAGTAAACTTCTCCCACGATGATGCTCCAGCACTCTGGTCTGATTTTGTTAACCCTTCAGATAAACACCACCTAGATTGCATTTCCGGTACGCATAGGTACGCACCTTGTTTCAAAAACTGTGATGATGACATTGATGATACCAATGGTATTTATTTTTCTTTACCTAGTGTGCACAAAAAGTGTTAAAATCCAACAAACAGTTCTGTGGCAAGCTGGGGAAATACCGTATGCCATTTGCTTGGTCAGTGAGGTATGTATATTGATTATTTTTATATAACCTTTCTAACAACATCTTATAGCTCACCCTGCTCTTGGGTTCGTGTACTTTTATTATGAGCCACATTTTCAGTTTCAAACTAATACTTTCTACTTCATCCATGCCCCTGGCTGATCCTGGTGGCTTTAATCAATTCTGTTTTGTCCTATTTCCCTTTATTTATGGAAATGAATTAAAGTCACGTTCCCATTAAATACTCATGTGGTAGCATCTATCACTCACACACCTGCTGAAGTTGCTAGAAAACATCAAGAACAATGTCAGTTTATGACAATAATGCAGGAGCAGACCCACTCTGAGCAATTTTGTGCTAAATATTCTAAGAGAGGTTTGAAAGTTAAAATTCTTTCAGGAGACTTTTAAAAAGCTAATTCTTCTCTGAAATGGGAATTGAATACCTGCTATAGGAGCCTAAATACAGATTTAAGAGCCTACATGTAGGTATCCAAGATTGGAACTCTGTCCCTGTGATTACACCTGTCGAGTTTTGAGAAACATTGGCCAAAGATCTGGGGGTTGCACAAGCTCCTAGTAGCCCCAGTGCCTATGTCTTGGTGGTGGTGGAGGGGGAGAATGCCCTGGAAGCGCTTGCATTGTTAGCATTCTCAGCAGGCATTAGAAAGCTGGAGGTTTTATTTATTTTGTCTTTTCAGTAATAATTAATTACAATAATGTGTTTATTGTTGGATCCCCTCTCTTGTAACCCTTACCCTCATGACCTCTACCTCTTCTCCTGGTTGCTTCCTGTCCATTTTCTTTCCATAGTACATCTGCACATTCTACTCTCTCTCACTTCCTCATCTCTCCTTTGGGACTATTCCTTGCTTTCTTTGTTGCCTTCTCTTCCCCAGGTGTCATGGGGGTGTGCCAGTCCTGGAGTACCCCCCTGCTGGCCAAGTGTGGCACTGCAGATGTTCCCTGCCTGTTTCCTTCTCAAATGTGCATCTCATCCACTTTCTACAGGCCTGTACTGGAGATGTCGCTTAGTCCTCCAGCCAAGTCACAATCAAAATTTAACCCTTTCTAGGGTAATAAAAATCCAATTGAAAGATCCCAACAAACAAAAAAGTTCCTTTGCCCTTCAGCGGCTTCTCTTCAGCCCATCCTCTGGGCCCTGTTCTTAGCCCCTTTCTGGGCTTTGAGAGTCTTTCTGTCCCTGGGTTAGAGCACTCAGCGCCCAGGCTGACTCCCTGGCAGTACCAGTATCAGTCCCTTTCTAGGATCTCCTCTCAGAGGTAGGGCTGGCTACGTCTCCCCTTAAAGGGGCCAGTCACCTTGTGATAGCTGACACCTGGATTCCTGCCTTGGTTTTCTCCCTTCCTGTATTGTTCTCCCTCCCCTCTGTCTCTATTTTTCTTTGATTCCTTTCTTCCTCCTTTTCTGTTTTGGTCTCTCCTCCTCAGCTTTGTCCTACTTCTCAATTTATTGCTGTCCAGAGAGCACTGCTCAGTGGGGTCCAGTAGCACCTCAGGCACTGCTCCCCATTGTGTTTGTAGTATATGCACCAAGTGGGGAATGGAACCTTGGTCAAAGGAGTAAGGTCTGCTAGATGTAGAAGCACTTTTCTTCTATAGCTTCTGTCCTGCCATTTTGTTTCAGGAATGGTAGAGCACTAAATGGAGGCCCTACAGAAGCAGTTGGGGAGCAGCAGCTTCCTCCTCCCCCCACTTGACAGCTTTCTAGTTGAGGGGCTGTCCAGGACAATCAGGGGTAGTTGTAATGCACATGGAATGGGTCTGGAATGAGTATACTCCTACCTGACTTGGAGCTGTGGAGCCCCAAGAGAGCACTGTCGCCACCCCTAGGGCAGATGGAGGTGGTGATTCTATAATTATAGAGGTTCGGAGATGAAGAAGTGGGGAGGGAGGCAAAATAACAACGAAGCTGAGCTATTAGAAGCACTCATTTATATTTTATTGGCAGATAGTTTGGTTGCTCTCCAATAAAGTAAGGAGAGGGGTTCACTTGTTCAAGGAAAAGGAAGATAATTTGTTCTGCTGTACTGTACCCAGTTCAAGGATGCACATCAATATTTATCAGCTTTATATGTCCAAAGGACCATTCATCAAAATTACATGAATAGTTGTCTGTTGGTTTGGCAGAACAGTTTCAGCATATAAGGGAAGGTACAATGGAGGTATATGCAGGCTAGGAGCCAAACCTAAGCTATTTCTTTCTTAACTCTCTCCTGCCTAGCTCATTCCCACTGCTGTACCACTAGTGTGGCAGGAGAAGAAACTGAGACTCCTTTGCACAGGGACTACTCCCTGCAGGCATAGGGCGGGGGTGGCAGAGGCAGAGCTGGCTGGTCACAGGGGGGAACATGTGCAGGGGCTGCATTGTTCCAATGCATTGGTTAGCTTGAGAAGCATGGTGACTCAGTCAAGAACTCCCATCAGCGCAGCACTACTCTGCAATAACCCCATTGTGAGCCGAGTCTAGCAGACATGATCGAGCCCTTCATCAGCATCCCTAAACCCTCACACCCATCGAGCTAAGTGGGATGTGAAATCTCTTGGCACCTTTCTGGATCAGGTCGTTAGTAAGCAAACTCAGCTCCAGTCTGGGTGACAGGCTCCCCAGGTAGAGCGTGTGGAGTGTTACCTGCCTTGAGAAGGGATTTTATGAAGCCGATCAGCTGAAAGGGGAGCTTCCTAAGCTCGCAAGGAGAGAAATGCCAAAGAGAGGGGCTTAAGTGCCTCAGGATCCTCAGCCACAAATCCTCTCCTGGAATTAGGCATCTAAGCCAGGTCAGCCACTTAAGTAGTCCATGTCCTAGCAACCAAAAACATCCCTCTCTGCTGCTGATGCTTGATATCTCTCTTGTGCTCGCTCCCTGTGCCCCCAGTGTCTTTTGATCCCTAAGGCAGTCTGCTGCCCCTCCACCTATTGGTTGCCTGCCTCTGGCCCTCCTGATGGTGGGGCGGGGGGGCCTGGCAGCTCACAGGTGTTAGGCATGGTCTGAGCACACCCACCGGAACAGGACCCACAGGTGAGATTGGTGCTCCCCTGCTTAATTTGAGAATCCTACCTTGGGGCCTCAAACTACAGACTTCTTTTCCACTCTGAAATATGCTGTGGTCTAATTACTGGTTCTTCTTAAACTTCTCCATCATTAATGAGAACATGGCAGATGACACGGTGTAGCAGAAACACATTAGTCCAAATTCACTACATTCATAAACACATTGACAGCACTGGTGTTATGCCAGGGTTGAATTTGGTTCAGTAGGTCACGTTCTGCTCGCATTTATGCCAGTGTAAATCCAGAGTAAATCTATTGCCATACTCCCAGTGGCATAAGAACAATGAAGTGTAACAAACACTGATATAACAAAGAATTTGATCCAATAAATCTATTTCTAATTTTGTAGCTTGAAAATAGATATTTCCACAAGACACACATCACACCACACAAAAAGTGTTTTGACTAGGATAAATTGCAAAAATCTTGGGTTGAAAATGTATTTTCCACTTATTAATTTTCTTGCATTAACTGTGTTCACATTTTATTGTGAAATTTTCCCTTTTGAGTTATTATAATTTAAAGCAGTTACAGATGGCCACAGTGTGATTTTTACATATTCATTCACTCAACCAAAATATGACAATTGCATATGTGTCATGTTGTCATTCGTGCCATTGAAACTCTGATTACTTTATTTAATAACAGAATTGTATGCAGCCTTCAGGTTGCTGACTCAGGTTTGTGCCAGGATTTCTCTCTGGCATTGGTCTCATTTGGTGCACTATAGATATTTGCAAGTGACTGTAATTACACTATACATTAGAATTACAGTGTGATACATCAACCTTCCATTCTCATATTCCTACCAAACCTGCCAAGATTTGTAGATGTATGTCTGGTCTCCATTTAATAGATCTGGGGAAACTTTACTCACTCGGATTAATTTTTACATTACCCTCTTGCCTTGAACCCCCTCTACCTACACAGATCCCATAGTATGACTCTCTTAACACTTTGCAAGGTTTGGGGCCAGATTCTCAGCTGGTGTAAACTGGCATAGCTGCTCTGAAGCTAATGAAACTATGCTGACTTATACCAACTGAGGAGCTGGCCCTGTATCTCTGACCAAACAGGTGAGCCATCCCTCCACAGTATCTTAGCCAACCCTTAAGAAATGTTATACCAAGTTTAATATTAAATTGTGACCTTTCTACAGATATTTTAACCTACAGAACCAGTATAATTACAATGTAATAGCTAATGAAATCCATACTAAAAAATTATATAGAAATGTTTAAAAGGTCAACAAAGGATCTCATTATTTATTAAATTGGTTTTCAGAGTATTTTTATAGAACAATATTAAAGTTTAATTCCTTTTTAGTTATCTAGGACTTTTCCAAAAAGGAGGCTTGTAGTACACAAGGAACGATCAGTAGATAGTCAATAAATTATTACTCAAATGCTAAATTCCTGGATTTTATGAGCATTTTATGATCCATCCCTTTCTTTGAATTAACTCAAGTTTTGTTCAATGTCAGCTGTCATTATCAAATAACTGTAGATTACTTTCTATGGTCAGGGACTCTCACTTGCAAGTGTGACTCATAATATAAATCTGTCTAGCAAAGTTTAAGGCTGAAGTTAGTTAACTAGAGCTGTAATACACATAGTGCTTGCTCCAAAAGCAATTCTTCAGCTTTTATCAAGCCCTAATAACTGAGGTACCAGTATGATCTGGCAAGCAAAAAGCCACATAATTCTCTTCTCAGTGTATATACATAAGCCCCATTATAACATGTGCCTAAAGGAGACCAGATTTTCTAACTGCATACACAAAATATGAATAGTAGCAAAATAGGCTGTAAAGATGGTTTATTTCAAGTGGGCAATTGCTGATGTAAGAATCTATTTGCATACACGGTTGCCTATTTCGTTCATTCACGTGCGTAGTTTTCATGCAGTTTTGGTGTTCAGTGATCACACAAGGCTTGCAAGAAATCTGCTTTGTTCCATGTTTGGTTACAACTGGCTGTGCATAACAACAAGAGCTTCTCAGTGCCCTGAAACTCTGTCTAGGAAGCTCAGCCCTTAAAGGTGCAGCACCTAATTCCACAGCAGTTACCTGTTTGTATTAATATATTTATATTTTGTGTGCACTACTTACATACCTTTTCTTTTTATCCTGCAGTGAAAGTCCATCAGTATTTTTGGACTGACATCTCCCCACCTTACTCTTTTAGCCTGGATGCTGTGTTTTAAGGCCTCAGTTGCTAGAGCAGTGGCTCTCAACATTTTCAGACAACTGCACCCCTTTCAGGAGTCTGATGTGTCTTATGTACCCCCAGGTTTCACCTCACTTAAACTACTTGCTTACAAAATCAGACCTAAAAATACAAAGGTGTCACAGCACACTATTACTGAAAAAATGCTGACTTTCTCATTTTTACCATATAATTATAAAATAAATCAATTGGAACATAAATATTGTATTTACATTTCAGTGTATAGTATATAGAACAGTATAAACAAGTCATTGTCTTTTAGTTTGTACTGACTTCGCTCGTGCTTTTTATGTAGCCTGTTATAAAACTAGGCAAATAGCTAGATGAGTTGATGTACCCCCTGGAAGACTTCTTTGTGCCCCCAGGGGTACGTGTACCCCTGGTTGAGAACCACTGTGCTAGAGTAACTGAATGCATGGGGAACAGAGAGAAAGAAATCTTCCCCATCCCACGGTGACTCTGCAGTCACTCGACAAATTCTAGTGGCACAACGGAGGCTACTTATTGGTTATTTCATACATCTCTCCTGATAATCTGGAGACCTAAGGCTTTGGAGAATAGAAACAATGCTAAAAGCATTTGATAAAACAGAGTTAGGTTACTTCCCTGTAGTTATGGAGAAATTTAATGTTGGTCCCTCCACCTCAGCTAACTGAGTTAAGACATTGTACATTTGTCCTTATCAGTAGAATCTTTTTCTCGGGGTTTACTCCGTTATTTAGTATCTGGCAATATTTCCTGCTGACATCAATTATTTTTTCACTGGCAGTATAACAGAGAGGTAAATTAGGGAAGAAAGACTGGCTACTTGCTTTGTGGAGTAGCCCTTTGTGTCAAAAGCATTTTACTTTTCTTAAGCAATCTTTTTTCGTGATGCAGTTGAATCCAATGTTGTTTGATTGCACAGCTCTTATAGTATCCAATCCAGCCAGAGTGTTTGAACCCTTGGGCAATTCAAAGGGCACTGGAATGTCTAAATTAAATCCTGAAAGTGGCAGTGAGCAGAAGTGCAAATATCTGAGAATGATTTCCTGTGCAACCAAAAGCTGATATGTATTTTTCTTAATTATAATATGATATTTCTTTTTTCTACAATTAGTTGTTTATATTATCAAAAGTGTAGTTAGAACTCTTCAAACATGTATTGAGACAAGTTACACCAGTGTAAATCTACCCTTGTGATTCTGGAGAGGTGCAAAGCAGATTTAATGGGCTGGAAAATCTGGCTCAAGGTCCCTGCCCCAAAGAAGTTACATTCTAAGTCCCCACACATTCTAAGTCCCCACTCCAGCAAAGACTTACAGATGTGCTTATTTTATCATAAGCAAAGCCAATGGCTGAGAGCTGAAGCTTTAAAAATTCAGAGGGGAAATAAGGTGCAGTGTGTCTTTGGGGTTTGGGTTGTTGTTTGTTTGCTTGTTTGTTTTTACAGTCAAGGCAATTAACCATTGGAACTGTTTACCTCAGGGTGTGATTAATTTTCCATCACTTAAAGTCTTTAAAATCAAGACTGGATGTCTTTCTAAAAGATATGCACTAGCTCAGCCAGAATTTATCAGCTTGATGTATGAATAACTTGGTGACATTTTGTGGTCTATCTTATGCATGTGGTCAAACCAAATGATCAGAATGGTCCCTGTGAATCTATGAACTTTGTGCATTGTGAGTAATCTTATTGAAGTCAGTAGAACGATTCACATTGCATAAAATTAAATGTATACCTAAATCTTTGCAGGACTTGCGCCTACATACACACATAAATTGTGTCCCTTTGGAACACCCAAGTATGATTCAGCTACATCCCCTAACAGGAACTAAGAATAGCACGTTTGCTTTAAAGTATATGTCATGGAGAGCAATTTTAACTATCTGTTCCCTTTGACTTTTGCACAGGAGTTCATACTGTGTCATCAGTGATGAACAATTATGTGTGAATTGAAAATTCTCAAGTAATATGACTAAGCATGCCTGGCTGTCATCAAATATATGTTGTTTTCTCTCTTTGTAGACCAGTGTTTAAGGATAATCAGGGAAATGTTGACAGAGACTCCCGATTTTCACCTTTGTTCAGGCAAGAAAGTAGCAAGATTTCAACTGAAGATTTGATTAAATTAATAGCAGAATACAGAAGGTAAGGAATGGGTTTTAGGTCAGCTTGGGAGAGGCCTAAGGTTATAATGCTATTTTCATTAGTGTCCTTGTTCGCGTTGGCGAGTGTGTCAAAATAGCCATATTAAATGCATGTTTTTCACGTTAGTCCATTATCTGCCAAAGAGTGTTTTTTGACTGAGCTTTCCAGGATAATTGGAAAGGCATTTGACATTAATACACGTTATTACAATTAAAAGATAGTGATTCATGGAATTAGTGTCAATTAGGGAAGGTGCAGGTGGAAGAACAAGCAAGAACACACTGTGAGAAAAAGAGAAATATACATGAAAATGAAAAGAATCCTTTAATGGCTCTCCCATCCCTCCCTATTTTTTATAATTGGGAACTCCACGGCAACCTGTATAGTGGACCTTGGAATCATCTACTTTTCTCAAATGTTTGCCATTACGTGAATTCTGAAATTCTGATTTGGCTGGTTCTCCTCTCACAGAAGTGTAAATAAGGAGTAATTCCATTGAAGTCGATATAGTTGCACCAGTGTGACAAGAGAATCAGGCCCAGAATATCTTCCTGTCTCCTCATATCCCAAAAACAACCCTCAAAAAACACATTAATTTGACAAAACATCACAATTCCATTTGTAGGAAATTCTTTATGATTTGATCCAATTCTGAAGTCAATGGAAGGACTCACATGGGCTTTGGATCAGGCCCTTAATCCTCATAGTTACGAGTATACAGCAATACGTTCACTGACATCCCCAGTTAGCTAAGGGGTTGGCCACAGATGCATTAGTCAGCTTGTCTGAAGCATCTCCTTTTTTAGAGAAGAACAAGATCACTTTGGCATCCTCAGGGCATCCATGCAGGCACAATGCCTGTGCCTTTGTCCCCTCTCAATATAGCTGCTGCAGGAGCCATGATGCCCTAAGTTCCCCACAAGTGAGTGTTCTCAGAATTCCCATTAAAGGGGGGCATGTTTCAAATTGTAGAGCAGTAAGCAAATTGAAAAGCAGTAAGTTAATGCTGATGAGGTCTTCACTAATTCACATGCAAAAGTCCATGGGTCCTTCATGACTCTCTTCCATATGACTCCTTCCTTTCCCATGAATCCCTCTCCCCACAAAATCCCCAAGGAAGTACTTCCACAGAGAAGGCAGGAATGAAGCAACACTTCTCACTTCTGCACCCCTGGGTTTGGATCTGCTGGAGTCCAGTCACCCTTTGCTGAGGAGACGGTAGGGAGAATATGGGCCGAGGGTTTTGTGGGAGCATATGAAACTATTTTGCGAGTAGAAATAGTTGGAAGTAAGATTTTTCTATTAATCAAAGTGTTATTTTGATTTCATATCTATTAACCCATTTTAATTTTATTAGGAAAGTAATGCACTTGTTTTTCTTACGCAGTTTGGTAGCTCTGTTAAATACGGTTTACCTTTCACTATTTCATGATTTAAATAACTGGTGATATTTCATTTTGCTCTCTTAAGTCAGAAATTACATCCCCTCTTGCATTCTCTACACCAACTTCCTAAAATGTTTTCATTTCTGTCATTCCAGAGCAGAGAAGATTAGCAAAATACAGACCATACCTGGCAACCTAGACATTGCAGTAAATTGTTTCCCTTTGGAACACCCAAGTATGATTCCATTTTATAATTATTCTGGGTTTATAAAATTTAATGTGAGCCTTTAAAATTAATTATTGCTTTGATACAGTTCTGGAAGACGGGAAAGAAGGAACTGTAATTTGGGGGTTTGTTTTGATTCTTTTTTAACCAGTGCATATTCAACTGTTTTTTATCTTTTTCTGTGCCTTGAAGTAACCTATTTTGTATTGTAGGAAGAGCATGTCCTGTGTTCATTTGATGAGTCACAGTCTGTGCATGTAAAGGGGCCTGATTCAAAGTGCACTGAAATCAATTGAAAGACTAATTGACTTTTGTGGATTTTGGATCAGCCCCTGTAGGAAGTGTTGTTATTGTAGCTATGCCGAGTCTCCGAACCCAAATTTATTTCATTTGTTCTCTTTCTACTTCAAGGGCCACTCCTCTCTGTGGCCCAGTCTTGCAAAAAGCTCAGTACATACCAACTCCCCTCGCCATTGGGAGTTGAGTGCCCTCAGCATCTCACAAAACTGACCCCCTGTAAGTATACAGGGAAATGTCAATGAATCAATAAGTTAACACTGAGTCTTATAAAGGAGTTGAAGTCTTAGCTGTAGTGGCAACATTTCTACAAAAGTGAGGAATACAGCTGAGGAAATAATATTTTTTCCATTTTGGAGGGCTGAACCAAAAAATCTGGAAAAATAATCCCACTTGATTGGAACCAAAAATTTTTTTTTGTCAAATCAAAATTAAAAAAATCATAAAACTGAATAAATCCAAACACTGTAAGTTGACCCAAAACAATTTTTAATTTTTTTATTAGTTTCAAAATGATTTGGCTGACTTGATTTTCTTTTTCTGAGTTTTTTGTTTCAGTTGGGGCATTTTGGATGCTTTTTACCTTTTTTCCTTGCTTTTTAAGGCCAAATTAAAAATCAAAACACTATTTTGAATAAAAAGTTGAAACGAAAGGTTCAACTCTTTTGATTTTGTTTTCCCAACCAAAACTATTAATCAAATTCGACATGAATTTAGCTAATAATTTCAGACCCTGAAAAATGCAATTCATTGAAAAAACAATTTGTTAAAAATATTTGCCAAGTTTTAGTGAGGAATGAAATTAACAGCCGCTCATTCTCTTATGGTACAATCACTAGAACACCAGATTAACTGAGGCATAATCAGGGCAACCAAGTAGGGAGCTAAGATTCTTAAAGGATATAAAACACTTCTCTCTAATGATATATGTTTTATTTATACTTAGCATTTAAATTTGCATCAATTTTGAGAAATTTTCACTTAAACTTTAACTATAAAATAACTTCACAAAAATGTCAAAGGTATTTTTTTTAATATAAAATTAAGGGAAAGTTCCCCATTTTGTTGCAAATATCACTGTAGGCAAAACACCCTTTTTCACACAGATTTTTGTGCTATGTTGTTGCCTAACTCGATATTCACTTTTGATATAAGGCTTTTCAAAGGGCATGTGGAAGTTATTATTTCCCCAGGGGTGCTGTACCCCTGCTCTGCCCCAAGGCCCTGCCCCCAACTCCGCCCCTTCCCTCGAGGCCCCGCCCTGGCTCTGGGTCTTCCCGCCCACCACTCCAACTCCTCCCCTGAGGTTCCCGCTCACTGCTCTCAGCCCTCCCCTGATCTCCTCCCCCAGCTACCAAACAATTGATCATTGTTTAACAGCTGTGACTGCTGTGTGCTGAGCATCCACTATTTTTTTTCCGTGGCTTGCTTCAGCTCCAGAACACGACCAGGGTCAGTGCCTATGAAAGTTATCAAAAGTCAGTGGGATCTAGCCACCCAGATCCCATTGGCTCCATTGAAAATCCCACTGTGAACTATTAATAACAGTTTGAAAAGTCCTTTGGCATCAGAAAATTTGCCTTCCTCTAAGGGCCTGATCAAAAGCTCATTGCAGTGAATTTAAAGACACCTCTTTACTTTAGTGGACTTTGGACGAGGCCCTAGAGCAGCAGGCTGTGTTTAACACCTCCTTTTCCATGAAAATTTTAATTATTCTTAGCCAATGCTAAGGAAAGTTAATGAAAAGAGAGTTGGCCAGCAATCCCAGCAAGACTGTCTCTCTAAGAACTGACATTACACTGCTGAGGATTAGCATCAATTTGCATTAGACATCAGAAGGAGAATCTCTATTTTAATAATGCTTGATTTACAATATGTCCAGCAAGTGCCTGAAGTACTGAAAATTAGAAGAAGTTGTCAGTGTTTAACCTGATATAAAACCCCTGGCCCCTCTGCTGACTGATGAAAGGGAGCCAAACATATATACATCCTGCAAGGGGAGTGTTGGCAGCTACGTGAGATGTCCCTCCTATGCTATATAACCAAAAGTCTCCCTTCTGCAAAATATCCATGCATCTACCAGACAATTCACAGGAAGGGAGCAGGGCCAGAGGGTAGGGTAGGAAGGTAAGCAATAAGTGCTGTAGTTGGGGTGTTCCCCCTTTATCTCAGACTAAATCCACATTTAAAAAAACAGGGCTCTGAGGCTCCACTCAGTGGAGTCACAGAGAATAGCTAGTGGCCTGGTAGTCAATAGCAACATGACCAGATGTGTGTGTTTGCACTGAAAACGACTTCATACACTGACTGGGATCCACAGTTCCTGGGTGGTGATGGTGTGGTACAATTTTCCTGTCATGGACTCACAGGTCGTGCCCCCTCTTGGCCGTACGGTCCCTGGGGGGAACCCCCTTCAGTGTGACAGCCCTTCCTCGGGGGTCCACTCTCTCTCGGGGGTTAAGCCCCTCTGCCTCCTGGAACCGTACCTCTCTGAGCCTTAGCATGCCTGTCTCTCGCCATGGGCTCCCACTGGACCCCCGGGGCCTCCACTCCCAGAGTGAATAATGCAACCCTGTTCTCTAGAACAGAGTGACTCTCAGCCAGTGTAAAACAGGAGGGTTTATTTGAGTGTCTGAACACAGCATAGGAAACTCTCAGGGCCTTCAGGCCTGGCCTCCCTCAGCACAGCACATCTAAGTCTCTCCTGCATCCAGGTGGGCCCTGCCTGCTCTCTCTTTCCAGTCCCAAGCCCCCATGCTTTCTAGCTGGGTGTCTGATATCACCTCCCCCAAACCCCGCCTCTGTCCATTGTCTTCTATCCAGGTAAACCCTCCTCTCCTCTCAGCTGTCCTTTGCACCCTTCTGGCTGGAACCAGCTGGTCAGGTCACCAGGGTCCTCTCTTTGCAGCCCATTGTCCTCCCACTGGCCAGAACAGGCTGTGACTCCCAAGCTGGGCCTCCCGGTCACCAGTTGCTGGGGTATCCATTCTCCAGGCCATTGGCTGGGGTCCCAAGTTCCCTCGCTGGTCCTCTGTAACAACAAACTCCCTCTCCCATCACCTTGTTAGACCAGTAACACCCAGGGAAACTGAGTCCCACCCCCTCCGCATGAAAACCATTGAAAAAAACCAAGAGAACCCCCCACTTTGTCACAGTTCCTGTGCCATTGCTCTTTAAAAGCTGTAGTGTTTTTGCATTATTTTCTCCCCTTTATGGTTAATTTGACAAAGTAGGGAAATATATGAGTCTATATCACTATATTCTGTGAGCTGCTAGAAGTGCAATACATTTCAGGGAAGGGGCTGGAATAAAGAGTCCTCAGGATTCTGTGTTAGGTAATACTGGGTACCAACAAAATAGAAACTGTCTCTTTCTGAGAACCTAACAGAGACCATTGCTGGTACAACAGTGGTGCAGATATTCAAACATGGAGATGGTCTCATTCCAGAGATGGCAGAAAAAAATTGCCTTTTTTTTTTTTCTGAAAACTTTTACAAAACTTTTCCTTACTTTTTGTTGGAAAATTTTATTTTTTTTCAGCAGAGCTCTTCCTAGGTCATTTAAAATAAAAGGAATAGGTTGAAGGCAATATCCCATTATCCTCTTAAGGCCTTTCATTCCTATCTTATATATCGGTTGTTTCAATCAGAAATATATCTATCACTGCTGCTAGCCCAGTGGGGCTAATTATTTGGAGGCAGTAGAGCAATAATGTATCCCCTTCTCCAGAGCAGAGTGCCAGGACTCTATCCAGCCAAGTGCTCATGGAAAAATTACTGGACTCTACTATGCAGGCCAAGACATCCTAACCTGGGATCAGAATCTTCCAGGATGATGGAATGTTAGTAATTTGGGAAAGAACTCTCAAAAGCCTGAGTGTGACCATTGAATTTTTCATTGGCTGATGGATGGATTTTTGAGGTCAGCTAAAGTGACCAACTTCATGGAGCTAATGAGAATAAATCAGATAAAGAACCACTTACGGTAGCCATTGGCCCATATTGGCTGATCAGTACTAAAGGAATGTAATTCAGCTATTCACCTTTGACACTACTAGTATTCATTGGGAGGTAAAGGACAAAGGCTTCCATGAATGGCACTTTCTAGCTTATTTCAGGAATACACCTGACAGCTAGGGATGAAAATGACTGAGAGCAAGCATGAGAAATTGGCTGGAAGGAAGGCTGAACCCTTTAAGTTTGTTAAAAAGAAAACTTAGTAATTGATCAGAGAAACAGCCTCTACATCGGGGCAGGCAAACTTTTTGGCCTGAGGGCCACATCAGGTTTCCAAAATTGTACGGAGAGTCAGTTAGGGGAGGCTGTGTCTCCCCAAACAGCCAGGCATGGCCCAGCCCCTGCCCCCTACCGACCCCCCTACTTCTTACACCCTGATGGCTCCCCTGTGACTCCTGCCCCATCCAATCTCCCCTGTTCCCTGTATCCTGACAGCCCCCTCGGGACTCCTGCCCCATCCACCACACCCTGCTCCCTGTCCCCTGACTGCCCCCTGCCACCCCATCCAACCCCCCCCCTCATTCCTGACTGCCCCCCCGGGACCCCTGCCCCATCCAATCCCCCTGTTCCCGCCCTCTGACCACCCCAACCCCTATCCACACCTCTGCCCCATGACCATCCCCCCCAACTCCCCTGCCCCCTGTCCAACCCCCCCTGCTCCCTGCCCCCTTACCTCCCTGCCTGGAGCACAGGTGGCTGGTAGCCAGGTCAGGCCGCAGCTCTGCAACTGCACTGCCCAGCCGCCCAGAGCATTGCGCCGGCAGCACAACACACTGAGGCTGTGGGGGAGGGGCCAGGGACCAGCCTCCTGGGCCACGAGCTCAGGGGCCGGGCAGGAGGGTCCCACAGGCCGTAGTTTGTTCACCTTTGCTCTACATCTTGCTGTTACTCTGTAGTCCCATAGAAGATTTATTCCAGCCTGATAGTGGCATGACTTCTCATTGTGGAGGTTCTGAAGGGAGCAAGGGGGAAAGTTAGGATATAAAAGAGGCAGGGAGAGCTTGTTTGCATGATCTGACTACCTCTTGGTTGGCTCTAGAGTTTGCAGGGTTGAGCCTCAGGTTGCTTTTCATTTGAATAGGAATCAGTGTCTCTGTCCTCCTCGGACTTGTGTAGTGCAGACAGCCATGGATATTTTCCTACGGAGACCAAGCTTGTTGCTGATTTAGTAGCATACATTGGAATACCAATCTGTGCTTTTGTGACATCTGTGCTGAGTTACTCTGCTGTCTGGATGACAGGAGACTCCTTTCATCAGTTATCTCTTGAACTTAATTCAGATACTCTGATTCTCTAATGTATTAACTCTAGTTCTAAGTAACGTATCTCTTGATTTCATTGGCTGCCGGTTAGATAGCAGATGAACTTTGAAAAGTAAATGAAAAAATGGGCTAAATAGAGATGTTAACTTCAGTAGAAACAATCTATCTTTTAATGACACTTGAGTTGTATTTAGAGCTATAACTTTGCTGAAATTATAAGAGTTGGAATGATACTACTGTGCTTTGTCTTGGATACTGCATATTCAAAGGTTATTCGGTGCTATATTTAACTTAAATGTAAATCAGTGCAATTACTATAGATTTACACTGCTGTAAAAGGAGATAGAATTTGGCCCTGTGTGTCTTGATATTGGATATTACATCCTACATACTTATTATTAGTGTATTTATAAAATGACAACTTCATTTTCTGATTGTTTTTTTATTTTATTTTTTTGAAGATTGTGTAACATCATCTTTTATCCCAATCAAGCCATTTTATAATACAGAGGAGCATCAACCTACGGTGGAAGTGGAAGAATTTGTACAAGAATCAACAAAATATTCCCGGCCTTACAGAGTGTATAAGAACCAAGTATATATCTATCCAAAACATCTCAAGTACGATAGCCAAAAAAGCTTCAGCAAGGTACAGTAGAACTACTCATCATAGCTAAAGGTGGCAGAATAGGATCCTAAATTACTGAACTAACTTGCAGTCTATTTAATTCTTTATGGAACCTTTAAGCACAGTAAGAATTTCCTGAAAGTGATTTTACAGATTAAAGGAACCTTTTATGCTATGAAGGCATTTCAAAGAAGATGTAGTTCAGTAATTGCTTTTTGGGCAATATTCTAGGGAAATATATTTTAATATAAATATGTGTACAGATGATCCTCTCTTAAATGAACCTTGAGAGCTTATATGCATATTCATACTGATTGAATATGAATTAAACTCAAGACAGGGCTAAATACTGGTCCCTTTACGCTCTGCCTTTGCACAATGCATTTGAAGCCTAGTTTGGTGCCTGCAGGTCCTTCTCCTTTTTACACATTTATTTCCAGTGATTTTTGCGGGGAGCTGCAAGTATTTAGGATATGGCTCATCATTCATAGTGTTCTCCAGCTTTTAAGTAGAACCTGTTCTATTTCACACATCTTAGTTTGTATGTATTTTTATGGGCTAATGATTTCTAATTACCCTTTTAACGCATCACTATTGCAGGCGCGGAACATAACAGTATGTATTGAATTTAAAAGTTCAGATGAAGAAGGAGCCAAGCCAATGAAGGTGAGCAAAGACAAAGTACATTCACAGAATAATGTGTCAAAAGCGATTTCATATGAAACCCTGCAATTGAGAGTATTCTAATCAGCAACATTTAAAGTGTGAATATTGTAATATATTCTTTTAAGTTTCCATAACAATCCTGTTTAATGCCAGTTATTAACTATATCAGCTGGAAATGTCAACCCTGCAGTGCTAGTTCAATGATCAGGCAAAAAAAACTTGCAAAAGATGACTATTTTCCATATCTTCCCATTAATTTTAATGGAACACCTGTCTAAATCCCTCGATTGTCTTGGAAATCTCAGTACCTACAACCTTATTTAACACTTAGACATTTAAGTGCCTAAACTGATATTCAGGGTCCAAATTTTAAAGCAAGTGTACGCTTGACTTTGGCATACAAATCTCCACACAGTAAGGCTATGTGCGTGCACTTAGGTATAGCCGCATATAGTTCCACCTCACACGAGCACACTGGGGGAATTTGCATACCAAAGTTAGGCATGCTTACTTTTGCCTATGCCCGTTTGAAAATTAGGGCATAGACACTTAAATGTGCATTCAGGTGCCTAGGTCTAAATCTGAAAATCCAGGCCTTACTTATCATTATGATGAGCTACTTAAAATTAAAGGGTGGGATTTTCAAAAGCGCCTAAGTGACGAAGGAGCATAACTGCCACTGAAAATCCTCCCCTAGACATAGTAGATTAGATACAATAGAACTAGGGTGACCAGACAGTAACTGTGAAAAATCGGGATGGGGGTGGGGTAATAGGAGCCTATATAAGACATAGCCCCAAATATCGGGACTGTCTCTATAAAATCGGGACATCTGGTCACCCTAAATAGAACAGCCCAATTTGTTGTTTTACATATTTTTCACATGCTCTTCCTTTCATTTTAAGCAAAGTACTGGTAGATATGGTCTATTGAGCCTGAACCTGCAGTCCTGATGCAAGCAGAACTTCTGATTTATATGGTGGTTTTGCCTCTGTGAGGGCTGCAGGGCTAGTCCTACTATCCTTACATTTGTGTGTAACCCACTGGTAGGTGTGTGTTACAGGTCTCCATCTGTGATGTAAATGAGTTGGTTCAGCCCCCAGCTACGAAGCCTTGACTTTTTAGTTCAAGCTGTAGCAGCTCTGGCTTTTCACTCTGGAGGTCCCCCGTTCAGTCTTCAGCATATCAGCCAAGCTGGTGGTCGTCACATCTGCATGGCTCACTTAGTGAACAGCAAAATGTGTAGCTTGTGCATGTTGAGGTATGACGCATTAAAATGGCATTAGGGAACTAAGATTATCTGTGTTAGATTTCCAAACTAATTTTGTGGTATACGGAGTTGTTCAATGAGTATGGCACAAAAGTGGGAGAACCTGCACCTCAGTTTTCCCATACATAAAATAAGCTAATCAAGAATCATAGAAACTAGAAATAGAAAGGGCCTATTAAATACCCTGGTCCTGCCAATGCAGGGAGGAGTTGTTGAGCCTAGAGACCCCAGTAAAGCATTGGAGTTGAATTGTGTAGGATGAGTCCATATAAAGGAAAGACACTTTTGTAAACCCCCTTTGAGCTATGGCTATATTAGTATTATCAGCGTGCCTTGACAACTGAACTGAAGTATAATATTTTAACAGTGTATTTATGGGAAGCCTGGCGGACCATTATTTACAACAGCAGCCTACACAGCAGTGCTACATCATTCACAGAATCCTGATTTCTATGATGAGGTCAGTTCATTCTTCACTGATTAAACAATATGACAATATGCATTGAATTAAAGGCATAGAAATGGAAAAAAAAATATTACCTGCCTGCTATAAGTGTTCATGTATCCAGGTGAGTGTGAATTTCATTAGATACAGAGATTTTTACTTACTGAAATAAACATACAGTATGAAATAAAATCTCACCATTTCTCTGAACACATCATAATGGTCAGTTTTTCTACTTCACCAACATAAAGCCCGATTCCTCAGGCTTTATGCAGGTGAATTGAGTTTCACCCTAACCAATCCAGAGTGCTCCATAGCCTTGAGTTGTTAGTGTTTTTGACAGCACACTCACAAAGAATTGGAGTACTTGTGGCACCTTAGAGACTAACAAATTTATTAGAGCATAAACTTTCGTGGGCTACAGCTCACTTCATCGGATGCATAGAATGGAACATATAGTTAGATAGATAGATAGATATAGATATATACACATACAGATAAGTTGGAAGTTACCATACAAACTGTGAGAGGCTAATTAGTTAAGATGAGCTATTAACAGCAGGAGAAAAAAAAAAAACTTGTGTAGTGATAATCAAGATGGCCCATTTAGACAGTTGACAAGAAGGTGTGAGGATACTTAACTTAAGGAAATAGATTCAATATGTGTACTGACCCAGCCACTCCCAGTCTCTATTCAAACCCAGGTTAATGGTATTTAGTTTGCATATTAATTCAAGCTCAGCAGTTTCTCTTTGGAGTCTGTTTTTGAAGCTTTTCTGTTGCAAAATTGCCACCCTTAAATCTTTTACTGAGCGGCCAGAGAGGTTGAAGTGTTCTCCTACCGGTTTTTGAATGTTATGATTCCTGATGTCAGATTTGTGTCCATTTATTCTTTTGCATAGAGACTGTCCGGTTTGGCCAATGTACATGGCAGAGGGGCATTGCTGGCACATGATGGCATATATCACATTGGAAGATGTGCAGGTGAACGAGCCCCTGATAGCGTGGCTAATGTGATTAGGTCCTATGATGGTGTCACTTGAATAAATATATGGACAGAGTTGGAACCTATCCTTGCAACAAAGCCCGATGCCAATTCTGTCCACATATTTATTCAATTAACAACCTATGGGACGTATGACTCATCTGAGATCATAAATAAAAGTTTTTTATTTTCACGTCAATCCTTGTTCACCTTCAGTCTTTATAATAAAATCAGTTATGATGACATATCATTAGTATTTTTAATTTAAAGGGTATCCAGGCTGACTCTCTCTTCTGCTAAAGGAGAAGAGAAAGAAAGAATGGCGACTCTTGGGTAGGGTCAGTGTTGAGTCTGATTGTATGGAGATGATTGGTTCTAAGCAGCCTGTTTGAACAGGGTTCTTCAGTTTTCAGTTCTGTGCTGTTTCATTAGAAACACAAATATTCACTCAAAGGAAAGAGAAGAAAAACCAGTTTAAGTGAGAGTAATAAATGGTGCCTCTCAATGATTTCTTTAAAAGAACAGGATTCAGAGTAACAGCCGTGTTAGTCTGTATTCGCAAAAAGAAAAGGGGTACTTGTGGCACCTTAGAGACTAACCAATTTATTTGAGCATGAGCTTTCGTGAGCTACAGCTCACTTCATCGGATCCACAGTATGCATCCGATGAAGTGAGCTGTAGCTCACGAAAGCTCATGCTCAAATAAATTGGTTAGTCTCTAAGGTGCCACAAGTACTCCTTTTCTTTTTAAAAGAACAGTTGTCACATCATTAAAAAGAGCAACACACAAAGAAGCAGGTTTCAGAGTAACAGCCATGTGAAGTGAGCTGTAGCTCACGAAAGCTTATGCTCAAATAAATTGGTTAGTCTCTAAGGTGCCACAAGTACACAAAGAAGCAATTACCAGTCAAAAGGCCAGCTTTAATTAGAGATATATAGAAAGAGAGATTTCTCCTTTAGAGCCCATCTCTTACTCCTGGTTGATTCCCTTTAAACTAAAGAGAGGTGTAACCTTTTACATTTCAGGTGAAAATTGAGCTTCCCACTCAACTCCATAAGAAACACCACATTCTGTTTTCATTTTATCATGTCACCTGTGACATACATGCAAAAGCTAATGCCAAAAAGAAAGAGGCTCTGGAAACACCAGGTACCTGCAGTAGAATTACTTTCAAATAATTCCTTGCTAATGTTTGTCTGCATTATATTTATAGTGATATATGTTCATCTGAGGATTTCAGAATTTCTGTTTGTGGCTATTATTTACTATGATCCTATGATCCAAAGATCTTATACTCAAAAATGTCATATTGATTTGCCCTTGTGTGCAGTTGGATATGCTTGGCTTCCTTTATTGAAAGATGCCCAGTTAGCTTCTCAAGAACATAACATTCCAGTGACAACCAGTTTGCCGCCCAGTTACTTAAGCCTTCAAGATCCTGCAAGTGGAAAGGTATTAAGTAATATTTATATATTATTCAAAAGGAATAGAGAGATTGAAGTATGTGTGATTAAAATGATAGGGCCAGCTTCTCATTTACGCCTTGCTGGCAATGTAAAGGAGTCATTGTATGAATGATAAACTGGACCATACTGCTTAGCGTGTTCATATGTATAGCATTCAATTTTTAAGTTAATATGTGTACCAACAGATCGGGGGAAACTATGCCTCTTCCAGTGGTGTGCTGGAGATACCACACCTGACTGGCGGTGCATGGATAAACCATACATTCTTCCTAGCTGGAGGGAGCATGGTGAAGAGTGGTTTTTCATACAGTTTTAGCTGGGGTCCCTGAAAAGTCTGACTAGCACAAGTCCCATGATCCTTGCCATAGTGCCCAGGATTGCCCACTGTTCCTTGAGCTGTGCCTGGTTAAGAATCCTCAGCAGGAAAGTTATGGGCAGCTTCCTCTCCCTTTGTACTAACTGAGCAATGCAGAGAGAGCTGAGTAGGCCTGTGGATCTAGTCTATTGCTTTGTGGCATTGACAGGATAGTGGGGGAACTCCCATTGTGACTGCTTCTACAGTAACTGAGAGCTGAATATTTAAAATAGTGCAATATCCAGGCCCAAGTGAACTTGCACAATCACAGAGCTGTGCAGCAAAAAGTGATGCAGAACTGAACAGTGTTGACATGTTTACACTTTTATGGTGTTTGCAAGTGTGGAAATAAGAAAATATTTTTTACAGCAGAGTGGAAGTGACATTAAGTGGGTAGACAATGGGAAGCTGCTTTTCAAGGTGTCTTCATTTGTTGTATCGACTGTAAATACTCAGGTGAGTTTGCATTTTCTCTCAGATATCCTTACCTGATAATCAGAAATGCATGCTAGAAAAAACCTGACAAATGATCATAGAATCATAGAATATCTGGGTTGGAAGGGACCTCAGGAGGTCATCTAGTCCAACCCCCTGCTCATGATCTTAATATATCTTAAATCTTGTATGAATCTGTTCGTCTGACATTAAAGATAATCTGAATGTAGGAGTGCTAACGAGAGAGGAGTGATAAACTAAGGGAGTAAATACCCCTTTTAAGGAAAAAGGAGGCGTTATTTTGGATGATACAGGAGGTTGTAACTAGACATTTTAAAACATCCTGATGTTGAGATCTGTTAGATCGTGGGAAAACCCCATTGCTCAGGACACTTAAAACAAGGCTGGACAAAGCACTAGGAAATGCACTCTCTGATGGTAAGCTGATGGACTACATGGTCTAATCCTTGTTGGGCTTTTCCATACCTATTATTCTGTGATCCTTTGTGCTGTATGGTGTAAAGTGTAAAGTTCCTGGATTCGACCCACCATGACCAATTCATCGAGATGGTTAGCAAATATTTGAATTGCAGTCCATGATAAAATAGGCATTAACTTTAGCATATGTTTACCATTTTAGGATCCATATCTGAATAACTTTTTCCAGCAGTGCAAAAAAGGAGAAATGGATCTCTCCCACCTTCTTACCTCAAGCTTTATCACGTCCTGTAAGGTAAAATAATTTAGAAGTGTTACAAGTTGATGTAGGTAAATAAATGTAAAGGGCCAAATTCTAGTTCTCTTTGAATTTGCCTCCCAAGCAAGCCCATGGCCTGCTTATGGTTCTAAATTGCCATGGGCTGGATTGTGTCCCAAGGACACAGATCATCATAAGGGAGGGCATGTTGCTGTGCTGCTCCAGGAGCATTGCAGAGAAGGAATTGGGGCTTGGGAGGCCACCGTTATCTTGCTGCTCCCCTCTTGCTCCAGAGAGTAATAATTTTTTCCATGCCCACTTCTTCCCCTTCCCTTCCTGCATGAGAGATGCAGTAAGAAATGGGGGTAAGAAATTGGCATGTAGTGCTACATACCCCTGCATGCCTGGACCAAAGATACAGGTAACCCTGATTTGCATTCTTGTATGGATGCTCAGTCCTACAATGGATTCTTAATCCATTTGGCAGTGGGCAGATCACATGGGCTCACCCTAAAATATGTAGTTTGGAGCGGAGCAGGAAGGAGCTAGAATACTGAAGGGCAAGTTACGAAACATATTAACTTCTTTGGTGATCATCTGAATCTAATAGCAGTTTCTAGGTTTAGAGATTAAAGTGAAGGATATTTTTCCCCCATTGCTCCATTTTCCCAATTAAGCTGATTTTATTAAGCTGCTTAGTAAAAGATAATTTTGCTGTAACTTTCCAATAGTCGTAACATTTCTCTGGGCAACTATTTAAAGATGTCTTCTTTTTTTTTTAATATGTGTGGATGTACCTGAAATCAGGTACATCCATACATATTAAAAAGTGAGATTTTTGCTGCTGCTGTTTTTGTTGTTGTTTTTTATATGTAGTAGCAATTAGTCCTGGTTGAATTTAAAAATTGTGACTATTTTCATAAATAAAAGCATTAGGTTAAGTTTTCTCTATTATATAAATTATTTGTATATATTCAGATAGTTACTAGGTATTGGGGAAAATGTTTGTGAATACCCAAAAGGTGCACAAATTTTAGCATGAGTGATTACACATCCAGAAAAGCATGCTAGAAGTGCACTGTTCATTGTTTGCTGCTTTTTGTCTGCCTCTGTATTATATTTCAATCATCCAATCAGGAAACAGAAATAAAATCACCATTCGCACAACATAAATAGATAACAAATATTCAAAGTGAACAGTTCATGAACAAACAATAGGCAGAAAATATTTGCCCAAACTTTCGGCTTTTATTTACAAATCACAAATGCATTTGCAGAAAATCAGAGAGCTAAATCCATAACAATATTATTTTAATGAATAACTCAATTAGCTCTATCAGTTAAGGTAATGGAGTATCATTGTCCAGTCAGTCTAGAGTGTAACGCTGTTTTTAATAAGTGTGATTTTGACTTGGTCATAAATATTTTATCCAAAATGAAACACAGCATATGAGGTCTCAGCCCAGGTAAAAAATTTTCTCAAAATTTTAGGGGAAAAAATCTTTAAAAGTAAGAACTTCAGTCCTTCACAACTGGTACATATTTTCTACTTTTTCACTGAAAAAAAAAAAAGGGGCAGGTAATAGTTTCTGCTTTATAATCACAAAATAAACAGAAACTATAAAATCTCAGGAATAAAAATTCCAGGTACAAAGTCATACTTTAAAAAATATCTTGACATGGAGCATGATTCTCCACTGTCTTACACTGGTTTAATTCCACTTACTTCTCTGCAATTACCAGATGGTGAAACCAGTGTAAAGGAGTGGAAATTCAGGCCCTGGTGGATTGTGGTTTATGTCCGTAATCTATCGTTATTCTGCCTTGTATTTGATACAGAATTTACTGAAAATTGAGAAGATCCATGTAATTATGAATTTTCTTCCTGTGATCCTGAATCAACTCTTTTGGGTTCTGGTACAAAACGACGTGGATGAGGTTACCACTGCTGTGACAAGGTATCCAAAAATTTGTTATATATAATAGAATTAGGGCCAAATTCAATCCAGTGTGTGACTGTTGACAAGAGTCTAGTTATGAACCAGGGCTGAACTTGGTGTTTAGATTTTAATAGAAGATGAGCTCATTATCCTAAAATGTCTGACTCCTAGATCTAACACAGAGCTTGGCAAGTAAGTCAGGTAACTAAGTATAGGATATGACATCACATAATTGACTTCATCCACAAAATTATTGTTCCTATGCAGACATTGCTTTCGCTACTGTTTCAAATCAGTTGGCACCAACAGGTAAAGAGGAGGGTTTGCTTTAAAATGTATAATTCTCTGAGGTGCTGAGCACTTCCTGAATGGTCTTAGTGTCCTCAATTCCCTCTGACTTCCTTGTGGGTTGCGGCTGCTGAGCACCTCAAAGAAAGAGGTCAGTGTCTTCTATGATTAAATTTATAACTAGGTGAGTCAGGTCACCCCCTTTTGGACAGTTTGCAATGAAATGTTTAAGCCGTAACAGTGAACAACAGGGAAGGCATTATCCAAGTAATTAACAGTCAGCGGGAGAGACGCACCAAGGGTCTGTGACCTCCAGGAATGTCCAACTAAAATATTTGTTTAAAATAAAATATTTATTGCTATTATTAGCCGTGAAATCAGAAAATAAAATAAAAAGAATAAAGTAATTTCCAATGGATGGGCTGAAAAAGAAAAGTTGTACTGCATAGAGATTTCTTTGTTGGCTTTTCCCCAGCCATTAAAGGCCTGGGTAGTAACCAGAAGACAAACACAACTTAATCCTCAGCATCCCGTTGGGTTTACAAGTGTTGTTAATGTATTTTATATGTTTACTGAAGCTGGTTTGCAGTATTTAACTGTTGAAGGGAGATTCATTGTAAGACTTCAGACTCCTGATGCTTGATTCCTCAAGTTGACTTTAATGGCAGCTTAGGGGGCTCAAAACTTCAAAGGTTTTCAGGCCGAGTACTTTCATGAATAGGAAATTATGTCTGGAATGAATTTAGCAGTGTCATTCCCTTGGCTGGCAGAGACTGAGCTCATCCCAGTGGTGATGTACTCAGTCTCCAAGAGAAGAATGGCAAACCTTTTCCTATGACCCACTGCCCAATTAATTAACACTAATGCCAATTGGGGAATAAATGGTTTTGTCCCAAGCCAGAGTTAGTGTTAGTTGGGGTGGCTGGAAAACACAGTAGTGAAACAGTTGGGTTAGAAACTGGAAGGGCAGCCTTTTTTTATGCTCAAATACTTGGCTATCCACCCACCTGGTAGAAAATGGCTTCTCAGTGTTTACCTTCTCTGTGTACAGACTTTGTGACAACATTGCTGATGTCAACAGCAACATGCACAGCTGTGCACTGACAAAACGCTGTGCATGCCTTTCATTGTTTTGCCACTATACATGTGTGCACTTTGTATTTTGTTTTGAATAGCTTGAAGTAGCTGGCGTTGAACAAGTTAAAAGCTACAGAACAAGAACTCAAAATTGTTCATGGTTGTGAAAAAACACTTTCTTTATGCTTTGTCTTGATTACTGACTTGCTTTGGGCCACAGTCATGCAGTCATGACTCTGTCTTTACTCTGCCAAAATTCCCATTGATATCTGAATAGTAGAGGAGTAAGGACAGAATGACTGGAACCTTGGTGAATAATTTCGGTTATTTATTTATTTTTCAAAAGGCCCGAATCACATTAATAATAATAAATGAGAAATGGTTTGCAAAACAAATTTAATAAAATAGAAGCTTTTTTGGATTATATATCAGGAGTGCACAGAAAGCATCTTAAAAAAACTAACTCGGCAGTTATTAAACTGTGGTACATGGGTTGGTTTATCAGAATAAGAATCCATTATTGTGATACTGATTAACAGATATACCAAGAACTTTTGAGTTTGGAATGTGGTCCACTAGGTCTTTGCTAGAGTTCTAACCCCTGAAAGGTTAGAATAGAAATTCTGACACAACAGCCTTACATAGGCTTTGATTCTCAACTTCATTAACACTCTCTCTAATTGTCTTCATTGTAACTTCTTCATAATATTCCCAGATCCATATAAGTGTTGAAATGTTCTCCAGTAACGTGTAGTTTCATCTCCCAATAATGTAATAAGATCAACATCACAACTGTTAAAATTGTTATAACTGGGTGTATTTCATTGAATAATAGTAACTTTTTAGAGTAAGGCCCTGATCCACCATTGTGACCCATACAAGCAGGCTGCTGTGCCCACATGTCGTGCTCATGAAGTCAATGAGTTCCACATGGGCACAGCAGATTGTCCACATGGATTTTGCCTGGATCAGACACATAACGGGTAATTTTGAATCTGATGTATAACAGTGTGATACAATGTAATGCATGTAAGGATATTTTTCTGCCTCATGTTGTAAGATAGCTCAATATCTTTCTTTTCTAGGGTTCTTACTGACATTGTTGCCAAGTGCCATGAAGAGCAACTAGAATACTGTGTCCATTCTTATGTAAAGGTATGAAATATCCAATTGACCTTTGATCATCTCCTGTGTGTTGCACATTATTTCCGTTTTCTCTTTGTGATACTTTCTTGTAGTTTTTCCAGCATTTGGATAGTTGCCTTCTGACCTTTTAGATGGTGCAGTGATTAGGGTGCTATCCTAGGCCTTGGGAGACCCAGATTTCATTCTCTGCTTTGCCACAGACTGTGTATTTAACCTTGGGCAAATCACTTAGCTTGTCTGAGCCTCAGTTTCCCATCTGCAAAAAATGGGGTTAATAGCACTGCCCTTCCTCACAGTGTTATTTGGAGGATGGATACATTAAAGACTGTGAGGTGCTCAGATACTATGGTAGGGGGCCATATAAGTACCTAAGTTTGATAGATTTATGTACAGTTCAAGGAGGTATTTTGCAGCATTCACGTTAAGTGGTTTTATTGCTTCATATTGACCTGCCATGTGTACTGTATGTGTAGAAGGTGTTTCTCCAATAGCATTTAACACGTTACAAATGGTCAAGTGAAGCTTAGTGATAATTTTTACTAAGGAGGTGTTCCTGAAAGCTTTTCTTTGTGCTTGTAGATTGCTGTATGTTTCTTCTATTATATATTCTTAGCCTTCTATTGTTTTCTCAGGATATCTTTTGTTCCTCCAAGTAACTTTATATTTGTACCTGGTTCTGGGATGTGAAATACTTTATTTTCTGGCATGGTTCCTTGCACATTTTTTGTAACTGGGGACTGCTTATTCAGTTTCTTCCATCCAATTCTCATTTGGGGGAAGGTGGCATATGTCTATACTCAGTTACACTAGTATTTTGATCTCAGTGAACTTGTGATGACATTGAGAAAGTCAAAACCCCAGTGTCTTTAAAAATGATATCTTTGTTCCCAATATCCATCGAGTACCCCTTGAGTTAGCACAAATAATGCTACAGACCAACAAACACCTAAGCAATAAATAGTTTATCTGAAGTAACAATCTAAGATGACAGGTTTCAGCCGTGTTAGTCTGTATTCGCAAAAAGAAAAGGAGGACTTGTGGCACCTCAGAGACTAACAAATTTATTTGAGCGTAAGCTTTTGTGAGCTACAGCTCACTTCATCGGATGAGGAGCTTAGTACAGAAATGTATGTTGTAAGTAGAAAGATAGGGGAACCATTCATATTGTTATTGACTAAGGAACAAGGAAAAGGCAAATGCTCTTCCTTGGATTTTGGAAAATTTGTACCCAGACATTACTAGATTAATCAAGGACTTGGCAGTGTAGTTGAATCTCCTGCAGAGATATCAATCACTCTGTAATGATTTAATACACCTTATTTTTGTACCTACTTCATTTAGTCATTCATCTCAGAATGAACAAAGGAGAATCTATAGTATTTAAACCCTGTCAGGAGAGAAAAATAAAAGTTATTGTTGCTTTGCCTGTACTCCTCTATGCGTAGAGGGTTTTCTTCTTGTCTACTCATGTTCAGTGGTGGTCGAACAGATACAGGAAATGTCAGATATAAAATAAGAGAAAGGCACACCATTCCAGTAGTTATGGAAATAAGTTTGAATGACATATATAGCGACTTATAAATTAGTGAATGACATTCTGATTTATCCTGAAACAAGGGAGGCTTTCACAAAGTCTAATAATAACTATAATCTACCGAACGAAATGTATGCAACATAGAAGATAAAAAACTGCCCTTCAGGGCCAGTGAAACCAAAATGAAAACACACACTATTAACTGAAACTCTCAGATCTTCATGATCAGAATAATGAAAATATGAGACAAGTTCTACTAGGAAAGAAACCAAAGACTCTTTCAAGTCCAGTGAAGCTAAATGCTGCTGAACTAACTTCCACAACATGCAAAATGCCTTCATACTTTGTCTTTATATACTTTATGTCCTTACAAGGGATATTTTTCAACATTCCTTGACCCACATTCTGATCTCAGTCACACTGGTATAAATCCAGTTTCTCTGAGTCTAATGGAAATATTTGGACTTGCAGTGGGATAAATGAGAGTAGAATATGGTCCTATGTAACTTTCAGTTTAGTGCATTTTAATTGTCTAAAAACACAGTGGACTGAAATATTGTATTGATCACAGTTCTGACCATGTGCTAGTGAAAAGCCAAAGAAGGGTGCGTCCGGTTTATATTTCAGCAGTGCTTAAAATGAGCTTGTGAGCCAGTGCAAATGTCTGCTGCTGTATTGCACACTGCCGTGAGCACAGCTGCAGTATGTAAATGATAACTCTTCACTTTTCATTGCATGCTTCAGCTCAGTGACTGAGTCATAAATATGTTGTGGTTCCTCATTATTCTAACCTTGGGAGAGAAGGTTAAAGTCCCTGCTCTGCCACAACCTTGCTGTATGACCCTGGGCTAGTCACGTAGGGCCAGGTTTTCAAAGGTATTTAGGAGCCTAAAGCTGCAGATCCCAGTGGGATTTTCAAAAGCATGTAATCATTGATTTCAACGGGTGTCAGGCATGTAATGTGCTTAGGCACTTTTGAAAATTCCATTAGGCACCTATATGAAACTTTAGGCACCTAAATATCTTTGAAAATCTGACCCTTAGCCCTTTCTTGCCTCAGTTTTGCATCTGTTTAAAAAATAAGAAGGGGGGAATAGTACTTCCCTACATCACAGAAGTGTTGTGAGGATAAATGCATTAAAGATTCTGAGGTGTTCTAATACCAGTTTCTAGATTGATCATTATGTAAGTAAACCAGGATGCATCAAGACCCATTGGGAACATTCACGCCACTTAAGTAGAGCAGGTCAGGAAATTTTCACCGAAATGGTTTTATGTTGAAACTGAAACTTTTTCTGGGAACATACCAGCTTCAATGACAGCTTCAGCAAGAAAGATTTCTCGGGTCCAGGATGGAATTTCTAGTCAGAGAGAGCCAAAATAGCCAATAGCCTGGTGGTTAGGGCACTCACCTAGGATGTGGAAGATGTAGGAACTGGAATCAGGATCTATGGGTATGTCTTCACTAGCAATGTTAAAGCACTGCCGTGGCAGCTCTTTAATGTGGCTGTGTACTTGCGGCACCAGCACTGGGAGAGAGCTCTCCCAGCGCTGTAAAAAAACCACCCCCCACGAGGGGAGTAGCTCTCAGCACTGGTGCACTGTCTACACTGGCACTTTACAGCTGAAACTTGCAGCGCTCAGGAGGGTGATTTTTCACATCCCTGAGCGAGAAAGTTGCCGTGCTGTAAAGTGGCAGTGTAGACAAGGCTCACACATGTTGGATGCGTGCCTTAACACTAGGCTACTGGCTGTTTTAGGGCAGAGTGTGCTCACTCTCTTTCTCGCAGAAAAAGTTCAAAATGTCTCAGTTTTATCCCGGTATAGAAAAGGAAATTTTTTTGAAATCTCAAAAGTTTTGCAGGATGGGAAAACCACTTCTCACCCAGCTCTATAATTAGGGGTTGAGCTGTCAGTTGTGGCAAGAAGACTTAATATTTAATAGTAGGGTGACCAGATAGCAGCTGTGAAAAAATGGGACAGGGGGTGGGGGGTAATAGGTGCCTATATAAGAAAAAATCCCCCAACACAGGACTGTCCCTTTAAAAACAGGACATCTGGTCACCCTAATTAATAGGAATGCTACTTAAAAGTATCATTTGTTTTAAGCTGCTGTTATTTCTGAGACTCCAGTGGATTCTTTCACTAAAGAAATAGTTAAAAAAATAGGTGAGGGAAACAAATTAGTAGCAAATATATGATTTATGTCAATGAGCAATCTAGTGGCAGAGGAATTCTTGGACTACAGCCTGGAAGGGGATGCTATTCCCCTTCTGTCCATTCTAGTGGGTGCTCTACCCCTTTCATGATGAAGAATTGCTACCAAGTAAGCTGTTGCCATTGGAAGATAGGACCAAGGGAAATGTGATCCTGATCGGGTGGGTGAAAACCCTCCTTTCTTCCCTTACAGGTTTATTGTTCTTCCTTTTCTGGTGAACTGGCTTGGAAGGGAGTTCAAAAGAATCAGATTCTGATGCCCTAATGAAAAAAATAATCTCTATCACGCCAGTGATTTTTAAGCAGAAATTCCCTTTGATTCAAATCAAGTTGAAAGTAATGGGGAGTACTGCTTAAAAGTCAGATTCAAGAGGAGGAGTTTTTGTACCATTGTTGTTCAGTGAATTAGGCTTTATGTCAATTAATTTTTTTCAGTCAAGCTACTTTGGTAGGCAAAGATCAGCACTACAGCTATTCTTAGAAGATGCGTTCCTTATGCACCACTAACTGTTGCTGGGATTTACAGCAGTTTTTTACAGTACTATTATTGATCTCTCTTCAGTATGTGTTCAAGACCAAGTCATCCGAAGAAAGGACTGTTCATGAGGAGCTTGCCAAGAATGTGACTGGTCTTTTGAAATCAAATGATCAAGTAACAGTGAAACACGTTTTAAAGGTGAATGATACAGTTTTAAAAATTAGTATGTTTTCAATATTACCACAATTTCTGCTTCATCTTCCTCCTCTCTCTTTCACATTCCTCTGTGTGCTTTGCACATATCAAAGCCCATAATAATCCAACAGCTTTATGAGGCTTTCTTGCTGTAATTTTGTGAATTCTCAACATAAGTCATTGCATGGTACATGGTGATTTTACATTGTATAATTCCTCCTGCTGGATTTCCTTTCTGTTATTGCTCAACCACTGTGAGAAATATAATTCTTACACAATACAGTGAGTCAGAACATTAAGGGTGATTTTTTTTTAACTTCACAAATGGTTCCAGGAATCACAGTTCAGATACATATTTATAAATAGGATATATATTCAAATAATATGATTTTAATACAGTTACTATTGATTTGTAATTAGCAAAATGTAAAAGATAATTATTCTGATAAGCATGAAGAGCTGCCAATGTTTTTGGGTTTTTTTTAAATAACCAGTAAGAGGGATAGCACTCTGGCCACATACATCTGGCATATCCTCCGTACCGAGGCTGGCAGGGAACTCATGTAAGAGCTATGCCTGCTTTACCCCAGCTGAGGACGTCCCCACACCAAGGGGATTCTCTGTTGTCCTGATCCAGACAGTTCCTAGCTCTTGTATACCACCATACTGGCAGAAATGAACTGGAGAAGGGGGAGACAATCTGGCCCATAGTGTACTGTACATGCAAGAAATTAAATGGCTGTTATATAACATTATTGTTATACATGTACACTCTACTGTACATGTTTTAATAGGTCAATTTATTTTTACTAAAAGGTACTAGAGATTGAAGTCCTCTGTTCATTTGTAGTACCATCATATCATGAGACAAGCTTCCCATCACTGGCCCACCAGTCTGTGCAAACGACTGCTAGGACATATTCTCTGTGCCCTTTCAGTTGTTGACCTCTCTACTGAGACTGCTATGAAGGGTTCCAGTTATCCTACTGTAATTATTATGTGTCATGTATTTCTGCCATATCTACTTGCAAACAAAGCACAAATTAAGACAGAGGTGTAAATATGAATGGAAATGATCATTTGTTCACTCCTTACTTCTTAATAAAGGCACAATCACAATTGCCAAATGCCAGACCCAGCAAGGTGCTGTGTGGCTTCAACTCAAGTGACTTAAATACTGTCATAGTGAAATGTAAAGCTTTCTAATTTTTCTGTGGTGTAGATTCTATCAATACACACTGCTGAGAACTCCAGACCATTCCTCTAAAAAGGAATTCTTAGATGTAAAAAATATCACAAAATAATCTATGCAGTGTCATCATAGCTATGTTGGCCCCAGGATATTAGAGAGACAAGGCCTCTATTGGTCTAATAAAAGGTATTACCTCACCTCACCCATCTTGTCTGACAAAATAATCTGTTTTTCGACACTAATATTATCAGGTGACTTTCTCCATAATATTGTTACAGCATTCCTGGTTTTTCTTTGCAATTATCTTAAAATCAGTGGCACAGCACTTGGTTGATTCAAACAGAATACAGGTAAGAATATACATTATTATGTAATAAACTAAATTTTAAGATTAATTTCTACCCAAATACATTTAACCATGTAAAGTAAATGTATTCTAACTCTGTTTACTCTGAAGTAATAATCTGAGTTTTTCTTAGATTCCTCGAACTCAGAGACTTCCAGAATCATTCCAGACTGAACTAGACACACTGATAATGATCTTGTCCGACCATGTTGTTTGGAAACACAAAGATGCTCCTCAAGAAACAAAAAATGCAAACCACAGCATTGCCAAATTTCTTAAGGTGAGAGGTTCAGTCATTACAGCGCATGCTGTTATTCAGTCATAGTTAATGCAGAGTAAAGGATATTAAACCTCCAGTCAGAGGGAGTAAGAGCAATCCAAGCGAATCATGGCTGAAGATGCAGAATCAGCACTGATTTATAGTACGATTGTTTCTGTGCTCTTAGGTGTGCCACTGCGTCTGTGGAAGTCCAATGGCTGCATATAAATCTACTAGAAAAGCCTCACTTGTACATATTTGTCCTGATAAAAGATGTGGCAAGGCTCCTCTTTCATCATGTCAGCCTCCACGTTTCTCCCCAGGAGTAAATAAATCCTACTCTGGAGGTTTTTAATTCTTAAGTGTGGTTTATTTACAGTATTTACAAAGTGGGCTTCAGGGTAGGCCCAAGTCATTCTCTTAAGCAACCCCCCCCAGAACACATACATTTCTTTTCCCCCACCAGAGCATTGACTTGTTACACTGGCTTCTGCTCACCAGCCCTTCCCCAGACAGAAGAAAACTTAATAATTCCCCTACAGGAGGATATAGCTCTCTACCTAGAAGAATCCTTTTCTCCCTGTTGCCCCTAACCCTGCTTCAGCTTATTTCTTTTCCCTCCTCCCACTATTTTACCAGAAGAGGGTTTTTTAAAGATCCCTGGCAGCCCTTAATTGGACTCAGGTGTCCCTAATTAACCTGAGGTAACCTCTTTTCATTTCATAGAGAAAGGGCCTTGACCATTCTAGGATTGATATACCCACCTTCCACCACTCCCTTATTGAGGAGCAGTCAGCCCTGTCTGGTGTTCTCTGCTCGGTGTCCCCTTCAGGTTCCCTAGTTTTGACCCTTTGACCTTCACATCTGTCCCTGATTTTTCTTTGTTGTCCCCCATATTTATTTGCGTCCTGGGCTCAGTGGCTCCTCCTCAGTGGCACTTCCCCCGGAACCAAATAGGATCACTCTCTTATAGCTATCTGGTCTCTCTTCATCACAAAGGGTCCACACTGGCAAATAGTACAGCTCATGGATGTAACATTTAAGTAGAGGAGAAGTGTATAGATGAATGGAACAACTGTTACAAAATCAAGCTATTATAATTTCTTGATCAACTATAGGACTGAAGTAGTGGAGTAATATGTGACCATCATAACAGCATAGGTAGCCAGCTTCTACACATCTTTTTAAATATTGCAAGTATTCTGTAAACTGCTGAAGCATGTAATTATATGTACATTGTATCTCCGGAAAAGTTGCATGTGTTCCAGTCATGAATGATAATTTTTTCACAATTCAACAATGACTTTTACCATCACAATCACTCATCAGTTTTGTCTGTGGAACCTAAATAGTAGCTGTTCTGAGCACAGTATAAAATTGTCAGCAGTGCCTATGTCCCATTTTCAGAAGTGATTTAGGCACTCACATCTCATTGAAAGTCAGTCACTGAATTCAGTGGGAGTTCTGTGCCTAGTTGCTTTTGAAAATCCTATTTGACACCTGTCTGCATCTTTAGGCACGTAAATACCTTTAAAAATCTGTCCCCCTCATGAGATTAACAAAAGTGCCTAAGTAAGTTAGGTGCCCAGTTCCCATTGACTTTTAGTGGGAGTTAGATGCCTAACTCATTTAAGCACTTTTGAAAACTACTCTAATGTATGTGTTGGATAAGTAAAGCAATCTGAAGTAGTTTATCTGCCTTTGTGCTAGTTTTTTTCTGATTGCCCAAGGATGGGTTTTGCAGCATTCTTTCATTCACTTGATAGACCAATTCATGCCTACTTTTTTTTCCTCCTGTCGCTCCCGTATGGGATGGGAATAGCAATAAGATTCCTTTTTTTCCTGTATCCCTCAATCATTTGGACGTTCTCCAATATCTGCTGTGATCTCATGATTAACTATGCGGTGGGGAAGAATTAACATTTAGGACACAGTGTGGCCAATTACATAACTGGACAGCTGGGGACAGGAACAAAAAAAACCTTGTGACATAGTGACATATAGAGTGTCCTGTACAACATACACTGAGACTAACGGGTGAATCTCTCTGAGGCAGATTGAAACACAGCTCTTGGAAAAAATTGACAGGAAATAAATTGTTCCTGTGAAGTTATCAAGAAAAGCAGCAATACAGAGGATATAGTCTCTCTCGGCACACTTTAATTAATAAATAATAGATCTGCAGTCCTCTGAAATGGTCTCCATTTCAGGTGCTGTGTGGAAACCTTATCTGGTGTTATCCTAGCTGGCATGAGTTTTATTTACCCAATGCATTACATCACTGAGAGGGTGACATTGCTTGCCAGTGTATCATGTCAGTATTACACTTGTGTTACTATTGCAGTTCTGTCTGTTACTTTTACATGTTCTATATTTGAACAAGCGGTTAAGCAGTGTTATGCTACAATTGGAATCATCTGGTCTTTGCTTTTTTCTGGTATGCCATAACAAATTATGTAGACTAAAGAGATGGCTTGACATCTCCAGACCAGATTTTGTAGCAGCCAGATTTGAATGCCATGTACTGTACACTCTGGGGGGGTTTATTCTTGTACAGTTCAAGAGCATCTGTGATCTGGGTGATGGACCTGGTCCCCAGGATTACAGTCCTTGCTGACCCTGCAAGACTGTCCTACTCTGGGGAAGAATATCAGTAACTGTTTGTTGGCTTGAGCATTATAATAAACTTTATGGCTCCCAACCATTTGGCCTCATCAAGCTGCTGTTCTCATCATAACGTAGAGTAATAACATGAGTATTTTCTCCCAGAGTGACAACCTAGTTCCAGAGGTGAAAGTAAGCTGGTACGCCCCGGTACGGCGTACCGGTAAGAGCATGTGTGCCTTACCGGGATCGGCTTTCCCAGACGGCAATTTAAAGCCCTGGGGTAGCAGCGGTGGGGCTGCAGCGGGGATTTAAAGGGCCCCGGAGCTCCAGCCGCCGCTACCGTCCCGGGCCTTTAAATCCCCGCCTGAGCCCTACTGCCCAAGCCCTGGGGTAGCAGCAGTGGGGCCCTGGCGGGGATTTAAAGGGCCCCGGAGCGCCAGCCGCCGCTACTGCCCCGGAGCCTTTTAAATCGCCGTCTGAGCCCTCTGCCAAAGCCCTGGGGTAAGGGCAGCAGGGCTTCGGAGTGGATTTAAAGGGCCAGGCGGTAGCAGCGGCTGGAGCCCCAGGGCCCTTTAAATCCCCGGCAGAGCCCCCCCACCCCCCCACCCCTACCCCAGGGCTCGGGCAGCAGGGCTCAGGCAGGGATTTAAAGGGCTGGGGCGGTAGCAGCGGCTGGAGCCCCAGGGCACTTTAAATCCCCGCCAGAGCCCCCCCACCCCCCCACCCCTACCCCAGGGCTCGGGCAGCAGGGCTCAGGTGGGGATTTAAAGGGCGCCGGGGCTCCGGCAGCCGCTACCACAGCAGAGCCCAGAGCCCCAGGGTAGCAGTGGCAGCCGGGAGCCCCCAGGGCTCCTCGGTGATTTAAAGGGCCCGGGGCTCCACTGCAGTAGTGGCAGCTGGAGCCCTGGGCCCTTTAAATCGCCCCTGAGCCACGTGGTTCCCAGCCGCCTCTGCAGCTGGTAGCTCAGGGGTGATTTAAAGGGCCCTGGGCTCCCAGCCGCCACTACTGCAGCTGAAGCCCTGGCCCTTTAAATCAAGATTTAAAGGTCCTGGGTATTTAAGGCCCTGCCTCTTCCGGTTAAGGCCACGCCCTTCCGGTTGAGGCCACACTCCCTGCTCAGGACTCTGGCGTAGCGGTAAGCCCTCTAACTTAACTTTCACCCCTGCCTAGTTCATAGTCAGTGAGTTGTTTGGCTGGATTCAAGAATCATTGCTTTGAAGCAAATATTTAGATCAGCTTAAAGAAAAGGAGTACTTGTCGCACCTTAGAGACTAACAAATTTATTTGAGCATAAGCTTTCGTGAGCTACAGCTCACTTTATCAGATGCATACAGTGGAAAATACAGTGGGGAGATTTTATATACACAGAGAACGTGAAACAATGGGTGTTACCATACAGACTGTAACAAGAGTGATCAGGAAAGGTGAGCTATTACCAGCAGGAGAGCCGGGGGCTGAGGGGGGGGAGGGGAACTTTTGTAGTGATAATCAAGGTGGGCCATTTCCAGCAGTTGACAAGAACAGGTGGGGGGGTGGCGAATAAACAAGGGGAAATAGTTTTACTTTGTGTAATGATACATCCACTCCCAGTCTTTATTCAAGCCTAAGTTAATTGTATCCAGTTTGCAAATTAATTCCAATTCAGTAGTTTCTCATTGGAGTCTGTTTTTGAAGTTTTTTTGTTGAAGAATAGCCATTTTTAGGTCTGTAATTGAGTGACCAAAGAGATGGAAGTGTTCTCCGAGTGGTTTTTGAATGTTATAATTCTTGACGTCTGATTTGTGTCCATTTATTCTTTTATGTAGAGACTGTTCGGTTTGGCCAATGTACATAGCAGAGGGGCATTGCTGGCACATGATGGCATATATCACATTGGTAGATGCTCAGGTGAATGATCCTCTGGTACTGTAGCTGATGTGATTAGGCCCTATGATGGTGTCCCCTGAATAGATATGTGGACACAGTTGGCAACGGGCTTTGTTGCAAGGATAGGTTCCTGGGTTAGTGTTTTTGTTGTGTGGTGTGTGGTTGCTGGTGAGTATTTGTTTCAGGTTGGGAGGCTGTCTGTAAGCAAGGACTGGCCTGTCTCCTAAGATCTGTGAGAGTGATGCGTTGTCCTTCAGGATAGGTTGTAGATCCTTGATGATGCGCTGGAGAGGTTTTAGTTTGGGGCTGAAGGTGATGGCTAGTGGCGTTCTGTTATTTTCTTTGTTGGGCCTATCCTGTAGTAGGTGACTTCTGGGTACTCTTCTGGCTCTGTCAGTCTGATTCTTCACTTCAGCAGGTGGGTATTGTAGTTGTAAGAACGCTTGATAGAAATAAAAGAATAGATAGAATAAAGACAGGGAGTGGATGTGTCATTACACAAAGTAAAACTATTTCCCCTTGTTTATTCCCTCCCTCGTGCCCCCCCCCCCCCGCACTGTTCTTGTCAACTGCTGGAAATGGCCCACCTTGATTATCACTACAAAAGGTTCCCCCCCCTCAGCCCCTGGCTCTCCTGCTGGTAATAGCTCACCTTTCCTGATCACTCTTGTTACAGTCTGTATGGTAACACCCATTGTTTCACGTTCTCTGTGTATATAAAATCTCCCCACTGTATTTTCCACTGTATGCATCTGATAAAGTGAGCTGTAGCTCACGAAAGCTTATGCTCAAATAAATTTGTTAGTCTCTAAGGTGCCACAAGTCCTCCTTTTCTTTTTGTGGATACAGCTAACTTGGCTGCTACTCTGAAAGTAGGTCAGCTTGCATCACATGCTACCTCCCCTTATTGAGTGCTACAGTATTTGAAGTGCTATTTCCTCAGATAAACTCACTCCTAATTATGTTAGGAAAAACTTTTTCACTAAGAGGGTGGTGAAACACTGGAATGCGTTACCTAGGGAGGTGGTAGAATCTCCTTCCTTAGAGGTTTTTAAGGTCAGGCTTGACAAAGCCCTGGCTGGGATGATTTAACTGGGAATTGGTCCTGCTTCGAGCAGGGGGTTGGACTAGATGACCTTCTGGGGTCCCTTCCAACCCTGATATTCTATGATTCTATGATTCTATGTGTACACTATGGTAGTAATTTCAGCCTGTAGTCCCATTAAAAATGAAATATTTAACTTATTTATCACTACTATTTTCTTAAACAGTCCGACAAGCCTGATTCACTCTATGCTCTGGATGCTTTGCACTACTTTGGTGACACAAGGCAACTATAAAGCAAGCGTCACCGGTCATTTAACCCAGACTTACAGATGCCACACATCATTGGAGAGGCACAACGCAGGCAGATTGTGCTGGTAACTCTGGCCCTGTGTTATTGGTAGTAGATATACAAATATAAACATTCTATTTGTTTCCTTAGCGCTGTTTTACATTTATGGATCGTGGATTTGTATTTAAGATGGTCAACAACTATGTAAGCATGTTCGGCCCAGGAGACCACAAGGTATGAGTTATATTTTCTTGAAGTGGACTTGATAGCAGAGTATTTTCAGGATGAAACAATTTAGGATCCATTCTGTAGTTACTCCATGCTCAGAAGTAGAGTTGATCAAATTATTTACTATAAAGATTGTGTTACAAATTTAGGTCCTGACCCTGCAAGGAGCTTCACATAGCTGGACTCCTATGTCTGTGCAGAACTCAATTGAACTTCAGTGGGGATATGTAGATGCACAGAGGTCAACCCATGTGTAGCTCCTTCCAAGATCAGGACACTAGCCCTATTTTAGGTTAATGAATCATTTGTGAACTGCATGCTCATTTTCCTCTAATGTATTTGTAAACACTCACTGAAATAGCTTTACCAATAATTTTCAAAATATGGGTGATTCAATCACAAACTGGTCTGGTCAACTCTTCACTATTTATGTGGTATGAGTAGAAGCATAAGTGAGATGGTTTTGTTTCTGCTCCATGTTTGGATCAGAGAAACATATGCAGGATAGTAGCAAATAATAAACAGTGCACTCTTGGTATCCGGCAAAAGTTTGTGAAATTTTTATGATTCATGAATTTTTTCACAAATATTCAGTAGTGATCTAAATGAATAAGATGACCGTATGAATTATAAAGAACCAAACTTGGTGCCTTTGATTGTGAAATTATTCACAATTGTTTTAACTGTACATCAAGCTGTACTCAGATCTCTCACATAATCAGAGGAACAGCTGCAGAATCAGGCCCTTAGTTATTGTGTTATACATGAAGATCATAAATCTGCAAAGAATTCTATAAAAGCTGCAAATTGTTTCCACATTTTTCAGTCCTAACTGCCTTCAGCAGCAAAAACAGATGTTCAATTAAAACCTCCAGTTAATGGCTAACAGAGCAGTTCATTATCGGAGATTGGTCAGTCTGTATAGCAGAAATTAGCACATCCTCAAAGATAAATGTATGTATGATATCTACAGCATAGCTTCCTTTCCAAATAGTCTGCCAGTAGAAAGTAGAGTCAATGAGGAGCCAAGACAGATGTGCCAATGTAACAGACTTGACGCCAATGAAAAAGAATATGCATAAAATGAGTTATAAAGATTCTTATGACTTTGAGGAAATACCAAAATATCCTCAGTGTCTTGGCTTGTCTTGCTTTGTAACTAAAGAGCAAAACAAGAGGCAGTCATTCAGTTTTGAAGCAAGGTTAAGCTTTCATTGGCTTGCGTACTTTGGTTTTTAACTGCTTGTTTACTTACAGAAAAATTTGCTGATCCCAGTCTTCTAGAAAGTTGAACTGTACATGTAGCCATTTGAAGAAATAATACATGTGGTTGTGTTAGTACATAACATTGTACCAAGTAAATTTGTTCTAGCTTTAGATGAAACTCAACGGTTTCATCTAAACCGTTCCCTTTGAACTGATCCATTGAAAATTTCAATATTTTGACATTTGTTTTATCCTGAATTGGGGCCAAAATATTAAAAAAAAATGGATTCAGAAATATTGTAATGTTGCATTTTAACGTTTATTTGTGTTCCTCTGAGCTGCCGTGGTGCATCACTGGAGTTTTAGTTCAGGTGCCTCATGCCCCCATTCTGTTTTATCAGCCCAGTTCTGTGGCTGATTGACCATGACCATGGTGCATCATGGAGATACAATCATTCCAATGGAAGGTTCCTTACCAGCTCGACTCAACAGGTCCTGAAAAGTTCAGATGAGCCACAAAAGGTTTCCAGGTTTTTTGGTCTAGACCCTTTTCTGTGCTTTTGGCATCCTAGCTCTACTGCCCAGCAGAAATTAAAAGACTGCACTTGTGACATGGATCCTTTCCACCCTTTAAAAAGGGGCAAGATTTGGGCCTTTACAGATACATGCAGATACTGGGACGTTTGATGTAGTATCTGCTTATTGTTGCTCTGATGAATTGGTCCTACTGCATCCTGGGAAGCAGTTTCTTATGAGTTAGAACACTGTTCTGGGAAGAGGAAATGAATCTAAATACTCCTTGTAGGACCTTGGGCAAGACAGTTTCCCATCTGTAAAATGGGAATAGTTATTTCACATGGGAGTTGCAAAGCTTAATTCATTAACAGTTGCAAAGCACTTGGAGCTTTTGGATAGGAAAGTGCTATAGAAAGGCAAAATATTGTTGCTAAACAGTATTCATTCTTATTAAAATGCTCTGATACACGCACACACACAGCAACATGGGAATTAGTTTTTCTCTTTGTTATAGTTTGTATAGTTCCCTTTGTATAAACTTTGTTATACTTTCAATGCTCATTAAAACACTTTAATGAGCAGCCCTCCCATTGCCAGTTGGAAGTAATGACTGGAGTTGATGATGTGTATTATCAAAAGCAGTATGGGCTAGATCCAAAGCCCAATGAAATCAATGAAAAGACTTACCACTGACTTCAGCTGACCTTTGGGTCAGGCCTGATACTACCGAAGCATGGTACTCAGTTCATAAAAAGAGTGAGGAGGAAAGGAAACACACAAAATCATTGTAATGTTGTTGTTTTTTAGTGAGCACAGAGTGCTGGGTCAGTGAATGATGCAGACTATTGAAATGATTGCTACAGCCCTGAATTATGTGAAGTGGAGGTGATACATCATACCTACCAAGAGTTTAAGTAACAGCATATGCCATCCAAGGGAGCCAGTGTGGGGTCTTAAAGTGACAGCTGCTTTAAATGTGTCATTTAGTTAAAGTCATACAAAATCAGTGTGAAATTAAATTTCAGGAATCCATAAAAAAAAGCAAGCATGGTTATGACAAATGCCTTAAATAACATTTGGGGGAGGGGGAACCAAGTTTTTTATCTTATTCTGTACTATAGCGTTACATAACAGACCATTAGTTTTCAGTGGCTGATGTGAATGATTTTGAGGTAGAGAGAAATATTAATGTAATTTTTAACCTTGTTTCCTGTTGTCATTAAAGTCCATACCAATTATTTAATATTGTGGTGTTTCAGATTTTACATCAGTACAAATTTGACTTTCTTCAAGAAGTTTGTCACCATGAACACTTTATTCCTCTGTGCCTGCCCATACGATCTGCAAACATTCCAGGTAATAACTCACCTTACATAATGGCTTGTGAAATGTATTAATTGTCATATATTTTTCAGGCCAATTAGTATGGGTAGTACTATAGACTCTCCAAGAATAACATCTAGACATTAGATATGAAAGTAGAGAATAGGATATAGATGTGATGTTAACAAGGGGTAATATAGATCTCCCAGTGTGAACGTCTGTTTATTTCTGAGACAAGGTGGGTGAGGTGATATCTTTTATAGGACCAACTGCTGTTGGTGACAGAGACAAGCTTTCGGGCTACACAGAGCTCTTCTCCAGGTCTTTCTTTATTTCTGTTCATCCCAAATATGCCTGCAAATCCAGTTATAAAGTGGGTCATTTAATGGAAATTTTGGTTTAGTGACCTAGGGTGCTTGCAGAGAGAGAAGTACTAAAACTGAAAATCTGTTGAGAGATGGGAACCGCAAGACGAGACATCTGAAACTGGGAGGAGGTTTGAGAGCAGGTGCAATGGAAAAGAAGGAAGTTAAAGCTGTGAAGGAGGATGGAAGCTGTATCCTCTTCAGCTGGGGGTTAGTGAGGTTCCATAAGCAGTAACTCGGGGAGTTGGAAGGCTCTTCTGCTCCTGTTCATCTGGTGAATGTACATTCAAGCCATTGTGTCCCTAGTATCTATGAGCTGATTATCCTTGGGGAGGAGTAGATCCCCAACAACCTGTAGTTCTGAAATGTAGGTTTCACTGCCAATAGGCTGAGGATGCTTGCTCTCCAAAGCTAAACTCAGTGTGTATGGTGTTCCAAGTGTGGCCTCCTAGTTGTGGCCAGTACTACTCTTCCCCCGCCCCCCCTTTACTGAACTCTCTTATAGACATGTATACTGACAACTGTGAGTCACCTTCAGGCCACAAATAAAGTGCCTTTTAAGGCAGAAGAGGCCTTATGATGCACTGTCTAATCTCCATGTCTTTTATGCATCCTTAGCCATTTCTGCAAAACAGAGTAAGAGAGGAGCATCTTCCCACCCCCCTTTACATCTGGAACAAATTCTTTAGTCTTGGTTTTGTGGTTAAAGGGCATGATTGAGCAGTTTTGCTGTTGACTTTAGTGAAACCTGGATTTCACCCGAGGCTCTATTCCCAGTCATCCTGTTTGACCTGGGGCAAGTCACTTAGGGTTTGATCCTGCAGGGTGCTGAGCATGAGTGTAACTCCCATGGAAGGCAAGAGCTACTTGGTACCTCCATGAGTATTTTCCTCTCTCTGTGTTAATTTCCTCATCAGCAAAAGGATAATGTAGTACTTCCCTCACAGAGCTGTGGTGAAGCTAAATGCATTTCTGTTGGTAAACTGTTGGGAGACTTTAACATAGCAGGCTTTACAGGAGGGTAAAGTATTAATTATTCATTATTACTGCATTAATATTTTACTAGGAGAGGAGTGATATTTCAGTCACATTTTGTTGAATTGCCCCCAGCCAAAGTCACTTTTGCCAATGTATATCTTGTGGATCAAACACCATGATTTCTGGTTTCTACATTATTCTGCAAGAATTTGTTATCCAAAGCTATTGGCTGGGGTAACTTGGCAAATGTGAAGTGTGAAAATCTCGCCTGTGTATAGAGAGGACTCTGTTAAAAAAAAACTGAAATGTATCTCATAGTTACCTATTCTACTATGCCAAACTGAATTTAAAAAAACCCTATGTTTATCATGCATCCATTATAAACAAAATAGACAATTATCCAAGGTCTTACTCTAAAGCACAATAGTAACCTTTCAGTTGAATCTGATGGGCTTTGGATTAAGCATCAAAAGAGAGAAAGAAAATCAAATATACTTTTCACACATCACCATAATGTCATAAATTTGATTTAGTAAAAATGCATGATTCCTGCTTTTTCTTTTCTTTTTTATTCATGATAAATCAAGACTCTGTGACATCTTCAGAATCAACACAGGAATATCACGCATCAGGTAAGAGCCTAATTTCTTACAGTGCTACACGTGGAGTGTTAGCAGTGAATAGATAAAATTAGGCATGAGGAGTTTTATTCCCAGCTCTATCACTGATCTGTGGTGTTACCTTGGGAGAGTCATTTAAATAATCTCACAATAGGATGTTTCCATCTCTGTGTTTCAGTTTCTTCAGCTATAAAATGGGGATAATACTTGATGCTATGTGTTTGAAGGCTTATTCCATGTTTGATTGAACCTCAGATGGGAAGAACAATATGTGTAAATCATCATTCATTTATAAATTATACAAACTTGCATGATCTTAAGAAATATTTGTTATTGATGTTTGTTAATTTGTTCTGAAACTCACACATAGGCTAAACTGGATTTGGCCTTCTATGAAATCCTGTATGTGCCAGGTGTGTGGTTAGATGGGTCACTCCGACGTGAAACAATTTAATAAGCCTGCCTGGAGAATTTTTGTCAGAATCTTTATTTCTGGAATGTATGTTAACATAGTTCATTTAAAAATAAAATGAGATCCTTGTCTGTTCTGATCCAGATATTCCAGAATACACCCTGACCAATGAATTTTGCCATAAACATTTCTTAATTGGGTTGCTGCTTCGGGAGGTTGGCTATGCACTGCAAGAGGACCAGGATATTAGGCACTTAGCCTTGGCTGTGCTTAAAAACCTAATGGCAAAACATTCATTTGATGATCGATATGCAGATCAGGTAAGTGTGTTATTTATTCTTTCCACTGATATTTTCATGCAGTGAAATACATTTGAAGACTACTCGCTCCCCAGTTTACAATGATTTGTTTCTTTGAATTTTTTTCTCTTTCTTAGGATAAACAGGCACAAATAGCAAATCTGTACATGCCTCTCTATGGCATGCTTTTGGACAATCTCCCAAGGATTTACATGAAGGATATTTTTCTTTTCAATATAAATACATCCAATCAGGTAACTTAATGCAATTTTTCAGAACTTTAATATGAATCATTGCAGTTGTTGATATCCCTTACTTCCTCTAGCATTAACAAAAGGAGAGACCACCCACAGTTATCAATGGAACTGAAGATTTTCAGACTAGAGTTCCAGAAACACAATCAAGAAGGGAGCGGACACATCTTGAGAACTATGGGAATGAAGAGTGAGATGAGGGTGGGGAAGGGAGAGATATTTGCAGGATATTTCATGTTGAGTTGGCCTTAGTGGCAGCTTTCCAAACAACACCCATGAGTTCAGGTTCATAAAAAGCAGTGTTGGTTTTGCATGCCTCTAGTGGTGATGCTGCTCTGCCTCCTGAGAAGCAGAAGACCTGGCAGGAAGTCTGTACCACTTCAGTACAGCCATGAGTCCTGAGCCTACATGAGCCTGTGCATGTGCTTAACATTATGCAGAGGAGTATTCCTTTGATGTCAGTGGGAACACTGACATGCATAAGTTTAAACACATGCATAAATGTGAGCAGGATCAGGGTCTTGGCTGTCCATTAGCAGTTCAAGATCTGTTCTGTGGGAAACATACTAAAAAGATGAGATATGAAGCACTGAGAGAGAAGTCTGAGAGCTGCTTTTTTTAATCTTGGTTGATCTCTATTCAGCATTCGCTGACCAAATATCAGTGGCTGAGAAATGGTGTTGCCTCATCTCAGGTTAATCACAATGGACCAGATACTGATCTCAGTTGCTCAGGTAGAAATCTGGAGTTAATTTCTTGGAATTTACACCTGATCTGTAGCACAGATCAGAATCTAGCTCAGCACTACTCTATAAATCACCTGGTAGGTGTATTGTTTAGAAGAATGCACTTGTAGTCTGCCTCTGCCCGTAAGGAGATTAGATGTGTTATTTATATGACCATATTCAATCTCCAAAAAATAGAAGCATGTGTCTGCAGAAGCTATGGCCCTCCTCAGCTTCCAGCAAATGAACCTGTTTCACTTGATAATTGCTAGTAGTATTAAAATGCCCCTTTTTCTGACACTTAGGCAAGTGGTTTAAGAAGCATACACACTCTTAGACTTGATCTGTCATATGCAACTCTGCTTATGAGCAGGTTTCATATTGCACATCGTTACTCAATGTATTATGGTAAGCCTTGATCTCTTCTGGCTGCCTTGTCTAATCAGCTGAAAGTAGGTTTTTAAGCTCAGTGTCTAAGCGATCTGATCAGATGTACTGTAATTATAAAATTAATGAACAGTCTGAGTTTGAGTTTGTAAAAAGTGATATTATATAGCTGAGTTCTTGTTTCTGCCCACTTTTGAAATGCAGGGATCTAGGGATGACTTGAGCACTGCGGGAGGATTTCAGAGTCAAACAGCAATGAAATATGCAAACTCTGTGGATACATCTTTTTCCAAAGATGTCCTGAACTCTATAGCAGGTACTAAAGAAGTGCTGATACACAAAAATCTCTGTGCATGTTATTTCACCCCATTGTGCTTTCTGCTGAAAAGTATCTTGCATTGAGAATATCATCATTAGCCCGTTTATGTGATATACAGTGAAACAAGCGATCCTGTGTTTCTCCTCCTTTCCCATATTTTTGGATCCATTTTATTTTTCTTCTGAAGCTACCCTACTTTTCTTGGTTTTCTTATTGTACTGCCTCTCGTGATGATGCCAACCTTGCCTTTAGTGTTTTATTAATCCCTAATGTATTCTTGCAATTGCCTCATGCTTTAAAAATATTTACAGAGATTCTCCTGTAATTCTAAAACCTCATGGAATGGGGAGTTGCTACTTTCTTCACAATGTATGCTAGGTACATCAAAAAGTCATGCTCTGAAGAAGTCATTACATGCTGTACTGCAGGTGTGAATTTTTAATAAGGCAAGCATTTTTATATTTTCAAAATATAATGGAGGGGAAGAAACACAACTTACTTTGTTTACTTCATCTAAGGCCCATTTCTAAGCCCACTGAAGTCAGTGAGAGTCTTTCTACTGACTTCAGTGAGCTTTGGATCAGGCCTTCATAAAAAGTAATGGGTTTTTTTTAGTGCCATGAATAACAGCAAAAGTGTATCATTTTAGTTCAACTTGTTGCATGTTTTCAGTACCAAATGTAGTCACCAGTAGCTTCATGACAGGGGTTGACAGTTCAAAGCTGTCCATCCTATATACAACATATTTTTGGTTTTCCTTTATTACTGTTCGTTTTTGTACCCATACACATTATTTTAGCATGTTTGCCGTGACTTTTGATTACAGCCTTTTCATCAGTAGCTATCTCTGCAGCAAACCATGCTGACTCCAGAGCTTCCTTAGCAAGTCTTGAGTCTAACCCAAGTACCAGTGAAAAAAACAGTGAGAGAACTGACACCTGTGAAAAGGTACATGCATAAACACTTGAAAACAATTCTTAGAGTTAAAAAGTATGTCTTGATACTCAGTAAGCCAGTGTGTTTCCAATTCTGCAGATTGTGAGACCTTTGTCTTTGATTGGATCAACTCTTCGCTTCGACAAGTTAGATCAGGCTGAAACTAGAAGCCTTCTTATGTGTTTCCTTCACATTATGAAAACAATTTCAGAAGGTAAAAAAAAAATCCCCAAAATGCACTTTTTTACTTGTAATATTATAAAATCCTTAGGGCCTCACTAACGTTATGTCTATGCTACACACTGCTTTCAGCGGCATGTGGGATACGCTGCAGTGACAAGCCGGCTGTGTCCACACTGTGGTGCACAGCTATGTGTATCAGTGAAAGGCTCTGGCAGGAGGGAGTCAACAGGGAAGGGCTCACACCCTGCTACCTCCCTGCTGCCAGAGCTTTTTGCCACTGCTGGAGTCTTCCCCTTCAGCGGGGAAAGGCTTCAGCAGCAGGGAGCTGCCGTAGTTCTTCCCTGTGGCAGGAGCCTTTCCCCGCTTCCTCGCCTCTGCCAGAGCCTTTCCTTGCTGCTGGAGTCTTTTCCTGCGTAGTGGGACGCTACAAGATTAAAAATTGCAGTGTAGAGGGAAGGCACAGTTTGGATGAGTAGAAAGCCATGTAGGGTATGTACTCGGGTACAGATCCACACCTGCAGGTGTATTCTACTCGCCTAAGCTGTGCCTCACTGTCTACATTGCTATTAAACCTGTGCTGGGGGGCTTCTCGAGCACATGCTCTACATGCAGCCAAAAGAAGCATGCAGTGTTAACTTAGTGTAAAGTCAAGGGAAAACTTCTTACAGTCTTCAGTGGGCTATGGATCTGGCCTTCAATTTCCAGTAATTGCTAAATTCCTACATTTTGATGTCTGGTTCCAGATACATTGATTTCCTATTGGCAGAGAGCTCCATTCACAGAGATAACGGACTTTTTCAGCATTTTAGAGTAAGTTCACTCTCTGGTTTGTTTGCTGGTTTGTTAAATAATAATGTTCTCTAGCAGCTGCTGTAGTAATAGAATGTTTTACTCTCTGGGGTAAAATGCAGGCATGCTAATGATTAAAGACCATATCCTTATGTTGGCTATTTCCAGGGAAAGGATAGGAAACTCTTTGGGGTTTTTCTCACAGAACTTTGTATGAATTATTCTGTTTGGGATTGAGATTCACTGCCCCTTCTCTTCCTCGTGGGAAAAGGAAGGTCTTTGCCTCCCCAAACCAGTGGATCTTGTGAAAAATCTATGGATTCCAGAGCTATTCACATTCCATGGGCCCTTGTCCTGACCCAATTTCCTCTGGCTCCTTCTGAGCACAACTCCTGTAGGCTCCCTGCTTAGAACAGAACCCCCTAACTAGCTCAGCTGTGAAAGATGAGTAAGATGGAACTGACTGGGTCACCATTTACTTAGCCACACAAGTTCCATAAGGTTGGTGGAGAAACTCCTCCTGCAGACATCCCCACAGGGTTTTCCCCCTGACCACGCAGGAATCCCAAACTCAGGGAGAAGAGATGGGCAATAGAGTGGAAGTGATAGTCTCCCCTTCGGTTTCCTGAATTCCGGGAGTTCCTGGATCATTTGCTAACAAAGTGGTGCATTTATCAGGGGGGTTCTTAAAAAGATCGAGACTCAGAATTTTTGAAAAATAGTATGGTGTCACTAAACAGAATCATTACAAAATGTACTTCATGCTTTTCAGGGTTTGCCTGCAAAATTTCAGATATCTAGGAAAACGAAATATAATAAGGTAATTTATTTTTTACTTATACGATGTAGAATGCATTGTTATTTTAAGTACTACAGTGGGGATTAACACGTAGATAAGTCATCAATGTACATCAATTTCATTCTGAAGGCATCGTTCTTAAATATGGTAGCTGACCTACAGCTACGGTAGCTGATGTACACTTTTTTTTTTAATCCCATGAATGTTTGAAGCTCAACTAATATAGCCATTTTCCTAGGCAACCAGGTGGATTACTTGTGATAGTGCATTAAGCTGTAGTAAAAAGAAAAGGAGTACTTGTGGCACCTTAGAGACTAACGTCCGATGAAGTGAGCTGTAGCTGACGAAAGCTTATGCTCAAATAAATTTGTTCGTCTCTAAGGTGCCACAAGTACTCCTTTTCTTTTTGTGGATACAGACTAACACGGCTGCTACTCTGTAAGCTGTAGTAGTTACACTACTTGTACCAATCTTGTTTTTGAGTGCAAATGCCGGAGAAGGACAAACAGATCCTTCTGTTTGTCACCATAGAACTGTGAGGGAATGGCACTATCGTGAATCGCTGAATGCTTCAAAAGCATTAGAAACTGAGATTCCCCTGCCCCTAGTATTTTTCTCTGCCCATTATGCTGAAGAGCATGAGATCATTTTTCCAGCTGTCAAGCATGAAACATGCACTTCTGTTTCACCATGTTACGATGCTTCAGTTTTCATTTCATGCAACAACAATGAACTTTGCTGTCTATCATAAGTTCAGTAGCAAAATGAAGAGTTGCTGTATTAACCAATTCATGCTTTGTGTTATGTTTTGCCAGGCACATATGTGTTTTTCACTGACATGACCTAATCAGGGGCACGTACCATAACAGAGTTAACGTTTATTTTCTCTTAACAGGAAAATAGCTGCTGCCTTTAAGTTTGCTCAGGCCACCCAGAATAATGGAACACTTAAAGGATCTAACTCATCTTGTCAGACATCTGGTATACTGTCGCAATGGTAATTATTAAGCTTTTAATATCTTAAACCAAATCCAGATCAAAATAGGTCTAAACACATGGTCTAAATCTCATTTACATCCACCTAAAGACCCCTTTGCAGTGCCACTTATTGGGTGGGTATGTTTGGCCCCCATCTGGTTACTTCCACATTTACATGTAGTATAGTCATTTATTATTGTGTCCATTTTGTAAGCTAGGTGTATGTTTCTTTTTCCTGGTCTTTTTTTCTCCAAATAATCAATCAATTGTACATTTTAAGCAGAATTTAATGGTTCTATCCTATGTCATCTGAATAAACTGCAGAAATAAAATGAAGTAAAATGTGCATTGTAGTAATAGCCGTAATGCCCTCTTGAAGGGAAAATCAGTGTGTTTGTTTATAATACATACTCCCATAAAGAAAAGGAGTACTTGTGGCACCTTAGAGACTAACCAGTTTATTTGAGTGTAAGCTTTCGTGAGCTACAGCTCACTTCATCGGATGCATTCATCGGATGCATTCAGCTGTAGCTCACGAAAGCTTATGCTCAAATAAATTGGTTAGTCTCTAATGTGCCACAAGTACTCCTTTTCTTTTTGCAAATACAGACTAACACGGCTGCTACTCTGAAACCTGACATACTCCCGTGTTACCAGGTGTTGATCCTGTTGGGGAAAGGTTAAGCAGGTTTTGTTGACTCTTCAAGACAGGTGACTTATTTCCTCATCTGAACATCAAGGAAGTGGGAGTGGCTTTCTAGATAAAGAAGATCAAGGGTATGGGCTGCATGGCCTGAGGTAGCAACCCTAAGAGCAGCCAAGCCAGGAGAGAAGGACTGAAGGGAGTGAATTTCTGATTCTGTGTGGTTTGTAGGCTTTGTCTAAGAGCAGGCTGAGAGAGGCTCTATTCACACTGCTCTGTCCTTTTCAGATAAAATTGTTTATCTATGCGCATCTGATTCAAACCCAATAATGCCCAACATCATAAGCCTGTATCGTGGCATATGGCGGGAACAAATGAAACATGAGGAAAAGGAAACATTCCTTTTTCCCTCCTCCAGAATAAGCACTGATCTCATTACACAGCTGGAACTGGCAAGGTGCCTTTGAATTAAAGCATGAAGAGGCCATTGTTTTGCTGCACGTTTACAGGAGAACCAGCATGGTGGAACAAAATTTTAAAACTACCACAAATGAGGCATGCTGCAGCTGTTTCAAACGACTGCTACAGTCTGCATCCTCCCAAAGCAGCATTTAGCCCTTTTGGCTATAAAAAATATTTGTAAGGAATGGCAAAGACATATGTTAAGAGATAAATAAAATATTGTTACTTTTCAATGGCCCTTCTAACCTGCACTGTGCTTTTGAAAGTGTATGTTTGTTTTTTTACATTTGCTGACCAACAATATATTTTCATGTGCATGTGGAGCCAGATTTTTAAAGTAACCCATGGTAAGATTTTCAAGTGCTCAACAGTTGGGGTCAGATTTTCACCCGGCAGTTCCCATTGCAGCACTTAGAACCAGTTTTGCAGCATATTGAGTAGCAAAAATTTGGCCACTGAAAGGGAGCTGAGCTCTTTTGAAAGTCTAAAAATATTTGTAATATAATCAAATAATTACCAACAGATCAGAGACATTTTTAGTTGAGCGGAAAGTACACATAAATGCTCAATTTATTGCTGAAACTGTTAGTGCCTTGGGTCCTGATTTTCTACCTTACATGTCCACGAGTAGAAGGGCCTCTTCTTGGGCAGGTTACTCTTGGTGGGAAAAGGTAAGGGCAAAGCCCACCCTTTGCCTGTATGTATTTGGAGGAGATGGGACTCCACTCTTTGGGAGAGCAGGACAGAAGGTGATGGAGTGGAGTGGAGCCACCATCTGTGGCATCCTGCTCCCTTGCCCACAATTTTGATCACCCCATCATATACCGTGCAGCCAACCCTCCCTTCCCCTGCGAAAAGAGGGTTAGGGTATCAGAGCGGTCTGGGTAGCACAGCTAAAAGGCCAATATTTTTCACAGTCAGGGTAATTTACCATTGGAACTACTTGGATGTGGTAGATTCTCAATCAGTTGAAGTGCTTAAAGATTGCACAAGACAAGATTGGTTGTCTTTCTAAACGACACACTCTAGCTCAGCCAGTAGTTATGGGGCTGATACAGGTAAATCTTCCTGGCCTGTGGTATGTAGGAAACTAGATTGTCATACTGGTACCTTCTGGCCTTAAAGTCTACTAAAGAAAGATCTCCTTCAGGGTCATGTTGAAATGGAAGCTGTGGGGAGTCAGGGTAGGAGTGCTGAGGCACAAGCTCTCCACTTGGATGGCTTTTGGCAGCTCTCCTGAGTGTTGTGGCTCTCAGGAAACTTGTGATTTTCAGGAAACAAGCCTCCTTCTCATTCTGTGGTAGGGCATGGGGTTGGAAACCATGGAGGAAGGTTGCGGGTAACCCTCCCTCCTCTCCTTCTGAAGGACTGATCATGCGCTAACTGTGCAAGTCAAAACTCATACAGATTCTAGGCCTGTATGCAGAAAATAAATTGTGCAGAGGACAAAATTTTCAAAACTGTGTACTTAAAGTTAGGCATCCATATTTAGGCACCTAAATAAAAGGGACCTGATTTTCAGACATGCTGTCAGTTCTCACTGAATTCACCAGTGGATGCAGGTTCCCCGTATTTTTGAAAATAAGGCCATTTTTATTTTGGAACCTATGTATGAATGGATGTGCCTGTATTTGGTGCCCTTAGTTTTAAATGTCTTCTATTTAGCAAAATAGTCTATTGTATTCATTAGCAGAATACAAAAAAAGAATTTTTCTTTTTTGTGATCAATGTCCATTCTAAAATCATCAGTCCCCCATTATTTATTAATTGTGTTTAATACTTTGTGGTGTAAATAGTTTTTTTTGTATTCTAAACCAACAGAACTCAGCTCAGTTCCTCTTCCCCTAAGGGCTGTTGTGTAAACATTAGTCAGCTGTTTAAACCAATGCTTCTCCTAGTAATAAGCAAATGTTATTATGTCTCCTGTGATCTCAAGAAATCACAGAACATCTACTTGTGTTATATATGCCTTGCTGACTTTGTTCTTCCGCTATATTAACCTGAAATATTTTGCATCAGTTGGTCTCCCTTTGGGTCATTGAGAAATACTGCAGATAATTCTGAGAGACATGGAAAAACTATAGGGATATGATAACAACATTTAAACAAAAAACGGTGCTCTCTCAATTTCAGGATGCATTCTACTTCCAGTCATGATGGCCACAAACATCACAGATCTCAAACGTTACCAATAATCCGTGGCAAAAATGCATTTTCCAACCCCAAACTCTTGCAAATGATAGACAGCAGCATGGCAAGTAAGTATGAAGGAAATGAATCTACTTATCTGTCTGTCTCTCTATCTTAGCTTTCTCTATAGAGCACAGCACCATAATGTATAAGAGGCTGATTCAAAGCCCATTGAAGTCAATGAGAGTCTTTACATTGTTTTCAATGGGCTTTGCTGGCTGAAATGGAACTTCTATGAATATTAATAGTTGGACCATAGACCTGTAAAGAAAAAAAAAGCCAACACTTTCAAACATCAGAACCTGAAAATAGGTACTTAAACACATATTTTGAAAATGAAATTAGCAGCTTGCTTTTCAGAGGTGCTGACTTCCCACAGACTTCAGTGGATTCATACCACCCACTTTTTTGCCAGCTCATTAAGTTCCATGGTAATTTGCACCATCTGAGAACCTGCCCCTGGGAGTTTTGTACAGTCAGGTGTGCAACAGCTGAAATAGGATAAGCGCTAGAGCTGATAAAAAATGGGGACTCTGTTTGCAAATATTTTCAGGAAAAAATTGTCCTGTTTTCCACCGAAAAATTTCAAAATTCTGAATGTTTCAACCGTCTTTAATCATGACAAATAAAGCTCTTCAAAATACAGTGTGGCTGTAACTGCTGCAAATTGTCATCTCCTTGTCATTTTCATATCCCGGTGCTTTAATCTGTAGGAAGCAGATTTTATGAAAATGGATGCCTCAGTATTTTACACAGCAATTTTCCTTTTAATCCCAAGATCAAGAGGTAATATTTTATGTGCTCATTAAGATGTAGTGTATATTGGACATTTAAAAAATAACAGGTATCCTTAAAGCATACCTACACATGTCTCTATTTAACAATAAGAATGGCATTCTTTGTCAGTGAGCAAATACAGTAATGTGACCTCTGAGAGTAGAGGCTTTAAAATGCTTTAAAATATAAATATCCATTTTTTTCCCCATCAGCATTGTAACTCACTGGAATGAATTGTAGCATTAGAATATCATTCTAGAATTATAGCATTTACAGACAAGTCAAGCATTGGCTAATTCACCTATGGAACAAACATTGCCAGATTTTAGCAGTCATTGTATGCCTGTGTGAGGGGAGAAGGCTTAGGGATTCTTTCTTCTCCAATTGCCACCCCCACTGTGTTTTTGTGCTGTGTACAGCCAGAATTCTAGTGCTTGTACTCCCTGACTGCAAGGTGAGGCGGAGTTTTGGTTCCAGCAGTGTTAAGATACCCTAAACAGGTGAGGACAGTGTACCATTCCCTTTTTGCACAACTAACATCTAAAGGGGATGCTAAAATGAATGCACACTGCTCACTTATAAGTACTAATTATTATGTAAGAGTTCACTTTCCCCGTGTCCTCTGAAGGCAACCTGCATGCCCTTGTCCTTTACAGGTAGAGTGCATCCATCAGGTGCTAGTGGTTTCATGCCCTCTGCACACACAGCCTGATGTACCCTACAGTTAGCCCTTAACAGACCTGAAGGGTACAGATAGGCAGACCTGAAAAAGATATGTAACTAGTGGCAGACGGTGTGACAGAAAATGTCAAGTATACATTTGTTTATTGCACATAAATTTTTTCTGAGGGAGATGTGATGATAGGATATAATTCATGGTTCAAATCTCTTGTCAGGCTGAATGTAATCTGTGTTGCGAAAAAGCAAACAAAGAAACAATATTCTGCAAAGTTGAAAAGTTGTTAAAAAATTAACAAAATTGAAGCAAAGAACCCTCTTCCCCCCTTTAGCTAACATGCACACTCAGGAATGAATGTTTGTACTGACTTTGGCAGCAGTTCTTGATCTGATGGGAGGGTTATTTATCTTGATAGTCACTTTGTTGTTCTCTTCCCACTCCTCTTGCTGCAGGCGGCTCCAATGAAACAGACATTGTACACTACGCAGACACAGAGGCAAATATTGCCACAGAGGTTTGCCTCACCATTCTTGACCTATTGTGTCTTTTCACTCAGAACCACCAGGTATGTTCTATTGCTGCAAATTCTGCTTGAAATGGTGTCATAGGTTTGAGCAAAAAGAGAATTTTTAAAAAGTTTCAAAATGCCTGTGAGCACATTACAAAGAAACAAATATAATGCCAAATCATTCCATTATTGAGGGGTTTTGGTGGGGTGAAGGAAAGGGAGTAGTAAGCCCTCATGTAGGTACTGGCCTAAAGTGTCCTGACTGAGCAGAAGAGCTAGGAAAAGGGATGACCCATGGAAACAGCATCACTTGCTACAGTGTGATGATAGTAATGCTTTGACCTCATATAAACCTGTCATTAAAAAATCTCAATACCTTTACAAAGGTGGGTAAGTATTACCACATTTTAAAAATGGAGACACTGAGGCACAGAGAAATTAAGGCCAAACTTTTCGAACTTGGGTGCCTAAAGCTTAGGCTGCTAACTTCTTACTGAGGCACCTGAATAAAAGGGCTGGTCTACACTACTGCAGCAAGTTGACCCAAGTTACGCTGCTTCAGTTACGAGAATAACATAACTGAAGTCGATGTAGCTCAGGTCGACTTACTGCGGTGTCTACACCAAGCTGTCTCAATGGGAGACACTCTCCCACCGACTTCCCTTACCCTTCTCAGAGAGGTGGAGTACACAAATCGATGGGAGAGCACTCTGCCATTGATTTAGCATGTCTTCACCAGACCTGCTAAATCAACACCTGCTGTATCGATTGCAGCAGTGCTAAGTGTAGACATGGCCAAAGTCATCTGAATTTCAGAGATGCTGAAATAGCTTTTCTGAAGTCAGCGGGAGTTGTGGATGCTCAGCAGCTCTTAAAATCAGGCCACTGATCAAGCCATTCGTGCAATATGGATTTAGAAGTCTAACTGTAGGCATTTAAGTTAGAAAATGTTGACCTAAGTGACTTGCTCTAGGTCACACAGATAGAAAGTGGCAGCCATCAACAGAACCTAGTTCTCATGAGTCCCACTTCCCTGTCCTAAGTGCTATGTGTAGTAGTTTGTGGGAATGAGAAGGGAGAACAAACAGTGGAAAACAATGGTCCCATATTACGGTAGGTATGAAGAGACCACAGCCCATGGGGAATGCCTCATGTTGCTGGTAACCTCTAAGCTCTTGTAGGGCTGACATTAAAGATACCACCACATTTGGACACATTAGGACTTGGTGCAAAAAAAAAACAAAGGAGCCATTTTCTGTTCCATTATTTTAAAAATATTACAATCCTGTTTGTGTGCTAACTTTTCAGAGACAACTCCAGCAATCTGATTGCCAGAATACACTGATGAAAAAGGTCTTTGATACCTACCTGCTCTTTTTGCAAGTCAACCAGTCGGCAGTAGCCCTCAAGCATGTCTTTGCTGCCTTGCGGTTGTTTGTGAGCAAGGTAACTATACTTTTATTCCATTTGAAAGCTGTTACATAAGGTTGGCAGGGCGGTGCAACAAATCCAACCTGGTGGAGGATTTCACACTTTAAGGTGCTTTCTGTCTCTTCGTTTCATTGGTATTTAGGGATCGGTGTTGAAAAACACCCTCTGATTTACTATCTGCAGTTTTGTAGGTACAAATAATTATGGGAGCATTTTCTAACCTCTAGACACTGAACTACCTCGCTGTGCCTGGGAACCAGATCTAAAAGCTACAAAATCAGAGCTGGAGTTGAGGACCAGGGATTAATAATCAGGGATTTGGCAGATGGATTATAGTGGTGGCTGGGGAGAAATGCTACTGTAATTTTGTAACATTAAACAAAATAGATCTGATTGTCCAGTCCCTTGCATGGAACACAGTAGTGGAGAAAAGTTTAAGCTACATGCCATTCTTCCAGAATGGTTGTAAATTGCAAAAAAAAGAAAAAAGAAATATGGTCATGCCTCTCCCAGCCACATAGCTCAAAGGCCAAAGGAATATAAGATAAACCAGCCACAGCCTGCTTTAAATTACACACCAGACTGCCAGGAGCCAGAGGAACATGTGCAGTGGCAGGAGAGTAAATATCTAACATCATCGGATCCATCCATCCCATTGCGTGCAGGGGTTGTGTTCTTTCTCCAAATGGCTGTAGGCATATTGATCTCAGTAGTGGCTCCTTTGGGGATAATAATCTCTATAGCAATCTAGATCTGCGCCAAACGTGCTTATCTTCTCCCTCCTCTCATTCCTTCTGTTTTCTACTGTCTCCATCCTGTGATTAATAGCTCTCAGCAAACAGAGTCACTTGGACCTTTACATCCTATACTCTCTGCCTTCTAATGCTGTTCAGACTTGGCCACAAGAGGAACACTAGCTTAATGTGGCATAAAGCTATGGTAATCAATAGAGAGGAATGAAATTTTTCAGCAAAATGTTTTCTGGCAAAAATATCAGATTTGGCAACACTGAGATGTTTTATGAATTCATGCCAATTTCACCAATTGTTTTGAAAATAACCTAGCCCTCTCTCCTTACCTCCTCCTCCCCTTACACCCCCTCCCCCAGAATGTTTCCAATTTTTGGTTTGAAATAACTTTTTGTTTTGAAATTTATTTTAAATGTCTTTATATAAATTCAAAAACGTTTTAAAAATGCTCAAATTGAAATGTTGTATTTCAGGTCAACTGAAACATTTAATTCAATCCAAAACGTTTTTTTTTTTAACTTTTGGATTCACCAATATTTTGGAATTTTTGTTTTCAGTCCAACTGAAATGATTTTTTTTAACCTTTCCATACTTCCACAAAACATCCATTATTTCCTCAGCTGTAGTGCTATTCCAAACTTTTTTCTCCTCACTGGTCAGCTTTTATAATGGTGTCTGAACTCTCCCCACTTCCCTTGACTATGCTATTTTCATTGCCACTGCTGCACCTCACTATGCTTTCAGTGCACATGATGATATTTGTGCATCAAATTCAAATTTGGAAGGTTAATTTGACTGATGCTTTGTACACAACAGGTTTTGGTTAATGCTTTGTACATAACTTGCACACGCCGTTTTCACTTACTTTCATTTTTACACAGAAGAGAATGCTTAGCTAGTGGCAGATGTTTTTGCTAGACACTGGATGTCTGAGAGAGAGGCTTGTTGTCAATGAAAGTTTGAAACAATGTTTGAACAATGAAAGTTTGAACGTTGATTCAAAATGAATGTAGCAGGGAGTGGGAGAAGTGCTAAACATTTTTGACATTTTTTTCCCTGTAGTTTCCTCCAGCATTTTTTCAAGGGCAAGCAGACATGTGTGGATCATTCTGCTATGAAATCCTGAAATGCTGTAACCATAGGTCACGGTCAACTCAAACAGAGGCATCTGCTCTTCTTTATTTTTTCATGAGAAAGAACTTTGAATTTAACAAGCAGAAGTCAATAGTCAGGTCCCATCTACAGGTGAGTGAAGTGTAAGAAGCACTTTAAACAATATATACGGGCTATATAAAATATTCCACTGAAATGACTCTTTGAATTCTGCAAATCACAGTTTCTCTGTGTCATTCTAATTTTTCTGGCATGTCTGAAAACATTGGGCCATATTCACCAGTTCTTTCCAGCTGTTTTGCTTTGTGCTGGTGATGCAAAACAGCTGCAAACTTAGCTAACTGGCCAGTTAAATCACGTTTATGGCTTCGTTGCATCAGAGGCACAGCACATAGCTGATGGAGCAAATCTGACCCAGTGTGTCAACAGTGTGGGCTTAATTTACCTCTCTAATTTTACAGCAGTGTGATTCAATCAGTACAGATACATGAACGTAAAACTGGAGTAATACAGTGATGAGACGGGATCTCACATTTTAAAATGTAAACAAGTATAAACATATAGAAGATGATTTGTTATTTATATTTATATATTTGCTTATATTTTGTCTTGTTAAAATATTTTGGAAAGCCCTTTTCTCTCACCCTATCAGTTCCACCTCTTGCTGGTTTTTTAAAGCAGAGAATTAAAACTATGTCCAAACTTTGCTTTTCGTTAATAACCATACACTGTTCTTTGTTCCTCTTCACCTATAGCTCATCAAAGCTGTAAGCCAACTGATCGCAGATGCAGGGATTGGTGGATCTCGGTTTCAGCATTCACTTGCAATTATAAATAATTTTGCTAATGGAGACAAGCAGATGAAAGTAAGAAAGGTTTTGTGTCTATCATTACCTGTTATAGATGACTGAATGATAGGAAGAACTGATTCACAAATACCTTCATGAATAAAAGGACTGACTTAGTTTTTCATGGTTCGTGTTATTATTTTCTCAAATAGTCAGGCAACTGCCAGGAACTTAGGTAAATGTTTGTGAATCCCAAAATCTTAATAAATATAGCATGAAAGTTTATACATCTGAACTTATTATTTGTTAAAAGAAAAGGAGTACTTGTGGCACCTTAGAGACTAACCAATTTATTTGAGCATAAGCTTTCGTGAGCTACAGCTCACTTCATCGGATGCATACTGTGGAAAGTACAGAAGATCTTTTTATACACACAAACCATGAAAAAATGGGTGTTTACCACTACAAAAGGTTTTCTTTCACCCCACACCCCACTCTCCTGCTGGTAATAGATTATCTAAAGTGATCACTCTCCTTACAATGTGTATGATAATCAAGGTGGGCCATTTCCAGCACAAATCCAGGGTTTAACAAGAACGTCGGGGGGGGGGGGGGGGGTAGGAAAAAACAAGGGGAAATAGGTTACCTTGCATAATGACTTAGCCACTCCCAGTCTCTATTCAAGCCTAAGTTAGTTGTATCCAATTTGCAAATGAATTCCAATTCAACAGTCTCTCGCTGGAGTCTGGTATTGAAGTTTTTCTGTTGTAATATCGCAACTTTCATGTCTGTAATCGCGTTACCAGAGAGATTGAAGTGTTCTCTGACTGGTTTATGAATGTTATAATTCTTGACATCTGATTTGTGTCCATTTATTCTTTTACGTAGAGACTGTCCAGTTTGACCAATGTACATGGCAGAGGGGCATTGCTGGCACATGATGGCATATATCACATTGGTGGATGTGCAGGTGAACGAGCCTCTGATAGTGTGGCTGATGTTATTAGGCCCTATGATGGTGTCCCCTGAATAGATATATGGGCACAGTTGGCAATGGGCTTTGTTGCAAGGATAGGTTCCTGGGTTAGTGGTTCTGTTGTGTGGTATGTGGTTGCTGGTGAGTATTGCTTCAGGTTGGGGGGCTGTCTGTCTCCCAAGATTTGTGAGAGTGTTGGGTCATCCTTCAGGATAGGTTGTAGATCCTTAATAATGCGTTGGAGGGGTTTTAGTTGGGGGCTGAAGGTGACGGCTAGTGGCGTTCTGTTATTTTCTTTGTTGGGCCTGTCCTGTAGTAGGTGACTTCTGGGAACTCTTCTGGCTCTATCAATCTGTTTCTTCACTTCCGCAGGTGGGTATTGTAGTTGTAAGAATGCTTGATAGAGATCTTGTAGGTGTTTGTCTCTGTCTGAGGGGTTGGAGCAAATGCGGTTGTATCGCAGAGCTTGGCTGTAGACAATGGATCGTGTGGTGTGGTCAGGGTGAAAGCTGGAGGCATGTAGGTAGGAATAGCGGTCAGTAGGTTTCCGGTATAGGGTGGTGTTTATGTGACCATCGTTTATTAGCACTGTAGTGTCCAGGAAGTGGATCTCTTGTGTGGACTGGACCAGGCTGAGGTTGATGGTGGGATGGAAATTGTTGAAATCATGGTGGAATTCCTCAAGTGCTTCTTTTCCATGGGTCCAGATGATGAAGATGTCATCAATATAGCGCAAGTAGAGTAGGGGCGTTAGGGGACGAGAGCTGAGGAAGCGTTGTTCTAAGTCAGCCATAAAAATGTTGGCATACTGTGGGGCCATGCGGGTACCCATAGCAGTGCCGCTGATTTGAAGGTATACATTGTCCCCAAATGTAAAATAGTTATGGGTAAGGACAAAGTCACAAAGTTCAGCCACCAGGTTAGCCGTGACAAGAACACTATCCCCGATAATGTCACGGCTAACCTGGTGGCTGAACTTTGTGACTTTGTCCTTACATTGTCCCCAAATGTAAAATAGTTATGGGTAAGGAGAAAACCTGGATTTGTGCTGGAAATGGCCCAACTTGATTATCATACACATTGTAAGGAGAGTGATCACTTTAGATAAGCTATTACCAGCAGGAGAGTGGGGTGTGGGGTGAAAGAAAACCTTTTGTAGTGGTAAACACCCATTTTTTCATGGTTTGTGTGTATAAAAAGATCTTCTGTACTTTCCACAGTATGCATCCGATGAAGTGAGCTATAGCTCACGAAAGCTTATGCTCAAATAAATTGGTTAGTCTCTAAGGTGCCACAAGTACTCCTTTTCTTTTTGCGAATACAGACTAACACGGCTGTTACTCTGAAACCTGTTATTATTTGTTATTCACTATTTGTTACTCTCCTTTTGAAAATGTTTCACTCATCCAATCATGGAGCAGAAATTATGCCGTATGACCAGTGAAACACCATGAATAGCATGTAGTTGAAGTTAACAGTTCCCAAATGATATTTAGGCTATAAATTATTCTTCCAACTATTTAGCAAATACTTATGAATAATACATATGTTAATAGAAAATCCAGAATGGTTTGTGAACAATTTGCTAACCCAAAATAAGGGGTTTAACTCCTAATAAGTATTATTTTAAAAACTGTTTAGACCCCACTCTGCTAAATATATTACAATACAGTTTTCAATCACAACTTGGGTATTTTTATAAGCTCTTGTCAAATGCTTTTCAAGAAACATTTTCAACTTTATATTTATGGGGCTTACTCTCCTTTCACTAACAGTGGTGTAAATCAGGAGTAAGTCCATTGAAGTCAATAGTTACACGGATGTAAAATTAGTGTAAGTAACATGGGAGTCTCGCCTGTATTTGATTTTGTTAAAGGGCAGCTTTGATCTTCTTTGATCTGCTAATCTTGTATCTGTGTGTTCTGCTTTTGTAGCATTCTCTGCCCTGCCAATCAAAAGAAAGGCGCAATTTTATTTTTCTCTGTCGTTATGCTCTCTACACCTATGCAAAAAAACAAACACAAACAAAACCCTGAATATCAGAATTTATTATTGTCCATCTCAAAAAGAAAAACAGCAGAACTGACATAAATATTTTGAGGAATAATCTATGATCTGGCTGATAGGAAGACCAAATTTTTATCGTGTGGTTTGAAATGGCTGAGATACCATTTTTCACACTGAATACTACCTTCTGCCATTAACGTTAGTGAGGCTACCTGTGGAGTTAAGGTATTACTTGCATCAGTAAATGTATCCAAATCTGGAAATAAATTTAGCAGCCCTTTACAAACATATGATCATATTTTTGCTTATTACCCCAGCCTCAGTCTGTTGACTTGAGTGGAATTACTCCATATAGACAGTGATGTAACTGAAATCAGAATATAGACTAGGGTTTCTAATGGATGCTGTGACACATCAGTAAATAAACGGCAGAGAACTGTGTAAAATATGTAAATATAATGGGACTATGAGCATGATCTAAATAGGAGTCTATCCATTGACTTCAGGCCCAGTCACCAGTGATACTATAGTTTAACATGATAAAAGTATGGCTTTGTAGGCCTTTTCTCTGATTCGTTGCTTATCTTTTCCAAAGAACAGTCACTTTCCAGCAGAGGTGAAAGACCTGACCAAACGCATCAGGACAGTTTTAATGGCCACAGCGCAGATGAAGGAACATGAGAAAGACCCAGAGATGCTTGTAGACCTGCAGTACAGCCTAGCAAACTCATATGCCAGTACACCTGAATTACGAAGGACTTGGCTTGAAAACATGGCCAAGATTCATGCTAGAAATGGAGATTTATCAGAGGTAATTTACGTAAGACAAAGAAATCAGTCTGTATTTAGATTGAGATCTACAGATGAAAAGCACTCTATAAAAACTCGGTATAATTAATTATGATTATTATCATCTAAGCTAAATATGCAGTTTCCCTCAAGATGACTAAAATAAGATGTGGACTGGGTTGAAGAATGCCTGAATATGCTGTATATTACAGGCTATATAACAGGAATTAACCATGACTAGCTGACACATTGCTAAGCATGATTTGTTCTTGTCTACAGTGACCACAAGGTCATTGCCAGCATCATGTTAGCTAATTCAACTGTTAAAATTGTGTTTAAACCATGTAATTTCCTAATGAAGACAAAACTATGTAGTTTCCATTCCCTTCTGGGTTGTTCGTTTTTCAGCACAGGAGATGATCTGGGCCAAAGCAAAAAAATTTCTTTTTGGCAAAAATGTTATTTGTATTAAATTGATTAATTGAACCGCAAGATCTTAGCCCAATAATATCTTGTTTCCAAAGTAACCATGTATTTTCTATGGGTCAGATCCTGACGCTCTTGTTTAACCCTTGCTCTATACGTACATAGGCGAAACTCCTATTAAAATCAATGATCGTTTTGCCTGAGTAAGGACTTTGATATTTGACCTGTGATTTCTTCAAATTGTCAAACTAAGTTTGTTTCCCCTTTTCCAAAACATATTCCAAAAATGAAGAGGGTTTCTGACCCTCAGCAAACTAATAATGCAAGATCTGGGGTGTACTTTAATATATTTATATGGTCTCTGGTTTCAGGCTGCTATGTGCTATATCCATATAGCTGCCCTCATTGCAGAATACCTGAAAAGAAAGGGTAAGTTCAATGTATTCAAATGCAATAATTAATGTAGAGAATTATACAACTGTTGTACATTATACAACTGTTATACATTTTGCAACTGTTTTATTTCATTCAGATCACATTTGTGTTCTTTTCAAGATATCCTGCTGCTTGTACCCTTCACACATGTTTAAAATATGAGGCTAGTAAATTCTTATTGTAACAGCATAATAAAATATGTATTTTATACATAAGAGGTTAATTGAACGTTTAGCTTTTTAGTGCTAAAAGAGAATGCTTAATTTGTTAGTGCGTCATTATTAAATATGCATGTTATTAACACATACCAGTAGCACTATACTAATAACATCTTACACTACCATAGGTTACTGGAAAATGGAAAAGATTTGTACCTCACGTATACTCCTGGAAGATGTTCAAGTCTCTGATAGTAATCTGTTACTAACTACTCACAATGGAGGAAGTGAGTGTTCTAACCATGCCTGTTTATGGGTCAAATAACATCATTTAGGAAATGGAATTACTGCTCTTAAACTGATCTAGTGAAAGAAGATGTTCTCAAAAGGGAAAAGAATTATGTTGCATGATTATGTTTTTAATAGAAAGCAATTAATACTAGGAAATATGTGTGATACTTTTCTGATGCTCATTTTGGTTGGACTATTTAATTATCTTGATGAATTGTATGGTATGTCACTAGTTACAGTGTTTACCAACAATAAGCCATTCTGCTACTGATCCATGCAGGGAACTCCTACTTTAGTCAGTGGGAGTTTTGCACAAAAATACATCATAAAAGGATCCTGTAATTTTCATTTCAAAATGAGATAAACTGCTTAAAAAGGACAATTATACATCATCAATGTCCAATAACAGAAGTAGAAATAAGACCTTGATTGTACAGTCAGAAAAAATTAACATCCAGATAATGATATTATACGTAGTACACGATGGACAGCTTTTTAACTGGAGTTCATTTTCTTCCTTATAATATGATAAAACATTAAAGGCCCAATTCTGCAAGGTGCAGGAGTATCTCTTCCAAGATGGTACATGCCTGTATCTACCACATCAAGTCAAATGGAGCTAAGTCTTGCAGGAGAGACACTGCAGTTTGTATGATTGGGTCTTAGTCCCCCTGCCCCTCTCCCCCCCCCCTTTTTTTTTTTTTACAGTTTATGATAAATCAAGTTTTATGGTTGAACCATTTATTTGGTGTAATAGTGAAATGCCCATGCAGAAAAAAATATGTGATTACATTTTGGATTAAATTCCCTAACTTTGTTAGGTCTTTTGGACCCTCATCCCCAACTGGGTGACTTTTTCTGGCCACGAGAGTTTTATGGCTACATAAAATCACCTGATTTTAGGGGGAAAAATAAAGGAAAAAAAAGAAATGTTGTTGCGGTTACTGTAATGCTGCTCCTCTCAGAATTGATGTTCAAATTAATATATTCAACTTCCCAATCATTTGCAAAACCATTTTCAGGGTCAACAATAATATATTTCCTTTTCACATTAACAGAGAAAACCCATTAAATGCATCGATTAGGGCTAGAATCTATTAAAAGGAGGAAGCGTTAAATTTTTTTTTTAATGTAAAGTCTTCATTTGTACCAAGTCTGAGACGAGTGGAGCCATGTAAAACTCCTACAGAATGTCATTTTTCTGAGGCTTATATAAACATCAGTTGTGTGACTGGGGAGTCAACCTGGCAATGAGACTGATCCTGCTCTTACTGAGGTCTGTGACAAAACTCCCATTTGACCGCAGTGCAAGGAAGATCAGGCCCGATACCTGATTGTCTACACATAATTGCCAGTCTAGATTATTTTACTTAGAGCATAGCAGAGAAATAAAAAATAAGATTTTTTGTCTTTAATTATATTGTTCCTCTGCCAATCTCTGTTAGTTTATTAAACTTACATTTCAGGGTTGTTCTCAGCATGAGCTAGCTGTATAGGCACAGCTTCCATAAAGAATTGCTTCTGTGGAAAAGAGAATAAATATTTTGGGTGTGGGGGAGAATAAGATGTGTGTTTTAGAAAGGAGAGAGTAGTCTGATAGCTCATAAATGGTGAAGTCACATCATCTGCAGGAGTGAGACAAATGTATTAAGGGAAGTATGCTTTTCGTCAAGCGGGGGAGTGTGATAGGAAGTCATGCGTGTAAAGAATGAACAGCTTAAGGGTAATGTCAAAACTCAGAGGCAGTAAAACGTCAAATAAGTCAAAACAAATAGTAATAGCAACCCCTTTGTGGTGTGTGCCTCTGTGTTTCCATGCACAGTGGTACAGTATATTTCACTCTAAATTTAATAGATTACCGTCCTTCAAATTTTTCTGCTGTTAAACTAAACATAATGTAAAGAGAACAGGAGTACTTGTGGCACCTTAGAGACTAACAAATTTATTTGAGCATAAGCTTTCGTGGGCTACAGCCCACTTCATTGTTATTCTCTAAGGTGCCACAAGTACTCCTGTTCTTTTTGCGGATACAGACTAACACGGCTGCTACTCTGAAACCTAAACATCGTGTGTTTCTGAAGTTTGTCTTAACATCACCTTCTCTGGCAGATTTTCCTTTTAAAAAGCACTAAGGTATTAGTGGCCTAAATCACTATGGGCCAGATTCTGCCAGTCTTACTCTTAGTGAATAATACTGTATTTTTTACATAGTCTAGCTGAAAACCACTGAACTACTTACGTGCTTAATTTTATGCACTATGAGTGCTCTCATTGACTTCAGAAGGACTACACATAGTGTGTCAAGTTAAATATGTATGTAAGTCTTTGCAGGGATAAGGGCCGATTGTACTAGTCAACGTGAGTAAGGGTGAGAGACTCTAGCCCTGTAGTAATGCTGTTGTACCATTACTGTAGAATACTATCTTCTATGTGTAGTTTTATATGGGTTGGCAGAGTGATAGAACACAAGTAGAGTAATGACACGCAGAGGAAAGGAGAAGATTTCTCTGAGATCATTGCCGTATGAATACATATTAGTGTATCTGCCTAGACAAGCGGATTTATGCCACAGAGGGAACTTAGAAGAATGTGTCATAAATTCAATCAGTTCCATTTGTGGCGTTCATCACTTAGATTGTAAAAAAATAAAAAAGTAATAATCCTAGCTAAATAAAAGTGGTTGTCATTTTACAACATCCTATAGCCTTTTAAAATCCATGGTTATACAAGTATTAATTAGTATTGTTATGGCTTGTACTTCAAGGCTTATTTTCCATGGGATGGCCAGCTTTTTTAAATATTACCCCAAACATTAAAGAAGAAGGAGCTATGAAAGAAGATTCTGGGATGCAAGATACTCCATATAATGAGGTTAGCAATGGTAGCATTTAAATAATAGTGTTCTGTATTCTTTTAACTTTATTACTTTAAGGGTTTTTTTTTAACTATTTATTTATTTATGAAGTGTTAACCGGTTTATAAATCCTTGTCATGTAAATATCTTTCCTAATTCACCTGATGCCGTTACGTCTGTTAAAATTAGCTTTCTGTATAAAACAGTTTTTCTAGAAAGTTGAACACTATAATGCCTAACTTGAAAACACTGGTACCACCGGAGAGTGGGACAGTCAAAGATAGTTTTGATTACTAAATAAGTTAGAAACGTTTCTTTACTGAATAGGGGGCCAACTGTATGTATTCCATGGCTCTCCCAGTCTTTAAAAGTCTCTGGTTTGTGATATGGGTTAAGATCTGAATTATTTGCAATGGCTGTTATTGGTGAGGGAAAAAGAACTTTTCTTTAGTTCTATCCCAAACCTGTAGTGTAGCCTTTGCTAAAAGATACGCATATGTTTCTGGAGGGCAATAACATTTTTATATGATACCTGCGCACATTATAAATGTGATAAACTATATTAAGGGATCACTTTACCCAGTGCAGACTCCTTTCACCTTAAATATGGCAACTGTTTAACAATGCACAATAAAGCCACAAAAACATCCAATTTAAATAACTGGGGTGGAATTTTAGCTTGACGGATTGTAAAATACCAGAATTGGAATATGGGGAGGAAACCCTGACTAAAACATCCCTCTGCTTCTCCAAAAAAGTGCCAGGGGGTCTTTTTCTGTCTACAAATGTTTTATATCTCATCCATTAACTTGCTAATGGCTCTGATGGAAGAGTGCTAGTGATCCAGTAGGTAGCACCACTTTCTGTATCACCTGTGGGTTCTTCAAATGCCCAAGCACTGACTGAACCAGCCTGGCATTACTTCTCTTGTGGTAGCTTGCAGAAGCATGGCACCAGGTGGTATGGCTGCAGATATATGATAGCTGGTGGTTTCTGAAGCTTTAGGAATTTCTTATTTTGGGCATTTTGAATCTTTAAAGTGGAACTTAGTCCTACATGAGACTGTAGCAGGTTGCCAAATGATTTTCACCAATTTCTTACTAAACTTCTTATGACTATATTAACCTACTGTATAGAAGAAATCATATTGAAATAAAACAATGTGTATGTACTGTTGATGTCATCATAATTACCAAATGCTATCAACAAGCAAGTCACCACAGAATTTTCATTTGTGGGATTACAGAATATCCTTGTGAAGCAGCTGGAGTTATGTGTTGAATACCTGTGGAAGTCTGAAAGATATGAACTGATTGCTGGAGTTAACAAGCCTATCATTGCTGTATTTGAGAAACAAAGAGATTTTAAAGTAAGCTGGGTTTCCAATTAAAATTTCTGTCTTAAAAAAACAAAGAGTAGCAGGAAAACACAGACTAGTGTTGTTCTTTGAATTGGCATATTTCAATTTTATTTTAATATTGCTGGAGGGTTTTCTTTCGTCTTTTGATGACTGAGTTAAAAATATCTTGTCTGAAGCCTGTGCGAGGTTATGGAAACCCTGTGAAAATACATTTTCTATGGTTTCTGTAGCTCTGAGATCCCATAGATATAGTTTTCATTATTCAGACCTACGTTAGTAAAATTACCATATACTGTCACCTGTGAAGGTAGTGACCAAACATTGTTCCATCTTCATGGCTATTCTATAGCCTACATGAAATGAGTATATTGGCTTTTAGCTCAGTTCCAAGAGAATTGGGGTCCAGATCACTATAATGACTGATGCCCTGACATGCAATGAGCTCAAAAAGTGAGCAGGCTCCTGTGCCTATTTGAAGTTCATTGCAGGATTGCGGTCTAAACAATCCCCTTTTAGGCAGTCAAAGCAGAAAGATTAACTGGATGGGGGGAAAAAAGTATCTACTCTCTAACCCACAAAGCTGATCCCACCAGCTCAGGGTTTGGGTACACTGGTGGGACAGAGGATGGAAATTCACATTGCTATCACCTATGCTTTACCTGTGCCATGAATGAATGAAGGGCTTTGCTTTCAAATCCTGTTCCTTTCATAGGCACTAAAATCACACTTGCAAATTTCTTCAGACAAATGAACCTGTAAAGCTCATTAAAACCATAATATTGTTGTCTGGTGAAATTATATCAAAATTCTAGCTGTTTTTTATTTAGAGATTTTAGTCTATGTCTAGCATTATATGACCCTTCTAGAGGTCTATTCTTATTTTTACAAATCCTTCGACCAACTGAATAGGAATTGCTATATGCATTTATCAGAGAGTTGATTTTTAGCAGTGAAAATGTTTAGATATGCCTAAGCATCAAAATAACCAAAATTACAGGATAAAGGATTTAATTTTGAAATTATTCCATGTTTGCTTTTGTTTTTCTTTAATTTCAAGTAGAAAAGCAATTACTTAATAATAATCCAAGTCATTGATTTCCTTGTTTAAACTGGAAAAAAGTAACAGCATGGGATGTAATTTAGGAAGCATGGCCCCAGTGCAAAACACGGCTTTTACCAGAAGTTCACACTATGATGATAAAGTTATAGAATAACTGAAACTGAGAAGGAGTAAGGACTGTATCCAACCAAAATACCCTGGAGTTGATTCTGGCTTGCGATGGCGTATAAGGGCAGTAGTGCTCTATCTGATGGTGGGGGCGGTTTGGTGCAAAAGTGGTATAAAGAGACTCCTGATGCCCGCCCCGAGGCTGCCCCTTCTGTGCTGTGTCTCTCAGGATGTGCTCTTAATTCCATTCCATGTCCACTGAATCGCAGTTCAGTAATCAGGATGAGTAGCCTCGTCACTGGCCATCTAGATGTGGGGGGACCATCCCATTTCTTTTTCTACACGTTGGGACAGACTTATACTGTAACTCTTTCCTTATGGAGCTATGCAAGAAGGCTACTACCAACCTAAAACTGTGTGGCCAGGAGAAGGCAGGAGTCTTGAAATTGACCTCTTGCAGCTGCTACTGAGAATAAAGAAGGTAGCCACCTCCACATGATTGGAAATTCTATGGAGGCAAATTTAGCCTGAATAAAGCCTTTAAAAATATTAATTTTACATTGCACTTCTTCTGTTTCCTTTTACCTTAGAGACTGTCAGATCTGTACTATGACATCCATCGATCATATCTGAAGGTTGCAGAAGTAGTGAATTCTGAGAAACGTTTGTTCGGGCGATACTATCGTGTTGCTTTTTATGGACAGGTACGTTAGCCTCAGATTTCGTGTGTAAGTCCTTGTATCTATAGATATAAAAGTGCACATTTTGGGAAAATCATTCTGGACACACTTTTCTTAAGGAAATTAAACTAGGCAAACGCGGTCAACAATGAAACTACGTTGTAATAGTTCATTAAAAAGCCTGGGCTGAGCCCAGAAGTCTTTACTTTAAGTCAGTGTAAATTGTTAGAATGGATTTACACTGGTGCGATTGAGAGCAGAATTTGCACCTCAATTTCTAGTCATTCCTTACTCAGGCTAAGCTGATTTTGTAGTCAAGGTCAGTGATGTTTTGTGTGATAAGAATTTAATAAATCCTAGTAATGACCTCAGTATTCAGTCCCATCTTTCTAAGCACCATAAACTAGAGCTGTGAACAGTAGCTAATTTGTTGCATTTCTTCCTGACTTTCTGACCTTTGCTTTTCAGCCCCTTCTGATTCTATGCAATATGCTATACAGTAGTTTTATGCAATCTACTGTGCTTTAGCCTGTTCAGAGCAATCCCTGTGGCATGAATTTACGCTTTTTCCCACTGGAAACCCTTGTGGGAGGCCAGCATGTTCCTTTAAGACATGTTTGGCAACCTTGCAATTTCCATTTCTCTGTAATAATAAGGTGTGTAAACAACAGATTGATATGAATCATTCTGTTTGCTAATTAGTTTTTAATGCTCTTTTCTTCTTTTGGTCTTATTCAAGGCTGTGGTAAGTTCTCTGTTCTCTTGCATGCTTTCTTTAATTCTTCTCACTCATCCTCCCCTGTCCCCGGTACTGTTTACTTAACCTTAACTGTTTGTGCTTTTCACTATTCAATGTGGCAGATTAAATAACATTGCTTCATTCATTGTCACATCTTGCAAACTAATTTTTGTTTGTTTGGTTTCCCTGAATTACAAAAATGTATCCATCACCATGCTGAATCCATGGGCCCTACTGCCAGTGACCTCAGCGAGAGCGTTGCTATTGACTTCATTGGGAGCAGAACTGCACCCCGTGTTTCTTCTGGTGAAATGTTTATTGTAGCTCTAATTTTAAGTGCAAAATTGTGCACTAGGCTTAAGCAGCTACTCAATGGAGTAAAAAGAAAAGGAGTACTTGTGGCACCTTAGAGACTAACCAATTTATTTGAGCATAAGCTTTCGTGAGCTACATCTCACTTCATCGGATGCATAAAGTGGAAAATGCAGTGAGGATGTTTTATACACACAGACCATGAAAAACTGGGTGTTTATCACTTCAAAAGGTTTTCTCTCCCCCCACCCCACTCTCCTGCTGGTAATAGCTTATCTAAGATCACTTCAGGTGCAAGGGGGAAAAGCAAAGTGCAGCCTATAAAGGACTGCCGTGACTTACTTTCCCCCACCTTTCTAAGAAAGAGGGAAGCAGGGGAGGCATTGTGACTCTGAAGTCACAGTTCCTTCCCAAGGCAATTCCTGGGGCAGTGCAACTACATGCCAGTCTTCAGTAAAGGATGAGCCTTAAGTTTAAAACTAGTCCTGCATGAGTAGCTGAGCTGCTCTCAAACAAACAGGATTAAAATCTCCATTACAATGCAAAGGCTTTTCTGCAGCCAGTGAAACAAGGGCAACTTCATTTAAACAGCCTTAGTGATATAAAGAATATGATTGTTTTGCAAACAAATGCCGCTTGGTTTATACGCTGGAGCATGCTTAATTTAAGCTGTGAACAAACACATGGCTTTAAAATACATTCATGGAATTTTTAGTTTCACTAAGAAGTAAAGAGCTTTCATGTTGTGGGAGGAGAAGTTGGCCTCGATTGTTCCTAACAAAGCCCCAGTGACAAAAGATAGGAGTGTAATGTGAAATTAAAGGTAAGTGCTTTAAAAGAACAATGATGGGTAATAGCATTTACCAGGGGAAATCTGAAGTGCACTTGGTCAAAGAACATCCCTTGGATGCAAACGGTTTACAAATATTCTCAGCACCATATTATCAACCGTACATGACAACCTTAGAAATAAGGCCTGATCTGAAAGGGAAAAAATCAATCCATTTCCATTTGTGGCTTTTGCCTGCATACTTTTCCCTCCGAAAAGTATCCTTTTTGTAATTCTCTAAACTCCTTTGCCCCACATGCCAATAACTTCCATTTTCATTATACACCTTAGACTTTTTCATCCATTCATTGCCAAGAGTATTTGAAAACCTCAATAATGAAAGGTTATTTTGATCTTGCTTAAATTAATTTAAAACTGTATAGACACATTCTTTTTTGTACTTTAGGCCGGCAGGCAGACTAAGTACCCTTTACATCTAAGTGATACCAAATCCAAACTTTACAAAATTAGACACCCAAATCCTTATTTAGGCATCTGTTATTCTTCAGAAGTGCTGAGCATCGGCAGCTACTATTGACTTCACTGTTGTATTCGCGGTGGAAGTTGTGGCATGTTCAGCATTTCTGAAAATCAGGGACTTTTATTTAAGCACCTCCATATGGATTTGGGTGCCTAGCCTGAGGTTTTAAAATGCTGGACGACAATATCATAGGTATTTAGCCATATAAGCAAAAAGTTCTAACAAAAATATAGTGAAAAAGTAACTTTTCAATAAAACTACAGACGTTTAGACTGATGTAAATTTATGAAAATTGCTCTATTCAGTATAATATAACTGCGATACAATAGAGTGAAAATCAGCATTTAAAAATTAAACACCTATTCAAAAGTGGCAGAAACATCATAATGCAAAATACTTACTTATCCTCTGAGTAGCAGGAGCATGACGTCCCACATTTGTATTTCTCCCCTGCAACAAAAACTACCCATAGAGGGCAGATTGGATAAAATACTCTTCGAACAGTGCAGCTCCTTGGTGTGTGCGTTCTGTGTTGACACCAAGTGAGGATTTCAGAGGTTCACAGTGAAATTTTAAAATTGCACTATTTTAACCCTGTCTGAACAATGGACAAAAATCACTCTATAGTATTTTCCAGTGTATCTGACAGATTCGCCAGCCATAAAAAATGGGCACAATTCTGATTGCCTTTGGGTGTCAAGATTATAATCAAATCTACAGTAACTTTACATGGGAGCTCTGGCTTCTCCGTGGTGCAGACCTCTTAAATGCGCCCCCCAAGTTCTCAAGCGCAGCCATTCTATAGGAGAAAATCTGCACTGGCATCTGAAAATCCACAGTTCCACCTGCAAGGGCCAAGATTCTACCGGGTGTGTTGGAGGTCTCTGCAGATGGATTCCATTGCTGCTAGAGCCCTCAGGAGAAATTGTAGTGCACATGTGAACCAACAGCTCTGCCATCCTTAGAAGGGGTGAAGCTCTGCAGCCCCGTTGGCTGGGGTGGTGATCATGATCAGTGCTCCCTTTTAGATAGCTAACACCCACAGGAGCTCCACAATGGGATCTCACCAGCCCCTTGGAAGTTCTTATAGGCCCCAAACTTTTTGTGCACCTGTGCAAGGGCCAGCTAAAATTTGCTCCCAATACCTGTACCTGCATGTGCAAATCAGCATTGGAAAGGTTAGGTCCCTACTTGCCTTGGAATAATGCAGGTTTTAACAATGCAGAACTGCACATTCTGATTTAGCTGATACAGTTAAGGAAGCCCACTCAATGACCCTTTAAGTCTTTTCATTTAGTCACAGCTGCATAGTACTTGCTACTACTTCAGCACAGCACAACTGTGACTGAGCAATGAGATACCCCAAGATTTGTGCCTATTTATTAAAACCTGAGATTTCTGATAAAGCCAATAAAAACTTGGCTTCCCTTCTGCATTTCAGTGACCTATGTTATCTTCACTGAGCGGGTAGTTAGATTACAAAATGAATTCAGATAAATTCGTCTTTCCCAATGCAGCTAGGAATTTCTCTGCTTTCAACAATGCACACTGCAAGACGCATTTACACATTATCAGGCTTCTGCATCGACTAGAGCATAGAAGCAGTTTATTCCAAGAGGGGCTGTTGGCTCCCCAGTAAGATATAGGACTGGTGAGCAAAGTTTCATTAAGCTGGTTCAGCTTGACTTTGGTTGAATAGATCCCAACGGGTCACAAATGGGGGCTGCTCTTTCTTCCCAAAAGCACTATGAGTTCTGCCAACGGCATTCAGCACTGGGGAGGTGGTGAGACACTATGGCCTTCTGCACCAGCAATGTGCTAATGAGACCCAGCTCAACGTCTCATTTCCAGACAGTGCCATGATTCAGATATCTGAGCACCTGTGCAAGATAAGTGCCTGGATGAATTGTAGCTAGCTCAGACTCAGTATGGACAGATCTGATGTGTTGCTGGTAGGAGAAAAAAAGAAATTCAAGACCATAAGAACAGCTCTGAATTCTCTTACCAATTGTCAAAGTCATATTGACCAATTGTCAAGGTCAAGGCCTCAGTGTCCTGTCGTATTTGTTGCTAGTTCTTCACACCCAAAAAAGCCATGAATGCCTGAAATATTGTCTCCATCTTTGGCTGGTTAGGATACTGTGCCCTTTTCTATCTGATCTGAACCCAGCAATGACAAACCCATGCCTTCATCACCTTCAGGCTATACTACTGCGGTGCATTCTGCCTGGAACTGACCATAAAAGCCACACAGAAGGTCATGCCATTCCAGCAAGCAGCAGCCAACCTGCTCTACAGACATCATTCTGTTGCTTCGTGTCCTTAACTGACTTTCCAGCCAGAATAAAAACTTCAGGGTCTTGGTGATACTCTTCGAAGCCTTACTGGACTGGGGTTTACTCTTCCCTGAGACTCACTTTCAGAGACTGATCAGTTTGGAAACTAAATTTGATGGTGTTCAAGGTATAACTGTTGGGAGCTGAATGCCAAGATTCACAGTGCCAGGGCAACTGTTGAACCCCTTATGTATGAAGATCAGGATGAGCTTGGGCCCTGCCACTTTAGGGGTGCAATCCAAACTATCTTACAATATAAATGACCCACAATATGCTAGGCACTGTCAGGATCTTCCCTAGGAAACAGGTGAGACCAGCAACCTCATGTACCACAGAAAGTGGTGATGTCAAAGGGGGGAGGGAAAATGTGACTCTTTCAAAAGCTTTTTAAGTTGCATATGTGTGTGGCATCTAGGTAACATGGTGATGGGCTCATTACAAACACATCAGATAGATGCTTTACCCATACAGCTGGCTCAACAAGTCATTACACTTGCCAGAATTATTTACCAGCAACCTCTCCATAAACATTTGCCAGTGGGCTGTTGCAGTTCAGCAATTCATTTCACACAGCCATCCCAAACCTGCTGTGTGTCCCTTTGTTGTACACTAACTCCATCTTAAACTACAGTATGTCCATTCCATTTCATTCCTTTAAATAGGGGCAGAATTATGGTGTTTAGATCTCAGAATGTAATTAAAAATATATACCACTTAAAGAAGGTGAGGACCAGATTGTCTCTGGCCCTAACATGTGTGAACAGGGTGGGAGGGTGTGAAGAACTTTATGGGGCCCATGAGAGGGCCAGGAAAAATCAGGAAGCCACAGGCAGTGCTCCCCCCATGCACCCATTGAAGCGATGGGCCCATGCTCCTGCACTAGAATGCATTAAGTGGTCTGGGAGTGGTGAGTGGAACAGCCTTTATCATCCCAAAGGCACAGCCTCACTCAGAATCTCAGAAGGTAAAAATTACAGGCTGGTATTTTGTGCTAAAATACTGGATTTGTCCAGCACTTCAGTATTTAATGCTGACTATTATGACTGTTTATTTGTACTGCAGTAGTGCCTATAGCAGAGGTGGGCAAACTATGGCCCGCGGGCCACATCTGGCCTGTGGGACCGTCCTGCCCAACCCCTGAGCTCCTGGCCCCTCCCCTGCAGCCTCCCCTCCCCCGCAGCTACGCCGCCACGCAGGCAGCAGGGCTGTGAGCTCCTGCTGCTCTGAGCGGCATGGTAAGGGGGTGGCGGTGCACGTGTGCAGCAGTGAGGGGGTTGGGTAGGGGGTGCCGGGGGGCAGTCAGGGGACAGGGAGCAGGGGCAGTTAGGAGCAGGGGGTCCCGGGGGGCAGTCAGGGGACAGGGAGCAGGGGGCGGTTGGATGGGGTGGAGGTTCTGGGGCAGTCAGGGCGTGGGAGTCCCGGGAGGTCTGTCAGGGGGCGGGGGTGTAGATAGGGGTTGGGGGGGCAGTCAGGGGACAGGGAGCAGGGGGGTTGGATAGGGGGTGGGATCCTGGGGAGGGCGGTCTGGGGCAGGGGGTCCCAAGAGGGAGCAGTCAGGGGACAAGGAGCAGGGGGGGTTGGATGGGTCAGGGGTTCTGAGGGGGTAGTCAGGGGGTGGGAAGTGGGACGGGGCGAATAGCGGGCAGGGCCCAGGCTGTTTGGGGGCACAGCCTTCCCTACCTGGCCCTCCATACAGTTTCGCACCATGATGTGGCCCTCGGGCCAAAAAGTTTGCTCACTCCTGGCCTATAGGCACCAACCAGATTGGGAGCCCCATTTTGCTAGGCTCTGTACAAATACATAGTGAATCCCTGCCCCAAAGAGCTTATAATCTAAATAGACAAGACAGATGAAGAGTAGGAGGAGAAACAGAGGCAGAGCAGTCTTGCCCAAGGTCACAAACAAATCTGTGGCAGAGCAGGAAGTATTTGAATGGGAAGTGTACCCTTCTCCTTTGAAGCTTTGAAGGCTTTGTGTCTTAAAGATGTTCTTAGACCAGTTTAGCAAGGTGCTCAGCATCCTTGAGGTCTGTGGGAGTTGAGACCTTGTAGGAGATACTCAGCATCTGGTAGGATCAGACATTTCCCTTTGCCAAGTTAATGGTCATATTGGGGCAAAGGGACCTGGCCAGAGTGCCCTGTGCTCCATCAATCCTGCCTGGTGCAATGGCCCATGGGGGCCATTTCAGGAAACATAAATTAGAGATGCAGCCTGCTCCCTCAGGTACACCTGACCTGCCCCACAAGCCAGTGCAGAAAGGAGGTAACATAGGGCCATGCTTCACCATAGCCCAACTCCTTTGAGGTGATATGCTGCACCAGGAATGCACAAAAGGGGAGGTCCTTTTACTTCCTTGCGCTTAGGAGCTATAACAGAGACTCTTCTTTGCATGAGGAAAGAGAAGCTCCTTCAGTTGTCCCCACACTGGATAGCCATTCAACGTCAGTCACAGCTTGGGCCTAAATGAATGAAAGTTTACTGGAAACCAATAACCAGTGTTTGAGAGTTCATTTCCACCATTACATGCAGTTGATCACACTGTCCTTATAAATCAATAGCAGGCAATATGAAAACAAGATGTTGCTATACGTTAATAATGTGACCTCAGCTACTTAATATTTTAAAATCCCTAAACTGGAGGATATTTGATTCCTATACATTTTTTTAATCTGACTCTTAATGGTCTTTGCCAGATTTGTGACATATGGCAGACAGGATTATTATATGGCTTCCAGAGAACTCCTGCTTCTCATCTGAAGTTTTGTTAGAGACCACACTTTTAAATAATATCTCTCGCATTAAAGAGTAGAAGAAATCTGTCAGTTATCTTTTTTTACTGAAATGATTAGCGCAGGTATCATCTCAAAGTGCTGTATTGCATCAGCACGGCAATCTGACACTTACATGTAAACGCTGTGCTTTAGCTAGCAAAAATGTATAAAGTGCCAGTGACTAAGAGGATATGCTACCCCAGCTCAGAGCAGGATTAATTTCAAAAATATCTTTTTTTAATTCAGTGGTTACATAAAGGAGATGATTTTCAGTCAGAACAATCTAGATTAGCTTTTTATTGGGGTTGGATAGAATTAATGGCATTTTCATCTATTTTCACCCAAAGTAATTTTCCATTGACTTCAGTGGGGGTGAGATCAGAAAGCAACTTATGTCCCATCAAAATCAATCACCTGAGTAAGAGTTTACAGGATGTAAGCTCCTCAGGCATGGTTTTGTCCTTCATTTGTCTGGAAACTGCCTTGCATGCCTATGATGTGATTTCAATGATAATAATAATAATAGGTTAATAATAAGGGTAAATAGGTTACTATTACAATTCTCCTTCTTCATTTGTTTTCAGCAATACCCACAATGTGCTGGGCACTTTCTAATCTTAAAAAAAAATAAAATTAAAAATCACTCCTCTGGAACATTTTACAGTGAAAAGGAGACAAAATAGGCAAAGAATGTGAGAAAGTGTTGGGTTAATTTTTACTAAATGATGTGAAAGAAGAGGGAAATTTCTTTCTGTGTTTTCTGTGTAGAAGAGGGTGCTTAAAATTATCATGAATCTAGTTGCTGTCTGTGCCCCTAAGAAATGTGCATGGTATAAGTCAGCTTTTGTAAGCCATAGTGGCAGGTACCATATTTTCTTTTAACAACAAAGTTTTATTTCCTATTCCCAGATTCATAGATTTTAAGGCTAGTAGGTACCAGTAGGATCATCTTAGTCTGACTTCCTGTATAGCACACAACTACCGGATGCATCAGAACTAGTTTCCATAAGGGGATCACAAAATTTTCTTTTTATTCTATCTCAGAGGCATTCTATAATTAATGATGCTGCACAGCGATATCTACATTATAGGGTAGCATACGGAAATAGTGCCTCCTTCATTAGAGGTACTGTGGGCCCACTTTGCTGGAGAAATTGGGAAGATGAGTTATGGCCAGATCCTTCTTTCTCTTCAGCTCTGCTGAAATAAAGATCATTTCCTTTTTCTCTTTCACATGTTCTAAAAGAACATTAGCATTTTCAGTTAATTTATTTTTACAAAGCTGTAACTGTCTCATGTCATTTTGTAATGATAGGCCCTGCAGATAATTAATAATTAATCTTTTTTTCTCTGTTTTTTTCTCCTGATGCCAAGGTTGAAATGTGATCAAGTGTAAAATTACTACTTTTTCGCTGGCGCTTTCCAAGGTTCCACCTGTAGGAATTAGACCCCCCCCCCAACTCCCAATAACTTTCAGTGGGAGTTCAGTGCCTTATTCCCATAGGCGTCTTTGAAAGTCCCAGACTGTATTTGTACTCTTCTGCCTTCCAATAGGTCTTACTGATGGGACTTTTCCTCTGATGCTTACGAAGGAATACTGCAACTTCAGGCATCTGTCCCACAATATGTTAGGGCTAAAGGGTTTTATTTGTATGTCTTTTGCTGTTCTTTTTATCCCTATCATTCTGACTTGCTGCCTGCATTGTAGCTGCTGACCTTTACTGACGATCTCCTCTGACATCCAAGCTAAATGAGTTATTTTCCATTGACAAGCAAGGGGGCATTGTTTGGGTATGTGCTGCAATATTTGCATTGCCAAAAGTCCAGCAACAGAGTATGCAACCCATCCAGCTTATGCCCATGGCTCCCTTGCAAGGGTGAGCACCACAGGTCAGGATTTAGCCCTATTTGTATTTTACATTTACACTTGGATACTAAATAAAAAGCTGGTTTTCCCACTGAAGTATAAGATCATTGTCAGTGGTAAAGTCCAATTATTGTTAATGGTGTGGTGCATGTGACCTGTTTCATTCAGCCAGGAAAGATTTTATCCTAAACTGTCAGTATACGCCAGTTATGTATGTTTTATTTGCATATGGTGTATTTTATATATTAATTTTCTGAGGTCAACTTTTCTTACGGAAACTGGCAGGTTCTTGTTTTGTTCTTCAACAGACCTTTTATTAATACACTGCCAGCTACGTCCAATGTTGTAAGTACATGGCTTTGCAAAGACTGTGCAGCAGTCTTTTTGTAAAAGTCAACAGTCTGTGCAATTTTATCTTTTCCAGTGTAAATAAGATGTTACATTGTCTTCGAAGATATCACAATGTATTATTGGTTTTTTCAAGATTACAGCAGAATACTCTATTTAAATGAACTAAGATACAGATCAGTTCATTTGTTGTTCCCACACAGTTGTTGTGCATGGCATCCTAACAAGATAGTTTTACACCCAATGAATTTTATGCTCTTATTGCTTGAAAGATTTGTTGTGTGAAGAGAGAACTGTATTTCATGTAAATCCATGAGCCATTACTAATTTGGTTGTCTGTTATTTATAACTAGAATGTACCACTAGATGGCAGTCTCTCCACATAGGCAAATAAAAGCATGCATTATACGCAAATCAAACAAATCCTCTGATATCCAATGTTGTTTACATTGTATTTCACAATAGTTGTCTTGTCCAGCTGATTAAAATTTAGACGTATGTTCTGTCTAATGTCGAAATTTGTGTAATGTGTTAGGTTCCTTCATCATTCACATGCTGTAGCACTCAGAAAAACCAATCAATGACTCCAATATCTAAACAATTGGATACATTAAACCTTATGTCACAGTAAACATGTATGTGTTATTTTCTGTTTACACTTAGTTTGCCAGATCTGTTACACTGAGTGATCTTTTCTGTTTGTTTTTGAACAGGGGTTTTTTGAAGAAGAGGAAGGTAAAGAATATATCTATAAAGAACCCAAGTTAACAGGGCTGTCTGAGATCTCGCAGAGACTGCTAAAACTTTATGCAGATAAGTTTGGAGCAGACAATGTGAAGATGATACAAGATTCCAACAAGGTATGGGAGAAATGCTGCCCTTAGATGCATGTTCTTTCAAAAACACATGCTGCACTTCTGTGAATTGGTTTGGTAATTGGTGAAAAACCTGTTCCTTTCATTCACAATACTATGGGCTGGACTGTGGAGTTACCACAAGCCCTGAGTAAGAGGCAGCACTTAGTGGCAGTGATGCAGGAGCAGAGTTACAGTCTGGTCCTGGTTCCCTCTTAATCCAGGGGTATATTAAGCAGTGCAAGCCTTTTACCTGGCACTGCTTAGTCTACCTTCTGCAATGGTTCCACTGTACTTGCTGGTACGTTAGGGGGATAATAAGAGCTCCACCCCCTTCCCATCCCATCCTTCTCAGATCTGGGGGTGGGGGGCAAAGGTAGGAATAAAACCCCATGTGGGTGGCTCTCCCACTCTAAGACTATACTTACACTGTGAGCTGGGGTGTGACTTGTCCCCCGTTCCCCCTTGGGTACACATACTCATGCTAGCTCTCATCAAGCTAGCAGGAGTACAAATAGCAGAGTAGCTGCAGTAGCATGGCTGGCAGCAGCTGAGTACAATCCCACCTGAAACTGGTGGCTTCAAAGCCTGAGCTCCAGCCCAAACCACCACATCCACACTGCTATTTTTAGCGCTGCAGCTCAAGCCCCATTAACATGGGTTTGTCTACCTGGTCTGGGTGGCTTGCTCCCAGCTGCAATGTAGACATATCCCAACTATGACTCATGATGTAGGCAGTCCATTGAGGGGAGTAATGAGTCACATGCCCCCTGCTTTCCTGCATGGGTGAGTGCCATGGGTCAGTATTTAACCCTATTATTTTATATTCAACACCCATATACTAAATAAAAAGCTAGTTTTCCCACTGGAGTGTAAGATCACATAACCACACTTTACACCACACTGGCATTCTCTCTGTAAGGCTGTTCTGGGAGCCAAAGATTTAACACTGTTGTGATACCATAAACGTTTCCAAGAAGATGTTTCTAATGGATATGAGCAAAGTACGGAACTAGTATGCACTAGTTTTATAACAAAAATGAGCTATGCCTTCTAGTATGGCCTAGGGCTGCACTGGCCTGGTGATGTGGCCGAAGGACAACATTGTAATCACAAATGTGATCACAATGTACATCACAAATATGTATTACCATTGCAAGGCAGAAATTGTCTATTTTCTTTCTAATTCATTCAACCCAGATCCAATGTTGCCATTGAGCTGTACTCAAAACTCCCATTGACTTCAACTGAAAAACATGCCCCACAGTCAGTGATCTAAGTGTTAATGTATGTGTCCAACATTACCTTTAAAAATCATGAACTGTGTTTACACAAATATCAATAAAACCACAGTGGGTAAAAACAGCAAGCCTGTAAACAACACTCAGAGATTGTATTAATAATAATACTAAGTCAGTATCAGATACCTTGTTTCATCATGTGTAACAATGTTAACACAGGTCAACCCCAAAGACTTGGATCCAAAATACGCCTATATCCAGGTCACATATGTCACGCCTTTCTTTGACGAGAAGGAGGCTGACGACAGGAAGACCGACTTTGAAATGCATCACAACATCAACCATTTTGTATTTGAAACGCCTTTCACGCTGTCAGGAAAAAAACACGGAGGGGTAGAAGAGCAATGCAAGAGACGCACAATCCTGACAAGTATGTTGCTGCCTTTTTTCTGTTAAGAGTTCTGACTATAAGAAAAAAATTGCATATGATTTCAAAGGGCAATGCTGCTCAAAAATCAGTGAGCATAATATGGTCCACAATCTGTAGTTTGCCGACAGTTTTGTGTTAAGTGAGCAATAATCATTTGACTGTGTCCGTATTTCTGTGCATAGTCTTTAATATGCCCAAATTGCACACATTATACAATTTTGCAGACAATTAAATAACAGAAGAAAAATGATCTGTTTGTAGAATAATCAGCTGACATTATTCTTCCTTGTTACTCTCCTCTCACTCACCCCACTTTCACAGTAGAGTTACTCCTGATTTATACCAGTTTAGTGAAATCAGAATCCTCATTCTTTATTCTTCTTAGCTTGCATAGACTAAAGATAAAGCAGAGTGGACCTTGCAAGATTTACCTGTTTGGAAAAATAAACCACTTCAGATATGAGTATTTGTTAAAAATTAGAACATGATACCAGGTTTACAGAAGGCTTCTATGTAATATATAATAACTGTATAAAAAACATAACCCCATATATCTTATGTCTTGTCAGTGAGAGAGATGCCCAGAAATCCCTGTGTTCTAAGACAGGAAGGTACCCTTTTGCAAGAAGTATTGCAGGCACCAGTTTCCATTGAATCCGATTAAACTGTGGTGCTGAACAGAAAATGTTCAGCTTTTTGTCATGATTGAAATCTCATCTTAAAGAAAAGTGATAAACATCCACGAAATTACTGCTAAAACTTGACATATCTGAAATTTTGGATGAGTGTACAAGAAACTGTCTGAAATGCACTTGATGAGCTTTGTTCTCACAAGTAGAAATTAATACAGAGGCTGACATTCACGGAAAGACTTCAAAATGACAGAAAATTTAGAGCCCATCTGACTTCAGGATATATATTCTCCCCAAAGGGCCAAATGGGAAAAGCTGCCTGCAGCACAGACTTAGTCACTTAAATGTTTTGTGGAGTCAAGGTTGAAAAATACCTGATATCTGGAGGCATCTCTTTTATGATACAGCTACAAGGGCAAGGGAATGAAGCACAGAGAACAATGGCTGTTGTTTAGTATCTGAGCAGTACTAAGTTCTTTGATGTTGACTTTGGGGTGGGGAGGCAATAGTACTGTTGAACTGAAAGTGCGTGTATTACGGTGTTAGGGTATTAGCCTACTGGTGTGTAAACTTTTAATCAGTAGATAGGGTTGTTTCATCAGCTCCCCAATTTCCTTAGCCCTGCTGCCTGGCCAGATCTGCTCCAAAGCATGCACTCAGCCTCCATCCTTTGCTTTATGTACTGGGCTGGAACCTTATGTCTCTCTCCAGCTTCACTACCACTTGTCCATTGCTCGCCCCACATCCACCCTCCCATCCACTGTCCCATCCCACTGCTTCAATACATTAGATTTTACATGGATAAAATGGATACATTTTAGAAGTTTTTACATTTATAGAAATTATACACATAAAAATGAAGCATTTATTGTTTACAAGAGAACTGAATGTAACACTGGAAAGAGGAGCAGCTGTGGGGGTTGAGGCAGCAACTGATGTGCATTGGGGAAAGAACACTGGACACTCAGGGCAAGTGTAACCCATTGGTCAGGTTATACCTGCCTCTGGAAATTCCCACTGCGTGCATCTGACGAAGTGGGTATTCACCCACGAAAGCTCATGCTCCAATACCTCTGTTAGTCTATAAGGTACCACAGGACTCTTTGCCACTGGTCAGTGTGTATTACGGGTGCCCAGTCTACAAAGGATATGAGTCTTTTGCAACCCCACCTACAGAGCCGTGGCTCTTTAGCTCCAGCAGTAGCAGCTCATGCTTTTAGCTCTGGAGCTCCGTTGTTCAGCCTCCAGTGTGTGGGCCAAGATGGCAGCCATCAAGTACATTGGGGCTTGTCCAGGGTTCCAACTGATCGGTAACTGATGCTCACCATTGGGTTACATGGGGCTGAGGAGGCTTCCTAACGTATGCAGAAGAACCAGAAAGGAGCCTTAGGACAGGCAATTTTTTCTGTCAAACTTCCCAAGGTCCAGGAGACAAACTCGCTGAGTCACTTTGCTGGCTGAGCTGTAAGGAAGTACGTTGGATAGAGCTGGTTAGAAATTATCTAAACTGTTCCTGGAAAGGGGCTGGTTTTCAAGAATTTCCCATTTTGGAAAAGGTTTTGGGAAAAAAAAAAGTTTTGAAATTGTCAAATCATCCTGTTATGATATTTTCAAAATGAAAAAGTTCTCTTTTTCATGTTGAATTTTTTTGTTTCAAAATGTAAGTTAATTTATAGTTTATAAAAAAAGATTAAAAATGGTCAAAATCCAAAGAAAACATTTTGAAATTTATCTTTTTTTAAATTTCAATTAACCAAATATTTTTTTTCAGATTTTCGATTCATGAAAATGTTTGAGATTTTGACTTTTCATCCGAATTTGGGACAGGAACAGAATTTGAAATTCAAAAATTCTCACAGGATGATTTCCTTCCCAGCTCTTGCTTTTGATGAGGCATGTCCTCTCTGTCTGCTTCTCTTTGTGAATATGACAACAGTCATGTTGGATAATTACTGTTTCATGATTGATTTGTTACAGTTAGCAAATGTAGGAGATCTAGGCCTCAGCTAAGCAAAGGGTTAAGTTCATGCCTGTCTTTCATTATGTGAGTAGTCTTTTTGATTTTAGGGAACTGCTGAAGTGCCTAAAGTTAAACACAGGCTTATGAATCAGGGCCCTAACACAGAATAAGAAAGGTGTGAATTTTAAAATCTGTGAGTTTTGAGAGTCATGTGCTGTCAGGGTCTGACAAATATATGAGACAAATAGTGCTAGATCAAAATGGAACCGGAAATGACTGCATCAAAATATCTGTTTAGACCTGCTGAGCCAATCCTGTACATGTATTAATTTTCCTGGACCACAAAGGTGTTTATAAAATGGAAAAAATGAGTGCAGTCTAAACTATGAACCCACTAGCATTGCTTCCAAAATTACCAGCTTGTGGGAGTGGAATTTCTTTGACTGTTTTACATTTGTTTTTGAGCAGCCAGTCATTTCTTTCCGTACGTGAAGAAGCGTATTCAAGTCATAAGCCAAACAAGTACAGAACTGAACCCCATTGAAGTAGCTATTGATGAGATGTCCAGAAAGGTTTCAGAACTTAAACAGCTTTGCACAATGGAAGAAGTGGACATGATTAGACTGCAACTCAAACTTCAAGGAAGTGTCAGCGTCAAGGTAACAATGGCTCAGTTTTATGTTTACGTACCAACCACCTTTTTTATTTGGGTCTTTGCAACTTGTGGAGCATATTTAATCTATTTTACTCCAGGGTATTTGAGTCTTGTTCCAGTGCCCATTGAAATCAGTGGAAAGACTCCCATTGACTTTAATAGGTGTTGGATTGATGCCTGGCAGTGTTGCTATAATTAAGTCTGTTAGGGTATATTGACATTGCAATAAAAGAGTCCTGGCTGCAGCTGACCCGGGTCAGCTGGCTCAGGCTTGCAGGGCTCAGCTGCAGAGTGAAAAATTGCAGTGTAGATGTTCAGGCTCAGGCTGGAGCCCAGGCTCTGAAACCCTGAGAGAGTGGAGGGTTTTTTTAGCCTGGCAGCCAGAGCTCCACAAGCCCAAGTCAATTAACCTGGGCCCTGAGACTTGGTGCCATGGTATTTTTCTTGCCGTGTAGACATACCCTTAGTGTTCCTCTAATAAATGTTAAACTCTTTCTAACCTGAACAGCCTGACCATATTAAACTAAAGCCTGGTACTCAAATGAGCATTCAGATACTTTTTTAATGAGAATCTTGTACAGGTCAGTTTAATGATTTCTTATGTAGAAAAACTGGGATTAGAGAGAAGAGCATATTTGGCCCTTGTGATTCAGTGTGATTCGTTTTTTGACTACATTAGCTAAAGTCCAGTGCACCGTTTGCATATGAAAGTTTCTAAGATATTCATCTATCTGGCACATGGGCCCAGATCCTCAGTTGGTGTAAATCAGCACAGCTCCTTTCCTTTCAATAGAGCTATTCCAGTTTACACCTGCTAGGGATCTGACCTACAGTCTAATTTTGGTATTTTTGTTAAATTGAAATACCTACCATATTTGTATTTGGAAAATGGCGCCTCGGAAGATTAACAGTTTCTCTTAAGTCATTGATTCAGAACAAACGTGTGGAAGATAAATACCGATGTGTTTAGCTTCAGTTGTGAAATGCTTTTGGCACTTTCCTGAATGCAGCTTTATGCTAGGCAGAATGTCTTCAAGATGCAGAATACGGAACAAAATCTCTATTCATATTCACCCTGTACTATCCATTTGAAGTCAGTGTCATTTCACGCACTGTAAGCACAGAAATTGACCCTGAGCCTTAAACAATAAGAATTATAAATTACAGTCAAAGTGTACTGTTCTGCTCCCTAATCCAGGTGCTTTTCCTCCAACAGGTAAATGCAGGACCAATGGCATACGCCCGAGCTTTTCTTGAAGAAACAAATGCTAAGAAATATCCTGATAACCAAGTCAAACTTCTGAAGGAAATCTTCAGGTAAACATACTGGTTTTAAAGTAAACATTAGACTTTGTTTGGCCAGTGCAAACAGATGAGAAACATTCAGTGATATGACATGAAATTAGGCAGAATGTTTTATGTAGGACTAGATAAAGCCACGCCTTGCAATTCGTTCTTGCGTAAAATTTCTCTTGACATCTGTGTAAATCACATTGGCCTGAGTACTCCTAGGGATTTATAACTGAGTGCCATAATTTGCCCCAACTAGTATATAACTTTAAGTTGGGGGCATAATATTTTTTCACTGGAGTTTTTTGCACAGATGTTCTTTGGTGTATGTTTGTGCTTGTAGGCAGTTTGCAGAAGCATGCGGGCATGCTCTTGAAGTTAACAAACGCCTTATTAAAGAGGACCAGTTAGAATATCAAGAAGAAATGAAGTCTCATTATAAGGATATGCTCAGCGAGCTCTCTGAAGTCATGAATGAACAGGTCAGATGTTCTATTTTAACTTTTGCTGGTGGGGATGGAGGTGGCTATTTGTTTCCTATGATGAATGAATACAATTAACTTCAGGGTTAGTACAATTAACCACAAGTAAAATACTAATAATGCAGACTGCAACCAAGAACAATGCAACAATTATTGTGCAAACTTATTTGTGCAGTTTGACCAATGCCACTCAATCCTGACCTGTATAATTCCTGCTATATTATGTGTAAAGCTCACTAACATCCACCAAAATAACTAAACTGCCTTTTATTCACACCTTTTGTTATTTCGGTGCAGTGGCTGGGTGTGGACTCTTTTACTTTAAATTAAGAGTGTCTTGTTTTGATTTAGGTCAAGTAATAATTTATCTACAATAAGAGATTCCACACAGAAACTGAAACCAAAATAACAAAAAGGGTGAATTAAAACCAGTTTAGTTACTTTGGTGCATGTTAGTATGTAAACAGCTCTAAATTGCACCTGGAATATTTTCACACATGAACAGGTAATTGTACGTGAAAAGTGGCTAACTGCACAAATAAGTACCATTTGTATACAGAGTTGCCCAGTTTACATAATTATCAGTGTCATAATTACTGGTATCTAACAAGGATATTTAATGAACACCCCCAGACCCCATGGCAGCTAATTTATATTATATATCTTCACGAGTAAGGTGAATGATAACTACAGCTTGTTGAATAATATAAGAAGTGACTCATGAATGTATTTGCAAATAAACATGGCAAGTTTGCTTCACTATCATTGCGCCACATTCTCATGTGGTGCAAATCGATGTAGCTCTGTTAAAGTAAATGGAAATATGCTTATTTCCACCAGCTGGGAATCTGTTCCATTATTTGCTATGATTTGTTATCTCAGGATTCTGATTACCACTAGTTTATTTGTGAAAATGTTTGTTGAACTCCAAACATTTCATACATTTTATCATATTCTTCAAGAAAGTCATCCAAAAGTTCTGTGTTAAATTTAGAAGTGTTGAATGTGTCATTTTTTGCTCATGGGTCTCCTGTTTAAATAGTTTTAATCATCCAGTCACTCATCAGAAACAATTAACATGTGACTTAAGTGAACAAATTAGGCACCACAAATAATGAAAAATGAATAGGCAAAATGAACAAGTTACTAGCAGTCCACAAACTGAAATTTGCATAAGATATTCAGTGAATACTTTTCAAATACAAATATGAACCTGAATATCATTTAGCTGTACGTTTTTTCAGTGCAGGAAAATATTGATAGACTAGTACATAATTACTTGTACATAACAAGGCTTTTATTTTTCCAAGGGGTTTAGTAACACCAAAGCCTGTGAGAGCAAAAGCCCAGGTAGTTGGTTATTTCCTCAATACCAAGGTGTTTTGAAAATCTCTGTTAAAAAACTAACTAAAAAATGTGTGTCTTCCTACCGCCATCTTGTTCCAGCTTCCTTTCCTACCTGGCAGGTTTCAAAAAGAAAGACCTTTTGCAGCTTTCAATATTTTTCTCCCTGCCAGTTGACCAGTGTCTTTGGAAACCGTTGTATCATATTCTCACCAGTGTGAAAAGAATGTTTATGGGCACAAAACACCAATTCTCTGGAAAGTTCTTCACACTCTAGTTGCTGTGTTCCGTTAATAGATCTCTGAGAAATTTGTTTTTTGCTGTTGCAGAAATATAATTAAGGGCAAAAAAACACCAAATATTTTGCTTTCTGAAAATCTAGCAATAAAACAGGATTTTTTTTCCAGCTTTCCAAGCAATATGATTTTTTTGCACAGCTCGAGCCCTCTTGCTTCCCTACTTCTGAGCAGAGAGCACCATCACCATACATTTTACACACTCTAAATTGCAGCTGAAATATTTATTTCACAGTGGGAAACATCGAGGCACTATCATAATGGTACCATGTTCTCTACAATGACATTATGGTCTGGTGTGTTGCTCATTGTTATATTTGAGGCTGTTTTGATAGCACACCCACTGACAGTGACTCTCATTACATATTCTCTTCTCTCTCTTTTTTTTTTTTCTGGCAGCTCTGTCATGGTCCATGCTTATACAGCTTCTCTTCTTCCCTGTCTAACATTTCCCTCAATACTGTAGACAAAAGTGGTATGTTTATTTTTCTTATGTCTATACTTTCCTTTGATGTCACGTGCTTTCACTTGCTGATTTTGTTTTACCTACATTTTACGTCCATTTAAGTGTCATGTCTAACTCGTGTTGAACCCAGTGAGGGGTTGGGATGGGAGACATGATACGTGTGCAGTCTGAGTTTATGAACAACCTTGGCACTGATGATTCTTGCACTGTTAGGATCATGGAGCTTAGCAGAAGGTGATATCCTCAGTCTTTGGTGGGGAAGTGCATTGTCCATGATACGGCATGGTAACCTGCTAATACCAAATGGTTGGAGAAGGATCACTTTCTGCCATCCTTGCCATAAGGCAAGTTCTGCAATGATGGCAGTGATGGCTGGAGGAGGGGGTCAGGAACACACATCTTAGGAACTGCCCAGAAAAAAAAAAAACAGGTGTAAGAGCAGCATTGTGTCGTCTGTGGCACAGGCTGTGGGAGCTCATGCACAGACAGTAAGTGTGAGTCCTGGGGAAAAGGATGGCAGCTGTCTCACCACAACCCCGGACAGAAGAGTAAGCACTGTGTTTGTGTATGAAGGTGATTTGGAATTCCAGGGTGGGGAGGGGTATTGGTGGAAAGGGATCTCAGAATCCTTCTGTACTTACTTTCTCTAGAAGCCAGGAGTAATGAGGAATAATGTTTGCCAAATGCCTGAGAAGTACCTTTGCAAAAGGAAAGGGGAAGGAGAAAACTTTTGAGTTGCCAAGGGGACAAAATATTGCAATAAACACCTCTTTTTGCCCTCTGTGTACTTGTTCTGCCTGTGTTGTTTAATCTTTACATAAATGTTTATTTTATTTCTAATAGTTAAAGATAATAGCCCAGTTCTACCTTGAGACATAAGTTCACAGCTCTTATTGGCTCCAGGGAGTATGTGAGGTAGAATTGGGACCAGTGATTATACAGACATGTATGCAGAGATACTGTTAACTGGTGTTAGGCAAAACATTCAGATTTAAGAAACCTATTCTGTTTAAATACTCCATTGCATTCTTGTGACGCCAAACACAACATCTTTGTGCTACTTCATGAGAACCAGGAATATAAGCTAAAACTGACCTATTTTCATTATTGATGCTGAGTAAAATAGAAAAAGTAAACACAATCAACATAAATGATAAATAGCAAAATAGGCTTCTAGGGCCACATTTTCAGGTGCAATAGGAAAGTCATGCAAAATGCACAATCACTAGTATGTACAAAATCTTTCTTTGCATTTATGAATTGTGTGTGCTGAAGTCTGGGTTTGGATGCACAGTAACCCACGTTGCAGACCCAAACACCCATTTGCATGCATAGATGCAGGATTTCATCTGTGTAATGAGTGCAAACTCAGGGCCAGATTCTGCCACCCTTATTCCCATTAAGTAGTATCTTACTCCCTGAATAACTGAGGTCCATGGGTCTACTTGCAGAAGAAAGTACTAGTCAGTGTAAGAGTTTCAGAATCTGGCCCCCTTTTTGCAGTGCTTTCCTATTGTACGTGCGGGTTTGTCCTTTACAATCCTTTCAGATGTAATAATCTTCAGTGTAACAGAGGTAAGGGTTTGTCTTTTTTTTTTGTCCTTTTTTTTTTTTTTTTTTGTAAATGTGACTGTTATGTCCAGATTGTCTCTTTAAATTTTTCTAAGCCTAAGTAATCATTATATGCTGGAAAATGCATATTTCATGAGCTCCAGGACAAGAGAAAATTATTTTCAGTCACTCTTGTCCCCAAGATCAGTATTCATTAGGAACTCTGATGGTAGCTAATCCCCAAGTAACAAATAAAGTCACAAGAAGGAGTTTAGGAGAAATTCTAACTTCTTTAGCACAATTACTTCCAATATCTTTGTTTTAAATTCAGACTTGCTAAAGAAGTGTTGGCAAAGACAAGAAACACTGGTGATTCCTAGTGGCTTGAGCACTGGCCTGGGACTCAGGAGACCTGGGTCCTATTCTCAGCTTTGCCACCAAGTGACCTTGGGCAGGTCACTAAAATGGGGATAATGATATTGACTTCCTTTGTAAAGCACTTCAATATCTATGAATGAAAAGCACCACATAAGAACTAGGTGGTGTTGTTATCCTCAAAGAGCATCATTAAAGCATTGTTATATTCTATTATCCACTATTGCCAACTGCAACATGTTGTGAGACAATGATAATGATGTTATTTCTGGAAATGTTTCACTTCTTCATGTAGTCTTCCTTGAGAGAAGACAAGCTCTCAATCTATTATTATAATAAATGGCAAAAGTAAATGTTACTGGGACTAAAGGAAACTTTTTCTAGCAGTTGTATATATCTTTATCACAGCTGACGGTGACATGTGGCAGGGGGAAACATTTTTTGCTGTTGAGTTTCTCTCTGACGCATCTAGGTCTAATTGTCTATGTGCCTTACCCTACATACCCTTCCTAATTCAAGGGAGGCTTGCCGAGGGGAGTAAAATTGTGCAGGCTCTATTTCTGGCCCTGATCCTGCTATCAGGCAGATCCTTGCAACTGCCTGCATCCCCATGCAAATCAGTGGGGTTCTGTATGGGCACAGTAGTCCTACAAGGGTCTGATCGCAGGATTGTGGTGTGCATATGCAACATTACAAGTGGTCAAATAGAGGTAAGTCTAATGAGTTTATAAAGTGTAGGTGACTACTCAATTTGGGATTACTTGACGGTATTGTTGAAAAAACATTGTTTAGGGAACTATGCAGTATGTTGATTGACAGAATGTTGAGGATTCCAACCAGGGGCCCGATTCTGCTGCCTTAATTCTGGAAACCCTCTTAATGAGAGAGTGGCCTGAGTAATAACTGCAGGATTGGGTCTCCAAATGAAGTTAATTTTTTGAACTACAAGTTTCCTTTATCAAGCATCTAAAATAAATAATGCATTATTTAATAAACCAAAAATATAAGATAATTGAAAACAGTAAAAATTGTTGAAATAAATACTCAGTGGGTTCATTTTGTTTTCATCTGTTTCTTTAAAAAAAATTTTAATAAAAAGATTATGCACAAGGAGGATCCAGCAAAGCCACAAGGAATGGAACGAACCTATTCACGAACCTTCAGTAGAACAAACACAGCCCTGCAAGAGCAGTGAAACCAAATCCTGACATTTGACTGAAACATCTGTGACTTTTTGCATACCTCTGGAGGACATTTTTTTTTAATGTAAAGTGATCATGAACAATACCATGAAAATGGATTGTGCGGTATGGTTTTAATTTATTGGGAGTCTTCACAGTGATAATATTTTTTAAAACTGCTAGCTTGATTTTTTTTGTCCAACCTTGTATTTGTACATTTCCTATCTTTTTTTGTTTGTTTGTTTGTTTGTTATTTAGAAGTCTTTATTAAGCGAGGCTGAATATGAAATTTCCATTGAACGTTTAGCTCCACAGCAAGCCCTAAGTTTGCTGTAAATGATAATATATCTAATACTGAGTCCTAGTATACATATATTTTAAAGGTCAAAAGTGGGTGTTTTATAACATTTAAGTATGTCACAATTGTAAATAGAGGATGTGTAAAATATGTCATTTTTACAAAATTTAAAAGACTATCTTTTTAGTTAATAATAAGTGTACTAAAATATGAATAACTTTTCAGATACAATTATATTAAAATATTTGTGTATGTGTACAAAAAATGGCTATAAAGATTTCTCTTTGAAGACAGTTCATTGGTTTATAGAATTAGAGAATTATAGAAATGTAGGAGGGAAAGTCTTTTGAACTAAGTATCTACAGCATCCCTGACAGGTGTTTGTCCAACCTGGTCTCAAAAACCTCGAATGATGGAGATCCTAAAACCTACCTTGGTAATTTGCTCCAGTGCTTAATGACCTTACAGTTAGGAAGTTTTTCCTAATGTCTAACCTAAATCTCCATTGCTTCAATTTAAGGCCTTACTACTTGTCCTATCCTCAGCGGATAAGAAGAACAATGTATCACCCTCCTCTTTATAGCAACCTTTACATACTTGAAGAGTATTGTCATGTCCTCTCTCAGCCTTCTCTTCTCCAGACTAAACAAACCCAATTTTTTTCAATCTTTCCTCAAAGGTTTTCTAGACCTGTAATAATTTTTGTTGATCTCTTTTGGACTTTCTCCAGTTTGTCCATGTCTTTCCTGGAATGTGGTGCCCAGAATTGGACATGGTACTCCAGTTGAGGCCTTATCAGTGCTGAATAGAGAGGAAGAAATACTTCTCATGTCTTGCTTACAACACTCCTGCTAATACATCTGAGAATGATGGTTGCTTTTTTTGCAACAGTATTACATTTTTTACTCATATTTAGTTTGTGATCCACTATAACCCCACAGGCTCTTTTCTGCAGTACTCCTTCCCAGGAAGCCATTTCCCATTTTGTATGTGTGCAATTGATTATTTCTTCCTAATTGTACTTCGCAATTGTCCTTATTAAATTTCATCCTATTTAATTCAGACCATTTCTCCAGTTTGTCAAGGTCATTTTGAATTCTAATTCTTTCCACAACAGCACTTGCAACCCTTCCCAGCTTGGTATTGTCTGCAAACTTTGTTAGTGTACTCTCTGTGCCAATATCCAAATCATTTATGAAGATATTGAATAGAGGGGGATCCAGGACAAATCCCTGTGGGACCCCACTAAAGATACCCTTCCAGCTTGACAGTGAACTACAGAAAACTGCTCTCTGAGTACGGTTTTCCAACCAGATGTGCACCCATCTTATAAAAGGTTCATCTATAGGCTATATTTCCCTAGTTTGCTTATGAGCAGGTCATGTGAAACAGTATCAAAAGCAAAAAGAAAAGGAGTACTTGTGGCACCTTAGAGACTAACCAATTTATTTGAGCATGAGCTTTCGTGAGCTACAGCTCACTTCATCGGATGCATACTGTGGAAACTGCAGAAGACATTATATACACAGAGACCATGAAACAATACCTCCTCCCACCCCACTCTCCTGCTGGTAATAGCTTATCTAAAGTGATCATCAAGTTGGGCCATTTCCAGCACAAATCCAGGTTTTCTCACCCTCCGCCCCCCCCCCCCCCACACACACACACAAACTCACTCTCCTGCTGGTAATAGCCCATCCAAAGTGACCACTCTCTTCACAATGTGTATGATAATCAAGGTGGGCCATTTCCTGCCCAAATCCAGGTTCTCTCACCCCCCTCCAAAAACCACACACACAAACTCACTCTCCTGCTGGTAATAGCCTATCCAAAGTGACCACTTTGGATAGGCTATTACCAGCAGGAGAGTGAGTTTGTGTGTGTGGTTTTTGGAGGGGGGTGAGGGGGTGAGAGAACCTGGATTCCTGCAGGAAATGGCCCACCTTGATTATCATACACATTGTGAAGAGAGTGGTCACTTTGGATGGGCTATTACCAGCAGGAGAGTGAGTTTGTGTGGGGGGGGGGGCGGAGGGTGAGAAAACCTGGATTTGTGCTGGAAATGGCCCAACTTGATGATCACTTTAGATAAGCTATTACCAGCAGGAGAGTGGGGTGGGAGGAGGTATTGTTTCATGGTCTCTGTGTATATAATGTCTTCTGCAGTTTCCACAGTATGCATCCGATGAAGTGAGCTGTAGCTCACGAAAGCTCATGCTCAAATAAATTGGTTAGTCTCTAAGGTGCCACAAGTACTCCTTTTCTTTTTGCGAATACAGACTAACACGGCTGTTACTCTGAAAAGTATCAAAAGCCTTACTGAAGTCAAGATATATCACATCTACTGCTTCCCCCACATCCACAAGCCTTCTTACTTTGTCAGAGAAGGATATTAGGTTGGTTTGATATTATTTGTTCTTGACCAATCCATGTTGACTGTTACTTATCACCTGATTATCATATAGGAGCTTACAAATTGATTGTTTGACTATTTGTGCCATTATCTTTCCAGGTATTTAGGTTAAGCTGAGTGGTCTATAATTCTCTGGGTTAGCCTTGTTCCCCTTTTTTTGAAGATATGTATCGTGTTTGCCCTTTTCCAGTCCTCTGGGATCTCTCCCATCCTCCATGGGAGAATGGCTAATGCTAATGGCTCAGAGGTGTCTTCAGCCAATTCCTTAAGTATTCTAGGATGTATTTCATCAGATCTTGCCAACTTGAAGACATCTAACTTGTCTAAGTCATTCTTAACATGTTCAGATCCTACCCCATTTACATTGGTGTTCACTATGTTAGTTACCAGACCACTGCAAACCTTTTTGGTGAAAACTGAAACAAAAAAGGCATTTAATACTTCGGCCATTGCTAAATTTTCTGTTGTTGTCTTTCCTTCCTCATTGAATAATGACCCTACCCTGTCTTTGGTCTTCCTCTTGCTTCTAATGTATTTGTAAAATGTTTTCTTGTTACCCTTTTATGTCCCTAGCTAGTTTAATCTTGTTTTGTGCCTCGACCTTTCTATTTTTGTCTGCATGTGCTTGTGTTGTTTTTTTTTATATTCATCCTTTGTAATTTGACTTAGTTTCCACTTTGTTGTATGACTCTTTTTTGAGTTTCATGTCCTTGAAGATCTTCTGATTAAGCCAGGGTGGTGTCGTCTTATACTTCCTTTCGTTCCAAAGCATTGGGATAGTTTGTTCTTATGCCCTTAATAATATTTCTTTTAAAAGGTGCCAACTCTCCTGAATTCTTTTTTTCCCTTAGACTTGCTGCCCACAGGATCCTACCAATTCTCTGAGTTTGCTAAAGTCTACCTTCTTGAAGCACATTGTCTTTTATTCTGCTGTTTTCCCTCCTACCATTCCATAGAATCATGAACTCATGATCACTTTCGCCCAAGCTGCCTTCCACCTTCAAATTCTCAACCAGTTCCTCCCTATTTGTCTTGTCAAATCTAGAACAGCCTCTCCCCTACTCACTTTCTCTATCTTCTGTAATAAAAAATTGTCTCCAAATGTATTCCAAGAACTTTTTGGATAATCTGTGCCCTGCTATATTATTTTCCCAATAGATGTCTGGGTAGTTGAAGTCTCCCATCACCACCAAGTCCTGTGCTTTGGGTGATTATTTTAGTTGTTTAAAAAAAGTCTCATCCATTTCTTCTTCCTGGTTACGTGGACTATAGTAAACCCCTACTTTGACATCACCTTTGTTTTTTATCCCTTTTATCCTTACCCAGAGACTTTCAACACATCTGTCTCCCTATTCTGTCTCTACCTCAGTGCAAGTATATACATCTTTGATATACAAGGCAACACCTCCTCCCTTTTTTCCCTGCCTGTCCTTCCTGAACAAGGATATAACAATATACCAATATTCCAGTCATGTGAATTAGGCCAGGAAGTCTCTGTGATGCCAGTTATGTCATAACTGTGATTATTCACTAGTATTTCTAGTTCTTCCTGTTTATTCTCTATACTTTTTGCATTAGCATACAGATATCTGGAATGTTCATTATGTTTTCCCTCTATATTCCTTCCTATTTATCTTATGTCCCTGCTATGGTTGCCCATGTGCCCCCAGTTTCCAACCTTTCACCCAGGACTCTGTATTCTGGACTTACCTGTGGGCTTTTGTCTCCTACTCCCATTGAACCTAGTTTACTGCAATTTCTGTGCTCTCCAAAACAATGGAAATGAAAATGTCATATACGTTCATGATATATTCCATACAGATTATCAAAATAGACATTTGCCACAGGTAATTGGACATTTCAAGAGATCTCCAGTTTCCCTCCTCAGATTCCAATTTTGGAGCTGGACTATGGCCTTTAGCTACTGGTCTGTATTGGGAACAGTGTGGAATTGGACTATATCATTTTTTAAATTCCCTATTGAATAACTCCTATACTCTCATAACATTCATCCCTTTGCTCATAGATGCTGGGCTGGCGGCCTTTTATTTTTGTATTCTTTTATATATTAAATTGGCTGTTTTCACCCTTCTATATAGACTATCTCCCTGATTCTCTCAAATGATGAGAGAGAATGCCTCTACCTCTAGAGAATGCCCTCTCCCTTGCATGGGTACCTGAGGTCCCCAGGGAATAGAGTGCAAGAGGTTTGAAATTGATCAGTTATGCTGTGCACATGATGTTTCTAAAGATGTCATTGGGATCTTCCTCTCCCCCTCCAACAGTTCTTCTTCTTCTTCTTCTAGTAATGTCTCTATGGGAGCTCCACTCCAGGTGTGCTTGTGCCCCCTGTGCCTTTGATCTAAGGTTTCTCATAGCAGTGTCCGTTTGGCCCATGCACATGTGTTACTCAGCCTCATGCCCCATGCTATTGTTATGTAGCACTGCACAGGCTAACCATCCTTTTCAACCAGCCCAGCTTGAGATGGATCCTTAGCTAGTTGCCCAAGTGGAGTTTTGCCTCAACTGTGTTCTCTTAAATTTTGTAGTTAGTGTATTATAGTAGTTAGTATTTAGTAATAGTTGTATTCGTTTTTAAAATAAAACAAAAAAGTGTTATGTATAGCTTTTAGATAGTTCCCCCCAATCCCTGGGGAGGTTTTGCCCTTTCCAAGGGTATGCCCGGTTCTCCTGGGTTCAAGCATTGCTTGTTGTGTTGGGAGGCAATCCTGATGAGCCACAGACACTCCCACTGCATCCATTGCCTTGGGGAATCTCATATTTCCAAAAAGTGAAACTTATGTCTGGAGTTCAAATATAGCACCAGAAAGAATAGGGAGATAAAACTTTGACTCCTTTTGATGGAGAGCTTGCTGTGTCCAGCTTCTGACCCAAGCCAGGAGCTCCCACCATACATTGGTCTCTGAGTAAGTCAGCTGCCTCCTCTATCTCTGATCTGCACTCCTCAAGGGTATCTAAGAGGAAGATCCAAGCTTCCTTTCATAAGTCTTTCAAAGACCATGCCCTGAGTTCTCCAGGTAGGGTATCTACCTCAAAGAAGTCAAAATTTTCAGCTCACCTAGATCCCACCGGTCTCTGACATGGTACCCACAAGGCAGCTGGTGCCTTGCATACTGAGAGCTCCACTAAGCATAGAAACTCTGAAATATCAGGCCCAGAGAAAACATTGGTATCAACAGTAGACCACAGCAGCAAGAAGAGCTCTACTATCTTACCAAAAAAATCCATTTGGGCTCTGTCCAGAATACCCCAGAGCATTCAAAACTCACAGTACCATTGCATCCTTCAGCTATCATTACTTGAGCTCAAGGCCTGTATACAGTACCAAAAACATTTTCAGTAACACAAAAATTAGTTTTCCCAAGACCTCGCAGCGTCCGAGACTCCTGATTCACCATTTCTCAGCTTGGATCACTTCTCAGTACTGAGAACTGCCAGATATCCGGACACCCGTCCAGTACCAATGATGGTACATCAAGCTGCTTCTACTGCCCCACCATTACCAAGTGACTTATAGGAGGAGGATTCTGATGAATATTTTGCCTCAGCCTCACAAATATCTGTACAAGGCTCTCCACTCTGCCCCATGAAAGTTCTTTTCCTGAAGTCCCTGAGGAACCTGAGCTCACTCCTGACAGATGTCCACAACTACCATCCCACTGGGGCAAGCACCTGTGGATTCCACTGCCCATGCTATATGAACCACCCTCTTGGCCCTACTGGGACCCCTTTGTGGCTTATCGCCATCAATTCTCTAGGGCAGGGGTGGTGAACCTCCAGCCCACGGGTCAGATCCGGCCCGCTGCTTAATTTAAACTGGCCCATGGCAAGTCTCCACACCGTGGGCTGGAAGCCCCAAGCCTCGGTGGCCCTCCCTGGCAGAGGGGCAATCAGGGAAGCTCTGCATGCTGCTCCCGCTCCCAGTGCCAGCTCTGCAGCTCCCATTGGCCAGGAACCGTAGCCAATGGAAGGTGCGGGGGCAGCACCTACAGGCACGGGCAGCACGCACTGCACAGAGCCCCCTGGCTGCCCCTCCGCCTAGGGGCCAGACATTCTGGCCACTTCTGGGAGCCATGCAGAGCCAGGGCAGGCAGGGAGCCTGCCTTAGCCCCACTGAGCTGCCAACCAGGAGCCACCTCAGGTAAGCGCCACTTAGCTGGAGCCAAAACCCCCAGCCCCAGGTCGGAACTTTCTGCTGCACCCTAACTCTCTCCAAGACCTCACACCCATATCTGCACCCCAACCCCCAGCCCTGAGGTCCCTCCTGCACCCAAACCCCCTCCCAGATCCTGCACCCCTACTCATACCCCAACCCCTTGCCCAGTTCAAAACCCCCACACACTCTAAGTCCCACCCAGAGCCCACACCCCTACCTGCACCCCAACCCTCTGCCCCAGGTCGGAACCCCCTCCAACACCCAAACTCCCTCCCAGACCCTGCACCCTTGCCCCAGCCCTGAGCCCCATCCCGCACTCCAAACCCATTGGCCCCAGCCTGGAGCCCCCTCCTGCACCCCAAAGTCCTCTTCCCCCGCCCGACCCCAGAGCCTACACCCCCAGCCAAAATTCTCACCCCCTCCAAAACTCCAACCCTCTGCTCCAGCCCAGAGCCCACTCCCACACCCTGAGTCCCTCATTTCTGGCCCCACCTTGGAGCCAGGGGAAGCCCCAAGCCTCCGTGCCCCACCCCCGGGGGGCTGTGTGTGGTCCTCAACTGATTTTTTCTGTGAGTGAGTGGCTCCTGTTAGAAAAAAGATTCTCCACCCCTACTCTAGAGCCTTGAGCTCTGCCCTTCATAGAGATAGACAACCCTCCGCACCCTCCCCGTCCAGGAGACCAGATCCTCAGGAAGAGACCTTTGAGGAACAGGAGGCCAGAGCTGAGGAGGTCTCTAGATTTGCACAGTAGTGTGATCTCAAACACATTGCACCAACAACCTCATCATTACAAGGTGTACTGGACTACATTCTAGAACTAAAGAGTTTAGGATTATTGCTGAGCTCCATTACAGTTCATCTGGCAGCCATCATGGCCTTCCATTCTCCAACAGATGGTTACCCTGTATTTGCCCACTAAGCGAGGTTCCTCAAGGGCCTCAGCAACCTTTTTCCACCAGTTAAACACCCTACTCCAGTTTGGGTCCTCAATTTGGTCCTTAAATGCCTTACAAGACCCCCATTTAGACCTATGGCTGCCTGCTCACTCTTCCATTTATTGGTTGCTATCATGTCAGCTTGATGAATGGGGAAAATAGAGGCTCTTATGGCATACCCTTTATTCACGATATTTTTCAGAAATAAGGTCACATGACCACACCCCAAGTTTTTGCCAAAAGTGCATTTTCATTTCCATATTAATAAACCCATTCTGCTCTCCATCTTCCACCCTAAACCTCACCGGGCTAAGGGGGAGATGTTGTTCCACACACTTGATGTCAGGAGAGTCCTGGCTTTCTACATTGATAGGACTAAACCTTTCAAGAAGACTCCCAGATTGTGTGTGTCAGTCGCAGACAGAACAAAAGGAGCTTCAATCTCTAAGCAAAGGCTCTCTAGGTGGATAACTGGCTGCATTAGTAGCTGCTACCAATCTCATAATCTCAAAGCACCCACTGACATACAAGATCACTCCATGAGATCTATTGCCACCTCCACAGCCTTTCTTAAGAACGTTCTTATAACTGAAATATGTAAAGACACAACGTGGGCTTATATGCATACATTCGCTGAACACTATGCAATAATTCGCAACTCTGCTTCTGATACTGTGTTTGGCTCAGCTGTACTTTCTTCCATTCTGGACCAAACTCCGAAGCTCCCTCCTCTTTAAAGGGGAACTGCTTGGCAATCAGGTAGAGTGGACCACCCATAGGGACACTAATAGAAGAAGAAATGATTACTCACACTGTGCAGTAACTGTGGTTCTTTTAAATGTGTGTCCCTATCTGTGCACCACTGCCTGCCCTCCTTTTCTGCTTCGGAGTTCTCTGTCATGGGGCTTCGTGGTAGAGAAGGAACAGTATTATATAGCAATAGCATATGGCACAAGGCTGAGAGACATCCATGCGTGGGCTTACTGGACATTGCTATGAGAAATCTCCTATTGAAATCGCAGGGAGCGCAAGCGCACCTAGAGTGGAGCACCCATGAGGGACACATCTTGAAGAACCACACTTACAGCACAGGGTGTGTAACCATTTCATCCTTCTGCCCCACAAATATGTCTGAGTCCAGAACTGCTTCATTGGGGTTACTGAGATTATAAAGGACTGCAACTTAGTGCTGCTGGGAGGAATGGGGTGGTTTCTACGCTCCTGTAGACACAAAGTCCTAGATCCGTGGGGATGGGGTGAAAGAGGTCCTCAGCTAGTCTACTCCTTCTGCCTTCTGGTACTGCTGGCACTGGTGGCTACTGCTGCTGACTCTTTCCTTCCTGGGAAATTTGGCAAAGAGACCCGCCCCGTATGGTACTCCTGAGTGGGGTGTGGGAAGGAGCACCTGGGACTACATGCCCCAATAAGCCCTGATTCTGCTATGACCTCCATGCAGATGGGCCGCTGCACCTATACAAATCTTCTGTGAAGTCAGTGAAACTCTGGCAGGGGGAGGTGAGGGGTGCAGGGAACTTCTCTGCGCAGGTTTGCTGAGGATTAGGGCCTAAGTCTTTCACTGTGGGTGAGGTCAATTTACATTTCACATAGGGGAAAAAATAATTTGCTCTGATTCAGACCCCACTGCATTTGTTTTGTTTTTAATTCAGAACTTCTGAAAGTAATAACAGAAGACAATGTCGTGCCCAATATTTGAATAAGTGTTTCCAAATTAAATACTACTTCAGTTCTTACCCTGGTTTTCACCTCTATTATTACAAGGGCATTTCCATTCATAGGATTTTTGTTTTAACTAGATATAGCAACTTTGGCAAATTGAAGGCTGACTGATGTGGGATTGTGCAGCTGCACCGTGCACAGAGCTAATTTCTTCTCCATTTGTGTGATGACAGCGTTAGCTCATGACTGTAATTATAGATAATTGCTCAACCTTCCACCTCTATAATACACTGCACTGAGTGACGTGCTTCTCTGTGATGAAAATCAGGGTGTATCTTCTTATCAGCTTCAGCCACATCATCAAATGAACAGACATTTGTGTTTCTAGTTTGCTCAGCTCTGCCCTTCAGTTTCTACCCTGTTGGAATTCAGTAGGTTTACTGAAAAGAATAAATCCTAGCTCAAATGTTCATGTTTTTACACAGTTTATATTATACGTAATAATACAATAATATTAAATTGCACAGTGATCTGGTCTAATGGAATTAGTGATTAGTCCATAAGAATTGGCATAAAGAGTGCCTATAGAATGAGTCCTTGACCATTGATCAGATAACAGAATCAGCTACCCTTGTTGTAACTTCAGTATAAGAGGTCAAATAAATTTGTCATCCAGCTCCATTTGCCTCACTGATTTTACACCAGCCATTAATTTGGTCCTTTATGTTTATCAAGATTCATGTTTTATGTGTGAGGTTTTCAAAGCCACCAAGGTGATTTGGACAAACCCAATTCCTATTCATATGAATGGGAAATGAATGTCTAAACCCCCTTTGCATCTTTGAAAATCCCATTCTATATTTTCGGTAGTGTGGTGTTCACCCAGGGAATGCTGTAAATTGTTGACTGCCTTATCTCAAAATAAAGGTGTTTTCTGAAAAATGTACAGATTGTCATGAGGTCTTTTATTGTCTCTCAATAACTCCCACATCAAACTCATTGAGTTCACATAAGAACGGCCATATTGGGTCAGACCAAAGGTTCATCTAGCCCTTCTGACAGTGGCCAATGGCAAGTGCCCCAGAAGGAATGAATAGAACAGGTAATCAAGTGATCCTTTCCCTGTCACTCATTCCCAGCTTCCGGCAAACAGAGGCTACAGACACCATCCCTGCCCATTCTGGCTAATAGCCATTGTTGGACCTATCCTCCATGAATTTATCTAGTTCTTTTTTTAACCCTGGTATTGTCTTGGCCTTCACAACATCCTCTGGCAAAGAGTTCTACAGGTTGACTGTATGTTGTGTGAAGAAATACTTCCTTTTGTTTGTTTTAAACCTGCTGCCTATTAATTTCATTGGTGATCCCTAGTTCTCGTGTTATGAGAAGGATTAAATAACACTTCCTTATTTACTTTCTCCACACCGGTCATGATTTTATAGACCTCAATCATATCCCTCCTTAGTTGTCTCTTTTCCAAGCTGAAAAGTCCCAGTCTTATTAATCTCTCGTCATACGGAAGCCATTCCATACCCCTAATCATTTTTGTTGCCCTTTTGTGAATCTTTTCCAGTTCCAGTATATCTTTTTTGAGATGGGACGAGCACATCTGCACACAGTATTCAAGATGTGGGCGTACCATGGATTTATATAAAGGCAATATGATATTTTTCTGTCCTAATATCTATCCCTTTCTTAATGATTCGCAACATTCTGTTCGGTTTTTTGACTGCCGCTGCACATTGAGTGGATGTTTTCAGAGAACTATCCACAATGACTTCAAGGTCTCTTTCTTGAGTGGTAACAACTAATTTAGACCCCATCATTTTATATGTATAGTTGGGATTATATTTTCCAGTATGCATCACTTCGAATTTATCAACGCTGACACATGTCAAAGGGCTGGCTTTCTGACTGCCAGCCTCGTACACGCATCTGGGGATCTCAGAATCCCGCTCTGTTTCTGGCTCCTACATGATCACTTGTATTAAGAGATGTCTAGATTTGAATTTAGCAGACAGCTATCCCAGAGGGCATCTTCTTACCTGCCATGCTTGGACATTTGCAACATGGATATGAGAGAGCAGTTAGAAAATGTTATTTTTGGTCCTGGTCATTGACATCAAGGGATGAGATAATCATGTCGTGGGCTGACTGCTCCTATGACAGATAGCCTTTGCCAAATTTGGGAGGGATAGTAATAGATATGGATGTGGCTCCTTCCTTCCCAACTGGGACATGGAGTTGCAGAGTTTTCATCACTGAGGACACCACTTGGCCCTGTAATTATAACTTAATTAACAATTCTGTTGAGGATGCAGGAGCCAGAGTTGAATCCAGCTCCCTGGCCCACAGAGGTGTTGGCTGTGCAGTGCTAAGAGGACTAAAAGGTACTAAACACTAACATTTGACATTAAACTAGTCAAATTGGACAGGATCCACACAATGAGCAGAACTCTTAACTAAGAAGATGCCATTTTCTTATAGTCACTGCTCTTTAATCTTGTGGAGTTTCCTAGTATCTGCACTTATTCCTGTTGCATAAGGAGCTCCAGTATTGGAGCTTCTATTCTTGGTAGTCTAGCTACTAGAAGGCAACATGATCATATATATGTTGTCAATATTACATATTTTTACACATGGATGATTTATTTTGTATCTGGTGTAAAGTTTACAAAAGCACCTAAGTCTTATTGAAAATCAATGGGTCTTAGGCTCCTAAGTCACCTAGGTGCTTTTGAACATGTTAACCTTGTCAGAAAATTTAGCCAAAAACAAACTTTTGAGAAAATATGGAAACAAACATGTTTGTGATTTATTTTTTCATTTTCTGACAAGCTGTAGTATGATGTATGAATAATGCAGATCTGGGAGACTAAACTACAGAGAACACGAGTGTATTTTTAGAGAAGTATGATTGACGTGAAGTGACATATAACAAAGCACACACTCGAAAATTTCTGCAGTTGGAAAGGTTCTGTTGTTTCTGGTGATGTGTCCTATCAGTGGGTAATGCTGGAAACTGTAGAATCTTTGTAAATGGTGCCATTTTTTAAAGATGGCCACCATAAACATATTGGCCAAAATTTAAAAAAATGAGACGCTGCAAACTCTTAGATATGTACTTAAGTCTATGGGTGAAATCCTGGCTCGGTTGAACTCTATAGGAGTTTTGCCATTCACTTAACTGGGCCAGGATTTCATTTTATGCAAATGAGTAGTCCCATTGATGTCAGTGAAATTATTCGTGATTTAAAAGCTACACACACGTGTTAGCAGGACTGGGCCCCATATCGGGGATCTGCTGAGCGCTTGGCACTTTTATAATCAGATCACTGATTTAGGTGCATAAGTAAGGATCTAGAAGTTAAAATTTACGCCCCCATCTTGGCCTTCATATGCAAACAATACTGCACCATCGGTCCTCTAGATTGTTACTGAGAAGATAATAAACAGCAGAACCATAATTAGGTGAGCTGTATATTAAGTTTTCTTACATCTGCTAAGAAGTTTATCAGAACTGAATCTGATCATTTGAATCTCATAGTAATGTTTTAGAAATGAGCTGGCTAGCTAGCAAGTGGTTTCCTTGAGGAATTGAGCCAGCTCCAGCAGGCAGATTGTGTAAGACAGTTTATGTGACACCTCCTGTCATGCTGGAAAGTGATACGTGGTTTAATTTAGGAAATCAAGTACAAATAAATGTTATAAATAATGTTTTCAATATACACTGTGCTTGTTTGCAGCAAATTTGGGAGCGGATGAAAATCTAGTGCTAAGCAGTCAAGCCACGAGCCAATCAATCCATAAGTTAATTACAGCTAGATACTTCTTTCATTACATTCTCATTCCTTTTCTTCATGGCAGTATATAATGCTAATATTCTCAAGGTAATGAAATATTCTACAGCTCTGCTGCCTGATTTACATCAGCATTTTTCAAATGAAATGTAAATAAGAAATCAATATCTCCACATATTTGTATTTATAACAATATGATACACTTGATATCCTACTGTGTTTACATTTTCCAGGATGGGATGTGAGAAGTATATTTCCCAAAAACTATATATGCAGAAGGGAATTGTCTCCCCTCTGCCAAACAGTAGCAGATGTCGGGGCCTTTGAGGTCAGCTTCCCTATGGAAGAGAAATCAGTGATGCAGAAGCTGGGTATATTCTTAAAGCAGCTTGTTTATTTTACTTTATGTACATCAGTCATGCAACACAGGTTGTCACAAACAGCATGCAGGCAATCCCCTCTTTCAGGAATTTCAGCCAATGCCTGATTCTCAAGGAGCAATTCTGCTTCAAGAATTGCCTCTAGCCAGAGAGAATAAGGCAGAGAGCAAACTCCTTTGCTGCTTGTCACAGATGCCCCCCAAAAAACTACAACACAAAACTAACAACTGTACGGTATTGCTTCAAAGACTGAACAACAGTTGCAGGCTAAGAAAACAACTTGTAATACTAAATGTAACAGCACCATCCGCTGGGTCCTGCCATAGCCGGGTAAACAGTTTATTTTGCTGGGTCCTGGACCAATATTTTCATAAGAGTGTAATAATTTTGGGGCAGTGTTGGTTTTGGATGTCCAGTTTGAGATGTCTCTCTGATTTTCAGAAAGTGCTCAGCATCTGGCCTTTGAAAATCAAACCCAAGTCAGGTGTCTCAAATTAGGCACCCAAAATCCCAAGTCACTTTTGAAAATATTGGCCTTGAACTCTATTTTGCTGCTGTTGGTACAGTTAATAATTACTAGAGCTGTCAATTAATCACCGTTAACTCACACGATTAACTCAAAAAAATTAACTGATTAAAAAAATTAATCACAATTAATCGCAGTTTTCATGCTTTGGCCACTATTCCAGAGGACATGCTTCCATGCTGATGATGCTTGTTAAAAAAATAATGGGTTAATTAAATTTGTGACTGAACTCCTTGGTGGAGAATTGTATGTCTCCTGCTCTGTTTTACCCGCATTCTGCCATATATTTCATGTTATAGCCGTCTCAGATGATGACCCAGCATGTTGTTCATTTTAAGAACACTTTCACTGCAGATTTGACAAAACACAAAGAAGATACCAATGTGAGATTTCTAAAGATAGCTACAGCACTCGACCCAAGGTTTAAGAATCTGACATGCCTTCCAAAATCTGAGAGGGAGGAGGTGTGGAGCATGCTTTCATAAGTCTTAAAAGAGCAACACTGATGCAGAAACTACAGAACCCGAACGACCAAAAAAGAAAATCAACCTTGTGCTGGTGGCATCTGACTCAGATGATGAAAATGAACATGTGTCAGTCTGCACTGCTTTGGATCGTTATCGAGCAGAACCCATCATCAGCATAGACGCATGTCCCCTGGAATGGTGGCTGAAGCATGAAGGGACATATGAATCTTTAGCACATCTGGCATGTAAATATTTTGCAATGCCGGCTACAATGCCGGCCATGCAAACGCCTGTTCTTACTTTCAGGTGACATTGTAAACAAGAAGTGGTCTGCATTATCTCCTGCACATGTAAACAAACTTGTTTGTCTGAGCGATTGGCTGAACAAGAAGTAGGACTGAATGGATTTGTAGGCTCTAAAGTTTGACATTGTTTTATTTTTGAATGCAGTTATTTTTTGTACATAATTATACATTTGTAACTTCAACTTTCATGATAAAGAGATTGCACTACAGTACTTGTATTAAGTGAATTGAAAAATACTATTTCTTTTATTTTTACAGTGCAAATATTTATAATAAAAAATAAATATAAAGTGAGCACTGTGCACTTTGTCTTCTGTGTTGAAATTGAAATCAGTATATTTGAAAATATGGAAAACATCAAAAATATTTAAATAAATGGTATTCTATTATTAACAGTGCCATTAATCATGATTAATTTTTTTAATCACTTGACAGTCCTAATAATTACCCTCTTTAATAAGGTTTCATTAATAAAGAGTTTATAAAGAGTTAATAAATGATTGGTAGATGTTTAAATAAATGGTTACTCACTTGTTATAGAGCCCAGCAAGTCAATAGGTTCCATTATAACCATGAAGCCTTTGAATGAGGTGCTTGTTTTTACCATCTACAACACATACTACTCATGTGTAACTTGCTTATTACCTCTATGAGTCATTCAGGGCTATATTTCTTCAGGTATTTAGATGCCTAACTCCCATTGATTTTAATGGTATTTAGGCACCTAAATCCCTTGAAAAATCTGTCCCTTAGTAATCTTTTATAAACTATTTCTAAATGGCAACTTAATGTAAAGTGTGACCCACTTAATGTTGTCAGATGCTTGGTATTAAATTTAGTTGGACAAATGTCTTGCCCTGCATTCTCTTCCCATCTTCCAAAACTGTATTAAAGAAACAACTGAATCAAGCTGCAGCTTTCTTTTTTTGTGAAATGATTTTCTGTTTACTGCACTTGAACGGCATATTAACATGAGTATAGCAGGAAACTTTGTAGTTTTCTGCTGACTTCAAAGTAGAAATGTGAGGAAATACTGTCTGGATGTTCGGGTCCTTTCTCAGAGCAATGACATGAAAAGGAGCCAAGCAGAGCTTGCAAGCAGACAGTAAAAAGATATACTCGGAGAAAAGATGCTTGGCGTTCTGAGAGTCTTGCTAGGCTCATGCTCTAGATATGTTTTGTCTCAAGAAACATAAGTCAAATCTCTTGCAGAGAATTAAAAGTTTAGAGGAGCTTTCTCTGTCTTTTGCCTGTGATGTGTGGAGCTCCCTCAATTCCCATTACATCCAATGGGCATGTAAGGAGCAGACTCTTATGTTGCTTCTCACACAGGTCCTGATCCAAAGCCCAGTGAAGTTAGTTACTGAGTCTTTCCATTGTTTCAAGCAGGCTTTGTATCAGTCCCTCGGAAGCTAATGGGAGCTCTCAAGAGATGCTCTTATCCCAAAGGCAGTGAGATAAAATAACTCTCCCCAGTCCTGCAGACAGATCACTCTCTGTGTGTTAAAAGTCAAGTTAAGCAAGATAAATGCAGAGTTTTCTAACTCTTTCATTCTCTAAGATAGTCCCACGCTGCCTTACAAAGGCATCCCTCTGATTTTATTCAAGTTTTGTGAGAGTGTAGGAGTCTGCCTGTGCCCATCTCATTGCAGGCTCATGGCCTTAGGCAGGATGTGAGGGGGAGAGGAGAGATTTTCCCCCTTAAGTCAAACTTTGTTCCATATTCTGAAACTGTTGTGTTTAGCTTTGCCTTGGTAAGACTGCGTGGCACTATTTTAGAGAATGAAAGAGCTAGACAACTCTGCATTTATCTTGTTCAACTTGACTTTTAACACACAGACAGCACAAATTCTCAACACAGGTCTGATCTGGAGGCCACTGAAATCAATATGATTCTTTCCTTTGACTTCATTTAGTTGTGGATCAGGCCCCATAAGAGCTCTTAATGCAACCTTGGCTCTCCCACGAAAACGTCATTTCACTCAAAGTGCTATACATGCCATCGTGAGACTGCATTCAACTTGAAATAAGTAAGCGCTTGTTTCTCAGCAATGATAAAAACTAAAATTACCAATAAATGGACCAAAGATACATTAAAATCTATCCTCCAGCTTTTTCATTGAAGGGGTAGCAGGTAGTCAAAGAGGTCACACATGAGCCCACTGTTGTTAGATCTGATCTTTGGGTCCCCTAAAGAAGAATTCCAGCTCTCTGAGACAGGGTCTGTTTCTTATGCCATGTCTTCTCTATGCTGCACCTAGCAAGCTTGGATGTGAGGCAGGCTGGGAGGCCAGCAGTGCAAACAGATTGTTGTGATTGAAATGGATACATAGTTGGACTCTACTTCTGCAGCAAGAGGCTGAGTGGGGCCCCAAGATTCCCTACACAACACATCCCGGCATCTTCAGACTCTGACCCTGCTTGTTAAAATCTTCGGTCCTCTCTGTGCATGCCCCACTAATGTTCCAGCTGTGGCAACAGCTGCCAGGGGAACTCTCTTTTTTGCACACACCCCCATCTGTGCCAGCAGGTGTGGGTGGGCAGATGGATCATTAGAGCATGAGGAGGAGGAAAGGACACAGTGCAAAGCTGCTGCTATGCAATGAGTGGGAATTCTACAGCTACTGTAGCAAGCCTCTCTTCTTCTAATCTCTGCTTGCCTAGCCCCAGCCCTGAGTCTGAAGAGCTGGCACTGGGTGAGAGCCTTAAGAGACTCACTCCCCTGACCCTCATCTGTCTAGAGAGAGAGAGATACACATACACAAACAAGGGGAGAGAGACCGCTCCAGCCAACATGGGAAACCCCTCCAGCTCAAATACCAAAGAGGACCCCTTCCTCATACTACCACCTGAGCGGAGCCACTCCCCTTCATACAATCACTGCGCCGCCAGAGACTGCAGGATGACTTGCATGTCACCATGAACGTCAACAGACCAGGACAACCCGCACACCACCATTGCTGGTGTGAGGAACAGCCATCAGGAAGGAATCTACCCAGAGGAGTCTTGTTGAGGTACTGAGGGATGGGAGCATGGTGGATGGACAGGTGTAGGCTCTGTGGGATGGATTGGAAGGATTTGTGGGGAGGAGGAGTGATTGATTTTTGGGGAGGGAATGTGTAAAATTGTTGGATTTCTGTGGGAGGAATGAGGAACTATATTTAACCCAGGGCATGGCACTTGCTTTGCATATTGATGTGGGCAGCTTTTGAAGCAGCTTCTTGTTAACCTACTTTGGCCTGCACCCCTGGCTTTTTCAACATCCAGCACCACAAAACTATAGCAAACCTATCCCCCACTTTTTAGATGCAGGTGGGTGAGGGAGTGGGTGGAGCTTGGCTCTGCTTCCCCGGCACAAGGGAAATGTTTGGTGCAGTTTAATTCCCCTGCAGAGCAAGGGAGAAGCAGGAACTTTGAGATTCAAAATTCAGCCCTTGTTCTCCACCTGGGGCAGTGCATCTACCTGCCCAATTGCTTGGGATGGATTGCAATAAAGGGATCGGAATCTGGCCCACTGTAAGTAGGATTGCATATCAGGTCATCATTAAGGCTCACACTTCATTTCACCAACACAGACTTCTTGCACAGTGTCTTTTTCAAAATGCCCTTCTCACACTATCAGGAGCACAAGCACTGGACGAGAAGGAAATCCATAACAGCCTTCTTGATTTTCCAGTAACTTCCCACAAGAGTAATGATTCAGTGACAAAGAAATATTATGCATTGCCTTCCGGTACAATAGTTAAAGTTTGGGTAATTAATTACTGTAGGATTATAAAGGAATTCCTATAGGCAGTACAGAGGTTCACTCCAGATATATTGGTAGCAGGTGAAGCTCAGTGTGTTCCAAGATTACATATGGATAAAGCCTGCAAAATCTGGCAGCTCACCAGCCCTATTGAGATTACACTTTGCTTTGCCCCCTCACTCTTTTTCCTTGTCTCATTCTTCTCACAGTCTAACCAGATTCCCAACTACATCCTTGGTTTTTTTTTCTCACCTAACACCCCTCCTTGCCCCCGACTCTGCTCACCTGCCAAATCTGGCCCCTTGACAACCATTTTGTTATAGTTTTGAACTGCTGGATGCTGAAAAAGCCTGACTTTTCCCAAGGGCTAGCAAAACAATGGAGTCAAATACCATCCAGATTTATATCCAGAGGAACCCCAGCAATCTATCTTAGGTAGTTATACGGTCCTCAACACCATAGTATCTGAGCGCCTCACAGTCTGTTATGAACATATGCTCAGAACACTCCCTTGAGATGGAAAGCATGGCCAGCCTCATTTGACAGCTGAGGAAGCGAGGCACAGAAAAACTTGAGGATCTGTCCAGTGCCATACAGGCTGTCAGTGGCCAGAACACCCTGCTCTCCGGCGAGCATCCTAACCATTGGACCATTCTTCCTCTAGAGGGAGGTTCCTGAGGTGGCTCATGTTGCGATTCAGGGCCATGTCTGGCTTGCTGTGAGGCAGCAGCTGCAGGCCTGGCTGGCTCTCAAGTTCTCAGAATACTATGGGGCCTCTCCGTCTGTTGCACACTCGTGCCCTAGGGAATGCCCAGGAATGCACATTTGAAAGAAAGCAGCAAGCCCCACACAACTGCACAGGAGCTGAAACCCCATCATGAACTTAGCCAGATTTTAGGAGAGGTGAGACAGAGGCTGTTCAGAATTTAGGAAAAAATAGGATGTGATCATGTAATTAAAGACTGTATCAAAAGACATCTGCATAAGGGGGCTGAATTAAGGTTGCACAGGCAAGCTTAATCCTGGCATTTCCTAACTTTTGAGTACTTGACTTTGCAATCTTCACATTCTTTTAACATATTTTTATATAATTAGTGATATCATGGCAATGATATGCTAATTGCTTTTCAGATAGATAAGACAAGGGCCTTGCCTCAAAAACCTTTATGTTCTAGATAGATTGCAAACAAACAAGGGGAGAAACAATAAAAACAAAAACAATAGCATAGGAACATAAGACACGGGAATTTCCATAGTGGATCAAACCAGGAGCCTCGCTAGTCCTCTAACTTGCCTCTGATACTGGCATATACTGGCAACTTCCAAGGAAGGTGCAAGATACCCGGCTGTATACAGTTGTGGGATAACCCTTCCCCCCAAGGAAAAGTTTCTCCTTAACCCTCAATTAGTTAGAAGTTGGCTCATGCCCTTACAAAACCATTGTTAATTGTTTTAATTTTCACTGTGATAACTTGATATTCTTGTTATCTGTATAAATGCCCGATCCTTTTTGGAATCTCACTAAGCTCTCAATCCTGTAGCAGTGAGTTCCACACAGTAACTGGAGAATGGAGAAGATAAGCCTGTGTCGTATTAATAGCTGGATTTTGAGGTGGAAGAGAGGACGATTGTAATGTTTAGAAGAACTAGCTAGGGACAGAAACAAATCAGGTTGGATTAGAAGGTGAAGCTCTTTGGGGCAGGGACTGACTTTTTGTTCTGTGTTTGTACAGCACCTAGCAAAATGCGTCCAAGTCCATGGCTTGAGCTTCTGGGCACTACAACCATACAACTAATAAATAGTAGTAATAATCTAGTTTTGATTTTTCCTTCGGAACTGCCTTGCTCACACTTCTTGTGTATCCCTTTCTTTCAGATGGATTAATGAATGCTTGTAAGAGCACGTCATGCAGTTTGTTATCGCTGCCTTGTAATAATTACTTACTAGTTCTCTATACAATTCCTGTTTTTAATCTATATTTCCTACGTTAAAATAATTTGACTCCTATCAGTTGTTTTCACCACCTCCACCAATGCACTGACATCATTAATATCTATACCATGTTCTTTATTCACTTGGACTTTACTCAAGCAAAAATCCCACTGAAATTGTCCCTGGCATCATTAGTTTAAAACCAAAGCCTTCATCCTGCCCAACTGAATTTGATGAGAGTAGGATCAGGCCCAACTTCTGCTACAAAGTCTTGTTTTCTTTTATCTTGGTTCCTCCACTGGAGACGTCTTCTTCGAAGTTGCCTTATTCCCTTGAAAGTTGTAATAAAAATGTCAATAAAGGAACAGTAAGAAAAAAATACAGCCTTCCCTCCTGACATATAGTTCCCTCCAGCTAACAACTGAAGCACATCTGAGGGGAGTGCGTTAGGGGCCCTGCTTCCACTGTCTTGGGGCTTTGGGTAAAGAGAGGGCTTCAGGCTGCGGAGCAGTCAGGCCAGCACCTTTCACAAGCACCAAAGTCAGACCAAAGAAAAGAATCAAAGAGTCCTTTGCTGTATGGTCAAATGGCCATTTGAGTTTCCACTCATCCAGGTGACTGTGGAATCTCAAAAGATCTGGCTTCCATGAAGAAGACAGGAGAGGGAAAGCAGAAGCATACGATATACAAGAGGAAGCCTCAGACAACAAAACTAACCTAAACTGGTCTGACTGCAACATAGTGTGATTGCTTCTAATCCTTCCTAGGCCAACTGTCAGCACCTAAGATGTAAAATGAGCATGCAGGAAGGCGGGTGTCGTAAAGCATTGAGGCTGGAGCATACTGTTACATTCTGCATTCTCCGTGGACTGCTTTCCATCCTTTCTATCTGTCACAGGGGACGCAAGATAATAAGGATATTCTATGTATTTTATCTTTCTAAATGAGTTCTGAGCGAGAGCTGATAGGGCTTTAAGACTCTAATGTTATTCATGATCTGGCTTGACGTACCCGTCTCAAAGGGCTGAATAGGAAGCAGATGCTTTTCTCCGTTACTCACTGTTGAGAGGCTGCCATTGAACATTCATGGATTAAATATTTTAACCCCTTTCTTATTTACCTGCCAATACACTTGCTGTGTTGCCAAAATTAATTGACATTCCATTGGCATCAGTGGAAAGTTAGCTCCATTAAAGGCATTGTAATAACAATACAGGAAATGTTGTCAAGTGGCTACAGCATGGTACTGTAGTCCAGATTTCAGTGGCCACCTTCTCCCCTTTCTGACATCGCTTTTAAACCGGTGTGACCCCATTGACTTTAACAGAGTTATTCTGATGTATTCCAGTGTGAGAGGAGTATCACACCCTTGGGTTCTATTCCCAGTTCTGCCAATGATTCCCTGGGGGACTGTCTAGATCAGGGGTTGGCAAACTTTTTGTCCCGAGGGCCACATTGGGGTTGCGAAACGGTATGGAGGACTGGGTAGGGAAGGCTGTGCCTCCCCAAACAGCCTGGCCCCTGCCCCCATCCACCCTTTCCCACTTTCCGCTCCCTGACTACCCCCCTCAGAACCCCTGACCCATTCTCCCCCCCACACACTCCTTGTCCCCGACCACCCCCCCCAGGACCTCCATCCCTAACTGCCCCCCCAGGACCCCACCCCCATCCACACACCCCCACTCCCTGTCCCCCCATCCCAGGACCGCACCCCTATCCAACCCCCCCTGCTCCCTGTCTCCTGACCGCACCCGAACCTCCGCCCCATCCAACTGCCCCTGTCCCCTGACTGCCTCCTGGGACCTCCTGCCCCTTATCCACCCCCCCACCCCCTTACCATGCCTCTCAGAGCAGCGGGACAGGCTTATTGGAAAGCCTGGGAGGTGGACCGGTGCAATCCGCGCAGGGGAACAGCGGGGAGGGGACAGGGGCTAGCCTCCCCAACCGGGAGCTCAGGGGCTGGGCAGGACGGTCCCGCGGGCCGGATGTGGCCCGCGGGCTGTAGTTTGCTCACCTCTGGTCTAGATGGTGCATTAGCCTGCTCCAGGGAGGTGTAAATTCTTGTGCACTCTAGCGTGTTATGCACTAACTGGCCTGTGTAGGTCCTTCTGGCGCACATTAAAAGGTCCCTAGTGCATAATAGTGTAGTCCTGTTTCAAACAGGCTACATTAATGCACTCTAGGGAACTTTTAGTGCACCAGCTGAGTTCCCACAGGCCAGTTAGTGTGCACTAGAATTTGTACCACTCTAGTGCAGGCTAATGCATCTTATAGACAAGCCCTTTGTGTCCTTGTGCAGGGAGATTAAATGGCACCTTAATTTATCAATCTGTGTACTGGATATAATAATAATTATTCTATCCCACAAGAGGGTTGTAAGGTGAAATGAATGAGTCCTGATCCTGATCTCATTTCATAGAAGATTAGGATTGGAAGAGACGTCAGGAGGTCATCTAGTACAACCCCCTGATCAAAGCAGGACCAACACCAACTAAATCATCCCAGCCAGGGCTTTGTCAAGCTGGGCCTTCAAAACCTCAAAGAAAGGAGATTCCACCACCACCCTAGGTAACCCATTCCAGTGCTTCACCACCCTCCTAGTGAAATAGTGTTTCCTAATATCCAACCTAGACCGCCCCACGGCAAATTGAGACCATTGTTCATTGTTCTGCCATCTGCCACCACTGAGAACAGCTGAGCTCCATCCTCTTTGGAACCCCCCTTCAGGTAGTTGAAGGCTGCTATCAAATCCCCCTTCACTCTTCTCTTCTGCAAACTAAACAAGCCCAGTTCCTTCAGCCTCTCCTCATAAGTCATGTGCCCCAGCCTCCTGATCATTTTTGTTACCCTCTGCTGGACTCTCTCCAATTTGTCCACATCATTTCTGTAGTGGGGGGCCCAAAACTGGATGCAATATTCCAGATGTGGCCTCACCAGTACTGAATAGAGGGGAATAAACACTTCCCTCGATCTGCTGGCAGTGCTCCTACTAGTGCAGCCCAATATGCCATTAGCCTTCTTGGTGTAAGGGGACTGTTGCCCCCTTACTAACATTCAGTGGGGGTGTTTTAGTTGCTAGCTCCCAGTACTAAAAAGGGGGAAAGGTCGATGGGGAATCAGGACCCTGAGACTGACAGGCCCCAGGAACAATGGGGAGAGGCCAATGCTCCAGGTCAGCCTGAATGACAGGGCGGGCAGGCTAATCAGGGAGTCAGGAGGCCAGGGAGGTCCTGTCCTCCGTGTGAGCAGGAATTGCCTGGGTCAGACAAAGTGGGGCCAAGCTAAGGAGAAAGCAGGGGACCGAGGTGAGCTGGGGAGCAGAGCTGTGCCAGATCCAGAGGGACCAGAAAAGCAGCCCAGAGAGAGCAGACCCTGTCCTGGGAGCAGAGCTGCAGCCCCAAAGCCAGAGGCACAGCCCAGAGAGCAGACTTGCCGTGGGAGGAGAGCTGCAGCAACCAGAGCCAGAGGGGCCAGAAAAGCAGCCCAGGAAGCAGGTCAGTGCTGGGAGCAGAGTCACAGAAGCAGCCTGCAGAGCAGACCTGTCCTCGGAGCAGAGCTGCAGCAACCAGAGCCAGAGGGGCCAGAAAAGCAGTCCAGGGAGCTGGAGGCAGAGCAGCAGCAGTGCAGAGACTGGAGCTGGGTGCAGTGAGCAGCTGGGGAGAATGAGGGGGACCCTGGGCAGCGGGCCCAGCACAGGGAGACGCCTCAGCCAAGAGGCTCTGCAGGCCAGGCTTGGATCGTAACCCCGACAGGGCGGGGGCGACGCTGGGAAGAAGGGTCCTACCACTTAGAGCCTGAGATCATGTGGCCACCACCAGAGCAAGTGTCCAACCCACAGCATCCCTGCAGCACAGCCAGGGCCTGAGGAGGAGGCCTGGGACTTACAAGGAACAGACTGTGCACTGCCCTGACATTCCAGAGACACTGTTTGTGATGTTCCCTGCCACAGAGCAGGGTGATGTGTTTCCTTTAACCTTTCCCATTTCCCCTTATTCTTTTTAAAATTAATTGTTGATGAAATAACTTGCATTTGCTTTAACTTGTATGTAATGGTCAGTGGGTCAGAGAAGTGCCCAGTGCAGAGAGAGTACCCCGAGTGGGGACACCCAAGCCCCTGTCCTAGGTGACCACAGCAGGGTTGGGATCGAGCCCCCCAGGAATCCTGGGCCCAGCCTTGTTGGGCTTACGAGGACTCTGCCAGAGAGGAGAGTGGAAGGGGAGTCCTCAAGGGCAGGGAGGCCTCTGGGTAAAGGAAGTGGGAGTGAGGACTCAGATCCTTTCGCTAGCCCACTTCACCGGGGTAGTGCAGAAGCCAGGAAAGTTCCCCACAATAGCGGGACTATTCCCCCACTTACATTGGCAACAAGGGCACTGCTGACTCATATCAGGCTTCTCATCCACTGTAATCCCCAGGTCTTTTTCTGCAGAACTGCTGCTTAGCCAGTTGGTCTCCAGCCTGTAGCGGCAGGGCTGTCCCTAGCTATTTTGGTGCCCAACGCAGCCCCCCAGGCCTCCACAGGGAGGAGTTGGGGCGGGTGGCCCCAGTCCTCCGTCAGTGGGAGCAGGGGGTGCTGTGTGGGGCTCCGCCCCAGGCCTCCATGGGGGACAGGGCTGGCCACTTCCTGTGGGAAGTGGAGTGACCCGGCCCCAGTCTGCTCCGCTCCCCTAGCTCCCAGCTGTGCCGCCGGTGAGTGCTGGGGGGGCGGTTCTCCCCTCCCCACAAGCCTGGGAGGCAGGGGAATGGAGCAGGTTGGGGCCAGGTCACTCCACTTCCCACAGGAAGTGGCCAGCCCCCGTCCCCCAAGGTGGCCTGGGGCCAGCCCCCCCCACCATCCCGCATAGACCTGGGGCCCCACACAGCTCCCCCTCCCGCCTGTGGACACCTGGGCCCCCAGGCTGCTCTGCTCCCCTAGCTCCCAGGCTTGGGGGGAGGGAGGAGCCGCCCCCCAGCACTCACCAGGAGCGGGGCTGGGAGTCAGGGGAGCGGAACAGGCTGGGGCCCGGTAGCTCCACTTACCATGCGGTGAGTGCAGGATCCAGCCTGGCGGCAGTCCTATGGGGTGTTGGGGCAGGGAAGAGGTGGGGCTGGGGCGGGGAATGGGTGGGGCGGAGCTGGGGCAGGGGCCATGGAGAAGAGCTGGAGCAGGGGCTGGAGCAGCACGCAGCTGTGCAGGGCACCAGGAAATTTGCCTGTTGCCCTACGCAGCTGCGTGCTTTGCATATGGGTAAGGACAGCCCTGTGTTGCAGTGCATGGGATTTTTCCATCCTACGTGCAGGACTCTGCATTTGTCCTTGTTGAACCTCATCAGTTTTCTTTTGGCCCAATCCTCCAATTTGTCTAGGTCACTCTGGACCCTATTCCTACCCTCCAGTGTATCTGCCTCTACCCCCAGCTTCGTGTCATCTGCAGACTTGCTGAGGGTGCAATCCATCCCATCATCCAGATCATTAATAAAGATGTTGAACAAAACCAACCCCAGGACCGACCCCTGGGGCACTCCCCTTGATACCGGCTGCCAACTAGACATGGAGCCATTGATCACTACCCGTTGAGACCGACAATCTAGCCAGCTTTCTATCCACCTTATAGTCCATTCATCCAATTCATACTTTTTTAACTTGCTGGCAAGAATACTGTGGGAGACTGTATCACAAGCTTTGCTAAAGTCCAGATATAGCACATCTACTGCTTTCCCCATATCCTCAGAGCCAGTTATCTCATCATAGAAGGCAATCAGGTTGGTCAGGCATGATTTGCCCTTGGTGAATCCATGTTGACTGTTCCTGATCACCTTCCTCTCTTCCAAGTGCTTCAAAATGGTTTCCTTGAGGACCTGCTCCATTATTTTTCCAGGGACTGAGGTAAGGCTGTAGTTCCCTGGGTTCTCCTTCTTCCCTTTTTTAAAGATGGGCACTATATTTGCCTTTTTCCAATTGTCTGGGACCTCCCCCAATCGCCATGAGTTTTCAAAGATAACGGCCAATGGTTCATCAATTCCCTCAGCACCCTCGGATGCATTAGATCTGGACCCATGGACTTGTGCATGTCTAGCTTTTCTAAATAGTCCTTAACCTGTTCTTTCATTTAAACCAATGTAGCTCAGGACCGATTCCACTGAAGTCCAAAGGATCATTTAACCCCACACGAGCGAGATCAGAATCAGGTCCAACATGTGTAAAAAGCCTTGAGAGCCTGAGATAAAAAGTACTACAGAACCACAAAGGAATTTTTAATATGAAAACTTTCATCTGAATTTTCCCAGAGAAGCCTGTCCTGTTATAAATGAGAATGTTGGGCCATGAATATGGAAATCCACAATCACTGGTAAAAGGTTCTCTCAGAGAGTGAGTCAGATGCATTGCGTGATGATTGAAATTCAGCCTGCCCAAGCGTTACAGCCAGTCTCCCCCCTGTGAGCTGTGTTTATCCATTTCCCAAAGTGAATGCATTACAAAATATTCTTACTCCGAAATGAAGAATAAAAGACTTGGGAACAGATTAAGGAGGTGCAGATCAAAGCAACCCCCTGCATAAATTAAAGTAGTGCTTAGAGCAGTGGTGGGCAACCCATCAGGGTAATCCACTGGTGGGCTGTGAGACCGTTTGTTTACATTGACTGTCTATAGGGTCGTGCTGGCAATGGCGAACCGTGGCCACTGGGAGCTGCAGGTGGCCATGCCTATGGACGGTCAATGTAAACAAACAGTCTCGTGGCCCGCCAGTGAATTACCCTGATGGGGCCACAGGTTGCCCGCCACTGGCTTAGAGTATGGTCTAATTTACAGAAGTCTTCATCAGACTGCCTCGGGGACTGTTCTACAGCCCAGAATCTCTGTAGCACTACGGAGACTTTCCCTTCCATTCGTAGCCCTACACCACAACCTGCCAGTGGAGCAGAGCAGGGCTACGTAGGGTGGCCCCACACAGCTACTGTGCCAGGGGAATTCTCCACCAGACAGTTGTGGCACCTTTATGGCGCATATATACCACTGAAGCAATGTATAGGGTCTGAGGGGCCAGAATCAGACCCTGGGAGTTTATTTTGTCCCCTGAAGGCATTTTAAATAACAATTACAAAATAGGGCTGAGTTACAGAATTGAATTCAGCTTCATGTCAGGAAGTGTGGACCAAGCCCAGAGTGAATATTGTAGCTCAGGGCTCTTTTCCAGAGAGTCCAAAACAAAACACCACATCTATATCCCCCTAACTTTGACAAAGATCAAATTCAGCTCCATTTGTAAATATAACCTCTTGCTTGATGCTTAACTGATTTTTATTAGCTCTACATTATAGGATGTTTAGTGAGAAGAGCCAGTACAGTACTATGCGTCCAAACACAGACAAATGATTCAGTAAAAAGCACCAGTAATAAGCTAATATAGTAGTAATATACCAGACATAACTCCCTTCCCTTGAAAGTCCTTCCTTTATAACTGCCTGTTCCCTGTTGCCTCTCTTGTCTGTCACATTCACCTACGTTTATAGAAGTTTTCTCTCAATATGCATTTCTGCAGCTTGCCATTTATACTTGGCAAAGGCAAGCAGCTGCAGCCCTAACGTAGCCATTTTGTAAGTGTCTGCTGCTTCTCTCTTCCAGCGGGTGAGTATTCATTTTATATTTCCCTTTTATTCTTCAGAGGCTAGTATGTGCTTTCTAACTCCAAGTGAAGTCAGTGAAAAGCTTGGCTTCTATAAAAGTTGGATTGGGCATCAATCTTTTTTAACTCTCATTAACTGAAGATATATACCATAAAGGATGAGATTTTCTTCTGAGCTGAGATCTGTCCAGGGCAGGAGAGAGCTACCAGGACGCAACTCTAGTTCCCTGATGCTGAAGCCTCAGTTCTACAGTCCTGCATCCAGCAAAGGTTATTTTTCTTGTCCTTGAAGCCCCCATAAGTTATTTTTGCTGACTCATTCTGAAGTCAAATCTGGCGGATCTTATTAGCTACTGTCCAGAATTGGGAGACCCTAGTAACAGCTAATCTTGAGAGAAAGTTTGAGTTGCAGGTTGTTTTGTTGTTCTATTAATGAAGGCAAACCCCGGGAAGGGAGTAAGCTTGGACTCTAGCCAGTGCATGTGTTTTCTTCAGAATAGGTGGGAATGCTACCTGTTTCCAGTAGTCTAAGCATCTGGGGTCACGTTGTTGGGGACTTTCCCTGAAAAGGAATCCTCCCATGCAGGGTAGGGAAGAGGAATGGCAGGGCTTATTCCCACAGAACTGCCAGAGGCTTCAGCCCTTAAAACCTGCATGGATCATGGGCCTATCCAGGGTCCGTGCACTGTTCCCTGCAATCCCTCCTTTATGGCACTATGGCTGGATGCTGTGTGAAAGGAACATTCCCCCAGCCAAAAACCCACACTGCCTCGCATTTACACTTTGGTGCACACTGTTATTCATACCCACATAGTCCAAACTGCAGTGCAGTGTAGACAACCTCTACGTTTAAACAAGTCTGTTGGTTTTGGGTAGAGCTGGTCGGGAATTCTTCTGTGAAATATTTTGGGTCGGAAAATAGCAAATTTGTTGAAAGTGAAACTTTCACGGAACTGTGTCAGTTTCAATGGTCTGAGGATGAGGAGGGTTGGGGGAATAAAGAGAAAGCAATTGACTCTTCACCCAATAGCTCAGTGATTAGGGCATTCACCTGGGATGTGGGAAACCTAGGTTCAAGTCCTGGCTTTGAGTCAGTCTCTCTCTCTCCTGTTGGAGCTGTTCTATTGGGCCCCAGAGAGAGACTGACTAGGATGTGGGTTTTCTATATCCCACAGGAGTGCCCTAACCACAGGGTTATTAGCTATTCTGGAGCAGGTGTCTCTCTCTCTCTCTCTCTCTCTCTCTCGTGTTTTTGACAAAATAATTCTGAAAGGTGTTGGTTTTGTTCTGCTGTAGAACAAATACACATTTCAAAAACTCACATTTTTTGTAATGAAACATAACTTTTATCTTGTAGCCAGCCCTAATTTTGGGTGCTCAATTTGATGCATCTTAAAGGGGCCAGATTTTCAGAAAATGCAGAGCACCCTCCCTGTAAAAATCAGACCTTTTAAAAGTTTGCCCTATTGGTCACCTAAATATCAAGGTGCTCAAAATCACTAGTCGCTCTGAAAAATTTAGGTTCATGGCCCCAGACTATTGAGAGCTTTAAAAGTAATCACCAACACCTGCAATTGTTGCCAGAGGTGAAAAGGGAGTCAGGGCACCAGAGACTGAGCACAAATAGTGAGATCCCATTAGTCTGCACTGTGAAGGAAGCAAGCAGCTGTGTTCAGACAATGATAATCTCTGTGCCTTCCTCCTTCTTCCCCCATACACCCTGCCCCCACCATGGCATAAGAATTTAAAGAATCTTTTGAAAACAATTACACTCTGTCAAGGAGCCATTTTCTGCCTTGTAGCCCTCTACTTCTAGCAGGTCCCAAGTGTGAACCATCAAAACTAGCCCCCCCATGGACAAGACAGGTGTGTCCCAGCAAGCCAGCCTCAAATCACAGGAGGCAACAATCAGTGTGTGACATGAATAAAATATCAAACTGTTCAACCTCCAATTACATCTCAAATGCTGATACAAAACATGTTACATCTCTGCATCCCTCAGTAGTTTCCTTAGTTAATATGTCTATATTAATTTGCTTTGGGTTTTTCGGGGGGCACTTTTTAACTAAGTAAGTCTTTGTAGGTCACATATAGAAATAGACTGGGTACAATTTAGCCCATTCAATTAAAGTCATTCTGGTTTCAAATCTTTAATCAGTCATCTGTGAAAAGGCAGCAGTTATTCCATGTGGATGGTGATAGTGTTCCAGATCACCCTTTCATGCATTATATATGGTAACAATTTTATAAGAGGGAAAATGAGAATGTGTGACCATGTATTTCATCTCATTTTAGATTCCATTAGTGCTTTCATTTCTCCTCACTCCCTGAATGCCTTTGATCAATGCCAAAAAACAGAAACATCTTTTTTAAAGCCTAGATCTGTAATCACTGCCCGGCAGAGCTTATTAAAGCCTCTGCCTTCCTTTTTTCTGATACCATCTGCCCCATCAAGGTCCTATCCAGATGAAAATATCTACGGCCTTCTAAGCCACGCAGGCTTCATGTCATGCTGAGAAGCCGGCCAATTTATAAGAAACAGGATGGCTGTTACTGAATGCCAGTGAAAACTTCTACAAGCTCTTTGCAGCAGGTCATTGCACAGCTGCTCAAGGAAGCAAGGCATTCTTTTCTCCCACATCAACGCTCACTGCCTTGCACCTATGTCTCTACTCACACCCCTGCTGGTGCTATCCAGACTTCAGTAGTTACTACATCCCCATAAGTGGAGTAACCTGAAAGTTAGGGAGGTGGAATTGGTCTGTCTGGCCTAAGAAACAGGACATTAAAAACAAATAATTTATCTATTGGGTGGGGTACATCCCTGATTCCAGTGAAGAAACAGAAACTCCTGCCTCTGTCAATCGGGGGAGGCACTTTAAGCCAGAAAGTGAAGAATGCTGCATATTGGCAGTCTTTGGGGAGTGTCACATCTTTGAAGAAGGCAATATACAAGTCTCTACCCCAGGAAGAACAAGATAGAGGGTGAATAAAGGATTCTAGTTTCCTGTTTTTTTCATAGCTTTGTAAATATAGTCAGTGCAGGAGAAACTCTTGATCAGAAGAAAGATATCATCTGCATCAGAACAAAACAAACTGATAACCCTGAAAGAAGCTTTATGGAGCTAGAGAGAAATTATTTATGCTTGTTCCTGAGTTGGTGCTATCTCAACACCCCTAAAGGAGTTAACAGTTATACATATTTTATATTTAATCACATCTTCAGTGACACCCAACCACAACCAAAAGGCTTGAATTTCAATTAGAGGAAAATACATTTAATGTTTAATAGGAATCGTTCCTTACAAGGTAATTATGTCTTAATGTTCACTAGAGAGATGTTAATTTGACAACACAAGGTTGATGTGAATAGCGATTGTTCTGGATAATTTCCAAATGGAGGAATGTGATGACAAACTGCATCAGCAGTGACTGGTGTATGTGTGTGCTTGTGGCATTGATTTTCATTGAATTTGTACATATCTTCATGGGCCAAATGTTCAAAATTTGAATCCACAACAACTGCACTTGCACATGTACCTGTGTGCAAAACCTGCAAAATACCAGAAACACCAAATATTTACATGCACAAATTCCTGACTGCAAATGTGTGTAAATTCAGCCACATATATTTTCTGTGACCATATATTTTTAGGATCTTAGGTTTGAAAAATTAGGCCATATATGTACTGAAAATATCAAGTTTCATATAAGTTTTAACTTCATTCTTTGGGTTTTTTTTAAATTAGTATTTCCAGCCAGTTCAAAGGAACACTTCTACTGAACCTAACATATAAGGCTGAAACTTTAGGATGGATGGTTTGTCACAAATATTCAAAAAATAAATAAAAAATTGGCATGGATTTGATTTGTATCTATCAGTTCTCTAGAAGCTCAATACACATACAAAGGATTTTTTGCAGTGGTGTACTAACCATCATATAAACAGTCACATCTGTCAGCCCTCAATGGACTAATCACAGTGAAAAAATGAACTCTGAACCAAGAGAGTTAAAAATGCAACATGTCACAGGTTGAGGAAGAACAGAGTTTCTAGAGGGGTTAACTTTGTTTAAAAAGTAAAAATTAGCATGACTAAAATAAGAGCCAGTTCTGATGGAGAGTGAGCAACTCGATCTGCTCTCAAGACACTTACTTATCTGCCCCAATTAGGAGTAGCCATGATTATAAAAGAATTGGCTTCACTTCAAAGAAGCCAAATTCATCCCTGATGTAACTGCACTGAAGTTGATAGTTATATCAGGGAGAGTCCCTCATATGGCTCTACAGCTCTTCATCTCATGGTATCCTGTGGAGAACTCCAATGATCTTCCCCTGGAGGTATCCCATGTCGTGTTATAGGAGTCCTCCTCTATATGGTAGTGCCCTTTTTAGGAGTCAACTATAGAAGATTCCCCATTAAAACTGCGGTTAAAATGGGAAGGTAAAGGTGGAAAGACTTATTCAGCAGAAGTCTGAGTAAGATTTTGGGCAGGAGCGTATGAAAGCACCAAAGAACAATAAACAAAATTTATAATTCAGATAACTTTAGTGTGATTCCTGTCTATGGGCTAATAACTGTACCTTGGGATCAATAAAATCCAGTGCAAAGGATGAAGAATTTGCCACCCCAGGATACACTTATTATAACAGCTAATTTAACAGGAAACACTTTCAGAGTATTATCATTTAATAATCAGTCATTTGGAAATGTGCTCTCCTCCTTCTTTCCTGTGTTCTGATGAGTTACTTCCCCATCTGTTTGACTGTAAGCAACAAGTAAATGCCTCAGTTTTTGACCATCTTATCACCCGTTCACTACACCTAACCTAGTCTTCCCAATTTGTCTTTTCCCGTTGAGGAAAGCATTGGACACAAGCTGAAGAGACTCTATCACTAACAGAAGCATGCTATTTTGAGGGTGGTATAAATTGCTCACAGGGGAAAAAGAAATGATGGCTATTCCAAGTTTCTCAACTCCTTCTGCATCTCAGCTGTTACCTTTCTTGGCTGGCAGTGGTAAGAAAGGTGGATATGGCAAATACTCTAGCCACTCCTCCCAATTCAAGCACTCGGAAATAACACCTATTGGACATCCAACAGAAGAGATTTCCTAAGAAAATTTAATGTAGATACAGCCAGAGAGCAATAGAAGGAAGATCAAGTGTTTCTTCTCCTTAGATAGATTTCATGTTAATCTCTGTCTAATCAAGTCTAGTTTGAGTCTTAAGGCTCGGTATGCAGAACAGTAATGTATAAACATTTATATACATGTTCAGTAATCACTAAGCATTGTACCATTTTTCTATTAGACATCAGTAACAAAGCAGGTCTGCTGTAAATGTTCTGAAACTATTAAGGGGTTATAAGTTCAACTGTTTATTTTATGGTTTCTATATTTTAGACATTATTTTCTCAATGCTGTTCTGACCCATTAGCAGACAACAGAAACAATAGAAGCTAAAAATGCTGGAGACAATAAGAACTTCACAAAATATTTCTTTCATAATTGCAGCAGAGACTAGTGAACAAAAGGATGGCACTGAAGCACCAAGAACTATTGAAACTGCTGGCTCTTGGGCTGATAAGATACACAGAGCTGAACGGCAATAATTTCTCCAGTAATTCAAAGTACATTCCTGTAGGTAAACATATCTGTGAAATAATGTAGCTTTTGCCAGTGAAGAATGTTCCCCTTGGGATGAGGAGAAATAAGATTTGTGCTGATAGTAAATATGTTGCATTGGCAGCTGCGAGAGCTAATAAAACCCAGAGTGTAAGTGGAAATCTAATCTTGTTTAGCATTTTTCTTTATATATTGTTTTTGGTTTTGCAATAGCGCATGATATGTGCCTGGTGATTCCCAAATACAGAGGAAGGCACAATCCTTGCCCCAAAGAGCATGTAATCTAAAATCAGTGCCAAAAATATTTCATGCCCATTGACAGCAGAAATTACATTGGGTCATCTATGCTATAGAAATGACAGAGCTCAATCTCAGTGTTTGGATCCAAATCTAACTGTTCCCAGGGTATGCGGATGTAGGGATTAACACATTGTAAAGGTAGGAACTTGTGGGAAGGTTCAGACCTGGAATCAAACTTGCCCAGTGTGTAGGGCATGCCGACTGAGGGAAGCAAAAGGGTTGGTTCAGGCTCATCACTAATTCACAGCCATTTTAGGACACATTTTCTGTAATACAGTCTCCATGTTTAGCACCATAACAAACAGTGTTTTGAGCATTAGTGAAACACATCTTGAAAGTAATAGTGGCTGAATCCTCACTCAGACAGTAAATCTGGGGATCAGCGTAAAGATAATGGGCCAGACTCCCTGCTGCATCCAATTTACCCTGGGTGCAGCAGAGGGAGAATTATCTCTGAGCCAGTTATGATGGACTCATTCTCTGCCTTGCCTCCAGCCCCAGCTCTGGAGCATTTTAGGGCAGCCTAGGGGATGTTCTAAACTGCACCAGGTGGCTATAGTACTCTAGGGCCCATCTGCCAGCTGGAAGTGGCTGAAGCATTTTGTGCTCTGGCCGTTCTCCCAGCCTGCCCTGCTTTGCCCTAACATTAGCCCTGAAATGGGGTGGGGAGGGAGGCCAAGAAGCCAGCTCTACTCACTCTACATCTCAGGTCATATCCCCAGAGACTATGGGGAAGCTTCTCATCTCTGTGCATCACCTCAGTGGCAAAAGGGAGTGAGGCAGGCTGGAAAGTTTGGCCCACTGGTTTCAAGGATAAAACCCAAATCAGTGTCAGAAGAGAAGAGGAAAAAAGAGCATTCTTTCACTGAGTCACTCCACCAAAAAATGCAAATGAAATCATTGACGAATTCAGGTTTACCAACAATAGAGCTTAATTCTCCCAGTGCTACTCTTATCCAACAGTATCTTGGTCCACGAATGGTCCCTCTGAAATCAATAAAACTATTTTATGTCATGATGTGTGAATAAGTGTGGGAGAACTGCAACAATGTGTAGGCAGCATTCTTAAATCTGCTCAGTCTGAGCAGTGCAGTGCTCTATTTTAACAAAACCAACTGAACAGAGGTGTGTGGAGGATGGAAATTCTGTTGCATGAAGGATTTCAAGATTTTGAAATTTGGCTTCAGTCCGGATTGGAACAAAGGCAGGAAATTTTGAAATTCTCTGTGAAGGAAAATGCCACCAAAAACCAAATCATTTTGGACGGATTGAAACATTTTGTTTCAATTTCAGCTTTTTAATGTGTAATGCAAAATTGTAAAAAATTCAAAATAAGCCATTTTAAAAATTGCACCATTACTTTGTAATTTTCCCCAAGGTTTTTGAAAATGAAATTTTGGTGAAATCTACCCTATTTTGTAAAGTAATTAGATTTTGATGGAAGTGCATATTTCAGTGGACTATATTCCATCTGAATGTCTTCAACAAGACATTCAGATGGAATCAAGCAGAATCAGAACACATTCAAGACTCTTAGTAATGTTTCATAATTAGGATTCCAACATATACAAGATGTAAATTATTCATTTGATGAAAATGTTGCTAAATGACTAAGCTGCCTCCACTGATTTCTACAGCTTTTGATGAGAGGAGATTTACAAATAAGTTACTAACTTTCCAAGTGCAATAGACTCCTGGGCAGTTTAATTAATTGAGGAATGACAACAGCTAGCTTGAGAGCTAGTGGCACATGCCCTGCATTTACTGAATTACTTACTGTGTGAACAGAGTGTTTGACTAATATCATTAACAAATGATATGCTTGAAGGATATCATGACACATCTGAATATGTATATGAGCTGGATTCTAATGACATCTAGAAGTACAGTCAAAACAGTTCTCACTTTGAGTCTTAGCAATGAATGTTTACTATTCTATGGCTTGGATCCACCAGTACAGTCTGTGGTCTCTATTGTCAGCTAGGTGGTGAGTGACAGACAATCAATATTCAGGGTTTTTGGCTTCCTCCTTGCACTTTGTTTCTTGCAGACTTCCGGGCTGATTCCTCCCATAGCTCAAAGAACAGGTTAGTCTTGTCTGACTTCCCTAACAAGAGATTTGCATATGCTCTTTGGAGAGTATCATATTGGTGGAACCAATTCACAGGACACAGTAAGTAAGAATTTATTGCCATGTAAGTTGGTTGCCACTTTTATAGACTGAGGGATTCTGAATATCAGTGCCCTAAAATGCTAGGTGAGAAGAAGACAGCAGCAGAAGGCAGTTATAAGGGACATTGCAGGTGAGATGATGACATTTGGCCTGCAATGACTGTAAAACATAAGGAGAATGAAGCAGGAGGGACAGCTTTATATACAGAAGCTCTTCAATATACCTTTCTCTCCAGATTGTCTTACAAACCAGGCATCACCTTTGTGGAGTGGGTTCTCATCTTCTTCACGTAAAGGAGGTTAGCCAGCTCAGAGACTTCTTGCACATAGGATCTGCTCTGGCAAATGGGCACAAATGTAGATGACTTCCAACTTTCTTTGGGAGTCATGGCAGTGAGCTAAGTGACACATTTTTAGGCCAAATGGTTTGGATCTGCTCACAATTATTCCTTCTCAGCCTTTAGGTGAGAGGAGAAATGAAGGGGAGAATACAGAACGTTGACATTACTATAGGGATAAAGCTTAGGGCAGGTTTGGAAGGATGACCTTATTTTGGCAGAATACTAGGTAAGGAGAATCTCCCTCCAAGCATATGTTATAGGTATTAGAAAAATTACTTTAGCAGATGACAAAGTTCCAGGGAGTCAAATGAATTTTGAAGGGAGAGTGTCACAGGGCCTAGCTCACCATATAGTCTCCAAGAAGGTATTAGAGACTTAAGCTGAGGTTAGAAATGCAGTGCTGATCTTTGGAACCTAATGTAGATACTAACAGGTTGTATGTTGCATTTTCCAACATTGCTTAGAGAATCTCAAGAGTGGAGAGGTAGTGTTATTCTTAACTGTACAACCTTTGCCGCTGCACTAATTTGATACAGTGCTCAAATACCAGGGAGATATAAATACCCAGTAAGAAAAAAGCCCAAACTCTGTAAAATATTGAAGAGCATGTCTTTTTCCTGGAAGATGGGATCTGCTATGACAGTGTTTCCCAAACATGGGACTCTGCTTGTTCAGGGAAAGCCCGTGGTGGGCCGGGCCGGTTTGTTTACCTGCCGCGTCCTCAAGTTTGGCCCATTGTGGCTCCCACTGGCCGCAGTTCACTGTGCCCAGCCAATGGGGGCTGCGGGAAGCAGCGGCCAGTATGTCCCTCGGCCCGCGCCACTACCATTCTCTGAATAGCAACCACAGCAACCCATAACCAAATCTCCCATGGCCATATTCAGTTCTCAGCACAACAAAAATTTACCATAGAAAATAGCCCAGCGATGAACTGAAAGAATTGGAGTCAAATACTGCTCTCTGTGACCGCGGTGCTAGGCGAGAATAACTCCCTTGATCAGTTGTGGATTAGGCCCCAGTTAAGCACAGCACTTAAGTGCTTGCTTACCTTTAAGCACCTGAGTAATCCCATTGACTTCAGCGGGACTATTTACAACCTTAAAATTAAACACATGTAGGGCCGGATAGAGAGCACCTTCCCCTTCCTTTCTCCCTTCTTCCCTCCCTCCTTTTTCCCCATACAAACCTGATTGGCTGGGGCAGGGGAGTGCCACTCAAAAACAAGGACCCAGAATTAACTCTGACCCCTGGGAGACTTTGAGTCAATGAGCCAAGGCGGTCCAGACCAGAAAACCCTTTCTAATGGCTAAAGCTTAATACAACAAGCTACAGCCTTTGTTCAAGGTAGTTTCCTTACCAATCTACCTTCCAGCAAGATGGCTGCCCACCTATCTGGTCAGGATCTCCCACAAAGTCCAAAGTGCTCCATTCCTTTGTCTTCTCAGGTGAAATATAGCATGGGTTTCTTCACCCCTCCATTTTATAGTCCAGTGAATCTTTGAAATAGATTCTTCTGAAGGTTACCCCCAAAGTATGTCATTCAAGCTACGAGGAAGGAGACATGGAGTCTGGTGGTGAAGAAAGTTCCATGCTGGTTTCTTCCCTTGCTGGTGTTTTGTAAAATGAAAGTGAATTGATCTGTTCCTGCAATCTCCTCCCCCTGCCATGATGCTCAGTGGTTATCCCCTCCTCTTGTTAGCTCGATTGTTTTTATGTAAAGGCATTGCCATAATCTCTTAATGCATCTCGAAAGTACCACCAAGGTGGCAGAACCCACTTTCCTTTGTCTAGGGTGGGGTAACTCCAGCCTCACCTGGGAGATGCTCTTTCAGAACATAATTCCCAAAATGTTTGTAATTTTGAATTTGTCCTCCACACATACTACAGCCAATAATATTAATGATCACTATGTTATTAGCTTTCTATTGGTATCTTACATGACTCCCTTTAGATGCAGGTTATGACATTAGTGAGATAGGGTACACCGAACTGATCAGATCAGGTGAAACTCACTACCAGATACCAGTCAGCCCCTTGTCCTCTTTCATTGGGATGCTGTTATGGCACAGGCTCCCTCCAGAGTTAAGAGGCTAGGTCATTGTTCATACTGCACTAAAAATGGAGCTCCCCTATCACCGGACTTGATGGATGATTTGTACATATATGGAAGTTAACTACACATAAAAGAAAATCAAGAAAAATCTAGTTTAGTCAATTTTTTTTTATAAAAAGCATTGTTAAATAGACTCTGTCAGGCTAAATAGCACCCATTTAAAAACAAAACAGCCTTCTCTCTGCTACTCTTAAAGCTGACAACACTAAAAATATAATTTACTTTTTGCATTTCACTCACCCTGGAAAATGAAAATATGTTAGTTTCTAATCAGTTTCATTTTCTACCTCTATATACTAACACAGAATTGTACTATTTAGGTAGCAAAGGTGTTCAGATGCCATGAGAGGTATCAGATAGATGGATTCAGAAAAATAGGAAAAAGAGTTGAAATCCCAACAAAAATGTTCTAATAATAACCACTTTATTATTATAAACAGGTCTATTGATCTTAGTGAACCTAAATTTTGGGAGCAAGCTCACCTGCCATTGTACATTTTAAGATATGTAACAACATTTAAATTAGTCTTATTCAAATACAAATTAATCCTGGTAGATCTTTTGACCCTAGAAACGTCATTTTTACAGCTGTCCTTTTAGGTGAACAGCACTAAAGATAAATAAAAATCATAAACGCTTCCCACAGTTGGGTAATTTCATTAATGACTGCTTTTATACAAGCTTTCTTTCAAGCATAAAAAAGCAGCCAGCCTTATATTCTCTCATGCTGGTTATACAAACGACAGCTTAATTTTTACACATGGTCTGTCCCTGCAATTCCTTCAGATTCCACTCCAATTGCTGCTTATCGTGTCAGTATCCCATTGACGCCTGCTGTCAATGTCCTCTCTCCTATCCATTTTGCTGTCATGTTGCTGTTCCATACTGAAATGTCAATGATACAGTGCCAACATAGGGCTTTCAATTACATTCTTAGATTGATCTTACTGATGCACTAGGTGATCTAATTCAGCTGGGAAATCACAGTCCAAGAGCTCCAGCAATCAGAAAACATCTTTAAGAATGTGACAACATTCAATTTCTATTCACAGTATAAACAATTTACAGTGAGATTTTTACTTGTTGGGAGACTGACTCTTTTGTATTATATTTAGCAAGACCTTGCATAAAACATCCAACTGCAGGCATTTTACACACACCAGCACTGGTGGGCTAAGACAACAGAGGACTTGGAGTGGGGCCCTTAGTTCTATTTAAGGGTCACTGTTTGGCCTTCTGTCTCAATTTACCCTCACATGAAATGCTTATAAAGTGTGTCTCCCTCTCGGGCATATTGTAGGACTTAATCAAAGTGTGTAAAGTGCTTTGCAAAATGTTGTTACTCCTGCCAGGGTAAATTACAATCTGATTACCCCAGGCATATCACATTGAGAGGGAAATAGATTACTCTATAGTCAAATTAAATAAAATAGCAAACACCCTGTCAACCTAAATATCCTCCACGAGTGCCCCAATTATATGGTAGTTCACTGGAGGTGTTAAGTCAATATATAGAAATTCTCCATTAGATACAGCACCTTACGAGAACAATGCAGAAACTGGCCAGTAAGGCACCTACTCCCACTGAAGTCAATGGCAAAATTCTCATTGATTTCAATGGGTGCAGAATGAGACTCTCCCAGGCCCTGATACAGTGTAGTGTGATGAAGGGAAGGTACAAATGGCCTTCTCCCCAACCTTGAGCAGCCAGTGTAAGGAACAGGCAGAGCTGTCCTCCCTGCATCCCATAAAGAAGTGTAGTAGTAGGCAGATTCCAACATGCCAAGGAGTTGATACAGGTGTTCTCTGTCCCTGAGGCAGAGTATCTCTGATTGCTGCCCATGGGGCAGTGTGACCCCACACCAACCCTTTGCATGGGTTTGGCCTTACAGGCCCTAGAAAGTTCATTACTCTTTTTATGTAGAGCAGGAATTTTCTCAGAACTGTCCCTTATCGATGTGGAAGAACTTGAGTGAGGGAGATCGGTCTGGTGCATAGCTGAAGTTGCTCCTTATATGCTTTTAGCCACATTTCTGCCTGACTGTTTATAGAAGAAATCCTAAATCAACACATCATCTCAGATGAAGAATGTAAAGTTCTAGACAGCTGGGTAGAGCTACTATTGCATAAATCTGTATGGCAGCGTATCCAGAGGGAGTTTATACATCATTTCAGTGGTACTCTTGGCCTACAAAAAAGAACATCTACAAACACTTCAGTAATCATTTAGGAAATTTGTTTTTGTTTTATATACAAATTGTAGATGGATTCAGATGGGTCTGCACCAACAGAACAATTTATAAATACAATGCATTAAGTAACATATACTTCACATCAATGCTCAAAACTCTTCACAAAACACATAATAGGCAACATTCTTCTCTGTTACATCTTTCTACTTGTATGGCGTTATTACTATAGCATCCAAGGGCCTCAAAAATCATTACCAATAGAAAAATCAATACCCTCTGAGGGAAGAAAAATTCATCCCCATTTAACAGATGGGGAGCTGAGCAACAGGGTGGATTAAGTGACTTGCCCAAGGTCACAGAGGGAATCTGTGGCTGAGCTAAGAGTTGAACGCAGGTCTTTTGAGTACCAGCCTAATGCCCCATTCACTAGCCCATCCTTCCCACAGACATGATGTGATGTCATTGGGGTTGCACCCAGGTAACTCAGAGCAGAATTTGGCCCAACTCCTTTAGCTGTTTTTTCTTATACACAAAACCTATACTGAACAGCATGTGTACTTGCCTAATTTGAAACGTCTGCTCTGCTTTTTTCCAGTTAACATGGGTTACAGTTGGACCTTACTCCAAAAGCAATATATCTGTTTCATTAATAATATGGCACTTAAAGCTATTTATTTATTTATTCTTGAATTTTCATAACTTTTCATCTGCATTTTAATATTTTAACTGAGACTGTCAATGCCTACTTCTAGTTTCCTTCAAACACCTGGTATGAAGCCTTTGCTCAGAAATCCATCTATTAAAACTGCAAGTCTCACCATCTTTTAGTCTTCCTTTTAGGGAAAGGGCCCTATTGCAGCTGACCATAAAGTTTCTAGTGGAAAGGAGTGTCTAGTGAAAGGAGGGTCTAGTGAATGGGGCACAAGTCTGGTATTCAAAAGAGGTGGATTCAACTGAAACGCTTTCAGTTTTCAACAAATAAAAACCATTTTTTTCTTCTGACTACCAAAATCCAAAATAATTTCAATGTTTGGCTTTACAGTTTTTTGAAAACCCACTGCCAAAATATCCCATGAAAAATCAATTGAATTTTTCAACTAGCTCTAGTTATTATGAACATTGCAGCAGCAGAGAACTCTTGTCAATGATCGTCTTATGGTGATGGACAAGGGTTAAGTGTCTGGGAGATCTATCAGTAGTCCTTGATTCACTTGGCCATAATGTTCTGTTGACATGTCTGCAGATGGATGGAGTTGAGGTTTTCAGTGGCTATCAGGGTTCTCATAGAATACTGTTAAGCAGTTACTCATCTGCTCCAAAGGCCCACCTGTGTGAAGTTAAACAAAGATGTATTCTATCTTCCTCCTGTTACACATGTGGGGACAGTAAGGGCCCAGTCCTGATCCTATTGAATGGGAATTTTGCCACTGACCTCAGTGTGAGCAGTAGCAAGCCATAAAGGAGGTCTGGTTTGTGTTACAGATTTACCTGTATAAGGAGGATGATTAGCAATGTGGACCAAATTCTTGACCATGATACAGCTGGTGGTACAAACCATCTGTAAAGTCGGTGGTTCTGGCCCTTTATGGTGTCCAGTGCTTGGGTGCCATAGCAGCTGTGTGCCATCCAGTCTCAGCCCTTCACCTACCCAGTGTAGAGGACACTCCCAGAGCAGAGGAGGTGTTAGCTGGGCATTCTTGTGCCCTAGCAGAATAAATTAGAGCTGATTTATGTCAAGTAGCACTGACTTTTGTGAGTAGATGCTGCTTGATAAAAAGGTGGCAGAACTGGGCCCCATATGTACTCCTGGTCATCTCCTCTCAGTTAATAAAAATAGAAAACTATTAAGTGTTGACAACTTAATTCTCATAATTTAATGCAAATAGAAAAATGTTGTTACTGGATTGACAGCAATAGAGTGGGTTTCTGCACCTTGCAGATCCTGCTACCTAAATGTGAGATTTTGCTATTCTGTTTTTTTATTCTGCCATTTATAACCCCTCAATTAATCTATAAATAATTTATACTCCAGAATCATTTTATATTAAACCAGGAAACTTTCTTGTTAGAAGGGCTTAAATATTCACTCAGTTGAAGGTATTTTCAACATATTATTTAAATTTTTGCTACTGTCATAAGACTAGAGGTTATGAACTTGAACCTTATATTAAAAAGCAATAATTATCACCAAATATTGTGCGAATTTTCTTTAACTACTTAAGCTATTCAGCAACCTTGTGATTTTTAAGTGAGGGAAACAACATACCAAAGAATCAGACAATGTAGGTTTTATGAGTGGCGAATTCAAAATGCTATAGAAGAGATATTTCCCTTCACATCAGAGAGAGGCTCGGAAGAAAATAATAACTTTCCTAACTAAGCAGTAGGATTCTAAACTAGTCCCGCTAATGGCAAGAAAAGGAATTTAATTTAATTCAGTCCATTTGGCTGTATTGAATCCCTTTAGCATGAATGATCCTTATTTAGGGACTAATGTTTTTCTCTTCTTTCACATGCATTGGTATTACTCCACTGACTGAATGGAGTTACCCCTGATTTGCACTGGGGTAAAGGAGACCAGAGTCAGGCACCCAGGAAGAATCATGGCCTTGAGAAAGGGGCAAGTCTCCCCACCTTATTTTCTGCATGGAAGATAAAAATTATGCCTTATCTTCTCTGCAGAGCTATAAGAGTAGACCTGGATCAGCTGGGCAGAGGTTGTCTTCTCAGAGCCATTCTGCCTGTTCAATGCAGAATGTCTTTGTAGGAGTTCACTGAAACTTCAGAAAGAAGACATATGCACTTTGCCCAGTGCCTGTGGATGCCATCAGGTGACAGGATTGGGTACCCTGACCACAAACCCAAGCCAGCTGTCCAGACTCCCTGGGGGCACTGCTAGGCTTATTAGCTGGTCACACTGGACCTGGTCCAAAGTCCATAGAAGTCAATAGTTTAGGTGAGCTTTGGATCAGGCCCATTAGCGCCTCAAGCCAATGCTGAGTCAAGATGTTTCCTGGCTTTTACTGGTGCACTGCAGGGAAAGAGAAAGAGGTTTTTGCACCTTTCCCTCCTGCCAGTGCAGATGCTTAGACAAGGCAGAATTTGCCATTTGTCACATCCAAAGTAGTTTCAGTGTTCTGTGTAAGCAGCAAGGGAAGCCTATAGTTAGCCTTAATGAGAGTTTCTCTGAGTGGATATAAGTGAGTGGATATAGTATGAGTGCAGGGGACTGAACTAGATCTCTCGAGGTCTCTTCCAGTCCTACGATTCTATGATGTGTGTCTCAGAAACACATACACATACACATAGAACTGAAAATCTATTTCAAACAGTTTCTACAGAGTGATTGGCAAAGCACTGTGCTGTTGGCATATAACACCCTTGGCCTTTAGCTGCATTACTTCTGATGCTTTTGCTTAAAGGTGCTTTAAGCCCTCAGAGAAGACACAACACTCAGTCTCTTAGGTCTCATTGCAAGACGGTAAAAAAGAGACTTTTCCCAGCGGTTCAGTTAAAGGCTTGAATTAAATGAACTCAAGGCTTATAAGCTAACATTACAAAGAAGTGGGGGGGGGGTCTCTTGCTTTTTGGGTTGAAAGGATGGGGGAGGGGACAGCTTAGGGGAGGGACACTAGCGTTTGTCAGGTTCAACTGTTTGATAAACTTTCGCCAAAGTACACAAACTCTTCAGGAACACGTGTCGAGGTTCATGATCATTTTGAGGCTCGACTCAATGTTGAAATGAGTGTCAGTATTTCTGAAAGCTCAGTTCAGCTGTAGGATAATGCCACCTGGCAAGTAGGGGAGAATGTAACTTACAATGCCTAAAATGTGTGGAAACTTTATAAAAGAGAAACCAATGCAAACAGGCGTGATGTGTTCTTGGAAATGGCAAAAGTGAAGACTGTGAGGGAAAAAGCCCTTTTCAGAAACAAATTTACTTCTGGTTTCAGATTGAATCATGGGTGAAATTGCATCCACGTCCCAGATTTGCAGCATATCTCCCTCCCCATATCTCTCGTCTCACAAGAGACTCTAAACCCTTCACTGCCTGTGCCTGCAGCTCTCCTTTCATCTACTGTCAGGATGGCCATCTGGCCCTTTTGTAGGGTCTTCAGGAGGCATCTGAATGGCCTACTTTCCAAGGTGTAGTCTTCAAAGGGTCCAGCAAAAGTGCCCATGCTCTTCCATAAAATGTTCTGGGGAACAGCTTTCAGGGGAGCAGGTGTTCTACCCATCTCTCCCATTTAACAATGGGGATCTGGAAAAAAACAAATGCTGCCACTGCACAATGCAATATTTTAAGTACCCCTAAAATAATCATTTGCCAGATGTTGCAACTCAAGAAGTGGCCTCAGCCTTGCTGACAATAGAGCTTTGAGAATTAACTTGCAGAGTTAATTGCAGAATAAATCTTCAATAAGCTCGTTTGTGGATACTAAAAGCCTTGAATCTGTCTACCATACACAGAAGTTTTCTGCTTTCCTAAACACCCACTCTTGACAATATCCTACCTTCCATAAACATGCAGAAATCAGAATTAGCATTGGTACTTCTGGTCATACACTACTGTCTAAGTCTTCTTCATCTCTAACTCATGTGACATTCATCCACACTGAGTATGCTTATTAGTTGTATCTTTATGCCAAGTAATCAGCACTAAATAGTTAAGACGGCTGACATAGAAATTGTCCATATTAGGCTTCAGAGTTAACAACTCACTGGGCTGAATGAGTGAAAGTCACATCACACTACTTCAGGCTCTGAAAAACAACAAGGCGTTGGGTGACATTCCTAAGTTTTTCTTCACACTCATGAAGAATTACATATATTTTAATTAAATTGTTGCACTGAAAAACTAGACAATTAGCAGGCTACAAGAAACACCGGAGAGTGCAGATTCTATATCACAGGTGAGTGTATCACTATGTAAATGTATTATGTGCTTCTGGAGGATACAGATATGCTAAAGAGAAGGTTTGAATACATACAAATCCTATGGATATGTCATGAGAAAATGCTGATCTCTGCAAAGTTAGAGCTCTTGTTTGTCCTATAGATGTTAGCTGGCAATTAACTCTGCTGATCATTTTGATGCAGGTCAAGGCCCGGTTATTGAAGTTGCATTTGATCTTGTGCATGCATTTCAAATGAAACTTCAGTTCTGGGAGGAAAGGCTTGCTAGGGGCAGTTTGTATTATGCTGAGCAACACAAGTTGTGAAAAGAAAAACACCTAGATATGGATGGGCATGTCCCTCTCACATATGAAGAAAAGATTCACTTTCAAGTTTCTGAAGAGGTGCAGTGAATTTCATTCCTTCAGGAAGATGCTTACACCATCAGCAGTCTGTTTCCTTCAGCTTTGGAGAGAACACAGCTAGTAAAAGCTATTAGGAACTGCAGTGAAAGACAAAATTTAGTGGACTGGATATTGTTTCCTTCCATCAATAGCCATTAAAGCACTCTCAACCTTGCTGAAAAGTCTTGCCTGTCAAATCCTTGCATTATAGAAATGATGCACTTATTTATGTGAGAAAGCATTCTCACAGATGAACATTGTTCAAAGCCAGATCAATCTTGTATGACAAATAAGCATCTGTTATGGTGAGCAGTGTCATGTGTCATTCCAAGTTCAAGTTACAATGATTGGGAGTATGGACTCTAGTTTTAAAGATGTGTATTACACTAGAATCTCACTATTCTTTCTAAATGTATAGTCTGTTGTACTAAAATAATTATAATTGTACATGCAAGTTGACAGCTATATAACCACTGTCTGAAATACTACCACGTTCTGGCGCACTGCCTTCAAATCTCATTAACTTTTATATTGGTTCTCCAGTCTGAAACATTTGGTATTCTTCAAATTCAGCCCTTTTAAATAACAATTTCTGTCCAGAGAATTCCTGCAAAGAGTTGTAAATTCAGTCTCCCAACATAATAGCCTTCCTTATGCAACAACTCTAAAACATTTCCCTGTATTAAAGACATTGTCTGAGGCAATGTCTGCAATATTACATATACTACCCACTTACATTAAAAGAACATTATTGAAGTTGCAAAGTCAAGCACTCAAAAATTAGGAAGCACCAGAATTAAGGTTGCTTGTACAGATGAACATTCCCTCCCACCCTCTGTTACTGTACACATTATGATAGTCTTTTATCACATGATCACATACTGTCCTCTCATTCCAGACTCCTTGTCTTGCTCCTGACACTGCATCCAGACTCAGTCTAACCACACTTTGGCTCCCCATCCCAGCTCCTTCCCTCTCCCCAGCTCCCAATCACCATCTTCCCTCACCTCCAGGCTCCTTGTCTCAATCAACTCCCCTTACCTCCAGTCCAACACTCCCTTCAACTCGGGCTGAATCCTCCTCCCTCACATTAGTTGGGCACCTGCAAGAAGAGCATTGAGAACACAGGAGAGGCAGCCTCCCTGCTTTCAGTTTTGGTCGTTGCTGTAACAGTGGTCCCAAGATGCATCATCATCATCATGTTCCTATTACGCCTCTGGCATTTAGGGCAGTGACAAAGCTCCTCCACTCCTGTCTATTTCTGGCAACTCTTTCAGTGGATTTTTCAGCTCGGATTCCACAGCTCTTTGCCATGTTGTTTTCGGGCAGCCTCGTTTTCGCTTGCCTTCAGGTGTCCATCTTATTGCTGCTCTGTCAATGGCATCAGTTTCCATCCAAAGTACATGACTGATCCATCTCCAGTGCTTCCCGGCAACGATGGTACTCAGATCCTCTTGGCTGCACTGTGTCAATAGATCTTGTTTTGAGATTGTTCTGGGCCAAAAGGTATGGAGAATTTTCTGAGGCAGGTTGTATGGAATTAAGACAGTTTGGACATGTCATACTCTTCTATTCCCCAGCATTCTGCACTATAAAGTAGTGTTGAAAGTAAACAGTTCTGATAAATCTTGAGTTTGGTTTTGGTGTTGTATTTTGATGATTTGCAGACTGCATTTAAGCTCCTGAAGGTGTTCCTGGCTTTCTTGATTTTGTTCCAGATGTCCTGGCTTGTTCCACGGTCCTGGCTGATGGTGCTGCCCAAGTATGTGAATGTTTCTACATTGGTGAGAACATAATCCTCTATCTGTACTGGTGATAGTGTGGTGACATTAAAGGTCATGATATCTGTCTTATTGTGATTGATTTTCAGTCCAATTTGCTGGCTGAACGCGTTGAGTCGAGTTGTTGTTTTTTCTTGTCTATGGTGTTGGGTATGTGAAAGGAGAGCGAGATCATCTGCAAAGTCCAGGTATTCAAGGGATGAGAAGAGTGTCCATTTAATGCCTCTTGGCATGTCTTCTATTGTACACTGCATTACCCAGTTGATGGCAATGTTGAAGAGGATTGCAGACATGACACACCCCTGATGTATTCCTGTTTTGACTTCAAAACTGAGCTCACTGTGATCAACACTGCATGTAAAGTTGCAATAGAAGCTTTCAATGACGTTGATTATATGGAAAGGAATTATATATGCCTGCAGAATGTGCCATAGGCTGGTCCTGTGAATGCTATCGAAAGCCTTCTCAAAGTCTATGAAATTTATGTAGAGTTGCCATTGCCATTCTAAGCACTGTTCTATTATGTTTTGTAGAGTAAAGATCTGGTCTGTGCATCCATGCCTTTTCCAAAAACCAGCTTGCTCTTTTCTGAGAATGCTATCAACTGCCTCTGATATATGCTGGACTATGATCTTACACAATACTTTGCTTGGCACAGACAAAAGTGTGATACCACGCCAGTTATTACAATCACTGAGAGTTCCTTTCTTTGGTATCTTCACTATAACCCCATTGGTCCACTCATCTGGCATTTTTCCCCTTTCCCAGACTGATGTAAATAGGGGGGCCAGGACAGATGCTGCTAATTTAGGATTAACCTTGAACAATTCTTCATTCAAGGTCCCAAGATGCCTAGAGCAGAAATGGCAGGGAAAGTCCTGCTCAGCCACTTGAGCATGCTCAGTGAAGACAGAATCTTCAGAGAATTTAGCTGCCAAATTCTAACAAGTCTCTACTGAGCATGTGCGAACTAAGATTTTTGAAAGGCTCATAACTTGGATAATTTTGTTTTTTCACAGGAACAGAAGATGCATGATACCAATGGGAGTATTCACATCAGTGGCTGGTTCAGGCTAACCAGCTGGATGTTGTTGGGGATTGAGCACATCCATTTTCACAGTAATCCCAAGCTTGAAGCGTGGTCTACGGAGAAAAAAGCTAAATCTAGTTATCAAGGTCCTTCTGGTAAGTGCAACGCTGCTGCTATTCTGTTAGACCCTGGGCACACAGACAATGCTCCCATCTAATAGTTTTCTAAAAGGGCTTTTTAAAATTATATGTATGTAGTAACACCTAGAGGCCCCATTCATGGATCAGAACCCCACTGCACAAGCACATAACAAAAAGACAACTCCTGCCCCAAAGAATGTAGAGTCTGAGAATAAGACAGATGCAGCAGTTGGTTGCAATAAACAGATGGGAGGAGCACAAGGTCACAATGAAACTACTTTGATTTCAATTAGCTTTAGAATTTTGAGGACTCCCACTGAAGTTTGTCTTTGGATCTCATTGACTGTAGGCAATGCTACCGCTTTGTCTATAATCATACAAACTATGTAAATGTTGTATACTGGCTTTTTTTTTGCGTTTGATCATGTTTCCTTCAAGTGGCTGGGCCCAGTTAAGGATAAAACCTGCTGCTTGCTCATCTCTAATGGAGTTGCTCCTTTAGTTCAAGTGATATCAAGCCTTTTCCTTTTTGTTCTGAAGCTTCTGGGTTTCGTCCTTACTGATGGTCATGGTGCCTGCATCTTTGTGGCTGCGGTTTGTCATATAAAACATTCAAGTTCATTCAAGGAAAAGACTGATTTACAGCACAATTTGGTTTTATTGGAACAGCAAAGTGCCCATGTGGCCTGTCTAATCCTTAGAAAAGCAAGAGAACGAGGTTGGCAAGCCAAACAGCTATAAAAGCTGTTTCATTATTCCAGTAGCAGTGTGGATGTCATTTTCTAATATTGTCCAACTTTTATAATGTACACTCTATATCTACAAAACCACTTCCTTTACTTGTGTGCCACAGTGGCTACCAGCAACAGTTACACACGCATGTGCGCGCACACACACACACATGCTCTCTCATCTATAGCTATAAGCATGCAGGGATATTATATACTTTCAAGTCATCTCTGTGCCATTCAGAATAAAAATTTAGTTTATCCTGGATTTTTAATGAAGTTCTATTGTAAGATTTGTACATTTTCCTCACGTCCTTTCTTTTACAAATCTACTTTGTAAGAAATTCATACACTTCACTAACCCATACAGAACACACCAAAGACCTTCCTATTGGTTAAATCGAGTGAGTTTTTTGTGAAGATATTAAATTTCATCCAGATGCCAAGACTTCGCAATCTGTGTTATTTAGCTATTCACTTCTAGAAGAGCGAGCTGTGACTTTGATTGAAAGTGGGTAAAATTTTGTGCAGTTCAATGTTCTTGGAATCTCTGGAACTGTTTTGGGCGGCTTTGAAAACTAGTTCAAGTTTGAACATCTCTATCCTTTGAGTTCAATGGCTTTTAGCTCTTCAGTGGTGATTCAGTGAAAAACACACAGCTATGTTTTTCTAGCTGGAACAAGGGGGGTGCATTATATACAACAGGGTCAGATTCTGTGGTCTGTTAAGGCTGTTTTTCACTGAAAATCAGCTTGGCTGGCCAGAGCTGGATTCCCTGAGCATAGAGGGTGTGGTTGCCCTAACAAATTTACAATCTGAGAGTTGATTGGCATCTTCTTAGCCCAGCTGGTAAGGGCTTGTTCTCTTACTGCTGAACATTATGGGTCCAGCCTCACTGAGGAATATGGTTCCTGTATTCATGAAGCCTGGTTTGTTGCAGGAGCAAATGTTGCCTTTACAAGCAGTTGGAACTTTGCCAGCTCTGTGCAAGGTAGAAAATTCTAGAACAAATAAACTCTTGGAGAAAACTTGTCAAAACCATCATGTATGTGGTTCCAGAGCCTGGAAAAATTCTGCATGCTTGGTAGACTTCAGGTACAACACAACACTTATACCCATTACTCGGCCTAGTTCCAGCATATTGGTTAGTCAACTTAAGCAGTAGGTTGCATCTGGCCCAAATATCTTATTTTCCTTCAAACGTTCCTTAGTTATAAAAATTAGAGGAGATGCAGAATTATCTCAGAGCAGAAGGATTTTTAAATGTTTTCATGCAGGTTTGGCAGTTCTCTAATGTTTAAATATTAATGTAAATGTAGGGAAGGAAAATGGATGTTTCACAGTGTGCTTTATGAGGTTCTTTCTTTTTATTTCCAGCAGAGAAACATCTTTCAGGACCAGGTAATGAAAGCAGCTCAAAGTATTGTGTTTCTTTTCTACTGCAAGATTCATGTTTGCTCTGTCTCTCCTTACATTTCCTATGCTTTGTTCAGGCAAACATCCCAAAGCAAACAATAAGGAGTAGTGAGGGGGTAATGAAATACAGACTATTCTCTCAGGAATAACTTTAGTTTGCCTACTGTTTTATCACAGCTCTTGGTACTTTGATTTGGGAACATTTTGTTTGTTTTATTGTTTTAATTCCAAGTGGTAACCTCTGAGAAGTGAGAGATTGCCAAATGCTGAAAGCAGAAATAAATAATTCACCACGTGGCATTGAAGAGATTAATTGTTTTGATGCACAGACAAACCCCTCCTGTGTGTATCTGAAGCATTCAGTGGCCCTTAGGAACCAGATGAGGAAACAGAGCTCCAGGGTACCTGCTTGAGAAACACCCCCTCTTGGCGGAAAACCTAAAATGATGGCTTGAGGTAAGTAGAAGGGAAAGGAATGCTTGTTTGGATCTTACCCATAAGTTTTTCTAATAATGCTGCAATATGGAAATGTAATTGACTTGTGTAAAAGTAAATGCCGAAATGAAAAGCTCAGTCCTGAAAAATGAAACCCTGAATGAATAAATCATTTGGGCTCTCTGAAGAGTTTGACAGCTTAATCCAAGCTCTCCTGGTGGTGAAAGATGGCAAAGAGGGATCCTATTGTTCACATGTATTTAAGTGCAGGATGAGCCCGCCACACTGGATTAATGGTTTCTCCTCTGCACAAGCAGCACTTGCCTTAGCTGCCTGGGGAGGAGCTGGGGACCTGCCGCAGGGAGAGGGTCATGGAGGGAAACACGCAGCTCATTCAGGTCATCCAGGAAATGCACTCGGAGATCAACAAGCTGGAGAGAGAAAATAGGGCCCTTCGGGTGGAACTGAAATTCAGCGGACAGAGGGCAACTAACCGGGAGGAAGGAGCAAGAAGACAAGGTGGAAATGGGGAAGCCAGAAGCCTCACTGATTCAGGGGAAGAGAGGGTCACTTCTCCAGTGGCCCTGCGTAGGAATGTCTCAGCCAGCTCAGCTCTGGCACTGCAGGAACAGAAAGGTACTGAAGAGTCACGATTACTATTGATAGTATTACTTTGCACTTAGTTTTCATTCAGGGATCACAAAGTGCTGCACTGTTGTTATATACCGACAGAGAATGGCAAACTGCCCTTGTTATGTACTTCGCCAACGTGGGTGAAGCCCTCTGGCCTTCATCAAGGACCCAATCTAGTAAAGCACTTAAACATGGACTTAACTTTGAGCCCTTCAGTGACTGCCCAAGTACTCACCTGTGTGAGTTAACTGAGCAGGATTTAATGCAAAAGACAGTACATTTGTTGACATACAAATGTGGAGAACTGGATACTGTACACATTTATGCTTGGGTTTGCAGGTGTTTGTACAAAAATGTCCAATTAAGGCCTATCGTCTTTTTATTATATGTTTGCATGGTACTTAGTCCAATGGGGCCCTAATCCATGACTGGGTATAAATAAATAATACAAATAATTAATCATAATTGTGTCACCACATTTCCATTGACCCCTTTCAGAGGTTGCCATCCAGTAGGGTTTGTTGACAACCTGATGGAGGCTAAGATCCATGCCCATGATGAAGTGCCTCTTGAGAGCATAGGTTTAAGTTAGGAAGAACATACATAAAAAGACTATAAGGAGATAAATTGATGGAAAGGTGTGGTGTAGGTGGTGGGGTCAAAGGGTATTAATGTATTTAAGTACAGTTGGTGACTGCATGGAATTGAATAACATACAGTCTGATCCAAAGCCCATTGAACTCAATGGAAAGTCTCCTATGTATTTCAAAAGGCTTTGGATCAGGCCCTTAAATGAGTACAAATTTGGGAAATAGCTTGGGAATAGTTAGCGACTCTTTCAGGTGGATGAACTGGTGAGCAAGAAGTTTTCCAGCTATCTTGCTTTCCCATATCTATATTTCTTGGAGGTGAGGGGTGTTTTCAAGGAAGAGTGTGTTTAACCCCTTTGGTCCCCATCCCCCCACAAATATTATTAATGTTGAAAATAAATCTTAAACTTTGTTCATAAAATTTAAACACAATCAGATGGCATCGTCGTTCCAAGCATAAGGGCTCATGGCCTGCTCTTGTGCTTAAACAGCTGTGTGTCTCTAGGCCAGATTCTGAACCCCTTACTCCTACTGATGACCAGTTACTCATATCAGTGGTCCTACTGACTCCCGTAGTCCCAGCGACCCAGCATTATGAGTAAGGATTTCACATTCAGGCCATATGTAAATATCTTTTAGGCTTTTATTGGTCATTGGCTTTACACTCAAAATACAGGAAGGGATCTTTCAAAATCAAAATAGCACATAACTCTCCATGGCCAAGTGCCCCTAACTGCCACTTCTGCTTAGGAAAATCTTCCTCAAATATATTTTCTTATCATGTAGGACTTAATAATTTTGCTATTGGTTTTTAGTTTCCACATAATAAAAGTCTATGAAGCAGATGCGTCTATTTAATTTGGTTTTACCTCTATGATTTTGTGTCTGCTACACAGGTAATGGTATGATTGTTAGGCGTTATTCCATCTCTTCCTCTGTGCAATCTTTTTCTGGCCACAAACACCACAAAGCTGAGAAAAGACATCCAAGTAACAGAATCCTGGAGGTGCAGGGAATTGTCAAACCACCAGCGGGCTCCTCGGTGATAACCAACGAAGAAGAAAAAGGATCTGCAAAAATTCCAGCGGATTGCTTCTTCAGCAATAATTCTAGCAAAAAGAGATCTTTTCAAGAGCATGTTTATAAGTGCAGGTCGGTAATATTTACCTTTAAAGTGTGGGTTGCTTAGCAGTGTTACTTGCGCTTGATTTGATAATAAATGTGGGTACTTTGAATTCAAAGCTCTTTATTATGAGGATAACTTGTGAAATGTATGTGAGGCACAGGGGAAAATTCTGTCTCAGATAAGGGGCCTAAGCCTGTTCTCAGTGCAGTCAATGGCAAAACTCATATTGGTTTCAATGCAGGACTGACGCCTAACTAACAATTACAAAAAAAAAAAATGAAATTCTGGCCCCATTGGGAGAAATCAGTGGGAGTTTTATAGATTGGTATGTTGTTCTGGCAAGCTAAGCTTCATTTTTCTATTTGAATGAAAAGCATAAGGACACTAAGGAGATCCGGATTAACTTGTTGGAAGTTTGATTAATACATTTCACAGTTGATTTAGGTTTTTTACTGTCATTTGATTCTTTCCTGTCACTCGAAGCATTGTGGGTTGACTTTGCACCTTGGGAAGACTACTTGTACGCTTTGCTAGGTACTAAATGAACTATAATTGCTCAGAAACAAGTCTTGGGTGTCACTGTCCACTGCTCAGTGAAAACCTCTCCAATATAAGGCGGCAATCAAAAATGTACACAAAAGTAGTTAGGATATCTAAAGTGTACAATAGAAAATAATACTGGAAATATTATAATGTCATTATATAAACTGGTGATTTGCATTCAGCTAGAATAAGATGTTCAGTTTTGGTCCCCCTATGCTAAAAAAATTAATAGTAGAACTAGAAGGAGTCCGGAGGTGAGTAACAAAAATGCCTACAAGCACAGAAAGTCTTGTGTATGAAAGGCTGAAAAAGACTGGGGGTAAAATATACAAAAGTGCATACGTCCCATTTTAAAATGTCACTTAGGGCCAAATTTTTAAAGGTATTTACATACCTAAAGATGCACCTAGCACGCAGTGAGATTTTCAAAAGTGCCTAGGCATCTACCTCCTATTGATTTCAACCTAAGTCTCACTGAAAGTCAGTTGGGTCTTAGGCTCTTTTCAGCAGGACTTCTAAGTGCTTTTGAACTGTTCACTATGGGGCTATTTAGTTTACAGAGGATATGAACAAGTGGGTACATGAAAGAGGTGCACAAAACAATGAATGGCATAGAGAAGATATTTACCTTTTCTCATAATCCAAGAAAAAAGGAACATTTGATGAAAGTGAAAAGGTAACAGATCTAAAATATATATTTCCTAACAAATGCTTTGGGATCCATGGTTGAAAATTGCTATATAACTACTTGTTAGTCAAAGTAGTAGTATTGACTATTTTATTACTGATTTTTTGAACACAGGAACTTCCATACCAGCTCAGAGCAATGGTCCATCTAATATAGTATCCTATCTCTGATCAGTAGCCTGTGCTAGCTGCTTCAGAAGAAGGCGCAGGAAACAATTGTAAAATGGGAAACTGAGGCATGAGTCCACCCAATTTAGGCTTAATCAATTTTTAGCCTTTATTTATAAATGTTCTGACAAAGTCAGTGTCACTTATTGTTTCTGATCATATACCTATGACAGACAATAAGATAAGACGGAACAGGTAGGGGCCCAAGTTACTGAGTTCCAGGGGACAGTGAGGATCTCTACTTCATGATGGTCAATTCTGTCTCTGGGCTGGTGTTCTCCAGTTTGTCCACTTGTCCATTTGGTTTGTATATATTAATTTATCCCATTCTGTCATCTATCATTCCACATACCCACTTACACATTTACCCAAACTTTCATAATTTGTTTTTCATTCTCCATTCTATGTTATTACAAATCATCAGCACAACTCAATTATCCTTTTACCATGCAACATACATTGTCATGAACTAGTAACTAAACTAACAAAACGTAGCCTTCATTTTTACCATTCAGCAATTGTCCATCGTTTAGTACCATTGTTCAGTGCCCATGAAGCATCCTGAAGTATTTTTTTTATTTGAATAGGAAATTTATGGGGAACAGCGTGCCCTAATGTCAGCATATTATTATTTTTTTCAAACATATGTTTTTGGGGACTTTTGCTCAAAGTTAGCACTTATGTTTGTAAATTATTAGAAAGCCTTGTCAGCAATTTTGCCTGTTGCATTTTGAGGGGCTTATTCAGCTAGGCCTAAGTCTTTAACTGTACCCCAACACAATTATGGATTATCTTAATTTATGAGGAAGTTTCTTCACAACCCCCATTAGTATGGTGATTGGCTTATGCCCTGAATCACAAAGCTTTGTCACTTAATTTTTTTAAATGTTTTTGCCATGACTGGATGTTCCCATTACCCATGTAAATGTCTAATACTTTCTGTAATCCTAGTACACTCTTAGTATCAATGATATTTTGTGGCAATGAGTTCCACAGGCTAATTATACATCATTTTTACAAGCGATTCCATTCATTGTTCACTATGGGGGTTTCTTGCACCTTCCTCTGAAAGTATGGTCAGAGACAAGATGCTGGACTGGGGAGGACTAGACTTTGTTTTATCTGGTGTGGCAATTTCTTAAAGTAGTTGTAGAAATTAATAATACTGTGACTAAACATTAATATTTTGCATGTATATAGAGCTTTTGATCCACAGATCTCAAAACACTTTACACTCAGTACTGGAAAATAAACATTTTGCAAAGCAAATATGAGAGGTTACTGTAAAAAAGCAAAAGACTCATTAGAAGATGTTTTATTGATTCTCCTGGCTCTTGGATTTATAGCAAAACTACAAAGTATACAAAAGCCTGTTTAGAATCATTCACAGGCGCCACTCTGCATGCACGCCATGGGCAGAATTTCCATTGACTTGCAGCAACGTGCCACACATGGGGCAGGTTATAAACATGGTTCCTTTTATTAAACTGCAGAAGCAAACTTTGACTTGAGGTCCAGTCCTGTGTGTACACTGCTCCAAAGTGGGTGGGGAAGGGCAGAGCAGGAAGAGAAGGCTTATGCTAAAGGACAGCGTGGTCTGCATACTGCCCTGCACTCCAGAGGCTGGGGGAGTGATTGTACATCCTGTGGTACAAACTGTGATCAAGCAGCATCTACACAGCATTCCGTATACAGCGAAGTGCCTAAATGGCACGGTCCCTAGCCCTTAGCATTCATCTTGCCATGATATGTATTCTCCATCTGTGTACAAGTTACAGGAAGGTGGTTAATACACAAGTTGAAAGATCACTCTAGCTTACAAATAATAGCCATGTGCTTTATACACACGGAAATGGAATGTAGCTTGTATGGTCAAAATTACTCTTTAACTCATAAAATTGACCTGAGTGCAGAAGGTCCACATGAGACCTTTTGCACCACTTAAAGGGTTACCCATTAGGGTAACATTCAGGTCTATACATAGGGTCCACACAATGACCATACACCACTTAAGTCCTATGTTGAAGACATAAGTAGGACTTAAGCAGTGCATAGGCCTGATGGTTAATCTCCATAGAGATTAATTTCACCCATAATGCAAGGCTTTGGTTGAATTTAAGTAGAGCAAAAAGAATTGTTAAGGTCGTCTGCTCTGGGGCATATTTTATCCTACAATAACTATTGGAGAAAAAATATTTCACCGTTTTCATGATTTTCTTTTCTCCTGTTGGCTTGAAGGACAGAGGAAAAGTGGCATTTACAGCAAAGGAGTGGGGGGCAGGGAGAGAGATAATTTGATCATTTATTCTCCAGATTTCTGATTTCTGAACATTTGAAGGGATATGTTTTAATTTTTACCAGGTATTCACTTGTGTGAGCAAAATTGAGGATGCACATACATAGTTGGAAGATGCAACTGTCTGTTTACCTTAAAACATTTTATACCTGCTTGCACACTTTCAATAGTTGGACCTTTCTGTGCACAAGTATAAGACCATTGAAAGAGTATGCAGGTATATGAGCACACACAGGTATGGGGAGGACACACCTGACAGATGATGCAATCATTTGTTCACTAAGTCTGTATGCGATTTGTAGACATACAAGTGGTATGTAGTCTTGGGGAATTTTCCCTTTTCTCACTGTTTTCTGCACACCCTGTACATTTATAGCAACTCATAATTCTTTCTCATTTTCTTCTAGGGGTAAAGTAAAGGCGGTTAGGTTCCTGTTACCAATGGACATGTCATCTTATTCCGAAAATCAAGGTTCTTTCAAATGCCCACAAAATCAGGACACAAAACAGTTAAGCACCATTATTGAAAAGGATATGTGAGCTGGTGAATTTTTAAAGGCCCATTGATTCTTGAGATAAACTAGCCTTAATGATAGCTGCGTGTCAGGTTATGTTTCTGCAAAGTGCTTTGGCAGGATGCCTTCAGAAAATCACTCAGACTGTGTTCCAGGTCACTGGCCTGTTGTTTAGCAAGAAAATGGAAGCCATGACAAAACCTGTCAGAAGCCTATATACTATGTTGAAATCCCTTGGTAACAATATACCACCACCAAGTATATTTTTGCAAGATCCACATACCTCAAGAACTACATTTAAATAGCCTATGTTGCAGTGTTACTGTTACCATGCAACACAATTTCTTATGTTTTGTTGTTGTTCCCATTGCTAGAAAAATATATATTTGAAATCACAAAATAGAAACAATTAAAGGACCTGCGAGTTTTTCTGTGTTTTCTGTAAAACCTTATAATAGAAATATAGCTGGGCTTCTGTGTTGAGAATAATATGTTAACATTCATTTGAATATTTATAGGCATTCACCTTGACTGTCAATATCCCTTTTCTACTCATTTTCTGTGACTATTCTAGCGCATGAGGTACTGGCAGGAATGTTCACCTAAAATTGCATGAAGGGACTCTTGAGAGAATAGAAACCATAACAGATCTTACTATGAAAATGCCATCAAGAGCCTGATTCTAAGTTATGCTCATCTGATCAGCCACCAGAAACATACCATGTGTTCAGCTGTTTTGATTGGAATTCTGAATATCAAACGCTTGTAGTGAATTACTTGTGAACAAGCTCCAGATCAAGAATTATTTGCTGAAAATATTTAGCAAATAATTTCAAATACAAAGAAAATGTGAGGAAAAGGAAAAGTGGGGACAATTCATGACAAGGAAAAGAGGAAAAACTCATCAAGTAAATTATTTATTGTGAACTATTTATCCGCTCCAGTTATTTAAAGAAACAGACATTGCCAAAACATTGTTTAATTTGGCTGCAAATATTTACAGACTGGAATATTGCACATACAATCCTATTTCTCTATACACTGTCCAGGTGTATGCATATCACTAACCATAAGCACAAAGAGGAGGTGTTTATACGCATGATTAATATAGTATGTGGCTACAGAAGGGATTTATTCCAATTGACTGCACTTAAACAACATATTTATCTGAATATTTTTAGAGCAATGACTGAGAGTTTACTCCATCAATTTACATTCAGCTAAATGTGTTCTTGTAAAAAAGTTTCTCACCATGTCTCATTTCTGAAATTTTAAAGTTTAGTTTGTTGTTTTTAGAAAAAAATCTTTTCTATTCTCACTGAGATGAGATTGTGTGATCTCACTGCTCATGTTGTTTTTCATGTTCAATCTGGATCCAGTAATGCTTTGTAATGTTGCCAGTAGAACTGGGTGAACAGCTCAAAAACTGTTTCCATAGATAGTCACTCTAATAAAAAACTGATTTCCTTTTGGCTCCATTTGTTCATGATTTGTGAACATGCCTGCAAATAAGTTTATTGGCAGGACAGCCCAATGAACAGCTAATTTTAGAAAATATTTGCCGAAAGTGACTTTTTATATTTGCAAACATAAGCTTTCTCTCACCAGAAACTAGATTCTAAGTGTACATCCAGTCAGGCTTGGATTGTGGAAAGCATCCCTAATAGTGAGACTTTAGGACATGCTTAAGTGCTTTCCTGAATCAGAGCCACAGAACACTAGCAATGCCTCATGACCAATGGGCTCAACCAAAGCTAACCAACACAGCTTGAATTTTAAATGTCAGATCTTGCATGTAGACAGTGATTTCCATGTGGATGAGCTAAAAACTAAGAATTAGTTGTATAAATTATTTGGCAAATGATTTTGAATAATGAATATATCTGCAAGAACCATGGGCTACTCATCAAATATAAATGGAAAAAGTCTAAATTCATCAAACAAACTATACACTGTGAATTATTTACTAAGCTTTAGTCACCAGCCCTTTGAAAGGGGCTGTATTTCTGGCAACAGTTTCACATAACTATTGCAAATCTTTTGCCTAATTATTTTGAGCAGTTCAACTTTGACTTCTTTAGATCAATATCAGTTTCTGCTTCTACAATGTTTTTTTATTATTATTTATTTGAGTGTTCCCTTCTCCTGCATATTTAAATATAAGTTACTCGAAAATGTAGGGTGAGGCTTTTAAAAGAACTCAGTTAGGCTGGTTGCAAATAGGAACTATTTTGCACAAATAAATTAAAAACAAAATAAAATGTTTGTTTCAGTTGAAATGTTTCACTGGTTTTCTGATTTTTTTTCCCCTGAATCAATTAGAAATATTTTTTTCTTTTAATGTGGAATCTAAATTAAAATGTTTGTTTATGAAAGTCACTGTCTGTGTTGCTTTTGAAACTGGGATTTAGACTCCTATGTCACTTAGATATTTTTGAAAATTGTATCCTTGTGATCTAACATCCTTAGACTCCTTTGAATATCCCAGGTTTAATGAGAATTGGGCATCCAAATCCCTTACACAATTTGAAAATTTCTCTGTGCCTTGGTTTCCTATCTGTAAAGTGGCAATCAGATTTCTTTTCTCTCACCCCTTTTCTGACATGTCTATTTAGATTGTAAGGTCGCTGGAGCCAAGACTGTCTCCTGCTAGGTGTATGTTCATTCCCTAGCACAATGGGGCTCTGATCACAGTAGAAGTAATAAATAATATGGCTGCAACCTAAAAATTAAATTTCCTTGTATATTTTTGTAAGTAAAATTTTATTGCTTCAGTGTTCGTAAGAAGTGGGGTGGGGGGAGCAGAACCAATGAAAAAGTTACTGAAAAATGGGAAGGTTTTGAGAGTTTGGGACTGTTTTCCCCAGTTCTACTTGAAATTACATTGTTAATTATGGGTAAAAAATGTCTAAGGTGCCTAACTCCTCTAGGTGCTTTTGAAATTTTTAGCCCAGGTTCTTTTTTAGCAAGAAGTTTTGATTCTTTTGTAAGACACTATGGGTGGGATTTTCAAAAGCACTTAGTTGATTTAGGAGCGCAAACCTGCACTAACTTCCCATAGTGTTTGTAAAAAGTCATGAATAGTGAAGTAAAACCCAAACTATTTATGTTGTGTGTCTAGTCCCCTTTATTTCAACATCTTTAGTGGTATTTGTTGCTTTAAGAACAACTGATGATGTGCAGCCATAATTTATTTTTAAAAACCAGGTGCCCATAGGATATTTTGGATGGATCTCCGTATGGGAGACATTAGAAGGACTTTGTATAAGAGAGTACATACTGAAACCATTGCCCATGTACATTTAAAATACACACAGACACACACACACACAGAGCATGAAATAAAACTTAACAGAATAAATCAGCGGTTCTCAAACTCCATTGCATCGTGACGCCCTTCCGACAACAAAAATTACTACATGACCCCAAAAAGGGGGACCGAAGCCTGAGTCCAGCCCCGCTGCCCCAAGCGTGGGGCTGGGGGAGCAAAGCTGAAGCCCAAGGCCCCAGCAAGTCTAACACCAGCCCTGGGGACCCCATTAAAACAGGGTTGCAACCCACTTTGGGGTCCCAACCCACAGTTTGAGAACCCCTGGAATAAATTATTCAATAGCGCTTAGAATTGGACTAGTTACTAGCATTTAAAATATTTCACATCTTAAACATTCACAGTGTTTTCAGTGGAAAATGACCTAGTATAAATCAAATTTGCCTTACTGACTGCTGGTCTAGAGAGGTCTTCATGGGTGATGCAGTTGTGTGAGCTTCCAAACTGGAGAAGGGGCAAATGACATTATTCAGCCATTCAAGTGCTAATTCCCTTCCAGAGTGGAGCCCCATACTCTGCCCAGCGCTGAGCCTTGCATCCTCACACCTCCTAGCAAGGAGATGACTGATAGCTGGTTACCTGGAAAAAAGATTTTTAAAGGGCTACACAGCATGAAGGCATCTTTTTGGTGGAGATCCGCCAGGGAGAGCAAAGTAGCCTGCTCCCCTAACTCTCATCTCTTTTGGGATATCTCTTCCTCCACCCCCCTTCTTTCTTCTCTCTCTTTCTCGGGCACCTGTGATGTCTTCCCACTTCCTTCTCTGCCAGCTGTGCTGGGTTCTCTTTCTCTCTCCCCTGCCAACCCGCTCTCTCTTGCTCTTCCTGTTAAGCTGCCCTCCCTTCTCTCCACTCCCTACTGGAGGATCTGCCCCTTCTCCTTCTGGGATAGCTGCCTGTGGGATCTCTCATTCCTCTTCTGTCCCTCTATGGCCTCCTTTCCTATGCCAGGGGGCCTGACATTGTTCCAGCTGTCAAGGCCCTGATGTTATGGGGATTGGGGAGAGTGCATCCTCTTCTTTCTCCAGTGAGGCACTCGGAGCAAGGGGAGCTGTCAAGACAGCTGAGGAACAACAAGAGAGGCAGCTGCTGACTGCCGCAGCCTTAGGATCCCTTGTTTCTAGTGGCCAGAGTGGAACACTGCCAGCAAAAGGAGTTTCACTCCCAATTGCCCAGGACCACTGGGGACCCAAACGGTTAGCAAATCTTACAGCTGTCCGGTCCAAATTGGGAAAATTGGCAAGAACACAGAACACTTTTCCACCATATGTGACTCTTTGAGAAAGGCTAATTAATTGTCTAGTAGGGCAGATAAATGCTTTCAGGACAGGTTGTCCTCTTACACTGACAAGACACCACTGATTTCACTGCCAGTCCCTCAGATTAAGTGTCAGTGAGAGTCAGTGTGAATGAGGAAAGAGTCAGGCCCTATGTCTCTTGACAGATTTGTATATAAATACACGAGCACAGTTTGTCCATACTCAGTGTAGAAAGTAAAGGGCTCCAGGGTATCCAGAGTGAGAAGGGGTTTAGTAAGATGTAGCCTGGAATGCAGATGTCACAGATCTAAGGAACAACCCACCACCAAAGATTGCCCAGTTTTACAATAACAAAACTTAGGTCTCAGAGTGGCAGCCATGTTAATCTGTATTCGCAAAAACAAAAGGAGTACTTGTGGCACCTTAGAGACTAACCAATTTATCTGAGCATAAGCTTTCATGAGCTACAGCTCACTTCATCAGAGGCATAAAGTGGAAAATACAGTGAGGAGATTTATATACATGATAAACATGATAAAACATGATAAACACCCATTTTTTCATGGTCTGTGTGTATATAAATCTCCTCACTGTATTTTCCACTTTATGCATCTGATGAAGTGAGCTGTAGCTCACAAAAGCTTACGCTCAAATAAATTGGTTAGTCTCTAAGGTGCCACACGTACTCCTTTTCTTTTTGCAAAACTTAGGTCTATAACCTATAGCAGGTGTGGCCATCACCAAAACAATACACAGTTCTCAGAGAGCAGGGGGGCCCTGCTTAAAAACATACCAGTAATAAAACAGAGTCCAATTCTGACTGTCCCACAGTGCTCAGGTGTAGTGTCTAAAATGTTAATGTTCTCGGGCACGTGGCCAGACAAGTCATATTACTTTATTACATATTAACAGAAACATTTAACTTGGTGAAATAACATTACTTCCCTTTGGGTCTTCTTCAGAGGAAAGATTCCTTACAGAAGTCTCACATTCTTCTTTTGTATTTAAAAGCGATCTGAACATTTGCCTCTGATGCACCTATATACAGAGATGGAACTTTGATGCCCCGGAGCATGTCAGCACAGTAGCCACATTATCCACCCTGGTGACTACTTGCTCAAAGTGCATCAACGTGTATTCATGTTCAGACACTTACGTAGTTAAGGAATCCACAGTTGCAGACCTTAAATCAATTTGGGGGTGGAGTCTAAAGCCAACCCCCTGACTGGGGGCTGGTGTGTTACATCCACACTAGGATGGCTGCAGTGCAATAAGAGGAAAATTTTTGCCATGCACTATCTTGTTCACAGTCAGTATGTCCATCATGGCTCCTTTCTATGTCATAGGTCACAAATCCTTTTTTGGCAACTGTGCCTGTCGTTTCCACCTGCCATTGTTGATCAAATGTAGTCTGAGGGTACATTACAGTGGAGGTAAATCATCTAGCGAGCCTGAATCTCATTTTCTGCATTAGGTACGTGAAATTAAAGAACTGCTTGTCTGGAGCAAAGTCATGCCCCATTGCTGGGCTCCAGATCTTTATTTATTTTGTTTAGGTGGGGAGAGATGCTCAGAAATAAATTGAAATCCACTTATATCCCACTTAAACCCGACTTAGAGGACTCAAGTGGTGCATAGACCTTGTACTGGCCCTCTGCACGGGGTGAACTGGGACCAAAATGCTTTTATATTCAGCAGTGTGTTTCCTTTTAAGGTCTTCTAAGTGCAGCACAAACATAGGTATAAAAACTATAAACTGATGTGTGGCCCATAAATACTAAAAAGCAAAAACCATCTTTATTTTGAAATGGAAATACTGATTTTATTAAATCCAAGTCCATCTCTGCTATCAGGACATGATATATTCCCCTGCAGAGAACATGTCAGTTATTAAACTGGAATCAAAGTTCGGATGTGGGCCAAATTCTGCTCACCTTGCTCAGGCGAGTGGTCAGTTCTATTGGAGTCAAGGCAGTTGTCACTTCAGGGCATTTTTCTTTTATTATGAATGCTCATTAGAGCAGGGATGTCACTAGTCACATGAGTCCAACCTTTCCTGTCTCAATGTACTTTGACCACTGGATGGGAACCCAAGAACGTGAACACAATTGGTACAAGGGGAAGGAGAGTAGGAGAAATATGTCGCTTGCTGAGGAGCACCACATGTCCAAGGCATCTTGCGTCATCTCATGTTTATATACTACAATTAAATTATGTAAATGCCATAATAAAAAAAACTGTGAGATCCTCCATAGTTTTGTATTTTTTGCAAGTACTGAAGAAAAGTCATTTTTACAAAACCCCTGTACTAATTTCTATACAAAATCAGCACCCAGATAGCAAAATGAAGTAGATTGTAATGTACTTACCCTGTTTAACTTTAAAAGTCAGCAGCTTAAATTAAATTGCAAAAATTGGATCTGACATTTCTGTTCTGTGGTTCTTCAGGTGTTGATTTGATTCTTTCCTGGTTGGGTAGATAAGGATCACTGCCTGGCTGCTGGTCACCATGGAGACATCCGTAGCTTTCAAAGTCGTGTGTTTTGCCTGTAAAGAAATGTTCCTTCTGCGTGAGCTCTTAATGACCATAGATGGACCGGTAGGTGTGTGAGGCCTATCCAAGGGGTGTGAATGTTATATTACTGGTTACACATGAGCGGAGCAGAGGTAAAGGGAGATGTACTTTTTTTAAGTCTGTTTAAGAGCCATAAAATATTTTTGTTCTGTACGTAGGATTGCAGGATTCATCAAATCTGATATTCTGCTTCCAGCATTGGCCAGTTCCTGCAACTTCTCAGGAAGCACCTGATAAACTGTGTAACACTGTACATGAGGGAATAAATCCTTCCTGACCACAGGTGATTGGCTTGTTCCTTAAGGCATAATATTTGACCTTACCACTCATTAATTAACCTTACCACTCATAACCAGGAAAAACACAAACAAGCCAGTTTCCAGTGCTTAGGGAATGCACAATTAATGGGGGCACCTGATTTGCAGAAGACCCCCATGTTTGAGGAATTAATCCTGAGTGTACTTGGGTCAAAAGAGACTGAGGAGATGGGACCAACGGATAAAGTTACAGAAGGTTGGGGTGGGAATCAGAGCTACCCATCCCGTCTCTGGCAAAGGTGACTCATGCACCCCCACAGAGCCGTTTCCTCTATATGGTCTGGGTTAGCTGCTCCCCCTCCTTCTTGGCTGGTGCAGTAAGAACACCCTTTCCCACTTCACTCGGCTTTGACCACTGCACGGGATCCCAGAAACAACTTCATTGGGGCCTTCAAAATCGTAAAGATAATGGTAGTCAGAATAGTCTCATTGTGACCTTCTTTCTCCCTAGCCCATCCCTGAAGCCTGGGATTACTGTGAAGATGGCTATGGTCAGCCCCAAACAATGTGCAGGATGGTTAGCCTTAAGCAGCCACTGATGTGAGGAGTCCCATTGATATAATGCATCTGTATGTAAGCAATGACTGTTCACATGAGTAATATAGTCAGTTTGCAGGATCAGGTCTCAAATGCTTTCTAATTCCACTCTTTGAATATTCAGTAACAAAGAAAATACCTGTTAAATCCATAATTCTTTCTTGACTTCTTCCTTTGTAACTGGCTTGTGTTTCTGTAAGACCATCAATGTACTTCATTGCTATGGTTGGAGGCTGATACTGGTCTGAACTGAGTTGCATAGCTGAGGAAAGATGGGAACAAATATTTACTTTAATTGGAATTAAAAGACTGTGGAAAGAATTGGTTTTCTGTTATGCCAACTCTACCTTGCTGACATGAACTTTGTATCATTTTGATCCCGGACTCATGAAAGGACTGAAGAGATCCCTGGTCAGAATCTGATTCCTTTATTGGGTTTCCCATGATCTCATTCTCAGTTGCAGTCCTGTTTCTAATCAGGAAATACGTATACATTTTCCCTTTGCCCTTCACTGCAATCTCTCCTCTTCCGGTCATCTCAAAATTTTTGTCCTTTAGGCAGCTAGAACAACAATAACAATTACATTAAAAGGGGCTTATACAGATCAAAAATTATCAGCTTCTGAGCCTTCTCCTCTCAGAATAACATGGTGTATATCAGCAATTAAACTAAAACAGGTAGAGAGACCAGGATAGTCCAGTTGTGATTCCCTACAAATAACTGAGAGAAGGATTTTGCTCTGAAGCTAGTTTTTGTATTCAGAACAAGGCTTCATTTGCTTATGTATTTATACACAAAGTGTCTGATCCAAAGCCTGCTGGAGTCAATGAATTTAATCGACTTTGTCTCAGACTCTAATACAGTTTAACAAAATCAAATTCTCACTTGATGTGTAGGGGTCTTACTGTCCATGAAGCCAGAGTAAAATATACATGAGTGATTGAGGCGGGATTTACCTGCCAATTAGAGCTTTATATAGAGCGGGTATAGGGTGATATGAAATTGTCCATATCACGAGTTGGACTAATTCTTCTTCCCTAATGTCGTTTAACTAAGTATTTCTGATGGCAAACTTCATCTATTACATACCAGAAATTATCATTATGCTTCAGACTTGGATGAACAGAGTTCAGTCTTTTATTTTTAGAAAATAGAGAGCAAAAACTAGGGAAAGGGGTCAATTAAGTGATTCTTTAGGTGAACAAAAGCTCTGATTTTATAAACAACATGGAGGTGTAGTGTAAAGGTTTTATTGGCATTGAGAAAGCTGTATTCCTCATGGGTGGAAAAAATACAGTGGTTTATATAGCTCATGCTAAATAAATCCCAATAAAACCGTTATATCACAAGTTATCGGCCCAGTACAGGGATAAATGGATAAAATTCTATGGCTTATTTTAAGCAGGTCAGCCGAGATGATCTAATGAGCCTTTACATCACACCATTATATAGTATGTTTTCACATGAGATATGGAAAAATATTTTTGAAATATTTTCCTCTAAAATGTAGAATCAGAGTAATCTGTCTTTGTGCAGGGACCGTAAATTTCACCCTCGTGTAATTGCCTCAAAATAATTTTGACAAATAAAACTGTTTTACAAGAACTGATTATTGTAATGAAATATTTGTTAAAACTGAGTAAGTTATGGAAGACAATGGGATTTACATCTAAAACCCAATGCAAAATTTTCCAGCAAAGCTGTAAAGAAGAAGGAGCATTACTGTAGCTACTCACTAATAGGTAGTGGGGCTAAGGTGAATTTTACTTGGAATCCCATGACTCTCCATCCGGGAAGCTATATTCACGGTGTCTCCAAACAAGCAATAACGAGGCATCTTTTCTCCAACTACTCCAGCCAGGACAGGACCTGTGTGGATCCCAACTCTAATCTTTACAAAGACACAAAGAAACCCAGAATATCACCTATTTAATGCATGTTTAAAGTGTTAAACAGCCATCTATCCATTAATCCTAATACAGTGGGGTGCCCCTCTGAAAAATCAGGCAACTTATTAAAATGTGGCTCTAGGGGACTTGCCCAAGGTCACAAAGGAACAGAACACGGTTCTGTTGAGTCCCAGACCAGTGCATTTACCACACAACAACCCTTTCACCCGAATAGTACTTGGAAATATGTACATCTCTGTGGTACTGACTCACTTGGATAGGATTTCCAGAAACCGGATTCTTCACTTCTTTGGCTGCTATGATTATTCCCAGGGCAAAGTTGGCAACTCGCTCAGCATGAGTAGATACAGGCACAGGGACTCCTCCTACCACCATGTAGGCATCGCCTATTGTCTCCACCTTTAATATTTAGGGAAACACAGATGAGTCTTCTAAATACTTCTAATTCAGCGTAGGATTTCTTGTGCATAAAGATATCAAGAATTCACTATTAGGATGCCGCCCAATGTCCAGCAAGCTTATTTCCATCCATCTAAAGGCAGTACCGTTCAATATCACAGTGGTAGAAGTATATGCCCCTATAACAGACTATAACGATGAGCAAATTGAAGATTTTTACAATCAGCTGCACGACATCATCTATAAGGTACACAAGAAAGATATCCTGATTGTACAGGGAGATTGAAATGCTAAAGTGGGTACTGACACACAGGTAGATTGGCGAGATTATTGTGGCTCTTTCTGTAATGCGGTAACCAATAGGAGAGGATTGAGACATTTGGAGTTTGCCAGCTATAACAATCTGGTTCTTGCAAACACATTAGGAGCACATAAAGCATCCAGATGATCAACATCGCATGCACCTAATGGTCTATATCACAGCCAGATCGACTACATCATGGTGCAAAACTGATTTTGTTCTGGGATTAACAGAGCTAAAACAAGGAGCTTCCCCGGTGCTGATATTGGAAGTGATCACGACCTTGTGATGCTAAATTTTTGGCTGCCTCTAAGGAAAATCATCATGCCACAGTTCACCAGAACCAACTTTGACTTAGAAAGACTCAGAGACCGAAACATTGCAGAGCCATTCCAAGCAATGATTGGCGGAAAATTTGCCCCGCTGCTTGCTCTAGAGGAAGATGTAGAAACAATGACCAATAATTTCAACACTGTAATGAATGAGGCAGCAATGAACATCCTTGGGAAACACCATAAGAAGACAAAACCATGGGTCACAAATGAAATACTACAGATGTGTGACGTTAGAAGAGAACTTAAGAGAGACAAGAACAGCACTGAGGGAGCTGATAAGTACAGAGCGATTGGCAGAAAGATCAAGAAAGGAATGAAGGTGTCCAAGGAGATATGGATTGAAAAACAATGCTCTAAAATTGAAAAGTGTATCAATAATGAAAGTAGCAAACGAGCCTTCCAGGTTCTAAAAGATCTGATGAAGAAAAGATGGACCAAAGCTAATGCAATTCAAGACAAAGAAGGGAACAGTCTTCCAGAAGAAAGGGACATCATCAACAGGTGGACAAACTACTGCTCTGATCTATACAACCACCAGACAAATGGAGATCCTAGAGTCTTAGACAGCCCAGATTCAACAGAAGAGGATGATTTTCCAATACTGCATGAAGAAGTGGAGACAGCGGGGAAATCACTCAAGAACAGAGAGGAAACAGGTATTGACAACATCCCAGCCGAACTGATGAAATTCATAGGAGAAATAGTAATAGATGTACTCACCAAGATCTGCTACAAGATCTGGCAGACCGGTGAGTGGTCTTCCACATGGACACAGTCACTAATCGTCACTCTGCCAAAGAAAGTCAACCTGCAATTGTGTCAAAATTACCAGACCATAAGCTTAATTAGCCATCCCAGCAAAGTGATGTTGAAAGTCATATTGAACAGATTGAAGCCACAAGTGGAGAATATCATCGCTGAAGAACAGGCTGGCTTTCATGCTGGAAGAAGTACCACAGAACAGATTTTCAACCTTCGTGTTCTATGTGAGAAGTACTTACGACACCAGCAGGACATCTACCATGTCTTTGTTGACTTCAAGAAGGCATTTGACAGGGTAGGTCACAAAGCTCTCTGGGCAACCATGAAGAAGTACAATGTTGGTCGTAAGCTTATTCTTATCATTAAACAACTGTATGCCAAGGCCAGCAGTGCAGGTCTCGTCAATGGCACAATAGGATAGTGGTTTCGCACCACTGTTGGAGTCTGGTAAGGCTGCCTTCTTTTGCCCACGCTGTTGAACATCTACTTGGAGCACATAATGACTGATCTCCTGGAATATCACATATGCACAGTCAGCATTGGGGGGCGAACAATCGCAAATCTTCAGTATGCTGATGACATTGATGGCCTGGCAGGCAGCGAAGATGAACTTGCCAACCTTGTGAAACAATTGGATGAAACCTCTGCAAAATACGGCATGGAAATCAGTACAGAGAAAACAAGCTGATGACAAACAAATGTGATGGGATCAGCTCACCTATCACTGTCAGTGGACAAGAGCTGGAGACAGTGAAACAGGTCAAGTATTTGGGGGCAATTATCACTGATGAAGGATCCAAAGCAGAAATTCTGGCAAGAACTGCGCAAACAACAGCAGAAGTGGCAAAGCTAAAGCCAATTTGGAGGAATAAGAACATCCCCCTAGAATCCAAACTGAAACTGCTGCATGCATTGGTCATCTCCATTTTTCTGTATGCATGCGAGACATGGACCCTTATGGCAGAACTTGAATTGAAAATACAGGTACTAGAGATGAGATACTTCTGTAAAATCCTTGGCATCTCCTACTTTGACCACGTCACTAATGAAGAGGTCCACAACATCATAACTCAATGCTCAGGGTCACATGAAGATCTCTTGATGACCAGGAAGAAGCGCAAGCTGAAGTGGTACAGCCATGTAACAAGATCATCTGGCCTATCCAAGATCATCCTCCAAAGGACAGTACAGGGGAAGATAAGAAGAGGTAGATAGAGGAAATGGATTGACAACATAAAAGAGTGGACAGGAATGGACTTCACGGAGACTCAAGCACTGACACAATCATCGGGGTGGAGACAATTGGTTGATTGCTCATCAATGATGGTGCCCCAACGACCAATGCAGTTATTGGAGCAATGACAATTCATAGATGGCTGGCTAATTCACATATTGAATTTTAAAAGGGTATTTTAGGGGGAAATGTAAATGAGGGGCTATTCTTCAGTGACACTTACTATTAAACTAGTCAAATGATAGTTTAGAAAAACAATCCAAATGTTAGGAATACATTAAATTGCAGTGTGAAGCAGGCTGTGTGGTGCTGGTCTGTCATAACCTTCTTTACAAAAGGACCAGGTTGTCTTTCTGCAACCTATGGATTTCCCATAGTCTCTATTATGGACAAAGTCTGTAGTCCTTACTCAGGCATAGATCCCATTGTAGTGAGTGGAAGTTGTGCTTAAGAAAGTACTTCAGGATTTGGCCCTGGAAACAGATTATGGAGAGCCCATGCCAGGAATATAAGAAGGTTGTTTGAACCACAGAAATCCCAAAAGTATTAAATTCATTGTACAAAGCCATTATGCTGTGAAGAAATTCTCTAAACAACTCTTAGGACGTTTCAGTGTTTCATTCATTATCATTACATGAATGATTAGCTTAAATTGGATTTACTGGTGGTTTTTTCCTGAACGCCAGTAATATAGCAAGCACCAAATTCCTAATGAGCTGCCCATTAACATAACCACTTAAAACAATATCGTGTGCTAGGCATGAAAACTGTGTAGCTATAGATAGCTCCCATCAAGGTAGTCCACTTAATGATAATGCCAGTTATTATTTACTATAGTAAATTTAAAAAAAAAAGCCAAAGTCACTAATGCAAATAGATATTCTAATTATATTTATGCTGTGCCAAGAGATTTTCTTTAATTGGATTTTTTCATAACTTCCGACATTTATTAGTTCGGGCTAGGTAAGTGCCTTTGATCAGTTTCAAGAATTCATTCCCTGCTGGGAACCTTGAAACTGTAACCTACTCTTCCCTCAGGCTCCCATGGGTTTAACTGGGAGTTTTGCCTGAGTAAGGAATGAGTAAGGACTTTAAGATTTGGCTCTACTTGCATAAATATTTGCAATTGTAGGGGGAGGGATATAAATTTCAGGCCAGATGTTCAGACTTCAGAAGTCCATGGAGCCAAGCCGATTATGCCAGCCACGATCTGGCCCTTAAAAGCAGACTAGAGAGAAAATACCCACGTTCCATTTTGATGAAAGTTTCATCTCTAAGTTGTTAATTGGATCTAGCTGATAATGTTACTGCCAGAAAAAGAGGATACTTAAAAAGACACTGCAGCCCCCAGCCACAGGAATGGCTTTGTCTGGACTGGTAGTGGCTCCTGGTGGGCAGGCCAGGAGCTCAGCTAAGTCATTGGCCCCGTGCACCTGAGGGAGGGTATATAAACTCTGCCCTTGAGCCTGAGCCCAGCCTCCACTAGGATTAGTGTACAACTGAGTTCTTTGGGCTATTGTGAGCATTGCATCAGTTGCCTTTTTTGGGACTGGGTGGGAATTTTTCCCTCACCATCAGGCTGGCCAGGGTGGGGTGAGATTTTTTGCCTTCCCCACAGCAGCTCAGGGACCCAGTGGGGTAAGGTTCAAGTGGTCACAACTCAACAGGTGGCAGGTATCCAATGCAGGTATTCATTCCATAGGGGACTGGTTCCCTGAGAAAGAAGAGTTGGAAGTAGACTTAGGGGAAGACATTCCCTAAAGAAGCTGCAAAACAGGCGTGAGGGTCCTAACACCTGATACAGCAAAGAGATGACCCCCTTTTCCCAGCCCCTGTACTCTCATTAGAGGGGAGTGCAGTGGAGTCCCAGCAACAGGCTAGGACCAGCTGGGTGAGGGGAAGCAGATGGCAGCCCTCCACCAGGTAGAACCAATTAAGGACATAATCATGACTTGCACTGTATGAGTTACAGTTAGTTCCCAGATGAGTTAAGTATAAAGTTGTGGCCTAATTAAGCCACATCCCTTGCATTTTGTCTTTCTTTCTGCATGTCCAGGACAATGATCTAAGCCAGGTTGGGCATAAGGTGAATGATCCAAGCTATCCAAAACAGGCAATCCAACTAGTTTTTACCACTTTGGACTGGTATCAGAAGGTGATATAGTAAGTGTCCTATCACCTTGGGTTTATAGGTAGGCTTTTCTGAGGTAAAAAGAGATCAACTGTCCTTACCACAGTGATGGCAAAATAAGGACTGAATGACTGCTGGAGTACCAGGTGAAGGACAAAAGAGATTAAAATCTGCCACTCTGAATAGCTCCAAAAGGGGAATGGTGGGTTCAGAATGAGCTAAATGAAGTCAAGGAAACTAGGAAGGCCTGGTTCCATTCATGTTTGAATCTTTTTAGCACATTTAATTACAGTCTCTGCATGTTTCATTACACAACTGTGGAAAAAAATATAATTGTTTTAATTAACTATAGCAACACTGAAGTGGCAGCAACAGTTATTAACAACTTAAATTCCTTTAGTTTCCTGACCCCTTCAAGGCCACCATAAACTCCAGTATTGCATGCTTTATTGAAACCCTTTGCAATTCCCAAAAATCAGTTTCATGAAAATAGCTGCAGCCTCTTAAAATAAGTAATTACCTTGTAGACATCATGCACTGTGGTTAGTCTGTCAAATCGTAGATACATTGAATTTAACATGAGGACTATCTGAATAGGCTCACACTGGGCACAAATGTTGGTAAAGGTCACAACATCGCTGAACAATATGGTGCATTCTTTAAACTCTCCTGTGAACAGAAAGGTCTGTGTTAGCACTCCTTCCATTTATAAATAATTCTGATGAGCTGGACCAATCAGTAGCTGTGGCTGCTATGCACACGCAAGACTTGTTTGCTGAGATTGCTTTTCTAACCAAATTTTTAGCAAATAAGATGATTCATTTAAGATCCATATTGGTAAGGGAGGATCTGATTTAATAAAGTATCAAATGTAAGAACTGCAGCACATCCTAGACAATCCAGGAAGCTGTCTACAGACGTTTAAGCACCTGGGCCTGATTCAGCAAAGCACTTACGCACATTTTTAGTCTATCCCTACTCAAGGCAGCACTTAAGCAAACGCTTAACTTTAAGCCTGTGCTTAAGGCCCATTTACTTCAATGGAATTTAAGCATATGCTTAAATGCTGTCCTAAATAAGAATAAAAATGCTTTCCTAAATCCAGCCAGTGCTGGGCTTACACATTTTTTTAGAGGAACAACAGCATTGTAGAAGTACAGTCAATTTGTTCAATCGCCTCCTCCCTTCCACTCTGTCTTTTTCCTGAAGCTCTCCAGCCACACTCACACCTCCCACCTTCTGCCGAGGTCAGAACAAAGCCCGTTTTACTGGTGCCACTCGGAGCACTGGCATTGTACTTGCTGAATGGGCAGCCACCAGAAAGGGGGGTATCATTGAGGCTACATAGTTTGCACATCCCTGGAGCCAGCTCTGGATAACAGCACAGTTCCCAAACCTAGTATTAAGGACAGGGCTGCTTTTTTAAATACACATATCCTATTCATTCACCTGCCTCAACTCGTTTCCCCTCTTTTAGCTGGTTGGCCACGTGCTTTGGAAGCATAGCATAGAGCAGAGCTTCGGTCTTTTTCTTCTCTTCCTCCAGGTGCTTTGAGAGTATCCGCAGTTCTTCTTTCTTCCTCTCCAGCTGGTTGGAGAGCTCCATCTCAGCCAGCCTTTGCTGGTTGAGAAGAATCAAATCCCTGGTAACGTCATGAGGTGCTATGTCTGCAATGTGCATCTGTCTCTCTTCCAACTCATGCAAAGTGCGCAGTAAAGGTGAGCAGAGATAGAGCATGCACTGCAGAGACTCCATCCAGATCATCTGGCCTGTTTAGAACAGGAATTGGAAAAGAAAGTGAGGACTTTCAACAGCCTAGTTTTAATAGTATGGGATTCTTAGCCCTTAGGACAATGGCTTATCTTTAGGTGTATGTCACCTTGGGGACTGTCAGGGTTTGTCTGCACTGCAGTTAAAAACCTTTGACTGGCCCGTGCCAGCTGACTTGAGCTCTCACTGTGGGGCTGTTTAATTGCAGTGTAGATGTCTGGGCTTGGGCTGGACTCTGGGCTCTAGATCCTGCAAGGTGGGAGGGTCCCAGAGCTCAGGCTACAGCCTGAGCTGGAATATCTGCACTGCACTTCAACAGCCCCATAGCCCGAGCCCCGCACACCAGAGTCAGCTGGCATGGGCCAGCCGCTGGTGTCTAATTGCAGTGCAGACATACCCTCAGGTCCTAGAGTTTCTGTCAGACTATGACGGACGCTGTGCTGTGCTGTGCTGTGTAGGAAACAGTGGCTTTTTGCAACCGAAGGTGGCTAATCCTGACCCATTCTATCTTCTCTATACTAGAAACCACTCTCCTCCCTTAGTCATTGCTTACAACATGCCTGTCAAAACTCCCATTGACTTCAGCGGAGCCTGGATTTTCACCCAGAAGGTCTATGGTAGAGTCAGGCATTGAACCCAGATTTTCTGAAACCCAGTCTAACGGCATATGACCACCTTTCCTATGAGAGTTTCTTTCCCTTTGACAGTATGCTTGATATACTATATGTTTTTACTTCATCTGTAGGCACAGGAGAGAATTATTGAGTTTTAATGGTGACTTGCAAGGGGGAAAATTGAGCTTGTGCTCTTTTTTGCTTCTTTATGATATATAAAGAATGCCTGAAGGATGGGTAGATTTTTCTTTCTTTCTTTCTTTCTTTCTTTCTTTCTTTCTTTCTTTCTTTCTTTCTTTCTTTTTCTGCTTGCTTTCTGTGTTAGAAATTCAAGTCTTATCTATTGTGTTTTTCTTGAAAAATTGTATGGACAACTGGAGAACTAACAGGCTTATGACATAACAGATACCATAGAAATTCAATGTAAATAACTGGGAGGAAATGTAATTTTCACTCTGACTGTTTAGAACTCCTTGTTTTGTTAACATCTTTTTTACTCAAACTCCCAATACACTTCTGAAACCTTCCAAAAGATCTCCAGCAAAACAATGTAAGACCAGATTTAACATGCATGATACTTCTAAGACAAAACGTGAGCAAATACATTTTTCAGGCCTTCTTGTTTATATCTTAAAGAAGCAAAGTGAGGGCAAAAACACATTTTTTCCTTTCCTTTTAAATATACACTTTGTTGCAACTAAATGGACCAATCAAAGCGCCACTCAATACCATTCTCTTTGAAGGAAAACCAATCAAATAAAGTGATGTCTTTGTCACAATAATTTAAACTGTTCTGTATTTTTAAGTAAAGAAGAAAGATAGAAATGAGAATCAGAAAGTATAAATGACTATAAACAAAAGTGAAACTGACTATTCTTTGATTGCAGTGGGCAGGAGGCAGTGGGAGGGAGAGGGAGGAGTGGCTCAGTGGGGCTGTCAGTGGGCAGGAGGCGCTGGAGGGGGGGAAGCTGGCTGCCAGCGTAATTTTTTTCCATGGGTGCTCCAGGGCTGGAGGTACTGAGAGCAGAACTTAGGTCACTGGGCCTGGTCTTGCACACCCCAAACTACCAATGAAGGGGATGGTCTTGGCTGTGTGCTGGGGATATCCACTGGGACAAGTGGGAGGGGCCATGGAGTGGCAGCAGAACTACTCAGCAGAGATTGCCTTAACTTAATGGCTAAAATAGCTTCTATTTTATCATCCTACCACATACACAACAAAGGAGAAGGACCAGAGGGTTTGTGTAGGGAGCTACCTTCTCATTCTGCCCCTGCTCACTATCTACTTTGCCCCAAGAACTCAGGAAGCCCCTAAAAAGATGGGTTCCGTGCTTTGGGGTGAGCACTTCTATGCATCGCCAATACCCCAGCCTTCCACAAATGGAATCTCATTCGTTCTGTTGCCAGAAAACCCACAATACCTGCAGAGGGAGGGGCAGGCATGAGTGTATTAAAGTATCACTCATCTTTCCTATACTATACAAACAGCTGGCCATTTATTTGTCTAATGCAGGGAGGGAGGAGAAATCAGCTAATTCAACTCTACAGTTATTCTTGATTTAGCAAGAGCCATTTATGTTCATTGAAAAAATTATGTACCTCTCAGCTCTAGCATTGGACGTTGTTTCCATGACTCTGGCATCATCTCTCTCCTAGTCCGGAAAACAAATTGACTGTTGATAAACTTCTGAACGCTAGAGATGGTGAATGTCACTTCTGGGTGCACGATACTGAAGTAATGATCCAGGCGAATGCCCATGGTCTGAAGGCCAGGGACAATCTTTTGAATGCTCACACCAGATTGCTTTACTCTGAGCTTAAAAACAACATGGGCCACAGGTTACATTTCAGGTCCTCTTTGGGATCAGCTACCAGTCATCTGAACCACCATTTGCAATATATGATCACTGTTTTCAAATGGACTTAGCTTCACACAGAGCCAAACAGTCAACCATCTCATGGCTCAGGTACATGGCTCATTCCTCCGCATTGCTTCTGTCTTATAGAATAACATAACATAGAACTAGGAAAAAGCGTTATAAAAACGTATATATGTTTTGCTAAGATTCCAAACTTTAATCTTCAGCGAAATATCAATTATATTCAAGTAATGAGTCTGATCTTTGTCTTGCTTACACCAATGTAAGTCCTGTGCAACTCAATCAATCCCAGTGCAGCTAAAAACCAGTGCAAGTGAGAGGAGAATCAAGTCATTTTTCCCTCAATGCTATGCAGTAGAACATCAATGATTAGTAATGAGAAAGCACTGAGTGATCAGTTCAGTTCAGCTCCATTCTGTTATATGAATCATTTTTTCTAAGACTTATTAAGCTCCTTCCTTGTCTCCCCACAATTCCTGGCTCCCTAGGGTGTATAGCAATGTCATGGTGACTTTGGAGAAAAACGAATTCTAACATTAAAGAGGATTATATTATGTTTGTTTCTATAATCTGCCATGCTGTGATCTCTTTTCTGTTCCTCATATGGCCATGGTTTCACATTGTGGTGGCTATGGTAGTGGCAGCAGATTTAAGCTGTTTTCTGTGATTTTCAAAATGATTGTTATAATCTTAAGTTTTGTAAGGGACATTCAGCATTTGGGATGGGTGTTTCTAGAACCTTTTTAAAAGATATACCACTCATTATAGTTAAATACTATAATTACAAAAATAAATTAACCAGTCAGCCTTTGCCAGGAGCTACCACAAAGGGAGATCTGAGAGATATCACAGTATTGACCTACACTCAGAATAGAAAATAACTGTGGTGGCAAATGTGTTGGCAAATACTAACTTTGTAATGGGCACCATTGACCTATGGTTACTTTCTTTGGCCGTATCTTTTATCAGTTTTTAAGGGTTTAAGAGCTGTCTTTGAAACTGATGATAATATGACCCTAATTTCAGCAGGGCCTGGGACTTTCTCCTCAACAAGCAATTCACTTTCCATGACTATGTTAAGTGCACCCCAGCTGAGGACCTGCCCCAACTGATGGGAGCAAGATCTTATTCTGCACAAAGAATCTGGTTGCAGTGTTGATAAGATGCCTTAAAAGGCTTAAAACCCCTGATTTTCATTCACCATTTACTACATTATGAAGTGGGTCCCATCAACATTTTGAAACCTCTGTATCTAGCCCAGTTGCAGGAACACATCCCATAAGTGGCTAAGTTATTTGCTTTGCTTACCCTACCCACCCACATGCTCTCTTTCTCTCTCTCTCTCTCATCCATCCATCTCCTATGTGAAGCCAACATTCTCTGCAGAGCATGAGAGTAGAAAATTGAGGAGCTTGCCAGGGACCAAGATAAGGGAAATTAGCAAATCTAGGAGAGTTCCCCAGCACATAATCGCGGCAGTCAGTGGGAACGGAAAAGCTGCTCATACCAGTCCCCTTGTGGCAATACGTTTGTGAAAGAGAAATGGCTCAGAGTCCTGCCATTAGGAGTGAAAAGAAGCTGGGTTCCTCTTCCCAGGGGATGGGGTGGTATGCCAGTCACCTGGCGGTGTGTCTGGGTTTTCCTAGAAGAGGAGCCCTTTGCTGCATGCAGAGTCTCACTGATCAGCCAGGCTCCACTGAAGTCATTGGGTGAACAGGAGATTGTGAGTGGGAGATGTAAAAGGGAAGTCAGATGCGAGTGCTGGGCTGTCAGGGGAGAGGTCACTTTGCTAGGGAGTCCAGGAGATAGGGAAAGATGTTGGAGAATCCAGGAAACTAATGGGTGTTTGATGATTGAGTGACTGAGAATGATGCACCATGTTAGCATGTGTGCAGCCACTTCACACTCAGAAATCTCAGTGAATCCCCTTGCAATGCAGGAGACCCCACTTCAAGTCCCCCCTCCAATTGATGAGAAGAAGGGATTTGATCAGGTATCTGCCACCTTTCAGCACTAACCACAGGGTTATGTGATAATCTGATGTAGGGCTCCCTCAATCTCTCCTACTGAAGTTGTTGCACTTTAGTTAAATAATTAAATATTAACTGGGTCAGAGAGAGAGTGAGAATCACTCCATAGCCAAGTGGTTAGTGCACCGGGTGAGCCCTGGGCTTATGGTTATAAGGAGGTTCTCCTCCCACACACACACTCCCTGGCCATTTTGTGTGGCGCTAGATGGCCTCTGAGCACATCTACTGGATCAGGCCACACACAGGAGTGAGATAGAGGAAAACCTATCTTAACACAGTTCATGGATTGCTAGCAGAGATGGGCACCTATCTCTATGAGTGGGATGGGGTGTAGGACGCAACCCTGTCATTGCTCAGCATTGCAATGCCTAAATCCCTTTGTGAATCTGGGCCTATATGGCTTGTGTGTGTAAAACTTACTTACCAGGTACTTGCCTTACCTCTTCATCAAAAACAATATGGAAAGGAAGTCCATTGCAAAATGTTTTTGTATCTATCCAGAGGGTTGTAGGATAAGCAGGATCAAATCCTCTCAGAAGTTTACCTGCAGTAAGATAAATCTGAAGCTTTTGATCATATTGTAGCTCAGAAAAATAATTAACAGGATGATGTGAAACAATAAGGTAAATCAATATGAATAATGTGTGAGTATAGATATGTGCAAATTCTAGGTGTGGTATGCCGTAGATAAATATAAAGCAGCTCATCCATTTCAATTTTATCTGGATGAAAAAGTTTAGGTTTTTAAACCCAGAAAAATATGAATTTTTACGTGTGTGAAATTATGCAGAAAATAGATGGGTACCAGTGCAGCTCTGTTAATATTTCAGATACTATAGCAATTGCCACTGCGATATTCACACCAAAGGGTATATAACAAAGGTGTTCAATATAGTCTGCCAGCTGCTTATGGACACTCACAGTGGAAAGGTTTAGAGACACAGTTTGCTGTCCCTTATGTGCAGAAATCTGGTCCAAGTAATGGAGAACAAAAGGAGTGTGTGTGAAACATTCCTTGAGCTTTTCCTGAAAGCAGTTGCTTTGTCTGTGGGAAGGTAGCAGCTTGCAACCAGAAAGGTGATGTTTTCATATTACATGCTGAGCACAAAGCATGTAGATTAAAATGTCAAAAGTGCCTACATAAAACACATGCCCAAGTCTTGTTGATTTTCAACAGGTCTTAGGCACCTCAGTCACTTAGGGTATGTCTACACTGTGATTAAACACCTGCGGCTAGCCCTTGTCAGCTGACTCAGGCTTGTCGGGCTCGGGCTGAGGGGCCGTTTAATTGTGGTGTAGATGTTCAGGATCGGGCTGCAGCGACCCATCTATTTTCTACATAAAGGTACATCTCCAATGCAATTAAACAGCCCTCCAGCTGTGAGTGTTTAATTGCAGTGTAGGTGTACCTTTAAGCAGTTTTGACTATTTTACCCATATAACAATAAACAATCTCTGAGAGTGGGGAAATGCATGATTATTACTGCATGGTTTATAGCTAAGCATTCTCCAGTAACCCATAACTATCAGACTGCTGGTTATTTCAAGTGATCTATTTTCAAATGTCTGTCATTAGGAGCAGAGGAACAAAGGTAGCAAGTTCTCCGGTGACTATGGAGAGAAGGGGGCTAGATTAAGAATGCAAGGCCTAATTTTCAGAAGAGTTGAGGTTCTGCAGCTCTAGTTGAAGTCAGTGGGAGCTCAGCATCTTTGAAAATCAGACCCTTGGAAACTCCAACAATTGACGAGCTGTTACAAGTTAACACAAGGAATCAATTTCTTTGATTTTTAAAATGCAGTTCTACTTCAAAAAGTGATAAATGGCAATTTTGTACTCGGCAGATCTGCTCGTTCTGTATATTTAGAGTCATATAGGTTGATGCTAGATTCAGACATCAGTTTTCACTCCTATTAGCCCTATTGAACCAAAACAGCTATGGGAAAGTGAACTGGATTCTAATCTTTGTGGATCACCAACAGAATTCAATCAGCTACCCTTGAGAGAACTTACTGATACCTATTGATACACAGGTGTCACCTAGGGCATTAATCAGACAGCATTATACTTGCATAGCTGTAGCAGAGGGTATAATTTGACCCACAGCACCAATACAGTTGCTGATGTTTGAAAAGGAAATAACCCAGTTTGAATCAGATCTCAGGTTGAGCTCACAAGGCTGGCAGCTAGAAAACCTTTTATTTTATTTTATTATTTATAAACTGAGACTACTTGATCTGGAAATCATTGTAATTAAACATGGAACTCCATGATGCTGTTTTTACAGAAGTACTTTTCATGTATAAACACACTCTAAAGATGAGACACTTTAACACAACCTGCTGCACTTGAGAATGTGCTGTCAGTAAGCATGTTTCTTTGTCCACAACTTTGATGGAATACGATATTCTACTGAAAGGATAGAGGGAAAATATGATTGGTGAGTAGTTAATGGAAGTGAAGTTATGTACGGCTTATAGAATACTAAATTAACAGTATTAATAGATGATGTCAGATTCCCTTTGAATGATCTCCCTCTTACCTCTTCCTAGTGTAACGATTCCTCTGATTGTTTCCCAGTGATTTTTCTTGGCAGGACAAATAGAAACAAGGCTTGTTCTGTCTCTAATATTATTCAGGTTTTTTTCAATATCCTGTGGAATAAACCCAATCTGAACATTCAACTCTTTTTTCAGTTCTTAAAACTCTAGCTCTGAGGGCCAAATCCTCATCAGGTGTAAATCAGTATAGGACCACTAACTTCAAAGAAGCTATGCTAATTTACACTAGCTGAGGATCTGACCCAAAGAAAAATACTTTAATGGAGATAAAAAAATATAAAGGGCCAAATTTTCAAAATTCCTTGACCCCAGCCTTTGAACTTAAACTGAGACATGCAAATTTGGTAGTTCAACATACAGTTGTCTGTGGTGTACAAGATGTTGCACACCCAGACAGTCACAGATTTGTACAAATGTCCAAATCAGATACTTAGCATCTACCTGATGTCCATGTGCAAATTCCATTTGTGCAATCCAAATTTAGGATCTCAGAAATACATGCCCAAAAATGTGGGTATGCACATGAGGGTACGCACACTGCAAGCTTAGAGGCAGCTTTTGAAAACTTGGTACCTACATTTATATTTTTATACCAGACTAAACAAATAACTGCAAATAAATCATGTCAAACTTCCTAAGTTAGTTCCCAGAGGCTCAGGGCCTGAAACTGTGCAGTGATTAGCCATCCTTACTTCTTATTGAAATATTTGATTTCCTACAGATTTTAATGGAAGCTGAAGGCATTCAGTAAATTGCAGATTGGACCTGCAGGACCCAGTCCTGCATATTATTCTGTGGAGTCAGTGGGATCTGTCTACATGAAGTAACTTGCAGGATGGGAGCCTTAAATGGTAACAGCAGATTCATCTAACATATTTTGGGTAAAAAAATCCCAGGTACAATATATATTAATGAAAGATATTTATTTCCCTGACATTTATTTATAGGAGGAACTTCAAAATACCTCTTTATTCAGTTGTTTCTCAATTTGCCTTCCAGAGTCAGCAATGTATTGTGGTGAGGAAGAGAATTTATTTCTCTTTTTGTATGAAAATACCGGTTTTTGAGTGACAAGGAAAACTATATGTTCTTTTTTCCCAGTTCTTTCTTCCTCCTCTGTTTGATTGACTATTTCCATTGAAATTTCAGTGTTGAAAAAATCCAGGGCTGCTGCACCAATGATTCCTGAAAGGGAATAAAAGACAAATTTCTGCAGCGAACTAAAACCTTCCATTGTAACAAATATCTGTGCAATGCTGTGTACTAATTCTAGCATTTATACCTAACTTATGCAGTTTTGAGTGTTTATATATAAAAAATCAGAAGCGCAAGATGACATGATGACTCAATAACACTAGGTACTCCAATGTGTACATTTTGGGCTAAATCCTCAGCTGGTGTAAATCAGCCTACCCCCAGTAATTTTATATAGCACAAGGGCGATTTACACTAGCTTTGATGCGACGTACACCTTGGGATGTTATGAGACATATTTAAGTATCAACATAGCAAACAAAGTTAGTTCAGAAGATCTGTAGAATCTGAAAAATTCTCTAAGGACTGAATTGAGCCTTTAGACAGAGCCATAAATAAAAAGGGGTTTGTAGCTGCACTACCCTAAGCAGAGCGCTGAGGAGGAATTGTGACTCAGAGACACCTCTCTGATTCGGAATCCCTGCAGAGCTCCCATTCGATGTGGGGAGTGGAGGGGGAAGAGTGGTAGTTTGCATCATTTTCTGCTTTGGCTCTTCTTCAGACACTGCACTCTGCTGATGGTAGCCTCCCCATCGCCTCGCCTCAATCAGCCTGCCTCATCCTCGCCCATATGGGCCCAGGAGAGTAGTATTGGGCTAGAAGGCCCTGGTCTCCCACCCCCCTTTCACTCCATGCCTAGATTCAAGATCCAAACATGTCCTGTATTGCTAGGTTGAGGGGTGCTTTGAGGCTTTACTCGTCTTACCCTCCTGTGCGGATTAGTCTCAATCTATCTGATTGTCATGCATGTACAAAATGTTTTCCTTTGTAAAACACACTGCAGCTATTTTCTAATATGTATATTTAGACAGATTATAAAGTTTTGCTATGATTCTTCCTTTTTATTTTGAATAACATTTTACACAGTCTGACCTTGATTATGTACTCAAGGGGAATTTTCTCTCTTGAAATAAGACATTGCATCAACATACATTATTATTGCTTCCATTTGTACTTAGTAATATGTGGTAGCTGAGTGCAGTATTATACAGTGACAATGATCTGAAAAATTATTCTGAATTTCTAGAGACTGGTGAAGTCTCAAATCGCTATACTTTCTGAAATATCAAAAGGCAATGGGTATTCATAAAGGGAGAAGCTTTGATTCCCATTTGAGATTACAAGTTCCTTTGAAGGGGCTTAATCATCTAGAGGTTACGAGTAGGGATCTATTTAGTCATAGCACAAATTGTGAAATATAGTGATTCTCTCAATGTTCACATGGATCAGTTTCTGAGTGAAGATATAGATTCTTGCAAATGATAATGGAGAGCCTAGTGCTGAATTGAGTCCAATGGCAGTTTTGCCTGGATATTCATTGCAGGATGTCTCCGTGATCCATTTTTAACATCTCTCCTCAGATTAAGTGTCCTTTATACTCCATTTTAATGATTTTAGGGTTATGAGATATTGAGAACTAGCACATAGGTGGACTCCATAATGCATATCAGCAGTTTCAACTTCTTCCATCATAAAAATCTGTATGTTTTAGAACTGCTATGACAGGACAGACATTAATGGACTGCTGTTGCAGAATTGCTGAGCACCCCAAATCCCACTGAAGTCAATGAAAGTTGCAGATGCTCAGCATCTCTGCAAATTAAACCATAACAGTAAAATATTTAAAAGTCAATCAAGATTCTGTCGGGCTGTCAATTCTCATCCTTGTGAAAACTAAGCAAAGAATAGCTGCAAATGTATGAGTCTATAGATGTAATGCATTACTAGCTCAACTGCATTATTACCTGGAACAATATGGCAGAGACCTCTTCTATCTGAGTAGTAATGTAAATGCATTGACCCATCTTCATTCTTTTCTACCCTAAAAGAAGGTGCATTCATCTCCTGAAAATAATAATAGTTAAATAGTTAAATATCCTCTATCATAAGGAACTAGTGCAATAGCAAGCTCTATAAAAGCACCTTGTATCTTGTCAAAATAAATAGTTATACTTTATAATGCTGATCTCATTTCATTTGCATGTATCAGAAATGAAGGATCTTTATGTTAGAAGGAAATTATACCTTTTATTTGATTCAAAGTATTGAATAACTTTACATCTAGTATTAAGGATAACTTAGAATAGCTGACTTCTTTCCTCACTAGTGCATCAGAATAATTAATTTCAGTGCACAAGAGGGATGGTTGTAGCACAGTATTTTGTTGACACATTGGTGTGTAAACCCTGGCAGGGTACATCCATATCTGCTCAGTAGTTCTTACTTAAACTTGCCTGATAAGAAAGAGACAGGTAGCTATGTAATGCATCCAAGTTCTCGATGAACTCGTAGAGATTTCCGCCCAAAGTTCTCAGCATATGGTCATAGCCTGACCGTTTGCAAAATTCAAAGAAAAACTCTCCAAACTGCTTCAGAACCATATCAGGGGGGACATCTGGCAAAATAAAGATACCTTAATTAATTAACATGACAGACGTGAGAGTTCGAACAATGCTGAGAAATGGACTAACAATAAATGCAAAATGTTTGTAAAAAAGGTAGGGAATGTTAAGAAATGTGTGTGTAACACACAGCAGAGATCAGGGAGGGTGAAAGTACAAAGCTCTCCTTTGTACTCTCCCTACCCTGGGATCTTGTGTGCATTCCTGGGCTTAACTGGGAGCATCCTGAGACCAGCTCTAGCTCACTAGCTGTTAGCCCCAAGAAGCTGAAACCACAGATGGGGGATCAGGGTAGTGTAGGGGCATCCCATCTTGCCCCCTTTCCTTCAGCTATGACCCCATATGTAACAGGAAAGGGACATAGGAGCCCCTATGCCACCAGAATATCCTCCTTTCACTGAGCTGTTCTTCCATCCATTGCTTACTAGGTTGGCTTGATGGCAACACAGTGCAATGCAACCATGCTACACCCAAATATCCCAACCCACAAGTCTAATTTGGTCAGTCTTTTGAAATGTGTTGATCTCCAACTAGCAGCAAAAGCCATGGCTATGTATTACGCATCTTTATTGTATATTATTTTTAAAGAAAAGTTGCAAAAAAAAGTTATATGACTGTTACAAATGGAAAAACATGTATTTTCTCTAGCTGTCCCATTGTCTAAAATAGAAAACAAAAAAGCCATCTCCAGTACATGTCTGAAATTCTAATGTTTTCAATATTAATTCTTAATACTGTTCTCTGACTCTGTTCTCCCCATTGGTGCCTGGAGATGAAAACTGCACCTCCCTGAACCCTGGGGCTGCAGCCATCTTCTTGGGAGAAGGGCAGGCAATGTTTTCACTATTGCCTTCCCCCAAAAGGGTAGATGGGGAGGATGGTCTTAAACAGAGTTCAGGGCCCTGTAGGACCCCATACTAGTGGAGGGTGTCTGGTCAATTAATCCTAACTAACATTACCCATTTTGGGAGCTCCAAACAGTGGCCTGCTCCAAGCACTTTTTATCATGAGGTTGGTGCAACTGCCTTCTGGATGGACTTCCCAACTCTGACCCTGCTCCAGTATAAGCAGGTATAACCCAAGATCAGCTTAGTCCCTGGTTTATAGAAAGCCCAGTTACACTCCTGTTGAACTCATTTGGAAAACTCCCATTGACTTATATGGGGCACAAGACCTCAGAGGATTGGGCCCAGGTATTGTTTTGTATTGCATTGACATACCTAACATTTTGCAGGCTTTGTCAATTAGCTGCATTGTGATCTCATCTTTGTAAACTTCAAAAGTCAGAAATGTGTCCTGAACTCCTGCCTGGATTCTGAAACAAAAATGAGATTCATGTTGCAATATCATTCTAAACAGAATACGTTTAAGACCCAGCTGGCATCCCTTAATCACAATTCTCCTATTTGCACCCCTCACTGTGGTACCTGAGAATGACCCTTCCCTTCATTAATGTTAACTGGATAGAAGAGTACCTGTTGAGGACAGAATCTAAACTTAGGGCTCAAACCTGCAACCTTTGCTCATGTGAGAGGTCACATTGACATTGGTGAGACTTAAGTACATGCCTAAGTGATTGGCTGAATCACGATGTATGCTGTACAAGGCTGATCGTATTATTTATTATGGTAGTTCCTATGAACCCCAACCTCGTATTAGTGCTCCATTGTGTTAGGCACTGTACAGATGACAGTATTGCTTTTGCTTTTGTTTCATTGGTTTACTGTACATTGTGGCACATTCTGATACATTCTTGGTTCCCTGTGGGCCTGAACCAAAACCTATTTGAGTCAATGGGAATCTTTCCATTGGTTCCAATGGGCTTTGGATCAGGCCCTGTGCCTCTTCGTCTCTACATTTGCTTTATTTTTATTTCTTTATATTATGTAAAATTTCATAAAGCTTTTCAAGTTAAAAAAAGAGAGAGAGAAAGAGAGAGAGCAAAATCAATGTTTTCTATTACATTTAATTACTTTCCCCTGAGGCTCCTAGATGAAATTGATTTCAAAATAAGGGTGGCTTCTATTCAGCATAATTACTTTTCAATAATGATACAATGAGCCAGTGTGTCTATTGCACACATGTCCCTCGGACAAAACGTCATCCTTCATTATTTGGTCTAATACATGAAGTAATTAATATCCTAGGATAAAATGTTGCAGTGTAAAAGCCTTGACTTTGACTTAATAGGTATTTTTAATGATTGCTTACTGAATAATGAATACTTCAGCATTCATTCAACAGTGAGAGATTGGTATTCTGTGGTACTATATTCGTCTTTATACTTTCTCTTAATTTATTAAATTCCATAGGAATGAGTTACCTTAATTTTTCCCATGTTTCTTCACCATATTTTTCAACCACCAAAAACTTCAGGCATGTGTTTATAAATCCATACTGCAAAAATAAATATAGGAATATAGAAAAATTATTTACAAAAGTGCCCTTGAATCATGCAAGCCCATAATATTTTAAATTCCACTGTTATAATATAATACAAAATAGAGAAATAACACTTTGCACTCATTTAGTTCCTTTCAACCAAGTCCTTTACAAAGTTGTGTATTATTTATCCGTACATTTTAAAAAAAAATTGAGGGTAAAAAAAATTCTTAGTCCTGTTTTATAGATTAGGAAACAGGCAAAAGCAGGCTAAAATCTGTTCTGATACACTGATGTCAATCCAGATTCACTCCCATGGAGTGAAAGGAGTTAGTGCAGATTTAAATCAGTGTAACAGAAAGCAAGATTAGCCCCACTGTTGTCTCAATTATTGTGTATGTGTTTATCTGGGTACCTATAAAATGGAGGTGACAGTGGATTAAAAAGGTGAGTAAACATTAAGTTATACAGATAAATAGTAACATTACAGCAATAATTACCTGAAGTTAGGGGCAGCTTTTTCAAATTGGAGACTTAGCCAAATTCACATGGGCATGATCCAAAGCCCACTGATGTTAATGTTAAACCCACCTGTGAGAGGAATGGGGTTTGGTGTAGGCCCATGGTGAGTTGGTGTGAGAATGGGGACTGCAGGGCCCAGTCGGCCCTCCAACCCCACTGCTTAAAATGATTAAAATCACTATTTTAATATTAGAATTTACTTAGAAGAAAAGGAAAGTCCTCAGTAAGCATTTCTGCCACATTTTTAAATTTTCACAAAGAAGGCCTGATCCTGCATTTCTTCAGTATTATCATTATACAGCAGGCAAAACCTGCAGAGAAGTCAATGGGAATTTTACTTGCTGCAGGTACTTGACAGAGCAGTGGGATACTGCATTGCTGCTGTGCAGGTCAATGGAAAGAAGCATCATTTCTGGGATTTGAAAAAATGCACGATATTCACCAGAATGATCATTATAGGGCTTGTCATGGAAACACATGTTTAAAGAATATATATATATATGTGTGTGTGTGTGTGTGTGTTAACCTGTCAAAGTTAGTCACATAAATTCAGCGCAAGAAAACTTGTAAATCCACAGAAGCTATTCTGTTTGATTGACACTATTCCCCATAAGAGTTATGTCGCCTATCAGTAGTTAATGTGCAGTCCACGCCACATCCAGGCAGACATTTGCATCTTGGCCAATGAATAACTTTCTAACCTTAATAAAGTGCCCATCACTCTTTTCGAGGGACCTGCTCTAAATGTCTGTCTGTGACAGGTCGGTTACACCATCTCTCTATTCTTAGCTCAGTGGTTTGAGCATTGGCCTGCTAAACCCAGGGTTGCCAGTTCAATCCTTGAGGGGGCCATTTGGGATCTGGGGCAAAAATTGGGGATCCGTCCGGCTTTGAGCAGGGGGTTGGACTAGATGACCTCCTGAGGTCCCTTCCAACCCTGATATTCTATGTCCAATGCTGCATTTCTGTCATCCCCAAACCTCAAATTCCTATCAGAAATTGCCTTCTCCCCCACCCACCGCGCTCTGAAAGTGCCGGGTAGTGATGGGACTATTACAGGGCAGGGTTTGTCTAGAACAGTGGTTGACCCCGCAATTACGCTCTAGCTCCAGGTCCCTTCGGGCACTGCAGTGACGAGGAGCCTTTCTTTTGATTTCGGTTAAATCTGGCCTGTAGGTGGGATGGGGGATCTTTAGCCACTTCCAGAGCTGTTCCTGCGCTCCGGGCTGTACCGCGAGAGGCGAAATGCCAGATCTGCCCTTCCACAGACACCCCCTAAGCTTCCCCGCCACGCACAGGGCAGGCTGGCTGCTGACGGGGAATCCCCCAGTGGGGCCGGGGGTGGAAAGGGACCCAAGCGCCACTCACCATCCTGGCACCGAAGGCGCAGCGCTGGATCCCGCTGATCTCACCAGAGCCGGGCCCCTCGTTTAAAGAGGCGAAATCCCCCAGGACAGAGAGGGCTGCCCCGTCTCCATGGTACCTCGGGGTCCTCAGCGGTTCCCCTGCTCCGCACAAGCAGAGAGAAAGGCTTTAAGTCGTGGCCCATTGGCGGGCAGCCGTCCCCTAGCAAAGCCTCAGCAACCCCGTTCCCGGTGAGTCAGGCACCGCGACGGGTCTGGAGTCTCCATCCTCCCCACGGGCAGTCAGGAGCCGCCGGCCATCCGCAGCAGGGCGGCGATCATCTCCCCCCAGCGGTCCGGGCCGGAGGAGCCGGCTCATGCTGGAGCTGCAGCGCCTGTCTCCCTCCCCCGCAAACGCCCATCCGCAGCTTTTCGGGCTTGCTGCCCCTCCGCAGCCGGGGCTGGGTGGGTGCCGATCGCTTGGCGCTGCGCTGGGCGGCGCTGGGGAGCCCAGGTCGCTGTCCAAGGGGCGCGGGTGCTGAACTCCTCGCTGCTCCGGAGCGAGCCCCGGTCATTCAGCCCTGCTGCCAAGGGCTTGGTGCCCATTCCGCCGTGCCCAGCGAAGCCTGGGGAGGGGGAGCCCCGAATCTGCCAGCCCTGACTGCGGCTGCCGGAGAACAGAGCCGAGCTCACAGGGGCGCGACTCCCTCTGCCCCTGTCCCGAGCTAATTCGTTTCACATGCGGCATGTGTACGAGGCTTCTGCAAGTGGAGTGGGCACTGCCGGGGCGCCAAGCCGACCCCATAGAAAACCCACACTTCTGCTTCAAAGCAAACACGGAAGCGTGGAAGACGGCAGGCTTCGGCAGGGTTCTTCACTGCGCCTTGCTCTCTAAAAAGGGCTTTGTTTTTCCTGGCCTTCCGAGCCGCTTGTACAGCAATTAATTAGGCAGAAAAGGAAATTTACCAGCCCTTGCAGGAATGACAAGTAAGCCAGTAAAATGCAAACGAAGGCCCCATTACGATGGAGTTTTTCCAGTGATGTTTTTGTTTTCCTGATCGAAGGTATCTTATCGCAAATTCTGGCAAACACCCTTACTGAAATCCTAAATTACAAGCTAAAATCCACATGGTTTGATTAACATAGCTAAGAAGATCACCGGGCTTGCAATGCTTTTTTAATGACTCATAGGTAATTGTCATTAATAAGCCAAGTATTGTATCAAAAACATTCACAGTGTGTTTTCATTCAAAGGATACTCAGATTTAGTTAGGAAAAAAATATAATGTAAAGCTTCTGCATTGGACTTATTGCTGCAGTTACATGGGGTGTGAGGGATAGCTCAGTGGTTTGAGCATTGGCCTGCTAAACTCAGGGTTGTGATTGTGAGTTCAATCCTTGAGGGGGGCCATTTAGGGATCTGGGGCAAAAATTGGGGATTGGTCCTGCTTTGAGCAGGGGGTTGGACTAGATGACCTCCTGAGGTCCCTTCCAACTCTGCTATTCTATGATTCTAAGGGTTCTTGTAGCATTTATACACACATGCCACATTTCCTGGTGCACCATCAAATATTTATTTAAACATCGACCTGTAATAGAAGGCTGTTAATCAGTGTAAGAGCTAGAACGAATGCATCCGATGAAGTGAGCTGTAGGTCACTGAAAGCTTATGCTCAAATAAATTTGTTAGTCTCTAAGGTGCCTCAAGTCCTCCTGTTCTTTTTGAGAACATCTATACTGAGCTCCACTGTGAGCGGTACAGAGGCGATCCGAGTTTTGTGCGCGCAAGCAATTTTTCAGTCAATTTCATGCCTTGCCTTTCACGCTTTTACTTCACACTGTAGCTGCCTTGCCTCTTGTTCGCTGAGCCATAGATCCCTAGTCTGTAGATGTCGGTACTACTAGCTGAGAGCCAGCTACCTTCCATAAAGGCCCCAGGACGGAGCACCATGGAACTGATTCATTTCAGTTGTTTAAGGTTATAAAAAGGGGTTGCTAGTTTGCTGCTAAGCATCTGGGAATGATCACGCTCAGGTAAGTGTGACACGACGTTCCAGTGTCGTGACACAACAGATCTAGCGGATACTCCCGTTATTCTTTTAATCACAAACATTACTATCAAGGCAAACATCGCATCTCTGTCCTAAGTCCTTAAAAATGTCCACTGTGTTGTAACTGAGTTGTGAAACAAAACCTTGGCAGTTAGAGCACACCATGAAATTGCTGTAAAACGGAAATCAATAACATTTTAATGTAAATACCAAAACCAAAGTGAGAGCATTATACATAGCTGGTCTCTGGGGTTACATTGGTCGTACGTTCGATGTAGGCGTTATGTATAACAAATAAAAAACAGGTTAGAATTAGGAAGAAGTTAAATTCAACCAGCTGGGCCAAATTCAGCTCTGGTGAAGCTTCAGTGAAATTAAATTTGGCCATTATATTTTGTTGTACATGAACGCTGAGGGTTCTTGCTTTCAAAGTAAATAGCCAGCAAAAGGAGAAGAGATTTTTCTAACAGTAATTTCAACCTATTGAAGGGGGTTTATAAAGCTGCATTCAGCTACGAAGAATACAAGCGTATCAGTGAGGCAGAACCGTAGAGCAGCAGCATATGTGGCAGTGAACTTGAGTGTTTCCCTTTTGTAACTGGTCTTTTAAAAGCATAAAAGTTACTTTTTGCTGACGTTATGTATTCAGTTCAGTGGTTGCTCCTTTCCTGTTTCGCAAAGTAATTCAAATGAAGTAAAACTCCTCCGACCTGATGTTTTAAAACATCAGTCTTACTACACTATTCCAGCCAAGAGAGTCAGTTTCTATTATTCGCAAAAAGAAAAGGAGTACTTCTGGCACTTTAGAGACTAACCAATTTATTTGAGCATAAGCTTTCCTGAGCTGCAGCTCACTTCATCAACTTCTTTGTAATTTGACCTCTAGAGGGCGTCCCTTCCCAATTTTAAATTTAGAAGCGCACTGCAGGGGAGCAACACAACGTGTATTGCTCTAGGATTATTAGCAGATTCTTGACTACTCAGAGGAATGAATATATTCGAGGTAAATAAAGAACAAAAATATATTAAGAATTTTTACAGTTAAAATGCATCCCTTTATATGCCTTAGGTCCTGTTATGCTCAGAGGACCATGACTATAATGTTGAAATCTGGCATCTGGGTGCCTAAAATCATGCTCTTAAATCCATTCTGAGCCTCTACTTAAAAGTAATCTGATTTTCAGAACCACTGAGCACCCTCAAATCCCATTAAAATCAACAGGACAGCAGCTGCTCAATACTTTGTGAAAATCAGACCACTTCTAGTCAGCTGCTCAAATATGAATTTGAGCCTAGATTCTCACAGAAACTCCAATTAATTTTAATGAGAGTTAAGCACCTAAATGCCTTTAGGAGCTGGGCCTTCATAACTTTCAGTGTAAAAAAAATCAGTCTAGTTTTAAAACAACAAGATGAATGAATACATTACCACCAACCGAATGGATGAATATGTGTGTATTGTGCAATGACTATGTCACCATCACTAAAGCCTTTCAGTAAAGAGAATAGTGTCATAGTGCAAAATTCTGAAAAATCCAGTTCTGCTAATACAAGCACAAACCCAGTGGTACATTATTCCCATAAAACACTGTAACCAACCCTTATAACTTATATTAGAATTGAGTGGTTAAAGTCTAGGTGGGACACTCTGCCAGAACAATTAATGTAGGCTCTTGTGATTTGGGTCAAATACTCAACTTCTGACTCCATTTTCAATTAGTCCTTCCTGACAACAATTCACCCTCCTGTAGAGCTGGCTGGAGAACAACAATTCATTACAACCTCTGAGGTTCCAAAATTTGTTTTCATTCTGCGCTGGAACAAAACCAACATCTTTTAAATGTTTTCAGAAAATGAAATTGTGTCTAAACATCTATTTTTAATCAGGTTTTCGATTTGGGTTTCTCTTTCTCCAGCTTTCTCTGTCTCTCTGGAAGTGACTGGGGAGTCCACCCTGCACTGCAGAAACCTTCCCAGTGAAAAGTTCATCAAACTCAATACATGTCCAAAAAAAAAATGTTTTGGCTTTGATGAAACAACATGATATTTCAATGGGGGGGGGGAGGGTGTTGGTTGAAAATGTTCCAACCAGCTCTACCTTCCTTGCCAACCATTCCAACCATACCACTCTCTCCTCTCACACATCTGGTCCACACACACACATGCTCTGCTTCACGTATCAAGTTTCTTGTCAATGTCTTTAAAATCCTGCATAATTGTGCCCTTCCCTTGTCCTTTCTCAACCCCGGTTATGATGCTAGCCTTAACTACCTATTTGTCAGCTTATAACATACACATCTCCATGCCTTCTTCCACACCACCTCTAAGCATGAAATGCCTTTCTTGAGTTCATCCACAAGGCCTCTATCATCTCTACACTCAAGTCCCTCACGAAGATCCACTATCACTTGGACACCCTACAGGGAAACTAGCTGACTTACATTGACCAGTTTGAGGAATAATTGAGCCTTATTTATTCATTGTTTGGAGAAGTGGATGCACGAACTATGACAAATAGAACGATACATGAACAAGATGTGGCTAAGCACCATCTTGAACACTCTCCTAATAAGTTCTGCCCCTTTCACCTGCTCTTCTTTTTCTGTTTTTAGGTTGCAAGCTCCTTGGGGCACAGACCATGTTTTCTTTTCATTTTGAAAAAAGTCTAGTACGTTGTGACACTTTCAGAAAATTATGTCTATTGCTGTTAAGTCTGCAACTTCGCTGAACAGATCAATGGCAGAAAAGTGGAAGGATGCCAACATCCCAAAGAAACACCTCATCAAGGAACCGTCTGAAAAATCCAGTGACTTTTCACTCCGACAGAAAATATCTTTCACTTTGAATAGCATCCACATATCACATGGCAGATGCACCTACTTTGTCCATTAAGGGAACTGAGACACAATCATATTTGTGACTGAAGAAATGGATCTCAAACTACAGAATATCTCATCAGTCAATGTCCCAAATGAACATATTTTAGTAGTATATCTGCGATCCACTCTGTCATCTGAAGCTATTAATTGGATTGCCAACCTAGACTTGGATATCTAACACTGCTGGTTTTTTTAAACTGTACAAAGAAGAAGACTATTAGAAAATAAGAATGAATATTAATTAATTAATAAAATTTGGAATGAACCACATTTAGGATGCCTGATCTGTGAATTCCAGAGTTTTGTATATTTAGACAAGAATGCCTCAAAATCTAAAATTCTTCACCTGCAGAAAAAGATTTGTTTGACTTATGTCTAATATTAACCATAGTCCCAAGGCAAGAAATCTTGGACTCCTCTTTGATATCAAATTTACAATTCTTCTTCCTTGCCCATAAGCAGAACACTGCCTGAATCCCATTTTTAATGAGTCAGACCCTACCAAAATTACGGCTTTCCTAATTTCCAGCTCCCAACTTCTAGGGAATCCAGAATCAGCCACACTCAAATAATTCTATTATTCCAAGGAATGAGACCACATCAGTCCTCCTCTGTCCTCTCCACTTTCAAGTCCACTACATTTCTATTGCCTAGATTTCTGCAAAATTGTTTTATGTGTATAAACTACACTTGTACACATAAATCATGGCTTCAGTCACCTATTTACCATTTTGCATGCTCAAATACAATTATTTTGCACATGAGAAATCTAGCAATGTACATTTTTGTGTAAACAATTCTGGCCAAAATTGTGCTCACTCTTTTAAAGACTGTATTGAGGCCCAAATGGGATCCATTTTGTTGCTATTGCTTCTGTAACACTTTGCAGCTGTAAATTGCCTTTCTTTTAAAAAGAACTTTCACCTGGAAAAGCTGATTTGAGTTTCCCTCAATTTTAAATATTTCTTTAAAAAAATCCCCTCTATATTTTTCAGTGTTTTTGTTTTATTTCTACATTATCCATTTTTCTTAAATAGCAACCCAGCAAAGGACTGTTAGCATCTAGAAACCAAATTATCCCACCATTACAATTATTTATAGCATGAGCAGCATTTGTTTTGACAGAATTTACATGTTGTAGCATTTGTTCTTATTTGAAATATTTCTTTTGTATAGAAATTCCAATCTGCCTTAAAATGGGCAAGGTTAGATATTATAATTGTTAGTTACCTTATGGGATGGGCATACAATTTGCATACCAGATTTGATTGCTTAATCACTCCTACAAAACAACTAAAAATAATTTCGTTCTGAGTTCATGAGCGACATGATTCCAGTATGAGGTTTCCACCCATCCATGTATTTCTCAACTGTAACTCATTATGAGCTATGTCCCTGATTTCAGTTCCAATTTTACCCACATAATCCTGCTGTTTATTATGCTGTATATAAATGTAAATAATTGACTTTAGAAGTGATGAATCATGAAACCAAGGTTACAAAATACACATGTAAGAAATTAACCCCACATCATTTAAAGATTCACATGCTGCTAATTTTAAATTGTAAACTTGAATTTTTAGTCTTCATCACATATTCAAAATTTCAGTGTCAGATTCCTGGGTCACGGGACATTGAGAAGAAAGATCATAAGGATTTGGAAAAGAAAGTACTTTCCTTAGTTTCTTTTGTAGGTTATCTGCAAGAAATTAAAGAAATAGTAAAGTGACTTTCAAAGAGTTAATCAGTATGCTAGATAAACCTTGGAAAAGTTTGGAGGTTCAATTCAGGTGAGCTACTGAAAATTCAAATACTTATCTGAGCATAACTCATTTCACAAACACACTCATGTGAGAGCTGAATTTTTCACTAATTATGAACTGAGCCCTTCTTGGGTTAGTGAATTGTTTGTGAATTTATTCAAATTTTCTTCAGATGTATTTGTTAGTCACATGTATAGTTTAGATGAACAATTTTCAGATCATGGTTTGTTTGCAAATGGGTCATTTGACTATTCACTAGTGTCCATTGTTCGTGATTACCTAGATTGATCACATGGTATTGTTTCTGTTCCCTAAATGGATGATTGAAACTTTTTAAAGAGGAGAATGAAAAGTCATGAATAGCAAATACAGAACAGTGACTAATCAATCCACTTCGAGTGTGATTTTTCAGACATGGGATCATTAGTGACAAAATTTATACAAGTTTGGAGATATGCAAATATTTTCACACATACATGTCAGTTGATCAAATATTTAATTTGTCTGTGCCTTTGCTCCTCACCTATACTATTCAGCTAAAAATAGCCCCTTTCTCTCACACTTTGTCTGTCTGGTCTATGTAGATTGTACAGGCATTAAGATTGCCTGTTTGGGACAGGCACTGTTTCTCCCTCTGTGTACATACAGTACCTAGCACAATGGGATCCTGATTCTGACAGGGGCCTCTAGATGCTACATTAAATAATTATAATAACCTCATGAATCTTTACAAAGTAAATGCGGCATTTTTATTAGCAAATATCTTCACAAGTCTGTTTATTTACTATTCATGTCTCTCTAATCCAGGAGCAGCCTCCCTTCCCTCAATCCCTTTTCCTGAATCCCTAACATCCTCCCCAGCCCTTCAACAAACTTCTCAGCATGTGCCCCTGTTCAGTTCTACCCCAACCCCTCTTTCTTTGAATATTCATGAGGCCCAACAGGTCTTGCTCAATTTTGTACCCTCTTTGGCTTCAAAGGATCACTATGCATCCTGGAGAACAACAAACAGGTAAGAACCCAGAGTGCCAGAAAGTTTGCTGTGACTGAAAGCCCAGGGCCAAGCAGAGAGGCTGTTAAACCTGCTAGTCCCCATTAATCTTCAAAGGCACACAAGAGGAAACATCACTGGTAGGTAGTGGTTTGGGGATTGTGTCAGGAATAAGGGGAGTGGCCAGCAAGTGGATTGGGGATCAGATAGAAGTAACAGAAGCAGAGAAAGGCATTGAGATAGGTTGAAGGGATATTTGCTGTATCTGAACCAATCTGAATCTAAATAAAGGTCTGGATTCAACAAGGGATGTTCAGGATTCTAGGTTTGGTTCCTATTCTATTTGAACCATTTTGCTCATCTTTATTAATTAAGCATCACTTAAGCCCGTGAAAATATTTAATTTAGTTTATGTAATTCAAAAAGCTGTTGTGGCAAATGTAAAATTAGTTACAGTTTGAGTATGCAAAAATGCATTTGTCTAATATTTTACCTTTACGTTTTCAGTTTTCTACCCTTGCAGGCCCCTGTAGTTAGTGTGTCAGCATTAAAGGGCAATTCCAACCTCCGTGCAGCCAGTGGAACTGGTGTAGTTCTGCAGCCTAAGGGAGAGGCTGGATCCAGGAGATCTCCACAGGAGGGATGTACCTCCTCCATTTCATTAAGCCTAGCTTTAGAGGGCTTCTGATTGGCAGCACAAGTGGGGTAGGTGGGCTGGGGCACGGTTGGTAGCTGTGCAGATTTTCTGCTCTTGTCCCATGAGGGCTGGGTTATGTTGGGAGAGCCCAGGGACACTTTGATCGATGCAGGCTCTGCAGTCCCTTAGCAGGGGACTTTGAGTAAGAATGGCTTCCCCTTGTCCCTGAGGCCAGTCCAGCTACTTGTACTAAACACTGGGATGAGGATTTGGCCTTAAGAAACCTATTCTTTCTAAGACCCTTCTACATCTCTCCCCTAGGAATTACAATGATTGATAATTGGAAGGGATAACAGCAGCCCCAGCTATACTTTTACTCCTCTGGGATTCTGCCACCCTCCAAAAACTCTGTGAGGCAGATATATAGTTCTTTTGCCTGGTGATATAAAATCCATTATATGCGGGCATTATATGGCTGAAAAGTGGGAAGTTGTAGCCCAAAGTTGTTTATATGCTCCCAGCCAAAGGAGTTGTATCAAGAGCCAATTTCTCAAGGCACTTTATGTTATACTGCTACTCTTCTGGAAATGAACAACACCCTGGAGACTGTCTACACTACAAAATTAGGTTGAATTTATAGAAGTCGGTTTTGTAGAAAGCATTTTTATACAGTTGATTGTGTGTGTCCCCACACAAATGCTCTAAGTGCATATAGTCGGCAGAGTGTGTCCACAGTACCGAGGCAATCATTGACTTCCGGAGCGTTGCACTGTGGGTAGCTATCCCACAGTTCCCGCAGTCTCTGCCGCCCATTTGAATTCTGGGTAAAAATCCCAGTGCCTGATGGGGCTAAAACATTGTTGCGAGTGGTTCTGGGTACACATTGTCAGGCCCCCCTTCCCTCCCTCCCTCCGTGAAAACAAGGGCAGACAATCGTTTTGCACCTTTTTTCTTGAGTTACCTGTGTAGAAGCCATACCACGGCAAGCATGGAGCCTGCTCAGCTAACCGTCACCGTATGTCTTCTGGGTACTGGCAGACGTGGTACTGCATTGCTACACAGCAACAGTTTATTGCCTTTCGGCAGCAGACAGTGCAGCATGACTGGTAGCCGTCATTGACATAGTCCAGGGTGCTCTTTTAACCGACCTCGATGAGGTCAGGGGCGCCTGGGCAAAGAAGGGAGTGATTCAGCCAAATCATTTCCCTTTTAAGTTTCGTTTCATGGCGATTCAGTCCTACCAGCAGTGCACTGGCTTTTAATCTGCAGCCAGCAGAAGACGATGGCCAGCAGTAATACTGCACCGTCTTCTGCCGAGCACCCAGGAGATGACGATGGCTAATGGTCATACTGCACAGTCTGCTGCCAGCAAGTTCTATAAAGATAGATGAAGTGGCTCAAAACAAGAAATAGACCAGATTTGTTTTGTATTCATTTTCTCCTCCTTCCCTCCGTGAAATCAATGGCCTGCTAAACCCAGTTTTGAGTTCTATTCTTGAGGTTTTGAGTTCTATCCTTGAGGGGGCCATTCAGTTTCTCGCAAAGCCACCCCCTTTGTTGATTTTAATTCCCTGTAAGCCATGTCGTCAGTCGCCCCTCCTCTGTCAGAGCAATGGCAGACAATCGTTCCGCGCCTTTTTTCTGTGCAGATGCCATACCATGGCAAGCATTGAGCCCGATCAGATCACTTTGGCAATTAGGAGCAATTAAACACCACACGCATTATCCAGCAGTATATGCACCACCAGAACCTGGCAAAGCAAAACCGGGCAAGTAGGCAATGTCAGCGCGGTGATGAGAGTGATGAGGACATGGACACAGACTTCTCTCAAAGCACGGGCACTGGCAATGTGGTGCTAATGGGGCAGGTTCATGCGGTGGAATGCCGATTCTGGGCTCGGGAAACAAGCACAGACTGGTGGGACCGCATAGTGTTGCAGGTCTGGGACGATTCCCAGGGGTTGCGAAACTTTCGCATGCATAAGGGCACTTTCATGGAACTTTGTGACTTGCTTTCCCCTGCCCTGAGGCGCAAGAATACCAAGATGAGAGCAGCCCTCACAGTTGAGAAGCGAGTGGCAATAGCCGTGTGGAAGCTTGCAACGTCAGGCAGCTACCGGTCAGTCAGGAATCAATTTGGAGTGGGCAAATCTACTGTGGGGGCTGCTGTGATCCAAGTAGCCAACGCAATCAAAGATCTGCTGATATCAAGGGTAGTGACCCTGGGAAATGTGCAGGTCATAGTGAATGGCTTTGCTGCAATGGGATTCCCTAACTGTGGTGGGGCCATAGACGGAACCCATATCCCTATCTTGGCACCGGAGCACCAAGCCGGCGAGTACATAAACCGCAAGGAGTACTTTTCAATAGTGCTGCAAGCACTGGTGGATCACAAGGGACGTTTCACCAACATCAACGTGGGATGTCCAGGAAAGGTACATGACGCTCGCATCTTCAGGAACTCTGGTCTGTTTCAAAAGCTGCAGGAAGGGACTTTATTCCCAGACCAGAAAATAACCCTTGGGGATGTTGAAATGCCTATATGTATCCTTGGGGACCCAGCCTACCCCTTAATGCCATGGCTCATGAAGCCATACACAGGCAGCCTGGACAGTAGTCAGGAGCTGTTCAACTACAGGCTGAGCAAGTGCAGAATGGTGGTAGAATGTAAATTTGGACTTTTAAAAGCGCGCTGGCGCAGTTTACTGACTCGGTTAGACCTCAGCGAAACCAATATTCCCACTGTTATTACTGCTTGCTGTGTGCTCCACAATATCTGTGAGAGTAAGGGGGAGACGTTTATGGCGGGGTGGGAGGTTGAGGCAAATCGCCTGGCCACTGGTTATGCACAGCCAGACACCAGGGCAGTTAGAAGAGCACAGGAGGGTGCGGTGCGCATCAGAGAAGCTTTGAAAACCAGTTTCATGACTGGACAGGCTACAGTGTGAAAGTTCTGTTTGTTTCTCCTTGATGAAACCCACCGCCCCTTGGTTCACTCTACTTCCCTGTAAGCTAACCACCCTCCCCTCCTCCCTTTGATCACCACTTGCAGGGGCAATAAAGTCATTGTTGCTTCACATTCATGCATTCTTTACTTATTCATCACACAAATAGGGGGATAACTACCAAGGTAGCCCAGGAGGCATGGTGGAGGAGAGAAGCACCAGGAGGGGTGGTGGAGGAGGGAAGGACAAGGCCACACAGCATTTCAAAAGTTTAAAAGTTTAAAACTTATTGAATGCCAGCCTTCTGCTGCTGGGGCATCTGGGTGAGGAGGCTATGGAACTTGAGGGGGAGGGCAGTTGGTTACACAGGGACTGTAGTGGTGGTCTGTGCTCCAGCTGCCTTTCCTGCAGCTCAACCATATGCTGGAGCATATTGGTTTGATCCTCCAGCAGCCTCAGCATTGAATCCTGCCTCCTCTCATCACGCTGCTGCCACCTTTTAGCTTCAGCCGTCTCTTCAGCCCGCCACTTACTCTCTTCAGCCCGCTAGCTCTCCTCCCGGTCATATTGTGCTCTCCTGCACTCTGACATTGTCTGCCTCCATGCATTCGTCTATGCTATGTCAGTGTGGGAGGACAGCATGAGCTCAGAGAACATTTCATCATGAGTGCGGTTTTTTCACCTTCTAATCTTCACTAGCCTCTGGGAAGGAGAAGATCCCGTGATCATTGAAACACATGCAGCTGGTGGAGAAAAAAAAAAGAGGCAGTGGTATTTAAAAAGACACATTTTCTAGAACAATGGCTACACTCTTTCACGGTAAACCTTGCTGTTAACATTACATACACGGCACATGTGCTTTCGTTCCAAGGTCGCATTTTGCCTCCCCCCACCACGTGGCTAGCCCCTCACCCCCCCCCCCCATGGCTAACAGCGGGGAACATTTCTGTTCAGCTACAGGCAAACAGCCCAGCAGGAACGGGCACCTCTGAATGTCCCCTTAAGAAAAGCACCCTATTTCAACCAGGTGACCATGAATGATATCACTCTCCTGAGGATAACACAGAGAGACAAAGAACGGATGTTGTTTGAATGCCAGCAAACATACACTGCAATGCTTTGTTCTACAATGATTCCCGAGTATGTGCTACTGGCCTGGTGTGGTAAAGTGTCCTACCATGGTGGGTGGAATAAGGCTGCCCTCCCCAGAAACCTTTTGCAAAGGCTTTGGGAGTACATCCAGGAGAGCCGCAAATGCCAGGGCAAATTAATCATTAAACATGCTTGCTTTTAAACCATTTATAGTATTTTAAAAGGTATACTCACCGGAGGTCCCTTCTCTGCCTGGCAGGTCCGGAAGGCAGCCTTGGGTGGGTTTGGGGGGGACTATATAAAGTGTCTTGATGGTCTGATCAGACCAGAAAACTACCAACATACATCTCTATATTACTCCTTGATTTCTCTGCCTTTGGTAGAGAGGAATTATTTTTCTGTTCAAGCAGCCTTAAACATTACAGTGAATTTAGTGATGAGAGGAGGCAGGATTCAATGCTGAGGCTGCTGGAGGATCAGACCAATATGCTCCAGTATATGGCTGAGCTGCAGGAAAGGCAGCTGGAGCACAGATCACCACTACAGCCCCTGTGTAACCAGCCGCCCTCCTCCCCAAGTTCCATAGCCTCCTCACCCAGATGCCCCAGAACGTGGGGAGGGGGGCCTCCAGCCACCCAGCCACTCCACCCCAGAGGATTGCCCAAGCAACAGAAGGCTGGCATTCAATAAGTTTTAAACTTTTGAAGTGCTGTGTGGCCTTGTCCTTCCCTCCTCCACCACCCCTCCTGGTGCTTCTCTCCTCCACCATGCCTCCTGGGCTACCTTGGTAGTTATCCCCCTATTTGTGTGATGAATGAGTAAAGAATGCATGAATGTGAAGCAACAATGACTTTATTGCCTCTGCAAGCGGTGATCAAAGGGAGGAGGGGAGGGTGGTTAGCTTACAGGGAAGTAGAGTGAACCAAGGGGCGGTGGGTTTCATCAAGGAGAAACAAACAGAACTTTCACACTGTAGCCTGTCCAGTCATGAAACTGGTTTTCAAAGCTTCTCTGATGCGCACCGCACCCTCCTGTGCTCTTCTAACTGCCCTGGTGTCTGGCTGTGCATAACCAGTGGCCAGGCGATTTGCCTCAACCTCCCACCCCGCCATAAACGTCTCCCCCTTACTCTCACAGATATTGTGGAGCACACAGCAAGCAGTAATAACAGTGGGAATATTGGTTTCGCTGAGGTCTAACCGAGTCAGTAAACTGCGCCAGCGCGCTTTTAAAAGTCCAAATTTACATTCTACCACCATTCTGCACTTGCTCAGCCTGTAGTTGAACAGCTCCTGACTACTGTCCAGGCTGCCTGTGTATGGCTTCATGAGCCATGGCATTAAGGGGTAGGCTGGGTCCCCAAGGATACATATAGGCATTTCAACATCCCCAAGGGTTATTTTCTGGTCTGGGAATAAAGACCCTTCCTGCAGCTTTTGAAACAGACCAGAGTTCCTGAAGATGCGAGCGTCATGTACCTTTCCTGGACATCCCACGTTGATGTTGGTGAAACGTCCCTTGTGATCCACCAGTGCTTGCAGCACTATTGAAAAGTACTCCTTGCGGTTTATGTACTCGCCGGCTTGGTGCTCCGGTGCCAAAATAGGGATATGGGTTCCGTCTATGGCCCCACCACAGTTAGGGAATCCCATTGCAGCAAAGCCATTCACTATGACCTGCACATTTCCCAGGGTCACTACCCTTGATATCAGCAGATCTTTGATTGCGTTGGCTACTTGGATCACAGCAGCCCCCACAGTAGATTTGCCCACTCCAAATTGATTCCTGACTGACCGGTAGCTGCCTGACGTTGCAAGCTTCCACACGGCTATTGCCACTTGCTTCTCAACTGTGAGGGCTGCTCTCATCTTGGTATTCTTGCGCCTCAGGGCAGGGGAAAGCAAGTCACAAAGTTCCATGAAAGTGCCCTTACGCATGCGAAAGTTTCGCAACCCCTGGGAATCATCCCAGACCTGCAACACTATGCGGTCCCACCAGTCTGTGCTTGTTTCCCGAGCCCAGAATCGGCGTTCCACTGCATGAACCTGCCCCATTAGCACCACATTGCCAGTGCCCGTGCTTTGAGAGAAGTCTGTGTCCATGTCCTCATCACTGCGCTGACGTCGCCTACTCGCCCGGTTTTGCTTTGCCAGGTTCTGGTGCTGCATATACTGCTGGATAATGCACGTGGTGTTTAATGTGCTTTTAATTGCCAAAGTGATCTGAGCGGGCTCCATGCTTGCCGTGGTATGGCATCTGCACAGAAAAAAGGCGTGGAACAATTGTCTGCCATTGCCCTGATGGAGGGAGGGGCGACTGACGACATGGTTTACAGGGTTGGCTTACAGGGAATTAAAATCAACAAAGGGGGTGGCTTTGCGAGAAACTGAATGGCTCCCTCAAGGATAGAACTCAAAACCTCAAGGATAGAACTCAAAACTGGGTTTAGTGGGCCGTTGATTTCACAGAAGGAAGGAGGGAGGGAGGAGAAAATGAATAGAAAACAAATCTGATCTATTTCTTGTTTTGAGCCACTTCATCTATCTTTATACAACTTGCTGGCAGCACACTGTGCAGTACGACCACTAGCCATCATCATCTCCTGGGTGCTCGGCAGAAGACGGTGCAGTATGACGACTAGCCATCATCTTCTGCTGGCTGGAGGTTAAAAGACAGCACACTGCCAGTAGGACTGAATCACCATGAGACGAAACAAGGGAAATGACCTGGCTGAGTCACTCCCATGTTTGCCCAGTCGCCTGATTAAAAGAGCACCCAGGACTACGTCGATGACGGCTACCAGTCATACTGCACTGTCTGCTGCCAAAAGGCAATTAACTGCTGCTGTGTAGCAATGCCGTACCACATCCGCCAGCACCCAGAAGACATACGGTGACGGTTAGCTGAGCGGGCTCCATGCTTGCCGTGGTATGGCGTCTGCACAGGTAACTCAAGAAAAAAGGTGCAAAACGATTGTCTGCCCTTGCTTTCACGGAGGGAGGGAGGGAACGGGGGCCTGACAATATGTACCCAGAACCACCTGCGACAATGTTTTAGCCCCATCATTGGGCACTAAATGGTTTCTGGGATTTCTACCCAGAATTCAAATGGGCGGCGGAGACTGTGGGAACTGTGGGATAGCCACCCATAGTGCAACGCTCCGGAAGTCTACGGTTGCCTCGGTACTGTGGACACACTCCGCCAACTACATGCACTTAGAGCACTTGTGTGGGGGGACACACAAGCAACTGTATAAAACCGCTTTCTACAAAACCGACTTCCATAAATTTGACCTAATTTCGTAGTGTAGACATACCCTAAGTCGAAAAAAAGGGCTTCGTCGTGTGGACAGGTGCAGGGTTAAATCGATTTAATGCTGCTAAATTCTACCTCAACTCCTTGTGTAGACCAAGGCTTAGATGGCTAGGCAAAAGGAATTATCTGTCTGCAGGAGTTTATATGCATTTGCCAGTTAAATGAAAGATACAAATACAACATATAGCTATGTAGGACTTAATGTTACATGGTGGGAGATATGTGCATGGAACTAGTGGATATGTTTATCTGTCTGCCTGCCTGCCTGCCTGCCTGTGGATATGTCTGTCTGTCTGTATGTGCATATACTTTTCTTTTTTCACATCCTCTTTTCTTTCTCTTGTGTAATGATGCAGCAGCAATGAAAAACTATACGTTAGTTGCCATGGTGTAGGGCCACTTCCCAAAACACTCAACTGTCTGAACAGTTCACATTCTAAACATTTCAGTCTGGAGCCCAAAATATCATAGCAGTAACAGAATACTTTCTCCAAATGATTTCCAGCCATTGCTCCAGTCAAAGACCCATAGCATGCTGTCCTTTTTCTACCACATTCTGTTCCCAGCACAATCTAATGCCAGCACTTCAGACACCACACATTCACATTTCTCCTGAATCTAAATTCACTGTAATGTTTAAGGCTACTTGAAAAGAAAAATAATTCCTCTCTACCAAAGGCAGAGAAATCAAGGAGTAATGTAGAGATGTATGTTGGTAGTTTTCTGGTCTGATCAGACCATCAAGACACTTTATATAGCTTAGATCATTAATAAAATAAAAATACTGAAGATGTGTTGTTCTGCACAGTTTAAATAGCTACATTTTTATATGTATTTTCAAAAACCCAGCACCTTGACTCCTGAACTTTGTAACCATCCTTTACTAAAGATACTGGGGAAAAATTAGCCATTATGTAAGTAGACTAACTCCATTGTCTTCAATGGCTGGCACCAGCTTACACCAGGATAGAATGTGGACAAATGCAAGCTTTAAAAAACCCAAGCCCTTTGCTTAACTGTTAATTTAAGTGGGATTTGGAGGAGCGTGTTGACAGTATTAACTCAGACTTGCAACATTGTCATAACAATTTACCATCACAGACACAAAATCCACTCATAAGTGCCCTTTACCATAATGAATGATGATAGAATACAAAACCTAATGATTTGCTCATCCAGCTTGATGCTTTCTGTCATCACTCCCTTCCTTTTTTCTTTCCCCATGCCTCCATGCACAATGCCTATGTATTTAATCTCCTCGTGCAAGATTCCTTCTGCACTTCCTGGCCCTGATTCTTCTGTGTGGCAGGAAAGTCAATAGAGCTACCCTGATGTAAAGCAGGTTTAGCCAAGTGGAGAATCAGACCCTCTGTGTACATTCTCTGTGCAAGATCCCTGTGTAATAAACCCTGGGGAATATTTCTATGGGCATTTCCTCTATGGTTTCTGACTCTTGTTGCTTCACTTACGGAATACATGCTACAGCTGTTCATCCAAAATCCACAATTATTTTAGGTAGAAAAATTAATAATTATTGTATTTTGACCTCTGATTGTCCACTAAATTAAATGTCTCAGTTCTGTCTACAAAAATAATTTTAATAGGCTATGAAAAATCATAAATACATTTTGACTCCATGGGTCAAATTCATTTCTGCTGCAACTCACAGACAGACTTCAATGGAGTAAGAGTTGGGATAAATGTCATCATTAGCACACTGCGGTACAGAGACATATATAAAAAAAATCAGTTACAAATCCCTGATCTTGTTCTTATATTTTTATTGATCTCAAAACAGCAAAGTTTGACAATTTCAAGATAATGTTTCTTAATTCCTCATTTTTCATTGCTACTTTCAAAAGGCAACCACGACCTCTAGACCTATTTTATTCATGTCAGATGATAAAATAATTTACTATTAGTCCATGCACGCTGTGCTGATAAACAGGCTTAGATTTTATGGGCATTTAGCATATTTCTCTTCTCCCCAGCTTATCTTTTCTTAATTTAAGAAAGAGATACATTTTCAAATTGCTGCTGATGGCTCTTCTAGTATCTATTGATGCTATACATAATACGCTATGTAATTCAAAGAGCTCTCTTGAAATTCCCAAGCATGCTCACAGTTCAAGTACTCAGAGCAAGGTACAGCATGTCACTAATAATGCAAAATTAATAGTAGTCTCAGCATTTGTGGGTTACCGTAATTTAGCCTGAATAACATTAGAAAATGCTGTGTCACTTGTTAAAATGATAATCCAGCTACCCTATACTGCAGAGTGTTAAGTATCAGTTGTCTTTGTACTTATGACATGGAAACAAATCTCATATTTTGCATCTTAATTACTTGTGTGACCATTAAGTTGTAAATCTTTAATGAATGCATTTATTTCTTGCTCCTTGACTGCAGTTCAGCCAGTGACACTGCAGTGTCTTTAGTTCCCTCTTGTCATTGTTCTACTCCTGCTTCTTTTGTGCACTCAAACTTGCCATTTCAGAATCCAGCGCATGCCCCTCTCTTCAGTCTTGCACCACTGGTGGCATGAGAGCCTTCTCCTTGGCAGCCCCTGCCTTCTGAAACAGCCTTCCTGTTGATCTACAACTCACTGGCTCTCACTTGATTTTCTAAATTTAATTTTCATTTTTCTTTTCTCCCTCATTTGTGCTTCTTAATTTCCCTGTCCCAGAACTACTTTGAAATTTTATTATGGAATATACTTAATGTTCTCAAATAATTATGTAACTATATTATTTGAGCCAGACACCCTGGCTCATATTGAGCAGTGCCTTTCTCACCAAGGGGTCCCATTGATTTTGATGGGATAATTTGTGAAATAAAGGTAAAAGAATCTTACCCTATATGTTTTTTATTTGATTCTGTTACTATAGCATTAAACCTGTAGCACATATTGTGATACATCTGTAAGATAGTTGCTATGACATAACAACAGTCTTTCTCATTGCTACTGCAGTATCTATACAATTAATATTACAGCTTGCTGGACGTTAATAAAATATTGAGATTTTAATAGGACACAGTGTCTTAGAGCAACACATTTTAGGATACATTTTTTAATGGGCTGAGGTCTGATTTCTCTTTCTGAAGGCTGTATCAGTGTATATTTTCCCTCTAAGGGGGGGGTTATAGGCCCAGCACAGCCTATTCCCAATTTTAGTCCTGATCAAGAACTACACCTCTCAGAATCCCCAGGAAAGACTGGAAGAAATTGCAGGCTTGGCAGCAATGCATACTGGGAGAGGGCAGCTGTACATATCTCCCTTTTCTCCAGTAAATGAGAGACCAGGGAAGAGGTATAACCTGCTGAACAGTCCTAGGTGGAAGCCTGTGAAGGTGATACAAGGGAGGCATAAGAGCAGATGGACTGAAGATAAGGAACCTCAAGGAGAAAGGGATTTTCTGTGGACATTGTCACAAAGCCCTCAAGTGGATAGAACTAGGTGGGCTAATAAAGGGTTTTGTAATACTAAGGAAGAGTGGCTAATGAACCAGAAGTAGCCAAACTCGAGGAGGGAAGTTCAGAGACTAGCAGAGTGGAGGAAGAGGCAGTTGACAACATGAGTCAAGAGGGCTTTGAATGTGAACTGAGCACTTTCTATTTGGGGATCCACAGCTGGGACTTCAGAGATAGGAGAGCCCCTTTCCGCCCACTGCATCAAAAGAGGGAATTGTTTACACTTGTGAAGAAGGGCTGTGGCCCAGAGAGGGAAACAAACAGGGTGCTGAATCGCTGGTAGGAGAGATTGTTTTTCTGGATTTTAAATTGCTCTGTAAGGGGTGTGGTTTTCCTAATTTAGCTTGAGGGATAAATTAAACTGCCCCATGAGTGAGAGGGAGATTACTGATAAGCAGGGAGACTAAGGCATCTGACAATCCTGACAACAAAAGATAAAAGATTCTGTGACTCAGAGAAAGTTGCTTGCATCTGCAGCACCTTTAAGAACAATATTTGCTCAATTCCAGGGAAGTTTCCCTTTTGAAAATGTGGTTCTTAGTTGTGAACTACTTTAGAGCCTGATTCCACATGTCTTTCCTCATATGAGTAGTTTTTGCTCACCTGAATACTTGTGCAAGTAGGGATTTGTAGAACTGGATCTTTAGCTGAGATTGATGGTATAGTCCAGGGGTGGCCAAACTTACTGACCAGCTAAAAACCTGTCTGGATCATGTGGAAACAGCAAAAGATTTAAAATATGGATATGGGATATTAGGTATAAATATTATTGTAGGCATCACTTCCAGTGTTGCCAACATATAAGGTTGCCCAATACTTCCCTTATAAATACCCTATTTTCAGTTGTTGATAGCTTTGCCAAACTTTAAAAAATGTAGACTGCTTTTTTCCATACCAGGTGTTAGTTTAAGGCTGAACTTCCCTTGGAAAGTTCCAGCAAAAATGGCTCTGCTGTTTGAGAATGAGATTGGGGAAATTGTGACTTGTCCATGTTTTTTAAAAAAACCCAACAACCTTTAAACTGTTTAGTTGAGTAGCTCTAGTCCCCCCATTTTGTAGCAGGGACTCTAAATTTGGCAGAGGGGGTCACTCTGCAGTTGGGGATGTGCCTTTTGCTGTTCCCGTGTTCATCCACCCAAATTTTGCCAAGTTATCAACCTTTGAAAAATTTTAGTTTGCACATGCTCAAAATATGGCAGTTAAATTTTCTGAAGGTTCCATCTGCACTGGGCATGCTCCAGCCCATTGTTGCAAGGCTGAGCAGGACTTGCTCTACAATTGGTGATCCCAGCTGCTGCTGCAGGCCACTGTGGTGCTGTGTACCGGAACTGAAAAAAGGGAGATTGTTTCTTCTGTGCACGCAGCGGTTTCTGTCAAATGGAGAGAGGATAGGAAACAGACCTGAGGGGGGTGATGGATGGCAATGGTGGAGGGAGTAGAGTGGGACGAGGGGATGGGGATTAAAAGCTGAGGAGAAAGGAGGCTGGAAGAACTTAACGAATATGAACAAAGAAGCTGAACTAAGGTTGCACAGGCAACCTTAATTCTGGCATTTCTTGACTTTTGAGTGCTTGACTTTGCAACTTCAGTATCTTCTTAATATAGGTTTTTGTGTGTAATCCTGTATAGAATGTAATGGAACTACTATCATGCCTGAAGGATCACTACAGGTATTTGCTCTTTTACTAACCTTTCCTCTTCTGCTTCAGATTTCTGGCATCCAGGAGAGTCTTCTTTGGCCTTATTGTTTTTACATATTTTTGTACATGTGTCCTTAACATTGGCCATTTGACATTGAGTTAGTTAACATGTTCTAACATGGTGCAACTTCATGGTGTTGACAAAACTTAAAGTATTTAGGATGTCTGACCTCTTACCAATGACATTAAATAACAGTAATTGTGGAAAAACGGATGACTGATTTGTTTAAAAATTAGCACTTTTTATGAGACATTGTATAAAGTAAAAACTAGTTCTTGGCTATTCTGTACAGAATATCTTTGAAGCATTGTACAAATATTAAATAGTGCACAAAACACCCCTTTGAGCCTGGTAAATGGTGGTATTTCTATTTTCAGGAGGGGGAAAATGAGATGTAGTGTCTCCTACTGAAGGGAGCATAGGGTGATGGAGGCAGGTCAAGAGTGTAATTCAGGAGTTCCTGGGCACCAGACCTGTACTCTGGCTTCAGGACAACCTACTTTATTAAAACAGCTGCATACAAGCATAAAGATTATGGTGGGACTTTAGAATTGAGCAACAGAGCCATTAAACAGAGTTAAGAGACAGGAGGCTTGCCCCAACCTGTCCATCAGCTGCTTTGCTGTTTTGTCCAACTGCTTGCTGGATGGTGTAAGATGACTCAGTGGAAACTCTGCTGTCCTGTGACATGTATAGGCTAGCTGGTGTGCTTCTAACTTTGCTACTTGCTGAAAGCAAGTGTGCAATTACTGAAAAAAGTTTGATAAGGCCAACCCCAAATCTATAGTACCAACACCTTTAATCTGTCCATTAGAGTGACAGACCCTAAATTATGTCTTTTACTAGTAATTCTCTGAAAGCTTCAGTAACTGAACTGCCAGTCACTGCTCTTGCAGGTACACATACCTTAAGCTAGTAGTATCCAGCCCTGACCTGCAGCAGCATCCATATAATAAAGAGAAAAACACCAGTTCTTTATACATCAATGCACAGGCAGTCAAGGCCAGACTCTATAACTTCTCTAGCGCCTTACAAATATAGATTAAAGTGCACTCATGACCAGCTTCCAAAACATATGTACAAAATATAAAACTAAATGACCAAATGGCATCTACTAAAGATTCCTTCTGAACCTCCCAGGCCCTCTTCAGGCCAAAAAAGTGAAAAAACACCCTTTTCTGAAATGGACAAATTTGGGCTTGTAATCCACATAGGACCCAATTATCTGTTACTTTGTGTTCCTATGCTTGATGCAAGGGAAACAGGGAACCCAAGGTGGCTGTAAGTCACCTTTCTGCCCTCTGTGTACTTGGCTGTCTGGGGGCCTGTGGGGAGGAAGCCACTTGCAGAGCACAAGTTTTATTGAGCAAGCAAAACTCAGAAGTTGTGTTTCATGTTCTTAAGGAGTATCTTCTGGCAATTATCTATTAATATGGACATGCAGAAACAGAGAACTCACTTAAGGAACATGTCAGGGGTAGGGAGGAGAAGGAGGTGCATTGCTGGGGCATCATACACTCTTGCTACGATAGGCCAGTGGATGGCCTATAGGGCACTTTTTTCAGCCAGAAAATAAATTAGAACAGCCAGGCAGGCCCCCCAGATAGGCAAAACATAAGGAGCAGAAAGGTGACTTGTAGACCATGCATATAGTATATTACAACTGATTTTCAAAACTCTGTGCACAGTGATGAAGCTGAAACCTAGATCTTGTAGGTGTAAACATCTGTTCTGGCTTTATCCATATGTGTGGGTGTTGCCCTTAACACTCCTCACGCTAAGGTTTATAAAGAAGAGCCTATAACTTTTATAAGATCTATTGTCTAAACCAGTCTATGAATGACTGCAATATGCAGGAACCAACATTAACCGCTTCCAGTTTAAACTGATACATTTATTGTTCTTTAGATTTTAATTCTTATCCTGGATTTACCAACTGGCCTCAATGTATTTTCTTTTAAATTAGTACAATGTTGATATGCTCCATCATAATTTTTTCCCCCCCTCTAACAGGACTTTTAGCCATAGTTTGCTTTAGCTGGAAACTTCCATTTCTGATTTATTCCATTAATACTTCTGTATTGTTAAAGCATTGTGCAAAGTTTTAGGAGCATGACCTCAAAATCACTCAGAGTAGTCTGGTCAAAGCTGAGCAAAACTCTGCAAGTGTGCTTTTTTTTTTCCTTTTTCTTTTCATTACTTGCTGGAAGCTGCCTCTAGCTGATTGTTTTTTGTAGTCCCCATCCTCAGACTGGGCTCATTAAGATAATTATATTGGACTTGCTTCAAGATGCTTGTTTAATTTAAGGCAAAAAAGGAGTTGGTGAGGTTAGGAGGAAAGGTGTGGTGGTGTTTGTTTGGTTTATTTGTTTATTTATTTTTATTAGAAAGCCAGAGCATTAGAGTTACAGTAGTAAAACTGTCCAATAGGTGATAATGAATGCAATACCAGATGTCACTGGAGATGTTGAAGAGGCTACTAATTAATAAGAGATTCAGACAGAAGCTCCTTATATAAAGAGCAAATGGAATTAAAAAAAAAAAAAGGCTGCTAAAGTCAATACCAGGACTGCAAAATAGTGCAGAAAGGAGCTGGAGATGTTTTTGGAATATGATTGGATACCGTGCTGCATGTCTGAGTTTGAAAACTGGCCACTCAGTACTTTGTTACCTGCTGCTTACCCATTGAGTTTGCCATGATAAGAGCTGTACTTACTTTGTTCAGTCCTGACAGTACCATGTTTCTTGGACACAACGGCAAAGATTTTTTTTTAAATGGAGGCGTAAAGTCAGGTTTACGAATAACTGAGGTCTGACTTTTCAAAGGGCCAAGCACACAGTCTGGGAATGGAGGCTGCACAAAATCAGATTAATTCCAGTGGTGACTGGTGGTCAGTGCTTCTGAAAATCAGACCAAACTTATCTCAGAGCCTAATTATAACTTTGGGAGCTTAACTTTAAGATTGTTTTTTTTTTTTAAGTATTGGCCCACATATTTGCATAATCCAGTGCCACGAATATTTACTTCATGGCACAGAAATATTCCTACAAGTACTACCTCCTAGTTTCACTGCAAAAGTTAAAAGGAGGACTGTCTTATTTTCCACAGATATTCTTTGATGGAAATGTGGACTTCTGGCTATCACATGTCCCTATATTTACTTCCTGTACCATATTAAGGCTTAGGTACTAGTGTTTCAGTTTCTGGAGCCACGTGACTAGATCAGAATCTAAGCTTCAATTTTAAAAAAAATTGGTTTCTAGCACTCATAGTTGGGGGTCAGCTTGAAAACATGACTTGGTCATAGCTGTTCTAGCCATGTCTGCCTGAGTCTGCAAACAGCCTGAAACTATAGGTCTGAGAGGTGTAAATTGCCTCATTCATCTTAATGGGGTGCTAACTCCAAGACTTACTGGCATAGAGGACTCTGTGTGTGACAGAAGGGGAAGAATGTCGTAGGCTCATACCCAAGCAGATACTCCTTGGCTGCTGTGGAATAGGCTGAGGTTTTCTGTGTTGCTATTCCTGCCTTTTCAGTAGAAAGGTGAGACCCTTGCTGGTGGTTGTGAGGAGCAAGAGGGATCCATGCCACTCCATGTGCCTCTCTGGGAGGTGAAGAGAGGCCCCCCTGCCACTGCCATTTCAAGTGCAGGACCACAGGCAGCCCTGTGTCATGGTGTACCTAGAGCCCTAGATTGCTTTAATCCAGCTCATCTGATTTCATGGTCCACAGAAGCTCATCTGATTTCATGGTCCACAGATGTGATTCATGGTTTTTTTCTGCACAGATTGAAACCAGTGGGAATGTCTGCTCAGTGACATCAGTGGATGCAGGTTTGAGCCCTAAACCACTCTTTACCTAGGCAAATTAAAGATGACCTATTTGTAATATGTAGACATAATATGTCTGCTACTCTGTATATCAGAGCCATAAGAAATGTTATAGCTCCTGGTTTAGAGGAACCAGAAACAGGGAAATGATAGAAGTATATAATTTGGGGGTTTGCAGGCACTTCCACACCAATTGGCTATGGTTCAGTTAGAATGAACTGAAAAGGAGTAATCGTATGCAAAAAGATTAATTAAAATCTTTTTGCACATCTTGAATTAACATAATTAATCCCCATCCTGACTAGAATATGACCTTTTTTTGCATATTCATGCTACCCTTATTCTGATGTCAGAAGTTACATTGACCCAAATTAATGAATAGCATGGATGAGTTTTAATCAATGGAAATAAAAGTTTACAGTGTGCCAACTGAAATGCAGCTCATCTGAGGAATTGTTCCAAATTGCATATAAACTGTATTAATAAAATCCTTAGGGTTTCTAACAGTATTCCAAATCAAAGTAGTGACTGAAGAGTCAACTGATTCATGTGAATAAAGCAAAACTAAGGGCATCAAAACAAAATTCACTAGCCAGATAAGTGAATTGTTACTTCAGAATAAAATACAAGAGCCAAATTAGCCCTGAGATGTGCCTCTCACTGATTTTAAAACATGGGCAGAATATGGTGATGAAATGTAATCAGTACTTAAAGGCTAAGAAACAGGAAAGACTAGTGATCTGAAAAGAAATGTCAACCAAGCAACAGTAGTTTTTACTGTCTATTAAAGAGTAATTATTTAGAGGCACATAAAGGAAACAATCAAAACTGACCCTTACTAAAGAATAGGAGGGGCAAATACCATTAAAAACAGGATATTAGCTACAGGGAAAGCCAGAAAACTACAAGATGTATTTGTATTATTTCACATTTGGGGACAATGTATGCCTTCAAATCAGTGGCACTGCTATGGGTACCCGCATGGCCCCATAGTATGCCAACATTTTTATGGCTGACTTAGAACAACGGTTCCTCAGCTCTTGTCCCCTAATGCCCCTACTCTGCTTGTGCTACATTGATGACATCTTCATCATCTGGACCCATGGAAAAGAAGCCCTTGAGGAATTCCACCATGATTTCAACAATTTCTATCCTACCATCAACCTCAGCCTGGACCAGTCCACACAAGAGATCCACTTCCTGGACACTACGGTGCTAATAAGCGATGGTCACATAAACACCACCCTATACCGGAAACCTACTGACCGCTATTCCTACCTACATGCCTCCAGCTTTCATCCAGACCACACCACACGATCCATTGTCTACAGCCAAGCTCTGCGATACAACCACATTTGCTCCAACCCCTCAGACAGACCAACACCTACAAAGTCTCTATCAAGCATTCTTACCACGACAATACCCACCTGCTGAAGTGAAGAAACAGATTGACAGAGCCAGAAGAGTACCCAGAAGTCACCTACTACAGGACAGGCCCAACAAAGAAAATAACAGAACACCACTAGCCATCACCTTCAGCCCCCAACTAAAACCTCTCCAACGCATCATCAAGGATCTACAACCTATCCTGAAGGACGACCCATCACTCTCACAGATCTTGGGAGACAGGCCAGTCCTTGCTTACAGACAGCCTCCCAACCTGAAACAAATACTCACCAGCAATCACAGACCACACAACAGAACCACTAACCCAGGAACCTATCCTTACAACAAAGCCCGTTGCCAACTGTGTCCACATATCTATTCAGGGGACACCATCACAGGGCCTAATCACATCAGCCACACTATCAGAGGCTCGTTCATCTGCACATCTACCAATGTGATATGTGCCAGCAATGCCCCTCTGCCACGTACATTGGTCAAACTGGACAGTCTCTACGTAAAAGAATAAATGGACACAAATCAGACATCAAGAATTATAACATTCAAAAACCAGTTGGAGAACACTTCAATCTCTCTGGTCACTCGATTACAGACCTAAAAGTGGCAATTCTTCAACAAAAAAACTTCAAAAACAGACTCCAACGAGAGACTGCTGAATTGGAATTAATTTGCAAACTGGATACAATTAACTTAGGCTTGAATAGAGACTGGGAGTGGATGGGTCATTACACAAAGTAAAACTATTTCCCCATGTTTATTTCCCCCCCCCCCGCCCCCCACTGTTCCTCAGACGTTCTTGTCAACTGCTGGAAGTGGCCCACCTTGATTATCACTAGAAAAGGTTTTTTCCCCCCCAGCTCTCCTGCTGGTAATAGCTCACCTTAAGTGATCACTCTCGTTACAGTGTGTATGGTAACACGGATTGTTTCATGTTCTCTATGTATATAAATCTCCCCACTGTATTTTCCACTGAATGCATCCGATGAAGTTGGATGTAGCTGTAGCTCATGAAAGCTTATGCTCAAATAAATTTGTTAGTCTCTAAGGTGCCACAAGTACTCCTTTTCTTTTTGCGAATACAGACTAACACGGCTTCTACTCTGAAACCTTCAAGATGAATGTTATTCTAATATAGAGAGCTGTGTAACTGTTACGAGCTTGTCTTCTTTATACTGCATCTTTACATTTCTAAAAGCATGCTGTCTCAAGAAACAATAAGCATTTTGTGGGAGAGACAAAGTATTTTACAGAGGACTAACATGCTGTGCCATCTCTGAGGACATTACTTCTGTGCTTTCTTGTTTTGTTGTTTCCTTGAGTGTAAAATAAGTCAGTCACACTGAAAGTTTATGATTTATTCTTTGTGTAGGGTAAAATATAATGCTTATATTTCCTGGAAGCACTGGAAAAGGGAAAAAATGAAACATCTGAAAGAGCTTCTTTCTCCCCCTTCACTGTTCCCCAAGAAAAATGTATCTGGAATTTCAATGCAGGCTTTTTTTGAATTACAAATAATTTCTGACTCAGAATTACAAGGAATCTGGCTTCTGGTCTATTGATGTATTGAAATTCTAAAGTTATATGAAGACTCACACAATTGATGCCTTTGAGACTTGTTGGTTTCCTATATCCCTGATCAATAACTGAACTTAGCTAAATTAGAACTTCTGAAAACCTTCAAGATGCTGATTTTAATATTTGGTATATAGCGCCTTGCAAAACATACTCTTCGTCTTTAGAATTCACTGCCAATTCAATGTCCTTATTAATAAGCTCACAAAAAATGTACACACACACTATACACGCATAATTACATGGACAACGGTAGTAATTTTGCATGAAAGTACCAGTTAGATGTCCATCTGGTAACTGGAATGTACAATCAGTACAACTGCATCTGCAAATTATGCTCACCTAATTCTAAAAATTTGGGACTTAGATATATAGAGTCTTTGGCTAATTTTACAACCAAAGGCTTATCTATTTGTCTGTGCTTTCGTCTATAGTTGGTTTATTGACTAATGCTTGTATAGCACAAAGAAAAGTAATCAGAAATACCTATTGCCAAGTGAATGTGAAAAACAGCTCTGATGCACTATAAGGTATAAAAATGGGTAATTTACGGTGTGAGCTATGAAGCACATTTTTCGTCATTTTAGGTCTCCCTACTTAATGTTCTTAGTGAGCACACTTTTTGTACTTTTGCCCCTTTTCAGTAATTGATATCATCAGGAAAACTGAGGTGAGATTGACTATCAGACGTTCTGTAAAATCTTGGTTTGTTTGTTTCTTTCTTTTTTTAATCAATTAGGCTTCAGTGAGGTACATGGACCTGTAGGTCAATGACTTGGTCATTGTGACCTAGTATTACACAGTGAACTAGTTGCTTGGCTGGGATTTTACCCATATCGCCCTGGCTGCTGGCCGTTTCCAAAAAACACTCCATCACCCTTCATCATCAAATATGCATAGTCTACTGAGGGCCATTGCAGCAGCCAGAATGACCACAGTTGATGGCATCGTAGATTGAAGTTCCCTGATCTGGCTTAATCCTGAAAATCCACATATCTTTGGGACAGCCCCCACAGGTGACACCACATAGGGTAAAGATGTGCACCCCTTCATATATCAATGGAGTTTGAGAGCAGAGTGTGCTAGGGTGTTTTTGTCCATCCTGGACACGTGGCCAAAGATCATGCAATGCTACTTTGGAATATAGTGAGCAATTGGAGGAAGGCCACAGGTCTGCGAGGTCCAGCACCCCCATGGATTAATGTGATATTCATAGTTGCTCTACAACATTAAATTGTAATTAAGGTATATTTTTGAAGTAAAGTTTATTCCTGAGAAGTAGCAACTGCTTCTGAAATAAATATGATGCATATTGAAATCTGTTTTGACTGTATTATTTAATACTATTCACAGAATCATAGAAGTTTAGGGTAGGAAGAGACCTCAGGAGATCATCTAGTCCAACCCTCTGCTCAAAGCAGGACCAACCCCAACTAAATCAACTATTCCTATTCTACACACTGGAATTTTCTGGCATATTGTCCCAATAGTTAATTACTGTCACTGTTAAAAATTTACTCCTTATTTCCAGTCTGAATTTGTCTACCTTCAACTTTCAACCATTGGAACATGTTATACCTTTCTTCAGTCTAGCAGAGAGCCCATTATCAAATATTTGTTCCCCATGAAGGTACTTATAAATTGTGACCAAGTCACCCCTTACCCTTCTCTTTGTTAAACTAAATAGATTAAGCTCCTTGAGTCTATCACTATCAGGCATGTTTGCTAAGTCTCTAATCTTTCTTATGGTTCTTCTCTGAATGCTCTCCAATTTATCAATGTAATTTTCAATGGTGGGCCCCAGAACCAGACACAGTTTTCCAGCAGTGGTCCCACCACTGCCAAACACAGAGGTAAAACAATCTCTCCACTTCCACTCGCAATTCCCCTGTTTATGCATCCCAGAACTGCATTAGCTGTTTTTGGCCATAGCATTATGCTGGGAGCTCATTCTCAACTGATTATACACAATGACGCCCAAATCTTTTTCAGAGGGCATGTCTTCACCAGCAACGTTAAAGTGCTGCTGTGGCAGTGCTTTAACATGGCTGTGTAGTTGTGGCATTCCCAGCGCTATAAAAAAAACACCTCCATGAGGGAAGTAGCTACCACTGCTGGGAGCACGGCTCCCAGCGCTAGTGCACTGTCTACACTGCCACTTTACAGCACTGAAACTTGCAGCACTCAGAGGGATGTTTTTTCACAACCCTGAGCGAGGAAGTTGCAGTGCTGTAAAGTGTCAGGGTAGACAAGGCCAGAGTCACTGCTTCCAGGATAGAGTCCCTCATCCTGTAGGTATGGCTACATTCTTTGTTCCTGGATATTTACATTTACATTTAGCTGTATTAAAACACACTTTGCTTGCTCACATCCTGCTTATAGGTATCAAGTGATCTGTCCTCTTTATTATTTACCACTCTTCTAAATTCTGTGTTCTCTGAAAACTTTATCAGTAATTTTATGTTTTCTTCCAGGTTGTTGATAAAAATGTTAATTACACTAGGGCCAAGAACCAATCCCCACTGGAAACACATCAACTCAATGATAATTTCCCATTTAGAATTACCTTTTGAGAGCTATCTATTAGTAAGCTTTTAATCCATTTAAAGAATGCCAGGTTAATTTTATATATATATATTTTTAATCAAAATGTCATGTGGTACCAAGTCAAACGTCTTATAGATGTCTAAGTATATTACATCAGCACTATTGCCTTTATCAACCAAACTTGCAATCTCATCAAAGAAAGATATCAAGTTAGTTTGATAGGATCTATTTTCCATAAACCCATGGCATTAATTATAGTACCATCCTTTTAATTCTGTATTGAGTCAAATAAAGAGGTAAAAATGCCAAAGCCCTCTCTACATTAGCACTTATACCATTGCTACCATCAGTGCACCTTACAGTGTTGGTGGTAGCAATTGCTGTAACATGGGCATTATTTTTTCTGCTATGGTCTTAGCATAGAAGACTTGCTCTGACCAAATCTTCATGACACAATGGTGAAAGTGGGTAAGATTTCTCTATACTAGCACTTGTGCAAAAGTACCATTGCTGGAAAACAGGGCCAAAATATGCTAGTCTATCAACAGTTGCAAATTGAGGATCTGTCATTCATCAGCACAGCAGCTCCATCTCTGGTGGAGACAGTAATGCAGTGAGGACTCAGACATTTATACCGTGTTCTGTTAAAAACAACAAACAGCTGAATCCTATCTACACAACAGCTTCCACCACTGTTACCACCAGTGGAACGGCAATGGTAGTGAATTATAGGTTCTCCATTTGCTAGTGTATTTGCAGCCATATTGTACCAGGTGACTGCAAATCCCATCTTGGATCTTGGAATGAGAAGTGGTTCCTGGAGCTAGAGTAGACCTAGTCCATTAAGGGCTATTTATTTATATTACTTTTTCAAGTGAGTCTAGAACTGAAAGGGAAGGTAGTGTAGGTTGTACAGCCTTAGCGTTTATTATTAATATGCTTTGTCTGGTTAAACCTGTTCAGAGCCACTTATGTGACGTCCTAATTACAGCATCCTCATGATCTTTGCCTTTCACCCCATGAACGCTGACAGGCAACAGTCCACCTGGAATTGATCAGAACATGGTGCAGATCTCGTTCTGCAAGACTGACGTTTGTGTTGGGTTGACTTGTACAGCACAAAATGATGCATAATGTTTTAAGGGAGTAACTGGAATAAACTGCACCAGTAGAGATCATGCTGCACTGATGGAAACCCTGTCTACACTAGTGGTTTACACCAGTGAAGTTAGGTCATTGATAGATAACTTGACAAAGTAGGGGTGAGACTGCATCTTAGTCACACTCCTTTTTCTTACCTGAAAGCTTTTCTGCATTTTGTTTATTTTTTATTTTGAAACTGATGGTTTGATACATGGATTTAAATTATGTCATGTGTTTTACCATCACTTCTGTTTTGTAGCATATTTAAATATAGACCAGTAAAATTTTATGAAGCAAGCAAATATCTTTACTCTTTTTTTTTTCTCCAGGTGCTCACCATCAGAAATCAGATTTGGTTCCCATGTTCGTATGTTGTTATTGGCTAGCTATTTTAATAGTCTTTTGTTGATGCTGCTGGAGAGCAATTTATTTGTGCTGCTGCTAACATGGATGTATCTCTGTAGTTGATAGGCTGACAGATCTCCATTTTTATATTGCAGGAACTGATCCCTTTGAGCACATCTCAAAGTCCAAAAAATTAGGATAAACCATTTCTATAGTGCACAGTCATGAGCAGTCCAATGTTTCAGGATACAAATTGTAATATTATCTGGTTCACAGGATTTGTTATATTTAAAGGGACACTATTCACTTGAAATCTAATCACAATTAAACAAATAAATCAGAATAAATTTTAGACACACCCACTCTTTAATCCCCCAACAAATTGTTGAGGTTTTACAATCACAGTTCTTTCTTTTTGTAAATGCTTTTCTTCCCTGTTACTACATTTAAACAAACAGGAAAATAAGACCCCCCCCCAATCCTGAAAAAGCTTAGGTACACATCAAACTTTAAACACTTGAATACTTCCATCGAAGTCAATAGGAATACTTACATTAAGTTATGCATGTGTATAAATGTTTACCAGATTGATAGCTCTGGCCCAGATTCAAAGAAGTATTTAGGATCCTAACTTCCATTGAAATCAAATTCTAAAAAAAAGAGAAATATTTTCACTAATCTTATTCATTTTCAGTAATCCTAGGAGTTGCGTATAACAATAGCAAATAAATATAATTTCAAAATGAGTGTGGTCTTTTTTTTTAAAGTCAATAATGTCCCTTTAAATACTTGTATGTTTGCTTTGAATTTGAATTTCTACATTGTTACAGAAGTATCCGGGGCAATGTTGGTAACTTCTAGCACGGGGTGGGCAAACTTTTTGGCCCAAGGGCCACATCTGGGTGGGAAAATTGAATGCAGGGCCATGAATGTGGGGCTGGGGCGGGGGTTGGGGTGAAGTGTGCAGGATGGGGCTCAGGGCAGGGGGTAGGGGTGCAGGAGGGAGTGCGCGGTGGGAGGGGTGCAGTGTGCAGGAAGGGGCTCAGGGCAGGAGGTTGGGGTGCAGGAGCAGTGCGGAGTGTGGGAGGGGGCTCAGGGCAGGGGGCTGGGGTGCAGGAGGGGTGTGGGGTGCGGCAGAGGGCTCCACATGCTGCCCTCGCCTATGGGTACCTCCCCGTTCCCGGCCAATGGGAGCTGCAGGGGGCAGTGCCTGCAGGCGAGGGCACTGCACGGACCCTTCTGCCTCCCGTCCCCAGAGGCCGCAGGGACGTGGTGCCGACCGCTTCTGGGAGTGGCGAGCGGCTGGCAATCCCGCAGGCCAGATCCAAAGCCCTGACGGGCTGTGTAGTTTGCCCACCCCTATTCTAGCAAGTTAAATTTGTAGGGATACTGTTCTGAATTAATTTTTTTCCTTGTTTGGATTAAATTCTCTCTGCCTCATTAATCTGTGATAATTTTGCTTCCACTTGGATTTAAATCTTCTTCTTCTTCTTCTTTATGGAGAAGCAGACACAGCTTCTGAGTCTATAACTGCCACTTACTATATTCCTCATATGTGCATTCCAATACACTCTTTTATCCTGCTCTGGGCCCATAAAATATGTAGCAGAGCTTTTTTAATGTTACTCAGTTTCCTGATATGCTCACTAAACTCTGCATAGTATGTTTTGTCACCTTCAAGCTTCTAAATTTTTCAGAAAGAGCCTTTCTTTCCTGGGAACACTGCCAACATTTCAAAATTAGGTGATCGACTGTTTTCTTTAACCTTGCGTGTGTTACATAACCCATCTTAGTGTCTCTTCAATAGATACAAATTATTATTCAAACTGCAGTAACCAGTTAACAGTCTAAATATGAGTACTTCACTGATCTGCTCAGAACTTTGGAATAGTGCATTATCCTCTATTTTGGGGCATATTTCAAAGAATCAATCTTCTTCCTCTTTTATCCGTGGTCCACAATTTTTACCATTCCTTTTTAAATCCTTTTTTAATTAACCTTTTAAATTCCTGAATACTGAGAGGAATCTCTATATCATTTTCTCCATGTTTAAAAGCATTTTTTGCTTCTTTATCTACTATTTCATTGCCAGGTATCCTTGCATGCACTAGAATCTACGTTAGTACTGTGTTCATGCCCAAGCATACAAACTCTGTTGTCAAAAACAAGATTTCATTATTACATCACCCCTGCTTTATGGATTGACATCTTCTGTTAGGACGTTTTCTGTTAGGATGCTGTTAGGAGCTAGGCCATGTCTACACTCACAAGCTGACAATGGCACAGCTGTACCAATGCAGCTGTGCCGCTGTAAGGCCCTGTCTACACTGGAAGATTTCTGCGCAGTAAGCAGCTTTCTGTGGTGTAACTCCCGAGGTGTGAACACTGCCAAGCCACTTAGCAGCACCCCAATGAGACGCATACAGCTTTTTGTGCCAGGGCTACAGCGCTGCGGTGCAAGTGTAGACACCATGGCGATTACAGGACTGTGATTGGCCTCCGGGAGGTGTCCCATGATGCCTGTTCTCGCCTCTCTGGTCATCGGTTTGAACTCTACTGCCCTGCCTCAGGTGACCAACCGTCATCCCCACCCCGTAAATTCCTTTGGAAATTTGAAAGTCCCCTTCCTGTTTGCTCGGTGATGCATGCAGTGGTCTCAGCCCATCTTTTCAGGTGGCCATGCCTGCTCCACGCACCAGGCGATCCCCAGCTTGAGCAATGCCCAGCTGCTGGACCTTATCAGCATTTGGGGAGAGGAGGCTGTCCAGTCCCAACCGTGCTCCAGCCGTAGGAATTATGATACCTACGGACAGATTTCACGATGCATGACAGAAAGGGGCCATGACCCAGACACATTGCAGTGCAGGGTCAAAGTGAAGGAGCTGCGGAACACCCACCCACAAGCTTCCGGTTCTACAAAGAGCTGGATGCAATACTTGGCAGCGACTCCACCTCCACTGCGAAGGCCACTGTGGATACTTCAGTGGCTCATGTGCCAGTCAAGAGTGGACCAAGCCAGGAGAAAGAAATCTTGGACAAGGATGTGGAGTGGGAGGAGGACCCAGAGGCAGAGGAAGACTCGGAGGCCAGAGATGCATGCAGCCAGGAGCTCTTTTCTACCCTGAAGGAAGGTAGCCAGTCACAGCTGTCGGAGAGTGGCGAAGTGCAAACAGGAGAAGAGGCCCCTGGTAAGTGGATCTGATTTTGGGAATTGCTGAAGCGAGTTGTTGGGGGCAGGAGGGCTGCAGACAGCAGGCTTATCTCCCACCACATGCCGAGTCTGAGCGGCAGAACAGGCTGTTGACTGACTCCTTCACTTCATGGGAATCTCCCTCAGAGATCTCCAGGAAACTCTCATGGAGATACTGGGCAATCTGCTGCCACACGTTCTTCAGCAGAACTGCTTTTTTTCTTGCCCCATTAACGATAACTTTCCTGCACCACTGTGCCGTCATGGGGGAAAGGGGGAGGGAGGACCATTGCTGCACACAGGCAAGCTGCATAGGGGCCAGGGTGGAAGCCGCAGGGTGGAAGCCGCCCCCCTTGACTCCCTGCTCACCCTCAGCAGCGAAATATCTGCCATATTGATCACATCCTATGGAAAGTATGGGGACAGGAATGATTATCAACCCCCCCTACAGTGCTGGCTCTCCCCAAGAGCCATGTGCCCAGTGTACAGCAGGGTCTGGGAAGAGTGATTTACCCTGATCCTGCGGCTACTCACCATTTTGCGGGTCTTGTGGCTCATGTGTGCTTGCCTGGGGTCAGCCAGTTAGTGGCAGGTGTGTGAGTAGTGGCTGTGTTTTAAATCACTGAATCAGTGTTCTCTGTGTTGCAAACAATACTGCTTCTGTAAAATGTTGCGTTTAAACTTCACAGAGATGACATTGGGAGCCCAGCCTCGTTCTTTGTTATCGGCAGCTGAATGTGCAGAATAAGGAAGTGGCCAAGAATGAAGGAGGACTTTCTGTATGGTGCACTCCGCCACCGAGAAACAGGAATTGAAGGAGTGGCAGGACAGTGGGAAGAGGGACCAAAAGGAGAATGCAGCACACCAGAATGAAGCAGCAGAGCGGCTCTTAAAGGTTATGGAGTGCTTATCAACCTCCTGGCTCCAGTCTATACCCGCGGCATTCCACTCCTCTCCCCTCACAGTCCAGCACTGTGGACTCCCACTATACTCAACACCCATCCCTCTGCAGTTTGGCCCTGCTGAAGTACAGTACCCACTGCACAGTACTCCAAAGGAGAAGGTTGAATATGATCCCTGGACATACACAAATCTTTAGCTGTCCTGGGACCCCTCTCCCTCCTGGGACCTTTCCTTCCCCCATGCCCCTCACTGCTGATGGTTTTTTTTTTTTTTTGGTCTCTCCTCCGGTTGTTGTCTTTTAATAAAAGAATTGTGTTGGTTTGAAAGCAATCTTTATCCTATTAACTGAAAGCAAAAAGAGCACTGCAAAGCAACATACAATTATGTTAAACCCCCTTATTGCATCATGTGCACCAATCACCTCCTAGCATTACAAGCAGTGCAATCCCGAGCATAGCAACAAATATTAGTGGCTTTCAGCTTCAAATTGCTGCCTCAAGGCATCCCTGATCCTTATGGCCCCACGCTGTGCCCCTCTAATAGCCCTGGTCTCTGGCTGTTCAAACTCAACCTCCAGGCGCTGAGCCTCTGCAGTCCAGCCCTGAGTGAAGCTTTCACCCTTCCCTTCACAAATATTATGGAGCGTACAGCATGTGGCTATAAGCATAGGAATATTGTCATCAGCCCGGTCCAGCTTTCCATAGAGGCAGCACCAGCGGGCTTTTAAACAGCCAAAAGCACACTCAACAGTCATTCTGCACTTGCTTAGCCTGTTTTGTTGAACAGCTCCTTGCTGCTGTCAAGTTGTCCCACGTATGGCTTCATAAGCCATGGCATTAAGGGGTAGGCGGGGCCTCCCAAGATCACAGTGGGCATTTCGACTTTCCCTACGGTGATCTTCTGGTCCAGGAAGAAAGTCCCTGCTTGCAACTTCCTGAACAGACCAGTGTTCTGAAAGATGCATGAGTTATGCATCTTTCCGGACCAGCCTGTGTTAATTTCTGTGAAACACCCACAGTGATCCACAAGCACCTGGAGAACCATTGAGAAATACCCCTGGCGATTAATGTACTTGGTGGCTAGGTGGTCTGGTGCCAGAATTGGAATATGTGTGCCATCTATCGCCCCTCTGCAGTTAAGGAAGCCCATTTGTGCAAAGCCATCCACAATGTCATGCACGTTGTCCAGAGTCACGGTCTTTCAGAGCAGGATGCGATTAATAGCCCTGCAGACTTCTGTCAACATAAGTGCAACGGTTCACTTTCCCACTCTGTACTGATTAGTGACTGATTGGTAGCAGTCTGGAGTAGCCAGCTTCCACAGTGCAATCGCTATGCGCTTCTCCATTAGTGTGACCTGAGGTTGGAAGGAAATTCACACAGCTCTTCAGTGAATGGAAATAGTAGAAGGTTTTGAAGGTTGTTTTCCTATGGCAGTGTGTATAGAAAGTGTGCATTGTATCACTGTTCTTAAATAAACTTGTCTTATTTCAGCCCCCTTACAGTCTCGGTTATTTTGTTTTTTATACTGTGACTGTAATGCAGAGGATTATTGCTTCAGTGAGGTGGTCTGAAAGTAGTTACTGAAGGTGTGAAGCTAAACAAGGGGCTAATTGGGTGGCACATACATTTCAATTTGAATTGAAATTCTACACATTAACTGCTCAACCACTCCCGCTTTGATCCCTGTTGGCACTATGTGTATGTGAAGACAACTTTTCCAAAGTCTCCTGTTTGGTTTGAGGGTAAAGTACTGCAGATGTACTACTATTAAGAGGTTTCAATTGAGTGGCAGATAAGTATTGTCAATTAGGTGGCAGGAGGGATGTGGGGAGGAGCACGGTGGGGAGGGCCATACAAAGAGGTCCCTTCCAACCCTGAGATTCTATGATTCTATGATCATGTCACTTGAAAAAATACTAGTAAAAGCAGCATGCCTGTCATACTGAACGGAAAGTATTCTGTGCTCATCACTGTAGTACTGGAGCACCTTCCAATGGTGCATTTAGCCATGTGACCTTCAAATGCATACTATTTCCCCATGTTTATTTCCCCCCCCCCCCCCGTTCCTCACACGTTCTTGTCAACTGCTGGAAATGGCCCACCTTGATTATCACTACAATAAAGAAAGTAGTAACTAGTTTTTGGGAAATAACCTTCAGTAATAGGGGTTCAAGTTCATGTGCCATGACTACTTCTACCCTCTATCCACTCTATACATAACATAGCTGGCATTGACCAAGATGGGCATAGCTGGCATTGACCAAGATGGGCATTAGGGCTACTAGCAGTTCATAGGTCAATCTTGCTATTCTTCACCCACCCCATCTCCCCTCTGATTGACACCACTGGTACTTAAGAGCAATTCCCTACATTTAGCAAAGCTGCTTTATTTCTACTACAGATGGGAGCAGAAATTAGAAGGGTTGCACAGGGGGATTCTGCACACCTGTCTGTCGCAGAGAGGGGTGAGCAGTGAGTTTCATCGAAGACCCTCTGCGCTGCAAACCTGCATGTGGAGAACCTCAGTGTGTGGTGTCTACGAGCCCGGAGAGACTCCTGACAGGCTCTTTACAGCAGCTGGGGCTGTTAAGGAACCCCTTCCCCCGAATCCCACCACTGCTCCCCCCTTCCAGGCCAGCCACGGGACCCTCTCTGCGTTTGTCCCCCCCCCCCACGCGCCGCACTCAGCCAATCAGCGGCCACCTTTGCCCCAGCGCGCTTTCTCTTCCTGCCTTCCCCTCTCCCCCCGCCCCTTTGCAGCCAGTGACAGCTCGGAGCGAAGTCTCGCGAGATCTAGACAGCAGAGCCCCCACCCCCTCGCCCGCCCTGCTCCTCCCCGCGCCCCTCCTGCCGCCGCGGCCGGATCTGTCTCGGGGTGGGGGGGCGCTTGGCCCTGCGCACTGAGCGATGTTTGTCCGCCATCGCGGCGGACGAGGGTGAAGGAAACGCCGCCGCCGCCTCCGAAGACAGGGGCCTGCGCCGCCGCCGCCGCCCAGAACCCCCCGTAGCCGCCTCCCTCCGCCCCGCCCCGCAGCCCCCGGGGGCCGCCGCCCGGAGTGAAGGTCGCCAGGGGCTCCTGCCCGGGGTCTCCCCGCAGCCCCCCCTCACTCCGCAGGAGGCTCCGCTCGAGCCGGGTCCGAAGATGTCGAACCTGAGCAAGGGGACGGGCAGCCGGAAGGACACCAAGATGCGGATCCGAGCTTTCCCCGTGAGTACCCGGCCACCGGTTCCGCGCCAGGCCCCGGCCTCCGCCCGGCCGCAGGCCCCGCAGCCGCCCGGTGTGTCACCCTGCTCCCCGCGGGGGGCGGGCTGGGGGCGAGGGGGAGAAACTCCGGGGCCGGGGGGAGGGCAGGGGAAAGGAGTTGGGGGGCTGGGGAGCCGGGGGGGGGAGGAGGATGACACGCTCTGTGCCCCCATCTGTTATCAGCACAATGAAACCTGTCACCGCGGCCAGGCGGGGGAGGAAGGAAGGGGACTGGGGGGGCGGCGGCGCTGGCACTTATTCGGGACCGGGACCGGCACGGGGGGGGGTGGCGGCGGCAGCGGCACGGGCATTCACTGAGGACTGGGACCGGCGCTGGGGGTTGGGGGGCAGTGGCGGCATTGGTACTGCGCCCGGCACTGGTGGGTGGCACAGGAGCTCACTTGGGACTGGGACCGGGACTGAGGGGTGAGGTGGCAGCATGGGCATTTACTGGGGGGGGAAAGGGGAGGCGGCATGAGCACTTACTGAGCGGTGTGGAGGGCCAGCACAGGCACTGGGGACTGGGACTTGGACTGGTGGAAGGAGGGTGGTATGGGCACTTACTGGGGACGGCACCAGGACGGGGGTGGCTGCATGGGCATTGACTGGAGTTGTGGGTGGTGGTACTGGTGCTCAGTGGGCTGGCGGTGGCACAGGCACTCACTGGGGGCTGGGACTGGGGGAGGGGTGGCAGTGCAGGCACTCACTGGAGCTTGGGGGGGGACGCACTTTACAGAAACTGGGGATTGGGAATTGGGGGAGAGCAGCACAGGCATTTACAGGGGATTGGGATTGGAAGAGTGGGTATTACAGACCGTTGGGGGGACCTCTCCTATCCCATCCCAGCAAGGAGCATGCAGAGGAACCGGCACCTGTGGCGGTTCTTCCCTTTTCATAACCTATGCAAATATGTTATGAAAATATATTTAAGGCAGTTTCCAATGAAAGACTCTCAGACAAGGAATCAGAAGTTATAGATGCACATTTAAAAAAAAAAATAAGGAGTCTTATAAATCCAACTCTGGGCTAGTTTTCCTGCAACTTCATGTTGCAGGGATTTTAGGTCAGATGGTAAAATGTCAGGTGACATGAAGAGCTGGTAGCAACATAGCCTCTGTGTAACTTTCATAGGATTGTTTCATATATCCAGCTGTGAGATTGCTAGCCACATTAGTTACTCAGTGAATGGGCCTAGTTATTACCTTGTACTGCCATAAATCTGTGCTGGTGCTTAAACAGTTTTTTCAGTTGAAGGTTAGAGCAAATGAATGCGAAGACTGCTGTTAATGGTTTCTCGCATTACAAGAAATATGAAAACTTCAGTCATCCTTCGTGATTTCCTGCAAGTGTGTGTGTGTCACACACACGTTAAAAAGGAGACGCTCTGTTGAGTCACTGGCTTTTAGTGTTTATCGTAACTTTTTGATGTTACACCTGCTGCAGGTAGCCAGTGGCAAACAATTTAAATGTGTTGCCTTCACATATAAACTGGACATACCTGTTCACATCAGTTTACCAGTATGTAATATGGCAGAGGACTTGCTAAGCCAAAATTCTTGCCAATGAAGTTGAGGATTTTAGGACTTCTTTAAATTGCTGGAAGTTATCTTTAGGACTCTGATTCAACTGGACAGCTTCCCCCTTAAACTCTACTTCTAATCAGCAATAATTCTTTATGTTGAACAGTGAATGTCAAAGAAAGCAGCACTGCGTACTGTGTATTAAAAGACTAGAATGTTTTAAGTGATCTATGGCTAGTGATCTCCAAAGAAATTATTTATTTTTAATACACTCTTATTCAACGCATAAACCTCATATTATTAGAACTTTTGGAGTAATAGAAAAATAATAATTGATTGCCTGAAACAGCCTTAGACAACTTGTATATCATAGAGGGATGATCATAAAAATTAAGAATGACAAAAATTCTTAATGACAAAAATTGTGCATCTATTTTACAGCAAACTACTCTTGTACAATAAAAGTTTTAAATTTGGCTAATAGGATCCATGCATAGAATCTCTTTATGTATGTAGATGAGGGTATACTAACTAGGGCAAATTCAATGATTAGAATAAACATTATTTTGCACTTTATTTTTTGACAGTTCTTATAACCGAGCACATGAAATGCTGTTCGTGGGTGAAAAATGTTCACCCGGAGCCCTGCTCTCATAAATGCTGAGAATGCTTGATATTTTTTTACCCATCAAACTGCTTCTTGTTAGCATTGTTTTAATTTTTCCTTTTGAGTTGTTTAAAGAATGGATTACAGTTATTTCACAAAAGTTACCTAATTATCTTCCTTAAAAATTAACACATTTAAGTATATATTGACATCAAGGCCTCCAAACTCCAAAGTAGAAGCTGATATCTGTGGATAGTATTTTCCAAGTTTTGCTATTTAAAATACATTTCCTTTTTTGCAACCAAACCCAGTCAAAAGGTCACAAAGGATTTCTAACTGAAAAAAGAACATGGAAGTGAATGACAGCTTTTAAGAATTTACTATCATGTGAGTAATTACAAGAGAGAAAAGTTATCTCACATTCCAAAAACTATAACCCCAGTTCTCTAAAGATGTAGGCACGTGTGTAATTTGCTCAGTTGACTTCAGTGGACTCATCATGTAAATGAAGTTACATGTGTTTGCAAGACTGGGACCTGTGTTTAGTATTTACATTCATATCTGGTTACTGTTCTTTCTTTTCACCTCCAATTCCGATGCATCATTCTTAGTTTTGAATTGTTAATGTTGCCAGTGTTACGCCATTTCTGTGCTCTCTAGTAGTTTGTCGTATATCTTCAGCAGTATTACGTCTCCATTTCCTTCATTTTGTTTCAGTTTTTCATTTGAGAATAAATATTTACTATTGCATTATCTGGAAAAGGTAACCTTGTTGGACAAGTAAGGTTCCTGAAATCTAGCAACGTCATGGTTACTCCCTAATGATGGCCATGGCCCTTCATATTCTGTACTTACCTATAACATTTTAAGCATTTCTTTCCTATAATAAACATGGGTGAATAATAATGGAAAGGTGTACAATAATTTTCTTTTCAAATTTTTATGCTTTTGCTGTTTCTTCATGTATGAATTAAAAATAGCATAAGTATAAACTCAGTGTTAAAAACTGTTGCTCAGTCACAAATGCTCTATCTAAGAATCGTTATTTTATTGCAAAATTATTTTCTTCCCAGTTTTTTTAGTTTCTGGTAATTAAGGAGTGTAAAAACACACCTTGGTGGCAAATGCCCCTCCATAGAAATGTCATTCAGTATTAACCTGCTGCTGGTATACAGAATCTCACTGACTCTGCTCTTCCTTCCCTCAAGGGCAGTGGCAGAGGGCATGTTTTTGCAATTAAAAACTTGCAACCAGCCTATGCCAGCTCACTAGTGCTCATGGGACTTGGGCTAAGGGGCTGTTTAATTGTGGTGTAGACTTTCGGGCTTGGCCGGAGCCTGGGCTTTAGGACCCTGTGAAGCAGGAGGGTCCCAGAGCCCAGGCTGCAACCTGAATGTCTACACCACAGTTAAACAGTCCCTATGTTTGCACTGCAGTTAGACACTCATGACTGACCTGTGCCAGCTGACAGCTCCCAAGGCTTGGCTAAAGGGCTGTTTAATTGTGGTGTAGATAGGCTCAGGCTGCAGTCTGAGCTCTGGGACCCTCCCACCTCACAGGATCCTAGCTCTCCAGCCCAAGACCAAACATCTACACCCCAGTTAAAAAGCCCCTGAACCCCAAGATCCTGAGTCAGCTGGCACAGGCCAGCCGGGGGTGTCTAATTGCAGGATAGACAGAGGCTTAGAGTACTTAGGAATCTAGAGACTGAAGTGGGCTGTTCAGTAGTCAGAAGCAGTCAATGACTAGAATTCTCTGAGCAATAAACCGCCCTTCCTATTCACAATAGAAACAAATACATTTGTGTGACCAGTTTAACTCTAACATATTAAAACAGGTGTTTATGCAACATTGTCTTATTAAATGCACATTAAAGCATATGGGTATTTGAGTGTGGCTAGATTGTGGGATTAGGCCATAAAACAAACACAAAAAACAGATGGTATAGGGTTTTTTTTTAATTTTACCTTTTGAAATTACTTAAATCTAGAAAGAGTAATGGAAATAACTTTATCATCTTGTTACTAAAGTTCTGTGTGTTTGCATTAAGCATACAATGGTTACTTTAAGGCTGTGCAATAAAATAATCTTGTGTATGAACTTTCAGGAGTTCAGAGCCTGTACAATAATGCAATTTTCAAAAATATAACAGGATAGTCTTAACACTTAAAATATGTACTCATACACACACCTCTGTCAGCATCAATAATTCAGCTATAAAAATTTGGAGATGAAACTTGGCGTAGGGTTGAAACTCTGCAAGTTTTTTCGACAAATCTCTCTCTAATTGGTTGGCTATCTGTTACACAGAAACCAGAAAAACTTAGTGTGCAATGGATGCTCAAGTCAATTTGATTTGACATGTTAAATGTGGCAAGTGATTAATTCATATTATGTTGTATATTGATAATAAAGAATGTCTGTACATTAGCTATATTTTGTAAACATTGTTCACATTTGAGGGACTAAAACAGTGCCTTTGCAGAGTACTAAGTCTGCTGCACAAAACACACATTGAAGTTCTAGTTATTTTCCCAAAATATGGGGAAGGAGTTATATTTTTTGCTCTCTTTTATCCTCTTGTTAAAGTACTCTAGCATTCTTATGTTGCTTTTCTCTACTCAAGTCACAGTGGGCCTGTTGTTGCTGGTTAACGGACTACTTAAAAAGCTCTCAAACAACATTATAACAAATATAATTTTTAACATGATTTAGTTGACCTGTGTGGATGGAGCAAAAGCATGCTAGTTCTGTCTTTAAAACTTGTTAGAGATGAGTCAATGCAGGCCTGACTTTACTGCGGCTGCATTTGAACTGTTTTGTTATGACTTCTGACCAGTGAACATAAAGGCCATGAGTGCATACTGAAGTGTCAAAGTATAGTGAAAAGACAAAATAGCCTTAATATATCCAATTCTACACGTTTCTTGTGAAAATACATACTACGTGAGAATTGGGCTAACAACAAGAAGTGTTTTATAAATTTACACAAATAACATTACTTTAAGAGCTATTAGATGGACTCTCACCAAGGATTCTTATTACTTTTATCACAAGAAATTAACTGTTGTCTACAAGAAATTGGTTGGTTAGATCAGTCTGACTTGAAGTGAGTTATTAATTTGTTTATGCATCATACTTTGTTAATGCTTTTGACCATCTTAATTTCCTGTAGAGCTCTCTTTCGTATTTTTGGATAATCCTACAAAATATTTTTCTGCCAGCCCCCGGAACATAACCAACTATTCCTGTCCGCTGTTGTTGCAACAATAGATACAGGGCTACTTAAAGATTTTTAGAGAGGGTTAGAGAGATCTCATACATGTGTGTTATGTAAAATGAGAGTCTGTTTAAATATACCCCAAACCGTAAACTGATGCATTTAATATGGAATGGATAGGATAGTTATTCTTCACTTTGCCCAGCCTTCTTTTGCATAAGTGTAGCTTGGATGCTTGTTCTTTTCAACCCCAGTGATCAGCTTACATTAGTTTTAAGTTTTCCAAGCTACTGATTCAGAGCAAAGAGATAGTGGCTTAATTTTTGTATTTAAAAAATAAAGAAGGCTGATAGTCTCATTGACACTCCTACATCCTCCAAATCAGAGTGGCTGGTACTTGTGGCCTTTGCATGGCTGAAAGAAAACTCTGCTTCTGGGAACATTAGCTTCTTTTATGGCTTGTTTTGACCGGGGGAGGGGGGGGGGAAGAGGGAGGAGGGACGGGATAGGGAGGACATGCTGTACCTTGAAGTGAAATTAAAATTTACATTAGATATCCATAATGCATGGATCTGTCCAAGCATTAAAGAAGTTGCTTTAACAGCTGTAGATTCACATGAATGAGTCTGAGCTGAGATTTCAGAAAGAACCTGGATAATTTGTTGATGTAGACTAAAACTGTGAGTATTCAGGTGGCAGAAACTGTTACATTTAGGGCATTCTGCACATGCACCGCTGCAGCTCATCTCCCATCGGCATAATAAAACCACCTCCACGAGCAGCAGTAGCTATATTAGTGGGAGAAGTGCTGTCCACGCTGGCACTTATGTTGGTGTAATTTACGTAGCTCAGAGGGGTGGTTTATTCATATCCCAGAGCGACATAAATTATGTCGACATAAGCTGTAGCGTAGACATAGCCTTAGGCCTGGTCTACACTTGGGGGTGGGGTGGGGAGGGGGAGATCGATCTAAGATACGCAACTTCAGCTATGAGTATAGCATAGCTGAAGTTGACGTGTCTTAGATTGACTTAGAATCACTTACTTGGCATCCTCGTGGGGCGGGATCGATGGCTGCTGCTCCCCCGTCGACTCCGCCTCTTGCCGTGGTGGAGTTCCGGAGTCGACGGCAGAGCGATCGGGGATCGATTTATCGTGTCTACACTAGATGCGATAAATCAATCCCCAATAGATCGATCACTACCCGCTGATCCGGCGGGTAGTGTAGTCATGGCCTTAGACTCATAGTACGTGTTCTCTGTGGTGTGCGTTTTGGGATGGGGTGTGGGGCGAAAGGGAAGATGGTTTGTCACACGTTTGTTCAGCTCCAAATAAATGAATTAATATAAACATAATGACTGATACTATTCACTTCAGACCATATAGTTAAATAAACATATCACATCCATCCGTTTGTGAGCGTATGCTGTATTTCACATGCACAAGCCATATTTTTATAAAAGCAAATGAGCTTTTGGCCCGTAATAAAATATGTAGTAATAAGTTGGATATTCATCAGTTAAGTTTCACTGTAACACATTTAGGGCTTTGAAATAAAAAAGACAAAGCTGCAACATTATTTACCTTGTTGAAAGGAAATGGGCATTGTTTTGGAAAATTCCCATTTAACAGTGGTATACATTCTTTAATGTGAAAATGCTCTTAAATTTTACCTAATCATGAACATTGAAAGAGCATCACTGGATTTAATTAATATTTCAGATTAAATGGTGGCATGAGTTGAACAGGTTGGACTCTGAAAACTAGCCATCTGTTCATTTTCACCATGTTTTAGGTGTTTGAGTTGATAAAGGTGTGCTAATACTAATTTTAGGAGAAGTTTTACAAGAAATTCGTATGTTTTTTTGTGTGTGTTTTTTCCTAATTCTATGACCATACTATGTCTAGCTGTGGTGTCATCAGATCTTTCAAGATAGGCAGGGACAAGTTTATTCAGCCCTTATATGGAAGAGTTTCAAGGCGATTCCCAAGTCTTCTTGGTGTTAGTTATTTAGCAGCACTTCTCTCTGCGGGCCTGGTCTTGATAGGTATTGGGTACCCATGATTCCAGCTAAGGTGGTACTGAATTAAATACCTCAGCATGGTGTTGGGAAGCACCTTGCTGCTGGAGATTACTACCATCCTTTAAATGAGACGGAAAAACAAAGGATCTTGGCCATCTGTGATTGATAAAAATTCTTTGGCAGTCTTTGCAAGAGAAGGAGACAACAGTAGTAGTCAGGCCAAATTCTAATTTAGGTGATTAAATTCTTCCTGCTTTTTTCAGTGGATTTGGTGGTATTTGTTTTCTGCTAAACTGTTGTGTAGTTTAACTGCTGTTAAGCATTGACCCCCTTTTGTCCTAGGTGTATCTGCATCAATGGTGGGTGAATGAGTTAAATGAGAATTGCTTTACAACTTACGCAGGATGGAAGATGCTTTTTATTGTAAGACCTTTTAGATGAAGGTTGCATAAATTATTGGGGTCTCTGAAAAAATACTATTTCACTTTTGTGTTGTGTTTCAGTTGTTAATTGCTTCCTTCATATGATGCAGCCTGGAACATTTGTAATAATGTTCTATAGGAGTGTGAGTGCAGGTTCCTGATTTAAATGTAAAATAAAATTTTTGCAGTTTTCTAATTAGTGGACTTCTCCATCTATGCTCCCTCAAAAGAAAGCAGGTGGTTTTTAGTAGTTTAAGGTTCTATTTTTGATTGTGAGACATACATTTTTAAATTAAGCTACAGGTAGTAGTGTTAGGACTATCTTTACTTTTTTGAGTTTTCAGGATACAGAAAATGAAGAGCTCCTTAAAACTGTAGTTTGGGCCTCACTTCCATGTGTTAGCAGATTGTTAGTGACAGTGTTGTCTTCTCGATCTCTGTTTTTGGAAAAACGTGAAAAGGATCTACAAATAGATGTCACTTCTGCAGCAATTTGAAAATGTCCGTAGGAGGACCAAAACCTAAGCTCTATATATAACTATTAAGGACAACTATTGCAAAACTATATCAATAGTACCTCACTATATTTAAGTTAAAAAGGAGTCATAAATGCTGAAGAGAATTTGGAGAAATAGATAACTTCTGTACATGTGGCAGGGGTGCTCTAAGATAATAGATTTTTGGAGGAAAAGAAATAGAATTTTCAAAATAACTGAAGTTAGCCAATCCACCTAACCCATAATGGTTCTGTTTTAGGTTACAGATCAAAGAAGGTTATTGATTTGGGGATTGCTCTCATGGTTATGGGATATTGACTCAATGACTGCTGTAAGTGAAGTGTGTTAGCTTCTTTTTGGAAAAGGACTGATCCTCCCAGAATTAGTGGAATGTGGAGAAACAAGGTATGGGAAAGCATTGCAATAGAAAAAAATGACAGCTTTATGTGAGGATGAAGTAGATTTTATAATTTATAATTACTCTTTTTGGAGTTTAATCAAAATAAATATTCAGGTAATGATATGAAGATGTACATTCTGGAGAATAAGCGGAAGTGGATCAGGGCAGATTTTTGTATATGGTAATTATGACTTATAAGATTTATGAGGTGAGGAGAAATAAAGAAGGAAAAAAATTCCAGGGGACTGTGCGATACCATAAGATGGAATCACTTTTTTTATTAGGACAATGTGTGCTGCAAAATTGATTAGACTCTTTAAATTGGTATTCCTGTTGTTGCTGATTATAGGCCTGAAGCCTTTTTGATACTTTGAGGGTAAAATAAGGTGGAATTAGGAGAGGTGAGAGATATAAATTGTTATGGTTAAGATTTATTCTACTTGTGTGGAAATAAGGATTTATTAGGTTAATATTAAATAAACATCTGCATAATTTAAATATATTATCAATTCATGTGTTTGTTTATATACTTTAATTACGTGAGCTTCAGCTCTCTCTAAAAAAGACCCCCAACAACTATGGAATGGAGAGCGAATCTTTACTATTTGTAGTCTTAGTTTAAGATACATGCAATACAAACTGACAGCTTGCCTTATGTTTCACATTAGTTTGAACCTAAAAGGGGTTTTGTTTAAGTAGTCCATTGCAGCTCTTCACATTCACTCTTCCAGTCTAGAGTATTGAAGTGCTAGTGTTCTCCCCTCTACCCCCACCCCTTCTTTTTGGCTGATTTTTTTTACTTGTGGTGGGGAGGGATGGGAGAAACTTCGATGCTTGTGAATTTGGGAGAAAATTGGAACTAAGATTAGTGAGGCCAGACGCCCTTTAAACTTTCTCTTACAACTCTTAATTCGTTGCTTTCTTCCTGTGTTGTTCCAGTGCTACGGTTTTCCAGGCAGTGCTTTCTTGTGTGCCAAAAATTATGGTAAATGTTAAATATATGAGAGAAAAAAGAAAAAATGTTACCATAGTGCACCAATATAGATAACCCACAAAATTCTAAATGTATTACAACTCTCTTCAAACAAAGTGGAAAAGTAGGCCTTTTTTGTCCCTTTTAGGCCTCTCTCATAAAACTCCTTGCAGTGTTGTGGGGTTATCACGAGAAAAAAATAGTTGTCTTCAAGCCCAGAAGGAGTCTAAAGCATTTCTTTTCCCTTATGTTTCTTCTTTTGGAATGCATTCTGGAAATGGTGTTATAATCTTTGTAAGTTTCCTGTATATATTGTTGTGTGCTTGGAACACTTCCTTTTGATCTTGATATGTTCTGTTTAACATTTATATAACAATTTCAAAATATTAAACATTTTACCTATTTGTAGATTCACTTTTTTTTTAAATCATATGGGTATGTTTCTAGTGGGGTTTAGATCGAAATTAGTATTGTGGCTCAAGGAAACTTTGAATGAGAGCTGAAAGGCTAATGAACTAACAAATTGTTAAGTTGGGAAGATGGTACCTCTGAGTAGACTTGGTGCCTTCCCATGCCCCAATTTCTCTAGAGGTAATATTTTCCCTTCTCCTACTAGTTCCCAACTAAGACCTGGCAATATAGTATCTGCATCATGCTCTGAAGTATCTTTTTTTAATGTTTGAGTTTTTGTAGTAATCAATAGACATGAGCTGGCAAAAAGGAGAAATTAATTATCTCTGCCTACTGTGTGTAAAATCATTTAAATCTCTCTTTTTTTTTTAGTGGGTATTACCTTAAAAACATCTATTTAAAGAAAATTTGTCAGAACAGATCTTGAAATATACATAATCATTTTATTCTAAGTCAGGATTCTTCGGATAGATTTGGGAAGCCCTACACCAGTGGCTCTCAACCTTTCCAGACTACTGTACCCCTTTCAGGACTCAGATTTATCTTCCATACCCCCTTAAAAACTACTTGCTTACAAAATTGGACATAAAAATACAAAAGTGTCACAGCACACTATTACTGAAAAATTGCTTACTTTTTCATTTTTACCATATAGTTGTAAAATAAATCAATTGGAATGTAAATATAATATATAGAACAGTATAAACAAGTTGTCTGTATGAAATTTTAGTTTGTACTGACTTAGCTAGTGCTGTTGCAAAACTAGGCAAATATCTAGATGAGTTGCTGTAGCCCCTGGAAGACCTCTTTGTGCACCCAGGGGTATGTGTACCCCTGGTTGAGAACCACTGCCCTGCACAACCCTTTTGTGTCAGCTAATCTCCCATTATTTCATTACAAATATTTATTACAAACATTGGTTCTAGAGCAGTTCTCCAGCAATGGCTCTCAGACTGACTTAGTATACCATATCTACAACTCAGAAGTACTTTGTGTACCACCGTCATAACTTTAATCAGTGTAATTATAAGAGATTCCTATTCTAATATTATACTCAAGCTGTGATATGTGAGGAGAGAGAGAACTGCTGCTCTATATATTTCGCATTAAATGGTACTAGAAATATTTATCAAAGCTAAGATGGGGAGACACAAGTTCAGGTCCCTTCCCTGCCTGATTCAGAGCATTCTCCCCCTCACTTGCCTCCCCCACCTCCCATTGATCTGAAGGCTGAAATATAGTGCCACTTATTTGAACAGGCACACTTTATCTGTTATAGTAATTACAGGGCAAACTATTGTATGGAATGTCATCTGAAACACTTTGAATCCTACACAAGGATTTTCAGAGGAGCCTAGGAAGTTAGGTACTCAGATCCCATTAAGATTGATGGATAAGTAGTTATTTTAGGTAAATGATTCTTTATGGTTAGATTCTGATACTCATACAGTACCGTACTCCATGAGTAGTTCCAGTGACTTCAGCACTGCATAAGGTGGTATTGATTGTGAATAAGGGTATCAGAATCTGATCCTTACTATATATAATGAGTAAAAGGAATTAATAAATATAAGTAGGAAAAGGAATCTTCAAAGCAGCTGGTAAAATACTGCACCTGTCATTGTTTCATAATCTCTTTAGTGCATGTGGTTGATGCTGTTATAATAGTGGGGCTGACATAATAACTGCACAATAAAGTTTGTTAATTTGGAGTTAGGGTTGCTGAAGTGACGTTTCCATCAACCCGAAACCTCAATCAGATTAAAAAACAGTGAAGCACATACAAACCATATTGCAAGGACATACTCTTATGTGCTTAACTAATCCTGTTCCTATTGACTTCAGTGGTGCGGGATCATGCCCTAACTCAGAGATCTATCCACCACCTCTGCCAGAATGACCAGTAAACTGTGCCCACACATCATGCATGTAAACGTATTTCAACATGTAGATGAACATATACAGGAAGCCCAATTTGTGATTGCAAATAAGATTAAATTAATCCTCTTTCCTGTTAGAACATATTGGAGATGAGTTTCAACATTGTAAGGTGTATATATTAAAAACATTTAATGGTTGTTTAGAAATTTAACATCAATGTTAATAGATTTTTAAATTTAAACAGCTTAAGTTCCAGCAACTTTGAAATTCACATTTCTTATGCTTTCTAGTAGGAGAATTTTTTTTTTCCAAGTTCTTGGTATCTCTGAATGATCAAGGTGGTGATTTCCTAATTTGAGTGTTTTATTACATTTAAGACAGTATTTTAATGACTTACCTTTCTTTGTAATTAGAAACAATGATTATCTTCTAGTTCTCTTTTAAAGAAACTGTTTTTGGAACTGTTGATGTTTGTGGCATGTGACAAAAGGACTTCCTTGCCTGCTTTGTGGCAAGTCTGAACTAGATTCCTCTTTCATAGATCAGTATACTGCAGTTTTTATTGTTTCATGATACCATTTTGTTCTATTTTGGGTGGAGGATGAGTAAGAGGAGTTAGATATCACAGTTTGCATTTGTTCTCCCAGTTCATTCAGGATGTATTAATTTTTCTTTTACTGTGTAATTCTGAGCTCCTGGTAAACTATTTCCTGTAATTTTTAACGGATCACAAGCAAGGCAATTTACTTGAATTGAAGAGGCCGAGACAGTGAGATGTGGCCTCCTATGTTAGCTATATCACATTTGTATTGGAGATTGTGAGTTGGACCAGACAAAACACGCAGTGCGCCTTCCCAGATACAAAACACTTAATTCATCTCCTACAACTCTTGCTAAGTAAGAATCCAAGGATAGTTTCTGATTGTTCACTCTTCCCAAACCAAATTGCCATGCATACTGATGCACCAGGCTGACTGGATCTGTCTGCACTGGAGAAGTTTTCTAACCTGTTTTCAAACCAGTTTTATAAAATTGCTCAGGCTATTTTAAACCCCTGAATCTAGGTCTCTGCTTTGGCTCTAACCAAGTTTTAAAATTAGGTTAGGTTGAGCTAGCCTTAAAATCAATTAGAAAAATTCCACAGTATAGCCAGCTCTCTCTCTCCCCCAAACTGTTAGGTTCAGATATTTTTGAAAATGAGCACTTTCATTATGGCCATTCTATAATACATGCTAAACTTTTTCTGACTTGAGACACTATGGAAATGACCACCATGGAAATGTCTCTAAATATTTGCTGTAATCCTTGGTTAATATTATAGGCAATGTCTGTATTTTAGGTTGTATAAGCATTTCCATTTCAAAGGGCCATTTGCAGTTTGATATAACTTTCTCCAATTTATGACTTTTGAGCTGAAACCTTCCCTATTTGATTTCTGATCGAGAGTCACTTAATTTGAAAGCTTGAGCAAATCAGCTAAGCCATTAAAAACAAGTTACCAAAATATTGCAGCTCTTTTTTGAACAGCTCTAGCACCTCAGTGTGAGATGACAGGAGCTTGAAACTTAGCAGGGAGATGGTGCCTAGTTTACAGATATATCTTTTGGTGGTCTATTGAAGAGCCATTTATATTTGGCAGAGTTATGACTTTATGTAGCACATGCACTGACTTTGTGCAGAAATGAGAGATCGGTTGAAAAACATTTCTATTGGGATTGCAGAAAGGGAAGATAAGTGTAATTTCTCATTTTAATTAATATGATACTTCAGGATTTGTGTGGAATGAAGCAGGGCTCATTTGGAACCCAGGCCCCTGAGGAGCACCGCCTCATTCAATGCAATATGTAAAAGTGGAAACAAAACAGGGCTGCGTCATTCACAGTACACTGTCCAACTTCAGCAGTTTGAGGATGGTGTCCTTCAGAACGTTGCCTAATTCACCAACTGACCTGTACGTGTTCTGGGGAAAACAAATAGTAAGGTCCAGATTAGAACAAAGCCTACACACAAAGGGAAGACTTAAGGTTGTCGTAAAGAATTCCAGAATATAAGAAAGAATATTCACTTACTTCAAGTGCTTCATGTTGCAACCTTGTGTGGTGGGTTTTTTTAGAATCATAGTTCATAGGCATGAATATTAGAACTGAAATTGGTGACTTGGTTTTGATTTATGCATTGAATTTCTAATTGGTGGTAGGCAGTATTTTATGTTTTTTATCTGTAACAAAAGGAGTAAATTGTCTACAATAGATTTTGTAACTTTGCATCACAAATAATTTCATAGCAAAATTATGTGTTGTTACATTATCACAACAGAAGTAAGTATTAGTGATGTACATACCTTTTTAAAATTAACCGTTTAAATGATTAAAGGGCCAGCCTGCCAGAGCGGCTGGGGCTGATCCGGCTGGCATGGCCGGGGCTGAGGCCGCTCTGGTCGGGCTGGGCGACCGGCTCGGGGTTAACAGTTAAGGCAGGTTAACCGGTAAGACTAATGCTTACCAGTTAACCTTTTACATCCCTAATAAGTATACAAGGCAACAGAATTCTGATTCCAAATAGGAATAATACAGTAACTCCCCACTTAACATCCTCTCGCTTAATGTTGTTTCGATCTTGCATCCCTGCTCTACTACAGAACATGGTCGTTTAAAGTCGTGGAATGCTCCGCTATAACGTCGTTTGGCTGCCTGCTTTGTCCACGGCTGACAGCCCCCCCCATGCCCCTCCCTCCCGCCAGCACCTCCCCGCCTGCTGGCAGACCCCGCGAATCAGCACCTTCTCCCTGCTTCCCCACCAGTCAGCTGGTTTGCGGCGTTCGGGGGTGGGGGGGGGGGAAGAGGAGCAAGGACACAGCGCATAGGCCTCCTGAATGCCGCAAACCAGCTGACTGCCACGGGCAGGAGGCAGGGGAGGGAGTGGTGAGGAGTGAGGACTCAGCGTGCAGAGTAAAGGGGAAGGAGGTGGCGGGGGGGAAGAGGTGGGTTAAGGGTGGAGGTTTGGGGGAAGGGGTGGAGTGGCCGGGCCAACGGTTGAGCCCCCGGCAAAGTCGGTGCCTGTGCTTGCACAGTGGGGAAGCTGCCGCTTCTCCTAGTCTATGGCACCTTCAGCCTCCTTGCTGCCTCATTGTCTGCAGTGCCAGTGGGCTGTATCTGTGTGGGGTAAGGCAGGGGCACCTCCCAACTATAGTACTGTACTGTATGTAAAACTGTTTAAAACTTATACTTGTATTAAATTGCTTGTTTAAAATGTATATAATGCCTTTTGTCTGGCCAAAAAAAAATTTCTCTGGAACCTAACCCCCCCCCATTTATATGAATTCTTATGCGGAAATTGGATTCACTTAACATCGTTTTGCTTAAAGTTGCATTTTTCAGAAACATAACTACAACGTTAAGTGAGGAGTTACTGTACTGTTATACATAACCCTTAAGTGATTTAATTTCTGACCCTGTGATGTGTGTAATCCACCACATTTTAGAGACATCGAAAAACTTATCCTTTCACAGTTGTGATATCCTGTGAAATGCGATCTTTGTTTTTTAAAGCGTGCTGGTCTCAGTCTTTCTGTACTTGGCTAGAGATTTTTCAGCTTACGGTGGTATTTCTGGTGGTCACAAATATTTTATTTTAAATGTAAATTTAGTGATGGAAAAAGGTGCTAGATTAACAGATGTGGAAGGAAGTCTTCTTTATTCACAGAATCAGGACAGCATGGACAATAGCATTCCATGACTAGCTATTATTTATCAGTGCCTAAGGGCCAGCCAAGCATGGGATCCCACTATGCTACAGTATAGAGTAGAAGACAGTCCCTGCCCTGAAGACTTTACAATTTAAATAGACAAGAGAGGTGCAGGGTGGGGGGAAGGGGTAGAACACACAAGCAGTGAACAATGTGATGGCAGCAATGACTATATTTAGACTGACATCCAGAATTCCTAAAGTTGTAAATTTTCTAGAATAAGCTTTCAACTATAAAGAGCTTTTGAGTATATTAATTCTGTTTCTTTGATTGCTTGAGAACTGGTGGCTGCTCTAATTTACAGTCGGAATTCAAACAAACCTATAAAAACAATTACTTTCCTAGGAATTTACAAGATATTACAATTGTGGGGAAAAAATACAGAATGTCATAAAAATAGAACCTGAAATCCAGATTCATTAGTCAAGCAATGAAGGAAATTAATGTGTGTCAATCTTATTCTGTTGGGGCCATTTCTAGAAGAGGAAGGATAGTTAAATTTCTGTTCATTAGTTTAAATTCTCAGTCTCCTAAATTTGTCAAAAATGCTGCCAGATCCGGATAAGGATATGGTTTAAAGTCTATTTTATATGGGGCACTGAATACTGTTAGATGATGAAACGCCAACCAGGTCTGCATGTTAGAAAATTTCTTTCTGACTCTGTCTATATCTTGTTGCTGTTGCCCTTAATTTAATCTTTTAAATTGGAAAGAACTGTCCCCTCTCCATTAAGTCTTTGGAAAATGCTGTTGCAACTCACCCTACTGTTTAATTTAAAAGAACCCGCCTCCTTTCTCTCTCCCATCCTCAAACTGTCTGAGAAATGGGCTCTGAAAAGCCCTCACAAGCAGCAGTGATTTAATTTTTAGTTTTCATTTGAAAGCTAATATAGTGCATGAATTGAACTCTACAACTGAACAGCAATTCATTATTTTAAAACATTTACGTCAACAGTTCAAGTAAATCTATCGATGCGAGGCAGGGAATGAGCAAGGAAGAACATTAGGGGACTGGTTCTTCATTCAGAATTGCTAGTGTGGATCTGTGAGCACCCTTTTGTTGTGAGGGGTCTGCTCTAGTGGATCAAATTGCAGAATCAGGGCTTTAATTTTCTAATAATACATATATGCCTGTTCTTATCTAAGGATCTCAATCTAGATCTCAGAAGTACATAAATGTTCTTATGACATCACAAACTAATTTTATGTCTCTTAACTACCATATTGGAACTTTCAGTATGTTTGTTTTTATGGAGACAGTTTTTGTTACAGCTGTCTTTAGAAAAATATTTTCATTTTATTTAAAAATTTTCATTTGTGACAGCCTCACAAGCTAAACAACCCAGAGGTAACGGTTCATTGACATTCTTATTTAGTTTTGAGGAAGCAAATATTGGCCAGTGTAAGGTCCTATGTATTTTGTGCAGAAGTTTTAAACAGAGCTTTTTAACAGAGGGGAAAACTGTAAGACTCTTCTTACTAAAACTTACATACGTAACTTATTCACTGCTGCAATACATAGTCATTTAAGTTCTTAGAAAGCTTTGATTTGCCAGAAAACCGTCGTTGCAAAGCAAGTCAACTATTTTTGATGTCTAAGTAGGGGATAATATTCTCTTAATTTGTCATGATAAAACTTCAGCAAACCCATTTCCTAAAATTTATTCAAGTGCTGCTGCTACTTGAAAGAGAGAGATAATTAATTGAAGGAGAATATGAAGCTACACCGAAAGATGGAATATTTAATATCAAATATTAAAAGGTAATATATTTCAAATATTCTTTGTGATAACTTTGTAAAGTTGTCTTCTATAGCTTGAAATTTCCTGGAATTTCCCTTCTGCAGTTCTCTGAAGTGGCCCCAGTATGTGAGTTATGATTAGAGCAGCAGGTGGTTTACCTTTATATTTGGGGCAGATAAGGATAAAATAGCAAATTCTAACTTTAATCCCAGTCCCACCAAAGAATAGAAAATTAAAGTTGACAGAATTTATTATTCCTATTACAGGGAAGGGCTTTTACTCAAGGTAATGCCTCAGTCCCAAAAAGAATGGAAAGGGGGTGAAGACCTGTTCAAGACCTCAGATATTGAACATCTTTATACAGCATTGAAAGTTCAGAATGAGCACCTTGGCCCCTATATACCCTCCCTCAGCTCAGGTGACCGGTTTACAGGCTTCAGTTTGAAGGATGCTTCTTTTCGTTTGGATATTCATCCTGCTCACAAAAGGTTCCTGCAGGTCACAGTGGGCCAGAAGCACTTTGAATACAGAATGCTCCCTTTTAGGCTCTCCATGGCCTCAGGTTATTTATGAAAGGTGTTGTGGTGATGGCTGCATACCTCTGTAGACAGGGGAGACCGATATAGCCTTACCTGGACAATTGGCTGCTTACTGGTTGGTCATACCAGGAGATACAAGCAACAGTCACTACCACAATTCAACTCTTTGATTCCCTAAGACTTCAGACATTTTGGACAAGTCCATATTAACACCTGCACAAACGATACAATTAATCGGGTGGACCTGAACTTAGACACAGCAGGGCCCTGCTTATCTCTGGACCAATTCCTTGCCATGAGGAATCTCCTCGGCCAGCTTCATCTCAGCCCTCAGACTACAGTCCAATCCTGCCTGGTTCTGTAGAGGCATGCACTTATGTCACCCCGTTGACATGATTGCATCTACAATGTCTCCAGATCTGCATGTTCCAGGGCCTACTGTCCCAAAATGAGGGCAGTGTAAAGCACCTCAGTCCAGCATCCCTACATCTGGCAGCATAGCTTTAGGATGGACAATGAGCATAGAACAAACCTGCTTTCAAGACATTTGAGCCATCCTCCAGAACAGCAGGAGACGCACTATGGGAAAATGCTGCTGCTCTCTCTTTCGTGCCAGCAGCATCACTTTCTATTGAGGTGTCAGGTATCCCTCCCCTACTGGAGTATCTTCTTTTGCTAAAGACACCTGGCTTGTCGATCAGCTCCCTGTGAGTACATTTGGCAGCTGTTAGCTCTTTCCAGTCCCTGGTGGAGGCTGCCCTGTTTTTACTCATCCTTCTATCACAAAGTTCCTGAGTGGCATCATAAGGACATTTTCTCTAGCTTTGCAACCAGTTCCTGCCTGGGATCTGAACTTCATTCTTTCTGCTGTCCTTTTGAACCTTTAGCCCCTTTTTCCCTCCGGCACCTTTCTTTGAAGATCACCTTCTGATAGCTGTTGTCTCTGCTCAAAGGTAGGGAAACTTGGAGCTCTTATGGTAGACCCACCTTATACAGTTTTTCACAAGGGCAAGGTTTCTTTAGGTCTATGTGCTAAGTTCATACCTAAGGTGACCTTTTGAGTTTCATCTTAATCAGGCTATACACCTACCAGTGTTTTATGCTAAACCTCCCTGAAACATGGAGAAGGCAAGTCTCCATTCCCTAGACATACAGGGCTCTTGCCTTCTCTCTGCAAAGAACAACTCCTTTTCAGAAATCTCCAGGGTTGTTCATTGCTGTCGCCATGAAAATAGAAAGGAAAGCTGTCTCTTCCCAAAGACTAAGTGGATAGCCTCTTGCAATTTTCTCTGCTATGATGTTATGAAAGCCTCTCCTCCTCAAACTGTCAGGGCCCATTCTATGATTGCTCAGGTGGTACCAGTAGCTTCCTTACAGGGAATTCCCCTCTCTGAGATTTGCAGAGCAGCCACCTGGGGCTCCTTACACGCTTTCACCAGGTATTCCAAGCTTTGACTACAGATACCTCCTTTGGCTCAGCAATCCCCCACTCTGCTATTGTTACAGCAATACTTCCTCACACCTCCTCTTCAGTGACCACTGCTTGGGAGTCACAGTAAATACTCCTAGGGAGCAGCACTCTTAAGAAAAAAGGAATGTTACTTACCTTATGGTAACTGGAGTTCTTGAAGATGTATGGTCCCTATGGGTGTTCCATGACCTCTCTCCTTACCTTCTGCTTGAGTCAACCTGATTCACAGTAGAGTCCAAACTGGGGGCTGGTCGATTTGCTCCATCCTTTATGCCCTTGGATGGAAGCATGAGGTGGCACAGTTATGAACCTATGGACCCTGCTGCCGAAGAAATTTTGGTTCAAAGCATATGCGCACCACAGTGAATCCCCATAGGGACCACATATCTCTACTCCTTTCCCTAGTGTGTGTTAACATAGTACTGTTTGAAATGGGACTACGTTAGTATACATTTGGTAATTTTTAGTGCACATCAGCAGGGTCTGCATAGGCCAGTTAGTGCGCAGCACACAAGTGTGCACTAGATTTACACCCCTCTGGTGCAGACTAATGTGCTGTGTATACAAGCCTTTAGTTCCAAACTAAGTGCATGCCTACACTGACCTGCAGTTTATACTAAGAGGGTGTGAATTGCAGCATGCACCAAAGTGCTGTACTGTAATTCCCTGTGTGGACACTGTGGGCACAAACTTAAAAGTCCTTAGTTTGCACTAATGAAGTCCTCTAAAACAGGACTTCATTAGTGCCAACTAAGCTTCAGAAGAGAGACCGTATCAGACATGTAAATTTTAAAGATAAACAAGACAATATTAAAAATAGGATTACTTAGTAATACATATTAACATTTTGAAGATGGGAGGGGAAATTCTTTGCAATTAATCTTTTAAGAGGCCAGAGTCCACATAAGTTGTGTACTATTTAAAAGCCTTGGGAACCCAATTTTGAGATTCTTGCCATTTGTTCTCATGCATTTTGTACTGAATATGTGAAACCCCAATTTTGGCCATAGTTAAGAGGACAAGGTATATATTTACGCAGAAATTAGTCTGACTGCTCTAGGGTATTCATATTTCAGGACTTGTCTATGCAGGCCACTTTACTTCCGAATGAGAACTCCACATAGGTGAGGCTTATACCATGGCCTAAAATTTGTCAGGTTGTATGTTAGTGTGGGTGAAAACTGGAGATTGGTTTCAGAGTAACAGCCGTGTTAGTCTGTATTCGCAAAAAAGAAAAGGAGTACTTGTGGCACCTTAGAGACTAACCAATTTATTTGAGCATAAGCTTTCGTGAGCTACAGCTCACTTCATCGGATGCATACTGTGGAAAAGATCTTTTTATATACACACACAGCATGAAAAAATACCTCCCCCCACCCCACTCTCCTGCTGGTAATAGCTTATCTAAAGTGATCACTCTCCTTACAATGTGTGTGATAATCAAGTTGGGCCATTTCTAGCACAAATCCTGGACTTTAGGTAAGCTATTACCAGCAGGAGAGTGGGGTGGGGGGAGGTATTTTTTCATGCTTTGTGTGTATAAAAAGATCTTCTACACTTTCCACAGTATGCATCCGATGAAGTGAGCTGTAGCTCACGAAAGCTTATGCTCAAATAAATTGGTTAGTCTCTAAGCTGCCACAAATACTCCTTTTCTTTTTGGAGATTGGTTGGTTGTTATATTTCGGGGGAAAACAAGAATTTTTTCCCTGTGGAATCAGGGTTGAGTCCTATGAAAACTCTATTTTTGAAGGAAAAAATGTCATAAAAAAAAAAAGATGCTCTTGATGGTGTACAGTAACTCCTCATTTAACATTGTAGTTATGTTCCTGAAAAATGCAACTTTAAGTGAAATGATGATAAGCGAATCCAATTTCCCCATAAGAATTAATATAAATAGTGGGGGTTAGGTTCCAGAGAAAAAAATTTTTTTGCCAGACAAAAGACACACACACACACACACACACACACACACACACACACACACACACACACACACACACTATAAGTTTTAAACAAACAATTTAGTACTGTACACAGCAATGATGATTGTGAAGTTTGGTTGAGGTGGTGAAGTCAGAGGGTGGGATATTTCCCAGGGAATGCCTTACTGCTAAATGATGAACTAGCAGTGCGCTGAGCCCTCCAGGGTTAACTCGTTGTTAATGTAGCCTGATACTCTACAAGGCAGCATGAATGGAGGGAGGGGAGACAGCATGGCAGACAGAGACACAAACTCTGTGTGTGAGTGTGAGAGAGAGAGAGAGATGCGCATTTCCCCTTTAAGTAGGCTGACCCCACTTTTAAGTACACTGGCTTGTTAAGTTAATCAGCAAGCTGAGACCACAGCTTCTGCCAGGAAGCTCCCTCCCTCCTAAGCCCTGTGGTGTGTGTCCCCTACTCTATGGAAGATGGGGTAAGTGGGGTGCAGGAGCAGGGGAGGGGGACACCCTGACATTAGCCTCCCTCTGGCCCCCACCCCTGCACAGCAAGCAGGATGCTTGGGGAGCAGCTTCAAGGCAGAGGACAGGAGCAGCACATGGCAGTGGGGGAAAGGACAGCTGAACTGCCCAATAGATAGCCTGCTGGGTGGCTGCTGCACAGGGAACCTAGGGGAGCGGGAAGCTGATAGGGGGGCTGCCGGTCCACCCTGGTTCCGAACTCCTACCAGCTAGCTGCAATGGGCTCTTCCTGCAAGCAGTGGACAAAGCAGGCGGCTGCCAAACGACTTATAAGGGAGCATTGCACAACTTTAAACGAGCATGTAACAACAAAACAACGTTAACTGGGATGACTTTAAGTGAGGAGTTACTGTACTTGGAAAAATCATAGCAAAGGCTATCTTTGACTCAGTGAAGTTAATCCCTACCAATCTTGTCAACTTTCGTTGATCTAAGGTTCTGATAAATGTCATAAATTTTGAATCAGAGAAATTTGACAGAAGCCATTACTGCTGCTTTCAAATTACAGTGGTTTCCAGCTAATTTTCTGGTAGCCACAGTTCTTAATTCTGGAAAATACTAATTTATTTTCTTCAATATTGCAGATGACCATGGATGAGAAATATGTAAACAGCATTTGGGATCTCCTGAAAAATGCGATCCAGGAAATCCAGCGTAAGAACAACAGTGGTCTCAGCTTTGAGGAACTGTATAGGAATGCATATACTATGGTGTTACATAAACATGGAGAAAAATTGTACACTGGACTACGAGAAGTCGTCACTGAGCATCTCATAAACAAGGTATCTAACTAAACTAAATTTTAAATCAGTGGTTTTCTTGCTGATATGTAAGATGAACAGTATATAATTGCGGTTTGTGACAAAAATCCAAGTTTTGGTACTTTAGTTTTAAAACAATGTTTTTACTCAGATATAATACCAGTTTAGGACTAATGTCAAGCATAAGATGATCTCATGTTAGAGGTACCATTTATGTTTAAACTACTAATGAATAATGAAATGTGCAAATTTAAATGTTTATGAATATGTGAATCAAGAAATCACTTTTAGTTGAATCATTATTGCATGATTACATAGATATGTCTGCTAACCTGTTTGTTTGTTTATTTATTTATTTATTTATTTTTTTAAGTTGTGGCTTTTTGGTAGAATTGAATGGCTTTCTTGGGTGAGGTCGGTTTCACTTACTAGTAATAATAACCCCATTTTTCAGTCTGGGAACTAACTACATCCCGGAATAAGAACTTGCTTGTAATGGACTTTGTTCATGATCTAATACAATAGTTGTGCTGGGATTACATTATATAGAGAGTAGAGAGGCATCGTTCAATGCATAAAATCAACTTGACAAAAAACATCCTGAACAGTCCGAGTCCTTAAATTTCAGTCTTTTCAAAACATACATTTAATTTAGCCTAAAATTTTAAATAAACAATCCTTTTGATTCTGAATATATAAGATATAAAGACCTTCCATCTCGCCTCAAACCACAGATTGGACCTGTGTGGCTTTGTGTTGGTGAAGAAAAGCAGTCCTGTTTAGATCTGGCGTAGCTAGCTCACGTTAGCTAAACCCAGCCTTGACTTGACCTTTTTCTGAGTTGAAACAAGGCTGAAAACTTATTGCTCTAAAGAGGTCCAGCACTTGTGGCAGAATCAAAGATGCAGCCTGGAGAACAGCTGCTTTTCCACTGTGCCCATTGTATGTACTGACCAAGGCACTCGGGTAGCATCACAGCCTATCATGCCCTTACTGCACAGTTTAGTGAGTTGAAGTAATCAGTGGACTGCTTCCCATTTTTGGTGGTTCTTTCAGGTGAAGACGTTTTAAAGTCTTCAGTCCAGACCACTTCTGTCTAAAATATGCTTTAAATATATATATATATTTTACACTGTGTGAATGCAAGGACAGGTTGAGTATAAAGTGACTATAGGATTTTGCACGTATATGTCCTTTTATTGTAATGTAATTAATGCCTCAGAGATATTAATGAATTTGTCAAGACTAGTCATGTAACATGGTAAATGTCTGAGACTTTTAGAAATCTATGCCTGTAAACATTTCTACATTATCATGGGCTTAGTGGTGTTTAGGAGCATATACACAGGTGGTATTAGTTGGTTCGGTTCTGAAATTAGACATCCCTTCAGTTTTCTTGTAGTACTTGTTGCAAGGCAGATGAAACGACTAATTACAGTTCAATCTATTTAATTGAGCATTTTACTTAACTGAAAGTTTAGTGGAAAAATCGTCACATCTTTGATAGCTCTTTCCAACACTACTACTTATGTCAGTATTTGAAACATTAAGTATCTAATTAAATCACTGGAATGCATTCTAGTCACAGGTGTTCACTTATCTATACCTTCAAAGAACAAATGGTGGATACTAGGGCTGGTTGGGAAAATTCTGACAAAACATTTTTTGCTAATTTGTCAAAACAAAACATTTAGTGGGGACAGCTTGATTTGATGAAGTTCCAATAGAATACAGGCATGTTTAGAAAACTGCCTGGTTTCCTGTCAGTTCACCTGGCAGACTGCATTGGACAGGGGGACTGCAGGGTCTGTGGTTCCAAGGCAACTCAGTTGGTAGACAGCACTGGAGCTGGGGCTTCATTCTTTGTGGATACCCTTGTGAGAACAGGTTACGTTCTCGTAATTAAGTATACCAGATATGGTGCTTGCGCTGTGCATGTAATACAGAGGTTTATCTGTGGTTAATAGACACCAGAGATTAGCGAGCTGCTACTCATCTATTTGAAAGCATTTTTCATGGTTAGTGGTGGTCAGGTTTGGAACACAAATGTATATTTTTCTTGTGTAGGTGGGAACTCTTGCTCTGCTATCTTTTAATTGCTTGTTGAAAGTTGTGTTCAGCCAGACTTTACTTAGGAAGAGACCAGACCAGGGGTAGGCAAACTTTTTAGCTTGAGGGTCACATCTGGGTATAGAAATTGTATGGTGGGACATGAATGCTCACGAAATTGGGGGTTGGGGTGCAGGAGGGGGTGACGACTCCAGCTGGGGGTGCGGGCTCTGGGATGGGGTCAGAAATGAGGAGTTCAGGATGTGGGAGAGGCCTCAGGACTGGGGCAGGGGATTAGCGGGCGGAGAGGGTGAGGGCTCCAGCTGGGGATGCAGGCTCTGGGGTGGGGCTGGAGTGCAGGACGGTGCTCCGTACTGGGACCAAGGGGTTCGGAGAGTGGGAGGAGTATCAAGGCTGGGGCAGATGGTTGGGGTGCGGGAGGATTGAGGGCTCTGGTTGGGGGTGCAGGCTCTGGGGTGGGGCTGGGGATGAGGGGATTGGGGTGCAGGCGGGTGCTCTGGGCTGGGCCTGAGGGGTTGGAGGGCAGGAGGGGGATCAGGGCTGGGGCATGGGGGGGGCTCAGGGGTGCAGGTGCCAGGCGGTGCTTACTGGAAGCAGTGGCATGTCCCCCCTCCAGCTCCTAAGCAGAGGTGTGGCCCTGGGGGGGGGGGGAGCGGAAGTCTTTACAATGTCTTCATCTGAAAGTTCCCGGCCAATGGGAGCTGCTGGGGGCGGTGCTTGGGGTGGGGGCAACGTGCAGAGCCCCCTGGCTGCCACCATGCATAGTTGCTGGAGGGGGGATATGCTGCTACTTCCAGGAGCCCCACAGAAAGCTCCCCACCCCGCTCCCCGGCTGGAGCGCGAAGCGGGGCAAGCCCCTGACCCCGCTCCCTGGTAGGAGCTTGAGGGCCAGATTAAAAGGTCCAACAGGTTGGACATGGCCTGTGGGCTGTAGTTTGCTCACCCCTGGACCAGGCCTTTTGAGGAAAAAAGTTATGTAACTTTAAAAAACAAAAAGCCACTAGCTGATACTTTTTTTGCAATATATTTAGTTGTAATTAAAATCATTAATGTTTTCCCCTGCCAAGTCCCAGCCCCACTTGTGAGCACTGGCACTAAAATTAAAATGTAACAAGTATAAAACTTAAGAAAGATAAAATTAAAAAAAACCCTGTATATTAACTTTAGCTAGATAAAAGTATTAAACCACCCTCACAGTGGTTCAAGTATGAAATAGGTCTGAATTGTTGTAGGTAGTGGGACACCTAACTTTTACATTTGCAGTTTCTTCTGTGTATTGTGTAGTTAATGAGCTTAAAAATAGCTTTTTGTAGTTACTTGAATTATAGTTACACCTTCAGGTGCTAACCAAGATTGAGGCTTCTTTGAGCTAGGTTTTGCATAAACACAAAGCAAGAAATCATTTTTGCCCCCTACAGTTTACATTCTAAATAGATAAGACAGGTAAAGAATGGGAAGGGAAATGGAACAAGTGACGTTCTGTGTCCAAGATGACATGGCAGTTCAGTGGTAGAGATTAGAATAGAAACCAGGTGTCCTAACACCTAGTCCAGTGCCATATCTACTGAACCACGGTGCATTTAAGCAGTGGGAGATCATACTGTCTATCAAATCTAAATAGATTGATAGATAACTTTGTTCAAGTGATGGCACATGTGTATTTGCTCCACGTACAGTTGCTGGAATTTTTTTCCTCAGTGGTAACTATCTGGGTGGCTTGAGCGCCCTCTTCTGCTGTATGCCACTGTATCTAGTAGTATAAATGGCCAGCTGACCATGAGCCCACTCAGTTCCTTCTTATTGCCCGTGATGGTTGCTCGAACTGTTCTTCTTGCTCTTCATAGACCTCGAGAGGTCATCTAGTCCAGTCCCCTGCACTCACGGCAGGACTAAGTATTATCTAGACCATGTACTCTCAGTGGACTCTGTTCTCCTGCATTTTATTGTAAATAGTTTAGTGTTTGCTTTGTTAGGTTTTTACTCCATCTGATGATTTTGGTTGATTCCTGGTTCTGAGGGACATCTCAGTCACCAGGCTTCAAGGCCTGCATTTCCTGCCATAGGCCTATGCCCTTGAGCGACCCACACTCAAGTTGCTTGAAGTGCCTTGGGGAAGATCACGTTGGGGAGCGTTACCAAATTTGCAGGGACTTTAAGCCTTGCACGAAGAAAGATCACGAAGTCAGGCTAAACTTTTTACTCATGGAGACCTCCATCTGAGCCAGGTTGGTAAAACTTGGCACCGAATGCCTCAATGTCGGTAAGGAGTGTGCCTTTTACTGTGCCTGAGTCCCAACAACCACTTTGCCATCCCCAGTGCCTAGGAGGTATTAGAAGCAGACTGCTGAAAAGGGGGGATCCCCAGCACTGAAGTCTGCTTGGCATAGGGATAAGTGGAGTGCAGTCTGAGTAAAAGCACTCCTCTGCTTCAGAACCACAGAAGATGACACTGTTGATTACAGCAGCTTAGGTAGGCTCTGTTAAGCCCAGAGCTAGAGGAAGCACCTTCCACATCTGTGGCACTGCATTGTATAAAGTTTATCTTGGAATCGATCATACTAGAGGCATTTGCAGCTGCCAGAGACCTCCTGACTCTGTCAGTGCCAGTATTGCTGGCAGTACAAGAGTTGATGCTATCAGTTCTGGCGAACACAGGAGAACCAGCAGGACTGCTACAGCAGTCGGTATCATGCTAGCCTCATGTACCCCTGATGGCTTGTCCTTCTGTACCATCAAAGGGAAAACCCACAATGTTTGCTTTACTGCAGGCCTCTCAGTGTTGGCACCGATCGCCAACACCGATTGTCTGGAATGGCGCCTCCATGGTCAGTGGAAGGAGAGTTGTCGTCTTCTGAATTGGAGGTCAGGTACAACGTTTCCCAGTCTCGGAGCCACACTCTCTACCCCTCCTCCAGATGTTTCCATCCTTTCATGTATCCTGTCACGGGAGCACCATAGAGTGGGTGGCCAGGAGATCACTGGGGGCCCTATACCTGTCCAGTGTCTTTTTTTTGGAGTCTGTGGGTCTTTCCCCGTTTCCAGATCGAATTCCGGGCACTTCTATTCGGTGGCATTGGAAAGGCCCGCGGCACCTCCTCACTGGGAAGCACCCATTCTTGACTCTGGTACAGAGTCCAGTGCCAGACAGCAAGAGCCAGCTCCAGGGCAGATTGGCAGAGGCCCTGGGGGTTTTCGCCTTCCTCTGCAGTGTGGGACACAGGTCACTTGCTGGAGGATTCTCTGAACCTTGAAGTCTTTAAACCACGATTTGAGGACTTCAGTAGCTCACATAGACATAGGTTAGGGGTTTATTACAGGAGTGGGTGGGTGAGATTCTGTGACCTGCATTGTGCAGGAGGTCAGACTAGACTATCATAATGGTCCCTTCTGACCTTAAAGTCTATGAGTCTGAGCTCAACAGGACCCTGCAGATCAGGAAATGGAGGAGCATCTGCAGCCAGTGCTGGGCTTCTCTTCCTCTTCCCCTCATGAGGGAGTCTCAGGAGGGGTCATGTCATCTTCCCAGATGACACTAAGGCACACCAAGAATTGTTAGAGGGTTGCTTTAAATCTGGGCATACAGGTGGAGGAAGTAAAAGAATCCTCACACTGCCTGGTCAGTATTTTAGCCACTGCAGATCCTTCCAGAATGGCTCTTCCTCTCGGTGAGACAGTTAAGGGTCTGTGGCAGACCTCTGCATTCTTCTCCCCACTTCAAAACGGGCTGAGAACAAGCATTATGTGCCTGCCCGAGGTTATGAGTTCCTGGTCCTCTCAGTGGCAACTCCAGTCTCACTTCGGTTGCACCTGGATTTGATCTCTCAGGACCACAATCAGCTGCTCCACCTGAACTGGCAGTCCCTTAATTTAATGGCCTGGAAGCTCCAGGGTTAAATCCCAAAGAGGAAGCTGGCTTGGAACAAGTTTGCTGGGTCTTACTAAATAGCAGAAAGCTCTCGGCCAAGGCAACTGACCTGTCAAAATGGAAGCAGTTCTCTATCTGGGATTGTCAAACTGGAGTCTCACCAATGCAGATGTCCATCCAACATATGCTCAACTTTTTGCTGTACCTGAAACAGCAAGGTTTAGCAGTTTTCTCTATCAAGGTTCACCTGGCAGCAGTATCAGCTTTTCACTCTTGCATGGATAACTTTTATGTTTTTTCTAATGACATGACAATTTGATTCCTTAAAAGCCTGGAAAGATTGTGCCCTCAATTAAGGGAGCCTGTTCCTTTCTTAGGACTTGAACTTGGTTTTGTCTAAACTTATGAGACCACCATTTGAGCTTTTGGCAAAATGCTGTTTACTATACCTTTCGTGGAAGAGGGTTTTCCTAATTCCTATCAGTTCTGCCAGAAGAGCCTCTGAACTGTATGCCCTTGCATCCGATCCACTGTACAGCCTTCTTTAAAGATAAGGTGCACTTATGTCCTCATCTGAGTTTTCTCTCTAAGGTAGTTGCAGATTTTCACATCAGTCCATGTAATTATCTGTATTTTACCCCAAACCACATGCAAATAGGGATGAGCAACGGTTTACACATTGGATGTTAGATGAGCACTGGCATTCTACATAGACAGGACCAAACCGTTTTGTGGCTATAGGGACAGAAGGAAAAATCTTTCAGGGTCCTAACAGAGAATTTCATCTTGTATCTGTGCTTGTTATGATCTAGTAAGCATTTGACCACCATGCAAGCTGGTTGCTCGCTCTGCAAGATCGCAAGCATTCCTCAGCGGCATTCCTAGCACAGATTCCCTATCCTGGACATGTGTAAAGCAGCAACTTGGTTACCAGTGCATACTTTCTCTTCCCATTATGCCATCATCTAGTACTCTAGAGACAATACCAAATTTGGTCGAGCTGTACTACAGTCTGTGTGTATGTGAACTCCGATCCCTGTGCTTGGGAGTCACCAAGAGTCAAATGCTCATGTGCAATCATTTGAAGAATTAAAAACAGTTACTAAACTTTTGTAACTGTTTGTTTTTCTTTGAGATGTGTTGCATGTGTCCATTCTGTGACCCATTCTCCTACCTCTCTACATTGGAGTTTCCAGAAAGAAGGACCTGAGGGGGCTCAGGGTCGACTGGGCCATTTAACCTTGTGCCAGTGGTGTGCAGCGGCAGAGCGTGCTCAAGCTGCCCCAAGAGGTCCTGCTGAGGGAAAAATTTCCAGCATCTATGTGTGGGGTGCGCACACACCAAGAGTGGAATGGACATGTGCAACATATGTCAAGGAACAACAGTTACGAAAGGCAAGTAACCATTTTTTGGTGACATCACTGCTGGTCCTATGCCATCTGTATCTGGCACCTTGCACTTCATTTGTATCTGTTTTCTTGCCCTGGGCTTAGCTCCTAGCTTTACCTTGGGGCTTTACCCTTCCATGGCTTGGTCCCACACATTCCAGATAGTGTTGTCCCTTTGCTCCATTTGTGACACAGCTATGCCGGGACAAAAATCTCACCCTAAATATAACAAAAGCCAGCAGGCCTAGAGCCCCAGAACCTTTTGCTGATAAGCAATACCATGGCTAGAAAAAAGGAAAAACTACAGTTAAAAATAATAAAAAGTTAAAATGTTAGAGGAGAGAGTTGTGTGGTGGTTTTTTGTTTTTGTTTTTAAAAAACCTGGTAGATAATCCAAATTGACACTAAAATACCATACCACAGAGTATTTTCCTTCATGGGTAATTGGCATATAGTGTGTGTGTGTTTAAGGTATTTACATTTTACAGTAATCTGTGTATATTTAAAAAAATGTAAAAATCTTTTACTAGAAAGCAAATGTGATTCAGTATCATGTTTTTTATTCTTTCCTCTAGAAAAGGGGCAAAGGGTGAGGAACAAATATTCCTCATGGAAAATACAAAATTACACTTTAATACCTTATTTTAAAGCTACATGTGAATACAGAGTATCTAATGTCACAAATGTAGAAACTCTTTTACTTTAATAATACCATATTATAATGAATGGAAAACCTCTGCAATAAAAGCTTTTAACTCGAATTTTAGCTAAAAAGCAGATTTAGGCCCCAGTTCAGGAGGTACTTAAACATACTTAAGTACCTTCATGAAATGGGAGTCATATATTTTATAATTTTTTTTCCTCCCTACAGAAGATGGATATGGCTAGCTGGGCCAAGTGGTGTAGTTTAGGGAATTACATGGCTGAACTGTTTGTGCTGTACCAGATCTCAAAATTGCAAAAGGAAAAATGTTATACCATAAATCTACTGCACAGCCTATTTAACACTAAGTTAGTTAAAAGTAAAGCTATGCAAGGAGAAAATTTTAAAAAGAAAAACAGTTTCAAAAAAAAGAAAAAGCTAAATTTCTTTAAAAGCCAAGATCTCTCTAAATTAGGGCTGTCAAGCGATTAAAAAAAAATTAATCGTGATTAATCGAGCTGTTAATAGTAGAATACCATTTATTTAAATATTTTTGATATATTCTGCATTTTCAAATATATTTATTTCACTTACAACAGAATACAAAGTATACAGTGCTCACTTGATATATATTTTTATTACAAATATTTGCACTGTGAAAAACAAAAGAAATAGTATTTTTCAATTCACCTAATATAAGTACTGTAGTGCAATCTCTTTATCATGAAAGTTGAACTTACAAATGTAGAATTATGTACAAAAAAATAACTGCACTCAAAAACAAAACAGTGTAAAACTTTAGAGCCTACAAGTCCACTCAGTCCTACTTCTTGTTCAGCCAGTCGCTCAGACAAACAAGTTTGGTTACAATTTGCAGGAAATAATGCTGTCTGCTTCTTGTTTACAATGTCACCTGAAAGTGAGAACAGGCACTTGCATGACACTGTTGTAGCCATCATTGTAAGATATGTACATGCCAGATGCACTACAGATTCATGTGTCCTTTCATGCGTCAACCAACATTCCAGAGGACATGCATCCATGCTGATGACGGGTTCTGCTCGATAACGATCCATAGCAGAGTGGACTGATGTATGTTTATTTTCATCATCTGAGTCGGATGCTACCAGTAGAAGGTTGATTTTCATTTTTGGTGGTTCGGGTTTTGTAGTTTCCGCATCTGAGGGTGGCTCTTTTGAGACTTCTGAAAGCATGCTCCATACCTTGTCCTTCTCAGATTTTGGCCATCACTTCAGATTCTTAAACCTTGAATCGAGTGCTGTAGCTGTTTTTAGAAATCTGATTGATTCCTTCTTTGCATTTTGTCAAATTTGTGAAAGTGTTCTTAAAACGAACATGTGCTGGGTCATCATCCGAAACTGCTATAACATGAAATAGATGGCAGAATGCGGGTAAAAAACAGAGCAGGAGACATACAATTCTCCCCCAAGGAGTTCAGTCACAAATTTAATTAATGCATTATTTTTTAACGAGCATCATCAGCATGAAATCATGTCCTCTGGAATGGTGGTACCAAAGCATATCTGGCACGTAAATACCTTGCAATGCCACTACAAAAGTGCCATGTGAACGCCTGTTTTTGCTTTCACGTGACATTGTAAATAAGAAGCAGGCAGCAGTATCTCCCATTAATGTAACAAACTTGTTTGTCTTAGCGATTGGCTGAAAAAGAAGTAGGACTGAGTGGACTTGTATGCTTTAAAGTTTTACATAGTTTTGTTTTTGAGTGCAGTTATGTAACCAAAAAAATCTACATTTGAAAGTTACACTTTCACGATAAAGAGATTGGACTATAGTACTTGTATGAGGTGAATAGAAAAATACTATTTCTTTTGTTTCATTTTTACAGTGCAAATATTTGTAATCAAAAATAATAATATAAAGTGAGCACTGTACACTTTGTATTCTGTGTTGTAATAGAAATCAATATATTTGAAAATGTAGAAAAACATCCAAAATATTTAATAAATTTCAGTTGGTATTCTATTGTTTAACAGTGCGATTAATCGCAATTAATTTTTTTTTTGAGTTAATTGTGTGAGTTAACTGCGATTAATCAACAGCCCTAGTCTAAATGAAAGTCTAAAACAAATCTTGTGCAAGCTTTCTGTCACCTTTGTGAACATAGGAGGCTATCTGACTTATTCTTAAATACACACGTGTTTAATTGCTTCAGTGTATGTATCTTCTTTATGGTTCTATAGATAACTCACACAGAAAACCTTCAGATAGGTCTTTGCTAGTTTGTTCAGTTTGTCTCGAAGTCTGAAGACAAGTTCAGTGACAGAGCTGTGTCACTGATTGCAAGGCTTCAGCTACCCTTTAACACAGTTACTTTTATAAACTAAACTGCATAAAATACAACTCCAAAGAGTTAATTATGTTGTGACATGTGAGCAAGGCTAGGTAGGGTTTGTCATATTATCAGAGTTAGCCCAGGCTAATCTTGCATGAGCCATCCACACTGCAAAGCCTTAACCAAGTTAGAGCTATGTGGCTGCGTGTACAATGGTAGTGTACTAGCTCCTGTGCTGGGCTGGATTTCTAGCAAGACATCCCTGGTTCTTAATGATGCATTAAAGTGGGCCACTCTCTGAATTCATCCTTAGCGTATGGGTCTTGCTGATGTCACACCACTTTTTTACCAAAAGGCTGGTGTCAGATTCTGGCCAACTAGCAGCCTGTGAGGAGGATTTCTTGAGCAGTATCTCTGATCAAATACTGTGGAATGCAGCTCAAGTGGAGTTGGGGAATGTGGGAGTTAAACACTGACCCAGTGGTTTCCAGTGCAGAAGAATGGAGGAATTAAGTCGACAAAGTAGAGCCCAGGTGGAATTGTGGGATATGTTTTTGAAGGGCTAACAGCACCCAAGCTTGATTAGCTGGCATTCTCACCACAAAGTAGATGCTGCTAACCTGGGCTGAAGCAAAACCCAAGCAAAAAAACTGATTTTGAGCCTGTACTCAACTGTGCCTGCAAGCTTAGGCTTGAAGCACCCTCATAGCTCTGGTTAGAGGTTTTTCTTGGAAGATGGAATGGGGTTAGGGGCAATGTCTGGACTGTAGCCCTCAGTAACTGCAGTGAAGACACCCATAGTGACCACAGATCCTTCTTTTTATGCAAACTGTGGTAGACTTAATATGTGTCTTAGATGAGGAAACGGCAGAGAAATATTTGTGGGAAAGTGAGTGCAAAGAAGCAGCATCCTAAGTGCTTCTACATGTTTTAAAAACACTCAGCATAACACCTCAGCATCTTTGAAAACATTCCAAATACAGCTTAAAGTAAATTCTGGTATCTGAGAAATATAGAGGGCTGCACATGTCTATATTTCTTATATCTGCTAACTTACTGTCACCTGCAAACAGCTAACTTTTGGGTGATATTGGTTAATTACAATTTATTCTATAAGAAACAACATGTAGTGTTTAACTTTTCCATATTGTTATGGTGCCAAGTGCGAATGGTTTGCATGTTGAGGGTCATTGATGTATATGCATCCAAGATGAAACTCAACTTAGCCACGTAGTAACTTCTGTCTCAGTTGTAAAAGGTATTGTATGGATTAATGCATTCTACTTTGTCTAGCCATCTAGACGAGGAGCTGACAGGCACGCTGGGGCTTCTAGATGACAGAGAATGTTAAAACAGTCCCATGTGGAGATAAATGTTATGGGACTGTAAATTTGAGAAAAAACAAAGCCATCTAATGCTGTTTTTGTTCCAGTAACTTCACTTACAGGGTAAGGGATGATAAATTCAAGGGAAATCCTGCTGTACAGTGACTGGCAGCACATTCTGTGTCTATCTAATGACTGCTAAAAGCAAGAGATTGATAATTTGGAAAAAGCTTTAAATGAGACTATGCCAAAACTAGAGTACCAGAGCCTTCAAACTGTCTCTTTAGTAAGGTACCAAGCTCAAAATAACCTCAGTTAGACACTATATGAAATTTTCTGCAATTGAATCATTCACACTGCTCTTGCGAATACAGAGACCTGAAACCAAACAGAATTCATCCCCCTAGATGGTGGGGGGAGACTTCTGACTGACCATAGGCAAGAGGTAAAGGGCAAAAAGTATATGGCAAGACCTGGAAGAGGAGAAAGGAGGGTTATGGCACAACATACTGTCCCCTCCCTCCCCCCCAAATGTTTTACAAAATTTTATAAATAAACTCAGTCATTAGAACATTCCAATAATTAATTATGATTTAAACACCCAAACATTGCAACACGGTGGTAGCTTATGAGAACTGGAACTAGTTTGGTTTCACTGGGTAAACTGAGTGCAACAGTAGACAAACAGCATTAATGGTTAAAAATAAATGAATATCATAGGTTGGGAATTTGTTCATAAAATGTCATTTTTAACCTCCTTACTATCAATTACTGCTTGCCAGCTCCTAGTCCTTTCTCTCTCCTGGAGTTCTGTTGTTAGTGACTGCACTGCTACACTCTGGAGGAATCTCTTACTAGATGAATGCTCCTTTTAAAAACTCTTCTTTGCTGCCAATTCTTCATACCATCCCTTTTTAAACTTTGCTATGTCCAGTGGCCCACCTAAACTCACTTCTGATTGTAACACTTTACAGTGATATTCATTGTTTTGAGTTGCTGTGCAGTGGGAGTCATAATATTCATTTCTGTCATAGAAATCTTGTTTTTATTTTGATTTGCCCGTTACTTACAAAGGGACTGTACCAGCTATATGCAGCTAATACTCTTGGAGAACAAATATAGAATGTTGTATACTAGCTAGTAACAGTCCTTGCCTTTGTATTTGTGGTAAGTAAACCTTCCTTTTCTAGCAGTTTGTTTAATATTTGTATGATTGGTCCAAAATGTAAGTATGTGTATGCTTTTTGTTTGTCTTAAAGATGAATCTTTTTCATTAAAATTAAACTATGGTTTCATTTAAGTACATGCAGTGGATGTCATCAGGACAAAATGACTTCAAATGTCTAAGAATATTCACTTAGTTTTGACACTGCATATTAGGCAAGCTAAATAGCAATACTAGTATGTGTAAAGGTTATGTGCGTTATTCATATTTTGATAATTCAGGCATCACTTTCAAAGCGGATAATGGTGAGTAAGCTTTGGCCTTTTCTCCGCCACCCCCGAGATGTTGAGCACCTGCAATTTCCATTGAATTTGAATAGGAGCTGTTGGTGGGCAGCACTTAGGACAATACCCTAGTAGCTGGCATTCTTGAGATAGTAGCACAGCAAATACATATGGAGTAGCGGTCTGCAGATTTGAAGAAGAACTTTCTAGTGTCAAAACTAATTTGGTAATGTGTCATTATCTTCCTGTTTCATTACAGGTGCGAGAAGATGTGTTAAATTCATTGAATAACAACTTTCTTCAAACACTAAACCAAGCGTGGAATGATCATCAGACAGCAATGGTGATGATTAGAGACATTCTCATGTACATGGTGGGTAATAGTGGTATTCCACTTTTCATCATTTACAGCCTGGTCCTCAGAAATGTAAGCTGCTTTTCTTTTAGACCACTGTGGCAGGAGGAGGAGCAGTAAGGTATGCACAGTAATCTGCTTTCCTAGAGAAGTAATTTATCTCAAAGATAAACTACTAAAAAGCCTACATGAACAAGAAAATGGTAAACTGATCTTTTTATTTCATCATCATGTTTTTGGTAGACAGAGCAGAGCTTATTGAAAGTGTTGTTCAATTCTTTGTTTCTTGCTGTCACTCGTGCTTCAGGGATGGAAAAGGCTTTCAAAAGCCAAGCAAAAAGGTAAGGGTAATTGATTCAGAATACATGGTTTACTTTGTTTTTATTTGGGCAGTTGGTTCTGAATGGTTCCTCTCTTTCAATTAAAGGAGCTTTCACTTTTCTCAGACTTGTGCCAGTCTAATATAGTAGTCTTAAACTGCCTCATGATATTTATGTTTACACGTTCAGCGTAGTCTGCTATTTATCCCTTGATGAGTGAGAACCCAATTTACAGATTGCCAGGTTTCTGAGAGGTGTAAAATTGCAATGAGGTTCCACTCTAAAGTCCTAGATTAGGACACCTCTATTATCACCTCTAAATTTGGCTTGGAGACTTCCAAACATACTCAGTATAAATGCTCAGCAAATCTTGAAGATAATATAAGCAGGATGCTGTAGAATTACAGGAAGACAAAAAATTACCCTGATTTGAATTTCTCTTTTGTCTGTTTTTGTTATCCTGAAACTGAAAACCAGATGGTGACTCTTCCATCAAACTTACAGCATAGTGGAATCTCCTTGAAACTTTGTGCTAGCTGTGTTTGAGGAAAATAGACAGTAAGCAAAATTATTTACGAGTCTTGTTCTGGATTTATGTGGCTCCAAATTATTATTTTTGCTATTGACTTAGTGGGAGCAGAATCATTCATGATGCATGTGTGAACATGTTGCCTTCAATTGGATGGTTGTAATTCAAAAATAACATAAAGATCCTTCAGTGCCTGATAGCTAATAGAGGTCTTCTTTCAACTTGGATGATGGAGTCCTTAGTTTTTTGGGGCTGTAGCACTAGGGTTTTAGTGTGGTTTAAGTTAGCCACTATGGAGTTTGAGCTCTCAGAAGGGAATTTAGTCTCTGGTGAGGAGGTGGTAGAATGGACTCCTATATGCTCTCAAACCACAATTCATATTCCAGAGCCAAAAAACTTGTTTGCAAAAACCAGTTGGGGTTACAAAATGACAGTATTGTACCTAACTACCACATTACTTAGGAAAATAAAAGGATGTGGTGTTGGTCACCGTCAGGAGACAGTATTGTACTAGATGGACCTCTGATTGGTATGGCAATTGCTATGTTCCTTAGTAGGTACTACTTTTTAATTTAGACGACTAAAAATAGGACTTAGGTTAAAGGAGGGGAACAATCAAGTTTAAAATAAATCTTTCATTGAATTCTCTCACTTCGCCTTCTTTCCCTGTAGGTAGTTTTTTATTAATCTTTAAGCTTGTCAGTGCAGGAAATCTGACCACCTATAAGTCTCAAGTGCCAACATTAATATTTCCTTTCTAAATACCTGTTTTCAGCCAATTACAGCTTCTGAATAAAATTATCTGTGCAAAAGCTTGGTGCACACAAGATTTTTTTTTTTTTGAGGTATTTTTGAACTTGAATTGAGAAAAATATACAAGTTATGGCTATGGGTACTTCCTGTGGACCACATCTTGCAGTCTTTACAATTAATTCATTAAGTTCTATGTGTGTTTAGTGGGCATTTTCCTTGAGGTAGATCTTTTATTCTAAGAGTTTCTAATTAATACTCATATGATTTGGTGATCTTCTGGCAACGAAGTCTATGTAAGAATGCATACATCCAAAATGGCAGAAAGGCTTGCATTTTGTGTTACCTACGTTCAGATATTTCAAGGCAACACAGGAAACGTAGTTAAGAATAGTATTTTTCTGAAGTTTGCTTTTACGCATTTTAACAACATGCTTTTTACAACAAACAGAACTGCTAAAGGATAATTAGGAAAAAAGTTATCTTTTTTTAAAATTTGTGGTAACACTCTGCATTAATGTTTCAGTGGAGAGTGCCAGCAGGCTGGATCAAGATCTGGTATCTAGAATTAGTGAGTGATACTGAGGATGATTACAGATACTTCTGCAAGTGAACACAAGTTGTTAGGTGTGTACACCAATCAATCAGTCGCTGGAAGTCAGATCATATTCAACATATGAAGCCTTAGGCCTTGCCTATATTACAAAGGGTTTGCTGGCGTAGCTATACTGGCAAACGCTCCTGGTGTAGACACTTTTTATAGCAGCAAGAGTTCTTTTGCTGACAAAGCTTAAAGCTGTTCCCCCAAATGAAATAAGGTCTACAACAAAATTACTTTTTTGCTGGTGTAATGGCATCTGAAGTAAAGCTTTTGTTGGCATAGCTATGTTAGTTATGGGTGTGATTTTTTTCACACTACTAACTGAGATAGCTGTGCCGACAAAACTTTAAGTGTAGATCAGGCCTTTTAATTCTATAGTTAAAACTTCAAACAGTGTATGGGTGAAAAACACAAGCATTAAAAGACCAAGTCAACCCCTTGTTTCTCCAGAGAATGTAATTTAAATACTTAGCACTTTGGAAATAAAGTACTATATAAACATTAACTGATCCCCAAGACATCTTCAAATTAGTTAAGAAAGAATGATACTTGTTTTACAGACTAGGCAGTGAGACAGAGGTTGTGATTTACGGACTCTGGAGTTCGAGGCTCAGATCCAGCACATTCTGCTAGACCATGCTGTAATCTAACAGGGAAAGAACCACAGTACCACATCCTCTAAGCCAGAGCCCAAGTATGCAGATAAAAGAAGGAAATAAACATTTCATTTTAACTATAAAGTAACATGAATTTGACATATTTATTAATGTAAATCTATGGGTCTAAACACAATAAGTAGATGGATATACAGATAAATTGGAACAGAAGTGACCAAAAGGATTCTGTTTTGAGATAAACTCCGAGATAAATTCGGCAAGGCTAGTAACTAGACAGGAAAGCAAAAAGGATTGGTCTACATCTATTAAGTGTAACTCATAACAAACAATAAGACCAATATCTTGAGAAAATATAGAGATGTATTGAGTTGTGTGCCATCTGTATATAAGAACCAGTTAATGCAGCTTTTGATATAAAGGAATATAGAACTTAAATAAATCCTGTCAAACACTTAGTAGTAAGGCATAAGAAGTTGGATTAATACCCCAGTTTACCAAAAGTCAGGTGCTCAGAAAGGTGGTTAAGCAAGAAAGTGCTCTGCGCCTTGGTTACCAAATTTAGACTGAGATGATTGCTTGTGCTGCAGCATGTCAAGAGTGCCAGTGGATCCAATAAAATAAAGATGGAGGATCATAGTTTGTTTGAATTAGCTAGAACAAAGTTTTAATTGGTCAATACACTACTAAAAGTTAAACAACTTTGTGCTGTGGGACTCTGTTCAGAAGAGCTACACTCCACGAGTCTCCAAGTTATGGTGAGTTGAAATATTAAGACTGTATAGAAACCCTGCTCCCTTATTGGTTTTATATTATAACATTTGAGTGAAATTTAGTGTTTGTAAAGGTGCAGTACTAACAGTCCTGGAGACTGAAGTCCTTTACCTACAGAACTTGTGTAGTCCCAGGAAGATCCAGTTTCCTGATACAGACTTGTCAGTATACCTTAATTGCGGTGTGAAGGAACCAGCAGGGAAAAATATAGTGGTTCAGTCTTCATGCAGAGTAAGTATTCCTCTGTGTGCGCCCATCAGGATACCAGTGAGTGCCATTTATGATAAAGTTTGAGTGTGCACTTATCCTCTAACCCAGTGGTTCTCCCAACTTTCAAATTGTATGATGTTTCTTAAAGTAGGGATTCCCTTGTAGGATCTTTTTGTGGCAACTAGAGTATTTGGTTACGTGAAAAGCAATAGATAAGAGGCAAGATGAATGAGGCTGGTTTAATATGATGGATGTGGCTTTATTTCCTCCTAACGCCTCATATGTATATATATTTCCCCCCCTTTCCTAGTTGTAGTATTTTAAGTTTAATATGGACACTTTCTGGTTGAGCCCACTATGTCAAACCTTCAAGGTCACTTCGTGTGTGTGTGCGCGCACGCCTCTTATTTTGGTGTTATCAACAAAGTGTGGTATTGGTTTAATTTGCATGTGACAGTCATGAATTACTCTGCAGTTACAAGTCCTAGCCATGCAGGGATCTCTGTCTTAAGATTGATGAATACACTATTGAAACTTTCCAGGTTGTTGGGAGGCAGTGTTTTGTTATCAATGTCACATGTTTTACTGTTGTGCTGGAAGCCATTGTGTGGATCATGTTGTATTAAGCCATAATATTTGGTTGTAATCACTAACATAAATTTGGACATAATCACCTCCATTTAAAAATTGCTCCTATATGTTCCTACTCTCAGGATTAACACACCTGACGCATGAACTTGTAGTCTTCTCTAGTGTATGTCTACACAGCAGTCGGGAGGTACAATTACAACTTGTGCAGGCATACCCAAGCTAGCTTTGATTTATGTACCTGGGGTCCCAGACGGGATTGTATCTGGATGGCTAGCTGAGCCTGTGCTGCTGCAGCTACAGTTATTTTTAGCAAGCTAGCTCAATCAAAGCTAGCGCAGGTATGCCCATACATGCTGTCTCAGTAACAGTGTAGCTGTATCGCGAGGGGAAAAAAAAGCAGTGTCTGCTGGGGCCATTCACTCCTCTTCCTTCTCCCAGGACTTGATGGATAAAAATGGTAGTGGGCCCACCAGCCTTTCAGTGTTTTGACTTTTGAAAGTACAGTGAAGGGAGAGGCTAGGGGTCTGCCAGGGTCTGCATAGGGGAGGCTCTCCAGCTCCCTAACTATTCTTCCCCCCGTCCTTCCAAAAACCCCAGTTCCATGCTGCTTCTGTCCACACCCAACAAACCTCCAGGTTCATTCCCAGGCTCCTTCCCTTTTCCTTAGCTCCTCCATTACCCCTGACTCCCCCAAGCCTTTGCACTACTTCAAAGGGGTCATGAAATACATTTCTTTATTGTAGTTTAAATGAATTACTCAACGTTCTATATTAATATGCCTACTAAAGAAGCTGTCAACCCAAAAAAATTCTTGAATCTTTTGTTTTTGTCTGGTTTTCTTACAGACACACTTGCTGACAAGTATTTTGAAATAAATTGCCAAAGTAATTCAAACTGGTGTGATTATACTGTGTTATTTTGACAAATAAAATATGCAGAATTTTGCAGAATTAAAAAATATTGTGAGCAGAATTTATTTATTTTATTATAATTTTTTGGGGGGGGAGTGCAGAATTCCCCCAGGAGTAAATACAAATGATAATTAGGTACATGTTCAGTCTTCTTTTTCTTCTCCATCTAAACTTGGTAGGGCTGCCTCAAGATTCCTATATGTGAGTGAGGCTGGGCTTGGGCTGGTCTGGGCTATTTATTTAGTGTATATATATTATTATTACTGGTGGCATTCTGCACTAAAAAATGTGCCCCAAAAATTAAAAATTCTGTGCACAATATTTTTAAATTCTGCACATTTTATTTGTCAAAATAACACTACATAATTATGCCAGTTTCAATTATTTTGGTCATTTATTTCAAAATACCTGCCTGTAACAGTTCAGACCTGCACAAAAATTCCTCCAGGAATAGAGAGTTAAAGAAACCCCTATGACAACACAGTTCCTGTTTCTCTGCCTCCTTTAGCCCTCCTTCCCCCAAGACCAGCCAGGGTGCCAGACACCCCAACCCCTCCCCCCAGAGCCCAGCCGCAGGGCCCCCCTCAGCCAGTACACCCAAATCTCCCCCTGCCCCCCAGAGCCCAGCTGTGGGGCCCCGTTGCCCAGATACCTTCACCCCCAGAGCCCAGCCATGCCCCGCCCCCCAACCCAGACATCCATCTCCCTCCCCCTCCAGAGCCCAGGGATCCAGAGGGAGAAACGGTCTGATGCTCAGTCCCAGGTTTGCATGGATTTTCCTGTGTGCGGCTCTCTCCTTCCTTCAGGGTATTCTGGGAACTGAAGCTGCCAGGAACCCTTTTGCTGCTTCCTCCCCCCCAGCAGTGTCTTCTGTGTGCGCGCTGGGCTCTGCTGGTTCCAGTAGCCCCTAGTGGTGGCTAGCAGCACTGCAGCCCATTTCTGTCAGGGAAAGGAAATTCTGCCTGCACAACGTTAAGTTCTGCAAAATTCGGCATTGTGCAGTGGTACAGAATTCCCCCAGAAGTAATATATGAGACATTGTGTAGTGCCAAAGAAGTAAAGTTGACCATCTGTGTTTAAATCCACTTACTAACCTTGGTTAGAAGTAACCAATACTAGGTTACTTTGTGGAAACCTTCAGTGCAGTATTTGGCAGCTCTTAATACTCCAGAATAGTCGACTGTTCTCTTGAGGCTTCCATTTGATTAATTAGCTGCCTCTTTCAGCAGGCTTTTTTTTCCCTTACACCAAAGTGAGAACCTAATAGAGAAAAATGAATTACATAAAAAGAAATGTTATTAGAAGAAAATAGCTTTGCCTACAGCAGCAGAAATACTGAAACTTGAACTACATATTTGTCATTTTATTTCACTGAATTATAAACTTTTACAATGATAGACTTTAAGAAACTATTGAACAAAAACAATACATGTTGTAAAAAGAATTGGTCTAATAAAACTTTCAAAAGTCATAGAGCTTTATTTAAAGCCTGTTTCTGAGTAGACTTACCATTTCAGATAGTCTTCTGTTATTAAAAGGCCAGTCTATACCTTTCATTTTAAAATTTCATTTTACCTCCTCTATCATTTTTTTTCCAGATAGCCCTATCTGGTAGGAAACCAGCGTGTTGAGCAGGGTGCTTTCTTTCCTATGGATTTGGAGGGCTTGCTGTAGATTGAAGGGCTCTGCCATGGGAAATGAGTATTATGATCCAACAGAAGGCTTAAGTGTTGGCTTAAAAATTTAGCACTCCCGTATTTTTGCAGTTTTACACTTCTTCTGTTTGTTTCATTTGAATGGACCCTTGATACAACGTATGCTATTGGTTTAAAATAGGATGGAGAGGAAGGTATGTCTGAGTTTTAATCACAATTGTACGACTTGATCAAGTAACCAGTAGCATCTCCCAGTGATGTTGAGACTTAATTGCTTAGCTCTTTAAAGATACGTAAAGTACTGCGTAATGCTAGGTATTATTATTTGCTCTTATTTTATCCTCTAAAATGAGTCGGAACCAAAAGTAGTAAATATGACTGGCATCTATCATTACACTGTGATGCTCATTATGTCAAAACTTATTATACGCGTCCCCACATATAAGCACAGGTAAAGTCATAAACAATATCTAAATGTAGCCAAATTTTTGTACCTTGTTTATCTGCAGATACTGTCAGCAGAGATGCTTTTGTTTAGTAAAGAAAAGGAGAATGTTTTATACATTCTAAATGAGGGACATCCCCTAGACCATGTCCTCAGGCTCACTCTACTTATTTACCCACTTGTTGGATAATTAGTAAACATTTCAGGATAGCCAAAGTACCCATTGTTGGCATTCTTATTGCTGATGCTTCAGTGAATGCATTGCACTTATTAATATCCATTTTATGTGTGTTAGTTTCCATCCATCAAACATGTATAATTCACCAGTACCTAACAATGTGGGTCTCAAGTTCAGCTGCTTCCACTTGGCGTTTCTGATGTTTATGAACTCTTGGTTTTGAAGTGTAGGTTCATTATTTGCAGAATTCAGATTCCCATGGTCTATCAGCAGAAATGCGTTTGAACTGCTAGGGAATTAACATCAAGGCATAAACTTAACATATGATAAATTCCTTTGGTTTAAAATGTCTCTTTGAATGGTCAGATGGACAGGGCTACAAACTGAGAATCCTTACTATCTCAGAAAACCAGGTATGCACAATACCATGCCACCAGTCTGCTTTCAAGCCTCAGGTCTACCCACATTTTTCAAACCATATTAGCACCTTAAAAATAAATAAATATATATTTTTTTAAAAAGTGCGTTTTTATTCGAGTGTGCGTTGGTGTGGATCCCATTATAGGTGCTCTTGGGCTCCATGAGTGCAAGATCAGTGCCAGGTGTTTGCCCTGTGCCTCAAAGGGCATAACAGCTGTGATTCTCCCTCATTTTCCCACTTAGTGCCCACAGCAGTGAAATGGAACCTGGTAAGTGTCCAACTTGTTAATTAATAGCTATTAAAATTAATGGAGAGCTAAATCTCTGAAAACTCTTCAAAAATCTTCAAAACTCCTCTAATCTACAGATATGCAGCTGATATACATGCAACCTGGCTGAACTGAATGCCAATAAACGGTCCTTCTTTTATAGCCTCCTCCCCAGTACAGGGCTCCTCAGCATGGTGGATTTACCCACAAAGAACAGTTCATTCTTGCTTGGATGGTACTAAAAACATTTGAAAACCATATATACGTAGCTTTGTTACAGAATGACTTAAAAAAATCTACCTAGTTTACTGCACTGTTTAATTGTTTTGTAATGGGTTGAATCTATTAGAATCTTTCTACCAAGTAAGTTTAACACCTTCCTAGAGTTGTTTTAATGTGAGCGGAAAGCTAAATACATAGGGCCAAAAGTAGCTGGGTCCATCAGTCTCTTATATGTTAGTCACCTAAGTGAAGAAAATAAACAAGGATGCCAACTATATGGTGATGGTTTTTATCAAATGTACACATTTCCACTAAAAACTGGAGCGAAGATACCAATTTATTTCATAAAAGCCATTGAAATAGCACTGGCTGTTGGTAATTGTTTTACTACAAATTTGTTTTTTAAATGTGCCTATGGAGATTATAGATCATTTAGTATATTGTAGATATTATAGATCATATTATTATATTGTAACTACTTGAGCTGCCCTTGGAGAATGGCTGTTGTTTATAAATACTTGTACTTAACTGCATAGGTCACATCTTTCTGAAACACTGTATCCAAAGCAATGATGATCAGGAAAAGGTGGAATTAACTAATGTGCAGGTTTGTTTTTTGCAAACTGCAGAAATATTTTGTAATACAAAAACCTAAAATAAAATATGAAAGTTTCAAACTTACACACAAGTTGAGAAAAGGAAGTTATATGTGTGTAATGTTGGTAAGCTAATATTGCACCTTTCTTTCCTCTTTTTTGTTTAATTTTACTTCTTTAATGTTAAAATACCATTTTCAATTAGGTTAATAATGTGTATATACATATAGTTTTATGCATTTTTATACTAATAATCATACCTGGGCCAAGATGTTTGTTGTAGTGAGTCACCTTTACGGTTTCAGTTGCCTGATATTGTTGTTCTGATATTGAAAACCTTCTGTAAATTATAGGACTTTGCTAGTTTTGAGTTACAGCTTCTTTAAAGCAGAAGTGCATTACGTTATTGTTTTTTGTTTAGTTCTGTCTTCCTTGAATGTTTCCTGGCATCAATCTGAGTTTCATGTAGGTCCATTACATAATAGTGCATGGTTCTGTGACCTGTAATTGTGTTTTAAAGGCAGTATTAGCTCACTTGACATATTTCAGTTTCATAATTGAATTTGAGTTGTTTAGCTATACCATATGTTGTTACGTATGTAAACAAGCTCTACTTCTTTTGATTTACACTTAGTCTACGACAGCCAGTGCCAAATTGCATATAACCAAAGATTCTCTGTAAATCTGAATGGACAGGCAGATTTAAACAATTAAGGATAGCTTGTGACATGAAGCTACAGCCGAGCCCTAGATTGGGTGGTGTGGAATGTACTGCCTTAGTGGAGCTCTAGCAAGTAGAGCATAATGCCATCCAGGACTTTCTAGGAATGCATATTCTGTGCTACCTTTAAAGAACGTTCTGTGTGTATTACTTCCATGCTGACTGGGGCACAGAACAAGAGCCCGTGGCCCTCCACATTTCCTTGGCTTAGGTCCGCACTGATGGATAGGCCTGTGAGTTCTGCCCTCTAAATACAGGGGCTCCCATTGTGCATGGCTCATATGTGTGGGGGCAGGGAGAAGAGGCTCGTTACTATTTATTTTTTATTATGGTAGCACGGAGGAAGCTCAGTCCAGGATGGGTGTGTGCCTACACTGCATTTAAAAACCCCTTGGCAGCAAGTCTCGAGGGCTTGTCTTCACTACAGACTAAATCAGTGCTGCTGCGATCAATGCAGCGGGCATCGATTTTAGCAGGTCTGTGGATGCGATAAGTTGACGGGAGAGTGTCTCCTGTCGACCGAGCTCAAAGTAGATGCCGCTGTAAGTTATGTCCACTTAAGTTAACTTAAATTGACTTGCATGGTTAGTCTGGACACGGCCTCAGAGCCACGGTCTACAGACACAAGCTTGCATGGCTCATGCTACAGCACAAAAACAGCTATGTAGATGTTCGGGCTCAGGCTGGAGCTTGGGATCTGAAACCTGGTGAGGGAGGTGGGTTTTAGAGCCCGTTTTGCAGCCCAATCCCAAACATTTTTACAACTGTTTCTAGCGTCATAGCAGAGTCCAGGTCTGTAGAGCCAGGCTCTGATACTGGCTGCCTTGGGTTTTAAAATGCAGTGTGGACATGCTCATTGTGCTAGGCACAAAAAAGGTGACTGAAGACAGTTCCTGCCCCAGAGAACTCATCTTTGCTTTCTTCCTTTGTATACCCATGGAGAGACTGGGAAAGTAGTTGATTTTAGAGTAGGTAACTTGTTTTAGGTTGCGTCCATAATCACTTCAGCAACATTCTAGCTTGTGAATCATTGCCAACCCCTGGCTCCTGGGAGTTTCTGTTATCCTTTCAAGCACTTGCTGCTGCTGCTTTTCCTGGGATGTAAATGCTGCTCCCTGGTCTACAACCTTTGTGTACTAAACCTAGGCCACATGGGCTTTAGTCCCACAGTTGTCTCTAGTTTTTGAAAGCATCAAATAAAAAAAATAAAAGTAACTTGTCCCCAGTGGGAAGCATATCTGCAGCTTCAGGAGCAACAGTAGTGCTGTTCTAACTCTGTAGCATCACAGGTTCACTGGAGCGTGAGGTGCTACTGTTGAAATAGCATCATTAATACTGATACCATGGATACTACACAGATCAGTCACTTTCCTGGTTTTAATCTCGTCAATTGATACCCTAGTATTTAAACTCTGTTCATAAATTTTCTTTGGAGCTAGTATGCCCTTTTTTCCTCAAAGTTGCCTAGAATATTAAGTTATTTTTAATTGCCTCAACTTTGTTGATTTTTTTTACAAAAGTACACTTTGTCTTGATTTTATTCGAGAGTCACAAGACAAGGACTATAATTTTCTTGCGTGAAAGCCTATAAACAAGGCAGTGAAATAAATAACAATGTCTAAGGTATCAGAAAAATCTGTTTAATGGTGATATCCTCTAGCGTCCATCTTCATTATGTGACATGAGGAGGGTGAATTTGTTAGGCCAGTTAGTAACAGTCATTTCTTTGAGGCCAAATTGTTAAATGATTCATATAAGTGTCACAGAGTGTATGTTTCTCACCTGTTCACGTTTTACTGTTTCATTTCTCTTTGTATAGTATCTGTTAGAGCAGTGGTTCCCAAACTTGTTCCGCCGCTAGGGCAGGGAAGGCCCCTGGCGGGCCATGCCGGTTTGTTTACCTGCTGCATCTGCAGATTTGGCTGATCGAGGCTCCCAGTGGCTGCGGTTTGCTGCTCCAGGCCATTGGGAGCCGCTGGAAGTGGTGGCCAGTACGTCCCTTGGCCCGCACCGCTTCCAGCAGCTCCCATTGGCCTGGAGCAGCGAATTGCAGCCACTGGGAGCTGCAATCAGCCGAACCTTCAGACACGGCAGGTAAACAAACCGGTGCGGCTTAACGGAATGTCAATTAAGTGTTTATATCTCCAATTCAAATACTGACCTTTTTCCTACAGTTAATTTGTATGCACTCTGACATGCATAGCTATAAAAATCTCCATAATTTTTTATATTGTACAAGCTGGTAGGAATGAACTAGCACATTTTGAACTAATGTGTATTAAAATTAATGAATATCCTGAGACCTTAAAAATGTTGGTGTAGGAATGTTTTCAGTAAGTAGCTGATTTGCTATTTGGAGTTATGGAGCATGCTCTTAAAAATAAAGGCAAACATTTTATCATCTCACAACAGTGCTAGTACAAACCACAAGAACTTCCTCCTCTTGATGGTCTCTTAGTAATGTCACATGCATGGTTTCATTCAGCACTATACTATTAAATGCCAGATAACAATTGTAGCCCCTACCTGATTTATTCACCTCATCCTGTTTACTTTTGGAGAGATGAATAGAGATAAGAAAGACATACAAATGAATGGGGAAGGAAAGTTTATCAGGCACTCTCTTATTTACCATTTCTCCTAATACAAATGTTAGAACACTCAAAAAAGTGGGATCGGTGATTTTCTTTTGGTCTCTGTGTATGAGAGTAGGAGCCACTATCCAGTAATGGGCAGGTGGGCTCTAGAGGAATGGTCTTTAGGCCATATGTAATAGGTGGAATACTGTTTTATGAGGATTTGTGGCCCATATTTGAAATGTATATTAAATAGTGTTGGATATATGAGTTCCTTGGCCAATGCTTCAGGTTGAGGCTAAGCAGAGAGATGGAGGTGGAATAAGTTTTTGTGATGATCTTAAAGAAAAATGTCGGTCTTTTAACAGTTGTGTGCAGTGTTGTTGTAGCCATGTTGGGCTCAGGATATGAGAGAAACAAGGTAGGGGATGTGATATCTTTTATTAGACCATCTTCTGTTGGTGGAAGGGACAAGCTTTTGAGCTTCCAGAGCTCTTTTGTAGGTCGCTCACTAGCAGCCCTTGTCCTCAAAAGAAATCTTCACAACATCTTCAAAAGTTGATTTATTCGTGGGCATGGAACGGAGGACTTCTGAGAACTCGGCCAGAGTGAGAGGCAGCTCTAGCTGGTCCCAGTTGCCCACACTGACCGTCAGGAGTCCGTCCCAGAGCACTCTGCAAGCGTTGGGATCGGTCGGATCCGGGAAGAAAAGGCTCGTGTAGAAGGCCCTGGCCCTCCCACACATCTCCTCTGGATCTCTGAGGGAGGGTGCCGTCCTCTTCCAGAAGGCAGGTGATGTGCTTCTTAGCCCCCTTCTTTTTCTCCAGGGCATAGAAGAAGCGGGAGCCACGGTCCATCTCCCGAAGGAAGTGGATGTGGAATCAAGCAAAGGCACTCCGGGCCTGATGGGAACTTAAATGCATAATTCTATTGGGGCACTAAAAATTGTGGTCTCAGAGATGCTGGTTTTATGACTCATTACAGCAATTTGTAACTACCAACCTTCCATTGTCCTCTGTCTGTAGAGGTGTTAGTTGCCCACTTCATCTTACCTGGTTTGTTGCAACATGTGTTAAGTTAACTCCTCATGCTTAACAAACTGTCTGACCTTATATTTAGATGTGACGCTCTGGTTATGTTTTCCAGATCTGAAGATGAACTCTGTGAAGCTCCAAAGCTTGTCTCTTCCACCAGCAGCAGTCGGTCCAATAAAAGATATTACCTCACCCACCTTGTCTCTTCCTTAAAAAGCAATTTGAAAATTTCATTTCCAGCAGTGTCGTGAATCAATAGATATTTGTTACAGAATTAAAGTTTAAAATAAGGGTTTTTTTGATTGGGAACTAAGGTTCAGATTTGGAATGTGCGAATTTGTGCAGTACTAAGCTTTTTTTCACTTAGGGGAAACATAATTAAATTGGTTTGTTCCCTTTTAAAAATAAAAAAGGTGGTGGGGGGAGCTACTTCAGATTATACATGGGCATTTCCACATAGTATGGCGATTTTCTCCTATGAACAGCATAAAGGATACAGATTTGTCTTTGACATGTTTTTCTTCATATAATGTCGCCACTAACAATGTCAGCATTGTGTTGATTAGTCTAGCCTTTTTTTAATCTGTGTAAATAAAGACTTCGAAAGCTAAATACTGAGTTTATAAAGGGTAGCAGTCTGGGTGTTGGAGTGTGAGGGGGGGAATGTAATTCAATTATTCAGCTGTTTCCATGCAGTTTAAACCATGAACAATCTCTTGAACACATTTTGAATTATACAGGTGTGTGGGATATAAACTTATATTTACATTTATGTATTTTTTCCTTATAGGACCGTGTATATGTACAACAAAATAATGTGGAGAATGTCTACAATTTGGGACTAATAATTTTTCGAGATCAAGTTGTACGTTATGGCTGTATAAGAGATCACCTACGACAGACTCTGTTGGATATGATCGCAAGAGAGCGGAAAGGAGAAGTTGTAGATAGGTATGATGGCTCTGACTGATTACTGTTCTATTTAATCTTTAATCATAGAGTGGTAAGTAGTATTTACAACATAAAATATGTATAGCTTGCTTTGCAAACCACCAGTTAGTCTGTAATTCTGATCACAGGTATGTTGGAGAGTTGTTCTTTAAAAGTCTGGAGACAAAAAAAAAGATTTTTGAGCACTTGTCTCCTGTAAACGTTGAATGCATATGTCTGGATAACTTAAAGTGTACTGCTAAGAAAACTGTTAAATAAATATTTAGTTTAACTACAAAGGTTTCATATTTACTCCCTGCTTTTATTTTTTTGTTTTTGTTTCAAGTCTTTCCCATTACTTTGCTTTCCAGGTTGCTCTAAAGTTTGCGGTTGAGGCAATTCCTTGTGCATTCCTTCTCCTTGTTTCCTCTTTTGCTTGGACACTCCTTGTTTGACCTTTTTGGGGTGGGGGAAGGTTTATTTTTTCCTCTCCATTTTACTTTTCTAGAGTTTTAACGTGCCTTTCTCTGTTAATTTGTTCCTTTCTAAATACATTTCTTATTCTGTTTTACAATTTCATCAGATGCTGATTGCCATGCCTCGTGCTACACCTGAAGTAACTTGCAATTTGCAAGTTTTTTGTGCCTCTCCAATTTCAGAGCAGCTGTTGGGTGTGGACGCATGTAAACCACATGCTGCTTTAGTTGCAGTAGTGTCATTGGGATTGCCCAACAGGCATTTTATGAAGAGAATAATATTGTCTGTCAGCAGCTGTATATTGTCCCCTAGTGCCACACAGTGGGATTTTTCCCAGCCTGACTAATCCTTTGCACTCTTACATTATCTTTATTGACATGTACTTAACCATGTTTCGACTTGCTGACTATCTCTTTTGTCAGTAATAAAAAATACTGTATACTTTCACTGGACTAGACCAGTGCTACAACTTTAATTGTGGGATTGTTCTGGGTGAAATAAATTGCTCAGTTCACTCCACGTTGGTAGCTTTCAACTTAGCTTCATTTAAAGCAAAAATCCTGTTGGTTGTCCATTGTACTGTGGAATTTACTGTCAATATAAACTGAAATGGATTTCAAAACTGTTTACTGCTCTTCTCAGACTAGTTCCTTTGAAAGATTTTTTATATAATTTAATTAAATAGAAAATGTAAGACTGTTATATTTTAAAATTGCTTATAGTGGACTTGATTCCCCTCTCTCCCACCAAATTAGTGGTTTGGGACATTAATGAGAGAAACCATCTTAGCAGCGTTCTGTACCATTTTATTAACTTTTATTCTTTTTGCTCTATCTTCAAAGCATGTCTGAATTTCTAAATTGTTAACATCTTTTGGCAGAGGCGCAATAAGAAATGCTTGCCAGATGTTAATGATTCTAGGTCTTGAAGGAAGATCAGTCTATGAAGAAGACTTTGAGGCTCCATTTTTGGAGATGTCTGCAGAATTCTTTCAGGTACGGCAATGTTGCCACTTAAATTTGTATTTTAATTATATATGGAATAGAGCTAGTACATTTATAATTATGGATATGATTTTATCTTGGTAAAGTTAAACAAAATTCACGCAACAGTTATGGGGGAAAATGTATAAAAATCAAGATATGGTCACAGCGAGGCTGAAGCCAGAACCCCGCCGCCTGGGGCTGACAGCTGGAGCCCCACTGCCCGGTACTGAAGCTGAAGCCGAAGAATTCACAGAGATCTGCTAAAGTTATGGCGTCCGTGACCAAATCATATCCTTATTTATAATTTCCTGAATAGTGTGACAATTGATAAGAATCAAAGCACAGCATTCGATAATTGTAACTTGATAAATAGGGAGGGTGTCTGTGTTTTTGTGTGTGACTATATAACAAAAATTTCCAATTAATCTTAAATTAGGGTCCTTTATAATGTCAGTAGAAAACGGAAATTATTTGGGAAACTGCCTTATGAGAGTGATTAAGCATATTGCAGAATTTTTAATTTCACAGGCTCTAATTGCATAAAATAAAGGAAGAATAATGAAATCTTCGTAAATAGCCTTTTGAGGGTGGACCTGAATAATGGATTAAGAAAGTTTAACAAATTTCATAGCTAAAAATTGAGTTGGGGGAAAAATGCCACTTGTTAAAAATGGTTGCGATTCAGTCCTGCCCTCATATTCATGGGGATGAGTTCCTGTATCCTGCAAAATTACTTGAAATCAGCAAGCATGTACAGCATGATTTTTAAAAAATTACACAGCAGTGTGTACCTGTGTGTGATTAGTATTTAGGTGTCCAAAATAATCCAGAAAAATTCCCATACCTGAATTTCCCTAATCTGAGGGAACTAAAATGAGTTGCTAACAAATGTCAGAATCAAAAATGTTACTTCATTTGTGAACTGCAGCATGGTGTACACGTGCTGACTTTTTAAAAAGTCAGATTACCAAAAATAATTCTGGAAAGGAGACTGGAGAGCCTTAGTTCAATATTAGGTAATTTCTTAAAGAAAAATGATCAATGCAGGATTTCTGATTTATCTATCTTAACTCTTTATTGAAGAAGAAAAAAAAAGAGAGAGAGAGGAAGGAAGAAAGTTAGAGATGGACAATTTTCAAAAGAGAGATACTGTCCATGTCTAACTTGTAAGAATTATTTATTTGAAAAATTTGACAAACAATAGATTTAAAAAGTGAAGAATTTTCTTCCAAAAGGGTTTGGGTAAAATTTCTTACTCGAGGCTATTAAAGAAATTTCTCAACTGTGAAAGAGAAAGTTATGTCTTAATTTTAAAATCTTGTTGATACAGAAAGTGGGGGAGGAATAAATAGCTAAATCTCAGTGTGTCTGAGTTGAATAAGGCGGGCTTAAGTCAGTGGTTCTCAACCTATTTACTATTGTGATAAATATGCAGCTCTCTGTGTGTTATGTGGGCTGCATCCACATGATATATATACTACCTATATGGCCCTGAGGATGTCGTCATGGGCCACAGCTGTGCGCTGATTGGGCCGTGGGTTAAGAACCAGTGGCTAGGGCTAGCGTTGTTCACTGTATTAACTATCTGGGAGTGAGAAAATCAGATAGCAAAATTTGCTGACAGCAATTTAGGTTAGTCAATTCCAAATAATTGAACTCCAAAAAAAACCTATATTAATAAAACTAAGCAATTTCAGCATCATAATGGCAGACAAAATTTACCATAGGTTCAAGGTAAAGTACATTGAAAGACTAAATTGAAATAATCCAGTGGAACAATTTGATTTCAATTCTTGTTTTCCGTATGAGTTCTAAATACCTCAAAGTAACTGTGAACACTGATTGAAGATGTTTGTTTTATGTGCATTTATGGTTATAGTGATTTAAAGATGTTGGGCTGTATAATAAGAGAAATAAAAGTATAATATTGACCAATAGGGATTAAAAACAATTTGATATGAAATAGTATACTCTTCACTGAAATTAGCTGGAATAATAAAGGCTGTGAATCCTCAAATCTCAATTTATCACCAGTGGGCATTAAAGAGAAATTTCTATCTTTCTTTTCTTTCCTCTTTTCCCCCATAGTATAGTATTATACAGCTCGGTACACTGTATTGGGGGTTTTATGCCTTTCTCTGGATCATATGACCATGGCTACTATTGGAAATTGGGCACGGGATTTGCCATGCCAAGAGAAACTGATGTTCTTATTGTGCTCACAGAGGCGTGAGCTTAACCCTGGGTATATGAGTAGGCCCTTTGAGCTCACATACTTTGAGTTAAGTACATTCATAAATCTTTGTAGGATCATGGGTATGGTGATTTCACATTTTTGTCATTTTTTTGTTTGGTATGGGCCTATTTATAAATGATGTGATTAATACAGAATAAATTTCATAGTACTTTCCCACTTTAAAAGTATCTCAGGTATTAATTTGGTTTTTTTAATCACAGATGGAAAGTCAGAAATTTTTAGCTGAAAATAGTGCTTCAGTATATATAAAGAAAGTAGAAGCTAGAATTAATGAAGAAATAGAACGGGTGATGCACTGCCTTGATAAATCAACAGAAGAGCCAATTGTGAAAGTTGTTGAAAGGGAACTTATATCCAAACACATGAAGACTATAGTGGAAATGGAGAACTCTGGGCTTGTTCATATGCTGAAAAATGGAAAGACAGAAGGTAAGACTAGATCACACTGGAAGCAAAAATGCCTGGAATGCTGCTGTGATTCTTGTGACACTTGTAACCTTGCTTTTGAGTCTCAGTATGGGTTCTCTTTACACCTTAATATTGATGTTCCTATGGAAGCTTAAAACCCCCACTAGTTCTATGTTAAATATATCTGGGGAAGTCGCTACAACTTTTAAATGCATCTTAAGTAAATTAGGTCAGTCACCTCAGGGCAGGGACTGTACCATCCATGTCACATATTTCTGCTTAATGCCAAAACGTTCTGCTTCTCAGTGAAATATAAGAGTCATTGGCAAAAGAATGAATGTATTATCCTGTCATATGTCTCCTACCTTCTGTGAACCACTGTAATGCCAACCTGCCACTCTTCCAATGCATTGTTCTCAAAATGCAGCTTTCTGTGGAGTGTCAGAAAGGTTCCATGGATTAATTTTGGCCAACAGGCCATAGTTTGAGAACTGCTAGAGAGTGCCATTCACTTAACAGTAGACTTGCATGATGAATGCATTGACGGAAGAGACTAAAAACTGCATTGCAGAGAATTGTCTCAGTTCTATTAATAATAAAAAAAAAAAAAGCACACAATTTTTCCTCTCCTCAAGATAGCAATTTAAGAGGTGAACATGAGACATGGAGTGATTGGTTATAATTTCCTGCAGCAAGAGAGGCCTTGAGCCTTCAGGACAGCAAAGAGGTGAGTGTAATATGAGTGGCTCTAGTAGTATTCAGTACATATTCACTCATCCTCAATCTTCAAAGTAGTAGTACATCCAGGAATTGATACATTTCCAAAGGGTGTGAGGTAACTAAAACTCTTATGACTTCAGAATTGTAACTTAAAAGGAGAGACCGTAAAAGAAACATACAATGGAAACAGAACTTCAGTCATGTGGCTAAAGCACCATTTTAAGGTAGAGAAACTTGTAAGAATAAGGGGAGTGAAGAAAAAATGAGAAAAGGAGGAAATCAAGAAAGTCAGTCAAATGCAGAGCTCATATTAAGGAAGAATATTAGTCACACAAGCTCTGTATCGATTTCCTCATCTGTTTAAAAATATCTCCTTTTATCACTCAACGGGGTTTTGAGTTTACATTACTGTAGGGCTTTTCAGAGGAGAAATGGCACAGAAGTGCTAAGTAATGTATCAGTATTTTTGTGCAATAAATTGTACAACAGTGTTCATATCACAACAGCAGGAACAGGAAGGTAACTGAGCTGTCTCTTATGCAAATGGTTCCTTGTTCCCAAAGCAACTTTAGAAACACGAGGAAGTCAGATAGAAGGTAACACTAGTCAGTGACAGAGAACCAAGGTGTGAGTGGACAAAGATATTAGCTGTGTGGAAAGAGAAAATGTTCATCTCCTTTTAAAGAGGAGGTGACAGGACTATGGTTAACTGGATATTGGTGTATAAAGTAAAGTGACTCTGAGGTTTCCAGCTGGTGAGATGAGTGGTTGAATGGTCAATGAAGGATTGTATGGAAAGTTATCTTCAGCTTTGGAAGCATATCTAATCTGAGTTAACTAGGGATTCAAAACTGTATATGAGAGAGCTCAAAGTAAGACTGGATAGAAGGGAAATATTTGTGGATGAAGTATTATGTTAGAAAATCATCTGCATAACAATAGTGACTGAACTTAGGGGACCATGATGTCAAGAGTGTGTGGAGGGAGGAATTGGATACCAGATACCAAAAACATGACACCAACAGAGAGGAGGAGAAAGGAAGGTAAGGAGATATTGAAGGAGCAGTTGGTTGGTAAGGGGAGAGCCAACAGAAAGCTAAAGATGGAAGATTAATCAGCAGCATCAAAGGCAGCAGGCAAAGAAGAAAGGGATAGAGAATCCCCATTAATTTAATAGGAGGAGTTCCAGGGCTAGAGAATAGGAAGTCAAAGAAGTGCAAGTAGATGGCAGATACTAAGATTTTTGAGGCTAACAGGAGGAGGAAAAGGAGATGGTAGTGAGTGTAGTAGGAAGAGAGTGAGAAAGGCAAGTGGGATAAGTCAAGATGTTTTTCAAGTTAAGAGCATGCTTGAATGCAGAAGATGCTAATAGTGGGAGAGCCTTTAAAGGTAAGTGGGGTGGATAGGAACAAAATAGGGAGCTGGTGGTGGCAGAACAGGCACAAATTCAATGGGGTAGGCATGGGTTAGAGGCAAGTAGTAGAAAAGACCTCCGACACAGTTACAAAGGAGGATGATGGTTCTAGAGGAAAGTGTGTGTGTGTGTGTGGGGGGGGGTGTTGAAGTATTATATAACTTAACCCCCCTCTCTCCCCCCCCCCCAATCCTCTGGACCAAAGAAGGGCAGGGATAAAGGGGCTCAACACGGGAATGGAGGCAAGAGCTGAAAATTGTTACTGCAAATAAGATTAAGTTTTTTACGTTATTGACAAACAGATATAAAATGATGAATTTGGGTCTGTTTTAGCTAAAAACTCATTTTTGCTTTGGGAATTTAACATTTTAGCAATTTTAAGTGAAAACTAGAAACTGTCATTTAACTAGCCCCTTTCTATTTTAATTTTTTAAGTATTCTCTCATCCTTAAATAAGGTGTTTGATCTTTGGGATGGTGAATTTGAAGAGTACATTGCTGAACAAGATTTACAGCACATCCCCACTAATGTCTCATTATCTAGAGAATTGTGATGCTGTATTGTTTTGTTCTGTTAGCAGATGTTGGCTTTTTTTTATTGGAGAGGCTGTTCTATGTGAATCTTCTGAGACAGAACTTGTCCTATTCGTACCTATTTTGCATGTCTAATGAATGAGATGCATGCAGATATGGTACATGTTGGCTGTAGTGCACAATATTTCACTGTTTCTGTTTTCAGACCTTGCTTGCATGTACAAGTTATTTAGCCGTGTGCCGAATGGCCTGAAGACAATGTGTGAGTGTATGAGTTCGTACCTGAGGGAGCAAGGTAAAGCTCTAGTATCTGAAGAGGGAGAAGGAAAGAACCCAGTTGACTATATTCAGGTAGATAAAACTTCTCATTGTTGTCTTTTCAATTTTTTTATTTGTCTCACAGGGTAGCAAAGATTTTTGAGCAATGCCTTGTTTGGGAGTTAAACCTCCAAACTGATGCACAAATGGTTAGTAATAAAACTATACCTTACAGTTTTAGGTTGTTACAAACCTGTCTGTGGTGAACTTTGGGAAATATTTTCAATTATTTTCATACGCATGGTGCTTGGAGAATAATACTTCGTATATTTGTTTTTATTTGCTTATTTTATTAAATGAAATATATTCAGGCTAATTTAAAGAAATTCCTAGGAAATCTCTGCTTTTCTCCCAATAAGTGACAGGCACTAAAAGTTTCTAGGAGAATACTTCCTCTTGACCAGAAATCTGTACTTAGCAACTCCAGGTGTAATGATTAGGAGTTGTAGGCAAATGAACAACACACCACATGGATGGATGTACACTTTTTTAGTCCACAACTTTATTAATTTTAACACTGAGGACAGGGAGAGTATGCACCCATGCCCTGCTCCCACATACTAGGAGTGTAGAGTTAAAGTTCCCACCATAAAACCAGTACCTGGGGGTAGACCCCTTGTAGGCCTACTCTGAGGACTTGTGCTTGAATCCTCTTTGCCTTCCCCCACATGAATGGGGAAGAGATGGCCAACTGGGTGACCTTAGTACACAGACTTCAGATCTCCTTTTCTTGTATAGATGCAGAGTCCATCAGCTCAGGTCTCCTTTATCTCGGGAGCTAGCAGGCTTCCCCTTATCCTTGCTGGACACCGGCCATAAATTGCAACAACCTAAACAGTCTTACCTTTCCTAATATTAAACATTCATGTTCTATTTCGTACAGCTCAACTGTGTCACTGTTGGTATGACTATATTGCAATTGGGAAGTGTGATTGCAGCATGTGTAGGCTTACCTAAACTAGATCAAAGTTAGCTTGAGTAACAATAGCAGTGAAACTATGGCAGCAGAGGCAACTGCACAGGCCGGCCCCACCCACCCAGGATGCTGGCTGTATGCTAGGGCAGCAGCTGCGTAAGTATTAAACCTCCAGAGTTACGAACACCTCAGGAATGGAAGTGGTCCATAACTCTGAAATGTTCATAACTCTGAACAAAACATTATGGTTATGTTCTTTCAAAAAGTTTACAACTGAACATTGACTTAATACAGCTTTGAAACTTTACTGTGCAGGAGAAAAATGCTGCTTTTAACCATCTTAATTTAAATAAAACAAGCAGTTTCCTTATCTTGTCAAATCTTTTTTTAAACTTTCCCTTTATTTTTTTTAGTAGTTTACATTGAACACAATACTGTAATTGCCTTTTTTTTTTTTTTTTTGGTTGGTCTCCGCGACTGCCCAATTGTGTACTTCTGGTTCCAAATGAGGTGTGTGGTTGACCTGTCTACACGTGTTGCACTCACGCCTCCCGATTGCAGCATAGACATGCCCTATGATGATGTGAGGAAGGTGGAAAAACCCACCAGACCTCTGCCAGTTTGGTCCTGTGGGAAAAATTCCTTCCTGGTCTCAAAACACGTGATTGGTCTGACTGAGCATCCTAAAAACACAACTCCTAAAGCAACATCCTAAAATTCAGCTGAGCCTAGGGGAAAGGTGGGAGGATAGGCAGGTGGGAAGAAGAGGTTTTGGGAAGTAATTATAAATATCTCCTAGCCAATGGGAAGGTGGCAGATCTGAATGGGGACGTGGACAGCCCTTCACTCGTGCCATGCATGCTCTCTCACTTCCACCCAAAATACCTCTTCCAGGCAGTGTTGCATGCCCTGTTGAGTGTGGGGGCAGAGGGAGGCAAGCAGAGGCTCTGAAATGCAGCTTTGTAACTTCTGTTTTACTTTAATACTCTACAGTTGTATGGGATGTTTGAAAGAGGGACCTGAATATTAGTAATAGTAATTTTTATCTTGTTTAGAGTTTTTGGTGGTAGTTTTTAATTGTGTATTATGTGTGAAGCTACTGTTGAATGCAACAACCTGCCGATGGGTGTCTTCTCAAAAAGCAGGATGTATCCTCTTTGTTAAGGAATGAGATACTTTTTTCCCCCCCTAGGCTCTAGAGGAAAGTGATGTGTAGCACCTGGTTTATCAAGGTCACACAAGCTGAGCCAGGAGCCTATTGTCATCCTTTCCACTCTCTGGCCTCTCTCTTCATAGAGGAGGAAAAAACCTTAGTTTTAAACCCACGCAAAGAAGTCTGGAAATGTTCTTATTAAAATGGATTTCTTTTCTAAGCACTCATTTTATCTTTTTAAGGAAAACCTGTAGTTGGGGCATTATTGATCTACTTCTTACCCCATGCTTTCTCTTAAGGTGAAAACTGTTGTTTCTTCCTTAAACTCTTAAATTTGTGGGTGTATGGGGGAGGATGGTCATTTGCAAATGTCTTGTACTGTATCTAAATGCAAACATTTAGTGTAATTTCCTAATTATCATCGCTATATTAAGAGTATGGTGTTTTATCTATCAACATGGAATCAAATGACCTTATTACTGATTACTAGTAAAAGAAGCCGTTTGAGTATAAAAATATTGATATTGATTGTGGAATTAATTAGTTATGTGGCAGTGCTTAAGCAACTTTTTTACCAGACTCAAAGACAAGAACCACTTCTCAAAGGATTAAGAAGAAAATGCCTTTGATGATGAGATGAGTTTTAAAACTCTAAGGATAATTTTAAGTTAAAAAGCATAACAAAACATCTATTTTAAAAAGCTGAAAGACTTTAATATAGAAAATAGGAGTTTTCAGACTACTTTGAAACAGAATTTCAAGTGTTAAAACCTGATGGAACTTTAAAGGGATATCTCAGAAAATGAACTGAATAAAAAGAGTGAAGACTGATTTTAATGATATGCTGAGAATTTCTTGCTACAAAGACAAAAGCAATATGACCATAAAGTTGAAGATTTGCAACCCAGTTACATATGCATTAGCAGATAGCATCTTCAGCTCATGAACATGCAACCAAAACCATCCCACAAAGATGTTGAGCCAATAAAAGTGTTACAACTGTATTCTGCCGTGCCCCTGAAAGTGGTGCTGCTTCCGCTTTAAGTGATGTTATGGAAGGTGAAGAGTATCTAAATTAAGATACCAATTCAGCACTTACCTCAACACTCTAATCTTGCCTTAGTCTAGTCATCTCGTATCTTTCAAGCAAGCAAACAGCAACAAGACAAAGAATCCACAATACCACATCAAGAAGCAGCAACCTTCCAGTCCAGCACTGCTTCTGCAACATGACACATCGCTAAGACTTCAGCATCATTGGTGAGATGATGTTTGCAAAAGCAATGCCAAAGGATAAGACTTAAACTGTTCTTATAGTAATGGTAATGGGATACTGAAATGCTATTGTAATTTAAGGTACTGACAACTTCTCCTCTTAACACCAGTTGTGTATTCCTGGAAAGAACACATAAGTGAACCTGGGTAGACAGAGAAATAACTTGATTTACTTTGAATTCAAGGCTCTTCATAGTCATTAACTTGCCTGTCTCAAGAACACTCTTTAAATTAAATTGATGGATTTATAAGAAACATGCTATTTCATTTAACGCTTGAATGGCTTCTTTTAAGTAACTTAGTTAAATACTTTCTTCAGTTTCATAGGAATTAATTTATGATGGGCAGAGGTAAGTTACAGAAGAGATTGTAGCTGAAATTGCTTGTTTTTTTGTTTTCCCGTCTTTTCCTTTATTAATACGTATTTGTAATTAATAGTGAGTAGCTTGTTTGTCTTTGATTGTAGTCTCCTATGGCATGGGAACAACATCATGTGACTAAAATAGTGGGTGTCACATTCCTTGTTGGCATTAAGAGAAACAATTAAGATTTGTCTTATCATTTCTTTCTGTAGACTATATACTTCCTTGGTAATTTTGAGGATAAAATTACTTAGTGCTTGATACTTTATAACACCCTTTCCTGTGTACATTACTGTTCTAAAGTGCTCCATTTCAAAGAATGAACCACAAGCAGTAGTATTGAAAAGGCACATTCCCCTAAAATAATAAAATAAAAAAGCAGCTCAGTTTTAAAGAAAGATAGATTAAAGCATGTAGTAATATTTCTTTATTAAACAGCCTATTATGATAATCACACCACCATTGATGCAGCTGTTTTAGTCCATTTATTTGCCCGGGTTTCAGTTTAGTCTGACCATAAATTTGAATTACAGCAACTAGAAACATAATTTTAAATCGAAGTAAAGATTCTGAATAATACTGCAAAATATGTAGGTAAATGCTAAATTAGCAGAATCTCTTTTTAACTATGGTCTTCTGAAATGCAATATTGGAGTGTAATTTTCTTACTAGCCATATTATATCTGTAAAAATAAAATGTTATGCTCTGTTTTTCTTAAGGGTTTACTGGATTTGAAGAGTAGGTTTGATCGGTTTCTTCAAGAATCTTTCAATAATGACCGGCTCTTCAAACAAACTATTGCGGGTGACTTTGAGTATTTCCTCAACCTCAACTCTAGGTCTCCAGAGTACCTCTCATTATTTATTGATGATAAGCTGAAAAAAGGAGTCAAGGGAGTAAGTACAAGTTCCATTATGAGACTATACAGAATCTATGGAAAACAGTAGCAGGTTAAACTAAGCTAGTTGTCTTTTTATACTTTTATAAAGCATTATGTGACTGTGTGTGTAAAACTTCTTAAAAATGCACTGTTATATAGTGCGTTCGTGTGTGTAATGCTTTAGGTATGTAAAAAAAAGTTGCCTGTCGCAAAAGCCTTATAAGCTAAACAGTTAACATACAGACAAAGGATGAGGGGGAAGAAATTAGACTTAAGCATGGTAAACAGTTGCTCAGTTTTTATTTATTTTTTTATGTCTTAAATTGCAGTTGGGCATGCAAGTTACAGTTACACTTAGGCATGAAAGTGGGGGGCCAGAGATGGTTAGTGGAGGAAGTCTAGTCAAAAGAATTAACTTTTAAGAGTAAGTTTTTTTTATTTCTGCTGGACTGTGATCAGTATTACTTGAATATAAAATATTACACAATAAAAATGTATACTAAGCCAAGAGATTTTCCTTTAGAAAAGATGTTACAGCTTACTCAAAAAGACACTGGCCAGTTTTTCTGTTTTATTGGCTCTTTCTAATTTGAAAGAAAACAAAGCAGGATAGTTTGAAAGATCAATCAAAATGGAAAGAAGCACAGACCATTTTTAATTAGAGCTGCATATGCTGAGTGTTGCTGACGGCCTTGGTCAGAATTGCTTGCTTTTTATTTTGTAATTGTTTCCTTTAACGTGTTCATATTGCAAGAAAATCTCTGAGATCCTTATAGTTTATATTTGTTCTTGTGCTTCAGAAATTAAATTATAAACTCTATTTATAAATTATTTTATACTATGAAATCTGAAATTCAGGTTGCAGTCTGAAACTGTCTTTTAACCCACTTTCTGTGTAACAGTCAAATTCAATAAAATGAGTTACGAACAGGCTTTCAGTCTTAATTTAAAATGACATGTCATTTCAGCAGCACTTCTGTTCACTTTGTTTGCAGCTTTCGAATAAAATGCTGTGTTTTCCTATTGTATATCACAGCTTTTCCCCTCCTCATTGTCTCTTCTCCATTTTCATACTAGTGGGTTTTCTTCTTTGCATGATATGACTGCCCTGCCCTTTGGCCATTTTGCTACCACAGTGGTTCCACTTCTGCCAATCTGCAATCATACTTCCCACAGGCAGAATGGGATTCTAATTAAGGGAAGCAAATTGCGTTGATGGTATGAATCATAAAAAGAGAGTCTTTTAATTTGCCATAGTGGTGGTGAGGAAATGCTTAAGGATGCAGGAGTTAAATCCAATTAAATCAGACATTTTAGCGTTAGAACTTCCATGCTTTTGTCATGGGTGCAAACTGATCTAAGGGCTTGTCCATACTTAAAACCTTAGTGTGGACACTGCATGTGTCAATGGGTGGGGTTGTCCCTTTGGTATAGGTAATCCACCTCCCCTGAGAGGCGGAATAATTCTTCCGTCAATCTAGCTCTGTCTACACAGGGTCTTAGGTAGGCTTGATTACACTGCTTGGGTGTGCGTTTTTTTTATGTCACTGACTGATGTAGTTAAACTGACCTCATTTGCTAGTGTAGAGCAGGCCTAACTTTGTCCTGGGTATGTAACTGGATTGTTCACAGTGAAATGTACTCTAGTATTGATTGGTTATGTGTGCTGGCTGTAGATTACTTTTCCATTACTTTTGGTTGTATAAGAAATTTGTACTCGGAGAGTAAAAATAGCAAATTAATTTATTTATTTATTTTATAGCTAACGGAGCAAGAAGTAGAGACTATATTGGATAAGGCAATGGTTCTATTTAGGTTTATGCAAGAGAAAGATGTTTTTGAACGTTACTATAAACAGCACTTGGCAAGAAGGCTTCTTACAAACAAGAGTGTTTCAGATGACTCTGAGAAAAATATGATATCTAAATTAAAGGTAAGATGGCTACCTGCACGCAGCTTATTTCCGTCAAACTGTTCTTAAATTGAGTTTTATTCCTTTATTTCTTTTCTTTTTAATAAATGTTTAGTTGGCATAAAACTGATTACAATATACTCATTAAAATCAAATTAAAGTTTTTAATAAACAGAGAAAACACTAATCAGCTTTATTTCCATATATTAAAGGTTATCTGTCAGAAAAAAGAAATACTACTACAAAATTAGGGTTCAATGTCCCACGTTGGGTAGGAGGGCATTTTAGAATATTGAACTTTTTGGGGGAGGAGGGTGGCTCTAAGAACAATTTTTCAGCAAGAAAGTGACTCCAGTGAGGCAGTGTGATCTAGTGGATTGAGACCAGGAGTTTCATCTTGATCTTATTCCTAACTTTTCCACTGACATACTATGTAACTTTGCAAAAGATGCTTACCATTTCTGTATCAAAATGTCCTCATCTTTTAAATGCTAATAATACTTAACCATCTAAAGCACTTTGAGGTCCTTTGGTGAAAGGTTCTCTGATAAGCACCAAGTATTATTTCTTCTGTATGAATCCTCCTATCACCCATATGCATTCTAATAGTGATACCATACTAATCTCTGAAAACAAACTTACCTTATAGTTTCTTTCACTTCCCTCATACTCAATACCATGCGGTTTCTAAAATTTTCAGTAATCTCACTTCATAACCTATAGCATCCTTAAAAAAAATTCTACTTGTCTAGAGCAAATGAACTTTTTGGATGGATGAATAAACTATTATGACTTTGTTTATCAGTGTCATGGTAAATGACAGGTAAATGTTTATGCCTGTGCTGGTGAATTTTCATGACAGTTTTGCATAATTGTCCTGTATGATAAGAGATAAGGATGTTCAAAAGAAGTATTTAGAAAAAATGCAGTAGTGTAAGGAGAGACGAGAGAAAACAGATTTTACCATATTTATGTGGGTAGGCTTTAGTCCTCACATGCAAAAGAGCTTCCAAGACCTGAAAATGGGCTAGGGGTAGAACTAAGCTAAAGAAAAGTATAGAGAATGTCCTCTCCATGTTTGTCGGAGTTAGTCACTGAATGTCTCAAACATTTCAGGATTTGTGTTTGCAGATCCATTTTATAATTACAATACAGCAAATAATTTTTTTTGTAGACTGAATGTGGATGTCAATTCACATCTAAACTGGAAGGAATGTTCAGGGATATGAGCATCTCAAACACAACAATGGATGAATTCAGGCAACATCTACAGGCTACAGGGGTAAGAATCATTCAGATCTTTTCTTGTGCTTCTGTTTTTACATATAAACACAAACCTGCACTGGAGAGATTCTGCATTACTCTACTCTTCATTTGCTCACTTCTCTCAACAAAATCAGAACTTTTTAACTTAACTTTTTTTTTTTTAACCTTGCAACCTTTTTCTTACTCACTCTGAAAATATTTGGATCTTGAGATTTGTTTGAAGCCAGACTTATTACTTTGCATGACACTAGTATTCTTTAAGTCCTGTTGAGTCTTTTACTGTGTCAATGTTCTTCTAAATCAGTGGTGGGCAACCTGTGGCCTGCGGGCCGCACACGACCTGTCAGGTTAATCCACTGGCGAGCCATGAGACACTTTGTTTACACTGACTGTCTGTAGGCACAGACGCCCGCAGCTCCCAGTGGCCGCAGTTTGCTGTTCCCGGCCACTGGGAGCTGCGGGAAATGGCACGGGCTGCAGGGACATGCTGCCTGCCGCTTCCTGCAGCTCCTGTTGGCCGGGAACAGCGAACCGCGGCCACTGGGAGCTGCGGGCAGACGTGCCTGCGGATGGTCAATGTAAACAAACTGTCTCACAGCACGCCAGCGGATTACCCTGACAGGCCGCAGTTTGCCCACTGCTGTTCTAAATAGTTGTATGGACTGTCTTCTATAAATGAGTCACACAATTGCAAAACTCTAATTTATGCCAAAACATAATGTAATAATTTAAATAAAAGTTAATTCATGAAGTAAAAGTTATACAGTATATTTGCATAGACTTAGTGCTCAGTAAAAGTAGGAATAATTACAGTGGACATAGTCTTGTCAATACATCAGTACATGACAAGATTTGAAAAGCTTCGTAGCTAAACTTATGAACTGTTAAACTGCTTTACCAGCAGGTGGCGTACACTTACTTGTTGAGGCAAATAGATGGTAAATGTTTAATCATCAGTTAGTATTTGAACTCATGAGCTCCACTTTAAAGTCGCATTTTTGTATGTCACTTTTTAAAGAAATGTTTGTGCAACTCTTTGTTATTGTCTGTCAGTTCTGTTTTAATTTTTTATCAAGGATTTTTTTCCCATGTTTTTTTATCAAGGGGCCTTTCTTTTTATCTCATTTTGGTCAAGTTTCTTTTTAGACATTTAGTTTTTCTTTGTGTTTGGATCTTAATTGGTATGAAATACCTTGAAGTGTTTAAAGGCTACAGAATTGAGTTTCTGCCCTTTTGGGAGTCAAAGTTTTGTATGAGATCCATCTACTTTGGTGCACATCCAACAGAATTAGTTTTATGGCAGCACTTTGACAAACATGTTTCCAGTTTTTATGGGGAGATTTTGATAGTACTAACTCTGTTGGGAGTCACAGATAGCACTATTACAGGTGGTCTTGCTAGTTCTGTTGTTCTGAATGTATATGAGTTAGATCTTAGATAGTTGTCGTCACCTATGATGCACTTCTTAGACATTGACCATACGACCAACAAAATTTGTTTCCTTCCTGATTCTTTAAAAATAATTAGAGGTGCAGTTTCTGCCTGTATGTTACATCAGTGCAAGTAAACAAAGCATTTTATGGTGTTTGAAACATTAGAACGGTGCATCAGTTTATGTCCGTGTTCTCTGTGACAGCGGTGACTTGAAGGTTAGTTTAATCCTTCCACAAAACACACAGCAAGACTTTACTACTTCATTCACTTTTGCTCATTATTAGTACATGGGTCAGTTTCTGGAGACTGTTATTCCTGATACTGGGAGGAACGAGGATGTGCCTTATGGTGTACTACCTATAGAATGTGCTCATTTTGTTTCATGGGTGGTTTGGCATTACAAGCTCCATGTTTTTATTTCTGTTTATAGCAGTCCAAAGTGCTTTGTGCTCAACATTTTTAAAAAAAATAACTTAAAATTCACAGTAATTGAAATACAGTAGACAGTAATGCTAACAGGCTTCCAAATACTACCAGCTCACAAATACGCAAAGACTCCTGTTCACCAAGCAAACCTGGATGTTCTCTGTGCCAAGCCATTTTAGAAATCTGAATACTGTGAATGAATTTTTTGCCTCATGGGAGCACCTCGGTTGAGCAATGCACTCTGAAATTTTCACCACTATGAAGCAGGCAACTTAAAATCCTTATGCTGATTACTGGGAGGTGAGGCTGTCCCACAAGTGATTTGAAAATGGATTACACAGACATGTTTTATTTAGAGAAATCAAAGAAGTCCACCTAGATCTTTTACGGTTTCTCAGGTATCAAAGAGAACCACAACAGAAAACTCCTCCCAGAGACTGAGGTATGTTGATTTCATGAGTAGGATTGCTACAACCTTCCCATTTTCTATAAGCAGCACTTGAAACTCTGGGCAGACATGGGATTCTTTGAGCTTAAAGGCTCTTGTTTATTGTGTAAGTGTGTATCCACAAGGTTTTGTGTTGTGTGAGTTAATGCCATATGGCTGCATCCTCATTTCTGTATTACTGTAGCTGAACAGGTGAACTTAAATATCTTGTGCCAAAGAATGACAACAGCAGTTAATTTGAACTTTCACCTTCCCCAAGCAGCATAAATTTCCCATGGCTACTACACAAGATGTTGGTGTAGTGTGAGATAAGTTTACTGTATCTTGCCTCAATAGGTCTTGGGGGCCCTTGCATTCCAAATAGCCTTTACTTATCTCAAGCACATGTGTCATACACAGCCCTTGTAGAGCTCCCCCTGACTGAACACTCACCAGACTGCTGTGTTGAGCCCCAGCACATGGGACCTAAGCTTCTTGGGTCCAAGTAGGCTGGACCCTCTTTTCTCTTGACCCTTCTCGCATGTTTCCCAGGAACAGACTTTGTCTGTTATCCCTTCTTGGAAATGGGGCCCCGCAGCCCGACTTCCCTAGACCCCCAGGATCAATGCTGACTCCTCAGATTCCCAAGTAGCCTAAGCACGTCCTTTCTCAGAGTTCCATCTTATGGATACTCTGGGTTTATAGTTCAGGGATACGAAGAGTGAAAAGCAAACAGACACAAGGCTTTGTAAGGATTTCTTAAATACTCTTCACTTAGGCCATCTCTACCCTAGCATGTACGTTGGCAAACTTTTATCACTGAGAGTGTGAAAAAAAACAGACCCCTGAGCAACATAAGTTTTGCCAGCATAAGCGTTCATGTTCACAGTGCTATGTCAGGGAGAGACTCTCTCCCGCTGACATAACTACCGCCGTTTGTTGAACTGGTTTTATTATGTTGACAGAAGAGCTCTCTCCTGTCAGCATAACGCAAGCGTTCTTATAGCAGCACAACTGTACTGATACAGCTCTGTCGCTGTAAGCTTTTGAGTGTAGACATGGCCTTAGATAGCACAGAAATATACAGACCCAGACAAAACAATAAAACCTCCGTGCACCATTCCCCTCATTCTAGCTCATCCTTCCTTTGGGAGTGTGTCTTTGTTCAGCAATTCCTTCCTCTCTTTCCCCCCCGCCGCCGCATGCTCCTGTCCAGGCTTGCACTGTGCTTCAAAGCATGGAGTATCTCTTTCCTGTCACTTTGTGTCCTCCTTTCTTGGCTGGTCCCACAGTTAAACAGGACCCTCTGCTATGGGAGCAGGCTCCTCTCTTCCTCTAGATCTGAGAGTCCCTTAAGTTTATAAGTCCTATCAACTCCCAGTTCACTTGCTGCAGTGTCTAGGATTTTTCCATTTTCTTAACCCAAGTCCCCTGCAGAGAAGCTGGGGAAAACTGGTGTTACCCTAGAATGCTCTCTTGTTCTCTTCAGAAGATCTGTTCAGGTACTGACAGTCTTTAATGATTGGGTTATTCAGAGAGAGAGATGGTGGTGCCAACCCCTGTCTCCTTATTACAAGGAGCCCAAGGCAGTAAAAAGTAAGACAATCATAAGACAAGGGATCAGAGAGTTGAAAAAATCAAATTGGAATTCATAAGTTATATATAGACAGGTTCCTCAAATTGTCACATCATGGTTTCTAAGTTTCAGGGCAATGAAAATACAGTAACTTAAATTCTTTACATGGTGTCAAGTATCAGGGGGTAGCCGTGTTAGTCTTATCCACAAAAACAACAAAGAGTCCAGTGGCACCTTAAAGACTTACAGATTTTATTTGAGCATAAGCGTTCGTAAGTGAAAACCTCACTTCTTCAGAAGCATGGAGTGAAAGTTACAGATGCAGACATAAATATACTGACACATGAAGAGAAGGGAAGTGGCGTGGGCTGAGGGATGTGCTGGCCGCCCTTCCTGCAGCCTCCATTGGCCTGGAGCGGCAAACCATGGCCAGTGGAAGCTGCGATCGGCCGAACCTGCGGACGTGGCAGGTAAACAAACCAGCCTGGCCCGCCAGGGGCTTTCCCTGAACAAGCGGCGGCCCTAGTTTGAGAACCACTGGCTTAGAGTACATACAGAGAATGGGAATGCATGTGTTTCTCTAGCACAGTGGTTCTTGGCCTGCGGGCCGCATGCCACCCAATTAGCACAAAGCTGGGCCGTGCGACGAGGGTCCGGGGATGCCAGATGGCCAGCCCTGCAAGGTTGGCAGGGGGGCTGCATCCCTGCCCTAGGCAGCCAGGTCCAGGGTCGAGGTTGCCACCTGGCCCCACACAGCGGGGTCCGGGGGTCCCTGCCATTCAGCCCCCCGCCCAGGGCTCTGCTCCTGGCCCCACTCCGTGGAGGGGTCTCTGGGCAGGAGGCATTGGGCATAAGGGTCTGTAGGGGAGATCCAGGCAGGGCGCGCTGTGGTTCTCAACCTGCGGCCCAGGTAACACATTGTGGGTCGCATATGCAGCCCACAGTGATAAATAGGTTGAGAACCACTGCTCTAGCAGAACAATTCTGTAATAAAAGATGGCGCTGGGAAAGGAATCACAAGTCTTTCTTCATATTACCATTGTGGTGCAAGAGGTTCTAGAGTTTCTATTAACCAAATAGCCCCAGCGTGTTCTTTTTTTGAAACAACTGTGGTGCAATGCATGCATATGATCCTTCCTAGACAAGAGTCACAAGCCAGCTCTTCCTCATTCAGAAGCCAAAAGCCTCATAGATATAAAACTGAGTTAGTAAGTATTGGGAAGGATGATGCAGCTGATGATCAACTTTGTACATGCAGCAGTACTTTCTTTCACTGAGAAGCTGAAGTAGGAGAAGTCAAAAGATTATAGGACTTCAGGCATTTTCCAGATTGATGAACCTGAAACCTTGGGTTTTGGAGGTCATGCAGCACAATTCTAGACTTGAAAGACACTGTCCCTCTATTAGTCCATGCTACACACATGCTGATCATAAGAGGAGTCATATGAGACTTGGCGTTCCTAAAACTTATTCCAAATCAAATATCTGACCCATTATGTTTAGCACTGCATCTGTGAGAATCTGAACGAGCTCAGGCTCTTGTCTATGACTAAGATGTTTCAAAGATTCAGTGGGTAAGAAAGCATACTCTTCTTTCCAGATACGATGTTGCGGTTCCACTGTATTCAGTAAACATATTTTCCATACCCTCATGCCCATGCTAATACCACAGTTCACAAGCAAGGTATTATCTGGAACAAACAAAAATACTTTGATTCAGTGCACCTTTTTGTTGATTGTATGCATTGGCTTAATGTTCAAGGGTATGTCTGCACTGTGATAATAGACCTCTGGCACAGCTGTGGCTGGCCCAGGTCAATTGACTTGTGCTCATGAGGCGCAAGCTATGGGGATATAAAATTGCAATGTAGACATTTGGGCTCCAGCCCGAACCTGAACATCCATGCTGTGATTTCAGAGCCCCTCAAGTCTGTCAGCTGACCTGGCTCTGAGATTTGGTGCTGTGCTTTTTTTAATCTCAATGTAGACGTACCCCATCTCTAGATGGATGATTGACTGCATTTCTCTGAACATCAGTGTCATGTTAAGGCTCATGAAATCAGAAGCATGTCAATAACATTGGATGGCCTTTGGTTCACTCTGGAGAAACCTCAATACAGTTCTTTATGTATATTTGTAAAATATTGTTTTAGACTGTTCTCTTGAGTCCAGTCTCTGTTAAACCCTGTTTCTGGATTGTGTGGCCCAGCTGACTTTTTTTTTTCCCTAAGAAGAGGTCTTTTGATGTTAGTTCTAATGTATTTATTAGGTGCATTTTATTCTTCTAATATAAAAATAGCATTCTTAATACTTCTCAGGGATGCTATGTCGCTATTTAACTTGGGAGGCCTCTACTTTTTTTCCCAATGATATTTGTGACTTTTTTGTCTTTAATCTGATCCATTCTATTGCTGTATATTAGTTTTTGTAGTCTGTAAGAACCTGGATCTGTTTATAATTATACTTTTTAAGATAAGAAAATTACTTACCTATAAGCATGTTCCTTGGAGGTATTAATCGTAAGCCGTCATTAACCCACCTCATTTCCCTGTGGAAGCTGGAGATACACTCAGTTATAAGTTTGACACTATGGAATTTAGTTGAGACACTTTTTGACAATTGTACTTTGATTTCAAATAGATGTGTGCCACCTGCTGATGAGACCATTTAGACCATTTAGAACATCAGCTGTAGAGTTTTCCAAGCTTGTGTGAATACCTATGTTAATAACGACTTTCAGAGAACAAGTGTTAAAGCCACATAATTTTTTCAGGTTGAGCAAGAAACCAGTCCTTTACATAAAACAATGGGAAAATATATATGTAGAGGATTTCTGCTTTAAAACTCCAGAGAGGAAATGTCAGGAAAAACTCCCTATTGCTTAGTGTTGAATGTCAAACTGTTGCTTGTACTTTTCTGCCAGAGGGCAAGTACAAAAACTGTTACTTTGCCATTTGTATTGTTAGCAACACAGCATATACTTTTTTCTATCCAGTCAGTTGTATTGGAAACAGAATAAAAGCAGAAGGCAAAATATGACACATTACCCTGTAATGCATCTGGCCATGTAAAGCTCTGAATTTCAGAATTACTGTTTATTATCATGAATACTGAACAGTTGCATAGTATTTTTTACATTGCCATATGGGAACAATGTGAGCTTTTTGGCTCCTGTTCCAGCAAGGATGAATTTTAATTTGTGCAGCTCAGAAAGAATGGCAACTACAATTTCTCCTTAGCCTGTGGAAAGTAAAAAAATGAAAGTCTAATTATAACGTAGGGGAAGTAGCGAACACTGTCCTGTTTTAAAACGGTGGATGTCTTCTTCCAATGTTGCTGTAGGTCTCATTAGGTGGTGTTGATCTCACTGTGCGGGTTCTCACAACAGGCTACTGGCCTACTCAGTCAGCCACACCAAAGTGCAACATTCCTCCAGCCCCCAGACATGCTTTTGAAGTATTTAGAAGGTATGTATTAAATCAGGCTTTGTATTTTTAAAACAATGGGTACCGTAAATATACTTTTGTGAGTATTAAAGGCATGTTAGAGAGCTGCTTTGTTCTTTTTTGGGAAAACTAGAAAACCAACTACTCTCTACTTGGTTTTTTGTTTCAGATGAGACCTTAACCTCAATTTAATTTTTTTTTTAAGAGTAGTAGTTATATGTTACACTTAGTACATTCCATCCTGAAGAGTTCAAAATTATCTACGTATGTAAAGTGATTTTGGATCATCTGCATAAAATGTGCCTTATAAATATGTAAATTTTCATTTTAATTGTCTCATAGATTTTATTTAGCCAAACACAGTGGTCGACAGCTGACACTCCAGCATCACATGGGTTCGGCAGATCTCAATGCCACTTTCTATGGACCTGTTAAAAAGGTAAATGTCTATTTGAAAGTGTTATGATTTAATCTCAAAAACTTTGTAAATGTAAAGATAAATTTGTAATCAGTTTTGGATTTTTTTAGCTATAAATTAAACTGCCAGTATAGGACATAAGTATAAGTTTAAGAAAAGTACATCTTTTTTTTAATTCAACTCTTACCTTGGCAGCAGTTTGGAATATACTTACAAGCATACATTTTGTAAGCCTGAATCAAATTTGAAACTCTCCAACCTGTTGGTTTAATTAAATCATAGGATGATAATGGACTTTAAGGTCAGAAGGGATCATCATGATAATCTAGTCTGACCTCCTGCACATTGCAGGTCACGGAATCTCACCCACTAACTCCTGTAATAGATCCGTAACCTCTGGCTGAGTTAATGAAGTCCTCAAATTATGAATTAAAGAGTTCAAGTTACAGAAAATCCACCATTTATACTAGTTTAAACTTGCAAACGACCCATGCCCTGTAGTGCAGAGGAAGGCGAACCCCCCCCCATCTCTGCCAATCTGATCTATTTTAAAATTCCTTCCTGACCCCAAATATGGCCAGCAATTAGACCCTGAGCATGTGGGCAAGACCCATGAGCCAGACACCTGGGAAAGAATTTGCTGTAGTAACTCAGAGCCCTCCCCATCTAATGTCCCATTACCGGCCATTGGAGATATTTGCTGCTAGCAGTCGCAGATCAGCTACATGCTGTTGTGGGCAGTTTCATCATAGCATCCTCTCCATAAACTTATCAAGCTCAGTCTTTAAGTCAGTTAGGTTTTTTGCTCCCACTACTCCCCTTGGAAGACTGTTCCAGAACTTTACTCCTCTGGTGGTTAGAAACCTTCGTCTAATTTCAAGTCTAAACTTGTTGATGGACAGTTTATATCCATTTATTCTTGTGTCCACATTGGTGCTTAACATAAATAACTTCTCACCCTCTTTGGTATTTATCCCTCTGATGTATTTATAGAGAGCAATCATATCTCCCCCGAGCCTTTGTTTGGTTAGGCTAAATAAGCCAAGCTCTTTGAGTCTCCTCTCATAAGGTAGGTTTTCCATTCCTCAAATCATCTTAATAGCCCTTCTCTGTACCTGTTCCTGTTTGAATTCATCTTTCCTAAACATGGGATACCAAAATTACACACACTATTCCAGATGAGTCTCACCAGTGCCTTGTATAATGGTACTAACAGTTCCCTGTCTCTACTGGAAATACCTAGCCTAATGCACCCTAGGACTTCATTAGCCTTTTTCACAACTGCATCACATTGGCGGCTCATAGTCATCCTGTGATCAACCAATATATGCTCTGGTCTTTGTCCTCCTATATCGCTTCCAACTGATACACCTCCATCTTATAGCAGAAATTCTTGTTAGTCCCTAAATGCATGACCTTGCAATTTGTGCTATTAAATTTCATCCCATTTCTATTACTCCAGTTTACAAGGTCATCCAGATCATCTTGTGTGATAGTTCAGTCCTCCTCTGTATTGGAAATACCTCCCAACTTTGTTTCATCTGCAGTTTTATTAGCACGCGCGCACTTTTTCTGCCAAGGTCAGTAATAAAAATAGGTCCCAAGACTGATCCCTGAGGAATTCCTTTGTAACCTCCCTCCAGCCTGGCAGTTCACTTTCAGTATGACCTGTTGTAGTCTCTCCTTTAACCAGTTCCTTTTGCACCTTTTAGTTCTCATATTAATCCCCATCCTCTCCAATTTAATTTCCCATTTGGAACCGTATCAGATGCCTTACTGAAATCCAGGTAGATTAAATCTACTGCATTTCCTTTGTCTAAAAAATCAGTTATCTTTTCAAAGGAGACGATCAGGTTGGTCTGACATGATCTACCTTTTGTAAAATCATGTTGTATTGTATCCCAATTACTGTTCACCTCTGTCCTTAACCACTTTCTCTTTCAAAATTTGTTCCAAGACCTTGCATACAATTGAGATCAAACAAAGAGGCCTGTCATGTCCCGGATCACCTTTTTCCCATTCTTAAAAGTAGGAACTGTATTAGCAATTCTCCAGTCATAGGGTATGACCCCTGAATTTAAAGATTCATTAAAAATCCTTGCTACTGGACTTGCAATTTCATATGCCGGTTCCTTTAATATTCTTGGATGGAGATTATCTGGGCCCCCCAAATTAGTCCCATTAAGCTGTTTGAGTGGGACTTGTACCTCAGATGTGGTAATTTCTACCTCCATATTCTCATTCCCATTCGCCACTCTGCCATTATTTCTAAGCTCTTCATTATCCTTATAAAAACTGAGCAAATACTTGTTTAGGTGTTGGGCTATGCCTAGATTATCTTTAATCTCCATCCTATCCTCAGTGCTTAGCAGTCCCACTTCTTTCCTTGTTTTCTTTTTTATTTATATGGCTATAGACCCTTTTCCTATTGTTTTTAATTCCCCTTGCAAGGTCCAACTCTGCTTGGCTTTTGGCAGTTCTCACTTTATCCATACACTTTCTGACCTCCAAGAGAGAGCTTTCCTTACTAATCCATCCCATCTTCATTACTTGTTGGCTTTCTGCTTAATCACTGGTTTGAGATGCTTGGTCTGTGACCCTTCCCTGTGAATTCCCCCGCTCCCCCCTTTCTTGGGATGCAAGCTTCAGATAAATTTGCAGAAACTGACTTAAAGTAAATCCAAGCCTTCTCCACATTCAGATCCTTGAGTTCTTCAGTCCAGTTCACTTCCCTAATTAATTCCCCCCTCCCTTCTTTTTTTAAAGTTAGTTCTTTTGAAATAAAGGACCCTAGCTGCAGATCTATTTTTGTTTATCCTTCCATTTAGTTTCAACTGAATTAGCTCATGATTAAGCAAGGTTTTCCCCCACAACCAGTTCTTCTATGAAGTCCTCACTTCTCACCAGTACCAAACCTAAAATGGCATCACCACTTGTTGGTTCAGCATCTATTTGGCAAAGAGATCTGTCCTCTATCACATCCAGGAAAATCTGGGCCCTACTATTATTGGTAGCACTTGTCCTCCCGTCTATATCTGGGAAGTTAGTCTCCCATAATCACACAATTCCCTGTAGTATTTATTTCCTTAAAAACATTAGAGAGGTCTCTATCCATATCCATATTGGATCTTGAGGGTCTGTAGCATACCCCAAGCACTAGCCCAGCATTTCTCAAACTGGGGGTCCTGACCCAAAAGTGGATTGCAAGCCTATTGTAGGAGGGGTCGTGGTATTGCTGCCCTTACTTCTGTGCTGCCTTCAGAGCTGATCTTGCCAGCCACCCATCTCTGAAGGCAGCGCTGCTGCCAGCAGCGGCACAGAAGTAAGGGTGGCATTGTAGTATGGTATTGCCACCCTTACTTCTGTGCTTGTGTCATCAGCACTGTCTTCAGAGCTGGGCGCCCAGCCAGAAGATGCTGCTTTCCAACTGCCCAGCTCTGAAAGCAGAGCAGAGAGTGGTGGCTGCTGGACGTGTCCCCACATCTGAAGGCAGCACTTCTGACAGCAGCAGTGCAGAAGTAAGTATGGTATGGGAGGGGTGTCGTCATTTTTTTTGAGGGCAGGGAATCACAACCTGAAATATTTTCAGAGGGGGTCCCAGTTTTAAAAAAAAAAAAAAAATTGAGAACCCCTGCAGTAGCCCAAGGGAACCTCTAGTAGTTTCTTCCCCAAAGTGATTTTGGCTCAAACAGACTGTCTTATCCATTCCATCATTTCTAATTTCATTACAGTCTATTTCATCATCAATATACAGTGCTACTCCACCATCTTTGCCTTTATTTCTGTCTTTTCTGAACAGCACATAGCCTTCAATACCTGTACTCCAGTCATGACTGCTATTCCACCAGGTTTTTGTTATCTCTATAATATCTGATTTCACTTCCTGTACCAGTAGTTCTAGTTCCTCCGTTATGTTGCCCAAGCTCCTTGCACTGGTGTACAAACATCCTAATTGTTGCTGCTTGGCTTCACCCACATTTCTCGCCCAATTAGGTACAGTCATTCTACTCCCAGTATCGCCTACCTGACTGTTAGCTTCATTGGTATCGGCACTATATTTCCTCTTAATGTCCATTCTTCTACCCACTGCTTTCCTTTCTCCATTGCTGTATCCTTTCTTACTTGATTTTCCTCCCTCTCAATATTATTCAGGTGTGGAGATTACATAAGTATCACCCAGCCATCTCTCCCAAGTCAATCAGTTGTGCCAGCCTCTATCCCAGAAGTCTACTTCTCTCCCTATTCAGGTGGAGTCCATCCCTTGCTAACAGTACTCTGTCCATGAATGCCTCCCAGCGGTCAAACATAGAATCACAGGACTGGAAAGGATCTCGAATGGCAATCTAGTCCATTCCCCTGCGCTCATGGCAGGACTCAGGTTCAGCCGATCACTGCTCCAGGCCAATGGGTGCTGCAGAAAGCGGCGTGGGCCGAGGGATGTGCTGGCCACCCTTCGTGCAGCCCCCATTGGCCTGGAGTGGCGAACCACAGCCAGCGGGAGCCGCAATCAGCTGAACCTGCGGACGCGGCAGGTAAACAAACCAGCCCGGCCCACCAGGAGCTTTCCCTGAACAAGCGGTGGCCCTAGTTTGAGAACCACTGATCTAGACCATTCCTGACTGGTGTTTGTCTAACGTGCTCTTAAAAATCACCAATGATGGAGATTCCACAACCTCCCTCGGCAATTTATTTCAGTGCTTAACCACCTTGACAGTTAAGTTTTTCTTAATGTCCAGCCTAAACCTCCGTTGCTGCAATTTAAGCCTATTGCTTCTTGTCCTATCCTCAGAGGTTAAGAAGAACAGTTTTGGTCCCTCCTCCTTGTAACAACCTTTTTTATGTACTTGAAAGCTGTTATCATGTCCCCTCTCAGTCTTCTCTTCTCCAGACCAAACAACCCAATTGTTTTCAATCGTCCCTTATAGGTCATGTTTTCTAGACCTTTAATTATTTTTGTTGTTCTTCTCTGGACTTTCTCCAGTTTGTCGACATCTTTCCTGAAACGTGGTGCCCAGAACTGGCCTAATCAGCGTGGAGTAGAGCGGAAGATTTACTTCTCATGTCTTGCTTACAACACTGCTGCTAATACGTCCCAGAATGATGTTTTCTTTTTTTGCAACAGTGTTACACTGTTGACTCATATTTAGCTTATGGTCCACTGTGACCCCCACATCCCTTTCCGCAGTACTCTTTCCTAGGCAGTCATTTCCCATTTTGTATGTGTGCAACTGATTGTTCCTTCCTAAATGGCGTACTTTGCATTTGTCCGTATTGAATTTCATCCTGTTTACTTCAGATCATTTCTCCAGTTTGTCCAGATCATTTTGAATTTTAATCCTATACTCTAAAGCACTTGCAACCCCTCACAGCTTGGTATCATCTGCAAACTTTATAAGTGTATTCTCTTATACCCTTATCTAAATCATTGATGAAGGTATTGAACAGAACCAGATCCAGAACTGATCCCTGCGGGACCCCACTCGTTATGCCCTTCCAGCATGACTGTGAACAACTGATAACTACTCTCTGGGAATGGTTTTCCAACCAGCTTTGCACCCACCTTATAGTAGCTTCATCTAGGTTGCATTTCCATAGTTTGTTTATGAGAAGGTAATGTGAGACAGCATCAAAAGCTTTACTAAAGTCTAGATATACCATGTCTACTGCTTTCCCCCTATCCACAAGGCTTGTTACCCTGTCAAAGAAAGCTATCAGGTTGGTTTGATAGGATTTGTTGTTGACAAATCCATGCTGACTGTTACTTATCTTATTATCTTCTAGATGTTTGCAAATTGACTGCTTAATTATTTGCTCCATTATCTTTCATGCCATTATCTTCCATTATCTAACATGCCAAAGCCCACCCTATAGCACTGCTTCCTAAGCCATCTGTTAATAGTCATAATCTTATCTCGCCTTCATTCTCCTCCTCTAGGGACAGGTAGAATCCCTGAGCCTCCATTTCCTTAAGCATCTTCCCCAGCCTGCCATAGTCTCCCTTGATATATTCCAGCGAGAATCTAGCTGTATCATTTGTTCCCACATGAAGAACAATCACTCGATTCTTTCCTGCTCCCATTAGGATCCATTTCAGCCTCAGATCCATATTCTGTATCTTAGCTCCTGGCAGGCAGCACACCTTTCTATTCTCTGGATCAGCTCTGGTGACATGCCTATTTGTTCTTCTTAGTAGGGAGTCCTCAATCAGATAGATCTGCCTTTTCCTGGGGATGGTGTGATTCTCCGGCCTTTCTCCTGTTCTTTCTGGCTGCAAGTCCTCTTGTCTTTTATTCTCCCTTACAATCTTCTCTGAGTCAACCAGTATCCTTCTGCAGCTCTGAACTCTGGGTATCTCCATCGATTCTTCCCCTCTTCTTATAGGACTAGCTGTTCTTCCTTGCCCTCCCACCTTATTTTGGGCTGTGACTCAGACCAAAGTGAAATTTCTCCGCAGTTGTTACATTGGAATTATGCTCAAATAAATTGGTTAGTCTCTAAGGTGCCACAAGTACTTCTTTTCTTTTTGTGAATACAGACTAACACGGCTATTACTCTGAAACCTGACATTGGAATTAAGGTTTTAAAAAAAAATTTCAAGGCAAACCTAATGTAGTTTCATAATGCCACTATTGTCGATTACACTTTTTAAAGTTATAGAAAGCTTAAAGTTTAAATTATACAAACAAAACAAGTAAATTTCATTTGTGAGAAATGGGGAGTAGTAAGCACTGGAAAGCTAAGCAAAGGTTAGAAGGAAGGAAGAGATTGTATGGTGCATGAGGACAGAGAAGGTAATCGAAGCTGCAACATAAACATAAAAGTAAGATTAGGACACACCCATAATATGTATTACTAAAAGAAGTTTTGGAACTGGTCTGATTGGAGCAAAGGGACAAAGATTTTTTGCTGCAGCTATTTTGATAAATTGGGAAGCAGGAAGACCTGAAGAGTATATTACAGTAGTTAGGCAAAATTGGAACCAAGCATATATTACTCTGGAACTTGTAGTTTCAAAATCTCAAACTTAATATTGCTTAAGCTTAGTTCTCCATTGGCTACATAAAAAGTTTAATCAGGAGATGGAAAAAATGTTTCTAAAATGATTTCATGACTTCTTTTAAATTCAAACAGGAAGATGGCTCAGAGGTTGGTGTAGGAGGTGCCCAAGTAACTGGCTCAAATACAAGGAAGCACATATTGCAAGTCTCCACTTTCCAGATGACGATACTAATGCTCTTTAACAACAGAGAAAAATACACATTTGAGGTATGATTTGTGGCTTTCTAAGCTGACTTTAAAAAAACTGTTAAAATGTATTCTGCAGATAGATGCAGAGCATATGTAGATCTATGGTATTATATATCTGCCTGTACTCTTTCAGAAGTTGTGTAGGAAATCTTGACCTATGTACTCAGACCTTTTTGATGCCAAGGGGATATACCTCATTCGTCCTTCACCACCACCACCACCTCCCCCCCCTTTTTTTACTTGATAGTGAGAGTTCAGAGTCCATAATAATTTACTTTTATGGTTAGAGAGATTGTTTTTAGCTCCATAATCTTGTCTGATGTATTGTTAATCCCTTAACATACGGAATGTGCATTTTTTAGAGAAGTTTCCATTGGGATTGTATGCTGTGAAACCCATATTAAAGATGCAGGCTGTGTGTAGCTGCAAGCCCCTCTTCCTTGGAACACTTATACAAAGGGGCCAGGGCCCTTAACCATTTGTTTCCTTTAAAGGTGTTGAAAATTGGCTGATAGCCTTAGTCATTCTCTGTTCCAGAAACTCAGGATTTAGAAGTATATACCTTTAGACCCCAGCTGTGTTTAGGGAAATGATATTCTTCACAGCAGTATAAAATACTATTTTAAGACTGCTTCAAGTTAAAAGGTTTTAATTCAGTATAGCCAGCCAGTGAAGATGGGGCCCAGATTGTTTTTGGTCCTTTTATTTAAATATTCTTTAATGAATATGAGGATCCACTTGTACCTAAAGCATTAAAAAGACTGATTTCATTTTGTTTGGTCTTTTTTTTCTTGAAGAAATCTTTATTCTTGATACATGTTTCATATTCTGAGTTATCAAACCTTGCAATAGGAAGAATCTGCCTTTGTTTGATTGCTGAATAGTAGTTAATATATTCAGTACCAGTAAAATAGTGATGCTTTGCTCTGTTGACCTCATGATGTCCTATGATAGCATGACTTTGCAGATAGTGCATGCATTCACAAAAGCATAAGATTGCCAGAACATAGAAGCATCACTGATGTGTAAGTGCTTGTGCAAAACATAGAGGTTGATAGACTGATTTTATTTTTCAGTTGCCTTTGAAACTGCACTTCGCTATTCTTTTTCTGTTTCACACAAGTATACTCCTGAGGGCATTCCGTGCCAAAAAAATTAGAAATTCTGCAAGTTTTATTTGTCAATAAATAAATGCAGAGACTCCAGAATTGCGGTGGGGAGCACAAGCCACTGGCTGCATAAAAGGTGGGAGATCACTCTGCAGCCATCCAATTTCTACCCCTGGGATACGGGCACTCCGTGGTGAGGCTGCACCCGACCTTGACACAGCACAAGGCCTGGGGCCCTGTCCCTCTGTGCCAGGTGCACCAGGTGTGGGGCAGGCAGGCTCAACCAGGAAGGATCCAAGTGTGGAGGGGCTCAGTGTGGGGGAACCAGGTGTGGGGTGAGAGGATTCTGTATGGGACAGTCTGGGTGCAAGCAACTCAGTGGGGGGGATCTGGATGCACAGAGGCTTATTGGTCCTGCTTTGAGCAGGGGCTTGGACTAGATGACCTCCTGAGGTCCCTTCCAACCCTGATATTCTATGATTCATGCTGGGTGGGGGTTCCAGGTGCAGGGGCAATGGGACTCTCCAGGGGCTTCCAGGTGCAAGTGGTTGGGGCTCAGCAATGGGGTCTGGCTGTGGGAGGTCTCAGCAGCAGGTCTGGGTGCTGGGGGAGTGAGGCTTGGTGGGGTGGGGGTCTGGGTGCAGCTAGTGGGGGGTCATGGCATGGGGGTCTGGATGTGGGAGGTCGGGCATCGGTGGGGGTTTGAGTGCATGGAGCTCTGGTGGGTAGTCTAGGTACAGGGGTGGGAGTCCAGAGGCAGGGGGTCTGGGTGCAGGGGGACTCCAGATGCAGGGGTTGAGATTCAGTGGGGTGAGGTTTGGGTATGGAGGGCTCGGGGAGTTCTGGATGTACCGCGTGCGGCTTGGCACAGGTGTCTGGGTATGGGAGGTCCAGATGAACAGGGATTGGGTGGATGGGGGAGCAGCTCCCTGTACAGTGACCCTTCCCCCCCCCCCCCCCACAGCTGAGGAGCGATGGAGGCAGGAAGCAGAGGAGAATACTGAGCTTGCTGCGTCTGCGGGAGGTTTCTGGGGGTGGGTCTGACGCAGCCCCAGCAACTCCTCTCCTGCCTGGAGCCCAGCCTGGACTAGCAGCTGATTCCAGCTCATGGTAGGAGCCACTTGCTGGGGTGTCCCCAGCCCAGCAGTGATTTACCTTTCTGCCAGCTGCTCTGGGTACCTGAAACGATGTACCTTCGCTGCTAGGGAGTGGAGCGTGACAGCTCTTGAAGCTTCCCTGTCAGAAAGTGATTTTTATGCAGGGAACACAAATTCTGCGCATATGCAGTGGCACAGAATTCCCTCAGGAGTAACAAGTACTGATGGGAGGTTGGACAGGTAGAGATCACCACAGCAGCCAAAATGGACAGTGAGTTCTAGTTTTCAGATTGTCTTCTATAGACCTGTTGGCTTAACAGTGCTGTCCCCACAAACAGTGGGAACCTATTGAGGCACTGGGGTGGATGGGCTTGGCCCTGCCCATTGCTAAAGGCTACGAGCATGAGGGGAGGAGCCACCAAACCCAGGCATCAACTAAATCCAGGGGACAACAAATTAAAAAATAGGACCAGGAGTGCAGGTCACAGGGATCCAGGGGGAGACACCAAGCAGAGAATCCCAGACAGCGTCCCTTGCCCCTCAAGGCATCCAGGGAGGCAGTAGACATCACCCAGAGGAACTCTGCCCAGAGACATGACTTAAAAAGCGATCAGAAGTAGGCCCCACAGTCACAGAGCACCCTGCCGTCCAGATTCCTTTTCTGATGTGATGGATGGCCATTTTGGCCAGTGTCAGGAAAAGGTGGACGAGGAGGTCTTGTCACTTTGTGGGGTCACGGTCTATTGTTAGCCAGAGCCCAAGAGGGATAGAGGCCACTGAAGTCTCCCACTGAGATTGACTTGAAGTGATTTCTTCTATCCTTTGATGGGGGTCAGGAGACTTTTGCCCCATTCCAAAATAGCCATGACATTGCTTGGTACGTGTGAAAATCTCATTGTGGTAGGCCAGGGCTTCTCCCCAGCTTCGAATCATACGCTGCCACACTGTCTCCTTTAAGAAGGCTTATTGTCCAAACATAAGTGAATAAAGGAAACACAAAGAACCCTTAGCTCACCCTTGTCCTAGGGTTTCATGGTCTCCCCTCCTACAGTCTCTGGTGATCCTGCTTCTTGCAGCTTCCCAGTTCCAGACAGCTCTGCTCCCTTTCTGGAACACCAGCACCAGAGATAACTTCCTGGGTATCTGGCCCTTTGCTCCAGGGACTCTCCACGGGAATTAGCTCCACTTCTCTGTGGCTTCACTTCTCAGACCCAGCCTGTCCCAGTAACTTATCCCCTTCCTGCCCTCTGATAGGTCTGTATAGACCCAGGTGTAATCCTGGTTCCTTTAATTGGCTCATTTGGGCCCACCTGCTCTGATATATGCAAGCTGGTTCTGGTCTACTCACAGGGACCAGCTACCCTGTGACACTCTATAGACCTTTGAGTGACCCAGCTCCCATTTGCAGCATTCTGCTTTCAGCACTCTATAAAGTCAGTACTGTAAAGGACACGATAGTACAGCATAACGCCGAAGAAGTTCAAGTACCCTCTGTGCTGACGATAAGCAGAAGCACCAATAAAAAATTATGCCTTAGCAAAAGAGGAAGGAGTTTTGTCTAATCAGGCTTCTGTTCCCAGCTCTGCCACTGATGCACCAACTTTTAAATTTCCCTAAGCTCTTAGCCCCATTTTGGATAAGTGGTAACTAAGACAAATACTTTCTCTTTTGGAGCAGTGCTGACACTTAATACTTGATGAGGTACTATAGAAGCACAGAGTATTACTAAGACTTTGAGGAAAGAGTTTTGCTTTTTAATTGTTGGAGGTTCATATGTTAGGGCTTTATGTAACTAGTTGGATATTTTTGTGGAGAAAAAATGGGCTTGTTTTAATGGTGCTTCCACATGAGAGGGAGGTTTTTCTGAATAGCTTAAGCTTTTGCATTCTCTTAATAACTTATCCCATTCCTTCCAAGTGGGCTACTCCTTATATTCAAAACTTATGTTGCTGCTCATTTCAGTGTCTGGTGAAGAATACTTAAATATTTTGAAGTATATAGCATCAAAAGCTTGATTTGTTCACAAATTGAATATAAACTGAAGATTTGTCCCATCCCTAACCATGTCCAATGTGAAATTCAAAATTTGATGTGTGAAATTGTTACATCATTCAGCAAAACTAGTTCATTAAAAGTTTAGGCTGACTTCTTAATTCATGCTGTTCCTTTTTTCCCCTTTTTCCATGTTGGGAGAGCGTTTAAAGGTTGGTGAAGCCTAAGAATTTAAAATTCTTTGGCTCTGTTGATTTTTTCAACCATGTTAATGTTGAAACAATTATTTAATTCCTTGCTCTAAGAAAAAAACTTAAGATGTCTGGAATTTAACACTTTGTTTGTTAGTTATTGCAGCCTATTGTGTAGTTTTCCAGACATAGCTCCTTTAGATCTGTTTTAGATATGTTCAGCTGCATAATAGGTTGTAATTATAGCTTTCCTCCCCAAAATGAAATCTGTAACATACCAGATAACTGAAAGTAGGGGGAAAAACACTTTAAAATATCTATTTTAATCTTAAAAAGATATTAAGTGTCTTTATAAAAAGATGTGCATTTCTAAAAATAACATGCTGATGACTTAAACTTTGTTAGGATGCAGTAACTCCTGTTGTTCATGTTAATAGAAAAATTTTAATTCTTCTACCCTTCTTCTAGAAACCTTTCTGTGCTACAAATTGCTTAGTACTCTCCACCCCCACCGAAGTCAACTAGTGGATGGTGCTCGTCATATCACAGCATCAAACCATTTCTGTGATGCTTATTTAAAGCCAATTTGTGAATTTCTGAAAGACCAGATTTAGAGCAAGTGTCAGTTTAAGGATGAACTGTAATGTTGACAATTAAAATACACACAGTGTGTAGTGAATGCCCCACACTGCCTGGTTAATAAGGGTGTACAGCATAAAAACTGGTTCTTAATTTTTATTTTAGTTCTGTATTTCACTTTCAATGGCAGTAGTCAGAATACTTTATTAAGATGAAAAGTACAGCAATGATTATTGATGGATTGATTTTAATCCTTTGGCATTCGAAATCAGGGTGTTGGACTGAAATCTCATTGGCAGCGGTAGGTTGTGCTGGAACTGCTGGCCTTGAGGCATTACATTTAAATAAATAATTAAAAAGCTTACTTACTCATCGTTGTAAGCAGTTAATTTATATGGTCAAGATCCACTTCCTTCTGGTTTACTGAAGTGATCCTGATTATGCCATTGTAATAAGGTTCATTTTTCAAGACAAAAATGACTCTAATTTAGTCTTTAAAAATGCACTTTAGCTGAAACGTGATAAACAAATATAGGATAGAACCGAATTGGTGGTTTTATTTAAATGAAACTGGAAATGAGCAAATATCAGCTCTTCATGTCACCCTAGAGGTGGGCTTTTTGGGTACTGGCAGGTGTAATGTGAAGGTGTTCCGCTAACACAGTCTGAAAGCACATTGCAGTAGTTCAAAACTTCAGCATCCATGAGAAAGTGGAAAATGAGGATTGATGCCTCAGCTTCTAAATGGCTCTCAGTAGACCTCTCAGAAACACTGACTTTCTAACATTTTTATGAGGAAGACGGCAAAACATGCCATAGTTTATATTTCTCCCAACAAAAAGTGACTCTGAGAGGCACTAAAACTACAGAAGCACTTGGTGGAAGTTTCAGAGGGACTTGACAGATAAGCTGATAACTCTGCTTTAGAAGACTGTGTGCAAAGCACTGCTGGGGTATATTTCTATAGGAATTTTGTGCTTTGTATGGTTCTAACAGTGTTTTAGTAGACATCTTCCAAATGTCATCTCTTGTACTTTGAGCTGAGGTGAACCAGACACTCAGTTTTGTTCTCTGCTGAGTGTAAGGTGGAAACAAAACTAATCTTAAGTAGCTCTATACTTTATTAGGAGTGTACTCTGCAGAAGGGTGAGAAAACACGTTTTTGTGAAAAAGCTGGTGCCAGGATGAGACTCCTGTTTGATATTTCTTGTAAGGCTGTCGCCTTTTCATGTTAACTAACTGCCTTACCTGGCTTGATAAGGTACTTTTGATAGCTTTCTGTCAGAAATGTCCTTGATTGCGATGTATACTTTTTTCATTGAACTGATGATGAAAGTAACATTGGAACTCAGGTTTCATTCCATAAAGCAACATTGGAGAGAATGGAAATAAACCCTTTTGGCTTTTTCAGGAGATAAATTGATTGATAACAGTTAATTATTAATTTTGTTCCTTTCATCACACTGGCAGCTGTTCACTTTAAATTATAATTGAAGAAATCTACTTTCTCTAAATCAACCCATGTTCATCATAAGCCTTTTTGCATAGTGCTTATTAGACTATCACTAAATGAATTCTAACTTTTCAAGCATCTAAAGAATCTAAATTTCAGAAATTAGTTTTGAGAGACCAGGATTATCTTTTTGAGCAGTCGTGGTTCCCGCCCCGCCTCCAATAAATAAATAAATTAAATAAATCTACTTAACATGTTCTGACATTATTTATAAGCTATTGATGATGTTGTGATTTTCCTTCAGGAAATTCAACAAGAAACTGATATCCCTGAAAGAGAGCTTGTTAGAGCCCTACAGTCCCTTGCATGTGGCAAACCAACACAACGAGTTCTCACAAAAGAGCCTAAATCAAAAGAAATAGAAAATGGTCATATATTTACAGTGAATGACCAGTTCACGTCCAAATTGCACAGAGTCAAGATTCAAACAGGTAAGTCTGTTTTTATATTCAGCTCTTGTACTCCAAAAATAACTTAAGTTGTAAAATGTTGGCACCTGCCTTGAAGCTAAATGCATCACACTAGCAAAAGGAAAATATTAATCTGTAAAATTTGTTGTTGTCATTGACTAGTAGCCTGAAAGCGAAAATTTAAATGCTGAGGAAATCCAAAGCACTTACAGAAAGTAATAGTTGAGTTAAGTGGGGATGTTTTTTTTTTAAAAAAGTATGTAGTCCTCTCCAACTAGGAGAAGAAGGTGGAAGGACTGTAGCTTTTAAATTAAATTACTATGTTTTAAAACTTACTAGGATGTGTTCTGATTTACTTGGCGAGAGAAACATCTATAAGCGGTTCTCAGACTGTGGGTTGGGACCCCAAAGTGGATCACGACCCTGTTTTAATGGGGTTGCCAGGGCTGGCTTTAGACTTGCTGGGGGCCGGGGCCAAAGCTGAAGCCCAAGCCCCATTGCCTGGGGCCAAAGCCAAAGCTCAAGGGCTTCAGCTCTGGGCAGTGGGGCTCAAGTTACAGGCTCCCTGCTTGGGACTGAAACCCTTGGGTTTTGGGTCCCCCCCCAACCCCCCCACTTGGGGCAGTAGGGCTCAGGCGAGCTCAGGTTTTGATTCCACCCTCCTGGGGTCGTGTAGTAATTTTTGTTGTCAGAAGGGGTCGTGGTGCAATGAAGTTTGAGAACCGCTGGTCTATCTCATAGATGTATAATTTGCTCTACTGCTATGAAATTACTGATTTGATGTTTTCTTCAGTGAACACTGGGTACTGTTCCTGGCTGTGCTAGATGTTCATTGTGTCCTTGCTCAGTCATTATTATTTAATCCGAGATTCGTTTTCCTCACTTGTGGAGTCAGGATGATACTGCTACTAGTTGGAGTGGCTGCAAACATGTATTCCACTCAGGTGTGCAGATGCCCAGCACACTGAAGCCAGTTTTATGCAGCAGTGCCCATCAGGTTGATGCATGCACCCTGCACATCCTTGTGGCCCCTCCTGAGGCTACAAAAGGGCACTGACACCTCTACCCCCTTAGTTCTTTCCCATGGATTGAGTTGGAGCTTGCTGTGCAGTTTTCCTCACATTTTTTTCTTATGCATAGATAGCTAGTTTAGTTTTCTGATCTCTAAGTAGTTAGTTAGCAGTTAATATTTGTTAATTTATTTTTATTTTAAAGTTTGCTTTTTAGCCATTGTTAGTTTCAATGCTAGGCACCATTGACATGCAGGGTTTGTTGGGCTTTATGCACTGCCTGTCATGTGGGTATATATCCTGAATAGTTACCCCCCTTAAGTGCTGCCTTTTCTTCTCTGCAAGAGGCACATTAAGGAGAGATGCAGTATTTGTTGCTCTTTCAAGAAAAGAATGCAGATTTTGAGAGACCGTGACCTCATGGAGAGGTTTCCAGGCTTGTCTTGACGCCCTGTTTCCTGCACTCAGACAGATCCCTGGACTTGGACTCTTCTCCGCAGTGAAAGAGTGGGCAGTCGTCTTTTCCAGTGCCTCCCCATGAAAGGACACATAAAACAGACTGAAGTCACTCGAAGTCTAAGAACTTTTTCTCTGAAAAAGGATTCAGAGCATCCTTGGGGCTCATCAGGTATCCAGGATAGAGCTGAGCCATTTACCTGTTACTTCCCCAGTATTGCATGGGAGGAACTTGGTACTGTGCCATCAACTCCATAACTGACTGCAGGACAGCTGTTGAATCCGATACCAGTGGGACCTGCAAGCTTACAAGGCAGCAAAGTATTTGTATTTCTTCTCTGTTCCAGGCTCTCCTGTAGTTTAGGAGTCCATTGCTTTGAGGGCAACTCTTGGGGTACAGGGTCCTTCTCCTCAGTTCTGGTACAGAGACTGTAGTGGTACCAACATGAGTACCAGTTAAGGAGCATGGCCAGGGTTCAGCTTCTTCTCTGGTACCATCTTTGGCGCGCGGTGCACGTTATGTCAGCATCAGTACGGTCTCCATCCTCTCTTTTTGTCTGTCTCTGTCCCAGCACAGTCAGCCTTGGTACTAGAGTGAGAATTAGCTTGGATACTTACTACAGTTTGTACCACAGCACCAACTATGAGATATTTCCTGGCACCCTCTTGTGATGCTGTACCATTGATGTCTCATGATGCCTTTAGGGTACAGACCGCCATATCTACTTCATTATGGCCAATATTGTCATCTTTGTGATGCGCTGGAGATCAACCAAGTCACCTCCTGGCCCCATCTGATTTTGCACCCCAAATGCCTTATGACTATTCAGATGATTCCCTGCAGTGTGGTTTGGAATCCTTCAGTAGTTTGCTGTTCCCTCCTCAGTGCAAAAGGTCTAGCAAATCTTCCAGACTGCCTCCAGAAGGAGAGCATTGGTCCCAGGACAGGTCATCAGCAGGGGACAGTTGACTGGCCTAGTTCTTACTGGTCTCCCATGCCTTATACTTTACATCAGTGGCCATTTTGGATTCCCTGGGGTGTTTCCCATTCCCCTAGGTCTCCAACATCTGCGCAGTTTAGGAGAAGGTCACCAGAGCGTACGATGACAGAGTTTCCAGAGCTGCCTTGCAAGTATGATCAGGCACTGTTACCCCAGACCAGCCAGTGCTGCAGGAGAAACCATTGCACAAGGAACTGATTTTTATCACAGGAGGATCCATTTGCTACTGTTAACCTTTTTTCCTCCTCACATGTTGACTCCATGATTCTGGATACTTCTTCTCCAATTCCAGATTATTTGAAGTTTCATCACAAGCTTCTGAGAAGAATGGCTGTGGCTTTGGGCATACAAGTTCAGTTTGAACAAGAAGACACAACCTTTTTGACATTCTCCAGGCTTGTGCTCCAGGGAAGGTAGCCCTCCCTATTAATGATGCTGTTCTAGGGCCGTCAAAAACCTTAAGGCATTCACCAGCCTGTTGTTGTACGGTAGCCGAGACATCAGTCCAGTCTATGCTTGATGCAGCTGCTCGGGTGATGGCCTGTGCAATAACAATGAGGAGAGCTTCCTAGTTATGGAACTCAGGAATAGCTACAGACATGCAAAAATTGGTATGCAGGGCTTGTTGGGCTTTCATTTTATGGTCGGTAGTGCTTTTTGGATAAAACCGATGAGACCTTACTTTCTTTTGACTCAAGCTACGCTTCGCTCATTAGAGATCTGTTCCAGTCCCTAACAGGTGACAATACAGACCTCAACAACCCCAATACCAGCAGCAGTATTACAGGCAGTCTTTCAACACATCAAGGCAACCAAATTCTTCAAAAAGAAACATAAATCACTGACTCCAGCACCACACAAGCAGCTCATGCTCAATCAGTTGTAGGGAAAAGCCCGAAGTCTGAGCACCTACTGGTGGGCCGCGGTGTAGCCACCGGTCTCCCTATGGGCAGCACTCAGGCTCCCAGTGGGGAGCTAGTAGTTTTGTGGGCGCAGCCCGGCTTGGAGCGGGGAGCCCAGGGGATAGCCGGCTCAATACAGTCATTTGCATGCATTCTTCCTTTTTTCTCAGTGCTTGGGAATTTGTAATGACAAACACGAAAGTTTATGCCCAGATAAATTTGTTAGTCTCTAAGTTGCCACAAGGACTTCTCGTTGTTTTTGCTGATACAAACTAACACAGCTATCGCTCAGTAATCAGTTCTAAGCACTGTAAGAACGAATATCCTTTTCAGTTTCTGCCCATCCCTTTTCAGGGCCCCATCTCACAAATCAATACTCCTTATGAAGTTCAGATTCTGCTTACACTAGGGGCCATGGAATAAGTTCCCCTTCAACCTCAGGGAAAGGGATTTTATACACAATTCTTCCTGATTTCCAAGTCCAAGAGGGTGTGAGACTCATTCTAGATCTTTGAAATCTCAGCAAGTATGTGAGATTTTTGCAAGATCTCCCTAGCATCAGTTATTCCTTCCCTAGATTGCAATGACTGGTTTGCTTTCCTCAGTCTGCAGGATGCTTACTTCCATGTGGTGGTCACGCCAAATCACAGGAAGTTTCTAAGACTTGTGATAGTGGGACAGCGTTATCGGTACACAGTACTTCCCTTCAGCCTATCATTAGCCCTGTCACTATTCCCAAGTGCCTGGTCATTTTGGCAGCCTGTCTGGAGGAAAGGAATTCATGTTTTCTCTTATCTGGACAAATGGTTCATTCAGGGCAGATCTGAACATCAGGTTCTCCACCACATCAGATTTATCCTTTGTCTTTTCAACTGTCTAGAAATGTACATTTTTCCCAACACACAATCAAGTTCTTTAGAAGTCCTATGATTCTGACTGCTTTTCTCCCTCAGAAGAGATAGATTTCAGACAATTCACTAGTTGTGCGTGTCTCTCAAGTCACACTCTACTACCACAGTCTGAGCCTGACTGAGGTTACTAGGCCACATGGCCTCACGTACTTATGTGACCCAACTTGTCAGGCTGTGCGTGCACATCTTCCACAGATGACTAAAGTCAGTCTACTGAACAAACAGACATCCCTTAGACAAGTTGGTACATGTACTTCCTTCTGTCCTAGTGTCTTTAGAATGGTGGATGGATTAAAAAAAAGTATGCGGGGGGAGGTACTATTTTCTTGTCCTCTTCCATCCAAGACTCTCATTATCAGTATGTCTGATAGGATGGGATGCTTACATAGGTTTGCTAGCCAAGCATTATGGACAGAAGACAAATCGACCCCTCATATCAAATATCCTCAAATTTTGGCCCGTTCTCAAGGCTTGCTGTGCTGTTCTCCCTCATGTCAAGATATTGTAGGTCCAGATTATGATGGGTTGCCCCCCTTTGGATGCCACCTGATGTGCTGAGATACCACTGAGCCTGCCTGTTATGCCAACCTGGGCACCCTTTTTACCTGTCTTGCCGAGCCAAGCTATTAAGCTTCCTCCAGCACACACACAGGCAAGGCCACACCAAACTGCAGAACAAAACAGACACTGAGATTAGTTCTGGGAAGGCTCATTTTAAGGGATTTGCCCCAGCACTCGGGTGTCCACCTCCCTTGGAGTGCAGACCCAAAGATATATTTTGAAATCCGCCTCCTCCCTCAATGTGGAGGAAGGTATGCACAATTATGAATTGTACACACGGGGTTATGTTATAAACAAGAAATAAGTTTATTAACTACAAAAGTGAATTTTAAATGAACATAAGAGATAACAAATCAGAAAAAAGCAGATTACCGAGCAAATAATCCTAGGTACGCAGGCTAAGATCAAAATACTTAAGAAACAGGTTACAAAATGTAATTTCTTACCCTAAATGGTGTTTTAGGCAGGTTGAAAAGTTTTCTGTGGTTCAGCATTCCAGTTATATTTCTTTTCAGACTGGACCCCTGTTTCAGTCTCCACCCCCCCCCCCCCCGCCTTCCCTTCAGGTGGCTTTAACAGTCTTTCTTCTTGGGCAGACAGGCCATGGAGAGGAAGAGTCCCATTTGCCTTCCTCCCCACTCTTAAAGAGGATTTACATAAGGCAGGAATCCTTTGTTTCCCAAACTTGATCCCCCTTCCTTTACCTGGGATGTCTTGTAACTTTCCACTGTAATGTTTAGTATCAGGTGACAAGACCACCTGACCTAGTAGTGTCACAGTTACATCCCCAGACACCTCCAAGGAGGGAGGGAGAGTAGTATCTTCATGGTTTTGTTGTTCCTTCCTGATGGCTCATCAAATTTGATGGCCTGTCTGGTGGGTGTCTTCCCAATACACACCCAGTTGTAATGGTTACATAGTCCATATTCCTAACTTTAGATACAGAAATAATAAATGCATACAAATTGGATAGTCACTTTCAGTAAATTATAACCTTTCCAATGATACTTTACAAGATCCATCTTGCATAAAATACATCTCAAATGTGATATCCATATCATAAGCATATTTCCATAAGGAATATGGGGTGCAACGTCCCACAGATACTGATTGATAATACAACCATTATATGCTACCCAAACAGATGAGGAGGTGCATGGTCCAATAAATTTGGTCAAGAAGTAATGAAACTCTGGGAACTTGCATCAAGAAGGGCATTACTACTTTTAATTTCAGTTTACTGCTAAGCACTCAATACCTTTTGGCCAGTCATCTCAGGATTTTTTCAAAATCTCAACTGGTCTCTGAAGAACCATCTTTCAAGTTTGGAGTATTCCATCAGTCAGCTAATTTCAACAAAAGAAATGCCATCAATTCTGTTCTTCATGGGGGCAGAGTCTCATGTATGCATTTCTCTCCTTTCATCACATATGTGAGGCTCAAATTGCAGCAAGACCATGCCAAGATAATTCTTCTAGCTCCAGCATGGTCGAGACAGTGTTAATTCTTGGATCTTCAAGCCAGGGCTCTCAACTCCATACGCAGCTCCCTGCTGAGAGCCCGGCTCCCCCCACCCAGCTAGGCTCCACGCCCAAAGTCCAGGCAGCTCCTGGTGGGGCTGCGGTGCAGCTGCTGGGCTCCCTGTGGGCAGTACCCAGGCTCCCAGTGCGGAACTGGTAGCTAGGTGGGCGCAGCCCGGCTCGGAGTGGAGAGCCCAGGGGTAGCGGGGCTCTAGCTGGAGCCGCCCATCCTCCCCAGGATGACAGCTCAGCTTTTTTCTCAATATCACGGCTCCATGCTGGAGCCGTGAAATTGACAAGAATGACAGCCAACAACCGATATAAGTAATGCACGGACACTGCATCGCCCTAACTAAACCGACATAAGCCCTACACCTGTCATGGAGATGAAGTTATTATGTCTGTGTAGTAGGGCACGTACGTCAGCGGGAGCAAGGCTGTAGTGTGTACACTGACCTAATTAGGTTGACATACACTGCTATATGTCAACCTAACTCTGTAGTGTAGACCACGCCTAAGTAATACTTAACTAGTTCTTTCCCTATTTTAGCCTCAGATTTTCCCCATTTACATTGGTGGTCACTGCAAGAGTTGTCCAATCACTGCTAACCTATTCTGGTGAAAACTGAAACAAAAAGGCATGTAACACTTTGGTCTTTGCTGCATTTTCTGTTACTCTTTCCCTCCCCATTGAGCAATGGGCCTACCCTGTCATTGGTCTTGATCTTCTTGTTTCTGATGTATTTTTAAACTGTTTTCTTGTTAGCCTCTATATTGCTAGCTAGTTTAATCTTTTTTTGTGCTTTCACCTTTCTAAGTTTGTCCCTACATGCTTGTGGTTTTTTTTATATATATATATATTCATTGTTCATAATTTGACCTAGTTTCCACTTTTTGTATGACTCAATTTTGAGTTTCAGGTCATTGAAGATCTCCAGAGTAAGCCAGGGTGGTCTCTTACCATGCTTCCTGTCTCTCCTATACACTGGGATAGTTTGCTCTGTGCCCTTAATCATGTCTCTTTAATAAAACTGCCAGCTCTCCTGAACTCTTTTTTTTTTTTTGCCTTAGACTTGCTTCTCACAGCATCTTACCTACCAATTCTCTGCGTTTGCTGAAGTCTGCCTGCTTGAAGTCCATTGTCTTTATTGTGCTATTTTCCCTTCTGCCATTCCTTAGAATCATGAGCTCATCATTTCATAACTTAGACCCAAGCTGCGTCCCACCATCAAATTCTCAACCACTTCCTCCCTATTTGTCCGAATCAGTCTAGAACAGCCTCTCCCCTAAATGCTTTGTTCACCTTCTGAAATAAAAAGTTGTTTCCAGTGGATTCCAAGAACTTGTTCAGTTTGTCCTCCAGTTCGGGGAAGATCTGTTTTGGGGGGAGGGGGGGTTCTTTCTCTCTCTCTTTTTCTCTCTTTCTTGCTAGCTGATGGTTTCTAGACTTTTAAAAGAGATTTCATAATTCTTTCCCTGGGTAAAGGGTGCATTGCCACCTTGGAATCTTAATATTGTATTGGCCGCTTTAATGGGCCTTCCATTTGAACCTGTAGGCCACCTGTTCTTTGTGTCGCCTGTGTCAGAAGACATCTTTTCTCATAGTCATTACGTTAGCCAGAAGAGTGGTTGAGCTTCAGGCTGTCATGGCAGGACTCCCATATATACTATGTTTTCAAAGATAATGTAGCTTTGTGGCCACAGCCGAAGTTCCTGACTGAACTGGTATCTGCCTTTCATCTGAGCCAGACAATATACTGACTGGTTTTCTTCCTTCAAAACCACACTTACACAAAGATGACGAATATATACGTACTTTGGAAGTAAGGTGAGCATTAATCTTTTAACTGGACAGGACTAAATCTTTCAGATTGACTCCTTGACTGTGTATTTCTTATGTTGATAGAATGAAAGGTCACATCACCGACAATTTCTAGATGGAATATTTCCTGTATTATGGTAGTTTATGGAGAGCGAACACACCACCTCCACAGAGACCGTCTGCTCATTCAATCAAAACATAAACTACTTCAGTGGCTTTTCTGAAGGACAAATCCATGTTGGATGTTTGTAGAGCTGCCAGTTGGCCCTCAGTGCATACCTTCACTCATCATTACACCATCGTGACTGCTCTGAGATCTCATGCAAATTTTGGGAAGGCTGTGTTGTGGTCACTGTTAAAGTCACTCTGAGCCCTACCTTCTAACAGTACTGCTTTGTGAGTTATGTCTGTGTAATACACATGTGCAGCCACTTGAAGAAACAAAAACTATTACTTACCTGTTTTGTCACTGTTTTTCAAGATGATGTTGCATGTGTGTATTCCACTAAACCCTTCCTTCCCTGTGCATTGGAGTCCTGTTTCATATTTCTGGCGTGAAGGAACTAAGGGGGATGGGGGCAGCGCTGCCCTTTTACAGACTCAGGAGAAGCCATGAGTATGTGCAGGGTGCATGCAATGCCCTGACGGGTACTTCTGCAAAATACTCTTTGGCTCCAGCATGCTGGGTGTGCTGGGAGTGCAATACCTGTGTGCAACAACATCTTGAAGAATAACAGTACAGGTAAGTAACCATTTTTGCCTAGCTCACTAAAGTTTTGAAGTTAAATTGTTTGTGAAATATGTTGAGATGCTTGTATATGTGTATGCATATGTGAGTGCAGTGTGTTAGTACTTATTATTTATACACTTCATGTATGAACTAAGATCTATCTAACCCCTATCCCACAATATACAGTGGTAGCATTTAAAAAGCATCTTAAAATATTCTGTAATTTTGAGAGAGTGTAATAGAACGTATCACTGGGACTGGTAGTCTCTCAGGTACGTTTTAACTGCAATCACTGTACTTCTCTCAGGCCAGACATTGCAAATATTACAGACATTCTAATCCTTTCCTAACAGTGGATGTGGACAAGGCTGCAAACGTCTTAAACACAGCAGTATGCTCTTATGATTACACTACATATATGTTGTTGCATAACCTACAGTGGACTTGGGTGTCTGCAGATGCAAGCAAAATGCCAAGGTATCCATGATTTAACATGTCTACCTTGGATGGAGTATTCTTAAGGTGGCAGAGACACAATAGCAGGTTACAGGTGTTTTAGAGCACCTTAATTAGGGCCTCACATACTCCGTGGCACAAGGGGACCAAGTTCTGTGGCAACACCTAAATTCCAATGGGATACTAAATTATTCTCTTACTGTGCGGTCCTCTTATTCCCATCACCCTTTGCACTACATAAACAAGTACAATATGGCTCTTAATTGAAAATACTCATTGATGCAAAGTTCATACAGTTATTTTCATCGGATATTATATTTGAGTTTTGGCCTCTTGTTTTCTCTGCTAGCAGCACAGCAGAACCAATTCTTGACTCCATGAGAGGATGTATCTTGCAGCATTCTCTAGTGAACAACTGAAAAAGAAGGTTCTTTCTATCCTTAGCCAGAGGGAAGGCTGCCATGATGTTCAGGGTTTTTGAGTGGAGAGAGTAAAATGAGAAAAGAGGATATTAGAAGCTAGAAGAATCCTATTCGAAAGCAGGAAATATTGAATTTGTGTATGGGAGAAGAGGTGCCCAGAAATAATAGCTGTAGGGGGAGAGAGACTGGAAGCAAGGAGAGAAATAAGAAATTGGTAGAAAATGCACAAAATCCAAAAGGGGCAGAGAACAAAGTGAATAGGTTGATTTAATATTTTTCTTTTGGCTAATTATCTTCAGCAGTTTAACTGGTTGGGAAAGTAAACTTGTAAATAAAATTCTGTCCCTTTCCTTACTATGCTGCAATTCCCACTGTAATTGAAACATTGCCTTAATTGAAACAGTCTCCTGACAAGCAAAGGAAATAAAACCCAACTACGCTGTCAGAATTTTTTTCTTTGACACAAACTCTAAATTATGTGCAATTTAATAAGAAAACACCATATATAACCCATAGCTCCAAAATTAATGTGGCAAAATTGGAGTAATTTTAAATAAAAGAATCTTCAATCTGACAGTAGCCAAAAAAAGTTTTGCAAAGTTCAGTACTGTTTGAAAAGCAGAGAAGTTTACTACATTAAATTTTAAACAGTAAATAGCAATTGACAACACAGTAACACATACATAGCAATCAATGCATGTGTAAGTACTTTCTTACATGTCTGTCTTCTTGAGGCCACATTTCATTAAAAACCACACTTGAAAATGTTACAAACCAAGAAACTTAATTCCACTGTGGGTGAAATTAAATTTTGTGCATGTTAATGTTACTGAAATTAATAATTTTGACTTTTGCTTAAGGTATTTCATCTTCTCTTTTAGTTGCTGCCAAACAAGGGGAATCAGACCCAGAAAGAAAAGAAACAAGGCAGAAAGTAGATGACGACAGAAAACATGAGATAGAAGCTGCTATAGTGCGGATAATGAAATCTAGAAAGAAGATGCAGCACAATGTGCTAGTAGCAGAGGTAACATCATATATAGTATTGAGGCGGTTAAGAGGTTAGGAAGAGGGCACATCTTAGATTTCTCTGTCAGTTGTTACTCTTCTGTTAATGTAGCAAAGTTACAAGGCCTTGTCAGCTGTTAGATTTTTAAACTGATTCTAGAGAGACTTTATATTTTTATCTCATACCTCTGGAAGCATAGATGTATTTAATTCCTTTAGTTCCTATTATGTCAACCAGTTGCTTATAGTACAGTGGTTTATAACAAAAAAACAGTAAGTTGACTGCAAAAGATTGATATCCTGTATTGAACTTGTAAATTGCTAAACACGGGGTCTTATGAGCTGCCAAGGGGAGTGAGTTTCAAAGAGTGAACCTTTTGTAGGGAGAGTCCTGACGCTCATAGTTACTAAATTTGAAGGCTGTACAGAAAACAAATGTCTTCCAGCCAGTTCTAACTGCCATGATGGGTGTAGGTTGAGGGCTTCATGACGAACACTCAGTTGCACCAAGAAGTGAGAAAGCTGACGATTAGGAAACTTCAGCACAGAGTTCATGCCAACCATTCTTCTTGACATAAATTGATTGGCTGCTGGTGTGAGGAAGGATGTTTTTCCCCATATGTGTAACTGCTTAATGGCCTTCCCTGGTGCATTATTAGGTTTTTGTCTTTCTCTGAAATATCAGCTATTGACAAGAAAGGAGGTCCAATATTGGATGTGATGGACCACTGGTACAGAAATAAAAAACAAATTAACTGTTATATGGATTAATCTAATTTCTATTACAATCTCAACATTTTTCTCTTGATTAGTACCTGAAGTGTGGAGCTGGCCATGTAAACTTTAAAGGTTACACACAACCTGTTCTAACATGTTTATGATTATTTTTAGTGTGCATTTGTGTTGTGCAGCCTAACGCATTATCATCTGCAATACAGCATTAATTGTTCTTCTTTTATGTCCTAGGTAACTCAGCAGCTGAAAGCCCGATTCTTACCAAGTCCAGTTGTTATTAAAAAACGTATTGAAGGACTTATTGAGAGAGAATATTTGGCACGAACACCTGAGGATCGCAAAGTATACACTTACGTAGCATAAAATGCGTTCAGCAAATTTGATTTATTCTTGGACTATACTCTTCGCATGAACTGGGAAGTTCTTTTAAATCATTAATATTAAAGACGACCATCTCTTCTATTAAATTACAATACATGTTCTAGACCATGCAGATCAAGCCTTTTACTCCTTTTGAGAGTTTTCAACATCAATTGATTGAGCTTCAGGCTTTTCAACGTTATCCCTGTAGAGATCATTCTTATAATTCCTCGGGAAAATGTGAACGTGCTGCGTTTGTTTTCAAAACTGTATGAAAACAGAAAAAATAAAAACAAATTTAGAAAATACAGCTCATTAAAAATAAAATTGTTGGAATTTCATTTCCCCAAATCTTCAGTGTTGATGTAAATGTGTTTCTGTAGTGTTGCTTAGCACTTTGCGCATTGTATAAGTTGGGTTTAAAAACAACACAACTGGTAAGACAGAATTCCCGGTTATATTGCTCTGCTTCAGACATTTCTTTAACTAGCCATGTTTAATTTAAATATTTGGTAAATTTATAAAGACCCAAGAATACAATTTTAGCATGCTTCACTCTTCCAGCTGCACTCATTATTGTTCTGGCAATATGATCAGGAACCTTTTTGGGCTCAGAAAAGACCGTAATAATTTTGGCTTTCCCTTCTGTAATTTGAGTTCTTCCAAATTAAATTCTATATTGATTAGGTTTGTTCTGGTTTCTTTATAGGAAAAAGGAAAAGGTTTTAGTGTGTATAAACTGTATAATAATTTTTGCTGTTGTACTCACTGCTGATAGTGGATTGTACAGGGCGATGTTTTTATTTCACTTAATGTAGACACAATAAATTTAAAATAAATGGATTTAGTGTACACAAACCACTAATTCAGTTGTTTTAGAGCACAGGGAGTACAATTTGTTGAACTAAATACTGCCCCTTGAAGAAACACACCAAGACTACACCTTGTTTATTAATGTCATGACCGACCAGAAGGTTTTCCACCTTAAGTACGTATTTCAGGAGATTAAAGTGAAGCCATTGTGCACTATTAATTGTTTTAAAATGCAATCTGAAAATGCAATAAATATTCTTACTTTAATCTTAATGAAATCTTCAGTTCTTACAGCAAAACTTCTTTCAAATATTGTCAATGTGGTTCAAACCGTGGATTTCAAAATTGTGATTCATGGGCATCGTTTTTCTTTGATAAGTCCGTTTCACTGCCTGCGGATGTGTATTGTACTAAAGATTCTTTTGATTGATATAGTTTTGACCTTACAAACAGTGTACTCTATTCAGCTTCTCTTCCATAACTATGGTTTTCTCCATTTTTCATCAAACTACTGTACTTTTATTCTCGGTTCTCCTTAATTGTGCTTTTTCACAAGAAAAAAATACAATTGGGAAAGGCTGCTTATAATATAGACACCAATTTGGAGTGTAAAAACCTGGTTGATGATCATGAAGCATTAAGGTACTGCTGGTGCATTTGTTAACTGTATCTGACAAAGGTTTCTGTTCAAATATATGGTAAAGTATATCAACGTAATTTCAGTATGGATAAAGATGCCACATAGCTGTTTCCATAGCATTTTGGCGATGTTTTTACTCTGGTCTGCATATGTGTAGATTGATTTTACTTTTGTTTCACTGTCCGCATTTGACAGCTAAGAAAATATATTTCTATCTCAAACATTTTATCTTGAATATTTTGTAATTTATGCAACATGCTTCAAAGTCCAAATAAAAGAGTGTCTTTCATTTTATCCCCAAAAGTTCCAAAAATTTTGACTAGACCAGTTCTGAGTGATCAGAGTGAAAGAAAACTCCCAGGCTTCAACATTTTCTTTGTATTTCACTAACTTCTGTTTCAACATTGATATTTGGCAAGCAGCCAGACTGGAAGGTCTCTGTGGTGTCAGTTAGTAAATACCTGTGTGTATATGAATAATATATTTTAAGTGACAAAGGTATTTATTTTCAATAATGCTATGGATAGGTAGCACCCTTCCATGATTGTTTTCCAAGTACAGTACACATACTAAATGAGATAACAGAATTATTTCAGAGTGCCTCTATGGACTGTTGTGTCCTAAGACATTTAAAATTTTCCCCAAATATGTGCTTTGTCTCATGTTTTCTGATGCGTACCTTTTACAAATTTTCCATAAAGGGGTTTCTTTTCAGATACAGGAAAAAATTGTTAATTTTGTTAAAAGGCGTTGATGTGGTAAAGTATCAAAAACCTAGACATTCAAATTTAACACTATATAATCTGTGTTTTTGAAAAGAAGGGGGGATGGAAAAGTGAAATTCTAATTCCATTGAAATCAATGGAAGTTTTAGGATTTATTTCAATGGGGATAGATGTTAATGTTGCATGTGTTGTAGCTCTTGGCTGTCTCACATTTAATGTTATGTGTAAATAATTGTGTGTAGTTGTGTAGCTAATGTTTTTTAACCTACATAAGCATAGTATGTGAAAGGATAGCAGGGTAATTTAAACCTCCTTAAGTAACAAGGAATGAAATTTTTTACAATTTAAAATGACTAGAATTTTAAAGAGACAAGATGGGTGGGATAATACTTTTTATTGGACCAACCTGTGTTGGTGACAGAGACAAGCCTTCAAGCTACATGGAACTCTTCAGATCTGGGCAGCTCTGTGTAGCTCGAAAGCTTCTCTCTGTCAGCAACACAAGTTGGTTCAATAAAAGACGTCACCCATCTTGTCTTTCTAATATCCTGGGACCAACATGTCTACAACAATACTGCAAACAACAAAATTTTAAAGACATTAATGATTTTAAAATTTGCTTGTGTGATCCTTTGAAAAATCTTACCCATAAACATTAAATGTGAGGTAATGAAGCAGAAGATATCTTTATGTATCAAGATGAGGATATTCAAACTGAAGTCAGACTTAGAGAACAGCAGAAAATTGCTACAGCTCCTTTTAAGGTGAGTTTAGTACTGTGTTTTTAGAATGTATACATGTGAATTTAAAATGTCTTGTGCAAACTGTGGAAATGTCCTGCTGTTCCTTATCTGATTTCACTTCTGATCTTCTTTTCTTAATGAGTTAGGCTCTTCCTACTGAAATTTATTAAAATGGCATATATAGAGTTTACACAGCTGTTTGTGTTGATGGAGAATATGAATATTATCAAGCATTGTTAAATACTGCTATGTGTAATTCCTTTATTAAATTTATTTTTTTATATTCATCTAAGACAGTGAAGTGAAAAATTAAAAAAAAAATACCCTGCAGTTTTTCTTGTAAGATCTCAGGGCAGAATTTCAAACCAGTGGTGCCTAAAATTACTCCTAAATCCATATTTGCCAATGGTGCCTAAAATTAGACTTCTAAATCCATTTTTAGGTCTCTAAACACACATGGCCAGACTTTAAGATGTGCTGAGCATTCCCACGCAAACTGTAAAGTAATAGTTAAGGTTGCATGACTGCAACTTCAACAACACATGATAAAAAGTCATTGCATCAATAACCACCCCATCTACACTTACCGCTTTCACTTCTCAACTTCAACTACCTGCCTTCCCCATCCACATCGCCACTCTGAGTTTTCTTTTATGAGCTTCCTTGTAAATTCAAAATTTATACCATAGTGTTAGCAGCAGCATGGTTTAGTGCAGTGGTCCCCAAACTTTTTATTGCATGCCCCCCTTTATTTCTGTCTGTTCCCTCCCCCCTCCACCTTCCCCCTGGGCTGGAAGCGGGGCTGCGCCTCCAGGGAGGGGCACGGAGTAAGGGGGCCACAGCTGGGGCTGGGAGCAGAACCAAGGCCAGAAGCGGAGCTGGGTGGCGCTCCCTCCTCATCCCATGTGGACTGGCCCAGGCCCCAGCCGCCCGCCCTCCCCCAATGTTCCTTTGCACCTCTTAGGGGAGGCATGCCCTACACTTCGTAGACATCTGGCTCAGTGGTTACAGTACAGGATTGGGAGTTAGGAGGCTTTGGTTTATGAGCAGCTATGATTCCCATTTGCTGTGTGCCTCAGATAATCCAATCTAAAAAATTCCCCCATGCCTACAAAAGTATGTGAGGAGGTTAAGCTTAATATTTATAAAGCAGATTCAGAGTCTTGGATGGGAAAGTGCGTAAGTTTAAATGGTGATAGTTGTTTTTTCCCCTAGACTTTTTGCAGTCACACAAGTCATTACAGGAATCTTGAACTTTCCTTTTCCTTTGTAAAAGTGAATTCAGTGCTGGGGAAAACCTGCTCAGACAGCCCCGAAGCCCTTCACATAAATCCCTCTCCCACTCAGTTCTAGTGTATACTGGGATTTTATAATATTATCAGGAAATCAGCAACTGCAAGATACCAGTGTTGTGGACCTGCAGAACAAAAGGGATAATAAGCTAAGTGCACCCATTGACTGAAATGCCCTTTATCTATGGATTGAATCAGCTATTACTGTAGTTTTCTGATGCCCTATATAAAATATCATATTTTTTTACCATTGCATTGTTCATGTTGTCTCCTTAAGTGGAGAGTTCCTTAATTGTTCAGGAGAAACTTGAGTCATTCTGCAGCCCTTATTGAGGAAGGCTTGCACAAAGAGAGGAATCCTTTCTTGTGGTCCAAAGTAGCCACAACTTGGACTTTTCTTTGATCTCCAGTTGTAGTGCATGGCACACATGAGGACCTGCCCCATAGGTGACTGGTTCCTGATAAATTCATCCTGGGCTCCAGCAACTGCAATGTTCCCGATAAATCAGGTTACAGGAGAGGTTGCCTGTATTTTGGAAGCATGCAAAGTGGGGTTAGGAGGGGAGATAGTCCAAGGAGGATCTCTCCTCGTACAGTGTTCTGCAGAATGAAAGATTTGGAGGGCCATTGACTTGCAACTTCTGTCCTTCAGTATATTGAACAACTTGATGGACCTAATGCACAAAATGTATTTAGTGTTTTGAATCTCTGCAAAGCAAATTCACTTCTGCCTTGGCCATGTATCTACTGTGATAGAAATGAAAGTTAGAGAAAACTGGATTATGTAGTTTTAGACGACAATAGCTAGTGGACGCTTAACTAACACTGAACTCAGCACTGGAACAAATGACTGTGAGAAAACAGCGACATGATGTCAATTCATGATAAGTGGAGCATACAGTAGCTGACACATAGCAACATCCATATAGCTGATGTAATCAGTCCATTTATGTTTGGTAGGTACACTTAGTTTCTTTAGGAGTCACAAGTTTGTCGAACCATGTCTCTGTAACCTGTCTTAGATTTTTGGTCTAACCTACTTACATGACAGAACTTGCTACTGCTAAACGACATTGCTGTGTTGACAGCAATGTGAGTCAAGCTTACAAAGCAACTTCATTTCTTCCCAGGCCTCTGTTACTGGATTAAGAATTCAGACCAGTGTTGATCCCTTGAAGCTAGTAACATTTAATGCCACTAGTGAGATAAAAGTTTGCAGGTCCATTTTTGGTAACAAAGTAGTACCGTATACCTGAACTTACTGCAGTGGTATTTTTATTGTTGATGCTTTATTACATATTGGATAACTTACATTCATCACAACCATCCACCATGCAAAAAGCTCTTTTTATTACAAGCACAGCAAATGTTGAGACACTCTCCAATCACATTACCTTTCCATTCAAAGCATACCCCCAAACAATTAATTACCTGGTTTAATTCACCTACGCATTAATTTACACTCTAGCTTGAAGAGTCCTTAAAAGAAGGTGGCAAAGGGCACTTCCAAAGTTGAAAAAATGAAATTAAAACAACCAATAAACTTTGGTCCAGCTAGCTGTCTTGCAGTAAGCTGTACACACTCACTGCAGGTATGTGGCATTTAAGTGGTATTTACAAGTGACACCATTTTTGCATTGTAAATAATCATTGTATCGACTGCCCATGGAGAATCCTACAGCAGGGTCAGTAGAAAAGTGCATTTTGGGATACCAAGTAAAACAACCAGTACACAACTCTGTGGTTTAACACAGCATCGATTATCCTCTTTGCTTGGTGTTGCTGTACCATCATGTGCAAATGGTTTTATTTAGGGCTCTCTTCCCTTGACAAGTTGATTTACCACTTTGATAGAAAATTTGGAGATGCCTATGTTAGTTAGCATCAAGAGGTTTTGACTCTGCTCTAGAACTGAGTTACCAAAAAGTTCATATCCAGTAATCCTTAGGCAGATGGTCTCATTATCTACCCTGCTCTCTGCTTTTTCCTGCTGCTCCCTATCCCCTTCCTATTTTGTTACTTCTGAACTTCACACTTTTCCAAGGGCTACTACATTAAAGCCCATTAAGGACTTCATAGTGGTGCACTCTACATTTCTCAACCCCAGTTCACCACTTGCCACATTTGTCACTTCCCCCTTCTTTCACCTGTTCCCCACTTCTTTTGACTTTTGTCTCCTGAGCTACATGCACAGAAGGGGAATGTAGTAGTAGAAGGGACACAGCTTTGTACGCTCCCAGTCCAATATGGATATAATATCTGGAGTGATGTAGATTAGACATAGATTTTCTCTTGTATTTTTGAAATGAAGAGGTATACTTAATCCACTGGCTTTTAGCTTGAGTCCTGAATTCCCGTCCTTACAGTTTCTACTCTTGTCTAATTTACTCTGCTGACTTTCATTTTGTTTAGTCAATATTTGGGGTACCACTCTTTCTGCAGTCCTTTGTGTCACAGCGTGGATTAGTTCGTAGTCAATAGCTCCTCCCTTTCCCCTATCTTTTATTTCTATTACTGGTTCTTCTTGCTTTAAGATAAGGCACATGATTGTATCAAATCTTTTTCTTAGTTTCTTGCTCTGCTCCAGACCCTTATTCAGACCTCATTTTCTAGATGCCCAACTTGTCTCGCCTTTTAAAGGTCCCTGACTTTCAGAAAGTGCTGATTAGCTGCCCTCTGAAGATCATGCTCTTAAGGTGTCTCAAATTGTGCACTCAAAATCACTAGTCACTTGAAAACCTTGGTAAATTGTATATATTTCTTGTCTATTTCCCCATATGAACTTGGTAAATTGATTCCCTTCATGACTGCTTTTAATTAAATGGATTTGACATCTGCTTCACAAGTACAAATAAATGCTCAAAAACAGATTTTGTTTTGAAGCCTTAGTGATGACCATTAAAATACCTTCTAATCAACTAGGGTAAGTATTAAGTATAAATATGGAATAACCTTTGGCCTAATTTTTATTCCTTTTTCAGGAAAGATACTATTTCTAAACAGTGGGCACAATTTATAATAGCGGGTTCTTAAAAGGCCTGGTTCTTTGATACTTAACCTCATCTATATTAATCCCACTGACAACAGGACCAATAGCTGCAGGATTGATCCTTTAAGGAAATGATCACTAGCAGCTCCTCCTGTCTATTCTGTTTAACTCTCAACTCTTTGTGGTTGAGAGGAGGCAATATGGGTATGAAAACATGCAATCCCTCCAGAGAAAGACTGTTAGTATTTTAAAACACTTACCTCTCCATTTTCAAAGCCTTGCATGGGCTTTCAGGCCTCTCCTGTTCCAAGTCAAGGTGAGCAACGGCGCTAGAGTCCAGATAACTGGTGTTTTCTCTGGCCAAGGGGAATTCAGTTAGAAGCTCTTTGCAGTGCCATCCCCTGAATTTTAAAAATTTTGCCCATTCTACTTGAGAGCTCAGTGTAGAGGCCAAATGTTATAGTGCAGACCAAGCAGTGTTGCCAAGGCCAAGAGCTCAAGCTGTAAGAAATTCCCAGTAGAATCAAGGGATTAATTTAAATGCCAGGAGATTTTTCTTTATTAAAAAAAAAAAAAGTCAGGGCAGAGCAATCCCCACCCAATTTTTGAAAACACGTAGGAGGAATCCCTTTAACTTCCCTATCCTACCCCAATTCCACAGCACTTGTGTGATCACTGCAAGACTGACAGTAAGTTTAAATGAACACACAACCCAATGTAAAACACACTTATGTACACATACAATGCAGGGCCTGTCTGTGAGGAAGGAGAAGCCATTCACCTTCCAATCTCGGAGTTGGGGAAGGAGCTGGCGTTCTTTACTGCTTTATAGTACCCCTTCCTCCTTCCAGTCTTGCATTTACCAGCCTCTTCTTTCACTCTTCTGTCCCCTAGCCTCTTGTTGTCTTTCCCCTCTCCCAGTGTCCTGCCCCACAACTGCCTCTTCATTGCGGCTGGCCAGGAATTTTCCAATGAAACCTTTTTTGTCTGAAAATGCCAATTTGTTTAAATGAACCTATTGATGGGAAAGGGTCAGTTTAAATTAATCTCCTAATTTTGGGGGGGCGGGGACCGAAGAAAGTACTTTGTCTGAATGAGAGAAAAGAGCTGTTAGCCCTACATCTACCCTCTCTTTGCTTGACTGAAGAGCTCCCTACAACAGGGCTGCCACGTCATGCATCTCATGCAACAGTGAGCATTTGGCCACCCTATCACATGCTCTTGCATCTCAGTGGAGACGTTGTGCATGTGGCTGCAGACATTTGCCTGCAGTCCTGCCTTTGCATTGCTAGAAGTTGTTGTGGTACCTGGTAAGCAGCCAGCCTGGTGTGTTCACTGTTCTCCCAGCTGGATCAGGGCAGAGAGCAACCAGCCGGGAGGCGGTGGCAGCAGCTGGAAGCAGGGCTGGTTCTAGGGTGTCGTATGACTGTACCACTTGGTTTTTTTTTGTTCCTGCTGATTGGCTGGCCTCCTCCACCCCACCCCCGACCCCTTGCTGCTTGGGAGCAATGCTGAAAACATTTTGCACCCTAGCTGCCACAATGGGCAGGGCCACTCCAGGCTGGAGGAGAGAAGGTGGAAGCAGAAACAGAACAAGGTGAGGGATGTGATACCTGCACCATGCTCCTTCAGGGGTACTAGTACTCCTACATTCCCCCCAGGGGTCCCCTGCACTCACTGGCCACCCCTTCCTTTCCCACTCCTGCTCCTCCTGTCCCAATACCATCAAGCACCTGTCCTAGCTAGAGCTGCCAAGTTTTGTGCAGCTCCTTGTCCTACCCTTGCCATTGCTTGCGGCAGCGTGTGTTACATATAGATGCATATATGTAAACATTTGTAGCCCCTCCCCAGAGGCGTGGCTCAAGCCTCCACCCTGGTGCTTGCTAATCTGAGGGCTTTCTCCCCCCTCCTTGCTGGGGTTGGCTCCTGGGTTCTTTGTTGCGACATCTGGTGCCTCCAGGCAGGGTGACGCCTCTCTGTGCCTGGAACACAAGGGGTGCTGTCCCTTGTAAAAATGACTGGTACTGCTACTCTTAGCCCAGTACACCAGAAACAAAATACACACCTCAACAAATGAAGTGCCACACCCAAAAACACCAATGTAACAAAGGGACACTTTACTGGGGACAGAAAACAGAGGGTCTAGGGAAGGAAAGAGTCACTGTTAACTAATAAACGATAAAACATTAATAGTAGAACATGGTCCCCACCTCCTAACATTTCACAACTGTACCACCAGCCCCAGGACCCTCCTGGCTCCTTCTCAGGCAGAGGGAACACGTAGGGCCAGGCCTGAGATGGGTGTAGCAGTGCTGCAAATGTTGGCAAGCTTAAAGAGAACAAAAAGGGTTTTGGTTACTTTGTTTTCGCCTACAAGTGGGTCCCCTCCTGGCTGCCTGGGTTGGAGTCCTGTGAAGGTCTCAGCTGGCTCAATTCTCTGCCTCGGTTGATGCTGCTCTCTGCTGGGCTGGAACTGTCTGACCACACGCTGGATCCTGCAGCAATTCAAAGTCCCCCTTTGTGGGGACTGGGAGCTAAGCAGAAACTTTTGCTTCTCTCTCGGCTCCAAACTCAAAAGCTCCAAGAGTGAAACTAAAACTAATTTGTCTTTGAGTCAGGCTCTCTCACCGCCTCCAGTAGCCCTGGTTCATCACCGATCCAGCAAACTGCTTGACCATATCTCCGCAGGCAGAAGCCATCCAGTCTAGTCTGTCCCTGCCCCAGACACTTTGCAGGCTGTGAAATGGTGTCCGGAGGCCCTGGAGCCATTGTTTGTTGTTGTCCATAGGTTAAGTCTCTACTCATATGTCTACACAGCAATTAAATACCTGCAGCTGGCCTGGATAAGCTGACTTGGGCTCACTGGGCTTGGACTGCAGGGCTGTAAAATTGCTGTGTAGACATTCAGGCTCAGGTTGGAGCTGAGGCTCTGGGATCCTGTGAAGTGGGAGAGTCCCAGAGGCAGAACTTCTACACAGCAATTTTTAGACCTGCAGCTCAAGCCATAGTCACTGACCCAGGCCGGCCATGGCTGTGCCGTGGGTCTTTTGTTCCAGTGCAAACGTACCCTTAGACTAGGCTCAGGCCAGCGTTCCAGGAGGTGACAAACTCCAAAGGGGGTTACATATGCAGATTAGTACACTAAATAATCGGCATAAAATGTCACACAAGTAGCAGAACAAGATTTGGCAGCTGGGCTACAAAATTCCTTACCACCCTCCTTCCTGGCGTCAGGCTACAACATTAAAGACGCAATACACGCCATCTTGGGATGTAGCCATCTTCGATGAGGGCAACCTGCCTTCATACCCTTTGGAAACAATAGCCACTTTTAGAGAGAACAGGATTTCACATGATGCCTGAAACTGCTCCTGTGATCTTGTCAAGCTTAAATAACCCAGAGGCACAAACTTCAGGGGTCGTGATAGAATTGTGAGGGTCAAACGGGAGCAACAATAGGTCAGGGCTTGGAGGGAGTCATAGGATGAGAGATTTACAGACTAAGGCCCAGATCTTCAATGGCATTAAAGGCCTACCTCACATTGATTTCGATGGGAGGCAGACGTCTAAATACCTTTTGAGGATCTCACCCTTAGTGACTCATTTCAGATGCCCAGCGTCCCTACAGCTCCAGGTGAAGTGAATGGAAGCTATGGGGGCTGAGCAACTCTCTGAAAATCAGGCCCTATATATGCATTGTTTTGCAAACTGCCCAGTTGAGGTGCTGAATCATCACTTGTGGGCTGATCCTGCCATTTCTGTGGCTGTGCCAGCTGATCCCTGACAGAGAGGGAGTTACAAACAGACTTAGGACAGAGTGGGGCCCACAACCTGGATCATTAATCAGTTGAGTATGTTAATTCTCCCTCTTTACTAGCATGGTATATAATACATGCCTGTGAGCAGTGAAGAAGTGGAAGGATCAGAGAAGGTCCTGATCTCGGCCTATCCAAGGTGTGTAGATATTGCCTGATGAGTGCACAACCTACTGTCTTGCTTGAGCTGTGCTAAGTGTATGGCTGTTTTCATATTTGCTGTGCTTTTACACAAATGCAGTCTGATTCATACAGATCTTCTTCGTAAGTGTCCTAGTTGGGCACAACTTTTTTGCACTGACGTCCGCAAAAACTCCCTTTTTATTTTTGTAGTGCATTTCTGGAACTTCCACAAACAGCACAACAGGCTGCAAATTTTGTCATCTCAAATGTAATTATAAAACGATACACTGCTAATACTGTGCAGTGCCAGTTATGAATTGTATTCCTTTGTGCTTTAAACACATTTGTATCAGTCCCTCCTTTCACGTCCATTTTTAGGTACCAGAATGTACTGCTTTTAGTTTCCTATCCAAATCTCAGTGGAGTTCCTTGCTGATATTAATGTACAGCAGCAATTTGTTGATAGTGATTGATGTATTCTTTATTGAGGAGGGCTGTTTTTATGGCAACAGGCTGCAGTCTTTCTATAATGCTATTTGCACCATTAGAGACACTGTAAATGACAAAACACACACATCTGTCTCATCACAGTGTTATGATCACATTGACTGTTGATGATGATGGATGTTGATTTCCACGTGACTCATTCAGAAATGAATCTATTGAGACACCTAAGAGCACTCTGAAAAGGAGCAAGTATGTATAGCAATCAATAAGGTAATATTAAAACTCTGCACTAAGTTTGGGGAACAGAAACTTGTAGATTGAATTATTCAGAGGATATTTTTAATTCATAAATACATATGATCAACCTTTTCTGTTTCCCTCTAAAGCATAATTTGTGTTTGGTTAATGCATATGTTCAAATCAAGATTGGATGCCTTTCTGGAAGACCTTGAGAGAGGGAGAATCCTCCACTTGCCTTGGTAGTTTGCTCCAGTGTTTAATCACCTTCACTCTAAGAACATAAGAATGGCCACACTGGGTCGACCAAAGGTCCATCCAGCCCAGTATCCTGTCTACCGACAGTGGCCAATGCCAGGTGCCCCAGAGGGAGTGAGCTTAACAGGTAATGATCTAGTGATCTCTCTCCTGCCATCCATCTCCACCCTCTGACAAACAGACACCATGTGTGCCTTATTTCTAACTTCAATTAGTCTGGCTTCAGCTTCCAGTCATTGGGTCTTGTTACGCCTTTCACTGGTGGTTCTTAATTCCTTTTAAAAACATCCACCACAACGGATCCATTTCTGTATTTTCACAGAGTTCACAGGTAACAGCAATTCATGCAAACTTTTTGGGTAAAATTTTCAGAAACTGAAACTTTCAATGCACCTTTGGCTACTAAGTGTCTTTGTCACTTTCGAAAATGGGCCTTAGGTGCTTTTTTAAACTGTTACTCTTTCGGATTTTTTTCAAGAAGCAGCCAGTTAGGGATAGTTTTACAATAAATGCATAATAGAGTACTAAAATGCTGGTGCACAGCTTGTCTAACTGATTTTAATGTCTATTACTTGAATAAATCTTGTTCCTGGAGCTAGAACATGCAGAGATAATATGTTTACCAAGGAATAGAACAGAACATTTATACATGAAAAGATCTTTGAAATGGGTGCATCGTGAGAATTACCCAATAGTTGATATGTCTAGGGCAAAGGATAAATTAGAGACTTATCCTGTACTGCCTTTCCGTTGACTTTAGTAGGTGTTGGCTCTGATTCTTAGGCAAACACCCAGATCCGGAAAGGTATTTTGGTTCCTAACTTCCTTTGAAATCAGTGGGCTATGGAGGTGAGGTTACCCTTAGAAATATTCTGTGATATGTGTAACTCAGAAACTTGGCATGGTCAGACAGTGTTAGATTAAAGGAAGGTCTAGTTAATATTTATATTATTAACCTTTACTTTTATGATTTTTTTCTCTCTCTTTCAGCCATTGTCAATGTGTTTCTACTTCATTTGAGGTGATCAGAATGGAGTGTGGCTGAAGAAGCTGCTAGAGGCAGCCCCGGTAGAGTATTGAACAGGATTGAGCTAGACCCTGATGCTTCCCCATCCGGTGCTCCCATCTCCCCTTGTCTCAGGGAAAGAGAGTTAACAGCTTTGGTACCTGTCTCTAGTGTTACCCTTCCTCATGGGCTGGGGAAGTTCTTGCTGCAGAACTCCCATTGCTTCTCATCACAAGAGCTCTGTGAGAAGGTGAGAAATTCCCTGCTGGCATCCCATGCCAGAGAACAGAAAGAAAGATGATGGGAAATCTAAACCAGGATATAAAGTAGAGAGGGAAAGTGGAAGCAGAAGGAAGACCAAAAACCAGGGAGATGTAGAGTGTTACATTCCATTATAGAATTGTTACATAGATGCTGAAATCCCAGCTCTGCTTGGTCACCGCCACCAAGATTTCTGAGCTTCCCTTTCCTCTGACTGTACTTGTCAAGGGCACTCTGAAACTTGTAGTGCTGTGTCTTTTTTTCCTTTATCCAGATCATTAGCATTTTGGCTCAGGCCCATCTGTACAGGAAGCCAGCTCTAACCTGGAGCTTCTGCCCATACAGTCTGCCCTCTGCTTCCTTAGACACAATACACAGAGTGAATGCAGAGCTATGATCAAACATATGCTTTTTTTATACACTCATGGAGGTGAGGAGAAGAGAACTCCTATAGTTAGAGAACTGCAGCGTGGCAGCAGGATTCTAGAGAAAAGGGTGAGTTGTCTAATCAATGCTTGAAGTAGGAATTAAAAGATGGAGAGTTAGTTTTAATTCTGAGAAAGCTGAGAGAGTAAGCACAGGGATTTCAAGCAATGGAGTAATGTGACTACAAACAAAGTGGCTATGCCAGCACTGAAACTTTTTTAGATGGTCTCCCTGGATTTCTTTCATAGTTTAGCGCTATTTTGCATTCATCCTTTTATACCCATTTCTCTGTTGGACATCTGTTTTTCTTAAAGCTTGCTCTTTAAAGCTCTGCACAATAAATTAATACTCAGCTGTGCTGTTCGATACATAAGTGCTTCTTGCTTCACTTGCTGTGAGTTTCAACTCATTTTCACCTCTCAATATAATTTGAAAGAGGTGTTTGTTTCAGTGACCACTGAATTGTTGAACAGGGTTCCCCAACCTGGCCAATACTGAGGTAAATGGAATGCACTGTATGAGTGGGAAAGAGCAGAGTCACTTCAGAAGTGCAAAAATGCTTAGCGCATAGAATCATCAGACATGACTTACCTTGTGTAGTAATAAAACTGAATTTGCTCCTCCTGTTATCTTTGCTGAATTATTTCACACTTCATATGTTTTACATCTTCCAAGCACTGTACTAATGCTCATCTTCCCAACTCCCTTGTGTGGTGGGGACAGGCAATGTGGTGTGTTGCAAACTGTGTTGAAATTATAAGTGCTCACTTTAAGTTGTAAGGGGTTAACCTTGCCTGCAAGTTGGACCAGAGGCTCTGTAAGGAAGCTTGTGGGCTGGGTCTTCAGCAGTCAGTCTGCAAGAGCCAGTCTGGAGCAAGGTGGGTAGAGTTGTGCTTCTCGGCCTTAGACAGTAGTCTGTTATCTCTCTCTCTCTCTGTAATTGGTTGTGTTTTAGATTTCTGGGTTCGAAGGAATAAAGTAGTTGTGTGCTGCACCCTTTCAGGAAGAGTGTACATTTTCCTTTTTTTCTAACTTTCCGTGTATGCCGTGAATAGAACAGGTACATAGTATTACTTTCATTTTTCAAATGAAAAAACAGAGGCATACCTTAAGCCCCATCCTCAGCACAACACACTAAGCTAGTGACAGAGGCAGAATTAGAATTAATTAGTCCATAGCTGCTGGTCCTGTGTTCAGTCCACATTTGTTTCTTTGTCAGTGAAGTGCCCACTTTGGATAATCAGGAATAGATTAAAGGAGAATCCTTGGATCGAGGACTTGTGCTCAGAGGGGATTGGAATGCAGCAGTGAGTTGGAGGGAGAGCGGCAGGTGCAAATGCCTATTACTTCTAGTTCACTGTCAGCTGGGCTGGGTGCCGTTGCCTTGACTGGATAGGGAGCAAGGAATCAAGTGGAAGGAATACAACTATCTCCCCAAGGAAGTGCTGGGAGGAAGAGTCTACAGGAGAGACAGGCTGGGCTGGGAGGAAATGTTTTGTGTGTTCTGGAGATGTGGGTTAACTTCGAAAGTGGTGGGTTCTCTTTAGCCTTAATCCTCCCTAAATCTGTGTGAATTTCTAAAGATCAGAAATGTCTCTTGGGCAGTGATCAGGGGCAAGTTGTAATATTGGTAGTAGTTAGCTGAGTGGCATTCAGTGCTTTGCATAACAGCACAGGACCAGATTCTGATCTGCTGTAAATCCAGAATAAAGCCAACAGCTTTACTGAAGTTACCCTGGTGTAACTCTGCTCCGAATCTGGCACTTCAGTCATGGCCAAGAAGAATTTACAACAGAAGTCAAATTATCAAAATTCCAGGTGTAAATTTTGCTGGCCTCGCATGGTACTGTGGCTAGGATTTTTACTTTGGAGCAGGGGGTCTCAAACATTTTCATAGTGTGGGCCACCTCTTAAGGTAGTATAACCTAGTAGATAGGGCTCTGATCTGGGACTCAGGAGATGTGGGTCCAATTTCTGGTTCAGCCACTGGCCTGCTGGGTGATCTTAGGCAAATGATTACACTGCTGTGCCTCAGTTTCCCCATCAATTAAAAAAGGGGATAATGATATTGACCTCCTTGGAAAAGGACTTTGAGATCTAAAGATAAAAATGCTAAATTAGCAGTGTGTGTTTGTTTGTTTGTTTGTTTGTTTGTTTGTTTGTTTGTTTGTTTGTTTGTTAATGGAGTGTTCCATAAACCAATTTCCCTTCTCACATACTGTTGGATAACAGCCCTGTAGCAACCACAGCAATTGCATTAGTATTAGAGCTGATCAAAAACCCAAAAGTTTTCCCATGAGAAATTGCAGCTGAAAAATCTACATGTTTGAAATTTTTCAGTTGCAAAATTTGGGTTTCCTGTGGGAAGCTTTGAACTGATTTGAAACCATCAGTTGTTTAATTTGGCTTAAAATATCATTTTGTTTGGTTCTTCAGTTAATCTCTCTCTCCCCCCCCCCCCACCACCTCACCCTATCCCACCCCACCCCACCCCAGATTTTTGTTTTAAACCAACATTTTGACTTAAAATGTTTCAATTTTATTTTATTTTTAAACCAAAACATCCAAACAACACGACATTTTAAGTGTAAAGGAAATAACATTTTGGTTTTGAAATTTCCTGTGAGAGAACCAACGTTTTTGTCTGAATTGATACTGTCCAGGGGAAAACTTTGATTTCCACACAATTGTTTTTTGCAGTGGGAAAACTTTCCACATGAAATACTAGAGAGATAAGGTGGGTGAGGTAAGGTGTTTTATATCAGACCAGCTTCTGTTAGTGAGAGAGACAACTGTCAAGCTTACACAGAGACCTAAGGAAGAGCTGTGTGTGGACTGAAAGTTGGTCTCTCTCACCAACAAAAGTTGGTCCAATAAAAGATATGACATCACCCACCTCGTCTCTCTAGTATCCTGGGACTGACACGGCTGCATCAGGACGAAGAACATCAACTGGTTTTATTTAATATTAGGAAAGATTAAGTGTGTGGGTAGCTGTCTTTAATACAGTGTGACAGCTGGAAAGGAAGAGAAGCTAGCACCACTCAGCCAGGCAGCTCTGCAGGCGCTCTGCGGCTCACTGGTGGTCCATATGCCACAGTTAGAGAGTCTCTGGTTTGGAGCCAGGGACAAGACAGTTTAAGGGGAGAGTGCTGGCCTGGTGGATTTCCCTGGCTGCCTCTCTTCCTCCCCCTTCTTTCCCCCAAATGTCCCCTTCCTACAGCTTATAAATTGACTAAAAAATGTCCTTGATTTGGTTGCAATATTTTATTTCCCAGGTAGCTCCCCTGTCTCTTCCCCATGGGTAAGTCATACAAGCACCCTCCCACCTTTCCTGTTCTCTCCCTGCAGGTATCTGCAGCTGCTGTCCCAGACTCGGATTCATACTTCTCTGGGATGATCTCTGGACCAGGCTTCTAGCTAGCAGCTGCTGGCTAGGGCAGGGGAGGAGCAAGTGGAGAGGAGGGCGTGTGGTGCAGCAGGCTGAAGTGTGACTGGCAAGTCCAGGCGGGGGTAGTGAGGTTCTTGCTGGCTCAGAGCACTGCACCGAGAGCTGCTCTCTAGAGGCCATGCTGCTGTGAAAGAACATCCTCCTGCTGCAGCATGAGTGCCCGGGCTCCAGGGCAGATACTGCAGGGTAGGTGGGGGCTGCTGCTCTTGTGTCTGGGGAGGCTGTGGGGTGTAAGCTGGTTACTAATGGGTTTGTTGTTTGGTATCTAGGTGGCAGAGATCAGACAGTCCTTTCTCTTGGACACTCACTCCTGCTGCTGGCGCAGCTTTACATAACATACGAATGGCCATCTAGCCCAGTATTCTGCCTTCTGGCAGTGGCTGGTGCCAAGTACTTCAGAGGGACTGTACAGAACAGGGCAATTATCTAGTGATCCATCCCCTGTGGTCCAGTCCCAGCTTCTGGCAGGCAGAGGTTTGGAAGTGGGCAGAGATGAGTGTTGTGTACACAGTATTGTAGAACAAGGATTTCATGCCAGTGTGAGTTTAACTCTCTCTGTACTTAAATTTCTTTCTTTGCAGAGGGGTGGGTCTAGTGGGTGCTCGGTAGAACTAGGGAAGGGGGAATGGATGCAGGACTGGCTGTGGAGTGGAGTCCCTGAGTAGTGGAGCTGTCTTCCTAAAGCTTCACCAGCCTCTTTTATCTCTTTGCTACTAGACTGACAGACCTGGGAGCGGGTGTGGGGAATGGAGGCTCTGAGTCGGACAGTAAACTCTTCAGGACCGGACTCTTGCCTTGTTCTGTGAAGTGCCACGTTCACTTCTGGCGCTCTGTAAACAATGGTTATCAGGGGTTGGATCACTAAAACAGTTCTATTACTAAAACTGACAAGTATCTGGTGGCTGAAGCTGGCTCTGAACTGGTCACAAAATATTCACAGACCATGTCCTAGCCCAGCCCATGAATCTTGTGCGGTGGGGACTTGGAAAGCAAAGAATTTAAAATGTCAGACCCAATGCAGCAGGCATGCTATTGTATTTCTCCCAGGAAGGGGGCATTCAAATGGCTAGGTAGATTTGCTATGGGGATCGTGTTTCCTCTTTGCCACTCAGGAAGTTTATTTTAGTGTGTGTGTCTGTCTGTCTCCCACCCCAACCCCATTGGAACTACCTGGATGTGATCCCACTGTTGAGAGCCATCTGAGCACACATAGGATCTTTCCCAGCTTCTTCAGGTTTTACTTTTTAATCAATGAGAAATAATTGTCTTTATTTAAAAACACCTACTGTATCTGTTTCACCCCCTTCTCTAATACTTCAAAATGCAAGGACATTTTTGGCGTTGGGGAAAACTTTGTTCATGTGGGATCAACTAACTGGCTAAGAACATAAGAGGTTACCACGGTAACAAGCTTATTCATTTCCTTTCTGGGGTATTTGAGAAATGTGCCCTTTTGACTTGTGTTTAACTTCCCCTGCTCTAGCGCTTCTCTTCTCTCAGCCCTGCCCTGCAATCTGAGGGTTAATGTAAAAACAAGTGATAGGGCTCTTCACTGATTGTTTTGGCATTGCTCTTGATTGTGAGAATGAGATACATGTTGGAAGCCAGTGAAACCAATTAGTTCACCCGTTGCTGCTCTTGTTGATGTCAAATGCTTAGTGTGGTTTTGATGAATCCAATAGAAATACGGTCTATGCTGCTTGAAAGAGAAGTGAGCTTTATAGTTAAACAACAAAACCAGCATGTGGGGAGAGGACTTTATTAACCATGTGTTAAATTAACAAATTATAAAGCACAGTTTGCAACGTAAGCATGTAGCTGACGCTGTATGTACAAAATATCATTGCAAAACTAGTGTGATACTTAATTGCATGCAGTTGTAGAATGGGCTATTTATGGGGCTAAACCATGTCATGATCTATAGAATCACAGACCTTCTTATACAGGAGGCGTTTATTAAAGAAAGCAGCTAAAACTAAAGACCCAAACAGGCTTCCACTAAGCTTGAGTTCCCACTTTGTTGACCAACTACCACACTTTGGAACTCTGTCCAGCACACAGAGACATCTAGTGGCTGAATAATATACTGCAAATAGACATTGTATTTAAAGCCCTCTCCTCCATAAGTACAGGAAGCCCTGTCTGCAGTAGAATCCCTGTTGAGGAAGAGGGAGAGGAAGGATTTCAGGAGCTTGTGCAGGGACTGCAGAACCCAGCTCCCAAGGGACTATCACCGAGGCTGACCATAGCTCCTCAGGGACGAGGCCAGTGTATCCAGTCCTCAGGCTGGAGTAGTGGCTACAGAGACGTTCCCATTCTGTTCGTGCTCTGAGGACTGTTGAGAAGATCTCTAAGCCAGGTGTTTGGGCTGGTGTCTGGAAACAGGATTTGCCCCTAAAATTAATTAACTAAAAAAAAATGCCATCCCCCACTCCTACACCTACCTGTGCACATGGACTTAGTGTTGCTCAGAGTAATATGGACTCAATTGTGAGTCTCAGCCGCTTACAGAGTAGGACCCTAACCGTCCTAAGGGTGGTGCCCAGAATATGTGCTGAGGGAGCCAAGGACACATTTGTTTAACTGATTCCAGAGGAAGCAAGTAATTACTTCAGAGCTACATGTTAACTCTGCAATAATGGGCTCTTCCTCTGAGGAAGGCATTTGCCTATGAAGGATGTATACTTTTGTGGGGTTATTTCTCAGTGACGGGAAATGTTTCCCAATGGGCTTTTATTAAAATGCTCGTATTTCAGCTCATTTCCCCCCTCACATAGACCCTGTGCCCTAAGACAAGGATGTCAAGACAAGGTGAACAGGATGACCACACGGGTGGCTCTCTTCAGTGGGAAAATGTTGCTAGTGCTGGGGACCTTGTCTATGTTATGCTGGCTTGTCTCCGTCCCTTAAAGAAAAGGTATATCTTCCTGTTGGGAGCAGATGATCAGCCTTTGTTTCCTCCTATCCATGCAAGTTTAACATGTTTTTCTTCTTGCTAAAACCCATTGTAATGTCCAGTCGTATCCACTGTGAATACCTCGGACACCTTTTGAGGGGCTTAACGTACTTCACCTCAGTTATGATGACGACGACAGTTTTTCATTATTTGTATTACAGTGCCTAAAGGGCCCAATCAGGGACCAAGGCCCCACTGTGCTAGGCACAGTCCACACATGTAATAACAAGAGGATCCTGGCCCCATAGAGCTTATAATCTTAGCATATGATAAGACACAGAGAGGCTACAACTAAATGGGGGTAAGGACAAGCTAACAGTGAAATGTTCATGCTTAATATAACTAGCAGCACTTGGAGCACACCACCAGCAGGCTCAGATTCCCCTGCTCTGATTTACGGGACAAGTGTGCTGGCCTCCGAGCTACTCTACATGTGCTTACCGATAGAATTCAAGAGTGAAACTGAGTTGCTCACATGAATCAGTTGTTTTTTCATTAGTTCATGTTATTTTTTCTTGAGCCTGTCAATCAGGACAGTGAGTAATCAGACACGTGCTCTTCAGTAATAATTATTTTAACAGAATCGGCAAGCCGCCAAGCTGCATTCTCTGTGTTTATATCAGGCTTATTAATCACATCAGCTGAAGCATTTGGTTCCTGCATACTGACGTTCCATGACTTTTCGCAATGCTTCCAGAGTTTCTGTGCTGTCCTGTAATTTGTTGCGAGGCGCTGAGGCCAGTTCTGCCTTCAGATACATGAGCACATCTCTCATTAACTCCAGCGGAAGCAGTGCCCAGGTAGCTTAAGTATGTGAGTCTGAGATGTTAGAATGGGCTTCTCCAAAGAAATTGCCCGCCTGCCTGCCTGAAAATTCTCTTGTGTGAAGAGAAACATGTTTCAGAGGATCAGTCTGATGACTAGATTAGGGCTAGGCCTCCCCGTAATGTGTTAGAACTTGTAAGAAGGTAGAAAAGGTACAGAAGGGGTTTCTTTGGGGGACTGGGCATGCGCCAAGCTCTGCAAATACATCCCTATCCCTCAGTTCAAAGGAGGCCACCACAATCACATCTGAGCATTGTTCTTCCCTGCCAACTGTGGGGCCACTGCTGTCTACAGTGCCCTGGCAACATGACTCCAATGGAGTCGTGCTTTCAGGGTTTCTTTCGTTTACAGCAGCCCATGGTCCCATCCATTTGGGGACATTCCAATGGGAAGGGACGGTGGTTGCCGAAAGTTAACACAGCTTGTGGAGGAAGGATGGTCTTGTGTTTAAGACATTCAACTGAGTCTGGGAATCCATTCCCGTCTCTGCCACAGATTTCCTATGTGACCTTATGCAAGTCACTTAATTTATTTCAGCTTGCTATCTGTAAACAGGGTTAGTTGTACTTCCATAGCTCCCAGGGGTGTTGGGAGATTAATGTTTGTGAGGTGCTCAGCTCACTGCGGGGGCAGTATAAGTACTTTGATGGAATATTTTGCCGTGGAGTTCCTCCTGGGTGCCATGCTGTGGTCAAGGGAGGGAGGTGCCACTGAGATATCTGTCTGCCTCTCTCCTTATTCTTAAATCCATACATGGAGGAATGGTTCTGGGAGAATGATCTCCCAGTAACAGTTCTCTGGAAGTGCTTTGGGTTAACTGCCAATCTAAGGTAGTGTCCTTTCTCTGCTTTCAATCATAAGGTAGGGGGGTGTGTGTGTGTGTGTGTGTGTGTGTGTGTGTGTGTGAGAGAGAGCGCGCCTCATGAATGTTGGTGAGGAGAAATGTAGGTAGATATTTTGTATATCACCACAAAAACTGTAAAATGTGCATTCCCAAATGCCATCCCCTGGGAATCTGTTTTACTGATCCCACTTGTTTAATATTAAAGATTTTAATATTGGGAAATGAGTAGTATGAAGGGTCAAGTTACTTAAACTTAAAATGTCAGAGCAAGTTGGTGGTAGATTGGAAATAGAACCCAGGAGTCCTAAAACTCAATCCCTTGCTCTCACTACAGGACATGCTACCCTGATTAATTATTATGATATTGTATTCATTCACTGACCTTATTTCTTACCCTTCCATAGCTAGTAATGGGTGAGAAATTTTGAAACTCCATTAAAAGTGTTCACATTAATTGATTTTAATTGGTAAAGATTTTTTTGCACCTGCTGTGACCTTCTTCCCTTGATGAAATTGCAGGGGCTTGGTAACCTTTCTGAGACAAAGTACATAGCTGTATTGGCAGAAAATGCTATTTCCAAGGTGCATAAGGAACTTGGACCAGGATTAGGGAATTGAAAGCAAGAGGTGAGAACAGACATTGAAAATGGAGTCAGACCAAAAACAAAGTGTTTCGAGCTCAGTGCATTCCAACAGTTCATCTGCAGCTGTGTGACGTGACTGCAGTTGGGAAGCTTCCCACTGTAGAAGGCTTCAGAAGGGAGCATTTGACACTGAGCGCAGATTTTACTTTCCAAAACTGCGTGAAAAATTGAAAGCAAGCAAAAACAGTGGTATCTCAAGAGTGTATAATGTAAGTGATCAATTTTAATAGTGAAGATAGCTATTGACTCATGCAGCTATAATTCATAGTTTGTAGAAGCTTTTAATTTCAAACACAGTTTTGGTCAAAATAGCATTGACCCTGAATTTTGTTTTCACAGATCTCACTGCAGTGGAGTGTGATCAACCAGCAGTAAGTAACTTCCCCCTCTAGATAACGCACTTGTTTATTACATAAATTTAAAAACAGTGGGGGGCAGGCAAGGAGGATAATGCTAATTCAATTCTTCCAAGATTAACTTTCTAAGAACCTTGCTGTACTTACTTGGGCTTTTTCCCTGCTCAGGACTGCACCTTACCAAAAGTAATACCATTAAAGTCTTCTGATGTGCTTCAATTTATGGGTCCAATCCTCAACTGCGTGAAACACCTATTGGAAACAATGGGAATTCAGCACAAGTCAGAACTGCAGGATTCAGCTGTGGATTCTTTGCAGAGAGATGTGTGTTAATAATTCCTAAGCTGGAATGTGTTATGAGGGGCGCTGTAATTACAGTAGTCAGAAAACTGGCAAAACTTTACTAAAAAGTGAATAGAAAAAACAACCCTAAACCAAGGCCATCTTGATCCAAATTAGGGCATGTCTACACGGCGGAGTTACAGCCCCACTCAGAGAGCGTTGAAGGGAAACCGCTGTTGTGTGTTCACACTGTCAGCTGCCCGCTCAATAGCATGTTCACAGTTGTGGCACTTGCAGCAGTATTTGGAGCGGTGCACTCTGGGCAGTTATCCCACAGAGCACCTCTTTCTCTTCTGCTGCTAAGAGTTGTGGGAAGGTGGAGGGGGTTGCGGGGCACACTGGCTCCTGTCCCAATGCCCCATGATGCATTGCTTCACATCCCCGCAATCCCTGTGCTTCTGTCTGCATTTGGAGCCCTCTTTCAAGGGTTTGTGTACTGTGCTGTCTGCCTCTTTGGGCTGCAGGAATGGATCCCGAATCGTTGACCAGTATGCTGCTCGCTCTGACCAACATGTCACGAGTCGCAGTGGAGTTATTCCTTTAACTACAAAGGCAAGAGGAGTGCGACATTGATCTCGCCACACGTACTAGTTAAGACACGAGATTGCTTGTGGCATTCACGGAGGTGCTGACCACAGTGGAACGCCGCTTTTGGGCTTGGGAAACAAGCACTGAGTGGTGGGATCACATTGTGATGCACGTCTGGGATGACGAGCAGCAGCTGCAGAACTTTTGGATGAGGAAAGCAATGTTTATGGGACTGTGTGATGAGCTCGCCCCAGCCCTGCGGCGAAAGGACACGAGAATGAGAGGTGCCCTGCTGTTGGAGAAGCATGTGACAATTGCACTGTGGAAGCTGGCTACTCCAGACTGCTACCAATCAGTCGCTAATCAGTTTGTAGTGGGAAAGTCAACCGTTGGAGTTGTGTCGACGGAAGTCTGCAGGGCCATTAATCGCATCCTGCTCTGAAAGACAGTGACTCTGGGCCATTGTGGATGGCTTTTCACAAATGGGCTTTCCTAACTGCGTAGGGGTGATAGATAGCACGCATATTCCAATTCTGGCAGCAGACCACCTAGCCACCAAGTACATTAATTGCCAGAGGTATTTCTCAATGGTTCTCCAGGCGCTTATGGATCACCATGGGCATTTCACAGAAATTAACGCAGGCTGGTCCGGAAAGATGCATGACGCACGCATCTTTCGGAACACTGGCCTGTTCTGGAAGCTGCAAGCAGGGACTTTCGTCCCAGACCAGAAGATCACCGTAGGGGAAGTCGAAATGCCTATTGTGATCCTGGGAGACCTCGCATACCTCTTAATGCCATGGCTTATGAAGCCATACATGGGCAAATTGAGAGCAGCAAGGAGCTGTTCAACAACAGGCTGAGCAAGTGCAGAATGACTGTTGAGTGTGCTTTTTGCTGTTTAAAAGCCTGCTGGCGCTGCCTCAGTGGGAAGCTGGACCTGGCTGCTTACAATATTCCTATGCTTATAGTCGCGTGCTGTACGCTCCATAATATTTGTGAAGGGAAGGGTGAAAGCTTCACTCAGGACTGGACCACAGAGGCTCAGTGCCTGGAGGCTGAGTCTGAACAGCCAGAGACCAGGGCTATTAGAGGGGTGCAGCACGGGGCCATAAGGATCAGGGATGCCTTGAGGCAGCAATTTGAAGCTGAAAGCCACTAATATTCTTTATGATGTTTGGGAGTGCAGTGCTTGTAATGCTAGGAAGTGATTGGTGCAGACGATGCAATATGTGGATTTAACATAATTGTATGTTGCTTTGCAGTGCTCTTTTTGCTTTCAATTAATAGAAAAAAGATTGCTTTTAAACCAACACAATTATTTCATTAAAAGGCAACAACCAGAGGAGAGAGTCAAACCAAAAAAACCATTTGCACTGAGGGGGAAGGGAAGGTCCCAGGAGGAGGAGGGGTCCTGGGATGGCTAAAGATTTGTGTATGTCCGGGGATCATATCCAACCTCCTTTGGAGTACAATGCAGCGGGTACTGTACTTCAGCAGGGCCAAACTGCACAGCGATGGGTGTTGAGTGCAGTGGGTACTGCGAGTCCGCAGTGCTGGACTGTGAGGGGGGAGGAGTGGAATGCCATGGGTATAGACTGGAACCAGGAGGTTGATAAGAGTGTGTTGGCAGTCTCTGCAGGGCACATGGGAAAGTGTTTTGCGACAGTGGCTGCAGGGGAAGGCGGGTGCAGAGCTGCTTGGTTTGAAGAGCTAGTATTGCCCGGAGCATGTCTGCTTGGTGCTCCATAACCTTTAAGAGCCGCTCCGTGGCTTCGTTCTGGAGTGCCGCGTGCTCCTTTTGATCCCTCTTGTCACTGTCCCACCACTCCTTCAATTCCTGTTTCTGCATCATAACATCACACAGAAAGTCCTCCTTAGTTCTTCTTGGCTGTTTTCTAATTCTGCGCAGCCGTTCAGTCACCAACAACAAAGAATGAGCCTGGGCTCCCAGTGTCATCTCTGTGAAGTTTAAATGCAACATTTTACAGAAGCAGTATTGTTTGCAACACAGAGAACACTGATTCAGTGATTTAAATCAGAGCCAGTACTCTCACACCTCTCACTAACTGGCTGACCCCAGGCAAGCACACATGAGCCACAAGACCCGCAAAATGGTGAGTAGCCGCAGGGTCAGGGTAAATCACTCTTCCCGGACTCTGCTGTACACTGGGAACATGGCTCTTGGGGAGTGCCAGCACTGTAGTCGGGGGCTGATAATCATTCCTGTCCCCACACTTTCCACAGGATGTGATCATCATGGAAGATATTTCGCTGCTGAGGGTGAGCAGGGAATCAAGGGAGGATCTTCTCCCAGCCTGCAGCTTCCACCCCGGCCCTTATGCAGCTCGCCTGTGTGCAGCAATGGTTCCCCCGCCCCCCGTGACATCACAGTGGCATGGGAAAGTTACTGTTAATGGGGCAAGAAACAAAGCAGCTCTGCCAAAGAACCTGCAGCAGTGGATTGCCCAGTATCTCCAGGAGAGTTTCCTGGAGATCTGAGGGATATTCCCGTGAAGTGAGAGAGTCAATCAAACAGCCTGTTTTGCTGCTGAGACTAGGCATACGGTGGGAGACAAGCCTGGTTTCTGCAACCCTCCTGCCCCCAACAACTCACTTCAGCGATTCCCAAAATCAGATCCACTTACCAGGGGCCTCCTCTCCTGTTTGCACTTCACCATTCTGTGACAGCTGTGACTGGCTACCCTCCTCTGGGGTAGAAAAGAGCTCCTGGCTGCATGCATCTCTGGCCTCCAAGTCATCCTCTGCCTCTGGGTCTCCCTCCCGCTCCACATTCTCATCCAAGATTTCCTCCTCCTGGCTCAGTCCACTTTCGACTGGCACTTGAGCCACCGTGGAGGTGGGGTCACCACCGAGTATCGCGTCCAACTCTTTGTAGAACCGGCAGCTCGTGGGCACAGCACCAGAGTGGCGGTTTGCCTTCTACGCCTTGTGGTAGGCGTTCCGCAGCGCCTTCGCTTTGACCCTGAACTGCAATGTGTCCCAGTCATGGCCCCTTTCTGTCACGCATTGCGAAATCTGTCTGTAGGTATCATAATTCCTAGAGCTGGAGCGCAGCTGGGACTGCACAGCTTCCTCTCCCCAAATGCTGATGAGGTCCAGCAGCTCAGCAGTGCTCCAGGTGCGTGGAGCAGGCATGGCCACCTGGCAAGATGCGCTGAGAGCACTGCACACAGCACCAAGCAAACAGGAAGGGGATTTTCAAAATGCCCAAGGAATTTACGGGGTGGGGATGATGGTTGGTCACCTGAGCGCAGGGCAGTAGAATTCAAACCGATGAGCAGAGAGGTGAGAACAGGCATTGTGGGACCTCCTGGAGTCCAATCGCAGCGCTGTAATCCACCAGGGTGTCTACACCGGCACCGCAGCGCAGTAGCCCTGGCGCAGAAAGCTCAACGCCTCTCGTTGGGGTGGGGTTTTTTTACAGCGCTGCAACTGCGGAGTTTCTGTGCACTAAGTGGCTTTGCAGTGTGTACACCTCAGGAGTTACAGCTCAGAAAAACGTAGACTGGACCTTAGAGCGCTGCTGTGCTTTGAGCATTCAGCTCATGAGCTGTAACAGGAATTGTGCAGAACTCAGCCTATACCCCAGGAATGGTAATGCCTTCTCTTTGCCATTATCTTCACTATAGTAGTTTCTTCCTCTTTTTAATCATAATGATATAATATTCACATTACAGGAGCAGCCAAAGGCCCCATCCATGACCCCATGGTGTTAGGTGCTCTATGAAGAGAGAGGTGTAGCCATGATTCCTGCTCGGAGCAGTTTTCTGCCTGCTATTGTGCTGGCCATACAATGTGAATTTCTTTGGTTTTATGGCATTTTACATTAGGCCAACTCTTAAAGGGTCAGCAAACTACTAAAGCATCAGGAAATAGAGAGACAGAGGGAATAACACAGTGCCAGCTGTGTTGTAAATTATCTATTGGACAGGCTGCCAGACCCTCCTTTCCACTTGGACAAAAAGTGGATTTAGTTATGCACAGTCACAAGTACAGCATAAAGAAAGATCTGGGTGCTTTTTGCATACGTTTTCTAATGCGTGGAGTGCCTAAAGCTTGCACAGGGCTCCCAGGATTAGGCCAATCATCCTGTGTCATGAGCCCAATTGCTAAAAATGGCTATTTCTCACATGGTCTGTTGGCAGAGGTGGTGAACTACAGGCTTCTGAGTTTGAAACTTCTACCTAGTGTGGAACAAGTCACCCCAAACATTCTACACAGTAGTATAATATATTGTACCAGTTCCACCATCTAAAGCTGGAAGATCCCTGTCCCTGTTTTTATGTAATTCTGTCCTCTGCCCAAACCTTTCTTTAATGTCATACACTAAAGAATCCCAGGGGTTTTGCTGTGTCTGCTGCAGAAGCCATTCTAGGACCCTGCAAGTCACTCCCCCAGATGCTAATTTTCAGGGTTTTTCTTGTGTTTTCTGGTTAGAAGCTGCCCCTTTTAAAATTCCCCTCGAAGGGGTTAATAATCTCTACAGCTTCTCTATCATGATGTTGGCTTCAAGTTAATCAGTGACAAGATCTTAAACTTCCACATAATGTAGGATCCATGCCTGTGTTTTTAAATTAGAATTATAGTCTGGAGGAGTTGACCTGAGGAAGGGCAGTAATCTGGAGTCTCACATAGCATGGATCTCAATTGTTTCTTAAAGTGAAGGCTAGATTGACTGGCGAGCATGCCGTCTCCTGGTGACTTGCTCTTATTAACACTTTTTAGGGTGCTGCAGATTTCAGCATCAGTTTATTGGCCTCTTCCAGACCTGAGGGAAAACTCTGTGTGGCTCGAAAGCTGGTCCCTTCCACCCACAGAAGTTGGGCCAATAAAAGATATTACCTCATCCACCTTTTCTCTCTCGCTGGCTTTTTAAGCATTTCTCTGTAAATCGCCTTCAATGTAATTAAATTTAGTGTTTGTTTTTTCCCCTCCTGATTCTAATTTACTTTGTTTACATTTAGCTATTGAATATAAGAGAATTTTCACTTTAGTTTGGAGTCTTTTCTCCCTGCCAGGTCCCTGTGGATTAGCCCAGTCTGCAGATACCTCAAAGGAACATTGATTTGTTTGTTTAAAAAAAAAAAAAAAAAAAAACCAACAACCCACTGTTTCCACTAGAATTTGGAGAAGTTCCTGGAGCCGTTTCTGTTGGCCTCAGGGTCTGGAGAAGCTCGTTTTAGGGTAGACCTGGCCTTTTACATTTGTCTTCTAGGTGGCCATTCATTCAATGCTGCTTGTCAGTACTCTCCTAACGTCCCCCACTGTCCAGCCCCCCCTGCTTTCATAAAATCCCAAATGGCAGGCCAGAGCATGGCCTGCCCCTGCATGGGTGCTCTGGAGAACAGGGCACAGGAAGCACGTGCCATGGTGTCAGCTGCTGTCACACTCCTGGCAAGTTCTTGCCCCCATCTCTGCACCAGCCAGCAAAGTTAGCAAACCCTGGTGCATTCCTGTTAGGGTATAGCAGCAGCTGCACTGTCCCTGCACATCAGGAAGATACAGGGATATTTTCAATTTTTTCCTTCTACCCTGACATCTTAGTTTTTCACTGATGTAAAGATATTTTTCTAATGGTACCATTTTATTTTTTTAAATTTATTTTTCTTTTCTTAGGAACAAAAATCTTTAGTCCCCAAGTCAACGAGCAGGAGCTGGACACAAAGTCCTACTCCATCCTATTACCCCCCGCAATAGTAGATCTGGAACTGATATGGTAGTTCCCTTACAGATGTCCTCCATTTGTACTAAAGATATTATAATGTATAATACCCAGCTATGACATAGCACTTTTCATGTGTAGATCTCAAAGCACATTACAAAGAAGGTTACTACCATTTTACAGATGGGAAATTGAGGCATAGAGAATGGACACGATAGGCCCACGGTCACTCAGCAGGTCAGTGGCAGAACTGGGAATAGAAATCCTGGTTTCTCAAATCACCATCAGTTGCTCTATTTGCTACACCACTTTGCCTCTTATATTATTTCACAAGTAGAAGTAGAAATGGTTGAAATTTTTTGAACAAGAATTTTCACTGAAGAATGTGGGGTCTTATTTAAACAAAATGTTGTGGAAAACTGTTGACTTTTTTGAGGTGTTTCTTTTTTGTGATTTTAGTGAAAAATATTGATTAAAAGTTGTGAATATTTTAATAAAAAGGAAAAAAAGACCTCATTGGAACCATGTAAAATAGGAAAAATCTGAAATTTCAAATTTTTGGGAGATTTTTTTTTTTAAATTGAACCAGCTCTAGATAGAAGGTGTTTTTCCCCCAGAGTTTTACTGAGCCTCCACAAGGCTGATTTGTACATTATAGGTTTTAGGTACTTAACCTTTCATAAAAAACAGTTAAGAAGAAATCTTGGAGCTGGTTTAAGACTATCTTTTGGAAATGCCACCCATTTTGCTGAGGTAATATAAACCAGAATTCTTTGGAGTTGGTATGTGAAAAGGGAGGGAAAACTACCTTGATCAGTCTTCTAACCATTTGCCTATTTTCAGCTATAATCAGGTTAGCACGTACTTTAGTTACCCCTGTTTTATGTTACTCATCAGAGGTTAAAATGGGCAAGCTATATTTCAGAGCTTTAAAAAGGCATAGAGTGTGACTACTCAGAGCTGAGAGTTGGGATTTTGAGTCGCCAGAAGCTGGGGCACACAACCGTTAGCATTTAGTCAGGAAATCCCAACTTGCTGGGGCTTGAGAGTGCAGGATTTTCTGCAGAGTGCTCTGTGCATCTTTGGTTACAGCAGTTCCCTTGATGGCTCTCCACCATTCTTGTCTCTGGATTGTTTGGAAAGCACACATCAGGAAAGTAGTTCATCTGAAGGACTGCAGAGATTTCCTTCTTCACTTGATCCTTTCATGAAATTTTCACTTGGATATAGTTGTGGTTGACTTCCTCTGTGTAATCGAGAGGGGCAAGTTTATGGCTGTGGCATCTGTAAAATCACACACCACGTCCCTGCCAAGGCTGTCTGAAAATGTCTAAGAGTGGGGAGACTGATTTATTCACTGAGTTCTTTGTTCCTTTACCCCTCTTCGATCTAGCTACTGCGTCTCATGCATTTAATAATAATAGGAGCTGGCAGGGGTGGGAGAGCATAGCAGCCTGGTTTATCAAAGTTGCGGAAGCTCACAAATCCAGTCCTCCAGAGTGTAGATTTGAGGCCAACATCTTTCATGTCTCTCTTCAATGACCCACTCCTTTATTTATATATAATTAGGGTTTGTTCTTGATGGGCCTGATACAATGATGTCAACAGAAAGACTCCCACTGACTAGAGTGGGCTTTGGCTCAGGCCCCAAAAGATCATTGTGAAATCTGAACCTACCAAGCCCTCAGTCTGGAAATTGGGTTCTTCTTTTCTTGTACTGATCACCCATGCAGAACCCATCCATCCAGGCCATACAGGTGGAAATATTGGTCCCCCTGAGGTCAATGGAAATTTTGTCTATAGAGTTTTTATGTCAATGCATAGTCTCATTCCATTCTCTTTTGTGCCTTTTCAGTTGCCTTTGCTGCTGGTGGTCTTTGTCTATTTTGGTGTTATACAGTGTGATTGGATGGGAGAGGAAATACTCTGACTATTCTGCAGGTTTTATAGTCTGAGAGACCAGAATCTGTATGTGCAGCTCCCATTGACTTCCAGGGATATGCCCGCACTTTGTGGAGAACTGGGAAACTGTTTTATGACTCAATTTCTCCTCTCCTTGCATGGTTACCTGCCAGGTGTGAAGATTTTTTTTTCTTGAAATAAGACAGGGCATGCAGTCTCTGGGGGGGAAATCACTATCTGTAAATGAACCATCAAGAATTAAAATCACTGGGTGATGGTGATTAATGCAAATCCTTAGACATGGAAACATGTCCCCAGAAGTACCACCCCGGGGGAAATTCCATATCTTGGGTTTGCCCAGGTTCAAGAGGCCCAGCAAACAAAGAACTGGGAATTGTATAAAGTGATAAACCCAGCAAGGGGTCATTCACTTGATGAAAGAACTGAAATGACAGCGTGGCCAAGAGGTTCGAGATCCTGCCGAAGGGGTTTGAAGGACTTTGAAACTCACCAGGAACTCCATGTAGAAGGTGGGTGACGCCTGGTAAAACAGGATGCACATAAGCTGTTCATTGTTTTCAAGATGTGTTTTTTCTGTAATGCTGGTGTTCTGAATAAATGTTTTTGCTTTATGAAGGCTGGCTGCTCACTGGCTAACCCTGTCGTCGTCCCTGGGAGCGAACAGGATGGCAGGTACTAAACTGAAGTCAGACTTGCTAAGGTGATCACAGTGAGTTGCAGGAGGAAATAGCAGCCTTAAATCCCTGATCTGGAGGAAGAGGAATGCAGGGGGTGCACATTCCCCAAGCTGTCTTTTAGAGTTAGCAAGAAGCTGCCTATCATCTTAGCCAGCAAGGGAACATTGTCTGGCCAAAGATCTTGTGAGCCGTGAAACTCTATCTTGTCTGTCGACCTCTTAGAATACTGTTTCTTAAGGAAAGCGTCTCAAGTCACTGGGACTGTTTGTGAGAGCTTGTCCGAAGCTTGTTTTCAAAGGCAGCCTTTTGCTAATTTTTGAATCTTCATTCCTGATGAAAGCTTGCAGAGGTGACTTGGAGCCAGCAGCCTAAGGTGCAGCCTCCTCATTAGCTCCCTCAGGTAAGATAATCAGGGGGATGCTGAGGTTCCACTTCATTCTCTTGTTGTTGTCTGGTATGATCTCATTGTCTTATGAAATCAGACCCTTTTGCATCCTAGCATAGGTCTGCATTTTCTGTACCTCTTCGATCATAGACCTTTGTTAGTTTCCTTTTCTGCATTGGTTAGTTGTGGATAAGAAACTGGAAACACCAAAAGAGAAGCCTGTGTTAATACATTTAATGTTCGAGGGATGAGGGAGTTTTGGGGGTTTTTTTTCCCCTTTCTTCCAGTCGTGGTTTTACTTTCCTGGAAAGAAGACATGTTCCTGAGCTGCAAAATTTGGATCCATAGCCAGACAGTGTGTTCTTTAATTTCAGGCATGTTTAAATCTGAGTCTGACCACAATGAATAAATGGTTTGCTCAGTGTCTGTTATGAAAATGCTTTGTGTTTGATCAGATGGACCTTTTCCAATTGGTGGGTCCAAAAATCAATTTAACCAGGATCTAGAAGGGTGGGGATGAGTCAAAAATCAGAATTCCAGGTCGACAATCAGCATGTAGATTTGTGCTCTACATGTTTCTTCTTTCTCTACTGGAAAGTGCTGAAAACCTGGTGTGTTGGAATGAATTTTACAGTAAAAAGGATGCAAGAAGTGTTGGTAAAATCACCTATGCTTTACAGTCGTCGTTGTAGCCTCTTGATTACGTGAGGCCCTGCCCAGAAACGCTTAGGCAATTCTTGCTCAAGCTAAACTCTTTTATTGACTTCAGTGGTAGCTCTGTCTGTGCCCATGGGGGTTCTGAAAGGTATTGTGTTTAAGTTCGGAGCCATAGTTCCGTTAGAGCTGAGAATTCATTGACCATGCTATAGCTAAGAGGGACTTTAAGGGAACATCAGTGCTGCAGCTGGGTATGAGCCTCCCAGCCCAAGTAGAGATACATGCACTAGCTAGTGCGCTAACAGTAACAATGTGGATGTTAGGCCGGGGGGCCAGCTGCCTGAGTACAAGCCTGCCCAGCCCACCGGCTCCATGTTCAGGTGGCAAGCCCGTGCATCTGGCTGCATTGCTATTTTTAGTGTGCTAATTCGAGTAGAGCTAGTGCATGGTCTGTCTAGCTGGGCGGGGAGGCTGAGTCCCAGCTGCAGTGTGTTCATACTCGAAGAACCTACTTTTTTACCTGATTAAAACCACTTGCCGATTTTCACATTAGCACCTTATTTTGGATTTGTATAACCCGGCATGTACTGCTGCATCCTTTGAGACATCAGTAGCTGATTTTCTTCTCCACCGTATGCTGGGAGAATATGACAGGAGCCATGAACACCAGAAGTGGAGCTGGATTTTTTGCAAACTTGATCGATCACATATGTTTTTTTCCTTCATTTGCTCTCTGATGTATTAAGTACATTGTATAGACCTGTTGGTATGAATATACAAGGGCACTAAACACTTGTAGGCTACTTTATCATGGCATTATCCTCGTGCTGATGCTGACCCCTCTGAAATCAATGGAAAGACTCTCACTGACTTCATTGGAAGTTTGATGAAGACTTAATGCCTATATTTTTTTAATTTTAATAACTCCCCTGCCCCCCCACCATGCTAGCTTGTAAAATTTCAGTTTTAAAATACTCTATTTTTTGTGTTGCATTCAAGAATGTGTCTCCTTCCTGAATATATTTTTACATCCACGGGGTTTTTACTCAGCCAGGCTGTCATAGTGATCTGAACAGAGGTGGAAAAGCTGTTTGTTTCCAGACGTATTGCAGTGAGGTTGATGTGACTCACAACAAGGAAACTAGGGCAAACCATGCTCTCTGTTCACACCTATGAAAACTAAGGGCTTGCCAACAAGCTAGTATATCAGCTCCTTCCCTCCTGAGTGTACATGCTGTACTGGAGAAAGGGAAGGAGATGACAATTACTTGTAATCGGATTATTACTGCACTGATCTCTTCTCATGTGTTCCCCCCCTCCCCAATATAGGGGCTTGCTGGGACATAGGAAGGGAATAGGTTTTTTTCCAGCTCTAAGCAGGAGGGATGCTCCGATGCTCCTTTTTCAGTGCTACTCGTGTACTCAGTATGTTGAAACTGAACGTGACCATGCCACTTTCTCTTTGGTGCTCTTGCTAGCACCCTGGGGAAAACGGCGTGTTTAGAAGTAGCAGCACAATGGTGATCCTGGGGAGAGCAAGTGTGGACTAAGGAGGGAGAAAGATGCACACACAAACACACACAATCGGAGTGAAGAGAGAGAGACACCCGATGGGACTGGAGGGGGAGGGGGACACGGGGGCACACAGCGTGGGGAGGAAACCCACAAATGGGATGGCGGAATGGGATGACTGCTTAGTCAGGAAGGTATACAAAGTAGTGGCTGATGATTCAGGTGTTGGTAGAATGGTTGTATCAATAAACACGTGGTCCTGAATATATTTTACGCTCTGTTCAGCTACAGTGGGGTTTGTTTTTTGTTTCCTGGCTTATATCATCTTCTTCATCCTTCATCATCCTCTATATAGTAGGTTTGATCAGAAAACAACCACAATAATGGGGTTTTTTTTTTACATATGAGCACAGTAGTGACCCGATAGCCTAGGATGCCCCTTCCAAGCTGCTTGGCTCAGCTGCAGCCTGCCTAAGAGCATGGGTACCATTTGCACTAGTATTACTTACTGAAGGCCAAACCCTGAAGTTCCTCCTTAGTTCTAATCAGTCCTCCTCACTCAGGCAAACACCCCATTCATCTCAAACACAGAGGAAGCCAGCTGACTTTGCTTTCCCATTCACTGGTATATGAGGTTCAGCACACAGTTAATCAAATATTCCCTTCCCTTTGGGCTGACAAAGGTGCCTTAGAAAAAATGTTGTTCAGAATTCATTTACAGTGTTTCATCTGAAGCCTTAAACACTTACATTGCTTGAAGTGCTATAATTGGTTTCTGTTCTCTTCATTGAATTCCTGTAATTGTCGCCAGGGTAGTTCTGCCCCCACCACTCCCAGCATTTCACTGCAGTTACTGTCAAGTAGCCAGGGCTATAAAACAGATTTTTGTATAAAACTTCCCCAGATCTTATCTATATCTAAACTATAATTCAGTAATTTAAATTGGGATTATCACCATGGTAAAAACCTAGATTAATTAAAATAAGAGTGATTCTCTCTCTATGTATGTATATAAAATATATATTTTAAAGTCAATTAAAAGTGGTCTTTTATAATGAGACACATAAGGCCACAACATTCAGACATGGAACTTTCCAAACTTCAAGGTTGTTCAAACCTGGTGTTTCAGTTCAGTCCGTTATGGTTCAGTCCATAACATTTGGATTAAAATACAAACTTTAATGAACGAGGCTGCTGTCTGTACTGCAGTTTCAAAGTTATTCACTGCTGGATCAAAGTTTGGATAACACAATCCCTTCAAAAACAGAGTTTTATTAATGCCCGGGTTTGGAAACACCGTTGTTGAACAATAATAGCTGTCATTTTGTGCACTCTGCTTGTTTGGAAAGAGGAAAAGCAAAGAGAGCTGTGGTTCCTAAACATACGTAGTCAGATACATCACCAGAAATTATAACCCTTGACCTAAATACATGCAGAAGTAAAGAAAGTTCTGTCTGAAGAATTGAGGTTAACTTGCTCTGTGTAAATTGCTTCTGAATTGGCAACATGATGGAGAACCCAGGGCCAATATTGTTTAGTTGTCCAGGGTCCCTAGAGAAAAGCTGAAAGGAGTAATGTTTTCAGCATTCTTTTTGTAGCTGGGTAGAAACTATATTCATCTGTAAAGGCAAATAATAATGGTCATGATCTGTTTACATGCACAAGTAGCAATAGAAATGCACCAAAAAAAGGGGGAGGGAGGGGAAACCCGGCACTGGGATTACTTTGGAATAAATGTAATAAACAGGGCACTGAAATATTTCGATTAGAACCGAAGGGCAGCATGCTCTCTCTGCTGTGTAAAATGACACAATGGGAAAACTAGGATTTAAGGCATCTCCCTAAACTCTTGTCTTTCCTTAGATTGATTCACATCTGCACTAATTGTTATCTGCACAGTTCACATTTGTTTTTCTTTTGTTAGCCTGTTTCCCTTTCTCATTTTAAAGAACAGTTTATCCGCACACCCTGGAAGGGTGTTACTCATAAAGATCACAAGCTTTAGATCTAGCAAAAACATTGGCACGTTGACTAAAAAAACGATGCATGCTGAGGCTTTAAAACACAAGTGCCGCATTGCATTTGCACTGAGGCAGTAACTGCGTCTCTTGTTGTCCGTTGCCAGGGTTCTGCTAGATCTCAAAGTTTGCATTTCCATGGTCAACTGGCAAGTATATTTTAAAAGAATCTATGCATTTGAGAATAACTGCACTAGTATTTCAGTGTTCTTAATCCCCACTGTATTTCACTATGAAGGACAAAAATGTTAGGGCTTGGGTTTTTTGTTTTTGAGGGGGAATGTCAGATGGTTTCTATTTGTATTAGTTGTTGGTTAAAGATCAGGACTGGGAGAGACTTATTCACAGTGAGAGATTTATTCACAGCTCTGTCACTGTTCCTCTGTATGACCTTGGGCAAATCTCTTAACCTCTTTGCGCTTCGTCTTTTATCCGTAAAATATAGATACAGCTACAAGTCTTTACTTCACAGGGATGTTGTGAGGCATGTAAAGCATGCTGAGATCTTCAGATGGGAAGCAAAAGAGAAATCCAAAGTATAATTGTTTATGATTATTCAGTGTATACAGAAGCACTCATCTGTCTTTATTTTTATTCTCAAGGTGATTTTACAATGGATGGAAGAGCAGACTCGTTGGTGATGACTGTGCATCTTCTTGCCACCTCTGGACATTCATTACTTTTGCAGCAAACTCTTGATCGGCTTCTGGGGTGGATCTGCCTGGATGTTCGCCTCTTCCTTGTATCTGAACGTGTTACTCCAGTGAAGTATTATGAGAAATATCGCCGGAAAAGCTCTGGATTTCCTGGGATGTCCATTCTCCTTTTCCTGCATGAGGACTTTGGGGAAGAACGGATTTTTCGGGTCCATGATTTTTTCCAGCACCCTCCATGGCAGGATCACCACATGCAACATGCTAATGGGAAACTGTACCCTTATGCACCTGCTTGTCAGGAATTTTATGGTCTGGATGAGCATATGCCTGTATGGGGTTTGCGGCAAGTTCATTATGGCACTGAAATTCTGCGTGTGACCCTCTACTGTAGCTTTGATAACTATGATGATGCAGTCAGACTTTACGAGATGATTCTGCAGAAAGAAGCATCTATGCAGAAGAGTAACTTCTGTGTCTTTGTGCTGTATGCAACAGAAACCATTGCTGTTCAGCTCTGCTTGAAGCAGCTTCCTCCTGGGGTCTCTGTTGAACTGAAAGAATCTTCTGTGTTGCAATTCAAGGTGCATGAAATTGGGAAGCTGGTACCTCTTTTGCCTAATCCATGTATTCCTATCAGTAGCACCCGATGGCAAACTCAGGATTACGAAGGAAACAAAATCTTGCTTCAGGTACTGGGTTTTTTATGTGTTTTCTCTTTAATTCAATAGGTGACTTGCTAGCAAGGAAGAGCACAGGGTCTGATTGGAAGATAGTTGTTTTACTATTATTTATTTATTTCTTTCAAATTTATAAAATATTTATAGCTGTCCATCCCATACTCTGGGTGCTTTCCCCATTAATAAAACCACACAAAGTAACATAAAAAGATTGCCAGATATTTTTGTAATATCTCCCCCTGGGCTGATACGACATTGCACAGTTAGACTTGATAAATGATCACCTGAAATGCAAGGCCTTTGCAGGCTGGTCTGTAGACAAAGTTTCACCCTCCGATCAAATTACTGTAAGTGCCTGAATTATTTCTTTGATAAGGGTTTAGAGTGGAAAAGCTTTCAGAAGCTGATTTTTAGCTCTGCTATTGGGTGCCACCCGAGGAAGGGTATATTTGGGTGTATGGTATCCTTCAATTTTTGTGAATGTTTAGTTCAACTGAGCTGTGAAACTGTACTGCCTAGGCTGGAGTGAATAAATCATAGTGAATAAAGGCTTGTTTCCATGGGTAGGTTTTTTCATGTTAACTTTTGGTTTTTCAGCTTAAACTGACTTGTGTTCACATGGCACAATTCTTTTTAGAATAATCTTGTGTCCTTTTGCAAATTAGATAATCCATTTTGAAAGTGGATTTAGTTCATTTCAGGATGAATTAGTCTGGAAAATGGTTCAAGTGGACCTGTCTGTATTTTGGATGAACTTTTCCACCTCTGGCAGTCCTCCTATTGCTATCCCACACTGCATTGCTTTACATCTGATTTGATCTGTCTGCCTACTTATGTGCACTTTACTAGTCTGGAAGTTGGGAATTTGCATTCGCCTCCCCCTTGATATTTGCCAGGAAATCCACTTCAAACATATTGTCCCAAAAGTCCATTCTTGTTTGGCACGTTGTTCAGTATAGTTCTGTGATCCTTCAGGCCTTACATTACATCTCCTGCCTAGAGGTTACATATGATCCCAGCCCACAATGACACACAAACCTTTCATTTAGTACAACGGACCCCAAGGACACTTAATTCAGTAAGGTTTCTTCAAGGCTACGGCAGGCTAACATGCCTATCAGATATTGTGCATATCTGTCACAGGTAGCATCCCCATTGTACGGATGGGGAAATGGAGGCAGAAAGATTAAAAGCTTGATATGTTTGAGGGTATTGTGAGAAGCTGGAGATAAGCATTACACACCTAACAGGAAGCACCCAGCACTTGGTGTTATTGGGCAGTAAATGAGTCACCCAGAGCTAGAAATGAAAAAAATGAATTCAGTGGCTCTGATTCTCCACGCACTTTAAATCAGTTTAACTCCCTTGACTTTAATGAACTAAGTCCTGATTAGCACCAGTGTGAGGGAAAGAATCAGGCCCAATAGCTTTTATAGCTATTTGAGGCAGGAACTTTCATTTAGTATATGGATGTATAGCACCTAACACAACGGGGCCTTGATCTGGTTGTAGGCTCTTGGCATTGCTGTAATACAGTAATAATTACTAAGAGTTAACTTTAAAATGGCTTCATCTTCAAATGGTGGACAGGAGTAAGAGCTATGGGAACAGGCCCAGTATTTGTAACATGCTTTTGAATCAATCTACCTGAATATTTTAGAAATGTCAATTTTGGGGTTGAAAATTTTCCACAAAAAAGTTTGTTTTCCAACTAGTTTATAGATTTAATAGATTTTTTTGAAAATTCAAATTTTCAATGAAAACATATCAACTAAGTGTATTGCTGAACTATTATTCCTTTGGATCTAAATTACTCAGCATTTTCCATTTAAACATTTTTATGTCCACATATTTTCATCCATTTTCTCATACTCCTGTGTACAGTATAATTTGGATTATTTCAATAATTTGTAGCAATCCTGTGTAGTTTTAATTTTTCTCTGATTCTTTGGCAGAGGGATTTCGCCTTCATTTTTATTTTTTCTCTTTCTATTCCTTCTAGAGATTATTTGGTACAATTCCTGCTAATCCATCTGCATGGCTAATTTCTACACTGATCTCTCACTGTTAATTCTCAATGCAGCTTTTGCTTTTAAGTGTTTGCACTTTTCATCCTGTCTCTCTGCAAATTAGGTGGCTACCCATTTGATGTAGGCAAGGGCTTCACTTTGACAGATGCATTTGAATTCCCTGGCAGGAGAGCGTTAGGATTTGTTTTTTAGCTGTGACTCATCCGCCTCCCGTCAAGGGAACTGGGAGCCAATCTGGACTTGGGGTTTGTTTTGTTTTGTTGCGTCAAGAAGCACATTGATATGCTGATACTTTGGCATGAAGAGCCTGATCCTGTGATCCGGGGACTCTCAGATCCCACGAGAGGTAATGGCAGTCGAGGGCTCTCAGCACCTCCCAGGATTGCATCCTTCATGCTGAAGAAAAGACAGTATCCCTGGTTTGTCAATTAAGAAAAGGAGCTAATCCTACTTACGTCACAAAGGTTCCATGTGATCCCTTGCTAATGACCAGTTAGCATTAGTTAGGGCATCTCCATGTTGAATGACTTTTTGGAAACCAATTTAATATTATTTAATAGTTTGTCTCTGTTAAGGGATCACCTTCCTGCTTTTCAGTCTGTCCTCCCTGTTGCAGAACTTATCTTGGATGGCGGTTGATCAATTACAAGTATAAAATGTCCTTGGCTTACTTGTCCACACTTACTAGTCCAGGGGTGGGCAAACTTTTTGGCCGTAGGTCCCCCACAGCCTTCTTTTCTCAACACTAAACGTGCCCAGTATTTTTAACCTTTCCACATAGATCAGCTTTTCTAAACCTTTTCTCTTTTTTGTTCCTTTCCTCGGAGTTCTCTCCAGTTTGTCCACATCTTTCCTGAAGTGTGGTGCCCAGAACTGGACACAATACTCCAGCTGAGGCCTGACTAGTACCATGCAGAATGGGACAATTACCTCCTGTATCTTCCACATGACCCTTGTATTATAATACACCCCAAAATGATAGTGCACCTTTTCTGCACCTACATCACACTGTTGGTTTGTATTCAATTTGTGATCCATTATAACTCCCAGTAGTACTGCAGTACAACTGTCTAGCCAGTCATTCTCTGTTATGTAGTTGTGCATTTGACTTTTTTCCTTCCTAAGTGTAGTACTTTGCACCTGCCTTTATTGAATTTCATCTTAAGAACATAAGAAATGCCATACTGGGTCACACCAATGATCTATCTAGCCCAATATCCTGTCTCCAACAATGGCTAGTACCAGAGCTTCAAGGGGAGTGTACAGCACAGGGCAATTGGAGAAATCTACCCCTGTTTTCTCCTCCTGTCTTCTGGCAGTCAAAGGTTTAGGACTGCCCCAAGAGTGGGGTTGCATCCCTGACCATCTTGGCTAGAAGCTATTGATGGTCCTTTCATCCATGAACTTATCTAGTTATTTTTTGAACCCAGTTATAGGTATGGCCAGCACAACATCCAATGGCAATGGGTTCCCCAGGTTAATTGTGTGTTGTGTGAAAAAGTTACTTCCTCTTCTTCGTATTAAATCTGCCTGTAAATTTTTTTTTGTATTGTGGGAAAAGGTAAATAACACTTCTTTATTCACTTTTTCCACATCATTCATGACTTTTAGACCTGTATCCTATCCCCCCTGACTTGTCAATTTTTTTTGAAGCCAAGCACCCCTAATCTTTTTAGTCTCTCCTCTTATGGAAGCCATTCCTTTATCATCTCTGTTGCCCTTCTCTGAACTTTTTCCAGTTCCGCTATGTCCTTTTTGAGATGGGGGGACCAGAACTGTGGGCACATCATGGATTTACAGAGAGATTATATTATTTACTGTCTTGCAGTCCATGGTTTGGGCATCTTCTTCACATTTGCATATCATGCTGTCCATTTGTGTAGTAGGAAATTGCGTTGTGAGGTTCTGAGGCATTTCACTGTGATCCTTATCTTACATAGCCTGGCAAAGCCAGGTAGCCGATCTGTAGGATCCATAATAAGATCTTGATTCTTGACCTGGCTGTTTATCCACAGCCTCTGCCATTTGTCTTTTGGTGATGGTCCCAAGGTTTTGAGAGCTTTGGTCGTTAAGGGATTTCAGGATTTAAGGGCATCATCTTGGGGGCATATGGAGGTCTTCACAAAAAAGTTAGTCTGGATTTGTTATCACACAGTTGTATTCTCATATTATTGCAAACCACTGATAACTACTCAGAGTATGGTTTTTTAACTAGTTGTGCACCAACCTTATAGTAATTTAATCTAGATCACATTTCCTTAGTTTGCTTATGAGAATATCATGTGGGATTATGTCAAAAGCCTTATTATATCACATCTACAGCTTTTCCTTGATCCAATAATCCAGTAACCCTGTCAAAGAAGGAAATTAGGTTGGTTTGGCATGATTTGTTCTTGAAAAATCCATGTTGGCTATTACTTATCACTCTATTATTCTGTTGGTGCTTACAAATTGATTGTTTAAAAATTTGTTCCAGCATCTTTCCATGTATCGACGGTAGGCTGAATGGTTTATAATTCTCTAGGTTCTCTTTGTTTCCTCTTTTAAAGATAGGTACTATGTTTGTCCTTCTCCAGTCCTCTGGGACCTCGCCCATCATCCATGAGCTCTTGAAGGTAATCGCTATTGATTCCAAGATTTCTTCAGCTAATTCCTTAAGTAGCATAGAATGAATTTAATTAGGGCCTGTCGACTAGAATACATCTAACCTATCTAAATATTCTTTAGCTTGTTCTTCCCATGTTCTGGCTTGTGTTCCTTCCCCCTTATTAATATTAATTGTGTTAAGCATCTGGTTGCAAGTTACGTTTTTAGAGAAGACTGAAGCAAAAAAGGCATCAAACACCTCTGCCTTCATGATGTCATCCATTAGTAGCTCCCCTTCCCCGCTAAGTAGTTGACCTAGCCTTCCTTTCTTCTTTCTCTGATTCCTAATGTATTTATAGAACCCTTCTTATTTCCTTTCATGTCCCTTGCTAGGTGTAACTGTTTTTGTGCCTTAGCTTTCTGGTTTTTGTCCCTACATGCTTGTGCTAGTCTTTTGAACTCATCCTTAGCAATTTGTCCATGTTTTCACTTTTTGTAGGATTCCCTTTTGATTCTCAGGTCATTAATGAGCTCCTCATGGAGCCAAATTGGCCTCTTCCTATTCTTGCTATTTTTCCTTTGTGTCAGGATAGTTTGCTGTTGTGCCTTTAATATTGTCTCTTTGAGAAACTGCCACATCTCCTGAACAATTTTTCCCTTCTGTTCTTCCCCTCCCTACCTGTCAATTGTCTAAGATTGTTAAAGTCTGGTTTTTTTTAAGTCCATTGTCCTTATTCCGCTGCTCTCACTCCTTCCTTTCCTTAGAATCATGAAATCTATCATTTCATGGTCACTTTCCTCCAAGTTGCCTTCAACCTTCAGATTCACAACCAATTTCTCCCTGTTAGTCAGAACCAAGCCTAACGTGGCCACCCCCATGGTTACTACTTCTGCCTTCTGAAACTAGAAGTTGTTCCCAACGCACTCCAAGAACTCACTAGACACTTTGTGTTCTGAAGTATTACTTTTTCCAACAGATTTTAATCTTAAAACTCATATGAAAAATGTTAGTTATTTTAACACAAATCAGACTGGATTTTTGGAATCTCTTAGAACTAAATCAACAAACTAATTTCTCATTTGTATGAGACCATAAAATTCAGTGCATGTGTGACTTAAAATAAGATTAGAAATGATGACTCTAATGGTACCACTGAATCTTTGTTTTTGTTTTGTTTTTCTTTATCAAAAGAGTGAAATTTGTGAACTGTGATTAGTTTCAAAGTAAAATGAAAAATTTATGCATTGAAATGAATGTATTCATAAATTCTTTAGCATGGGTTTCCACATCCGAGTTGTGTAACTGCAGAAGATACTAATGGGACCCTTAATCATTAAGTTGTAGATGATTTCAGCATGATAGCTGCAGTTGAGGACACAGTAGTCACTTCATTGCTGTTCAAGCAATGGTTTAATAGTGTTCTCATCAATCTTTCTTTAACAGGTGCAAGGCAACTCAAAACACACTGAAAAAAATGATGGACTTTCCAATCAGCACAATAATGCAGGTGAAGAAAAGATCCTACAGAATTCCACTCTAGCCCCTTTTCCCACAAAGTGGGTTAATTCAGAGCAGAAAAGCCGGAAGGTCAGAATGATGAAGTGTAAAATCAAATCAGAACACGGAATTATTTCTGGGAGTGTTAGCAGCACCCCACAGAGTAACGCCTGCTCTGCATCCCAGGCCAGCAGTCCAGCAGCTACTTCACAGTCTGATACCACCTCTTTCAATGTAAGTGCAGGCACTACGCTGAACACCTCCAGCCAAGAAATCCGGTTTCGAAGGCAAGAAGCAGAGACCAATGTTGACACAGGATTCACGGTAGTAAATTCTGAATGCACTCCATCTCCCCTTAACAGGTTTTCAAGGGACTTGCAGGACAGCCTTCCTCAACCACAAGCACCAAATTATTCATTAGCTGCTGCTGGCTCCAGAATCAACTTGCCTTCTGAGGCTAGAACCCATCTGCCGTCATTTGCTGTCAAAAGAAATGAAGGCGCAGGACAGACAGCTTCAGACTTTCACTTGCGAATATCAAGAGCAAACTATGGGAATGGAAATGAAGAGGAGGAGGAATTCTTTATTTGACTCGAAACAAATGTGCCTGACAGACTGACTTTAAAACTGATAGCTAAATGCTTTATTCTGGAAACGGAGAGAAAGCAATCTGCATGCTGTTTAACTCTGTGTTTAGACCTAGGCTACCTGCTCTGTGATGGAAAAAGACTTCAGTGGGGTTTTATTGCAATAGAGTGGCTAATGGGACGGAGGGCAAAACCACAAAAAATAATCATGTGCAGTTACACAGTGAGTTTGATTCTTTTCAATACAGAGCACCCAACAGCCTAATTGTGCAATGAATGGGAATAAGCTATGTGAGTCCTATTGCTGTTTGTAAATGTTAATCAGTAGCCTGTGACCCGTTCTGTCTTGTGTAGTTGCATTAGAGGGCTTTGGCAGTGGGGAGGCAGTGGAATGCTGCACTGCGAGAAATAGCACTGCGGACACGGGAGGCGCTGCGCGAGTGCGCAGAGAGCTGTGCAGGGTACACAGAGTTCAGGTGTGTAGGGCACTCTACTCACCTAAAACAGTGCCTCACCGTCTACTCTGCTATTTATAGCTGGGCGTGCAGTGTCTGTACCCTACATGCTGCCATACGTGTACATGTACCTTAGGTGGTGGCATGGTCACAAGGTGTGGGCAGGCTTGCAATGTTTTTCTCCTTCTAGGTGCCCTCTCGTTTCTCCCTCTGCCATCAGTCAGACTTGAAAACTGTGAATGTGATCATTCATATGCATTTAAATGAGACCAAATCACGCCCTCATACTGCTCCTTTTCAAATTTTTGAAGAAAACTATTTAAAATCAATCGTTTGACCTCTTTTTTTTTTTTCTCCCCATGAAGCACATTCCCCCTGCCCTCACAGTGCTCCATGGAATAAAGTTAGAAACAATATGCATGATCTTTATTAGACCTCTGTGCAATTATCAACATAGTGAAAATCCCAATTGAATTTTAAATGACAGGAGACCAACAGGAACCATTGGAGCTGAGAGAGCTACCAGAATGGTAAAAGCTAAACAGTCAGTAAGCCATGCTCACCAAATGACAAATGAAGCCATTCATTTAAAAGAAATAAAATGTTTATTACCAAGATTGGGTTTATTTAAAGTTTGCCTACTCAAGAACGGTTCCCTAGGCCTGAAAGGAGGAGAGTTAGAGGGGGCTTGACTGAGGGGTCAAAAATTACAAAGAGCATGGCAAAAATCTTTTCATCCCTTTTTACTCTTGTCCAGAATACGAGGAACACATGGACCCTCACTGCCAAAAAAGGGTAAATTTGGAGTCATGACAAGGAGATGCTACTTTACACTGTGTCTGCTGAAAGTGTCTGCTCTGTCCTGGCTGATGGAATGTTTCAGAACAGAGGATTAGGGCTTGACTAGGTTTACATTGGTCATGCTCTTGCCTGCTCTGAGGAGGAACAGACTAGGGAGGGGATGACCAGTGCTGCACCCCATTCATTTCAGATTTAGCCACATCACCATCCCTAGCCAGTGACCGGCCCACCTGAGACTTGTGAACTCAGGCAACCTGGTTTAAGCTTTGCACAGAGTATGCATTATACCAGAGTGCCTGAGGACCCAAGAATCCTGCAGCAGAATTAAGGTCCTGCTTACTGCTGAGTACCAGGGCTGTGCATATAACACTCCTGCTGCTGCTGCACCAGGACATTGAGACGCCCACTGCAGCTTGCCTATTAGAAAGGGCTGGAAAATGTTATGATCATTAACAACATTTGCATCTATGCTAGCTAAAATAAGGAGAGTAAACACACTTTATGCTTCAGTGTGTGACCTTGATTACCCATGCAGGTCCAAAAGGGTTAATTTCCCCTTTGTGAACAGCCTAGCCTAATTAGCTAGGGGGGCGCAGTGGTTTGTTGGTGTTTTGGCTTGGGGCAGGCTAACTCCCACTTTCATTCCATCCACTTTCTCTTGAATAAATCTGCAAAAGGCTCCTGCTTAGACCTTGAAGTGTGGGTCTTCTCTGAAAAATAACTGTGTAATAGCACAGCATCCTCTCACTCAGCAGATCTGCTCTGCTCCTGTTGTCTCCGAATCCTATCTGTGTATTTCAGTGACAAAACAAGCTGGGTCAGCTCATATCTTTGTTGCCTTTGCGTTGTTTCAGTAGGAGTTCTTTCTTTATGGGATTAAATTCCGGATTCTGAGCAGTGCTGAACACCCTCAGTGGCCATTCAAATGAAAGGGACCTGTGGGTTTTCAGGATCAGGCCCTAATACTGCCAAGATGGAATCAGATGAGTGAGAGCAACTGAGGCTGTTGTTCTCCAGCAGCAACTGTGTGTGTGCTGGGAGAACGAGTTCTGATGTGTAGAATGACACATGTTCCTAACATTATTTTCATCTGCTACATATTGTCATACCGTGCCAGGCTGTCCTGAAAACAGATTCTTATTTTCCTGTGTCCTGTGCAAAGGAAACCACACTGTGTGGCTTGACATGCAGAGTTATAGATCCGAGGTAGAACGTCCATTGTCAGAGATAACTGATCTTCCATTTTATACCTGTACCATGATACACTTACTTTTTTAAAAGATGTTTCATCCTACAGTCTGTAGTAGTTTTAATCGTTTTCAATAAAACATAATAAGACATTTTACTGCATATAAGCTGATTATTAACAACAACATCGAGTGGTATAAATTTACCCAGCACTTCACAAACCCAGAGCAAGGTGATTTACCACCACTGGAGACATGCTAATATGAAGAAGCCAAACGAACACAGGACAAGGGACAACAGTTCAGGAAAGGATTGGTGGTGGTGAATTACTGGAGAGGAGAATGACGTAGGGGATGGATTCCTGGAATAAGAGGTTTTAAGAAGGGATTTAATGGCTTGTGCCCTAAAAATAGAAGTGTAGCTGTGATGGCATGAGTGCCGGCAGGGTTAGCCACCCAAGTATGTGTCTAGAGTCTGGAATGGGCTTGCACTTGGGGCCACTAACTTCTTCTGTCACTTGCATTGCTGTGCTTGCACTTCTATTTTGAGCACACTAGCTTGATCACCTTCCAGCTTCAGTGAAAACAGACCCTGAGTTGGGTGGAGCTAGTCCTAATTTGCCCTAAGAGAATCAGGCCTTGCGGGAAGTGGGGACAAAGGGTGCCTTATGGACAAAAAAGCCAATTCTCTAGCACATAGAAAAGAATGAATGATGGTTCAAATTTAACATAGGGAGGAGGCGACACTATGCTGTTGAGTGAGGTTTAAATGACTAGACAGGTAAGAGCAGTGAGGAGAGAACTGGGAGGCGCATAGAGACTGAATAATGAGATCTACACAGGCCCAAGATCACATAGGACTTTGATGCAGAGGGTTAGGAGCTATACTCTGATTTCTCTTCAGAGCAGTTTTTCCTAGTCGATAGAGCACTGGATTAGGACTCAGAATCCCTGGGTTCTATTTCCAGCTCTGCCACTGGTCTGCAGGGTGACCTTGGATAAAGTCACGTTCAGTCCCCGGGCCTCAGTTTCCCCTTCTGTAAAATGGGGACAATGATCCTGACCTCCTTTGTAAAGTGCTTTGAGTTACACTGATGAAAAGTGCTAGATAAGAGCTTGATGCTGGTATAACTTAATGTATTGGTACTTATAAAAGATGACGTTCTGTTAAAAGGTGTCTCCTACAACACTCTCCCCACAAGTCAAAGTCACAGTCTTGTATCGCCATTTGAAACAACAAATAATAAACTTATTATGCCATTACAGGCTGCTAAATAGCTAAACCTCTTCACCCTTGAATGCTCCAAGCAATGGATAGAACAACTTCCATTTCCACAAGTACCTGGGAGCCAAGGTAGGCCTTGCAACATGTGCAGAAAGTAAATGTATCCAGTGTCTCAGTTCTCACTCACCACATGGAGGGCACGTTGGTGGTATGTCCAGAGCTCACAGTTATGCTCTGCTTACCAGGTTCATGAAAAGCAGAGTGTAATTTAGAGCAGTCCAGAGGCTGCTCTAACTGACAGCAGGGGCTGGGTAGGCTCCTGGTTGCCCCAAAATATGAATGCAGAGGTATCTAAAAGGCACTTCCATGGCCCCCACCACCCTGTTCCTATCCCAAATGCAGGAATAGAATCATACAGAATTGGGGCCAATATTTTCCCCTAGAAGAAAGAATTCACGATTTCAGCAACACACATATAAAAGGAAAATTCCAGTGTCAAAATCTGAGTGACTAAATCTAATCACATATAAATGTAGTCTTCCTCTAGCATTGGTCCTATTCCCATCTATATGGGGTCAGTGCCTCATGTCTTCTATTCCAATTTGTCTTGAAGCAGTTGCTCAGAAATTCTGCAGCAAATACAATCCTTTTGTATGGTATCCATCTTTCTGCTTTTGGGTCTTCCAACCCTTTTCAGACCCTCCACTTCTAAGTTTAACACCCAGTTTCCTATATATTCTTCTGATCTTCTTTTAGATGTCCAAACCATCTAAGCCTGTATTCCCTCAGCTTTTCCATAATTAGTACCACCTTTGCACTTCCCCTAATTCATTTGTTCTAAACATGATCCATCTGTGTAACTCCAAACATCCATCTTAACATTTTCATTTCCACTGTATTCAAGACCTGTTCTTGTTTAATCACATATAAAAGTAAATAAAAAATTCAATGCATTTAAAAGAATAATTGACACTTAATGATCAAAGTGGCAGCTTGCTATTTTTCAGGCTGGATCTACTGCAAAGTATCCTTACAATGGTACTTTCCATTGAGACCATTCACAGCTATGGAGATAAGAGGGAGTGACAGGTATTCTAAGAATGGTTCTGAATGATCACATGCAATGGACATAGCAGTAAATAACCATTTCTATAACAAATCACTGCTCTTTTCCTTAGCCTTATTGCTCTATCTTTCTTGGAACTAAAGGTTCAAATCCCAGCAGGTTCATATCCTTTGTGCTTCAAGACAGATGAACAAGAATGTGAGCCTTCCTAATACGATCCCTTAACAAACAAGGCTATATCTGCCCAGTGAGGGCCTCTGTCCAGCCATTTTCTGTCAGAGTAGAGATTTGGCTCACGTTTCACAGCTGAAATGTCCTTCCTCTCTGTAGGATACTGCATGCTCATTGGCCCATCACTCCCCAGCCTGAAGCATTTCACTAGTGCTGTTTGTCTTCATTAGTGCTGTGAAGTACTTGTGGGTCTTTCGGGACAAAATGCCCTCAATAAATGTTTGTATCCCAAGCTCCTGGAGCCTTCGATCAATGGTTCCAGTTAAAGGCTGTCTCCAGTATAAATGGGAATTGCTATTTCTTTTCAAAATGAGCAACAGTATCTTTAAAGTTATGTTCAAAGTGTCCTGAAGAGAGAGACGCAAGATAACGGCCCAATCCTGTTTCCATTGAAGTCCAAGGCAAAATTCTCGTGGACTTCAGTGGAAACAGAATTAGGGCCTTAGACCCTCTGAGCAAATTTAGGTTTAAAAAAAAAATACTTCCATAGTAATCCCACAAGCAGATTAAGGTGAAACAGAGCAATGTTCAGTTCCTAAAGAAAGCACATGTACCTATCCAAACTCTGTGCCTAACACATTGTACAGAAATGGAAAAGCGATGGCTTGTTAGAGAAAACAATGTGATGGTCAGAGGTTGTCCCTGCACCCTCCTGGAGCCTTGTAGCCTTGTTTTGTGGATCCACACTGGTGGACTCCTGTCCCTACATGGAGCCCTGCCTAAGGGTTCACACACATTCATCACACTGCAAAACTGGGTCCAGAATCAGGAGATAATGCTTCAAAGCAATTAGGAAGTTTTTCTGAGCTGTTCAGAGTGCTGGAGTTTTTGCCCAGGGTTTTAGGGTTAAACTGAAGGACACTAGGACCATGGCAGTTCCTTAGTTTGGTTCTTTAAATACCATGCAGCTTAGTATAAGACAAAATCAGCCATATGAGATCTGCTTGCCTTACATTCATATTTAATGGTATTACACTGAATAATTTAAAGCTCTGGTTTTCTATCGCAAGTTAAATTCTGTAGCTCACTTTAAGTTTCACCTTGCTTGAATACTGGGCCACTTTGTCTCCAGTTTGCTAGTTTGTGTATCTCGCTGACTTCAGTGGAGTTATCTGAGGGGTGAGTTTGGGCTCCCACTGTATATTCTCTCTGCGTCTTCCAGTTCAGAGGCATGAGTTGTTTCCGGTGTGAGTTAGTCTGAGGTGCTAAATGTGAGCTCAGCACTGCACAAGGCATGGACTGAAGACCGTGCTTTCCCCAAGGAGCTTCCAAAGACGATGGGGCAAAGCTGCAAGGCCAGCAATTTAACTGTAGTTATTTTGATCCCTTCTTGTGAACATCACAAATGAATCTTTAGGATGGACTTGAATGTTGGAGGTTGATAGTGTGGCAAATCAGAAAGGGGGAGCATTGTATGAATAGTGGGTGTGTTGGGTAAAAAGAGAGAGGTGGGATGGGATTGGATGAGGTATACTACCCCTGTAGGTCTTCGAAAGGCCCCAGGCATGTTAGCCAGAATCACCCAGAGGTAGAGCTAAACTCCAGACAGGTCATGCCTTCTCAGCCAGGTCTGCAGAGTTATGGGAACAGACTGCCAAGGTGTGTCTAGAGAGTAGATGTAGCTTATTAAACGCTGCAGCCCAGATGCCATACATAAAGGGGAAGCAGAAGAAAGGAGTGACTTAGCAGTGGGCTTTGCCTGAGCAACCTGGTCAAGCTTGCTAGGGCCTTCTAGAGCCCACACAAGTCATGTATCCCAGGACATTTGTGGGTGAAGTCGATAAAGAGTATCTAGGTTAGCACAGCTGGCTGAAGAGAAGAAAAGCTTTTATCCATTATTTTTTTACATAATATTTGTTCTAAAGTCTTAGTTATAGCGAAACAAGTAAGACTAAACATGCCTCCATAGAGAGCTGAATAATGATGCACAGTATTATGCCCAGAGGTGCTATGGGGATTACAACTGAGAATAAAAAGCAGGAGAGGAAGAAGTAAATCACTTCCTATGTTTATATAGAGCCTGAAATGATGCAGTTCCAGTCTGGTTGGCCCCTAGCCCCTTGCACTGTAGAAATGTTAAATAAGAAGTATCAGCAAAAGAAAAGTAGGTGAGAAATAGAGTGATAAGAAAAGAATACTGTACAATAAAGAATTCCTATAGAAGTAGGACAACTGCTATTACAGGCTTTTCGTTTTCAAAGCATTAGGCCAAATTCATTCCTGGTGTAATTTATTGGCTTCTTTGCATTCACATCAGAAATGAATTTGGCCCAAGGGACATGATTTTAACCTAACCCTGATTTTAGATTGAAATTGGGTCTAATTGCTGTGGAGTTACTCATCAATAATACTGTTAAGTTATATGTCTATAAATCGTGTCTTTATCTAGTGGTGCGGGATACTCTTCAATGTGATGCCATACTTTGTGCTATAGATCAAGCAACCCAGAATCCCCAGCAAACTATCTAGGCATATTGGGCCTGATTCAAGGCTTGCCTGGACTGCTACAAATCAGGAATTATGACACTGAAATTTCTGTATGTCCATTTATTTCTATTGCTACTTTCTTACAACACCGATGTTGGTGAGCTACAGCGCATTAGTCTGCAGGTGGGGTAGCCCTGGCACTACTTTGAGTAGAACAACCAGAAGTGTGAAAGTGAATGAGGATGGTTTACAGAACAGCATGGACTTAGGCTACAGTCTGACTGGCTGAAGGGGTGCAAAGACATGTAATTAATTTCCCAACAAACGTACATTCAATGGGAGGGTTATAGTCAGTCTTCAGATTGCACTGCCCTTCACGCAGTGTTGATGATGGAAGCAGGACTGTGACCCAGTGACTTAGGTGAAATGAATTTGTTTCTCTCAATCCAATTCTCTATAGGCAATTATCCACACTGTAACTGACAAACTTGTTAGCATTCTCAGCAGAGAGGCCCGGGATTGACTTGGCGTGGGGAATGAAATAGCCCTTGACCTCTACGGTTGGTCCCTTTAGATTAAGTCTGAGGAAATATCGGCAGTTTAGTGGTCAAGGTGCGGGGGCTAAATAGAAGATTCGAGTCTATAGAGCTCTCAATCAGGAGCTCTTTGTGAGCACTACATTCACAAACACGCTATCAAACATTTCCAAGACAAATAGATCAGATTTCAGTTTCACCAGACCAAAAAGAAATCTAATAGGAAGGACGAATTCATTCCCCAACCCAGGCCAATAGCAGTATAATCTCTGAGGGGAAAATGCTAGGACTATATTTTCTTTCTGTTATATCACATTAATCTGCATCTGCTCTCATCCACCCTGCCTATTGAGCAAATCACCCATTTAACTTTTTTAAATGCTCTTCTCATTTTGATGGCTTTTGTAATTACTAACTTTGTAGAACCATTCTTGCCAAGCCATGCTGGAACTAACTCAAAAGATCGCTTTAAATGATGCTTAAATAATTAATTGGCCAGCCTTGCTGAATACAAAAATGCTGCAATGGCTTCATTTAGCAGGAGACTCAACCAAACATTTTTAGCCTAAAATAAAAGGTTATTCTCTCATTTGCTCAAGTCAGATGGTGTCAGTAATGGGGAGGGGGCAATGCTGGAGATGAAAGAGCCTGTCAGTCTGAGAGAAGAGCAAAATAAAGGTGGCAGTTTGGAAAAGAGGGGAGTGCTCCGTGGATTCTACTTAATGCTGGATTCTACTTAAACGGGCACTATTGATGCTGTTGCTTTAATTCTTCTAGCCTCTGGCTACAGTAACAGTGCCTTTTGTCTAGCCTGAAAGTAGCAGAATAGTATTTTCTGAAGCTCAGGGGATGAGTTGCCAGGGAGAGAGAGAGAGCGAGAGAGCAGCGTTCCGTAGCATCCTAGATACAGAATATAAAAAGCACTGGGCTTAATGCCCAGCACATATTGGCCTTGGGCCCAGGAATAAGGTAGATACTGTGGGCTAAATTAACCCCTGGTGTAACTCCACTGAAGTTAAGTTCTGCCATGGATCACCGTGGCCTCTTATATTGAAAAAAACATTGGAATGGAGGCTTAGAAGACTTGGGTGGAGAAACAAATGCTGGATGAAGTTCCTCTGTAGGGACTAAGGCTCATGTCTCAACATTTTGGGTCAAATTCAGCTCTCATTTACACCTCTGTGAATCTGGAGTGACCTCAGTGAAGTTGGTCCAGATTTATACTGCTGAGGCTGACACAGGAGTCGGTCTTTCTCCCTTGTCTTAGCATTGGCAGGATAGATGTCATCTGTGTATGTTTCTTGTTTGCTCCCTTCCTCATGTGCTGACACCCAAGACCATTAGGACCTGGCTGCAGTTTGTGTGGTGTGCAGCTCATGGGAAATCCAGAAAAGAGGATTAGCAGAAAGACAGGAAGAAACCTGTCACTTTAGATGAGCCCAGACAAAGAGCACTGGGCAAATTTGTATTGCAACCAGCTGCAGTTTTTATCCTCATGATGATCAATAAACTGGCTTATGACATAAGATTCCTGTTGGCATTTTAGCATATGTTGCATTTAGACCCAATGGGTTATGTATTTAACTAGTATCATTAAATGCACTATTACAGTTTCATTTAAATGCATTACATTGCTAGTAGAGTGCGAACTGGAAGACATGAACAACGGAGCCCTCAGTTTTATCCACAGGCAGGTACAGCATATGAGCTTCCCCATGTTGCTTTGACTCTGCCCTGACCTGCCTCTCCTGTGTAAGTCAAGCTTCATTTCTATTCAGTCCTTGGGCTTTGCTGAGTCTGGCAGACAATTTTTTTTGCTTTTATTACCAGTCTATTGTGACCAGTCCACATGTCAATTTACTTCATACGGGTCATTGAAGAGCCTTTCAGTCTCTGTTGAACTGGATCAAATTACTACTAGTGACCTAGATGTGAAAGGCTACACAGCCCATTACCAATCTTCTGTAGAATCTGGCTGACATTCACTTGATGAAATAGACAAGGTGTTATATTCCACTCTGGTGCAAAGTGACATCATTTACATTAGGGCCAAACTGGAGTGGCCAGGAAAGAAGCTGTTATGGAGTGGCTCATGACTGAGACTGCCGACCTCAGGACAGACTGTCAAAAAGCAGACACCCCAAACAGGCGGTATGTTCTATAATTAGATTTCACCAACCCAGTAACAAAGGTGAACTTCCAAAGTACCACAGTAGTCTTATAATGGAGTCACAGACAGTCCTGTTAGACATTCCAGTCTATTTTGCCACCAGGGCAAGTTGGTCTATGTGATAAATGGTCACTTACACCAAAAATCACAAAATATTCAGGTTACTCCGAGTCCCAAGAGATCTGTCACTTATCCCAGATCAATTTGTACTGTAGGTCTCACACCAAAGCCAGCGCTGGTAACCAATCCTTTAACTAACTAAAGGTTTATTAAGTAGGAAAAAGAAATGAGTTATTTACAGGTTAAAGCAGGCAATGTATACACACAAGTGATTTTAGTCTATGGTTTCAAAAGGTGACAGATATAAGCACTGAGTGTCTTTTCAGTGCTAACCCATGCCAAGAAGCATGGGGATCTCCAGGAGTATGTTGAGGACCCCCTGCCCCTCAGAATCCAGACAGCATAAAAGGGAGTTTGTTTCTCCTTGTCAGGGATTTTTATCCCAAAACTGCTGGGATGAATTCACATGAAAATCTCTCCTGCCTGGAGGGAGTTAGGAATACAATCAACAAAGTCTCTGCCCTCTGATGCTACACAATATGTCATTTGCCTTGGGTGCCAGACAAGCACTTTACCTCAGTCAATGCTTCTTTTCCTGTTTGTTGAGTTACACAATTAGAGAGGTTTACAGTGCGAACACTCGATATAACTTTATATCATGGGCTACCAAGATTATAAGTGGGATTAATACATGCAGCATCCTTCAAGCGTTTTATAAAGTCTAAGCACATTCTTATCAACTTATCTAACATCTATTTTGATGATGCCAACTCACAGGTAAGCCAGACTAGTTTCCAGCTATACATTTTTAAGTGTTCAGTAAGGCCTTTGCATGAGCTGGCACCTGGTCTGTCAGCATTACAGTGTGTAGGGAGATGGTTAAATGTAGGTGGCACCGTAATTATGAAGTGCTTTGGAAGTGAAGAGAACCTTGAATTTAATGTGGAATAAAATGGGAAATGGGTGCAGAGAGTCAACAATGAGTGAGACAGACTTGACTCTCTGGAAAGGAAGGAGACATTGTAGCTGTGATTTGAAAGTGCGGGGCGGGCGGGGGAGAAGAAGTGGAGGTTGCAATCATCAGTACTGAAAATCAGCATAGTATGGCTTAAGGTTTTGGCAACAGGGATGGAGAGAAAGGGATGAATCTGGAAAATGTAGAAGAAATGACCCTGCAAGAGCCTGGATGTAAGAGAAGGAAAGAGAAGAAGGAAAGGTGATATCAGGTAGTGAGTTTGCAAACTTGAAAGGGTGGGGCCAAGGATGACAGAATGAGGGGAAAGGAGAAGGTCTAGGGTAAAGAGAAGCTGGATTTAACCTATGTTAAGTCTGAGGCAAAGGTGAGTGAGTTAGCAGCCTGTTCTGCAGGGGGCTGAGGTGAAAAGAGATGCAGAAGTGGATGGCAGGAAAGAAGCCAGGGGATGAACTGTAGCATTGGGAATCACCAGGGGACATCTGAAATTATGGGAGTGGATGAGAAGGCAGGGAGAAGAGGAGGTGACTAAGGACAGAGCTCTGGGGCACTCCAGCCAGGAGGGAGAAGGAGTGATGAAAGGTAAGAGAAGAACCAGCAAAACACTCATTGGTACCTCGCCTTCTAAAACACTGTATGAAAGTTACATTACATGAGACCAACCTTGCTTTTATTTGTTACTTGGCCTTTAAGATGTTATTTACATTGCAAATGAGCCTTTTATTCATCTCCCCTGCCTTCTTCTGTTCCTGGTCCCAGAGAGAAGAATCCCCAGTTCATAGAATCATAGACTTTAAGGTCAGAAGGGACCATTATGATTGTCTAGTCTGACCTCCTGCACAACGCAGGCCACAGAATCTCACCCACCCACTCTTGTAACAAACCCCTAACCTATGTCTGAGCTATGGAAGTCCTCAAATTGTGGTTTGAAGACTTCAAGATGCAGATAATCCTCCAGCAAGTGACCCGTGCCCCACGCTGCAGAGGAAGGCAAAACCCCCCAGGGTCTCTGCCAATCTGCCCTGGAGGAAAATTCCTTCCTGACCCCAAATATGGCGATCAGCTAAACCCTGAGCATGTGGGCAAGACTCACCAGCCAAACACCCAGGAAAGAATTCTCTGCTGTAACTCAGATCCCACCACATCTAACATCCCATCACAGGCCATTGGGCCTATTTACCACTAATAGTCAAAGATCAATTCATTGCCAATTGCCAAAATTAGGCTATCCCATCGTACCATCCCCCCCCCATAAACTTATCAGGCTTAGTCTTGAAGCCAGATATGTCTTTTGCCCCTTGGAAGGCTGTTTCAGAACTTCACTCCTTTGATAGTTAGAAACAGTCATCTAATTTCAAGTCTCAACTTCCTGGTGGCCAGTTTATATCCATTTGTTCTTGTGTCCACATTGGCACTGAGCTTAAATAATTCCTCTCCCTCTCCGGTATTTATCCCTCTGATATATTTATAGAGAGCAATCATATCTCCCCTCAGCCTTCTTTTGGTTAGGCTAAACAAGCCCAGCTCTTTGAGTCTCCTTTCATAAAACAGGTTTTCCATTCCTCGGATCATCCTAGTAGCCCTTCTCTGTACCTGTTCCAGTTTGAATTAATCCTTCTTAAACATGGGAGACCAGAACTGCACACAATATTCCAGATGAGGTCTCACCAGTGCCTTGTATAATGGTACTAACACCTCCTTATCTCTACTGGAAATACCTCCTGATGCATCCCAAGACCGCATTAGCTTTTTTCACAGCCATATCACATTGGCGGCTCATAGTTATCCTGTGATCAACCAATACTCTGAGGTCTTTCTCCTCTTCTGTTACTTCCAAGTGATGCGTCCCCAGCTTATAACTAAAATTCTTGTTGTTTATCCCTAAATGCATGACCTTGCACTTTTCACTATTAAATTTCATCCTATTACTATTACTCCAGTTTACAAGGTCATCCAGATCTTCCTGTATCATATCCCAGTCCTTCTCTGTATTGGCAATACCTCCCAGCTTTGTGTCATCTGCAAACTTTATTAGCACATTCCCACTTTTTGTGCCAAGGTCAGTAATAAAAAGATTGATTAAGATTGGTCCCCAAACCGATCCCTGAGGAACTCCACTGGTAACCTCCCTGCAGCCTGACAGTTCACCTTTCAGTGTGACCCATTGTAGTCTCCCCTTTAACCAGTTCCTTATCCACCTTTCAATTTTCATGTTGATCCCCATCTGAAGACAGATTTGCTGGAAAGAGAAGACACACAGTGCACTAGAACAATAATCCACAGCCTTGCAGTGACCTAGGAGGCAATTTAGAGGATTGATAACCAGCACCCAGAGTCCCCAAAAGCTCCATAACTAATTGAGAATTAAGGATGAGCTCACCTGCCCTACAGGATGCTTGCAGCTAGCTGGATAAATATGTATTTGTACAGCATAAGCCTGAAAGTCAAGATTCTAAAGCAGACGCAGAGCAAGAGACAGTCTTGTGTCATTCGGTTAATATATTCTTCTACACCAAGAGCAATGGATAATAGAAGAAAGTATCAAGGACACATGGTATGCTGCCTACACCAGATGTTCCCTGTGCAGATTATTATTGTATTGTTGCTTTATTACTTGTATTATGATAATGGCTCCAATCAGGAATACAGGCCTCATTGTGCAAGGACCAGTAAAAATAGATCACAAAAGATGGTGCCTGCTGCCAAGGAGCTTGCACTCTCAGTTTAGGCTATGTTTCTTTGCGTTGCAGAGCCTGCATCCCAGTTGCTCATGCAATGGGTAAGGAATGTGACTTGTCTCAAAAGAAAAGGGAGAGTTCCTGCACTGTTTGGTACTTGTAACGTCACATAACATCAGAACAACACAGGTGGAGATGTCAGAGGCAGGCTCAGGTCCCAAGAATATGTTGTGCTATATGTATGTTTGTTTCTAAATGTTAGGTCATTGCTGTGGAGAAGACAATATACTCACACCTTGCTGGAAAAGTCAGAGATCTGATCTGATCTAACCTATCATAGCATTGTGTGCATGTGTATGGAAAAAGGGAAGGCGTTGGCTATCATTATTATTAGATGGCTGGCTTTTCCAGCATGGTACCACAACTATTCATCCTATCACTAATGCACCAGCTCCATCTTGTGACCAGAAATGGCAGCATTTTCAGAGCATTTCAAGTCCCTTTTGTGACCTAGTTTTCTCTCATGGGGGGTTGATAATAACTGCACTTTACGGTTTCTCTTAAACTTGCTTGTTTTTTTCAAAGAACGTAACATTCAGCAACAAGCATAGGAGTGAGAATGGAATTGTGGCAGGAGAGCACTTAGATGCTAATGGTCTCGTCTGAAAGGTCTATGGTGGACGGCAAGCAGGGAGCCCCTTTCTGTCTCTTCTATCTGGCCTGTATCTCTACAGGCAAGGGATATGCTGAGAAATCTTCTTCTCTGTATGCAACACCTCTCATCTCTTTCAACTGACATGTTATCTGCCATCTTGCTGCCCAATCCACGCACTTGATTAGGTCCTTGGGGAGTCTCTCAGATGCCTCTTTAGTTATCTCTGTCTCCAGTTTGGGCTTTCAGCCCTCACCTTCATCCACACTAAATTCACCCTGAAAGTAAGGAAATAATAAAGAATTTAATAACAAAAGGAGACCAATTTACCCTTAATTCATGCATTTTCACTGCTAAGAAACCATCCAGGCATTAAAGAGGATTGTCATGTAGACGCTAGGAAAAAATGCCGTCCTTCCTCAGCAGATTTTTACCTTTTCCTGTCGTCTCAGATACGGATCCCATGCAATGTAATATGCTGTTTCTAATTCTATCCGCTAGGGGTGTGGCTGAGTGTGCGCGCGCACACATGGTTAGAAGATACGGAGCTGCAATGTCTAAAACACTGACGCTTTGCTAAAAACCCTGGAGCAGCAGCAGCACTTTTTCTACCAGTTACAGCAAAAATCATTAATTATGTTCAAACCAACTAGCAGTAACATCCTTGCAAAACAGTCCGGGGGTTTAAAAGAAGGGCCTGCTCCTGTTAGAAGCGATAAGAGCCACAGACCCCTTCTGCTGGGGTTCCAAGTTCCCTTCATCCCCATTTAGGTAAACGAGTGTTGCTAATTAGCATCCCACAGTCTCGAGCCTCAGAGCTGGCTTAGCCCTGGAGTCAGCATTCCAGTGTGCACATCACAAACTGCATAGGAAGGATGAGACCCAACATCTTTGACTCATGGATAAACTGGGGGAGAAAAATCTGTGGAGCTCTAGATTGTCCGGGAGTTTGGCTTGTGACTAAATGGGTCTCCTCCCAAAGATTTCTCCAAGGGAATTATGGAGCTAAATGCATATTTGACTGGTTCAGAATTTGATAAAACACACACAGGAACCGTGTAGATTACAGCCATGTGTTGTTTTGTTTACTGCACAAGAATGAGAGCTCTCCTAACCATTAGGGGAGAGCCAGCCCTAATAATTACCCAGTCTCCTGTTGGACAGGACAATCTTCGTTGGTTGTCTTGCCCTAAAGTACACAATATCTGGGACCGGGCCTGGAATGCCTTTAAAGAGACAATAACTCTTGGAACTGAAGGGTCTTCTAGTAGTAATATTACCAAACCTTCATAAAGAAGTCAAACCCTTGTGATGAAATCATGAGGGTTGGCCATGCTGTATTGGATGGGATGCTAGAAGAAAGGTCCATTAAATCAAACAAGTGAGCTGATTATCCAGCTTCTTTATACACATGATAGCCATAGTTGCCTTCTGAAAGTCTGAGACAAAGAAGCTGTGACTGGGGTCCCAGTGGGGGCCAGCTGAGGTTACCCAATTAGGGTGAACTGCAAAGAATGGGGCAGACAAACCCCAAAGTTGGTGGATAATTCAATACATAGATCTACCAAGCTAGCATAAAACAGCTTCTTTATTACCTCACTGGTTGTCCGGAAACCAACAACACTTAAAGCAACCCAGCCTCAGGTATCCAAGTCAAATATGATGATTTCTGAAAATCTTATTTCATCATATAAAAGAAAAGGTTCTACCAATCCCAAAGGATCAAACACTTTACCTCCCTGGTTATTGAATACTCCAGATCTTACCCAAATACATGCATACAGCCAATTCTTATTAACTAAACTAAAATTTATTAAAAAATGAGAGGGAGAGTATGATGAAAAGATCAGTATACATACAGACATGAGTTTGATTCTTGAGGTTTAGATGCATAGCAGAGATGGTGAGCGTTGTAGTTGCAAAGAGTTCTTTTAGAATTTAATTCATAGGTTATACTCCAATGTCCAATATCATATCCAGGATGTACCAGCATAACTGGGATCTCATCTTGCCACTCAAACTTCCCCTGATGAAGCTTAAGCAGATCTGAGATAAGAAGGATCAGGACCCAAGGACCTTTCATATAATTTCAGGTCTTCTTTGAAAAGTTGGAGTCCCTCCGAGAACAATAGGCCCTTATTTCCTAAGCATAGTCATTAATTATTCACAGACTGACATAAGGCAGTTTATCCATCAGGCAGTCTATCACCAGTACTTAGCTTTACGAATTAACATAAGACAATCACCTATTCCTTCACCATTCGCAGGGAGGGATTACCCAATAGGCAGACTAAGCACGTGCTTAGGGCACCAGCAAAGCAGGGGGCATTAAAAAAAAGTTTGTGTTTTTTTAAAAAATCATATTTGATATTTCAAAAAAAGCATCGAAGTAGTCATCCTGGGAAAAATCAGAACTTTGTTAGACTTTCTTACACTCCACTACACACTCTTCCCCCATTTTTCTGTTCTCTTTTTATTACTTATCCCCACCTAAACCAGGGGGGCGTCCTCGAACTAATGTGAGGAAATCAGATCCTGTCATGTATTGCAATAAATTTGTTTTATTATTGATATATTCTTCTGAGGTATATGTACTTGTATCATACTTATTCAAGACGATATGTGATGAACTCATTGGTCTAATGAGTGACAAAGTTCGTTCAGCTATTGTGGATGAAATAAGAAACTGAAGTACCCAGCAGTAATCTGTCGACTCTACACCTGATCTTTCACATATTGATCAATTGATTATTGTACTAAGATATGTGTCTCCCACAGATGGAAAACCAGTTGAACGATTTATAACATTCCTCAATTTGAAAAGCCACACTGGCGAAGAAATGGAAAATCAAGTACTGCATTATCTGTGCCAAGTTTGCAAAATAGATTTCTCAAAGCGCAGAAGTCAGTCTTATGACAACGCTGCCAACATGTCAGGGCATTTTCAAGGAATGCAGAAGAAGCTTTTAGAACAGAACACATATGCCATATTCATACCATGTGCTGCACACTCTCTCAATCTTGTTGGCCGCAGTACTGTTGATTGTTGTCTGGTGGCAGTAAGTTTTTTCTCAACAGTCCAGTAACTTTATACATTTTTCTTAGCCTCAACACACCAATGGGCAGTTCTTAAAACATATTTGGGCCATGATCGTGTGTTGAAATCTCTTTCTAATACTTGCTGGGAGGCACATGCAGTGGCAACAAGTGTAATTCTGGAGTCCTACTCAAAGATTGTGGATGCATAAGAAAGTATAGCTGAAGACCAATCACAAAAGGGAGAAACTATACGAGAGGCAGAAAACATTGCAAACAAGATGCAAGAACTAGAGTTTGTATTCATGTTGACCATGTGGAATGAAATTTTACCACACAAGTCAAGCTCTCTAAGAAAAAGAATTGGATTTGAAAATATGTGCAGGCCTCTGTCAATCATTAGCAGAACACTTACACACTTTGAGGAATGATTTTGAAAGATTTGAAGACATATCAAAAGATATCTTGCCTGATACTAACTACAAAGAAGCCCAGTCCCGCAAGCGAATCAGGAAAAGACAAGCAAATGATAGCAGTGCAACAGAAACAGCATTGAATCCTAGAGACAAATTTCGCGTATCTACTTACTATACTATAATTGATATACATGAAGCTCATATGAAGAGGAGAGGTGACGTGTACAAAGAGTACAAGTAGATCAAGTAGATTTTCTTTTCTAAACGATATGGACTTATCTGATGAACAATATTCACAAGGTTCCCAAAAGCTAGTTGACTCATACCCTGTTGACTTGAACATGAATCTCTGTGGAGAAGTACGGCAGTTCCACTGTTATGCATGTGCAAAGTTTAATGAAACAGGAAAAATGAAATTCAGTCACATTGATCTTCATGACACAATACTGAAAGATGGAATACAATGTGCATTTCCAAATGTAGAGATCGCACTACATATTTTTCTAACATTGATGATTACTAACTGCTCCACAGAACGCTCTTTTTCTCAGCTGAAAAGAATAAAAAACCCTCAGAGAACAGCAATGTGTCAGGACTGACTTGATTCAATTTCCCTATTGTGTATGGAAGCGGACATGCTACTTCGAGTCAGCTTCAATGAATTTACCCAGAATTTTGAAATCAGAAAATCTAGAAAGAAGCTATTTTAATTTCAGCATACATGTAAGTTCTGTGTCATTTCAAAAAATAAAATTTTATTTTAAGGTATAGTATTGTTTTTATTTTGAAATACATATGGGGGGGGCACCATAATCTTTTCAGTGCTTAGAGTCTCTAAAGGTCTTAATCCAGCCCTGACCATTCGCTGTACATTTCAAAGAGAGATGAATAGGGAGATATCCTGTGTTTACAATTCATTTAAATGCTAGAATGTTCTTTTGATCTCTCAATTATCAGAATACAGCATAGACAGGGACTGTTGATTACATTGTTGACCCTATTATATATATATATATATAATATCTCTAAATACACAAACATTATCTCCCCACATGTCTTTAAGGGTTGAATTTGAGTCATTTATTTTGCAGGATGTTTAACCCTTTCTGGCCATGCATCACAGGAGCTTGTTATACAAATACTGTTGATGGGAAAATGCTAATGTTTTAATTAAAGATGTGGGACTAGATTTCCAAAAAAGCTCAGCAACTCACCTACAACATTGTGAGGCTCAGTCTGGCTTTGCATGAAGTCAGCATTCTGGTGGTCCAGATATTTGAAAGAGCTCAACACATAGGCTTTTTGAAAACCTGGCCATTTATTGTGTTGCTTAACCAGTTCTGGGTTGTCTTGAAAATCTGACCCACTGTCTCCTTTCTTTTAAAATAACTAAACTTCCCTGGGCTATAATGTCAGGCTCCAAACACAGATGTGGACATTCAGAAATGAAATGACTAATTTGCATTAGCTCATAAGTGTCCAATGCAGTGTAGCTGTAGCCATGTCAGTCCCAGAATATTTGAGAGACAAGGTGGGTGAGGTAATGTCTTTTCTTGGACCAACTTCTGTTGATGCCCCCCTCGCCCTCCAGGTATCCCCTCTGGGCGAGAGAGACAAGCTTTCTAGCTCTAGCTCTCTGTGGCTTGAAATCTAGTCTCTCACCAACAGAAGTTGGTCCAAGAAAAGATATTACCTCACCCACCTTGTCTCTAAGTGTACAAAGCATTTGTAGTATTAAATATAAACACCTGTCCCCTCAGCCCCATCATCTTTAACCTCGCCATGGAGCCGTTGCTGCGAGCGATCTCCAATGGCACAGATGGCTTCAATCTCCACGGTGAGAGGGTGAGCGTCCTGGCTTACGCGGATGACCTGGTCCTGACCACAGACGACCCAGAGAACCTCCAACGTATGCTAGATGCCACCAGTCGAGCTGCCGATTGGATGGGGCTCCGCTTCAATGCAAAGAAGTGCGCAACTCTTCACATCGACGGCAGCAAAAGGGACTCGGTGCAGATGACAGGGTTCCAGATCCAGGGCGAGCCTGTCATCCCCCTGGTAGAGGGGCAGGCGTACCAGCACCTTGGCAAGCCGATGGGTTTCCGTGTCCGGCAGACACCAGATGAAACCATCCAGGAGATCTTGCAGGATGCTGCCAAGATCGACGCCTCCCTGCTAGCACCGTGGCAGAAGATAAACGCCCTGAACACCTTCCTGATCCCCCGCATCTTGTTCGTCCTAAGGGGATCTGTCGTGGCGAAGGTACCCCTCAACAAGGCAGACAAGATCGTCCGGCAGCTGGTGAAGAAGTGGCTGTTCCTTCCCCAGAGAGCCAGCGACGAGCTGGTCTATGTCGCTCGCAGGCATAGTGGTGCCAGTGTCCCCCGCATGGGTGACCTGTGTGACATCGTGGTGATCACCCACGCTTTCCGCCTGCTAACATGTCCTGACGCCATGGTAAGGAACATCGCAGCAAACGCCCTCCATGACGCAACAAAGAAGCGGATCAGCAGAGCCCCCTCCAACCAAGACATCGCCAGCTTCCCGAGCGGTTCCCTGGATGGCGAATTCGGACGGGACGGGCGCGACATCACTTCACTGTGGTCTTGTGCTCACAATGCTACTCGCCTGGGGAAGAGCATCAGCTGCCGCTGGGAGTGGTGCGAGGAGCGCCAGGAGCTGGGAGTCCTGGTGCAGTAGGTCAGGTCCGACGACAACACCATCATCACCCCGAGCGCCAGGGGCATGCTGGCGAGGACCCTGAAGGCAGCCATCCACTCACTGTACATGGAAACCCTGAAGCATAAACCGGACCAGGGTAAAGCCTTTGAACTGACCAGCAAGTGGGACGCCAGCAACCACTTCCTCGCTGGGGGCGGCTTCGCCCGTTTCGCCGACTGGCAGTTCATCCACCGTGCCTGGCTCAACTGCGTCCTGCTCAACGGAGCCATCCGGCACGGGAACCCAGACAAGCATTGCAGGAAGTGCGGCTACTCCGAGACCCTGCCCCACGTCCTGTGCAGCTGCAAGCCCCACTCCAGAGCCTGGCAGCTGCGCCACAACGCCATCCAGAACCGCCTGGTGAAAGCCATCGCACCGCGCCTGGGGGAGGTCGCCGTGAACTGCGCCATCCCCGGTACTGACAGCCAGTTGCAACCTGACGTGGTCGTCACCTACAAGGCCCAGAAAAAGATCATCCTTGTCAATGTCACGGTCTCCTTTGAGAACAGGACCCCGGCCTTCCACGAAGCCTGAGCTCATAAGCTGGAAGAATACGCCCCCCTGGCCGACACCTTGAGAGCCAAGGGCTACGAGGTGCAGATGGATGCCCTGATCGTCGGAGCCCTGGCGCTTGGGACCCCTGCAACAAGCATGTGCTGCGGACCTGTGGGATCAGTCGACACTACGCACAGCTCATGCGGCGCCTCATGGTCTCGGACACCATCCAATGGTCCAGAGACATCTACATCCAACACATCACTGGTCACCGACAGTACCAGGAGGTGTGAGCCGGTATGACATCGTGCATCCACTATGGGAAAGGGACAGAGAGACTTTTTCCATTGGACATATGAACTGGAACCATAAACTCACTGAACATTAAATCCCACCAAATGAGGGTAAATCCATCCTTATCACTGTATCCACTCATTATACTCCACACCTGAACATAGCCATTATATGGACAACATATTGCCATATCTCAATGTCTGTACTTTGACCCTTAAACTTTTACCCCCAATCGGGGAGATGGCAGATTATGTATTCCTTAGGCCAGCCATTCCTAAACCAAATTTCGCACCCCTTGATAATCTGTACCTTATTCCCTGATAACCAGAAACTTCTATGCTTAAACTCTGTACCGGTTTCTTTTTACTTCAACATCGTCTTAATAAAATTATTAAATATAAACACCTCTCCCACTACACCCCACTACCTAATGTATTTTAGGGGCCTGGATTCTTCAGTTGGGCTGTTATTGACTTGCTCATGTCAGGTCAATGCCTGGCAACAGGATCTGAGGTGATAGAGGAGTGGTGTGAAAGCATAGTGCCTCCCAGGTTGTTGAGGCTGCTACCTAATGCATGTCATCCTATACCCAGTAACAACTTCAGAGTACGAGATAATTTACCCAGTGCTCTAAGGAGTCAGTGAACCAGTCAGGGGTCAAACAGCAAGAGCCCCAGCACAGGACACTAGGAGAGAGTTTACTGGTGAAAGGGACTGTGACAGTTTTGGGAGTGTATCTGTGTCACTATTTATGACTATAACCTTTAGTGTGGATTAGAATTTCCATTCTGTGGCAAAAACCCAGGCTGTCTGGGGAACTGAAACAGGGCTTTCTAGGAGTCATCAACATTGGATAGCTCTGACTTGGTGGGACAGTGGGAGATACCAACAGAACCATTAGCTGTTAGCAGTCCTCTCTGCCCAGCAGCCCATGGGGAAAAGGTGCGTGTTGGAGAATGGACTATCCCAGTACAAGAAGAGAAGCAGAAAAAGGTGACAAACTTTTTAAAATGACATGTTGTCAAGCAAAGAGGGCCAGGCCCTTGCCAGAACCAGACTCAGCAGGAGGAGAGGTGAGGGGGACAAAAGGGGCTGTTCCTCCCCCCCCACCCCCCCAAGGACAATGACCAGAACACAAAGTCAGGAGTGGGAAGGACTCTGAGGGAGGGAATGGTGTTCAAGAATTTGTTGTCTTCCATAGATCTGTAACTGTTCTGTGCTCTCTAACAGTTCAGTGTGTGTGTAAGATGTGTGCATTTCTTTAACTATCTTAGTGTGTAACTAGAGAACCCAAGAGCTCACCTAGCCAGCTGGATACTGCAGGAAATGGATTGGGGCTTGGGAGAGTCAAGGTTCTGGCTCCACGGTCTAGGTGGCTGGACTGCCAGTAAGGTGTCAGACAGTAGGGTGCCTGAGTGATCCAGAGCGAGAACCAGTCATCAGTCCCTACTCAGACCAAAGGAGCTTAGCAGCTCATGGGATTCAGCAGTTGGATCCCTTTACAACAAACTGGTGTCCATCCAGAGGGTGGGCCTGGATGAGGGTATGACACAGACAAAAGCTGAAACAAAGCAATCATTCATGAAGCAAATAAACCTAATCAATCCATCCATCAGCACTCTTCATCTCCCAGCCAGCCATTCTCCCAGAGGGCCCGAGACTGTGACTCTGTTGGTCTCACTGGGACATGTTTACACAATTAACATTTACTTGAGCTCTGATCTCTTTCAGGGCATTGTTGGCAGACATATGGCTGGAAGGTGCAGTCAGTAGCAAGGAAACAGTCTTATACAACCTCAGGAATTTAATCCCACTGGTCGCAGCAGACTGGGTGCATCTCCTGAACATGCAGCCCAGCACAGTATAGAGCTGGGTGAACTTTTTCAGACTTGAACCTGGGTCTCCTACATGCTAGGTGACTGCACTAACCACTGGGCTACAGAGCATATGGGGGCCGGGGGAAAGAGGTCCTGCCACCCCCACCTCCTCCTGTTTGCTTCTAATGAAATTGTAATTAAAAATGCCCCAAATCTAAACAAAACATTGTTAAACCCCAAACTTTTTTTTCATTTTTGTTTCACCAAGAAAAATGAAACATTGTTTGTTTCGGGTGAACCCCAAAGGGGTTTTTTTGCTTTGTTTTGTGCAGCCAGTGAACTGGAAAAGTCAGGTGTTTTGCACAGCTCCAATCCTATGGTGTAACAGCAAGATCCTAGCCCCCACCTGGGTTGTCCTTCCACCAAGGGTTCTTTGGCCATACGGTCCTGATCCAAATGCCACTGAAGTCAGTGGGATCCTGCATACTGATTTCAGAAGACTTTGGCTCAAACAGCTTGATCCTGCCCCTGCTGAAGTCAGTGCCATTATTGCCATTAACTTCAATGTGTCCAGAATCAGGCCCTGACTAGATAATGACCCGAAGGGCATCCTCTGTGGTTCCCACAAACCCAGCCACCGTGAAGGTGTGGAGCAATGAGGCACTTCAGAAATGGAGGCATGTGAGGAACAGGAGCAGGCTCCTCAGGCCTCAGCAAGCAGCTCACTTCAGCTCTTCTCAGGAGTTAAACTGGAGCTTGCTGTCTGAGCAGTGAGTCTCTCTCAGCAGGCCAGGCAAACCTCCATGGACTGGCAGTCAGGGGAAAGCATAGCAGGCAGTTTGTGCTGTGGAACCCATCCTAGGCTCTTCCTTCCCTTCACTCCCCTCCCTGTGGGGAGAAAGCACTGGCAGCAGGACGAACAGCATGAGCTGAGGGGCCGCAAAGAGTTTGGACCCCCTGCTCCACACCTGGCCTGAGAAGGGGCAGAGTGGAATGATGAGCTCCTGGAGCTGCCACCCCCAGCCTGGTAAGGTAGGAGAGGGGGATCCTGCTGTGTGCCTCCCACCCTCTGGTCTGGGAGAGGGAGGTAAAGAACCCCAGGAGGAGCAGAGATGAGGCTGGGGGCCTGAACTGAGGCAAGGGGAACAGAACTGAGGAGTGGGGGATGGGGAGTGGAGAACAGGATTAATTGCTTGGCAGGGGATGGGCAGATGTGGGAGATGAGAGCCCCTGTAGCAAGGGCTAGAATCCCCTTTCCCAATAAATGTGGGAGAGTGGGCAACACTGACTGTCAAACATATGCTGGGGATGAGCATGGGGAGTTCAGAAATCACTGACAGACCCTGTGACGCTGGCAGACCAAGGTGTCCTACTCATGAACACTGACTAATGCATAGCTGGAAACCAGGCTGGCTTACCTGTACGTTAGTATAGTTACAATAGATATTCATGTTAGAAGAATGTGTTTAGTGTTTAGACTTTATGGAATGCTTGCAGGATGCTACTTATAATATCTGTGTCCCACGCTATAATGTAATACTCAAGTGTTTGCTCCATAACTGAAGCTATGTAAATCACCAAACAAGAAAAAAAAACTTCACCATATGCAAAATTCTGGGTTCCTACCAAAGGGGTCATCTCCTTCCCATCAGGAAGGACTATTGAATCCAAATGGGCCATTGTGGAACAAAGATTTTGTCAATTTCTGCCCTCTCCCATCCATGACAAGGTAACACGGAAGTGCTTGTATCATCAGCTTGGATGCTAGTGAGGTGGGGATAAAAATCCCTGTCCAGGAGGAATTAGGGTCTCTATTCTGTCTGAACTCTGAGGGGCAAAGATTCCTAAACATAAGCAAGAGCTCCCCAAGCTGCTTGGCTTGGGTTAGCCCTAAAGGGGAGACAGTTCTGCTTATCATAGAAGCTGTTATTACCTTTTGAACTTAAGACTGTATCTCATTTATGTATGTTTATCTACTTTACCCTTGTAAATAGCGCTCATTTCTTTTTCCTAGTCAATAAACGTTTAGTTAGTTTATTGCAGGATTGGCTACAAATATTGTCTTTGGTTTGAGATATGAATACATATGACCTGGGGTAAGTGACTGGCCCTTTGGGACTGAGAGTAACCTGAATATTGTTGTGAGTTTTGGCATAAGGAACCATCTGTCACTAAGTCTAGCTTGCCTGGGTGGCAAATAGACTGGAATGCCCAAGGGGACTGTGTGTGACTCCATGGTGAGACTGTTACAGTGCTTTAGGAGTTCACACTTGTTAGAAGGCTAGTGAAATATAATTCTAATACATACAATCAGTTTGGGATTTTTGCTCTGCTTCTTGACAGTTTGCCTGGAGGTTGGCACTCATGGTTGTGAGCCCCTCAAGACAGCATGACAGACCCCAAAAGCACAATATATTTTTTAAAAAGATTGTGATTTTTTGGCCCAATCTCATGATTTTTGGGACATCTGATTTATGATTTTTAATCCCTTGAGGTTGGCAATACTGAGAACTAAAATATGTATGTGCTGTGTGTGTTGACATGAAGACCAATGTGAAGTCATTGCTTTAAAAGGGTACAGGATAGTGCTTCGAGCCCAGGGATCTCACTAAATACTAATGATATAATTTTAAAAAACACTCATTACTGATTTTCTTGACTATTTTGCCTGTTTTTACAGAGATTTCACTAATGCTGTTTTATAAATCTGGGGGCCCAGTTTTCCTCCTGAGCATGGGAGAATCCTGCAAATATAGCACAGCTGTGTTATGGTGCATGGAAGCTCAGAGCACTGGTACAGTTTTCTGGTGAATCCTGAGTAACTTTTACAGAATGCCATTCATATAAAATCTGGATGGCACTAAAATGTTCTGAAGCAATACTCAACAGCACATACAGAATAGTTTATAACTCAGTAAGTAGTCAAATCGCTCCACCAACTAAGAACGGCCATGCATCACCACCCACAGAATCAAGAAAGAGCTATCAATCTGCCAATCCTTTCCGTGTCCGGGCTGAGTGAGGTTTCCCGTGTTGAGTCAAATTACGAGACTCTGGCATGCTACTCAGTATGTAGTGTAAGCCTTTGACCACTAGGAGGAAGCAACCCTAATGTGCAACTGTGAACTCCGAAGTGTAAATTTGGCTTTTCAGTATTTGTTTCATTATCGCTGTAGGAAAATGGAGATTTCAATAAACAGGGCTATTCATTTAATCTTACTTGTTTTTTCTTGTCCTCCAATGGCCCATCTAGCTCCTATGTTAGGGATGTCAGGGGACGGTCCTTTCTCTCAGAGGTATGTCTACACTGCAGCTGGGAGGTGTCATTTCCAGCTGCAGGAGATATACACACACAGCTTTGATCGAGCTAGTGTGCTAATTGCAGTGTGGCCATGGTGCTGGTGGTGGGATGGACTAGCCACCTGAGTATGTACCTAAGATGGGACCGTATTCTGGCAGCTAGCCTGAGCTGCTGCCTGCCCCACCACTACACAGCTATTTTTAGTGCAGTGCTCAATCAAAACTAGAACACATGTGTCTACCTGAGCTGGAAATTACAGCTGTAGTGTAGACATAGCCAGAGTTTCTGGGTGAAAACTTAGTCTCTCTATTTCACTCATTAAGACCCTGATCCAGCAAGGTACTTAAGCACATGCCTACCTTAAAGCATGTGAATAGTCTCAGTGACTTCAGAGGGACTACTCACACTTACAGATAGGCATGTGCTTAAGAACTTTGGTAGATGGGAGGCCTCAATGATGAGATCTTTGAGACTCCTGGTTAGGCAATACAATGGCATATCTAAATTTAAGGAAGTGCTGTCACCCTGCCTTCAATAGGAAACCAGGTAGATGCAGGGATCCATTTTTGTTCAGCTAAGCTCTATAAATACTATATATTTTCAAGGATTCATATCAGTCACAAAACTCTCTGTTGGTCACTGATCTATTAATTTGCCATATGTTGTGATTATATAGGTTATTGTTGGCTAAACACAGTCCAGCTGGTTCTATTTATTCAAATCCTCTTTTTAATCAATAATTTGCTCAACTTAAAAATATAAATTAACAAGAGGTGAATTTTATATCGGTGCAGTCAGATACTTTACAATACAGCTAATTTTGTATTCTAGGAAGTGGTAGCATACCGACTCACCTTTCCCTCCCAAGAGGTATTCAGTACCTGTATGCAGCCTATCTTTTCAGAAGTGACAAGTGATATTGTATTTCAGTTATTGAGTGTCCAACTTTTGAGATACTTGAAAGGGGCCTGATTTTCAGAAAGTGCTCATCACCTTTAAATGTCTCAAGCTGGGTCCCCCAAATCACCAGTGACTCTTAACTAGGGGATTCCAATATCTCCCCTTAGATCTCATCATTCCCCTCCTCCTCCCTTACAAACATGGTTAATCTCTAAGGTGCCACAAGTACTCCTTTTCTTTTTGCGAATACAGACTTACACGGCTGCTACTCTGAAATCTGTAGACTATAAAGCCCAATTTCCCCAAGGAAGGAGGTGGCCCATTTAGCCACGTAGAAGGTTCCATGAGGCAGATTTGGTTGATCAGCTTCATCCAGTCTTAAAATTCCATTGCACAACATTTTAAATGGGGAAACTGAAGGCTAAAGGACTTGGGTGAGGTCAAAAAGCAAGTGGGTGCTCGGGTGGTCCAAACCCAGATCTCCTATTCCTGATCCTGTGGCTTAACCAGTAGACTCTGCTGCTTCCCCTGAATTTCTGTAGAATATTCTCTACCTAGTCTTCTAGCAGGCATCTCCAGAACATGAAATTCTTTCCTTAATTCTTGCTTGCATTGGCTGCAATGCCATCCTGATTTTTAATTCTCACAATTTGAAAATGGATTTGACAGCTTTCCATCTTCTCTGGAGCACTTGCATTAACATTCCAGTTCAGAATTCCAGCTCTAGTGCTAGTTATGGTACAGGTCTCATTTCCACAAGCTTGTGTTAATGTTCTTTAAAAGTCCCAAAGGCTTTCTTTTCCCTCATCACCCTAATTCAGGAGCTGGCAGTCTGGTTATGCTGGGAGATAATTACGTATATAAATTTGCTCTAGCAGACATGATAGCAGCAGCTTCCTCATCTCAAAGGAGTAACAAAAATTGTGGCAGCCTAAGTTTTTAATCACATCCTAACATCAGTAAATGCCTTGCCCAGAGTAGGTTTGACAGGAAGGAAGAGGGCTTTTCTAGCTATATGTATTTATAAAGAATCTATCACTCTGGCATCTGATCACTGTGCAAGGTTTAAAAATATCCTGACAGCTACAGGGTGGAAGGAAAATACTTCTGGTCTAATACTAACCTCACTCTGTTCTACAGCTGTGATTGAGCATATTGAAATGGAGTGGGAAAATGTCCCCTGCTGCCCCCCTGTCCCTTTTTTGTCTTTCATGCATTCTCTCCTAGCCCAGTTTGGATTCTTGGTTGCTTAAGAGTCTGGCATGTAGGTAGTCTTCATTTGACCAGCAGAGGGAGCTATGTCCTTGTGTTCCATCTCTAAAATGACAAGAGGGTTACCTACCCCATCAGATGTATGAGAGACACACAGCCCTTGTCATTACATGGGAGCACGCTGCCCATGTGAGCGATGCTTTGCTACCTCACCACTTGGCTGCTGGAGTCCTTTCCAGACAATCAAATTACTTCTTTCTACACCATCTGTGTCACAATGGATCTCTTCAGCCACATTAGCAGTGACATCACTTTAACGAACAATGGTGAATTATGCGTAGTGACCGTTGAGGTGTAAAAGGAATGAGAAATTAGTTCCCCAGGCTGCTACTGAGCACTCTGTTCTGGGGGCAGGGAGCATCTTATGCCTCTTCTCCTTTTTGCACTCTGACCTGGCCAAAGCACACGCTAGTATTCAGAGGAAGCTGCATCCAGCTATCATTGCACAAAGGGAATGTATTGAGCATATGGGTGAGTGTAGAGCTGGGAGTTAGCATCTGGCAATGAGGAAGTCTAAAGGATCCCTCACATCCTTCCAGAAGAACTGGCATAAAGTAGCTGTAAACAGCCAGGAGCCGCCATCTATGTGAGGGAATATCCCTGGCAGATGCAGAACTGACATAACTAACTCTATATCCTGCCCCTCCCCACCAACACAGAGTGCATAACAGTGTCCTGTGGATGTTCAGAGAGTGAGTGGGTTAGGGCAGCCCTTGGGGCTGCACTAATCTGTTTCAGAGGCCTAAGTGGTCCCTAGCAGCCCAGGCTTGGAGAGGCACAAGTTGCCCTGTCTTGGACCTTGTACTGGGACCAAGCTCAGAACCCCTGGAGGGCTCAGTTCCCTCTTCTGTCTCCAGTTAGTGCCTCTTTTCTCAGGCTGGCTGCACTCTTGTTTTTTCCTAGTGCTTACGCTGCACCAAAAGCCTAATCTGGATTGAAGAGGCCAAAGTTCTCTGGTTGAGGCTCCACGCAGCTCTGATTCAACCCGTTCCCTGATGTAATTGCACAACGTAAAATGGCATTTAGTCACCTTGCCAGAGCTATGGACCAATCCTATGCAATAGACTGGCACTTCACTGAACAACCCCAAGAGCAGCCTGTTAGTAAGAGGATGGGGGCTTGACATAAGATGTTGTCATCTTTACAGCACATAAAACCAAATGAAGACAAATCTTATCAGGTTATCTTACTTGCATCTTAGCTTCCTGTTCCAACATCACCATTCCCCTATTCTGTGCCCTGCTCTCTGCCCTGTCACTCCATGCGTAGTAATAGTTATTGCACTTTTCAACATATTAACCATTGTGACAAAGTTCTTCCTCTGCCTTGGTGGGTTCTCTGTTTATTGACAGATTTGCTTGCCTCAGAGATTCACAGCAGCCCTCAGTTTGGCCACTTTTGCTAGTGGCTCAAACCTGCCATTCACTCAGCTAACCTCGTCACTGGCCAGCATGGGGAAAGGGGGAAGGACAATCTCTGCAGTCTCTGTGGACCCACCTAGTGGATCAGGGTACAGGCCAGGGACCTCCGCCTCTGGTGGGACCCACAGTCTAGGTCAACTCCTCTTGTATCAAATAGGGAGTTGCGGGGATAGGGGGAACCCGGGCCAACCCTCTACTAAAGGTTCCAGCCCAGGGCCCTGTGGATCGCAGTGTTTCCTGTAACAGCTGCGTGACAGCTACAACTCCCTGGGCTACTTCCCCATGGCCTCCTCCCAACACCTTCTTTGTCCTCACAGCAGGACCTTCCTCCTGATGACACTTGTAGTCCTCAGTCCTCCAGCAGTACGTCTTCTCACTCTCAGCTTCTTGCGCGCCTCTTGCTCTAAGCTCCTTGCACACACCTCACTAACTGAAGTAAGGTCCTTTTTAAACCAGGTGCCCTGATTAGCCTGCCTGTCCTAATTGAGTCTAGCAGCTTCTTAATTGGCTCCCGGTGTCCTAATTAGCCTGTCTGCCATAATTGGTTCCAGCAACTTCCTGATTGATCTGGAACAGCCCATTATCTTACTCAGGGGAAAGGGACTTGCTTAATCTGGGGCTAATGTATCTACCTTCTATCACTCTCCTGTAGCCATCTGACCTGACCCTGTCACACCATATAAAAGGAGACCTAGCTTGACAAGCACTAAATGTTAGTGTACAGACAGAGAGGTGTGTGTGTGTACAATGAAGCCTTTTAATAGCCACCAAAGGGATCTTTTCCTGGCCAATGTACTGCAATTAGCGCTGATGAACATCCACAGCCACTGAGATTTGACTGGCTGTTAGCGAAGGAACAATCTGTACTGGTGACACATCCATGAAAAAAAAATGTATCAACTGTGCTTCCTCCTTTCTTTCTCAGATATGGTCACCTCATTTGCTGTTAAAAATCACAAAGCTGAAAGAGCTATGCTATTTACATATATCTAATATCCACAATTCTGCTGGTTGTTAATGGAGCAACTGACTCGGGCTCCAAACCTGTACATGATGGCATGCAGGAGATCACTGCATGCACAGTGAAGCTGCTTTAACTTCGGTGGGGCTCTGTGCTGCTGCAGCAATCCATCTACATGCTACATATTTAAGGCCCTTTATTTTTCTTTTTAATTCTATTTAAGATTTCCTGGGCATTTTTAATGTCAGCAGTAGTCAAAGCCAGGAAAGCAAAGCAGCTACTGTTTATTATTTCTTTGTGTTTAGGAAGTGCCCAAAGGTCCACATCAGGATCAGGGTCCTCTATGCTAGCTAGTATATAAACACATAGGTTGACATGGTCTGGCCCAAAGGGCTTAAAATCTAATTTAAAGCAAGATCCATAAAAGTCAATGGATGCACTGCAGACTGGATGAAATCAATAGATCCATTCGTAGGACCTAGCACTCATACTTCATTCTTGGCATCAATATCTATAGCTCAACCTTATCATTTATACTTTTTCAATTCCACTCTTGCCGCACACAACTTCATTTCCCGTCTCTGGCAGTACACAGCGATTCTTTGGCTGAACACGCTGAAACTTATAATTAAGCATTTGTCTAGTCTTGTGGGTTGATCTATCATGTAGATGTGAACAAATAGGTTTATTCATCTTGCTTACTGCAATTGAAAACTCAAATTCAGAAAAAAGTACCAACATTAAAAATGGTATGAAAGTAACACAAGGTATCTCCTGTCTCATTTTTGGCCATCATGTCAGATTGGGAGAGGCATGAGTGGTACAATACTAGACATCCTTCTTCATCTGAAAAAGGTTAGCCTTGTTTAGCAAAAGTTTCTAGGCTCTCTAGGCATTGATGTTTCTTAGCCTGACATACTCTTCACCAATACACAAAGGCTAGGATTGTCAAAGGATCCGACAGGAGGCAGGCACCCAAAACCCAATGAAGCTGGACATCTAACTCAGTCAGGCTGCTCTGAATATTCCAGTTAAGTTTGTTTGGGTTTCTTTGTTACAGGAAGTGAAATTGCAACATTTGTTTATTTTCTGGCTACTTTAAAGTGAGCTTTAGAGCTCTACTTAGCTTTAGAACTGCCACATTTTTGACCTGAAAACAAATCTGCATATTTATTGCTGTTCAAGGATTGGTTTAAATCACCCCCTGATGCTGAGTCAAACTGGTGGTATTTGTTCAAAAGCAAACAAAAGGGATTATATTCAGGAAAACTCCTAAAACGTTCTTTCCCCGGCACTACTTATAATGTAATGGTCGTTTTAACAGTTCTGTCCAAATGAAATAAACTGATCTTCTTGGCCACTCCTCAGATTGCGAGTTCTGTTTTACAGCCTGGTACTGAATATAAAAACTAGAGATAGTTTTGTTGTATTCCTTTTCTCACCCCATGTGTTGTATTGCCATTTTAGATTGGAAATGCTTGAAGGCAGGGACCATATGTTTGAATTGTACCTAATACAACGGGAACCCTGTTCTGAAACCAAGGCCTTTGGTCACTACTGCAAGAGAAATCAATCACAATAATTGGGCAAACCCTCGGGCGGGGAGACATGAATTCTAGAGCAGTCAGCGAGCATTACAAAATGTATCATTCCCAGGGTCTGTTTTAGTGCCCAGTAAAGTCAGCAGGAGCCTTTTCATTGACTTCAATAGGCATCGAATCAAGACCTGCATGTAGAAAGTATGTAATTCTATCATCAAACTGGCTGTTAAGGATGTAAGGTAATTTTTTCAAATGTGCCAGTGACTTAGGAGCCTAGGATTTCAGTGGGAGTTAGGCACCTAATCTGCTTAGATGCTTTTAAAAATCCTACTATCTGAATCTTTAGGTGCCTAAATACTTTTAAAATCTGGCCTAAAGTCACTTTGAAAATTGGACTTTGGCTCCAAAGTCACTTAAGTGCTTTTGAAAATGCTACCCATGAGCTCCTTGGGATAGGGACTCTTTCTTCAGCTGTTTTGTACATTGCCAAGCACACTGTCAGGGCGCTCTAATGATCATAATGGACTATAAGGATGGAGATTTTCCAGAAGGCTTAGCATTCGCCCAACTCTGCTCCCAGTCAAGCCAATAGGTTTTTTACTATAGACTTTAATAGGTTTAGTCCAGTGCTGAATGCTTGTGAAAATTCCATGTTTAGTCTTCTTCCCATGCCCTATTTCTCTTCTTTCCCCAGCTGTCCTCACTGATTTATTTTAAATCCTTTTATTTTAACTCCTGCCTTTTCTGGTGTAGCTTTTGGAAAGTTCACTCTAAATAAATAGTTTATAATTATTCATAATCATTAAGTAACTAGCTGCCAAAGCTGAATCAATCAGTCTTGCGACTATGTGGTAAAAGCCTAAAAGGTCTAAAAACTATCTTACTACATGCCTTGTTATGGGAGCCCTAGTGTTTATATAGAAACTTTGCCTTATGTAGTTTTCCTGACTTTGCAAATCACTTTCTCAGAGAAGACCTTTTTTTGGTCTGAATCTGATAATAAACACTGATAATAATCACTGATCTGATAATAAACACTGTTCCATATGGGCACGTCATTGTTTTGAACCCATAAATAAATCCCTAATGTTCCGTTTCTTCCTGTTTTATTGTGTTGCAATTGCTTCTACATTACCCAGCACCTTGGGTTTTTTCTGTCATGCCCTGTTTCACATGGTGGGTTGGCACTGTCTTGTACTGTCCTTGCATATGATATATAATGTGTACGTTTTATTAAACAGGAAATATCTTTCGATAACTCTAGTTCAAAGAGATTAAATTGGCTGTGCAATGTGTCAGAATCACTAGTACAGTCACATCTGTACCAGATGCTGTTCTCTTTATTGCATCTTTTGTATTTGGTACCATGTTTTGTGGGAGGAGAGACTGCTTGTGCTCAGCACTGTTGATAAACAGCCTCTTTATTTATCTGCCTAACTGTAGACTTAAGGGTCAGATCTTTAGGCCCCCCCTCCCCGCCCCCTTTATTGTTGGCAGGGCCAGCTCCAGGCACCCGTGTTCCAAGCAGGGGCTTGGGGCAGCAGTGTGACGGGGCGGCTGCTTTTCCGCCGCGGCGGCAATTCGGCGGCAGCTGCTCTCTTTTGCCGTCCATGGCGACAGTTTTTTTCACTGCTTGGGGTGGCAAAAACTGTAGAGCCGGCCCTGATTGTTGGTAATCTTGGCCTTAACACCCAGCATCATGGTTCCAACTTTTCTGATGTCAATTTGCAGCACTTTAAGAAATGCTGCAAGATTATTGTGGGCTGGAAGCCCATCTGAACCTAAAACAAGGCAGAATTGCTAGGGGTGCTATGAGGTATTGTCTACCCTTTATTATGAGAGATGGACTGTTAGAATCAGAGTTTCCGGGAGGACTGGGAAACATGGTGCTGTGAGAATCTAGCAGAAGTTGAGTCAGTATCGCCCAAATATGCCTATGAACTACTGGCTGTGATTGTGCCAGTAAAGACTCTCCCTTTCTGTCTGTGCATGATCCTAACAAAGCCTGTCTCTGTAGAATCCGGCTGGGGGAGTACAACATAAACAAAGTGAAGCAAGAGTGAACTGTAACCAACAGGCAGCATATGGTAGCTGTGAAAAATTAGCAGGTCCTTGGAATCCTATTTAGGGGTGGGAGCTCCTTAGTCACTGTAATGACACCATCTCATTCTGATAAGTGTTGAAAATTTCCAGACAGCGAGTGTCACTGGAAGGCCTTGTAATTCTGAATGTTTTCTTAAAGGGCGGTCTACACAAGCATAACTTCTGTGGGCTGTGAATTACACAGAGAGCAATGTTGCAATGAAAGTCCCACACGTTTAGAAAAAGTCTGATTTTTTTAACATATTGCAGTTGTAAAGTATTGTACCAGCTGACTGAGTGTTAGAAATTTTTTCTTTCAATTATTTGATTTATGATAACTTGTCCAAAACCCACTTTAAATTGCAAGAATTTACATTCCACCCAACTGAGTCATGCACTTACTATTTTGTGGTTAACGAGGTAACATTTAAGAGTCTAACTGAAACCATAAAAGCAAGGAAAGTCTTTGAGTTAAGCCTGAAACTCTATCCCTGACCCACCCAGTCACATCTCGGTGTGGAAGCTTGCCTGCTAGAACTCTGCAGTACCTGGGTACTGTAGGGATCCAACTCTAACCCTTAACATGATTGTATTTGCTGGTTTAATTCAGTCCCTTATTGCTTCAGTGTAACTTTGAGATTTGACTAATTGTTTTGGTTTTTGTGGTGGGCCAAATTCTGCTGTGTTACACAGGGATAAATCTGGAAATGTTCCAGCAAATCAATGAAACTTGTGCCTATCGGATTGAGAGGAGAAACTGTTCCCAAGCTATTGATATAGGAAAGTGGACGGAGGATGAAAATGCTTATTTAACATGATGTGAAAACCACAGTTACATCACTGGGGGTGGATAGAGCCTTATAACTTCAGCACTGGAAACACAGGCCTCTATCAGCTAAGCTACAGGAGAATGTCCTTTATTTAATGAGTAGCAGGCTATGATGGGGACAGCCTCTAGAGGTGATACTGACACACTTGCTGAGCCAATGTATTATAATAACATGGGATTGGACTTGCCCTCTGGATGCTTTGTGTTTGAGTCTTTACTTTGGTTCTAATAATGGCTGATGAGCTATGTGCACAATTCCAAAAACTGTTAGTTCAGATTTAATTTGCAATGTGCAATCATTGCACATAATGTGGCTATTTTAGAGCTGCTGTAGTGTATATTTAATATTTATCTGTTTAATTTACTTCACATACAAACACAACAGCAGTTTCATACCCATAACACATTCTTATGAATAGTATGCTGTGTATTTTTATTATTGTGTATTAATAGTACATTGTGTAGTACTGACAGTGACAACATGAAAGTAGATACATATGTGCAACATCTACGTTTACATTCTTAAATGGCCAATTTTTAAAGTCAAAGTAAGTAGTCCCCTTTGCAGACTAACCGCTTACAAAAAGTAATCTTAAGGTACCTGCTAGTACAGAGTAGCTTTGGGAGGAGTGGTCCCTCATTAAAAGTTGCTCTGAGACATAGAAAGCTGAGATTGGAGTGAATTTCCCATTTCCACCGTGTGGTAAGAGGAGCAGCTGTAGCTTGTGTCAAAGCCAAACACAGTGCCATGCTTTGGCTCCAAGGTGGCTGTATCATATTTCCCATTGGAAAGCATGTGGGAGGACTCCAGTAAACAGTGCTGGTGTAACCCACACCAGGTGACCCTCTCCACTAGGGTGGCTGGGCTGAGTATAAAGGTTGATGAACCTCCTACAGCCTTGAGGAACAGTGTCTTTTGGCATAGGCAGTAGATGCTCATGGTTTCAGATCCAGAAGTCCTGGTTTCAGTATCCCAGGTCCAGAAGTCCCAGGCTGCCAATGACCCAGCCATAGGTGTTGTCTTACAAGTGGTGGTCTGTCTTTATGTGGCTCAGCCAACACTAGAGGGGTACAGAGCCTCATGCTGAGTTGGTGTGGGTTACGTAGACTACCATATTTGAGTTGCGGTTTTGAGTTGTGATTAAGCAGTCTCTTCTAAAACTAAAAAAGAGGTGTTAATTATAATGCAGTTCAACTGGAATCTCTTAATGAGAGCACATGTACTAAAACAATGCAGTGAAATGCAAGCTACCCCTCCTGCATTTATGTTAGAGGGAGGCCAATGGATTTCTGGAAACTATAGGGTAGATGACAATCTTAGCTCTTCCCCTTGCATGTCTCTTCCAGAATTGTACATTGTAGGAGCAAATCTTATTTAATATGAAGAAGATATCCGATCCCTCTGGGCATAATGTGGAGAGAATTTTTTATCTGCAGTGGTGGATCTCCTTCAAGAAATGGACACGTAAATAGTCCATGTTAATTTTTGACTGGTATCAGCAATATTATTGATGAGGGTTTGGTGACTCCTACATTAAGACTTGCAGTAGGGAATGGTCCTTCAGTGGGTTCATTGCTTTTTCTCAGAGAAAATGTTAATGAGAACAATTCCTCACTTAGCACTTAGCTTGAGGGTCCTTCTCGTCATTGCAACGGTGTCATTTTTTTGTGAGACATTTTTATTTGCTGTGTGCCACATTTATGTGCTCTGTCACCAAAATGCATTTTGGATGTACATTTCATTTTCAGCAGCCCCAGATGCTGATGGAGGGGGCAGGGACAAGACCCAGGGGAAGAGGATTTGTAAAGGCAATCTGGCGGAAACACAATTCAGCTAAGATAGAAAAGATGCTAACAAACCTGGTACTGGACTGTGTTTAGGTGAATAAATTGTGTGGGAGGGGTCATGATGGCTTCTTCTGTTGAGCAATATAATTTAAAGTATTGCAGTTTTATTGAATCAGTCACTGCATCTGGATTCTCAGATAGCAACTATGGCATATTGTGCAGGGGGGTTCATTTAATAGGAGATTATGATGCTGTGACTGCTCCACTAATGACTGCAGCCCCACCAGATTGACCCATATCTTCATAACTACAACACTGGATTACACCAATAAGGTCTGCTTGAGGCCGCCCTAGGAAAGGACATTGCAGCTTCAGCTAGTCCAGAATGGAGCAGCAAAATTCATGGGATGAGAGAAGCTTTTACAAGCATATAACTCATGCGCTGCACAGGCTGCCTGTTTATTTCTGGGTTGAGGTGTTGATTATGTTCTATAAAGTCCTAATTGCTCTGGAATCCTGTTATCTAAGATCTCCCTGATTCTCATGAACAGTATCCATTGGGTCACTTTCAGTGCTAGTTAATCTGTTCACAGCAGGGTATTCTCGGTGAAGGGCCCACAAAGCTGATAACTGTTCCTGTCAGTCGTCCATCAGACCAAGAGCTGTTGCTTCTTAGTTGTTTTCTGGGTTGTACCATTTTTCTTTCCTACTTTTATGCCAGTTCATAAGAACAGCCATACTGGGTCAGACCAATGGTCCAGCTAGCCCGGTATTATGTCTTCTGACAGTGGCCAATGCCAGGTGCTTCAGAGGGAATGAACAGAACAGGGAATCATCAAGTGATCCATCCCCTGTCACCTATTCCCAGCTTCTGGCCTACAGATGCTAGGGACACTTCAAAGTTCAGAACTTTTATTTAAAGATGGGGGTTGATTACCCTCCAGCTTTTAGATTTATTGCACAGTGAAGGAGTGCTTTAAAATTATTATATTCTGTTTACTTATTACACACATATATGCACACTAATGCGTCTGTATAGACATGTCTGTGTATTTAGATATATGCAGTATACATACACACACAAGTTAATGGTATTACATTAGATTCAGCCTTTCCTTTAAAAGGCTAATTCATTCATCTAATGTGGAGTTGGAAAGTTGCCTCATCTTGTTGTTAGGCAATAGGACGCCCTGGCTTAACCAAAAGGGACAATAGTTTTAACCTTCGTTACCCAGTTTGGGGGGGGGAGGGGAAGGAAGTGTGAGTTGTGCTAGAGGAATTTAATGCCTTAAAACCCAGATTGTGTCTAGGTTTGTAGCTCAAGACGGATCATCTGGTCTTGCAGTATTGCATAGCATATATCAGATCACAGCAGCTCCTGGGACACCATACAAACGATACAAACTTGCTTATAGTGTCACAGTAGCAATTGTCTGGTTATGGCTGAGAAGGCCCTTTCGTTTCAAGCCCATGTCTTCAGAGGCGTCCAACTTTTTGAGAAAATTACCCTGTGAGGTGAAATTTCTCATGCTTATTCTTAACTTGATGATGTGTGGTGAGTTTGGTTTTTGGAAGTTGGCTGAAAATCAATTCATCTGCATTAAGAAATTCAGTCAATCTGAAATGGTTTAGATGTGTTCTTTGTAACCTCATACTTTATAGACATTTCAGTGGCACACAATAGCATCAGAGCAGACATTAATGAATTAAACCTGACAACACCCCCATGAAGTGGGAAAGTATTAATCCCATTCTACAGAGAGGGAAACTAAGGTACAGAGAGATTATACAGCATGTCCCACATCTCACAGAGAATCTGTGAAGACCTGTAATAAAAACCTGATCTTCTGTCTCTTAATCTTGTTTATTAAGTATAATACCATCTTTCTTCCATATGCTTACTAGTTTAGTTAGTAAAGGGTAATAATTGATACCACAGAGGACAGCCTTGATCAATGGATCTCTTTCTCTTCGCAGGTCTAGTAGATATTGTCATGAAGCATATGATCTGATTCAACATTACTTCCTGCGCTGACATAATTTTACATCTAAATGGATTTCCAAAATTATAAAGCACACATTTAATGTTTTTTAAAAAAATCTCACACTGCTACCTAGGCACATACTGAATACTCAGGCCATTATATATCTTCAGCATCTGCACTCAAGGCCCCCTTCTCACTCCCTCCTGTTTTAGTCTTCCCTTTGTAAGTCACCTCTACATTTTGGTTGTAAGCACTCTGTGGCGATGGCACTCTTTAATTTTGTAATGTAAAGTTCCTAGCACGTTTGAGGTGCTGTAGAAATAAGAGATGATAACAAAGTAGGCCTGAATAGAAAGCAAGCTAGGATGGCATGTCAGAATAATGAGGGGAGAGGATGGGCTGCAGATGTCATGTTAATAGCAATGTAAAGAAGGAGATGAGGGCTAATAATGCCTTGCTGGGATAAGAATAATGGTTGGTTTAATTCATCCTTCTTCCATACAAAGTAGAAATGAAGTCATATGAGAATTCTTCAAAAGCATCCTTTGGAGAAATTGCAACTGACACAATCCATGCATCTGAAGAAGTGGGGTTTTTTACCCACGAAAGCTCATGCCCAAATAAATCTGTTAGTCTTTAAGGTGCCACCGGACTCCCTGTCACAATCAATAGTATACTTCAGAAGGATGGAAGTGGCGTGGTTGAAAGCAATCCATGAACAGCTCACATACTCATTCCTCATGTCTCTACACATAACTGGGGGAGATGTTCCCTGCTGCACTCCTGTCTTTGCAGGTGCTTGTTATCACAGACTGATAAAGGCTTCTCTGGATAATGGTTGTACTTCGGTAGCAAGATTGATCATGCTTGAAAACCAAGTCCTTGCACATTCTACATCACAGCTGTGAATTAACTTCATTCAAGAATTCCTCTAACCCACAGTCTGTTATATGCATATTTCAGTAACTCAAATGTTAGTTGGGTGTATTTTAAAATATCTTCATCTTACCTCTTCTCCCAAATGAGATCACATTAGTAGGGTAAGCAGGGTCAGAATGTGCTCTACCCTGACATCTGGTGGTGAGCTGTAGAAAAGGACTTCAGGGGCTGATCTAGTTTGCCTGGGCACACCCACCCTGCCTACCATGATGGACTGCTTGCCCAAATGGTCACTTTGGCTGCTGTGGGAGCCCCAGTCTCTTTGTTATTGGGGCAGGAGTAATAAAGGGTTGTTATCCTGGTTATGTGGATCAAGGACAGTAGAACTGTACTTGGTATTTTATGATGGAGGGACTCACCCTCAACTAAGTAGCACTTGCTAGGCAGGGGACATGGGTTCCAAAACCCAGTGAATTGAGAGAGGCTGGGGACAGGTATGTATACCTGGTAGTGTGGGCCCCTTCTGAGGGCCCTAAACACTACTTTGACCTCTCCACTGTGTAATAACAGAGCTAATTTTGGCTCCATTAGGAGTCTTGTTACATGCTGCAGACCTGAAATCACTGATACCTAGGTCTAGCATTAGACCTACTTTGGGCTAGTGGTGCACCAGCACTGAGGCTCCCCTACTACCAGCTAAAAATCATTGAGAGCTGAAGTTACTAAGAGCCGAGATCACTGAGAGCTGTGTTAAGTGGGGGTGGAGGGGGGCTGAAGACAAGTTGGTGAGCGGACAGCAGGATGGCTGGAGCGGAGAGCAGAGCAGATAGCCGGGTGGCTGGCAGAGAGGAGCAGACAGCAGGACGGCTGGCGGAGAGGTGCAGTTGGCGGTGAAGACTGCAGCAGAACCCCATTGAGAGGTGTGGCACTTGGTCGTCAACCCGAGCAGCGGAGCATGTAAGATGCACCCCATACCTCCCTCCACTTCCACCCAGGCTGGGAGGTAACTCTGCAGATGAACTTCTGAACTCTGGGGGCTGCACTGACAAAGGACAGAAACTGTGTGTGGTGGGGGGTGACTATTGGGTTGCTGGACTTAAGGCCCTGAGGGGAAAAGGACACTGCCAAACTTACTTGGGGGTGGGTCTTTTGCTCATGGTTGGTGTTATGAATCCTGTTTGTGGTGTTTCCCCAACATAATGCTGCATTGTTTCCCTCCTTTATTAACAGGCTTTTGCTACACTCAGACTCTGTGCTTGTGAGAGGGGAAGTATTGCCTCTTAGAGGTGCCCAAGGGGGTGGTATGTAATTGTCCCAGGTCACTGGGTGGGGGCTCGAGCCGGTTTTGCATTGTGTTATTTGAAACGGAACCCCTAGATACGGAACCTGGCCCTTGTTGCTGCCAACTCTGACGGGCAGACGGGTTACAGTAGTATCAAGATATACAAGATGACACAAGTTCCAGACTGACAGACCTGCTGATTACCTGATTCTACATTCATACCCAACACAGTGGAAGCCTGCATGCAGAACAGACCATTCACATCACTCTGTAAGCAAGGAGTTATGATGATCACCAGCTTCTTCTTTGTGAGTGGAAAATAATGCAAGAAGCAGATCCAGCACACAGTGTGTGCTTCCAGAAGCTTAAGAAATATCGTAATGGCTTCCAAAACCCATGTGCCCCTTGTGCAGCCGTGCGCTGTTTTGCTGATTTTGCAAAGGCATCATGTTGGCGAGTTTCATTTGCTTTGTGCAATATTATGCACTGGGGAATCCAGATTAGACATTACAATTTTTTTTACAGCTATTAACCTCTTTGTTGCTGGTTCTCCATTGCACTTCTTGTGTTGCTGTCATTCCACCACATCCTGAGTTCAGCAGAATACCAGAGTATACCTGATACCTTTGGCAGAAGCAGCAGCTGTTTTATCTAGGAATATGACAGCTGGTTCCCAACTTCATACAGAAAACATAGGAAGGTGCTCTGGTCTGAATTTTATATTTTTATCATGTCAATACCTGATTCAATTTTAAAGAGGCATAGTTTGTGCCACCATAATACAAACACAGGGGTACTTCCAGCATACTACTTGCTGTAGTAGCTTGTTAGTTGTGCATGTGATTATTTGAATTAAGTCCCCTTCAGTGATAGCTGAAGACTGTAAATCACTGTAATGTATTAGTTAGCTGTAACCTATTTAAAGACTTTTAACTTCTCCATATCAGTTTTGTGTTTGTTTGCTACACTGGGAACTGAGGCACCCTTGTTTTTCAAGATTCTGCTCATATGCCGTATCGCTTTCTCCCATCCTATATCTGGATCCTCTGTTTAGAACAGGGTTGGGCAAACTACGGCCCGGGGGCCACATCTGGCCCTCCAGAGGTATTAATCTGGCCCTCAAGCTCCCACCAGGGAGCGGGGTCGGGGGCTTGCCCCACTCCACGTGGCCCTTGGAAGCAGCAGCATGTCCCCCCTCTGGCTCCTACACATAGAGGAAGCCAGGGGACTCCGCATGCTGCCCCTGCCCCAATCACCACCCCTGCAGCTCCCATTGGCCAGGAACCACAGCCAATGGGAGCTGCAGGGGTGGCGCCTGTGGACGGGACAGCGCACAGAGCTGCCTGGTCGCACCTCCATGTAGGAGCTGGAGGGGTGACGTGCTGATGCTTCTGGGAGCTGCTTGAGGTAAGCGCCCCCCAGAGCCTGCACCCCTGACTCCCTCCCATACCCCAAGCTCTGATCCCCCTCCTGCCCTCTGAACCCCTCAGTCCCAGCCCGGAGCATGCTCCTGCATCCCCAACTCCTCATGCTCAGCCCCCCCTGCACCCCAACCCCCAATTTTGTGAGCATTCATGGCCTTCCAGACCCAGATGTGGCCCTCGAGCCAAAAATTTTGCCCTACCCCTGGTTTAGAATATAAGCTCTTTAGAAGAAGAATTGTCTCTAAGCACAGAGCTTGATGTGGGATCTAGGTGTAATACTACTCATAATTCAGCTTATGGCAAGGAACTGTGTGGTTTTCTCAACCTTCTTCTTACTTGTATAATGTTAAGCCTAATATAGTTAAAATAGTTTCTGTATCTCTTTAATTGTCTTCCATGTTCCTTCCTAGTTTGAAATAACTTTGTCTTGATGGAACAAATTCAGTAACGCCGGAGTTGTAGTTGGCCTAATGTCTTTAAAAAACCTCCCCTTTGGTCTTTGCTGCAGTGCTGCTTCCCATGGTGTTTGTTCTCAAGTAATGTAGCTGGAACGACGCCATCCATGGAGTCTCTAATTGAAAGCATGTGACCACAATTTTAAACCCGTAATGTGATTGCTCCTTTCAAGCCCTGCTGTCAGTCATGTGGAAGGTGAAATGTTTGTGTAAGGTAAATAAATATTCTGTTTCATTAGTCAGCATTTACAGGAGAGGGGTGGTATTGCCCACTGTAGCAAAAAGGGGTTGCTCAGAGCTGCCAGCTTCTTGCAACAGCTGCAATGCACAGTTATAATGATATGTAACAATGTGGTATTAGGACACTCTAACCATTCAGCATGGGCTAGCCTACAAACCATTCTATTCTTGATAAATATATTCACCATTTATGTTCCTAATATTAATTTGGGGATAGTACATACAGGCAGCTCATGGTTGGTGTTCTCCAAGAACAAGAAATCTTGTGGGATTATTCAAAGGATTGGGCATGTGCCAGAGAGTGGAATGATGTAGACAGTAACGTTTTAGAGCCAAATGAAGCAGTTCCATAACAACTTCCCATCCAAACACTTTGAGATGTAACTTTGATCTATGAACAGATTTGAAGAAATGGAAATTGACAGCAGATTGTAAGCTTTTCAGGGCAGGCCTGTCTTTGTTATATTTGTACAGTGCCTAGCACAATGGGGACCTGGCCTCTAGGTGCTACTGCAACGCATATAATAATAATAATTATAGCAGAAATTAATACTGAAATACTATCTTCTAATCGTAAGGAATGGTAAACTGCCCACTACTTGCTCTATCTGATCTAATACATTTATTTTAAAAATATCATTGAGAAAAGCCTGGTTTGGCTGGGCAAGGTCATCTTATATTGTACAACCTCACTGAATCATACCTACTGAATCAGACCTACACGGACCCAATGGTGAGTTTTAATGCAGGGTTTTTACTGAAGTGAGCAAAGGGGTGTGTGTGTGTGTATGTATGTATGTATTTATAACAAAGAGAAATGGGCATGTCCCTTTGTAAAACCCTGAAATGACTCGTCCGATCTCCCACCAAAACAAAAATGCTATCTGGAATACACGCACATCATTATCCTCGAGCCTCTCTCTTTCTGTTTTACTTGCTAAGTGGCTTTGTCTGAGTGAACACACAGATGAGAGGGAGTCAAGACTAGAGCTGGGACCATGAGTCATGGTGAATAACTTGATGAATTTATCCCTTTTTGTATTCATTAATCATCTGAGATTAGATTTTAATTTCTTATTAACTTGTTTATGAGAACATATTTCAGACTATGGGTTGTTGACTATGGCCCTGGTTCAGGAAAGCACATGTTTTTCCCATTCAGGCAAGCACTTATGTGCATGCTTGATTTTAAGCATGTGTGTAGTTCTATTATCTATACTGGGACTGTTCACATACTTACAGTTAACACAATGAATATGTCTTTGCAGGATCAGGGTTTCACCATTCATTTTTACTATGCCATCAATTATTCAATATTGTGGTGTTTGGTTACCTAAGTCACAGGGTGAGACTTTTAAAATGGCAAGCTTTTAAAAACAGAAGGACGGACTTGTCTGCATAAACACTTCAGGCCTGATACCAATACCACTTTTCATTTGAAATAACCCCTTTTCCCAACCCTCCCCAAAGATGATTTCAAGATTTAGAACCATATATCCTAGATGGTGACTTATAAACTGTTGTTGTTCATTATTTGTATTTCTGTCATGCTAGGAGCACCAGGTTTCCATTGTGCAAGGCACTGTACAAATACAGAACACAAAGAAAGTCCCTGCCCCAAAGAGTAAAATTGCAGAAAGTGCCAAAAGAAGAAGAATACTGTTAACTTGCCAATGATCTCTGTGAGAAAGTGTTATGACAGGTTTGTGGTTCATTTATTTGACTTTCCCTTCCATTAGTCATAGACTTACTGACATTATTCACAGGGTTTTGGCTTGTAGAAATGTGAGGCTAAAGTTTTCAAAACTACATGCCTAAAACAAGTCGTAGGTATTAAGAATGGCTGGATTTCAGAGGTGCTGACCAACTCTACAGCCCAATGAAGTCAGATTTGAAAATGCTGGACTAAATTTTTCGTACAAACTTAAGTCCTGTGTGTATGACAATTACAACCAAGATAAGGAGTCCAATTCCAACATGATGTTCCATAGTATGTTTGTAACAGGCTTCCCCCAAATCATCTTAATTGCATGGTAATAAGCAGGGCTGTCGGGAGTGGGAAAGACAAAAGGGGTACTTTGCTCCAGGCTCCCAAAATGATGGAGGGGCAGCAAAGCCAAATTAGAGTGTGAGGAGTTGAGATGGTGCATGGGGTTCCAATACCACTCAGGTTTGATATGGGGAGTGACTCACCAACCCTGACCCGGCCCTGATCCCACCATCACTGCCACTGGCATCATCGCACTGGTCCTGAGTTGACCCAGCAAGCTGAGACCCTGGAACTTAGGGACAGGTGGGAGTGGGGAGGGCAGCGACCCCACAGCCTTGGTTCTCTCTGACCCCAACCCCTCTCCTTTTCTTACACTTTCATCTCCGGGGTACATTTTTTGGAAAGGTAGAGGGCCTAAGTTTCAGATTTTTCCCTGGGCCTTCAAAAATCTTTGGCTGTTTCATAGTATATAACTATAATGCTTCTATATTAAAGATAACAGAATTTCACACACTTTGATTACGTCTGGAACCAGCATCATGTTGGCAGTAAATTTTTTGGAAAATATCTGTTGTATATTATTTGTGGCTCTTCTCTTTGTAGGCCATTGGGAAAGAAAACTGATGGAAACAATAAATGAAGCCAGTAAATAGACTTGTGTACAGTGAACTTAAAATTCCCTGTTTTATTAAAAATAACAATTACACAGGGCCAACATCATTAATGTTCATCTCAGTGTACTTCTGTTGACACTGACAATGACCAGATGTTCAGTGAAATCCTATTGACCTCTGTTTCACAACTTCCAATGCTTCCTGTGCTCGGGCCAATTCCAAAGCCCATTGAAGTCAATGGAAGTCTTCCGTTGACTTCAGTGGACTTTGGATCAGGCCTTTAGACGTTTTCAAAAGAACGAAAGTTGTTCAAAAAAATACTGGAAATGCAGTCTCAACAAGATTCCACCATGCTGTGAGAACTGTACATTGGTGGGATTTGCAATATGCATTAAATCACACATTCATGGTAATGTGTAGGCGGAATCTAGATAAGTGGACAGATCATCAGAATTAAAATGGCGCAGGAAAAAGCTTGGCTCCTACAACTTATTTTACATCTTGAAAATCCTTTTTCCTCACCCTCCTGAAAGAAATTTTAATAGAGAGCACAGGGGAGGTCTGTATTCAGCATCAGTGACTTTGCATGAAAACGGATAGAAAATTAATGTAGGTCATTCAAATTCTTTCCCACATGTTATAACTAAAAAACTTTCCACTTGATGATTTGCTTCAGCTTTTAATCACTAATCTTTGTACCTCCATTCAGCCACCTGGTGATGGAACTGCAGTGGAATGTGACACGTATAGCATTAAAAGGCAGCACAGAGTAAAAGAAGACTAGATATTTCAAAGCATTTTGTTGTTCATATTGCATGTGCGGTACATGTTAAGAAGCAAGTGTTAAGAAAGGTGATGCACTCACTGAAAATCACTATTTGAGTTAACGCTAACAAGACCATTCTGTTCCCTTTGGTTCCATGAAAAGCAGAGTAGGTACCCCAAGGCAGATTCTCTGTCCTGTTTTGCTCCCTTGCTGCCATGACTATTACTGGGTCATTTTTTTTGTTTTTCTTTTGTTATGTAGATGAGGACCAGCACAAATAAAATTAGTGAGGCCCCTGAGGTAAGCCAAGAAAAGATATAGCAGGTGAATAAATAGCTGTCCATCAGAGAAAATTAGGAGGGGAAATGAATCATGAACTTGTCAATGATTCAACATTTTTGTCTAAGAAAATAAACAGTTTATTGCCAGCCTGAACAAACTACTACTTGTTCAGTATGGACTAGTTCCAAGCCAATGATGAGGGCATGTCTGGTACCAAATTGTTATAAGAAATCCTACATTCAAGCCCTTTTTTTTGGACTGCTTACTCATCTTCTGAGAACAGAAATAAAAGTACATATTTTGTATCTTTTTTGCAAGATTTGACAGAACAGGGTAATGCAGAAACATTGAGGGCTGCACCAATACCTTGGGAATATCTACACTAGCACTTTTGTTGGTGTAACGTATGTCACTTAGCAACATCCCTCTGAGCGACATAAGTTACACCGACAGAAGCGCCGGTGTGGACAGTGCTTTGATGGTGGAAGACGCTCTCTCGTCAGCATAGCTACCACCACTTGTTGGAGGTGGTTTAATTATGTCGACGGGAGAGCTCTCTGCTGTCAGCATCGAGCAGCTACACAAGTGGTCTTACAGCCGTGCAGCTGCATTGGTACAGCTATGCTGCTGTCAGCTCGCTAATGTAGACATGGCCTTTATAAATCTGAATTTTAGATGGATTAGTAATATAGCTTGCTGTTCAATACTGGCAGTGCTTCTGGGGACTGCATTTAACCTGTTGGCAAAGTCTGGGTGATCCTTTGAAGTTTTATTCCTAATTAAAGGCTCAATTGTGCTTTTTAGGAACAGCCTGTTGTAAGGGGCAGTGCAGAGCCATAGTGCCCCTGAGGGAGAACCAGTTCCTCATTAATTGTGCTGTGGGGAGTAACATGATTGAATCACAGAGCTCAGGCCAGAAGGGACCACCAAATCATTTTGTCTCACCTCCTGTATGTCACAGCCCTCAGGAGACTAAACTGTTGTTTGCAGAGAATAAGAGGGACTCCGAAGAGAATCAATGCCTGAGGGCCTTGCAGAGGCAGGGAACGTATGTAGTGAGATAGAGTCAGATGATCCTTGCAAGTGACCTTCACCTCATGCTGCAGATGAAGGTAACCCTTCCTCCCCCACCACCAAGGTCATCCCCCTGTTTCTCCCCTTTTACTGCTACCCCCCTGCACAACTGACTATCCCTGTTAGCTGGTTCAGAGAGGGAGGGATCCCCTGCTCCTCACCACTGTTTGTCAAGTTGTTTCTGGATGGAGGGGGTGTTATTATGAGAACATGTTCAGATGGAGCAATTCAGTACCAGTCCCTGCGCAAGGGCTGTGATACTGGGCAGTCTATGCACAGACTATGTTAAGGGGAGGAAATAGTCCTTATTTTCCTCCAAAATGCACCCCACTGCATGACCACATAAAACCTGGTAACAATTTAGGACCTAAACCTTCCAGTGGTTTTCTTCGAAAATTAAGTATCTGCATTGCCGCAAAAATAGTTGCAAAAATAGGGAAAGTTAGTGCTTTATCGTCAGACTTGATTTCAATGGAGATTCATACTGATGGAGCTTTTATACCCCAAAGTTCTTAATGGAGCTGCCCTGTGTACCATAAACAGCCACCATGTCCTTTGTTCAGCTGTTTAAAACAAGTTGATTTGGACGCAGTTATTGGATAAAGGAAACTGTTGGTGTTTAAAATTTCAGAGTGATTGATCATGTCTTAGAAGGAGGCAGATGGTACCATTATGAATTCCAGATCATTTGTTTTGTGCAGCTCCAGGGAGTACTTTTGTTTTATTGATCGGGGGATGGGGCTCTTAATTTTTCTTTTCTTCTCTTTTTTGAATCAATGTAGGATTTAAAATGAAACCCTTCTGGCACATAAACAGTAACTCTCTATATTAGCTATGTTTACAATAAACTGGTTTTGACTCTCTTTAGGGATCTGGGCCAGGATTTAAAAACCCTTATTCAAACACCCCTGACCTCTGGGAAAGCTTGGAGTGAGATCAAACGTGGCTTGCACTCATCCAGTTGGTGTTCTCCCGACAAAGTTAAACTGAGGCCTTTCTCCGCACCACCTCCCATCAAACTTGACAGGGTAGTTTTCTAAAGCCTATACATATCTGGGCCTTGTCTCATTCCTGGATTCATAGCACCAGAAGCTAGGTTCAGGCCTTTTTCCAGGGCTCCCAAGCTACTTTTTGACTGGCTTTACCCAGGAAAGGCACAATTATAGAACCCTGGCCCTGTGTGGTAGTAGTTGTGCTACCATGTTGGAACATGTGGGGACAGTAAAGGTGAATCCTGTTCCAAGGATTACATGCTAGGGCAATGCACAGTTTGCACCCTCTAGTTCCAGGCCTTCAGTCTCTAGAATATCTCATAGGAACAGTAGCTGTAACTTGTTTTCTGTATTTCTCTAAATATTCCTGTTGCATTAATGAGTCTACTAGTCATTAGGTCTGTAAGTTCAGTGCTGATCAACTTTCACATGTTTAACTGCTCTATTAACATCTCTTGGTTGATAAGCACAAGAATAAATTTTTCTCTTTTGGAAAATAAAATCATTTGTTTTTAAATAATTTCCAGTTACGTGACTGAAAACCTTAGCTAGGCTCAGTTAAATCTGAATTCTAAACAGGTTTTAGTGTTAGTGCTGCTTGCTCCTCTGAAAACTGACATGTATGTTTTCAATCCGTAATATTGGATCAGAAACAGGAAAAGGCTGCAGTTTCACATTCCCCTTGTGTTTTAACAACAACTTCGAGAGAGAGGAAGGATAAGAAATATCTCCCCTTTAATGTGTTGGTTTTAGATCATAAACTGCATATCATGCATACAGTGAAGGCGTTTGTTAGGTTTTTCAGATGCAGTTTCCGGGCTTTTCAGAGGGATGTACAGCTTTAGCTTATGTCAGTTGGAATCTGTGTCTCTTTGCAAAGGCTCATGTTGTGTCACCCTTACTCAAAGCGTAGTCCCAATCTGTCAAAATATCAGCTTCATGTCTTTCTGTACTGTCTGGCCTGACTTTTGCAATTAGTTAAGGGTTGTTGTAGGTTTAAAATGTTGCTTGCTTTGACCGTATCCAAAATCCCTTATGGCGAAGATGTCTGTTTATTGTTACAGCACCATCTAACCACAACATGAAAAAAAGTCCCTGTAGAAATGAGAATTTTAGCAATGCAGATTTTGTTGAAGAAACCCTGGTGCTGGATCTGAAGCCTTTGAATACAACTGAAACTGTTAAATTAGGTTATTTTTCTCTGTAAAGCCTGCCTTACAATTCTCATCACATTCTCAGCCTTTGTGGTAATAAGACAGAGAAAAGGAAGAGCATGGACAATAAGGAGAAAGGAAGTACAAATAGTGGAGTAGTAGTCAGGTTGGTGTTACAGACTGTTAGTGAAAGGATTACAATTAATCTGGCTAGAAAACTGAAGGGGGACATGAGGGAAATGTCTGAAAAGCATGAATACTGGATTCTGGGCAATAAAATGGAGGAACTGGAACTACTGGTGCAGGAGGCCAAACTGGATATTATAGGGATTACAGAAACCTGGTGGAATAGCCCTCATGACTGGGATACAAATACTGAAGGGTATTTGTGGTTTAGGACAGATCGGAATATAGGTAAAGGTGATGGGGTAGTTAATGTACAAGAAATAAGAAGTGACGGTATGGACAAAACAGAATCTGTCTGGGTCAAAATCGCTTTGCGGAAGGATTGTACCAGGCTCTATTAGGATAGTGTTAGGGGTCTGCTATAGACCCCCCAGGGTCAATCTTGGATATGGATACAGATCTCTTTAATATTATTAGAGAAAGAGAAATATTATTGGGAATTGTGTCATAAAGGGAGACTTTAACTTCCCGGGTATAAATTGGAGGACAAATGCCACTAATTACTGGTAGGCCTAGTTATTCCTAGACATGATAGATGACACTTCTCTTCATCAAATTGTCACTGAGCCAACAAGAGTGATACAATTTTAAACTTGGTTTTGATAAGTAGTGAGGACATCACAGAAGATTGGTTATAAATAACCTTGGCTCACATGATCATGAGTTGATTCAGTTTAAATTAAATAGAAGGATAATTAAAACCAAGTAATCAGTTGTAGTTTTTTATTTCAAAGGGGAAGACTTTGGGAAATTAAGGGATTTCATTAAAGAAGTCCAGTAGGTTGAAGAGGTCAAGTACTTAAATGTGGAAGGAAACTTGGAATTTCTTCAAATCAACTATACAAAAACTGTCAGAAATTTGCATCCCAAGCAAGGGGGAAAAAATCTGTAGAGAAATGCTCCAGACCAGCTTGATAAATAACCATCTCAAAAAGGTAATTAGGAGTAAGCAGAGACCCAACAGAGAATGGGAAAAGAGACTGATCAGTGAAGAAAGCTGTATCTTGGAGGTTAGAAAATGTAGGATTAAAGTTAGAATTTCTAAAAGTCAAGCCAAATTTGCTTTTGCCAAGGAAATTAAAATAATAAGAGGTTTATATATATATATATATATATATATATGGAAGGATGAGGTTGTGTCATTACAGTGTGAATGGAAAGGAGATTAAAGGTAATATAGACATGGCCTAAAAATTAAATGAATATTTTCCCTCAGTTTTCAATAAGGATGATGATGTGGAATTTGAAGGCAGGGTGGCTGATAATGTGGTCATTTCCATTTTCATACACTCATCTGAGGTAGAAGAAAAACTTTTAAGAGCTTAGTGCACTCAAATCAGAGGGACCTGATCATACAATACTGAAAAACTGGCACATGAGATTGCTAGTCTGGTAGCAAGGATTTTTTTTAAAAAACTATCTCTTCGGGGGATAGTACCATGTGACTGGACAATAGCTGATGTTGTCATACCTATATTTAAAAAATGAGAAAAAAGTGATCCAGGTAACTCCAGACCTGTTAGTCTGGCTTCAATAGTATTCAAGGTTTTAGAACAAACTGTGAAGGAAAGAATAATTAAATCCATAGAGCTAACTAGTAAAGGGGATATAATGCAACATAAGTTTACTAACATGCCCGACTAACCTGATTTCCTTCTTTGAGAAAATAACTGATTTTTTTAGATACGGGAAGTGCAGTGGATCTAATCTACTTGACTTCAGTAAAGCATTTGACACAAATACCGCATGGAAAATTATTAAATCAATTAGGCAAGATTGGGATCAGTACAAGCATTGTAATGGAACTGCTTAAAGGGTTGTGCTGAAAGGTGAATTATTGGACTGGAGGAAGGTTACTAGTGGAGTTCCTCAAGGATCAGTTTTAGAACAACTCTTATTCAATATTTTTATTAATGATTATGGCACAATATCAAATGAAATCTGTTGTTGACAAAGTTGAGGGCATTGTCAATGCAGAGGAGGATCGGAATGTGATACCGGAAGATGACGACGACCTGAAAGACTGGAGTGACAAAGGTCAGGCTTGACAAAGCCCTGGCTGGGATGATTTAGTTGGGGATTGGTCCTGCTTTGAGCAGGGGGTTGGACTAGATGACCTCCTGAGGTCCCTTCCAACCCTGATATTCTATGATTCTATGACAGAAATGGGATGAAATTTAATAATACAAAGTTATGAACGTTGTAACGGGTTGGATCACAGAAACCCAGAGGCGCCAACTTCTCCTGGCACTGGTGGGTGATCGACCCCATGGCCCTGCCCCAACACCACCCCTGCCCCACCCCCATTCCAACCCGTTCCCCAAAGTCCCCATGCCAACTCCGTCCCCTCCCTGCCCCGTTGGACTCCTTCCCCAAATCCCCGCCCCGGCCCTGCTTCCTCCCCTGAGCGCACCATGTTCCCGCTCCTCCCCCCGCCCCGCCCCACAGCTTGTTATGCCATGAAACATGAGCACTGGGAGGAGATGCGGGGACATGGTGCGCTCAGGGGAGGAGGCAGAGCAGGGGTGGACGTGAGCTGGGGCAGGGGGATGGGGTGGGGAGCTTGGCTGCCGGTGGGTGTAGAGCACTCACCAATTTTTCCCCGTGGGTGCTCCAGCCCCGGAGCACCCATGGAGTTGGGGCCTATGCAGAAACCCCCTTGGGACTGCCAACTGATGTGCTGAGACTACCTCTGAGCCTATTTTCCCTGGCAGCTTGGGACTTCAGTGCCCTGCCTGATTTGAGCCAGACACGCTTGCCTGCTACAAACACAGACCCAGGTCTGAACTACATGCCCCAAAAGCTGCAGGCTAAACTGAAAACAGCTTAAGAAAGTGTTCCTGTCTCCAGCACTCAGATGCCCAGCTCCCAGTGGGGTCCAAACCCCAAATAAATCTGTTTTACCTTGTATAAAGCTTATATAGGATAAACTCATAAATTGTTCACCCTCTAACTGATCGCCATATGTGGGATTGGGAAATAATTTCCCCCCAGGTCAGATTGGCAGGGACCTTGGTGTGGGGGGAGGGTTTGCCTTCCTCTGCAGCAAGTGGCTGTGGATCACTTGCCAGGATTATCTGCATATATCTCCCTTCATCAATTCCTTGCCATTGCAGGGGCCATGGACATTAGTACACCTCAGTCTCTCCTGTCCTCTCCCCATTGCAAATAAGTCTCATCTACTATGCACAGTAATACTTGGGTCTAATTTTGGTGATTGGGTGTAGTGTGCAGGGCCTGGGTGATGGTGGTGGCCTGTGATACACTGGAGGTCAGACTAGATGATCGGATGCTCCCTTCTGGCCTTAAACCCTGTGACTTCTATTAATGCAGATAAGCAGTTATAATGCAATAGATTTTCCTAACTTAGTTCTCCGGGGAGAAATCCTGGCTCTGTTGAAATCAATGGGAGGCTTGCCACTGAAATTGAGTTTAGTTGCTGAAATGTTTTGTGGTTGCAGAGGATCGTATGACAATTAAGGTCAGCCAATGGTAATCCAACAACTCAGTTTCTGTGCCACTCCCAATATTTAAACTCCTGCTGATAGCCTAATGACACTTCCCAGGATGATCTTGACTAGGTGAAGTGCATGAAGAGATGTAGATCTAGAGAGATATATGTATCTGTTCACCTGGTATGAATCAATAATTTTCTGTAAGTCCAGTGATTAAATTCTGGCTTCACTGAAGTCAATGAGGAAGTTTTTCCACTGACTTCTCTGGGGCTAGGATTTCACCCACAGTCTTTAACAGTAAATTTCCTGCCATACTCTTTCAGATAAGAGGGTTCCCCCCATGCACTTTTCATTTTCAACATCCATGTGAGGTAGGGCTGCACTGTCCTCATTTCACAGATGGAAGGAGAAACTGAGAATTGTCCATGATCACAAAGAAACTCTATAACTGTAGTAACCAGGCAAGGTACTAACAAAATTCACCAGGACTTTATTTTTAAAGTGAAAACCTCTTTACCAAGCTGCTGCTGCACCCTCGGTAGCTCTCACTCCACCTCCTCAACTCCCCCCCCCCTTCCTGTTTCCTGTCCTTTCAGACTCCCAACAGCCAGTGCTCCCAGTTCTAATAATTACAAGCAGCCACTAAACACCACAATGACACAGTCAGAAACATAACCCAGCTCTCTTGGTTCCCTTTGTCAGCTGACCAGGATGAGGGTGGTCTAGCCCAGTTGTGGGAGCAGGCATCAGTCTGATGCCAAAGCTAAGGGTCAAACTGGAAGGCAGGAACCAGATACCAGAGTTGAGGGTCAAGCTGGAATCTGTAATCAGGAGCCAGAGTCAAAGGGCAAACCAGAGGTCAGGAACTGGAGTGAGCAGGGTATCAGGCAAGGAAAGATTCAAGGCAAGGGCAGGACAGAGGCAAGGCACAAGCAGCAGGACAAGGTAACACAGGAGCAGGCACAATGGTAGGCATGAGTGTTGCAAAGCCAGCTAGCTGCTCCTGGTGCTGGCTGAAGAGCCAGGCTGCTTTCCCAATGACTTTCCACTTCTTGTCCCCCTCCATCTCTTTCACTTTCCTTCTGTACAATTTTGGTACATTTCTGATGATTACAGCTTTAGCTATGACCCTGAATGAGTTGCTGTGCAGTAGCACAAACTGAATTACCAAAGTCTGGGGGGTTTCCCTCCCCCTCCCCCACTTGAATAAAGGCAAAACTTCAAATCTGCTCAGAAGTGTTAGAAATTGGTACCTCCAACAAAGCAAAAGAGCAGTAAATGCTAATTCCCTGGTCTCTCTCTCCTCCAGAGAATAGACAGACACTAAGTGCATTCTGAAAGGTTCATTTACATTAATTTCTGTAGATGGACAATAGTCCATAAGTGGTAGGCTGAATACTTTCATATTTCTCAAAACTATTGTTTTCAAAAGCTGACTCCCTATGTTAGCTCTAAAGCCAAAACTTATTTTTTAGCAATACATTTTTATCTCTTTTCCTGGATCTGGAAACTGAAGTAGGGTGGAGTGTAACTGGAAAGCTGAACCACGGGCCACAATTAATGTGATGACCGGCATTTCGCTGTGCATATTAAGGACTGCTGCGGGCTGGAAAGTTTGCCAAGGCTGAGAGTACTGATTTTACTGCTTAGCTGAATGGACATCACGCTGCTTCCTAATTAGAACCTCGTGGTCTGTTTTGTCAAGAAAATACCAAAGTATCAAAAAATCTGCAGGAGCAGATACATCATGATGTTTCCAACACACTTTTCATTCCAACAAAAATATTATTTTGTCATGAAGACAACTTTTAAAATAGCTTGTGTGTTAACTGACACAAATGTTCCATTAGCGATTGCTGTGCAATTGTTAAGATATAGATTTAGGGGGAGTGGGGAGAATTGATAACCCATATACAGAGAATGGTGGCATTTCTGCTCTGCTAACTTCGTTGCAAACTAGATACATTTATTAAGAACATTAAATAATTTAGATTCTTGCTAGTGCAGCTAGACTTAGAGTAATGTCAGTAGGTCCTGTAAGAAAACACTATAATCCATTCACTAAAGCCTCTCTCTGTTTCTCCCCCTCTTTCTGCTTCACTGTTGAGCTTTCTTCTAGAATCTTACACGTTCTCCCTCCCTCCCATTACACTTTTTAAGAGTATGCTATCTCCACATCTTTCCCTCCCTTCCTCCTTTTAGTTTGTTAAACAAACAAGAATCAACATTCAACAATAAATTATAGAACTGGATGAGTTGCCAACACCACCACTCATCCAAATTTGGTTGTCTTCTGGCCTGGAGGGCAGGAGGTTTTTCTTCTGTTGATTTTTCTTGGATTATCCCAAATCCCTGTTCCATAGGTTTATGACATTTCTCAGCAGGATTATTACCTTAATAAGGTCATGGTGTGCTTAGTACTGCTTCTATGGTCACATGAGAATCCAGCTGGGTTTGGAACCTACCCGTTTCTTCCGTAGTGAGCACCCTGATCTATCTTGATCAAATAGGAGTGTAAGGTACTGTCTATGTCTAGTGACAACAGCTGGTGTTATCCACTATTTTTCTCCATCTAGTTTTCTTAGGATTGGGTCCCCTGGTTTAAACTTGGGCAAGCTTTGGCTGCATTCTGCCATCGAGGAGTCCTCAGCAGCTATAGAGCCTCTATGCCAGAGTACATTGTGATCCACAGCTGGGAGATGACCTTTTGGTGATTGTCACCAGTTGTGGAGTTTAAAACAGTCCAAAGGCTGATATGATCTCCTCTGTGGCCAGCACAAGACCAACCAGAGGATCAGGGTTTCTCTCTTCTGTGGTGGGGAGACTTTTTTCCTCCTACATATTTCATTGCATCTCTTTAGGTCTGCACCAGATATGGACATGCCTATTTTTTTACATTGCTGAACTGACAGGTCCCTGCTATGCACTCTGTTACACCATTCTTCACTGTCTCATCATCACTTCCTGCACTTTAGAACCTTCTGAGCTCAACTGTGCATTGTCTGCCTGGGGCTTCTCCTTTAGCAGGGCATTTTCTGCCAGTTTCTAGTCCTCCTCAAGACCCATCTCCGTGTTTGCAGTTCAGGCACTAACTTTTTTTGCCATCCTCTCCTTTCCGCCCTCTTCCCGCGCTCCCCCTGATGAGAGTGGCAGGTGGGGCCTCAGGGGAAGAAGCCAAGCAGGAGCAGGGCCTTGAGGCGGAGCATGGGCAGAGCGGGGGGTAGGGCCATGGTCTGGGCACCGAAGCCCACAAAAGATTAATCCGGCCCTGCAAGTGCGGAGCACCCCTTATTTTTTTCGGTGGGTAGTTAAGCCCTCGAGTACCCACAGAGTTGGCACCTGTGGGGCTAGGAGATTAATTGCAGTGGTCCCACTAATGAAAGAGGCTGTAACACACACTCCTTGACTTTACAGCTGGTATAGGTTTTGAATGGACCCAACCAATTTACTTGTCTAACTAAGCTAGTAGAAAAAACACTAGCTATGACAAGAGAACAGGTTTCCACAGGGCAGTAATGGGGCTTCGCTATAATCAGTTAATTGTATTTTGCACCTTTCCCCCAAATTGATGTTTAAAAAACAAAAATTCCTGCACACAGCCATGCTTGTCTACCCTGGAGAATGGAGAAGGAAAATATCTCTTTGGTCCTGGCTTTTGTTCTCTCTAATTTTCTATGGATGTAGATGCTAACTACAAAAACAGAGAGGTTTTTAGAGAATGTTAACAGTTGATCTCATAGCCAGCCTGCTGTAAGGCTTTAAGGCAGTGTGGCTTAGTGGATAGGACTCACATTCAAGAGACCTGGGTTCTAGCCAGTGCTCCCACTGTCCTGCTGGGAGACCGTGGCAAAGGTGCCTCAGTATCCCCATATATAAATTGGGGATAATGATGCTTAACTCTTACATAAAACACGTTGAGATCTACGAATGAAAAGTACAATATAAAAGGTAGGCGGTATTCTAATTAAACTGCATCTTCTGTGTAGGTCCTTAAGGCAACTTGATCCAACACAAATGTACACAGTAAACTTTGATTTGTGTTGTGATAACTGATATGTGACAGGAAGTAAGAGGCACTAACTTCACTATCCAAGTGCTGTGAAGTTTCGCCTTGGATCACCATGCGACAGATACTCAGCAATATTTCTTCTGATGCTGAACACTTTTGACATGAAATACCTGGTCATAAGATAACAGAAAGATATGCAGGAAATGACTAACCCATTCTGGGATGGGCCAGAATAAATGGAGGTAACGGAGTGCCCCGAATCTATTTTTAGTCTTGTCTTGTCTTCCTTGGAGAAACTGGCATTTCCAGTTCTGTATGGAAATACCTGGTGTCCATTAATAGTTTGAAACTTTCATTGCACTTCACTTGGACACAGATGAGAAGGAAACTTTCTTGCAGTACTGGTTCCTCTGACTTTTACAAACACATGTTAATATGAAGATAAGAATTGGCATAATTCTCTTAGCTTGCAGCATGGATGTAGCCTATGGGTATGATTCCCCTGCTTGGGTAGATATACTCTCACCAGCTCTCAGAGCTAGTGTGAGTATAAATAGTCATGTAGCTGTGGTATCATGGCTAGCAGAGGCACCCACCGGTTAGAAATTGTAGTAATGGGGAAAACAAATAGAATGACTTATCCAGGCTGAATGTCATGTTTGCCAGTTTCTGAATCTAGCTGATTTTGATCATTCTAATTGTATATCTCAAACCATAGCAGAAGCTTCTTGAATAAACTTTAGAGTTTACTATAGATGACATACACATATCCATTTGATCCTTTTAAAATGCTGACCAGTGGCAGGCAAGTACAATGAAAATGATAACTTCCTTGTTCTTTGTGGTGTCTATTCTATGGAATGCACAGTCCTCCTGCATTTTCTGTTGCAGAAGCATTTCCAGTGATCTGGTCTGTGAAGTGTGATAAATGCATAGACGCCGACTTCACGGGTGCTCCGGGGCTGGAGCACCCATGGGGAAAAATTAGTGGGTGCTCTGCACCCACTGGCAGCCAAGCTCCCCTCACCTCCCATCCCACCTCTTCCTCCCCACTCCTCTGCCTACCTCCCAGAACTTCCCGCCCAGCCGCAGCCAAACGGGAGGGAGTATGGGGGAGCGAGAACGTTGCGCGCTCAGGGGAAGAGGCGGGACTGGGGTGGGGATTTGGGGAAGGGGTTGGAATGAGGGAGGGCCTCATAGAAGGGGTGCAGTGAGAGTGGGGCTGGGGGTAAAGGGGGGGGGTCGAGCACCCACGGAAAAGAGGGGAAGTTGGCACCTGTGTGTAAATGTATCTGATTTCATTCTCACCCTCTTCTCCGCACACATAACTAGCAAGAAAAAGGAGCCAGATCCTCAACTGGTGTAAATTGGTGCAGCTCCATTGAAGTCATTACACTTCAGCTGAAAATTTGGCCCATGCTTCCTGTTACAGGCAGTGATTTGAATAAATCAGACTTGTACAGAATATGGTTTCTACCAGCGCAATGAATCAAACAAGTATAGTCTCTGTTTTCTCCTTGCAGTAATGTCATCACTGCTTATGTTTGACATGAACTTTATCTTAATGTATTTCAACTCTCAACTCTGTGCATGTGCCTGTTCAGTTTTTAAATCCTTTCCAGTAAGGAGTAAGTCAATTAAACTGTCTTCCTAAAACTTCACAGGAGTGAAGGCTTAAGAGCAATGCCCCAGAAAACAGATCACAACAGGAAACCTATTCAAAGATACATCACTGGTTTGGCTTTGTCCTCCAAAGGCAAAGAAATTCAGGGTTAAATGTGTCTGATCCTAAATTGTATGTGTTGTGTTTTCATATTGCTGGGGCTCTCAAAATATTCTTTCAAAAGAATGAGGTGGTGTGGAATATCTGCCTGGCTTCTGATTGCATTGGTTTGTTTTAGCTTTGTATAGTATATAGTAAATATGTAAATAAATATAGTAAGATCTTTCCCAGAAGTGGAAAATTAACAGCCCCTCATATTGTGATCAATGTTTTCCCAAAGCATGATAGTGATTTTAAACCATTCAAATAGTTAAACCCAGCGTCACATGAGGTTACTCAAATGATCTTTACTAAACGCAGTGGGATCTCACTTAAATTGGTTACCCTACTGAAGCCAATGGGGTTATAATGGCATAAAACTTTTGTAAGCCAGAGAAAAATTGACAACGAAATTGCATGACAAAACAGTGCAGTACTGACACATGGCTATAAAATTACAGTTCATATGTTAGCCTATCGAGACATTCAAGACAATGGCTATTGTCCTTCCTCTAGAAAAGTCCTTTATATACATCTTCATAGTAAAAAAAAAATCCATTTTATCCTGAATATTGTACATTTTTAAATCACAATGGCATGTCTGTAGCCCCAAAATAAACAGATGTGTAGTTTACACCTGGTCATAAGGCTAACAAGAGAGACTTGTGATTTATGGTAGGCACTATTTACCTGTTCTCCTAATACAAGAACAAGGGGGCACGCAATAAATACTTTCATTTTCATGAATCATTTTTGTTGGTGTGTTCCAGCCCAGTGAATCTACCTAACTAGCAAGAGGGCCGCTCTCAGGGCCTGAGGGACTGGGTCCAGAAATGAAGCCTGACAGCATGTGGCCTGCAAGCTACAAAATAATGATTGATAGCAGGACCGGTGTCTCCATATGCTGAGTTTTGCACCATAATCTCCAGAATTGGGGGTCAAAGAGTTTAGGTTCTTCTATTCTGACCCATCTGTCTCCTTATCTTCCCACCCTGTCCTCCAAAATTGTGTGTGTTGCTGTTCAGAATGTAGTTTCCAAATTCACACTTAGGGTGGGCATCTTTGGTGGGGAGGGGTGTTGTGGCTCAGATGGTGCCTCTCCTCCCCTCCACCATGTGGCCTTGCCGGAAAACTGAGGAGAGGAACCAGCCACAGGCTCCAGCCTCTAGGGACAGAATCGGCAAAGCAGGTGTGTTTTATGTAAAATGGGGCCCAATCTGAGTCACTTCTCCTCCTCCCAGTGAACTGGGGCACTGGGATCCACTGCTGCCTCCCCCGCCTTGTAGCCCTGGGGAAGAACTGCAGAGAAGAGCCAGCCACGGACTCCATTTGGTAGGAGCAGCAGAGCAGGGACTTCGTCGACCTTTGGCCACCCCAGTCATTACTGTAAAATGTTCTCTGATAGTCTCTGCCTGTGCTAATTGGCTGTTTGATCCAACTATCCACCTCCCTCACAGTCTCTTCACCTCAGCTTCACACCACACCTGCCCCTCCTTCCTTACTTCTCCCTAGCCCTGTCCCCTTACCCTGCCTTCCCTTCCCTTTTCTTTTCATTTAGCCAACCCCCTCCTAAGTAAATCACCGCCTCCAAACATAAAAAAGTGGCACTAACATGCAGTTTGCCACCATCACATTGTTCACTCTGCTGATGTGTTCTGCCCCTTCTCCCACCTTGTATCTGTCTTGTTGGTTGAGACGGTAAGCTCCTTGGGACAGGGACCAGTTACCACTCTGTGTTTGTACAGCACCTAGCGCACTGGAGCCCCATTCTTGATTGGCCCTTGGGCACTACCAGAATAAACAGGGCTAATAATAGTAATAAGAACTCCAACAATGACACAGAAATGGATGAAAGGTTTTCTTAAAGTCTCGCACATGTCTTACTCATTTCAACCATAGAGATATGAGTCAGCTCTGTGTTTTTGGGGAACCAGGGCGCGGTATCTAGCCTGTCTGACTCATGAAAGACACCTTCCCACCACCAGTCTCTGCTTGAATCAAAACCGATTAGAGAAAAAGCTTGCAGAGAGCAGTGAAGGGCGTTGGGAGACACACCTAAACCCCTCCTGACAAGGGTGACAAGATTAAGACATCTCCATTAGCATACAGAACAGAAAACAGAGACAACTCCCCTAGCCTTATCTGCATGAAAGATGGGACAGGGAGACATCTCAATTTGCATACAAAATGGAGAACAGAGAACCGCACTGAACTCTGGGATCAGAAAAGCAGGGACGCACTGCATCATGGGAATCTCTGCTCCGGATGTTAGTGAACCTGTGCTTGCACACACCCAGCTCAGCAATTATCAGACCAATTCTAGTAATAAATCCGTGACTGATATCCAAAATACTGAAGCAGCCTAGTTGCATTGTGAGCTCCCTGGAAGAAAACACCACCCAGAGCCAAGAGTGATCAGCTCCTATTGTCTAGCCTAAAGAAAACCCTTGAGTCATCAGTTAACCTATAAACAAATCTAGTGTGCTCCCTTGAACCATTGGTATTTTCTCTACAAAAATCCCTACTCACCCTCCAGTCAGTGTTCTGATGCTTGGATCCAAACTATGCATCAGTTCCACTGGGATGCCATCGTCTCCTGACTGATCGTGCTGGGGGCTCTGCCTGTCTCCTGCCCTCAAGACCCTGAGCTACCACCATCACCTGGGAACCCTGACCAGTTCAAGCCTCCTGGAGTGGGTGAGATCACCCTCTTTCTCTCTCTCTCTGTTTTCCTTTCTACCTCAGGTATTAACCTTTAATAATGTATGTTATGTTGGTTTAGGCTCTCCTTGTGTAGTTATCACTATTATTCAATAAATAACTGTTATGGTTAAGCTGGTTGCTTCTCTCTCTCTCTCTCTCTCTCTGCACTTTACTCTTTTGTTGTTTAGCTGCCCCCATTCACTCTGCATCAATGCTTCTTTTACCTAAGCTAAAGATCCCTGTAGTGCCCCAAAATACTATGGGGTTTGCTCATCAAGTGCGTTACTATCAGTACAAGTGTAACGTGAAAGTGGGATAGGACGTGTTAAACCTGTGGCACATAAGGGGTGGGCAGCTGAAAGTGCTGCTTTGGCCTAGCCTATTGAGCCCAGGGGCACATGAGGGTGACAGCTTGAAAGTGCTGCTTAACCCAACCCATTGAGTACAGGGACAGATAAGGGGACCAGCTTGAGAGTGCTGATTGACCCAGTCCGCTCAGACTTGCTCTGTTTGTGTGTGTTTTCATCTAGTTCCAGGGCTGAAGGAACCCAGTCCTGGGGAACCTAGGTCCTGTAGGAGAGCTTCATTGGGAGGGGACTTGCAGAAGGAAGGAGAAGAGCTCCATATGAACACACAAGTGACATAAACAGTACATTAATAGAATTACAGAATCCCCCCCCCCGAAGAGTAACCCTAATAAATGAGCATACCCCAAAGTAACGGGCACATCTGGTAACAAATTCCATTTAAAAGAGATGATTACAAAGTGGTTTCTAACATAACTAATTCATATTATATAGGGGGACCAGCCATCATAGCCAGGTCTTGGAATTAAGGGCAGGGGGCCAGCAGGGCTGGCCACAACCCCAGATGGCATCGCTGTGACCACTTGCTAATGGCATCTTTCCTTTACTCGGAGGTTTGATTTTAATCCATCCCAGTGCTTCTAACACATGCTGGGATTGGCCAGTGGATTGCACTGGGCAGAAGCCGGCCTTCCCGTGCTCTGTACTCCTGTCTCTGCAAAAATTTACTGCACGTTTTGTAGGAGGCTTGACAGTTGCCCTATACTGTAGTTTGGGTGGGGCTGCAGGCCTTGATCACGCCATAGGATAACAGGATGCTTGGGATGTGAGCATCAGATGGAGGGGGACATCAATGGGAGCTCAGAGTGGCTGTTGCCTTTCCCCCACCACTACTGCCAGGGCAGGTTCCTGTAGGGCTTAAGATTGCCTGAAGTTAAAGGTTTAATAAAGTTGCAGCCATTTGGTCATAAGATCCCAAATTTGTTTCTCTCATCAGCACCCTGCTATTAGCAAGAATTTACTGATAAATGAATGAAACAGAAGTGGACTTCACTGCACAATATGGTTCCAAACTGGAAATGTAAGAGCCAGCATTTTCTCTTTGCTTTTCTCTTCAGGCATGGATGGTTCGTAGGCACTTCACTTGCCCGTGCAGTACAGAAGGCCAGTGAGAATATAGCAGGAATATTTCTAGCACAGTCTAACAGAATTTTCATCTATCAAGAATCAAGGGATATCAGTGACACTCTGCCAGCTGCTTATCCTGAAGGTAATTCTGAAATACAATTTTTCTGCAATGTTGCTTTTATTATAACCTCAATCTTGGCAGTTTGGAAATTACTTAATTTGATATACATATTACATTCCCCCCATCCTCCAAAGCCACCCCCTCCCCCAATTTTTATTATTTATTAGTATGTTATGCTAATGGAGTAACTGATCATAGTAGAAGGCTGTTATCTTCTGTGTGTACCTGGCCCTGGAGGGGGATAGAGACACACACTTTGTCAGTGGGTTTTTACAGATATTTGCTATACAGCAAGTGAATGTTGATAGTCAGGAAGAGTGGGTTCAACTCCAGGTTCAGTAAAGGAGTGTGCTCTAGTGTTTGCAGGCTCTTCAGCCCTTCTCCCTGTCCCTTTCTGTTCCCACCTCCTGTCCACTGCTCCTGCCCCTGTACATCCCTCTGTCCATAGATATTCTCCCCCACTCCTCCTCTACTCCTCTTCTTCCCTCCCTCCCTCCCTTTGATTCTGCCCCTGCTTATGATTTCCCATTGCTGGTTGCTATCCTTCTCTCCTCCTCCCAGCTCCTTGCCCTAACTCCCTTCACCTCCTAATACATATTCTGCCTGTCCCAGAACACCCCCTGCATCTCTTTCCCATTCACCAACCCTCTGCATTCAAATCAGGCTGCCTCCTTTCTTCCATGCTGCCTGGGAGCCAGCAGCTGGAAAAAGGACAGTACAGGAGAATCTCCCTTCTTCTCAGTTTGGGTGCCTGGTGCCAAAGGAGCAATTTCAGGAAAAGTCCTGCTCAGGCCTTGCAGCCCTGGGCTGGAGCATGCCCAGTCTCTCTGTGGGGATGGTGCATGCACATTCCGGTTGGCAGGTAGGAGCTGTGAGGGATTTAACATCCTCAGTGCAGATGGAATCTTCAGAGAATTTAGCTGCCAAATTCTTTCACGTCTCTACCTGTGTGAACTGACATATTTCAGAGCCGTATCAGTTGGCCAAATTTGAGCAAATTTTCACAGGAACAACAAATTATCCCTTATTCCAGGTCAATGCCCTTGCCACATTTTTAGCCCTTGTTCTAAAGCTTAGGGGTGTTAGAGCATCTCAGTGAAACTGTTGTCCGAATTTTTTAACATGGGCAAAACAATATACTTTCCTCTCTCTTGTTCTTGGAAATAACTGACCCATTTTCGCTGAAGCTTTCCAGAAAGATTCAGCCAGAGGTGGAGACCTGGAATGGAAAATATCAGCCTGAATGGTTTAAGTTCTGTAAAGTTATAAGCAATTGAAAATAGGGTCTTAAAATGGAAAGTGTTGGGCAACCTTAACTATAGGTGTTGCTACCTCTGCTGCCTATCTCGTGTTATGCTAATGGAAACTTGTGAGGCCCGAATCTGCCTCCCATAGGACTACTTGCATACTGAAATACTACCTGATGTGAGCAAAAGGGTTAGAATCTGACCCATTGTCAGCAGCACTCTAGTCTGACTGTCTGGAATTTGAATTAAGTCTAATTTTGCTGGAGACACATTGACGTTTCCCTTTCTAATACTTACTTTTGGGGGCAAATAAACGTTTAGCAAGTGGTATGCTGAGTATGTTTAGTCCTTTGAAAAATATTCTTTCATACCAACCTTGACAGGAAATAGGTCAACAGGAAAATTAATAAATTACACTTGCAAAAATGCGTTAAGAGCTGTGGACGTGTACAAATGTAACCATCATACATAAGATCTTCCTACACATTCAAAGATAGAAAATATATGTTTTAGTTAAATGAAGCTTCCCAGTTGTTTACATGTACACCCAGATTGCTACACAGCAATGACTGTTTCATGTAACTTGGAATAGTATGTGAGGAATGTGTGCTTATAGCTAAAATAGCCAAATCCTCAAATAGTTTTATGTGCTAACTGCAGGTTGAACCACAGATAGAACAGCATGCTCCTTTCTAGATTAGATCCTTCCAAAGGAGTGAGTTTGTTCCAGTGTTTGTTAATGGAACCTTTTAAATGAGGATTAATATAGCTAAAATTGACAAATCCTTGTTCAAAGACATTAAGTGCCGGGTACCCTTCAGAAAATCAAAATCTGCAGCTTATGTTAATATGGTATTTGTAAAAGTCATCACCATGGTTTCAAAGTTAGAAGCCCACTAAATTCCTAAAACTTCAGTCATTAAAAAGTCAGACTCACAAACATGCAATTCTTGTTCTTTTTCTCTGCTTTTCTAAATAATAGAAAATAAAGGTCTCCAGGGAGATACAATTTTAGTAACAGCAATTTAACAATTTTTTTTAACTGCTTTGAGTATGGAAGTGCTGAAATGTCAGTAAATATCGGCTTCTCCAAAAAAAAAAAAAAAATTCATTGAAGTCTGATCTACACTAAACATTCAAATACCAGCTCTCTAAGGATAAGCAAAGAAAATGGTTTAAGATAAAAATATTGGGGTAGCTGTGATGGTGACATACTTTTAAAAATTGGTTTTACACATCAGTTCTTAGTCATCAAGACTCTGAGCTGACAGCTTTCAAACTGCGGATAGCTGAAGACAACTCTCTCGGCTCCTACCTATTTTGAAAATTCTGCTCCTATATCCCAGTGTCACATTCGTGCTTCATTGTGTCTGCCAGACATTTCCCCCATTTTCAAGATTTCCATGTTTGTCTAAAAATAGCTGTCAGTAATGCCTTGGTATTTGGGTCATAGAATGCTCAAATTTATTAAATGCTCATAAATATTTTAAGGGATGACGGAGAGATCACTTTAAGTCACTATTGCATTTGTAGTCAAGAAAATTACTATGTAAAAATGTGCCTTCTTTATGTGCCCACAGATCTGCTTCCTGTGTACATTCAGCCTCATTTGCTTACGTTACTGACAAATATAGTTACAAGTCCTGATTCAGGAAAGCACTTATGCATATGCTTAAAAGCCATTGAAAACAATGTGATTTAAGTGCATGTTTAAAGTTAAACTCATACTTAAGTGTGTCCCTAAAGCAGACCCTTATTGCTTATTACTAATGTTAGTTCTGCAGCACCAGAGCAGCTACTAAGGGATGAGCTGAATACTATCTGACTCATGTATCGGCAGCATAATTGTTATCTAAGGGTTTGTCTTCACAGAGCAGCAATACACATGAGCTGGGTTTTACAAATCACACTCTGCAATGTGTTGCACATTAATTGGTCTGTGTAGACCCTGCTAGCGTGCACTAAAAATTCCCTGGTGCAGTATTAAAGCACAATAAGGAACTTTTAATGCACACTAGCAGGATTTATATAAACCAATTCATGTACAACTTTTGAGTTGGCTTCAGAAATAATACGCCCATAGTGCTCATTGCTGCTCCTTGTAGACAAGCCCTAAGTTTCTGTCACAGAAAGTTCCCAAGTGGTGGTGATTTGTAAGCCAGAAAAAACAAGTAGTACTCAACGTTTGATCCCAGGATGAGTTTCTTTCTATTTGAAAAATGAGCAAATATGGTCTGGAATCAATGAGAGGCAAAGATGAAAGCCCATGCTGGCATGCTGAAGTCCCTTTGCAAAGTATAATCATGCTTTTAAAACTTTGAGTGGTTTCTTGTTTGTTTCATTCTATTTCATCCTCTTTTCCCAGCTGTCCTCCAGTAAGTTTCTCCTCTCTCCTCTTTGGATAAATGCCTACGCTCATGCTGTTTGACAGTGACATGACTAAATTCTGCCCACTCTTCATGATCAATCTGTAAACGTTTGGTTGAACTTTGCCTGTAACATCCCACAAGCAGGAGAAAATTTTGGGATGTTTAAAAATGTAACTAGCTAGGGCAAAGAGAACAAAATTACACTCTTGAAGAATCTGAACTGCAGACTTCCAGGTGTCTTTGCCAGAATGACACCTCAAGGACCATAAAATTATTGAATCTTGGCATGCTTAATATAACAGAAAGCTGTGGAAAGAGATGCCTTGGTCACCTGGCAAAGGTCACAGTTACAAAGATTAATCCCCATGCCACGTGACAAGGGTTAGAATCTTTTGTAACTCTGACTCACATCAGGAGGCCAAGAAATAAAGTTCAGTCTGTTATCAGCATGCCTGAGTATCATACCTTTTATTTTTTTTAAAATAGATTTAACTTTTTTCCTCTTTTGGGATCTTATGTATGTTTTAGATTTCTAAAAAATCTTCATGTCTGTAAATTTAAGCATGTGCATAAGTGTTTGCAGGAGTGCCTGTAAGAAAACACCCTTGTTTGTAAGAAAACACCTTCTCACAACTATAAGCTCAGAAATCCTTTCCATATCAGTCATATGTTACCAGACACACTTTCTCCATTTCCCTCCAACCCTGTCAAGGGAAAAAACCTAAACTTTAGTTATTTTATTACACTTCAGGTTATATAGGGATGGGATTAAACTTGTAGGCAACTTGTTTTCCATATAACTTTAAGTATGATGGTCTTGCTTTAAAAACTTTCAAATATGTAAGCAGATAGCCTTTTTATATATTCTGGCATAAAATCAAAACAACGTGTATTGTGTATATATGGCACTGTTTATATTTCTGTGTCCAGTGCAAATTCCTGTACAGTTTGACAGTCATAATGGAAAATATTAGATTTTTTTTGCTTGATTTAAAGGTGAATCACAAAGCAAAAAAGGAGTTTGGGAAAGAACTCTGCCATGGTATCGGGTTGCTCTCCCACTCTCCATGGGTTTTGAGAGCACCTCAATAATATAGTTAGTAGCTGGAGAGAGGCCTCCTGTAGCATTGCAGTGATAGGAGCAAGAGCTCTCATATTCAGGCAAAGTTAACAGATTTCACCCATTGTCTGGAGCAATTTGGCAGCTGGTGACCTCGATACATAAGATTTGCGTTGCACATTAAAATGAGTGTGCATGACAGCAATGACTTTAATATCTGCCATAGTTCACACCATTCTTTGACTCTTTTTATTAAAAGAAAATGAAAGGGGAAAAAAACACTTACAATCATATTAACATCAGTGGTGATTATGAATGTGTACAATCTAAGTTTCTTTTAAAACAAATACTTATATGTAACATTCTTGCTGATGGTGTCTCCCAGATCTGTGCTAAAATATGAATTGTATGGAGTTATCTTGTTAGTATGCAGAGAGGAATAAAATGTGCTTGCAGTTTAAAAGCTTCCCACAGGGATACTGCTTTGCAATTTGAATTTTGTGGGCAGCACTACATTTATAAAGATTTTTCCAGTTAGTATGGGAGAGAGGTTTGTGCATGTACGTTCAAAAGTTCTTTCAAAATCACTCCTGTGGTGTAATGCCTATAAAGCTATGATCACCCTACACGATGAAATGTCACAAAATGATAGGCCCCTGGTATACAATAAAACAGTACTGTTCTGCAAAGGTTTAACTTAAAAATAGCCCAAGTAGTTTTAATGAAATGCAACAGTGTGTCCATTTAGGCCTCAATCCTTCAACTGACAGAGCATGGACAGCCCATACTGAAGTGAGTGGGGCTCTGCCTGGCTGGAGCTGTGTGCCAGCATATTCAGTTGCAGAACTGGGTCCCTCTATTTGTAAATCCTTGCTAAGCATTTTTAAATACAACTCAGTTGGCCAGATCCCCCATTGTGGTAAACTGGTGTTGCTCCATTGACTTAAGTGAAGCTATAACAATATACTCCAGCTGAGCATCTGGCCTACTCTATTTGTTCTTTTTAGTTAGCAATAGCAAAAGACTTAGGTAGTCAATACAGGTCACTTTTCCCACAGAGACACCTGAACGGCTTCAAGTCAAGAGACTCTTCAGTTTTCCTTTGAAATAAGTATCTGGGCATATAAACAGATTGCTGATTATTGTAAGTTTCCTTTTCATCATGGAACTCCATTCACCTGGGTTAAGTAGCAACAGTTCATAGTAGTTCAATCCAATCTCTTCAGAGAAAGAGCAGGAGCTTGCAGTGGATGGACACTATCACAATTTCCTCTGTACTTGAATTGTTTAAATTATGTGTTAAATAACTTGATCTGTATTCAGCAGAATTCATATGTCAAAGCCAAATTAGTTCAGGATAATAAGAAATATATAAATGCAAATAAAATTTAGGAAACATTTTTCTTTCTTGCAAGTTGACACTTTGCCCTAGTTTGTAATAAATTGAGCAATTTATTCCAGTTAATTAATCTGTATAATATTGTCAACAGGGTCAGAAAATAGTTTTGTCCAGTGAAGTGATGATCAGACAAAATATTTAACAATGCATAAGTTTATTTCCAAACTGGTGAATGCCACGTGCCCTTATTACCAATTAGGTAGGTATAATTGTATTAAGAAATATGACTCTGCAAAGGCATGGTAAAGAATCAGTTGTCCAGTCCATAAGAGGTCACTTCCTGCATAAAATCCTAGCTTATTCAAAATTTTACATCCAAACAAATAAATAAAAGGGAAATGCTTACAGAAGCATGATTTATAAAGAACTGTAAGGGAAAGGAGGGAAAGTCGTTAAATGTTCCCATTTCACCAAGTCATTTGTTTCATTGCCAAAACACAAAAATACTAAGTTGCCTAAACCAGTTTCTCTCGCCCTCTAAATCAATTCAGTAAGTAGGGCAGAAAAACAATCTGAATGTTAGTGTCCTTAAAATAGCGAGCACTGAAGATTTATTTTTCACTGAAAATGATCAAATGTTCAATATGTACTGGGAAACTTAATTTGAAATATGTAGATGCAACCTGGAAGCTGAACATTCTAAGTCACAGAGCAATTTCTATAGCAGTTGGAACCTAATTGTATTATATGATACTATGGAACATTTCTAAGGAAATGGCTCTAATCTTACTCCTGGTTTTTTCTGTCCCTTCATATTAAACTGTTTTCAGGGGCCCACCATAATGCTGGCTGTTTATGCTGTAAAACTTTCCCTAGAATGGGATGTGTGATGGGGCACATCAACCTCACACTGGCGAAGCAGGGGTTAAGGAACAGTTCTTGGCCCAAGAGGCCACACCCCCTCACCCCTGCTGGGCATGCTCCCAATAGAGGGATCATTCAAAAGGGAGCAGCTCAGCTCAGTTCAGTCTGGGCTGACTGAGGAGAAGAATGGTTGTGTGTAACAGCCTCCTTCCAGGAAGCTGCTGGGACTCCAAGCCGATGGGGTCGAGCCTCTTAGCTGCATCACAGGAAGCCAGCTGGCCATGGGAGCTGTTGCCAGCAAAGGAGCTGCCGGAGACAAAGCAGAAAGGACACAAGAGACACCCCACGTCTAACCCTGGAGATGACCCCAGAGTGAAAAGGACAAGGATATGAAGCGACGCAGGGAATGTGCTTGGGGGTATTGGGACCTGATCCCTATGTCAGGGTACCATGTTTCGAAGGGCCCTGGATCAGAATCTGGTGGAGTAGGGTGGGCCCAGGTTCCCCTACCTTCCCCATTCTTGCCTCTAGGTGACTCTACCTCTGATAGTGCCACTAGGCCCCTTTGAACTCTCTCCAGCAGGCATTACAGCCCAGAGTATTGCCATTAGGTGATACTGCCGGCCGAGGACACCTAGAGAACCCCCGACACCACCGTGCCATCGATGACCATACTCCCAGTAATGCACAATGTTTTAGTACCTCATCACAAGAAACAGTCATTTTTTCTTCATGAATTGGCATTAATCCAAAATAGACCTTGGACACTATCTACTATTGCATTTTGGAGTTAAAAAAGCTTATATGAATAACCATTTTGGGGAAAAAATACACACCAACAATTTACTTGACCTTTCTCTCTGTGGTTCACATTGCTGGCTGAAGCAGTGTTCTGTGGTCTCTTTAACATTACACACTGGGCATTTCATTGGAGCCAAAGCCAGCTATTTACAGCAGGACTGAGTGTTTGAGACATGAAAGAAAGAAAAGTTTATATGTGGTAATTTTGCTATATTCCCTTCTTAATCTGAGTATTGAGAAATTCAAAACACCCTCTACAAGTTACTGGAATTTAGTATGTTACTTTTTTTGCAAATCATTTATCAAACTGCTAATAAATATTTGATTTTTTTAAAATATACTTTAAAAAAGAAACTACACTTTTTTTACACTGCTGACTGGTAGAAAGTTTGCCTCTGCTTTTCCAATGTAGTTTTGCAAATCCTTGTAGATACTTTTTCTGTCACCACAGTCTACCTTGCTATTTCCTACATTATTCTCAGCTGGCTTCCAGGTTTCTTTTTCTTGGAGTTCAATGACTTCCTATTTATCTGAATGGAAGATAGAGTAGAGACAAGGTGGGTGAGGTAATATCCTTTATTGGACATTCTTCTTGAAGAAGAGCTCTATGTAAACTCGAAAGCTTGTCTCTCTCTCACCAACAGAAGTTGGGTCCAATAAAAGATATTACTTCACCCACCTTGTCTCTCCAATATCCTGTGACCAACCTGGCTACAAAAACATTACATACAAATGAAAGAGAGTTAGTTTTCAGCTAAGCCCTGGTCTTTGGAGTCATGAGGAAATTATTGGGTTGAAATATTGTTTCAGGGACATAGTTTTGCTAAGGAAGCCCTTACTGAATCATTAGAATACTAGAATGCCCATGGGCTCCTTTTTCTACAGGTTTTCTTTTTTCTGGTGCCAGTGTCTTCAGCCAATGGAGTGAAAGCACTTCAGGCCCTAGGGGCTTGATCGTCTCTCACCTGGTTTTGGGTGATCATTGAAGGTTATGGACCAAGTCAAGATCCGCCCCCTCCTTCATATCCATTCTGGAGAGATCTTACCACTTTATAGACTGGCTTGGATATCAAAGTCTAGCAACTACCTGAACAAGAATATACACTAGACTATCCATACATTGCAATGAGAAGAGACCAAATGTGAGATTTTTCAAAGGTACATTAACTTCAAAAATCGCCATTTGTGCCTTTGGATATCTCACCTATAGTCTCTTCTGATAGTAATTTAATGTTCAAGCCTCTATGTGAACCATGCCTCTTTATTGTCTGACCTCTAGTCACTTGCTCTAGCTGTCCACTGTATCATTTAATTTTTTCTACAGTGCCCAAATCACTGGATGGGCATTTTGTGAACATAACTGAACGTGACTTGGCAGACTTCAGTTCCATTGTTGCTGTGTGACACATTGTATTAGACCACAGGATGTTCCTCTTCACTATTTTAATATATTTGTCCAGCATAAAGATCAGGTTTGCTCTTTGTTGTTCATGTTTTGCATTGAGAATGTCCAGTTCTCTGCCTCCTTAAGGATTATGAAATGCCTCTTTAAACATATATTTTAAATGAGATACTTTTGCTTGAAGATTGCAGTTAGAAAGATGGTATCATCATCCCATTTGGCTGCTTGAAACCTACATGTGGTTCTCCCCCACACACACACTTTGCTCCCCTCCCCCCCCCCCCCCAAGTTACAGCCTCTGGCTAAAGATTACTCTTTGACAGTAGCTTCTGTGAATCACTTTGGAGAAAAGAACTGCTCACCTATCATTTATTTTTCTGAAGGTATAAATTGTAATTGATTCCGTACCTACTCACTTTCTGTGAAGAATCAGAGATACTTATGCCTGTCCCTTAATGCTGACAAACCGTAGGGGCTGCTACACTCTTTCAGCAGGATCACAATGTACCTCTTTCAGGTGTTTGAGGAAAGAGTGACCATTAGCCCAAATTGTAAAGGGGGTACTTGAGGTTTGGTCAGCCATCTGCTGGGAGTATAGGCCCAAGGATGTGGCTCCGTATAAGCTATGGGCCTGATCCAAAGCCCATAGAAATCAATAGGAAAACTCCCACTGACCTCACTATGCTTTGGATCAGGTCCTAAATCCTTATTGGACAATTAAAGCTAAGCCATTTTCTCTCTCAGCAGGCAGTGTCTACCTTTACCCAGTTTTTAATATCTTCACCACACGAAGCTTTCTTTTTGTCAACTCTTAAAGTATCACCATCCACAGACATCTATTACAAAAGGCTTCTAGGCTTTTTAAAAAAAATCTACAGTTGTCAAAATGGGAGTAGACACAGGGAGTGTGAGCTGGAGCTCAATAATAAGGTATTTTCTGTTTAATCAGTTTATTTGCCTTTACATTTTTGTGAGGCTGTGTCTTCATTTTTAAAAGTGGAAAATCTGGGGGTGGTTCTTTCCTTTCCCCTTGAAATTCCTGGGTCTAGTTAAATCCACAAAAATGAGGGCAAAATTGTTTAATACCACTAAATGCTGTCTTCTTCACCTAACCATAGCTAAATATAACTATTCTCTGATTTTGGGAAACTGCCTTTTAAAATATTCATTAGATTTAAAATACACCTAGTTTATTGCAAAATCAGTGTTCTTACAGCGTGATTTTTAAGACCTCAAGCACAGTAAGTTTCTTGGAGTGGTCAGGCTAAGAGAATTCAGTTAGCTATACATGAGCTATTGCAGTCTGTGTCATACATGAGTACTATGGTATACATCCCCCTCCACACCGTGCTTTGTGAAGCCTGAGTGGGAGCAAAATTCTTAATTCAAACGCTCCTTTTGCAAGGTGTGTAAAACACACTCCTGTGCAGTGGGGAACAGCATGATGCCAAAGCTTCACTCATTTTGTATCTCCAATGCTCATATTTTACTTTGTCCTTGAATTCATTAACCCCAAATTCAGTTTGTCAAAATGCCTGCCATGCATTTTGCAATATCTCCTCGCTTGTTGTAACAGTTACTTCTCTAATTCTGTGCTGTTTCTCTCCACCCTTGCACGGTGTGAAGGAAAAACTCCTTAATACAGTCTAAAACAAATGCTCACAAGAAACAGCTTCCTAGGTTCTTTTAAAGCCCAGGGAACTGTTATTTTACTTGTAAATTAAGATAATTAAATTATTTGTAACTGATGCAAACAGCTCTGAAAAAATGCAATAAAAGCCCTAAATGTAATAGTTTGGAAACTTCTTTTAAGATGCACTAATCTGGTGATAAGTGTCTTAGAAAAAGCTAAGACAGAATGAATATTAATTCTCATTAACTCATACTTAATTTGTAAATTTACTATTAACAAACGCTCATCTAACTTAGCCAAACAACTATTGTATGCTTTTTTCACAAATTCAAATGAGCATTTCATACTGCTCAGAAATTGGCAACAGTTCCATTCTTTTTCATTTCCACTTCAGACTGATTCATAGCTTTCTCTGGCCTTTTTCTTCAACACAAATTCATTCAACCTTTGTAAAGAGTTAATTGTGTTAATTGGTCCCCTGAAAGGCTATAACCCATAAACATGCTTGATGTAAAATTCATTCTAGAATTATTCACTCACTTTAAGTTGAATAAAACAAATGTTAAAATTCCAAATTCATTACTTAAGGCAATTGTTTGTTATCCCTGGGCTGTGAAAATTGTGTCTTGCCACAATCTTTTCAATCATCTTGACCACAAAGAGAAGATTTGGCACAGGATGACATTGGGCCAGACAGATTAATACCAACACTCTTGGTTTCTTGAGCACAGGCTGTAAGATGTTTGTTTAAGAGAAGCTGGCACCTGCCCTCCTTCAAGGAGGCAACCTCAGTCTCCATTAGCACTCAGTCCAGTGCTCTCCCATTGGCCTTCACCAGCCAAGAAGACATGGGTTCAAAGCACAGGTTCTGGAATGAAGTTCCTCCAACTTCAGAGAGGAGCATCAGTGCCTGAAATTCAAGTAGAGATGATGCAGCGGTTGTCTCCTCAGTACAGCATACTGTTTCCACAGAAGCAGAAAATTCAATCTGGAATCTGAGTGATTGTCTCTGAAAAATAACCAACAATTTCCGTAGAAAGGAAGTGCTTGAATCAGTCACAAATTGAAGAAAGCAAAGTATGTCTAACTTATCCACAACTCAGATTAAAACTGGGGATTGAGTTTTCATGGATGCTGTGGTTGTGGCAAAGAATTGCTGTAGCAGAAGTATTCAAAAAATCTTCCTTCTCTCTTCATTTGTCATAAATCATTTATAAACCAAGATAACTTTTGTGGCAACAGCCAGGGAAAAGGGCACTTATGGGCCATATCATCAATAGCAATGGACAATAAACTGTTATAAAATTCTGCTAATTGAGTGGTCTGTCCTGGGAACAGAATTCTCCCCCAGATGCCTCTGGAAACACTGTATTAATTTCCCAGGACAAAACATCAAAACAGTCCCTTTGCCTTAACTGAAAGTGTGTGTCCCAGTTTCAAATCCAAGGAGGTAATAGTTATCTCACTTCCAGTCACTAGACCAAGAGTGGGGCCAGCACTATGGCTTGAGCAAACAACTAACTAGGATAGCACAAGGGCTGTATGGTGACCATGAAATCTGGTTGGATTCAGAAAGCACATCATGAATGTTTGTCACCAGGCACAGTTAGCACTGGTAATTCTAACACCACCATGATGAGGAATTCTTGTAGCTCACAGGAGGACTCCAAAGTACAGTGAGGCAAATAGGAATGATCACAGCACACCATCTTATCACTATCCTGGAAAATGCAGGGGCTTCATCTCTTATTAAATTGTGAATTGTTGTTACCTTACTGATAACCAGCCTCACATTTATAAGTAAGAAATGAAAGCTAGTGTGCTGTTCACGTGACATCCAACCATCCTGAGAGAAATTAGCAGCTGAAAGGATTCATGATTCCCCAGTGCAGCACAAAATATTTCATATAACTTCTGCAATTGCACACCAGCCTCATGCTAAGAAGTGAAAGAACAGTACCAAGTGCTTTGGCACATGAGCTAATATACAACACTATTAAAGTAGTTAAGTAGATAAACTTATAAATTGGCAGTGTGTGTTCTCGGTTGATTTAAATACCATACAACTGAACCTACAAAAGTGAAAATCTAACTTTCCTGATGCAATTGATCGATACTAAATAGGGTTATATTCAGGGCCACATTCATGTTAACAGCACGCTCTAATTTCTACAGCTTTATGCAGAAAAGTTTATTTAAGCAGGAAAAAAAGCTTGCTCATTTGAAAACAAAAACAACCCAAAATCCTCAAACATTAGTTCTGCAGAAGGGATGCAAAATCCAGTTGGGCCACTGTGGTGTTGATGTATTATATTCAGACAGAAAAGTTTTATCCCAACCACGTATTTGCTGGAGGATAGGAGGAATAGTTTGACAATCTTCTCTTTTATGCCAATGGAATAAATCTGATGCCTTCTAGAGTAACATGAGAGCAAGCCTGACCACCAAGAAAAGCTTTGTTCTGCATCTAGGACAAAAGAAAATGTATACATGTATTACCTTTACAATATAAGGTCGTTTTGGTCTCATTTCATGAGTTTAATTTCTCATATCATCAATTGTATACATTTTTTGTAGACTGTACTTATAAAATGGGTAAAGCTTTCAGCAGTAAAATGTGGGTTCTGCATTTCCCTCAGTTTTTCATATGCAAATGCTTAGCTGATCTAAAGACTCTTGGAAGTTTGTCTAATGAGGTCTTGTGTTTTGAACAAAGAAGTGCCCTGTTCAGAAGACTGAAAGCAAGAATTCTTGTCTTAGAAATAATAATGCTAGTGTCAAGGTATGCAACGGAAACTTGCCTCTGTTAGCTCTGTTGTACATTCTGAATGTGTGTGTGTAGACTTGCACCATCAAAACTGACCTTTTGGTTTGTGGCAGGCATCAGTAGGTGACTGTTGCTTCTGATCTGCGAATTAACATGGTGAGGTAGTCTTATAAACGCAACTGGCAAAGGAAAGTGTTCTCTCCTGGGTTTATGAAAAGGAAATCTTGCAACTGTTGACTATAGCCAACATGGTAAAAGTTTCTGGTTAATAGGGAATTTACTTTCCTTGACAAAATGTAAAAGGATGGAACCTGGAATTAGTCTCCTTATGTTTTTTCCAGAATTACTTCTTAGCGTGCTTGTAAAAGATGTCCCTTTCAGAAGACAGTCCCAGTATTGCCGTAATGCAGAGACTGTAATTTCTTTGTCCAGTGCCTCATTCAAGAATGACGCCATTGATCCAAGATGCCACCTCAGTCCACACGCACTTTACACGGTTGCTCTGTGAACCCATTGCACCATGGGCATTAAACAAGATAGTGAGAATAATAAAAGGCTTAGAGGTGAAAAGTCTTGAATGGAATATCTCTGGCAGCAGAGATTGTGTTCAAATAACTTAGTTGTTTTTGAGCCACTGCAAGTGGCTGTTCATCCCTTTCAACAGACACTCGGGTACTATGGTGATGAGCATAGTAGAAATGCCTAGATATAGAGCTTTGCCGCTAGTGCACTAATAATACCAAGGAGTAATGGTGCATTTTTAGTGTTTCCTTTTGCAGTTTTTGCTGTCAGCCCACAATGCTTTAGAAGTTTGAGAACTCGTATCAGTAAATGGGAGTTAAGCCTCCAGCTCCTATTAATTGATCTCCTAACTGTCCTTTGATGTACTATTCCAAAGCTCGCCATTAATAAGTGTAACATTATTCATTCATACACTGATGGTGTGTTCCAGGCTGTATTGAGAGATAAAGACAGAGTCCCTGCCCTGAGAATCCTGTTATCTAAATAGACAATATAATGCAAATATTTTTTCATACCTTTGGGGGTTTTTTACATTAGTTTATTTATAACAACAATAAAAAATGGTGGCTCAACACTTTCAAACTTGGATGCCCAAATTTAGGCATCCAATGCGTGATCAGCACTTCTGGATATTGTGTAGTTGGCTGAGCCACCATGGTATAAGTGTGGGGGAAGGGAAGCCTGGTTACCTCTCCTTGTGAGTAAAGCATGTTAGTTAATGGGTGGTATTGGGGTTCCTTTTAAATACAAGTTCCCCTGTGTCTCAGAGAGTATCAGGGAAGACAGCATTGAGGAAGGAGCGGTGGTCTCTTGCCAGAGAGTGACTCTGGAAGGCAGAATCTGTTTGAAGTGAGATAGGGGTTGTTAGAGGCTCGAACTTTCACTGTTAATGCATTGGAGGGATTCTCAGGATTTGTCTCAGGCTGGAGAACTGGTCTGTACGCTAGTCATTACTGTAGAATCATAGAATCATAGAATATCAGGGTTGGAAGGGACCTCAGGAGGTCATCTAGTCCAACTCCCTGCTCAAAGCAATCAACATGTTGGTTTCAAGAAAATACTCCATTTCCATTTCATGTATCCTACCATTTCTGCAGTGGGTATGTCCCCCCTGTCATTCCACTACAGGCAGTGTTCCACAGCCACCATCCACCAGTCTCCGTGTGATGGGATCTGCTGGCCCTTAGATTTCAGGGAGGAAAATCCAACCGGCAGAAAGCATTCTGCCCTGGAAATAAAATCGGTTACTCCTGTTCCTACAGCAGGGATGCATTCAGGCCCTGCAGGGGATAAGAAATTAGGCTTCCTGGGCTGGCAGGTAGCCCTTGTTATCTTGTCTGTTAACTTAGTGGTCTATATCTAATCTGTTAGTCTCTAAAGTGCCACAAGTACTCCTCCTTTTTACATCTAATCTGTTCGCCTCCCCTGGGAAGAGGCATCACAAGCAAACCATAGAGCCTACAAGAAGGACTCTCAGTGGCTAGCTGGACCTTTCTGTAGGATTGATTATTTGTTGTTTTCTACTGTAACATTTTAACTGCGAAAGAAACTGATCTGGGGTCCTAAGTAAAGAGGCCCTGTTGTCTTTGTTTTATTAATGGCCAAGTCAATAGTGCATCCCAGGAAAGGTGGAGACTTTGCTGCCAACCAGACCCCAGAGTCTTTATGGCAGGGATAGGTGACTCATGGGAGGGACACAAAGGGGGGCACCAGCTAAAGGGGGCATATGACCCACCATGTGACCTCCCCACGTGAATCCTCCCTGCCCCACCCCAGCCTGTGGCCCCTGCGCTCTCCCTGTCCCCTGCCCATCCCACGTTACCGGCGACGGGTGGAGGCCTTTGTCTTTCCGCTGCACTGGATACAGACTTCTGAGCCGCAGGGCTCTCCAGAACCGCAGTGGTGAAAGGAGCAGAATGTGGAGCCATTGGGCGGCCCCTCGCCAGCAGCTCCTCCGGCGTGGCTGTCCTGCCACCAACCCTGCCTCCAGCCCTTCCATGCAGCTGTGTCTCCTGGAGTCTGTGCAGCCCTGCCGGAGGACAGGGCTGGGGCGGTACCGGTACAGCCGCGTTGGAGTTGCTGGGAGCAGCGGCCCCATGCTGGCAGCTCCTCCGGCTTGGCTGTACCGCCCCCACCCCTACCCTCCAGTGGGGCTCTATACAGACCCCAGGAGACGCAGCTGCGTGGAAGGGCTGGAGGCAGTGCAGCCGCGCCGGAGGAGAAGCCGGCCTGGGGATGCTGGGTAGCCCCACGTTCTGCTCCTTTCGCCACTGCAGTTCCCTGCTGATGAATGTGCCCTCTCCAGGCATCTGGGGAGGGACCCTGTGACCCTTTTTGCCCCTCCCACTCATTGCCTCTTCCAGGCGGCATTACACTTCCCCTCCCACAATGAAAACCAGGTTTGTTACAGGATGGGGCAGGGGGTGGGCAAGCAGCATTCACCCCTCTTTTTGTACAGTGTGTTGTCTAACCCTAGCAGGCTGTGACTTTGGCTAGTGCAGATAAGGCCTTCTGATAATGAGCCTAGTTCTAGCCAGCACATTCAGTACCTCACTTAGGATCCACAACTTAAAAAATCGCTTGTTAAGATATTCTGTTTCTAAACAAAGGTAGGTTAAGCAGGCTCAATAACATACTATCCCACTGAGATCTATTACATATCAAGCATATCTAAAATTGCTGTAACAATAAATAGTGAATGGCTTGGTGCCATTCTTTCTACCCCATCCTTTTAAACTGATTAATAGGCACATTCATACATTTATTGCTAAGAGGCCAAATTCATTAGTTTCTATGGAAACGTCTAAGAATGTACATTTTTATTATTATTTTATTTTCTTTCTCAGATGAATTCTTTTTTTCAGGTATTTTTCTTACAGGAATTTAAATACACTGGGAAAATTTTTCTGATGTAGTCCTGCATAATATATTTAGTTATGCAGATAGTAGGTGATTTAGATTCAATCCTATGCTACAGTAAAATAGCTTATAATGTTTACAAATGTTGCTTTTGAGACAAACTTTAAGAGACAGGTCCAGGAAATAGATCTTATTACAATACACTAAAAACAAACAGTGGAAACAAGTTTTATATCTGGGCACTAGAATTCTCCCAGATGACAGGGTCCATATGCCATGGCTTTGGCTTTGAAGTAAGCTGAGGTCATAACTGCTACAAACCAGCCAATGATTTTTACCTCTGCATCCCCACACTTTTTTGGTTCATAGGCATGGGGAAAAAAGTAGTGTCTATGGGTCAAATTTCCTGTCTGTGTAGATGGTCAAAACTCAGTGAACTGTGCCCATTCATAACAGCAGAGAATTTGCCCCTATAGATAGCACTGGCATATGCATTAAAAAGACAGAGAAGTTAAGTCCTTTTTAGCCACAGAACTAGTTCAGCACTGACATCATTAGTACAAACTTTTCCTTATTGTCCATGCAGTGGAGTGGTGTCACCTCATTACAATAGGTAGGGAGTACCAAGAGTGAGAATGAATTCATACTCCAGCCTAAGTGAGGGGCACATGTCCCATCATCCCTCAGATATCCTACCTCCCACTCCAGTTTCACAGTTTATTGTTAACTCTGAATCCTAATGACTGTAGACAAAGACCAGATTTTCAAGTAATTTAGCTGCTCAATTTGATGAAATGCTTTTCACATGGATATACCACAATTATATGTGAAACTCAAAGATTTGCACTTGCAAATAGGGCAATAAACTAAGGACTGAGATAACACTGGTAGTAAAATTGCCCTGAGTCATCTTTTCCCCACTGAGTTATGCTGACAGTAACTGTAATAATGAAAGTTTATTTATTACATAAAACCCATTTTTTACACTCTTATCCTATCTTTCTTTAGCATAAACTGCTTGGCAGTTTCTCTTTAACTACAAAACCCCAAGGAATGATATTAAATTGGGATGAGAAATTAACATGCAGAAAGAATATCAGAGATTTAAATGGGTTTACTTCTAAAAGAACCTAGAGAATGTATTTCCTCCAAGCATGCGTAAAGAGAACCAAATGAAACCAGATACACTTTGAAAGAACATAGTTAGTTATTGCTATTTTTGCCTTTTCATTGGCTTGGCTTTTAGTTTAAAGCTGTGTCACATAATCAACAAAATGATTTTCTCACAGCTGTAATGGAAACACTTGCTGCCATTAGACAAGGATGTGTTAATCAGGGTGAGAAAGATTACATTCATTCAAGCTCTGCTTGATTTCTGTGGTCATTGTTAGAGATTGGTGCTTTCAATTTATGAAAATCTACAACTCAGTAAACATCATTATATTCAAACTATCAGTGTTTCCATACATTTGAGTTGATAGAAAAAAGTGGCAGACAGTGACTAAAAGGGTTGTTGATGTATATGTATATGTGAAATCATTACCCATATTAAAAGTGACAAGAAGTGGAACACACATTATGTGCCCAGATACAAAGCTACAGTACAAGTAGGCCTGAATTATTGGCACCACTGATTTCTGTGAATCTAATTTAGAGGAACATAAAAGATCCAGTATCAGCTCTACGACATCTGCAAATGCAGCCAGTTGGTAGTTTCTTGTGTTTTTTCTCATTACTTATCTGGTATGCTATATAATCCAAGGGCTAAATTCTCTGCTGGTGTTCCCAGAATCATAGAAATGTAGGGCTGGAAGGGACATTGAGAGGTCAGGAAGTCTAGTGCTCTGCAGTGAGGGAGCACAAAGTAAGCCTAAACCATCCCTGCCAGGTGTTCATCTAACCTGTTTTTAAAAGTCTCCAATGATGGGGATTCCACAACCTGCCTTGGAAGCCTGTTCCAGAGTTTAAATATCCTTATAGTTGGAAAGGTTTTCCTCATATCTAACCTCAATCTTCCTTGCTGCAGATTAAACCCATTACTTCTTGTCCTACTTCAATGGACACGGAGAACAAATTGGTGACTATTCTCTTTATAACAGCCCTTAACATATTTGAAAACGGTTATCAGGTCCCCCCCTTAGCCTTCTTTTCTCAAGACTAAACATGCCCAGTTTTTTAAATCTTTCCACATAGGTCAGGTTTTCTAAACCTTTTATTATTATTTTTGTTCTGTTCTGGACTCTCCAATTTGTCCACATCTTTTCTGAAGTATGGCACCCAGAATTAGATACAATACTTCAGGTGAGGCCTTCCCAGTGTCAAATAGAGTAGGACAGTTACCTCCCATGTTTTACGTACAACATACCTATTAGTTCACCCCAGAATGATATTAGCCTTTTTTTGGAACTGCGTCACATTCTTGACTCATATTCAGTTAGTGAACCACTGTAACCCCCGATCCTTTTAATCAGTACTACCACCTAGCTAGTTATTCTCCATTTTGTAGTTTGTACATTTGATTTTTTCTTTCCTAAAAGTAATACTTTGCACTTCTCTTTATTGAATTTCATCTTGTTGATTTTAAACCAATGCTACAATTTGTCAAGGTCATTTTGAATTCTAACACTGGCCTTCAAAGTGCTTGCAACCCCTCCCTGCTTGGTGTCATCTGCAAGGTTTATAAGCATGTTGGCCATTCCATTATCCAAGTTGTTAATGAAAATATTGAACTGTAGTGGACCCAGGACTGACCCCTGAGAGACCCCAGTAGGTACACCCTCTCAAATTGAAAGAGAACCCTTGATAATTACTCTTTGAGTATGGTCTTTCAATTAGTTGTGCACCCACCTTATAGTAATTTCATCTAAACCATATTTCTCTAGTTGGCTTATGAGTATGTCATGTGGGACTTTGTCAAAAGCCTTACTAAAATCAAGATTTGGTTAATGGTGATCAGATACTCAGTTAATATTGCATTCTTTCCCTCTTGTTGTTAATATTGTGTTGAGTACCTGGTCACCATTAACCTTTTTAGTGAAGACTGAAGCAAAATAGGCATCAAATACCTCTGCCTTCATGATGGCATCCATTATTAGCTCTCCTTCCTCGTTAAGGAGTGGACCTACACCATGGGTGAAAGTAACTCCACACACTTACCAATACGGGTCGGGGCCGGCTCCGGCCCCCAGAAGAGGCAGGGCTTCGGGTGGAAGGGGCAGAGCTGGGGGTCAGCATCCCTCAGTCAGCCCTTCTAGGCCACCTGGCCCATGCCGCCTGGGGCTCCAGTGGTGATTTAAAAGGGCCCGGTGCTCCGGATGCCGCTGCTGCAGTAGCGGCAGCAGTGTCTGGAGCCCTGGGCCCTTTTAAATCACTGGCCCCAGGGCAGCTGCTCCGTTTGCCCCTCACTCCCACCCATCAGCGGCCGAAGGGGTGCAAAAGGGGCAGGGATGCTAAAGCGCTGCAGGGTCCTTTTGCCTGCTGGTAGGGCAGCCAATGTGGGGGCGCAGCAACGTTAAAGCACTGCCACAGTAAAGGGCTGTCCTTAAGGGCCGCCGACGGGGGAGGCAAAAGGGCAGGGACATTAAAGTGCTGTCGTGGCAGCACTTTAATGTGGGCTGTGTACGGGCCGGTACGGGTTCTTACCGGCCCGTACCGACTCACTTTCACCCCGACCTACACTTTCCTTCTTCTTTCTCTTGCTCCTAATGTATTTAAAACACTTCTTCTTGCTGCCTTTTATGTCCTTTGCTAGGTGTAACTCATTTTGTGCCTTAGTTTTTCTGATTTTATTCCCTACTTGCTTGTGCTATTCAAATATTCAAAACTGCTGGAATGAATATTATAGACATCACTGGGCCAAACGCTGCCTAGATTTCAGAAAATGATCATGAAATGACAAACGTTTAATATCCATTAAATAACAGAGGTCAGGGCTCACACTCTCCTGCATGGCTAGTTACAGGGAGAAGCAAGTTCCAAAGCTAAAATCCCTTCCCCGAGAATTGTTTGCTGCCAGCCCCCTCCACTCTATAAATAAGGGCTGTTAACTTGGTGCCATAGATTGTCTCAGATGTAGAGGCACCATGCAGGCTGAGGCAGACCGGTCTCTCAGACGGCTGAGCTCCAAACCCTTTTCCATTTTTATGTTACAGCATTGAACATTTAGTCTGTTAAAATATTATTAATTACACTTAATTAGATTCCTCCACCTTCACCTATGTAACTATTTATTCTGAGATTTGTCCCACTAGCATGAGTAAGGGGGAGAAAAGCCGGGAGAATCAGACCCTAAAGAAAATCTCCATTGTTTTACACAATAGTCTAAAATAACTGATTAGAAAGAAGGGCATGTTGCTAAATTTAAGATATACATTTTTGGCTTTTGGTGAAAAACTAATAATCGGAAAGGCAATTGCCATCTTGGTACTTGGCAAAGTGAAACAGTTGCCATTGCAATACGCTGCAAAGCAGAAGTATGTCAAAGTTGTAAAGTTCTCTGTTTTTTAAAAAAATGAAGGTTTCATCTCGTACTTTTCATGCATTTGAAGGGAACTGCATTCACTTCCCAATCCAGGCCTAATTCTGCACTATGCAGATATAAAAAAAGTGACAAATATTTCTAAATATGGCTTTGCAAATTCATTTTTTATCATAGCACGCACCTAGAAAATCCTGGTTGGAGCTTCTGGGCAGTGAAATAATTAATTTTATTAATGTAAGAAGTAAAAAAAGTAATTTTTTTCAGTTTTCCTTTAAGTACAAATGAATGGCAGTTAAGAGTTTGTGCCTAAAGTGCTGAAATAAATAGATACTCAGTGAGACGGTGAAAGGTTGTGATGTGAAAAATCACACCTGCATCTATTTTTTTGCACCCAATTTGCTTTGTATTTGAGACTTATACAGACTCCTGAGCTCTGTCTCTGCTCTGCCACTCACCAGCTCCCCGGTGATACATCTGCTTTTGCTAGCTCCATAAAACCCTCATTGTTTCAAATGAGGCATTACTATGCTCTGATAACATTCTGCTTCAGCTCATTCACTAAACCCATCTTGATTAGAGGATAATATACACCTTTGGGGGAGTGGCCTTTGGCAGTGGATAGGTTGTGTAAGTTCTTGTCTGCCTTTTAGAAGAGGGCTAAGTGAAATACAGTAGCATTGCTAAAAATAATTAAGGAGATGTGGGAAGAGAGGATTCACAATGGGCAGATGCCTCTGCATGTAAGCTCAGAACTTCTATACTGTAGGTACCATTTTGGGTAGAAAAATGAATAGCTCACAGCATCTGTGGCAAGCATGTGTCTCCTGTTCATGTGCTTTAAGTGGAAGGTGGTCAAACTCCTACTATTCCACTCCGGTCTAGAAATGTTCAGCATTGGCCTAACTCTGCGCCCCTTAGCTTATGTGGGGGCAAATTTAGGCAATGCTGAGCACTTTTGAAAACCCTGCCCTAAACAGCTGCATGCCTCACTTTCCCATCTGGAAAATGGGAGTAATATCCCTTTCTCCTACCCTTTGCTGACTGTAAGCTCCTTGGGGCAGGTACTATCTTTTACTATGTGCATGTAGAGTGACCAACACAGCGAAGCCCTGATTTTTAGTTGGGGGCTCTAGACAATATAATAATAAACTGACCCCAGTTGGCATTACAGGTGTTCTGCACATAGGCTGCAGTCATGCAAGTATTCCCACCGTCCTGAAAATGTATCTCTTATAATGTGGAGGGTGAGTTTATATAAGGGGACTGTTGCCCCCTTACTAACATTCAGTGGGGGTGTTTTAGTTGCTAGAAAAAGGGGGAAGGGTCGATGGGGAATCAGGACCCTGAGACTGACAACCCCCAGGAACAATGGGGAGAGGCCAATGCTCCAGGTCAGTCTGAATGACAGGGCGGGCAGGCTAATCAGGGAGTCAGGAGGCCAGAGAGGTCCCGTCCTCCGTGTGAGCTGGAATTGCCTGGGTCAGACAGAGTGGGGCTGAGCTGAGCTGGGGAGCGGAGCTGTGCCAGATCCAAAGGGACCAGAAAAGCAGCCCAGAGAGAGCAGACCCTGTCCTGGGAGCAGAGCTGCAGCCCCACAGCCCAGAGACAGCAGACTTGCCCTGGGAAGAAAGCTGCAGCGACCAAAGCCAGAGGGGCTAGAAAAGCAGCCCACAAAACAGGTCAGTGCTGGGAGCAGAGTCACAGAAGCAGCCTGCAGAGCAGACCTGTCCTGGGAGCAGAGCTGTAGCAACCAGAGCCAGAGGGGCCAAAGAAGCAGCCCAGGGAGCTGGAGAAAGAGCAGCAGCAGCAGCGCTGAAACAGAGTGGTAGAGCCGGAGCAGTCCAGAGCTGGGTGCAGTGAGCAGCTGGAGAGATCGAGGGGGGCCCTGGGCAGCGGGCCCAGCACAGGGAGACACCTCAGCCAAGAGGCTCTGCAGGCCAGGCTTGGATCGTAACCCCGACAGGGCGGGGGCGACGCTGGGAAGAAGGGTCCTACCACTTAGAGCCTGAGAGTGTGCGGCCACCACCAGAGCAAGTGTCCAACCCACAGCATCCCTGCAGCACAGCCAGGGCCTGAGAAGAAGGCCTGGGACTTACAAGGAACAGACTGTGAAGTGCCCTGACATTCCAGAGTCACTGTTTGTGACGTTCCCTGCCACAGAGCGGGGTGATGTGTTTCCTTTAACCTTTCCCATTTTTCCTTATTCTTTTTAAAATTAATTGTTGATTAAATAACTTGTATTTGCTTTAACTTGTATGTAATGGTCAGTGGGTCAGAGAAGTGCCCAGTGCAGAGAGAGTACCCCAGAGTGGGGACACCCTAGCCACTGTCCTAGGTGACCACAGCAGGGTTGGGGGTCGAGCCCCCCAGGAATCCTGGGCCCAGCCTTGTTGGGGTTACAAGGACTCTGCCAGACAGGAGAGTGGAAGGGGAGTCCTCAAGAGCAGGAAGGCCACTGGGTAAAGGAAGTGGGAGCGAGGATTCAGATCCTTTCGCTAGCCCACTTCACCGGGGTAGTGCAGAAGCCAGGAAAGTTCCCCACAATAGCGGGACTATTCCCCCACTTACATTTAGTTCAGCCTTCATGCCTATTGAATATTTACTAGTTCTATCCTCTAGGTCTGCCAATAAGCATACCACTTATAGTGGCATTTTTGTGTTGTGGAGGTTGGTCCACTGTGAATTGGAGTGAGGCCAAAAGCTCACTCACATAGGCCACTGAACAGCTGTCAGATGGTAATTACATCCAGTCACTACCAAATGGGCTGGATTCAAACTGGCAGGAGCAGACTAAGAGTAAATGGGGCATGGATGCAGAAAAGTGTGAAGTCCCAAGCCCAATCATACAAATCCCATTGGGGTGTGCAAAACCAGAGTAAAATAATTCTCCAGCACCAGAAATATATAGACACATTGTATTACTATGCAACCTATCTTTTTTCCTCTATTAATGAATCAGCCCCACTGTGCATAGAAACATGGGGCTCTTGTATGTTCTCTCACCCCATAAGGTCACCCCAGTTACTTAAATATGTCCCCTGGTTTGACATAAAATCAAACCTTTGTGTATTGCACAGCATACAGTGAGAGCAGAATTCTGATTTCTTAGTGTTTTACACCCCCTTTGCACAAAAGTAAAAGACTACACAAGGTGCAAGGCAATGGAGAATCAGGTTCTCGGTGATATTATTATCCCCATTTTACAGATGGGAGCTGAGGCACAGAGAGATTAGGGTTTAAAGTATGCACTAATTTTGAGTGCCCAATTTGAGATACATAGGATCTGATTTTTCAGAGAAGTTAGCATTATACAGGACTTTATATGTTCAGAGGACAACTCCCATTCACTTCAGTTGTTACTGTGTGTGCTGAGCACTTCTGCATATCAGACCCCTGGGTCTGAAATCAGGCACCCAGAAAATGCGGAGTTAAATACTATTCAAAATAAACTTTCAAAATAAATAACAAATGAACAATATTGCAAAAGACTAAATGGAAGACTAAACAGAAACTGCTGATGCATTTATCTATCAACGCTCGACCTGTACATCCTGCAGCAATGTAACTGATGATATATGTTACATTGATAAATACCTATGCTCTGAGGTAGCTGTGGTACAAGTTTGAGACTAGAGAATGTGATGATCCAAACTGACTTCTGTGGAGTTACACCAGGGATTCATTTGACCCACTGAGTGAGGAGAAGACCACTGGAGAGGGGAAGAGACACTTTAAAAAAATCTTTTTCTGAGACCCTTTTTTTTTTTCCCTGAAAGACATTGTTTTCTCCTTCCAAATGGAGAGTGTCACTCCTCCCAATCTTGCTGGATTTTTTTACGTGTTAATCTTTTCTTTCCCCCTTTTGGTGTTACTTTTCTCTGATTTTCTTCTCTCTGATGCCTCTTTTTAGTCTCCGTCACACTCTGCTCCTCCCTAGTTGCTAGAGCAGAAGATTGGAATAAGAACACCTGAGTTTTAGTCCTAACACAGCCAGAGCTTTCAGTTGGACAGTGAGAGAGTCATGAAGCCATTCTGATTTTTTCCCAGTTTCCTCATCTGTAAAATTGGTATTTACATCACATGGGTGTTATGCAGCCTTTGGGCCAAAATCTCAGCTGTACTGTGGAACCTTTATACTGCTCTGTCAGTGCCAAATGGCCATATAGACCCAATAGCTGTGACCAATAAAAGATCCCTCCTCCTGCTTAAGGGAATCCTCTGGTAGCATTGGGCTACTCTAGGGATTCCTAGACTCACTCCTTCCATGCTGGCCAATGGCTTAGGTGTTGTAGCTGTGGCAGAAGCACAGGATGGCTGGGTTACCCCTATGCCCTGGCAATCCCTGGCTGCTGGAATTACCTTTAGGGGAAGGGAAGATTATCATCTGCTAGCAGTTTTCTCTTCTTCTGTGTGGTCTCCATGGTGATGGAGGGATCATGTGGGATATGCTCTTTTGAGCACTGTGATGAATGGGAAACAGCCCTGGCTGTGAGTCAGTAGTAGAGGCATCCCATCCTCTTCTACCAAACACAGCTGTCTTTAAAAGAGAAACACCCCCAGATTACCCAGTGCTCAATGAAAAAAATTCAGTTGAACCTTGAGGAATGGAGCATGGGCCGCTTAGGTGAAGTTGTGGACTTGAAAGAAGACAGTCTGAGCTCCTATGATATCTAGGCATCCTTGAAAGTCTCTGAAAGTCTTAGCAGGAAAACATAATCTAGCCCACAGGGCCAAGATTCCTTTGAAAGAGCGCTTAAGGACTCTAAATAATGAGATTCAAAGGATTGGCTCATCATTTGCTACTGAAAACCGATTGCCTACATGTTGTGATTCAATGTCCCATTCCCATTTCCTTGGGCTACCCAGGCTTTCTCATAGATTTATGTTTATGATAGAGCAGCCTATTGCTATGGAAATGGCAATGATATGACGTTTCAAATTCATATTGATTTCACTGCAGGATTAATTAGAAGAAGCTAGGATGTGAGGGAGAAATCCCTTGCTTACATATACTTGGTAAGTAGCTGAAGTAAGAAGGCAAACCATGAAAAACACAGGAAAAGTAAGTGAATTTCTTTGGGCTGGCTCCAGATCACAGAACTAACGACAGGATCTTTTCAGTAAACAACATTAGCAGGAGTGTTGTAAGCAAGACACGAGAAATAATTCTTCTGCTCTACTCTGCGCTGATTAGATCTCAACTGGAGTAGTGTGTCCAGTTCTGGGCGCAACATTTCAGGAAGGATGTGGACAAATTGGAAAGAGTCCAGAGAAGAGCAACAAAAATGATGAAAGGTCTAGAAAACATGACCTATGAGGGAAGATTGAAAACATTGGGTTTGTTTAGTCTGGAAAAGAGAAGACTGAGAAGGGACTTGATAACAGTTTTCAAATACGTAAAAGGTTGTTTATAAGGAGGAGAAAGAAAAATTGTTTTTCTTAACCTCTAAGGATAGGACAAGAAGCAATCGGCTTAAATTGCAGCAAGGAGGTTTAGGAAAAACTTCCTAACTGTCAGGGTGGTTAAGCATTGGAATAAATTGCCTAGGGAGGTTGTGGAATCTCCATCAGAGGAGATTTTTAAGAGCAGATTAGACAAATATCTGTCAGGAATGGTCTAAATCAGTGGTCTCCAACCTTTTTACTCCCTGTCATAACTATACAGCTAAGGGTAGCCTAGAATCCTCCTTACCTGTAAGGGGTTAAGAAGCCCAAATAACCTGGTTGGCACCCGACCAAAAGGACCAATGGGGAAAGAAGATACTTTCAAATCTTGTGGGTGGGGAGGCTTTGTTGTGTGTGTTCTCTTGGGAAGCAGAGAAGCATCAGGTCAGAAAACTCCTTCTATAAACCATCCTAAAAGTCTCTCATATTACAAAAATTGTAAGTAAAAGCCAGGCAAGGTGTGTTAGATTATCTTTTGTTTTGCTTGTGAATTTTTCCTTTGCTGGAGGGAGGTTTATTCCTGTTTTTTGTAACTTTGAAACTAAGTCTAAAGGAAGTTCTGCTGTGTTTTTGAATCTTTTGTTACCCTATAGTTATTTTTTCATCCTGATTTTTACAGAGGTGATTTTTACCCTTTTTTTTTTTTAAATAAAATCCTTCTTTTAAGAACCTGACCAATTTCTCTTTTGTCCTAAGACCCAGGGGTTTGGGTCTGTGATCACTTTGTAACCAGTTGATTAGGATATTATTCTCAAGCCTCCCCAGGAAAGGGGGTATAAGGGCTTGGGGGGATATTTTGGGGGAATAGGAACTCCAAGTGGCCTTTTCCCCGATTCTTTGTTAAATCACTTGGTGGTGGCAGCGTACCTCCAAGGGCAAAGAATTTGTGCCTTGGGGAAGTTTTAATCTAAACTGGTAGAAGTAAGCTTAGGGGGTCTTTCATGCGAGTCCCCACATCTGTACCCTAGAGTTCAGAGTGGGGAGGGAACCCTGGCACTCCCAAGATCACTTTTTGAATTTAAGGGTAACCCAGGATCTACCCCGCCCCTTCTCTGAGGCCCCACCCCACTCGCTCTCCCCCACCCTCACTCACTTTCACTGGGCTGGGGTAGACAGTTGGAATTCGAGAGTGGGCGTGGGCTCTGGGCTTGGGCCGAGGGGTTTGCAGGGTGGGAGAGGGCTCTGGGCTGAGCCTGGGGCAGGGGGTTGGAGTGCAGGAGGGGGTGTGGGCTCTGGGAGGGAGTTTGGGTGCAGAAGGGGGCTCTGGGCTGGGGCAGAGTGTTGGGGTGCAGGAGGGGGTACAGGTGCTGGCTCTGGGAGGGGGTCAGGGCTGGGGTTTGGGGTGCAGGAGGAGGTTTGGGGTGCAGGAGGGGGCTCGGGGTGCTGGCTTCGGGAGGGGGTTTGGGGTTGAGGTGCGGCCTCCTGCCGGGCAGCACTTACCTGCATCAGCTCCTGGTTGGCAGCATAGCATGACTGCCACTGAGGCAGGCTCTCTGCCTACCCCTGTCCCACGCTGGTCCTGGAAGAGGCCAACGTGCCCCTGCAGCTCCTGGGGGGAGTGGGCGGGTGGCATGTGTCTCTGCACGTGGCCCCTCTCTGCAAGCACCACCCCTGCAGCTCCCATTGGCCACAGCTCCCCATTCCCAGCCAATGGCAGCTGCGAGGGCAGTGCTCGCAGGCAGGAGCAGCGCATGGAGGGAGACCCCTGCCTCCCTGCCCACGGGCTACACCGGCCACTCCTGGGAGCGGCATGGGGCCAGGGCAGGCAGGGAGCCTGTCTTAGTAGCAGCCCCGCTGTGCCGCCAGAGATCACGATTGACTGGGAGATCCTCTAGTATCTACCAGTCGATCACGATCAACCAGTTGGTGACCACTGGTCTAGATAATTAGTCCTGCCATGAGTGCAGGGGACTGGTCTAGATGAGCTCTCGAGGTCCCTTCCAGTTCTATGATTCTATGATTTAAACTTTGCCCAGTGTCTAAAAATTTGCTTTCCTCCCTTGAGGACTGTACATAATTCAGTTCATTATGGCATACAAAAAAGTACTTCATTCTACTAAATGATCTGCAAACTTGCTTGTAAGAAACAATTCCATGTTCTGTTTATATGTACTTACTGAAGATGAACCCCTGGACTTCAGGAAATAAGAGGTGTGGCCAGATTCTGATCTTAGTTACATTAGAATAACTCCATTGGAGACAAAAGAGTTACACCACAGTAGCTGAATCTGGCCCAGTGTCTTAAGTTACTCATCATTTTGGGTCATGTTCTACCCTTGATGTATGTCCAAACTCTCAGTGTTGTCCTTCAGTGATAATCTTCAGGATGCTGGAAGACCCATTCTGTTGAGTGATGGCTGGGATCACTAGCGGAGATTAAAGGCTGGGTGGCTGAGTTTGGATAACATTATTTGTGTTGGAAAGAAGTAAGATCTTTTTCTTCTCTCAATTTAAGTTCTGTGGTTGTGGTTGTGGCCTTGACTAAGTTCTGTAGGTAGGTGCACTGATTTTTGGTTTTTTGGTTGTTTTTTTTAAATTCTCTTGGAGTTCACATATGCTCATTATATATATTTAAATAAGTAAATAAAAAATCTGCATGCGGAATGAGAATAGCATAAATCTAATTTGTAGGAGGCCACACTAGCAGGCTAAGCATTGCTGTACCTCTAATAGGTGCTTTAAACTGCTAACTGGGCTACCAAGTGCATTGATCTAATGCCTAGTAAAATTAATGTTGGTGATATCAAAATTGGTTAGGAATAATTAATAATAATTTTACTGATTACAGAGACATCTATTCTTCCTATCCTTCCAAAATAACTAGAACTGACAAAAATCAAACCAGGCTACCAGGGAGATCTTCTGACTCCTGTGGAAATAGTTTTTCATCATATAAGACTCTTCATTAATTACTGATTGCATAATCAGGTTGAAAACTTAGACTTCTTTGAGGAATATAGCAATCATGTGAAATGCCTGACCCACCCCATACCATGTAATCACAGGCAACTCGTCCTTGTTTGAATCAATGAATTAGTGAATTGAGCTTGTATTTTTGGAGTGCAGTTAGAGCCTGAGGCATAAAACAAAATTCTCTGCCTGATACATGTTTCCTTTAATTTTTATAGCTAAATTCTGGCCAACTATAGAGGTACCTGTGATTAAAAAAGGGGCGGGGGGAATAGCTCCCTTTTATGGACACCCAGCCAGCCAGTTAGCTATAAAATTCCTATTAGTAGCTGTTCTCTACTTGCTTTGTCTGTAAAGGGTTAACCCTACAGGTAAAAGAAAAAGAGTGGGCACCTGACCAGAAGAGCCAATGGGAGGGCTAGAACTTTTTAAAATTGGAAAAAAAAAAACCCTTCCCTTTGTTGTCTGTTGTTCTCTCTCGGAGCAGCAATGCTATAAGCAGGAATGCTGTGTAAGGTTTGAACCAGGTATGAAAAATTATCTTGCATACCTAGAAGGAATCATTGGGACAGGGAATGTGTAGATAGATGCAATCAGGTTTATTTCTTTATTTTTGCTTGTGGATCTCCTCTGTGCTAACCTCAGATTTTTTGTTTGCTTGTAACCTTTAAGCTGAACCCCCAAGAAAGGTATTTTGGGTGCTTACTTTTTGGAATTGCTCCTTTAAAATCTAGCAAAAGCCTAAGTTCCAGATGTATTTTCTTCCTTTTTGTTTTTAATAAAATTTACCTTTTTTAAGAACAGAATTGGATTTTTGGTGTCCTAAGAGGTTTGTGCATATGTTGTTTAATTAGCTGGTAGCAACAGCTAATTTCCTTTGTTTTCTTTCTCAGCTCTTCCCCAGAGGGGCGTGAAAGGGCTTGAGGGTACCCCACAGGGAGGAATTCCCAAGTGCTCCTTCCTGGGTTCAAGGGTTTGGTTTTTTTTTTGCATTTGGGTGGTGGCAGCATTTACCAAGCCAAGGTCAGAGAAAAGCTGTAGCCTTGGCAGTGTAAGCCTGGAGTGGCAACTATTAATATAAGTAATATAAGCCTGGAGTGGCAACTATTAATATTTAAAATCCTTGCGGGCCCCCACCTTCTGCACTCGAAGTGCCAGAGTGGGGATTCAGCCTTGACAGCACCTAACAAAGAATCTGAAAGCGTGGGTCTTCTCTTGCCAAAGCCCAGTAAGAGGCCTCTCCACAGGCCCTTGATGGTGGGATCCAAGGGCATAATCTACGGGATCAGGAGGCATTTGATGTGTCTTTTTTTGTATGTGCACCCTTTTGAGATGGTGATGGCACCTGGGCCCACACCAGCATGCAGATTACTAATGTTCCTGTCTGCAATAATCTGTGCACAGGGTTTCTGCAGCCCAGGATCCAGGTCCATATTGCTACTACTTTAGCAATGGAGGTTTGCACCTGTTTGGAGGCCACTTGTGCTTTTGGCCGGAATCTGCGACCGTGTTTCAGCAAGTAAATGTTTGGTCTGTATACAGATATTTTACAGTTTGCTAATTCATTGCTTCCTTTAATTAGCAATCTATTATGAAGAATTGTCTCTAGTATTATTTGTGACAGAGTTAAATTGATGGTGGTTATTTTCTTGCTTTCTTTTGAATTATCTTCTTTTCTCTTTCCTAAATTTGCCTGCCTGACAAGCATTCTAATGGCTATAAAACTTGGTATATAAAATGTTGCTCTTTGATATATACCTATGTAATTTTTATTTCGCTTTCAGAGTACTATCAATATTGACTCTCAAGTATGTTCTCGTGTAGGGACAGACACAGTTCAAGTTACTTTCTATTCAGTATTAACTGAAGCTACCACATATTATCATCCATATGGCATGCATCAGTCCATCTGCTGCTATTATCATTATTACCAAGTAGGAAGAATTATACATGCTACGCTGAATATTCTTATTGGATCTGAATCTGGATACACAATGAAAATACCTGGTTCTGTCCTAAGTCTATGGCTAGGTTATATTAGGCTTCAGTTGTGAATAACGTGCAATGCTGGATCACTCAGGGCCCAATTTTGCCACCTTTATTCATATTGAGTATTCCCTTATTCTACAATTAGTCCCAGAAAAGTCAATAGGACTCCTCACATAATAAATGAGTATGTGGCAGACTCAGACCCTTGGCAAATGCTTTCTACAGGGTGAATTTTGTCCACATTCATTATATAGTGTTACCTCCAAAATGTAAGGTAATTATTCTAGTTGCTGGAGAAATATCCAGCTTTCATATGTCCCTGTCTTAATTATTCCTTTATAACTTTCTTTATATATCCATGTTGATTCTAAAACTATGCCAGTTTCATCCACTTTTATGCTCTAATGCATTTGTTTCCATTAAGGAGTCCCATGATGTGGAAAAAAATTAAACTATCCTATAACAACATGCATAAAACTAAAGCATGAAACTTGTTCAAAGTCTACAGTTCACACATTAAACAAAAGTTGTGATGCTGATAATTTAGTATTGACTGCTGAGCTTATAAAAATGTCATCCTAAAAAAAACAAAATAATTCCTTAAGCTCTTTTTGGTCAGTAAGCCAAAAAAAGACAATGTTACATGGAAATTTTGTCACTTATTCATTTCATCTGTAGTTTATTCAATTATGTATTTTATAGCTCTTCTAATTTACACAAATGGAAGCAATATAAAATGTTTTATTACTTCCCTTCATGCTGTGGCACTATTATACACAAGCCTATATTACCTGAGCAAAATATACAAGGCCGTTTAGTTTTGTATTTATTGGATTTCACTAACTTATTTTCCAAGACTCCAAGAAATCTTTCAAGCTTTCTGCTTCTTTATCCAAAATCTTCCGCTTTCTTTTGCTAGTATTAACTTGCAAGCCTTTTATTTTTTTGGAAATGCTTTTTTAAAATTAAACAATAAAAACCTAAAACTTTAGAATTGCATTTTTCAACCAAGATCTATGGAAGAAATTACATTAGGAAGGCTTTCTGTACAAAAATGTCTTCAGTTATACAAGTTTTAGTTTTCATTTGAGTTCTGTTGTTCGGGGGTGGGGGGAGAACCTCTCATCATACAAATGCAGAGAGAGGCTAACTCTGTGGCTACTTTTCAAAAACTCTCATGTAGGCCCTGATTCAGCAAAGCACTTTGATGAATGGGGATGGTCTTCAGAATCTGCTTAAAATTAAGCATATGCTTAAGTGTTTTCCTAAATCAGTATCACAGTGGACAGCTTGGTATAGTGTGCCTGTTTCAGAAATTAGCAGATGGTGATGTAGAATAAGTATTTTTTAAACCATTAAGCTATGTGCCTTAATTTCAATCTATTCTATTCTGCTTTATTTGATCATATGATGCTATTAAGCAGTGGACATACATCACTGTTTAACCAGCCACTACCTTTTCAATATCCTGTGGTATTTTTACTTTATTTAATCAAAGGGCTTGTGTCAGTTTACAAAGTAGTATCATATTTGAACATGTTTGAGTTTGATGACATGATACTGACCACAGTGTAGCAGTCAATGTGGAGCAGAGCAAATCTTGCTCTGCATTATGGCAGCGAGTTGTGATTAAACTGGCCGTGATTAAACAGGGATTAAACACATTTAGCTGATGGGATGCTAAACACAAATTGCCCTGGTAAGAGGCTGCCCGCTAAGGCACAGTCAGCAGCATGTCACCAAATTTGATTGTTCACAGCCATGTTGAAACATAATTAAAATTGCATGTGACATGGATAAACCCATAGACAGCCCTTTGTGTACCTATACCGTATTCATAAATGCAGTATGAGACAGGTCTCTCACTTCTGATATGTGTAAATTCCAGAATACCCAGCTGGCATAGACCCAAAGTTGTTGGCTCGATGATGAACTCTACCATCCGTAAGAACATAAGAACGGCCATACTGGGTCAGACCAATGGTCTGTCTAGCCCAGTATCCTGTCTTCTGTGGCCAATGCCAGGTGCTTCAAAAGGAATGAACAGAACAGGGCAATCATCAAGTGATCCATCCTCTGTCAACCAGTCCCAGCACCTGGCAGTCAGCCGCTTAGGGACACCCATAGCATGGTGTTGCATCCCTGACCATCTCTGCTAAAAGACATTGATAGACCTATCATCCATGAACTTATTTAATTCTTTTTTGAACCCAGTTATGGTTTTGGCATTCACAAGATCTCCTGGCAAAGAGTTCCACAGGTTGACTGTGTGTTGTGAAGAAGTACTTCCTTTAGTTTGTTTTAAACCTACTGCCTATTAATTTCATTTGGTCACCCCTTGTGTTATGTGAAGCGATAAACAGCACTTCCTTATTCACTTTTTCCACACCAGGCATGATATTATAGACCGCTGTCATCTCTGCTCTTACTGTTCTCTTTTCCAAGCTGAATAGTCCCAGTTTTTTTAATCTCTCCTCATATGGAAGTTGTTCCAAACCCTTAATCATTTTTGCTGCCCTTCTCTGTACCTTTTCAATTTCTAATACATCTTTTTTGAGATGGGGTGATCAGCACTGCATGCAATATTCAAGGTGTGGGCATATAATGGATTTATATAGTGGCATTATGATATTTACTCTCATATTCTCTATCTCTTTCCTTGTGGTGCCTAACATTCTGTTAGCTTTTTTGACTGCTGCTGCACATTGAGTGGATGTTTTCAGAGAACTATCCTCAAGGACTCCAAGATCTCTTTCTTGAATGGTAACTTCTAATTTAGACCCCATCATTTTGTATGTATAGTTGGGATTATGTTTCCCAGTATGCATTACTTTGCATTTATCAACATTTTTTATGTCTCAAATGTAAAGGGTATACTCATAGAGGAGAGGATGTGGCTAGATCATGCTATGTTCCAGTGATACCCAGTTTGTATAATGTCCCTTAGGGCAGTGGTTATCAAAGCTGGTCCGCCACTTGTTCAGGGAAAGACCCTGGCGGGCCGGACCGGTTTGTTTACCTGCCGCATCCGCAGGTTCGGCTGATCGTGGCTCCCACTGGCTGCAGTTCACCGCTCCAAGCCAATGGAGGCTGCAGGAAGCGGTGCAGGCCAAGGGACATACTGGCCACCCTTCCTGCAGCCCCCATTGGCCTGGAGCGGCAAGCTGGGTGGGGGAAATGGAATGGGTTAGTGTGCTGTTTTTATGGAGCTGAGAATATTTGGTAGTTAGTAGTGGGGGGAAGAGATTGTGTCCCCTAGGTTCTGTTGCTGGTGTAGAATGTCCTGAAAAGGAAATCGGGGTGGATAAAAGCAGCTGGAGCAAGTATCAGGGAAAAGATTTGGGGTCTCCTTCCAGCTTCCATTTCTCTATACTGCTCGTATGTTTTGCATTCTAAAAGAGTGGTGGTGTTTTTATGTTCAGACATACAGTATTTGCTCTGCGTTACAGAGTGAACACTTATTTTTCTGTGAAATGAGGCTTTTCCAGACCCCTCCTGGCTACCCAGTGCTCACTTGTGGCTAGATTGTAGCTTTACCTGGAGCCCTAAGTAAGGGGCAGCATGTAGCTCCTACCCAGAAAGAGTCACAACCTGTTCCCTGGTTCTCCCTTGCTGTTGTGAGACAGTATAATCTAATCCATGACATCAGTAGATTACTTTCCTTTCCACACTGGCTCAACTGTAGTGGCTGGTGCTAAGGTTCTGCCTATTCCCTGACCTTACCTCCTGTTCCCCACCCACACATCTAAAGCTGCTTTTCTTTCCTTTATGCACAGGCTGGTGACACAGGAAGGCTGTTCAGGATAGGTCAGAATCTTGTCCTTCTTCATTATTTACATAGCAGAGTAAGTGTATAGAATGCTGTACAATAGCTGAGCTGCTCCAGACAGAATTCCAGGCCCTGAAGAGTTTGCATACAGGATACATAGAATTCCATATGGTTATTATAGGTGGAATGCTGCATGGACTAATTCTCATGCATTTACTCTCACTGCAGCTATGTAGTATTGCTCCTTCTACTATTAACACTGTTATCTATTTCTTTCAAATGCAGCACAGTTCTAGAAATGCAGCTTTATTTACCACTGTCATGGAAAGTACCTGAGGCTGTGACCACAGATCACATAACAGCCACATATTTTCTTTCTAATCTTTTTGCTCCTCTCTTTAGCGTTACTGTTAGCAGATTCTTACTTGCATATCCTTTTCTTGGTTTTGATCTGACCTCTTTTTGCCTTTTTTGTTCTGTTTCCATTGTAGTACATCTCTGCCCACAGTGCTGTTTCCTTCCTTCACAAGTACTTAAGGCTGAAAAACGAGACTGCCCCACAGTCAGGCAGGTCACCGTCAAGTGCCCCTAAATCACAGCTGCTGATGGTGTTTACAGTAGCTAACAATGAAAAGATTTTTTACATTAATGATAATGGTATATCAAGCAGTGAAAGATAAACCTTAAAGCAAGAATATGTTTAACGTTTTTAAAGAGCCTTTTTTAAAATAGTGACATCAAAGAATGCCATTAGAGAGGGAACGTCAAAGTTTTGCAGAACAACCAGCTCTCTGGTACATGCATTTTTCTTTCTGTATTTACAGTTACTAATAAAAGCAGAACAATCAGGATAGTCAAAAGCCCTGTTAAGTAGCTAAAATTGGAATAAAGAATATTCTTAGAGGCTAAAAACCTAAACAAACATCAAGGCTGCAATGGAAAATCAAGGGGGTGGTGGGGTGGGATGTCATTTGACTTCTAACAGACTGAGAAGCTTAGATACCCTGCCTGTTTAAACTAATTCCTGACCTCAACAAGGATGAGAAAGGGAGTCAAATGCTGTTGTGAAAGCTCACTGCTGGGTCTCCTGTAGTACTTGCCTTAATTAAATAACGTATTTAAATTACTAGGAGCTCAGTAATGAAAGTATCCTATAGCACTATTGTGTATTGTACTCCAGTGCTATAGAAACACCACTGAGAGAAACCCCTGTCCCAAAAAATCACATATTCTAGGTAGAGTCAGCCACAGCAAAGACATCCTTTGTGACTCTCCCATTACAGATTTGTTTGAACTACTTTCTAAAGTCTCTGATGATTGACTGTGAAACAAGGCCCCAGTTGATTAAGGAATCAGACGAGCTTGGCAGAGAATGGAGAGCTTCAGTTTAAATTCAAGCTAGTTTCCGTTTTACTAGTCTTTCCATGTTTTGCTGCAAAATCCTTCATGGTTTTAACCCATTGCTTTGCTTTGCTAAGTGATTGAGAAGATTTGGGTTTTTGACAATGACTGTGTGTTTTATTTGTTAGAAACTTCTCATTATAATACAATTGCTATCGTGGTGGTGCTAGTCCATGGTTCCCCATTCATGGCACTGAAATCCATAGTTGTTTAGAATCAGAGAATCATAGATTATCACGGTTGGAAGGGACCTCAGGAGGTCATCTAGTCCAACCCCCTGCTCAAAGCAGGACCTATCCCCAACTAAATCATCCCAGCCAGGGCTTTGTCAAGCCTGACCTTAAAAACTTCTAAGGAAGGAGATTCCACCACCTCCCTAGGTAACACATTCCAGTGTTTCACCACCCTCCTAGGGAAAAAGTTTTTCCTAATAACCAACCTAAATCTCCCCCACTGCAACTTGAGACCATTACTCCTTGTTCTGTCATCTGCTACCACTGAGAACAGTCTAGATCCATCCTCTTTGGAACCCCCTTTCAGGTAGTTGAAAGCAGCTATGAAATCTCCCCTCATTCTTCTCTTCCGCAGACTAAACAATCCCAGTTCCCTCAGCCTCTCCTCATAAGTCATGTGTTCCAGTCCCCTAATCATTTTTGTTGCCCTCCGCTGGACTCTCTCCAATTTTTCCACATCCTTCTTGTAGTGTGGGGCCCAAAACTGGACACAGTACTCCAGATGAGGCCTCACCAATGTCGAATAGAGGGGAACGATCACATCCCTCGATCTGCTGGCAATGCCCCTACTTATACATCCCAAAATGCCATTGGCCTTCTTGGCAACAACGGCACGCTGTTGACTCATATCCATCTTCTCGTCCTCTGTAACCCCTAGGTCCTTTTCTGCAGAACTGCTGCCTAGCCATTTGGTCCCTAGTCTGTAGCGGTGCATGGGATTCTTCCGTCCTAAGTGCAGGACTCTGCACTTGTCCTTGTTGAACCTCATCAGATTTCTTTTGGCCCAATCCTCTAATTTGTCTAGCTCCCTCTGTATCCTATCCCTACCCTCCAGGGTATCTACCTCTCCTCCCAGTTTAGTGTCATCTGCAAACTTGCTGAGGGTGCAATCCACACCATCCTCCAGATCATTTATGAAGATATTGAACAAAACCGGCCCAAGGACCGACCCTTGGGGCACTCCCCTTGATACCGGCTGCCAACTAGACATGGAGCCATTGATCACTACCCGTTGAGCCCGACAATCTAGCCAGCTTTCTATCCACCTTATAGTCCATTCATCCAGCCCATATTTCGTTAACTTGCTGGCAAGAATACTGTGGGAGACTGTGTCAAAAGCTTTGCTAAAGTCAAGGAACTTTCTGTACTGCAGTTGCAGTTGTGTCCATTAAAACATTTTGCCAACATATAGTTTCCCCCCATGCAAGAATACTATAAACATACCAGTAGAATCTAATGATAACAGTTAAAACAGATATCACTATTAGAATAGGAAAAAATTGAAATCTGAGATTCTGCACTGATAACTGTTGGCAAAGACTAACATTTTAACAGTAGCCACTGCATACAAGAACACAGCTCAAGTAAAAGTCTAACTAATGTGTAATTGCGTAAGGGCAACCAACACTTTCTATAAACATAATTAAAGAGACATGGATTGACCTCTAGCATCCTTTCCTGCTGTTCTCAGGCAAAATTCCTATTGACAAAAATGTCCATGTTTCATAGCTCTTCTTAACACTTCAGGCTGAGCTGTGCTGTGGCGGAGGAAAAGGTGCACCCCTGAGGTACAGGTGCCTGGAGGCATTATGCCTTTAGAAAGCATACTTCTTCTACTGACATTGGGAGAGCAAAGGGAGAGGCGTCTCTTACTATTACCTGCTCAACAGCTCTACCCAGAGCTCCCTCAGCCCAGGCATTCTGGTATAAAAGGGGAGACAGGGCTGTATCAGGATCTGTGGAACTGGAGCCAGAGGACCCAAGTTCCCTGCAGGGACTGTGATTGAGGAGACACAAGGGAACAAAGGGAATTAGGCTGGAAGCAATGGAGCCACATGGCCAGAGCAATGCACAGGGTTTAAAAAAGTACAGTAGCATTTGGTCAACTTAATCTACATTCAGCTTCACTATTTGTGAGTGAAACAAGGTGGCAGCATCTAAGCTGTGAGCTCTCTGAAGTGCAGCAGCTGGCAGCGTAAGCCATGGAACTCAGTCTGATGCCTCTTGGAGCTTGGATGGAGCCTGGTGGAAGGAAGAATTAGAGTTGTACATAGGCCTGGCCATGCAGGAAGATGACAAGAGCAGGAAAGTAAAATTGTTACTTTACCTTCTTGGGGAACAAGGCTGAGAGGTCTGCGTCACTCTGAAGGTCACCTCTGCCTCAAGTCTCAGTCCTAGGAGACTGATAGAATCCCAAAGCAGAAAGAAACTGTGGAGGAGAGATGCAGGTTTTTCACTACAGACCAATCAGAAGGGGAGTAGAGGAGTATAGACCTCTAAGTTACTGCCTTACCCACACTGCCTGCTACCTGCAATTTTGGGGACTTGACAGACACCCTGATTCAGAACAGAATAGTCTGTGGCACCACCACCTGCAGGAGCAACTGCTCTTGGAAAGCGATTTCACATTGGAGAAGATGTGTAGACATGGGGCATGCAGATGAAACAGATGAAAGCCCTAGGAAGCACCACAACTGCTGAAATACATGCAATGAGAGCAAAGAAGAGCATGTTCCCTACCCATAGGGAGATGCAATTACTGTGGGAGACGGTGTGAACAGGTAAAGGAGAAGTGCCTCACATTAGGACAGCATTGCAAGGAATGTGGCAAGTTGAATCATTTTAACAATGTGTGCAAGGGACAGCATATCTGATAGCAGTGATCACTCTCTCCTGGAGCTTGAGAGCATATCTGTCGCAACCTTTCAGGAGAGCCTGAACATGGGACAATACCAACTTCCAGGCGTGGAACAATGTTAATAGGGAAGTGCCCTGTGAGATTTCAGCTGAATAGCGGGGCCTCCTGCAGTCTGATTCCTGGGGATGAATTGGGCTCGAACACAACCATTACAAAGAGTAATGTAATAACTATAAAAGCATAATGCAGCCTGTAGGATAATGTGATCTCATCGTGACTAACCCCCCAAAATAACACAGTACAAGCTAAAGTTTGTAGTGGTGGATGGTAAATCCTGCAGACTCCTCTTGGGGAATACTGCAATATAAGCCATGGATCTGATCAGGATGAGGAGTCAGAATTTTGTCACTGCAGCGCAAGAAGAAACAGGGTGAGCCCCATGGACAATGGAGACATTTTTTAAAGCATACGCCTGTTTTCAAAGGTGACAAGTGCCTCAAAGGAAAGCTGCAGCTGGAAGTAGACCTCACAGTGGAACCTGTGCTTGTGATTACCACGAAGGAAAATCCCTGAGGCACTGCATAATCCAGTACACAAGGAGCTTGAAAGTCTGCAGAGCAGAAATATCATAGCACCTGTAAGACCAGTACAACCTGGGTAAGCAGCAAGGTAGTAGTAAGGAAACAATCAGGCAAATTATGCATCTGCCTAACTCCAGACCAACTGAACTGGGCATTGAAAAGATGCCGCTATCCACTGCCCATAATTGATGACCTCTTGCCAGACCTTTCCAAAGCCAAAATCTTTATGATCTGTGATCTGAGGAATGGCTTGTGGCACATAAGCCTGGATAAAGAGTCCAGTATGCTGACAGCCTTTGCAACACTATTTGGTGGCTACAGATAGCTACACGTGCTGATAGGCGTAAGCTCAGGATGGGAGGCACTTCAGAGAAGACTCACCCAAGTGCTGGAAGAACTGCCTGGGGTGAAAATAATGGCAGATGATATCCTCATTGTAGGTTAAGGGAGCAGGGATACAGAAGCTGAATTAGACAATTACAGAAAAAAGCAAGCTTTCCTACAGTGATGAAGGGACAAGAACATAAAACTCAAGCCATAAAAAATGTGACTCATCATGAGATGACATACATTGGACGTCTGCTCACAGCAGACGGACTGAAAGCCAATCTCAGCAAGATGAAGGCAGTCCGAGATATGCCAGTTCCAGTGTATGGTGAAAAGGATTCAGCACTTCATAGGCATGATACTTTCTGTCCAAGTCCTGTCCACAGCTGGCTGCAGCGGCGGAACCCATATGTGAGCTCACAAGATAGGATGCTAAGTGGAACTGGGTAGGTCCCCAACAGCAAGCATTTGACATGCTGAAACAAATGATAATGGATGCTCCTGTCCTGAAGTACTGCCAGCCAGGAGAGCCACTGACGCTCCAGTGTGATGCATCAGAAAAAAGACTGGGTTTTGCAGGAACAGCCAGTTGCTTATGCCAGCAGAGCCCTGTCAGAGATTGAGCACTAGTACTGTGATATTTGGAATGGAGCAATTCTATCTGAACACCTATGGCTACCCTGTACTAGTGCAATCAGACCACAAGCCCCTGGAGACAATCATGGCAAAGCCCCTTCTTAGTGCTCCAAAGAGATTGCAGTGCATGTTGATGCACCTCCGGCACTACTAGGGGAAGCTCAGATATTGTCCAGGACGATTACTGGTATTAGTTGGCATCCTGAGCAGGGCATATATAGCCACATGAGCAAGTTGAGGGAAGGAGATCAGGACATAGTGCAGCCTGTTAATGAATTCAGTTTCAACAGTGAAGCTGATGGAAATCCAAGAGGCTTTGGAAAAGGACATCCAACTACAGGCAGACAAGACAGCGATACTAGCAGTGTGGCCAAGTGAAAAGCCAAGTATCAGTAGGAGCAGAACCATATTTTCAAATTAATGATGAGGTGAATGTGGAGGATGGAATCATATTCCAAGGAGAGAGATGTTGTCATACAAAAATACGTGCCTCAAACTGGGCATTGGCAGCTGTGATGGTTTGAGTGTGTGTGTTTACTGGCCAGGAATGAGTACACAATTCCACTCCTTGATAGAAGGCTGTAACACTTGCAGGTTGTGTGATAGCCATCAGCAGAAAGAGACTCTGTTACCATGTGAGCTGCCCACCCAACTATGGAAAAAGGTGGGAGCGAACTTATTTACCCTCAAGGAAAAGCAGTACTTGATTACAGTGCACTACTATTCAAATCTTTGGGAAGTATGCCATGTCTGATACAAGAAGCAAATCAGTAATTGGCAAACTGAGGGCCCACTTTACCTTATATGATGTTCCAGATAATGTATTCACCAACAATACACCCTAATTTGCCTAGGAAGAATTCAAGGAATTTGCATACAAATGGGAGTTAGACCACTGCACCTTCTCTCCAGCATACCCACAGAGTAATAGTAAGGTAGAATCAGCTGTGAAAACAGCTAAGAGACTTTTAAACAAGGATGTTTCTTCTGATTCAAACCCCCCTCTGTTGCAGTTTTGCCACACAGGAATATCCCATCACAAGGGTGCCAAAATAGTCCAGCACAGAAACTGGTGGGACAAGGACCAAAAATCTGTTATGAATGAGGGAAGACCTGTTACAGCCAGAAGAATGGAGACACTGAAAGGAGGTGGCCAACAATCAGAGAAAGCTGGCAGTAGAGTATGACAGGTCAGCCAAGGACCTATTGGCCCTGGCAACCGGTACTCCTGTGAGGATCCAGCCATTAGAGAGAGACCAGAGGAGTGGACTAAAAGAGTTGCCAGGGGTACAGTAGCACCTAGGTCATACGAGATGACTACACAAGAGAGGCAAGTGATCGAAGGAACAGGAGGGACTTACAAACCAGCAGACAAAACTCAGAGAAATACGTTTTATCTATGTATAAATTAAATCTACCATTAAACTGGTACAGAAATAAGTGGGAAAAGTGTATAGTCAAAAGCTGTTACACATGTGGACAAAATCATTCCACGAGAGTGTTCCACTGTTGGAATTGTGTGAGATACTTTTCACTAAAATGTGCAGTGGCTCCAAGAAAAGGAATCTAAAAAGGCTGTCTTTGGAAATAAAAAAACTCCAGGGATTCAGAGTAGCTAAGCTTTGACACTTCAAAGAATGTTGATCTACATATGTGACAATGATACAGAGAACTTGCTATTAAATTTAGTACAGGCAATTGTCATAATTCCTAATTGTATAAAGACTTGAAAGCAGAGCCCCTTACGTACTCTGACATTAGAGCTAAGAATTTATTCAAGACAGTAAGTGCAAGTGGGTGGCAAATGCAGCTTTAATTGTATCTATAGATAGAAGAGAACATTCAGACTTTCAAGTTGTAGTGTCTGAGTCACCCATGATTCTACCTGGGTTTGCCAACAGTAACAAAACCTACACTTAGTGCAGAGAGTCAATATTATGTGTGAGAAAGAACTGAACACTGACACTGATAGTACTCTTACTTGTCATTAATCCTCATGGGACTTCTTGCCCATCTCCAGATGACTGGGGTCAGACAGGAAAGTCCACCATTATAATGATATTAACTATAATGCCATCCATGCACCTAGTGGCATTGCAAGACTAAATGGAAAAAGAGCTGAAAATGGAAAAATTACTAGTGATGATAATGAAAGGGCAGAAACCTACAAACTGGGAAAGCTCTTGATCAGCCTGGAATAGATGAGCCAAGACTTTATCTGGACCTCAGACAAAGCAAAGCAATAAGCAATTAGTAATTTCATTTGTCTACTGGCAGCTTGGAATGATAGAACTATTGGTCCAAATTCAACTGCAACTTCAGTGGAGTTCCACTCAAGATTAATTAGGCCCACTGCACTTGCATTTCTCAGTGGAGAAAAGAAAGGTCAAAATATTTTAAATTAAGCTTTCAGTCCACCTGGATTTGCCTGGCTATCTCAGGTAGAGAAAATCAAAGCAAAACTATACCACAATGTTGAAAGCTTAGAAAGCATCGTATATAATACTACCTTTGTGATATTTTTGTGAGGGGAGCTAACAAACAAGTACATGATGCTAGGTTCAGGAGAATAATAAAGAGGGGTTGGAACAGAAACCAGAAATTAAATAGAAATAAAATTTAGTCATACAAAGACCTCGCTCACAGATTTGCAAGAGGAAGGCTTAATGCTAAATTATAATGATATGACAGCTATGACTGACTGAACAACAAATTGGCAGAGGTTTTAGGGAATGGCAAAATATTGAGGAAGATCTACATGGAATCTTTGGCTCCAACTGCATTACTGAGATAGCTGGGAGAACTGGTTATCATGATGCCAGTGCATAGAAAAGAATAAAATACGGAGAGCTAATCACACACGTTTCATTTCTTCAATACTTAAGTGTGCCAAGGGAAAAAAAATAAATTTGCTGGTGGCTGCAAATACTACAGGAAGAGTTGCTTCAAAATGGGACTCCTGTTATATCTGCATCAAAGGTATCAACAGATACCCAGCAAATGGGACATTCTCAAATATCTAAGGTATTTGTATGCCCCTCCCCCATTACAACAGGATCTGAGCACCTCACAGTCTTTAATATATTTCTCCTCAGAACACCTCCCTGAGATAGGGGAGTGCTGTTTTTCTCATTGTACAGATGGGGAGCTAAAGGGTAAAGACAGTGACTTGCCCAAGGTCATACTGGAATGGAACCTGCATCTCTGAATCCTAGGCTAGTACTTTAACTTCGAGGCCATCCTTCCTCTTGTGAATTATAAAGGCCATGTTGGCTATTTTAATAGTCTGCAGGATTAGTTAACTTGCCCTTGTAGCATCTTTAAAGGCTTTAAGCTATCAGTACCTACTTATGTGGCGATTTGTCTAAATTAGTCATTTCTTTAATCGAAAACAAACTGTGCCTCACTTCCCAATCTTTTGCTTTAATGCTGAATTCCCTCCTCCCACCACTGGTCTGTATTGTCTCTAAAATGTAAGCTCTACAGGGCAGGGATTGTTTCTTATGGTGTTCGTACAGCACTTAGTATAGTGAGCCCTCATTGTTTGGGGAAGTACAATAGAAGCACTAATAAGGGTTGTCACTAATACATCTATGGAAACGAAACAGATTGCTGGGTGTTTGAGGTGTTTTCAGAGACCCTCCACTGAGTACTCTACAAAGAATAGGGAGGTAGCTGTAACACTCCAGATATGCCAAGGGAAAGATTGAATGCCAATGCCCAAAAAGGAGTTAACAGCAAAGCAGATGCCTGATCAAGAGCATATTTGCATTTGGAGAAGGTGTGATTAGAGATGTTGTCGTGGAGCCTCATGATGCCATACTTGTCAATATCAGAACACATGCTTAATGGCTGTCAGTTAGACACTGCAAATGCTGTCATGTTGCAAGCATTGCCCACCCAGTTGTGGGTGCTAAATCTGTTTGCACAAATGCAATAATTTAAACGGAGGTGAGACGAAAAATGTGAAGTATCTAATGACACAAAAATATTGAGGTTTCAGCAGGACTCTAACGGGAGTTGCTATGAGGAAATAACAAGGGAAAACGGCATGGTGCCATTTGCCACTAGATGAGCTGTGCACATGTGATCTGGTACTATAGAGCACTACTGCTCATTCAAACCATCAGCTACATGGTCTGGAGTACTATGAGCCAATGCTCCAGGGCAAGCCCAACTCTCTCCTTCTCAAGAAACCAGAGGTTATAGTGACAGTGAATTGGGGAGTGTTGGGCATCACGTTGCAGTTATGTAATTGTGGTGTGGTGAGCAAGAACTGAAAGTAGAGTATCTCCCTATTTGTTTTCCCCGCTTCAACACCCCAGCCTTCAGACAGCAACTAGGACTAGCTCATCTCTCAAAGGAATAAGCTACTAATTCCAAAAAGCTTCTGAGAAGAGACACTGGCAGTAATACATAGAGTCACTTGGGAAGGGAGTTGTGTAAAAGGAGAGTTCAAAATATTGTATGCTGACCAGATGTGAATTACCAAATTAATATGCAATGTGTTAACCATTATGGGATGAAGCACCTAAAAGAACCCATATTGCTGCATGTGGTTCTAAATGAGACTTGGCACAAGATTTTGTTTGAGTTACATGGAATGAATTTTTGGTTCTGCTGGACTGTTTTCACTGTTTTAAAAATTGCTTATTGAAATTAGGAGCCAGATTTCCATAGGCATTTGTGTGGGCACGTAACTTGTAGGTGCAAATTGGGCATTTGTGTATACAGCCAGCAGATAGTTTGATGCCTAGATGATCATATGCATGTACAGATACCACTTTTTGGCCACACAGTTATTGTATTTATGCAAACAGATTTAGCACCCACAATTGGATGTGCATACATGCATACTGTCACCTTTGAAAATCTGACCCTGAAGATGTTACTGATTGAACATGTGATAGCTTTTCAGAATAACTATGATAGTGAATTGGAAAGATGAGTTCAATTATGCAATAGTCTTATCAATATATGTCATGATGTACATCATGATGAACGGATACCCCAGATCTCATTCTCCACCTCCTTGCACATTGTGTAGCTATATAAAACTGTGCAAAATGAGTATAAAAATGCTACCAAATCAGAACTGAAGGATGCAACTTGTCACTTACACTAAGAGAATCAGATCCATATTGTTTTACACCCACTTTGCACTAGCTTTGCACAGGCACAAATGACACAAGTTACAAGATAGTGAGGAATCAGAGCTCTGGTATGCAAATATAGCTGATCGGGTAGGTTTTGGTACTAAAGCCTGTATTTTGATTCTGTTTTTAGGACATATTTTGTGAAAAGAAGTAGTATATAGTATGTTCTTACTCTGTGCATGATTTTAATACAGCAAAAATGGATTACAAATTGTGAAATATTAGGCTACTCAACGTCTGTCATGAGAAAGCATGCAGAAATTGGGTACCTGGCGGTTTACCAGGATAATCTGTAAAGAGCTACCAAAGAAGACTGCTTTTACAAAAGATAAACCAATCTCAAACAAGCATAGCACAGAGAACTGCTAAAGAATGTGCTTATGCTAAAAAGTCTGTTCCACCTTGTAATTAGATGTGACACACTGAGTACCTTTCCCAGATCTGAAGAAGAGCTCTGTGTAGCTCGAAAGCTTGTCTCTTTCACCAAAAGAAGTTGTTCCAATCATATTATCTGACTCACCTTGTCTCTCTGACCGGAAGAGACTTGAAAAATGGATTTCCTAGAGGTAAGGGAAATTTACAGTGCTCTGAATGAGTTGATGCATGTTGATAACTGGATGCTCTTAAAAGCATTAAAGCCCAGTTACCAGCTTTCCTTCTGCAAGTCTTTCAGAAAAATACTGTAGCTGATATATATGAATACTCAGCAGCCAGTGATAATTCTTTTTAAACAAATGGTAATTAATTACTGTAGACAGGCAGACATTGAGCAATACCACTAGTTTTCTTTTGGCTTCTCACTCAAACTAGGAGTTCACAAGAAGAAAAGTGGAGCTGCATTGTGCAGCCCTGACTACCATTTGAGATGCATTTCTGGGCCTGCTCAGTAACTGCTAAATAAGCTAGAAATGGAGTGAAAGCAATATAAAATCTGAAAAGAAGGAAAATGTTATACAGCCATCAATTTAAAAGAGGAATCCTCTGTGGCTAGTACTGCTCAGCCTCAGGCCCCGCCCCCACTCCACCCCTTCCCCCAAGGCACCATCACTGCTCCACCCCTACCCCTCCTCTTCCCCGTCTCTTTCTGCCCTCTCCCCCGAGCGCACCCCGTCCCCGCTCTTTCCCTTTCCTCCAAGCGCCTCCTGCATGCTGCTGAACAGCTATTCTTCAGTGTGCAGGAGGCTCTGGGAGGGAGGGGGAGGAGTTGATCAGAGGGTTCCCGTGGACCCCCTTGGAGTACCCTTGCGGACCCCAGTTAGAGAAATGCTGAAGTAGAGTCATGATCTTTCTACGGTGTCACAGACCAATACCATATTGTGGTAATGTGTAGATCCTCAAGCCCCATTGTGCTAGCCATTGTACAAATATATAACACAGATGTTCCCTGCCCCCACAGAGCTCATTGTGACAGGTATTGCAACCCCATGCAGTATCTTTGGGGGCCATTGTTTTAAATTTATGAACGGCTTATGTCTGTGTTCTACCCCATGGGGGAGAGTTACCACAACTCCTCCAAGATCTAAAAAGAAGGGGGGGAGGGGGGATTAAGGCAAGTCACAGACTGAACAACCTCTAGAGAGGTACCACCCACTGGAAGAGTTTGGATATACTGGTTCTAACTGGGTTTTCCAGAGACTGAGAGAAAGGACTTGGGATATAAAACGGCGGGGTTTAAACTAACACGGGGCCTTCTTTTGATTCAGCCAACAGACAGGGGGACCCTGACCCTTGTGGAAGTGTTGGAAAGACTTTGGCATACCAGGACTCTTGGGATTGATGGATGACCTCTGGTAAGCTTTTAGTGTGCATACAGGAATTTATATAATCTGTAATGCTAAGAATAAATGATTGTGCTTTGCGAAGGCTGGTTGGTAACTCGTATACATAAGACAAAGGCCCAAATATCAGGACTGTCCCTATAAAATCAGGACATCTGATCACCCTATGGTGATGTATAGAGGTTACTGAATCTAAAAAAAAGTGGAGTTATCCCCTCCTTAGCTGTTACCACAGACTGCAAATCAATCTTCACAAGTTAAGATGCTGTTCTATCTCAGAAAATAAGGACAATAAACCAGTTTAGCTTGATATTATTCAATAATTTCCTTCAAGAATGGGATTTAGATCATAAACCATTTAGTACTCAATCCAATGGATTGAAAAGCAGTCCAGCCATGATTAATAATTAAAAAAAAAAAAGACCCTTATTTGGTCTTTTACACTTAGAGCAATCACTTGCTTAACCCTTGAAGGGCAGAACACTAAGAACCAAATTATCCACATCATTTTAGCTGTTGCAGCACAAAGTGGTGCAAGGAGATGTCAAGCTTAACTAGAAGCAAGAGAGATCAAGCTAAAACCTTTTTATGAAACAGAAGAAAAGCACATCCCACGCCTAGAAGAAGCTGAATAAAAGAATGCAGGAGAGAATGGAAACCTGTAATGGTATTGTAGCTTCATAAAGCACTCAGGTCACATCATGTGGAGACGGTAGAAGGCAAAATATAACAATAGAAAAAGAACACAAATACTCCTAAGCTCTAGAGAAGTCACACAGAACATGACTGAAGAGGTGGATGCAGAAGAATGTAGCTTGGCATTTAGTTCCACAGTAAAAGGTTTTTTTAAGTGAAAAGTTCTGTTGAGTAGCAAAGAAAGAAAACAGGTTAGATAAGGGACCTACTTGTGTGCTGTAACAATTATGAAGGACAGCATGTTAAGCAAAATCTCTTAAAATACAGAAAGGAAAATAAAATGTAATTGACACAAAATATAACATAAAAGGCCTTTGAAGAAATAGCAAACAATAATGACAGAAGATGGAATAATAGGAATTTTACTGTGGAATCATAGAATCATAGAAGGTTAGGGTTGGAAGGGACCTCAGGAGGTCATCTAGTCCAACCCCCTGCTTGAAGCAGGACCAATCCCCAATTTTTGCCCCAGATCCCTAAATGGCCCCCTCAAGGATTGAACTCACAATCCTGGGTTTAGCAGGCCAATGCTCAAACCACTGAACTATCCCTCCCCCAGAAACTGCAGAAGACTTTATATACACAGAGACCATGAAACAATACCTCCTCCCACCCCACTCTCCTGCTGGTAATACTGGAAATGGCCCAACTTGATGATCACTTTAGATAAGCTATTACCAGCAGGAGAGTGGGGTGGGAGGAGGTATTGTTTCATGGTCTCTGTGTATATAATGTCTTCTGCAGCTTCCACAGTATGCATCCGATGAAGTGAGCTGTAGCTCACGAAAGCTCATGCTCAAATAAATTGGTTAGTCTCTAAGGTGCCACAAGTACTCCTTTTCTTTTTGCGAATACAGACTAACACGGCTGTTACTCTGAAACCAGGAATTTTACTGTAAGAACTAATGTCAGCTAATTATTTGGCAGGGAGGAACTGTTTAGTATGAACACTAGAAAGGACTAAAAAGCATGAGATCTGCTATCATTATCTGTAGCACTGTGGCAAAGTAAAGAACTGAATGGATTTATAACTATCATAGAGAAGATGGAGCACCAATAGAAACAGACAGTAGATAGCAATCCTAGTCTAGTACTGAGTTAGTTGATCTATTAAACTCTTATCTAGGAAAAGTGATCAAGGCTAGGTCAGGGTTGGCTGACCTATGTAGGGGTAAATCTGCTGGTGTAAAGCTGAAATAGCCACCTTCAGTGCCAGCTATCACTCCTATCCGAAATAGTACAAAATATAGCAAACTCTCTCCACCCAAATTTAAGATGCCTTTATGTGTAAAGCTAATTCTGATGGTAAGATAACTATCATGTGAAAAGACAGTGGGGTACAACATGTTAAATGTTGGTCATATGTGAACATGCAGGTGAACCTGGAAGGATGGCTAATAAGAATGTAGTAACTAGCGCTGGTCAAAAAGTATGTTTTGCAAAAAATTGATACAAAAATCAGATTTTGAAATGGAGCATTTTCAGATATTCCTTGCCCCACTTTTTTATTTTTCCATTTGTCTCTACATATAACTAAAAATAGAGCAGCTCTGGCAGAACAAAGAATCAAGCCTGAGTTTCTCAAACGATGTGTTGTATAAGTAAGTGAACAATCAGTGGCAAAAAGAGTTTGAAATGTTTATCAGTTGCTCATCTTGAATAAACTAGTTTATATGTTGTGCACTTCCCTCCTTAAGGATCTAATCCAAAGTCCTTCGAAAGACTTCCCTTGATCCCTTCAGTGGGATCAGGTCCCAAATGATTCACTGCCATTTTATTTTGCTACACTATCTGGTCCAAATCCAGAGTCCTTGCTCACTGTTTTACTCATTCCTTACTCAGATAAAAATCTCATTGAATTCAAAGGTTTTTTTCCATGGTATTTCATTTTTCATGTGTTAGAGCACTGTAACATTCAGGAAGATGAATTCCCAGAACAGCACCGTTTTCATTTGCGTGGCTCAGATTTAATATTCAGTAACATTTTTCCTTTATTGCAGACATCTTGTGTGTCTTTAGGGCAGTGAGTCATTTTAGTGGTGGCACAGAACTAGATTTATTTATTTTAAATGGTAAAAAAATACTTTCCCAAATGTGAAACGATCACTGAGAAGAATTAAGACACTGGATGGCTGCCCTAACTTAAGTGAAAAAACTTTGTTAAACAGTTTTGTTCTGCTCTCTTCAGCTATTTTCTTTACTTTCTTTGGTTCTTTTCCTTTATTTGCTCCTTTTCTGTCTCTTTTGGACAGAAGGATGGTCTTGCGGTTAAGGCACTGCTCTGGGACTTAGGAGATCTGGAGTCTGTTGCCAGCTCTGCTACAGAGTTCCTGTGCAACCTTGGGCAAGTCAGTTAACCTCTATCTTGCTCAGTTCCTCACAGTAAAATGGAAATAATATTGCTCTGCCTCACGAGGGTGCTGTAAAGATATATCCATTAATGTTTGTGATATACACAACTATTAAGGTGATGGGGGTCATATAAATAGAGATACTTTCTGTTAAGACATATTAGTATTCATGTAAAATACCTTAAGTTGCATTTTTTTTTTCAGATTTTACCCTGTAAGTGTAACTCAGAAGCATGTGCCACAGGTGTTTCCTTAAGAGTGATGCAAAGTGACCAATCGAGCATGCTATTTTCATGCTGCTCCATTGTACTTGCAGTGTAGTTGTAGCCATGTTGGTCCTATGATATTAGAGAGGCAAGGTGGGTGAGGGGACCAACTTCTGTTGGTGAAAGAGACAAGCTTTTGAGCTACCCAGAGCTCTTCTTTAGGTCTCTTCTTCATGCTGTTCAGACAGCTCAGTGCCTAAATTTTCATCTCCTAAATCACAATGGAGTGTGTTGTCACTAGGCTACCTAGGTTGGGCAGCTTTTCTTCATTTCACGCTCTGGACTGCTCAGAATTACTCTTTCAACAGTAACATTCGTTCCTGGTAAGGCACAGCTCCCCAATGGATATTGCCATCTCCAGGTTCACCAGAAAGTCTGACCCTTTCTCTTCAGCATTATTTATCTTTTTATCACCTCTAAGCTAAGCTATTGCAATTCACTTCTAATTGGATTCCCTCACTGGGATCACAAAGGGTGGAACAGGTGCAGCATGTGGCTGCTTATTTGCTCCTTAGCATGGAGGTGGGAAAATCATAAATGCTCACTTTCTTTGGCTTCCAATGGCTGCCAGTAAGCCAAACGATTCAACTCAAGAATTTACTGATCTATGTATAACCCTTAATATAATCTAGGCCTAATGTACTGTAATGAATATTTCACTCTATATAATAACACTTAGTCTGGTGCTAAACACTAATTATTTTTTGTAATACTCCTGTGATATAGGTAAGTAAAAATTAGCTTTGTTGTACACATGGGGAAACTGAAACATAAAGAGACTAGATGGCTTGCTTGTGGTCAGCCAGGAATTCTGTGGCAGAGCTAGGGTTATAATTCAGGAGCTCTTGACTCCTAGTCCTGTGCTCTGTCTACTAGATCACTGTGTCTCTTCCCCTATGTCTGTACAAAGCAGTTGAGATTGGCCAGGCTCCCATGCTCTCCATCATGTGGTCTGTCTGAAGTGAGCCAGGGGCAGGACCTTCTTGCTGTCAGACCCAGCTTTTTAAAGCTTATTTAGGCATTGCTCCACCCAGCATTGCATGGCCTAGGGCCCAGATCCTCAAAGGTATTTAGCTGCGTAACTCCCATTGATTTTATGAATGATAGGCACCTAAATACTTTTGAGGATCTGGCCTCAGTGACTTAAATGGCTAAGTCCCATTTTCAGAAGTAACTTAGGCATTTAGAAACCTAAATCTCATTGTAAATGGGATTTAGACTCCTGTAGTCCAGATCATCAAAGATATTTAGGCACCTAACTCCCACAGTTAGACATCTAAATACCATTGGAGGATCTGGGCCTAAGTGACTTTTGATAATGGAACTTAGATAGCTAAGGGCAATGCAGAGCAGCAGCAGCAAATTCACATGGCTACGCATGGTGGTGCATAGAATGGACTTCCATCTTGAATGGTCCCTTGTAAGTCTTTTTCCTTTGGCAAGAGTCAATGTGGAAGGATTTAGGCTTCTTAAATCCCTTAAAATTGCACCTTCCAACCTCATTCGTGGTCAGCCTTATTTTCTACTTCCTTCCACCTCAGCTCTGTAAACCTTCTGTAAAAGGGTTATTTCTGCATGTTGGACATGAACATTGCAGTCATCTTGTTCTCAACTGCTGCAAGACTGCAACTTGCTGGGATCTTCTAAGTATCTCCTCATTTGTGACAAAATCAAACCAACAGATGTTCAGAATATACCATAAAACTTTTGACACTGAAAACTGTTTAGTTTCCTCTCTTCAGCTGTTTTAATGACGTGTTTCTGCTCCATATAACAGAGTTGTCATCACCATCGCATTAAAAACTTGCACCTTAGTTGTCATATAGACATCCTGCCATCCAAACAGATACCTCTGAAGATGGTGAAACGCCATTGATGCAAGACCAATCCAGCATGTGACTTCTTTTGTTATAGAATCTCCTGCTGTCAACTGACTCCCCAGATAAATTAAATTATTCATCCATTCAATGTCATTATTATCTTTATGCAGCACTGACAGGTCATTCATTTCCATTTTATAGGAAATAAATAGCTTTGGTTTTATCATGGCTGATCTTAAGCCCGATTGATTCTGCAGTTTTTTGCAGCTCTTCCAGCATTAGCTGTAGTTGGTCAGTAAGGCTATATCATCCACATACTCAGGATCCTCTAAAGATAAATTTTTAACTTATTTCTGGATTAAATTGTAGTTTACATCTTGGTGGGGTCTGTTCCATTAATTCATAAAAATGCTCAGGCCAACGCTTAAGTTGTGTTTCAATATCCTGGCAGTATTTTCCTTTTTGTTCTTAACTGGTGGAAGCTGTGAGAATGGATCATAGAATCATAGAACTGAAAGGGACCTCGAGAGGTCATCTAGTCCAGTCCCCTGCACTCATGGAAGGACTGAGCATTATCTAGATCATTCCTGACAGGTGTTGTCTAACCCAGTGGTTTTCAAACTGTGGGTTGCGACCCAGTACTGGGTCACGGAATGTAAGGCACTGGGTCGCGGCGTCTCTGGTCAGCACCACTAACTGGGTTGTTAAAAGTCCCGTTGGCGGTGCTGCCCAGCTAAAGCAGACTAGTCCCTACCTATTCGGACACCACGCTGCGCCCCGGAAGCAGCCAGCAGCGGGTCCAGCTCCTAGGTGGAGGGGCCACAGGGCTCTGCGTGCTGCCCGAGCACCTGCTCTGCACTCCCATTGTTTGGGAACCGGCCAATGGGAGCTGGGCGGGGGCGCGATGCCTATGGGCCTATGAGCTGGACCTGCTGCTGGCCGCTTCCAGGGTGCAGCATGGTCCATGATGCCAAGACAGGCAGGAAGCCTGCCTTAGCACCCTTGCTGACCGGGAGCCGCCCATGGTAAGCCTGTGCCATAACCCTGCACCCCGGTCACCTGCCCCAGCCCTGAGCCTACCCCCAAACCCAGAGCCCCTTCCTGTACCCAAAACCCCTCATCTCTGGCCCAACCCCAGACCCTGCACCTGCAGCCCAGAGCCCTGACCCCCTCCTGCACCCCAACCCCCTGCCCCAGCCCAGAGCCCTCTACCACACCCTGAACCCCTCATTCCCGGCCCCAACCTACAGCCCTCACCCCTGCACCACAACCCTCGGCCCAGCCCTGAGCCTTTCCCACACCGCAAACCCTTCATCCCCAGCTCCATTGGGTCGCAGGCATCAACAATTTTCTTCAACTGGGTCACCAGATAAAAAGTTTGAAAACCATTGGTCTAACCTGTTCTTAAAAATCTTCGATGATGGAGATTCCACAACCTTCCTAGGCAATTTATTCCAGTGCTTAACCACTCTGACAGTTAGGAAGTTTTTCCTAATATCCACCCCAACCTCCCTTGCTGCAATTTAAGCCCATTGCTTCTTATCCTATTCTCAGAGGTTAAGAAAACAATTTTTCTTCCTCCTCCTCGTAACAACCTCTCACATACTTGAAAACTGTTATCATGTCCCCTCTCAGTCTTCTCTTTTCCAGACTAAACAAACCCAGTTTTTCCAGTCTTCCCTCACAGGTCATGTTTTCTAGACCTTTAATCATTTTTCAGAGGGGTAGCCATGTTAGTCTGGATCTGTAAAAGCAGCAAAGAGTCCTGTGGCACCTTATAGATTAACAGACGTATTGGAGCATAAGCTTTCGTGGGTTCACTGAAACCCACAAAAGCTTATGCTCCAATACGTCTGTCAGTCTATAAGGTGCCACAGGACTTTTTGCCACTTAATCATTTTTGTTTAATTTTCTCTGGACTCTCTCCAGTTTCTGAACTTGCTTTCTGAAATGTGGCACCCAGAACTGGACACAATACTCCAGCTGAGGCCTAATCAGCGCAGAGTAGAGCAGAAGAATTATTTCTCGTGTCTTGCTTACAACATTCCTACTAATACATGCCAGAATAATGTTCAGTTTTTTTGCAGCAGCATTACACTGTTGACTCATATTTAGCTTGTGGTCCACTATGATCCTCAGATCCTTTTCCGCGGTACTCCTTCCTAGGCAGTCATTTCTCATTTTGTATGGGTGCAACTGATGGTTCCTTCCTAAATGGAGTACTTTGCATTTGTCCGTATTGAATTTCATCCCATTTATTCAGACCATTTCTCCACTTTGTCCAGATCATTTTGAATTTTAATCCTATCCTCCAAAGCACTTGCAACCCCTCCCAGCTTGGTATCGTCTGCAAACTTTATAAGTGTACTCTCTATGCCATTATCTAAATCATTGATGAAGATATTGAACAGAACCAGACCCAGAACTGATCCCTGCGGGACCCCACTCGTTATGCCCTTCCAGCATGACTGTAAACCACTAATAACTACTCTCTGGGAATGGTTTTCCAACCAGTTTTGCACCCACCTTATAGTAGCTCCATCTAGGTTGCATTTCCCTAGTTTGTTTATGAGAAGGTCATGCAAGACAGTATCAAAAGCTTTACTAAAGTCAAGATATACCACGTTTACTGCTTTCCCCCTATCCACAAGGCTTGTTATCCTGTCAAAGAAAGCTATCAGGTTGGTTAGACAGAATTTGTTTTTGACAAATCTATGCTGACTGTTACTTATCACCTTATTATCTTCTAGATGTTTGAAAATTTATTGCTTAATTATTTGTTCCATTATCTTTCCGGGTACAGACGTTAAGCTGACTGGTGTGACGGGGTCAGGCCAGATAGCTACAGGAGAGTGCAATTAAACTGATAAGAACAGATTTAAGATTTTTATTAAAGCTAATGTTAAAATATATATATATATATATATATATATATAATACATAGGTAGGGAAAAGAGTGTCTGTACATCTGGGTATAGTGCTTAGATTATCCATAAATATAAAGTTAGTTTTTAAAAGTCATATGATACAGAGAGTACATAATCAGCAATTACCCAAATTTAGGTGAATAGATTTAACAATACAATTTAGATATTAGAAGCCGAATACTCGGTACATCACTCATGAAAATTTGTAAGGAGATTTGGTTATGGAAAGAAAAATATATCAATGAGAGATTGTCCCTCAGTAATTGAGAATTAGGTTGCTTCTCCATTTAGAAAATACAATCCATGAGGAAAATATTTCAGTTACTTTCCTGACTCTGCTTCTCATCGGCACTCCAGCTCATCCCTCTTGGTATTGCCGATGTCCAGTGATGTGTTCTATGTAGATGTCCCTCAACCACCTGATCACGTCTGACACCATGATTTGTCGCATCAGCCAAGCGTAGCGTTGACCGATTCTGCTTTCTCTCAGCACTTGCTTGTTACTGGGGTCCCGTGCACCCAAGGCTCCAACGATCAGCCCATGTGTCTGGACCTGGTAACCCTTAGCTCTCAAGGTTTCAGCCAGAGGGGCATATTTCTCTACCTTTCGAGCTTGGGCATCGTGGAAGTCTGGGGTCCTGTTCTCGAATGGCACTGTGACGTCCACCATCATGATCTTCTTCCGGTTCTCGTTGGTGATGACGATGTCCAGTCACAGTTGGCTGTTGGTTCCGGGGATGGCAGAGTTTACGTCAACCTTCCCCACAGATGGCGGGATGGCTCTGGCCAGGCGATCTTGGATGGCGTTCTGTCGCAGCTGCCGAACTCTCGAATGGGGCTTGCAGCTACACAGGATGCGGGGTAGCATCTCATTGGCATAACCACACTTCCTGCATCACTTGTCCCGACTGCCGTGGTGGATGACTCCGTTCAGTTGGACGCAGTTGAGACGGGCCCTGTGGATGAACCTCCAGTCGGCAAATCGGGTGAAGCTGCCCCTGGGGAGGAAGTGGTTGCTGGTGTCCCACTTGCATATCACCTCAAATGCCTTGCCCTGGTCTGGCTTCCGGTTCAGGTTTTCCACATATTGGCAGTGGATGGCATCCTTCAGGGTCCTCTCCAGCATGGTTCTAGCTCTCAGAGTGATGATAGTGTGATCTGTATTCTTCACTTGTGGCACCAGGACTCCCAGCTCCTGGCGTTCCTCACACTATGTCCACTGGCAGCCGATACGCTTCTCCAGTCATCGCATAGTGTTGCGGGCATGAATCCAGAGCGAAGCAAAGTCTCCCCCATCTCTTCCAAATTCACCTTCCAGTGAGCCGCTCAGGTAGGTGGCAACATCTTGGTTGGAGGGGGTCCTGGCAATTCACTTCTTGATGGCATCCTGCAGAGCACTCTCCACAATGTTCCTCACTGTGGCATCCAGCCACGTCAGAAGGCAGAAGGCGGGAGGGATCACCCATTTGAGGGACATTGGAGCCGCCCTGCCTGTGCAAGATGTACACCAGTTCATTGCTGGCCCTCTGGGGAAGAAACATCCACTTCTTCACCAGCTGCCGGATGGTGCTGTCTGCCTTGTTCAGAGGTACCTTCGCCACGGCAGATCCCCTCAGGATAAATGAGATACAGGGGATCAGGAAGGTGTTCAAGGCATTGATCTTTTGCCATGGTGCCAGTAGGGTGGAGTCGATCCTGGCCACATCTTGTAGGATGTCCGCAATGGTATACTCAGGTGACTGCTGGATGCGGAAACCCATCAGTGTGCTGAGATGTTGGTATGCCTGCCAGTCCTCGAGGAAGACCATGGGTTCACCTTGGATCTGAAAAGACGTCGCCTGGACCGAATCCCTTCTACTGCCATCAATGTGAAGGGATGCACACTTCCTGGCACTGAAGCGGAGTCCCTTCCAGTTGGCAGCCTGGCTGGTGATGTCAAGCATTTGTTGGAGACTCTCAGGGTTGTCTCATCTCAGGACCAGATCATCTGCGTAGGCCATAATATTCACTCTGTTGTTGTACAGATTGAAACCACCTAGACCGCTGGAGATCGCTCGAATGAGCAACTCCATGGCTAAGTTGAAAACAATGGGGCTCGGGGGCAGCCATGCTTCACACTGCTATGGATAGGAATTTCGGTTGTCTCTCCTTCCATGGAGCGGATGGGAGTGGTGCAGCCTTCATACAGTTCCTGGAACAGTTAGAGAAAGTTTTCAGACATCCCGAACTCTTGCCGCATGGCAAAAATGTGCTGGTGGGACATCAATCCAAAAGCGTTAGCCAGGTCAAGCCATGCTATGGCACATTGCCTCTGTGCCCTCCTGGCCATGTGGATGGCAGTCTGAAGGACAAAGTTGTCTTTGTAACAGCCTTCACACAACACGAAGCCTTTCTGGATGGAGCTCATGGAACTCCTCCGTTCACTGCGAGGCAGCTGGCATACAGTTTGTACATGGTGAAACAGAGAGAGATAGGTCTCCAGTTGTTGAGGTCATCTCGCTGGCCTTTCTTGTAGATAAGCACCATCATACACGTCTTCCAGGAGCTGGGAGTACAGCGGAACTGATTGCATTTGTTGAAAATGGCAGTTAGTACCAGGCAGCTGGGGGTCTCGTTTTTTCAGGAAGTTGTATCGAATGCCATCTTTTCCTGGGGCTGTGTTTTTGGTCTTTGTAAGTCTGGCCTCTACTTCCCATGATGTAAAGTCTTGATCCAGGTCCTCTGCGTAGTCAACCCGGGGTAAAAATGAAGGCACTTTGGACGCTGCATGTCGTTCCGAGCTACATGGTCAAACACCCCCTTGAAGTACGAGAATAGTCTCTCTGATGGGATTGCACAGTAGGATGAGGGCCCATAAAGGATCTCTCTCATACCCTTAGGGCGGTTTGACCGGTAGAGCTTCTGGATCCTAGCTGCTGCTGCTGGGTTGTAGCTGTGACTGATGTTCCTTCTCCTGGGTTCCCTCATGTTGTTTTGGTTCTGTCTGTGCACAGTTGGTGTGTTCTCTTGAGTTCCCTTCCTACCAGATATGATTTCTGCAGACAGATCTTTAGTGAGTCTGTCTACAAGGAGGTCAAAGTCCTCGAAGGAGACTGTACTCGCCAACTCCTCCATCCAAGCAGCTTGCCATGGTGTGGCGGCCCTCACCATGGGCTGCTGCTCAATCTCCGCAGGTTCAGGCTGGAAAACTGCTGTGGAATTAGCCTGTTGCGTTTTTCTCTCCTGATGTTGAGAACTCCATTTGGCCAGATCTTCCAGAGCGAGGGCAGTGTCTTCCCTTACGGATTTTAGGGCAGCACTGGTCCTTTTAGGAAGGACAGTTTTAGAGGCAGCAGTACTGGCCCTTTTAGGGATGCCGTCTTGCTTGGGAGTTTCTGGAGCGATGCTGGCCCTTCTGTGGATGAGTTCTGTCTGGGGTGGATGAGTTCTTTCTGGGGTGTCTTTGATGCAGTGTGAGCCCTTCTGGGGACAAGGTCCTGTTGGGTGGTCTTGGAGGCCATGCTGGTCTGCCTACAGGTGGGGTCCTGTTACATGGTCCGAGCAGTGGAGATAGCTTCTCCACTGGCTGGGTCTCATTGGGTGGCCTGTGAGATCGTGCTAGCTGTTCCGACGACAGGATCCTGTGAAGTTACCTGTGTGTGGGGGGGCGCTTACCCTTCTGACTACGGTGTTGTGCTGGACATACTGCGAGGAAGCACTAAGCTGTCTGGAGATGGAGTTGCCTTGCATAAGCTGCGAGGGAGCGCCAATCCTACTCTTGGCAAGGTACAGCTTAGGGATTTTCGAGGCAGCACTTACTCTTTCAATGGTAGTATCCAGTTGGGCTATCCCTGCCCCTTGGACCACCCTTTCCTCAGTAGATGGTTGGACCACCTCTTCTTGCTGTGGTTCTGGAGGAGTTGGTTGGGATGCAGTAGCCAGAGTGTTTGGGGAGTTGGAAGCCGGAGCTGGAGCATGTGGTGTTTCTGCTTTCGGAGCAGAGATGGGGTGGCGGCAACACAGACTGGTAAAGTTGGACTCTTCCAGTTTGAGATGTCCTTTGCAGGTGACTTAATGAGACTTATATTTTATCTGCGTCTCGAAAGGCAGATCGCAGAGGGCACACCAGAAGGTGATCCGCTTGCTATGGATTCTCTTGAGGTGTGTGCTGAGACTGCCAATGTACTGGAACCCTCGGATAGCAGAAGGGGAAGAGGAGTGTGTCCGTAGGGAGGGGATACTGGAGATAGATGCAGTCATTCTCCTTTTCTTCTCCCTTTGTTGGATGGACTTCAGTCATATCAGCGGATTCTCTGGATGGTTCTCGTTGCTCTGGGAGGGTAGCATGGAGAGGTTCGACTGGGCAGGCATCTAGTGAGATGTTGAGGTCCTGCTGGATGGTTTCTGAGGTCTCGCCAGTTGGGGTCGCTTCCAACACAGCAGGACAATGACCAGCATCAGGATCCTGGGCAGTTGAGGAGGTGGGAGAAGTTCTCCTTCTAGCATCCTTCTCCTGAAGAGCAGGCAAGATGATATTTGTCCTAGCTGTGATGTCCTGGAAGGCCGTCCTTGAGGTGCAAGATTTCCCTGCAGCAGCATCTCCACAGGTTTTCTTCAAGGAGGCGCTGCTTTTCCAATCAATGCTGCTCATCTGCGATGTCCTGGAAGTGCTGAGAGTCTTCTTAGAGGCTGTTCCCCAATGGGCACTCCATGGAGCAGCAGCGGTCCGAGCAGCAGTTGAAGATTTCTGTGGAATCGGTAAGGGAGTGATCATCTTCTCAGTCTGTCCTAGAGTCTCCAAAGCAGCATGAAGATTTTCTTTTGAAGTAGCGGCAGTAGAATCCATCTTCAAAGCGGTAGTCTTCCTCAGGATAGGCAGTCAAGTCTTCTAGAAGGTGCAGTTTCTGCCTCAGTAATTAAACTGATAAGAACAGATTTAAAACTTTTATTAAAGCTAATGTTTAAGATCAAGTTTACACAAGTTAAGAAAGAAGGTACTGTACATCTGGGGTCAGGCTTGAATTATGAGAAATTACAAGTATTGGTTACAAGGTTCACGAGATACATACATAGTATATAACCAGCGTAGACCCAGATTGGGGTGCAGGAGTTTTTAAAGCATCAGTGAATAAGTGATCTTGGGGGTATGCCACCCATAGAATGTATTTAGAGTCCAAGTCAGTATTGATGGAGCGTGTCCTTGGTTCATCAGGGAAGGAAGTGGGTTATTTCCCTGACCAGCAGTCTCGTTTACTCCTCCTGGTACTGACGGTGTCCCGTGATGTGCTCTGTCTCTTGACCACCTGATGATTGTTGGACACCATGAGCTGTCTCACTAGCCGGGTGTAGCGCCAACCGACTCCGCACGCTCTAAGCACCGGCTCGTTGTGGGGATCCCATGCGCCCAGGGCTCCCACGATCAGGGTGTGCATCTGGACCTCGTAGCTCTGGGCTCTCAGGGTGTCGGCCAGCAGGTTGTATTTCAATACCTTCTGAGCTTGGGTCTCATGCAAGGCTGGGGACCTGTTTTTGAATGGCCCCGTGACGTCCACCATGAGGACCTTCTTCTTTTCTGCGTTGGTCCTGATGATGTCGGGTCGCAGTTGGCTGTCCGTTCCAGGGATAGCGGAGTCAATGGTGATCTTCCCCAGGGATGGCGGGATGGCTTTCACCAACTGGTTCTGGATGGCATTGTGGTGGTGCCACCAGGCTGCAGAGTGGTGCTTACAACCACACAGGACGTGGGGCAGGGTCTCATTGGGGTAGCCACTCTTCCTGCCGTCCTTGTCCCGGTTGCCACGGCGGTTGGCTCCACGGAGGGGAATGCAGTTGAGCCGGGCCTGGTGGACAAACCGCCAGTCAGCGAACCTGGTGGAGCTGCCCCAGGGAGGAAGTGGTTGCTGGCGTCCCACTTGCTGGTCACCTCCAACACCTTGCCCTGGTCCAGCTTCCACTTGCGGTTCTCGGTGTAGTGGCAGCGGACGGTGTCTTTCAGGGTCCTTTCCAGCATAGTTCTGGCAGTTGGGGTGATGATGGTGTGGTCTAATGTACTCCCAGTTTCCGGCGCTCCTCACACCACTTCCAGCAGCAACCGATCCTCTTTTCTAGACGTCTCAAGGCATTGCGGGCGCAGGACCAGAGAGAGGACAGGTCTCTCCCTCTCTCCCGAACTCAGCTTCCAGGGTGATGTCAGAGGGGGGCCCTGGTGATGCGTTTCCTGACCACGTCCCATATGGTGCCATCCACTATGCTCCTCACCATTAGGTCCAGGCATGTCAGGAAACGGAAGGCGTGGGTGATCACCGTCACATCACACAGGTCACCCATCCGAGGCACGTTGGCGCTGCTCTGCCTGTGAGAAATATTGATATCGGTGCTGGTCCTCTGGGGAAGGTAGAGCCATTTTCTCACCAGCTGCTTGATGGTGCTGTCAGCCTTGTTCAGGGGCACCTTGGCCATGGCCGATCCCCTGAGGATGAAGGAGTTGCAGGGGATCAGGAAGGTACTGAAGGCATTGATTGCCAGGGGGAAAGCAGGGAGGAGTCAATTCGGGCCACGTCCCACGGGATCTCTGTGATGGTGTCTTCGGGGGTCTGTTGGACGCGGATTCCTGTGGGTGTGCCCAGGTGCTAGTATACGTCTCCCTCCTAGAGGGAGGCCATGGGCTTGCCCTGGATCAGGAACCATGATGCCCGGACCAGAGCCCTGGCGCCACCGTCGACGTGGAGGGAGGTGCACTTTTGGGGGTTGAAGTGGAGGCCCATCCACTTGGCGACTTGGTTGGTGATGTCAAGAATGCTCTGGAGGCTTTCCGAGCTGTCGGTGACCAGGACCAGATCATCCGCGTAGGCCAGGATGTTGATTCTCTTGCCACGCAGGTCGAAGCCGGCCAGGCTGCTGGAGATGGTTCGGATGAGTTGTTTCATGGCCAGGTTGAAGATGATGGGGCTGAGGGGGAAGCCCTGTTTCACGCCGCAGCAGATGGGGAGAGCGTCCATCTCTCCATCCGTGGTGCGGATGGTGGTGATGCAGTCCTTGTAGAGGTCCTGGAGGATCTGGAGGAAGATTTCCGGCATCCCGAATTCTCCAAGGGTGGCGAAGATGTGATGGTGGGGTATGGACCCAAAGGCGTTGGCCAGGTCGAGCCATGCTACGGCACATTGCCTCCTGGATCTCCTGGCCACCTGGATGGCCATCTGAAGAAGGAAGTCGTGCTCATAACATCCCTCACAGGACATGAAGCCCTCCTGTGCTGAGCTGATGGCGCCCCGGCACACTGACCAGTCTGTGATCCTTGCTGTGAGGCAGCTGGCATACAGCTTGTAGATGGTGGAGAAGAGAAAGCTGGGCCTCCAGTTTCTGGGGTTGTCTCGTTCGCCTTTTTTGTGGATGAGCACAGTCCTGGATTTTTTCCAGGAGCGGGGGGTCCGGCGAAACTGCTTGCATTTATTGAAGATGGCGGCGAGCACCAAGCAGACGGGGTCTCGCTTCTTCAGCAGGTGGTAGCAGATGTCATCTTTTCAAGGGGTGGTGTTTTTGGTCCTCGTCAACCTCACCAGCACCTCCTGTGGGGAAAAATCTCACTCCAAGTCCTCTGTGAAGTTGATCCGGGGTAGCAGGAAAAGGCACTCTGGACATCACACGTCCTTTTGGGCCTCGCGATAGAACATGTCCTTGAAGTTGCAGTAGAGCCTCTCAGACTGGATGGCGCAGTTGGATGAGGTCCCATCGAAGATCTCCCTCAGGGCTTTTGGGCAGTTAGTCCTGTATAGTTTCTGGATATGGGATGCGGCCACCGGATTGTAGCGGCGGCTGGTATCCCCTCTCCTGCTTTCTCTGGTGGTGGTGTTACGGCTCAGTGCAGGGAATCTGCGAGTGATCCGTGTGGTCTCCTGGGGTTCTCTCCTCCCAGCTGTGATTTCCACAGACAGTTCTGCGGTCAGTCTGTCCATCAGGGTGTCAAAGTCTCGAAGTTGTCAGCCTTCGCAGCTCCTCTGTCCAGGCGGTTTGCCACGGTGTGGTGACCCTCGCTTGCGGTCGTCGTCCCTCCTGCCGTGCTGTCTTCATAGATTCAGGAGCTGCGGGGTCGAACTGCGGCCTTGTTGTCTCTTGGAGTGGTGAGCGGTGTTTGGGTGGATCTTGAGGTGGGGGTCTTGGTGCAGTGTGGGGGGGGCAGCTCTCAGTGTCTCTGAGGCAGCGCTGGCTCTTTCAGGAGGGAGGCAGATTCTGGAAGCACCGGTGCTGGACTTTGTGGGGATATGGTCCTGTCCGGAAGTGCTGGGGACAGTGCTGGTTCTTCTGCAGGTAGTATCCAGCTTGTGAGGTCCTCGATGGGCACAGGACTTTTTCGCGGTTGGGGTCTCGCTGGACAACCCTGGAGGAGATGTTGGATCTCCCAGGGGTGGGATGCCGCTGTGGGATCTGGAGGCTGTGGGAGGCTCTTCCATCGGCTGGATCTCGCTGGGTGGCCTGGGAAGCGGTGCTGGGTGCTCCTACGGCAGGGCAGTATGAGGTTGCCTGTGGGGGAGCGGAGCCCCATCTCGCATCCATGTTGTGCTGGATGGTCTCTATGAGGTCGCTGAGGCGTCTGGTGAGGTTGCTGACTTGCAAGGTGGCAGTAATCCCCCTCACAGCAGGGTTCAGCGTGGGGATTCTGGAGGCAGGGCTAGCTCTTTTAGTGGCGTTGTCCTGTCGGTCGGTCCTCGAGGCGTAGGTCGGCTGGCAATTCGTCCCCGCTTCCCCTCGGCTGGCAGTTGTGGCTCTGGGGACACTGGCTGGGGTGCTGAAGCCAGAGCATTGTTGGGGGTTAGAGTAGGCACCCGCAGGGTGTCAGTAGAATTGGCCATCCCCATTGTGAGGGGTCCTTTGCATGTGGTTTGATGATACTTACATTTCTTTTGAGTTTCAAAGGGTAGGCCGCAGTGGCTACATCAGAAGGCAATCCGCTTGTTGTGGGCTTTCCGAATGTGCTTGCTGAGGGCCCCGAAGGTCTGGACTCCATGGAAGGGAAAGCAGAAAGGGCAGAGGAGGAGGCCCGTAGAATTGGGTATTGGAGGTAGGTGTAGTCATCTTCCCCTACCTCACCCTCTCTGGGGCGGACCTCTGTTGTGCCTGCAGGCTCGCTGAGTGGTTCCTCTCAGTCTGGCAGAGTAGCTTGAAGAGATGAAGTTCTGGGGCGGGGGCTAGACTTGCTGGCTGTGATATCTCTTTGCCTGATAGGACAACGTGCAGCATCGAGATCCAGGGCCATGGAGCGTGTTCCCCTTGGAAAAGCCTTCCTCCAGCCAGCAGGACAATAAGTAGCATCGGGGTCCTGGTTTGAGGAAGTGGTTCTTTCGGGAGTATCCCTCTCTGGAGCAGCAGGGCAGCGATCCACATCCTGGTCCTGGGTCGTTGGGGGGGCTCCTCTGGTAGCAGCCTTCTCAGAAGTAACAGGGCAGCGATCGGCATCCTGGTCCTGGGTCGTCATGGGGGCTTCCCCAGTAGAAGCCTTCTCAGGGGCAGCAGGGCAACGATCAGCATCCTGGTCCTGGGTCATCGTGGGGGCTCCTCTGGTAGCAGCCTGCTCAGGAGTAGTAGGGTGATTAGTAGCATCTGGGTCCTGGGCAGTGGGAGAGGTTCTCCATGGGTCCTTCTCCTCCTGAAGAGCTGGCGAGATGTTGTTGCTCCTGGCTGTGAAGTCTAGAAGACCCATCCTCGTGGCACAAGATCTCCCTGCAGAAGTATTCCCGGGGGTGTTCTTCAGCAAGGCACTGAATTTTTTCATCCTTGCTGGTCGTCCACATTTTCTTAGAAGTGGCGAGGGTGGTTCCTCCTGAGTTTTCTGGGAGGCAGTAGATGCAGGAGCAGCAGCCGCTGAAGGTTTCTGCGGAGCCAGCAAGGGAGCAATCCTCTTCTCAGTCTGTCCTGGAGCATAGTGGTCTTCCTTCCTAATTCTGGGGTCCATGATAGAGAAAATAAATTTTAGGAAGTGAGTGTAGTTCTGTGATTCAGTCCATTAAACTGATAAGAACAGATTTAAAAATTTTGTTAAAGCTAATGTTTAAAATCAAATTTACACAAATTAAGAGGGAAGATACTGTACATCTGGGGTCAGGCTTGAGTTATGACTTTCAGGTGCATCCACTCTGCATCATACCTCTTTTTTTCTCTCCCATAATCTGTTGGTACCATTTGGAATCCAACATAGTTTTTTCATTCTCCTTAGTCTCAGTTGTTCTCCTAAGATCCGAGAAGAATGCTGGAAGGCAGATATATTAGTCCCAGGATAAGCAGGTCCCTTTTCCCTTGGTAGCTAAACAGGGGTTACTCTAGGTTAATTAGGACACCTGGGGCCAATCAAGGGCCTGCCAGAACCTGTTAAAAGCCCCCCCTCCAGCCAGATAGGGGTGCATGATAGGAGCTGAGGGAGGAAGGTGAGCTACTGGAGAGCTGAGCAGTGCAGACACCGACAAGCATTAGGAGAGAAGCCACACAGGTACAGAGGTGAAGGGTGGGAGAATCCCCACCCAATAGGGTGGACGGCTCTTCCGCGCCCCGGAGGTCTGAGGGAAGAGACTGAACCGGGTGTCTGGTCTGTTGCCACCATGCCCAGAAGGGCTGCCAGAGACTGAGAGGCTCCTCTCCCCGGCAGGGAGGCCGGGAGGAACTCTGCTCCAACAGGGTGTGGACAATAAACCCCGGGGCATGCGGAAAATTCTGAGGGAAAAGAGGAATACCCCAGTCTGCCGCTAAATGGAAGCACGGGACCCACCAAGGCGGAGAGGAAGCTTTGTCACACTAGTCTATAATTCCCCGGGTTGTCCTCATTCCCCTTTTTATAGATTGGCACTATATTTGCCCTTTTCCAGTCTTCTGGAATCTCCTCTGTCTTCCATGACTTTTTAAAGATAATCACCAATGGTTTAAATATCTCCTCAGTCAGCTCCTTGAGTATTCTAGGATGCATTTAATCAGGCCCTGGTGACTTGAAGACATCTAATTTGTCCAAGTAATTTTTAACTTGTTCTTTCTCTATTTTAGCCTCTTCTGATCCTACCTCATTTTCCCTGGCATTCACTATGTTAGACGTCCAATCACCACCAACCTTCTTGGTGAAAACTGAAACAAAGAAGTCATTAAGTGCACCTCTGCTATTTCCACACTTTCTGATATTATTTTCCCCCCCACATTGAGTAATGGTCCTACCCTGTACTTGGTCTTCCTCTTGCTTCTAATGTATTTGTAGAATGTTTTCTTGTTACCCTTTATGTCTCTAGCTAGTTTGATATTGTTTTGTGCCTTGGCCTTTCTAATTTTGTCCCTACATACTTGTGTTATTTGTTTATATTCATCCTTTGTAATTGAACCTAGTTTCCACTTTTTGTAGGACTCTTTTTTTATTTTTAGATCATTGAAGATATCCTGGTTAAGCCAGGGTGGTCTCTTGCCATACTTCCGGTCTTTCCTATGCAGTGGGATAGTTTGCTCTCGTGCCCTTAATAATGTCTCTCTGAAAAACTGCCAGCTGTCTTCTATTGTTTTTCCCCTTAGACTTGCTTCCCATGGGATCTTACCTACCAGCTCCCTGAGTTTGCTGAAGTCTGCCTTCTTGAAATCCATTGTCTTTATTTTGCTGTTCTCCCTCCTACCATTCCTTAGAATCATGAACTCTATAATTTCATGTCTCAAATGTACATTTCTGGTCATGTCTTTCATAGGCTTCCTTAATGCAATGAGCCATACTATTCCACCATTGATTACTGTCTTCCTGACAGCCCCTCTTGACTGCTTGTTCAAGACATTTTTTTTCCTCTATTGCCCATATCCTCCTGTCTTCACTGACTTGACTCTGACTTTCAAGTGCATCCATTCTGCATCGTGCCTCTTTTTTTCTCTCCCATAATGTGATGGTACCATTTGGAATCTAACATTGTTTTTTCATTCTCCTTAGTCTCAGTTGTTCTCCATCAGGTCTGTGATAGAATCCAGAAACAAACTCTCCCTCTGCAATAGAAAGCTGTTCATCCAATGTGGAATATTTGTTTGAAATCACTACCACATGACTATTAGCAATCACTTCATCATGAAAGTTATCTATATGGTAGTGTTTTAATGCAGTAAATACCCATCTCTGGAACTTTATTAAATGGAACATCATTGTTGTTATTCAGAGTTAATGATCACATTCCGGAGCAAGATTAGCACCCCCTAAATAAATACATGTATATCCCGGATGAGTTTGGTCAAGGATTTCTGTACTAGCAAGTGATGCAAGGTTGCACTGTCACTCGATAGAGGTCAAAATCAATACTTACGGCAATTCTTGTGCTGAAACCAGGTAGCTATAAAAATAATCCATGTGCAGAAGCACATTCTAATAAACATGCACCATGATCTGATCTCTCTTCTAGTAAATTGTGTGATCCCTGTACCAGTTCAAATCCAGTTCTTTCATGGCCAGTTCCCATGCTTATATCTCTCCAGATGATATCTTCAGGGTGACATACTAGATACGTCATCTAACATAGAATGAAAAGCATCTTTTTCAGCATTAGGCCTTGAATCGTTTGGCACATTTGCAATAATAACTACCACATAGCACCATTTTCAGTTTGAAGGTAGGACATCAGGTGTGGAGAATAAGCCTGCCAAATCAGTAGTGCAGATTGTGCCCTCGGGAAAGAACCAGAGCAACACAGTGTGACCCATGCTGATAAATCACAGTGTGACAGAGTGCTGAGGCCTGACTGGTGGATCAGCACTCTGATCACTGTAGCCTCAATTAGTTTTTCCAGTGATGACTGATTTGAGAAATTAGCTAATCAGAAGGAGAGATAAGGACCTAATTAGCCCTCATCTGGCTAATCTTATAAAAGCTAAGAAGAAAGTGTTAAGGAGGGTAGCTGAGTCCCGACTGAAAAAGCTCTCAAGACAGGGAGACCTCTCTTCCACCTCTGGCCCTGGAAATGAGGTACTGAAAGACATAGGGATTAAAAACTGTGATGTTGCACTGTACTGGTGTTGGTGGAAGGGTTTGGAATCAAATATTGGCTGAAAACTAAAAGAAAGTGGGTCCGAGCAGGTTCTGGGGCAGCAGAGGATGGGGGCCTGGCGACAATCAAAAGTCCGACCCAATACTCAGGGGCGCAATGCCTAAATACCTTTACACGTTAGGGACTCAGTCTATGAAATCCTCTCTCTATGTCCCTTTGGAGTTGTTTTAAAGACTATGCACAAAGCTTTTCCGTTGGGGCCAGTACATCTTAGACTATTTTGGTTTCTCTTGTTACACCTTTTAGATTGTTTGTTTGTTTGTTTTCTTTTTGCCCATGTTAATTAGTTCAAGTATTATTTGAAACTGAATATCAGATTGTGTTAGGCTGAGCAGCCCACATAGAAATAATGTCCTTGCTCTGATCAACTGGTGAGCTACAGCTCACTTCACAAAAGCTTATGCTCAAATAAATTTGTTAGTCTCTAAGGTGCCACAAGTACTCCTTTTCTTTTTGCGAATAGACTAACATGGCTGCTACGATGAAACCTGTCATTTTAATTACTATAGTAAAAAAAACTTGCTTCCAAAGTCTTGCTGTCCATCCCTTTCTCCCTTCACCACCTCCCGCCTCTCCCCCCTGCCCCTTCCCAATTGAAGAGAGCCCTTAAAGGGACAACACCCCTTTCCTTCCAGATAGCTGGACAAAGAGTTTCCCTTTCTTTACTTCTGACTATCTGATGAACTAGTTTGAAGAGAACCCTCCAGCAAAATCAGTACCTAGTAAGATATAAAATCCTTTGTTATGCATAAAATCTTTGGAAACATTTTTTAAAGTTGGTGAAATTTCATAAACATGTCTTGTTATGGAGAGCACACAAAGTAAATTAGTGTTTCCTTTTTCTAAAAGCAATCAACATTGTTATGAACACACTAAACCTCTGTGACTGATTAAAATAATGTCTTTGTTTCAGTGAGTTAAATATGTAGTAATCTGGAATGATTACTTTATGAAGGCTTAAGAGTACATTTAAAATATAAAATCAGCTTAGAAATACTGATTAAGAAAATGTAAAACAGAGAAGAGTTGCATCATATATTCCATAATATTTAATGTTGTATTCAGCAAGACAGCTGACTCACCCTTACTACAATGTTTTTGCCAATAAATCTCTGACAAACTTCAGGGCATATCAAGAAACCTGTGACTGACATTTTTTATTCCCAAGTTTAGTGCTTTTAATTGGGTACCTTCTGCATGTCCAGTCTGCACCCATCTGGCATGCAGTGAAAAACATGCTCCATTTTCTTTCTGCGAGCCCGGGCTGCCATCGGGCATAGGGGCATCAGTTTAATAATACTGTATTAGGGCCCCATTAATCCTAAAGACGGCCCTGCTTAGGACTGCCATTTGCTTTGTTTGTGCTTAATTCTGGGTCCACTGACTTTCTTTCACAGAAGCCAGCTAGCCCATTATTTTTCGTTAGTGCCAAGTCTGCTCTGTTGCCTTCTTCTAGGTCTGGAGTTGGCTCCCTTACCTTCTCTTTTCCCCAGTAATCCAAAGAAGTAGGCAGGCCTTTCCTGCCTGGCAACACCTGTTAAGAAGGTCACAATGTGCTAGGTGTAAACACAGTGGATAACATGGTCCCTGCCTCGGTATACTTCAAAGTATAAATATAATCCTTAAATCTAATCCACAGTGGGTTCCTCTCCCCCATGACAAAAATGTGCCCCAACATCAAATCACAGGAAACAGTGGTCAGTCAAAGATAAAAGAATTACTTCCACTGCTCACATCTTTAATCCCAACTGGAAAACAAGATCCAGAGAAAAGAACGAGGAGTACTTGTGGCACCTTAGAGACTAACAAATTTATTTGAGCATAAGCTTTCGTGGGCTAAAACCCACTTCATCGGATGCATGCAGTGGAAAATACAGTGGAAGATCCAGAGAGTGGCCAGCTATACGTGTCAGGCTGGAACCCAGCTGGAATAGCTGTATGAATGTCATATTAGGAAGCTAGAAATCACTTTTCAGTTATCTCCAGTGGACACAGAAGTCACCCAAAATAATATGTTTGATGACTTCATTGTGCCTCCAAAAAGAAACTCTACTCAGCCGCAGATTCTGAGGTACAATCAGGCAACCCATTCTAATTCCATCCTGAGACTCTCACACAAGATGGACTCTATCACTTCTAGGTTTGAAGCAGCACCTATATCTGATTGAGCCATAAAAATCTTCTGAAAAGGGACTAAGCTTCTTTTAAATGTACTCTCACCACAATTATACACACATATTCTGCTAATAACCCCTTAATGGATTTCAACCTATTTCAGGAAACCACTGTTTAGTAACGGATCTCGCTGATCCTTGACTATGCCAAACACAGATGAGCCAATTAGCCTTCAAAAAACCTAGGTGATATTGCTCACTCCAGCTTTGTATTGAGTATGAACTCTAAAAAAGATGAAGTGAGCTGTAGCTCACGAAAGCTCATGCTCAAATAAATTGGTTAGTCTCTAAGGTGCCACAAGTACTCCTTTTCTTTTTTCTAAAAAAGCAAAGATTCTTATCTCTGTTAACATAATTCTTATTGCTGCGTTCAAGTGTCCCACATTGGCGTTTTCATTTACAGGCCTATTATAACCCACGTCACTAATACTAATAGTTAGATTTCTTCAGATAAATAAGAACTTAGCTGATAAGTGATGTTATCTGATTCCTGTCAATGAGCAAAAGCATAGCAGCTAACAGTCCACTGTGCTTACAGATTAAGGGACAGAGTGGAAAACTTTTTAATCTTATCCTCATCCAAAACTCAGCCAAATGGTTTGGGGTCAAATCTTGGTCTCGTACACCAGTGTAAATCAGAGAAACTCCGTTCAAGTTAACATACCCCATGAATGATGGATTTGGTCTTAGATCGGATTACTTGTTGTTGGGTTTTATTTATGTTTAGTAAATAGCTGCTGTGTGCTATATAATATATGTTGTCAGTAGTCTGGAGTATGTTATTTCTCAACCAGTGGTTCATGTCTCTGGGGGGTTACAGGCAATTAGGGGGTTGCGAGGTACTGAAAATTTTATTACAGTCTAAAGGACAGAAAATTTCATTCCCCCACTTCCTGCACACACACTCTTCAAATTCAAGTATTCTCTACCAAGGTCTCAAAATGCATATAAATAAATTATATAGGCTTTTCATTGTAATCATTGATACTTTTTTTCTTTTATAGCAAATGCAAGGGGGTTGAAACATTTTTGACTTTGAATAAAGAATTGCCATCTGAAAAGGTTTAGCAACACTAATCTAAACCTTTTAACCTCAGCAGATGGCAGCATTCATAGATACCAAAAAATAGGCATTCTCCAAAATTAGGTAGTGGATAGACACTGTCTGTCAGACTACACCCTATCTTGTCAGTTTTAGACTTACTTGTATTTGAATCAATTTTCCCATATTATTTTGATTTTTTTCCCTTTTGAATCTGATAACATGTCACATTTTCCCATCATGACAAGAGATATTTTGCTATAAGTGAAATAGAAATTACTGACATTTTCTGAAGCCTTATTAGTGGCTGTATGTGACTTTAACCCTGTCCCTTCAAAATGACTAGGTCTCATCTGGCAAAGCTACCTGGTTCTAAGTATAGCCTTGTAACACATTAGATATGAGTATGAAGTTTTCTTTTATATACATATGTTTATATTAAATTCTGGTGCACATAAGTACCTTCATACAAATGAATTCAAATAATAAGAAGACATATATTCAGTTCAGACCTATATACAAATTCAGGGCAAAATCCTATCCTTCTTACTAAGGGAAAACTTCTGTTGAAGTCACTGGAGTTTTTGCCTAAGTAAGGACCTCAGGATTTTTGGCGCATTAATTTTAGCCTACATACAAAATCAATCAGTGCTAATACAAAATAACTAACAGGAGTGATTCATGATGTTTTCTTTACATACCTGCACGAGTGTTAATAATTTACTTTATAATAGGTACAAGTACAATTATGTAAGGCCGTTAATGTATTAGAAAAATAGTGATTACTTATCTGGGCTAGAGGTGGCTGCCCTCTTCTACACCATCTTATACTGACAGTGCACCATGGCAACCAGAAAGTGGAAGGAAGAAGGCTGCTTTCTGGCAGCATAAGTCCAAGGCTTTGCTTACACTGAGCTGGGAACTGTGCTACCCAAACTGGGTTTTAAATACAGCTGAAAACCATTTCAAGCTAATTTAGTTGAAACACTCTTGGTCTTGTTAACATCTGTGTTTAAACTAGAAACAGACCTAGAGTGAAAAATTTGGATTCAGATCCAAACTTTGCCAAAGTTTGAGGATATTTGAAGCTGGGGTTTTGGTTTGTCTTTAGAGAGTAAGGGGTACTTGCTAGTGGTCCACACAGCTGGCCAGTCACTTGGTTCTGGCTCCCCCTCCTCCTTATTCCCAGAAGCTAAATTACATTAAAGTAAAAAGAAAAAAGAAAAGGAGTACTTGTGGCACCTTAGAGACTAACCAGTTTATTTGAGCATGAGCTTTCGTGAGCTACAGCTCACTTCATCGGATGCATAGCATAATGCTATGCATCCGATGAAGTGAGCTGTAGCTCACGAAAGCTCATGCTCAAATAAACTGGTTAGTCTCTAAGGTGCCACAAGTACTCCTTTTCTTTTTTCTTTTTACGAATACAGACTAACACGGCTGTTACTCTGAAACCTTACATTAAAGTGTTGCTAAAAATCCATTCCTAATATTAGTTTTCCACATAGTTTTTACAGGGATGTTCTGTAATCATGAAAGGAAGGTGAAAGGGTCTGCATGATCACTCAGAAGGAGAAGAATGCATCCATGAGACTATCTCCATATTAACATTTGGTCCACATGAAGAAAGAGTTTGAGAATCAGTGTGCGTGACAAATATCAAACTACTTGAAATTCAAGGGTTTTTGCATTTTCCTCTAAATGGGTCCATTTTTGTAGAAAATGTCACTAAAGTGTGCACATTTTTGAGGGGGGAAGAGCGTTTCTGAGTGGAAATAAGCAAAAATGGGCCATGTATTGAACAATGGTGGCATTTGTATTGAACACTTGCAAAAATACTAATTTTGGTTGATACTGCTAATAAAGCAAAACATTATGGAACATTGTCTGTCCCCAAATCCCAGTCCTTACTGCCTCACCACTGGCTCCCCTCTCATGAGTTGTTCTGGATGAGTTGTTCTGGAACTGGGGGCATTTCAGAGATGGGAGAGGAGATTCTCCACAGTGCAGACTGGTACAGAGATTCTGAGCTGCTCCAGACTGTGGAACAGTCCATAAGCAGCCCTGAGGAGGCTGCCATAAATTAAAGCATCCTCTGGCTGTCCTAGTAATGCTGGGTTGTATATTGGCTCCCAGAGCAATACAGAAATCCAAGAGCATAAAGATGGTTTAAAGCACCTTTGTCCCTCTCGCTGGGCTGCATCTCCTTTGATGAGCCTGTAAAATGGAAAAAATTGTAACTTTCAAACAGCTCTAATGTGTAACAATGACTGCTATACTCCACCAGGCTCATAGGATGTCTATTTGTTTAGTTTGCAAATGACCCACGTGGTATTAACAGGGCTGTCAGGATCCTCAGGGCTGTCAGCCAATGTTAAGATTAATGTGCATTTCCCAGTATAATACTTCCTCCTTGTCACAGTGCTATAGATGGCATCAAAATGTAAGGGAAGGGCCAAAGCCCCCTCAAACCAGGAAATTAGCTAGCTCCCGTCACTAACAGTAGCACCTGTGACATAGAACACGAGACTGAACACACACACCCAGGGTGAGCGTCTTAGCGTGACAAAAGTGTATGTGTGAGACAAGATGGCTGAGGTAATATCTTTTATTGGACCAGCTTCTGTTGGTGAGAGAGACAAGCATTGGAGCTTACACAGAGCTCTTCTTCAAGTCTATTTTCGAACTCTGTGCAAACTCGAAAGCTTGTCTCTCTCACCAACTGAAGTTGGTCCAATAAAAAATATTACCTCACCCCCTTTGTCTCTCTAATGACCTGGGACTGACATGACTACAGCAACTCTGCATGCTTTATTCAGTGCTGGACTAAAGGGTTTGGGAGGGGAAATGATAATCTCACCTGCAAATAAAGTAAGGGAGTTAATAAGGCAAGAAGGGAACAGTTGGGGACAAGCAAGGAGGATTCTCTGAGGCTAGAGATGGGGGAATTTAGGACAGGAGTGGAGTGATTGCACACACAGGCATGAGGGGAAGATGTCTCTGGGAAGGGTTTCTCACCCAGGCAAAAGGGGAGAGTATTTTGGGTTGGGGTTCTCCTAGGCAGGTGGAGTGGTGAGTCTGAGGTAAAGGTGGGCAACCTCTCACACATGCAAGAAGGTGAAGAATGTGGGGCAGGGAATGGGGAGGAGTTTGGAAAAGGTGGGTGGTTGCTTCCTTTGTCTGGTAAGGGTGGAGTATAGCACTATCATGGGTAGGGAAGGAGAATAGATTGGAGGCACTATTGAATATTTTACTTCCTAAAGTTTCTTCATTTTATTAGTCTGTTTTCAAACTTTTCCTAGCAACTGAAGTGTCAGGAATTTTTTGAGATTTAGATTGCAGAGCTTCCATATTGCCATGTGCTTCAATCCCTCTGCTCTTTCTTGCTCTACTGTAGAACTACAGGGGGGAAGGGGTAGAGTTTGCAGAAGGGGTGGGCAAGGATATAGGGTTTTATATTCTGAAACCTGCTGCTCTTGTTGGGGTGTGGGGAAGGCTTGCTGCTGACTCCACATCATGTTTCTATGCAGGAGATGTGAGCAGGGACCTTCACATTGGGTGTATGGATACCAAGTCCTTCCTCCAGGACAGACTGCAGCCCAGGAGCAGTGGTCAGGTGAGGGGTGACGTCCCAGCCTCCCCAGACCAGCAGTGGTGGTCTGTGCTCCAGCTACCTCAAACAAGGGTTGAAGGCAATGGTGGGGGTCGGGAGGCGGGGCTGGGGGGGAGAGGTGTGGATTATCTTAACGTGGCACTGGGAGAGGGGGGAGTTTGGGGTAAGGCACAAGGGGGCAGGCTGTTTCTGGGTGGCGATGGAGAGTAGGGGAGTGAGTGGAGTAGGTTTATGGGAAGGGTGGGGGGGTCTCAAAAGAGCTGCTTGGGATGAGAACAGGAGTCAGGATCTGTCTCGGAGAGGACGAACCTGGCTCAGAGGGGCGAGGGTAAGGTGAGGGCCAGGTGTGGACCCGTGGAGGCTGGGGGCGCGGTTTCCCTCAGAAGGGGCGGGGCGTGGGTAGGCGGAAGCGTTTTGGCTGGGGCGGGGGCGGGGTCTCGTCGAGAGGGCAGGATTGGGGCGGGGCTCTGCTCGCGCCGCCCGCTCCCCTCAGGCGGGGATAAATCGCGAGCGCGGCAGCCGCGCTGCTCAGTTGCTGAGGGGATTTAAAGGGACCGGAGCCGCGGCGGAGCCTGGGCTGCGCACACCGGGCACTCGCAGCGAGGAGAGTAGGTGAGCGTCCCGCTCGGGGAGCCCCGGCCCAGCCCTGCCCTGGGGCAGCCGGAGCCCCACCCCCCTGTGTGAGTGCGTGGGCTCCGTACAGTGCCCGTTGCTAGCCCTGGGGCGGGCGCGGTCCTGCCCGGAGAGCCGGCTGTCTCGGAGCCCTGGGGTCGCGCTGAGCCCGCTTCGAGAATGGGGGTCGTTACCCGCCTCCTGGCCGCCGGCGCCCCCCGATTCCTAGGGTCCTGCGTCCCCTGAGCCCGGTGCGCGGTCCACTTCTCCCCTGCGGATCCCCGTGGCCCCGGGAGTAAGGGGTCCGGCCCCCGCGGCTGCCCATCGCCTGTCTCCGCTGGGGGAACCTCTCTCCCCACCCCCACTTCCTCTCCCCTCCGTTACCGTCCCCTGCTGGCGCAAGGCGGCTAGCGCTAGAGAGAGAGTCTGAGTCCTGCCTCCCATCCGTGCCCTGCCCTTTCCTGGCCAGAGACTTTCCTGGAGCTGCCCTGCAGGAGGCCTCCTCTACACTCAGCTCTTCCCTACTGGCGCTAAGGTTAGGCAGTGGGAGCCCTAGTGTAGACGAGGTGCTTACAGCTGCCTCTGCTTTTTGTCACCTCTGTTGCCTCACACAGGGGTGTTGGAACAGTTTTTATAGTGGGGGTGCTGAGAGCCATTGAACCAAACTCTAAATCCTGTTATTGATGGAATCCACTTCAACCTAGGGGGTGCTCCTGCACCCCAGGCACCCCTAGTTCCACCCCCTGTGGCCTTAGAGTGACATAGGGGTAAAAGCACCAGCAGTCGCATGGGAGCTTTGTCTACGTTACACCCACTGTGACTACTGTCAGTGTTGAAAACCGTGGAAAATTGCTTGTAGAGGGCCTCGGGTAGACACTGCTGAACATCTGTGTTGGTGCTAATATCGGAATAGTGACAGTAAGGAGGCCCATAAAAGACTATGGACTAGATTCTGCTCTCACTGACTCCCAGTGTAACCCCACTAAAGGTAATGGGGTTATATTGGTCTTAAACAGATGTAAGGATGAAGAGAATAGGACCTCTTTAGGAAAGGACAAGAGAGGGAGCTATTGGATAAACACTTGGTACAAATCTTACAATGCAGCTTTGTATTGTGGCTTGTACTGTGTCTTCAGAACACTATCGTTGCCATTAAAGAAGAATTACAAAGTTAAAATAGAAAAATGAGAGCAGAGGTGTACTCTGAGTTACAAGCGGGAGGGAAACATATTTTTTCTGATTATATTTGGAAATAGATGAGAATCTGAGCTGGAGATTTATGGGAAACTGTTCTAGTCTATCAGGATAACACCCTAATAAAATGACGGTTCAGTTAACCTATGGGAGTACTGTATGTGCCAAATGATAGACTGGATAAAAACTGAATGTTTCCAAATGTGTGATTATTCTTCGGTACACTTTTAAAAATCATTTTAAAAATCATTTTTGTCTGAAATATTTATCTGCATCTTCAATAATAATTTAAAAGCTTTTTTCTCTAAAAAGAATTTAAAATTGAATGCATACAGCTAAAGTGTTGGGCAGCCACCTTTCTGATGGGGGGGCAATAACCAGCTGGCCCACGGGGGAAATCTTGGGTCAATAACACAAGGACAAATCCTTAATCTTATGAAAAATGCCATGTGATCTTTGTCTATGCGACAGACAGGACTTTTTATGTGTGGTTTATCTTTTTAAAGATTTATGACCACCTCTTCTGTATAGAGCTGTCCAAATTCCCAGAGAAATTTTATTCAGCAAATGTTTTGGGGAATAGGTGGAAAGTCTTCTCTACATGGAATATTTATTGACAAATATAAATATTTTTGACAACTCCCACCCACACCAACTAACTAACTAAACTATATAGGAACAAGTATTAAAAAATGGGCTTTTAACAAAAGATTGAAGTTTGACTTACACTTTGAAAATATAAAGTACTATGCAAGTTCTAAATATTATGTAGTTCAACTGAATAGATTCTCCTGATCTCTAAAGTCTTTTCCAGTGTTTTTAGTGCCACCCACTTGCATAAATTGTTACATAAACAATAGTAATATGAGGGAACTGTAGCATGACTGGGGTACTTCTTAATGCTTTATTTTTTTTAAAGTAGATAGTGTCTGTTTAGTTTTTGAACCAAACTTCCAGGAATCAAATGCCCTAAAATTAAATCATAAGGCCTAATGCTTTACACTGTCATGTGGGTTTAGTGCCAGATCTCACTCCCTGAACCAGAAGAGGCTACTGGTCCAACCCAGTGATGGATGGATTGGTCAGGATGGGCAGGGGTGGTGTCCCTAGCCTCTGTTTATGACAGGGAATGGATCACTTGTTGATTACCTGTTCTGTTCATTACCTCTGGGGCACCTGGCATTGGCCACTATCAGAAGACAGGATACCGGGCTAGATGGACCTTTGGTCTGACCCAGTATGGCCGTTCTTATGGTCTGACTTGCTCAATAGCAACTCTTTCAGCCAATTAAAGAACAGTGTCTACTAGCAGTGAAGGAAGTCCCTTTCAGACCTAAAGATTTAATCATAATCTCAGACATGGGCTGGAGTGTTTTGTTTTTGTGGTGGTCGTTTCCCCAATGAATGTTTTGTCAGATATTGTTTCTTTAGTTTTAATATTATAAGCAGTCATTCAATCACTGACTATCTTCTACTATGAGAAATACAACACTAGTAGGAGAAACTGCAGCACAAGTTTAAAGGTCAACCATGAAGGTTACTCTTCTCAAGTAACTTTTCTTTTCCCAAAGGTGGCAATATATTTATGTAAAAAGTTGACTTAAGCAGGTGATGAACTAGTGGGGGAGAAATAGAGGAAGAAAGAAGACAAGGATTTATCTTGGCTGGAGTGGGGTAAATGATGCTTTTTTAAAAAAATGAAGTACAAAAGAGAGACCCTGAGTGCATATCAGAATAGCAAATTGTAGTTAACTAGTACCTTTGTTTTGCATCTTTAGAGTCTTGCAAATTTGTGGATATCCATGGACAATGTTTGCGGATCAGATGTGGATATAAATTTTGTATCTGCGCAGGACTCTGCTTATCTTGATAGACAGGATTATCCTCAACACTTTCATTTTGGTGGAAGTTGTGGATGCTCAGTATGTTTCAGGATCAGGCCCTTTGGCTTTTGTTCATAGTAGCCAGTAATGTCTTGAGTAGGAAGTGTGCAAATGCAGAAGGAGCTGTTTTACATAACTCAGTTAGTTAGCAAGCCTAATGGCATCTCTGACGTGGTTTTGGAAATAATTTTGAGATGATACTCTTAACTTGTTAAAATGGGCCACTTTCAAGTTTGAGGCCCCAAAATGTAATCTCCCCGTAACAGTATGTTTACTGTCATACTGTTCTGTTATCCCTTAAACAGACTTTGTATTCCTGAGCTGCTCTTCAAAAATAATCCAAGCAATTAATTCCTCTTGTAATCCTGGAGAAAGTAGGTTGATGGCAAAGAAAAAGAATGTTTTTCTGAGTATTCCTCTGACCCCTCCAAAATCCAGGTTTCCTGTGAATTTCAGTGAAGTGGCTACTCACTAGCAGTAAGCAGATGTATATAGCAACACTGTGTGTGATTTGGGGAATGGGAGAATCTGGTGCATATACTGGTGATCAAAATACTGCTGCATACCTGTGGAACTACCAAATATACTTTGAAGACCCAGAAAATGAGGAACAGCCCAAACTGGAGAGAAAGATGATTAAATAAATGAATTCTCATGCGTATAAAATTTGCAAGTTGCAAGATTTAGCATTCCTAATGGAAAGATAGTGAGAAATAGGGAAAGCAGGTGTTCGGTACATCGGTAAACTTGGGTGTAAAATGAGCATCTGCTAATAACAGTTGAGATCTGCACAATGGACAGGTCAAAACTGGCCATTTTAAGATGTTACAAAAGCTGCCCCCACCAAAATCTATTTTGTTTTTTTTTCCTGTTGCATCCATTACTAAGGTATTCAAATGCAAAAAAATGACTTTTCTCACTCAGATCGGTGGAGATTATAGTAATCGGTATGGGTGGTTGCTTACATGTTACACCACATACCTTAGCTAGGTGATGAGGTAAATTCATATCAGTACAACAAAAGAGAATTGCATAAGGCTTCAAAATAATAGTCAATCTCACGTACGGGTATATGCAGAAATATTGCTGTTCCTACTGTTTATCAGTGACAACAAGTAAACTAGGTTAACGTGGCAACAGTCTACAAAGTTTTTTGTTTTTTTTGTTTTTGTTTTTTTGTTTTTTTTAGCATACATCTAAAGTCCTGAGATTTGGTCGTGGTCAGCAGTTCAACAACTGTTATAGAACAAGTATATCATGGTTTGCAACTGGTATGTGTATTTGTGGAGAGGGGGAGCCATGTAGAACATAGTCAAACATAATGCAGACACCAACTAGAATGTGGAAAAGTAATTTATTTGATGTCTACTTTATCCTTGGCCAGTTTATAAATATGAACCAGATTCAGTTGTGTTTTGATTACTTGGATGTCTTGCCTAATAAGAGACAAGGTGCACGAGGTAATATCTTTTATTGGACCAACTTCTGAACAGTCCAGTGAAGGTATTACTTCACCCACCTTCTGTCTCTGATATCCTGGGGCCAACCTGGCTACAACAACATATACATTCATTTCAGATGCCTGCGGATGGGGGCTGGCTTGGGTTAGATTTGAACTTGTGGAACTAGAGGTGAAAGACTCTCAGTATCTTAACAGTTCCATGAGCCATCCAGTCTTCTTAACACTAATAAAATAGTATAAAGCAATTGGATAAAAAGAGAGAGTCCCAGTGGAGGCTTTTTCTTCTTGGGAATCTTATTTAGGGTTGTCTAGACAGTTTTGATTGCTTAATCACAAACATGTATAACATAGGTCCTTTTAGTATTCATCGGGGGAAAACCAAAGGCAACCATCAAAGAATTTTCTGTTAATTTGGTATACTAAACTGAGTAAGTAATAGTAGAATTCAATATCAAAGGTCACATATCCTGGGAAAGAAGAGGATATAACAGATTAATCATCTCTGTAAGTGATCTTTAAAGGGTTGCTGTTTTTTGCATTGCATTCGATGTCCCTCACCCCAAACAGTCATAAAACTTTAATTTGAAATAACTTCACAGCAGACATTGCCAGGATACCTACTTTAAAATGACATGTAGATTAGACAGCTGACGTTAACCACAAACAGTTCTGAACTAACAAACTGAAAAATCTGTTAAAAGCAAAATGTAGAATAAATTTTGGCTTTGAGGTGGAATGTAGCATGGAAGAGTCAACCCTTTTTTTGTATTTGTTTATTGAAAGTTCTACCATTACAAGATGAGGAGAGAATCTTATTACTTATTATATAACTTTCTTGATATTTCCGTAAGATATGTCTGAATGTTTTCAGTGTGTGAAAGCTAGCTGGATATATTCAGGTTCCCTTGCATGTTCAAGCACACCCTCTACCGGTTGAAACTGTTACAGAAATTTTAAAAATCTACTACTAACTTGATTACACACTGAGATCTGTTGAAAGGCTAACTGAAATGTGGCTTTTTGGGAGGGGGTGGGTTGAGAAGGTAAAGCTGTAAATCTCCTGGGTTCTAGAGCACAATCTGTGTAGATTCTTTAGATATGTTGAAAATATCTTGCTGGACAAACATGGGAAATCTTCTAATCTTAGTTTGTATATTCTGATTTCTTCAGTTTTTGTGAAAATTATATACAGTAATGCTTATCCCACTAATTACATATTACACACACACAAAAATTGTTAACAGAACACCATAATTTCAAAATCAAGCACTCAAAAATTAGGAAATGCCAGAAGTAAGATTGCCCATGCATATGCTTCTGCAGTCATATGCATTATGACACAATCTTTAATTATCTGATCACATTATTTTTTTTCTACAGGGGAGTAGGAAGTTGAAATTTTTGGCCCTGAGGGAGTGGGGGAAGGAAGGAGAGCCCCTGCTACCAAGCATGGGCGTGCGAGAGCATTTAAAAGAAAAGGACTCACTTTTTTTTAAATAGCATGGGCAAAACAATGTATTTTTGTTTAGCCTCATTCTTGGAAGGGTCTGAAATAATAATTTAATAATAAATAAATCAGCTCCAACTATTAAAGTTGGCAAAGTTTATAAGCAACTGAAAACAGGGGCTTACAGTGGAAAATATTGGGAAACCTTAATTATTCTTGAAAGAGTTAATTTGTACTACATGAGTTGCAGTGTGGTATAAAGAAAGAAATGTGCTTTTCGTTGTGAATGAAGTTAGTAGCCTTGTAACCAAGGCAGTAATGTCATAATACAAACAAGTGCTGTGCTAGCTTTCTCTATCAATGCATGCCTGTCCTGCCCTATTCTTCAGTTATGGATGGTTCAGATGACATTTTCACACAATAGCAAAGCAGATTTTTACTTTACAAAGCGGAGGTATAAAGAAATCTTAGTATACATAGAAAACACTCCTAAATAAAAATATTATTTTTGTTATGCTTGTAAGTACCTACAGCAGAAGGTCTCTACGTACCGCATTGATGCATCTGATATGGATTAAGAATCTTCTTATGGATATGAACAAGACAAACTTTCATGCTTATACTTCAGGTCCTTTCAGAAGCCTTTGATACAGTTGGCCATATGGTGCTGCTGATCACATGCATCACAACTGCAACTTTAAGTTGGTTTTGATTATTTCTTATAGACTGTTTACAATGTTGTTATGAGTAGTTCCTTGCCAAAAGACTGAGTGAAGTTTCACAAGGCTTATACCCATCTCCTGCTTTCATTAATTTTTGACTACTTAGAGCAGTTGAGATATCCTATATTGCAGTGCCACCAGTATATTGGAGGAGCCTAGCTTTTCAGACACCCTGTGTTCCTGAGTGTTTGTGCAGTCCTTGGCACAACTGGGTAAACAGTACTGATTGGTCCTTTATACGATAATTGTTGGATCTACTACACAGCACAAATAGCTTGCCTTCTCTTTTTAGCATCCACAATCATGGCTCTGGCCCAGCTGTCTGTCAGTGGGGGGAGGAAATCACCTAGGATGAAGACTACTGACTTTTCTGTAACCAGTTTCGTTCATGTATCTCAAAAGTTTTAGAACCAGAGCAAAGTAGCTGCCTCAAATCTGAACTCCTGCTTTGAGGAACTGGAGGGAACATCAGCCTTGTCCCCTGAGGGAAGTATACAGTTTTGGGGGGTCTGATGGGTCTTGTTGCTTTTCCAAACCTCACCCAAACCCCGCTGCCTCGGGCGGGGAGGCCAAAACTGAAGCCCAGTGGCTTCAGCCATGGGTGGGGGGCCTGTAACCTGAGCCCTGGGCTGGAGCTGAAGCCTGAGCCCTGCTGCCCAGGGCAGTGGGGCTTGGACTTCAGCCCTGGGCCCCAGTAAATCTAACGCCAGCCCTGGTGACCCCATTAAAGTGGTGTTGTAACCCACTTTGGGGTCCCGACCCACAGTTTGAGAACCACTGAAATACTCCATCTGATGGGGAAGAGAGGGCAGAACATTTTTAGCAGAGGGCTCTTTCCTAAAGAATTCCATTGTAATGGTTGTAAGCCTGACCAGGCGCATGGTGCAAGGCCCACTTTTTTACAAAACCTTTTACATCCCTGTAATAAAGAATGGCGTGCTATAATCCCTCAGGGATAGGTAAGGAGGAATCTCCAGTAGTACCTGAATTGAGGAATGGAGGAGAGAAAGGGTCTTAAGAAAAAATTCAGTGCATTCTTAATCGTGTGTCTTCTACCTAGTAATTATAGCAGTGGTTTCCCAAGAATGGACCCTTTTTGGTACATTTAATATTCTTCCTGCTTACAATAATAAACTAACCACCAAAACCAGCTTGCTTGTGGCAAGTTATTTTGCTTTTTATTTTCATGAGCAAGTAAGGTACCACTCAGTTTTTGTCACGAGAAGAATGGGTGAGTGTAATTGTACCTGAGTTAATAAATTTTTATGCAACACTATATAGAATTTCAGTGAGAGGGTTGGTGGAGACAGCCCCATTATTGGATGTCTTCTTTTTTTATCGCTTAAAAAGCAGATTAGTCAGGACTGAACATTGTGGTACAATGGAGTGAAAATAAACTCTCCAAAAGGAGAGGCATTGCAGTCAAGATAATCAAATCATGACTCCAAAGTTAACCTTGTACGACCACTCTCATTTATAAACCTGATAATCTATTGAATAATCTGTGTTTAAAAAACAAACAAACAAGGTATCTCCCCTCATCCCCCAAGACCCTCTTTTCTGTGTGACAGTCACTGTGTAGTCTGTCCAGAGGGAGCCTTATTAAGGAAAGTTTGCATGTAACCAGAAAAGGGAGTTTCCAAAGTTTGTTCCACTTTTTAAAATTTGCTGCTTTTTTTTTTTTTGACTGTTCATAATTCAGGTTAAAAATAACTTGTTTCTACATGAGACAAGGTGGATGAGGTAATATCTTTCATTGGACCAGCTTCCATTGGTGAGAGACACACGAGGGTCCAATAAAAGATATTACCTCATCCACCTTATCACACTAATATCCGGGAACCAACATGGCTACGACAACACTTGTTTCTGAATGCACATTCTCTAAAAACTAGTCACAGGATGATTTAACATGTTGGCATGGAGCAGTATGTAGTTACTAGAAGCCATTTATGCTTGTATTATAACTTGTGACTGGTCTAAATGTTACAAGCTCCAGTTAGATTAAGCTTAAAAAAAAAATCCTAGTTTATTTAACTGCAAGGATCTCCACAATATTACTAAGTCAACCAGCAGTCTTAGGAGAGAGAGATACCAACATTTCTTTGTTCTTACATCTAGCAGCCAGCCTATTTTCATCCTATTCATTCCACTGTTGGAAGGACAATTGACTGGAGGAATCCTCACCCCTGGATTTGTCTTGTTTGGTTTGTTTTTAATATAGTGTAAGGGCAAGTCTACACAACAATCGTAAGTAAACCTAGGTTAGGTTGACTTACAGCGGTGGCTGATGTCCACACTACCCTTCTTCTGACAGTGGTGTACGTCCTCACCAGGAGCGCTTTCACCGACTGATGGGAGCAGTGTGGGGGGCTGAGAGCCAGGGCTCGCAGCTCCCTGTTAGGAGCCCAGCTGCTGCCCGGTGCTCCTCACATCAGGTGGGGAGATCTGTGCCCAGAGTCCGGTTGGCAGCTGTGCCCCTGTGGGGAGCCAGGACCCTGGTGATCTGCAGGGCTCCCAGCGTGGCGCCTGGGTGTTAGCCCCAGCCGGAAGCCTGGGTAGCAGCTCGGCTTGGAGCAGAGACCCAGCAGCAGCCTACCTGTGGACCTGGCTTTCTTGTCAATTTCATGGCTCCAGCCAATAGCCGATGTAAGGAATGCAGTATTTACAAACAACACCGTGTCACCCTAACTCCACCAACATAAGCCCTATGCCTCTTGTGGAGGTGGAGTTACTATGTTGGTGTTGTAGGGCACATACATTGGTGAGAGCAAGTCTGTAGTCTAGATACCGACATAATTAGGTTGCCTTATGTTGTCCTAATTTTCTAGTGTAGACCAAGCCTCATATATCATTGAGACTGAAACCCTAACCTGGCCCCACTTGTTCTCAGCATCAGCATCTTCTTGGAATCCCATCAGAGGCAACGGACTGGATAGATGTGCATTTCTCCTTCACTAACAGAATCTCTTCCCCCACCCCAATGTGGGTGTGGAATGTGGTAAAGAAAGGTTAAATAAGATTATCCCCCAAATCTTCATCATTGGCTGTGACACTAACATGATTCCCCCCCCCCCCTCCAAAAAATATCTTGGAGATTAGCGGGAAAAGATGGAAAATAACACAATTTATGATTTTTGTGATCACTGTCTCAGATTTCCTGACTGAATGAGGTTATGGTGCTTCAGTAGTTTGTTCCGTCATGTGTATATAGTAGGGCTCCGTTGACTTTCAAGGGAATGGTGTGGTTGCCAGATTTTTTGATCCTTGGCCTGTGCCTGGTCACTACCATGACTGTAACCTGGTAAGAGTCAAAACATCGTTAGATTTCAGATGAATAATTTTTCATCAAATCACAAGTATTTCCTGGTGAGCATTAATGTGGTAGGCTAGCCTGACATACCAATTTACTTTGAGTCTTCGTTAGGTGAAACGAGAGTTGAAATGGGGGTCTTCAGTTCTGGCTGGATTTTGAACCAAGTAACACCTTTTTTGGGTCTAATTAAAGGGGATCTGCAGAGAAGTGAGGGGAGGTGAGAGAAGACTTGTGCCTCTGGTTTATTATGATGCATGAAGTCTTGCAAGATGTGAGGTTTTTGTTTGCACTCAAAATTCAGCCTTTCTTAGAGGCTATGGAAAGCTGGTAGGATTAAGTCATAGCCAGATTAATTAAAATGGGGCTGTTTACAAGTGCCTTGTGTGGTGCTTTTTAAAATTTTTGTTAACACAAATATCTTAAAAACATTTGTAAAAAGAGGTGTCTTTCCCTAATCTTTTCAGCAATTCTGAATTGCTGGAGACTGGATGCTAGATGGGGAGGGCTCTGAGTTACTACAGAGAATTCTTTTCCAGGTATTTGCCTGGTGGGTCTTGCCCACGTGCTCAGGATCTAACTGATCACTATTTTGGGGGTCAGGATGGAATTTTCCCCCCAGGTCAGATTGGCTAAGATCCTGGTGGGGGTTGGTCTTCCTCTGTAGCATGGGGTATGTGCACATTTAAACTAGTGTAAATGGTGAATTCTCTGTAACTTGAAGTTTTAAACCATGATTTGAGGAGTTCAGTAACTCAGTCAGAGGTTGGTCTATTTCAGGAGTGGGTGAGGTTCTGTGGCCTGCAATATGAAGGAGGTCAGACTAGATGATCATAATGGTCCCTTTTGACCTTAAAATCTATGGGTCTAGGAGTGTATTTATTCAAATAAGGGCTCATAAGCAACATTGCACATCTGAGTAGTTTCAGCAAAACCAGCAAGGGCTAGATTTGACTTTCTGGTCCTTCATATATCTAATGGAGGTTTAAGGGAATATTTCAGACTGTCTTTGTGCATCATAAAGAAACAAAAAGAGCACAAGCACAAATTTTTTGTTTGTTGTCCTTGGCATGTCATCTTAAAACACTGAGCTCTCTAGAAGCTAGTTAGTTAATCCCTGTGCACATCATACCAGCAGTGTTTGAGACAGTTGTAAGTCCCATACCATTGTGCTGGTGGAGTTGATTACATTAGTGAAGAAGGCAATATAGTTCAGTTGCTGCCATCATCCCACTAGAGTCCAATGTTTGAGGCTTCTCTGAGTATAAAAGTCCTGCTAGCAATGAAGTTAGTCTGCATTTACTCTGGTGTTACTGAGAGCAGAATTTGACACTTGGATTGTCTGTCAATTCAATATTACAGAAAGTTTTATAGAACACTAATCTGCTAGCCTTTCATCTCTGAAGATAAATATTTGAATCCTGGGTTACATCCCAAACAAAGATGAATTATGTTCTCAACTTTCAGATAAGGGCTCTAAAAATCCACCAATGAGAGTTTTGTATGTTGAGTGGTATGATCATAAAGTTGTGTAGGTGCAGGTCACCTTTCACTTTGGCAGATCTGCTGTTACAAGTGAAACTGAAAGAAATGGTCAGAACACCCTTCTTGACATACCTGTATGTACAGCTGCTTCTCTTGATCAAGATTTGAAAGGGCATGCCATACTATAGCTGCAAATCATTTGTCCTGTTTATCATAGGTCTCAGAGACAGATGAGTTTGTACAAAGCTACTGTCAGGTCTGCTTGTGCATGAGATCCTGACTAACCAGCATTCTTTGCTTATCATTAACAGAATATGCAAGAGTTGTGTCAAGTCACTGTTGTCTTAGAAGTTATTTAGTGATGGAATACAACTTGCAAGGTCATTCTAAAATATGCAGTAACGCAACACTAGTAATAGCTTTATGCAACTATGAAAAGGTAGCACTGTTTCAAACACAATCTTAAATGTTTTAAAAGAACAAGATATCAAGTCAGCAGATCATACTAAATCTTGTGTAACCTGCCCTGCTTTCAGCCAGAGAAATGATGGCTGTCTGTCTCTTGAAGAATTCTCCTTTATATCTGCCATACCTTTGACTGGTACGGTGTTTGGGCTTCTTTCACTGCAATAGTATTTTGTACTTGCAGTATCTTCCAGACGAGGATCTTAGTTCATTCTACGATTAATTTAGCTTTATGTCTTCTTGGGGGTAGGAAAGCTTTTCCATTTTATAAATTAGGAAATTAGTATAGAGCTTAAGTGACATCACAATGGGAAGCCAGTGACAGAAATGACACTAGAATCCAAGTTTCTATAAACACAAGAACAGAAGGTATTTCAGAACCCTAAGGTGTAGAATCATGGAAATAAACACCTAACATGTTTGGTATGGTGTGGTTCATTAGGAAACACAATTTAATTTCTCTGTACATTTAAATGTAACTTACATTTTCAAATCTGTTGGGGCAAAAATTGGACAATTACATGTTTCCGTATATAGTGGGCAGAGCCTCAGCTGGTATAAATTTTCATGGCTCCATTTAAATTAATTGAGGTATGACAGTTTATAACAGGTGCAGATTTTCCACAAATTTACTTATCCATCATATTTGATGTTCAATGAAATAGTGCTTTCTCCAACTGACCTAATTTTCCAGCCTCCACCCAGTGTTTTAAATAGTCTCTTGCTTTTCTGGGGGGGGGGGGGGGGGGAGGGAAGGAGGAAGACACATGTGTTGAATAAACCTCCAAATCCTATTGAGTATTGAAATTGTATCCTCTTCCTTTCACGTATAACTGAGATTTTTACTCAAGACTGCAGTGTAATCCCAAACTGGCTAAACCATCCTCTCAGAAGATTTGTTCCACTTTATTTTTTTATTTTTTAAATGAACACACCATTTTATCCCTCCTGGGTACTTGTATGGCTGCTATTACTATAGTAGTGAGTCTCGCAATCTCTTAATGTATTTATCCTCACAACTCCCCCATGCAGCAGGTAACATTGTTATCCTCATACTGCCCTTTCTGTCAGTATCCATCTGTTGTCACTTGTCTTCTACTTAGGTTGTAAGCTCCTTGGGGCAGGGGGTCATCTTCTTTTTCTTTGTTTGTACAACGCCTAGCACTGTGGGATCCTGGTCCATGACTGCCTGCTAGCGTACAGTAACACAGTACTATTCTTAGTTACTGTATAGTACCTTATATACTCATTCATTAGCCCGTTCGTTTATAAGCTGACCCCCCCCCCAGATGGATAGGTACAAATAGTAAAAACTGTCTGACCCTTTCATAAGCCGACCTTATATTTCAGGGGTTGGCAAACTTTGGCTCCCGGCCCATCAGGGTAAGCCGCTGGTGGGTCAGGACGTTTTGTTTATCTGGAGCGTCTACAGGCATGGAGCCCCTCAGTTCCATGCATCCGCGGTTTGCCGTTCCCAGCCAATGGGAGCTGCAGGAAGTGCCTGCAGATGCTCCAGCTAAACAAAACGACAATGTATTAGATATTCAATTCAATGATTTCATAGAGTTTAAAATCATCAAATTTTGGGGTAGACTCATTTATAAGCTGACCTTCGCTCTTTGATGCATCATTTTTTTTTACCAAAAATATTCAGTTTATGAACAAGTATATATGGTATGTCATGTGGTTTGCTGCACAATAAAAAGTCTGAAGCAGAAATCTCTTAACTTTCCAAACTGTTCAAATCAAATATATTGATCTGCATGTACTAGACCAGTTTATGCAGCCAGCAAGATATCCCTGTTAAGATTAATGTAGTAAGTGCCATAACTATTTTTAAAGCTAGCAATCAGCTTTTCTTAGCAACATTCTACACATAGTAAATCTTCTAGCTACTGAGTAGTAAACAGCATACTTTAAGAGATGCAGCAAGACAGATATACTGCACCTGACTCAGCAGTTTTTTTTTTTTTCAAATCTGGCAAATCTGAAAAGCTGGTGATTGTTGCTTAACAAATTACAATTTGTGGGGCAACAATAATGTCTTTGGGTGGCATATGAGACCTTGTTTTGTCATTCCCTGTCCCAGAGTACTGAATATTTAAAAGACAAAAGGGAGGAAATAACACTGAGGGGACACTGGAAAGCCCCAAAGAAGGATAAATGTTGTCTTATATCTCTTGAGGGTTTGGTTGGATTTGCCCACATTTGGTGAGCATTGTGAAAGAAAGGAATTCTGAATGCGTAGAGCTGATGAGCCATGGTGGTAAATGGCATGCCTAGAGATGGAACAGAAATAGAGGACTAAGAGAAGGAAACTAATGTTGCATGAGCCTGGCAACTTTAGCAGGCAAGGAGATAAGAGCCCGAGAATTTTAGGCAATTGAAAAGTTGTGAACAGCCTTTAACTAGCATGAAGAAGAGCTTGCCAATAGGATATAACTGCTACTAGCAGTCGTGGCAGCATATTCCTGATGGATTCATCCTGCTCTGCCTTGCTTCACCATGTAGCTAGATTCTGGTCTTACTGCTTTGAAGGAACAGTTGTTCTGTGCAGCACAGCCTGTCTCAACCAATATTTACAAGTTTTGTTGAGCATTTTTCCTGCAGGACTGGACAGAGGGTTAGCAGCAAAAGTAAAACGTCTGTCTTTAGCTTCAGGCATTAGAGCCTTGTAAAAATATTAACTTGAAATAAAATATCTGGTATCCTGGCAAAAGTTTGTAATATAACTGTCATGAGAATTTAAATTGTAAGGTAGCAGAATGATTGACACTCTGATAAGAAATAAGCAGCATTGTGCTTCAGATTCCCTAAAGAATTCATTTTTGAGTCTGATTGTGTAATCTTTATTCAGGAAAAACTCCTATAGGCTTTAACTCTGTAGCCCTTCTTAGAAGGGTTCAGTCATCCTGTCAGTAGTTCATGCGGATTTAAATCGAGAGTTGGAACTGTTTTCCCTTGTGTTATAAATTAGTATATCATGGCAAGAATACATTAGGATGGAAAAGTCATTCTCCAATGATCTGACCCCTTTCATAGTTGCACTTTTTGGTTCTTTCAGAAGGACGTATTTAGCTTTAAATGGCAGATTTTAACTGTGGGTTTATTTCATCCTAACACAACTGATTTATTATGTTTGCTGTCCACTGTTTAGCTATGTCCAGATAATCTGTAGCTGCAATAAAGGCATTGACTAATAAAAAGGAAGAAATAAGGGGGCACTGATTTGCTTGTGCATTACTGTTGCCTACCTGGTCCAAAGATACTTGGCTGTCAGACTTGTTCCTTGCTGCAGTGGTGGGGGTACTTTACGGCCTCAGACTCATCATGTGACTCTTCAAAGGGTTGGCATCAGAGACTCAACAGGCCTAGAATGTCCTCCTGTCAGAAGAGCCTATTGTTGGTCTTGCTCTTACAGAAGTAATCAATTATTTTTTCTCAAGACTATATCTTGACCAAGAAATTTGGACCAAGGTCCAGAAACAATGATAAGTAAATAAAACTATTTCGGGGTCCGTTCAAAAGTGTCTGGTGGTGTGGATTTTGCTCGCGATCTGCTTGTTGGCCACCCTGTGTTATGCTTGATTCTTGGCCATTTTAACACTTTCTGAATAGGGAAACTCTGACTAAACTAAAGAGAACTAAGTTAAGAAATATTTGGGGACCGGAGAGAGCTCTGAATTTGTGCTGTCCACTGTATGAGGATGAGTGAATTTGACATATTCTCAGGAGACTGAGATAGATTGATGGCTCCAAAACATTGCAATTCCATTGAGCTCTTGTGTCCAAGTGTGTAGTGGGGGAAGGGAAATAAATATCCATATAGAAATTAACATTGACATTTAGTGTGAGAGAGAACGAACAAGCGCCATGTGCGCACAAAACAAGTGTGGTATTGAATTGGGATGTGAGAACTCAAAGGAGTATGTCCTGTATCTTTTTAATCAGCCGAAGAGCATACATACCACATTGTTGCTCTTATAGTTAATCTTTAAATGTACAGTACCTTAACTTCCAACTAGAGTTAAATGTGGGTGGTAGTTTGAATTTGTCTGGACTAATTAAGTAAATCAACATGCTATCGATCATTCTAAATAATGGTATTCAGTAAGGCATTAACATAAAGATGTTCTCTGTAGGATTCCCATGGGCAGATGCACCCCTCATAAAATCACTAGCTTATGGCATTTTAATTGTGTCTCGGTTGAGAGTTGTAGCATAGAGGTAAAGTATTGAATCTGCATGGACAGTTTCATTTTAAATGGGGTTCCTTGTCTAGATGAGAGTTAATTAAGATTGGCAGAGTGATTTGGGGAAGTCTGCATTTTGGGGGGTTGTACTTCCTATAATGTGTCAGCTCTGTGGATCAAGAATGTTGGCCCTTGAGACCAACCAGCACCTTTCAAAACCCCTAATGTCTATAGATATTGAAATAACTAACGACCCTCAATACAAATCAGTTAAGATAATTTTAGTTTCTCTTTCAATCTATTATATGTCCTGGGTGTTTTGCTTCATAAGTGAGTGTGCAGTGATCTTTCTGTGTGACGTGGATTATTGACTACATTGTTGTCATCTCATATTTTGTGGAAAATTACATCTTGATCCTATTTACACTCTGTTTTTTTGTCTCTTAGGATGGTCAGTTCTACTTTCTGTTCCGTAACATTGCAGAGTTGAAAATGCTGAAATGAGTGCCAAATTCATTCATAATATGTGGAAGTCGTTTCTGCCATGAATTAAAACAAGCTCATTAGTAAAATTAGTTTGTGTGTCAGTCTACTGTTATGACGCTCTTTAAAGTTGTTCTGGAGCAGGCTGGGTACAGCAGGGGCTAAATGGTGAATGCGATATAGTTAAGATTGCAACATGCTTTTAAGTCTAACACAGGGCCAGTCTTAGGGGAAAATGGCACCCTTGGCGAACTTGCATTTTGGTGCCCTTGGCCCCCATGGCTTCCCCAGGCTCCTCTTCCTCCCTTTGCCCGAAAGGTCTTCTCCCCCACGCCCCAATCCCTGCACCCCCTTCACTTCTAACTCTTGCATCCCCTTCCTGCACCCACATGGAGAAACTGATCTGGATGCACAATGTAGCTGGCATTGCTGCTCGCTCCCCCCCAGACTGCTGCTCCTCTGCCTCGCACACCCCTAGGGGTATGTGGGGTGGCAGGGGAGCGAGGAGCAACATCAGGGCTCCTTGTATCCAGGTCACTTTCCCCGCCTGGGCTACGTAAGGAGAGGGCACAAGAGCAGCAGCTCCTGATGCCACACAGCAGAGGTAGGGAAAGTGACCTGGATCTACGGAGTCCTGGTGTGTGTGTTTGGGGGGGAGACTGTGTGTGAGAGTGTGTGTGTGGGGGTAAAAACCGCTGACAAAAGCCAAAGCTGGACAAAACACCAGCCATGTGCTGCTCCCACTAAAAGGGAACCATCACACTATCTCATCCTTCACATTTCTCATATGAACTACCAGGGCTTGAATTAAACTTTTGTATTAAATTGGGGCAAATTTAAAAACTGTTTAAAACATTTAAAAATAAAAAATATGAAAAACTTTAATACATTTTATTTACAGTGTCCTTATTCATACTATTCTTGCTAGTCCTTCCCTCCAGGTAGAGAGGCACAGAGACTAGGATCAGGACCAGCTGTGCCCCCAAAAGACAAGGCCAACCCTCCAAATCAGACCTGACCCGCATCCCTCCCTAGTCTGAACCCCCTGAACTGGACCAGACCCACATCCCTCCCTAGACCAGGGGTGCTGGTAGGGGGATGGGGCAGGAGGAACTGGAGGAGGTCCAGTCTCCCACAGGGGCAGTGGTGGGGAGATGAAGCAGGGGGCACTGAGTCTCCCCCAAGAGTGCTGATGAGGGGATGGGGCAGAGGGCACTGGGTTTCCCCCAGGGGCACTGGTGGGGGGGATGGGGCAGGGGAATCTGCGGGAGGTCCAGTTTTCCCCTGGGGTGCTGATGGGGGAATGGGGCAGGGGGCACTGAGTCTCCCCCAGGGGTGCTGGTGGGTGGAGGGGGTAGGGGACAAATTTTCACTTAGTAGGCACCTGCTAAGCACAGCCCTTTACCATTTCAGTGCATGTTTCTCTGTCTGTCTTAACAAGGGAGGTTAGGCAGGGATGGTGTTACTTCTGGGGAAGTTTACATAAGAGAGCCTGTAAATTGTTCACTGAATCATAAAAGCAAAAAACAAACGTGACTTGATTGTCCATGTTCTCAGAGTCAATATTAAGCTCTCTCTTCTATATCTGCTGCAAGCTGCTACAGTGCTACATTCATGCTTAAACACTATGGAAGAAAAATATTGGTGTCCTCTTAAAGCTGTGTGAGCTATTTATAACAATTTATCTGATGAGCGAGTCCATTTTTCTGTTCACAAGCAAATTCTAATTTTTTCGTATTTGTGCATTTCTAATTGTCTGAATAGTCAATATGAACATATTTCAGCATATGGATTGATTGTGAACTGTACTTGTGCCATATCTACTGAGACTGGTCATTTTTGTCACATGGTATTGTTTCTGTTCCCTGATTGGATGAATGCAGAAAACTGGGATTTCATTATACCCAAGCTGATCTCTTGCTTCTCTCAGAGAGAGGATTAGGACAGTTTGTGGAGCTGGGAGGAACTAGGCTGACAGGATTAGGGAATTTTTAGAATATTTTTAATTCTTTCTTTACCAAGCTCCTTGAGTCAGGCCTTGCCTGGCACATAATTGTTAAATAAATAAAATTACCTGTTGTAGAATTAGTTCTGGGATCCGATTTAAGAGTAATTGCATATTGGCATGTACGTGCATGGTCCCAAGCCATGCAGATTGCAGCAATATCCTTATCTGTTTATTTAATTGCCTCTGATTGGAGTTTTTGCCTAGTCCTGCAAAGTGTAAAATCCAGTGTCCTGTTAATATTGTTTAAACGTGTTATGCAAAAGCTTTGGTTTAGGGTTTTGGCAATACTGTTCAGTGACAATGTGTTGTTCAGACACTTGATCTTGTTCCATTTACATCACTGTTTCACCTATCTACCGAGTGCATTTACTGAGTTCCTGTTTTTTGTCAGGGTTTGTCAGTCAAAAAGATGCATGTAGGCCAGGAGGCAAGCTTAACATGGACATTACCAGCATAGTTTCATTGTCATAACCTGGCTTGCCTACAAATGGCAGGACATAGTGACTTACATCAAAGAAACAACACCTTCACCACCACTCCTCCTCCCTCTTGGTCTGGACAAACTTTGAAAAGGAGGAAGTCTATTATTTCCTCATCTACCCAAAACAAAATTTGACACTTAAGTTTGTTTACGAATATATTAGTACAAATAAACCCTACTAGTAAGAATGTTCATAAACAAAACTAATAGTCAACATGATGGATTGAAATTCAGCTTCTAGTTCATCTAATTGACTGAATAATTTTTCCTATTATTGGTCCAGCTCTAGCCTATGTCATGCTTCTCGGGGGAGGAGGACAAGGGGAAAAAAAATCTTACCTGTACAGGTCAAGGAAACTGTACTAGATTCTTGCTATCAACTGTGTTGTAACTAACATGGTGGTTGTATTGTGATGTGGATAGGATCTCAGTTACCTCTGTAGTTCCCCTTAAAAACTCTATCAACTGCTACTGTTCAAATCCAGTTTAGTCTGCACTATGCTCAGAGAGCTCCAACTCACTGTTTTGCAAACTAATAGTTGCTTTTACATCAATCCTTTTTAAGAATGGTTCTAAAAATTTTCAAAAAAAGTTTAAAGTTTAAAGGGCCACCACTTTGGGTTGATAGGCAAGACGTTTAAAATGAACATAGGCAAACAGTTCTTCAAATCCTAAAATAAAAAGCTATCTCCTCTCCAAACTAAGGACTGTAACATGCATATATACGTTATATACTGAATCTGAATTCCTTTTCTGGATAACTTAGTAAACCAAGACCCATGAACTTCTCTCTGGATACACTACAAATACAATTGTGCTGGGGGACTAGGTTGGGTCATGGCTATTCTTGGGTGCATTTAAATTGTGCCTTGGTTCCATCTGTGGTACAGGAGGAAACCATGATTGAATTATATCCCCTGAACTATGCTATAGCCTTGACAAATACAGCATTTCTGGTTCTTCCGTTTCCAAGGTTTTAGCAGAGTTCAAGTACACTGATCATTCATTGTTGCTTTGCACCTTGTGCAGTCATTTTACACTCATGCAAGATGGGTGCAAACTGTTCCCATTCTGACCTGGTAGAGTTTTACATCCACTTTGTAATCCATTTGCTCTAATGTAAATGACTATTCAAATTTCAGTACAATGCTGATTTGGGACATTGCCAGAATTGCACTGAAAGTCACTGTGTATATGAATGACGTGTACAATTAGTGCTCTCTGGAAACTGCAAATGCAACAGAGGTCAGGATCTTCAAAGGGAGAAGGAATGAAACCATTCATAGAGCTTTTGCATGTACTATACAAATTATCTGAGTTTTATTGACTGTATATAACCTTTATATACATAATGATTTTTGTAACTGGTCTTCAGTAAACCAGGTAACTAGTGACTTTTGTATGTTCAAGGGCTACTGCTTTGGAGCCTTCTAAGTAGTTTTTGGAATACACACTAGTCCATATTAGTGCAAATAATAAACAAGTCTCCTACAGTGAGGGAAAAGAAGGTTTTACAGTTGGAACAACTAAGACCTCAAAAGACAGTAAAGGGTGATGTACTAGTGCATTATTAATGTCCGAAAAATCTGAGCTCTTCAAATATGCAAGTAGGATGATGCATTTCAAATATGCAAGAGGAAAAAAGATGATCAGTTACTCCATAAATTATGCTGGACCAAGTTATCACTATCAAGTTGTATTCAATGACACATCTATTTTATAACCTCTGTGCTCCTACAAATAAAGCTTCCTAGGACAGCAGTGTTGTCTTATGTATAGAGCTCTGGTTGGAACTCAAACCTGGTTTTTATTCCTGGCTTGCCATTGGCCTGCTTGGTGACCTTGGAGCACTTGCCCTCTTTGTGCCTCAGTTTCTCCATCTGTAAAATGGGATTGATGATACTGACATCCTTTTGTAAAACACTTTGAGATCTGCAAATGAAAACTGCTATATAAAAGCTAGGTAGTATTTATAATACAGAACAATTCAAATGCAGTTATGCTTTACTGTAAGCTGTAACTGGGTGACTCTTAGTAGAAAATCATATTTGGAAAAACTAAAAACCCAATGCCAGCTTTTGAGAAGTTAGCAAATATTAGTAATCTTTCTTCTATGTGAAAAATGCCAATTATGCCTAAAGTTAACCAATAAAAATGTAAAGTAAATTGGACTACTGTATTTCAGAGTTAACTGCAGGTGTCAGATCTGTTTTCAAATCACTTGTCCTCCTTCTCTTGTGTGCATACATGCATCTCTGCTTTTGATGGACAGTTGGCTATTGTGTGTACAAGTGCATCAACTATCCTTGTGAAGATGTTATGGTGTACTTGCCTTAATCAGAAGTACTGCACTCTAAATCCAATTGTATGAGTGTTGTGATAGTTTGATGTCTTAAAACCGGGATCAGAGTCAATTAAGACACAGGTAACTGAACTTGGACTTAGTCTGTTTTAGTGGAGTTTTACCTGCAGCATAAAATAACCATATAACTCAGCACAATTGTCATTCTTTCTGCTTCTGGAAGGCTCTGGACTTGGAATAGTAGGGGTACTGAACTTGAGGTTTGAGGCTTATTGGCAAAGCTATGTGAAATTTTCACAAAACATCCACTACATATGCCTGACTTTAGCTAGTGTTAGAGAGACAGCTACAACTACACTGCATTTAGTCCATGTAAGTGTAGCAGAAAATTTTTATGCTCATGGAAGTGGTCTTTAACTTTTTTGTTTTTTTGTTTTTGTTTTTTTTGTCTCCTTTAGGTTATTTTTGTTTAGAAATCATGAACTGGCACTTCCTTCTCCTTTTCACCGCTGTGACTTTAACATCTGTGTGGTCCCAGTTCAATCCTTTATCTCTTGAGGAACTTGGCTCTGACATTGGAATCCAAGTTTTCAATCACATAGTCAAAGCTAGACCTCAGGAGAATATTGTGGTTTCTCCACATGGGATTGCATCTGTACTGGGAATACTTCAGCTGGGTGCTGATGGCAAGACAAAGAAGCAGCTGACAACTGTGATGAGATACAGCGTAAATGGTCAGTTTTTATCTGTTGTTATGCAGGTTTTTTATAAAGTGATTCATAAACTTTTAAGGCTGGAAGGACAATATATTTTAATAGGAGGTTCTTCAAATTCTGCTACATTGTTTACTAAAACTGGCTTGTGATGCAAAGAATGGTCAGCACTAAGAGAAGGCTATACCTCCTAAAATGTCCCCTACAATATAGGCTACCAGATAAACATGGACCCAGTTTAGGTAGAAAATTCAAATTCCATCCCTTCTCACTGATGTTGGTGCCAAGCTTTGGGGTGACCTATAAACTATTTATGTGGAGGGTATGGAAAGATATATGGGGATAATTTGAGTCTCTTGAGCTCAGAAAATCAGTTTCTGCCATTCCAAGTACTCCTCCAACAACAATACAATCTTCTTGGTCCAGCTACATGGCATTACGTGCAGCTTAAGCATCTCTTGAAGGACACATTTGATCCGGATGTGCTTGGGAGCACCAGAGACTCCAGAATTGGTGATGTGTAGAGAGCTCTCTAGGTTCACCTGAACATCTGTAGCCTGTTATGACTTCCTGACCCAAAAGATCCTCCTGAATTTAGATTGCCTGTACCATGACTGGAACAAAGATTGGTGTGTGTTGTTGACCCCTGGCCTATGGGGAAGTGCCTTGCAAACCATTTAAAAACTCTACTATTGATCTACAATTAAGACTGATCCAGCAGAAAATTATTTCTTCTTCGAGTGCTTGCTCATGTTGATTCCATTCTAGGTGCGTGCGTGCCCATATGCACAGTTGTTAAGACTTTTGCCTTAGCAGTATCCGTAGGGTCAGCTGTGGCACCCCCTTGAGTGCTGCACCCATACATCGGTATATTAGGCGCCACTGACCCAACGCCCTCTTAGTTCCTTCTTACCTCCCGTGAGGTTGGAGTGCCTCGTCTCGCCATTCGCAAGAGCACGAGCGGTTCTTCGTAGACCTTTGTCTACCTAATCTGTACATCAGTGGTCACCAACCAATTGATCGTGATCAACTGGTTGATCTTAGAGGATCTCCCAGACGGCCAGATTCCTCAAGGGCCTTGAGCACCTCTACCCACATATCGAGGACCCTGTTCCCCTGTGGGACTTGAACCTGGTGCTATCACGGGTCCTCCTTTCGAGCCTTTGGCTTTCTGTCCTCTCCTTCTTCTGTCCTGGAAGGTTGCATTCCTGGTCACAGTGACTTCAGGCCACCGTGTCTCGGAGATTCAGAACCACCTCCGAACCACCCTATATGGTCTTCTACAAGGACAATATCCAGTTGAGACCCCACCTCGCTTTCCTGCCCAAGGTGATCTCTGTTTCATTCAAGCCAGGACCTTTACTTACCAGTCTTCTTTCCAAGGCCGCATAAGTCAGAAACGGAGCTTAGATTGCATGCCTTGGACTTTAGGAGGGCTTTAGCCTTCTACATCAACAGGACCGAGCCATTCCATAAGTCTACACAGTTGTTCATTGCAGTGGCTGACAGGATGAAAGTATACCGTGTATCCGCCCAAAGAATTTCGTCTTGGATCACTGCCTGCTTCTGCTATGATCAAGCGAAGGTGCTGCCCCTGGCGATTGTCACCACCCACTTGACCAGGGCACAGGCCTCTTTGGCTGCTTTTCTGGCCCAGGTGCCTATCCAGGACATCTGCAGGGCGACCACTTGGTCATCCGTCCATACATTTACATCCCACTACACACCTACCCAGCAGGCCCGGGATGATGCTGGCTTCGGTAGGGCAGTACTGCAAGCTGTGAAACTGTGAACTCTGAGCCCACCTCCATAGATACTGCTTTTGAGTGACCTAAAATGGAATCAACATGAGCAAGCACTCACAGAAAAAAAACGGTTTACCTGCCTTTTATAACTATTGTTCTTTGAAATGTGTTGCTCATGTCCCTTCCATTGCCCACCCTCCTACCCCTCTGTCGGAGTTACTGGCAAGAAGGAACTGAGAGGGTGTAGGGTCGGCAGCGTCTAATATACTAACACATGAGCACAGCACTCAGGGGGCGCCACAGCCAACCCTACGGATACTGCTAAGGCAAAAGTCTGACAACTGTAGGCGCACGCACACCTAGAATGGAATGGACATGAGCAACACATCTCGAAGAACAACAGTTACGAAAGGTAGGTGACCATTTTTTGTTGTTGCTGTTCATACTGGTTCCTGTGTAGGTTACAGTGTGTGGCCTTGCCAAAATATATTTCTGCTGGAGATTTGGGTCTCCTAGAGCCACACTGACTCACATGTTTTGGGACTGTCCCAGGATACAGACCTTGTTGGCAGTTTCAGCCAAAGGGCCAAGAAATGAATGAGTCTAAACAGTCCTCATAGCTTTACAGATAGTCTCTGCAGCACAAAGTTGAAGTCCAATCCCAGCATAGTATGGGTAGATTGCAATGCCTCTATCCCTGTTGTACTACAACAGCCTTTAATTTAAGAGTTCAGAAATTATTGGGCAATAAAATATTTTTATATTTAGTTTCTTATAGGCCTCTGAGCCCATTTAGTTGGCGGGCTCTCTTTTGGATCTTTTCATGCTTTTTTGGCTTTGCTTCTGTTTCTTCTGTCAAGATCCCAGACTCTCTAGCCTTTCCTGGGCTGCCTTTCTATTCAAACACCCCTTTCTTTCAGTCTCTGTTCCTGACATTGGCATAAATCCCTGTTATTCCTCTACCAGTTCCTTTTCTCTAGAGAGTAGGGTGAGAGTACTTAGCAGCAGCACAAAATGCTGGCACTTACAGAATCTTAAAGGAGCTGTGTTTATGAAATGTGAAACCTTCCAAAAGGTGAGTACGTTTTCAGACCTATAAAGAATGAACTATGTTGATGTTTCCTGTAACACACTGTCCCCTCCTTAATTGCTTTGCTGTGCAATTTTCTGTTTTGGGTACAGCTAAATTATTTAGTGTCGCTTAGTAAAATATCCAAATGTTGAAGATTCAAATCCTTTTATGGGGTAATCTTGAATTTAAAAGCATTTGAGCTTTCTAAACATAGCTATCTGCAAGAGTTTCAATGCTTCAAAATTAATGAATTTATTTGGTTTTGGTTGACTTAGTCTAACAATCCTAGACACATGAGGCAAACTTTTCTGTAGTGTGACCCATATCTTAATATAAAGAGTCTCATGGACCACCACCTTTTTTATGTTTGCATGGACCTCCTCTTCTCTTGTTCATGATTGCCTAATAACCCTGTGACAGCTACAAAAGTTGCTTACTTGGAAAGGTAACTCTAGGGAAGTATTTAAAGCATTTTTAGCTATCTTTTAATGCAATTTAGCATCTAGAAGCAAGGAGGAGAGCCAGTACCATGTGAGCAGCCAGCTCTCCCTAGACCACCAGCAAATTTCAGTGGATGACTAGTGGGGCACAGACTAGCTTGAAAACATCTGTTATGGTATGCTCTCCAAAAGAATATGCCCATAATATTGAAGACAGTGAATACACAGACATCATGTGATCTGTCTTACTAAAGGAGTCACAGTAATGTAACCAGCAGGGCCAACTATTGAGGACTTATCCTACATGGAGCTGAAATGGTGGTTGTTGAATCTTTTGCTTTCTTTTTTCCCTTCTCAGCTCCTTTTTTGTGTGGCTTGTTTAGAAGCATTAATGACCGAACTGAGGTGTGACCAATGTAATAGTTTTCCTGTGCTGCTCTAAGGGCATGTCTACACTTACGGGGGTCATAACACCTTCCTTGGAAGACCACTCTTTCATAGAGACTTCTATGGAGCATATTGCAACCTATTAATAGTTGATACCCTTGGATAAATACTTTGCTTCCGATTAGATGTTGGAGTCTAATACTGAATTTCCTTACTAGTGTAGCCTAGTCTTCAGATTTAATTTTAGTTTGTTCTGGAAACTTTCCAAAGGTCGGTCGGTCTCTTTTGGTTAGCACACAGTTTCCAGAAAACTTTTTTATATCCACCCAATTCCTTACTGAATGGAATGGAGGGATCAAAAATGACGACCTTAGTTTTTCAGTTTATGGTCTTAGTTTCCCCCCCCCATGACTTCTGCCTCTTAGGCACAGGAATAAGGGTAGTTCCCCTGGTCCTTCTACTCTGAATGGCCAGAAAGAATATCCTTATTCAGTTGTAGCTGCTGGCAAGATGAGGACTCTCATCCACAAAATAACATTGTTGTATTGTGTTAAGTTGCAGTAAACATGTCAGCATAGGGTCAGGATGTTGCAGCTTAATTTATGTTGTGGCTCTCTAGTGTAATTGACAGTTTAACTAGATTGTTTGTTTGTACCTATTCAGGAATAAACATTTTAACTGTATTGTCCATGCCAGAAAGTTATTGATTAATATACCACACCAGGACTTGGATGTACAGTACAAGGATTAGACAAAGAGCCAAATTCTTCGCTGTGAAGTAGTGTCCTTCAGATAAGAATGTCTGTCAATGGCATTGGTATTCTTTCTTTACCCCATCACGTTAGTGTGTGTGTGTGTGTGTGTGTGTGTGGATGTCCGTAATTACTTATACAAATTAACTCCTTTAAAGCTTCTCTTTGATTTTCCTTTCTAAATAAAACTTGCTGTTATTTCTAACTAGGAGTTGGTAAAGTATTAAAGAAGATAAACAAGGCCATAGTCTCAAAGAAGAATAAAGACATTGTGACAGTTGCTAATGCAGTGTTTGTAAAGAGTGGCTTTAAAATGGAAGTGCCTTTTGTTACAAGAAACAAAGAGGTGTTTCAGTGCAGTGTCAAGACGGTGGATTTCGAGGACCAAAATACAGCATGCAATTCTATAAACCAGTGGGTGAAAAATGAAACAAGGGGTAGGTATTGAATTTTTTGTGTAACTATGTTAAACACTTATTTTATAGACACACTAAAGTTAAGAGAGAGGTAAAAAGTTTTTTAAAAGTGGTGGGAAGACACTACAGCATCTCAACTTAACTTATCCCTTGTATTTTTTATTTTTTAACTTGGGTGCACCTTGTCTAACTACTTGGAGATGCATGGTATCTATTGTCCTTTAAGAGTCACTTCCATGAAGCTAATTCCAGTGATGTTATTTTCATAAACAAAGAGAAACTGCAAAACCTACCACTCCCATTATTCAAAATTATCTACATATTGCTGAGGCCAGAGTTCAGGTTTTGCATTACAGCATAATTAGCTTGTGTTGCATCTTGGTATCTGTTGGGAGATGAGTGACATCATGGGGATGCTTGCAGTGTGTCATTGATTGTGGTAAAGGCAATAGATGGGTGGCAACAAGTGTTGGAGATTTTTCCTTTTAACTTTTCATTTCCAGGCTGTGGCTGATTCAGCTTTAATTGTTTACTAAACTAAGCACACCACAAATGTTGCTAAATAAGGCCCTACCTGAGTACAACTCTTAGATGGGTGCTAGAGTGTTCCCTTGCTAGTGAAAACGAAGGTCCTAATACAGCTGCCACTATACTCAGTAAAATGACTCCACTGATGTCAGCGGGCCCTGAAATGAGCGGAGCTATAATTCTTCAGGCTGGAGTTAGCAGCCATCTTTGCTCCAATTCAGAATGAATGTTACCTAGTGAATTACAAAGTATATTGGCACTTCTGTTTCCTCATGACCAACTGGCTTACATTGTGACAGAAAATGCTCAATTTTCCCCCCTTCCTTTATTTTATTTTCAGGTATGATTGATAATCTCTTATCTCCAGACATTATTGATGGTGCTTTGACCAGGCTGGTGCTGGTAAATGCGGTGTATTTCAAAGGTTTATGGAAATCTCGTTTTCAACCTGAAAATACAAAGAAACGCACATTTAATGGAGCTGATGGGAAGACTTACCAAGTACCTATGCTGGCCCAGTTGTCTCTGTTCCGCTGTGGTAAGCTCAGGAGCTAGTTTCTTGTAAATGAAACACAAAACTTTTTGCACTGTACTCCTTTCAAAATGTAGGCAAAGAAGGTTAATGTATGTGTTTGTGGTGGGGATACATAGCATTCCTGTTTGAGTAGATATTTGTGTTGAAAGCTACTGTTGGTTAAGTGGGAAAACTTTTCAAACTCATATCTCCTCTGGATGAAACATTGAGAACTGTGAATGGTCAGCACCTCTGGAAATCGGGTGACTTTTTTATTTAGGTGCATTGTTTTAGATGCTCCTGTTCAAAACCTTTGGCCAAATAGATAAGAAATAAAATGTCCTGTCCTTAATCGAAAACCTATCTAAAGTAGAAAACCTTAGAATTACTTTGTTTTTATATTGTATTTTACCCATATATTGTGGAAAGGAATATGCTTTTAATTTTTATTTGCAGATTTTTAAATACAGAGTTATTTAATAGCAGGCCATAATAAGTGTAAACAAAGCATGCTTAAATTCGCTTTAGATTCTGAAGTAGTGGACAGCTGGAAACAGCTTTGCAGACAATAGCCATTGAACCAAGGGACTGAGTAGCACAGGGTTAGTATATTAGTTGTTTACCTCTGGAGGCCAGCATTTAAATTCTAAATTGGGTTGCAAGTGAAAAGGAGTTCACTGGGTTCAGCCTAATTTCTATGTCTGTCACAAAACCAGAACAGAAGCCCACATGACTGGCAGCCTCTACTCAAGAGTTCCAGTACTGAAATGAGTTTTGCTAGTCAGGCTCACAGTGCGTTGGCAGCATTTTTAGAAGTGTGTATGCATGTTTTCTGCCTGTGGTCTAAGATGAGAGACATGCTATTTTGTAACTTGCTTTTATATGCACTAAACACAGTTACAATGAATAAATGTAGAAATATATCTGAAAAAATGTTACTGGTAAAGGAATGTACCATCAGCTTGCCAAGAGGGCAAACATAAATGTATTGCCTCTATTTTTTCGCTTATAAGTGATCAGTGTTAAAAATGTGCTCGTTTAGCCAACATAGGAGCTTAAAAATAGATCACACTCTGGTTTAAAAAATATGAAACTATTTTGTACCTTGGCCATGTCCTGAAAATCTTTACACATTAAAGCAAAAATTAAATGCTTTAGACAGATAAAACTTGAGAGGTGTGAATGAAAATCACGTATTGAAATATTTAGGATCTATACTTCAGCAAATGACCACACATCATGGTCAAGTCTTGCTTACAATTCTTGTATTACCCTAAAATTCATAGGGCCTGAATCTGATGTAAATAGGGAGTAACTCTTTTATTACATTGTTGTAACTGTGATTAGAATCAAGGCCATTATTTTCAAGGCCTTTAGATGGAAAGTATTAAGCTTCCTGTTGCAGAATTGAAACACATGTTTCAGGTTAGGTATCTGAATACAGTTGAATGCAGAGGTTCTCAGATTTCTTAGTAGTGTGAGAAGCATCTGAGAAGCAAAAACATCTTGTAGATACCCTCCATGCCCATTTTCAGCTCTGAAGATCACAGCATCCTCTGGCAACTACAGCAACTGTTTGGAAACGTAGTATGGGAAAGTGTGTGTTGCTGTTTTTAAATGTGATTTAGCCATTGTGAATGAGGGAAGCTGGCAACATATAATCACCAGGCTCTCTGCGGACCACTAGTTTTGAGAACTACAAGCTTAACGTAAAGGAGATAATGAGACAGAAAACATTTTCTTTAGTTGAGCTGGAAAAGGAGGTGAGCTAGAAAAAGAGGTAAGGTAACTGCTCCCTTCTACCATCTCTGTAATGAGCTGATTTCAGGCAAGCAGTCTTAAGGTTGCAGAGTTCTGCTAACAAGGTTAATTTTCTGGTACAGAAATCCCTCATCAATTTGGGTTGGCACACAAATGGGGACTTTGATCTAGAGTGGAAAGTGTAGTGAGATGTTGCTGCTGTGTAGTGACTCTGTCCCAAATATCAATCTCTAGCACATTGTGATCTGTGCACATAGACAAGCTCTTCTCATCTGAGACACTCCTTTAAGTCTGCTCTGATGAAACTTGTTCTTTTGGCACTTGTCTAAAAAGCCATATTAACTGAAAAAAGGGTGGAGCATGAAGAGGGACCCTATTTAACTAGGGTAGCCAGCTGTCTTGTTTTTGACTGGAAAATCTGGTTGAAAAAGGGACTTGACTGGGTGGCCAGTCAGCAGTACTGTCTGGATACCCAAAGTCCAGTTACAGCTGGGAGCAGAGGCACTGGGTCATCACCTTTGCCAACCCCTATTCAGCTGGGGCTGCCTCCTACCTGCATCGGATGGCTGCAATTCCCAGCCCGGCTTTGCGAGTCCCTCCTGACCTAGGGAGAGGGGAGCAGGAGGTAAGAGGGGGAAAAGCAGCAAACAATGAGGAGATGTGGGAAGAGGAGTGAATGGGGTGGAGCCTTGGAGGGAAGAGGTGGGGCGGAGGAGGTTCTGGCACTCCTACTGGTGTGTCTAGTTTTTAAATATTACAAAGTTGGCAACCCTATAAAGGGACTGTCCACTCAAGACAGTGTTACAACAGAATCTAAATGCATAGAGCATAACACTGAGGGAAGAGTTTCCTTCCTGGTCTTACAAGTAAGTGCTTTTCAGCTAAATATGTAGGCAGCATGCTGTCCACCCAGCTGATGATAGTAAGAATTCTAGTTGATAAGGGATTCCCTGTCACAAAAAGGAATCTCTTTGATTAGGAAACCAACCTATTAGAGTCTATCAGCCTCCAAAGTGTCTCCAGAAAAGTAAAGAAAATAATTAGCTTTCAAAATAAAATGCTAGTAGTTAGACATAGGAAAGACTCTCAGATTGCTAATGGATCTTCAAGTTGCAATGCAGTCCTCTGAGATGGGACATCTGTAGAGAAACTGCTAGCTGTAATCCTCCATGACTAACACCTGTGATGTTTGTTAGAGTACCAGTTAGTGTCTTGATAGTTAAAGGGGTCTTTTAAGAATTTTAGCATGAGCTGAGCTGGCTGGAGGCCTATTATGGTGTGTAATGCTTTACCAGCAATAGGAGCTACTTGTGGAAATCTCTTTACTCTTGAATAAATTTCAGGATGTCTCTTTATTGCTTTCTTTTTGTGAGAAGAGATGTTATTGTGAAACAAGTTTGTGATTAACTTAATTTGTTAACTTCTTCCTTTTTTCTGTTAACTATAAAATAAGGAGAACTTTAGTCCATTTCCCAGAGAAATTGTGTCCTGGAACATATAAAATGGTTTTCAGTTCCCTTAGCCTTTTTGACCACTTATTTTCTTGTAACTCTGTCTCCATATGTATTCTTTGCTGATCAAGATCCATTCAAGTAGCTAGACTTTTTTTCTACTTTCTTTTCCAACTGGTAAACAAGCCTGTTGTGCTTTTCATCAGCCCTGTTAGTCTTTTTGCATAGTACTTTCAGTTTCATGTCCTAATATCCCATAACAGAACAAGGAAGACGATAGTCTGGGTTTTTTGTTTGTTTCCAAGTGGTATGGAAATAGTATGCTACATGCTCGTAATAGTATGCTACTGATGTAATTATGGTCTTTAACTAGAGTACTTATGGTCCCTGGTGGATTACCAGCAGCAGTTTGAATGCTAGCATAATTTGTATGTAGGTGTTTATGGTGGAAAGTTTTATTAGGATGTATCATTGGATTTATGTCTAGCCACAATAAACTGCTGCTAAAGTAGCATCACATGGGACAAAAATTCCAATAATCTTTTGAACGTTCCCATACTGAAAACTGCCTTTTAAAACACTAACAGGATTTTGCATCTTTTAATAATAATGGAAAGACCCCTATTGACTTCAGTGGCCTTTGGATGAGACCCCATGTATGTTTACCCACTGAATATGGTCCTGCACATTACAAAGAGTCAGTGGCCTGCTACAATCTGTTGTGCATCATGTGCTTACAAACTGCTGGCAGTCCTATCCCGGGCAATATCTAAGTTCCTAAGCTCGTCTTTTTTTTTTTTTTTTTTTTTTTTTTTTTTTTTTTTTGCTACCCTCTGTTCTTATTGTTATGTGTCCTTTACTTGCCTACCTTACTGTTTCCAGGGGAGTCTCCTTGGTGAACTGTAGCAGTAGGCTCTTTTACTCACAGTTCAGAAGCAGCACAAGATTCAATGGGGTTCAAATGCAGATGGTGTGGCAGATGGCAGAGACTGTTAAAGACTCTTTCTGATCCCCAGTGTACCATAGTCCTTAGAGGAAAACAGAACCTGCTTTACAAAAGGACTCTCGTGCTCTCTTTTGGATGGTCTTTTATTTCCATCATGTCTCCGACCCACTACCGTTTCAGTAGATGCTGATGAGACTCTGAAGCAGGCTGCAGCATGGCTATTTATATTTTCAAAGGAACTCCAACAATCCACCAAGTAATATTCATGTAACTTGTAGAAACTAATCTGAGACACCATAGAGTAGATTTTTTGGCTCTATCTGCATTGCATTATCAAAATGTAATATTTATATAGACTCCATGCTTGTTATGTAAGTGAACTCTACTGGAAGATGGTAACCCAACTGTGATACTGAGACTTTCCAGTTACAATAGTATTAAAGCTTTGCCAATAGGTTTAACATTTTTACTCACTACTGCTTTTGACTATCCGAGGTTGAAGGCTTTTAACTGTTTGAGAATTTGACTTCTTTCTCTCCCTCTCCTTAGGCACAACAAGTACCCCAAATGACTTGTGGTATAACATAATTGAATTGCCTTACCATGGCGAAAGCATCAGTATGTTGATTGCTCTGCCTACAGAAAGCACTACCCCTCTCTCTGCCATCATTCCTCACATCAGCACAAAAACAATACAGAGCTGGATGACAACCATGATACAAAAGAGAGTGCAAGTTATTTTACCCAAGTGAGTACTAATATCTTCCAGTCTCTTCTCCCCGCCCAACCCCCAAAATAAGGAATTCTTCTATAGTCCTTGTCAGCACTTAAAGCAACATTTAGTCATAATTCTGATGTCTCTTCTATTTTGCATGCTTCAATCAGGTTCACAGCAGTAGCAGAAACAGATTTAAAGGAGCCTCTGAAAGTACTTGGAATTACAGATATGTTTGAGCAGTCAAAGGCAAACTTTGCAAAAATAACAAGTAGGTTGTCTTGTTTAAATTCTTCTTCCGGTTTTTGTTCACGTTTTCTAGAACTGCTGTTTTACAATTGCAATTTTTAACTGCTGCTTTGAAACATTTCCACCAAAAGGCAAACTTCTAAATTAGTAACAAAAAGTTAACCATATGGTGTGTCTTGCGAGAAGTAAATAAAATGTTATGAGGCATTTTCACAGTCAGAGTCGTACATTTTCTTCAATATTTTTCCTTTTGGCTTACAAAAAATATCATGTTAGATGAGACCATAATGGAAGATGTAACTGAGGCACTTTTTTTTCTTTTACAATTTGTTTTATAAACTTTGCGTCAACAGATTTGAGAGAAAGGAAGGATGTCTGCCAAATTGATGGTAATGTTGAGTAAAAATGGAACAGTCATTGAACTGCCTAATTGATCCATAAACTTTTTTCTCTTTCTGACAATGGAGCACTGACTTCTAAAAGAGAACTGGATGTCTTGTGGCTATGAATTTTATGTCGCCATCAGATTTCTGATTAGTTACTCCAAAAAAAAAAAAAACAAAAAAAAAAAACAAAAAAACCCCCTCCAAAACAAAAAGACCTTGCTTGTTAACACAACTCATTTATATCTCTTATACACTTCTCCACTTGAAATAAGAGATTAAGTTCCTTTTAGGGCTATCAAACGGTTAAAAAAAATTAATTGCAATTAATTGCAGTTTTAATCACACTGTTAAACATTAACAGAATACCAATTTAAATTTATTATAAATATTTTGAATGTTTTTCTACATTTTCAGATATATTGATTTTTATTACAACGAAGAATACAAAGTGTAGAATGCTCATTTTACATTATTTTTATTACAAATATTTGCACGGTAATAAAAGTGCAATGTACAAGTCGATGCATGAAGAGGTATATGACTGTATAGCATATCTGGCACATAAATACCTTGTAATGCTGGCTACAACAGTGCCATACAAATGCCTGGTCTCACTTTCAGGTGACATTGTAAATCAGCAGCGGGCAGCAGTATCTCCCATAAATGTAAACAAGCTTTTTGTCTTAGCAATTGGCTGAACAAGAAGAAGAACTGAATGGACTTGTAGGCTCTAAAGTTTTACATTGTTTTGTTTTTGAGTGCGGTTATTTAAAAAAAAAATTCTACATTTGTAAGTTGCACTTTCATGATCAAGAGATTGCACTACAGTACTTGTATGAGGTGAACTGAAACATACTATTTCTTTTGTTTATCCTTTTTACAGTGCAAATATTTGTAATAAAAATAATATAAAGTGAGCACTGTACACTTTGTATTCTGTTGTAACTGAAGTCAATATATTTGAAAATGTAGAAAATATTTATAATTTATATTGGTATTGTTTAGCAGTGCAAGTAAAACTGATTAATCACGATTAATTTTTTTAATTGAGTTAATTTGTTTTGAGTTAATCACGTGAGTTTACTGCAATTAATTGTCAGCCCTTGGTCCTTTATTTTATTGGAAGCAAAGTGTTCTATTTAAACAGTTTTTAAAATATTCAGGATGAATTTAAATTGTATTACCTGTTGCTATAATTTCTGTATTTAAGAAAAAATTACTCTGATTACAAATTTTCAGTTTTACCTTTAAAACCACAAAATAAGCTCAGAATCTAAGATTGTACCAGTAGTTTTTAAAAATGATTTGTGTTGCTGCATCTTTGGGGTAAACTATGTCCTCCAGTCACCTAAACGTTTTCTATCCCATTTATTTTATTATTGTCATCATAAACATAATGCACTTAATCAGTGAGTGAATTGTGCCACTGATTCCTGCATCACTAAATAAAGCCAGGGCAATAGATTCTGATTTTGGACATTGTCCATCACCATGTGTTTGTTTTAATTATATACACAAGCATGTGCTAACACTGCAATGGCAAGTATACACAAATGCCATAGCAGACTTGTTTAGTATGTTAAATTTCATATTAGCACTCTTTCTGTGCTTTGGCTAATGTATGTGTTAACTAATAGCAACATTGTGCCTGTGTTAATACTTCTCAATTTAACAACTGATATACTACTACTGTTATATAAGAAACAGTCACACAGAAGTCCCACTAATCCATTCCTTTACATGAAGCATATTGTATGCTTTCTCTGCTTGGTGTCATCAGATTGGCTGCTTCTGTAGTGATCAGATCCAGCAACTGCATCTTGCCTCCACCATGATTTCAATCTTTACTAGGATTGCCAGGTGTCCAATTTTCGACCAGACCACCCAGTGGAAAAGGGACCCTGGGTGCTCCGGTCAGCACTGCTGACCAGGCTGTTAAAAATCCGATCAGCGGGGCTCAGGCAGGCTCCCTGCCTGCCATGGGTCCACACAGCTCCCGGAAGCAGCAGCATGTCCCTACTCCAGCTCCTAATCGTAGGGTCAGCCAAGGGGCTCAGCATGATGTCTGCGCCCCAAGCGCTGGCTCTGCAGTTCCCATTGGCTGGGAACCATGGCCAATGGGAGATGCGGGGGCAGTGTCTGCGGATGGGGCAGCACACAGAGCCGCCTGGCCGCACCTCTGCGTAGGAGCCGGAGAGGGCACATGCCGCTGCTTCCAGGAGCTGATTGAGGTAAGTGCCGCTGGGAGCTTGCACTCCTGACCCGCCTGCCCCAGCCCTGATCCGCCTCCCATCCTCTGAACCCCTCAGTCCCAGCCCAGAGCACCCTGCTACACCCCAAACCCTTAATCCCTGGCCCCACCCCATAGCCCACATCCCCAGCCAGAGCCCTCACACCTCTGCACCCCAATCCTCTGTCCCAGCCCGGTGAAAATGAGCGAGGGTGTGCGACAGAAGGAAGGGGGGAGATAGAGGCCCTGCCCCCCTCACTCCGAGACAGCATGCAGCAGGGGCAGGGCAAGGGTGTTCGGTTTTGTGTGAATAGAAAGTTGGCAACCCTAGTCTTTGCTAGAATTGTAGCAGCCTTCTCGTGCTCTGCTATACAGTTGGTCTACCGGATACAAGAAACTTACTACTTTGGAAAACTTTACATACAGTATAACAAATGTATAACTGCATGTTAACACAAGTGCTGTTCTTGTTTTGGTCACACAGGAACGGAAAGCCTTCATGTATCTCACATTTTGCAAAAAGCAAAAATTGAAGTTAGTGAAGATGGAACCAAAGCTTCTGCAGCAACAAGTAAGTAGTTCTCTCTGGTTTAATTTAATCCTTAATTAAAAGTAACTATACTAAAACAAATTAATTAGATTTTCTCTGAAGTGGGAAACCTTTTGTGAACACTTAAATTGAGCTCACTTCAGCAGAAGCACGTACTCAGAAAGGACAGTAAAAAATCAAGTGAATTTTACCATTGAGAGGTGGTTTTTTGTTTTTGTTTAAGTGAATTTTAGGTCAATACAGAATTAGTTAAACATAGCCTTTCACAAATTGTAAACAGTCTCTTCACTCTACTGGCTACCTATAGAACAGCATCAAGTTTAAAATTTAGTGGCCAAATCCTTGGCTCCTAATATGCCTCCTTATGCTGTTCCAGAGGCACGCATTTATGCCACACTGCTCTAAGATGGCAGCTGGGTTTTCCTGTAGGGGAACAATCTTGAATTTTGATGTTAATTATTAGTTCTTCTTCTCTTTTTTTGAATGGATTGTGTGGTTCTGGTGAGCAATATAAGAAGGCTCATTTGCAATAGATAGCATTGGATAAAATGGCCTCCTGTGGCTGACCCATGCTGCCACTGGTGATTATAAAACAATTGATAAACTGATGCATGATAGTGAAATGGAACATCTAAAGGAGCAAACAAATATCTAATGCAAATCATAAACCTGTTTGATGCTTCATATTTGCACTGTTTATAGTGTGATAGTGTTTGGCTTGTTTAATTTTCCATCCCATTTTTCTCTTCTTTAACTTTCTTTGGAAGCTGCAATTTTAATAGCCAGGTCTTCCCCTCCTTGGTTTATAGTAGACAGACCATTTGTATTTTTCATCCGTCACAATCCTACAGGTAAGCAAAGTTTTTGTATTATTTTGCGTGCAAGTTGAGTTCATACAGTATAATGACTACATGCAAACTGTAATTTCTAGGTGGGAAAGCTTGAAGCTGTCCAGTAGGTGTTGCTAAAACAAATACAAAAGATGCTTCTGTGTTATGCTTTTAACTTCGTTTAAAATAAACCAGAAGAACTGGAAAACCTACTCCACAGGAGGTCAGACTAGATGATCATGATGGTCCCTTCTGACCTTAGTGTATGGGAGGGTCTTGGGAGAATCTATATTTGTATACACTCCAAACTCACCTAAAAACAAATAGTTTGTTAATCTACAGTTCCCTTAACCAAAACAAAGAAAGCTCATGGAGTGTGAAACAGCCTTCTTACCTAGATTTTATTTGAACGCATTCTGTAAATGTATTTTTCAGTGAATGCTCTACAATACTTACAGATTGGATATATGTAGTAATATTGGTCTTTATTTAATCCCTTAGGTGCAGTCTTGTTTATGGGACAAATAAACAAACCTTGAGTATGGAAAAGGTTTTCCTTAAGAAGCAAAGTAGAGACTCATTTGATACATCCTTGCTAGTTCCGTTAAATATTTTCGTACACTACTTTCACTTCACTCAAGAACTAGTTTTTAGCCTGCTGTGACTAGATTTTGAAAAAGGAGTCAATGTAGTTCTGGTTTTATGGGAAAATACAAATTGAAAACTATGATACCTTTTCAAAATGTCTAAAAGATTCTTTGAACTACTGAATGGTTGCCTATGCTAACAAACTTACTGAGCTTTTTCTGTCCTAAGAATTTTATGCATAGTTTTTGTGGGAGGGTTTTAACAAGAGCATGACTAAACAAACCATTTCTATTAGCATTGATTTTTCTGTGGAAAATGTCTTTGGGTTTGTAGATGTCCCTTCAACACTATTTTTGCCCTTGAATGGCTTGATGACTGGGTATCTTTTGTGGAACTAGATGAAAAGCTCTAGCAGTTTATTTTATATAATGCATGTACCACTGAGGTAAAGTTTTAAAGAACTAATGTCTTGATAACACATTTGCATTGACGTCCTATTTTACTGTAATGTAAACTTGTCATTGCTAGTATTCACTTTGTATTGGATTTAAATTTTATATCTGTTTTTGTACAAAGGAAAAAATAAAGTGCATTATGAACAGTCAGAGAAGCCAACGTATCACAGCGATGTGCTGGTGAGCATTTGTGGGCAGGACTCCTGGGAGCCACTTGTTAAAATTCTACCACCAACTGAAAGGATGGTTTTCTTGATTTCCCTAGCCTGATGGAGCTAAGCCTCTCTGCAATCTGCTAAACCAGTCCTGCCGTGGATGACTTGTCCCTAAGGCTTCAAAAATATGTTTGAAGAGCAAATATTTTGTCTTTGCAGTGCCCCAGATTGCACCTAATGGCAGGTGTTTTCAAAAATGTACCGGAGGAGGAGATCTCAGCTCCCCCCTACGAGGTCCTTTCCCACACTTCAAAGGATGCAAGTTAAACAGTATTATCATCAACATCTGGAGGATATCGTTTAGGAACAGTGTATCAGCAAAGTGTTCCAAGGAAGAGCACTTGATGAGTTTGCTTATCACTGAGTTGCCTTCCTACTTGTTTGAGAGCATTTTTGTGTAATTAGTCGGGGTGGGGCTGGAAGTATGGAAAGAGCAGATTCTTGAGTCCCTCATATCCCCTCTCTGTGAGCAAATGTATCCCTGTGACTTGGGGTCTGCTCTGGTGCAAGGCAACAGAGACTCAGTGTGGATAAAATGCTCCCATTCTGTTGCAGTAGAGTCCTACACACATTGTGCATTGGCGTAACTGTCTGCATAAGATGCAGAGTGGTGGAGAGTTGGGCCCATTGTGTTTATCACAAGCCTAAGAGCATTTAAAACTTGCATGAACTAGTATGTTAACTTAGCAGTTGAAGACATGACAGTTCCACATAACAAGCACATCTGCATCTGTCCCGGATTTAAATTATCAGCAGTATGAGATAATCAGGACTGGGTCTCATTAAAATAAGCTGTCAACATTGATAACTGCTTATTTGCAATAGCAGGAAGAAGGAAATATCTGATCATTTATGTCTAGAAAATGATGGTGATTTTCAGGAGATCTTATATGGAGGAGTCATACCTATGTAGGGAAGTAGCACTATATGCTCTGGTGCTGTGTGGCAGACAATGGGTAATAAAGCTTGTAACTTCTGAGAGTCCGCTTAAAGAAGAATACAAGAAATGTAATAAAGCACTGCTGGCATAGTCAGTAGCATTTGTAACCCTTCTGCCAACATGGGCCAGGTTCTCTCCCGCACCAAGATATGCGCAGAACAGGAGAGGAAGGGGGCCATCAGAGAGCCGTTGTAGCTTCCTGACTCTGAAGCTGTTACTAGTCTCACTCTTTGGCAGGGCCCTGTGTTTCTGGGGTGGGGAAAGGGGTCAAGGAGTGCTCTGAAATTTTAGTCCCTATGTACTACAGTGAGGCAGACCTGTTTTCAAACTTGTATGTTAGTACAGCTATCAAAGCAGCTAACTAGGCTCAGCCCCAAGTGTTACTGAATCTTGACTCCCATGTGGTTCTCTTTTTGTGTACATTAAGAGCAGTAAACCAGAGGGCCTGAATGAAGCTGAGCTGCCTCTTAAGAGAGTGCCCCTTCTCTTGCTCACCTCTTAATTCACCCCACAGATGTTGGGAGGAGGTAGATCTTGCCCTATGATGGTAGATAACTCTTGGAAGAAGCCAGATCTCGTTGCCTACAACCCCCAAAGAAGTTGAGGGGGAAGTCAGTAGGAACCAGATCCTCTTCCCTATCTCTGTCCATGATGCACTGAATTACAGGAGCTGGGTCTAGCTACTCCAGATGCCTCGTTGTGTAACTGATCCTAATTTGTTGTTGTATTGGTGAACCTTTCTGGCCAGCAAGCCTCACCTCCATTAGATGCAGTCTAAAGGTAAGGATGGAAATAGGGAGCCTGAGCACAGAGAGGAGTCAGATGAGGCTCACATGTGTTAGTTGCTTAAATGGAAAAATTGAATTCTAAGCCCTTTTAAACCCACAAATGTAAGTTAGCTCTGCTCTTCCCTGTGGGACTTTCCAATTTTTCCAGGCATCTGACTAGAAGTTAAAGAGTTGGTCAAAAATTTCCATCAAAACTGTTTTTCAACTATAAATTGGGTTTTCAGATAAACAGTTTTTTTATCAAACAGGACTTGGGCAGGAGCTATCAGTGAGAATAAACAGTATGAACTTTGTACGATAAGTAGGGTTTGAATTACGGGGGGGACCAAAAAAGTGTTCATGTCTCCAGAAATGAAAAACAGCAACTTTACTGTGTGTCCTAACTTAGCCCTGTTCTCCCCTTAAATAACTACTTTATCCTTCCCTTCCAACACTGCAAAAAGCAAACAAAAAACCCTTCTCTTGGCATGGGATGAAGTATTTGAATCCTCAGGCACACCGGAAGGCTTCCTTTGAAAATCAGAAGAGGGGTCAAAATTGGATTTTCAACAGAAGCCTTTTCATCTTTAGTTGTGGAGTCTGTGACCTCTTTGTTCATAATTTAGTGGCATGTCATTTATTGAATCGGACTGGGAGTAGTGAACAGTTTTCCAGGTAAAAGCAGCAGCACAGAGCTAAACAAAGACAGTGTCAGTGAAATATACCCATCCGCCTACAAATTTTAGGATCCGCAGTCGAAATATTTAGTATCTAGGACTCATGTTTCTTGAATTCCACAATTCTTGATGCTCCCCGTTGTTGTTGAATTGTTTCACTAGTAACACAAGGCTGAAAAGCTGATTGAAATGTCTAACAAAGGTGATAAAATGAGTCTGAACAAGATATATTCTGTTTATTGACTTTCTCCAAACCCTTAGTCTAAAAGAGGGATAAGCAGAAGGTCTGGGAGAAGGGAGAGAAATATGTATCTAAAAAGTTAGTGGCTGGATTGGCCACTGTAAAGATTGTAGATCCCTGCAGAGTCAAGGATGTTTTTGTGATAAACCCCTGACAGCAACAATACTGTTCCCACATACACAGACTTTGAGTTCAGTGAGTTATTTCATATAAAATATCCAAATGGCCACTGATAGAGTGATGCTTTAGCACTGAACTGTGCTTGTGGTTTGTGCTGTGTTTTTCTCATTAATTCTTATTGCACCATAGTCTCTTCAGTCTACTGGCTGTTTCCCCAGTTCTTTAAGGCTTTTGGGGTATCCACCCAAGACCTTCTGGAAATTGGAATTTTGATGCCTTCATGTTTCTGGACATCCATCTTAACTTCACTTAAAGGAGGAATGTTGAGGTGGCTGGGCCCGAATCACACTTTTTCTCCCACTGCCCCTGTTTGTTCCATAGCCCATCTAACTCTCGATCTCTACCCCACAAAAGACCCAAAGGATTCTGTACCCTATTTTCTTTTCTTCAAGGGGCACCACGCTGTCTGTAGCCCTATAGATGTGTGCAATCCCACAATAACCAGCCTGCCTACATCCCTGTGATGGTAGAAAAATAATTCTGCCTCCGTATTCAAAACCGAGATTGGAAACAGAGTGACCATATGGAAGTGAACTTGCGCTTTTAATTACAACCTACCTCTTATTGGCATCCTTTAGGAAGGAAACTATTTTCCTTAGAGAGGTAGTGTGTCATAATGGATTGATCACTGGCCTGGGCCTCAGGAAATGTGGCTTCTATTCCCAGTGCTGCGGCGGGGTGACCTTGTGCAAATATTTCACCTCCATTTCCCCATCTCTAAAATGCAGATGATGATACAGAGTTCCTTTATAAAGCACTTTCATATCTACTGATGAAAAGTGCTTAATAAGAGCTAGGTATTACTCAAATGTGGATGGTGCGCTGGGCAGGGAATGAACATGGGTAAATAATTTTATCTGCATTTTTTGGGGTGAGTCTGAGGGGCAGGAAGGAGAAAGGAAACAGAGGGAGAATAGTCAATGACTGTTTCCTGCAAGAGGGGCTACAATCAAGAAACTGTGGATATGAAAGTGCATCCTCTTTAGAAAGCAATTAAAGGTAGTGAGGCTGGGTGGCTACATAGGATTTCTCATAGTTAAATGTGTCTACTAGAAATGAATTTGTTTTCTGAAAAGGAAATTTTGTTCATCTGGTGGATCGTAAAGTTTTTCATAATTTCAGAGGCTTAAAATATTTTGTCTCTCATGCTTTTCTTAAATCTTATTAAATTTTTGAAATGTTCTTGAGGTCTTGCATGCTGCATATGCCATCAGCCTGGCCCACTTAAACCTAGTTCTATCTTTATTTTTTAAGTCTTGGCCATTAATGGGGAAAAAAGCAAAATTCTCAACCTGTGTAAATCTGATATAGCTCCTTTGATTTCAATGAAGCTATGCTGATTTACACATGCTGAGGATCTGGGCCAGAGAGTTCAACCATGGCAACCAATTTCAGAAAGTTACTTCTCTTAAAATGCTGTTTGTCACCTGGCAATATAGTACTGTAGTAGACCAAGGCTAATAAAGGTTAATAAGAATTTCAGATCCACATCTAGGAACAGAGCTGCAACCTCCACTAAGGAGTGGAAACAGAATAACTATTTTCCCATCTTATCGCACTTTAAAAAATGGAAAGTGCTTTAGCTGTAAACTTGCAATCAAAAAATGTTTAATAATTCAGGTTCTAAGTTTAGGCCTCTAATCTGACGTATGGTTCATTTATGGTTTGAGGCAGTGGTTGCAGTTTGTTTGGTGGTGGTTTGCATTATCATAGTGGCTGGAATGCCATTAGTCTAGGCGCTCTACAAACAGTGCAACAGTGCAAGACAGTCTCTGCTCTGAAAAGCTTTCAGTCTAAATAGACACACCTAGGCAGAGACAAGAGGCACAGACAGGTGAAATCACTCAGGTCACACAGCAAATCAGAGATACAACTGGTGGGATCCAGCTGTCAGGCAAGTGCACCATCTACTGGTGACGTTATGGAGATGATCAGACCAGACACCACCACTTCTGGACTACACCCCTAAATTGGTATGTTTGCTGATTATGCTTCTCTGTGCACTGTTGATATGTGTTTATGGGCTGAGTGAGGTGTTTTTAGCTTCTAGAGTAATAAAAGTACGTCAACATTGTTTTCCTCCCAAGCTTGTGGGCCCTTGCTACATTCAGATCCCTCTGGAAATCTTGCTGGTCCAATTTTAGCTCCTTAGTGAGAGAGAGGCTGGGAATCCTCCCACACACTTTTTTCCACCTGCCAGGACTTCAAGACCTTCCAGAACTTTCATTTCCATTCCTATTTCTTAGTGACCCTGAAATGCAGAGTCACCAAATCCAAAAGAGTGTTTATGCAATAGGATGAGACCATCAGATTTTTTTTTTATGAAGCACTTAACACATTTTGGGATACATCAAAAGCAAATACTAATGAGCCAGATTATTTCCTGTGCCAAGATCCACTTCTTTCTAGAAAGAGGAGTGCCTACTAAGGAGGTGGTTTTGGTATCTTGATTTACAAGCCATATTTGCATCAGCACTGATATAATTTGCACCAGTTGGCTATAGACCCTAATGTACCATGCAGTAGCTGAGGATTGCTGAAATGCAGCTCTGCTCTATACCTAACATGCTCCACTAGCATTATGCCACCTGAACTCCCCTTGTTCCAGGGGAATTCTTAGCTGGGCAGTTAGTCAGTTTGTGGCATCTGAGAAACACAAAGGTCACCAGAATGAGGGGAAAGAGTCTGGCCCCATGAAATGTAAAAGTGTGTGAGAGCAGAGTGGCCAAGTTGTCACCAGTACATTCCAGATATGTATTGGGATTCCATGTGAGACCTCTTTCCACTCTGCTTCCTGAGAACGCAGTTCAACTCCAGCCTTCATCTCTCAGATATCTTTATTTGCCATACAGCAATGCTATGCTGAGTTGATCAGACTCAAACTCAGGGGGGATAGATGCAGGGTACATCACAGCTCCAAAGTTGCACAGAAATCTTCTCCCTTTATATACATTACCTTTATATACATCTCATTGCATTTACTATATGTTGCATCACACATTTTTGGATTGGCTTGTTACTTGGCAGGAACCAATCCCTGTGCAGCATGCACTGACCATGGTTCAGCTTGCTCTTTACCTCATCTCTACATTCCTAACTTCCCTTGTTATCTATTTCATCGTAAATAGTTCCCTGTATGTTCTCCCTCTTATCTTAGTTGGCTCAGACATTCTGTCGTCTTAGCATGCTGACCTATTTACTTATCTTATTTAACACAAATATTGTTTTCAACCTAATTTATTTCCTTCCCTAATCCTGTCTTCCAAAAAATGAGGCGCCTCTCCCTGTGTTAATCACTCATGTCAGGCCAGGCCTCACTACAATGTCCCTGTTCCAACCCTACCTGGCTGTAACTGTCAGGGCATGATCCAATTCCTGTCAGACGACCACTTGTAGAGGGCTTTACAGTAACAGAACTGCCTCCAGCCCCAGATTTCCACTCTGCCTGTATATCTGAAGTGCTGCTGCTCTTTCACTTTCTGGTTTTGGCCTTTTCCTTTCAGTTATTAACCTAACAATTAATAGCCTACACATTTTGTCAACTTTGGTCCCCATTGCCATAGGATGGGATCATCCTCTTGGGGACTGAGCTCTGTTGAAACAAATAATTATATACTTTAAGCATGTGGTTAAGGGCTCTGCTGGATCAGGATCATAGTGCTTAGTTCCTTATAGAATTAATGCCTATCTGAGCAGCATCTTTCATAGCAGAGTGTCTACTCATGCCTAGCATACATAAGGAGCTAGGGAAGTTGAAGAATTTGCTCTGTATTTTCAGTGACATTTCATTTTTTCTTTTTAGAAAGAAACTTCTATTTTTAAATCATCCTACAAGAACCAGGTTCAATGAGCCAATAATGTTGGGGAATTTCCTGGCCTTTGATGGCTTTGTCACATGTGGTAGTACTTAAACATCCACTTCTGTATTAATATTATCTTCTTTTATTGACACCTCTTCAGGGAGCTAATAAAATTTGCCATCTGTAAAGTGTATAGAGACATACCCTTTATAAGATTTGGTATGTATAATGAACAAGGCATGATTATAGCACCCTCTTGTGGCCAAGGTATGAACTTGCTTTGTATTTAACTACTTACTTACAATTAAATGGTTTCAGAGTAGCAGCTGTGTTGGTCTGTGTCCGCAAAAAGAAAAGGAGGACTTGTGGCACCTTAGAGACTAACAAATTTATTTGAGCATAAGCTTTCGTGAGATACAGCTCACTTCATCGGATGCATTCAGTGGAAAATACAGTGGGGAGATTTATATACACAGAGAACATGAAACAATGGGTGTTACCATACACACTGTAATGAGAGTGATCGGGTAAGGTGAGCTATTACCAGCAGGAGAGTGTGTGGGGGGGGAACCTTTTGTAGTGATAATCAAGGTGGGCCATTTCCAGCAGTTGACAAGAATGTCTGAGGAACAGCGGGTGGGGGGGGGGAATAAACATGGGGAAATAGTTTTGCTTTGTGTAATGACCCATCCACTCCCAGTCTTTATTCAAGCCTAAGTTAATTGTATCCAGTTTGCAAATTAATTCCAATTCAGCAGTCTCTCGTTGGAGTCTGTTTTCGAAGTTTTTTTGTTGATTGCCACTTTTAGGTCTGTAATCAAGTGACCAAAGAGATTGAAATGTTCTCCGACTGGTTTTTGAATGTTATAATTCTTGACATCTGATTTGTGTCCATCTATTCTTTTACGTAGAGACTGTCCAGTTTGGCCAATGTACATGGCAGAGGGGCATTGCTGGCACATGATGGCATATATCACATTGGTAGATGTGCAGGTGAATGAGCCTCTGACAGTGTGGCTGATGTGATTAGGCCCTAAGATGGTGTCCTCTGAATAGATATATGGACACAGTTGGCAACGGGCTTTGTTGCAAGGATAGGTTCCTGGATTAGTGGTTCTGTTGCGTGGTGTGTGGTTGCTGGTGAGTATTTGTTTCAGGTTGGGGGGCTGTCTGTAAGCAAGGACTAGCCTCTGTTCCAAGATCTGTGAGAGTGATGGGTCGTCCTTCAGGATAGATAGTAGATCCTTGATGGGTTGTATCCTATGGAGCCCTAACCACAAATTAAAGCTGCTCTGCACTAACAATGAGTGCAGAAGGAAAAAGATATAAGAAAATTCAACCACAACACTTTCTAGATTTCTCTTTGAGATTCGTACCTGCTCCCATAAGGAATGAGACAGCACAAGGTCAAAAACAATGGTGACAGTTTTCCAAATATTTGTTTTATTTTTTGCCAAAAATCCTATTTTTGTTAGCAGTGCAACTGCTATAATGGATCAGACCAATGGAACAGCTAGTCTAGTATCCTATCTCTGACAGAGTGGACAGTACCAGGCCAGCTGTCTGAGGAAGAAGCTAGCAGCAGGTAGTTCTGGGGTCAATCTGTCCCCAGGAAAAGGTTCCTCCTAACCCCCAGTAGCTAGTAGCTGACTTTTACCCTGAAGGATATTGGTTTCAAAGCTCTTATCTGCTGTTGTCATGGAGCCATAGTATCAGTGCTATGCCCCCAGCTTTGGGGAACAGTCTCTAGGAGGAATCTCTTCAGGGCCTTACTGCCTCCTTAAACTGAAGCTCGGGGGCTCCAGCACTCCTGTTTCACACTGTGAGCTCTGTTCAGCAAGGCCAACTGAGATAGACTCCTGGCAGAGACTCGTACACTCTTTTTGAGGATTAATGCGAAGCATTTGCGGCAACACTCAGTGTCAAAACAGTAGTGCTTATTAGTCAGAGTGCAGGATAGAAAGTCCTTAGGTTGGCATAGAGGAAGGAAGGTTAGAGCATAGCCCAAGTCCTTTCTAGTCAGCCCGGAGTCCAGCCGAGCTCTGTCTTTCTCTGTTTTACCTCCTTCCTCAGATCACAGGTGAGAGCCCAGCCTCCTTTCAGTAACCAAATCTTAGCCCCCAACTTCACCTCTCCAGCTGGGGGATATTGCTGCACTTGCTTTCTGAGCAGTGGGGAAATCCGTATCCCTCTAGGTCATTGGTCTCTTTGTATCTATGGCCTGCTGGTTGGATTTGCCACTGTCTTCTCTCATTCTGCATTGATATGGAGTTGCCTTGACCGGTCCTTTTTTTAATGAGGCATTCAGGCTCAGACAGCGAGGTGACAATTATACCTATATCTTTTAGCCTGCCCAGAGAGCAAACAGTCCTTCCCCCTGACCCTGGGTACTCTTGTGAAATATGAGAGAAACTGAGGCGCACACACAAGATGCATAAAAAAAAATTACAGGAAATTCCCACTTTGTCACAATTGCAACTCAGCTATTCTTGTTATCCAGAGAAATATCCAGGCCTTTTTTTCTCTGTATTTGGTCAGAATGTAAGGAGGGGGACACCAAAATTGTGTCTTGGTTTTTCATCCACATTTTATTTTCACTGAAATTTTCTGCCTAGCTCTACTCACCATGCTGTTCTAACCTGACTAGGGAAGTTTTTGAGCAGTAAAAAGTCTGATCTTTAGCTGTTATAGGGCTTGTCTTCACTTCACTTGGCTTCACTGTAACGCTTCAGTGAAGACCCTACCTATGCCAATGGGAGGGCTTCTCCCACTGGTGTAGGAAATCCACGTCCCTGGAGCTGGTAGTTAGATCAATGGGAGAATTCGGAAGTTGAGCGTAGCAGACTGGAGCCTCTGACCTAGAACAGGAGCAGAAGACCGAGTCAAGGGGTAGCAGAGGAGAGTCAACTGGGTGGTGAATTGTTCAGGCATGGGAAAGAGGTCAAAGATACAAAGAGGGCTATGGGCAGAAATGCTGAGGGAAGGCAGTAGGTGTGGGGTGAGGCTCTCTGGCACAGACCCCTAGGCTGACAGAAGGCTAGTTTGACTCCACCCTGTGCCAACCTGGGTAAATCCAGCTCTCTGGATTTTATGCAATTACCATGTCAAAATAGACCAATGTGTTAGTGTCATTCTTTGCCTGGTATGTGTCATGGTTTCAGTGAAATATCTACAGGGTTGAGGGTGGTGGAAGCAAGTGCTGTCTGTCCTTTTATATTAAATATACAATGGCTGGAAATCTGCATGTTAAAGTTCCAGATTTCCAAAATAGTGACACAGACAGCCAGAGTAGGGAGAGAATCATATTAGTGTAGTGTAGAAGGAAAAAAGATTCTTATGTCACCAGGCAAGAGGAGAGAGACAATTCACCGAGCAAAAGGAGATAACAGATAAAAGGTTCAGTTATTACCATAAAGCAAAGATGATCATGGTACAGTCACTATTCTTGTAATAAAGTTCTTACATTGCAAAATGTTCAGCAAGCCAGACTGCCTAAAATGCCAGTGCCTGTGTGCTTTGCTTTCTCCCAGAAGACTGACCAGTGTATTGCTCAGTTATAAGTTACCATGCAGCTCCTTCGAAGCAAGCATGTTTATTCTTAGGATAAAAGCATTACAGAGAAAGGGGTGTGTGTGTGTGCGCATATGCATATATATAATATATGAATGAACTTATATATTAGGACTGTTGATAATTGCAGTTAACTCACGTGATTAACTCAAAAAAATTAATCATGATTAATCACACTGTTAATAGAATACCAATTGAAATTTATAAATATTTTAGATTTTTCTACATTTTTCAAATATCCATTTTGATTACAACACAATACAAAGTGTACAGTGCTCACTTGATATTATCTTAGATTACAAATATTTGCACTGTAAAATGATAAACAAAAGAAATAGTATTTTTCAATTCACCTCTTACAAGTACCATAGTGCAATCTCTTTCCATTTGTAAGTTTCACTTTTTCATGATTGTTTTGTTTTTGTGTGCAATTATGTAAAAAAACAAAACTATGTAAAACTTTAGAGCCTACAAGTCCTCTCAGTCTTTCTTCTTGTTCAGCCAATTGCTAAGAGAAACATGTTTGTTTACATTTACGGGAGATAATGCTGCACACTTCTTAACTACAGTGTCACCTGAAAGTGAGAACAGGTATTCATAGGGCACCATTGTAGCCAGCATCACAAGATATTTACATGCCAGATGCACTAAAAATTCATATACCTCTTCATGCTTTGGCCATCATTCCATAGGACATGTGTCCATGCTGATGCCGCTCGTTTAAAAAAATGCGTTAATTAAATTTGTATGTCTGCTGCTCTGTTTTACCTGCATTCTACCATATATTTCATGTTATAGCAGTCTCGGATGATGACCCAGCACATGTTGTTTGTTTTAAGAACACTTTCACTGCAAATTTGACAAAATGCAAAGAAGATACCAATGTGAAATTTCTAAAGATAGCTACAGCACTCAAACTAAGATTTAAGAATCTGAAGTGCCTTCCAAAATCTGAGAGGATGAGGTGTGGAGAACGCTTTCAGGAGTCTTTAAAAGAGCAACGCTCTGATGCGGAAACTACAGAACCCGAACCAAAATCAACGTTCTGCTGGTGGCATCTGACTCAGATGGTGAAAATGAACATACATTGGTATGCACTGCTTTGGATCATTATTGAGCAGAAACAGTCATCAGCATGGACGCATGTCCTCTGGAATGGTGGTTGAAGCATCAAGGGACGTATGAATCTTTAGCGCATCTGGCATGTAAATATCTTGCGATGCTGGCTACTCCAGTGCCATGCGAACGCCTGTTTTCACTTTCAGGTGACATTGTAAACAAGAAGCAGGCATTGTTATCGTCTGCAAATGTAAACAAACTTGTTTGTCTGAGCGAATGGCTGAACAAGAAGTAGGACTGATTGTACTTATAGGCTCTAAAGTTTTACATTTTATTTTTAAATGCAGGGGGTTTTTGTACATAATTCTACACTTGTACGTTCAACTTTCATGATAGAGATTGCACTACAGTACTTGTATTAGGTGAATTGCAAAATATTTATTTTGTTTTTTACAGTGAAAATAAATAAGCACTGTACATTTTATATCCTGTGTTGTAATTGAAATTAATATATTTGAAAATGTAGAAAACATCCAAAAATATGTAAATAAATGGTATTCTATTATTTAACAGCATAATTAATTTTTAAGACTGTGATTAATCATGCGATTAATTTTTTTTAATTGCTTGACAGCCGTTATTGATCATTTATTCATTCACATATGCCAAAAAGTTTACCAGAGGTCACCCCAGCTCCAACCGAGGGCTTTGGTAGATTTTTAGTCCTTCAAAACCCACAGCTGTTTTTTCCCCGTGGTTACAAGTTCATATCCATCTTAGAACCAGAACCGAGACTGGGAAGATCAGCTATTTTCTTGATCCTTTGATCTTGGTTCAATCAGTAGCACAAACTGGATTCAGTCCATTCTCCACTAGGATTAAAGGCCAACAATTTGCCCCCCAAAACATTGACTTTTCAAGAAGCTCCTGGGGAAGTTCAGAACCATATCAGAAATTGGCCTATGGCTGTTCTTTTACAAATGCATTTATGTGCAGTCATCATTCCTGTAGTACACTAGGCTAAGCTATTATTTCTGGTATTTGGTTAATTAATCAGCTTCCAAAACAGATATGTAGTTGCTAAAGTATTGAAAACAGTTTCACGTAAAGTGCAGCAGAGAAAGGGCTCTGGATGCTTAAGGTGTATACAGGGCTTTTATGACTGAATTAAGATTCTAGTTAGGTGAATAGCTCAACTCACCTCCCTGAAGACAATTTCATCAATGTTTGTAAAGCACTCGAGTAATGTGACGACAGCACCATAGAAAAACCCCTGGGGAAATGAATAATTCTTAATTCAGGATGGTGTGTACTAAATAATGCATAGGGCTACACCCTGAATCTTAATCCTTTCCGTGCTGTCAGACATGGCCGAGGGCAGGAATCTTGTTGTGTTCTATAACTTAACTTTTTGACAACAGGTTCTTGACCTATCCCTCAACCCCACTGTAGAGATCCCAGCACACTGCCTTTCATCCGGTCCTTGTCCTTTGCCTTGTCTGGCTTGGGTGACCCTACTGGGAGTTAGGGCTCCCACCAGCATAGTGCTCAGGATTACTGGACTACACCAGCCTTTCCACCATGTCAAGGTGCAGCCCCAGGGAAGGACACATTGAATGAGGAGTACAAAAGAAATATTGAATAGCTGCTCCTTCAATGATCACCATCCATCCTGTACTCTGAATGAGGTAGAGGTCCTGGGGAAAAAATAGTATGTAATTAGAGACTGCATGTTAATGCACATGCTTCCCTCGGGCAGAATTAAAGTTCTGGCATTAATTTGGACATTTCCCTAACTTAAACGCCTAACTTTTCAGCCTCAACAGTCTTTTAATGTAGACTTTTAAAATTAACAGTTAATTGTTATTTTGACTGAATTGGCTTCAAAGGATGCAGTACCTGCGTAACTGAGGGCAGATCTGAACTGCTGCTTTTTGCTGTCTTTGCCTGTAAATAACCTCCAGTGCTTGTCTGCTTCATGGGTGCCAAATTTTCAGACAGCTGCCTCCAGATTTGTGTTTTGTAACGTAACTGAAGTTCAGAGGTTTCTTCTGCTTTGTGCTTACCTCTGCTCCTGCCCGAAATGGACAATGTTAAGTCTCCAGTGCCCCTTCCACCCAAGGACCCGCTTCTCGCCCCCCTCCCCCCCCAACTATCTTGAATAATTTTGTATTATCTGCAAATTTTACCATGTGACTGCTTACCCCCTTTTCCAGATCATTTGTGAATATGTTGAACAGCACTGGTCTCAGAACCGACCCCTGGAAAACACCACTGTTTACCTCTCTCCATTCTGAAAACTGATGATTTGTTCCCACCCTTTGTTTCCTATCTTAACCAGTTACCAATCCATGAGAGGACCTTCCCTCTTATCCCATGACAGCTTACTTTGCTGAGGAGCCTTTGGTGTGAGGAACCTTGTCAAAGGTGTTCTGAAAGTCCAAGTGCACTGCATCCACTGGATCACCCTTGGCCACATGTTTGTTGACCCCCTCAAAGAATTCTAATAGATTGCTGAGACATGATTTTCCTTTTACAAAAAACATGTTGACTCTTCCCCAGCAGATCGGGTTGATAATTCTGTTCTTTACTATAATTTCAGCCAATTTGCCTGGTACTGAAGTTAGGCTTACTGGCCTGTAATTGCCAGGATTGCCTCTGGAGCCTTTATAAAAAAAATTGGTGTCACGTTAGCTCAAGTCACCTGGCACAGAAGCTGATGTAAGCCATAAGTTACATACCACAGTTAGTAGTTCTGCAATTCTCCTGGTGAGAGAGACAAGCTTTTGAGCTTACACAGAGCTCATTTGCAGGCCTAGGAAACTGGCCCAGTCTGACGCCGTTTAGTCCTTGCACAGGGGACCTATTAAGAACATTTCCTTTGAGGACTGAGCTAACACCTCAATCTGAAGTTCGGGAGCACTGGGCTGCTGGGAGTGATGTCATTAAGAGGAGAGATTTTCACCATGCACGGTCATAAAAAAACCCATGAAAGAGTTAGGGGTATTAGGTCTGAGGAAGACTGAGTCAGGAAATATGAATTCAACTTCTAACACTGCTACTGACTCTTTGTTGAGTTTGGCCAAAAATTTAGGGCTAGATTTTCAAATCCTTTTAGCTCACTGTTTTGGGTGCTGGCCATAAGTGTCAAAGTGGGAGCTGCTGGGGGCCGAGCAGTTTTGAAACTGTGGCCCTAGTTTCAAGTGCTGAAAACAACTTGAAAATCTGGCCCCACAGCTCTCCTGTTGCCTCAGTTTCCTCTCTCATAATAAAGGGAATCAACAATGCTTATTCATCTTTGTAAAATGCTGTAGGCTTTATGGATGAAAAGACCTATAAATAAATAGTACAATATTTTTACACTACCTTTGGAAATCTATTAGATTAACTCTATTTCAGGGGATTGCATATTGCACTCCCTCTGCACCAAACTTTGCAGCCCCCAGGGAAGACAGGTTGTGGTTTGATCAAACAGAACCTGGATCCAAAGTAAAACTTGACTGATAAAGTTCTGAAAACCATACTCAGTGTTGGCAATTACTGACCACTCTGCCACTGATAATCTGAAACTAAGTTGGCTCTACAGTTTTGTTGTCCCAACCAAAAATAATCCTCCCTCTTCTCCGTTGACTTCTTTCTCCTCATCCTCTGCTTATCCTTCCGCCTAGTTACCTGTGGTGGAAGATTGAACAGCCTTACTGCCCTGTAGTTTCTGGAAGCTATATACAGAAATTGGCTTCAAATACTGTTTTTGTTTGTTTAAACTCAGGAAAATGGTATGTGATGTCTGAACTGGATTGTGGGTGAATGCGTGCACACCACTGTGCTCTCTTGAATGGAATGAAAATTGCTCAACTGTGACTCTGGTTATAGGCCCTGTTCTGCCAACAAGTCCGATGACTTCAGAGGCTTTTTCTTTTGGAACACCAAGGTCTGAGTTCTATTCCCGCTGCCACTGTGGTGTTCGAAACAGCCCTGGCACATAGCATGATGACAACCATGAAGCACTAGAGAACATGGATCTTCTACTTTAAGCACTAGAGAACAAGATCTTCTACTTTAATCGCATATGGTCACTTGAGGCTCACTAATTCAAGGACTGTCTTTCCTGCAGCCTGACTAAACTGGACTCATCTCTTGGTTCCTCCTCTGTTGGGTTCAAAGTTACTTTTGAAATTGTAGCAGCTATAACTCTGGTGCCGTGGGAAGTCCTGAAATTCTGCCGTCTGTCCCAAGGGTCTGTGAAATCCCTCAAAAGTCTGAGGTCAGGCTGGCCTCTTTGGGTACATCTACACATGGCTGACCTGGTCAGCTGACTTTGGCTTGCAGGGCTCAGGCTCTGGGGCTGAAAAATCACCGTGTAGATGTTTGGGTGGGAGCCTGAACTCTGGGACCAGGCAAGGGTGGACTTTTAGATCTATAGACTCCCTGAGGGGTTAAAAATCGAGCCCCACAGCCCAAGCCCTGTCAGCGCGAGTCAGCTGACCCAGGCCAGCTGCTGCTGTTCTTCTGCAGTCTTTTATCCCTGTGTAGATGTGCCCTGTCTCCTACTTAATAGTCTGGAGTGGGACAATGACTGACCACCTTTCTTCCCATCCTCTCACACAACTGGGAAGTTGAGCTGGATTCAAAACTTCCTTTCCTCTCCTTTTGTGGTGTTTGTAAGGAGGCTGGTTTACAGGGCAGGACAATGAAGAACACATTGACCTTTACTGCTCCTAAGCCCTGATCTACACTAGGAGTTGAGGTCGAATTTAGCAGTGTTAAATCGATTTAACCCAGCACCTGTCCACACGACGAAGCCCTTTTTTTCGACTTAAAGGGCTCTTAAAATCCCCCAACAAGGGGATTAGGACTGAAATTGGCCTTGCTGGGTCGAATTTGGGGTACTGTGGACACAATTCGACAGTATTGGCCTCCATGAGCTATTCCAGAGTGCTCCACTGTGACCACTCTGGACAGCACTCTCAGCTCAGATGCACTGGCCAGGTAGATAGGAAAAGGCCTGCGAACTTTTGAATTTCAATTTCCTATTTGGCCAGTGTGGCAAGCTGCAGGTGACCATGCAGAGCTCATCAGCAGAGGTGACCATGATGGAGTCCCACAATCGCAAAAGAGCTCCAGCATGGACCGAACAGGAGGTATGGGATCTGATCACTGTATGGGGAGAGGAATCTGTGCTATCATAACTACCAGTTTTCGAAATGCCAAAACATTTGTCAAAATCTACCAGGGCATGAAGGTCAGAGGCCATAACAGGGACCCGAAGCAGTGCCGCGTGAAACTTAAGGCAAGCCTACCAGAGAGGCGAATGGCCGCTCCGGGTCAGAGCCCAAAACATGCCGCTTCTATGATGAGCTGCATGCCATTTTAGGGGGTTCAGCCACCACTACCCCAGCCGTGTTGTTTGACTCCTTCAATGGAGATGGAGGCAACATGGAAGCTGGTTTTGGGATGATTGATAGCTCACAGCAAGCAAGCGGAGAAACCGGTTTTCCCAACTGCCAGGAACTGTTTCTCACCCTGGACCTGGAGCCAGTACCCCCTGAACCCACCCAAGGCTGCCTCCTGGACCCACCAGGCGGAGAAGGGACCTCCGGTGAGTGTACCTTTTAAAATACTAATACATTGTTTAAAAGCAAGCATGTTTAATGATTGATTTGCCCTGGCATTCACAGCTCTCCTGGATGTACTCCCAAAGCCTTTGCAAAAGGTTTCTGGGGAGGGCAGCCTTATTCCATCCACCACGGTAGGACACTTTACAGCTCCAGGCCAGTAGCACGTACTCGGGAATCATTGTAGAACAAAGCATTGCAGTGTATGTTTGCTGGCGTTCAAACAACATCCGTTCTTTATCTCTCTGTGTTATCCTCAGGAGAGTGATATCATTCATGGTCACCTGGTTGAAACAGGGTGCTTTTCTTAAGGGGACATTCAGAGGTGCCTGTTCCTGCTGGGCTGTTTGCCTGTAGCTGAACAGAAATGTTCCCTGCTGGGGATGGGGGAGGGATGAGGGGCTAGCCACGCAGTGGGGGGGGGAGGCAAAATGCGACCTTGGAACGAAAGCACATGTGCTATGTATGTAATGTTAACAGCAAGGTTTACCGTGAAAGAGTGTACCCATTGTTCTATAAAATGTCTTTTAAAATACCACTGTGCCTTTTTTTTCTCCACCAGCTGTATGTGTTTCAAGGATCACAGGATCTTCTCCTTCCCAGAGGCTAGCGAAGATTAGAAGGTGAAAAAAACGCACTTGCGATTAAATGTTCTCTGAGCTCATGCTGTCCTCCCACACTGACAGAGCACAGACGAATGCGTGGAGGCAGACAACGTCAGAGTGCAGGAAAGCACAAAATGACCAGGAGAAGAGGTGGTGGGCTGAAGAGACGGCTGAAGCTGAAAGGTGGTGGCAGCGTGATGAGAGGAGGCAGGATTCAATGCTGAGGCTGCGGGAGGATCAAACCAATATGGTCCGGCGTATGGTTGAGCTGCAGGAAAGGCAGCAGGAGCACAGACCGCCGCTAAAGCCCCTGTGTAACCAACTGCTCTACTCCCCAAGTTCCATAGCCTCCTCACCCAGACACCCCAGAACATGGCGGGGGGGCCTCCAGCCACCCAGCCACTCCACCCCAGAGGATTGCCCAAGCAACAGAAGGCTGGCATTCAATAAGTTTTTTTTTAAACTTTTGAAGTGCTGTGTGGCCTTGTCCTTCGCTCCTCCACCACCCCTCCTGGGCTACCTTGGTAGTTATCCCCCTATTTGTGTGATGAATTAATAAAGAATGCATGAATGCGAAGCAACAATTACTTTTATTGCCTCTGCAAGCGGTGATCGAAGGGAGGAGGGAAGGGTGGTTAGCTTACAGGGAAGTAGAGTAAACCAAGGGGCGGGGTGTTTCATCAAGGAGAAACAAACAGAACTTTCACACCGTAGCCTGGCCAGTCATGAAACTGGTTTTCAAAGCTTCTCTGATGTGCACCATGCCCTCCTGTGCTCTTCTAACTGCCCTGGTGTCTGGCTGTGTGTAACCAGCAGATTTGCCTCAACCTCCCACCCCGCCATAAACGTCTCCCCCATACTCTCACGATACTGTGGAGCGCACAGCAAGCAGTAATAACAGTGGGAATATTGGTTTCGCTGAGGTCTAACCGAGTCAGTAAACTGCACCAGCGAGCTTTTAAACGTCCAAATGCACATTCTACCACCATTCTGCACTTGCTCAGCCTGTAGTTGTACAGCTCCTGACTACTGTCCAGGCTGCCTGTGTATGGCTTCATGAGCCATGGCAATAAGGGGTAGGCTGGGTCCCCAAGGATAACTATAGGCATTTCAACATCCCCAGCGGTTATTTTCTGGTCTGGGAATAAAGTCCCTTCCTGCAGCTTTTGAAACAGACCAGAGTTCCTGAAGATGTGAGCGTCATGTACCTTTCCCGGCCATCCCGCGTTGATGTTGGTGAAACATCCCTTGTGATCCACCAGGGCTTGCAGCATTATTGAAAAGTACCCCTTGCGGTTTATGTACTCGCCGGCTTGGTGCTCTGGTGCCAAGATAGGGATATGGGTTCCGTCTATGGCCCCACCACAGTTAGGGAATCCCATAGCAGCAAAGCCATCCACTATGACCTGCACATTTCCCAGGGTCACTACCCTTGATATCAGCAGATCTTTGATTGCGTTGGCTACTTGGATCACAGCAGCCCCCACAGTAGATTTGCCCACTCCAAATTGATTCCCGACTGATCAGTAGCTGTCTGGCATTGCAAGCTTCCACAGGGCTATTGCCACTCGCTTCTCAACTGTGAGGACTGCTCTCATCTTGGTATTCTTGCACCTCAGGGCAGGGGAAAGCAAGTCACAAAGTTCCATGAAAGTGCCCTTACACATGCGAAAGTTTCGCAGCCACTGGGAATCGTCCCAGACCCGCAACACTATGTGGTCCCACCAGTCTGTGCTTGTTTCCCGGGCCCAGAATTGGCGTTCCACTGCATGAACCTGCCCCATTAGCACCATGATGTCCACGTTGCCAGGGCCTGTGCTTTGAGAGAAGTCTGTGTCCATGTCCTGATCGCTCATGTGACTGTGCTGATGTCGCCTACTCGCCCGGTTTTGCTTTGCCAGGTTCTGGTGCTGCATATACTGCTGGATAATGCATGTGGTGTTTAATGTGCTCCTAATTGCCTAAGTGATCTGAGCGGGCTCCATGCTTGCCATGGTATGGCATCTGCACAGAAAAAAGGTGCGGAACAATTGTCTGCCATTGCTCTGACAGAGGTAGGGGCAACTGATGACATGGCTTACAGGGATTTAAAATCAACAAAGAGGTTGGCTTTGCGAGAAACTGAATGGCCCCCTCAAGGATAGAACTCAAAACTGGGTTTAGCAGGCCGTTGATTTCACGGAGGGAGAGGAGGAGAAAATGAATACAAAACAAATCTGGTCTATTTCTTGTTTTGATCCACTTCATCTATCTTTATACAACTTGCTGGCAGCAGACTGTGCAGTACAACCGCTAGCCATCATCATCTCCTGGGTTCTCGGCAGAAGACGGTGCACTTTGACTGCTGGCCATCTTCTGCTGGTTGCTGATTAAAAGCCAGTGCACTGCCGGTAGGACTCAATCCCCATGAGACGAAACTTAAAAGGGAAATGATTTGGCTGAGTCACTCCCATGTTTGCCCAGGCGCCCCTGACCTCATCAAGATTGGTTACAAGAGCACCCAGGACTACGTCGACCAGTCATACTGCACTGTCTGCTGCCAAAAGGAAATAAACTGCTGCTGTGTAGCAATGCAGTACCACGTCTGCCAGCACCCAAGAGACATACGGTGACGGTTAGCTGAGCGGGCTCCATGCTTGCTGTGGTATGGCATCTGCACAGGTAACTCAAGAAAAAAGGCGGAAAACTATTGTCTGCCCTTGCTTTCATGGAAGGAGGGAGGGAAGGGGGGCCTGACGATATGTACCCAGAACCACCCGCGACAATGTTTTAGCCCCATCAGGCACTGGGATTTCTACCCAGAATTCAAATGGGTGGCGAAAACTGCGGGAACTGTGGGATAGCTACCCACAGTGCAACACTCCGGAAGTTGCCGGTTGCCTCAGTACTGTGGACACACTCCGCTGACTATATGCACTTAGAGCATTTGTGTGGGGACACACACAATCGACTGTATAAAAACGCTTTCTACAAAACCGACTTCTATAAATTCGACCTAATTTTGTAGTGTAGACATACCCTAAGAGTGGACAAAACTAGCATTTAGGTGATCAATGTACTTAGGCCAGGTCTACACCAATTTTTTTTTCTGGTATAGCAATGTCATTTAGGGGTGTGATTTTTTTTTTTTAAAAAAACATTCCTACATCTTTAAAAGCCTTCGTATAGATGCAGTTATACTGATAGGAAAGTACACTGGCTGATATCACTTATTTCATTCACTGACCTAGCATAACCTTTACTTGAAAAAAACCCACACTTTTTTGCTGGTATAGGCTGTCTCTACACTAGGACGGGTTTGCTGGTATAGATGGTATAGCTATCCTGGCAATACTTTTAAGTATTTAGACTAGGTTTTAGACAGCAGCAGCCACACAGTTCCATGTTAAAATTGAGACTTTCACAGATACAGAGGAAGCACATCACTGTGCATTCTGCTGGGTCTGTATCAACCTCTCAAGGCCAAAATATGAGAGATGCAACATGGAGCAATGATACAAAATAATGTGAACAAATGCATGGCACATGAAACTTTAAATACTACAGAATAAATTACTGTAGTGTAAACAGTAGTGTTTCTAATATCAATTTACTGATCCAGCGTGGCTGACATAAATTATCTACCCTACCACTATGAGACTTCCAAATGTGGGTGTTGGGTGTAAGATGTAGGGCAACTGTCAAGTGCCAGGATTTATTTGGGAAACTCCTAATGAGGGCTGGGGCACAGGGGTTGAGAGGAAGCATGGAAAGGCCTTAGTACTGCAGGCAAACTCTGCACAGTGGTGAAGCACTGATAATGCAGAACACAGACAAATGTCTAAAGGAGGAGAAAATAGCAGGCATGCTATTGAATATTTAGAGACAGCATGGAATGGGTAGGTTAAAGAGGGGAGGTTGGCTTTGTGTTGGTGTCAGATCATATGTGTTAGTTGTCTCAGGCTCGCACAGGGAGGATAAGAGATCGGCTACTGCTGCCAGTAAAGGGAGCTCTCCTTTATCTTAGGAGATAGAGGCCTGTGTTTAGAACCAAAGGAGAAGGACCTAGTTCCCAGTGCATGGATGGGCTCCTGGGGCACCTGCCACTCTTGCTCCCATTCTGGCAGTGTCTGATTGGTGGCTGTGACTCTCAGAGAGGTACTGCCCTGTGCACAACAGACCCTGCCCTGGAGAGCTCCCAGCCCTATTGGGAAAGCACAAGGTTGGGTTGTGCTGGCTGCATACAGTTAGGGTTGCCAGCTTTGACTGGATGAATTCCTGGGGGTTTCATCACATGACATTATCTTTATTTAAAGATTAATCTGGAATTCCTGGAGACTCCAGGACACTCCTGGAGGGTTGGCAACCATACTCATGGTCCATCGTCCTCTGCTGCCATTGGGGGCCTGTGGGAGGCTGGTGCTCAGGGCCCTGTGCCAACACCACTGGCACCTCAGGTTCCTGGATCACCCAGGAGGTGACTTCACCCTTATACACACATAACCCCCAAAAGAAAATTCCCAGCTTTTCTATGAAATACGACCCCTAATCTGCCCAGCGCAGGTGCAGAGCTATTTGTAGGAAAGCTCCATCACGCTGCGTGCTGCCCTGGGGCTTTTAGAGGTCCTGCTTCTCTGGAGAATACGCAGCCCATCCTCGGCGTCAGGACCTTTCAGAGGCTCCTCTACTTCAGAGTATACGGGAGCCTCCTACTGGCATTGGGCCTTCCGCTCTGCGTTGTTAGTCCGATACTAGGGGCGCTCCACTCCTTCCGGGAGCGTCACTACTCCTGATATTACGGGATCCTCCAGCGCCCAGGCCTTCCGGTGGCGCCGCTACACCTGATATTACGGGCACCCATCGCGTATTACCCCCCCCCCCCACCCTCCTCCGCCCAGCAGAGCCTTTACCTCTGTCTGTCACTCAGCGGAGGGGCCGCCCCCGGCGGAGACTCCGCACTGAGATGGCGGCCGAGATCCATGCTAGGCCGCAGAGCAGCCGGCCCGTCCTGCTCAGTAAGGTCGAGGGGCACCAGGACTCGGTGAGCGCCGCTCTCCTCATCCCCAAGGAGGACGGGCTCATCACAGCCAGCGAGGACAGGTGGGCGCCGGGCCGCCCCACCCCACCCTGGGAGGGGACCCCTCAGTCCCCCGGTTCGAGGGCTTCGGCTCTCTCCGGGGAAGCCCCCTCGGCTCGCTGCCCAGGGCTGGCAGGCGGCGGAGGCTGCAGGTCGCTGCGTCTCAGCCCTCGGGGGGGCTGCCCCGCCCCGCCCCCCTGGCTACCCCGAGCAGCCCGCCCCTTGCGGTGCCCCCTGGAGGAGCAGCTCGTGGGGGGCTCCCCACTGGCCGCGCTCCGACCCCTCCCGGCTCTGGCAGCGCCGCGTCCGGGAGCAGCCGGGGTGCGGGGGCGGGGGGTTGGCTGGGCTGCCCCTCGTGCCGTTCCGGGGTGCCAGGGCTGCGGGTCAGAGCCGGCACTGAGGCGCCGCCTGCCTTCCCCAGGCAGGGCCGGGGCGGAGAGGGATTGGTAGGAAAAGCGTGTTAGTCCCAGGGGGACCCCCTCCCCTCCAGAGGAGTGAAGTGTCGGGGCTGAGGCTTCGCTTACGAAGGCGCCGGGAGCTAGCGGCTCAGGGAGCGCTTCTCGGGCGCGGGGAAGCAGCGGGCTGCCGGCGGAGTAAGGCGTCCGTGCTCGTCAGTGAGCCCTGGGCTGCAGCTTTAGTGTTGCTTTAGGTATCCGATGCAGGTGGCTGGAAAAATCCGTTAGACACCTCGGTCCCGAGAAGCGCCTTTGTCCGTCCTGAGGAAGGTGTGCAGGCCTCTTCTTTAAACACCCGCTAAGGAGTCCGATGCTGTTCGCCGGTACGCTAGTAGTGATCGCTAGAAATCAGTGTAACTCGGCTCAGACTTCTCTAGCACTGCATGCATCCGATGAAGTGAGCTGTAGCTCAGGAAAGCTTATGCTCAAATAAATTTGTTACTCTAAGGTGCCACTAGGACTCCTTTTCTTCTAGTACTGAGAGTAACTTCTGTAAACAGGAGTAGAATTTGGCTCTCGTTATTTTAAATTTGGGCCTTGGGTTGGAGGGAGGTGCAGTGTTGTGGGAGTCCAGCTGGATGTGAGAGATGTGGGATTGAGGGGCACAGTGTGAAAAGGCACTCTCTCTTTAAGGCATGAATTTTGCCAGAAGGCTCAAAATAGAGACTGTTGCCATTAGCCATAAAGAAACAGTGGATTGCAACACTGATTAGGGAAAATGAACCACTTGTTACACTGGGAGTGGTGAATTGTGAAACTGAGCAAGAGTTGGCTAGCATACTGCCATTTGGGGTGGGTTAGGAATGAGAGGCACTTCTGAATACTAGAACCAACAAATACTTCAGACAGCCTGCTTTGAGGATCTCGATGCACTTTGTGAACATAAATTAAGCTTCCCAATTCTCTTCTGAGGTAGGCAGGCAGATATTGTTACCTCTTTTACAGATGGGTAAATGGAGACACGCGGAAAGGTTAGATGGCTTCCCTGAATTAATGCAGAGCTAGGATTAGATCAGGCTTTCTTTTAATCACTAGATCAAATTGCTTCTATGATTATTGGGAGGGGAAAGCAGCAAAACTTGGAAAAATCAGTGTCTTCTGTTGCCTTCTGTTGTGAAAAATACCTATTTAATTAAAGAGAAGAACAGAGCCACTGGGGATTGTTGGGCTGGAAGGGAGGTGCAGCCATCAAGGTTGTCTGCAAGATGCTGTTGTGAAGTGGTGGTAGCTGGAGAACTTTCCAGCAGTTGGGAATGAAGCAGAAGAAATGGGAGCTTCTTTTTTTATCCAGTTCAAAACATTTCATTGTTTTCTGCTCTAGAGGAAAGTTATAGTCTAGACTGGATAAGGGCAGGGGTAATTATGAGACTGGAAAATATCCTCACATCAAAGCAGCAGCTCTCAACTGGGGAAAAAACAGTTACAGATAAGGACCATTATTTGTTAAAAACATTGACTCAGTTTAAAACAATAAATAACTCTGCATGATATATATTTGCAAGCATACTTGTTTATAGTGATTTCCTAAGGGAGGTTCTACAAACTATGTATATTGTAACAGGTGTTAGGAATGGGTTTAGTAACTTAATAGTAGTAAACACTAAATGGGTTTAGTAACATAACACTAGTAAAGGAGTGACCAGCGTTTCTCAAGGGAGAAGACAGAAAATGCTAATCCATATTTACTTTCTGTTCTGAGGAGGGATAACATGAATGTGTTTGTTTTTTTTTTCTGCTTAGGCTATCGAGAACTTCTTTAAATTCTGGAAAGAACTCAGATTCTAACATGTATTTTGTTGTGAGGAAGAAGTTGAAGACTGCATAAGGGAGTCTTGTAAACAAGTAGTCTTTGTTTATTGTTTGGATTAACATATGCAGAGCAGAGACAGAATTGTCTTTTGTGAGGTAGTTGGGAAACCCACTTCCATTTGATAAAGTAGATTAGAACCTCTAGATTTCAGAGTGACATTTTAGTCTTGGGCACATTTTGTCTTTAGCCCAGCCCTCGTGATCATGGAGAAAAGTTCAAAAATGTGAACCTTGAAGGCTCAAATCAGAAAGCAAATGCAAAGTATCCAAAACTGTTATTTCAAAATCATGATTTGGGGGATCTGACTCTGATTTTTAAACACTTAGGATTGGCATTGCTGGATTTAGGAGCCGATCAGTGGGACATGTGCTTCTAAGTTACTTGCATGGTTTTAAAAATACCACCCATAGGCAGCTAAATGTGGATTTAGGAGCTCTGGGGTGGGGCTGCGGAATGAGGGGGTTGGGGTGTAGGAGGGTGCTCCGGACTGGGACCAAGGGGTTTGGAGGGCAGAATGGGGATCAGGGCTCGGGCAAGGGGTGGGATGCGGGGGGTGGGGAGGGGTATATGGCTCCATGCAGTGCTTATCGGAAGCAGTAGCATGTCCCACCTCCAGCTCCTATGTGGAGGCTTGGCCAGGCGGCTCTGCCGCCGCCCCCGCAACTCCCATCTGTAGAGGTTCCTGGCCAATGGACTGGGAGCTGTAGAATTAGTGCTCAGGGACGGAGGCAGTGTGCAGAGCTGCCTGGCCGTGCCTCCCCAGCAACAGGGACTGGGAGTCCCATGCAGCCAGGCAGCTCTGCAGGCACGGTGCCTCTGTCTGCAGACACCACCCCCGCAGCTCCCATTGGCTGAGGTTCCCAGCCAATGGGCTAGCAGCCACGGAGTCAGCGCTTGGGGAGCGGGGACGGAGGCAGTGTGCCTGCAGAGGCGCCTGGCTGCGCCTGTGTCAGCAACGGCAGGGACGGGAGCTGCCTGAGGTGAGCCCCCACATGGACTTCAGTTTTTACCACGGACACGTAGCCGACCCCAGCACTATGTGCTGGGTCTGGGATGTGATCAGAGCAAGCCTGGGCCAGTTTCCTTAGCCCTGTTCCATGGAGATGGGGAAATCTTGTGTCCCATTAAATACCCATGGGGGAAATATTCTGGATCTGTGGTGAAGTCTGACCAACTCAACTTCCTCCCCCACTGCTCACTACAGCTGCTCTGGCATGTCTCTTCTAATGCTGCTTAGGTGGCAGTGTGGAGCCAGCATTAGTGTGGTGGTCATTTATTTCGATATGCTTCCATGCAAAGGACGTAAGGGGGACAGTGATTTTTCAACACGTTATCCCTGCCAACCCTGAACAGCATTTTATAGCACTCTGTCTCTAGCCCCAGAGCTATCAAAGGCCTGTTGCAAACAGTGGTGGTGGTGGAACTTCGCACAAAAAGGTTGCAACTACTTTTTGTGATGGTGTTAGGGTTAATAATGGGGTTGCTGCTTGCTCTCCCTATAATAATCTAAAGCTTGCTCAGATAGATACTGTATCCCCAATTCATACCAAAACATTCCACCTTTTTTAAAGTCCAAAATTTTAAAAAGTGACACACCAAAGGCGGTAAGGAACTGTAGCTCAAGACTGAGAGTCTATAAGCAGTCCTATAATCTGTTTCATTAGTCCAGGGAATTATTGTTTTGGTTCTTGGATTCTCAGGTTTCAGCATTTGTTGCATTAGATTATATGTAAGAGAGTGCTTGCTCTCTTGAGAGTAGGGGGAATATAAGATTGTCATGTATCTCTGAGCTACAGCTTAATATGGTATCAAACTGTTTGTTTGACTTCAAACTTCGTGCTCATCTGCTTTTACTTCAGAACAGTGCTCGAACTTTGGGACATAGGAGTTGTACAGCATAGGTGGCTATTCCATACAGTAGCATCTCACATCTGCTGGCAGCAAAGAACAGGGATAACAATGGGAGCATTCTATCCCTCTGTCCCTCCCAGTTTAAGCAGCATGCCTCTGGAGTAGATTGTGGTGTAGTGGATAGTAAAACTTGATACAGGTAACATTAACATCAAGTTGGCTATGAACTAGTACTCTCCTCTGTTGTGCTAAGCATGTTTAACTATGACTGTAGTAGGTAGGGCTTTATTAGCATTCAAACATTCCTTCAGGAATGTTGTAGGTTATTTTTTTTAAAGGCAGTGCAGTGCTTTCAGTCAAGTTTGAAGTTTGTTGGACTAATGTGTGACTTTCTTGCCTTAGTTCATGCATAATATGCAACAACAGACCTTCTGTGGGTGGTGGAATTTTGCTATTGAAAACGTTCTGCAGAGAGGGAGATAGGGATCCTAGAAGAGTGAGCATTTGATCATTGTTCCATCATTGCTCCTATTAGGATTTCACTAATTGCTTGGGGTTTTTTGTCTTGTCTTGAAATGAAAACCCCCAAATGAGAATACTGGCACTTATGGCTAATGTAGTGCCCATCTTTAAAAAAGGGAGGAAGGAGGATCCCGGGAACTACAGGCCAGTCAGCCTCACCTCAGTCCCTGGAAAAATCATGGAGCAGGTCCTCAAGGAATCAATTCTGAAGCGCTTAGAGGAGAGGAAAGTGATCAGAACAGTCAGCAAGGATTCACCAAGGGCAAGTCATGCCTGACTAATCTAATTGCCTTCTATGACTAGATAAATGGCTCTGTGGATGAGGGGAAAGCAGTGAACATGTTGTTCCTTGACTTTAGCAAAGCTTTTGACACGGTCTCCCACGGTATTCTTGCCAGCAAGTTAAAGAAGTATGGGCTGGATGAATGGACTATAAGGTGGATAGAAAGCTGGCTAGATTGTCGGGCTCAACGGGTAGTGATCAATGGCTCCATGTCTAGTTGGCAGCTGGTATCAAGGGGAGTGCCCCAAGGGTCGGTCCTCGGGCCAGTTTTGTTCAATATCTTCATAAATGATCTGGAGGATGGTGTGGATTGCACCCTCACAAGTTTGCAGATGACACTAAACTGGGAGGAGAGGTAGATATGTTGGAGGGTAGGGATAGGATACAGAGGGCCCTAGACAAATTGGAGGATTGGGCCAAAAGAAATCTGAGGTTCAACAAGGACACCTGCACTTAGGACGGAAGAATCCCATGCACTGCTACAGACTAGGGACCGAATGGCTAGGCAGCAGTTCTGCAGAAAAGGACGTAGGGGTTACAGTGGACAAGAAGCTGGATATGAGTCAACAGTGTGCCCTTGTTGCCAACAAGGCCATGGCATTTTGGGATGTATCTGTGGGGGCATTGCCAGCAGATGGAGGGACGTGATCGTTCCCCTCTATTCGACATTGGTGAGGCCTCATCTGGAGTACTGTGTCCAGTTTTGGGCCCCACGCTACAAGAAGGATGTGGAAAAATTGGAAAGAGTCCAGCGGAGGGCAACAAAAATGATTAGGGGACTGGAACACATGACTTATGAGGAGAGGCTGAGGGAACTGGGATTGTTTAGTCTGCAGAAGAGAAGAATGAGGGGGGGGATTTGATAGCTGCTTTCAACTACCTGAAAGGGGGTTCCAAAGAGGATGGATCTAGACTGTTCTCAGTGGTAGCAGATGACAGAACAAGGAGTAATGGTCTCAAGTTGCAGTGAGGGAGGTTTAGGTTGGTTATTAGGAAAAACTTTTCACTAGGAGGGTGGTGAAGCACTGGAATGCATACCTAGGGAGGTGGTGGAATCTCTTTCCTTAGAAGTTTTTAAGGTCAGGCTTGACAAAGCCCTGGCTGGGATGATTTAGTTGGGGATTGGTCCTGCTTTGAGCAGGGGGTTGGACTAGATGACCTCCTGAGGTCCCTTCCAACCCTGATATTCTATGATTCTGTCGTGTACAGCACCATTAACAGGAAACATCCCTCCCAAAACCAAAAATACTCTTGTTATGGAACTTGCTCAAAGTCACAGTGAGTCAGTGACAGAACCAGAACTCAGGAGTCATCACGCTCCCATGCTCTGAATGCTTATCATGCTGACTCTCCAGCCTTTCACAACGCAGAGCAAAGGCATAAGCTAGTAACTCTAGAGTAGCTGAAATATTGAAATTCTGGAGGTTTTTAAAGAGAGTGAACTAATGTAACTTAGATATTCAAAGGTTATAATATGTTTCAATATTATCTTGTTGCACAGTGGTTATGTATTTTCTTTGTGTTATGGAGGGTGTTCATGGAGATAGTGGCCTTGTTAAACTAGCTTTTCAAGTAATGCTCTAAATGCAACAGCCTGAAGAAAGCTGCTTGGGATGAAACTTTGGCTTGGCTTATGGCTGAAATTATTAAATACACTTCGATTTTTATGCAAGTTCCAACTTCCCAATAGTGATGGTTTCTTGAACACAATGCTAGCTATATTCTCAGTGCTAAGCTTTTGTTTCAGCTACAGTATTTATTTGGTAATTCTCTTCCGAAAATTTGCCACAGGCTTTTCAGTAGCAGCTGTGATGAGTGAGTCAAACACATCAGTATATAGACTCACTATGTATCTCTTTTTTAACATCACAGATCCACCTCCTTAAACTTATGGGTTCAGGTTGCACTTCCTAAATAATTTTATTTATTAAACTTTGTGTGGCTTTTATTTTTTAAGCCCTGGTTGGGAACTTACAGGGCATCACTTCTCAACGTTGTAAATGGTTGTGGAGGTAGCCAAAAGACCCTCAATGCAGATCTCACTAATGTGGGTTAATCACATCCTTATGGCACTATAGCACAACCTTTGAGTTACAGCTATGCAGGTGGAACTTGGGTGCAGAAAGAGAACAGTTCCCTAATATTCTATTCCTGTGGGGATATTTGTTCAATGATTATCAGTTTCAAATCAGTTTTTCAGCAGATGCAGGAGGTTGAGTGCTACTCTTGGTAATGCTGTTATAGGTCATAGTGTAACTCTGAACTTGTGTTGATGCAAATGAGAGCAGAATCCAATCTGAAACTAACACTGCAGTTAGATCATGTTTGTCTGTTTATCCAAGCACCTGTGACTTCTATCACAAGACTGATAAATCTCGAGCAAAGAAAACTATTTGTAATATGAAAGTTTCCAAGGGAAATGGAGAATACTCAACAATTTCTTGCTAGTTCTTATTTCTGTAGGCATTTGTCTGAGCTTTTGTATTTACATGAAATACATTTGAACTAAACTAATTTGCAAAGTAGTCTTGAATTTCTTTTATAGTTCGTATGTAAATCAAGGGGCCAATTCAGGGACCATTAGAATTCATTGGCATACCTTTCAGTGGCTTGTTTGGGACCAGGATTTGGCCCTGGGGCAATAGTTTAGACAGTGGAAGAAGTGTTGCTTCTGTAGCCTATATAAATGCCGCTGTAAATTAAGGTTGCATATATAATGATGTATCCATAACTTCTGAAAGTAGTGCATGGTGGCTGAAGATTTCTGTCTTCTAAGATTAACTTTGAAAGAACCAATATTGATTGTAAGGTTTTGAAATAGGGACTGCATCTATGTACAGAAGAAATAAAGATTGGCCCACTTGTTGGATGCTATCCTGTGACTTGGGAGATCAGAGTTCAGTTCTTTGCCTTGTCTCGGCCTTCCTGTGTGAGCTTGGACAAGTCACTTAATCTCTCGGTGCCTCAGTTCCCCATCTGTAAAATGGGGATAATATGTTTCTATCTCATGGGATGTAGAGGATAAATGAATACATAAACTGAGGCGCTCAAATACAGTAGCGATGGAAGCTATGTAAGTTCTACCAATTCAAGTTTACAGAGCACCTAGCACAATTCGATCCCAATATTTATTCAATCTTCTCAAGGCTACTTTAACTCAAATATGAAAATCACATTGTAATAACTAATGTGAACTTTAGTTCAGTTCAGACGTGCTGATACTGACCAGTAATTTAACATTTCCTGAAAAATAGTTTATTGCATCTTTTCATTTCAAGTTTAGGCTGCAAACTCTGCTGTTCAGGCTCAAGGATGCTGGTTGAATTAAATTTTTTTTAATACTCTGTTCTGGAAACATGTCAATGGTAGTGTTCCATTCAGTTTGCTGGAGATTTACGTTGTTCAGTCTGCCAGGAAATTGTGCCTGCCTCGAAATTTTTGTTAGCCTACCAGAATTATTTGAAGCAAAAGTCATTAAGTGCTACTTCTTTTAAAGCAGAGGATGGTGTTTGTGGCGTACCAATATTTGCAGACTCAGATTGCTAATGGCACAAATGCAGACTTACTTTCAGTTGTTGTTTTTTCCAGACTCCTGGCCCTTGCATTTCCCCCCCCAAAAAGTAGCCTAATTATTCAAAGAGGAGTCTAGAAAATAAGTTAGAGTTTAGCTGCACTGCATGGAGTTCTGCAGAATTCCAGAACTTTTCCTTGGTCTTAATGTCTTCAGAAGGTTATCTCAAGTGACAAAATGTTCAACCAATGAAACACCAAGTGAGAAACTCCAATTGGTCAAATCTTGAGGACACAATAAATATGGTTTGTAACAGCTTCTGAAAATTAACATTTCATGCATGCTATATACCACACGAGTACAAACTGAAATTCACATATGGGCGTAGCTATGATTTGTAATATCTCTAGAAATCAGTTTGTCACCCTGGAGGGACTACTACTTTATATTACATCCCAGAAAAGTATCCTTTAATGATTTGCTTGAAATAAACAATGTAACAGAATATTTTACACTTCTGTTGTATCCGCGTTAATAGATCCCTAAGGTTAGCCTCACAACATCCATCTAAAATATTACCTCTGTTTCATAAGGGAATCTGAGGTACAGAGAAGTTAAGTGATGCTATCTACAGTCTTAGAAGAGTCTATGGAAGGATAAGCAAGAACCAAGTTCCCTGGAGTTCTAGTTCTGTGTATTAAGCACTGGACCATTTGTTGAATAAAATGGGATTGAGAATGGATTGATAATGAAAGAGCTGGGGTTCATGAGTGATTTTTGGCTCTAATGTTGTGGAACTCCTGAAATGAATAGTGTACATAAGAGGAGTGTGTGGAAAGATCATTATTTGCTATAGGAGCACTTCATTCTAGTCCCTACTTGTATTAGAATTGGCATCACCTACCAATAGGGTGACCAGATAGCAACTGTGGAAAAAATGGGAGGTGGAGGGTAATAGGCGCCTATATAAGGAAAAGACCCCCAGAATGGCACTGTCCCTTTAAAAATGCAACATCTGGTCACCCTACCTACCAAGAAGTTCACTCTACTGTTCAGGAAGAGGAAAAGCATTGCAGCTGCAGACAGCTAAGAGAAAAGAGAAGTGGAGAAATCAGTATTGGCTGTATAATTAGTCATTGCTGACAAGGGTCTCTTCAGATTTTGCTATGCTTCATAACATTATACATTTACGGTACTAACAGAGGGACTGGAGCAATAATATTCTCATCAATCTTGAATGATTGCGAAATGCAAACCTGTCATTGGTTTAATTTTTATCTGGATTTTCTTTTAAATCAAAATGAGAAGAAACTTTCTAAGAGATTTGTTTGGCTGACCTTTGCAGCTTGTCTCCAGCTATGTGGCCTTCAGTGAGAGGAGCTGTATCTTTGTAACAGATACTATATGCACCACATTCTCAAGAAATTATCTGACTAGCAACACACTGGCAATGTTATGTCTTCATGGTACTGTCTTCAAGAACAGTGAAATATACAAGAGACCTAAGAGGAAACAAAGGCTATATATGCTTGCAAAATCTGTAATGAATTTTCTCAATTGCTATGATTACTGCAGTTCACTCTTCTGTCATTTGAGAACAAAGATAATTGAATTACTTTGGTCAAAAGTGAAAGAGGCTTGAATTAGTGCAGCTCAAAGCTGCACTTGGAAATTCTTCAAACCTTTTTGGTGAGTGTGATGAAGTTGCATAAAAAGCAGCAGGTAAAATGATCTGAACTTTCTAAAAGCTATGGAAAAAATAATGGTGGTTATAGATTTTTTTTTTTTTAATAGCAGTGCCCAAATGGAAGGAGCACATGGACTTTTTGGGAACAATGTTATGAATGGTTCACATCTGCTCTATTAAATGAGGGAAAACAACCCCTGCTTCTGTAAAGCATAATTTCTGGATCTTGCCACAGTCTGTGGATGGTGGTAGGGGAACCATGTCACTTACTCGAAATAAGACACATTTGTGGCAGATAACATATCTGAGGGATTTGAGTGGAGTGCAGTGTGGTGCATGGGATGATGTTAAGTAAAAATTGAACAGCAGCTCAATGTCCAGCCTTCCTGGGGAAAATTGGGTATGTGGTCACATATGATATAACTTTAATAATGCATATGCAAAGTCGCCAGCGTTAGGGGATGCATTGGCAACTCTAACTTTGCCGTGTCAAAACTTTGGCATTCATACCAGTATGAACTGCAAACTGAATAGCATTTTTTTATGTAAAATGTTTGGTTGTAATTCTAATATAATACACTGTAGTCCAGCCTTGAAAATACACCAATCCAAATGACATATCTGTTTGTCCTCTTTTTCTTTTATTGTAGTTAAAATTAATTTAGTTGTCTAACAGTCTTGTGTGGGTGAGTTAAAAATGTAAGCTTGCTGTAACTTGTGACAGGACATAACTCTTCTAAAAAGCAATAAAATTGCCATTCCCCCTGCCACCCAAAACAATCAACCAACTACATCCAACATTTGTGAAAACAATGCATGTCTCTTTTTTTTTTTTTTTTTTAATTTGAATATCATATTTCATGGTAGTCTCTTGTAAATGTGATTTCCTCATTCCCTCAGGTTGTAATCTGTAACTACCGTCAAGATAACAGTATAAATGGAGGTCCAAATTACTCTCAGCCACAAAAGAGGAAACTAGCTAGCAAAGCCTTGGAAAAGTGGAAGTTAAAATTAGACAGGAAAAAAAAATCTACTTGAATCTTTCAATTTTTATTTTTAAATCTTCTGCCGAAACCTTTTAAAAATGTCGTGTCTCAAATATTTTAAAATTTCTTTAAATATATATCATATAAAAATATGGGTTTTCTACTTCTAGCTGTTCTTCCTACTCTTCTTCGCCCGCACCCCCAAAAAACCTTCAGGGCAGGCACAGGAGCAACGGTACTAAATTTTCTGAAGATCACTTTTTCAGCCCTTTCCTTTCTTTTAAGGACCTGATCCTGCACCATTGGATTCAATGGGAGCAGGCCTTATGTGCGCAAACCTGCATATTGTCTCCATTTCTATTCTGTTTTTGTTGCTAATTTAAACAGATCAACAGTTTTTATTTGCATTTTATGTACAAGGGAACTCCCCTCAGCAGTACATGATCTCATGCTAGTGCATGAGACCAAGAACAACTAACAACAAAATAGGGAAATTGGTCATACATAAAGTAATCCAAAGATTATGCATGGAAAAGGAAGGGGAATGTGCAGTGGAATGGACTACAAAAGGAAGGGATTGAGCCTCCATCACTGCTACTGTTCGATACAAGGGAGCAGCCCTGAAAAATGCAGAGAATCAGATTGGGTCACCCAACTGATCTTTTTGACCTACTGTCTGTTAGTTTGAATGTAATTATGTAGTATAAACATAAATATGATGATTATGTATAAAATATGGTCTGGTTTGACAGTAGGATGACCTGATGCTTCCTGGATCAGGCATAAATCTCTTCTTTTTGATTCTGACTGACAAAGAATATATAGAGATGTGATGAATTAATCTCTGATGGAAGGGTTGAAATAGTCTTCCTCAAAGCCTCCCATACCTACTCGGATAACATTACAACTGCTGTGGAGGAAACTGTTCAGAGTACTCTCTGAAGGCATTATCCTGTACCATATTAAAATAGGGTAGTAGAAAAGCAGAGGGGTTACTGGAGTCTTTATTTAAAAAAAAAAAACAAACACCCCACCAGTATAGGTGTAACGATTGATACACAAGCTTACAACTTTTCTTTTTCTTCCTCCTTTCTCCTACATCCTGCAGAACAATTCGAGTATGGCTGAAAAGGGACAGTGGCCAGTACTGGCCCAGCATTTACCACACAATGTCATGTAAGTAACACTATACATAAATGTACATGTTATGATGTATTAGTGTTGATTACTAGGTTCAGCCAAACATAGCCACAGAATGGACTCTATGTTAAATTCTTAATGTTAAAGAAAAGTAATTGTAATTTGTTTATGCTTAGGCTATGTGAAACCCCATTTGAATTAGAATAATTTAACACTAATTGTAGATAAGCTCAGAAACAGAAATATTTGCTGACTTTTTAAGTTTCAGTATAAATGTACTCATTTTTTGTCAAAATAGTTCTTTAGTCTTTTATGTTTTGTTTTAAAGGGCATTGTGCCAACTCATATAATGGGGAACATCTTTAGTAATGATGTCTCATAGTTTGGCAACATTACACTTATATGCACTTTTTAAAGGAACACTCTCAAATTCTTTAGGTCTGAATTTGACTTAAAGTTTCTAGTGTGTGTGTGTGTTTGCTGAATTCTGAATGTTTAGCCTTAAAACTCTTAATGAGAAATTAAAAACTGAAAGAGCATCTTGTTTATCTATGTAGTATTATTGGAATCAGAAGTTGCTATTGCACATGGTCCTGCTAGTGTATTTAAATATTTAGGAGTTGATCACGGGGGGGGGGGGGGGTAAATGCTTACTGTTAGTTGTGATGCATCACTTCTTAGAACCTGAATGTATTGCCCATAAAATCTCTTCTGCTTTAATCTTTCTGCCTAAAGAATCACTACTTAAATGTAGAGCTGCTGCCTAGATGCTTTACATAAATGGTATTAAACCATGACAGTGTAGGATATACACAAACATAGGGCCAAGTGCTGCAGTACAATCAAAGCTACCATTGAAGACAGTGCAAGTTTTGACTGAGGACTGCAGGATTTGGCCCTTAATGTTCTGTTCTGTTTTCTCTGGTACAGTGCACGCCAACTAACAAATCTTAATTACAGGCTGAGCTGAACTAACACTGAACTTGTGCATCAGCATCATTTTTTCTCAACCATTAATTTTTTAAAATAAATTTTGGGGTAGTCATGAAGGTCAAGAAGACTGGAAAAAGCTAATGTTTTTGACAAAAATTGGGTTATAAATTAGGATCCAGGAAACTGTAGGCTAGTTAGACCGTCATCAATCCCAGCCTTGGAAAAGCTGATCTGGGATGCATCAGAAAGAATTACAGGATTGTAGCATGATTAAGCTAATCAGTATGTTTTTACAGAAAAAACATCTTGTCAAATTTACCGGTTTTTGAGAGTTTGGTTGATAAAGGTGGAAACATAGTATGCTTAGACTTTTGTAAGGCATTTGATGTATTCCCACATAACATTCTGTTTTGGGGAGGAACCTCCTGAAGATCAATGCAGCCCATATTGAATGGATGAATAACTGATAGCTCACAAAAAGTAATTGTAAACAGGGAATAGTGATCCAGTGGAGGTGTTTCTCGTGGGGTCTGTCTGGGATCTGTTCTTGGCCCAATGCTATTCAATATCTTTGTCAATGATTTAGAAGAAAATATAAGATCATTGCTGGTAAAATTTGCAGATGACACAAATTAGTGAAATGGTAAATGATGGGAACAGGTTAGTTATAGGACCTGAATCATTCAGTGGGCTTATTTGAGCATGCATTTTAATGTTGCCAAATGTAAGGTCATACATTTAGGAGCAAAGAATATAGGTCACACTTGTAAGATTGGGGACTGTATCCTAAAAGCAATGAGACTCTAAAAGGTTTAGGGGTCATAGAACACAACCAGTTGAATATGAGCTTCCAGTACGATGGTGTAGCTAAGAGGGTGAATATGATCCTAGGATGTATAAGAGGGATAATATCAAGAAGGATTCGGGAGGTGGTATTATCTCTGCATATGGCATTAGTGAGACCATTACTGGAATGCTGTGTCCAGTTCTGGCGTCAACAGTTTTTAAAAAATGTTGAAAAACCGTGTAGGTTCAGCAAAGAGCTACAAGAATGAAGCAGGCAGGGTGGATTTGATTTAAACCATGATTTAAATCACTAGTCAGGAAGACTCGATTTAATCATGGATTTCTACATAAAAGTGCATTCTTGTTGGTTGTTATAACCTTAATACATATTCTTCACAACTCAGATAGATGTAAGTTTCATTTTTAGAAGGTACACACTGTATGTTTTTAAAATTATTTAATTTGAAAACTTTTCAGGTTAGTTTTACAGCTGTATCAGAAAATGAATGATTGTTTGGTTATTTCATTTACCAAAGGTAATTGAAGCAGATATTTATGAAGTCATTGGGAGGTGAACTATCTCCAATTCAACAAGTTAATCATTACTATTTGGAGGATTTTCTTGCCATGCTGAATTAGGAGGAGAACATCACCAGACAGACATTTAAATTGTTTTATTGAACTAAAACAATATTACATATTCTGGAATTTTTTCTTCAACAGCAAACATATGTTTTTAAAAAACAAGCATATGAGTTTGAATTTAGCTAAACATTTAAATTTTTTAAAAACAGGTTTGATTTTGTTAAAATTGTTTAACTTAAATAGTCTATTTAATTTATTTATTAAAATATTTCATGTCAGCCAGGTCAACATGAGAAACTTAAAATATTGGCTTCTGCAGCTAACTCAGTTGTCTTCACCTTCATTTTCCTATTTGTTTATAATTTGAAAAAGAAAAACAAGCTTTCCTGCTTTTTTAGGTCCTAAATGATTTCTCAATTTGAAATGAATTCATCCAAAGGAAAAAATATTCTTTCAACACCGACAGAAGAAGCTACTGCTGTTAAAAGTGAGATTATCACATCAACAGTTGCTGAATCCAAGTGCTTAAGTGACTTCTACCAGTTCGCTAGTGTGACTTTATTTAAAACGTCATCAGCAAATATATATTTCTTGAATGGTTCTTATTTCTAAACTGGCTTTCTTTTATGGCCTGCTGTCATTATAGGTTTTCCCTTCTAGTGAGAGAGTGGTATGGTAGATCTCAAATCAATGAAGTCTACCCTCAGAAAGACCTCAAGGCTTCTGGAATATGCTGCTCAAACAATTTCACTTTTGTTTCTACTGCCTGTCCCTCCCTTCTCACGTTTATCTCCAGACGTCTTCTCCTTATCCAGATCTATTCCGCCCCCAGCAATCTTCTATTCATTGAACTTTTTGAAACTTTGCATTTTTAGAGAGAGGTAAGGGAGTGACTCTGTACACAAATTTGCAGAGGGACAATAGGATTGAGGTCTGTTATTTCTCACCTCTATATTTTATTTATTTTAAAAACATTTTTGCTATTAACAAGCATGTTATCTCTGGAGACACAAATCCACAGTTTGAGAACTGCAAAACTAAGCATCTGATGGTATCTTCTAGACCAGGGGTCTGCAACCTATGGCTCGTGTGCCAAAGATGGCACGTGAGCTGATTTTTTCTTTTATTTTTTTTTTAATGGCACGCTGCTGCCTGCCGGGTCCCAGCCGCCGGCCCTGCTAAGCCTGTTGCCGAACTCAGGCCGGGATCCCGGCAGGCAGCAGTGTGCCATTAAAAATCCTGCCCGCCCTGGCCAGCTCTTCTCCGTGTCCCCCTTCCCCCCACCTTGCGGGGGCAGGGTGAAGAAGCTTGGTCCTGCCAGCTGCTGCTGCAGGGCAGGCAGGCTCCCCCTCCCCTGCTGTGCTGGCTTCCTGCCCCTCCTCTTCTCCCTCCCTGCTGCCAATCAGCTGATGATCCTTGCGAGGGAGGGAGGGAGCGGAGCCGCAGCGCGCTCTGGGGAGGAGGCAGAGAAGAGGTGGGGACAGGGCCTTGGGGAAGGAGGGTGGAATCAGGGCATATCCCCTCCAGCCCCCTGCTGTGAGCCCCATGACCCAAGCCCACATCCCCAGCCCTCTGCCCTGACCCCTGCACCCCGCCATGACCCCAGCCTTGACTCCTGCACCCTCCTCACACACCCCACCAGCCCTCTGCCCTGACCCTGGTACCCCCCACAACCCCAGCCTTGACTCCAGCACCCCCACAAATACCCAGCGCCACCATGTCCTGACTCCTGCACCCTCCTCACACATACCCAGCCCCCCCATGCCATGACCCCCCCCACATTCTTACCCCCACCCTGAGCACCAAACGGGAGCTCCTGCACCCCTCCCCACATTCCTACCTGCACCCCTCTGCCAGGTAAGCACTCCACACCCAAACCTCCTGCCCCAACCCTGAGCCCCCTACCTCATACTAACTCCTGGCCAGACCCAACACTCCAACCCCCAGCCTGCTTCTTCACCCCCCAGCCCTGTGCTCAGTGCACTCCCACCCTCAGCTCAGTGCAGAGAGAGAGGAAGAGAATGGGCTAGAAGCAGGGAGAAGGTAGGTACCCACTCTGTGTGGGCAGGGCCGGGATCCCGGACCGGCAGCGGGCTGAGCAGTGCCGGCAGCCGGGACCCTGGCTGGCAGGAGCCGGCAGACGGAACCCCAGACCAGCAGTGGGTTGAGCCGCTCAGCCCATTGCCGGTCTGGGGTCCCAGTCCCTGGCCCCGCTCAGCCCGCTGCCAGTCTGGGGTTCTGGCTGCCAGCTCCTTGCTGGTCTGGGGTCCTGGCAGCAGGCCCCGCTCAGCCTGCTGCCAGCCTACGTGAACGGAACCCCAGGCTGGCAGCGGGCTGAGCGGGCTGGTGGCATAAGATCAGGATTTTAATTTAATTTTAAATGAAGCTGCTTAAACATTTTGAAAACCTTGTTAACTAACTATTGTCAGTATGTAAAGTAATATAATATGTAGACTTACAGAGAGAGAGCTTCTAAAAACGGTTAAAATGTATTACTGGCACATGAAACCTTAAATTAGAGTGAATAAATTAAGACTCAGCACACTTCTGAAAGGTTGTCAACCCCTGTTTTAGGCTGAGCACTTAGTCCCATTGGGTAGATAGAAAGATTAACCTAAATTTATACAGAAGCCCCTAGAACACCATTAAATTGGGTACCTAATCCATGAACTATTGGAACTCATTTACAAAACTTTTCTTAAACATTATGTGAATATATTGTGTCATACTATAGAATTAGAATTTATAATCCCTATTCCATGACGAGATATCTTTGAGTTATAATGTATCTTAATTAAAACTATCTTTAGGTACGGTTTTTTCCTCAAAGCACTTTATCAAAAAAATCTGATTTAAAAAAAAAAAAATTAAATCATTTTTATTCACCCTGGATTCAGGGTCTGGAAAACAAACCTTCTAATGAGACTCTAAAAAAAGCTCTATCTATTTAATTTATCCAAGAGAAGTTTAAGGAGGTGATGTGATCATAGTCTACAAGTGCCTATGTGGGAAAGAGATTTGATAGCTTTTTTTATCTAGCAGAGAAAGACATGAGATCCAGTGGGTTGGAAGCTGAAGCTAAACACATTCAGACTAGAAATAAGGTCCTCATTTCACAGTGCAGGTAACTAATCAATGGAACAATTTGGTTAGCAATTATGTGGATTCCCCATCTCTTGAAATCAAGACTAGATAGTCTAAAAGACTTACTGTAGCTCAAACAGAAGGTTTAGGCTTGATACAGAAATTACTTGGTGAGGTTCTTTGTCCTGTGTTATGCAGGAGAGCCAATTAGATTATTGGAATGGTCTTGTCTAGCATTATGTATCAAAGGAAACTGGAAAAAGAATCATTAACTTTAAGTTGCATTAGATGTGCAAAGAAATATCCGCCAAGGTATTAGAGGAAAAACAGTAAATCAGAGCCTCTCCCCCACAAAAAGATGTGGCTAGTGTTGCGAAAGATTAATCATTTTGGTGATGTAGAATTTGTGATAAAATGATTTGTCACCCTTATTTATTTTTGCATTAAATTTTTTAATTCCTCTTTCATTGTCTGTCTTGTAGCTCGGTTCACCACATTCTCACTAAGTACGTCTAAAGACATTCTTCCCTTTTTTGAAGTTTCTTCTGGTTTTGTAATGGGCTCTCAGGATAGACTGCATATAATCAGATGAGAGAGAATCTTTTTGCATGGCTGCCAACAGAATCACAAAATATAATTGTTTACCACAGCAGATGTGCAAGGTTTGAAATGCATGGTCAGACACGAGGTTAACATGTGATCAAATATTATTTCTGCCCTGAAGTCTGCCTCCTCTAGCAGTACCTTATGCCAACTCAAGAAAGGTCCTGAATAGTTGCTCTGTCATGCAGTTCAAAGACTTTGAACTTGAGATAACATAGTAAGCTTCGCTTTTAGATGTCAGTTTCTGTGTATGAACTCTTCAAGCCAGATTTTCAGTCCTGGTCAAATTCCATTTGTTCATTCCAGTTTGTGGCTGGAATTAATGGGGTGTGTTTCCTTTACAGCGCTACTATACCTTGCTGTAGCCTAGCAACAGGGAATTAAATCTTTCAAACAAAGCAAAGACACACACAATAAAATAAGACCATCTCTTCAGTTGGAGCCTGACTGTGAATCTGTTTATCAAAACCAGGCATCTTCCTTCCTAGAGGCCAAAAACATTCAGTGTTAATTGTGATGTGATATGTACTTTAACAATTGTCTTGTGATGGTCTTCTTGGCAGCTCCTTGTTCAGCTATGGCTTATCATCATGACAGCAGAAGAATATTTGTAGGCCAGGATAATGGTGCCATTATGGTAAGTTTTTGCTGCTACAGTTTCTTTTAAGAACACAAGTTAATTGTGAAGCTTCTTTGGTAGTGGCTGAATAATTGCAGACTTGACTGAATTGTCCATGAGCAGTATATATAGCCAGCCCTTTATTTTATACTTAAATCAAGCTATAGAATAACTGAAAACTGTTTGCGTGTTTTAGGGAAGTAATCTCAGTTTCCTTGCTGTGGGGCTTTGTGTCCTTGTGTTTGATTCTAGTCCATAGTTCTTGCACACCTAGCTCTATGGCATTAGTGTGCAGCCCTTTCTCTGTCCTTTGTGTGGGTCACCCAATCATGCATCCCTCACCTCGTTCCTTGGTGCAGAGGCTACATCCTTCCTTGTCTCTCCTGTTTTCTTGTCGTGTTTTACACTCTTGTTTTTCCCCCTTTGTTGCCACATGTACTTTCTCCCACAAAAAATGTTGCAGAGAGCAACCCTCTGTTATAAACAAGGGAAGAAAAGGGTGGCAGGAACACACAACTAACCTCAGAGAAGGGATGAAAACTTGTGACTGCCAAAAGCTTCACTTCCATAAGAAACCCTTAAAAATACAAGGTGATGCAGGTTAGGGTAACTGTTAATACCTGATGAAATTTCTCCTTTTTTCCTTCCAACACATTGTCTTTGGTCGACTTGATTCCGAATGCAAATCCTCTGTTGAAAAGATGAGTGATACAAATAAATCTGCACTTTAATCTGTGATCAGCGTGGTACTGAGTGTAGTATCTGCCAGCCTGTGGCTTCCAAGGGTTGGTCTCCACTAGAAAATTAGATTGACCCAGCTACGTTGTTCCGGGGTGTAAAAAATCCACACCCCTGAGTCACATGGTTTAGCCAACCTAAGTCCCTGTGTGTACGCACTAGGTTGATGGAGGAATTCTTCCACCAACATAGCTACTGCCTCTTGGGAAGTGAATTAACTACAACGATGGGAGAACCCCTTTCTTTGCTGTAGTAAGTGTCTATACTGAAGTGCTTCAGTGGTGCAGCTGTATTGTTTCAAGTGTAGACAAGTCCTGAGGACAAACCTATCTTTTTGTAGCGGGATAGGTTGTTGTTGGCTGCCAACTTAGGTCTGTTGCTTATGAGGTTATTCCTGTGTTCTTGGTGCTAAAGATTTTCCTCAGTCAGTCTGATTCCCATTTCAACCTGAGAGGATGTGCCGTTTTACTTCATCTAACTGTGTGTTTCCTTGGTATTAGGAATTCCATATCTCAGAAGACTTTAATAAGATGAACTTTGTCAAGACGTACCCAGGTAATACAGCATGGAGTCTTCGCTAATGTGTTTACTTCGCAGATGAGATTTTTAAAACATTCGATACATTGGGAGACACCTTCATAATTGAACCTAGACATTGACTCTAACTTTAATAGTATGAAAGATATCGGTAAATTACTTGTAATTACCTTTTAATCAAAATAGGATCAATTTGTGTAGCCCAAGTATAGGATTTTAGAATGTGTTTAACGTCTAGAATTATTTTTTGGCCATAGTCTTACTGCAAAGCTGCTGGCTTCATTGTGATATAGTTGGCTATGGAGAACATTCCTTCTGAAAAGCTTTACGTTCAGAACCAATATAACCAATATAAAGAAAACAAAACACTCTGACAGTCTGACCCAAATCTTTTAGAAGTTTGTGAGTGGGAGGTGGTTGCAGTGTGAAGGTCATCACAGGTGGGAGCTAGGAATCCCCAAAGGATGGAGAGTAGGAGCTGTATTAAAACCTCACATAACTGTAAGGTAATGTGCTGAATGTCTCTAACTTTGGTTATATTGTTCAGCACTGATCAGTGGTAATACATTTGTGGATGCTTTAATCTGCAGATGACTTTCTAAAGGGGGGAAAACTGATGCAGTACTGGTGTCTAATATAAGGAGAGGGGGAAATTCTGCTCTTTAAAAACAGTTTGGTGGTATAGTCCTAATAGAGGGTAGTACTTACGTAGGTGCAATAATTAGGCCAAAATACCTGTTACTAAACACTGGGACTCTTAGGTCTTAGTTGAAGTAGTAAGAACTGAGTAGTACAGTAAGAATTGAAATCATACAAGATCCCCATTCATCAGGTATTTCTGGCAGAAGAGGGGACTGCTCTATTAAAACTAATGTAGATGAAAGATACAAGGTTCTTTCCAAGCATTATTTAGTATTCCTTCTAAAGAATGTACAGCCAAATTCAGTCACTTCTATTCCACAGTTATTAATTAATAACTTGACGATGTACAGAAGACTTTGTACTAATGGCTAAAAATATAGGAAAACAAAATACAGCTTGTCTTATGACTTCCTATCATCCTCTAATGGAAAAGGGTGTTCTTGTTTAAAAGAGAGAGCTTGTTTTTAAAAGCTACAAAAGCCCCTTTATCCTAAAAGCAGATGACTTTACATTTCAGTCCAAAAGAAGTATATCTAATACACCCTCCCCCTATATTCTTTCTTCCATTTGTCTCCTCTACATCTTCTTTCTTACTTAAATGATCTCAGCACTGTACAGAGTGCTCTCATTGGAGTTCAGTTGCCAGCATGCCCTCAAAGGAGAGGGAATGAGGGAAATCACTAAATGAAAGGACAATTCAAATGAGCTGACTTCTTTTTCTGACATGCCTGATTCATTAAAGGCCAATCACTGAGATGGAAAATGCAAAATAAATTGAGAACTTTGCTAACCTTATCAAACTTTGGGGCTGCAGTAAGTGTGACAGTGAAGGTAAAATTCTTTCTTCCTGCAATTACTCCCCCCTCCCCCCCCCCCACACACACACTTTCAACCTGTGTTTCTAACTGTGTAACTGAAGATTTGATTGAAATATTTCTATCAGAAGTGCTTAGATCCTTTGCTTTATTTCCACAGCTCATCAGAATCGGGTGTCTGCTGTCATTTTCTGCCTGGCAGCAGAGTGGGTTATCAGTACTGGCCATGACAAGTGTGTCAGCTGGATGTGCACCAGGAGTGGGAATATGCTGGGAAGACATTACTTCACCTCTTGGGCTTCATGTTTACAGTATCCATCAAAAATGATCACATTACTAACAAACCACAAGACAAAATTTTATCATTACAAAATCCACTGTAGTATAGTTAGCATAGAAAGTATTAAATAACTAATACTAAACTACACTTGGCAAAATTCAGTTTTTGTGATGCTGTATCTTTTTTTTTTATTTTATTTTTCAGTGTATTTTTTCACTTATTTGAATTTAGAGTTCGCAATCTACAATGGCTCCCCCCGGTTAATAGTATGATTCTACTGTTCAGATTCTTTAAAATGCATAGCTTCTAGCTTACAAAATTACAAGAATACATCTTAAAGATATTGAAACTTCTGTTCTTCGGTTTCTCTCCACAGCACATATATAACTTGCTATCCTGTTTATCCAGGTCATTCTTCTGTCAAAGAAAAATTTTTAATTAAAAAGACAATCTACAAATGCTCATATGATTGTTGGCCTCCTATACACATTTAAAAATTGGGATTAGACTGAATTGTTAGTAATTGAACAGAAACAGGTAGCTTATATGGTATGCAGATTTGATTTAAGAAGATGGAAATAGCATGGCATCTTATGCACTGAAGGCACACAACTTAAGTATCTTATCCAGAAATTTTAATACACAAAGTATGAACGTTGGCGGCATCTGCTCTGTCTCTCCAAGTTGAGGCATAGTGTATGTCTACACTAGAAATGTAAGTCTACCTCTATTAGGTTGATTTACAGCCACTGCAGTGGTGCATGTCCAAACTACCCTTTTTGTGTCAGTGGTGCATGTGCTAACCAGGAGCGCTTCCACTGACTTAAGAAGGGGAAAGTGGGGAGCTGAGAGACTGGACTCTCATCTCCTTTGGTAGCTCCCTGCCAGGACCCCAGCTTCTCCACCGGCTCCCGGTGTGCTGCCCCTTCACCCCCTCGCCCCATTCCCCACAGGGAGTGGAGGAAGTTTTCGGCCGTGAAATTGACAAGGCTTCCAGGCTCCCGCTGGGGTGCTGTGGGGGCAGCTGTAAAATTGACAAGACAGCCAACAGCCGATGTAAAGGACGTAGTGTCTACATAGACACTGTGCCGACATAAGCCTTTCACCTCTCGTGGAGGTGGAGTAGTTATGTCGGTATAGTAGTGCACTTACATCGGCGGGAGGAAGGCTGTAGTGTAGACACTGATATAATTAGGTTGACATAAGCCAGTGGCTCTCACTTTTTTACTGGTGACCCCTTTCACATAGCAAGCTTCTGAGTGTGACCCCCCTCCTTATAAATATATTAACAAGTGTTTTTAATTTAACACCATTATAAATGCTGGAGGCAAAGCGGGGTTTGGGGTGGAGGTTGACAGCTCGTGACCCACCATGTAATAACCTCATGACCCCCTGAGGGGTCGAGAACGCCTGACATAAGCTGTCTTATGTCAACCTAACTGTGTAGTGTAGACCAGCCCACAATCTATATCCCAGAATAAATCTTACAAGATATATATATATTGTATGGGGTGTAGTTATCTACCCATCAGCCCTTCCGTAGCTCCTTTCATTAGGGCTATTTCATGTCCTATTAATATGTGCCATATTTTCGACAATCAATTCAGATTTAGCGAGTCAGAACATAGAGATAAAAAAGAATGAACTAGTTGATCTTACAGTTCTTTCTTCCTTTCTCTCCTCCCTGTCCCGCAGTAGGATTGTTCCCTACTGTGTATTTTCTAGTCTTCTGTCTGGGACAGCTTTAAATTCCGAAGTGACAAGGCCCACTGCTTCCCTTGGAAGCCTGTTCCTCTGCCTAGTGGGTGGTGTTGTTGGAAAGCTTTTCGTGATGTTAAGCCTTAAGGTTTCCTCTCATTACTCCTAATGATAGGCCATTGTGCTGTACTTGGTGACTCTTCTCTCCGCAGTTGCAGACTGATGTGCCAATTTCCTTTGCCAAACTACATATCTTTTTATCCTACTAAATCTGTCAGTTCCTCCAGCTTCCTGATCATGTTTGTCTGATCTCTTCTAGACTCACTCCATTTTGTCTGTTACCAGGTTCAAGGAATGAAATACTTAGGTGGGAACATAATTCATAAGCTGCATATCCAGAGCTGTTTATAAACGGGGTCTAATATCTCTTAATGTGATGCCTGTGTATCATTGGCTTAAACTAAAGTGCATCTTTTTTGCTGCTTAATACTGCAAGCTCGTGTTGGATTTCTTGTCGTTGGATATTTTAACATTCCTGGTTTTGTTCCTTTTTATTGAATAGGTGCGTCCAGTTGTGGGGGCAAGGCCGGAAGCAGGGGAGATGAAGGGGCAGGGCCCAAGCTGGAAGGGAAGAGGCGGGGCCAGAGCCTCTCCTCTTCTGGCAACGCTGTCTGGTGCAGCACGCAGTGGCTGCACTCTCCCAGGCAGCCTCTGGCCACACTGCTTGCCTGGGACAGCCCAGGTAGTGTGGCCGGAGGCTGCCTGGGAGATTGCATTAGTGGCTCCACACATGCCAGGGGGACGTGAGCAGAGCTCCCCCTCCCCCTGACAGGTAATGTGGGATGGGGAGAGGTTGGGGCCCCTGGGCTGGGGGCAGGGCAGGGGCGTCACATGGGGGGATCATGTGGTGGGGTGGGGACAGGTCACATGGGGTGGTCATGTGCCCCCCCCCTTAGCTGGTGCCCCCTTTGTGTCCCTGCCACTAGTTGCCTCACTCCTCTTAAAAATGGTAACCCTCCAGCAGTGTAGTTCCCCAAACCATGTGCCAAGGGATTAGCTCTATGCCAAATAGAGAAGAATGTTTCATGCTGAGTTGCCAACACTGCTTTGAAGCATGTGTGTTCTTTTGAGGTCTATGCACTGATTTGGCCTACCACACTTAACTTGCAAAACACAATACCAAAAACTGAAAGTAGCTCTGTCTTCCTACATTTGTTTTTTCTTGGCAATGCTCTGTTTCACACCAGTCTCTTCTAAGTGAGGTATGTTGACATAACAGTACAGAACTGTGCATAATAAGTGCTCATTACAAGATCTGTTCACAAAACAATCCGGTGTTCTCCCCCAACCCCCGAGTTCTCATCCATAAGCATCCAGTGGAAACTCTGGTCACTAACTAATCCTTAATCATTTCAGTGAATATCTGGAACAGATTGCTCCTAGGAAAGGGGGAAATTTAGAATACTTTGTTTTTAACAGAAAATGTTTTTTTAGCTTTCCATGGCATGGCCTTTTATTTTCTTCAAAGGAAATTGCTTCCTGTCAACACATTGTGTGCTTGAATCATTAACAGTGGGGAGCAAATGACCAGCTTGTCAGTATGTACGCTTGAATATTCAGCACAAACGTGAAAAGCTTCTATGATGCATGAGTTAATCATCTTTTACAAAAGCTTATACAAATATAAAATATTACGGAATGGATGTTCCTTAGTGTCGTGTCTGATTAAACAATATATTATAATTATATAATGGACGCATAGGATGAAATAATGCTGATAAGTCTGAGACCTTGCAATTAACAGCCTGTCTATAAAGGCTTTTCAGGTGCAGGATTGTTTATCTTCAGATGCTCATTCTTAAATCCCTCATGCTTGTTAACAAGACATTGGAAACACAGCTTTCTCACCATTGTGGTGACAATTGTTTAGTTATACTGCACTTCTTTCTACACAGTAAACCCCTCTTAGTTACCTCTTGTCTTTCAGTGGTGGCCTCAGCAGAGAGCAAACAATAAGCCTATCTCAGGGGCTGGGGAAGTCCCTTCCAGGTGCCAGCTGTTTTCTGGATGGAGCAATACCAGCTGCTCTTCGGGCACCACTTCCTATGTGCATAGTAAAACTTTTGAAAAGGAACTGATGTTTGCCGTATATCATCTTGATCATTCTGCTTACGTTACAAAACCGAGGGAGGGAAAGGATTTATCCACTTCTGTTGTAAGGTCTCTGGGGCAGGGACAGTCTCTGGTTTTGTACAGTGCCACACAAAGGGCCTTTAATCCTGATTAGGGCGATATAAAGTACTACTGGAATACAAATAATGCAAATAGGAGGTCAGTAGATACCTGCCATGGAAGGTAGGGCTAATTAGAATTTCCAGGTACACAGCTCTGGCTTCCCTTAGGCCCTTCCGTAGCAACAAGACTCTCATTTTTCCCCCCCTTTCCTTGACTGAAGTAAATGAGTAATTTCTGATCCTGTTTGTCATTAAATCTGAATATAAGGTACCTTACATAGGCAAGACTCAGTTCCATGAGTTCTTCTGCACTTTCAGGTAAGTTAAAAGTGGCTTATTGATCTGTGTCTAAACAAGTCTCCAGTCTAGTTCATAAAATATTTTGGCACCTCTTGAGTTTCAGGAACATCCTTAATTGAAGGTTCAATTATTCTTGCACTTTTTAAACTTCTGGTGAAAGCAAAGCTGAATATTTTTTTAACATTGTTTCCTTGTTTACAGGTTTGTACTACATCAGCACTCTCTAGTATTTATGTTTATGGGCCACTAACGATCTTTTCAGTATGGTTTTTGTTGGTTGTTGCTTTAACCGGTTTGTTTTTTAGTCATGCTGGTAGAGTATTCTTGCTGTAAAGAGAAGCAAGTGAGACTGAGAACAGTTGGTGGTGTTCCTTGACTTATGTTCAGATATGACATTGAAACCAAGCATGCCTTCGTTGGGGACTATTCTGGACAGATCACACTGCTGAAGCTTGAACAGAACACTTGCACGGTTATCACAACGCTCAAAGGTCATGAAGGTAAACTAACTTTCCCCCTTCACTTCCCTGGCTAATTCAGTCTCTGGTAATACAACTTTCTGTCAGCAGAAGATGGGAAATGTAATCAAGAGCAGGTTCTTACCTAAGCTCTCGAGTTCATTGCCTGTCACCACTTTCTGAACAAAGTTTTCTCCATACAGAGAAGTTTTCAATAAAACTCATACGTCTTAAATTAGCAGGATATTTAAGTAGCTAAGAACTCTGCTTGTTTCATAGGGAACTCTGGGCTATGGCCTGCTGTGAATGACATTGCCATCATCCTAGGCACCAATTATAGAGCATGAGCTTCAAAGTAACTGCCTTAAATGGTGCATGTATATATGCCTAGCCCATCTTACAAAATGGCCCACCTTACAAAATGTCAGCCTATATTCACTAACATGTAAAGGAATGGGTCCATCTTAGTGTCTAGAACGTTACCACTTTAAGGCAGTGTGTCTTGTACTTGTTTGTACAGCGATAAACATTGCTATCACTGTATGCTTTAATCAAATGTAAGAAAACTTTGCAAAGCTATCTAGAGGAGTTTGTAAATTATGGGATAAATTGTCAAGTTCATGCACTGGACATGCACTTCATATCATAAGGTGTTGGTAGAATCACATAGGGCCTGTGTATTGAGTAAAAACTAATTCTTGTAACCTGATGTATGGCACAATATGTGCAGTGTTAGGTTTTGGCTCAGCTTTGCCTGACCCAGTTGTATTTAAGATGTGTAGATATTATTGTGATGGTTGATATAGATTCTTAGTTGTTTATCTAGGTGTGCTTCAGGGTGAGGTTATTGAGGCAGGGGTATGCTGAGAGGAATAACTAAAGTGACTTTTGCTTTTTCATGCCCTCATATGACTTAGAATCCAGAATAGCAATTTATTGGCCTGCTGTATTAACAATGCTGATCTATTGGGTCTCAAGGCTGTGATCCTGTGGAAAATGCCCGTTTCTACTTACCTTGTTGCTGGCTGTAAATGTCAGTCGGTAAAGGTTTAGATTGTTTGTTTGTTTTTTCTAATACTGAATGGGCTTCTGCAATGCAGATCACCATGACCATGAAGTGAAACAATACAAAGCTATCTTTGATAAACTGTGGTGGAGGAGTCAAAACAGAAACCAGGGGGAAGTTCCCCCCCCCCCATTTAGAACAGAATAATAGCAATTGGTCTGTGCTTGCTGGAACAGTGTGAAAATAAGATAATTATTTTACAGAATTCTTTGCCTACATGGGCTTTCCTTATATTGATCTCAAGCTAAATGAGTGTCATTTGAATTAACACTGCTACTTAATGAGTGTAGTATGAATTAGTCTATTGTATTCTGTTGATCTAATACTTAGAATTCAGTGAGCTATAAAATATTAAATCAAAGCAGATTTTTCAAGTGTCCTTTTTTATGTAGCTTTGTATGTCATATAAACAGATGACTTGGTGCCACACTGAATTGTTCTACCGCTCATGTTCCCTCCGTGGGTCTGCTATCGCTGAGGTCTTGTCAACTTGAGTTTCAACAGTTTAATTACATCCCTTTTAATTAAACTGGTCAAAGCCCAGATGGGACTCTTTTTGGTTCAAGAGTGGTTTATTTCAGTTTACCATAATGGAAAGAAAACTGGCTTAAACCAAAATAAGTGTCCACACAGCCTTTTGTATTGATTTAAAACAACACCTTTAGTTAAACTAGTACAACTTGTGTGGACAAGGCCTGAGAACTTTCACAAAATGCTTATATTTAATAAAGAATCTTCTTGCTCTGTAAGACGGGGTCCCATGTCCAGGAGACCTCAAAGGTGGCTGCTTTAACTAAGCTTTGTTTCTTTATCCTCATGCCCTCCTTACAACTCTTTGGCAATTCACTGCAATTGAATAGCAGACATGCACCAAAACAGCATGTTGGCTTCCAAAGTGGTCTGTCTGGGAATGAGTACTTATTACTTTTCTTAATATCCATGAAAATGTTTCCAAAGGGATCCTGGTTTAAAAATAAATAAATAAAAAAATTAAAAAATCCTGTTCAGCTGTGCAGCAACCATACAAATCTTACTGCTATTAATTATAAAAGCCAGAAAAGAGAGGCTTGATTTGAGGCTGTAATTAATTAAAACAAAATGAATATCAATTGAGCTAGTGGCCGAAAAGATGCCACTTGAACTATGGAAAGATGCTCTATAAAAGTACACATTCCTAAAGGAAGGAATAGAATATTGCATCCAGTAACTTGATGATGTAAAGCAGTCCTTATTGATCTTTCAGAAAGTCCAGTTTTGTTGAAGGTTTAAAACAGGGATGGACAAACTTTTTGGCCCGAGGGCCACATCTGAGTATGGAAATTGTATGGCAGGCCATGAATGCTGACTAAATTGGGGGTTGGGGTGCAGGACTGGGTGAGGGCTATGGCTGTAGGTATGGGCTCTGGGTTAGGGCCAGAAATGAGGAGTTCAGGGTGCGGGAGGGGGCTCTGGACTGCGGCAGGCGATTGTGGTTTGGGGGGTGGGGAGTGAGGGCTCCGGCTGGGGGCTGCAGTCTCTGGGGATGAGGGATTTGGGGTTCAAGAGGGTGCTCCGGGCTGGGACCGAGGGGTTTGGAGGGTGGGAGGGGGATTGAGGTTGGGGTGGGGTGTTGAGGCACTGGAGGAGGTCAGGAGGTGCAGGCTCCAGGCAGCACTTACCAGAAGCAACGGCATGTCCCCCTCCGGTTCCTACATGGAGGCATGGCCAGGCAGCTCTGCGTGGTGCCCCATCCGCAGGCACCACCTCTGCAGCTCCCATTGGCTGTGGTTCCCGGCCAATGGGAGCTGCAGAGCCAGTGCTTGGGGAGGGAGAAGCATGCGGAGCCCTCTGGCTGCCCTGCGTGTAGGAGCTGGAGGGGGAACACTGCTTCCGGGAGCTGCATGGAGCAGGGCTAGCTCCCGACCCTGCTCCCTGGCTGGAGCTCGAAGGTTTGATGGGCTGGATGCAGCCCACGAGCTGTAGTGTTCCCACCGCTGGTTTAATATGTATCACCCGCTGAATAGTGTCATTCTACTCCTTTCATTTTTTTGGATGAGACGGTGGTGGCCTAATGTACCATGCATTTTGTGTTCAGTAATTACAAAGCCAGTGTGTTAAACTGAAGGGCTCTTTAATAAGGAGTATAAAACACATACAAGAATATCTTTGTAAAAAACAATGGAGCACATACATTTTGCCCTGCAGTATGTCTGTCCTGTGACTGATAGTTTCTCACTGCCATTAAAATATTTGGAATAAACTGTCAGAACACAACTGTATTCAGAGCTAATTATGTAAGAGGTCAGTGTATGATGACTGAGATCACTTGTATTCCTCTCAACTGCCAGTTTTATGCATTATTGTCTTGTAAAAGTACTGGTGTTATGAACGAATTGCTGCCTGCTCTATTCAGTTGTCACAGTGGCTATGTTCACCTTACAAAGAGCCCAGTAAGAATGGCATTAAACACAATATTAGGCTGCTGATATACATATACTTGGGGAAGCTGCTAACCTAATTCATAGCTCATCTGGCATTGTTAGAAAACCCAGCTCATTGCTTAGCATCTTATCTTGTTCATTATTAAATGTTAGTATTTAAATTTCTTTCAAACAAAAATGGCTTTATGTGAAAACCTGAACTTTCCTGTGACTCTTTCATGAACAATGAGCATTTTAGAAATATGCATTAGTTCTACCAAACCAAATTATCCCATTGCTCACCATCCTTTGTCTTTTAAAGTTTGATTGTCCAACTAATGATAGTTCAGTGACTTTAAACTGTTAGGCTGCGAGTTTCTTTACTAACTCTCACCTTTGATCTAACAGAAGCATGAATGAAGAGCTGTGAATGAGCTCCAAAGCTTATCTCTCCTAGTCCAATAAAAGATTACTTCACCCAATTTTTTTTTTTTTAAGGAAGTGTTGCTTCCCTGTGGTGGGATCCTGTTCAACGGCTACTCTTCTCTGGAGCATCCGATCACAGCATTATCCTGTGGGATATTGGTGGAAGGAAAGGCCGAACACTGTTGCTTCAGGGCCATCAGTATGTAGCAGTGACTTGCTGTTTTATTTTTTTCCAAATACTTAACTAGTTTGTGGGGTTGTAGAAAGACTAAATGTGACAAGCTCCCAAGTATTGTGAATAATAACTAGACAAGATAGTATATTTCAGGGCATTCTCTTAAGACAGTGATGCATGGGGACTGTGGGGAACAAATGTCAGAGCGGCATTACTGTCATAAGGGGCATCTTTGTTCTCTTGGCTATGACTTAAATGTGGGAAGTGATGAGATCAGAGAATAAATATAGTTCACAGAATAAAGAGATGGGTGAAAATACTATGACTACCCTTGTTTGCAGTGTTGTAGCTGTGTTCCATCTAATATTGTAAGGTTTTGCTGCATGGAGGTCAAATCCCACTGCTATAATGTACCCTTCATTAAGATGCTTGTGCAGGAAGGGGGTGGAAATGTATAATGACATCTGCATAGTAGCGTGTATGTATAGAATCCTTTGTTCTATTGCTGCTTCTTCATCTTAGACACTAGTCATGAAATCACAGAATTATTTTACTGGCATAGTTAGTATTTTTAAAGTACCTATGCTGACTTCCTGTACTTCTCACAAGTGCACATGAATTCCCACTCTTCTGTGCATTGACATGCAACTGTTCATTTTTACATATTGGCTACAATAGTGTAATTTGACACCTACGTGACTGGAGGACCTTCCACTGCTTCTTTCACTCCTCCTCCATGTATCCTGTTGGGAAGATTGTGTGTATCAGCTATTAGTTTTTTCCTGTCTAATCTCACACTGGACAGAAGGTGGCGGAATTTTTACGAAGTATGGGAAATATCATTCCATTTCAAAAGCAGTCTTTTTTTTCTTTCTGAACTAAAAACTGAATTTTCACTGTTTTGCAAGCTGTGACTAAAAGTGAGGAGATCCACAACAGATTTCTGTTCTGGACAGCTATATCAAAAACAGATTCTTGTTTTTCTGTAAGTCAGTTTTCCTCCTTGAAGAAAGTCAATATTCACACAGCGAGTGAACACCATACTTAAAGGAAACAGGAACTTGTGGGGGGAAAGAGATTAAGAAATTGAATCACAATAACTAGGCTTGACAGGATTAGATTTTTATTGGTAAACGTCAGTAAACGCCAATTTCCACTACACGCGCGCAAACAATGAAAAAATACTTCCATCAATAATAATCAAAATTTACAGGGAAGCAGCATTTTTTGTACTTTGTCTGAAAACTGTTTAGTTTGATTTAAAGATATTTATCTCATTTATTTGATATGTGATGTTGACAATTTGTTTTAACTGTTAAAACTTTAACTTTTTGAATCAACATCTACTGTTAAATAATTATTCTAACCACCCTGTGGTCTGACTCCTCCATAATTTCCTGCAACTAAAAAAACTTAAATAGATGAAAATGAATATCAATCTTTTAAATTGAATTCTGCCAACCCTAACAACTCATACATCAGCAAAAGGGTTTCCAGTTGAATCTTTAAGGACATAATTCCTTGATGGCTATTTTCTCACAATTGTCTCCTGATAATTTGGTGTTCTGTTGAGTTCCAAGTGTGGATGAAGAAGGGGCTTATTTGCAGTTCTGCTCAGTTCAGACACCTGTCACCTGAGATGCATTCCGTTTGTTAAGCTTCACTAGCAAAAACACTGACATGATGCTGTATCTTCAGCTTACAGGTCAAACGAGCTGCTTCCTATGCTAACACTTTTTGTTCTATCGCAGCTACTTCAGTGCTGAAATAACACTTGGCAATGAGGGTACCAAGTCCAGCTTCTAAACTTTGATTCTCCGTTTCAAGCACTTTAGGTTACTACTTAGTGGTCTTGCTTTAAAATAGTTCTACAGCTGACAGTGCCTGGCTACTGACATTGTTTTCAGCTTTCCAGGTGACTCCTAAAAATTCAAACCCAGACCTGTTAGGGATGTTGCTTTTGCTTAATTGTTTGGAAGAATTAATAGTGGCCACTTCATTTCCAGTGACAAGGTGCAGGCCATTTGTTACATCCAGCTCACGCGGCAACTGATCTCATGTTCAGCTGATGGAGGAATTGCTGTTTGGAATATGGATATCAGCAGAGAAGAGGTAAGCGCGTGTGCTAGATCAGAGGATCTGGTTCTACCGCTTTGTGAACCCTGCAGTGGCTGCTTTCCAGCTTATTCTGTCATCCTAGATCAGGGCACCCCAAATTAACCAAGCATTGGTAACTGTCCAGGAATCAGAGTTCAGTGCCTCAGCTTCCATGAAAAGTATCAGATTACCATAAAGATAAGGGCAGTGACAAAGTCCACGAAGACCCTAGAGCTTTGTTCAGTGCAAGTCTGGCCATGTGCACAAAGGTGAAGCTTTGCATGTTGAAACCTCAAGACCCCACAGACCACACTTCCATATTAAAGACAAGGATGGACCACATAATAGATCCCTGCCATGCTTGATCTAAAGGTACACCCTCTTCACATCTGTTCTCGTTAATATAATTGGAAAGAATCTTGTAGGGTACTACAGGAGGCAACTCCCTAATGCAGACTGTATTGAATTCCCTGTAGGATTATGCAGACTTGACAAAATATTTGCTCTGAGTTATCTCAGTAAAATGGTATTGTAGTTTAGCCCTTCCCCTCTCTCCTCAAAAAGGATATTAAAAGTATAGAAGTCATTCACGGAGTAGCCAGATTTTAAAGAGCCCTTGATCACTAAATAAAAGTGACATAAAATGAAGTATTGTTTATGCATGGCTTGAGACCTGTTCTGTGTTACATGTTCCTTAGTGTATTGTGAAATAAAGTGCTATAGAAAAATCTGTGTAGCCTGTGAAGATGTAGTTTCTTGCCACCAGTACACTAATGCTGTCAGGCCAACCAAAAATGGCTTGGTGATAGACTGCTCTTACTGCTTTTTCTCAGTTCTGTCTCTGCACACCCTGTTTTCTTTGTAAGGGATCTTCAAAGCCACAAGCACTGTTGTCTTCATTATACATATTGTGGTACCACCTAGGAGCCCATGTTGTACCAGAACCCCATGGTGCTAGGTGCTGTGCAAAGGGAACAAATAAGAGACTGCTGCTGAGTGCTAAACAAAGGGCTTGCCTACACCATGTGATGTAGTCTGACATCAGCATGTATGAGAGCACTTCTAAGGTCCACACAGGCCAGTTAAGGCACGGCATGCTGGTGCACAGTAGAATCTACACCTCCAGCTGGTGTGCACGAACGCACAGCATAGACAAACCCGTAGATTCCTTTTCCTCCTCCAGAATCTGTTAACTAGTTTAGGATCGGTGTAGGGCCATGTCTACACTACCACTTTTCTCAGTATAACTTCTTTCGCTCATGGGTGTGGAAAAAAAACACACCCCGAGCGATATAAGTTACATTGACAAAAGAACACTGTTCACACTGGCGATGTTGGCGGAAGAGCTTCTCCTGCCAACATAGCTACAGCTGCTTGTGGAGGTGGGTTTTTAATGTCAGTGGGAGAGCTCTCTTGCATTGGCATAGAGCGGATATATGAGCGATCTTACAGCGGCGCAGCTGCATCGGTCCAGCTGTGCCGCTGTAAGCTCGCTAGTGTAGACATAGGCGTAGTCATTACATGGTGCTGTAATAGAGCTGAATACACTGCCTCTGAAAATTCCTCTAGAGCAGTGAGGAGATGATTTTTATGGAGCTTGTTTTTTTGTTTACCAAGTTAAAGAACAAAGTATGGACTAGACAAAGTCTTCATGCACTAGAGCTTTTTAGACCCTTGTTGGCAGCATGGTGAGGAAATTCCCAAAACTAGCGGCATAGATTTTAGTGGGAGTTTGGATTAAACTTTGGTAGTTTTTAATAATGTATTATCCGTTGGTTTGTACTATACTTTTGTAATGGCTTATCTATTTTCTGCCATTTAAATGGAGATTGAGAACTGAGAAACAGAAGCCACTGAACCAATAGTGGGAACCCAAATGGGCAGGAGATGAAAACAATGGCCCCTGAAACTGTCATCACATCATTATTGAAATGGAGACAGTCTTTCATTTTCAATATTCACTCACTCTTAATTGACTTGTTGTCCATCAAGAATTTGTTACTCTTTTACTGATGCATCTATTTTAGGAAGGTCCACCAATGTGATGGAAAAAGGAATGTTAATGGATGTCACTTACTGTGTAGTCTATTGAGAGAGAGCATTATGGAATGTGGAGAGACTGAATCAGCAGTCAGTGTGGGTAGTCATGGTTATTCTGAAATTTGAGATGGGAAGTGATTCACCACAGAACAATAATATGCCCAAGAGAATAGAAAAAGAGACACAAGTGCAATACTGCAGTGGTGTGAAATTTAAGGGCGTTAAACTAACCTTGAAATAGCTTTCAGGGTATATGGTCCTTATCAGATGCATGGGAATATTTACCCAACACATAAGGAGGTGCCCTAGAACTATTCTGTATCATCCCACAAAAGTACCTTACTAAAAAGTGCAAGTATTAACTTCAGAGTTATGCTTTGAATACTCTGCTATAGCACACTAATATCTGAGAATATTAGTACTACTTAGCATATCTATATCTTGCATCATCCAGAGAGCCCAATATAGTCAAGCCTTATTTCCGGATAAGGAAGCAGAGGCATGTGTATACTTGGAGTGAGGGCAAAGGGTTGGGGGTTGCAGCTGATAAGTTTTCTTAATTGCTTCAAATGCTACAGCCCCAGGAAAAGGACATGATGAGAATGACAGCTTCTGAGGGAGTAATTGATTCACTGTAGAGTTTCTGTATCTTAGATTACTTTGTAGCCATTTTGAATCTTCCTGGCAGCAAGACCCGGGGGTCTACAACCCCTGCAGCAATCCAGTAATTCAGATGCATCTTAGCAGGTTTTCTCATTAGGGCAGGAACAAGAAATGCTGTGGGGTAAAAACTGTGAGAGAAGAGCACAAAGATCTTTGTAACAGATAACTATAATTATGACTCTGCCTTCTGCACACAGCTCAGCACTGAATTCTCAAGTTGCTTTTTGAGTGTGGCCAACTTTCGCACTGATTGTAAAGCAATTCAGATTTTCTTGTGTATTGTTTGTAATGTCCATAGCTGATAGAAGGGGCTTCTCTTGAAATGTATTTAAATTTCACTGTATATCTTCATTTAAAAACAAATGAAAACCCGAGCTGTTCATAACCTTGCTGATTTTGAACATGTGCTAAGAGTATTTATTTCTCCCTCCCCCACTAGGCTCCTCAGTGGTTAGAAAGTGATTCTTGTCAGAAATGTGAACAGCCTTTCTTCTGGAATATAAAGCAGATGTGGGACACAAAGACACTAGGGTTGAGACAGGTGAGGATGTGGTTGTAAATCATTCATGGTGCTGTTCGTTGTGTAGAGAATTTGGTGTCGGTGGTGTTCTAGCTTTATACCTGACCTGCTGTTCAGCACTTCTAAACTTCATCTCCAATCCGTTTTTGAAAAGGAAAAAATGAGTAGAAAGACATACTATAAAGCAGCAGAGGTCATTGGTGTCTTCGTTGCCAGCAAAGTGTTGTGAATCAGGAAATCTCAACTTGGTGCTGAGAAGTTACCAAGTACAGTGGAAAAAAAGCATTAAATTGGGTTGTCCTGTGTGGGAATAATGGGGTTAAAAGAAAGTAAAACCTGTTTTGCGCACAAGTGTGCATGTAAGAAAGAGCTACAGTTAGTAAATACTGAATGCACAAAATGGCCTACAGTCTTATACTGGCAAATTACTACCAAAATGTCAGCCTTAAATTGAGCACCTTATGGTGTGCTGAAGCACTAATGGCCTTGCCCTCCTTCAGTTACGCCAGAGTGTGAATCTCTTGTAAATGTTGAAAGGAACTTTCACCTCCTAAATGTTCCAGGAGAAATCCGCTCATGCCCCCCCTACCCCCCCCGGCCCTTGATGATAGTGAAGGCAAGAGTGTAAAGAACATCTTTCATTTTGTAAGGCACTTGCCCTCAGATCCCTTGGAGAAAAGGGATGTAGAGCAGGGGTTCTCAAACTGGGGGTTGAGATGGTAATTACATGTAATTACCTCAGGGGGTCACGAGGTAATTACATGGCAGGGGGTGGGGTCGTGATCTGTCAGCCTCCACCCCAAACCCTGCTTTGCCTCCAGCATTTATAATGGTGTTAAATTAAAAAAACACTTTTTTGTATGTTTATGGGGAGGGGGGTCACACTCAGAGGGTTGCTGTGTGAAAGGGTTCACCAGTACAGAAGTTTGAGAACCACTGTGTAGAGTATATGGGTAAAATCCTGTCTCTATTGGAAGTCAGTGGCAAAATTCCCTGGGGCTGGCATATAACCCAGGGATTCTTGGTCCTTGGTTACAACTGGTTTTGAAAGGTAACTATCATAGGATGTTACATAATTTCTTTGGTCATCCCTCCTGATGATTTGGGAGTTCTCAAGTAGCGCTTCGTGTCCTGAAATGTCCATCGTATTTTAATTCTTCTTTGAAGCATCACTGCAGAAAATGTGGTCAAGCAGTGTGTGGCAAGTGCAGCACGAAGCGGTCCAGCTACCCAATCATGGGCTTTGAGTTCCAGGTCCGTGTCTGTGACTCTTGCTTTGAGTCAATCAAAGATGAAGAGTGAGTATGCTTAAAGATCTGATGTTGTTCCATTACTGACTTTATACACTAAAGGCTGAAACTTTTGGAGGAACCTAACTGGTAGCTTTAAGTTCTCTGGTTACAATTCTGGCAGCTCTGGCTCATCTGTTTGTAATCAGCCTTTTATTAAATGTCAGAAACTACATACCATGTTTATAATCAATATGTAAATAAGGAACTCTCACTTATGTATCCGATACCTTTAAGTTCTAATGTGCAGCCTTCTCACAGGAAAGAATATACATAAGTTACCAGCGTGGAAATATTAACCTCTATCTTTCACAAAGCAGCAAACATTGATGCCTCACAGTCAGGTTAACTTGCTTGTATTACATTGGTGGTTCTTTTGGGGCTTCTTTGCACACATTTTGAAGGGGAGAGGAGTTGGGAGAAGAGGGGCAGCAGCCACTTGCTTAATCTAGTAGCCAATACAGCTGGAAGAAAAGTTGAGAAGCTTGTTGAAAGTAGACTTTACAGCTGTTAAATGTTAGAAGTAAAGAACTGTATTATCTACCATGTTCCTGTTTTTCCTTTGTGTTGTGTTGAGGGACTTCCAAATATCAAGTGGGAGCCCAGGTAAGGATGTCACTCCTATAATTTAGTGTACTCTGGGCAGAGCTTACTGATTATTTCATTGTCATGTAGATAGGCGATGTTGTCAGGTCTGACTTACTAGCTTTTCAGAAATTTCCCTGTAAATGCTTTATTTTGTATTGCTGCAATGATGCCATCCAGTTTTAATGTCTAATAGATGGTTTTTATTTAAGCTGTTTTCTTTTACTAGTCGTACTTCCCTGGCAACCTTTCATGAAGGAAAACACAACATTTCCCACATGTCTGTGGACATTTCTAGGGGACTAATGGTGACCTGTGGAAGTGATCGGATTGTGAAGGTAGGATTTCTCTTCTCTGCAGGTTATATAACTTGCTTTTTTACTTTGGGTTTTACAATATTAAATAGCTTATGCACTCACTTAAGGTGACACTTTCTTTAGCCTTTCCTAGTGGTTGCAAACACTTAATCAAGCTTGCAGTTTGATGCTTTGTGGACAGGAAGAGTTAAGCTTGAGTCAAAAACCTAGCAGTACTTGATTATTGTAGTGAAGGACAAAGACTTTCTAATAATCAATTCCACTACTACTGTCATTCAGCCTATATGGTGAATATGCCGGAAATCCCCATGAATTAAAAGGACTGTATAGTTTGAGTAACAGTGTCTGTAAAGCACCATACATTAAGGAGATATTTGGTCCCTGCTCCCAAGGAATCTGAAATCAAAGGGTTCAGTGGTGCAAAACAGTCCTACTGATGCTCAATGGGGAACTACTTAGGTCGCTGAGGTTTGAAGGACTTTCCCTAAATTATATGGTAGTTCATTTGTTTTGCACATGGTCAAAGTATGAAGTTTCTACAGGTAACTGGGCTCTTCACAGACCCCAAGAGGGATGGATGTGCCTTATTCAGAGTTCTCTATAATCGGTGACTTCCTAGAGATCATCCAGTCTTAGTGAAACTGTTTTCAGATGCGTACTAATCTGATTAAGATATTAAATTAACTGCCATTTAGAGTCTGAGGCTTCCAAATGAGAAACTTAATCTGAGCTATCTCTTGCTGATAGCGTACATTCAGCAAAGGGGTTTGTCAGCACATGCCCAAGGACTTGCATTTTAAAATGCTTTGCCTTAATACCCCTTGTGTCACTCCATTTGAGATGACTGTAGAGGAAATTAAATGTCTGGATGCTGTTTTGGGATTTAACTGTGGAACAGTGACTGCTTCAGGCTCACAAATATCAGATACTCTATTTGAGAAGTAAAGATTGTATTTCAGCACTGCATCTTGAAGAATCTCTGTGTACAATTGCCATGATGCAAACATTATATTAGTGTTGCCTGTTTGGTATTCCATCTTCCATCTGACACTACCAACTTCCTACTGTCTGATACCTATCTTCGTTTCCCCCTGTTCTCATGTCTCACTATGCTTTGTCTCATCACTACTGTGGCTGGCTGGGCAGATGAGAGAGGATCTTGACAGTGCCAGTATGTTTGCTTAGTGCCTGCAGGTGTATCCTGGAGTGTTGGAAAGCATGGAACACTTCTGTAACACACATTAGAGAAAGCAAGTGGAGTGCCATAAGCAGCAATTCAGAGCACTGCTCATATAACCCTTGGGCAACATGCCCTATTTTTGGCTCTAATGCAGTGATACTCAATTTCCTTAAGTCATAAAATCTTTTGATGATATGCTATACTGTGGTTATACTTCCTGCAAATACTAGTAATGAAACAGCCCAGTAACTTTTATACTCTTTCATAAGCCAGTGTGTGGGGGGAAAACAGTTTTGGCTTTGGAAACCCTCTTCATTAATGTTCTATAGCTCTGTAACAATGTGCTGTGCAAGCTAGAATCCTTTCTTCAAACATAGTTTGGCTATGTTGGTTCACAAGGCTAGTATAATTTTTAGAAGGTGATCAAGCTGAAAATAGTGCTATTTCAAAATCCTGTTGAATGCTGTTTGTTTGTTTGTTTTTTTTTAGGGCATATTGTTACTCTAATCTTTTGGCTACATGTGTGAGTCTTTATACTCTTGATTTTAATACTGTATGATATGCTGAATAGTTCCCCACATGTTATTTTTCTTATAGATATGGGACATGACCCCAGTAGTTGGTTGCAGCCTTGCAACCGGCTTCTCCTCACACTGACCTAGGACCTGACAGGTTCATGCACCTTATGTACAGCAACATACACCGAATGAATGAAATCCCTCCTCGGAATATCGTCACAAAAGCACTGATTGCTGGATCCTTTTTCTCTTGCTCTTCCAGGATGGACAGTCACCTTTGTAGAGCAAAGCTCTTCTATAGGCTTCAGTGGGAATCACCTTGATATAGAAATGCAATTTCCCAGCCTGTTGATGTAACATAAAATGGCTTACCTGCAACGTGACACTGCGATAAAAGGATCTGTCATAACTTGGTTTACATGTAGTGTTAACAATGTGCTTTCTCTGCTGAAATATCTTGTACAGTAGCTAAAGGATTACCAGAGTAAAATGAGTTTAGTTTTTTCAGGTTTGTGCAAATAATAAATAAATTACCGTCCCTTCCAGTAAGCAGTCCCCCACTGAACTCTTTGTCTGGTGTGCAGCTGTTTAGGCTGCCTCCAAAAGGAGTATTCGTTATAACTTTGGAAGAAGGAAAGACTTACTTATTTTTTTAAGCAGTGTTTGAATAAAGGGGCAGGTGTTCCCTCTCTGTTGGAGTGGCAGTAAGAATAAATGCTTGACATGAGAGATCCTGATCTACTGGCTTTCTTGGAGTGTTGTCTGCAAATTCAGTTATTGGTAAAACTACTTTAAAATAATCTGTTCTGTTCAGATAGCTTGAGAGTTTCTGTAAATAATCCCAGGCTCTTAGACATGCTGAAACTATATTTATTCCCTCTTCTTGGCTAATGTATAACGAGTGAACTTTTGTAGCTGTTATTTAGTAGATAAGCTGCACGTTCTCAATAGTGAAGGCAGCCCGTGATATGTCACAAAACATATGCTCATACAGTATGTTTACAGTGCTGTTAAAATGGGGGGCTATGCAAGCCTGTTGTCTTAGTAATCGCTAAAATAAAAAGCCCCTCCTACATTAATGAACTAATTTTTTATGTGGAAAAGCTTAGTTCCCCATTTATCATGAAGAAACTATATGTAGCTATAGCATTAACTTAATTACCACCTTGTCTTTGTTTTGAAAAAAAATGTTAAACATTTCTAAAATTCTCTTCTGAAGCAATAACTACGAAGATACAAAATATTCCTTGGGAATAGTTGGCCTGAGTGCAGATGAGGGCTGTTAATCTTAAATGCTATGTTCAGTGGTGGTCCTTGCTGTTATAAGCCAAGTGAGGCAGTCAGACATTTTCATGGATTGCATGATTCCAGCTGGCAGTTAAGGAAATATTGCCATGTACGTTGCTGTCAAGTACATGAATTACCTATGTTCCATAAATATTAGAATATATATAATGCCATAAGGTTGTCTTACAAGAGCTTATTAAACAGTTTGAAAATGAAATTCATTTAACTTTATCATGATGTACCATGGAGTCGCAAAGGAGATGGGAGTTTGTTGGATTTTCACAAAAACTGATGTTATAGTGTATTCTGTAGTGAGGGAAGAAATATGTGCCGGTCAGCTCTTTTTGTTGCCGTTGGAAGTGACGTGCTCATTCTTGCAGAAAAATTGATGAGGTATTGGAAAGAACTGCGATTTTAGCCTTGCAGCAACAACCAAGTGGTGCTATTGTCACTGCTGAATTAAAATCATTGTCATATACTTTTGATACAAAATTTTTTTGCATTTATAGCCTGCTATAGCTAGTGTATGCTAATATCATGGGACTGTAATGCGTCATGATCTTACTCAGTTTTCATTTCAAAAACAATAAGATGGTAGATTCCATGCTACTAAATACTATCTCTGGTATATTCTTGATTCACATATTTTGGAACTGGCTTTATGACTTACCATTTTATGGGCCCTCTCCAGAAATATTTTGCTAAAGGATTTTTTTATCTTGATACTTCCTAATTCTTCATACTTCTCATAGCTTCCCTCAGAAACTGGCATCAGGCTAGTGTTTGATTGTATTATCCTCTTAAATTTGAAATCTGAATGAGTAAACGCTAATTTAGAGCTTTTGGCAAGTCTGTATTAGGAAGAGATACATTTGGGGGCCTGATTTCAATGATCTGAAACTATTGAAAGGAATATGTTTTACATTTGAAGAGTTACATTAATTAGTTCCATTCCTTGCTACCTGATTGAAGGTTTTAGTTTTGGAAAGACTTCTGTTTTCAAGTTATATGAAATATCATCATGTGTGCCAGAAAGGACCTGAAGTTAGGTAATGAGCTAATGTAAATCAGGGAGGAAACTGACATTTGTGTTTTTGTTTTTTTTTTTCCACACACATGTTGGATCAAACTCTTTTGTTCCAATCACCTGGTTTAAGAGTAAAGATTAACAATAAGAGATCTGTGAAAACATTCTTCTCCATGGTTCTCTCTACCCTAAAAAACCAAGATGAGTTATGTATTTACAATCCTTTTAATCAATATCTTATTTAGATTAAATTGCAGCAAAAATAAAACTTGGGGAGGTTTGGAGCTACACTGTAAGTTCTGTGCCCCCAAAGATTTGGGGGTGGGGATGCACGCCTCCTATTAACATGAACAGGAGCTATGCGCCTACCTCGGGAAATTAAACTCTGTAGATTTGATAATGAACTGTATGATTAAACGCTAGTTGATTTAATTTCATTCTGTCCCCTATGTCAATCTATACTACTGGGATCACCCCTTTCCAGCAAATAAAGAGCTAGTACCCACTAGCGTCCGCTTCTTTGGATGTTCTCTTGCAAAACAAATTGTCAATTTGGCTATCTAGCACCTCTCCCATATTTAGCATTTAACTTTTTCCCCTTCCCTGTGGGTAATTCCCCCATCTGTGGCAATCATATTAAGGTTTTACCACTAGATAATCTAGAATCTGCTACATAGCTTTTAAATTTAACAAATATTTTCTATAATAAATATATGAAATTAACATAGTTATAGCATCACTTAGATATAACAAAGTGATTATGGCTGGCAAAACACCAGCTGGTCACAAAAATAAACCTTGAGATTTAACAAACTAATAATGCACTGAAGGATATATTGCTTGTGTAAAAACACCTAACCTATTTTTGAAGAAACATACTGTTTTGTGCAATTTAAAATACAATAACTATTCCAGTGAGTTCAAATGTGCAATTATTCAGGAGATTTATTTTGAAGCATTACCAATTTCTTTTGTATGGCCTTTTTTCTTTGGAGGAGCAAAGGGTACCATTAATGTATTGTAAGTTCTTTACCAGCTGTGTTTCTACAAAATACTGTACTCCACATGGTTTAGAGATGCTAGATAAATCTTGCTCTCTTTGGATTTTTAACTTCGAATACATGTATAATAAAATTTCTTGATAGTCACTTAATTTATTCTGTTGACCCATCTTCAGTTGGTCTTCATTGTTGCAGCAAATATTGGTAAATAAACTACACACAGTGTTCTTGTGAATAGGGGTGGATTAAAGCAGGATCCAGGCTTTTGGCTGGAAGGCATCCTTTAGATCCACAGTTAGAATCAGATGATTTTAAAGGAGCCCCATAACCAGAGGCTAGCACACATTGGCAGGATGGAGCCTGTAGCACCACTGAGCAGCTGGCACTGCAGAGTGGAGTGTTCTCCCTCCCTACCCACTCACTTCTGTTGTCCAGTTAAGCCAGAAGAGAACACCTTCTCCTTGCCCCTAATGGAGTTGCTTCTCCCCCATCATACCGTGCTGGGAGATCTTGCTTATTAATTAGCTTACTGTCAAGAAAAGAGCCTTTCCAAACATTGGAGAGAAGGCTCAAATCGTGTGCATCCCTCTTGTATCAAGTATATGGGGGAGGGGAAAGCATTGCACTTCCGTTAGATTTCAAATTATTTTAAAGGATATTAGTTTTGATGTCACTTACAGTGTCAGATTTTAAGCCCCCTTGATTTGAAATGCATGGAATGGTGGTCAATCTCTTCCATAGCTGGATTCCCCTTCCTTTTAGCAATATGGGTCACGATCCCCTGACACTTGTTAATGACCCCCAGGTTGAGAATTCTCTCCCGACAGCTTTGTGTACTGAAGCATTTACCAGAATGGGTAGTGTTAAAGGCTTGAGGGTTCTTTCCTACGTGAAATGTAGCTGAGCTCTCTACTCTGTTGGTATTCAATGCATAAGATGCAATCGAACTAAGCCTGAGGACCCTACATTTTTATTTTATGCTGTATCGTTCTTCCTGTTGGTTCTGAGAAGAATCTTTTTAACCATGCAATACAGTACCTCTAATGTTTCATCAACAAGACTATTAAATAAAATGACCAGTTTAGCTTATGATTTCTATTACTCTCTCCCCACCCCCTGCGAGAACAATATTGATAGGTCCTGCAGCAGCTCTGGGCTGTATGCAAACATGTCTTTGCTCTTTTTCAGTTCAATAGGGGAAAAAAATTGCCTGAGAACATAAGGTCAGCTCCCACCTCAGCCTTTCTGTAAATTATATTTCAGCTAATGTGAGCTTATTTAATGAGATCTACGGTAACCTCTGCTCGCCATGTCATAAGGTAAGTTTGTGTCTTGTTTGTAAATGTGGTCATACTTTTTAAAGTACCTTGATCTGGCATTTCAGTGCTAAGCTTTCAGGTTCCACCCTCACCATATATTATTGCAAAACGTTTAGTACTTTGGTGTGTGAAATAGCCCATCAGGCATAGCCTTAAAAGAAATGCATACTTAGAATACCAACACTCGCCCCAAACAGGATTCTAAATTACAGCCACTTTCCTCTTGTGCACTAAATAGTGGATATGACAGAACATAACCTATCAACCAACTTTAGAAAAGAGTTCTTCAAAAAAATTTATTTTTACAAAATTTAAAAAAATCCTAGATAAAGACCGGCTTAATTCATCATGAGAAGTAATTTTCATGTATCTGAACTCTACAGAAAACAGCAAATCACTGCCAACTTACTCAAATGACTATAGCAGCGCTGCCTTAAAAACAATGATGAGATGCCTGCTCTTTTATTAACTCTGTCCTCTGAGGATTTCTCCTAGATGTTAGGGGAATATCAGCTGCAGCAATCAATCACAGTAAGTCCTTCATAGGACCTGTACTGAAGGTGGCTTTATAACTGCATATATACTAGAAGTTCAGCTGAGTGGCAGGGAGAAGCCCACAAGTGGTTTGGCATGGGCTGACCTCCACCAGGGCCACTGTGTGCAAACTCATGTTTTCTTTCAAGTTCATCTGTAAGTATCTGCTTGAAAAATGTATACACAGGTATCTGCACAATCCCAGAGAAAAAGGTGGAGTTGAAACCCCTCTGACAATCTGGCCCTAAATCTCACTTTTTATGGAGAACATGGAACAATAAGGTGACATTATTTTTAGGAAACATCCTGTGTTGCCCTGAATATTCTTGTTTTGAATACCTCCATTGATTTGTGCTCCTCCCAGCACATCACTGGATCAGGATCCTAGTTCGCAGCAGTTAAGAGATGAAATTGAAACCACTTTTCCCCCTCTGAAATGTCCTAGACTACAGAATATAATCTCCAACTGTAGTCCTTTTGCCTTTTTCATGATGTTGTATATTGAACCTTTAAGGAAAAGAGAGAGCCAGGAATGGAACCTAGATCTCTTAAATCCAGGGCCAGTGCCCTATCCCCTGCACCACACACCTCATTAAATGAAGTCCTCAAGGATATAGCTATACTGCAGTAAAACACCTGTGGCTCGGACTTGCAGGGCTTGTGCTGTAGGGGCTGTACATGTTCGGGCTTAGGCTGGAGACTGGGCTCCGGAACCCTCCCCCCTTACTGGGTCCTGGAGCCTGGACTCCAGTCTGAGCCTGAACATCATCTACAGGGCAGTTATATAGCCCTGCAGCCTGAGCCCCAGTCAGTTGATGCAGGCCAGCTGCAGGTGTTTTATTACAGGGCAGACATACCCTAAGCCTAAGTGACTCTAAAATCTGTCTTTCTCTCTAAAGGCACTATACTAAGCAGAAGCTGTGCTCTCCATCTGAATTTCCTTTAGTCGTCCATGCGTGTAGTCAGCATGGACTTCCTGTATTTCTCCACCCCTACTTTTTTTTACCCGCTTTTATTACATTTGAATTCACACAGAAAAGCAGAGCCAGACTGTGATTTACACTCCATGTGATTGTATTAATTTCAGTGAGATTGTATGGTTTGTAAATGGACAATTTAACCCGTTGCATTGTTCATTGAACAGATAGCATGTGTTCCCTGTAACTAGCTGTTACAACTTTCTTGTTAAGTTCTGTCAGTCAATTTTTGTTTTCAAACTGGCCAGTACTCAAGGACTGTCAATAATGCTTTCTGGAAAAGAGCAGTTTCACTGCATCTGTATGTACCCAATGCAAAAAATAAAAATCACATTGGTTGTAAAATTTCCTCGGTCTCTTATGTACATTCATTCCATCCTTCCTCTGAAGTGCCTTATAATAGCCCTCTTGAATAAATTTGTCACTAGCATTAGCAGCTCTTAAGACTTCACATAGTGTAGTAAGCTGATGTCTGCCCTCAAAGTGAGGGAAAGGACATGGAAGTGGATAAAAAGTGTGTTTTGACTTTACCACTACATTTTCATGGACATACAGAAGATCCCATGGCACCTACTTTAATAAGAATACATAGCACCTATAGCAGCATGGCCTTTGCTGTAGAGAAGGACATTAGCTTGGTGTCCTAAAACCTAGGAAAATCTGGCTTTAAGATTAAAATGTTCTACTGCCAGTACCATGTGCATGCAGCGATAAAAGAAACTCTTAAATGTGGGTATGGTGGTGTTACCAGGTTTTCCCGTACTTTGGGGTATGCTCATTTATTAGGGTTACTCTTCAGGGTGGGGGGCGGTTCTGTATTTCTATCAATGTACTGCTTGTGTCACTTGTGTTCTCATACAGAGCTCTACTTCTTCCTGCTCTACGTTCCCTCCCAATGGACCTAGGTTCCCTAGGGCTGGGTTCTTCCAGCCCCAGAATCAGCTGTGTGTACACACGCTCCAACCCACACACCAGAGAGCATCTGAGAGGACTGGGTTAATCCGTACTCCCAAGCTGACCCCTTGTATGCCCCTGGACTCAATAGGCTGGATCAAACAGCACCTCTAAGCTGTCACCCTCATATGCCATGGGCACTGCACCAGAATAGAGTATGCCTGAGCAGACTGGGGCGAGCAGCACTTCCAAGCTGCCCCCTTCATATGTCCCAGGTTCAGCACGTCCCGATCCCCACTTTCACATTACAATTGTTCTGGTAGAAACCCACTTGATGAGCATACCCCACAGGATTTTTGGGCACCACAGGGATCTTTTAGCTTAGGTACGAGGAGCATTGCTGCAGAGCAAATGGGGAAGCCAAAAAACACGAGTGGGGGAGAGAGAAGTAAACAGCTTCACCATGAAACTTATTTATTGACAGGTAATAACCATACAAGGGGAGCTAAACAAAACATTAAATATTATAACTTAAATTTGATTATAAAAGTCAGGTTTACAAAACTATAACTGATCACACAAGTCAGGGTCAGAAGGCTATACTGAGAGCTCATTGGGTTCTCACCAGTCTGTGAAACTTGAATCGATTGGGGGTCCCAGGTGGTGGTGGTGGTGGTGGTGGTAGCTGAGGGTCTGGAGTACTGGAGAGAGGCAGAACCACCTGCATAATCAGTCAGAAGATGAAGATCCAACAGAACTGATCCAGATGTTGGATCCAGGCATCAGAACACCTACATGAGCGTGGGTAGGGGTGTTTGTAGGGAAAGAACAGTGGTTCAAGGGAGAACACTAGATTTGTTTATGGGTAAACTGAGGGCTCAAGGGAGTATACCAAAGTTGTTTTGTTCAGGCTAGACAATAGGAACTGATCCTTCCTGACTATGGGTGGTGGTCCTTCAAGGGAGCTCACAATGCAATTAGGCAGCTTCAGTATTTTGGATACCAATAAAGGATTTATTACTAGAATTGGTCTGTTAACTACTGAGCTGGGTGTGTGTAGGTGTGGGTTCATTAACATCAGGAGCAGAGATTCTCCCAACCCATCCCCAATCATGCAGTGATTCCCTGCTTTTCAGATCCTAGGGCTCAGTGCGGTTCTTGCCTTGGAATCTCTGTTCTCCATTCTATATGCTAATGGGGATGCCTCTCTGTCCTATCTTCAATGCAAATGAGGCTAGGGGAGTTCCCTTAATCCTGTCACCCTTGTCCAGGATGTTTAGGTGTGTTTTCCACTACCTTTTCATTGCTTTTTGTAAGTCTGTCTTCTGAGTGGCTTTGGTTCAAGCAGAGGCCGTAGTGGGGGCTGCTGGGAAGGTCTTTTGTGAGTCAGACAGGCTGGACGCTGTGCCCTGGTTCCCCAAGAACACACAACTGATAGGTAACAGTGTAAAGTAAGGGTGCCCAGCCTCTTTCTGGTCCAGCTTTCAGTGTGAGGGTACCCATCATGTATCAGAGTGCGGTACCCATCTGCCAAGTCACCTCACACAGCTGCAGTTCTGCTGAGTAACAATCTTGCATTTCTGACCACTCCTTTCTTCCAGTTCTCTTCCAATTGTGTCCTTTTCGGTTGCATTTTTGTGTCTCCTCTATGATGCCATGGTCTGGGGCATCCATCATTGGCTCACGAGCACATGCTCCTGCAGCTTAACAGGGCAGAGATCTTGGAGCTGTTCCTGTGACTGGCTGAACTAAGGATGGGTGGGGCAGCTAGGATAGAAGGGTACATGCCTTTCAAGAAGTCACTTGCTGGTTTTGCCCACAACTGCAAAAGCATTATTCCATTAGCAGGGGCAGGTCCAGCATCCCTGCAGCTTTCTTCACCCTTTGCTATTCAGCTCTTCTCTGTCATCCCATGATGGAAAACAATACTGCAAAGGCACCTGCCTGCAACTTCACTGACCTTAAACCTTTAGTTAGTTAGGCTATGGCCCCCAGTCCTTGCAATCTTGCTACCTGCTATTGTCAGGGAGGACATATGGCCACTGTACTGCCCACCCAACTGGGAAGGCAGCCTCAACCCCCCACTTACCACTGAAACTACTCTTCTGTGAAGGTGCATTTATATCTTATGTATGGCATTAAAGCCTAATGTGGGTACTCACCATTGCCTATCTAAACTAGCTCCTGCCCAAGTTGTTATATATTAGTGGGTTTGGAAACTACCAGTTAATTTCCATGTTACTGGTGGAGACTATCTGTTAAGGGTCTATTTGTTGCTTAGGGAAAACTAAATTTAAAATGTATTCTTCTAGACCTGATCTAGTAAAGTGAGGCAAGGTGGCTCTAGCACGTTCACTCCAATCTCCAAACTTACTTTGTGAAGGGTACTGGAGGGTAAAGATGTGCTTATGCTTACACTGCAGTTATAAGTGTAATTGCAGCTGCTAGCTTTGATCTAGCTCGCTGCTAAAATTGGCTGTGAAAAGGTGGCAGCATAACGGAAGTTCTGTATGGTCTGCCTGGGCCCTTTTGAGTATGTAGTCATGTTGCTAGTACACACTGAAGCCCACATCATTGTGTCTTCACTGGTTTTTTGCTATACTAGCTAGATTAAAGCTAGCGAGGGTCTGTCTACCCAGACTGCAAATCATACAATGTAAATGTAGCCTATACATAATAAAATATTGTAATCCTCTAAACAAACACAACTGATTTTGCTTACCTTGTGCTGAATGCTTCACGGGTTGCAAAGAGCATAATTCACATCCATTATTCTCCCATTATCAGCAGTTAGCAAGCACAGGACATGACAAAGGAGTGAAAGAGGTCAGTGAGGAAAAGTGTGTGTGAAGGGGAAGTAGGGACTACACCAGGGAGAAAGGACTGTGAAAAGGAGAGCAAGGGTTCAGTTTGAGCAAGCAGAAAGCCTGCCATAATAGAGCTACGGGGCAGATTGCTCTAGATTTTGAAGTGGGAAGGCAATGGATGGATACTGTGGTTATTAGTCAAAGTGAACACAAGAGGGCTCCAATAACACATTTTGACTGAGGAAAATGGAGCTCAGTCTGAAACTTTCCTGAATGCCCCATCAATATTCTTCTGCTCTTAGCATTTTATTCCTTTCTCTAGCTGTAGAGAACTATTCTACATACTTGGAAGTACCTAAAAATATCATTAAGCTCAGTATAGATTATAATTACTGCAAATTTGATCACATTTTTTCTATGATGTTAGGGCTACTTCATACACATCCCATCCGTGGCAGTACTTGTACCAAAACCTACATCACCATGGCCAGGGTATGATGCTATAGGTGATTTATAGAACACAATCTTCTTCTAGCTTTGATCTGTGAAGAAATCAAATCTTGCCTGCAAATGATTTAAAAGTGAGCAAGCAAAATACAGGGAGAAATTGGTATGTAGAAGTAGAGATACCTGTCTTGTAACTAGGGTACCAAATAGCAAATGTGAAAAATCAGGACAGGGGATAGGGGGGTGAATAGGCGCCTATAAAAGACAAAGCCCTGAATATTGGGACTGACCCTATAAAATTGGGACATCTGGTCACCCTTGTAATCAAGAGGAAAAAGTGATCAATATAGGAACAAAACGTAATTAGTAAGTAGCTCCTTCTGTTGAATTTAGATCGATTTTTTTTAAATGAGGTTTAGTATAAAGTAGACTCTCTCTCTCATCTTTCCCCTCCTCCCCCAAAAAAACCCTGCACAGGCCTCATACAAAAGCATGTGGGGTGTGATTCATCATGTTGGATCATATTAAAGAAGTTCTGTATTAAAATCACAAATGAGTTTGATTCCCCATAGTTTAAATTCCAGGGTATTACTAATTAAGAGGTCTCTTGGTTTTTGGTACTGTTTCTCTCCCTCTATGTGTTAAACTTGCAAGCTGCTAATTGCGTTAGTACATTCTAAGACAGAGTCTGTTCTCAAAGCAATTCTTTGTAATAACTACTCACACAGAGAGAGACTCAAAGCAATACTCTGTAACAACAGAAACAGCACCCAGAGACTCCCCGCCCTTTTGTTGTATTCATCTTTCTTTGTTAACAATTGTGATTAAAATAGAGATAGAGGATGTATGTGGATGGATGCTTGGTGTGGATAATAACTGAATGATCAGGGAGGTGCCAGCCTAAGAATCCAATGTCCATCGGCTGAAGAAGGCGTCAAGTGGAAATAACCAGAGGACCCCCGGAGGGCAGACTGGAATCCACCCAACAGCCTCAAGAATGGGAGAACCAAAGAACAAGATAACATCTAGCAGCACGGAGCTGTCAGGAATGTGCTATCTGCTGATTGATTCAGCAACAGCATGATGAAGCAATTCCCATAGACTGGCATAGGAAGAAATTCCTATAAAAATGGACTCTAGAAAGTGAGAACTTTGGGGGTCTGATTCTGCAAACCAACTTCCAGGAGCATCAGATGAGCATCTGACAAGGCCCTGCTCCCTCCTCATGTCCAGGCCACCTGGCCAGTGGCTTGGCATGAGCAACTCTAAGGTTGGTAACTATGATACCAACCTTGCAGAACATATGTGTGTGTGTGTGTGTGTGTGTGTGTGTGTGTGTGTGTGTGTGTGTGTGTGTGTGTGTGTGTGAATAAATATGAGATTGAATGGAATGTTATAGCTATAACTGCTTACTATGATTCTTTCTGTATTCACAATAAAAGCGGTATTTTGCCTTTTCCTCTTTAATAAGATCCTGCTGGTTTTTATTTTATTGGTATAACAATCAGCCTGAACTCTTTAGTCTACTATGAGCTATTTATCCTAACTATTCCATAGTTGTGTACCTTTGAGAGAATCTGAACCTAGATGGTTTGAAGTCAGCCTATAGCTACCATTGGCTAGAATTAATATAATAGGCAAATGTTCCGCCACATTTGTTGTGGATGAAGTAGATTTATCCAGGGCCTTTGCTCGCCAGGGCCAGGGCTTGCTGCTTCTCAAAAGGGAACACGAATGTTCTATTTTGTCCACTTATTTCCTGCTATCTTTTTACATAACAGCTGCTCTTCATTTCCTTTCAGCTGTGACCTGGCATGGATTCATCCATTATGTTGGAAATGTAGAAAAATATAGTTTCCCAGCTAATTATCAAATATGTATATCTTTGCTTACAATGGCCATGATTATGCCATGAGCTCTGAATCCATGTGAAACCTCCTACAGTTAATAGACCCCTGTATGAAGCTTGTAAGGAATGGAACCCCATGTGTCCAGATCTTCTGACCTTCCACCATGACAAAATCAGTGCCTTATGACAGCACCTAGGCTGTCAGTAATAAACCATGCAATCTGGTAGCATTATCACACTCATTAGAGCCCCAGCCCTGGACACCAGAGGCCCTCTTATGCCATCAATTGTGTATGCACAACTCCCCCTGAAATTGTTGCAGTGCCAAGCAAGACACTGACTTCCATTGTGAATGTGACTGTTGACATGTGCAAAGGTGAAATTACAGGGTTTTTTTTCCCTTCTGTGTAATGGTGATAACCATCAGTAGTTTGTTTAGGAAGCTTGTAGGTGACATTCAGTTAGATGATTTATTGCAAGATTATGCACACCCACAAGTAAACAGTTATCTCCAGCTTCTAGTTGGCTGTTAGCTAGAGGTTAACACTTGTTTGATTTTTAATATCATTGACTTAAATGGGTACATATCTTGGCATGATTACTGTATCTGCAAATACCTCTGAACCTCTGTTGCCAAATTATTACCTCCATAAACCTGCTAGATCAGCCCTCAAGAATAAATAATTAGGAAAGCTGGTGCCAGGCACTGAACATGTGATACGTACCTGTTGGTTGTGTTTTCCTTTTCTCCCTGCTCCCTTTCTTTTTCTTATGCAATATTTGCATAAATTCAGATACTGTGAACCAATGTACCTGAGCTCCTATGCCTAAACTAATTTAGGTCTTTGTTTAAAAAAAAAAAAATTATTGATACATGATTGTCACACAAAAATAGATACTATGGTGATGGACAGCAGACTAAAACACTAGGGTAGATTGGATGTGAGTACATGAAAGAGTATGTTTTTTGTGACCACAGCTTAGAATGTTCAGTTTTTAATACTTAATCCATTAAAGAAACAGGAAGACTGATTTCTGATTGTTAGGTTTACCTTTGCTAGAGAGCTGTAGAGCTCTTTATTTGCAGTAGTGTTTTCTTTGACTCATTCAAACCTACATTAAAATAAAGAAGTGTAGGGGTGGTCATTTTTTATTTCTGAATTTTTTTAAATTTCAAAACTTGGAATATTTTCTATTAAATTTTAGCAAAACTATTTTCCTGTTTGACCAACTGCAGAGCTAGTCATTTTTTTCAAAGTAAATTTCATTCTTGAAATTTTCGAAAAGGGGATTTCAAATAGTTTTTTTTAACAAATGATAGCTGATTTTTCAAATTTAAAAGTGGAGAAAAATTTCTAAAACTACTTTTGTAAGATGTTTTCTTTTTTATGAGCAGCTCTTGTAAACAGGAACTTCTTCAGCTACAAAGGGATATCAAAGGCAAGTTGCACGTACCCTGGGCCAAACTGTCTCCTCAGCTACACCCAGGGCTGTCCTTAGGCATACAAGGCTGTGTATGGCACCTCTCTTCTCCTACCCCTCGCTGATGCTGGGCTGGAAGACTTCTCCCCGACCCCAACCCTGCCCCATCCCTCGCTCATTCCTCAGCTGGCTGGAGCCCAGAGCAGCACAGCTGGTCACTGGCGGTGTGGCGGCCCGGTCCATCGCCACCCAGAATGGAGTCCCTCCTTGGATCTACCTGCCTGTGTCACTTGGTCTCCGGCGGGGGCTGGGCCGGGGTCAGGACAGGAGGAGCAAAACTTTGACATGAGTCAGCTGGTGCGGGGGAAAGCCGGGACGAGTGGGGAAAGGATGGGGACACTTAAAGTAACAGTGTGATCACTGTCTCACACTTCCCTAACTCATACACACCCTCTCACACACAGACTGGCTCTCACACCCACATACACTCTGCCTCTCACCAGTCACAGTCCTCCAAAACAGATTGTCTCACACACACACACAGTCTCACACTCCCCAACACACACTCTGTCACACAGTCTCTCACACACACACACATACACTTGTATTATTGTTGTTATTATGGCTTGGTACTTCCCCCAAAATGGTCATGGAGAGCCAGGAGTGGCTAGGGGGTGCAGGAGGGCTATGGACTCTGGGAAGATGTAGCCCCCACGTGACAGCCCAAAGCCTGCCTTAAGCCACCACTGCAGCATCTCCTGCCTACAAAGCTCAGTGTGTGTCAGCAATGAGAGGAGTTCTGGGGGTCTGTAGACAGGGGTGGTGGCTGTGCCCCCTCGACACACTGGGGTCAGTGGTGCCGGCTGGGGACTGCCTTTAGTGGAATATAGGGGCACCAATTTAATAATACTGCGTAGGGCCCCATAAATCCTAAGGACAGCCCTGGCTAAACCTATGCAACTGCCCAGGGAGTTTAGTGGGAATTACCTGCTTTTATTGGAGACAATTTGCCCGTTGCTAAGCATAATTAAGAATAACTAATGCCTTTGCCTTTTCAAAGACTGAAGAAGGGAATTTATTAAGTGTGAGCTGTGGCTGACATGTGACATCAGTAGGTAACTTTCTACACTCCTCCATATTTATCTGTTATTCTCAATTATATGGGGTTGAACAAGACCTGGGATTTGGACACTCAAGCCTTAAAACCTCTCTGTATAATGGGCCTGAGCCAGACACTGAATATGAATCCCCAAAGCATGGGAAGGCTGCAGTTTGTGGGATGGGGCCCATCTTTTTGACGACACATGGAGTAAATGACTGGTGTATCAGGGCTACCATAAATCTCCACCTAAAATCAATAAATACAGAAGTTAGGCTTTCTATTCCCAGTCTCATGCTAATATAATTAGGTATTTCAGCACATGCAAGACATAAAATCTCCCTAATGAGACCCATGGCAATTGAATGAGAAGCCTTAAGCCTAGATTCTGGGGCTTTGATTCAGACCTTTAGCAATTTTAAAGAGCCACCATCCAGGCCTCAAATTTAGGTTGCTTGTGTTTTGAAAAAACATAAAGACTTATAAGTATAGAAATATTGTCATGATTTTTTCTATAAAAGATACTGAAAATAGTTTATCTGGAATTTTTTGTTTGGATTTATATATTTCCCAACATTGCACCTTTGTACAAATGCCTGAGAACCAGAAATCAAAACTAGGTACCACAGAGTTCCAAGAGCAAGCAAGCAAATGGTAAATTGGATTTAAAATCTTTAACTTTTAATAATTAACCTGCTCTTGGTACAGATGTAGAGAAAGTTGTTTGTTTGCGGTTTTACCTTGGCATTACCACGCAAGTCCAAGTTTTGTTTTCTTTTTGAAACATCTCTCACTGAGACAATGCATGGCCTACCATCACTGCATTTTTATCAGGTCTTTTGAACTTGATATCACTTCAGTTAGTCACTATGATCTTTCCATTGAGACTGCAAAAGCTCCATTTGAGCCATTATGTTCTCAATGGAACTACACGAGATACTGCCTGAGGTTGCTCAATATGCTGGAAGTTCACCAAGCCTCGGTGTAGCTTGATAAATCCTCAACATAGAGATTGCAGCATGAGTTTAATGCCAAATCAGTATTGCCCTGCTGCTAGCGCTCTCACCTCTGGACTAAATGTCCACAGGTTCAAGTTGCAAATCAGCACTCTTACTCAATCTTCATGTTGAGAGGTTTCAGAGTAGCAGCTGTGTTAGTCTGTATTCGCAAAAAGAAAAGGAGGACTTGTGGCACCTTAGAGACTAACCAATTTATTTGAGCATAAGCTTTCGTGAGCTACAGCTCACTTCATCGCGTTACAGTACTAGAGTAAGGCAGGCTTCACCATCCTTCTCATTAGACACTAAATTGAGATAACTTCTGCCCGCCTCTGGTAACTATCTAAATGGAGATGAAAGATCCAAACCAACTAAAACAACAGGCAGGGGGTTGTAATCTTGGTGGCTTCACCAGCCTTCTCTCTCTCACTAACACAGGTTCTAGGTCCTGATTCGGTAACGTTCTTCAGCGTGTGCTTAACTTTAAGCGTGAGTAGTCCCACTGAAACCAACAGAACTACTCGGGTGTCTTTGCGGAACTGGAGTCTTCTCCAAGAGATATGCGAGGGGTAGAGATGGGAACAAGAGACCGGAATCTTGACTCCCCCACCCTCCTCCTTATTCATCTGTCCTGTTGCGCCTGGTGACGGCTGGGAACGCCAAGCAGTGGGAAATCCAAGTGCCTAGAATATGCTAAGAACAGTTTCAATCTAGCCTGCCTATCTGCCACTGTTTGTGTGCTTGGGTATTTTGTAAATGTAACTGGTTAACCTGTATGTGAATTTCACTCGGGCGCTTATATACAGTAACAGGACAAAGCTTGCCTTGTCTATGTCTATGCTGCATGTTGGGTTCGCCTGCTGGCCTCGTGGGGCAAGTGGGAAATCCCTGGAGACTGCAGGCCGCTTGGTGTCCCCCGGGCACCAGAGGGCAAAAATTCCACTTTCACAGCTCGCTCTCTTCGCCCTTCACCTCCCCCGAGCTATCCCAAGCCTGCCCGAGCCCGTCCCTCTAATATCGGCTCTGGGCCGGCAGGCGGGCCCTGAATGCCTCACGGGAGAGCAGCGCCCGCGCCCCGGGAGCGCCCATCCCCGCCACCCGGCGCAGCGCGGGGGCAGGCGGCTGGCTGGCAGGGCTCGCCCGGCAGGTGCTCGCCGCTCCCCCTGGCGCTGGGGCGGGGCCCGCCGACGGGCTGTTCCGGAGCCAGGTGCCCGGCCCCTCCCGAGGGCTGCCCGGCGCAGGTGAAGGCGGGGCGGAGTCGCTTTCAGTGTCGGGCATTGTGGGAAGGCAGGATGGGCGGCGGGGAGCGCACCTGGCACTGAGGGGGGGAGCCGGGGCGAGCCGCCCGGAGCAGGGACCATGGTGAGTCGGGGGCGGGTTTGAGGGGCCCGAGGAGCCGCCAGGTAGCGAGCCCCGGCCGCGGCGGGCACTGGGTGCCGGGAACTTGCCCCCGGCCAGCCGGGCTGGGGCCGCTCCGGCTGGCTCCCTGTCGTGCCGCCCCGGGGCCGGCGCTGGCCCAGACACCTTCCCCCGCTCAGCCTGGCAGGACCCCCTCCCCTCAGGCAGGGGTTCGGCCACACGGCCCTGGGAGCCTCCTGCCACTGTTCAGGCTGGGCCGGGATAACATCCGGTTTTGCGGGGCTGGGGGCAACATCTGAAAGAGAGGCTGCCCGCTCCCTCCCCCCCAGTGACCCCAGAGGGGAGGCTGGCGAGATCCTGCCTGGGGCGCATACTCCAGTGGGCAGGGCTGGGCCCCGCTCTGGGCACTTCCAGCAGGCCTATAGGCTGGCTGTGCTACTAGGGTTTGGCCCCTCTGGGTCACCACACCGCTCCCTGAAACATGGTCCTGAGTGGCACGGCCACCTTGCGCACCGGCTCACAATGCCGCTCGGGGGGCCGTCGCAAATGGGCCCTGGGCAAGTGACCCCTTCTGTGCCCCAGGCCTGTAGGTGGGTGACCTGTCCGCTTCCCCTCTTGTACTCTACCCCAGTGCTCAGAGCTTAAATCACTTCACCCACTCCTGCAGCACAATCCCCGCAGGGGGTGACTTCTAACATGGTAGAGAACATCATATTTCTGTTACATCTACTTCTGTTTCCTTGTACTCTGTAGATCATGTGCTTTCAAGCAGACAGGCAGTGGTACTGTCTTTCTTTGCCTTTCAGTTTTATGGCTACATATGCTTTTGCATGTTATAGGCTTGCAACATCTACCACTTCCCTTCTAAGGGCTGCTCTACAGGCAGAGTTCCATTGGTTTCACTTTAGGGCTCATTTTAAACTGACTTGGTTCAACTGGTGCAAAAGGCTATATGGACACACTTACTTTGGTTTAAATTAGGCTTATTATAGTTGACCTTAAGTCGATTAGGAACCTGTTTAAGCTAAATTGAAATAAGTGTGTCCACCCCGGGGGTTTAAACTGGTTTAACTAAACCAGAACAGGTTTGTGTGTAGGCCAAACCTAAGGCCTCAGTTTTCTAAGATGTTCTGTGCCCGTGAATAGATTCACTGAGGCAAAATGTTGTTGTGTAGTCAGGGCCTAAGACACTCCGTTCAAATTTGACCAGATAAATATTGTGAAAACCTAAGACAAACAGAAATGTTTGCATGGCACTTAAAGTATAAAACAATCCAGTGGAAACAGGTCTTTTAAACAATTATTCATTAACAGTCTCCACAGTGCAAACATTCAGCATAGGTACTAATTAGCATATAAGGCTCTGAAAGTGAACCAGATACTGAGCAAAAGTGAAATTGACTAGCTTACGCCTGGTCTATAGTAGAAAATCAAATTGGTGTAGCTACATCACTCAAGGGTGTGAATAATCCACAGTTCTGAGTGGTGTAATTAAGCTAACCTAACCCCGAGTATAGAGAGCTCTAGATCAATGGAAGAATTCTTCCCTTGACCTAACTACTGCCTCTTGGGGAGGTGGATTAGGTACGCCAAGGGAAGAACCCCTCCCGCTGGTGTAGCGAATGTCTACACCGTAGTGTAGTGGTGCAGCTGTGCCGCTGTAGTATTTAAGTGTAGCCATACCCTTATTTTCAGTCTCCACACTGAGAGAAATGGGGGAAAAAAGGTAATTCAGATGTTCAAAACTCCAGTTTTAATAATCTGAGCTGTTTTTAGACACAGGAAAAATGTACATTTAAAGAAATCCAATTTTTACATCAACAGTGTTCAGTATTGCTACCTCCAAGTGTTTTAAAAGAATAAATCAGTCCCCCCCTCCCCCAAATAATGAGATTTTTAAAAGATAATACATTTTGTGTTCTTTTTATTTGCCTTCCCTCTCTTCCCACCAATCCCCACAATGTATTACCTTTCTGATCGCCACCTGAGGTCAGCTGACTCCGTCATTCCCATAAGTGTAAGTAAAACTCAAACTTGTACTTGACATTGAAAGTCAACAAACTTGGGCTTTGCCTGACCAACATGGAAAGCTGATTCAAGAGTCTCCCTGATCTATGCACTTCAAAAATGCTCTATAAGCACGGTATGTAGCATAACTTCAATTCATGCCATGAAGGTCACTCTTTTCTGCCCAACTATTATTTCTCATCAAGGGAAAGGCTTTTTAAAAAGAGGTTTCAGAGTAACAGCCGTGTTAGTCTCTATTCGCAAAAAGAAAAGGAGTACTTGTGGCACCTGAGAGACTAACTCCCCCCCCCTCCCCCCCTCAGACGTTCTTGTTAAACCCTGGATTTGTGCTGGAAATGGCCCACCTTGATTATCATACACAATGTAAGGAGAGTGGTCACTTTGGATAAGCTATTACCAGCAGGAGAGTGAGTTTGTGTGTGTGTGTGTGGGGGGGGGGGTGTGTGTGAGAGAACCTGGATTTGTGTTGGAAATGGCTCAACTTGATTATCATACACATTGTAAGGAGAGTGATCACTTTAGATTAGCTATTACCAGCAGGAGAGTGGGGTGGGAGGAGGTATTTTTTCATGCTTTGTGTGTATATAATAAGATCTTCTCAACTTTCCACAGTATGCATCCGATGAAGTGAGCTGTAGCTCACAAAAGCTTATGCTCAAATAAATTGGTTAGTCTCTAAGGTGCCACAAGTACTCCTTTTCTTTTTAAAAAGAGTACATTTAACTCCCTAAACTGTTTCAGATATTATTATTTATTGTATTATGCTCCCAGCTGAGACTGTGCAGACACAAAAAATTAACCAGTTCACCTTTTCAGGATTGGGAAATCATTCCTGTCAAACAAAAAGTCTGATAAGATGATAAGCGAAATCTGGATCCAGGATACCATAATCTACTTCTTAGGTCTGGAGAAAAGGAACAATTGACTTATCAGGTGTAGAACTGTAGCTGCACCAGTAGTTTGGGTCATATTTTGAAATAAGGCCCACATAGGTTTGAGTGAAAATCCAGCTGCCATGTTTTGTGCACTCCATGAGTGACATTTCTGGAAAGTGAAAAAATTAATAGATTCCCCTTCAAGATCAGCTTGAGCATTGGGAATAGGTATGGGAGAGGTAGGAACCTATTTTCTGCACACTTTAGAAGGAAAGATCAGGGAAGCCTGGGGACTGGGGGTATTGCAAAGAGTCGAGAGCCAGCAGAAGGTAGAAGGATATGTTGTAGCGGGGAGAGTCTGGAAGAGAGATTGTTAGGGTAGGGAGAGCCTGGAGGATTTCTGGGGCAGTGGTGCATCCCAGAGAGGATGTAGTGGGTGGATGGGGAAAGCCAGGGGGAGGGTTGCTGGGAGATCATGGGACTGTGGGGATGTGCAAGGAAACTGAGGCAGTTGGATGCATGAAAAATAGCTGGGCTATGTGCAGACATGTGAGAATGTCAAACTGCCAAACGTAAGAATGTCATGCAAGATGCAGTAGTGCCAGGAGGGCAGGGGACCATGGCCCTCCCACTTTTTGAAAATGGGTGGGTCTGGCTGGTCCACTTTTCGCTGGGGTCGGGCCTGCTCACCTGGCCAAGCCAGCATGGAGCCTGGCCGGGGACAGGAGCCTGGGCAGTTGTGGGAGCCACGCGTGCAGACCCTCCACCTGCTCACGGTACGAGGGGACTGAGAGCAGCCCCAGGTCCATCTTCCCACCTGACCCAAGGCAGGTCGAAGAGGAGAGTCCGGGACTCCACACAGCTGCACGCACGCTCTCCCTGACCCAGCTCTGGCCAGGACCCTCCACCTACCCTGGTGGGGGGGCGAGGGGTGGGGATACGGGTCGGAGGCTGCTCTGGGTGCCCCTTCCCCTCCTGACCCCCGGCCCAGGGCAGGTTAGAGGGTCTGCCATGGCTCCTCACAGCTGCCAGTGCGGCTCATATCGTGGCCGGGCTGCGGCTTCGAGGCCCTGACCGGAGCTGGGTCGGGGAGAGCTGTACGGGCAGCTGTGGGGAGCCTGGGTCCCTCCACCTACCCAGGGTGGGGGACTCGCTCACCTTTGGGAAGGCTCCAGCACCCTGCTCTTTAGCAGCCCTTTTGTATGATGTGTTTAAAAGGTCCACAGGATAGGATATAAAGAATTGGATATACAGTAAAAGGTAACAAAGTGCAACAAAGCACTAAAATGATGAAGCCATCAATTTAAAGAAAAAAAATACAAAGCTAACTGCTATCTTGTTGTCTGGTGACGGTTGGTATATTCCACTGCCACCAAATGTGGGTAACTAATATTATATGATGGGAATCTTTTAAAAGATTCCCATTTTTAGTCTTGTGTTTTCGCTAGCAAAATATTCTGGCAGATTACAGTGAAAATTATAATGGTTTTGTTTTTGAACAATGAAAATATAAACATTAGGGCAACAGCACTTCACTTGTAAAACATACAGTATTTACCACAATTCATTTAGGCCCCAGTCCAGCTCTTATGGAAGTCAATGGGAGCCTTTCCATTGATGTTTATGAGAGTAGAATTGAACTCTTATTGAACATGTGAGTACAATAACTCTTCTTTTACCACACCTGCACAGCTTCTACCCCTGTCAAGAATTTAACTGTTTCTGCCATTAGTTAACTGCTGTACTATCATGGTTCCAAAGGGTGTCTTCTGCCTCTGGCCTTTACTCACTGCCCTCTGGCAGTGGACACCTTTTAGTGCTAAGCCCAGGGCCTCCACTTTTTGGAAAGATGAGCCCAGCAGTCCTTGCTTACCCAAGACTGAGTCCTTGGCTTCAGCACCTCTGTTTCTCACCATGGCTCCTCCAGCAGGTCCTAATGAGTTTAGACCTGTGTCAGAGACTTACCCTTTTGGGAGCTATGCAACCAGTAGATGTTTGCAGTTACACAGGACAGCCTCTTCAAAATAAGACTGCATGTCTTAGTCAACAGGAATACAGTGTATAGGCTCCTTTGGTTAGAATGGAAAAGCAAAGCTTGCATGCTGGCAACACAATCTGCTTCTCTTGCCCCTCAATTCAAACTTCTCACTGCACTGGGCAGTAGCATGCTTAATGCTCAGTGCCTCGTTTCAAACTGCAGTCATGCTGATTTAATGTGAGCTGCTCACACTAGGGATGTAAATATTGTTTAAAAAGTTAACCATTTAAATGATTAAAATTATATTGTTTAAACGGTTAATCGATTAAAGGGAGAGGGGCCAGCATGGCTGGGGCTGCTCTGGCCAGTACAGGGCTTCTGGGGTCAACCAGCCAGCCTGGGGTTTACCCATTAAGGCGGGTTAACCGGTAAGACTAATGCTTACAGATTAAAATTTTACAACCCTCTTCCATCGCTCCTGAGGCCCAGGCCGGGGAGGGGGTTGTGAAAACTCCCCTTGGCCCAGCAGTCTTAAAAGTGAATGGTCTGGTCCTTGCTGTCCTTTGTATCTCCAAGATAGCTCCATTCACAGGTTGACAGTTCTTGTATTTTCATTCTTACCAACCCAGACATGCCTGCGTGACCAGCACCCTTCTCTGATTCCCCTGTCATTAAACCTTCAATCTGAGTTGGTGATAATACAAATGTGAGAGGGGATAACTGAGTCATGCATATTTTCCATAAAAATATTACAGAAGTTCTCCATAACAAACATTCCAAGGAAAATATCTTAAGCTCTTAGCTAGTGTTCAGTTTTCCATTCTAAGTTCTAGAAATGCACTTTCCTTTTGTATTAAATTTCAGCCATTGTAAACTCTCAGAACTACTAATTGGAGCTGTTGTGGAGTATGAATGACTCTCTATCTTATGGGAGTAACATCCCTACTCTGTCAACTCTCCTTCTCAACCCAGCCACTCCCCAAAAGCACTGCCCAAGAGGTAAGCCTTGTGGTTTGCCTAAAATTAACACTTCCAGGTCCTGACAGACCAAAAGGGTGTGTAAGGGATAAGGAACCAAACTCCAAAGTTGAGGAAGGATAGTCTAGTGGTTTTGGTGCTAGCCTGGGGGGCCAGGTTTGATTCTCTGATCTACCCCACACTTCCAGTGTCACTAGTCTCTCTCTGCCTCAGTTTCCAATCTGTAAAATGCAGCTAAACAATAAAGTGGGAGTCGGATTAGAGTGTGTTGCAGATGGAAGGTGAGAGGGGCTGTTATTTGATTTAGTTCAATCTGAATCTGTGCTTTTTAATTATGTAACTGTAAGATGTAAATTGAAATATCTCCTTTAACATGAAGAACTTTGAAACTTGTGTTAGGACAGAGGGTGAACTGGAGAAGGGAACAAAGGCACACCCTTCCCTGTTAGTCTCATGTCATGACTCATGAGGCTGCTGGATGGCTCAGAACATTCTTGTTCCACCAGACACTGATTTCCTCAGGCTGAAATATTATGCCATCAGCTGGGTGAGAAATCATTGAAACTTGATAGTTTTTAAGTGCCTCACATCCCCAGAACAACAAAGTGCTTGGTTTCCTGCAGGGTCAGAATCAGAGGAGGGTGCTGGGATTAAATTCCCAGGTAGCAGGGCTTTCCTTTGTGGTTGTGCTGATGCAGATAACCTTGGATATGCTAAAAGTTATGGGGACATTTAAATGTGCTGTGACAGAGTGCAGGGGCACTATCCGCCACCACAAACATGGGCTTAATTTCAGATCAGTTTCCCTCTCTGCTTGCACATGTATTCAGAGAAACAGCTATTAGAATAGCTGCCAGTGGGGTAGGGAGTATAGAATGCCCTGGAATTTAGGACTCTGCACTGAAGGTTGTAGGACTGGGTTGAACCTCTAGATATGGAATTTTGTGCTCAACTTACTTTAAGTTCTTGGTATAAACATAATTTCTTAAGGAAAAAGCCTGGCTGACCAAGAGGTTTTTTTCTTTCTTTTTCTGCTGAGTCATTTCTTCGTCATCTGTGGCCCTTTCAGATTGTTGTTCCATCATTCACCCTTAGCTTCTCTCCTTGTACATATGGTAACTGAGCAGTGGCTATTTTCAGAAGTGTACGGACAGTTACAAAAGCAGACCTCGGAGACCAGGAGGGCAGAGAGAGATGCCATTTTGTACTGACAGTGAGCGTCTCTGTGAAAGACTCTAGCTTGGGGTCAGACTGCCATTAAAACTAGTTGACTGGAAAAGAAGGGTATGATTGCATAGTTAATTGTTCTGAATGTCTTAAATGCTGTTGCTTCATGTAACCTAAGATAATCAATAGCATCACCAGAACCATCTAGGTTCTCAAATGCTGAGGTTAAAATTTATCACCCTTAAATGTCATCTTCTCAGATGTACAACAAATATCTCTCTTGTTTTAGCTAACTGGATTTGAACCCTTGTAATTCAGTCACAACGCATTCTATGATTGCTAGCCAGGCCAGTGTTCAGGGAGACTTTAGGCCTGATTCTCCTCTCACCTACACTAGTGTAACTTGGTTGGGAGTAACTCCATTGAAGTCAGTAGAATTATATAGGTGTAAGTGACAGGAGAAGAACGAGGCAATATTCTTGTGATACTTGGGAGAGCAGGCTGTGTTTAGTCTTTGAGCCTGAGAGAATTTCCAGGGACTGTCTTTGCCCAGCTATTTGAAAATAAAATCCCCTTTATATTCATTACAACCACATCCTGTCTCTTCTCTGTTGAAATGCTATGAACCCAAGCGTCTCTCTGGAGAGAGGAGACTAGCCTTGCTGCTTGTAGAAAGGAACATTGTGAACTGCCTGTATGTTCAGGAGGAGGTAATTAAGAGAGAATGTTATCAACTGATGAAGTGTGGGATTCGGTCGAGAGGACGGGGCACATCTAACCTGTCCTGGTACAGCTTTGGTGACTGAAAAAGGGCATAGACAACAGTGATGATAGCATGTCAGTCCTTGGATAGGGAGTGAGATTTAAACCCCTGAGGAATAGTTCTAGTCCAAGTTGTGGGTTCTGTAAAGTGGCTTAGAATTTGTAATGGTTTTCTTTTAAACTTATCTGAGGCCATTGTGGTCAGAATATTTTCTGAGCTGGTTCAATGTTAAATGGTGTCAACATCCTGAAGCCTCATCTAATAAATGGGGTTGACATTTGCATCAGAGACAATAATATAATTAAAATGACGATTGTGCATTATACTGTCCTCCCGTGTTACTAAACTTCTTGACATAGATTTTTGCCTTGTTATAGGAACTAGAGAGTTTGATCCTAGGAGCAAAAGGAAAAAATCACATCTATGAGAGAAAAAAAATGTAGTTAACTTTGCCAGTGGTTGTGTGTTTCTTGCTATTTTTCTGTGTATTTGTGTTTGAATAAAAGCAAATCATCCCTACTGACAAAAATATTAATGTAAATGGGGAAAAAACCCTTTCATGTCATAAGTTTTTGTCATTGTGGGTTGAAAACATTTCTGACCAGCCCTACTTGTTGGTAAATACAATGTTTATTTAGCATAGAAAATAACAAACAATAAAAGCTAAGCATAATGTGAACCCCACTAACCTGAAACAGTACAAAAAAATAGTTAGCTAGACTTCAAGTTGTGTTAAATGAAATATTTGGCTAAGCAAGATGAAAATCTTACATTTGAAAGAGACAAGTTGGGTGAGGTTATATTTTCTTCATTGGACCAACTCATGTGAACAACAGAAGTGGGTCCAGTAAAAGATGTTACCTCAACTACCTTGTCTTTTTCATAACCCTGGGACTAACATAGCTACAACACCTTGCAATTATATCTCAAAGTCATTTTGTCTCAGCCAGCTGTGGCCAGCCTGTCTGCTTTCTCAGTGCTCTGGCAATGTGTGTGTCATATCATAACAATGACAGGTGTGTCTCTTAATTTCTCCCACAATCTTTTATAGTATGTGAATTTGTATTATGTCTTTATTAGCATGTTGTATGTGACCTCATCCAATTGTTGTAACATCAGTACAAAGGTACAATTGTCATTGATAAATAAAATAAATATGATTAAGTTCCATCAGTCAGTCTATGTTAACACAATTTCCCCTTTCACCAGGCATACAATCTTTTAATTTCCTTCTAATTTGCAATGATGTATATCCATGAATTCCAGAAACCTTTCACCATTTTCAAAACTTTGTGGGATGAGTGAGGCTTTTAAGTTGGATGTGTAAATCTTCTTCCTAAAGCCCAAGTAAGGAGTCTAGAATTATGCTATTGAATGGCAGAGCATGATCAGGAAGTGAATCACACTCACCTGTTGAGGAGAAAAAATCCTGACAAAATGCCATGAACTCAGCAAGAACCTAGGGAGAGGAAGTAAAGAGAAGTTTGCTTTCTTTTCCACTCCTATGGTTGCCCCACCTCTGTTCCACCTTCTCCTGCACCATAGCCAATAATGATGGAGCTCTCCCATGTCCACACTCTTCCCACATGCGATGCCCTAGACAAAGGAAGTGGTGTTACTAGATGTTATGTGGCTGGCCTGACATCCTCTGGAAACAGTGCTGCGCTGGATGTGTATGTTGTGTGGGAGTGGGAGAAGCATCTCTGACATCAGCACCTTCATTCCCACAGCAGCATTAAACCCACATGCCCAGAGGAATTGCTCACAGTAGGAAGCACTACACCCTTTAGGTGTGTGCAGGATTGGGCCAGAAGCTTGAAAAATCAAGCTCTCAGAAGTCAGGATAAATCAGTTCAGGTGTAAAGCTCAACCTTAACTCTGCCCCCTTATGCTTATGTCTTCACCTATAGTTTCTCTCATTTTATATCTTCATCAATTGTTAGATCCTTAAGTCCATATATAAAAGAATATAGACTGGAATTTTTTATGCAAGCTTAAAGTAACATACAGTACATTCCTATGTGGCCAGGTTTGAAACTGTGAGATCTACAAAACATTCCAAGTTTGAAACAACTTGACTGATTTTCTGTGAGTTAGAAATGTTTGAAGTTGAATGGCTCAGAGTTTGGGTTGCCAAACCTCCCGGTTTCACCGGGAGTCTCCCGGAATCGGGCTCTATCTCCTGGAGGCTACTGAAGCCAAACTGGGAGATTTGAGGCCGCTAAAAGTCCGGCAGTGCAGCAGGGCTAAGGCAGGCTCCCTATCTGCCCTGTCTCCACGCCACTCCCAGAAGCGGCTGGCATGTTTCTGCGGCCCCAGGGAGGGACAGGGGGTCTCTGTGCGCTGCCCCTGCCCCGAGTGCCAACTCCACAGCTCCCGGGAACTGCAGCCAATAGGAACTGTGGGGGCGATGCCTGCAGGCAGGGGCAGTGCGCTGAGCCCCCTCTACCACCCGCAGGGATGTGCCAGTCACTTCCAGGAGCGGCACGGGGCCAGGGCTGGCAGTGGGCCTGCCATATCCCTGCTGCGCTGCTGACCGGGAGCCGCCTGAGGTAAGTGTCGCCCGGCCGGAGCCCTCACCTCCTCCCGCACTCCAACCCTCTGCCCCAGCCCTGAGCCCCCTCCCATACCCAAACTCCCTCCAAGAGCCCACACCCTCTCCAGCACCCCAACTCCAACCTCTGCACCCCTTCCAGCATCCAGACTCCCTCCCAGAGCTTGCACTGTGCACACCCTCCTGCACCCCAACCCCTTGCCTGATCCCAGAGCCCCCTCTCACACTCTGAACCCCTCATCTCTACCCCAGAGCCTTCATCCCCAGCCAGAGCCTTCACCACCTCCCACACCCCAACACCCCGCCCCAGCCCGATGAAAGTGAGTGAGGGTGGGGGAGAGTGAGCGACGGAGGGAGGGGGGATGGAATGAGTGGGGCAGGGCAAGGGTGTTTGGGTTTGTGTGATTAGACAGTTGGCAACCCTACGCAGAGTTTCAGGTATCTAAATCTAAATCATCAATCTATACCAAACTGAAGCTGGAGAGGATGTTGACTGTGGGAAGGAAACAATTAAGGTAACGAGGTCACACAAATCAGCACCACCAGATTATGCCAACGCCCCACAACCAAAATGAGGTAAGTGAGATGTGGTTTTTGTATCTTTAGAAAGCAGTAAAGGACCCACACACTACCTATTAATCTGTGTGTGTTAATTTTGAGCAAGTTCAAAAAATGAAAAGAAATGTTTTGATCTTTTCCAATTTACTGTGAGAACGTTTGGATTGTCAAACTCTGGGCCATTCCACTTTTAAACATTCATTTTTTAAAACTACTGCCATGACTTTCTTCCTCCAGGGTTGGGTTTGTAGATTTCACTGAGACTCTATGAACTGTAACTGCCTGCAAGACAGGTTATATAAGAAATTCTGGTTTGTACTTAATTATATATTTTATTTAATGGCAATAGATAAATTATAAAGATATGTGGAAACACCATATATAAACGTACCATGAGAGCAAAGTTAAACCTTAACTTTCTTTGTTCTGTATTTTCGGGTTTTGAGAGCTTAATTTTGAACCATAAGATTACATAAATTATAGGTTTCTTTGGACTAGAATGAAAATATAAAATCACTGTTTACAATATGACCTTTTAGTTTTTTCTAATGTTTATGGAGACCATCCAAATACAGGTTATCTATTGCTACATGTTATAAAATGGATCTGATTGACAAATGGCAATGTCAATAATTAATTTATTAATAAAGTGATAAAGCAAATATGTTTTCACTCTCAAAGAACACTGCATAGATAGGATATTAGTGTTTTGTCTACACATTTCAGTACTTCCAAGTCCATCGGTATAAAAAAATATTCCTTTACGGCAAGGGTCTCAAACACACGGTCCGTGGAGCACATAGCCTGCGGAGTTGTTTCCTGCTGCCCACCATAGGCACCAACTCCAGCGGCTGCCAAACTCCCTTCTTCCCCAAGTGCGCTGCATCCCCACTCCTCTGCCTACCTTCCAGCGCTTCCCGCCGCCAAACAGCTGTTTGGAGGTGCTTAGGATTTTCCACGGGGGAGGAGCGGGGATGCGGCATGCTCAGGGGAGGAGACAGAAAAGAGGAATGGCCAGGGCGGGGATTTGGGGAAGGGGTTGGAATAGGGGCAGGGAGGGGGTGGAGTTGGGGTGTAGACTTTGGGGAAGGGGTTGGAATAGGGGTGGGAAGAGGCAGGGCGGGGCGAGGCCTCATGGAAGGGGTGGAGTGGGGGCGGGGCTGGGGGCAGAGTGGGGCTTTAACCAAAGTAATTCTAAAAGTAAATGCGTGTTTTGTCATTTGAATGAGGAGCATTACTGAGTGTTTATATTTTACATTGACTTTTAATAGCATACTATATTCTTTTTTTTTTTTTCATTTTTGACTATACTTTTATATCGTTGTATGAAAAGGTTTCAGTGATGTGGCCCTCAGGCCAGTGTACTAGTCCCCATGTGGCCCACGCGGTGATTTGAGTTTGAGATCCCAGCTTTACGGTATGCTTTCATGAACATATTTGTGAGGGTGAGCAACATGCTATACTGTGTCAATACTTTTGAGAAGAGCAAAGCTGAAGTGAAGGAAGCAGTGTCTATCCAATAGTGACATAATAATGCCAGCTGCAGTTTGGGGTCTATGGTTCTGGGAAGTAGGACTGAGCTCTTGTGGATGTAATATTGCTGTTTGTTTCCCTGAGGATGCTCCAGATTGCGTGAAATTTGGAGACTAGGAAAAGGGAGGAGAGGGAATAGAAAGAGAAAAGACAAATGGTTTCTCCTCTTCTAAGTATAATTGTCTGCTGCTTTCTCAGAAATTGCTTCTGTTAGAGTAGTAGTGGAGTGGCCAAATCTTTGCAATAAGCTTGAGCTTAGTGTGTACTATTTTACTGCGAACTGTAATGTAGGAGGGGGACAGATGTAGAGACTCTCACCTATCCTCTCACTGGAAATCTTTTGAAAGTATAATAATAAAGTTAGTTTAGTTTGTATACAATTACATGCTGCATGCACACAATAATAGAATAATGGAAATATAGGGCTGGAAGGGACCTCAATCGGTCATCTAATCCAGTCCCCTGCACTGAAAAGCCATTCCTGATAGGTGTTTGTCTAACCTGCTCTTAACAATGACGGAGATTCCACAACCTCCCTAGATAATTTGTTCCAGTGCTTAATTACCCTTACGTTAGGAAGTTTTTCCTAATGTCTAACCTAGATCTCCCTGGCTGCAATTTAAACTCATGAATTCTGTCCTGTCCTCCGCAGTTAGGAGAAGAATTTGTCACCCTCTTTTTTTTATAACAACCTCGTTGGAACTTGAAGACTGTTGTCATGTCCTCCCTCAGCCTTCTCTTCTCCAGACTAAACAAACCCAATTTTTTCAATCTTTTCTCAAAGGTCATGTTTTCTAGGCCTTTAATTACTTTTGTTGCTTTCTTCTGGTCTTCAGTTTGTTCACATCTCTCTTGGAGTGTGATGCCCAGAAGTGGACACAATATTCCCCTTGAGACCTTATCTCACAACGTGTATGTATAGAATGAAAAGCCCAAATGTGCCCATACTCACACATTTAAGAGCATATATAAACCACAAGTGGTTGGGAATTTTTTTTGACAAAATTGTTTCAAAAAACACCGATTCAGTAAAACCAAAATTTTTCACTGGAAAGACTCAGTTTCAATGAAACATTTGTATGGAATGTTTCTCAGGTCCAGGGTGGAATTTCTGGGAGGGAGCCACCCAAGAGTAGCCAGTAGCCTGGTGGTAGGGCGTCACCTGCATGTCGCGAGATCCACGTTAAAATCCCTGCTACGAGGACTTGGCCTTAGGTATCTCAAATCCCAGGTGAGTGCCCAAACCACTGGGCCATAGAGTCAATCTCTGTCAATGAGTATTTAACTATTTATAACAAGTGGAACATCTCCAACAGGAGAGATTGCAAGAGACCACCAGCCTATAACCTGGTGGTTGGGGCACTTGCTGGGCATGCAGGAGACCTGGGTTCAAAGTCTCTGTTTCAAATCAGGCATAGCTGGAATGGTAATCTGGGTGTGTCTCTCTCTCTCTTTCAGGAAAATAATTTCCTGCCAAGCTCTAATAAAACATATTAGTTTGCTACAGAAAAATATACAATGTATTATTCACTGAAATCTCCTCAGATTGGAAAAAATCCAGTAGTGTGTGTTTAAAAATAAAGTTTACAGACACACAATCGTGGCTATAATTTTTTCAATGTTTTATATGAGAAGCAATAAGCTGCTGAAAAAGTAACTGCTTGAGAAGAAGGTTTCACATTTGAAAGCAGCTGATGAATGGAAAAGGAAAAGAATGGTCACAGTTACTCCAGGTGACTGGTTTAAAAAAAAAAAAGATTAATTTTTAGAGGTATTTTATTGTTCAGAGGTACTCGATTTTAAGACCCAAAGGAGATAAGTTATGTAAACAGCTAAATATAAAATAGAACCCCCTTTCACTATTCTGCCATGCTAAATTGCTCTTTCAGGCAACCAACTTACTTTTCTCCAGATATAAGAAACTATCTCATTGGAAATGGGTCTGTGATGAACATCAAACGTTAGGCTAGGACAAACACAGTAGTAAAGCTCATTTACGTTAAATGCTCAAAATGAAAGCCCTATCGTATAAGAAAATATAAAGAAAAAGAAGCAAAATAAAATAAGGAACAGATGTGAAGGAGGCTGATAAGGGGCAAGGGAACATTTAATAACGTGCAATCCTTTTGCCATGATGTATTATTGAAAACTGTTGTTAAATAATTTGGCCCCAATTAGGTTTGCTTCGTGTAGCATGAGGAGGACTGTCCTAGGGTTCTAATGTAAACTTACTTTTTGAAAGACCACAAAAACAAAATGTGAGCTCAAGCTGCTGGCTGTGCAGCAGGAAAACAGCTTAGAGCTGTGAAAACATCAGTGGGCAAGTGCACCCAACAAAAGAGGTTCACTTCCATTTCTTTCAAACATTTTTCCTACCCTTTGTTTGGTGAGTGAGTGAGTGAATGAATGTATAAGTGAACTGTCTTGTGGGTTTACCATTCCACTGGGATTTAGCAAGCAGTTCAAATACAGCTATTGAATGTGGGTAACTTAAAGGGTTGTTTAACACCTCATGTCTGATATACACAAGTCCTCACTGAAGAACGGGTGCTTTGCAATGTATGAAAAAAATGGTTGGCATATTGAGATGTTGCAGACTAGCTAATTCTATAATGAACATTTTCCATGTTGATTTGGTTGCTCAGTAATGTAGTGTGCAAGGCCACTTCTGGTAGGTATGCTCAGAAGCTGCCTGTTGGATCAGGTCCCGTTCAAAATTGGGCTGGGGGGAGGAAGAGGTGGTTCTGGTGCCTATTTTATAACTTTTAGCCGAACGGTTAGATCAGGGATCAATTTTCCTGAAAGGGGGCAGGGGAGCATTTAAACAGGGGTCTCCCACCTCTGAGGGGTGGGCTCCAACGAGCGAGCTATGGAATTCTCTTGCTGTGGGACTACTTCTATTGAAGCTGTTCATCTGCTGACCCAGTGCGCCAATTGCCTTCATCCTCTGAGAGTTAATGCTGTGCTTTTGAAAATACAAGCATCTTAACAAAGGCTGCAGAGGTAACTTGCTATGCAGATAGCAAAATAACCCTTAGCCCACCCAACCCCCGGGTCAGCAGACAACTCTATGTACAGTGAGCACTGTGCCTGAATCTCTGTGGAGGTGGCCTTTACAACTCTAGAGAACTATTATAACCTCATTATGTCAAAACAAGTTGATAGTACAAACAGAGCCATGCTGGGACATAGTTCTTTGATCGTAATTGGGCTATTCCTGCTGAGCTGCCAGAAACTTATTTTTTTACTTAGGTAACTCATTGGAACACCATTAAAACTATTAGATTTTCAGCAGCTACAAAATCCCGTTCATTTTATCAAGCAAACAGTCCAGTAGTAGCAACGGCCATTTCCTGGAGCTTTACTAATCCTTCCACAGGGAGAATAGAATAAAACCTTTCACCTTCCCCAAAATGATCACTTTTTGAAACCTTCCTGATTAATTCACAACTTTTAGTCTCCAGATAAGTCATTTGCCTACCAATATGACAGACACGTTATCAAGGTGTGAATGCAGTACAGTACTTTCAGAAGGCAGGAAGGGCCTAGAATCCATCACAGAGTATTTCAGGCCATTGATTTCTCATACAAAACTACTAAAAAACAAACTAGTTGTAGTTCAGATCCATTGTGAAATATGAATGCTGTGAATAAGATACAGTATTTTCTTCTGTTGCCAACAGAATTGTCTGTTAATGCTCTTAGAAAAGGATTTTTCATTCCATGTGGGGACATACAATGTGTGTGACTTGTGCACAGCAAGCCAATTTTTATTCTCTAAAGATTTACAGCTAGAAAAAGCAATTTGTTATATCCTGAATAATCTTAAACAATTATTTCTCTCTGCTGGTGCTACTTGAAATATTTAAACAAATCATTCTGAAATTAAGAAAACATGATCAAAGGTTTTTTTCTTCCCACTGAGCGTTCTTCAATGTGGAATATATAAATGTGGGCTTTTATTAGACACCAAGTAGTTCTGAATTATGAATAAATATTTTGTTTAAAAACCAGCTGCAGAGAGATTAGAAGCAGGGTGGTGTTCTCTGTTTTTTTTTTAAAGAAGCTTCACTGGTGCACTTCTGTTTGCTGGATGTATTTATAATTTACTATAGTGCAAGGCTTTCTTTGCAGAATCCTTAATTCTAATCCTGAATCTTAACTATCATCTGAATTTTAATACTTTAATGTGTTTTAAATTGTCCAGAGATAAGACGTGGGTCCATGGCACATCCTATTAGATCTTCAGCTGATGTAAGTCAGAGTAGCCCCATTGACTTTAGTGGAACTCCACAGATTTACACCAGCAGAGGGCATGGCTCAGCATTTACATCTGGAGTCTGAGCATTTCATATCTGAAATGTCCCTGTCTAGAGCCTGACTCTTGCATCCACTCCTGCAGTTTAAAGGAGTCAGAAACCCAGCAAATTCAGCCTCTTCACGATTCTCCCTGTATGGAAGGAATCCCCAGGTAGTGTAAAGCCACCTTGCACAACTGCCTTTCAAGTAGGGTGACCAGACAGCAAGTGTGAAAAATTGGGACGGGTGTGGGGGGTAATAGGTGCCTATATAAGACAAAGTCTTGAATATCAGGACTGTCCCAATAAATTCGGGACATCTGGTCACCCTATTTCCCAGCCCACAGCATGTGGGGATTCTTGTGACGGAGAAAAAGCGAGGGGTTGTGTGCTGTTCTGTCTCATCAATCCTCAGCTGACAGAATAGCCTCTTGGGGCTGTGGGCAGCTGGGCCAAAAATGCTCTTGACCTGTGATAGGGCCAGGTTGGTTCCTGGCTTGGCCCGTTTTCAGGGGGAATGCAGAGGTGGTGCAAAGCTGCCTTCTCCCTCCAGCTACTGAGTTCTGTCCTAGAGAATCTGTCCCAGCGAATCTGGACCCATTTGACTCACAGTAAAGATGGGACAGTTTATGGAATTCAGATATAGGGCCTGCTTTTGAACAACCCCAGAGTCCAGTGGTGTTTGGATCCAGGAATTTGGTTCTGGCCCATCTCTTTTTTTTAATGTGGAAATGAAGTTTTATCAAGGGGGGAAAATGATGGTTCTTAATTTGAACCAAGGTGCCATAGTCCAGTTTTTACACATGTGCTTGGTGTTCTTATTTTAAAACTAATAGTTTAGATTAGAGCTGCCAAGCGATTAAAAAAATTAATATTGCGATTAAACAAAATAGAATCCTATTTATTTAAATATTTTTGGATGTTTTCTACATTTTCAAATATATTGATTTCAGTTACAACACAGAATACAAAGCGTACAGTGCTCACTTTATATTTATTTGTGGTTACAAATATTTGTAGAAAACAAAAGAAATAGTATATTTCAGTTCATCTAATATAAGTACTGTAGTGCAATCTCTTTATTTTACATGCCAGATGCGCTAAAGATTCATATGTCTCTTCATGCTTCAACCACCATTCCAGAATACATGAGTCCATGCTGATGAAGGGTTCTGCATGATAACGATCCAAAGTAGAGCAGACTGACGCATGTTCATTTTCATCATCTGATTCAGATTCCACCAGCAGAAGGTTGATTTTCTTTTTTGGTGGTTCTGGTTCTGTAGTTTCCGCATCAGTGTTGCTCTCTTAAGACATCTGAAAGCATTCTCCACACCTCCTCCCTCTCAGATTTTGGGAGGCACTTCAGATTCTTAAACCTTAGGTCGAGTGCTGTATCCATCCTTAGAAATCTCACATTGGTACCTTCTTTGTGTTTTGTCAAATCTGTTGTGAAAGTGTTCTTAAGTGTTCTGAGACGGCTATAACATGAAATATGTGGCAGAATGTGGGTAAAACAGAGCAGGAGACCTACAATTCTCCCCCAAGGAGTTCAGTCACAAATGTAATTAACCCATTATTTTTTTAACAAGCATCATCAGCATGGAGGCATGTCCTCTGGAATGGTGGCCGAAGCATGAAGGGGCATATGAATGTTTAGCATATCTGGCATGTAAATACGTTGGAATGCCAGCTACAAAAGTGCCATGTGAATGCCTGTTCTCACTTTCAGGTGACATTGTAAATAAGAAGCAGTCAGCAGATTCAGCCATGGGTAGGAGAATGGACATAAGGAGGAAGGGCAGTGTGGATACAAGTCTAATGGGTCATACTGGCTGTAGAATGACCATGCCTAATCGGGTATAGAATGTGAGCGAGGCCAAACAGCAAAAATTAAGATGTTTGTACACCAATGCGAGGAGCCTAGGTAACAAAATGGAAGAACTAGAGCTACTGGTGCAGGAAGTGAAACCAGATATTATAGGGATAACAGAAACATGGTGGAATAGTAGTCATGACTGGACTACAGCTATTAAAGGGTATGTGCTGTTTAGGAAATACAGAAATAAAGGTAAAGGTGGTGGACTAGCATTGTGCCTCAATGATGAGGTAGAATGTAAAGAAATAAGCGATGGAATGGATAAGACAGAGTCTGTCTGGGCAAAAATCACACTGGGGAAGAAAACTACTAGAGTCTCCCCGTGATAGTGCTTGGGGTGTGCTATAGACCGCCGGGATCTAATTTGGATATGGATAGTGCCCTCTTTAATGTTTTTAATGAAGTAAATACTAATGGAAACTGCGTGATCATGGGAGACTTTAACTTTCCAGATATAGACTGGAGGACAAGTGCTAGTAATAATAATAGGGCTCAGATTTTCCTAGATGCGATAGCTGATGGATTCCTTCATCAAGTAGTTGCTGAACCGACTAGAGGGGATGCCATTTTAGATTTGGTTTTGGTGAGTAGTGAGGACCTCATAGAACAAATGGTTGTAGAGGACAACCTTGGTTCAAGTGATCATGAGCTAATTCAGTTCAAACTGAACGGAAGGATAAACAAAAATAAATCTGACTAGGGTTTTTGATTTCAAAAGGGCTGACTTTCAAAAATTAAGGAAATTAGTTAGGGAAGTGGATTGGACTGAAGAATTTATGGATCTAAAGACAGAGGAGGCCTGGGATTACTTTAAGTCAAAGCTGCAGAAACTATCGGAAGCCTGCATCCCAAGAAAGGGGAAAAAATTCATAGGCAGGAGTTGTAGACCAAGCTGGATAAGCAAGCATCTCAGAGAGGTGATTAAGAAAAAGCAGAAAGCATACAGGGAGTGGAAGATGGGAGGGAACAGCAAGGAAAGCTACCTTATTGAGGTCAGAGCATGTAGGGACAAAGTGAGACAGGCTAAAAGTCAAGTAGAGTTGGACCTTGCAAAGGGAATTAAAACCAATAGTAAAAGGTTCTATAGCCATATAAATAAGAAGAAAACAAAGAAAGAAGAAGTGGGACCGCTAAACACTGTGGATGGAGTGGAGGTTAAGGATAATCTAGGCATGGCCCAATATCTAAACAAATACTTTGCCTCAGCCTTTAATAAGGCTGTCAAAATTCCTTCCCCACTCTGAACTCTAGGGTACAGATATGGGGACCTGCATGAAAAACCCCCAAGCTCATTTTTACCAGCTTAGGTTGAAACTTCTCCAAGGTACAAACCATTTTAACTTTTGCCCTTGGACTTTATTGCTGCCACCACCAAGCGTCTAACAAATATATAACAGGGAAAGAGCCCGCTTGGAAACATATATTTCCCCCCATCCCCAAATCCTCCCAAACCCTACACCCCTTTTCCTGGGGAAGCCTTGATAAAAATCCTCGCCAATTTGCATAGGTAAACACAGACCCAAACCCTTGGATCTTAAGAACAATGAAAAAGCAATCAGGTTCTTAAAAGAAGAATTTTAATTGAAGAAAAAGTAAAAGAATCACCTCTGTAAAATCACGAGGGTAAATACCTTACAGGGTAATCAGAGTCAAAACATAGAGAATCCCTCTAGGCAAAACCTTAAGTTACAAAAAGACACAGAAACAGGAATATACATTCCATTCAGCACAGCTTATTTTATCAGCCATTTAAACAAAACAGAATCTAACGCATATCTAGCTAGATTACTTACTAAGTTCTAAGACTCCATTCCTTTTCTGTTCCCGGCAAAAGCATCACACAGACAGAGAGAACCTTTGTTTCTCCCCCTCCCCCTCCAGCTTTGAAAGTATCTTGTCTCCTCATTGGTCATTTTGGTCAGGTGCCAGCGAGGTTATCCTAGCTTCTTAACCCTTTACAGGTGAAAGGGTTTTTCCTCTGGCCAGGAGGGATTTAAAAGGTATTACCCTTCCCTTTATATTTATGACAAAGGCTAATGAGGATCTTAGGGATAATGGTAGCATGACAAATGGGAATGAGGATATGGGGGTTGATATTACCATATCTGAGGTAGAAGCGAAACTCGAACAGCTTAATGGAACTAAATCGGGGGCCCCAGATAATCTTCATCCAAGAATATTAGAGGAATTGGCACATGAAATTGCAAGCCCATTAGCAAGAATTTTTAATGAATCTGTAAACTCAGGGGTTGTACTGTATGACTGGAAAATTGCTAACATAGTTCCTGTTTCTAAGAAAGGAAAAAAACGTGATCCGGGTAACTACAGGCCTGTTAGTTTGACATCTGTAGTATGCAAGGTCTTGGAAAAAATTTTGAAGGAGAAAGTACATTAAGGACATTGAGGTCAATGATAAATGGGACAAAATACAACATGGTTTTACAAAAGATAGATCGTGCCAAACCAACCTGATCTCCTTCTTTGAGAACGTAACAGATTTTTTAGACAAAGGAAATGCAGTGGATCTAATTTACCTAGATTTTAGTAAGGCGTTTGATACGGTGCCACATGGGGAATTATTAGTTAAATTGGAAAAGATGGGGATCAATATGAAAATTGAAAGGTGGATAAGGAATTGGTTAAAGGGGAGACTACAGCGGGTCCTACTGAAAGGTGAACTGTCAGGCTGGAGGGAGGTTATCAGTGGAGTTCCTCAGGGATCGGTTTTGGGACCAATCTTATTTAATCTTTTTATTATTGACCTCCGCACAAAAAGTGGGAGTGTGCCAATAAAGTTTGCGGATGATACAAAGCAGGGAGGTATTGCCAATTTAGAGAAGGACTGGGATATCATACAGGAGGATCTGGATGACCTTGTAAACTGGAGTAATAGTAATAGGATGAAATTTAATAGTGAGAAAAGTAAGGTCATGCATTTAGGGATTAATAACAAGAATTTTCGTTATAAATTGGGGACGCATCAATTAGAAGTAACGGAGGAGGAGAAGGACCTTGGAGTATTGGTTGATCACAGGATGACTATGAGTCGCCAATGTGATATGGCTGTGAAAAAAGCTAATGTAGTCTTGGGATGCATCAGGCGAGGTATTTCCAGTAGAGATAGGAGGTGTTAGTACTGTTATACAAGGCACTGGTGAGACCTCATCTGGAATATTGTGTGCAGTTCTGGTCTCCCATGTTTAAGAAGGATTAATTCAAACTGGAACAGGTACAGAGAAGGACTACTAGGATAATTCAAGGAATGGAAAACCTGCCTTATGAAAGGAGACTCAAGGAGCTTGGCTTGTTTAGCCTAACCAAAAGAAGGTTGAGGGGAGATATGATTGCTCTCTATAAATATATCATAGGGATAAATACCGGAGAGGGAAAGGAATTATTTAAGCTCAGTACCAATGTGGACACAAGAACAAATGGATATAAACTTGCCATCGGGAAGTTTAGACTTGAAATTAGATGAAGGTTTCTAATCATCAGAGGAATGAAGTTCTGGAATAGCCTTCCAAGGGAAGCAGTGGGGGCAAAGGACCTATCTGGCTTCAAGATTAAACTCGATAAGTTTATGGAGGAGAAGGTATGATGGGATAACATGATTTTGGCAATTAATTGATCTTTAACTATTCATGGTAAATAGGCCCAATAGCCTGTGATGGGATATTAGATGGGGTGGGATCTGAGTTTCTACAGAGAATTCTTTCCTGGGTATCTGGCTGGTGAATCTTGCTCAGGGTTTGCCTTATCAATTGGCTGAATAAGAAGTAGGTCTGAGTGGACTTGTAGGCTCTAAAGTTTTCCATTTTTTTGTTATGTAACAGTGCAGTTATGTAACAAAAAAAATCTACATTTGGAAGTTACACTTTCACGATAAAGAAATTGCACTACAGTATTTGTATGAGGTGAATTGAAAAATACTATTATCATTTTTCCAGTGCAAATATTTGTAGTAAAAATAATATAAAGTGAGCACTGTACACTTTGTATTCTGTGTTGTAATAGAAATTAATATATTTGAAAATGAAAAAAAGTCCAAAATATTTAATAAATTTCAATTGGTATTCTATTGTTTAACAGTGTGATTATATTAATCACAATATTTTAAATTGAAGTTAATTTTTTGAGTTAATCGTGTGACTTAACTGCAATTAATTGACAGCCCTAGTTTAGATCTGACTCTGACTGCCCTCCCTTACAATAAGTAGAACTCATGAGTAATCCCACTGAAATCAATGAGACTGTTTACACAGTAAGGTACTGTGATGGGTTCAGTCACAGAGATCCTCTTGGGACTGTCACCTGTGTGCTGAAATTATCTCTGAGCCCATTTTCCCTGTCATCTTGGGACTCCAGAACCCTGCCTTGTTGAGCCAGACATGCTAGCCTGCTGCAACACAGACCCAGGGTCTGGTCCATGCCCACAAAGCAGCAGACTTTAACTAAAAACAGCTCAGCAGGTTACCTGTCTCCAGCACCCAGACACCCAGCTCCCAATGGGATCCAAACGCCAAATAAATCCATTTTACTCTGTATAAAGCTTATACAGGGTAAATTCATAAATTGTTCACCCTCCATATCACTGATAGAGAGAGATGCACAGTTGTTTGCTCCCCCAGGTATTAACCACCCACTCTGGGTTTATTAATAAATAAGTGATTTTATTAAGTGTAAAAAGTAGGATTTAAGTGGTTTCAAGTAGTAACAGTCAGAACAAGGCAAGTCACAAAGTAAAATAAAACAAAACACTCAAGTCAGCCTAATACATTAAGAAACCGATTACAGGTTATATCTCACCCTCAGAGATGTTCCAATAAGCTTCTTTCGCAGACTAGACTCCTTCCTTGTCTGGGCCTAGTCCTTTCCCCGGTAAAGTCTTTGTTAGATATTGCAGACATCTCAGGTGGTAAGGAACAATGATTGCCATGAGGGTTTGAAAATGCTGTATGTAAGAACCTGAAACTAGAAACAATGCAGGTAAGTAGGGGTTTTCTCATGACTGGCAGCCCCTTTTGTCCTGCTCCACTCCCTTCTATAGCTTTGGCACAAGGTGGGAATCTTTTGTCTCTGCTTGTTCCGACCCCCACCTTTTAAATGGAAAAATACCAGATTTAAGATGGATTTCATCCCCATGCCCAAGTCTTTCTTTAAGTACCCAAACAGAGAAGAATGGTTGGAATAGCACAGACTCTCATTATTTTGTCCACCAATTAGGCCTAATATCTGACACCCCAATTTTTGTTCATTAATTTCCGGACCCACATTTTCTTGTCTGCCAAGCATGATCGTAACACAGTCCTTGAGTTATATCAGTGGGCCTTTCTGTTTAGATTAATTTTAGTCTGTCTCCCTTTCATACCTTTTCCCATCAACATTTGTTGTTATAGGTTATTCTGACAACTTATGAATTTTTACATACTTTTTACAGTTGAGCTCAGAATTAGGGTAAATTTGTAGGCTCAATTATCAGAATATTCCTTCCCTCTAATTAGGAGAGGGGTGGGACTGTACTAGTGCCTTGGCACATCTGAAATATTCTAATATATATCCGGGTATCTTTCATTATATAATGCACAAAACTCTCAGAGATATTTAGATTAGCCCTTAAAACCTCTTGATAAAATAAAAATCATGCATTTGATTGCGTCTTCATTTCTTTCATATACTTAAGTGAGGAATGTGTTTTACTAGGGCAGACATTAGATGTGTACGGTAATAAGGAAATTCTTGAGAGCTTAGGTGCCATAGGCATTATATTGGTCCTCTGCACATGGGTGAATTGTTCTTTTGCCAGTTGCCATGTTCCTTTATAATAAAGTAAAGAATGGCAGTTGAATTGCTGCTTCCTGGAAAAACAATTGCATGTAACCTGGTATTAACATGTTGCTTTGTTTACTCTAGATACGCTTTATACTGCTGTTCAGCCGACAAGGGAAATTAAGACTTCAGAAGTGGTACATAACGTTACCTGACAAAGAGAGGAAAAAGATCACACGGGAAATTGTTCAGATTATTCTGGCTCGCAGTCAAAAGATGAGCAGTTTTGTCAACTGGAAAGACCTAAAGCTAGTTTACAAAAGGTGTGAGTAGTTTTATAAGAATAAAGTGTGTGTGTGTGTGTGTGTGTGTGTGTGTGGTATGTGTAGAGAGAGACACACACAGATCTCCCCACCCCCCATCTTATAAATGCTACTAGGACGAAACACATGAGGAACAATGAGTGCCATGAGGGTTTGAAAATGCTGTATGTAAGAGCCTGAAACTAGGAATAATGCAGGTTGATTTTAAACAAAATCAGCTTGCCTTTTCCCCATTCCATAAATTGACACAGTAAATTGCCATTAGAAAAATACTGGTATTGCTTACCACTGAAGAAAAATGATTGACTTGATTGACAGTTTAAATGATAGAAGATGCTATGCCTAGCTAATCTTGCTAATTTAAAGGTATTGTGCTGAAAAGCATGTTGTGCTTTGTCAGTGTATTGCAAGGTTACACGCACGGTATGGAGGAGCCTTCTGCCAAATCATATCTTTGAAGTATTTACCATTCTGGAACTTGTATCTTCCCCAGGTATATGAGCCTTAGTGATAACAGGCTTATCCCTGCCTTTATAGTTACAAGGGAGAAATGAAGGCCCTAAAACAGAAGTCCACTCTTATTCAACAGAGCACTAAAAATAAGTATGTTCTTAAGAGCTGCTTTGAAAAGGGATAGACGGACACAGGTTTAGATGCTTTGCTGAAATGGTGCTCTAGCCACTACCCTGGGAAGAATGCTCAGGTGGTTATTCTCCCCCCCGCCCCCCCATGAAGCTGGATTAACTAAATATAAAACTCTGCTACCAATCAGTAGAAAGAATTGATCAGCATGAGTAGTTACATGTAATCTGTTTCTTGAAATATATATAAATTACCCTATTAACCATTTGGTAGCCTGAATAGTGGCCCAAATGTTTGTTCTTTCTGTGCATATTTTTTTTAAAGCACAAAATTATTCTACATTCCAAAACAATACACCTACAGTAGGGGCTACTGCAGCATTTGGGGAGAGTTTTGTCCCTTACCAGTTGTTGTTTTTATGTGTAGTCCTGAAACTTAAACATTGAAGAGGTATTCAACAAATCCGCTCAGCTTTTTTACAAAAAGAATAATTCTTTCCTGTTATTAATATATTCCTTTTAAAATAAAGGTGCTGACAAAGGAAAATCAATTCACCTGTTAAGCCACAGCTGCACTAGAGAGTTCACAGCAGCAGAGTTGTACCAGTGCAGCTGCACCACCATCAGCTCTCTGATGTAACTGCTCTAAGCCAGTGGGAGAGAGCTCTCCCGTCAGCTTAACTGCTCCAGCCCCATGAGCAGCTGTAGCTATGTCGGCAGGAGAAGCTCTCACAATGACCTGCGCTTAGGGCAGTATGACTTATGATGCTAAGGGCGGATGGCTTTTTCCCACCCCTGAGCAACATAAATTATACCACAGTGAGTGCTAGTGTAGACGTAGCCGTACTGTAGCGAACAGACTTGCATAGGCAGGGATATGAACCAAATTATTTCTGTGATTGAGTTATTACTTCAGGTTTTACCAAGCACTAACCCATTTTCATTTTTATTTTTGTAGGTATGCTAGTTTATATTTTTGCTGTGCAACAGAAGACCAGGATAATGAGCTGCTGACACTGGAGGTTGTTCATCGTTATGTAGAACTACTGGACAGGTATTTTGGAAATGTAAGTTTCCTTTTCTTCCTTAAGTTAGTTATGACGATTTTTGCCCTTTAGTTGTTTACCACAAAGTCAGGAGTGAAAATCTCTGTAGCTGCTCTTACTCATCCTTTCCCTCTGCCTTGCTTGCACCATGTCCACACATCCAGCATTAGGTGGATGTGACAGTAAAATAGTGCCCAGGCTATTATAAGCAGTTAACGTCCCATAATATGCCCGTCCCAAAAGAGAAGCCAATCCTGACATTTCACATGCCACTTCTCTTTCCAGGGGAGATGATATCTAGAAAGTTTGGGAAAAATCAGCAAAAGAATTTTAAAATGGTGGGGTGAGAGGGGAGGATTGTTTTTTGTTTTGTTTTAAATTTTCAAAAACGACCTGACTTTTTTTAGCTCATATCAAGCAACAAAAAACATTGCATGAAGGCAAGAGATCAGCAGGGTCGTGGTGGTTGTGGGGGGCATAATGAGGGTGATATGAGCCAGGGGACATGGAGATGGTCCATTGGAGGCATTAGGTGCTACAGGAGACCCCCTTTTATGAATGTTTTCTACCATGTTCTCTTGAGCAGTTGATTTATCTGACTCCTCCTTAACATAAGTCATTGTGCTGTGTCTTCCATTGTCTTTTTGTTTTTGGTCTGTCAGAGACTGTAAGATGTTTGGGGCAGGGAATATGTCTTACTCCATGAAACGACTTTTTATAAGTATTCTGTAACAGAGTGTTTAAACAAATCTGTTTATACTTGGTCTCTGTGCAGAGAAGAATATGATTTCACTAGAGCTGAAGTTGTGATATCATTTAATATTCGTATTTCTATTTCTTTCTTTACTGTCTGCCACAAGAGTGCATACGTTGAATAGGTTTGGCAATCTGTATGCTCTAGGAATGCTAATACATATAATTCTATAATATTGTGCCTAAATGTGTATTTTGCTTCATCAGGTGTGCGAGCTGGATATTATCTTTAATTTTGAAAAGGCTTATTTTATTCTTGATGAGTTTATAATGGGTGGAGAAATACAAGAAACATCAAAGAAATCAGCAGTGAAAGCCATAGAAGATTCTGATATGTTACAAGAGGTAAGGCAGAGGCAGACAGCAGAGGCGCACACCTCACTACAGTTGTTTTGTCTGACAGGACTAGTGTTTGATATCCCAACATGTCTGAAGTTTAGTACTATGAGGTACAAAATGTATAATTACAAAAGGTGGCAACATATAATACTCTTAGTTCAACCCTCTGGCATCCTGTGATATGGTGTTAAGTTATTCATATGCTATCCCTGGCTACTTTGCAAGGAGAATGGTTGTTAATCAGTCATGTCAGTTGCTAGATATTAGACACTGCATTAAGGATTTGTTTTATATAATTTTTAAATGATGTTTAACACGTCAAGGTAGAGAGCCTGAATGTTTAAGTTTATTTGGTTTTTTTTTTAAATTGTTTCACTAATAAATTGACAGATGACCTACATGGTCATATCAAAATCAGCACAAGTATGTGCTGGTAACCTCCACTTTGCCCACAACTAGACCACGTAATGGTTCCTACAAGGAATAGGTGTGAGACTTGTATTCAAAAACCTGCAGGAATGAACTTCATTTTCTTACATTGTAAATTATCTGAGGAGCCGAGAATGGTAAGAACTGGCAAACGCTATGGGTGATTCTGTTTTCAGGATGATCATTAGCGTGGAAAAAATGAGGCTGGTAGAACTAGTTAGGGAAATACTAAGTGAATAGGCCCTTTGCAGTTTTTTCCCTGCCGGCTTTTTTCAGTACAAGCTGGTATTTGCACATGCTCATGGGGTAACAGGGTGAAACAGCAGGAGAGGGTTGAGTGGCCTGTGCATAACTCAGCATGGATTGAAAGGGGGTGGGGTGAGAGGCAAGGGGAAAGGCGTCTGCTTTGGTCAAAGGAAAAGCTTTTTTTTGTGTTTGAAGAATACTCTCTGCCCTGGAGCAAGGGCCTGAGGGAGGCATGGGCAAGACACTGGTTCTTTCCTGGGCTGTTGAGGAGCCCACCAGCTTGCAGTAGTGGCACGTACAAAAGGCCAGCTAGATATGGCAACTACATGTGCAAGTTAGATGTTCAGTCTAACTGGGTTTTAAAGTATTATTATTGTAGCTATTTAATTGATTAGTGTTTGTTCACAGGGCCTGGATCTGATGGAAATCAATAAAAAATTCCAACCCTGTTCAATGGGAACAGGTCAGGTCCTTACTGTATTTCGTAGTATTTTACAATCTGTAATACCTCACTTGCTATTTTTTTTTTTTCCAGACAATGGAGGAATATATGAACAAACCTGCATTTTAACTTTAAAATCTCCTGGAGGGACAGAGATGCTGCTTACTATCTGTAAAATTCACTTGTTGAAATTGCTTTTCTATGTGCCAGATCCTCTGAGAAATACCAAAAACCAATAACTAAAGGGATTTGTGTAGTAGTCAAAATGAAGGTCAGCTCCAGTAGTGTATATTGTTCTACATAGGAGTTTCTTAAAACTGTTATTACACTTAATCTAGCCACTATCCTCCTCCTAGACTTAAAAACTAGTTTTATACAATGGCTTTTAGCTATGAACTTTTTCAGTCTCAGAAAATATTTGCAAAAGATATTTATACTAGTTTTGATCCATCACTGATTGCATCAGTATACTTTTGTAATAGTATATTTTTTGAATGTAATGATTATTCTGGTCTAATACTAATAATTTTTCTTAAAAGCTGAGTTGTTTTTTTTATGGAGTCTGCTTTGAAGACGTGTTAACACTTAAAATGCATATGCATCTCTTCAGCTCACCCTCTCCTGCCACTTCCTAGTAGGAGTACTATCTTCCTTCTACCACCGGCTCTTCCACCCAATAAAAGGAGAGCTCTTCCACCCCCTAAGCACACCACCTCCACTTAGTACTAGAAGCCCACATTCCTAGTCTAAGTAGGATTCTGTGATCTTCTATGCCCTTCATGTTTCTATGTGGCTGTTAGAGCCCTCTCTGCTGTTATGTTCTGATGGCTTATTTATTTCCATGTTTTTCCCCCACCCCAGCCTGACCTTCTGGTATAACCTTCCCCCTTGTTAGATCCTCGGACCAAAGAAGAGACTGACTGATAGACCCCACTGGGAGGGCAGGTCTTGAGAGGGAGAGATTAGTCCTGGCAAGAGGGACTGTTGGTGTCTGGTGGAATTTACTCCTCCCTCGAGTACCAGCTTACTATACCTTTTAGTGTCCAGAAATGGCTACTCCTCTCCAGCACAGTCCCCTGAAAACTAGCCTGTCCAAAGTTGACATACACATAGAGATTAGCCTGTTTCTTAAAAGTTGCAAGTGGCCTAATGTTGATAAGAATGGACACTATAATAAACCCCATTGTAATTTTGCAGACTACACAAAGATGGAAGAGACCAAGAATAACAAGAGAGATGAGAAGAATCAAATATTTGGACTAACTTTATAATAATGTTTTGATAAAGCATTTCAGGAGAGGGGAAAAAAATAGCATGTTGCCTTGTCTAGTTTCCTTCCAATGATGTATTTTTTCCCTTTGGGTTGATCTTGAGTGCTTTGACCTGTCTGTAGTTTGACTGAACTCTCATCACTTGAGTGATTATTTCATTCTAATAGGCTTCTAAGTTAAGAGACTTTTTCCTAGTTATTAAATTTTCTTTTCTCTATTTTATCACATTATTCCTCTCTAGAGCCTTTCCAAATTATGAAATTGTCTTCTATATAATTTAGGGAATTCTTTAATCTCTGTGTATTTGTCACCAAAAAGTACAGGTTTGATTTCCCCAATAATGTATGGTTTTTTTCTCCTTCACTTCTAATCTTCTTGGCACTATGGTAAAAGCCATATTTCAGTTCCTTTTTCATCATTAAACTTCTTGAATTATTATTCTAAATATTTCACTGCTACCCCCTTCAGAGTCTATTTGTATCTTACTGGTTTTCTAAATACTTTGACATACAGCACCAACTTTGTTAATTACCAGCCCACTTCTTTTCTGTCTGTTATCTAATTTGTTAGTCAAACTTGTGATTAGTCAGTTGGTAGTATCATACTGCTCACTTGTTCATTACTGTAGCCATCTGTTTTCTCCATATTGATGTCAAAGTGATACTTCCAATACCATGGAAAAAATGAAAACACTGAAGGCTTTAAATAGCTTCAGAACACTGGTTTTAACATTCAAGTACGTGAAACTGGGTGACTGCATATTATTTCATCGTGGTTTGAAATGCAGGAATTTAACAATAAATTCAGTATTTTTAAATCAGTTCATACTGTATACAGATCTTTTAAAATACTGGCTATTCAGATTAAGTGACTTTAACTTTGAATCATAATTAGTTTCCTTTCTTCTCACTTATTTTATGCCAATTTGTGATACTCTTACTCACATTGATTAGTACTTTATTCCTCAAGCAGTCTCAGTGAGATCAAATGGAGCAGCTAAATGGCTAAGATACTCTTACACTGATTCAGTAATATCAAAATCTGGCCCTTATGGTCATTCTAAGAAGGAACATAAGGCTTCACCTACTGCTTTACTTTATCCCGTGTAGCAATAATAATAAGAGACCTGGAGGGATGCTTATGAAGAAGTATTAATCTCACTAGTAGAGAGTTAGGTGCTTGTATAGCCCATATCATCATCATATCTGAGTTAAATAATGTGGCCCAAATTCTCTGCCATGCCCAGTTTGGGGGACTGCAAGAAGGCTGTTTGTGGCTCCCTTACTGTCAGGTTGCATCTACCCTAGACATGCTATAGACACTGCATAGATTAGCACTTCATGAGGTGCTGGGGTTTATGCTAGCTAACTGCAGCTCCCCAAGGGGCCAGCTGAGGGTTGCTGAAGTGCAGTGTGCTCCAGCCTCAGTCCCTTCCCACCAATATACCCTGTACACAAGGCCTACAGAGTGGGAACAATAGAGGCTGCAAATGCCTAGCTCTCTGGCCTGCTGTGAACTCATCAGCAGATGGAAACCAGCTACTTTCCACTGGTGCTAGGAGCCGAACTTTGTCCACATGGTGTGGCTAAGTAATGATTAATGGGGAGGCACAAGTCTACAGCTATCAGCATATGAAGGTTTTAAACAACAAAGAGGACGAGACCCTATTTAGAATGGTATAGGTGGGTTACAACTGGATGGAATTGGAACACGTTATTTTTCAGAAGGATTATGGAACGTTAGATTTATTTCACTTTCTGTACAGTGTCAGTAACTCAGATGACTTAATTCATATTGTTACATAATAGCAAAAAATCCCAAATACATTGTAGAATCACTTTTAGGCCCTATGCTGCAATGCTTTGTGGGTAGGGGTGTCCCTCTTCCTACAGAGAGCCCCACTTCAAAGGGACCCTATACAGATGCAGGGACTGGGCTGCACTCAGTGTATTGCAGGGTTGGAGCCTTAATATCTCGTATTAGATTTGATCTTGGTTATTCTTAAAATAGCCAAGGTACAAAATTACAACTGTCTTAGTGTTGCCCAATTTGACAGTATTGGTAGTTACCCTACTAAATTTCAATCTCTCTGTACGTTCCATCCAATAGAAAATGTCCGATTTAAACTTTACTAAGTCTATGAGAGACTGTTTGGTGTCATTACTGACTGATTATCAAACAGTTATCAATAAAACAGGAGATAAGTAATACAAATACTGCTTGTAATAACCAGCCTAAATACCAAGATAAAATGCAGTTATCTGAATTCTCCATACTGAAGAGCTTAGCGCTCATATAGCTTCAAAATAACCATTCAACACGGGCATGTTTTAGCATAGATTTCTTTCTTTGCTGTTGCTGGCTGTGTTGACTATAAGCTTTTCCATTTTCTTATTAGCATTCTCTGCCTGTGGGATTCTTCCTGTGATCTGTTCACCTACCAGTGGTGACAGGGCTGGTTCTCTGCTATGCAGCTAATTGTGACTGGTGGGTTGGGGCATCAATGAGTGTAGCAGGGCAGTTAGAGTTAGATATCAATAACAGATATATTTCCGTATTAACAACTGACAATTAAATGCAATTGGGTGCGGGGGAGGGTGCCCAAGTATTGCAAGACCTCATGAAATCTCATGGATTCTTATTAGTTGTCACTGAATTTGTGGTTGGTATTTTGTTCCTCAGTTTCTAGCTCATTGAAGTATATTGACTGTTTACACATATCTGGGTGGGAATCACCTTGATAGGCTACTTCCTACAAAGCATGTGTTTAACAAAAGGCCCTTTCAAATGGAGCTGCACCCCCCCCCCCCCGCAAAAAAAAGAAAAAGGCTATGTGAAACAAAGTCTATGAAATGTGTACTCTTTTAAAAAAACAACCAACAACCAGGAGGGAAAATATTTAATGTTTGGGTCCAGTTTTGGCTTTTGAAAATATTTGTTGGCGAGATGAGTATGAGGACTGAATTAATGGTTGGTTATTTATTTTATGGTCCTTCCAACAGGAAATGTATGGCTGAGCACTATCTTGTATAGAAGAAATACAACACAATAAGGAGATCAGAGGGTGGGGGAGAAATGATTTATGAAGAAAGAATAAAAGCTAAATACTGTAGCTGAGATTTTCAGAGCTGCCCTATGTGATTTAGATGCACCATTCTCATTGAAAATAATAGGACTGAAAACAATTCTTCAGGAGCAAAAATCCCCTGCCTATGCTGGTCATTAAAATTCTACTAGTCTTCAACAAATATGTTTTGAATTTTTTTTTAAAGCACAGCTTCAGATGCTAGTGGAGATTTGGGGGCTCTGCATGAGCACAGGGATCCACCCAGCTGGAGCTCATTACAAAGTGAATGCCTGACATGGGGTGGGGGAAAGGGGGCTAACTGCTGCCAGAAATCTGTGAGGTAGAACCAGGTAAAAAGCATCTTTCTGGAAAGAAAATGTGGAGAATTTGGCAACCTTTACTGAATTCAATAGTGTATGTTTTCTTTAGCAATATCATGTATAAATAAAGTCCAGTTGTTGTATTAAATGACTTTTGATAAAGGAAATTTTTATAAGGTCGAGGTTGAAATATATCAATGGAAGCGAAATAAAGAATGAATTGCTGCATTGCACAGAAACTTGCTGTCATGGAAACCTATTGACTCAGACTATGACTAATGGGATCCAGGCTAAAAGAAATGATGTAACTATTCAGCAAACCCTAAAAAAGACCAATGTTTATGATGATACAATGAAGTTACATTTATTCTAAATTCCACTGGCTTATCTATTAAAAGAAAGAAGGATAACAGCTTTCATAACAGGATGTTTTAATATACAAAAAATTAAAAAAGTTAGAAAACAAGAATTTCCAACAAAATCATTTCTGTATTTGATCTTTATAAAAAAGACATGTTCATACACACAGGACAGATCCTCAGCTGGTATAAATTGTTCCACTGAAATTAACAGAGCTATGACAATTTACAGCAGCTGGAGATCTGCCCCTTACTAGAGCTAACAGCATAGGTGACCCCTTTAAGTAGAGCTGATGTCTTTCTAGTAACAAGCTCCATCTCTGCTACTTGACCCCGAACATTTCAACATACATAAGCTCATACTGAGTACTCAGTTACACCTGTATCAATCCAGGTATTGATATTTTCCACTGAATGCATCCGATGAAGTGAGCTGTAGCTCACGAAAGCTTATGCTCTAATAAATTTGTTAGTCTCTAAGGTGCTACAAGTACTCCTTTTCTTTTTGCGAATCCAGCAAGAATTACTTTCCGCTAATGCTGGATAAAGGAGAGTTATTGAGAGGCTAAAGCATTTGAAATATATTAACAGGTGAGTCAGTTTATAATCCCAAATGGTGATACTGATGTAATAAATAGCCAGTTTCCCAAAAGTCTTTTCAGGGTTCCCAGATTGTCTCTAATGAACTCCACTTTGCATCTGGTACACTTCCCTGTAAGAGGCCAACTAGTCCAGAGATGAAGGCTCTTTGAATCCATTCTTCTAGCTTCTCACAGAAAACAAGCTGATAGTGTCACTACCCAGGTGGGCTTTTCCTTGGATGACAGGTTGAGGAGGAATGCTTTTTGAATCTTTGACCTCCAATCATCACACACAATGACCAAATGTTTTGAAATGAGCACTTCTCTGTTAAAGTTCTTCATTTGTATTCCACAAGACTTCTTTCTCCTTTGATGGGGTTATTTAACTACAGGAGTAAACACAATGTAAATTTTTACTACTATACTACATTATAACAGGATATAGATTTAAGTGAAAACAATGCAAATAACATCTCACTAGTTTTCATGAAGTTTAAACACCAAATATACTCTTATGAATGTAACAATCACTTTGATCTATATTATACACAAGTGAATTGGCTTTGGCATGAGCTGGCATCTGGCCTGTCACAGTCACACTTATTACTTTGAAGAGGTTGGAAAAGGGTCCTGGGAGAACAGTGTGCTGGGGAGTAGCGCTGAAGGAAATAAACAAAAGAAGATCTCAGTTCAGGAACTTTCCATGAGAAGAGCTAAAACAAGAGTGCCAGGTGAGGCTGTAAAATGATTGCTGATTATGGAATCAAGACAGAATATTTCCAGGAAATATTGTCCATGACTAAGGGATAACAGGGATTCTGGTCTTTGGAGTAGGGCTCTCACAATCCGTTTCCTGCTGGCTTTAGTGGATGCTGTTCCCTCCCATCATGTCTCTTGCAATTGATGGGATAAATTTAAACTTGTGGAACTGATATTTTGGCCTTATCCAAAACACTAGGTAAAGAATGGATTGTAAATCTACTGCTGTCAGAAAAGTGAGTGTGTGCAGAGGACTGAATGAAACATGAGAAAACAGATTTAAAAGGTAACAAACAAAAGAGCAAGTCATTTTAATGGCTTCCCAACTGGATTACGCTGGGGAAAATATGACAAAGTTTAGGATAACAGCACTGTCCCAATAAAGCTGAAAAATAATCAAAGCAAACCTAATCTGGTTGTACTCTGAAACAGCATTCTAAAGATAGCATTGTGGGATTCTGTGCTTAATGTCTGATTTCCATGTAATATGCACAGTGTTGAAGTATAAAGAGATTTCTGTGCCTGCCCCCCCACCATCCAAAAGCCCCAACCCTGCAAACTTACCCTAGGAGCTGATATTCAAGCCATGTTCACTGTTGGCTAACTAATAGCGCTGGTTAGACAAGGGAGATGAAGAATAAATTGTTGGAAAACCAAAAATGCAATTCTAGAAAAATTCTTCTCCTCCTCCATTTTCTAGCTATATCTAACTGCTAATAACAGCCTGGCAGTAAGGCCAATCTCTTCAGTATAGGCTTACCTTTAAACATATGAGTAGCCCAGCTGACTTTGATGGGAATTAATGCAGGCTTGAAGTTAAACGTGATTATGTGCTTGGTTGAACTGGGGCCTTGGAATTTAGGTCCATCATTTGATGTGTGAGGCAGCAGACTTCAGTTCACTCTCCCATAAGTGTTGATTTTAGAGTGATAGGAGTAAAAGTTTACTTAGAATTAAGCAGGTAAAATAGTGAATACAGGGCATAGATTTGTTTAGACAGTTCCATGGTCATTTTTTTCCTGAACATAAGGCAGGAGAACTGTTTGCAGCAGCAATAGCCTGGGGAGTTGATTGCGGGGAGGGGAAGAAAGCTAAAGCTTTAAAAGTGGCTGTATTTTTGAGTGATACAGTAGGTAAAGTGAGACATGGTCAAGGCAATGATAAGCAACCCATAGCTAGTCAAATAAATAAAGGCAGAGGCTTCCTAAAGCTAGGATGCAGTATAGCAATGCTGAAGCTCTTTTCATAGCCAGGTGTTTTAAATGAAATCAAGGCTTTGTGCAGCCAAAGTTTAAAACATCTCATCCATTTCTGGTAACCTCTTTTTAGAAAATACAAGGGGAAATCTATGGTATTTTCTGGTGAACTTTCCCCTTCTGCACAGGGCTGGTCTGGCTCCTGTGACTGGAAGGGCTAAGTTAAAAGATTCTCTAGAGCACAGTCCTTCTGGGGATTCAGTAAAGCACTCCAGTTGAGCTCAGTCATGTTTTCCTTTGCATTGGGACCCTGGCGATCCCTGCACTGCGGCAAGCAGCAGTGGGAATTACCATGCTTGAAGATCAGGGAGAGACGCAACCTTCTTCCTGCATCCCCACTCCCTGCAGCAGATATTTGTTTCCTTCTGCTGTGGGGAATGGAGATTGCACACGGAAGTCAAAGCAGGAGCAACGTTGTCTCTGAATGACAGTCCTGGTGGAGAAGTGGGGTTCAGCACCAGGACAGCTCCCTATGAGTGTGGCCCACTTCATTTTACTATGCTAGATACCTCAGTTCAAGGAAGAAGTCATCCTTGCCACCGAAAGCTTGCTGACTTACTTCAGCCATGCCCCCAACAAAGTGTGTGTGTGAATAGCAACAAGAGAGCTGTGATGTGTCACGAGAGATGAGACAGGGCCCAGATTGTGTGACTGCTCAGTGAAGGCTAGTCCACAGAATGAAGGAGTGACGGCTGTTCTTGATTTAATAATCAAATGTCTTAAGCAGCTAATGTCTAGTCAGCACTACAGAAGAAGTAGACTCACTAGAAGGAGGTATTTGACTAAAGAGAGGCCCTGGCCTTGTGGTGAAGCTCTGGAGGGGCGGTTCATGAGTAGAAATTTAACTCCTGCTCCCTTCGTTTTGCAAAGTGATGTCCGATCAGCCACAAAACAAGCAAAGCTGGGATATCACCAATCATAAAAAACAATAACACTTCTGCTTAGGGGAGATGTTGGAGCTAATTCTGTGGTACACCAGCACTCCCCTCTTCCCTGGTCACATGGCAAGGAGAAAGCAAAGCCTGATCTCCTGGGGCTGGTGCTAATCCCCAGAAGCAGCAAGTTCTTCCTTAGCAACAGACCTCTGGAGGCATCCGCTTTCAGGGTTCAACAAGTTTCCCCACCACCTGGGATGGGAGAAGCAAAGGAGAACCTGTCCCAGGAACAGCAATGGTGGGGGGGAAGGGAGAGGTCCCATCCAGGGACACCAACCTTCACAGCCCTTGGAGGTGAGTGAGCTCAACAGGGAACTAAGGATGACTTTTATTTGTTAGCATATTGTTTTCTCCAATCTCCTCCTGCTTCCCCCCACCCTCCTAAGTCCTTCCTTGGCTGGTCTCCCTCTCTGCCCTCCATGTTCCTTTCCATCCTCCCTCTTCCTCTTCAGTCATTCTCTCCCCCCGCCCCCAAGTCCTACTTACTCCCTCCCTCTGTCATTTCCTACTCAGTCCGCTCCCCCACCAGAAAAAAATAAAGATCTGGAATCAAGTATGCATGTGCCCCTCCTCCCTCTGATTGCTTGGTTTGTATACTTACCCCTTTCCTTTGCCCTCCTAGAGATTAAACGTTTTATCTCTTTCACCTGTAAATTCTGGGAAGGGGCTTGCCCTTCTGAGTTTTCACGCTTCCTAGTATGGTTCCCAACCTCTGATACCGTATTATGAGTAATCATGGAATCCAGTCTACTTCACAGGCATACAATGAGATGATTAACCTTTTAGTTATCAGATTAGCACTTCGTGCAAAGCATATGTTAGGTGAACGGGCCGATGGTTTCATGATTTGATGCTTAATCACACTTTTTAAGTACCAAGTACATGGTTAAAATTAAGCACATGCTGATCTGGGACCAAGTCAGTGACCTATTTGGTTTTTATTTTCCTTTGGGATTGCCATTACTAAAGCATTAGTGGAGACTCTAGTGTCCATGGTTATGACAGAAACCTCCAGGGAAAAGCCTCATATCCTTTCGGAGTGAGAAAACAGCACATTGACCTCTAGGGATACAAGTGCTCCAAATGCTGCTAGGAAAATAGCATTGTAGAAAATCTATGAGAGGATGGCACTAAGAATGAAGTTAGTGCTTAAAAGGTCAGCTTGTAAAAGCATCTCTGCTAAGTGACCAAAAGACTGGGGGAGGTGTGCATCAGTTTTGTTAAACAACAACTCTTGGTTCTGATGCCATGTTTTCTGCACTGAGTATTAAACACATCCTGATACTGCCATGTGGTTGGGCAATTATCCTTGGTTCTTGCATTTAAACACTAATGCAATTAACCTGAGCAAGAAACACTGGAGACAGACTAATGCAGGAAAAAGCAAATGTGTGCATATCAGGGCATTTGCGTTCTGTTACAGAATGTGACCGTTAGTGTACCACTTAACTTCTCAGTGCCATACTGCCTTTTCAGACCTTCTCTGATCTTTCCAAACCTATTTGACTCCCTCTGAAGAGACTGAGCCAGTAATTCCAGTACTCCTGCTTCTAGCATAACTGTTCTGAGGAACTGGTGAATTGCTGTTTATAAGCAATACTACCTTCAAGGCAACCCTGAAATACAACTAAATTCATCTTTCAGACAGAAGCTCTCTCTTCTCGCCTCCCACCCCGCATTACAGTTACATGTCTGAAGAAAAGGGGAAAGCTTTCTAGTTGTGAAGGACTGTCTAAGGGAGCTGGGGCTCAAATTATCTTAGTGAGGCTGAGGCTCAAATGTGGTGGATACACGCTCTGTTTTCAGACAATTTGAAGTCAGACAACACAGAATCCTATATAAAGGCTGAATCTCATTTGTTTCTCTTTCCACGGCTTTATCATCTTTGTATGCAAAACGCCCCCACTCTTATTCAGGAAAGCAAGCCTTTCTGGCAGAAGAATCTGCATCTTACATATGCTGTTCTTTGCAGTACCAGTTTTGCTGCTGACTTTTGATGGAAACAGGATCAAAACCTAATGTTTGCACAAGAGGCTGAAGTAATGGTTGTGCATTCAACTGTAACTCCCATTTTTTGAGTTAATATTGCACTAGTGCAGGGTAGGTGTTTTGCATTTATTATGAAGCATTTGTTGATCCTTCATAATATTCTTGTAAGGGCTCCCTCACTTGTGTGTATTTTGAGCCTGTAGAACTACTTACTTGAAATCTGTGATACCTGGTATCCTGCAACCATCTTATGAAAATTCTTTATAAGCACACAGCGGTCACTATATTCTGCTTTCAGTCTTCCTTATATCAGTTTCTTCTGTTTGAGTTATTCTCCCTTGGAAGACACTGAACACTACTTAGAGATGAAGCATACACATGCAAAATATGTATGTGGGTTTTACCAAGGGGAATAATGCTATTTTGTAACAGCTACTGTGTAATTAGCCAGTTTTTGTGAGGAAAGATGTTTTATCAGCTGACACTTTAATAGAAAAGCAGTCTCCCACTCAAAAGACCAAACTAGATGTGTGTAGTCTTCTTTTGCTGGATTTTTTTTTCATGGCCACTCGGATGATATATGACCAAAGCAGTGATTGTTTGGGAGGAAGTTCAGGCTGTTTTGTTCCGGTGCCTTTTTTCCCCTTTCTTAATTAAACTTCATTTATTTATTTATTTATTGCCATTTCAGAAGAGTGGAGAGTTTGACGTCATGTGTTGATGAGTCACTGCTTTTAACAGGGCAGCCAGCAGAGATGGTGTACTCTGTGTGCACCAGCTGCTCTTAGTCATTCACAAAAAGATCAGAGAAAGCTCAAAGGACATGCCTGTGAATAATTAAATTTCTATTTTCATTATGAGGATGTGGTTGATTTATGGGAAGGATCTGTGCGAAGCCAGGTATTGACAAAGAGAATTTTCAGATAGTTCTCTGTTGATGCTTTTATAAATAGCTTCTGGGTTGTCATCTATGCCACGTGCAACTGTGCACGTGAGTTACCAGATTCATACAAAACAGATTATGTAACTTTTATCAGCACAGTTGTCTTGCTTGTAATGAGCACTTTATCCATACACATACTTGCTAAGAAAGAGCCACAGGATGAAGGTGTTGGGGGAAACTAGTAATTGTACTCTGTATGAAAAGAGATCAAAGGGTTTCTTTTAGCTGATAAATTGGGCTGGCCTAGACTAGAAAGTTAGGTTGACCTAGTTATGTTGCTTCGGGGTATGGACAAACTCAAACCCGTGAGAAATATAGTGAAGCTGACCTAAGCCTCAAAATAGACAGGGCTACATCAGTGGAAAAATTCTTCTATTAACCTAGCTACTGCCTCTCAGGGAGGTGGACTTACTACAGCAACAGAAGAACCCCTTTCCTCGCTGTAGTAAATGTCTGTGTGACAGTGACACAGCTTCAGTGCTGCCGCTGTAGTGTTTCTAATATAGACACACTCTGACTGGTATTTATAGCCTGCAGCCATACAACCTTGAGCTCTCAAACTAAGTAAGGTTGGTCAGATTTGTTTGTTGGAGGGCTCCCTTCCAAAAACACCCACAGGTGCTCCAGGAAGAGATGTTGCTCTCTGAGTTAATACTGAACCAATGCCCCAGTTATGGTTTTAGGGGGCACCATACTGCTTTCTGCTGGATGAGAGAGAAAGAGGAGGTGTTGACCACTTGTGATCATTAGAACCCATCCTATGGGGCTTCTTGGAAGAGTGGATAGAACTGTTATTCCAACCTGGTAAGAACATCCTGCATATCTAAATTCCACTGATGGTCCAACCATATATAGCATTATCCATCTCTTTGTCTTGTCTCTGGGTATTCAACAAGAGCTGGTGCATTACAATTGTAAGTAAAGTGATTCCTATACACTGACCTTACTGACTTCTTCGGGATGGTGGGAGTTGTATTGAAACTGAAACCAATCAAAACTCACTTTATTCTGAAGCGAGAGCAAAGGTCACTGAAGTTGAACAACAGGCTGGGTGAATTGAAACAAAAAGAACAATTCAAATAACTTATTATTATTTTAAATAAAAAAACCTTTATTTAAATAATTGGTTTTAAACTTTTTTCTTTTTCGCAGTTTTGATTTTTACTAAGGAGAGGTTGATTCTCATTGGTTGGTAACTATGACAACATGTTTAATTGCAACTAAATATAGTATTTATGCTACTTATTACTACTTTTTGCTAACTAGGAGGCTACATTGTATCTATATGCTTATTTAAGCAATTATATAGCTTAAAATACTTATTTGAATTTTTATGTTTACATGTTTATGTTAGAAAATAATGAGTGATGCATTTCTTACTAAATTAACATTTTACTTGTGATTTGGGTCAAGCTCTATTTGCATTAAAATTGGAATGCATTAAAAATGCACACTTTAAAAATCACCTTTAAATGGACTGATAAACTTCTGTATCAAAACATATTTAGCAGTAAAAATGAACTGATTTTATTAAAGGAGGCAGTATCTGTATTTAGCTAATTGAACTGATTTTGGTCCCCATATCTTTCAAGATTTTAGAATTGGTAGATTTCATCCTCACACCTCATTTTTATTCACAAGTTGGAAGAGGAAAAACAAGCTTTCCTGCCTCTTCAACTCCTAATCAGTTTGCTAACTTTGAATGAATTAGTCACTGAACTGAACAAGTATAATATTTTCTTCATTTCAGCTTATTCTCTCTGCATTTGCAGAAGAGACTACTGCTGTCAAAAGTTGGTTCCAGGTGGTTAGCCAGTGGCTTCCACCAATTCAGTAGTCTGACTTTCTTTAAAACTTTGGCAGCAAGCATGTACTGATTAATTGAAATTACTTTTAATTTAAGAATTTTGTTAAAAAACTACTTTAGTTTTTGAAGTGATGGAAACCTTGGTAAGGCCTAAACTTACTATGCTCTATTCAATCATTTACATTACATAAAAATACCAAACCATCATTTTTTATCTGCTAGACAGAGTCAAAGGATGTCACTTTCCTTCTGTAGTTGGCTATCACTGCTAAAATACAACAGTTTCCAACTATAGAAAAGGAGACAGAGGCTGTTAGGCCACATCCACAGAAAGAGTAAACTAATGAGGCTTTGTGAAAGAAAGGGATAGAATTTACTTCCTTCAGCATGGTGGCCAATTACTGTAGATTTACCACTTCTAATTGCCTAGTACATCAGTTTAATTGGCAATATAATCTTCTGAATATCAAAATTGTCCTGCCCTCACTCTAAAGCTTTTCATCACGTTAAAATGTATTCTGTAAGTACTTAGCATTTTCAGTGATAGAACTGAAATGTGTGGCATTCTTTGGAACTGAAGTGGAACAAAAAGACCTACTCCCGGCCCTAAAAACCATCTTAAAAATGTCATTCTACCTGAAAAACACGTGAGAATGGCCGTGTGGTATTCCATATTCATGATTTGCTGATTTCCCTAGCAAACTTTCCTCAATTTGCAAGTACAAAAATACTTACTTCTTTCTAACTACCAGGCCTGCAAGCTCACCCTGGGCTTTGATATAGTTTAAAACTGTTTCTCCCACTGCACCCCCTGCCAATCACACATAGCAGTAAGGAGTCTTCAGGCTGAATATAACTCTAGAGGTATGTCTCCACTGCAAAAAAAGACCTGCAAAAGCCAGTCTCAGACCCCAGTCAACTCACTATTTTTAGCCAGGTAGCGCTAACCCTGCATGTCTGTCAGTTGACCCGAGCCGTGAGATTCACTGCCAAGGGTCTTTTGTTTGCAGTGTACACACACTCCAAGATACCAGTGCTACTCCATTGTCTCCCTTCAGATTGTGCCTTTAGTGACATCTGTTCAAACCTACTTGGGGCATAATCTGGAGACAATGGGGTTTCATAGGTGTCATGTCACCAAAGGTCTGACGTTGACATATTGAACGTTTATTATTGACAGCCGTATTGAAGCCCAAGTGTTCAAAAATCATGAGCCAGCCCAACCACCAAGCCACAATATTTTAAAAATAAGAAATTTGGGTGAAATAATTGAAGTCAAATTTCACTCTTGGAGTTTATTTGCCTTCTGGCTTCTGAGACTTTTGGGAGTGTATTTTCAAGGAGTTCTTTTTTTGTCTCCCCCCCCCACCCCAGCCCCCGGCAACCATGAGAGCTGGAACTTTTTTTTAAATGGAAGCTGAGATTTTGGTGTAATTGTGTGATGCCAAACTTCACAAACACCAAATATTGTGAGACTTGCTATAAAACCAGCAGGGTTGGCAAATCTGTGACATGTCAATAGAAAGAGTCCAGTGTGACTGTGAATTGATTGGACTGGCAGGGGAATGTAAATAAGCTAACTTTTTTTACTTGCAAATGGGGCAAATTTTATATAGAGTCCAATAACATAATTTTACAAAGTGACTTTTCAGGGCAAATTGAAGTTAAAACATTAAAGAAAATGGAAAAGGGGGGCATTAAAGACTGAGTAAGAAACATATTAGATATAAAAATGAACAGTATCAATAGTGGGAAAAGATTTTAAAACTTAAAAAGCACAATCTCCCTGAAGCCTAGCATCAAGGAGACACTCAAAGGAAATATATTTTGTAAATTCAAGTTTCATATCTATTTAAAAGGTCTTACTGAAGAGTTGTTGACATAGGGAAAATTGTAAACTTATTAAGAGCCACCTGGAGTAATTGGCCAAGGGAGGCCTGTTATGAGACTGAGCTGCAGCTAGATAAAGACATCAACAAGAGGTCTTCTATGGCAACAAAAGCTAGGAGGGATGTCCAGTCAGACTGTTATGCAAGCCATGAGAATGAAAGAGCTTCAGAGAAGGATAGTAAGATGAAGAACAGTGTGGTGGATGACAAGAGCTGAGGTGAATATAAATTCCCCGTCGTGATCATATTTGTACTGACTTGCATTCGCTAGGGCTGGTCAGGAAAAAAAATTAAATGGAAAATTCCAAGAGAACTGTCTCAGTTTTTCCCAACCACATCTATTTTTTTTTCTAAATGAGATGTAGCCCTAGCTTAGTTTTACATTAACTGCTGTTCCAGCAATTCTCTAGACCAGTGGTTCTCTAAGCTGGTCTGCTGCTTGTGCAGGGAAAGTCCCTGGTGGGCTGGACCGGTTTGTTTACCTGCTCCATCCGCAGGTTCGGCCGATCGCGGCTCCAGGCCAATGGGTGCTGCGGGAAGCTGCGCGGGCCGAGGGACGTGCTGGCCGCCCTTCCCGCAGCCCCCATTGGCCTGGAGTGGCAAACCGCGGCCAGTGGGAGCTGCGATCGGCCGAACCTGCGGACGCAGCAGGTAAACAAACCGGTCCAGCCCGCCAGGGGCTTTCCTTGAACAAGCAGCGGACCGGCTTTGAGAACCACTGGTCTAGACTATTTTCTGGAAAAACTTTAAAAAATAAAAAAAAGGCCTTTGAAGAGAGAAACAAAACATTATCATGAGGGACTGGAACAACCTGGGCATTAGTAAAGAGATACACAAACTTTCAGCTATTTGTTTACAGGTCCAGCCTAGGTCAGTAGTAATCAAAAGTTGTTAACCCTCCGATGGTTGTTTAATGGTTTATACGTGAAAAGAGAGTAAATCTCAATCTAATTCCCAAGGGAAAGGTAAGGATTACCGCCTAAAGTTGGTATTAATTGGTAACCTTATAGTTTGTATCAGCTGACGAAGCAAAGGTTAAGTGGACATGGAAGACCAGCTATAGGACTGGTAGTCTATAGAAAATGGCCTTGATTCTTCACTCAGTCTGAGCTGTGGTTGTATGTAGCATGGGGCGAGGAGGACACAGGGCAGTGACACCATGACTGTTGCCCTGTTTTGAAGTTGGGGAAGGATATATATGTAAGAAAGAAACTCATGAGCACAGACAAATCTGCTTTTCCCTCTATCCCAAACTGCACCATATCTGTGAATTTTATCATCTCTTAAGGGTTCATCAAAGTACAACCTGTCATTTAGTCAAATATTCTAAATTCTTTGCTCACCCTTGGCCCTTCATTTTAAATCAGGTCCTGTTCATCTCGGAGATGCTGCCTGGATTTATTGCCTCCATTGCCTCTTTTATACAGCAGTTGATATCTACCCACTCAGCAAGGGGATTTCTTCTAATGCCACAGATGTTAGGTGTAATATATCATTATTAATTATTTACAGAATACTTAAAGGCTAGATCATACAGTTTTTATTGCTTGTCTTTTTTTATATGACTATGAATAGCACCTACAGTTATACTAGCTAGGTTTTAGTTACAAATGACACTTATTCTCACGCTCCTGGGAATATATGTGTTCTCCTCATAGGGTAAGTAAGGAATTTCCCTCCTTGCATCCACACATGGTGTAACATCACACAGTGTGACAAGAAGTATGTAGGTTTCCTATTCTGATGTTTCCTCTATAGATTACTGCTAAAGGCAGGATCTCAGACCCAACAGTCTAGCGGTCTCTTGTGGAATGACAATTATTGTAATCCCAATGCTTTCAGTGTGATTGTAGCCCTGAGGTACCCTCTGGATCTGTGGCAACACAAGTGATAATTCCATATATATAAGGGTGCAAATGTTCTGTAGCAGAGTGAGCTGAGGCTAGGAAATGATCAGGGCTGACTGGCACCTCAGGGTGTTTCCCACACAGCGTAGCATGGTCCGTGTTACATTCATTTCACTATGTGTTTGTGCTTTAGATGAATGTTCATGGATGTAGTTAGAATTCTAGTGAGGAAAAACATGAAGCCACAGTCTGAAGGCATTACATGCATGAGTTGGTTTCTCTTACAGCAACAGTTAATTCTGAATTTTCAAATGAATAGGGTGCCTCTCTTCTTACCACCACTAGATGCCTGTCTTCTAGGTTCAAGTCCATGTGAAAAGTCTGAACTCGATTCCTTTTTAGCAGAAATGGCTTAATTCTAGGTAGTAGTCGCTTACTAGTCATGTAAAATTCTAATATTGATAAAAGGTGGCCGCACTTGAAAAGCATGCTGGGATATACGGGATTAAATATGTTCAGAATGTACAGCTGGTGCAAAAATGATAAGTATGTGTCATAAAACACTCCTGAAATGTTTTGGCTTTTAGATTTTGCATGTTAATGTTTCCCTTTTAAAATAAGAAGTGGAGGGAGATTCTGCTCCAATCCAGTGCCTGCTGGGACAGGTATACAGGAGGGCAGCAGAAGATTAGAAGGCCATCATCTGAGAGGAGTTTGAAATGGAATGTGCTGGACCACCTTATGTTGAAAGGAGATCTTTATTCATGCTGTTGGGATTCCAGGGATATTCTATTTGAGCTCATAGAAACCTAGATTGATTATTGAAATAACAGATTGATGATCATGGTTATCCAACTGTAGGCTAGAGTGAGCATAAATGAATAAATTGGGCATGTGAATAGCCCAATTCCTGTAGCCTTGAATAACTATGCATTGCTGTCACTTTTACACTATTGATGTATCAATCTATGATGAACTTAATAGACTGAGATGCTATATGATTATATAGCTGTTCCTGATCTTACTTTGCTGGAATTTTGAATATCTATGGGCTTAGAGACAAAAAAAACAAAAATAAAACATCTGCCTTATACAGAGGACTGTCAGTCCACGTGTGTATGCCGCATGCAGATATTGGAAATGCCGCAGACAAAAATAGAAGACTATTTCCCCTGTGGAATAAAGGATAAGAGTCAGAGAGCCACAGTATTGTATAATGAGACATAGCTTTTTAAAGATGAAATGTATAGTTATCAGGTTCCAAGCTTATTTCATTAGCTCTCTTCAGCAAATACAATATAAATACTATCCAGTCGCTTAGGCTTTCACACAAACTGGCTAAAAGAGTCGGACACTCAGATTTTTTTACTAAGCACACTTTTTTCATGACTCATTTCCTTTAGTTAGTCACTGAGTCAGAGCTCATGTTTATGCTTAAAAACTCCATGAAAATGTCTCAGAATGAGCTCCTGGGCAGTTCATGTTCTTTTTTGGGGGAGGAGGCATTTTAAATCTGTCTTTGTTTCTTTCAGCTGCACTGAGAGAGATCAATCAGAGGTGTTATATTTGGCCATTCCTTTAAAGGGATTATGCACTTGCCTTTCCTGTGGCTTACAGGTAGAGATGAGTCCAAACTCAGACCCTGCAGCCAAACATCCCACAGACTTTGAACTAGATCTAAATCTACACTGGGCCTTTATCTGTAGCAGACCTGACCTAAAATCCTGATTGCCAACTCCAGCAGCCTGTGAGGAAAGTTAGGCAAATTTCAAGGCTAGGGCCTATTTCCTGTTAGCATTAGTTCTCAGCCAAATGTGCTTATACTACAAAAGCCAATCACTGAAGGAAGATAATAGCCCTTTAGAATCCTCCCTGCCCAGTTCTAAAGTGTTTCATTGTTCCTCTTCCCCTGGCCCTTTCTTCCCCAGGCCTGCTCCCTGGATGCTGACACTTAGCACTTCATCAGTTTCTCTCTCACCTTGTTATGGTGCATGAGCTTCAAGTGAAAGCAGCTCCTGGCATGGTTTCTGAGGGGTCTTGCCAGCTTGATGAGGCCCCATAATTGGCTGAGCTTGTGAAGGCCTTACATTCAGCTAGAGATGTTTGTCTGTATGTAATGCATTGAATTTGAATGTCACAGCCATTCCATTCCAGAATTTCAGGTAATGTTCTAGGCATAATGATCAAAACCCTATTGACTTGGGGGAAAGGTGTGTGTGTGTGTGTGTATGTGTGTGTGTAAAAATCCTCACCAGGTCTTTAGTGGCACCAAAACTTAAGACACCCATTAAATGCCTTCCAACATAACCCCCCTATCTAGTATCCCAACAGAGCTGAAAGTGCTGACTCCCTGAATAACACGTCTCCCAGATGGAAAGAATAATGGGGGGAAGGGGCATGCACAAAACTCCTGGCATGGAGGGGGAAAAATGGGGGATCCTGGTATGGGGGAGGGAAGTGGAGGGGCAGGCAGAGCCCCTAGGATGGGGGGAAGTGAATAACTGGGTTCATAGAGCATCTGCCATGTGGGGGGAATGCAGGACCTTGGAATGGGTAGAGGGATGGAGCGGGGCAGGGGGAGACACAGAACCCTTGATGGGGAAACCTGGTATGGAGGTAGGGGGTATACAAAGTCTCAACACGGGAGGGGGAAGGGAATGGAGGACATGGAGAGGGGGGGACTAGGAATGGGGATATACGCAGAGCTATTGGAATGGGAGACCCTGGCATGTAGTGGAGGGGGAAGGGAGGATGCACAACTCCAGACACAAGGGAGGGCAAAGCTGAAGTTTCAGGGAGTCCCTGAATTAGAGAAGGATGGGAGGGTTGCACATGGGAAGCTTGTGGGATGGAATGTTGGAATGCAAGAGGGCCCCGGTGTGTGCAATTAACTCAGCCTGCAGAAGCTGGGAAGTGTGAGATCCCCTAGTTAACAGCTGCACCTCTTTCTTCTTGATGATCTGAATATTGGAGCTCACTACGCCTTGTTCCACAAATGCTGCTATCTCCTCACAGCTTATCTCTCATCCCTGGTGTGTTTCATGACCCTTCCAGGGCCTTCCTGATCCATTCTGTAGCCCAAGAAATTGAGCTGACAGTAGATTGAAAGCTTCTTCTGCCTCTCTTCAAAGGCCAAAGGATCCTATTTCCTTCACATCACACTGGGTAAGCTATCCCAACAATAGCTGGAGAGCCAACTGTTTTAAACCAAACCAGGTTTATTTTGAAAATCAAGAAAAGGCCAGTTAGCAAATTATTTCTTATATTTATTTTAATATAACATAATCTCTTCTTTATTGTTGCTGTACTCTTGACCTTTTATCAGTACAGCCACCTTCTCCTAAAAGATTTTAATTTTCTCTTTTGAGAGCAAACCAATTTCTACTTCCCAGTACTGTTGCCAAAATGGCTTGCTCATTTGTCTTATCATAAGCTCCAGAGAGCAAAGACCAGTCCAGTAAAGGGTAAGCATTAACAGACTGAAAGAAAACCAAATGCATTATCTACCCCTTAATGAAAATCACAAGAAACAAATTAAAAGACTTGTCTCAGAGCAATCACGTACTTTCACTCAAGCTTGTACTTTGTCCCAGTAAGTTCAAAGCAGTGCTCCCAGTCTGCTTTAGGGTTCTTTGCTGGAGGAAGACCTCTTGATAGCCAGATGATCTTCCTTAAGTTGATGCCATCTTAGCTGGCAAATAACAGCAAACAAATAATTATGAGAGATACTGAGTCAAGGGTATTGTGAGTGTTCAGCATCTTTCTAGATCTGGCCAGCATTTGCCAGAATAGTTATTGTGGAATTCTTCAGCTGTCATTTGAGGACACTCACATTCAGGATTGCTGGAACAATATGTATAGTGGGGGTGCTGAGAGCCATTGAACCAAACTGTAAACCCTGTACATGGCGGAAACCACTTCAAGCTGGGGGTGCTACAGCACCCCCAGTAGCCCTAGTTCCAGCACCTATGCTCACATTAAGCAAAGAACACACTCCAAATGAATATGAATAGTTCTCTGAATAAGATGAGGAAATAAGAATTTGGCAAGAAACGTTGGCTATTGATGAATCAAGACCTAATAGTAAGGCTGCTCTCTCACAAAGGTAGCGTTTGGTTCCTGGGTGGATAAACAAGATATAGTGGATTCTGAGGAGAGAGGTGCCTTATAGCTGGGAAAACCCTAGGCACTTCCTTTTCTTTTGTGATGTGCAGCATCCCCCAAAGTGTCCAAATCCAGGTTTTTGGTTCTGCTTATTATTGACCCGATGTGACCACCCTTACTCAGGCATCTATAAAATAAGTGATTATATGCCCTATTCCCAGGGAGGGGAGGGCCAGCTATTAAGTTTGAATCCAGATCAGAACATTTCCAAAGGTTTGAGAGGTTCGTATCTGGGGATTTGCTTTGGTCCATCTCTACTATTGTTATTTTGAGAGTCATAACTCAAGGTGCATTAATAACAAAATTCTAGATGTCGCTGAAATCCTTTTAGTAGTCCAAAAATGGTTGTTGGGTGGTGCTCTCTGTCATTTTTTTCAAACATAATAATATGACTTAAATAGATTTTGGTCATTTTTGAGTCGAATGTTCAACAGTTTCAAAGGCAATTAAAAAATAATGGCTTTTAGTAGCTAAACATAACTACATGAGCAGGCTGGAAATCTAATTCCATGGCAGAATGAGTTTTTTCATAAAACTCTCCCCGTAAGCAATAGGAACGTTACATCACCAGAATAGCCTCTCATTGGCAGAACATACCACATGAGCAGGCCTTTATTGCCTAGCAACCACCAAGAGCTGATTAACCCTTTCCCAGATGTCACACAGTAATTATATAGAACACATCTCGACACCTTTATGCATAAAAGTAACAATTAAAAATGAAGGAGCTACAATTAGCGTAATAAAGATGGTTACCAGATCTGATTTTTATGCATGCTCAACTGTAGGAATAATAAGGTGTTATTTTACGTAATTAAAATAGAGGATGGACTCAGGAATGATTTTTAACTATTTTAGCTTTTTCTCCTACATAGATTACTTTGTCTGAGTTAAAATTTTGAGAAATAAACCAGTTTGTAGTAACTCTTACATTTTTATTAAAAGATTTAAGCAAGGAGTTATATAAAAAGTTTTAAGTAAAATGTCATTAGGTAAGTTCAAGTCTAGTTTTCCTAACTTAAATTACAATACACTGGTCAAACTGAGGTTATATTGAGACAGTCAGTAAGTCCAATGATTGGATTTATCGGGTTCACCAATTACTGTACTTAATAACGGGATCAAACAATGAGTAAATTAAACAAAACTATTATTTTAACAACTTACAATAAGGAGAAGGGGAGAATCTGTTTCCTTTCATGTACACTGTTTAGTTCAGTGTTTGTCAGCAGCCAAAGCTGTTACTTGCTTTAGTTTTAAGGAAGTACATCGCTCCAAATAATTTCTTGGTATCTTCCTCTTTGGCTGTTTTTCCCCTGTTAAGCTTCACTGTTTGCAAAGATTACATTAAGCTTGATTTGTTTCATATATTTCCCTCCCCACTTTAACACAATGCCTGTATCCTGGCAGATTAGCACAGACACAGAATGATTTCTAAAATCCCAGACTTCTAGCAGCTCTAGAGCAACCCTGGTCCAAAGATCTTATACTGTTTTAACAACAGATTTAGGGGTTAGTGTCTAAATTGTGGAACAGTAAGTAACAGACACACACACACACACTCTTACAATTGTGGTCATTGGCATGATTCAAGCATCCTCGAGTTATCCTACAGGATGTTCACACTGTCTAAAAATCTATAGTCCACGTGGCTGGTCTTGGCTCTTGGAACAAGTAAATGTTTACCAGTATCTTCATCGATTATAAGATTAGCTTGTGCTTTTGCATTCAGTGGGCTTGATCTGTCCTCTCTCTTAGTTGCATTTCAGGCTTGTCTCAGCTGATGGTCAGAGTCCTTCAACTTTCTCCCTGTGGGTGGCCAGTCCAAGGAAGAGGAGAGCAGGATACAACTTCAGGTATTTGATGCGAGAGAAAGACCCCTTCCCCTACTCTGCATGGTTGGCATCTTTTGTAGGAATCAGGGACTCCTCTACTGAGCCCCAGTTAGGGGTTCCAGCATGTTGGCGATAGCTCATCATGGATTAATGACCTCACAGTCTGAGATTCACACTGAAGATTCCAGTTTGGTACATACGTGTCATAAACTGAGTCCTTGCTATTAAAACAGATGTGTCTCAAAAATCAGATGCAAAAAGGTAACATAAGGACCTGATAGGCAAACTTCTGCTTAGATCCCAGACATGAGTGTCTTGATTGTTTCAATATAATTGCCCAATCAGCATCATCACTCATTCACTTTTACACATTCTCATGGCAATGAATTAATTATGACATTGGAAAAGTAGTCTAAGAAGTGGGGGCAGAGTGAAGGGCAAGTGAGTGACTGTTCTAATCATCTTTTGCCTACACACCTAAAAGCTGATTCAAACTTCTCTTAGCAATGCTAACTTTCATTAAACATTGGGCCAACTAAAGTCACTCAGGCCCAAAGCTAAATATGGCAAGTTCCTGACATAGTGGATGACTGTCTTAGCTCCTTGTCAAGTATGAGGCGGAAGGAGACACTTAAAATACCGCTTTCTCGAATAACAATAAGAATAACACAACATTCTCACAGGTGGGATATGGACATTCCAGAGACTACTCCAGCCTGCAGTAAAAGGAAACTATCCCCTTAAACTTGGGACTAATCCTGAGAGCTGCTGGGCTATACAACTCCAGTTGGTGTTGTTTCAAGTTGCCAGATGCTCAGTGACTCATGGGGGCGGGGGGGTCCTGTGTGTGTGTGTGTGTATTTAAAAATTCATGCTGCCCCTCTTCTGTCTGAAATTTTGCTACTTAGTATTGCTCGAATTTAAAGCTATTAGGGGGAAACAATTCTTTATTTTTCCAGTTTGGTTACTCTGTGAATTCACCAGGATGTAACATTTGTTTCATTCTAGTCAGTTTCCACTGTGTGATTCTGTTGCACAGTAATGGTGAAAGGAAAAAATGTATTCTAAACAGGTGGTGGTGGTAAAACCTCAAAAACTAATAGGGGAATTCAGGGGCAGATACAGCACCGGATGCTACAGTTAATTCACTTTTAGAAATTGACTAGATTTCAAATTGCTAGTGTTCCTTTAACGTGTGAAAGAGCTTCTGCATTTTACAGCTCTCCTTCTAGGCATCAATTAATTCCTCCTAATATCTGCCTCAGTGCTATAACTCACTGCACAAGCACAGCAGCTTGACCACATAGAACCCAACTGACACTCCATGTGCCTGCAGCAAACTGCAAGATGAAGAATGAAATGCACAAACTTCTTTCCACTTTAATATCTTGGGGCTGTTGACTTGCTCACAAGCAGGGGAGCATTGCTGCATAGATATGAATGTGAACAGCTCCTCTGTCAAAGGCATCAGAGAATAGACAATAGCTTCTTGCCCTGCGCTAGTCTTTTTTGGAAGTATTAGTTAAGAGAACTCTGCTGGCATGAGTCACCCTCAACACCTTAATAATTAAACACCAGTAGCTTGTTAGAATCAATCTAGTATAAAATTGCTGCGGGCACAATCTGTTTTTTTTAAATCTGTCCTTCAATGTTTTTAATAGAAACATAGATGTTCCCTGCAGACAAATGCAAAATCACAGAAGCATCTTGTTTCACACACGTCTTCTCATATGTGATGAACAGTGGCAGCATTCAAGGTCTCCTAATCCAGAAGTACTGGACAGCAGCTAATATGGTAAACAAGTTGACTGCAAGCTGCTGGATGTTCGGCACGATCGCTTTCCTGATAAATCTCAGCTCCCCTGGCAGATCTCAAGAGAGGCTGCAACTGCAACACAGCCACAAAGTAATAGGATCAGCTCTCTAAAATGCGATGCACAGTATTCACTGCTGTTCCATACACACTTCTTTTAAAGGGGAATAAAGGACAGGGAACTAAAACTGTCATCCATCACTGTTTGACTAGCTTCTTGCAGCAGCTATTAATATAGTTTTGCAAATCAAAATGTTTTGGTATTTAGCTAAAATGGAAAGATACATCCAGCTGGGTTTCAAATATGACTCCAATAAAAGCAAATTATGAAGAACTGCACATCCACCTAGCTTTATATTTGCACACTATTTGTTTAATCTAACAGAACATATATTAAGGGGCAATTGTACAGCTAGCCTTCTGGTGGCTTTTATGTGCCTGTGACTGCACAGATAGAATGACTATATGGTTATGAGTATTTATTTGACAAATGTACCCATGCTTGTGCATGCAGATTGGTATCTGTTCATGAAACTTCCCAGTTTATGGGTGACTGTGTATCAAAAAGCATGTGCAAAACTGGAAGTCAGAGCTAAAATATCTGGCCCTTATGATTAAATTGGGGAAGGGCGGGGGAAGAGGAGGGGAAAGGAAGAGAAGCATTGAAATAATAGTATCAAGAATCTCAACTAAACCTACAAATGCAATGAAAAGAAAAATAGCCTGCCTCTCAATCCTCCTTTTATCCAGCTCCGCCCATATATTGCTGCCTGTGTAAGACAGATCCCCAGCTGTTCTCAATATTTATATGCACCACAAAGGAGGCAGTAACATTTAGACTCTAATTTCCTCACATTAATGATCTGACGTCTCAATTTCTATCTTTATTAACATCAGTTTTTAGGGTGGAGTTTTTAAGAGAGTTCTAGGTAGCATAACTCTGCTGCTGTTGAAATTACTGGTAAAGCCTTTATTCAACAGGATCAGAGTTCAGTCAGTGCTGAATGTTTCTGAAACTCCCCCCTCTTTAAATTGGTCTCCATCAGCATTTTGTGGGGCCGCAGAAGGCCTGAACGAATCTGGCAGCCACTGGAGAATGGGCAGTTGCCTTTTTACTGCCTTTCTTCCCTCAAGTGGATTTAAGTAGCAAAGGGCCTCATGATTTTGAGGAGTAGAGTAGCTCTCTGGTTCCTGTGGGAGAGTCTTAATACTGGAAAATCTCTAACTTAAAAAAATGAGTTGAAGTTTTGCATTAAATTTACCATTCTAATTTGTGTGTGTTTATACTTTGTGAGGAATCTAGATCTCTGGATCAGAGAGGAAGTACCATCCAGTGGTTAGAGCACTAGCCTGGGCTGTGAGAGCTGAGAGTTAAATTTCTGCTCTGCCACAAACATCCATGTATGACACTGGCCAAGTCACTTAGCCTCTTTGTGTCTCAGGTCTCCTATCTGTAAAATGGGCATAATAGCACTGCTTTACTACGCAGGAGTGTTATGAGGATAAATACATTAGATTGTGAGGCTCTCAGATACTGTGGTGTTGGAGAGTCAGATAAGTATCATAGATAGAAAAAAGGGTGCTGGAAAAATTAGGAAAATAGACAATGTGCAACTAGTTATTTGAACTAGCTGTATGTTAGTCAGCTGAAACTATGCATAGAATAGGAACACACCAAAGAGTTGATAGTGGAAGTGATGTAAGACTGCCTGAGGAAATTAAAAGTAACTACATTTAAAAATTGTTGATCCTTGATATTTAGCTATCAGCAGTGCCGTGTATCAGAGTCACAGTTGGAGCCTAGAAATGTGAACCTGGCAATAATGAACAGCTGATTTCATTTCTGTTTTGTTTAATAAGTGGCATGTTATCCAAATCTGAAGCAGAGAGTTTCCAGTCCAAATTGTTCACCAAGATGAATTAAAATGTGATTCCAGGTGAAGCTATTTCTTTCAATGCTGTTAACAGTGAGCCCTGGGGAGCCTGGCCTTTCAATATAGATGACAGATTTCTCAATATTTATGTTACACCCTTAATGCCTTTCACTGTACAGCACATCAATGGAAAGTGCTCTGAATAGGCAAACCTGGACTCTTTCATCTCATGTTTTGTTTAGGGAGACGCTTTGAAAATGTGAAACCTATGATGTGAGGTTATCATCATTTTTAATTAGACGGGTAAAATGTGCCACATTAAAATTCATTATGCTTCAGAACTAGAATGATCTGAAGGCAATAACCTTATAAAGCACAGGAATGTTGTCAGAGAATCATGCAACTCTAGAAAATTCTGAAGCACAAGAGTGAACATTCCACCACAAAGTTTCTCTTAAACATTCACAGTTTAGTTTTGGGGCAATCTTGTGCCCCACAAACTTTACTTTCCCGCAAAGTGTGTGTGCAGATGGATGGGGGCTTGTGTGGTGTGTGTGAGAGGGTTTTTTTATGGTGATGATGATGAAGATACTCTTAGGTAATGAGTGCCATACAAGTACCTTACCATAACGTCTGAGCACCTCACAATCTTTAATGTATCCACCCTCACAACACCCAAATCCTAGGTTCCACCCAAACCACTAGACTATCCTTCTTCTCAAAAACTCCAACTGATTCGTTCTGACTTGAATTCCCAAGCTGTTGACTATTGAGAAATTGATTATTTTTGTAATGAAACAAGGGGTCGGTGCCCAAACAAATGCACTCTTGAAACATGACAAACTTTGGGGTGAAATGGGAGGAAAAACAAACCCAACGTTTTGGTCAATGTGCCTTTTCATTGTAAATAAGATCTGGCGACCCACCTGCTGCTTGGCGTCCAAACAGCTGCTGAATCCCCACTGCTTGTGCTAGACTGGGGCTTGGCAGGTGGGGGTCACATGATGTGCTGCTTCTGTCTCTCCTCCATACAGCATAATAGAGACAAACATAGCGACCCAAAATCTCATTTCAGAAACAGTAAACATGTTTGCTGTGTCTGGAGAGCCTGAGTGTTTGTTTATTTCAAATGACTTGAGTGAATTTATGGCTTAATTTTCTGTTATAACAGAGAACCTGCTGTGTCTTGATACTGGGTGAGCTGCCAAGCATTAGAAGGAACCAAGCAGATGGTACTGTCTCTTTGCAAAAAAGTTGTTTGCATTGAGGTGTGGAAAGTTGCTGAAGAATGTTGTAATATGTACATGCCATAATCTGTTCTGTCTCTGGCTACTAAACGCTCTGCACAGGCTTGAAAATTGAACGTTGCTGCTTAGTTTTTTGAAAGAAATGTCACCAGTGTGTTGTCTCAGTCAAGATCAAGAAGCCAGGGGGTATGGGGTGGGAGGGAGGAGGAGGAGAAGGTGATGATGAAGTCTGTGTTCTACATGCTTTGTCTCAAACTTTTAGGTAACTATTTCACTCTTCTAAAACACTTCACAAAGTCATTGTCTCCCAGCCTTGTATAATATTCACCACACAAAGGTCAATGGTAGACAGTTTTCCAATAGAATTACTCAAGTCCAAATTCTGTAATCTTTATTCCAACTGAGCAGTAATTACTCATGTGAATAGTCCCATTTGAAGTCAGTTCAACTTAGGCAAGAGCTACAAAATCTGGCACCAAGAAGTTAATAAGAATAGGCTAGAAATGGTAGTTGGATGACTTGATTCTAAATTTCTAAACTAATTTCAATAGTTAAAAGAACATGTTAAGGAGGTATTGCACAGATTCAGGAAACTAACAAATCAATTTAAAACTTAAATAGGAGGATAACTGTATCTGATGATAAGGAATAGAACACATTTTTTACATGGCGAAGGGTCAGGAGTAAATCACAGAAGCACATGCCTGAAAAGTCACATCATGTTGAATATAGAAACCAATAAAAATAGGAAGCTGTGTCATATAAAACCTGAGGTGAGTGCTACACTTGCTAACTTGAAGTAACCCTCCCATACCTTTAGTGTTGGCCTTCTTGAAGGCTTACTGACCCATTCTTCCTGCAGGAACCCACTTCTAATCTTGATTATGAACCATTGATTACTACTCTCTGAGCATGGTTTTCCAGCCACTTGTTCACCCATCTTACAGTAGATTCATCTACGCTGTATTTCTCCAATTTGTCTGAGACTGTCATGTGAGACAGTATTAAAAGCCTTACTAAAGTTGAGAGATATCACATAGATTGCTTTCCACTTATCCACAATGGCTTGTTACCCTGTCAAAGAAGGATATTAAGTTGTTTTTGTCATGATTTGTTCTTGACCAATCCATGTTGATTGTTACTTATTACTTTATCTTCTAGGTGCTTACAAATTGCTTATTTGCTCCATTATCTTTCTGGGTACTAAAGTTAAGCTGACTGGTCTGTAATTCCCTGCATTATCCTTATTCTCTTTTTATAGACAGGTACTACAATCTCTTCAGCCAGTTCCTTAAGTAACCTAGGACGTATTTCATCAGGCCCTGCCAATTTGAAGATATTTAGCTTGTCTAAGTAATTCTTAACTTGTTGTTTTCCTATTTTAGCTTCAGATCCTACCTCATTTATACTGATGATCACTATGTTAATTGTATACTCAATGCTAACCCTTCTCTGGTGAAAACTGAAACAAAAATTGCATTCAACACTTTGGCCATTGCTGCGTTTGCTGTTATTGTCTTTCCTTCCTTATTGAGTAATGAGCCTAGCCTGTCCATGGTCTAACTCTTGCTTCTCATATATTTGCAAAATGCTTTCTTTTTGCCCTTTATATTCCTCACTAATTTAATCTCATTTTGTGCTTTGGTCTTTCTAATTTTGTCCCTACATGCTTGTGTTGTTTTTTTTTAATATTCATCCTTTGTAATTTGACCTAGTTTCCACTTTTTGTATTTTTTTAGTTTCAGGGAATTGAAGATCTCCTGGTTAAGCCAGGGTGGCCTCTTACCATATTTCATATCTTTCCTATACACTGGGATAGTTTGCTCTTGTACCCTTAATAATGTTTCTTTAAAAAATTGCCAGCTGTCCTGAACTCTTTTCTCTTAGACTTGCTTCCCATGGAATCTTACCTACCAATTCGCTGAGTTTGCTAAAGGTCTTGAAGTGCTTTGTCTTTATTCTGCTGTTTTTTCCTCCTATCATTTCATGATCACTTTCACCCACTCTGCCTTCATATTCTCAGCTAGTTCCATCCTATTTGTCAGAATCCAATCCAGAATAGCCTCTCCCCTAGTCACTTTCTCCACCTTCTGTAATAAAAAGCTGTGTGCAATGCATTCCAAGAACTTGTTGGATAATCTGGTTTTAGATGGATTATTTTCCCAGCAGATGTATCATTAGTCAAAATCTCCCATCACCACCAAGTCCTGTGGTTTGTTTTTTTTAATGATCTTGTTAGTTGTTTTTAAAAAAACCCTCATTCACCTCTTCTTCCTGGTTACGTGTTCTATAGTAGTCACTTACCATGACTTCACCCTTTTTTTTAACCCCTTCTATCTTTACCCAGGGACTTTCAACAGGTCTGCCCTCTGCTTCTATCTCAACCTCAGTGTATACATGTTTGATGTGCAAGGCAAGATCGTCTCCCTTTTTTTCCATTGTACCAGCTAGTTCCAAGCCCTGCTTCCAAGTCTCCAAAAATTGGGAGTGAAGGTTAAGCGTTTAAAATCCCTTTGGTAGCTGTCATCTAGATGACACAATTGCAAACATCTTAAATAAAGTTCTGACAGTCAGTGACTAGAGCACATGAATTGCACAGAGTTCATGAATTTGCATAGAAAAGGAAACTGAGGGATTGCCAGCCTTCACAATATTGTTAAAAAGAGAAGGGAAGGGAAATTGTACCATGGCCTCGTTAGCAAAGAGAATCACCTCTGCTCAAAATCCAGCCAGTATTGTGCCATCTTATAAATCATGCCAGCAGAGCAGAGGTAGGATGGAGGGGAAAGAACATCTTGTCTGCCCAAGAAAAAAATCAGCAAATTGAGCCTTTCCAGAGAGAGGGTGAGTTTGATTAGCTGCTATAGCGCTTAACTTAAAATGAAAAAAGTTGGCTAATTATAATGCAATACCAAGGTTTGTTTATAGCACAACACAAAGTCCCCTGCACCATTTATGGTTGTGATTACCCTAATTAAAAATAAGCAATTTCCACTCTGTTGGGGTGTTTATCGCATGATATCCTGAAGCAGTTAAATACAATTAAGCAACTCATCAATATTACATCTGCAACAGATGGAGAAAATCTCCATGCATGGATGAGTAATCCCTTTAGTCCTCAAAACAAGATCTTGGAGTGCTAGATTTAGTATCTGGCTCTTTGGTATAACTGTAAGACATAGCAATAGAAAACCACAGATAGCTCCCTACTGACATACTCATCTATGCAGGCACATATGCAAAGCTTATTCCAGGTAAGGCTGGCAGTGACTTGCCACCCGATCGATTTTTAGACAGTAGCTAATGAATCATTTTTGTCTTGGGTTAAAAACACACATTTTTGGATGAACAATGTTTCTTCTAAGGGATCCCTCATTGCACAAGTGCAGGAGATAAAGATGCAGAGATTTGCCCAATTTGGAGGATGGCAGAATACCATCATACCAATACCACTTGGTGGTCCAGCTTCACAAATGCAAGCATAACTATGCTTTTCAGAGGTGCATAAAGGCAGATCTGATTGCAGACATATCGAATATTAATTAATGGAGCAGGTGTGAGTGATTGCAGTATCTGTTCGAGAACAGTCGAAGGAGTTTAGGGGTGGAGCCAAGAGAAGACAAGGGTCTAGCACTGTATCATCTTTGGTCAGCCTCTGCTACCCTTACTCACCATGGGTGGCTTCACTGAAGTCAGTGGAACCTTTTGTGAATTAAGGTACTACTCACCATGAGTAAGGGCCCTTTGAGTTAGTCTAGTTAAATTAAATAAAGAGTCTAGCTGAATCCTATTGAAAACTTGTTTACTTCCACCAAAACATAATGGTGGATTCTGGCTCCTGGAATTTAGGCACCCATTGCCTGAGAAGTTTTATGCTTTTTGAGTCTGATGCTCATTTTTGAACGTGTCATGGGGGAAATCACAGAAGTAGGAACACGGCAGATTTGGAGAATGAGATTCAACTGTGTGTCTGTTTGCTTTAAGAATTCATACCCTCTTGAAAATGAATCATCAGACCAACACTCTGGCACTTAGCTTTATGACAAACCTTCTGTTGTCTCTGACAGGTTTCAGAGTAGCAGCCGTGTTAGTCTGTATCCGCAAAAAGAAAAGGAGTACTTGTGGCACCTTAGAGACTAACTAATTTATTTGAGCATAAGCTTTCGTGAGCTACAGCGGAGCCACAAGTACTCCTTTTCTTTTTGCTGTCTCTGAGGATCCCTTGACGTAAACAGTTTGTTTGAGTACATTTTATTAGACTGGGAAAATAGCATATGTCTAACGTTTTCTAAACCATGTTGTATATTTCTTTTGTGTTACTGCGCAAATGACAATCTCTGTAAAAACTTTCAAAGTTTCATGAAATTCTCTTGTTTGGGAGCAAAACCATATATTGTTCCCCTCTGCCCTTTCCTCTGGCTTTATGTTTAGCCTGAGGGAGGCTAACATGCTCACCTGCTGCTGCTGTGGTGAGCAACTAGCCAGCCAAGAATCCATCCCCTATCATCTCTGATGACCTTCCCCCAGTTATATACTATAATTAGGTAAAAAGTTTTGATCCTTTCCAAATTCTAAGGAAGATGGAAACTTCGTTTTCCTTCCTCTCTCTCCCCCTTCTTCCCCTTGTATGGGAAAGACTGTTGTTTCAGGGGGAAAGCTTTTGCCAAATCCCCTCGTGATCAGTGTATCAATAGCAGAACTAGCAAAGATCACTCCAACATCTGTCCATCCTGACAATCTTTCCTGCTGTCTGCACCACTGTGTGTCTACAGTCAAAGTGTATGTTTCCGACTTCGTCAGAAAGGGAGGGCAAGGAAGAGCTCAGCAATGCCTGTGAAAGAACACAAATGCTCTCTCCTTCCATTGGTTGCCTTTACCCTATGGGAGGGTGTTCAGTCCAGTCGGTAAGGACTGGTAGGATTCAATTTGTCCAACCATTATCTCAACTTCTAGTACATGCCCACAGAGACTAACTGGTAGTCTAAGGGGGGATTCCAAATCACTCCTACTGGAGCATTCCAAAGCAGAATCCTTGTGGCTAGGGCGGGCACTCTGCTGGTCTCTAATACTGGTGGGTACTGTGTGTGACCTGCACGTGAGAGAGCAGGCTGTAGAACAATGTATTACTGTAGTGTAATGGATAATCACAGTACTTTCCCCTAATTATATGTACTGTACCTGCCAGTCAAGACCCTTTCACCTGACAGAGAAGCAAAGTAGGGATTTTAGAAGACTTCTAGCTAAAGCAGAGCTGTCTATCATTAACACGCTACTTTTCATACATCAGGGACTATCTGGAGTACAGTTTGGAGGTCTAAGTCAATTTCTCTCTTCAACCTGCAGATATATTATTAGTTTTCATCTATCTTGCAGCTAGTTTGGGGGAATAATATTGATTGATTTGCATTTTGACTTTTGATGGATAATGTGGAGTGCAACCTGTCTGTTTCATCTAGCTCAAATGAGCTTTTCTAGATTGAGTGGTATTAAGCAACACAGTCTAATCAATAACTGAGTTTTCAAAATGATAAAACATCACAGAAATAATTTCTGGTTCTTCGCAGCCTCTGAGAACTGTCAGACTTTTGTATTTCCCTGATTTTAAATTATTTTTTTTTAAAAGCAGCAAGTCAATCATTTTCAAAGGCAGCCAAAATCATTTGCAGCCAAAAAGAGTATGGAGAAATGTCAATAATAAATGGCAGAGAACTGTAGCCTTTGTCAGCTCCATTGTGATCTCAAATAATTCTCCCTTCTATTCCCAATTCTATGTTAGGTTTATGGATTTCATATTTCTGTGAGAAATGTTAAAGGTACTGAACATGCTCACATACTATCTATTAAGTTTGATGTAGAGCATCTTGCAATATTGGTGAACAAGTATTTTAAGTACCAGTAGGTTCCTGCTTGTCTGGAGGTAGCTTATTAACCTAGATCACTTCTGTTCTCTTTGCATATTTGCTTGAGAGTTGTGGCTGCAGTTGTCCTGATTTTACCTTCAGTGGGATTTTTGCCTGAGTAATGAAGTCTGATGACCTTTTTGGTGACTTATATGTATTGAATTATATTTTTAGTGGATTTTTTTTGTGACCAAATTTACTAAATTGACGAGATTCACAAGCACTTTGATACATATTGCACTAATGACAACTGCAGGGTGCATTGGGCAAATAAATATGTACCCTAAGGATCCCATAGACACAGGCCTGGTGCTATTAGAGTAGAGGTGGGCAAACTATGGCCCGCGGGCCACATCCGGCCTGTGGGACCATCCTGCCCGGCCCTTGAGCTCTGGGCCCCTGGCCCCTTCCCCGCTGTTCCCCCTCCCCGGCAGCCTCAGCTCGCCATGCCACCAGCGCTCAGCGTGGTGGGGCTGCCAGCTCCTGCCAGGCAGCGTGGCAGCATGGCTGGCTTCGGCCGAGCAATGAGGCTCAGTGGCAGATTTACCAGTAAACACAGGGGCCCTGGCACGGGGCCCCCCCAACAACAGGGGGTCCCAGGGCCGGGCACTCGGGCAGCTCAGCACCGGCGCACCCCCCGCTGGGGCGGGGAGAGGGCTGCACTGCGGGGGCAGGGTAGAGCAGGGAAGGAGGCTCATCTACAGCCTGAGGTGTGGGTGGCAGGAGAGCGGAGAACATGGGCCGAAGGACTCAGGAGGAGCACCGGCTGGCTGCGCAGCCGGCCAGAGAGAAGTGGCGCTTTGAAGGGGAAACCGCCCCTTCTCTCTGGCTGTGTGGCTGCCTCTCCTCCCCCTGAGTCCTCCGCCCATGTTCGCAGGGCTGCATTCCGAAAGGGGCTTTAGAGGGGAGGGTTGGATAGGGGGTGGGGTCCCAGGGGAGCGGTTAGGGGAAGGGAGTTCCGGGACGGGGCAGTCAGGGGACAAGGAGCAGGGGGGGTTGGATGGGTTGGGGATTCTGAGGGGGGCAGTCAGGGGGCGGGAATTGGGAGGGGTTAGATAGGGGACGGGGGCCAGGCTGTTTGGGGAGGCACAGCCTTCCCTACCCGGCCCTCCATACAGTTTTGGAACCCCGACGTGGCCCTCAGGCCAAAAAGTTTGCCCACCCCTGTATTAGAGGGAGGGGAGGAAAGCAAAGGAGACATTTGCCTCCCCACTCAGATGATCTTCAAGGGGCTCCAAATTATTGTCTAAAATGCCAAAATATGTACAAAGTTATCCAATGTTTAGCAGTGGAACAGCAGCAGGTTGGTGAGTCTTCATCCTTTATATAAATTATAAAGCACAGCAAAAATTTTAAACTCCTCGACCCTAGAAAACCTTGGATTTGAACTAGGCCCTGGAGTCCTGGAAAATTGTTCGTTTTTCTTAAATAGTGACATCCAGGGGTCCCAAAATACTCATTTCCCTCTAATAATGGGATCCTAGAACTGGTCCTGCATAGAAAAAGTGGGGCCAATTTTCAGCATCCTGTGATGCAGTTTTCCACAATCAAGATGTTGGGCATGAAATTTGGATTTGTGCACATGTTTGGGATATGAGATGATTAACTCCCTAGGTCTTGATTAGAGCTGGCTGAAAAACAAACTTTCTATTTCATGGGAAATTTTGACACATAAAAACTTGTTTTCCTACTGATTCATAATGAAAATGTATTTTTGAAACTTCCCACAAAACAAAAAATCCAAATTTTCCATTTAGAAATGGAAATGTTTTTGAAATTTCATTTAAAAATGAAACTCTTTTTGAAATGATTTTTTAACTTTATATTTTATTTTACATTATTGTAGTACATAATGACATGACATGGCAAGCATATTATGTGCTACTAACATGTTACAATATGCCATAATAGTAAAAGTATTCTATTTTATTTTTAAAATCATTAAAGACAGCTATTTAGTGAAGCTTGAAACATCATCTTCTCTCTTCTTGCTCAAAGTGTCTCCTGTTTTTTGTTGTAGTGAAATAATTTGACACTTTGACATGACGAACAAGAAAAGAAGAATGAATGCTCAGCGTACTGATTAGAGGAGCAGCTATTTTCAGGACCCTGATAACATGATTCGAGGCTACCACAAGGACAGTGATAATAAAAGTAAAAATATAAAATGAAATTTCATTGTGAAATGAAATTTCAAAATTTTTCCAAAATGAAAACTCTGGAAATAACTAAAAATAATAATTTGATTTTTGTCACTAGATATTGATGAAATCAATATGATTTTTTGAACATAAGAATGGCCACACTGGGTCAGACCAAAGGTCCATCCAGCCCAGTATCCTGTCTGCTGACAGTGGCCAATGCAGGTGCCCCAGAGGGAGTGAACCTAACAGGTAATGCTCAAGTGATCTCTCTCCTGCCATCCATCTCCACCCTCTGACAAACAGAGGCTAGGGACACCATTCCTTACCCATCCTGGCTAATAGCCATTAATGGACTTAACCTCCATGAATTTATCTAGTTCTCTTTTAAACCCTGCTACAATCCTAGCCTTCACAACGTCCTCAGGCAAGGAGTTTCACAGGTTGACTGTGCACTGTGTGAAGAAGAACTTCCTTTTATTTGTTTCAGAGTAACAGCCATGTTAGTCTGTATTCGCAAAAAGAAAAGGATACTTGTGGCACCTTAATTGGTTAGTCTCTAAGGTGCCACAAGTACTCCTTTTCTTTTATTTGTTTTAAACCTGCTACCCATTAATTTCATTTGGTGGCCCCTAGTTCTTATATTATGGGAACAAGTAAATAACTGTTCCCTATTCACTTTCTCCTCACCACTCATGATTTTATATACCTCTATCATATCCCGCCTTACTCGCCTCTTATCCAAGCTGAAAAGTCCTCGTCTCTTTAATCTCTCCTCATATGGAACCCGTTCCAAATCCCTAATCATTTTAGTTGCCCTTCTCTGAACCTTTTCTAATGCTGGTATATCTTTTTTGATATGAGGAGACCACATCTGTACGCAGTATTTAAGATGTGGGTGTACCATGGATTTATATAAGGGCAATAAGATATTCTCCGTCTTATTCTCTATCCATTTTTTAATGATTCCTGACATCCTGTTTGCTTTTTTGACTGCAACAACAAAAAAATCAGTTTTACAGAAAAAGCATTTTCCAGTTGAAAACTTTCAACAAAAATGTTCCAGGCAGTTCTAGAGCTGATCCTGCAACCCCACAGAGCAGCTGTCAGAGTGTAAGAATGTGGGATGTGGCTGCAGAGATCAAAGATCACCCTCCATTTTGGAAGGTGGAGTCCAGCACTCCAGAGAGCAGGGGGGTCATGAGCCTACAGCAGGCTCATATTGCTGTTCTGTCACGTATGGTTTAAATAAAAATAATGTAACTGATAAAATACAAACTCTCTGCTAAGTATCAGAAGGGTAGCCATGTTAATCGGGATCTGTAAAAGCAGCAAAGAGTCCTGTGGCACCTTATAGACATGCATGCATCCAACGAAGTGGGTATTCACCCATGAAAGCTTAACATCTCTGCTATAATAAAAAGAACAAAAACTGGTCAAAAATTGATTTCAGTGGAATAATTTCCCAGGGAAAGACACGGCTTTGTCTAAACATTTTGCTGGATCATGTTTCATCAATTTTGATGAAATTTTCAATGGCAGAAAGTCTGTTTTTTTCCACTTTATCATTTTGATTGTTTTGATTTTTATATTAAACATATTTTAAAATTCTATTTTATACAATACTATAACATTTAAACATGTAATATGAAAGTCTAAATTAAATTAATTGAAGTTATTCCAATTAAATGTTTTGTTGGTTCCATTTTTGGGTGTGGTGGGGCTGGCAGGGAAATTTCTGTTCTGCAGAAAACTTTGAAATTTTGGCTTTTTTTGTTCTGACTTAGAATGATTTTTAAATTGAATTTTGGAAATGCCCATGGAATATAAATTCTGGTTTCTAACTATCTCTAAAGAAGTGCGAACCAATGTGGACATATGTCTACAGCCCATGCTTATGTGATCAATCCCAACACTACTGGCAGGTGTGATGCCTTCCAGGGACACCCAAGGTTGTGAGGCACCTCAATACCACCTGCCTTTAGCATGCTTTTCCATACCCCAGAGAGATGTAGTTATACAGCCCTAACCTCCAGTGTAGAGAGAGCTATGTTGTCAGGAGAGCTTCTCCTCTTGACATATCTACTGCCTCTCAGGGAGATAGAGTACCAACACGAACAGAAGAATGCCACTGCAGCACCGTATATGTACACAAGCCCAGGGCGATAAGTGTCTGCTATCTTCTGCCGGAAAGGAACATGTCTGAGGTATGTCACCTGCCTTAATTCCAAGACCTTAAGAACATAATTTTCAGTGTAGAGCCATGACTTCTTAAATATTATCCATACAGACATTTCACAGCAATCAGTGAGCTACTGGCTTCTGGTAGAGACCTTCTATGCCACGCTTCAATGAACAATTATGCCTATATTAAACCCTATGTTCCCCCTGTGCCCTGCATGATTAGCATGAAGGGGTCCGTGTGTCACAGTGGGTTAGTGGCATTAATGAAAACAAACTTGAGCAGTTGAAAAGGGTCCCTGGCAGCTCCAGTCACCACCACTGACCGGGCCATTAAAAGTCCAGTCGACGCAGGCAGCCTACCCAGCTCCGTGCAAGTCCTGGGAAGTGGTCGGGATGTCCCTCTGACTCCTAGGCATAGGGGCAGCCACAGCTGCTCTGTGCGCTGCCCCACCCTGAGTGCTGACTCTGCAGCTCCCATTGGCTGGGAACCATGGCCAATGGGAGCTGTGGGGGCAGTGCCTTCAGATGGGGGCAGCTTACGGCGCCTCCTGGCCACACCTCCACCTAGGAGCTGGAGGGACATGCTGGCCGCTTCCCAGGAGCAGCCTAACATAAGCACTACCTGGAGTCAGCACCCCTCACCCCCTCTTGCATCCCAACCCCCTGCTCCATCCCAGAGCTCCCCCTGCACCCAAAGTCTGTCCCAGCCCTAAGCCCCCTCCTGCACTCCAAACCCCATGGCCCCAGCCCAACCCCAGAGTCCACACCCCCCATCCTGAGCCGTCACCCCCTCCTGGACCCCAACCCCCTACCCCAGCCTGGTGAAAATGAGCACGTGAGTGAGGGTGGGGGAGAGTGAGTGACGGAGGGAGGCGGGATGGAGTGAGTGGGGGCAGGGGGCGGGGCAAGGGTGTTCAGTTTTCTGCTATTAGAAAGTTGGCAACCCTCGCAAGGGATGTATAATCAGTCGCCTGCTGAGTTTTTTGGTGAACAAAAACTTGGTCATGTACTAGTGCTTCTAGTGCTTTAGAAGCTGAGTTCCATCTAACTGCATTGCTAAAGCACATATCATTTTAGCATCTTGGGGACAGCCGAGGCCCGTTTTGAAAATTTGGCCTCTATTCTGTAAATGAGCATGTACTTTGCTCTGGTCACTGTGCTACCCTTTGTGAATTATTTAATATCTCAAACGATGAAATAAGTTGTATTAATAAATGGCAAATGTCCTACTATAAACTGGTGCCCCATATTCCCAGACAGACCTGCTGATAAAAATGTGAGGGTTTGAATGCTAGCGACAGATCCAAAATCACTGAACGTTCTTCAGGTTTGTGAATGACTAATGTACAACTTCATGAAGTTTTAGTGCCATTACGGGCTACAAATGGCTTAGCCCCAAAATCTCTTGTGGCATAGAGTTTCTGCAAGTCCTTTATCAGAATAAGGATTAATGTGTAAATAATCCTTGTCCATAAGCATTCAAACAATTTTATCCACTTGTTTAAAATGTAGCAAGCTCAAACCAGTGATTACTGTGAAGGTGTCTAATGTATAGATCCTTGCTGAGCTAATGTGAAGCCACATTCCCACACGTGTATTTGTTCATTCATGAAACCCTCATTCAAGGTAAATTGTTAATGACATACACTGTGAAAGTGTATGTTTTACATCCTAAAAGCACAATAGACTGTGAAAGAAGTTCATTAATTCCCCTTGAGCTTGCCAATGCCTCTTGAAAGCTAGGGAGACAGTCTATCATCTCCAGTGCCAGCCTTAAAATACTTTTGCCAGGACTCTGAACCATTTTGCCAGATATTTCCCACCAAACCATCACCATCCTCAAAATTACTGATGCCTGATCCACTTCACACACCCCGAAACTAGCCTTTGTCCATGATGTTCACACCCCCATTCTATATGAATGTGAATGAAAACCACACCCGCCATGGCTATAAAGAAATAAGCTAAGCACATGTCCCTAGAAACCAGGTATGTCCCCAAGTAATGCCCATTCCTTTTTCAGCAAACAGAGCTGCTGGTTTTTGTTAAACCTATTCATAGTAGCTACCTCATAGAGCAGCCAGCTGAGCTGGTGAATTGACGGGGGATGGGAGGGTGGAAGGGAGGACTTCAGGGACTACCCCCAGGTCTGTCTTTCCGTAGTGACGTCACCTTACTCTCCACGAAGTTCCCAGAGAACAGCCCTCTCAAGCCAGCCTTCCCCCACATAGTGTCTGAGCCATGTTGAGACAGGTGTGGGTGGAGAGCCAAAAAGCAGCTCAGCTTGCTCCACAACCATGTGCGGGTGGCTACAGACTGAGGCTAGGGCCAGCATCCATGCTCCTGTTCACCTCTCCCTCATCACAAGTGCACAGCAAATTGTGGTAGGGGGAAACCAAAAGAGAGTAAGGGGGAAACATAAAGGAATGTGACCAAGAATGAATAAACATAGCAGAGCGAGAGGGGGCACTAAGGAGAGACAATAACACATGGGGAGGAATGAGAGATGCAAAGGGAAGGAGAAAGGCATACAGTACACAGGAGAGAGTAAAGAAAGGAAAAATTTTAGAGGGCAGAATGGGCATTCCCTCCCTCCATGCCTTCCCCACAACTTTGGCAAGCCCCTTCTATGCACCCCTTCCCGATCACCTCTCCCCTCCATCTTGTTTTGTGCCTCAAAAATCTGAGTGCCTTGTAATCAGACTTTTACTGCAACTATTTTTGACTCAGACTCAAGCAGCTCAAAGGTGCAGATTGCCCTTTCTGATTTTTTTTTTTTGCATATGAATTCCTCTATTACAGTGTCTTACATGAGCCTTTTTGACAGCTCAAGTCCCAGTGAGTTCATCACAGATCCTGAGATCATTGTCTGTCTTGACGCACCGAAAACATCAAGTAGGTATTGATCAGTGTGGGTGTTTTTTTTAAGCTATGTTCTGCTTCAGTCCCAGTACGGGGCACAGAAAATGTGCAATATAACCCGTGTGTTAGTAACTCCAGCCTATTCTTCATACTGAAGTAAAGCCTGTCTAGTGATGAGGGGAGGCCAGAGCTGTACCATAATTTCATTGCCTTTAATGTTGCTGCATTGTTTTAGACCAGATGAGGTTCTAGACCGTAGTCTTTATCATTCCAGCAAGATTTTGTCGTGCGTTTGTCTGGGGGAATTCATCAAAGGCAGAATGGTTGTTTTCTCAATTGGTATTTCTGTGGTGCTCAACACAGGAGCCAAACGTTGCATTCTTGGGTGGGCTTGCAAATCAGTTTTTTTTAATTGCTCCCTGGTCTAAAGGATTTAACTACAACAAGCTTACTGAAGAGTTAGGGGTGGGTTAGCGAACTAATTCTTTGGTATAGTCCCCACCTGGACTCGTTTTATGTGAAGCACATGGAGGTTCTGTCCCTCGCAATCCCAGCCTCCTGCTGTGGGAGAAATGGAGTTCAGTACCTTGTGCTGGGAGCTCTGCTTAGCTGCTAACTTTTTGGAAAGTTTTGCAACTGTCTAAATAAGGTGGGGTTCTGAGGCCACTAGAGAGATTTAATGCATTGAGGTTAATTCAAGCCCTGACATAGACTTGCTCAGTGGCCTTGGTCTAAAGTGACAAATGGAAGGCCACATTTTCGAATTAACCTTAAGCACCTACATTCAGAGGGAATTCCAAAATTGGAAATAACACCACTGAAGTCAATAGAATTACACCAATGGGAGTGAGAGCAGAACCAGGCCACCCGGTCCATTGTCTTTATTCTGAGAAGCAGAAATAATGGGGCTTCAATAGCTGATGTTGTCCTTTGTGACCACTGCTGTAGTGAAGAGGTCCGAGGTTTGGTTCACGTCAACACTTGCAGTAGGTGGTTCTCCAGTGACCCAGCCTGTGAGGATGTTCACAGCCTTATTTTCTTGAAATTATTTTATTTTTCAATTTTGGCTGAACTTTTGGTATGTCTGCAACTTGTTTTCCCGTCTGGCTGAATTGACGGGACAGGACTATGTCATGCTGCACCCTAACAACATTGAAAGCTCCAATAAAGGCAATTTGTGCTAAAGTTGATGGATGAAGAAATATCATTAAGCGTTAATAGCAAACAGCAGACCTTTTCTGACTACACAGAGCCACATTCTGATTGGTGAAAATGAAATCAGAGTCTGGCCCACAGTAATTAAAATCTTTTCTAAATTCCCTTTGGCAAGGTGCAAAGAAATCCTCTTCATTCCGGATGACTAAAAATAAATCCTATTTTGAGTTTAAGAAGTGGCAGCATGACTGAAATGAGACATTCACTTTCATTCATGTTTGCTGTCTATTAATCTCTTCTCTTCACCCTCAGCAGAGTATGAGTCAGAATTGCTCATTGTCTTATTCCCTGAAACTGTGTGTTTTGACTTTAAATTCAGCTGTCTGACGCAAAGCAGTGCTGAAATCATGACAGTTTGATCCAGCAAGCTCCCAGAAGACTCTTGATCTTTGTCAGCTGGTAAATGTAACTCGCTCATAGCAGTCATGCAAAACAGATATTGATATTTTTACACCAAACGTTGGGAAGCCGATGTCATATGCCTGTAAAGGCATCTAAACTACTGGGGGGGAAAAGGGGGAAGAGACAGGAAGGGGATAAAAATACTTTGCTAATAAAAAGAAAAGGCACATTTTAATTTGTTAGAATGTTCTCTTGCCTTAGTACACATTACCCACCTCGGGGGCTGAACTGGAAAAGCATAGTGGAACTCTAGTCATGCTGGTTTTGCTCTCTCCTTTACATTCTCCTTCCTGTGGTGGGTTCTGTCCCCTTCTCCATTCTGTGGTGGCTGCTGACGTCATTTTGGCTTCTCTGTTCAAGGCAAGGGGTATAAGTAAGAGGCCAGGCAAAAAATCATGAATTGCTTCCAGGCACCTTCGACAGTGTGGAAAACTATCCCAAAAGAGTTAGTGGAAGCCCCACAACTGAAATTGACAAAGCATTGGAGGGAATAATGTAAGAGACAAAACCTCCACTGGCAGCGGGCAAATTAAGGGCCTAATTTTGCATCATTTAAGTCAAAAGTAGCTTTGCTACTCACTGAAATGGGCACAGGCTCAAGCCGTCGATGAGCAAATAGTTCTACTCCATCTCTGCATTCTGCGATCTTTAACCACATTGAACAATGGTGAAATAATTAATAGTTGGCTCATGACCTGAAAAATTTGCCATCAGAATTCACCTCCTGCTAAGATGAAGGGGATAGTTCACATCTCTCCGAACCTGGCCTCAGATATGGCCCATTTGCAATGCTGTGGTGATTCATTGTCTATAGGGAGTTAAGGACCATTACCACCTGGTGTAAATCAACTCTAACCTATGCCAGGGGCTGAGGCAGCTCAGTTGGATCCGAGGAATAGGCTCATTGTTTCTGGGTGTCTGCAGACTCAGGAAGACAGTGCTGACCTGGTCTCTGCTAAAAGTCCTGATAGAGCCACCAGAGGAGGCCTGGAGTAGTTCCCAACACATTCTGCTCACTGTTAGGTCTGATTTGAGTTGAATGTACAACTGTAAAAATATGGACTGACTCTTGGGAAGATGTGATATGTATTTACTTAGTTTTTGGGTTACACCAGGTTCCATGTAGATGCAGTTTCGGGGGCGAGGGAGCTGTGAGCTCAACAAGCAAGTTTTCTCTGAGTCCTGGTATCTGATTAGAGTCAATTCCTGAGGCAGACCTGCTCCCTAGGAACTGGAAGAAGGGATTGCTGTGCATGCTGTTTGATCATCTCATTTCAGGAATGGTGTATAGGTATAAACGAAGCAAGTACACTCAGCGTAAAGGAAGCCGACTTGCATAGCTTCAGATGTTGGCTATCATGCAGCAGAGGGTTGGTACTAGTGTCAGAGAAAGGAGCAACACTAAAATCATGAACGATGCTTCCCACACACACTCAATAGAAAGTTACTTTAATTGACAAATGCTTAAGTTTTTGATACATTTGAATCTGATGGGGATTTGGCATGGTTGGCTAAATTAATTCATGGTGTAACTGTATTAATTTTCTTGTCTTCAAAGGAGTCACACAATCATGAACTTGACACATTGACTTGACTTCAATGGAGCGGGGCAGATTTACACCAGCTGAGGATCTTGCCCATTGTCGTTAGCATTTGCACCTTATGTTATCGCAGAAAGCCCTGTCTGTATAGCTGGACAAATTGAGAGGCTTTGGCACCACCCCCAGGATGGGTGTTCCCCAACTATGAATACAAGAGAAGCATGAGAGTCTTGAAGTGTTACAGGAGGGGGAAATCTAGGCGGTCCAGATTCTGATCCATTATGGTAGTGAAAAACATCCTCAAATTCAGTGGGATTACTCCTGGCATACACTTCAGTAACCTCAGATTAGTATCTGTTCAAAGCCTTTTGAAAACAGATACCCTTTCAAACACACTGGGTTTGAACACATTTTTTCTGGAGTTCAAACTGATACAAAGAAGCCATAAGGTAACAACCAATTGGGCCCCAAGAGGCAGTATTGTCTAGTGGATCAAGCACTGGACTGAAACTCAGGAATACTGGGGTCCATTCCCAGCTCTGCTACTGGCTTTAGGCAACTCATTGTGCCTAGCACAATGGAGCCCTGATCTCTATTTGAGTCCCCCTAGGTGGTAATGTAATAGTGCTCTAACTACACAATAATAGTCTTATCCCAGTCTCCATCTGGGGTGGGAAGGTGCTGAGGTTTCATTGTGACAGTCCCTAGCATATGAAACACGTCTCCTAGAACTCTACCTTGCCTGAATCCTCTCCAATTCTTAAAATCAAAATAATCAGGGTCACTCATTGGTCATGGCGTCGGACCTCTCTTTCCAATAATCTTATTCTATCTATATTTGGGTTTGAATATGTTAGTCTCTTGTGTTTGCTTTTCTGCTCAGCTCCCCAGGCAAGTTGGTGCCACAGGATGGGGTTGCAGGAGCAGGAGCAGGTGCTATGAAGCTATTGTTATAATATGCAAATGCTCCATCTTGGCTAGTCTGTTATGGTTTTGTAGATTCCTGTTGTGGGAGTGATCTTGGTTCCTAAGCAACATAGGCAAGGAAGCACTGAAGAAATCAAGCTCTTTGAGCAAAGCTCTGAACTAAGCCATTGTGGAGAATAAGTGAGAGAGCTGTATTGTGTTGTATGACTATTATACATACTCAGTTTCTCTGCCTGATATTATTCTGTCTGACCACACAGAATTAAATCAAAGGATGCTAGGAAATGAGCAGGAAATGAAACAGTGAGAGAGATAAGATATTGCCAGGGAAAATACCAAAGGGCCTTAAGAGAATAATGGAGGAGCTCTGAATTCAGGAATGCCCAGCTGCCTGATCTTAAGATTAAAATCAAAACAAAAAAGTCCCTCCTAAACGAAATGGTTAGACCCCTTCCTAGAAAGGAAGGGTGGTGGTGAGTGGGCAGCAGCTGCTCAGGATAGAGACTGAGGGAAATGCAACGTATTCCGTAGTGGCTGCCAATATCTCCCAGCCCATGAGTAGGGGTGTCTGGACTGAGTGGAACTTGCCAAAACTTTCCAGGAAAGGATAATGTCTAGGTGAGACCCATGTCTGTAGGCCTTTAACTGTTTTAACTCACTTCTCTGAAGGTATGTGCCTTTGGGTGACTCAATCATGCTGTGTTTTGAAGAAGCTGTTTTGAGTCCCTTTAATCAGCTACTGATCCTAGGATCCCAGAAGGAAAGTTCTTGCAGGTGCCAAATATAATTGAGCTTGTTGTTTTTCTCATAGGGGGCTGCAACCTAGAACCTCAGTCTAAGAGTGGGCTTCCACCCAAAACCTATCACCACAGGAATGCACTTGAGAGGGATTAAAAGGGGTCTAAAGCACAACTTGGCCTGTAACAGTCACAACCAGACAAGGGACGAGCCCACCGCAGGTAGTGGAAATTACTAATGTGTTTATGAGGACAGATTTTTCTCATTGCCTTTGGGACACGAGCGCTTGCACTTCACACAGGGCTTGATTTTCTGATCTTGCTTACCCCAGTTTACCTGATGTAATTCCACTTAACTGGAGTTACTTGTGATTTACACCGGAAGAGCAAAACAGAATTGGGTGCTCAGGAGAATATCCTAGTGGAAAGGAATACGAGGTCAGCGCAGTTGCTGTAAATATTCACCCATGTGTCAGAAGTCAGAGTTAGGCTTCTTTTTTAAATTCAAGCAGAATAAGATCCTTAACACGTAAATGTTGGGTGCAAGTAGATTTTGCTCTTCCTAGAGATCTGTGTTCTAGAAGTGTCCCTGTGGAATGAGCGCTAGCTGATCAGCGAGGCATGTTGGCCAGGTTGGTTTTGAATCTATTGAATCCTGTTGCAATGTGGAATTTCTCCCATTAATCTAGGACCCCCACAGACTCTTGCCCTACAATCCTTCAGGATTGTCGTTACAACCTGAAACCAGCAAAGCACCAACTTTTTCCTTAACTTGTTCTTGTACTGTTTTTCTGTATAAATCAGACAATGAAATGTGAGCCTTTTATTCTGAACTAAGTTTATTGAGGTCAGAGAGATTTGCATACAAATACATTTGATCTTTCGAGCACCAACCACACGCAGGAAATAAGTGGTCCAATATAGCACTAAAGTTTGATGTCAAATGTATATATTGAGTAAAATATCCATAGCTGCAATTAGAGAGACTAGGTGGATGAGATAATATCCTTTATTGGACCAATTTCTGTCTACAATGACAGTCATTTTCTGAGTTAAGGAAAAGCTCCATTTCCCCTCTCCCCAGAGGAAAAGATGATATGGATATTGATGTCAGATAAGAAAGCAATTTCAAAATGTTGTGACTGCATATAAACTATGCATTTATAGTAAATTATTTTTAGTTGCCAGCGGGAGAGAATGACAAAAAAATCCAATTTACTTCAGTATTGACACAATCCCATTTTATTTTTAAGCAGCACTGACCTTTGTTGACACCAATTATATGAACTAGGAAATAGACTGAGGTTAACTCTTCACAAACTGCAAATCACTTTGGTGTTGGCAAATATAGTTACAGCAACAAATGAGCATGCTGTCAATTGTTGTTTATTACTTACACCACCCCAGAACAGGGCCCCATTGTGTTACAGGTTGTGCATACACATTGTGAGAGACATCCTACAACTAAGAGCTTAGTCTGAATAGACAAATAGAGAAAGGGTGGGAAAGGTAACAGGAACACAGAGAGAGGAAGAGCCTTGACCAAAGTCAACTGGCAAGTCAGGGGCTGAGATGGTAGTAGAACCCAGATGTTCTGACTCCCAGTCCTCTAATCTAGACCATGCTGTCTCTCACTTGTTTTCCAGCAACAGCTCTTCCAAATTTTGATTTTTTTCCCCTCTCCATTATTACCACATTGATGGTGCTATAGAGGACACTTGCAATCTGAAGTCATTTTGGTTTTGTTTAAAAAAAAGAGAGGGTATTTTTTTTCCTAACTTGTGACATAAAATCTCTCTCTAAAATTTACTCTCAAACTCATACACAACGTTCTGAGTCTCTTAGCTTTTACTTCATGCAGTAGGATGGAGACTTTACTTACTATATTAATGGTTGTACATCTGGGGCTCTCACTTAAATTTCATCTACGCTACAAAACACGCCATATAGACACAGCATTTTTAAAACATTGGATTTATCTATTGTGGTTTTGCCCCAAGTGTAGTGGAGAGCTTAATGTGGCTAAAATGTTTTTGAAAACCACTGTCAAGACACGATTACTTAGTAAGGGACTGCAGGCTGGTACAATGTATGTTTATCCTACCCATGTCCATAGAATGGAATGGTAGTCCTGTAAGCCTTGTTCATACATGTAGTGCCATTGACTTCAGCAGAAGTGGAGACTTCACTGTATCTCTTTAGAGACACTCGGCATCCTACGACACTGGGGCCTCAGGCCCAGATTCACAAAGTTTCTTAGCCCTGGTCTACACTAGGACTTTAGGTCAAATTTAGTAGCATTAAATTGATGTAAAACTGCACCAGCCACACGATGAAGCCCTTCATTTCGCCTTAAAGGGCTCTTAAAATCGATTTCCTTACTCCACCCCTGACAAGTGGATTAGCGCTTAAAGCGCCCTTGCCGGGTCGAATTTGGGGTACTGTGGACACAATTCGACGGTATTGGCCTCCGGGAGCTATCCCAGAGTGCTCCATTGTGACCGCTCTGGACAGCACTCTCAGCTCAGATGCACTGGCCAGGTAGACAGGAAAAGAACCGCGAACTTTTGAATCTCTTTTCCTGTTTGGCCAGCGTGGCAAGCTGCAGGTGACAATGCAGAGCTCATCAGCAGAGGTGACCATGATGGAGTCCCAGAATCGCAAAAGAGCTCCAGCATGGACTGAACGGGAGATACGGGATCGGATCGCTGTATGGGGAGAGGAATCCGTGCTATCAGAACTCCGTTCCAGTTTTCGAAATGCCAGAACCTTTGTCAAAATCTCCCATGGCATGAAGGACAGAGGCCATAACAGGGAGCCGAAGCAGTGCCGCATGAAACTCAAGGAGCTGAGACAAGCCTACCAGAAAACCAGAGAGGCGAACGGCCGCTCCGGGTCAGAGCCCCAAACATGCCGCTTCTATGATGAGCTGCATGCCATTTTAGGGGGTTCAGCCACCACTACCCCAGCCGTGTTGTTTGACTCCTTCAATGGAGATGGAGGCAACATGGAAGCAGGTTTTGGGGACAAGATGATGATGATGATGAGGTTGTAGATAGCTCACAGCAAGCAAGTGGAGAAACCGGTTTTCTCGACAGCCAGGAACTGTTTCTCACCCTGGACCTGGAGCCAGTACCCCCCGAACCCACCCAAAGCTGCCTCCTGGACCTGGCAGGCGGAGAAGTGGTGAGTGTACCTTTTAAAATACTATACATGGTTTAAAAGCAAGCATGTGAAAGGATTAATTTGCCCTGGCATTCGCAGCTCTCCTGGATGTACTTCCAAAGCCTTGCAAAAGGTTTCTGGGGAGGACAGCCTTATTGCGTCCTCCATGGTAGGACATTTTACCACTCCAGGCCAGTAACACGTACTCAGGAATCATTGTACAACAAAGCATTGCAGTGTATGTTTGCTGGCGTTCAAACAACATCCGTTCTTTATCTCTCTGTGTTATCCTCAGGAGAGTGAGATATCATTCATGGTCACCTGGTTGAAATAGGGTGCTTTTCTTCAGGGGACACTCAGAGGTGCCCGTTCCTGCTGGGCTGTTTGTCTGTGGCTGAACAGAAATGTTCCCCACTGTTAACCACAGGGAGGGGGGAGCGTTGAGAGGGTAGCCACGCGGTGGGGGGAGGCAAAATGCGACCTTGTAATGAAAGCACATGTGCTATGTATGTAATGTTAACAGCAGGGTTTACCCTGAAAGACTGCAGCCACTGTTTTATAAAATGTGTCTTTTTAAATACTGCTGTCCTTTTTTTTTCTCCACCAGCTGCATGTGTTTCAATGATCACAGGATCTTTTCCTTCCCAGAGGCTAGTGAAGATTAGAAAGAAAAAAAACTCACTCGTGATGAAATGTTCTCCGAGCTCATGCTGTCCTCCCACACTGACAGAGCACAGACGAATGCGTGGAGGCAAATAATGTCAGAGTGCAGGAAAGCACAAAAGGACCGGGAGGAGAGGTGGCGGGCTGAAGAGAGTAAGTGGCGGGCTGAAGGGGGTAAGTGGCGGGCTGAAGACAGGGCTGAAGCTCAAATGTGGCGGCAGCGTGATGAGAGGAGGCAGGATTCAATGCTGAGGCTGCTGAAGGATCAAACCAGTATTCTCCAGTGTATGGCTGAGCTGCAGCAAAGGCAGCTGGAGCACAGACTGCCACTACAGCCCCTGTGTAACCAACCGCTCTCCTCCCCAAGTTCCATAGCCTCCACACCCAGACGCCCAAGAACGCGGTGGGGGGGGCCACCGGCCAACCCGCCACTCCACCACAGCGGATTGCCCAAAAAAAAGAAGGCTGGCATTCAATAAATTTTAAAGTTGTAAACTTTTAAAGTGCTGTGTGGCATTTTCCTTCCCTCCTCCACCACCCCTCCTGGGCTACCTTGGTAGTCATCCCCCTATTTGTGTGATGAATGAATAAAGAATGCATGACTGTGAAGGAACAATGACTTTATTGCTTCTGCAAGTGGTGATCAAAGGGAGGAGGGGAGGGTGGTTAGCTTACAGGGAAGTAGAGTGAACCAAGGGGCGGGGGGTTTCATCAAGGAGAAACAAAGAGAACTTTCACACCGTAGCCTGGCCAGTCATGAAACTGGTTTTCAAAGCTTCTCTGATGCGTACCGCGCCCTCCTGTGCTCTTCTAACTGCCCTGGTGTCTGGCTGCGCATAACCAGCAGCCAAGTGATTTGCCTCAACCTCCCACCCCGCCATAAACGTCTCCCCCTTACTCTCACAGATATTGTGGAGCACACAGCAAGCAGTAATAACAGTGGGAATATTGGTTTCGCTGAGGTCTAAGCAAGTCAGTAAACTGCGCCAGCGCGCCTTTAAACGTCCAAATGCACATTCTACCACCATTCTGCACTTGCTCAGCCTGTGGTTGAACATCTCCTGACTACTGTCCAGGCTGCCTGTGTACAGCTTCATGAGCCATGGCATTAAGGGGTAGGCGGGGTCCCCAAGGATAACTATAGGCATTTCAACATCCCCAAGGGTTATTTTCTGGTCTGGGAATATAGTCCCTTCCTGCAACTTTTGAAACAGACCAGAGTTCCTGAAGATGCGAGCGTCACGTACCTTTCTCGGCCATCCCACGTTGATGTTGGTGAAACGTCCCTTGTGATCCACCAGAGCTTGCAGCACTATTGAAAAGTACCCCTTGCGGTTTATGTACTCGCCGGCTTGGTGCTCCGGTGCCAAGATAGAGATATGGGTTCCGTCTATGGCCCCACCACAGTTAGGGAATCCCATAGCAGCAAAGCCATCCACTATGACCTGCACATTTCCCAGGGTCACTACCCTTGATATCAGCAGATCTTTGATTGCGTGGGCTACTTGCATCATAGCAGCCCCCACAGTAGATTTGCCCACTCCAAATTGATTCCCAACTGACCAGTAGCTGTCAGGCATTGCAAGCTTCCACAGGGCTATCGCCACTCACTTCTCAACTGTGAGGGCTGCTCTCATCTTGGTATTCATGCACTTCAGGGCAGGGGAAAGCAAGTCACAAAGTTCCATGAAAGTGCCCTTACGCATGCAAAAGTTTCGCAGCCACTGGGAATCGTCCCAGACCTGCAACACTATGAGGTCCCACCAGTCTGTGCTTGTTTCCTGAGCCCAGAATCGGCGTTCCACAGCATGAACCTGCCCCATTAACATCATGATGCATGCATTGGCAGGGCCCATGCTTTCAGAGAAATCTGTGTCCATGTCCTGATCACTCACGTGACCGCGCTGACGTCGCCTCCTCGCCCGGTATCGCTCTGCCAGGTTCTGGTGCTGCATATACTGCTGGATAATGCGTGTGGTGTTTAATGTGCTCCTAATTGCCAAAGTGAGCTGAGCGGCCTCCATGCTTGCCTTTGTATGGCGTCCGCACAGAAAAAAGGCGCGGAACGATTGTCTGCCGTTGCTCTGACGGAGGGAGGGGCGACTGACGACACGGCTTACAGGGTTGGCTTACAGGGAATTAAAATCAACAAAGGGGGTGGCTTTACATCAAGGAGTATTTCAGACAGGACTTCACGGAGGGTTCCAATAAGAAATGGTGCACCTAAGTTATTGTTCTTATTGGAACAAGCAGGTTGGTCTGGCCTCTGATTGATACATGGCTAGATTTACCTCGCTGCACCTTCTCTGTGAGTGACTGCAGTGTGACCTAGAGGAATGAGTCCCCTAGACAGGGGAGGGGGGGAAGCAAATGAGTACAAAACAAATCTGGTCTATTTCTTGTTTTGATCCACTCCATCTATCTTTTACATCTTTGGCTGGCAGCAGACGGACTGCAAGCCATCCACATCTCATGGCTGCTTGGCAGAAGATGGTACAATAGGACTGCTAGCAATCCGTATCACCTGCCTGCTCACCATAAGATGGTTCAGTAGGACTGACTGCAGGACTAAAGAGAATGACCTGGTCAAGTCACTTCTAATGGAGTCCCTGCGCCCTTGTCTGCCCAGGCGCTCCTGGCTGACGTGGCCAGGAGCACCTCGGACATGATGATGACGGCTACCAGTTCTATTGTACCATCTGCTGCCACAAGGCAAGGGGTTGCTGCTGCTGTGTAGCAATGCAGTACCACGTCTGCCAGCACCCAGGAGACATACGGTGATCGTTACCTGAGCGGGCTCCATGCTTGCCATGGTATGGCGTCTGCACAGGTAACTCAAGAAAAAAGGCACGAAACAATTGTCTGCTGCTGCTTTCACGGAGGGAGGGAGGGAACGTGGGCCTGACGATATGTACCCAGAACCACCCGCGACAATGTTTTAGCTCCATCAGGCATTGGGATCTCAACCCAGAATTCCAATGGGCAGCGGAGACTGCGGGAACTGTGGGATAGCTACCCACAGTGCAACACTCCAGAAGTCGACGCTTGCCTCGGTACTGTGGAAGCACTCTGCCAAGTTAATGCACTTAAAGCATTTTCTGTGGGGACACACACACTCTATAAAACCGATTTCTAAAAAAACGACTTCTATAAATTCGACCTAATTTCGTAGTGTAGACATACCCTTAGATGCCTAACGTCCATTGATATCAACTGAGAGTAAGTGGTATAAGGAGAGACACGATTTGGGGGCCCTGAATGACTGACTTCATGAGGAAGGAAAAAGCTGGATGACAGCTGCAGTAGCTGATATATTTCCAAAACCACTGAATGATTCTGGTCCTATCGCTAGAGGGCCAAGAGAGCAGGTTAAGGTTATCCATGCTCCTTATAACACAGGGGACAAGGACTATAACTGTGTAAGTGAAAAGAACAAAGATTATGTTTGGCTCATAGGGCTTCAAATTGTTGCAGTACAGAGTGGCTTTGCTGCACTGGGAAATATGTGTGAGAGAAGGCTAATGCCTCAAAGTACTCTTCAGGATGTTGGAGGAGTATACCTGTAACTGTAGCCTCTTGAGAGTGCAGAGTCCATGCTGAGTGAGACAGGATGTATTGTAGTTGGCAATCCATTCCACAGTTGCTTAATCCAGGCCTTGACTTAGCTGGATTGTGTGGGGGAAGTAGACCTCACAACACTGTGCTCTGCAGTCTGTAAACCAGAGAACCAACAAGCTACACGGCATACGTCAAATGTCTCAAATGAGGAAAATCACTTTCATTTACATTGCAACTGAATCACTGTCGCTCTCCTATCAGTAGGGAAGCTGCAAAGGGCCACAGTTCTCTTTGTCCCTTCCTCCCCATTTGGTTTGAGGTCCTAACGGAAAGTGCAGGATTTTGACCAGATCCCGAATAACGAATGCAATGGGAAAAAAAAGGCTCTCTCTTGTGTATCCATACAGGGGCCAGACACAGCATGGCCCTGTATTTTACCATTGGATTATGTTAGGTGAAAAGGAAGAGAGGACTGTTATACCCTTTAGAGGTCCATGTCAGATACACTAAATGCAGTGAGTATAGTGGGTGGGTGTGTGGTTTCCCTCTGCCTTACTGTTCCTTATGACAATTTAATTTAGTAATATTTATTGGTTTGGATGGGGCATTCATCCTAGCTTTTTCATTTTGTGTTGTAAAAGGTCAGACTTGTCAAGAAAGATTTATTTAGGGGAAAGGGAGTAGCTGAAGTAAACTGACCATTATGGCATAGAAAGGAAGTAGAAGGAATTCACTAACATTCAGAACTGCAGTTCAAGGAATGGCTTTTACCCATGCATTATATTTTGTGCTTTCTGATTTATAGCCAAGCTGTGAATGGCCCTTCCCACGATGCTTCCATTTTATGGGCCTGGAGCGCCTTTAAGACCATGACCTGGTCTCCTACTTTGAAGGAATGCTCTCTGGCATGTTTATCATACCAGGCTTTTTGCTCTTTTTGAGCATCCTGTAAGTTTTCTTTAGCAAGGGTTAAAGAGGTTCGGAGGGTGTTTTGTAGGTTGGTTACAAAGTCCAGAATGTTAGTTCCTGGAGAAGGTGTAAATCCCTCCCATTGCTGCTTCACCAACTGTAATGGCCCCTTAACCTCACGGCCATATACAAGTTCAAATGGTGAAAACCCTAAACTGGGATGTGGTACAGCTCTGTAGGCAAAGAGCAACTGCTGCAACACTAGGTCCCAATCATTGGAGTGCTCATTTACAAATTTACGTATCATGGCCCGCAAAGTTCCATTAAACTTCTCCACCATGCCATTTGTTTGATGGTGGTAAGGAGTGGCAACCAAGTGATTTACCCCATGAGCTTCCCAAAGGTTTTCCATAGTTCCTGCCAGGAAATTAGTCCCTGCATCTGTGAGGATGTCGGCGGGCCAACCTACCCTGGCAAAAATGTCTGCTAGTGCCTGGCACACACTTTTAGCCCTGGTGTTGCTTAGAGCTACTGCTTCCGGCCATCGGGTGGCAAAATCTATGAAAGTCAGTATGTACTGCTTTCCTCTGGGTGTCTTTTTTGGAAAAGGACCCAGAATATCCACAGCTACTCACTGAAATGGAACTTTAATGATGGGGAGTGGCTGGAGAGGGGCTTTGATCTGGTCTTGGGGTTTTCCCACTCTTTGGCATACTTCACAAGACCGGACATAGGTAGAAACATCCTTGCCCATTCCCTCCCAGTGGAATGACCCCCCAAACGGTCTTTGGTCCTGTTCACCCCAGCATGGCCACTAGGGTGATCATGGGCTAAGCGCAAGAGCTTGGCCCGGTATTTAGTTGGAACTACCAACTGTCTCTGAGGATGCCAGTCTTCCTGGTGTCCACCAGAAAGAGTTTCCTTGTATAAAAGTCCTCTTTCTACAACAAACCTGGATCGATTAGAAGAGCTGAGAGGCGGTGGGTTGCTCCATGCCGCCGTCCAACCTCTCTGGAGGCTTTCATCTGCTTTCTGTTCGGTCTGGAACTGTTCCCTTGGTGCTGGAGACATCAGTTCCTCATTGGATTGTGGACCTATGCTTGGTCCCTCTGTAAGCGATGTAGGGGATGAGGCTGTTTCCGTTGACTGTGAACCACTCTCCGCTGGGACACTATGTTGGGGTTCAGGCTCCGGCTGAGCCTCTTGTGTAGGGTTATGGGCTGCTGCTGGTTTAGGTTCGGTGGGGCCCTCTGGTGTTGAGGTTGCAAGTACTGGATTCAGTGCTGGGAATGGGTCTGGTGCTGGTTGTTCCGCAGGTTCCGGTTCTGGGACTGGTTCTGTCTGGGTCTCTGGGACTGGATCCACTACTGCTGTTGCAGACATTGGCCTGGGGTCCAGGTCCATCACCTCTGACCGGGTCCTGATAGAAGTTTCCGGAACAGAGCTAGGCGTGACGGCTTGTTTAGCCTTGCTGCGGGTGACCATTCCCACCCTCTTGGCCCACTTCACATGATTGGCCAAGTCTTCCCCCAACAGCATGAGGATGGGATAATCATCTTAGCCCTGGTCTACACTAGGACTTTAGGTCGAATTTAGCAGTGTTAAATTGATGTAAACCTCCACCCGTCCACATGATGAAGCCCTTTAGTTCGAATTAAAGGGGTCTTAAAATCGATTTCCGTACTCCACCCCTGACAAGTGGATTAGCGCTTAAATCGGCCTTGCCAGGTCGAATTTGGGGTACTGTGGACACAATTCGACGGTATTGGCCTCCGGGAGCTATCCCAGAGTGCTCCATTGTGACCGCTCTGGACAGCACTCTCAACTCAGATGCACTGGCCAGGTAGACAGGAAAACAACTGCGAACTTTTGAATCTCATTTCCTGTTTGGCCAGCGTGGCAAGCTGCAGGTGACCATGCAGAGCTCATCAGCAGAGGTGACCATGATGGAGTCCCAGAATCGCAAAAGAGCTCCAGCATGGACTGAACGGGAGGTACGGGATCTGATTGCTGTATGGGGAGAGGAATCCGTGCTATCAGAACTCCGTTCCAGTTTTCGAAATGCCAAAACCTTTGTCAAAATCTCCCAGGGCATGAAGGACAGAGGCCATAACAGGGAGCCGAAGCAGTGCCGCATGAAACTTAAGGAGCTGAGGCAAGCCTACCAGAAAACCAGAGGGGTGAACGGCTGCTCCGGGTCAGAGCCCCAAACATGCCGCTTCTATGATGAGCTGCATGCCATTTTAGGGGGTTCAGCCACCACTACCCCAGCCGTGTTGTTTGACTCCTTCAATGGAGATGGAGGCAACACGGAATCAGGTTTTGGGGATGAAGAAGATGATGATGAGGTTGTAGATAGCTCAGAGCAAGCAAGCGGAGAAACCAGTTTTCCCGACAGCCAGGAACTGTTTCTCACCCTGGACCTGGAGCCAGTACCCCCCGAACCCACCCAAGGCTGCCTCCTGGACCCGGCAGGCGGAGAAGGGACCTCCAGTGAGTGTACCTTTTAAAATACTATACATGGTTTAAAAGCAAGCATGTGAAAGGATTAATTTGCCCTGGCATTCGCAGCTCTCCTGGATGTACTCCCAAAGCCTTTGCAAAAGGTTTCTGGGGAGGGCAGCCTTATTGCGTCCTTCATGGTAGGACACTTTACCACTCCAGGCCAGTAACACATACTCGGGAATCATTGTACAACAAAGCATTGCAGTGTATGTTTGCTGGCGTTCAAACAACATCCGTTCTTTATCTCTCTGTGTTATCCTCAGGAGAGTGAGATATCATTCATGGTCTCCTGGTTGAAATAGGGTGCTTTTCTTCAGGGGACATTCAGAGGAGTCCGTTCCTGCTGAGCTGTTTGCCTGCGGCTGAACAGAAATGTTCCTCACTGTTAGCCCTGGGGAGGGGGGAGGGTTGAAGGGGTAGCCACGCGGTGGGGGGAGGCAAAATGCGACCTTGTAATGAAAGCACATGTGCTATGTATGTAATGTTAACAGCAAGGTTTACCCTGAAAGACTGTAGCCACTGTTTTATAAAATGTGTCTTTTTAAATACCGCTGTCCCTTTTTTTTTCTCCACCAGTTGCATGTGTTTCAATGATCACAGGATCTTCTCCTTCCCAGAGGCTAGTGAAGATTAGAAAGAAAAAAAACGCACTCGTGATGAAATGTTCTCCGAGCTCATGCTGTCCTCCGACACTGACAGAGCACAGACGAATGCGTGGAGGCAAATAATGTCAGAGTGCAGGAAAGCACAAAATGACCGGGAGGAGAGGTGGCGGGCTGAAGAGAGTAAGTGGCGGGCTGAAGGGGGTAAGTGGCGGGCTGAAGACAGGGCTGAAGCTCAAATGTGGCGGCAGCGTGATGAGAGGAGGCAGGATTCAATGCTGAGGCTGCTGAAGGATCAAACCAGTATTCTCCAGTGTATGGCTGAGCTGCAGCAAAGGCAGCTGGAGCACAGACTGCCACTACAGCCCCTGTGTAACCAACCGCTCTCCTCCCCAAGTTCCATAGCCTCCACACCCAGACGCCCAAGAACGCGGTGGGGGGGCCACCGGCCAACCCGCCACTCCACCACAGCAGATTGCCCAAAAAAAAGAAGGCTGGCATTCAATAAATTTTAAAGTTGTAAACTTTTAAAGTGCTGTGTGGCATTTTCCTTCCCTCCTCCACCACCCCTCCTGGGCTACCTTGGTAGTCATCCCCCTATTTGTGTGATGAATGAATAAAGAACGCATGAATGTGAAGCAACAATGACTTTATTGCTTCTGCAAGTGGTGATCAAAGGGAGGAGGGGACGGTGGTTAGCTTGCAGGGAAGTAGAGTGAACCAAGGGGCGGGGGTTTTCATCAAGGAGAAACAAAGAGAACTTTCACACCGTAGCCTGGCCAGTCATGAAACTGGTTTTCAAAGCTTCTCTGATGCGTACCGTGCCCTCCTGTGCTCTTGTAACCGCCCTGGTGTCTGGCTGCGTGTAACCAGCAGCCAGGCGATTTGCCTCAACCTCCCACCCCGCCATAAATGTCTCCCCCTTACTCTCACAGATATTGTGGAGCACACAGCAAGCAGTAATAACAGTGGGAATATTGGTTTCGTTGAGGTCTAAGCGAGTCAGTAAACTGCGCCAGCGCGCCTTTAAACATCCAAATGCACATTCTACCACCATTCTGCACTTGCTCAGCTTGTAGTTGAACAGCTCCTGACTACTGTCCAGGCTGCCTGTCTACGGCTTCATGAGCCATGGCATTAAGGGGTAGGCTGGGTCCCCAAGGATAACTATAGGCATTTCAAAGTCCCCAACAGTTATTTTCTGGTCTGGGAATATAGTCCCTTCCTGCAGCTTTTGAAACAGACCAGAGTTCCTGAAGATGTGAGCGTCATGTACCTTTCCCGGCCATCCCACGTTGATGTTGGTGAAACGTCCCTTGTGATCCACCAGGGCTTGCAGCACTATTGAAAAGTACCCCTTGCGGTTTATGTACTCGGCGGCTTGGTGCTCCGGTGCCAAGATAGGGATATGGGTTCCGTCTATGGCCCCACCACAGTTAGGGAATCCCATAGCAGCAAAGCCATCCACTATGACCTGCACATTTCCCAGGGTCACTACCCTTGATATCAGCAGATCTTTGATTGCGTGGGCTACTTGCATCACAGCAGCCCCCACAGTAGATTTGCCCACTCCAAATTGATTCCCAACTGACCGGTAGCTGTCTGGCGTTGCAAACTTCCACAGGGCTATCGCCATTTGCTTCTCAACTGTGAGGGCTGCGCTCATCGTGGTATTCATGCTCTTCAGGGCAGGGGAAAGCAAGTCACAAAGTTCCATGAAAGTGCCCTTACGCATGCGAAAGTTTCGCAGCCACTGGGAATCGTCCCAGACCTACAACACTATGCGGTCCCACCAGTCTGTGCTTGTTTCCTGAGCCCAGAATCGGCGTTCCACAGCATGAACTTGCCCCATTAGCACCATGATGCATGCACTGGGGTGAGGTGAGTTGCTGGAGGACGGGGTGGTGGGATGATAAGGGGTCTGGAGGGTTCTTTGGGAGGTAGGTGGGGCCTTGGGCGGCCCCCAGTAATAGGGTGTGGTCTGGGGTTGTCCCTTCTGGTCTCCGCTCCAACTGCGACCAGTTTTCTTCTTCTCTGCCACCTCCACCCATCTGGCTCCAATCTCTCCTGCCTCGATTCCAGTTTTGGGCTTCCCATCTAGGATGTATCTTTCTATTTCCTCAGGAACACCCTCGAAGAATTGGGCAAATTTACTGGAGATTCAACACTTGCTCCTGATATCCAGGCATCCCAATGTTTCACAATGTGGTAGGCATGTCGGGTAAATGACACATCTGGTTTCCACCTTAGGGCTCTGAACCTCCGACGAGAATGCTCGGGTGTTATCCCCATTCTGACTCTCGCCTTGGATTTAAACAGTTCATACTTGTTCATGTGTTCTTTAGGCATTTCAGCCGCCACCTCAGCTAAGGGTCCACTGAGCTGTGGCCTCAGCTCTATCATGTATTGGTCTGTAGAGATGCCGTACCCAAGGCAGGCCCTTTCGAAGTTTTCTAAGAAGGCCTCAGTATCCTCGCCTGCCTTGTAGGTGGGGAACTTTCTGGGATGGGAAGTGGTACCTGGAGAAGGATTGCTAGGGTTTGTTGGTATATTCTGCTGAGCCTTTATCTTCTCCATCTCCTCCACATGCTTCCTCTCTTTTTCCTTCTCCTCCAGTTCTTTGTCCCTTGCTTCCATAGCTCTCCTATGAGCAGCCACTTGGTGTTGTTCTGCCTCTTTCACTGACTCCCTTTCTTTGTCCTTTGCCTCCATTGCTCTCCTGTGAGCAGCTTCTAGAGCTTTTTCAGCTTCTTTCATTGTCTCCAGTTTGGCTAACTCCAATTTGTGTAGTGCCTTGGTGTCTGTCATCTTTACCTCTCTGGTTTTAACTAACTTTACACCCGAGGGTTAGAAATAAAACAAACAAAACTTGGCTTGTAAAATTTTGCTGTGCTGGAATAGGATACCTATATTCTCTGATAGTGATTATCAGCCTACAGAAAAATCCAAAAAAAAAAAAAATATTCAAAACCTAACACCTTTTGTCTCCGGGCAAATAAGTAGAAATCCCCTCAAGTTACTCTTAGGTTAAAAAAAAAAAAAAGAAAAAAAAAACTTTCAGGTCTGTGAAGACTGGTGAATTTCCCTGCAGGAGGTTAACTACTCTGCCTTTGGTAGAGAAAACCTGTCTGTGCTCTGGCCTCAAAGCAAAGCAAAAAAGCTTTCAACTATTTCCAGTTGGAGACCTGCTTTCCAGCAGTCCAAAGGAAAAAATTTCCTTTTCAAATCTGTGCTCCTTGTTCAAAAATAAAAATCAAAATCCTAAAAACCCCCAAAACTAACACTTTTGTCTTCAGGCAAATAGGTAGAAATCCCCTCTAGTTGCTCTTTGGTCTGTGAAGACTTGTGAATTTCCCTGCAGGAGGTTAACTACTCTGCCTTTAGGAAGAGAAACTGCAGCTCCCAAAGACAATTCCCTTTTGTCTCTGCTCTAACCCCAAAGCAAAGCAAATAAATAAATAAATAAATAAATAAACTAGCTGCTTTCAGTTGGACCTCCTTTCCAGCAGCCCCAAAGGAAAAAAAAATATTTCCTTTTTAAAATCTGTGTTTCTGGTTCAAAAAAAATCTCAAATTGATCTCAAAATGATTTCACGTTAATCCCACCACTCTGCCACCATGTCAAGGTTCCTTCCCCACTCTGAACTCTAGGGTACAGATGTGGGGACCTGCATGAAAACCTCCTAAGCTTACTTTTACCAGCTTAGGTTAAAACTTCCCCAAGGTACAAATTAATTTTACCCTTTGCCCTTGGATTTCCACTGCCACCAGCAAACTTTATCTGGGTTCCTGAAAAAACATAGCTTGGACACATCTTTCCCCCCAAAATCCTCCCAACCCTTGCACCCCACTTCCTGTGAAAGGTTTGGTAAAAATCCTCACCAATTTGCATAGGTGACCACAGACCCAAACCCTTGGATCTTAGAACAATGAAAAAGCATTCAGTTTCCTTACAAGAAGACTTTTAATAGAAGTAAAAAAAGAATCACCTCTGTAAAATCAGGATGGTGAATACCTTACAGGGTAATTAGATTCATAACATAGAAAATCCCTCTAGGCAAAACCTTAAGTTACAAAAAAGACACACAGACAGGAATATTCATTCTATTCAGCACAGCTATTTTCTCAGCCATTTAAAGAAATCATAATCTAACACATACCTAGCTAGATTACTTACTAAGTTCTAAGACTCCATTCCTGTTCTGTCCCCGGCAAAAGCATCATACAGACAGACAAAGACCCTTTGTTTTTCTCCCTCCTCCCAGCTTTTGAAAGTATCTTGTCTCCTCATTGGTCATTTTGGTCAGGTGCCAGCGAGGTTACCTTTAGCTTCTTAACCCTTTACAGGTGAGAGGATTTTTCCTCTGGCCAGGAGGGATTTTAAAGGGGTTTACCCTTCCCTTTATATTTATGACACATGCATTATATTTTGTGCTTTCTGATTTATAGCCAAGCAGTATTTTTGTCCTATTGCCTATATGTACAAGCTTTGGTATGCTGATAACTGAGTGCAGAGTTTACTAAAATGACACATCATTGTTTACATGTCAATAAGTTAACACTTGGGTGCGAAAAGTGTGAGCCTTTCCTACCCACTTCTGCACCCAGAAGGAAACAAAAGCAGGACAGAGTGGGAGAGCTAGTCCTGGACCTTTGTTCCATCCTGAAGCCAAGAGCCATTCTACTGTCATGCTGGGATGCAGTAGAAACTGCATTGTACTCTGCATGTCTATGCAGAGGCTTTGGCCAGTGAATTAGTGTAGTGGAATGGCTACACCACCTCCCCCACAGTACCCACAATATGCAGGCGGTGTGGAAACACTCTTTCGTGCCTGTGTTTTTCCCCTCACCACTGCTTTTTTTTGAGGGGGGGGCCTTCTATGACAGCTCAGAGAGAGATGGGAATGACAGGATTGACCCTTTATGAGATTAAGAAGTGGGAGTTTCATAAATGTTCCATGATGGCCTGTTCAAGTGCTTTTGACAATCCCACTCAAACTGTGGAGGTCCAGCTCCTGAGAGGCACAGTGGCCCCACAGGAAAGGCATATGCAAAACTGGGCAATAGATAGCCTGACCATGTGGATCATGTGAGCCCTTCCATACCGTATCCTAATCCTTGGCCACCAGTGCACATGCTTTATAAAACTCACGTATTTCTACTTTGCTATCCAGTCTTTGCACATGTAGTCTGGTCACCTGTGTGGGCCTATCAAAATCAAACTGGAAACAGTACTGTGGGCTCTTTCCAATGCATACATGTTAGGGGCTGTATACAGTTTAAAAGCTGGGGTAGGTATATGCTGACTTTATAAACTGAAAGCATTTATTATTGTATTAGATTAGAAAAATAATTTCATAGCCATTTTGGCTGGTATTCTCAAAGAGGGTGCTGTGAGTTGAAAGTCACAATGCCGTCTATTAATTGTATGCAGATCACAGAATGTTCATTGTAGTTTTTTAAAATTGTTGTTGAGGGGTTTTTCCCAGTGTTCTTGTCTCTGTTATTCAGAGGGTCTCTTTGGCCCTGAGTCTTTTTGATTCTATGAAAACTGTAGTGATCTCTAGAGGCAGACAGAGGGCATAATTGTACAGAAGAATTATCTCAAAAATAGCCCAAACTTATTTTTCTCCAGCATTCTCTCAACAGCTCTGCCGTGCTTGTGGTTTGTGACTGGGTGAGGTGACGTCAATGTGGCAGTGCAGAGTCAGGTGATGTACAGTATAAGCAGAGGGAGCTGTTCTAGTGCTGAAAACAGTCCACAAACTCACCGCAAAACGACAAGGAAGCTCATGCTTTGGGTTCGCTCTGCTATCTAAGTCACACAGGTAAGGGAGCTTTTTTCTTTGTACTTTCAAAGACTGAATGTAAAGTTTTTTGTTCAGAGCTTTTCCCATTCCACTCTACACTAGGAAACCAGCACAATTAGGGACCATAACAACCTGATGCACTTCATTTAGCATAGAAATAGTGTTTTCCAGATGAATGAATCTTTCTCTTTTTTATTTCTTACCTATGATTTAGATATGGATTTAAAAATAATTAAAAGGATATCATTAAAATACTGAATAAGTGGGAAAAGTTAATGGTTCTACAGCTAGTGATTACAATTTGACATCAGCTTAATTTGTTCGCTGAAGCTATCACACATCATTTAATGTTTCTCTTTGTGATTTCATTCACTCCCAATGGTTCACTGGCATGTTTAAAATAATTGTGTAAAATAAGAGGTTGCCTTGGATACATGTACAGTTCAATTAATCTTCCACCCATCTAAACAATCAAGTATGCCAATTCAGAAACCACTTGATTTACAAAATACTACAATTCATCTTAATATGAACCCTAGTTTGTATATTAGCAATAAGACAAACTTTTAAGAAAGCTAATTGACTGCAACCAATTTTAATTGCTCAAAAAGCAAACAAATGATGAAGAGGGTGTGTTGCATTTTCACATTTTCCTTACAGACAAGTCCCATCGGGATTCCTGCTGTAGTTCACAGAGCATTATGAATTCTGTGCAAGTTCCATAGGAAAGCTTATGAGTTTTCATGCAAAATTTTAATTGGAAATATTATATTCCTATCAGAGCACCATGTGAATCTACAGGAAAGGGCTCAAGGGGAAATATTACTGCTGCCATGGAAACACCCCAGAAAGGGAATTTTGTTTTTGATTGTTTGCCTCTTCTCAGAAGACCCTCTGTCACTCTGTATTTCCTTTGACAGTACACATTTCCCCTCATTTTATGAATGGTGACTACTTAATTTGATGGATAAGAGTCTGGGTAAGAGATGACTTCTCTCTTTGTTAGGTGCTAACAGGACAGCACAATACAGACTAGCACCACAATTCTACAGCTGTTGGGAAAACAGCTGTTTTATCGTAATGTGCTTTAAAAGGAATAATAGAGAATGTTTTTTATGGATTTGACATAATGAAAAATGTACTCTATTTTTCTCATATTTATAAATTAGGATTGGGGAGGAGCCTATTTTCCCTAAATAAGGTATCACATTTAATGAACTGATTTTTGTAATCTAGTTTCAGGGGTTTTAAAACAAATTATATACAACTATTATTTTCAAATATTTCAAATATCATCTACCAATAAATTGGAAGTGAAACTGATCCAGACAGAAGTGCATATGAAATATTCAGAAAGGAATTAATAAAATATCATCTCTCAAAATGAAATATTTTTTAAATAAAATGCTAGTCGAATGCCAGTCTAAACTTTGCCTGTGTTTATCTTTCATGATTTTACTTAGATTTTCCTGAGTTTTACAGAGGATATAATACTGTATAAATAGCATGTACTGTCAGAGGCTGAATTAATCATCTTTATCAGAGGGAGGATTTTAATGGACTGTTTTACCTGGAAGATCTAGATCTATTATTATGAAATAATTTTTCAGCAACTTAAAATGCACAGTATTTTATTTATGAATAAACTAAAGATTAATCAATAACCAACTTCTCCACTGAAAAACATTAGCTTCATTCTATTGCAACTATAGGTTCTAATCAACATAAAAATGTTAACTGTGCAGGGTTTTGTGGGTTTTTTTTGGACTGATTTTATCCCTTTCAAAGCTAAACCCTTTTCCATAACAGAAGGTACAGGGTTCTCTTGCTTTTGTTTAAGGATACAGAGAGATGGTGTTTATTGATTGCTCTGAAATAATCCATTCTGGAGTATTAATACGTGATTGGATAAAATATTTGATATTCACAATGATAATTTGCTGCAGGCATGGAGGGAAAAAAAGCAATTGTGGGTAACTGAGGCTACTTTATTTGCTTTATTTTGTCCAATTATTTCATGTTAAACCACAATAAAGAATCATCTGAATGGAAACACTATGTGTAAGTTGAAGTGAACATATCCACTGTTACAACCATGGGTAAATTCTACTCTATGTAGGTCCTTCTGCTAGCATGAATCACTAACATCTTACCAGGATGTTTTCCATAGGCTTATGGGAAAAGTGAATGAAACAAAATAAGTCAATTAAGCTCAGTGGTTTTTTTCTATCCTCACCATTTTTCTCATTTACTGTACTTTATGCATGACTGAAGGAATAATATAATTGAATTGGGTAAAATAGGCTAGTATTTGTTGTAGCCAAGTCCTCTGCGGTGCTAAGCATCTCCTAGGAGTGGAGTCTTTAACCTCAGTTGGTGGCGAGAATGCCCAGCACCTTGTAGGATCGGGCCTTTTATAGAAATATTTTCATATGTTGCAGTGACATGACTGTGTCACTCATATATGATGGGTATAATATTTTAACTTATTTTACTTCTGTTTTTTTATAGAGCAAAATTCTCTGGTGCCGTGCACTTCCACTAACTTATGGGGCTTTCACGCATCAGAGAATTTGGCCCGTAATGCCAAGATTCTACATGGATGTGTATCCATCCTACTCGCTTGAAGTGAATGGCAAAACACCCATTTTCATTTCAAAGCAAAAATGAAAGACTGGTTAGCCACCACAGAAGAAATTGCCACTCAGTCTCTGCCTAACCAAGTCCATTTAAAAACAGTGATTTAGGAAGGCATCAACATATGATACCCTTAAGGGACAGAATAGATTAACCCACACAGGGTCTCAGCTTTCCTCACTGCCTACGGAAAAATTAACAAACTTGTGTATTAATAATATTCTTGAAAAGCAGCATAAGGGAATATTTTAATATTTTTAAAATATTCATACAAGTAAACATATAAATCACCTCATGATTTTATTGGCCATTCTATCACATTGGCATTAGCCTGGAATAAAACCATTCAGTGGAGTCAGTGTAGTAGCAGACTGGACAACTGGGCAACAGGATTCTATGTACAGTTTATCACTAAGATTGTATTAATATTTTAGGCCAAATTTTCAAATGCCGATGCTCAAATCAGTATCTAGATGCATAAATGGGTATTTTATGAACTATGTAGGATTTCGGTTTTCTGTTTAGATTGGAAAATCAAGTTCCTTTATATATAAGTTAACTTTATTAGGGGCTTTTTACCTGCCAAAGTATGAAGATGCAAAGGTTTTATCATTTCAAACCAGTTGGTTCCATTAACCTTATCAAAGGAATGACCCAAAAGACTTCCAGATAAACCCACAATAAATCTAGAGTTGCCATAAAGGGATCATATGGGAATTCTATTGGCTTTTCATAATTAATAAAAACATAAATGCCATGAGTTCCAGTTCAAAGCAGCAATCTCAAATTTGCTTTTGCTTCACACTTTACTAACTATCTCTGTATGTTAACTGTCCTTTTTCTTTATTTTAAGGAAAGATTTCAAACATGGCAGATACTAAACCCTGCTGGCTTGGAGCAGCCTCCTCTCTCACCTTTTTCTTTGTCCTAATCTGTTGTGTTGATGCAGCATCAATCGAACCTTATCAGCTGCTTCAGAAAAACCCAGACTATTTAGGGAAAAATTTACAAAGGCTCCCAAGCCCAGATATGATCAAAGCCTTGGAATATATAGAAAATCTCCGCAAACAAGCTAACAAGGGAGAAAATGGCCAAGATTACAGTTTCTATCAAGGTGCCCCATTTCTTCTGCAGCAGAAAGAAAGCAAAGATCAGAGTCATCTATCAGATAATAGAAGAGATTCTTTGACTGAAGATGAGTCACAATGGGTTAGGTCAATGTTGGAAGCCTTGAGGCAAACAGAAAAAGAGTCAAAGGCTGGATCAAAAGAAAATAAACCATATAGTATGAGTTCAGATAACTTCCCAGCTGGAGTGAGTGATGATTATGAGGCTTATAAGTGGCCTGAGAGACGACACAAACATGACAAAATGCCACATGTACATGATGAAGAAAGTTCAAGAGACAGTCCTTTCAAGCGCACCAATGAAATAGTAGAAGAACAATATACACCCCAAAGCCTTGCTACTTTGGAGTCTGTCTTTCAGGAGCTGGGGAAAATGACAGGACCAAGTAATCACAAAAAAGAGAGGCTGGATGAAGATCAGAAATTGTACACAGAAGATGAAGATGATGTATATAAAGTTAATAATATTGCTTATGAAGATGTAGTGGGAGGAGAAGACTGGAATCCAATAGAGGAAAAAGTGGAAAGCCAAACAAAAGAAGAGATAAAAGATCATAAAGAGGAAATTGATCAAAATGAAGAAGAAATTGATGATGAAATGAAGAGATCAGGGAAGCAAGCCTTCCTGGAAGATGAAATGAGGAGAGACAGTAAAGATCAAATGTCAGATGACATTACAAAGCTAATGAATTATTATCTGAAGAGGCTGATGAGCAATATTGGAAATGGCAGGGTAAGGACTGGACATGAAGAAAAAAGGGCAGGTATATTTTTGGAAAAACTTGATCCTCAGTCTTTCTCTCAACTAATAGAAATCTCAAGGAATTTACAAATCCCTCCAGAGGATTTACTAGACATGTTGAAAACTGGAGAAAAGCAGCAGCAGAGTGAAAGGGTGGAGACAGAGCAAGAACCAGAGCTCCCAGAAGATCTTGAGGATGACATCTCTGAAACCAATCTAGACCACACAGATATATTTAAAAATAAAATGAACCCTAAAAATGGTTACATGAGGCAGCCAATTAATGTTATGCCAGATAATCTACCTGAAGACCTCAATATTGAAGATATTGTCAATCTTTTAGGGACTGATAATTTAGCTAATCAGAAAACCTCCTACTTTGTAAATCAGCTTAATGAAGAGAACAGTTTTCCAAGATTTTCCTACATTCCCAGAAGACCTAAAGGACATCAACTTCCTAAAGCTGCTTGGATTAATGATTTGGAAAGACGACAAATGGAATATGAAAAACTAAATGAAAAAGATGAAGAACTAGCAGATTACTTGGCAAAGATGTTGGCAAAATACCCTGAAGTTATCGATACAAACCAGCTGAAAAGCGTTACAGTCCCAGTTTCATCTGAAAATGATCTACAGGAAGATGACCAGTTTGAGCAAGCAATCAAAGAACATCTAAATCAGCTGGGACCACAAGAATCTGATAAACTAGCCTCACTCAGCAAAAGGCTGTCCATGGCCCGGGAGAATGACGACACACAAAACAGGCAGCATCTGGATGAAGATATGTTAGTGAAGGTGCTGGAGTACCTAAACCAGGAGCAATCAGACAAAGGAAGAAATCACATTAATAAAAGGGCAATGGAAAATATGTAATTGTTACCCACATATAATTTTTCTGCAATGTTTTGATTTTTACCCCAATTCATTTGTGATTTTTCCCCCCTAAACAACTTGCAGTTACCGTTGAACAGTCTGCATAACTTTCTCAGAGCTGTTATTGTTTATGGATATACATATATGTTATAAATCTTGGATCAAGTAACAAATTGGTTCAATTGTTTTAAGGAGCAGGGTTATGAATTTAAGTAAAATCGTAATATGTAAACAAATGACCATTGCATTGTTGATACAACATGATAAATGAACAGTGCTATCATATTTGAAGTTTTTTAAATTAATTCAATTATTTTATTACTGTCTGTAGTGTTTTTTTGTGGAGTACTGAATAAAAATACAGCATATATATAGTTTTATTTATAAGGCTTTTTCTATTCTTTGTTTTATTGTTGATGAATAAATATTATTTCTGGACAGTAGACTGTGTTTCTTTATGACAGTTGATAGAATATGATTTTTAGGAGAAAACATTTTTTACTTCGATATCCAATCTTCCTAGCTTTAACTGATTTTTTGAAATTATTCAGCAGAAAATACTTCTGGCCTTTTGGGCTACACAGTCATGTACTGGCCTGATTGGTGAAGGTGCTGAGCAATTGCAGTTCTCTCCTGGTATCATTTGGAGCTGAGGCTGAATGGAATCTTTTGAAAATCTGGCCACATAAGATGATTGGTTATGGATCTAGGGGAGGCTGATCTATTCAGCAGAAAAGACACACTGCACTGGAAGCCTATAAAATATATAAAAACAAGTGAAATCCAAACTTTTCATGACAGTTCTACATCTAATCAGGAAAGAGAAAGCTCCAGCAAGTAGGTTCTTCAAAATATCATAAATTTTCCCTATGTTGCTGTGTAGCAATCAGGCATTAACCCACAGCTATGAGCTAAGACAACTTATTTTTGTGACTATGGTAGCACAATGGATGGGGACTCCTTCCTTATATATTTTTTGTGTTTATAAAAATGATGCCTGCTTCCCTTACCATTTAAAAAAGTTTTGGCTATTATGGCCCCACTCTGCATGGAAGTTTGTTCCATTAATTAGGCTCCTGGTAAAGGCAAATGGCTGCCATAACTGTCTTTCCTGGGTTATGTATCAGTCAAGGAAGGATTTAATAGCGAGATATAGCTCTGGATCCTTTAAAATTCTTCTCCAGTTCTTGTTAAGACCTTTTAGAGGACACCCTGAAAATTCGAAGGTTCTGTTCCTCCAAATGCTTATGCATACGAGATGGCCCCTGATTTTCAGGGGGACTATTCATGGGCGTAGTTAAAGTATGTCCAGGACGGAGGCCAAAGTAGGGTTCCTCCCATATTCTCAAGCATCTGATCACTACTTATGGTGAAGGGGTGTGGGAGGATACGGTTTTAGCGGGAGTGGGTCATAAAATAGCTAATAAAGATGCTATACAAATGCTGCAGAGAGAAATGATTATTTTAGGTCTCATCATTATCCCTGTTCAACTGCAGTTTATCAGGGTTCCACTATCAGGGTTCCTTGCTTTGGGCTAGATTTTTTGTTAAAAAAATTTCTGTTAGTTGCACGAGTAAAAATGTATCCACAAAAATGAAACATACCACGCTGGGCCAAATTTGCCACTGGAATAACCTGGCATAACTTCATTGCTATTGATGGCGATACACTTCATCATGGCAGTGATGTTTCTTAAAACCGTTCATGTTACAGGTTTTTGTTTTTTGTTTGTTTTTTAATTATCTGATTGGCTAATGTACCAAGATGGCGGCCAAAGTAGGGTTCCTCCCATATTCTGTACTGATGTTGATTCAGCTGGAAGAAACTATGACATGATTAGCAGGCCTTAAAAAAAGTTAGGAAGTAGCCTACTGCTTGCAGTTTTCAATAAATAGTAACCATCAGGTTGCTTCCAAAGGACATATATTCCACAGGTAGCTGTCGTCAGCAAATACTGATCTTCTGTTTTGTATAATATGGTGTAAATGCTAAAGCACAGAATGACTGGAATGAATCCTGCCACTTTCATGTTAAAGTTCAACTTAAAAATTTCCAGAAGACATGATCTCGTTAGACAATACTATGCGATTCCATATTTTGCCTGTGCTCTAAAACTTATCTTCTTCTTTCTAAAAGTCAAGATTTATAGCATATACACGTTTCACTGGAAATAAGCCATAGCCAGAGAACCGTGCTCAGCCCAAGTAGAGTGACAGTAAAAGAAAGTGTTCTCAATTATTAAATAGGTGCTGGATGGAATCCTCCACTCCAGGCTGGGACACCAGGCATGTGGCCAGTTCAGACACAGGATATAATGGGAGTAGCAGAGGCAGCCCCCACCCCCACTTTCTCCAAACAATGTCTCACATGGATCCAAAGTGGCAACACTTACACACTTTCCCCTTCTATACTCTAAAATACAGAGCTGCCATGGCACTCTACTGCATAGTGTGCCATCTCCTCGCAGAGGTTCTCTAGGGTTTGGCCCATTGCTCTGGCAGTAACATTGTTTTCATTGCATTTGTGCCTCTAAGTCCGTGGTGGGCAACCCAATCAGGGTAATCCACTGGCAGGCTGCCAGACAGTTTGTTTACATTTCAACGGCCGCCCACAGCTCCCAGTGGCTGCGGTTCGCCATTCCCGGCCAATGGGAGCTGTGGGCGGCCGTGCAAATGTAAACAAACTACCTGGTGGCCCTCCAGCAGATTACTCTGATAGGCCGCGTACGGCCCACAGGCCGCAGGTTGCCCAGCACTACTCTAAGTGACCACATCAGGCCAATTGGGATTTACCATCACGATCTAGCCCTATGTCACTGCCATCGAGCCCAGCTGGTGTGTTTGTCTGCTTTTCCTGAGTGTAGCTGAGCCTGGGCCCTCCATGAAAGGCATCAGGTTGAAGTTGAACTGATGGAGATGAGATGGGCAGGTAGGGGAAAGCATCTTGAAAGCATGGAGAGTATTGCTTGCTAGGATTACTAAAACTATGTGCCCACACGTCGTCACAATTGGGGAGTGCTTATTTAGCCCCAGTGGCCAAAAGTGCTGGTCCCCCGCTCCCCCGCCCCCTTTATGTCTTATCAAATGAGACTGCATTTCTTTTGAATCTAGATTCTACCAGTTATCCATGCCAAGGGTAAAATGGCCAATAGCGCCAAAGTCTAGTTTTCAGAAAGGACTTAAGAGTCCAAGTCCCACTGAGTTTTAATGAGACAAAAGGGACTTAGACTCAGCATTGCAATGGCTAAAATTTAGGCACCCTGCCCCTCCAGTGGAATCTACAGCCCTGAGTTATTTGCCCAGGCTCCCTGTACAATACATGGGGAGAACTGGGCACCTACGAATGGGATTCACAAAAGCCAGCACTGCCCAAACTAGCCAGCAGAAAGGGTGAGGAGAGGGGTGGGGTCTAAGCCCCTCCTTTACCCTATAGCCCAGGGGTTAGAGCACTCACCCAGGATATGGAAAACCCGGCTTCAAATTCCTACTCTGCCTTATTTGGAGTATGGTCTTAAATCCAGATCTCCAACTTCCCAGGTGTGTGCACTGCCCACCAGGCTATGGGCTATTCTGGGATGGGTCTGCCTCTCTTGCTGTTGAAACAGTTTTACTTTGTATAAAAGACTGAAACATTCATTGGTGCAGGGACTGGAACCTGATTGTGCTAGGTGAGTGCTCTAACCCAGTGGTTATAGTGGCTATAGAGTCTTTCTCAGATGTCAGGATTAAGGCAGCTTTATGCACATCTTCCAGCAACAATTTATGCATTTACGGGTAAGGAAGCAGCTGAGTGAGTGTTCTAGGTACCTAAACTTTAGATTTCCATGCTTAAAGTGCCAGTTAGGTACCTACAGCCCTTTATGCACTGGACCCTAAATCTCTTTTGAAAACTAATCTTGAGCTCCCCCAACCACATTTAAAAATGTTACCTCTAGCTTAAATTATCACAGTGTGCACTATATTGGACTACCCCTCCCACCCCTGAACAAAGATGTTTAACCAGCTCCCTGGGACTCACCCCTGAATGGGTCCCAGCTAGTGCAGAGTGGACACTGTCTCTGCACTGTTCTCTCAGTAGTTCTCAGCATCAGACTGTAGCCTCAAAGCCAGATTAAGGCAATCAGGGCCCTAGGCCTAGGTCAGGGCCCTGCCCCCACGCCCACTTGGAGTGACAGAGGGGCCTTTCTCCCCTACCAGGGAGTCAGGAGCAGTAGCACAGGGCCCCCTTCACCTCCCAGAAGTGGCAGCAGGAGCTCACTCTCCCCTCAGGAGCATCAGAGCTGTCAGCAGGAGTTCCCTCCCAGCCTAAGAATGGCAGGGATTGTAGCAGAGCCCCTCCAGTCCCCGCCACCCAAGACTTGTTGGGGGAATGTCTGTTTGCTTGGGCAGGGCTCCTGCATCTTGGTCCTGCCACACAGATAACAAGCCTTGTGGATATGGGCGGGGAAGTGGTAGATGTGGTATATCTTGACTTTAGTAAGGCTTTTGATACTGTGGTACATGACCTTCTCATAAAACAAACTAGGGATGGAGCTACTATAAGGTGGGTGCATAACTGGCTGGAAAATCATTCCCAGAGAGTAGTTATCAGTGGTTCACAGTCATGATGGAAGGGCATAATGAGTGGGGTCCTGCAGGGATCGGTTATGGGTCTGGTTCTGTTCAATATCTTCATCAATAATTTAGATAATGGCATAGAGAGTACACTTATAAAGTTTGTAGACGACACCAAGCTGGGAGGGGTTGCAAGTGCTTTGGAGGATAAGATTAAAATTCAAAATGATCTGGACAAACTGGAGAAATGCTCTGAAGTATATAGGATGAAATTCAGTAAGGACAAATGCAAAGTACTCCACTTAGGAAGGAACAATCAGTTGCACACATAGAAAATGGGAAATGACTGCCTAGGAAGGAGTACTGCGGAAAGGGATCTGGGGGTGATAGTGGATCACAAGCTAAATATGAGTCAACAGTGTAACACTGTTGCAAAAAAAGCAAACATTATTCTGGGATGTATTAGCAGGAGTATTGTAGCAAGACATATTCTTCTAATCTACTCCGCGCTGATTAGGCCTCCACTGGAGTATTGTGTCCAGTTCTGGGTGCCACATTTCAGGAAAGATGTGGACAAATTGGAGAAAGACCAGAGAAGACCAATAAAAATGATTAAAGGTCTAGAAAACCTGACCTATGAGGGAAGATTAAAACAATTGGGTTTGTTTAGTCTGGAGAAGAGAAGACTGAGGGGGGACATGATAACAGTTTTCAAGTACATAAAAGGTTGTTACAAGGAGGAGGGAGAAAAAAAATTCTTCTTAACCTCTGAGGATAGGACAAGAAGCAACAGGTGTAAATTGCAGCGAGGGCAGTTTAGGTTGGACATTAGGAAAAACTTTCTAACAGTCAGGGTGGTTTAGCACTGGAATAAATTGCCTAGAAAGGTTGTGGAATCTCCATCATTGAGGATTTTTAAGAGCAGGTTGGACAAACACCTGTCAGGGATGGTCTAGATAATACTTAGTCCTGCCTTGAGTGCAGGGGACTGGACTAGATGACCTCTCGAGGTCCCTTCCAGGTCTATGATTCTATGATAACATTGTTTAGAAACCTGATGCCAACCCACTGAAGTCAATGGGAGTCTTTCTATTGACTTCAATGGACTTTGGAAAAGGCTCCAGGACAATACATTTCTCAATTGTGAGGCTGTCCCATACATTATTAGATGCTCATAGAGAGACTTTAGGCTCACTTTCTTATATTAGATTACTGTGCCTGTGGTTTTTAAAATCTATACACAGAGTGGTTGTGGATCAATATTAAGGTCACACATCAGAGCTAACATCTTGTGTCACTTCTTGTACCTCAAAGGTACTATATAAGGATTTTTCTCCATGCCTCCAAAAGAGATGATAAAATAATAAACAAATCACCCTTTTTACTTGTCACTTGGAAATTAAAGTTTGATTTTTGCTTCATTTTCTAAATGATGACACACAGTGGCTTATAAAAATAATGTCTATTCTGTTTCTCCATCGATGCTTGCTAAACAGAACTCCTCAGAGCTGCAGCCTCCCTTCTAGCCATGATGCGAGCATTCAATTCTGAACCAACAGGTTGCTATGGCAGCAGGGACAAGATCAGCACAGTGAGGGGTTCATTGCTTGGCCACTCTGTTAGGTGGTAACTGAACAATGCATCCTGGTGCTAAAGAACTTGCTGATTAAAATTGCTTTCAAGTTTCAACCTTGGTTTCTGCTTTGTGTTAAAAATTACATAGGCATAGCCTCCCACCCAGACCTTTAAGCCTTAACCTTGCATTTAGATTTGTGCAATGAGCTCAATGAATTATTTTTAATTCCCTTTTTCACTGACTCAATATGTACAAGCATTGTTAAGCACTGTTTGTTCTACTAATTTCATTGAAACCAGATAGATTCTAATGATTTTGGAAGGGAATAGAGCAGTGGTTCTCAACCTGTGGCCTACTTGCAGCCCTATCAGCATACAGCTGAAGCCCATGTAACATCCACAGGCCATGCAGGTAGTATATATATTGTGTGGATGCAACCCACACAACACATAGCGAGCTGCATGTGCGGCCCACAATAGTAAATATGTTGAGAACCACGGGAGTAGAGGCTACTCAGCAAGCATGTGATAAGTAGTACTCAATATCTTCTGCAGAGACCAACTCTTGATAATGTATTTTTTACCCACAGGCTTTTTAATACATAGAAACACAAAAGTTATTTAAAAATAAGAAGGGTATGTAACTCAGTTTATTATTATGTCTTTAAGGCATTACATTTCTCATGAGAGGACATTTTTACCTGCAGGGAATCTGAGTTTCACAGGTTTCCTCCTCGGCCATTAGTTGACTGTTTTACAAGAAGACAATATACCTTTGTTTACAAGTCAAGTGATTTGTGCTGCAGCCAAAGCAACAGATTTATTTTTTAATTTGTTGGATTTATGTTCTCCCTAAGCTCGTGAAGGTCTTTGTCAAAGGAAAGCTGTTTGATGTCGCTTATCATACACAGGACCCCAAAGGATTCTGTACAAGGGAATCTAAATTAATCTTCTGGAAAAAAGAATGATAATAATGAATCTAGTTGATAAAAGGGAGTTTCAGTTTCTTAGATATGTACATATGGAGACATCCTTGTGGGCACTGTGCTCCCACCAGAGAAAACACATCCAGAAGCAGAAACAAAGGGAGAAATTGGCCACCCATCTTCTGCCTTTCTCCATCGTTTGTGAAGATGGTGTGCTGGAGGTCCTTGACAAAGGGAGCCATGGAGAGATTTTCCAGGAATAGTCATGGCCTTGTTTCCTTTTCATATCTCCTCGCCCCATTGAACTTATACTCATGATAGCTGAGGAACAGCAGTTGGGTTGTTGAGAATGACATAATAGGTCTGCATGGTATAATTGAGCATCTTTGAGGTTTTAAGTAGATTTAACATTTAAAAGATTCACCAAAGTTTTCTACTCTTCCATTCTCAGAAAGCAAATACAATAAATGTTTAATTTACTTGGGAAATACAGTGTAAAGCCTTTGTCACTAAAAAACAAATAAAAAATCCATAAAAAGTAGTTGCACTTTACCACCAAAAAAAAAAAGCAATAAAATAGGAAAGTATTAAATAAAATAGTCTAACCCAGGTATGATATGCATGATTATAAAAACAAGACTGCAAGGAGAACAGTGCTTAAGAACATCTTGGTAAAGCAAGTGTAATCCCATGGTATTTAACCCAGGATCTTGTAAAGCAGCAGTTGTTTATAATTGAGTTCACAGGCTATAGTTACCAAAATGCACAAGAGAATGTCACATGGTTCATCATATCTGCTTGGCTGAGCCACTCCAAAATAACTCGCCAGATCTCATAACATATATCTTAGTGCTTCACTGTTTCTAATACTCAACATGGTGTCTGCTCTCATTTTACTTTTTTTTTTATGTTTTCCTTATGCATGTTATGGGACAAACAGTCATGCTGTTAATAATGCAAACAGAATGCATATTGTACCTTATACTGAATACCACACTTATTATTTTATATGAAATAAGATGTCTACACTTACTGTCTTTACTCAGGCAAAACTCCCATTGACTTTAATGAGTAAATTTAGCTGAATCAGACCTCCCAGAAGCATGGAGTTTAAAACTCTGCTCTTGGGATATAAGACTCTACAATGCTCTTTAGATTGTACGTTCAAGATAACTTAATGGCTAGGCAGGCAAAAGAATATGCTACACATGGATCTTCTCATCCTGCAGGCTATGAAGGGCCTGAATTGTCTCATATTTGTAATTCAGTACTATCAGCCTCAGCCAAAATGGGCAGAAATTCCACTTCCAATAAACTGGTGACTGATTGCCTTTCAGTATAATCTAGAGAGAATGGTATACGGGGCCTTCTCTATCAAGAGCAGACAAGTGTTGGATGTTCTCCTCCTGCACATATCGCAGTTATCAGCAGAGCAAACCTTAAGACAAGACAATGTTTGGTTTTCCATTTGTTTATATGCGGCTTCAACTAGTGTATATACTTTGCATGTTGGCTTAATTTTTTTTTTGGTTGTTGGGGATATTTACTGGGGACTTTTGTTCACTTTGGCCATGTTTCCTTTTTTAAAGGAGTCAAGGCTTGTTGTAGGTACTTTTTGCTAGACACCCACAGGTCCCCAGGAACAAAAGTACTACCACGAAGGCTGTGTAAAAGTTGCTGAGCTGCTGGTATTGCAGAGTGAAATCTCCATTACAATGCACTGGTTCTGCTTTAGGTACTGCAGGAAAAGCAGCTTAATTGAATCAGGATTTGTAATATAATGCCCTGCTCCCTTCCCAGAAGAGAAGGCCAAGCATACAGACACCCACCCACTGTGGTCCATCTGTGAGGGGAGGTGGTTGAAAGCCTCTGAATACATATCCCTACGCTTCCCCCCCATGGGCGCACATAGTGCCTCTGAGGAGGGCAGAGGGCGCAATGGGAAGAGAGCAGGACAAATATTTCTGCCTTCTACAGCTGCTTATTAGCTGGTTTGGAAGAGATGGGCTGCTGATTGGCTCCTTCTAGCCCCTCCCACTGTGATTAATGCCTCATCAGGCTTGTGGCCACTATCTTAGGTACCTGGAGCTGTACCTCACTCAACCCCTGTTATAGGCTTTAGTCGACACTAGGTTTCATTCTTTTTAAAGCAATGTCTTTCTCTGGCTATGAAGAAGTTTTTGAAGCCTCCCTAATGCTGAGCAGCTAGTACCCAAACCTGCCCTATTTTCCTGGATGTAAGGACAAGAACAGAGTCTCCCCATTGGCGGAAGTCCTTTCTGCAGGTGCAGAAGGAGGGGGGGAGTTCTACTGCTGAAATCGCTAGTTGTGGGAAAGGACACTAAGAGACAAGTGCTGATGCCTAGGGGTATGTCCACGTTTGAGATGCGAAGTGTGATACCCACTTTGTGTAGCTGTACTTGCACAAGCTGTTCGAGCTAGTGCTGAAAACCAGCAGCGTGTCCTACAGTGGCACAGGTGGCCACTGAGCTAGCTGCCTGAGTACAATCAAGCCTGACTTCCTGTGTTCATACTCATGTGGTTAGCCCAAGCTCCCGCCCATATTGGCGTGGCACATACCTATTTTTAGGCACCAGCTCAAGCAGAGCTAGCGCGGGTATGTCTCTGTGAGCTGGGAATCACACCTCCCAGGTCAAATGTAGACCTACACTCAGAAAAGAGATGCTGTTCGTCCCTTGCTGGGGATAAAACCCATTAATGGTTGTGAGGCTCTCAGTGACAAGGGTCATAAAAGTACCTGCATAGATGGATGGGCTGATGAGCCTTCACACTTCCCGGGCAGTGAAGAGGAGGCACTCCCGTCATCTTCTAGATGTGATGAATCTTGGTTTACATAGTGAACTCCACCTGTGAAAAAACTGTTCTCGAAAAGAGGTATTTACGTAAATAATGTTAGCACATCAATTCTTGTTTCTTCCATAGCAAAGGCTGATTTACCACATAATCCTGTCTGGTTTGGTATCACATGGATTGTGTGAGAGGAAAGAAAACTACTAGCACCCAGCTCTTAAATTGCACTTTTGTATCTATAGATCTTAAAACTTTTTACACAAAAGGAGGTCAGTATCACAGAGCTGTGAAATGACTTGCCGAACTGGGCAGTGACAGAGCCAGGATAGAATCCAGGTCTTCTGAGTCCCAGTCCAGTGCTCTAGCCATAGGTTTCACTCTGCCACTTGTGTCTTATGGCATCATCATTATCTTAGGAAAATAAACTGTTGTAAACTCTCATTCTACAATCCTTACACAGGCAAATCTTCCATAGACTTCAGCAGGAATTTTACTGGGGTAAGAAGTTCAGGAGAAAGTCTATAGTTTCATATCAATGAATTGGGGAATTTATATGGATGACTCATTTGTGGCCATGAATTCATAGAATCATAGAATATCAGGGTTGGAAGGGACCTCAGGAGGTCATCTAGTCCAACCCCCTGCTCAAAGCAGGACCAATCCCCAATTTTTGCCCCTGATCCCTAAATGGCCCCCTCAAGGATTGAACTCACAACCCTGGGTTTAGCAGGCCAATGCTCAAGCCACTGAGTTATTCCTCCCCCGCCAATTGTGCATGGGAACTGTACCCTGTGTAGCCTCTCCAATGTGTTACTACACTATGCAAGGTCAGTCTGTCTTTGAATTTGCTCACCTTTTCTGTGTCTAAGGTCAGATTTAACTCAGTCAGCACTACAAGACTATCAAATTAATAGAAGCAATCAAGTGCCAAGCCTCCAGTGTATAGAATGGGAAGGATGAGCCCTGAATCAGTGTCAATTATCTGAAGAGCAACTTTGTTCCTGCCTTTTGGATGGTGATTCTAGAACATTAGAGATGTTTAATAATTCATGTTGCAAGAGCTGTAAATGTGACTGATTAAATGTGTTTAATGTTTCCCATAAGAGATCTTGTTACACCAGGAAACCATTGTGTATCTGCAAACACCTTAGAACTGCTGGTTCACTTAAAAATGTTTTTTCCCCTCATAAAGGAAGAAAAGGGACCAAATTCCAATTCATTTGTACATATATACTATGGCTATATTATTATTATTCCTAGTTTAAAACCAGCAGTTTTATTATTTAGAGACTATAGATCCAACAGACAGAACTTTTGCATACCCTTCACAGATTTTTTCTGCTGAAAAAAAAATACAGGCAATGAGCTATGAAAGTTCCACAGTTTTATGGCTATTTAGACAATCTCAGACTCGCTGTCAGCAAACCTAAACATGCCACTCAGTGATATTCATCCCAAAATCTACCCGGTGTCTGTCCAAAAATAAAATGTTTAGATTTATTATGATTCAGAAGGCAGTTGGGACCCCATTCAAGCAAGCTCCCAATAAAGGAGCTGCTCAAAATGTGCAGACTTCAAGAGCATTAGTCCATCATGCTGTATTGGGCATTACCTTAATTGTCCAGAGAAGGTGGTCTGGTTGAACATTGTCCAATGACCAGTGAGAAGAAATGTCCAGATCTTTTGAAGCTATTTCTATAAATTAGAGAGGAAAAAGTGCATCATTCATAGATTCCAAGAGCAGAAGGGCACATTGTGATCATCTGGTTTGACCTCCTGTATAACACAGGCCATAGAACATCCCCAAAATAATTCATAGAGGACATCTTTTAGAAAAACATCCAATCTTGATTTTAAAATTGTCAGTGATGGAGAATCCACCACAACCCTTGATAAGTTGGTCCAATGGTTAATTACGCTCGCCATTAAAAATGTATGCCTTATTTCGAATCTGAATTTGTCTAGCTTCAACTTTCAGCCATTGGATCATGTTATACCCTTCTCTGCTAAATTGAAGAGCCCATGAGTCCATGAATTTTGCATTTAGTTCTGAAAGTGTGCCAGTCCATGGTCAAGCTAATGTCCTGTGGAGATGGATTCCATAGCCAGGTTTAAATCCTGTGAAAGTTCGGTCTTCTGCACTCATGAACCTCCCTCTGGGTGGTTGCCAGTTTCATTGTTCTAATGGTCTGTAACTGTCATGCAGAGCTGGGCTACTTTTTTCTGAGCAGTATTTTATGTTGAAAAATGGACATCATCCTACACAAAAGGCATGTTAAAGCTATGATAATGATAATCAGTATTTGCTGAATAGATTCTGATATTATATAAAAACTAATTAAAAATATAGCACTTTTCATTTATAGATCACAAAGCACTTTATAATAGCATGTGCTATTATCCCACTTTCAAGATGGATAAACCAAGATACAGAGATATTAAGTGAACTGCCCATAGGCAGGAATAATTTCAAAAATACTTAATATTTTGGATTTTTTGGAGAAATTGTTTCAAAACTTTTTTGAAAAATGAAAAACATTTAGTCAAAGAGTTGTTTATTAATTTTTTCATCTTTGATAAATCCATTTTTTCCCATTAATATCTATGCCATCATTACTCATCTCTTGGCTCCAAGCTAGGAAGTTAACTATTCATACATAGCAATTTCCCTTCCTCTTTACAAATAAATTGGAAGATTGAGCCTAAAAACACAGAGCTACACTCAAATACAGAAATATATTCAGAGTCATGATAAGGACTATTCAGTAAGTCCATTAATGTCATCAGAAGGAATGGTCTCACCAAGGCTGATTGACAGAATCCCTAATGGAAAGAGTCTGAAAAGCAATCAAGCATTCAATACAATCTTGGCTCCCGCCCCCCGCTCCGCCCTTTCCTTCTTTCTCAGATGATAGTCAAAGGATTGGTTCCCTCCATCCAATCTACATGAACTTTACTAATAAACATACATAATTTAGTAGTTCATCTTTTATAGTACACATTTCTGGTTGTACAATGTCATTCATTCATTGGTCAATTAAATAGTCACAGCACAAGTATCAGTAACAAATTATTTTAAATATTCTTTCTTAGTGAAAATGCTCTCTCTATCCTCTGAACATGGATGTATTTTTATCGCATATTGAGCTATATACTTCAGTGGATAAGCCTTCATGTGCTTTTTGATGAAAGAAAATTCATCTATTAACTCCATACGCGGCTAACAAGTTATGATTATTTGTCCTCCTACATATACTGTGAATACAAAGTCAGACCTACAGTTTGCTATTTTATTTTAAGTCTGTTTTTCATTTTAAAAGCAAATGAAGGGAGAATTAGTTTCTTTAATAATCCTTAATAGGTGTTCAGAGAAAATAAAACACACTGTTCCAAACAATATCAATCATCTACTTTTATAATTCTAATTATTTTATTATACTTAGCAACAAGTATTTCCGGTATTAGGAAAAAGTAGGGTAGATAACATATATCTAGATGAGATAGAGAATAAGTGTTCTAGTGTTTAGAGCACTGGACTGGGAATCAGATGATTGTATTCTATTCTCCTCTCTATCATTGACTTGTCATATTATCACGGGCAAGCCACTAAAAGCAATTTGCCACAGTTTGTCTATCTTACGTACGTCACAAGGATTTTGTGAGGCTTAACTAAACAACATTTGCAAAGCACTCAGGGTCTCTGATGAACGGCGCTAGACAAGGCCAAAGAATTTTATTAGCACTATCTAGGTGTTATGTCTTTTGGTCAAAATTTTCAACGTTGGGTGTTGAAAATTAGGCACCTACATCCATATTTAGATATGTATATTAAAATAGCTTGACTTTCAAAGCTATTAAGCACTAATAGATCCGAAGGAACTCTGAAAACAGTAGCTTTTGTATTTATTCTCTTTTTTCTTTATGTGGAATTTTGTTTGTAGCCAGTAGATGAAATTCTCTGCTGGTGTAAATTGCTGCAGCTCTACTGACTTGAGTTACTGTGAATTTGGCCCTGTGTCCGATTTTTTTTTTTATTTTTTTTTAAAGAAAAGCATTCACTAATGATTATTAATTATTTATCTCGGGCCAAATTCTATGCTCACATATACCCATTTGTTGCTTCAATGGATGCATTTAAGTGCAAGAGTGGCGTTTCACTAACAATGCACTTTAGCAACGGAGATTTCAAACTCTTCTGGGCAGGGACTGTGGTTTCGTGTAACACATCGTCAAACTGGGTCAATAGAGCAGATGTGGGCAGGCATGGAAATATCTTTGCTGAGAAGGTGCCATGAAAAAAAAAAGGCCTGAAGGAGTGAATTGAAGGAGAAGAGAGAGAAATGTATGAATAATTATCACCGTCCCACTTTTAAAAATTGCTTTAAATTTCTTCACATTAGACACAATATGAATCTGTTGTAGTTTACAGAGTTTCTTTCCCCCAGTGAAAACTTCAGGTCGCAAATGTTTTATTACTTATTGTGTATAAACATTTAGGGCCGAATAGTTCTATTGGATACACACATGCATCTCCTATTGATGTCCATACGAGTTGCATGCTACCATCTTAGGGCAGTGCTAAATCCTGGCCGTGGTGGAAGTGCAGTGAGAATGAGATGCTCCCTTTACTGCTCCTCTCACCTGCTACAAACTAGCCCTTGCTGCTGATCACAGCCTACCTGCTAGTTGTCAGAAAGGCTGTGTACACCCCTTTTCCAGTGGACCACATTCCCACAGGCATACTGAGGCACATCAGCCAGGAGTATATCCGAGCACACTGTTGTATACCAGGGACGTATTCTGCCTGTCTGCTTGCATGTGACGTAGAGAGACTCCTTCTGCCCCCTCCATCCTTATGCACAAGTGAAGCAGAGAACAGGAGGTAACCCTTCTTCTTCCGAGATATTTATATGACCATCTGAGCACCTCCAACAGGCTTACAGGAATCCTTTTGATAAATGGATTATTGGAAGATTCCATACAAAACACATAAGAGAGCACACAGTTATTGTGAGATGACCATATGGAGGAGGTGTGTAGTAAGACTGGAGGCTGGAAGACAGGTGTCTCCAGCATTCAAGAAGTACAATGATCTGATTTATGCCGTTCCATTTTTAAAATACCCTAATTAGTGTTCTAAGATATGTGATAGTTAACTCATACTAACCGGATCATTTGCTTTACCCACTGTAATTTTACATATCTAGCCATTTTACATGGCTGGATGAATAGCAGGGCAACTTGATAGTTCATTTGGAGAATGCAGTTCAATTTAGTGAGTGAATTACTGAGGCCATCATCTTGACTGCAGTATGTTTTTCAGTTCATTTTAGAAAGTACTAAAAGGACAACAAAACAGTTAGTGGTATTAGCAGGCACAGTATAGTATTGGCACAAAATGTGATTGCTAGTACGGATATTAAAGTGTTGAGATAGCAATTAGCTACAGCACTTTAATGAAAACAATTACTTTTGGTTACAGAGAGGCTCTTCAGTGATCTGAAAATGCTCTAGCTCTCTCAAAGGTATTTTAGCAACAACTCATAAGATTAATTAATCATAGGACTGTATTACTGTTTCCATTAGGAATTTTATGTTCTTGAGTCTAACTTGCTGTTGCAGTACTCTGAAGAAACATATTATTATTATTATTATTATTTTATTACTTTTGTTTGTTGTTAAACATCAGGAACATGCCTGTAATTGCAGAAGACAAAAAGATGGACAGTCCCTGCACCAAAGGGACATTGCAATCTAACCAAAGCAGATGCAGAATACACAAAAAAGACCACAGAAGGAACTAGTGAGACTATATGGCCTACATTTTGAAAAGTGTCTAGTGATTGTGGGGTGCCTTGTTTCAGACGCCTGAAAGGGGCGGGATTTTCAGAAATGTTGAGCACCCCCACCCTCTGAAAAGCGATCGAGAAAATGGCAAACAGTCTGTCAGGTACAAATGTGGCATAAACAAATCTTCTCCATGAAGTTTCTTTAGTTTGACCACATTTTCATGAAGCAAAAGAGCAAGTAACTTCTAAAAATGTTCCAGGCTTAGTGAATTGCCTTCACATTGTACTGGTTTGATAACATTGGAAACTGAGGCCTTGATCCAGCAAATAACTTTAAAAAGGGAATAGACTAATCAGGTTCCTAAAGTTAAGCATGTGCTTTGCTGGATCAAAGCCTCTGTTTATCCACCAAAGAGATACAGTGCAAGCTGAATGCCAAACGATTTGCCTTATTTGTACTCTGAAGGGATCTCTAAGGATGGTCCATTCACTGCTGTCCTTCGACTATTGACCTCTCTACTGAGATTGCCAAGGATGCCAATGGGCATCAATAATGATGTGGACACTTGTCCAAAAGACACTGGAGAGAGAACATTTTGGACATAGTCGCCGGACAGAAAGCAGTTGATAAGAGCTTTTGTCCACTGACTACGTGTATTGGATCTGAATTAGAGTTGAAAAAAATCCACATCCCATTACTAGTCACTTGAAAACTTGCAGTCCTCCTCCAGTACCAATGTCAGAGGCTGTAGGGATGAAAGTACAGTACATATTCATCTTTATGCTATATTATTTTCCTGGAAGATCAGCTACTGAACAAATATCAAACATATAATTATTTTTAATTCCTTATTTGATTCCTTTTATTGACATTTCTTAATTATCAATAAGTTGCCACTAAAAACTTTAAACCTTTGCATTATGGATGAAAGCAACAAATAGGGAAAAAAGCAGCAGCCTTATCATTCTAAAATCTAACCATCCAGTTACTTACATGGCCCTGATCCACACAGTACCAGAAGCTGAATTTGTGACAAGTACAGAACAGCTGTTGCCTTTTTGGAACTGTGACTTTAGGCCACTTTCCTTAATAAAGTGCAAGAAAATGACTAATGGCCTTGGACTCATTTCCAGTCACTGTATTCCTTTAGGAAAGAACAGAATGGACTTAAGATAGTTCATCAGGGTGAGAAGGCATGAGACCTGATTATTTAGTTCTCTTTAAAGAGATACTGCCAGGTTTTTTGAGGGAGGTTTTTTTTCCCCCTTTTACTTTGGAGTCTTCGCAATATCTTCTCTGAGCTGAAAGAAAAAGCATTGTCATAGTTTTTTACAACACTTATCTAATATTTCCCAGAAGGAGCCATTGGTCAGCTAGTGAAACTGATGACAGGCTGGCTAAATTCATGTGTACCTCAAGGATTTCCCCCCTCATGTGCTACCTGTTGCCAAACTTCCCTTCCTTTACCACAAGCCTTCCCTGGTTCCCCAACATAAATTCTCCTCCCTCAAGCCTCTTCTGTGAACACCTGAAACCCCACGTTACCGCTACAACCTTTCTGTGCACATTTCTCTGACACACCACCAAGCCTGCCCTTACTGCCACTCTCTTCTTGCTATAGTTATCTTGGTTGGTCACTGTGACAGTCTGTACCTTTATGTTCACCTTTTTTACAAGACTATGATAAATTTTGTACAAAGTATGTCTGATGAGGTTTCAATGCTCTGTACCTCGGGGGAACACCCTATACCCCCATGTTCATCCTTGTAAAATGATTGTGTGGTATCCAATGCAAAGTTTGTCATCTCAGGTGTCTTCGGAAGGCTCATGATGCACTGAGCATTGTTGTTATAGTAATGTTATAGGTTATAATTACATGTATGTAGTTATGAGACTGAAAATGTATCCTCATGGCTAAAAATAAGCCCAGGCAAAAACTCTCCAAGAGCAGAGAGGCAGTTCATACCTCATCAGGGCAGGTATGGGACAAACCCAGCCCAGCCTCACAAGAACAAAGGGCACTGGCCTAGGCAGCAACAAAGTAATCTGTTAGACTCCCGAGGGAGTCACCCCCCTTCCTTTGGTCAGTTTGGAACTGCGATGAGGTAATGCTCACCTGACACTGAAGGGTGGGGGGGCGGGGTGTCAAAGCCAAGAGGGAAGAAAGGACATGATAAAAGGGAGAGACATTTGCCATGCTCTTCCTCTCTCTTCCACATACATCTACAGACACCACACCAAGCGACTGAAGCGCTGATCAAAGGAGAGAGTCTAGCTGAAGAGCAACCAGCCAGCCTGTGGTGAGAAGCATCTAAGTTTGTAAGGACATTGAAAGTGTTAAGATCAGCTTAGAATGTATTTTGCTTTTATTTCATTTGACCAAATCTGACTTGTTATGTTTTGACTTATAATCACTTAAAATCTATCTTTACAGTTAATAAATCTGTTTGTTTATTCTACCTGAAGCAGTGTGTTTGGTTTGAAGCATGTCAAAGACTCTCCTTGGGGTAACAAGCCTGGTACATATCAATTTCTTTGTTAAATTGACAAACTCATATAAGCTTGCAGCATCCAGCAGGCATAACTGGATGCTGCAAGACAGAGGTTCCTAGGGTTGTGTCTGGGACCGGAGATATTGGCTTGTGTCATTCGGTTGTACAATCCAAGGAGCAGCTTACATGCCAGAGATTGTGAGTGAACAGCCCAGGAGTGGGGGTTCTCACAGCAGAGCAGGGTAAGGCTGGCTCCCAGAGTCAAAGATTGGAGTGACCTAGCAGATCACTGGTCCAGATAACATCAGAGGGGAACGTCACAGAGGTATAACTGAAAACTCATAATCAACTGAACATTATTGTCCTGGTAAAATATGTGTACCAATATTGTATGTAAAGTTATAAGATTCTACTGTATGACTTTACTGAGACCTGCTCCAAGTTTAGAAAAGCAGGCACAAAGCAGTTCTTCAGAGACAAAAAATAAACTAATGCCTCAGCCAGGTGTCAACAAAATAAAATGGACTATTACCTGGTTAAGTGGCCGTTCTTTGGCAGGAAGAAAGGAGTTAGTGAGAAAGGTACCCACTTTCTACCAGCCCCGGGTCTGAAGTTGTGATGTGGAGGCCCAAGACTGGGACCTGTGATTGGTGCAGAGAATACCACAAGGAGAGGGAGTGTATATTTCCCCTAACACAAACTTCCCAGGCCAATCATTTGTGCACCTGGTTTGGAATGAGCATTTCAGAGTGAGCTGGATTTTCCTTACACACACAGAGTAAGTCTTAACAGATAGTTACTCAAATTATGGTGTTGGGCCAGATGTTAATTCTTCCACTTGCCACATCCCTGCCTGAGGAGCTAGATAGTGGATTCTTCTGCATTCCAAGTACTGGAAGGGCCAGCACTAGCTAGGCCAACATACTCCCATTCATTCTGCCTAGGGTTGGAGACCTGTGGCCAGATTCACCACTCTGATATGCTGGCTTCTATCAGAGAAATTCAGGGCTATGGGTACCCAGCAGCAGCAAGTCCATGCACAATAAGGTTGTAACTGTACAAATCACCTACAACCACTGATTTATCCAAATCCAGCCAGTGCAGCCTCAAAAGTGGGCAGCATTTGCTGGAGAAGGGCATGGCTAGGGATCTGGGGAATGTACTTATTCATTTACTTCCCCAGGCAAATTCACCCGTCAAGGTTCTGTAGATTCCTTGTCATAAGCTAGACCAGTTTCCTCTGTTACACCTCCAGGGAAGGGAGCAGTAGAAACACGACCTGCTCACCTCCAGCACATCTTCCCCTGCAAAAGGTGCAAGTGGCACAAATACTGTGAACCAGTCAAGCAAGACTCGAGTCTGCAGCAACATAGTCTAAAAGCAGCAATGAATTTACGCATGCAGTGCATTTGAGGATGCTTCCCTACCTGTCTCTTTAGGGTTTTATATCATGCTTTTATTCTCTGCTTGGAAGCACAAGGAACTTGCTGGCTGTCCACAGCACTTAGCATTATCCAATTAACTTATAAGATTATCCTGGAATGCACAAAAGGGAAGGCCTATATGGAGCATATAAAACCAAACAGAGGTGCTGGTGTTTTTTGTTTTATTTTAAAATTGCAGCCCTTGAAAAGCACATTTTGGGGTTAATTGGCATATTGACTTTCTGTTAATATACAGGATGAGTAAAAATGTGAATATTATTAGTGTTGAATATTTTTGGGAAAAAATCACATCTAGGGGTAACTGGATGCTTATAGCCAGAGAATGAGAGTTTAGGATTATAATTCAGACAGTTAAATTCACAGGATGCACTGAAACAATTGAGTGGTAGATATAATTAGCTGTCCAAAGGCAGGTTAGTTAAAAGCAATACTCTGTATTCGTTCCAAAGAGGGGTAAAAATATGACGAGATTCTAAGTCACTGGTGTGTAGTTAGCACCCCAGGAATGTAGTGATGCCTCTTTAATTTCTTTTGACATTTTCAAATGAATACAAAGAGTCAGGTTGGTGACTCACCAGTCCTGATAGGATATCAGTTCCTGTTTGCAGCAGCAGCAACAGCTGCTGCTGCTCCATTAGTCATTCACAAGAAAATTACTGAGAGAACTCAGGGGAAATGGTGGTGTAAACTGTCATTCAATTTCCAATTTCATTATCAGCATTCATCTGCTTTGCTTTTCCTGTCTGGTGGGTGTGTGTGTCTCTCAGTCCTGATGCTGAAAGGGATTTATCTGCCGTGGTGCTCTCTTTCTGCAGAGCTATCTGCCCATCCAATGTAGATTACATGAGGGGAAATTAAATTCTGTAGATCTGATTCATTAAAAGTAGATCAGACTGTTAGATGTGAATTATACATTTTTGTCCTCCTTATACTACTATACTCTCACACAAGGATACATATAAAAATGAAACAGCAAAGGACTGGTATTAGTATGGAAATTCCTTTATAATTGCTACACCATAAAACAAATTACTGGTAATTAGAACAGACATATCGTTGCTTCCTATAGGTTTCATTTACAGTACAATCAGAAGTATTTTTTCTAGTTTCTCATGGGTTTAGATTCATGACTCTTGTTGATCTATATGGCTCTATATTGTTGATCTATATGGCTAAATAAAGGCAAAAATCTGCAGAAGTGCTAAGCATTTACAACTCAGAAATTCCATAGCTTCACATGCAGCTTTGTAAATGTATCCTGAATGAAGGCTTAGGGATCTATTTTGAGAAGGAAATTCATGATATTGGCTAGTGTCATTGGAAAAACAATCATGACACAATGGAGCTCTTTAGTTCATGATGCTATGCACAGTACTCTTATGCTTTCCCCCTGTATTTTTATTTCACAGAGGTATTTAGAACATGGATTCTAAATAATAATTTCCACTCAAAGCACTTTACATGCTTTTGGCCAAATTCAATTAATCTGAATAAGACAAGTGGAATTTGGATCATTAATTAAGCCTCATGACATTATTTTGATGTGGGTTAGTATTTGAGTTGCTTGAATTATTCATTGTGAATGACATTCAACGCAAATTTAAGTCCTGCTTTCCATTCACAAAATCTTCATGGACAGATTCTAATTTATGACAGTGTGTAAGTAATTCTGATCTAGCATGACAATTCTCATATTCGATTTCACATGTCACTTATGGCTATTGAACCATTGCACAAAACTGGATTTAAGAAGAGAGAACAAAAGTAAGGTCCCCTAGGAGAGTACAAAATGTGTCTGTCTCTTCTATAGCTGGCTGCACATGAATACTACATTGAGACATTGCTCCATTTTGATTAAAAAACTAGAATGACATAAAATTAACATGGTGCATATTAAATGGATTAAACACTGGCTCACTGATAGGTCTCAAAATGTAATTATAAACAGGGAATTGTCACTGAGGGGATGTGTTTCCAGTGGGGTCTCACGGGAATTGGCTCTTGGCCCTATGCTATTTACCATTTTTATCAGTGACCAGGAAGAAAACATAAAATCATCACTGACAAAGTTTGCAGATGTCACAAAAATGAGGGAGTGGTAAATAATGAAGAGGACAGGTCACTGATTAAGAGCAATCTGGATTGCTTGGCAAATGGGGCGCAAGCAAACAATATGCATTTTAATATGATTAAATGGAAATGTTTATATCTAGGCACAAAGAAAGCAGGCCACGCTTACACAAGGGGGAACTCTATCTTGGGAAGCAGTGACTCTGAAAAAGGTTTGGTGGTCATGATGGATAATCAGACGAACATGAGCTCCTAGTGTGATGCTGTGGCCAACAGAGCTAATGCAATCCTGGGATGCATAGAAAGGGGAATCTGGAGTAGGAAAAGAGAGCACTGGTGCAACTGCTGAGGGCATACTGTGTCCAGGTCTGGTGCCCACAATTCAAGAAGGATGTTGCTATATTGGAGGGGGTTTACAGAGGAGCCACCAGAATGACCGGATTAGAAAACATGCTTTAGTTATAGACTCAGAGAGCTCAATCTATTTAGCTTAACACAGAAATGTTTAAGGGGTGACTTCATTACAGTCTATAAGTAACTACATGGGGAACAAATATTTAATAATGGGCTCATCAATCTAGCAGATATAACATGATCCAGTGGCTGGAAGTTGAAGCTAGACAAATTCAGACTTCAAATAAGGCATACATTTTTAATAGTGACAGTAATTAACCATTGGGTCAATTTACTAAGGGTCATGATGGATTCTCCATTGCTGGCTATTTTTAGATCAAGATTGAATGTTTTTCTGAGAGATCTGCTCTAGGAATGATTTTGGCCTGTATTATACAGGAGGTCAGACCAGATGACCACATTGGTCCCTTGTCACCTTGGAATCTGTGAATTTACGGTGCAGTAAAAGACAAAAAGTCTTAACAGATACAAACTCATTAGACTTTCTAGACAATGAAGAAAGCTAGACACTGATGAGTGTGGAGGAGGGTTTGTGAGTGAAAGCAAATCAGACCACTTAGAAGCTATTATATTTCATTAGACTGAATGCAACATTATTTTCAGCCAGAGCACACAAGATTATTTATGAAAGGAATTTACTGCTAGAGATAATGAGGTAGTTTTCCCCAAATGATAAATCTGAAGGCTGTTTGTTGAGTCTTCTGCACACTACGAACACAGATCATTGTTATTATGAGAGCTCTGTTAATAATGTAAACAATGGTGACAGAATACTTGTTTAACCGAAGGGGGAGATTTATGCCACTTTTGGAATATTATCTAATAGGAAAATAAATCTCTGCAGATATTTTATCACAACTCTGCCAACTTTCTTTAATATCTTCATATTATGAATAATGCCTGTAAGACAATTATAATATAATATAAATATAATAAGCTTCTCAAAGAAAAGGCATTGAAATAACTAGTCAAACACAGCTCCTGGTTGCAGGGAGGCTCCCACCTTGGAACAGCTTGCAGGATTAGGGTCTAAGTTTTAGTGGTTTATTTTACCTTTAAAAAATGATACTCTGTGTCAGAAATTCCCTTCCCTCCAATCCTTCCCCATCACTTTGGTGGATTGACTTGATGTTTTCAGTTAGGACACTAAATCAGTCCCTTCTGGCTTCTTAGGCCACTACAAAGAATAGCTATGAAAAAACAAGTTTGTCAGGTTGGTAGATAGACTAAGGCCCAAAGTATTTAAGTGCTGCACGGGCACAACTTTAGGCTCCTACATCAGTTAGGCATTGTAACTCTTACTTTCAAAACTGACCAAGGCACTTAGATATTGCAACGCCTAATTTTTAGGTGTTGAGCCACTCAGCAGAACCTACAAGCCCTGAGTTAAGCACGTAGGCTCCATATTCAATGCATGGGGAGTGTTAAGCACCTGAGAATAGAATCCACAAAGCCGGCACACTAGGCAGGGAGCTGCCTAAGTTAGCCAATAACAGATACTGACGAAAGAGGTGTTTCCTAAGCCCCCTCCTTCTCACAGAGGTACCTGAGTCTGGGCTGGAAGGAGGTACCCAATCCCATCTCTGTCTATGATCCACAGCCAGGAACCCCTCTCCTGGATACAGACGTGTAAGCTGTTTCTTGAAAGAATGGTGGCAACACAAGCCTAACTACATGCAAAATGGCTGGGGCGAGGAGCAGTATTAAATTAACAGCACCACTGATTGGTATACAAAAGAATAAGTTTACAGGACATCACAATGGAAAGTTGGATCCTGATCTGGTAAACCCAGTTCTAGGGGTGAGAGAAGAGTCCAAGAGCTAGGTCTATTCAGGGTTTGGTTTCTTTCTGAAAAGGCTAACAGTGCTATTGCTTGTTTTTATAGATGAGCCTAAATTTGTACAGTTTACAAACAGAGTCTAATAAAATGTCTGATAAACCAATGAACATTACTTAGACACCATAATTCAAGTTGTTGGAGTCTATTAGGAACATCAGACTTCAGTATTCTTCTTCTAAAAGCAGAAATCTTATAAACCAGCACTCCCACTCCTCCAACACTCCCAACCTCATCAGTCTGTCTGTCAAATTCTCACACCGTCACCTCCTGCTTTCCTCCTCGCAGTCCTCCAGGCATGGTATGATCTCCTTGGATTCATCAGAAGGGCCCCTGTTCTATCATATTTGAGTCCTTCTTAAAGACCCATTTCTCTGGTGCTGCCTACAGTGACTCAAGTTAACTTGTATAACACTAGGCAATTTATATTTCCCTTCCCCAATCTGTATTTTTCTGTCCTTCAATTATTAGCTCCTCAGAGCAGGGACTGACCTTTTGAAGCGTTTGGAGAGCACCTAACACATAATAGGTGCTACTGCAAATAAATAAAACAAGTGAAAATAGCACATTCACAGTGATTCATGTGAGTGATGTCATGGTTGTCTTATACATCTTCACCTTACCTGTATTCATGCTACTGTGGTACATCTCAAAAATGGTCAATGAGGTACTGGGGAATCGATGCTGGGGGGCTGCAGAAAAGGTTATGGTAATAATTTACATGTGGCATGATTGCCACATGATGTACCTGCCGGGTTCTTGAGGTATATATGCATGAAAGCAAAAAAAGGCCTCCTATTGCACCATGGGCTCTTTTATGGCCATCACCCAAATAATGAAAACTGGGGGTGACCCAGCCAACTAGGTCAGTCAGCCATAGTCAAGTAACAGGAGTCCTCAACTAGGTTAACCAACCCAAAGTCACACTGTAGAATGCAAGGATGCAAGTGGCAAACCAGATGGCACCCCTTCTAAGTAACCACTCGGCAAAAAAGCCCTTAGCCAGAAGGGCTTAAAATAATGTTTTTGTTATAATTTCCAGCTGATTTCAAACCTACAAAATGAAGACTAAAGTCTCAACCCAAAACTTGTGAAGTCGACCCATGACCTAGTTGGCTTTTGAAAGAGTCATGAACAACTGGTGTCATTTCTGTCTGAAATAGCCAACTCATCATTTCACAAAAAGAATCTTCCCTTCTGTCTTCAAAAGACACAACAGTTCAACCAACACTGAAGAAACCTACCCTAATAATCTGCAGGGCTGTCCTTACTTATACGCAAAGTACGCAGCTGCATAGGACACCAAGGAATTTGGGGCACCAAATTTCCTGGTGCCCTGCACAGCTGCATGCTGCTCCAGCCCCTGCTCTGTCTCTTCCCCAAGAACCTAGCAAGACAGAGATGGTGCTGTTGGGCAGAAGAAAGAATGTTGACAAGTTTGCAGTCTCCTTTGGTAGAAGGTACAACTGGTCAATTTGGTCAGTAGTTTAGGAATACTTCTGGATTCCTTGCTGATGCCAAGCTTTCCTATAGCAGCATCCATGCTTTCTATCATCTCTCATTGGCTAGGAGACTCCCTCCATCTGAGCAGATGATGACCTGACCTCATGACGTTGTCACTTCTCAGCTGGACTACAGAAATGTGATGTAGCTGGGCACAAAGCCTTCAGTGCTATGGAAACTTCAGCTAGTACAGAACCTGGCAGCACATCTCCTCAGCAACACAGACTACCAAGAGATCATCGAACTTGTCCTCTGTTCTATATAATGGCTTCCCATAGAATTTCAAATCAAGTCTTGATCTCTGTCTTCAAGGTTCTCCATGGCTTAGACCCAGTATATCTAAAAGATTGCCTAAAGCTCCAGGGAAAAGACCATGATTGATAACTCCACTCCTCTCTCTCTACAATAAGGATAAATCTCATCTATGCAAGAGACAGAACTTTCTCAGGGGCAGTCCAAGATCATGGCATAAGCTTCCCCAGAAACTAAGGACCATCACAAACCAAATCATCTTCCGTTCCAAGTGCAAGGTGCATTTCTGTAGTGCCCATCTTTAAAAAAGGGAAGAAGGAGGATCCTGGGAACTACAGGCCAGTCAGCCTCACCTCAGTCCCCGGAAAAATCATGGAGCAGGTCCTCAAGGAATCAATCCTGAAGCACTTACACGAGAGGAAAGAGATCAGGAACAGTAAGCATGGATTCACCAAGGGAAGGTCATGCCTGACTAATCTAATCGCCTTCTATGATGAGATTACTGGTTCTGTGGATGAAGGGAATCAGTGGATGTATTGTTTCTTGACTTTAGCAAAGCTTTTGACACGGTTTCCCACAGTATTCTTGTCAGCAAGTTAAAGAAGTATGGGCTGGATGAATGCACTATAAGGTGGGTAGAAAGTTGGCTAGATTGTCGGGCTCAACGGGTAGTGATCAATGGCTCCATGTCTGGATGGCAGCCGGTATCAAGTGGAGTGCCCCAAGGGTCGGTCCTGGGGCCGGTTTTATTCAATATCTTCATAAATGATCTGGAGGATGGTGTGGATTGCACTCTCAGCAAATTTGCGGATGATACTAAACTAGGAGGAGTGGTAGATACGGTGGCAGGTAGGGATAGGATACAGAGGGACCTAGACAAATTGGAGGATTGGGCCAAAAGAAATCTGATGAGGTTCAACAAGGATAAGTGCAGGGTCCTGCACTTAGGACGGAAGAATCCAATGCACCGCTACAGACTAGGGACCAAATGGCTAGGCAGCAGTTCTGCAGAAAAGGACCTAGGGGTGACAGTGGACGAGAAGCTGGATATGAGTCAACAGTGTGCCCTTGTTGCCAAGAAGGCCAATGGCATTTTGGGAGGTATAAGTAGGGGAATAGCCAGCAGATCGAGGGACGTGATCATTCCCCTCTATTCGACATTGGTGAGGCCTCATCTGGAGTACTGTGTCCAGTTTTGGGCCACACTACAAGAAGGATGTGGAAAAACTGGAGAGAGTCCAGCGAAGGGCAACAAAAATGATTAGGGGACTGGAACACATGACTTATGAGGAGAGACTGAGGGAACTGGGATTGTTTAGTCTGTAGAAGAGAAGAATGAGGGGGGATTTGATAGCTGCTTTCAACTACCTGAGAGGTGGTTCCAAAGAGGATGGTTCTAGACTATTCTCAGTGGTAGAAGATGACAGGACAAGGAGTAATGGTCTCAAGTTGCAGTGGGGGAGGTTTAGGTTGGATATTATGAAAAAGTTTTTCACTAGGAGGGTGGTGAAACACTGGAATGGGTTACCTAGGGAGGTGGTAGAATCTCCTTCCTTAGAAGTTTTTAAGGTCAGGCTTGACAAAGCTCTGGCTGGGATGATTTAATTGGGGATTGGTCCTGCTTTGAGCAGGGGGTTGGACCAGATGACCTCCTGAAGTCCCTTCCAACCCTGATATTCTATGATTCTATGATTCTCTGACCTTGCCTTCTGTAATGTAAATACATTTAAATAAACAAAAATAAAACACACACACCCCCAACCAACCCAAAAGAACAGTTCCTAACCTAGCCAACACAAGACATTCCAAATGCATACACTTCTGACCCTGATGAAAGGATGAGAGAACAAACAACACGTGATAGATAATATAGTCAAGTTGCTTAATGCACTACAAGAAGGTGCTCAGATACTCCAGTGGAGAGCGCAGTTTAAGAAGCTGAATAGAAGAGATCATGAAGAGAAGTAAATTTGTTTAGCCCCTTCACCGGCCACTGAAGTCAATGGCAGTGAAGGATGCTTAGGAGCCATTCAGTCCCTTGCAAGATGACACTTTTAGTAAGGTTACAGTATCACTTAATATTTTATTTCAATGTCACATTTGACCAGAAACCACAGATATTAAAAAGTTATCAATATAAGAATTGCCTTTGCAAACAAAACATCACTCTCCACAGTGTTTTCTAAGGGTGTAACCTTTCTTTTCTCCCATCTGATTCCATTTGAAGAAGCCAGCTGCTGATATATCAAGTTAATCTGTTTTGAACATTTACTCTGTGTAATCCTCACTTACTTGGTGGGCCTTTGCCATAGTAACCTGCCTTAGCAACAGAGGAGCACAGTAACAAGAAGAGCAGCAAATAGATTTAAAAAGACAGCCTCCTCACCTCTGCACAGTGTGTCATGAGCAGAGAGGAGCACCCTGTCTCTTATCTTAACAATGCTAATACTAATAGAAAAGGTGTTTATAGAAGAAAGGGTGGGAAGCAACAAAACACCTGTGTTTGCAAACTGCTCAGTGATGCTTTGAAATCACCCTCATTTAGTGCAAATGGCCCAATTCCATATACAATTCAACAGCGGGAAATTCTTGCAACTATAAAGAGTTTGAAATAAATATAGTGATTGTGACACTCTACACACCAGGGGAGCTCCCTGGAGCTCCCCATATTCCTCATTTATATATAATTGTGATATTGCATATAAAGCATGCCCTGTGAGGTATCAGGGGAAAGGTTATGATCTGCTGAAAGTCATTTTTCTTTCTAAATATGTGTATCAATAATGCATATGAAGTTATGAGAATTGTGTTGTATGGTTATCACTAAAACATGCTGTAAATTGGGGAATCAGCCAGATATCAGCTCCCCAAAGACAACAGCTCCCCAGAGACAACACCTAGGTGGGTGTCAAACAACTATCAATAGCCATTGTCCAGTAAGGAAGTTACAATTCAATGACTCACCTGCATAAGGCCACAGCAGGGGAACTGCTCAACCTTGCTTGGGGACTCAGCAATGCCCACCAGACATGCCTGGACTTGTGTTCTCCAAGCATATGGGACTGAGGATATAAAACAGAACACAGGGGCCACATTCTTGGCCTTTCTCCTGCCCCCACCTATGCAGCAAGCAACAAAGACACTGAGAAGAAGACTGAAGACTCCAGCAGAGGAGACTGGCCCAGGTTTAAGGGACAAACCTGTATATTAAGGACTGCAATATCCAGTGGGGTGAGAAAAACTGCTTAATTTAGATGTTGCCAGTCAAACAGGGTTGAGAGGTTAGACTGCATGCTTATATTTTATTTTATTTTATTTTATTTTATTTTATTTTGGTAACTAACTCTGACTTCTTGCCTATCACTTATGATCACTTAAAATCTATCTTTTGTAGTTAATAAATTTATTTAACTGTTTATCTTTACCAGTGAGTTTGCCTGAAGTGTTTGGTAAGGGTCTTTGCTCAAGTTTTACAAAGGCTGGTGTATATCCACTTGATGAAGTGGTGAACCAATTAATATATTTTCACTGCTCATCTTGAGCAGTGCAAGATGGTATATTCCTGAGGTGCAAGGCTGGGAGCTGTGGGGATTTGGCTGGTGCCTTTCTCTGTGTGATTCATGACTGGCTCTGGGAGCATTCATGCAATCTAGCTGGGTGTGGGACTCCACATGCTGTTGTGCTGAGTGATAACAGCAGCTGGAGGGGTTTGCTGCTTGCCACGAGCAAAGCATTGAGAGAGACAGCACAGGCTGGAGAGTTAAGGGGGCACAGCAGTCCCACAGTCCCAGGCTGCACCCCAAGGATCCCATCAAAATGATATTTTGTGGCTTTTGTCTCCATGGGCACACTGAGGAGTTACAAGAAGGGAGGCAGGAAAAAAGAGGTAGAGGAGCAGAGGTCTCTGAAACCACTGTGTCAATTTCACATTGGGGGGGTGGGAGTGCGGGGGAAGAGGGAAATTCTGACCATTTCAACATTTTCAGAATGAAACACTTTGAATTTTCCTTTCCGAAGGAGTTTCCCCTTTGAAACGTGTTTTATTTTGGATTATGCTATAGTATAAAACAAAGGAGTCCAAATCAAAACAGAATGTTGAAATGACTGTGTCACATGAAACATTTTAATCGACCCAAAATGGAATATTTTTCAGAACTTTCTTTTGAAACGTTTCAAAATTTTTGAGTTTCACTCCTAATTGCAATCAAAACAAATTTTGAATCTTTCTGTGAAACAGTATTTCCATTCTCTGCACAGTTCTAAGCACCACCCCTGGTAAGATGCAGTATTTTGGCATGACCTGCGCTAGTAACAGAAATACAAGAAAGGAAAATATACTTTTCAAGTCCATAATAAATATGGCTCAATTCCTTTTAAAAAGTTGGTAAAGGCTCAAGGAAAAGTTTCTTATTTTTCCAGAAGCATTCGTCCATTTGGAATTGTACCTCATTCCTCCTACCTGATCTCCAGCTTTTGATGCACTTACTCACAGCAAATAGTGCGTTACTCCTTGAACAATCCAATTGATTTCAGTGTGGGGTAAGCCACAACTGAAAGCAAGTAAGGATGTCAGGACCAGGTCCTAAATATCTTTGCAAACAGCAAACTTGTAACTATGTTTCCATCATCTGACTCATCCAGAAAGTCATAAACATGCCCTGCACTGATCACTGGTACCAGTGGTTGTGGGATGAATCACTTGTAAGCCTTCACATTTCTCCTATGAAATCCTCTCTGCCAGCTTTCTCATTATCAGCTCTGCTATCTGTGGAATAATCATCCACAAGAAGAGTACAGCCAGCCTAGGCTGCATCTCCAAACATCTTTACTTTGCTACCCTGACAACATCAGCCCTTAATTAATTGCTAGTACAGGGGCTGAATCTGCAAACCTTCCTTGCAAGGAATAGTGTTTACTCACAGGCTTAGTCCCATTCAATGTAAGTATTACTTATCGGTAAGGGTTCCAGAATCAGCCCATATTTATCTTATCCAAAATATACAAATAGGAAAAGAAAACCCTTCTTTGAATTTTATTGTTTTCTCATTGTTATTCAGAAACAAACGCCTTTCACAAAATTAACAAACATTTGCTTGTGGTTATGACCTCAAGTCTTGACCAAAGAGTATGTAAATTAGAATCCAAACCCTTTAACACAAAGGGGAAAGGCACAATCTTAACATATGATTTGTTGTATAGTTCTGATCTTGAAAACATTTTGAAACTTGAAATATTTATCATAGGGTAGAATTTATCAAGTATTATTTTCTCCCTTTAAAATGATGGACCTAACAGTTTTGAAATAAATATTGATGGAATTTCAAGCAAAGGTACACACAATTATTTCTATATACATGCACACAAAGAGGAGATGTGCCTGCTAATATTGATAGAAAGTTTATAGAAAAAGAAAACACACAGGCTATTAACTGTAAAGTGGTCTGTCATTTAAAAAAATCTGACTACAAAATACAGAACACTTATAAGATAAATGCAAAAAAGCATATTTCCCCATAAAACACAAATCATGCCCTAAGCAATAAAGATGAGAAGTTCAAACTTGCCATATTTTCCAGGTCAGGGGAATGTACAATTCCCAAGTATTTTATGTCAGCGGGAGCTCATGGAGCTCCATTCAGGAGCAATTAAGAGAATTATTGTGCCTTTGAATTCTAACATAATCCCTTGTTTCTCCTGCACGCATGCTAGGTAACACCAACCTTTCTTTATGTTGAAGAAAATTATGCTATATTATGCTGGATGTTGGAAGTGACCAAGGGCCCGATCTTTAAAGATATTTAAGCATCTAAAGACACAGATAGGCATCTAGTGGAATAACACACCCAGGATCCTGACTTCCACTAATTTCAGTGGTATTTAGGCAGGGCTGGATTACCCAATAGCAGACTAAGCACGTGCTTAGGGCACCAGCAAAGCAGGGGGCACCAAAAAAATTAGATTTTTTTTTTTAAAAAATTTGATATTTGATATTTCAAAAAAAGCATTGAAGTAGTCATCATGGGAAAAATCAGAACTTTGTTAGACTTCCTTACACTCCACTACACACTCTTCCCCCATTTTTCTGTTCTCTTTTTATTACTTATCCGCATCTAAATCAGGGGGAGCGTCCTACTAACGTAGATTGAAATAATGCCAGGAAATCAGATCCTGTCATGTATTGCAATAAATTTATGTTTTATTATTGATATATTCTTCTGAGTATAGCTGAAGACCAATCACAAAAGGGAGAAACTATATGAGAGGCAGAAAACATTGCAAACAAGATGCAAGAACTAGAGTTTGTATTCATGTTGACCATGTGGAATGAAATTTTACAAAACTTTTACCGCACAAGACAAGCTCTCCAAGAAAAAGAGTTGGATTTGGAAACATGTGCAGACCTCTGTCAATCATTAGCAGACCACTTACACACTTTGAGGAATGATTTTGAAAGATTTGAAGACATATCAAAAGATATCTTGCCTGACAGTAACTACAAAGAAGCCCAGTCCTGCAAGCGAATCAGAAAAAAACAAGCAAATGAGAGCAGTGCAACAGAAACCGCATTGAATCCTAGAGACAAATTTTGCGTATCTACTTCCTACGCTATAATTGATACACTTGAAGCTCATATGAAGAGGAGAGGTGAAGTGTACAAAGAAGTATCGAGTAGATTTTCTTTTCTAAACGATATGGACTTATCTGACGAACAATATTTACAAGGTTCCCAAAAGCTAGTTGACTCATACCCTGTTGACTTGAACATGAATCTCTGTGGAGAAATACGGCAGTTCCATTGTTATATGCGTGCAAAGTTTCATGAAACAGGAAAAATGAAATTCAGTCACATTGATCTTCATGACACAATACTGAAAGATGGAATACAATGTGTATTTCCAAGTGTAGAGATCTCACTACGGATTTTTCTAACATTGATGATTACTAACTGCTCCACAGAACGCTCTTTTTCTCAGCCGAAAAGAATAAAAAACCCTCAGAGAACAACAATGTGTCAGGACAGACTTGATTCACTTTCCCTATTGCGTATGGAAGCAGACATGCTTCGTCAAGTCAGCTTCGATGAACTTATCCAGAATTTTGCAATCAGAAAATCTAGAAAGAAGCTACTTTAATTTCAGCATACATGTTTTGTGTCATTTTGAAAAATAAAATTTTATTTTACTGTATAGTATTGTTTTTATTTTGAATTACATGTGGGGGGGCACCATAAACTTTTCAGTGCTTAGGGCTTCTAAAGGTCTTAATCTGGCCCTGTATTTAGGTACCTCTCTGCATCTTTAGGCACTTAAATACCTTTAACCATCGGACCCAAAGTTCTCCGATACTACAGCAATGTAAGCCACATGAATACCTAGATAGAATTCTCCCCAGTTCAGGCGTATGAAACATTAGCTCCAAAATAGCTCAGATACGCTGATCCCAGAGCATGCTGCAAAGCCTTTCCCAGGCATGCGGAGAGGGTGGAGGTTTGGAGGGAACAGAGCTCTGAGGCACAGCGGAAATCTTGCTGTTTAATCTGTTCCTCTCATCGTCCTGGTGAATTTTGTTAGGCAGGCAGTCTGATCACTCTGACTTTTTTTTTTTTTTTTTTTTTTTTGCATGAGATATGCTGACCACTGTACAGGATTGAACCTTCCCCGCCTCCCCCATCATCTATTTTAGAAATTCAAAGAAATACAGAAAAAAAAATCAAATCTAAGTCTAATCTTAGTAAAAGTATAATAATCAATAATCTATTTGGCAAACTACTTTCAAGTGGCTTTAAGTAACACAAACACCAGCTCAGCTGATTAGTATGCTGCTCCTCTGTCTGATAAGTAATGAAAGGCTCCCCCATCCAACCTCATGCTATTCCCTAAGCAGGCTGTTGACCTGGAGATTGTCTAGACAGTGAAAACTAAAACCCCAAAGAGTACTTCAAAGTTGGGTCTGATTTTAAAGAGCCAGGCTGCCGCAGATCTTGGCCCTCTTATACCTTTTAACTTTTTATTGTATGTTTGACTATTTTACGGTTAATTTAGCCATGAAAGAACTGACAGCTCTGCACATTAAAATCTTTTATGGATTCTTTGCCCAGTACTGTTCAGCCGACAGACCGAGAATATAATTTGTCTTTTCCAAAGAAAGCTTTGTTGTATCTTAAAGATACCAGCTTTTCTATGAAATAAGGTAGTTCAATAGTCAACTTTTCCCCACCCTTGGGCTTTTCGAGAGCTAACAAATCCAGGAACTCATACTGGCCAAGAGCATCCAATTTATAATGTTTATAATTTACAGCACATTGCTGAAATAGCACTCAATCCACTAGGATCTATTGCGTTGGGCCCCTAAGAATAGCAAGGAGAGGAGCCTTCTGCACACGGATCTGTCACCTCATGGGCTTGAACAAAAAAAGAGGTGTAACTGTTGAGGTTACTCTGTACCCCAAACCTCTAGGGTGCTGTGTCTTGGGGGCAAGCACTGTAGGTCTTCAGCAGCTAGGCCTTCTAGGCACTACCCTGGTGGATCCCAACAACCACTCAAACACATGGCTAAGGGAAAGGTTTTTGCTAAGGTTGGCAGAAGGGGAAAGGTTGCAAATATCCTAGGCACAGAGGCTTAAACAGTTTCAGTTCAAAGTGACACAATGTTGGGGTCTCTGGAGCAGTCCAAGTGAGAGACCTAGTGCCTGGGTTGCACTCTCCAGTCCAGTCTGTCCAAGCAAATAAACATTTGGGGATTTGCAAGCCAGGCTCAGTCAGTCTCTCACATGGGGACCCCTTTGCACTGATTCCCTGCCCAGCTGCTGCTGCTCTCCATAAGTCACACACAGACCTACGCCCAGCTGTAACATCTGGCAGGCATAGCCTGTTCCACATGCAGCTTTGTCCACAGTTCCTGGGGCTTCTCTCTCCAGCTGCCTGCTGCCATGTGGCTTCCACTTCCACACAGAGCCCAGCCACTTGCTGGTTCAGGACCTTTCCCCTTACCTGGCCACAGGAAGGGGAAGTGCAATGGGAAACATAGCTCCTGCTGACTCAGGAGGAAGGGAATGCAATGGGGAGGGGACTGATGAGAGCTGTAGTCCCCTCTTTTTCAGACACTTCACAGAAGTATTTGTAAAGCTTAGCAGACCGGTTGCTCATTAAAGTCAACAAAGCTATGCTGGTTTACACGGGATGAGGAGCTGGCCCACTCTCATTAGATTTTTAGTGAATTCAAAAAACTTATAATGAAATTAGTTAAGGAAAACGTCTCCTTGGAAATCTGTCCTTAGCACATACACTGTATCCATTATTATAGCATCCAAACACCTCACAATCTTTAGTGTACTTATCCTCACAACACCCCTGAGAGGTAGGGAAGTGCTATTATCCCCATTTTACAGATGGGGAACAAAGGCACAGGGTAGCTAATTGACTTGCCCAAAATCACAAAGTCTGTAGCAGAAGAAGGACTTGAAGCCAGATTTCCCAAGTCCTAGGTTAGTGCCTCAATCACTGCATCATCCCTCCTTACAAGTGATTTCAGGGCATCAGGATCTGGCACTTCTAAGAAAAAATGAAAAGTTCAGAAATATGAAGAGCAGTCAACTCAAAGCATCCTGCTTTGGATAAAGTGGCAGGTCCAAGATCTCTATTGTACTGGAAAAAAACAGTCTGGTCCACATGAAAGTCAGTTGGTGTTTGTCAGTTACTTCAGGGGGCTAGCCTGATAGCGAGGCCAGGAAGAATAATATTTTAACATTGGCTTACCTCTAAGTAACTGGAAGTTACAGAGGAAAGGGAAATTCTGTGGTTAAAATGGAGTTTGTAGGGCATTTGTAGGGCTGTCACATAATGGAACATTTTCTCTGAGTAACTGCACAAAAAGTAATTTTGTGGGTTTTATTGAACAACACAAGATAATTTAAGCAGTCATAAAAGGAGAATAAAAATACAGGAAGAGGTGCCCAGGCACAGATGATATTAGAGGCACTATAGATTATGAGCATGATTTCATTTCTATTTTATTTATTTATGATTTTTAAACATGAAATCTTAAAATGGTAAGGAACAAATTCTGTTTTCACTTCCAATTGAATGATTATTATTAGTTATTTGTATTACAGTAGATCCAGCTAAGATCACAGCCCCATTATGCTAGATGCTGCACACTATAATTGTAAGCCACCCTCTTCCCTCCAAAAGCTTGCAATTGAAATAGCCAAGATAGCCAAGATGTGAGAAGGAACAAAAGAGATTAAGTGATTTGCCCAAGGTTAAACAGGAAATATGTGGCAGAGCTGGAAATTGAACGTGGATCTCCTGACTACCAGTCCTTTGCCTTAACCAAGCAAGATCCTTTGGAAACCCCACAATGAAAAAATACTTGTAAAGTCATTAAAAATTAATAAAACTCTGGAAACAAACCAGAGCCACAAGATTTGGATTTAGGGATTGTTTGGATCTGGGGTTTAGTCTGGGACCATTTTTAGAAGGAAATTGCAACATCACATGTTTTTAAGGTGAAGACTGTATCAGTAGTGTTAGAGCACTATAGTTAGGAAAGAACTTTAATTTAGATCACTTGTAGAAAAAGGCACAGCCTTACACAAAGACAGGGAGCTAGATTCTGATCTCTGTTACTCTGATGTGAAATCAGAATAATCTGCATTGCTTTCCAGGGAGGTAGAGTCCTCTGGCTCATAGAGTAACCCTGATGTAAATGAGATCAGCATGTGGCTCACTGTCTCTCAGTAACAGTTTCAGTGCCAGGTATACCTGCTTTCTTGGGAAAAGAGAAAGAGCTGGTTTTAACAGGCAACAATATGTTATACATTTTCAATAGGTTATTTTTTGCCTACAATTTAATAGCTTTGTGAAAGTCACAGAACATCTGGGTAAATATATTGATTCATTGTAAGACACCTTACCTTTTCCCCTATTAGAAGATATCACAAATTTGTTCCCAATGTCTATTATGCAAGCAGGCTCTGAATCAGCAAGGCACTCATACACATACTTAACCTTAAATCAGTGGGAAATCACTAGGAATTTGGGACGCATAACATATCTAGGTTCATGCCGAAATATCTGTAACATACACAGCTTAGCTGCTAGAATGAAATAGTTACATTTATCAGGCCAAGAAGATCAGGACTCTCCAGGGTGCTTTTAGATTCAGGGTGCCATGACTTAGAATCATAGAATATCAGGGTTGGAAGGCACCTCAGGAGGTCATCTAGTCCAACCCCCTGCTCAAAGCAGGACCAATCCCCAATTTTTTCCCCAGATCCCTAAATGGCCCCCTCAAGGATTGAACTCACAACCCTGGGTTTAGCAGGCCAATGCTCAAACCACTGAGCGACTTCAGCATTGCTTTATGTCATAGAGCAGAATTTAAAGTCAAAACCCACATATCTCTGGGGAATAAGACAGCGAAGAATTCTGAATCATATTCTAAGACTCAGGGGGAAAAGAATGAAACAACAACAAATACGAATGAAAACATATTCTTTCACCCTTGATTTTCCATTGTCTTCAGACTGAAAGAGAAAACCCTCTTTACACCTTTCCAGATGGCAGTTCAAAAAGATTTTAATAAATTAATATTTCAAAGCACTGCTCCTCCTTCTTGGCTTTTTTATTATGGCAATTTCTTTCTTTGGTTTAGAAAACTGTGCTTGTCATTTGCAGCAGTGACATCAAGAACAAAGAGCCCCTGGAAAAAGTTTTAGATGTAAATTAAAACCTCATTTGGGGTGACAAGGGTGGTTAGTTGTCAGAAAGGTGAAGAATTGATTAAAAAGTTTGTTAGACACTCTATCTGCAAAACATAGCACAAGACAGAAGGATTAAAACAAACAAAAAAGAAAGTGAAAGGATTTCTATGTAGACAAAACACATGGCCCTATGTCATGAGCTCAGTCCTAAGCTCACCTAAAAAGAGTTGTACCAACATATATTGAACATAGTATCAGACCCAGGTAGGAGATCAATCTGGTATCATTTCCTCTTCCATGACCTACTTTATTGTCAACTCTGGGATGAAAATTCTCTCCTCAACAGCTGATGATCAAGCTTAGACTGAGCATTAGAGGTGTTGGAAACATTTGACTCCGATGTAGAACAAACACTATAGGACCACCAGCATCAATTCAAATGGGGTCACACCCATAAAACAGTGAGTTTGTGGATTCCCAAATCAGAAATCCAACTTAGGGTTGGTGTTGTTTCAGGCATTTGTGTCAATGGAGTCCCAGCAGATCTGCTTAACTGTGTTAATGTATTTAGTACCAATGAAAAGATTAGCCGTAAGAACACAGCATTCTGGAGCACGAGTGGATATAATTTTATCAGCTTCTTCATCTCTGGGCCCTTTTGAGCAAAGCCTGCCAACTGGCCTCAACTCGTCATCTTAGGAGATCATAAATGTGTCTAAGCGACCAGTGGGGAGATTACCAAAATTGTTTTATTCCAGATCATTTACAGACCAAAATGATTTTCAGTTGCTCTTTTGATGAGTAAATCTAAACCATGGCTCCAGAGGTAAAAAGCCCCTGGCTAATTTGTTTGCTAATTGCACTCAGTTACCTTATTTTATAATTCAAGCACACAGAAGCAGTACTCAGTTATAAATAGACCTTGCTGAGATATGGAGTGCACAAATTTACATAAAGGATCAGAGAAATTGATGAACCATAATTGATATTAGAATTTGCAGAGGTTCATTAACAGCAACAGTTTGAACAGCTAATTTTGGAAGTTACAAAAGTTATGCAGCTTTGCAGATTGTGTATTTTTTTTTTTAAGGGAGAGAGGTGGGTCAAATTCACCATGACAACATATTTTGCACTGAAAACAACTAACTAACCCTACAAATTTGAGCCCATTTTCTGTTTGCTTTTATTTTTCTCCAAATAAAACTATGTATCTTAAAACTACATCCATTGTTGCTTAGAAAGTCCGATAACTCATATGCATAAAATTATAGAAGCTGTTGCAGCTCAAACCAAGACAGAAGTTATGTTTATAGGGCACAATGCTCAGAATAGTCTGAAGGGGTAGCAGTTTTCTACTTAGGAACTTACATGACTCTTATCAGCATAGTATCTGCCTCCCTCGTATTTAAAACAGAAACAACAACAGTTTCTCCTTGGGTTGCCAGGCGTATGGTTTTCAACCGGAAAGCCCGGTCAAAAAGGGGACACTGCCGGCTTCGGTCAGTACCACTGACTGGGCCGTTAAAAGTCCGGTTGGCTGCCTGCCCTGCTCTGCGTGGCTCCCGGAAGTGGCTGGCATGTCCGTCTGGCTCCTAGGCACAGGGGTGGCCATGGAGGCTCTATGTGCTGCCCTTGCCTGCAGGCGCTGCCCCGAGTGCTGGCTCCACAGCTCCCATTGGCTGGGAACTGTGGCCAATGGGAGCTGTGGGGGCGGCACCGGCAGGCAGGGGCAGCACATGGAGCCACTTGGCCGCCTCTGCGCCAAGGAGCTGGCCACTTCCGGGAGCTGCCGGACGTAAGTGCTGCCTGGAATCCACACCCCTAACCCACTCCCGTACCCCAACCTTCTGCCCGAGCCCTGAGCCCCCTTCCACATCCAAACTCCCTCTCGGAGCCCACACGCTGCACCCCCACCCCCAGCCCTGAGCCCTCTTCCACACTCTGAATTCCCTAGACCCAGCCTGGAGCACCCTCCCACACCCAAACTCCCTCCCAGAGCCTATGCCCCCTCCCACACTCTAACCTCCCGCCCCAGCCTGGAGTCCCCTCCTGCACTCCAAACCCCTTGGTCCCAGCCTGGAGTCCCCTCCTGCACACCAAACCCTCATCCCTGGCCCCACCCCAGAGTTCACACCCCCAGCCAGAGCCCTCACCTAGCCCGGAGCCCCCTCCTGCACCCTGAACTTCTCATTTCTGGCCCCACCCCAGAACCCCCACCCCCATCCCAGAGCCCATACCCTCCTCCAACACCCCCAAAACCCTGCCCCAGTCTGAAGCCCCTTCCTGCACCCTGAACCCCTCATCCCTGGCCCCACTCCAGAGCCTGCCCTCCCAGCCCAGAGCCTGTATCTCCTCCAGCACTCCAACCTGCTGCCCAGCCCGGTGAAAATGAGTTAGTGAGCGAGGGTTGGGGAGAGTGAGCAACAGAGGCATGGGGGATGGAGTGTGCATGGGCGGGGCCTCAGAGAAGAGGTGGGGCCTCAGGAAAGTGGGGGTGGAGGTGGGGCAAGAGTGTTCAGTTTTCTACAAATAGAAAGTTGGCAACCTTAGTTTCTCCCTTCTCTGGCAGAAAAGCAACCTGGTTAGTTCTTAGGTTGTTTTGCTTTTTGTCTATGCAGGATTTTTGTCTATGTAGGAACTTTTGGAGAAAGTCCTCAGCCCTATAATAAGATAGGATTTTCAGTTTTCTTTGGCCATCTGGGAATTAAAGGACAAAATGATATGTGGTACTTGCTCTACTAAATAAAGGCCCTAATCCAAAACCCACAGGGTTTAATGGGAGTCATCTCATTAATTTCAATAGGCTTTGGATCGGGCCCAAAATAAGGATTAAATTATCATTAATAACAGCTAAAAATAATTATATTAAGACACTGGGAAAGTAAGTCAGATCCCTTAGCTGCAGAATGGACGTTAATTATCTTTATCCAATTCAAAAGCATACAGCAAGGTACAGAGAGCAGCATACAGTAGGTAAAGGACAAAGATCTAGTCTGAGGAACTATGAGCTCCTTATTTTATCACCCCCAAGTTAGACTACTGCATTTTCCTCTCTCTGGGGGCTGAATGCTACACACAATCCAAGCTGAGTGCAGGACTCAGCAGCGTGTCTCACAAGTAACGAAGACTGACACAAACATCTCCTGGGTGCTACGCAAACTCTTGCTCTTCTCAGGATTCCATTCAAAACCTCATTAGTCTAGATAAAGCTCTATATCTGTCCTGTCAGTCCTCAGCCTCAAAGGAAACCTGCAGAATACTTTCAAAAGACAAGCCTGGGAGCTTAAATTCATAACGTTGCTTGACACTAAAAATCATGGTTTTAATAAAGACACTGGATTCATGGCTCATGACAACAATCCATAACCCACTAATCCCCCCTTTTTGTCCTATGACTACAGGGGTGTTAATGGGCCACTTTGCCTTGAATGGTCCCTTAGAATATGTGCTCACTACTTAGGCTAAACTATCTGTTTGATCTTGTATATAGCCACTCTGAGGGCAAGTCTACACTAAAAAATGAAGTTGATCTAAGGCTACACTACAGCCTATGCTGGCAAAACTTATGTCGCTCAGGGGGGGTGAGCTCTCTCTCATCAGCATAGAGTGTCTTCACTATATGCACTGCAGCTGTATCAATATAGCTGGGCCGCTGCAGCGCTGTATGTATAGACATACCCTAAATTGCGTCAACTTGCAGCCAACTGCTGTAATTAATCTGCTTTTGCATGTTCACACTGCACTCCTTGTGCTGGCAGTGTGTGTCCTCACCAGGAGCACTTGCACCAACTTAACTTTCAGGGTGGGGCATTGTGGGATGGCTTCTGAAAGGCAGCAACAGTCAATGTAAGCAATGCAATGTCTACAAAGACACTGCATCTATCTAACTACATTGACTTAAGCGCTATACCTCTTGCAGAGGTGTAGTTATTAAGTCGTGTGACAGGGTCGGGCCAGATGGCTACAGGAGAGTGATAGAAGGCAGATATATTAGCCCCAGGTTAAGTAGGTCCCTTTTCCCTGGGTAAGGTAACAGGGAAGGTTCCAGAACAATCAGGAACTTTCTGGAAACAATTAAGGCAGACAGGCTGATTAGAACACCTGCAGCCAATCAAGAAGCTGCTAGAATCAATTAAGGCAGGCTAATCAGGGCACCTGGGTTTAAAAAGGAGCTCACTTCAGTTTGTGGTGCGTGCGAGGAGCTGGGAGCAAGAGGCGCAAGAAGCTGAGAGTGAGAAGGCATATTACTGGAAGACTGAGAAGTACAAGCATTATCAGACATCAGGAGGAAGGTCCTGTGGTGAGAATAAAGAAGGTGTTGGGAGGAGGCCATGGGGCAGTAGCCCAGGGAGTTGTAGCTGTCACACAGCTGTTACAGGAGCAACTGTAGACAGCTGCAATCCACAGGGCCCTGGGCTGGAACCCGGAGTAGAGGGCGGGCCCGGGTTCCCCCTATCCCCCCATCCCCCCAACTCCCTACTTGATACCGGATGAGTTGAACTGGACAGTAGGTTCCACCAGAGGGGAAGGTCTCTGGCCTGTTCCCCGACCCACTAGGTGGATCAGCAGAGACTGCGGGGATTGTTCTTCTTCCTTTCCCCATGCTGGCCAGTGATGAGGCTAACTGAGTGAATGGCAGATTTGAGCCATGAAAGTGGCCAAACTGAGGGCTGCCGTGAACCTCTGAGGTGAAAAAATCCGCTAATAAGCGCAGGACCCACTAAGGCAGAGGAGGAACTTTGTCACAGTTGGTATAGTAGATGACTTACATCGATAGGCGCTACATTGTAGTGTAGACATGAGTTAGGTCAATGTTAAGCTGCTTTGGTCCAATAAAATATATTACCTCACCCACCTTGTTTCTCTAATATCCTGGGACTGATATGGCTACAACAATGATGCATATATAAATCTCTTAACATTCTGGAATCTGGTCAACTTAGAGACTTCCTCATCACCCACTTTGATCAAGGGCATTTAAGTGCCATAGGAAAAATGTGGCTGGAGAGACTCAGGGAAAAAGTAGAAACCAAGTTATCAGTGTGTATTTTCAGCAGGGAGAGAGAGAGGACGCAAATTGATGGAGCCAAGCTTGAATCTATTCATAAAGTAAAATATATCTAAGCGACACAGCCTTTTCCTATCAGTGATGCCCTAAAAGAAATCCACACATACCTGGGGAAAGAAAGTGGAATCTTTCCTTTTTTTAAGCTATAAACTTTCTTCATAACTGTTTGGTGCTTAATACACCTGTGTGAGGAACTGACGTTCCATTTTGAGGGATTTAGAAATTTTGAAATTTGGCTTCACTCCAAAGCAGAACAAAAACAAAAAATTTGAAATTCCCCACAAAGGAAAATCCTGCCCCACAAAAGTTTCATTTTGAGTCCATCAGAATATTTCATTTCAACAAACCAGAAATGTTTCATTTAGATTCTGACTTTTTAAAATTTTGTATAATTCAAAATTTTAGAAAGTTGAAACAAAAAGTAATTTCCGAGTGGGAAAAACAAACAAAACAAACAAACAAACAAATAAACAATTCATTCCTAAAATGTCAAAGCAAGACACTTCAACACTGTTGAAATGTTTTTGGTTTTTCTCCCTAAACGAAATTCTGGCAAAAATCGACTTGATTTTGTGAAGTATTTCAATTTCAACACAACCACATATTCTGATGGAATATGGTTCTGTCAAAGTTACTCCAAGCAGCTTTAGTCCCTAAGTATTAAGATGATGGATGCTTAGAAGTAGAATAGATCGTGTTGGGATTCCCTCCAAAACCTTTCCCACTCAGCTTACCCAGAAGACCACCTCTAGTTCTGGGAGAACACCTCATCCAGTTCTCTGGGATCCTGAACACTCAGTTCCACTCCAGATTTCATCATTTGGATTCCTTTATTTGTCATACAGCAATGCTACACTGAGTTATCAGACTCAAATGTAGGGAGACGAATGCAGGGTATATCACATCTCCAAAGTTACACAGAAACCCTCTCCCTTTACATACATTTACACATCTCAATGCATTTCCTATACATTACATCACACTTTTTTGGATTGATTTGGTTATTTGGCAAGAGACAGTCCCTGTGCAGCATATAGTGTCCATGCATAGTCCACACTCCACCTAGTCCTTACCTCATCTCCACATTCCTAACTTATTATCTTGTCCATTGTTATTCCTGCTCATAGTAAATGATTCCCTGTGGGTTCTTCCTCTTATTTTAGCTGGCTCAGAGATTCTGTCTTTTTCAGCCTAATAATCTGTTTACCTCCCTAGTTCTGTCTTCCAAGAAATGAGGCCTCCCTGCAGGTGTTAATTACTCATGTCAGGACAGACCTCAGCTACAGACAGCTAGATAATCACCTTTTCAGACATATGGAGAGTATGTCACTTTATGCATTAAAAGGCTTGGTTTCATTTGGAAAGGAATTTTAGGACAGACATGAAAATAATATGTGGGTTGTGTGTGTGCTCACATATATTTTATGACATATATATGATATATAAATAGGTATTTGTATTACTGCAGGGAACTGAATGATAAATTTATGATTCAGTAGCATACAGCATATAAAATATTCTTTCTCTTTTTCCCTTTCTGCATGCAAAAGATAACTGGAAAAAAAGAGCAAAAACAAGAATAAACAAAATACATTTATCTTTTATCAAAGTATTTTGTTGCAATCATACCATTTTCTTCTCTCCAAGCTGGCATTCAGATTACATTTCCTAATTTTCTCTGTACCATAGTAAACCTATTTGTGTGAATGTTAGTAATAATCAGGCAAAATTCATGAATGATTCCTGTCTGCTAAGGTCCGATGAGTACCTTTTGTTTGTTCTACTCATAGAGCTAAACTCTGCTACCAGCTTACATCAGTGTAAGGATTTGCCCATATGGGAAAATTGATCAGGATAGCTATTGTGGAATAAACTATTCTGCAATAGCTATTCCAAAATAGCTCCTCAGGTGGGCACTCTATTCTGAATGAAGTGACTTTTATTCTTGAATAATTAAGGCACTCCTGGAGTAATTATTCTGGAATAAAGTCATTTGTATTCTAGAAGAGAGTGCCAACTAGTCCAGCCAATTTCTCCATGTAGACAAGCCCCAGGTCTGCAATAACTCCACTATTTCAGTGGAATTACTCCTGATTTTTGTTAAGCTATTTCTATGGAATTTCTCCTTTTGCTGTCTTCAGTTCCTTTCTATTGTTTGCATTCGGTCTCATCATCCAAGTCACTGAACTTGTCAAAACTGACACAGATAGTGCAGCCAATATATCTATTGTATGTTGCTTGCATCTTCAGTTTAAAATTAATCATTCCTGACCAAGGTTTTCGAAAACAGAGACCTGATTCTCCATTGCCCTGCATCCTATGTAGTCATTTGAACCAATGCAAGGTAGTTTTTAGGGGTGTTTCCCATCATCTTTGCACAGGTGTAAATGACTGCGTGAGGTGCAGAGCCATTGAAAATCAGGTCTTGGGTACCTACATTAAATGGGAATTGCTTGGTGCTCAAAGAAATTCAGTCTAATTATTTAGGTGCCAACATGTGGACTCAAGAACTGGACTTTAAAATCTTGGTCTTTGTCTTTTGGAGTTGTTTGCTTTGCAGTTTGCTAGTTTAGTCTAGTTTGCTAGCTTATCTCTAAATAAATAAAAGCCCTTCTCATTGTACCATTGATATGTTTTTTTTCTGTCACCTTGTCATTGTATTGTACCATTGATATGTTTTTTTCCTGTCACCTTTATTCTTAGTTCTGTTGTTCTGGGTTGTCAGACAATTTCAGATGGATCCTGGTCATCTTACCATTTCCCGCAGTTTAAGGATGTCTGTCTTTATTCCAAGCAGCTCTCTTAATAGAAGAGTATATCCTAGATTAATTTGGTTCTTGTACATCAGTTGTCAGGTGAACATAGAGAATCAAAAATAGTTCTTCAATTTAAAGTTCTTCGAAACCACCAGTTTATTGCATCTCATCATATCCCTGTACTACAACACACTAGAGATGGGCAAAAAAATTGAACAGATTCTTCAGTGCTCGAAAACATTTCATGAATTTGGGTTATTTTTCATTTCAAAGCAGCATTTCCAATTCAAATTTGGCCAATTAAATACACACAAGGATGAAAAACATCCCAAAAGTGCAAAACTGAAATGAAAAGCCTTGGGGAAAAAATTATGTCAAGTCAAACAAAATGTTTCAGTCAACTCAAAATAATTGAAAAATCAAAAAAATTCATTTTGAATTGACCCAGAAAGTTTTGGTTGATTCAAAATTAAATTTTTCAATGGAATGAAAATTTTTGAAAATAATTTGGTTTCAGTTTGAACGAGAATTTTTTTTGTTGAGATTTTGATTGGGTCCCCAAACCAAAAGATGCATTTTTGCTTATCTCAGACTGGCTCTTCAGAAATGATACATCTGGTCCGTATAACAGAAGTCAAAATACATTTTGTCTGTTGTAGTGGGTATGAATGGCAGCAGTAGAAGAGTTAGTTACAGCTATCAGTTAAAGAAATGCCTATGATCTGAAATAAATGAAAAATCTGTATTTCTGCAGCAGTCACAGTGCACAAGCTAATGCAATCCACAGTGAGAGATATGCATGGATTTGAGAAACAAGGAGCTTATTTTGACAGCTAAGGAATGTTCTTTGTTTCAGCAGAAAAAAAATTAAAAATGATTAGCAGCAAACTACAGTTAAAGATTCAATAATTAAGATGAAGACAATAAATGACAAGGTGTGGGCATATGATGCTAAAGTGGTAGACAGTGCTTTTAATAGAGTCTAAAGGACATTTGTGGGTAGGGCTACATGAGAAGAGATACCACAGATTAGAGCAAAAAAATTAAGGCAGGAAAAATCCATTGAAACAACAGCAATTATCTCAACTCTTACCAAGTTTAGGAGCTTTGTAAGCCACTTCATTATAGTACTTTCGATAACTTGTAGAAAGCCGCTTCGATTGAGTGACATACCAGGGTACAGTCCAGACCACTGGGGGCTGTGTTATCCCTACCCTGTAACCTGGGGTGCCTTGCAATGCCTTGGTGTTGTAGCCTGCCAGTCACAGCCTGGCTCTTACTGGCCTTGTTATACTATAGGGTGACCCCAACACACTCCTACTCCTAGACTTTCCCCCATAAATGTATGTTTTATACTGCCCAGTCCTCTCCTAGACAGTCCAACTATATTAAGTCTGTTATTTGTTTAAGGTACTAACATACACTAGCTTATTATCTTAAATGGAGTTACCCAGACACTTCAATTTAAATACACTGTATTAGATAAAACAGTAAAACAAGTTCATTAATTACAAAGAGAGATTTTAAATGAGTACAATAATGAGGCATAAAAGTCAGAAATAGTTACAAGAAAAATAAAGATAAAATGTTTTCTAGCCTATCTTAACAAACTATATGAGAGTCAAGCGAAATTTCTCACCACATGCTTCCAGCAAGATTATTGACCAAAAACTCTTCAGGTCAGGACCCCTCCCCAGAGTCCAACAGCAGTTTCCTTTTGTCTTCTCAGGTGCAGAGAATGTGATGGGCAGGGAGAGAGAGAGAGGGGGGAAGGGAGTCCCTTGGTATGTTTGCCCCTCTTTTTATAGTTTCAGTCCCACGCTTGAAAAAACATTTCCAGCTGAGAGCCAGGAGACAAAGAGTCTATGTGGAAGGATGTTGTCTGCTGGTTTTTCCCCCTACCTGTTTGAGCTTCCTTTGTTTTCCCTGTTTGCGACTCTGTTTACTACTTAAATGCAAATTAAGGCAAGCACATTCCTTTGTTAAGGACAGACCTGTCTGCCAATGTCTGCCTGGGCAGGGTTGTGGGGTAGAGGTTTGGAATAAGTGTTAATAACATCATACAGGGGAATGTTATAATTTCACATACAACATTGCTGCACATATTTTATCAGGATACTATTGATCAGCAAGTTATGATTTTTCAAAGCATCTCTCACAAGGTATACGATGTACAAAGATTATTACAACAGTGTGTAGGGTGTGAATACAGGGGGTGTATTCCATCACAGATTGCCATAGTGAAAAAGAGCAAAAGGTTCATTTAGTCTGTCATCCTGCCTCCAGCAGGGGCTTATACTGGTTGTTGCAATGAAAGGCAAAAAAACTTCCAGCAAAGCACCTGGCCAATTATGAATGCCAAATGTAGCCATCTTATATTGACAATCTCTATCAGAGGACTCCAAAGGCAAAAAAGGGTTTGCTGATATGAGCTATATGTTAGTATTAGCCTCTTCACTGTTCAAATATTTTGCCCATATATCAGGCTGAATGATGATTTTTGCAGCTTCTAGTAACCAAAAGAAGTTAAAAAAATACTATACATGCAGTAAATACCAGCATGGAGTAAAGCTACATGACGTTCCTGCTCATAATTTCCCACAGTTTTCAGATGTCTAAATTTCAAAGGAGAAAAACAAATAAACTGAAACTGGAGCAGGAAGAAAGAGTTTGTTGGTTTTATGGGAAACCCTAAGCTATGTTTTAAAAGCCACAAGTCAAATGCTCAGTTCAGAGTGAAGAGGCGAGGAGAAAAACACAAGCAAAATAAAAGTGCACCCTGCTGAAATACAAATATGTCACATGGTTCAGGTTCACCCGAACGTGACAGTGCTTAAATGAACATTGCATTCTGTGAGATTGTCCTGGTCTGTTCAGAGCACTGAGTTTTTCTCCTTCAGACAATCTGTGATTCCAATGCATGCCACTCTTTGTTCCTCTGCTTCCCCTTCAGAATCTGAATAGTGTTGCTAGCATTAGGAAGCTATTTTATCCTGCAGATTAAGCAGCAAACTAAAAAATGTTGACTTGCTTTAATTTAATTTGGAGAACTGGCAATTAATATACTTGCAAGTGCATAAAGAAATCACAAACAACACTATTTTGCCACAAATAAACACAAATCTAACATTAACGGAGTGGGTCAAATGTATCATTTCTGAAGTGCCAGTTAGAGCTGAGCAAATTATGGATTTTTCGATGTAAGGACTGAACCAAAAAAATACACATACACGCACACAAAATCCTATTCAAACCAAAGCTAGTTCTTTTCAAAAATTATCACTGCATGGTGGAAAAAAATGATTTAGAATCAACCCAAACTTTTTGGATTGATGTGAAATGAAAATTTTGGGGGTTTCTTGACTTGAAATTTTTTTCTCCCAAATTTTTCATTTCAGTTTGTCCATTTTCAGGTGTTTTTCACCCTTTGTGGGTTTTTTTTTAATTGACCAAATTTGAATTCGAAATGCTGCTTTGAGGCAAAAAGTCAGAACAAAACATTTCAAAATTTTGAAATGAGACATCTCTCTGTCATTGGGAATGATTGAAGCACAGTTTGTTCTTTTAAGACATATATTCCTTCTAATTAATGTCAGAGTTTTCACCTGTCTGTGTAGAAAAAAGGTGAACATTTTAGGGTTAATAAACTTCCACCTCAAGCTGCCCTTGTAATATGGGGTACTTAGCAACCAGAAAAGCACAAGATGTTCCATCTTAACGGCATGGGTTGCTATTAAATGTGAAAGGCCACATCACTTGTAACGTTTGGGACAGGAAACTGCTCTCCAAAAACAGTTGAAAACTGGAAGTAGACAGGGAAATTACTCCATTTCAAATTCTAATGCAGCTGATAAATGTTACATCTCCCCCTCTACCCCAATCCCTGGCATTTGTCTCCTCCACACCTTTTACAATCAGACTGAGATGATGAATGTCAGTTTTAAAAGGTTGGCTAGCTCATTATATTTGTTGCAAGGGGCAGGAAATCAAGAGATAAGGTGCTGCTTGGGGGAATGATAATATCTACAAGCAGATCACCTGACATTCGAACAAGGCTAGAAATTCCATCCATATAGCACATTGTAAATCAAAGCCTAGTTCTATAATTTCTCACCCATCAGTCAAGATAAGTCAATACTGACTGATGATGGTATAAAGTGCCATGGTGTTCTTTGCCATGAAGTCTATTGTCATCTGACTGCTTATACAAATCCAGACCCTAGCTTCGCAGCCATGGAGCCATTGATCTAAAGAAGCTTCTGGGGAGAACTGCCTTCTCTCTCTTCCCACCATGTATCTCCCAAGCACATAGACCAAGACAAAAAATGTACTGCAAGTCCACAGCACCTCTAATAGAGTTGCATTGTCTGACATGATAAACCTCACATGAGATGATTTCACTGGAGGTGGTGTCCACTGTACCACATGCACCATACATCCATATGTACAATCTCTAGAACACAAGAATGCAATCCCAGCTTCCGTGGAAAACTGTTCTTACAAGTCTTAGCTTTTGCCTAGTGCATCAGGTGTGTTTCATGTCTGCATTTTCACCTGCCATATTGAACTGGGACTTTATGAAATTTGGATCTGATGGGTATATCTTTTCAATGACAACATTTGCACTGTAAAGGCAGCCTGTTGTGAGACTAGCACAAAAGAACTCTGCCCGCTGGTATGCGGAGAGCACAGGGAGGAGTTCTGTCTTAGGGTCACACTTGAATTTGCTGAACTTCAGTGATCCCTGAACTCACTTTTTTCCAGCTTTGTCCAGCTCTAATAATAAAACTCTTCCCTGAAGATGGGAACCATACTTTTATAGGTCTCTAGGCTGATATAAAAGGGACACTTTAAAAAGCACATCATGGCAAACTACAAGGAACAGTTTTCGTTTGACTTTATACTATCTAGTGTGTATTTCTTGAACATCTTTTAGCTGAGCTACTGGATTGTGTGGAGGCTGCAGTCAGTGGAAATGAAAGGATTAAAAACCATTCTTGAATATTTGATATTTAGAATTACAGCTCTGTCACTCACAGTAGAGTATTCTGTGGTGGCTACTCCTTTACTGGAGAAAACTTGTATTATGCTTATTGTGATAGTTCCAACTCATAAGCAAACAAGCCCTGTAGTTTATTGCCTGGTCCAAAGTCCACTGAAGTCAATGACACTCTCTCCACTAACTTCAGTGAGCGTTTGCCTTTACTTCTGGTGTCTGGCTGATGGGTCTTGCCCACATGCTCAGGATCTAACTGATTGTCATATTTGGGGTCGGGAAGGAATTTTCCCCAAGTCAGATTGGCAGAGACCCTGGGGAGTTTTTGCCTTCCTCTGCAGCATGGGGCACGGGTCAATTGCAAGTTTAAACTAGCCTAAATGGTGAATTCTCTGTAACAGAAAGTCTTTAAATCATGATTTGAGGACTTCTGTAACTCAGCCAGAGGTTAGTGGTCTATTTCAGGAGTGAGTGGATGAGGTTCTGTGACCTGCAATGTGCAGGAGGTCAGACTAGATGATCATGATGGTTCCCATCTGGCCTGTGAGTCTATGAATCTAACCACCATCATTAAAGAGGTGGAAAAAAATAAAGGCCTTGAGTGAAATCTTGGCCCTGTGAAAGTAAATGGAAGTTTAATCAATCCTTCCAACAGGCTCAGGATTTCAGCTTTGTTTAACAGAGACTTTAAATAGCTTCAAAAATCTACATCCGTTTTCAAGAGCGCACTGTTTGTGCTCAGCAGATAGATTTATACTGTAGTTCTGGGCTTCTCTGCATATGCTTATTTCACATAGATCTTCAGTGTGAAGTTCTGAAAAAATAAACTTTCTGTTATCATTTAAAGTGCTGACGTGAGTCAAACTCTGCTATCCATTATTATCCATATCTTCAGCTTCAGTGATTTCATGAGATTTGTGGTTGTATAACTCAGAGCAGAATTTGGCCTAATAAATTTGTTACAATTCCAAATGGGGAGAATTTCTGATGGCCTTGTTCTGCTCAGCAACTGTATGACAAACATAATAAATCAGGATTAATTTTCATAAAACTTTGGCAAGAAAGTACAAGGGAAGTTAATATGAACAGGAAAATATAATCTATATTCTTATAATGCAATTTAAATTATTTTTCTTCTTCCATATCAATAGGTCTTTATTACATTCATGGGATTCATGAGCTCCCTCTAGTGGCTAATTATAGACTTATTTTTTTCCACCACAGCATTCCTGTGAGTGAGCAGGTGACACAGAAGACTGTAACAGGAGAAGCAACGATCAGGTCCACAGGGCTATGTTTGCTTTTAACGTCTGTTGTGGCTAAATAAATTATTAGCCCTTCGGGCTAAATCATAGTTTCTTCATAAGTCAATCAGCATGTTTTTTCGCTGCCCCAGGAGTGGATCTGGAGTCAGACTGCGACTCACACAGATCCCCTTTGGTCTGGTGAGGAAAGTGCATTGTGCCCAGTCTATTGATGGTCCAGTGTATTACTGCTGGTACAGCTATACTGGCCAGAATGTTGGATGAGGTAGAGCGTAGCACAGGGGGTGCTCCCTTTTGTGCAGAGGGGGTTCCAGATGGCTCCATGAAGACTGCTCTCCTCTTCAGCTCCCTCCCTCCCAATGCAGATACCCATAGTAAGAGTCATCTGATGTACAATATTTGGTTGTTGTAAGTTTCTGACTATAACATTTTTGTACAATTTGGAGTTCTCTCTCTCTTACACACAGGCTATAGAGTCAATTTCAACACTAGCATGAGCGAGTTCAACAAATCAAGCAAATGTCTTCAGTAGGTTTGTATCCAATTAATCCAGCACTGAATTTACCCCTTTTACTGGGATAAGCTAGATGTTTATACTGTGTTATGTTTAACTAATTAAAAACAGAAAATAACAAAAGCAAAATAAAAACCACCAAGGGTTTGTCTACATGGTGGAGTAATGCACTTTACCAGCGTAATTTCCAAAGAGCACTAACATGTTGCATAGTAAGTGGTTTGTGAAGATCCTGCTGGTGAGTACAAAAGGTTCTCCAGTATGTTTAACATAGTCCTGTTTCAAACTGCTCTATGTTAAAGTGCACCAACTGGAACTACACAGACCAATTAATGTGCAAAACATTAGCACTCTTTAGAAACCACACACCTGGAGAGCACATTAGCCCACTGCATAGACAAGCCCAGAGACAGAAATACCTATTTATAAAAACAGAAAATTGCACTGTTGAGAGATTATATAATTGAGTTGAACAGATATATCTTTGGAATGAAAATTCAGATTGCACAATTATATTTTCTGAGTTTTGAATGCTTGCTTTCCACATTAATAGAGAAGTTTCCAATTTGTACAGACTGATTGAAAGCCGTGTACCTAGTGCTCAGGGTTGTTTTTTTTTTTAAATAATTGTTTGATAAAAGTGAAGTGGAAAGAGGAAAAATATGCTCCTTTTTTATATTAATTCAGGCTTATCCTTGCAAGCTGATTATCTCGGGAGATCTTGTTTGGTCATAAATATAAACACTTGACTGCAGGTATAAAGACTGACAGATATGGATGATGGGAAATGACACTAAATGAGATAGAACTCTCCAAATCCATGTCATTCTCCTGTTTTGCAGTCCTCTTACTGAAATATATTGAAAACATTGTGCTACACTAACTAGTATAAATTCCTACAAGGATTAGGTTTATAGATCCTATATTAATTTTTTTAGAATAAAATGGAGGAGTATTAGAACATTTTTGCCTAACAAGTTCACTGAAGAAATGCAATAGCTGTCACTATTCAGTGAAAAAAAAACCTATTAACATGCATCAATTTCACTTATTCTTATTGCAGAATAATAATGATTAGTAACAAGAAAGGCAATGTGAAAGAAACTCAGGACCACAGTTTCAAAAAGCGAAGTTTGAGGCTTCTGCCTATATACAAAGATATAATTTCAAATTTGTGTGCTCAATTATCACAATTGTACATGCAAATCACGTTTATATATACAAATATGTAGACAACTAGCCATTTGTCCGCACCATTACCTGATGTGTGTGTGCAAATACCTTAATTGAGCATGCAGATGTGGACATGCAAGTATATCCACATCTTAATGAATAGAGCGGTTTTTGAAAACCTATCCCTTTGTACTGTTGCTCAGGTTCGTTCAGGGTTTGATCAGACCTTTAGAGAAGAAAGGTTTTATCGTCGGACTTGGTATTGAGACAGTGAAATAGGCATTAACTTCTGAAAGTTAGGCCATGTATACACTACCACTTATATGGGCAAAATTTATGTCACCCAGGGGGGTGAAAAAACCACCCAGCATAAGTGGTATTGTGCACAGCGCTTTGTTGGTGGGAGAACTTCTCCCGCCAACATAGCTACCGCCGCTCATGGAGATGGTTTTATTATGTTGATGGGAGTGTTACCCAGGGTTCTTTCAACCCAAAGCTCTTGGTAACTTTTACTCTGTGTGAGGTGGTGTCAGGAAATAAATCAGGGGAGACACGGCCGTCCGACCAATAGAGGGCTGGCACAAACAGGACAACACAAGAGTGCTTTCACTTAAAGCTAAACTTTACTTAGTCTCAAGCACTTATACACACATCCACAACAGGTTAGTAAAAAAACCCCAAACCTTGATAAGTACCAAAGCTGAGTGTGGCTCTCGAGTGGCATAGCGGCAGCCCATCTGCAACTGGGGAACACAAGATGCATCCAGAGGGAGAGTCAAGTCCTGAAGAGTCCCACTACCTCAAACTTTCCCCCCTTTATTTATACATTAGTAATAGAATGACATGTCCCCTAAAGACAGGTTTCAGAGTAGCAGCCTTGTTAGTCTGTATCCGCAAAAAGAACAGGAGTACTTGTGGCACCTTAGAGACTAACCAATTTATTAGAGCATAAGCTTTCGTGGGCTACAGCCCACTTCATCGGATGCATAGAATGGAACATATAGTGAGAGAGAGAGAGAGAGAGAGAGAGAGATACATACAGATAAGTTGGAAGTTACCATACAAACTGTGAGAGGCTAATTAGTTAAGATGAGCTAAATGATGTCCCCTAAAGAAAACTTGTCAAGCAGGCAGTTTCAATGGTCAAGCAAGAGGCTTTCTTCTGATTATTGATTAACCAGGTGTGGGTTTTTCCAGAGTTTGCAGCCTTGAGGCCCCAATAGACATTCCTGGGGCACGTCCTGCTCTTCTAAAATGCATGTATCAGCAACTTCAACACAATTCTTATCAGGAAGGACATGGGGTCAAGCTGCCCTTTCTGTGGCACCCAACCACCCCCCCCCCTTGGTTAAACTGAGATTGCTGAATGGCCAATTTACAGCCTGCTGACTTGTCTGCTTTTAGCAATAAGCCATAGTGATTTCAGGCACTTTACTGGTTTGCCAAAGTCTCCCCGTACAAGAGACCTCTCGCCCATCAGTATAGAGTGGCTACTGAGTGATCTTACAGTGAGACATCTGTGCCACTGTAAGCCCAATAGTTGGCTTTAAATGTTTCTCTTACAGAAAAGGGATGCAGATGAAAAGTGATCATAAAAGCTATAGTAAGCTGTTGTACAAAATAATGGCTGGAGGCATATTTTGTTCTTCTTTCCAATAGTTGTTTCACATTTAACTGTTTTGCCAGCAAAATTATTAAAATGTTCCAAAAGAAAAAAAAATGGGAAGAAGCCAAGACTTCAAGGAAGTTTAGACATTTCTGTAAGCTAGTGTGCGGCACCGGATGAAGTGCAGTGCATGAGGAGATGACCATGCCATTGATGACCATGCCATCGATGACCATAGCACCGGTCTCCGTTGGTGTTAAAATACAACCTATTTAGTCATTGTTCAACAATATATTCTTCAAAACCCATATAGGCAGCTCATCCACCCCCAATTCCCATCCTCTCTGCCCTGCAAAAAACCCTCTGCACTTTCTTGCTCTCTTGGGGAGATGCATATTGAACATGTGGCTCATTAAAACGCACATAATGCAATGATTGTCTTAATAGAATTCTTTAGTCAAACTCATTTGTTATACTCAACAAAGATCCTTTTGTCTTTAAATAAAATTGTGAAGATCCCTCTTCCAATGGAAATAAGGTTCAGAAAAGACTGGTACAGCATTGGTGTAGTGAGCAAAGGGCGGAAGGATGCCCTCACCCCAAAAGAAAATGAACAAAAGCTCTGCTCTATCCACAGATAGAGAAGGAACAACGGGGGCATGCCACAAGAGCGCCTACTTACATTTCAACTTTTTTCCCCCGGCAGAAGCCTTGAGGAGTGGGGAAAACCGTATCATCACTTGCCCTTTCACAGATAAAATTTCCCCCTATAGTGCAATTGTACCCATTGGCATAGGGGGTACAAATTTCAACTGTGTGCCAGATGGAGGAAATGAACCCCATCTTGTGTATTTTCTGTAGAGTTAAAGGGTTGCCATGCATTAGCAGTGATGGCAAAGCTACCGCTTTTGATAGCTGGAAGTTTTTCTATAACTAGGTTGTTCCAGGTTTTCACAAACCGTTTGCTTGTAGAGAGAGACCAATGATTTCCATTCTGAGGCAACAACACTAGCTGTACAAAATGAGTAGTGAAGAGGGGATGACTGATTTTGGAGTTAATTCTGTCATCAGAAGCTAGTAAACCCGGTTCTGGGCTGAGACTGATTCTTCTGTTGAAATTCATAGAGCAAAGAAGAGCAATTTGATTCCTAAATAGTTTTGTTTGTTTGTTTTGGTTTTTTTACAAGACAGACCCACCATAAAATACCAAAAGTAATTAGTTTCGTGACATTGCTTTTCTAATTCTAATGTGTCCTGGAAACAAATTCTGCAAAACAGGCTCATGGAAACATGTGATCTATATAGTGGATATAAGTATTCAAGTAAGAAGTACAAATGCCAGATTTTCAAATTCTTAGCAGCCACAATTGTGAACAGATTTTTTAAATTTCCAGCAAAGTAGGCTCTTAGAATCAAACCATTTGCATGCACATTAATCAGACTAGAGTCTCTTTTGGTGGGGGAAATTGAAATCATTTTGCCATTATCATCTATAAATTTGTTAGATATTAATAATGCATACTTTGTAGAGGGAACTTCTCAAATCCTAATGGAGTCAACCACAATATCTTCTAGGTTGAGTAAGTAAGTAGTACTAGGTTTAGTAGATAAGCTTTCTATCCATTATTAGGTAGCATGATGGTTAAAGATGTTGACTCTATAGTTTTTGTTTTTTGCCATACCCACAAAATGTTGCTGTCTTAACCAGACAGCTAAGGGTAGCCTAGAATTCCTCCTTACCTGTAAGGGGTTAAGAAGCTCAAATAACCTGGTTGGCACCTGACCAAAAAAACCAATGGGGAAAGGAGATACTTTCAAATATTGGGGGGAGGCTTTCTTTTTGTGTGTTCTCTTGGGAAGCAGAGAAGCATCAGGTCAGAGAACTCCTTCTCCTATAAACTATCCTAAAAGTCTCTCATATTACAAAAATTGGAAGTAAAAGCCAGGCAAGGCATGTTAGATTATCTTTTGTTCTGCTTGTGAATTTTTCCTTTGCTGGAGGGAGGTTTATTCCTGTTTTTTGTAACTTTGAAACTAAGCCTAGAGGAAGTTCTGCTGTGTTTTTGAATCTTTTGTTACCCTGTAAAGTTATTTTCCATCCTGATTTTTACAGAGGTGATTTTTACTTTTTTTTAAATAAAATCCTTCTTTTAAGAACCTGACTGATTTCTCTATTGTCCTAAGACCCAAGGGTTTGATCTTTGTAACCAATTGGTTAGGATATTATTCTCCAGCCTCCCCAGGAAAGGAGGTGTAAGGGCTTGGGGGGATATTTTGGGGGAAAAGGAACTCCAAGTGTTCCTTTCCCTGATTCTTTGTTAAATCACTCGGTGGTGGCAGCATACCCTCCAAGGGCAAAGAATTTGTGCCTTGGAGAAGTTTTAACCTAAGCTGGTAGAAATAAGCGTAGGGGGTCTTTCATATGGGTCCCCACATCTGTACCCTAGAGTTCAGAGTGGGGAGGGAACCCTGACAGTTGCAGATAGCTAATTATTTATAGGTGCTATAAATATGGCTTAGGAATAAAACCTGTATAATAGATAAGTCTGTTGCTATAACAACCACATTTCAAGGGCACAGATATAAGAGATGCACACAACAACATCCGCATTTACAAAATGCTTTACTATGATTAAACTTTACTTGGAAAAAGAACCAATTACATCTGAAAATTCTTTGTTCAAAAATAAATAACAGAGTTTTCTGTTACCAACAGCAGGACTCAGGTCTTTCAAGGGAAAATTTTCCTCTGATTTCAAAGGGCTTTGGATCTCTCCCTAAATATTTCCCATCAATGTTAAGGAATTCAGGTCTAATATTTTCATGTCAATGTATCACAGACTTAGGCATCAGGTTGTTCCCATTAAATCCAATAGAAGTTTTGCCTTTGCTGTGGGCAGGATTGTACCGAGACTGTGTTACTTTATTTCAAGTTTTTGCTGCAAAGTTAAAAAGTAAGAATGAGATACAGTGAAGTGTAACTTACGTGATCAGTCAAGGAACCAATCTAAGTGGTTATTTGGCAAATCTTGCTAGCTGTTAATCAAATGCATTTTATGTGGTATTTTTCAATTTACCAAGAGCCTCAAACGTGTCTATGTCCAGCATGATACATTCCTACTTAAACCATTAGTTAAGTGGTCCATGATGGGAGATGGCTAGAGAATAATAAAGTCAAGCTGAAATCAATGGAGATAAATGGTGTTCCACAGCAGCAGATGGTGTTGTGATGTTCTGTATAAGTTTGAACGATTTTCACAGGATAAGGAGCTTCTACTGTAGTTTACTGCAGCTGAATACAATAATACACAAAAGACTATTCTAAAATAAGCACAGTAATTTCCACTGTGTGGTTTGCAGGGAATTGTGATTTAAAAGTAAAGGATTTAACAGAGCAGAAACCCATCACATGAGACATGATTACATGATAAAAAGTAATTTGCATGTTTGAAATGGCTACGTTGTAGAGGAGTATGTCTCAACCTTATATAGTAGTTATTTTCGCATTATCATGAGACTTCAGTCCACATGCCAAAGTCAGCCTTTCACTGAAAGCAGAAGACACACAAAACATTCTGGAACAAAAATGGCCAAAGTGATTTTCACCAAATTCAGGAAATAATTCTTTCTACCATAAAACAAAAGATTTAGGAAGAAAACTGTAAATGATAATTAATGATAGTATTGTGAAGAGAGACATTACTTATCATTTTTGACTGTATAAAGAGTTGCATATAAATTTATCCTAGAAAGAACCAATCTTACAAGTTGAAGTCTTGACACATATCACTGGAAACATATTAAAATACTCTTCCCCTAAATTTGTAACGTACGTGACAAAAATAAGTGTGTAATTTGGCATTTGTATATACTCTTTCTTTGATCACTACCACTCTCATTAGAACAAACCAAATAATAAACAGTGTTAGTTTGAATTATAGTGGTTCCTTCTTCTCTTTTTCAAGGCCATAGTTTTAGGAGTTTAAAACAGTCTAGGAAGTGTAGGATCAAATTCAAGATTAAATGTCATATAGCTTCACAGTAGTTTCCTAAACTGTAATTCCATCAATACTAAGCTGTAAATGTGGGCATCTCTAAAGTGATCTTTTAAACTTGTCTTGAAAATATCGACTGTAGCTTTCAACCAGAATTCATTGTTTTCCTTTTACAAAAATAAGCGCTGGAAGCAAATGTCGATTACTGTGTGTTTCTCTTACCTTGACTGACTGTTTGGGGTTTCCGGTTAAAACACAAGTCCCGAAGCAGTAAAGCAGTTTGCCAAAGTCAGACCAAAGGTATTTATCAATAAAACTCATGTTTTTCCTCTCAGTAAACATGAGTGCTGATATTTATTAGAACAAAGATTATTCAAAGACAGAAGATTACAAGTACATCATATTGCTGGAGTATGGAAAAATGTAGAGTTCATAACACCCTCGCAAGTAAAACTAAATCATTCCTTGAGAATGGGAATCTCCCCCACTCATAATGGGAATAGATTAAAGTGCACGGTAGGCTAATGCAGGGTAGATTTATACCCCAGCGTGCCATGAACTGAATGTCCATGTAGAAAAGCATTAAATTACTCCTACTTGTGGTGTATTGAACACTGTTAAAATTACAAGCTATCATTAAGCAGGGTTATCATTAAGGCTATCATTAAGGGGTTTCCTGGTCCTGCGTGCAGACTAGTTGGCACTGTAAGGAAGCATGCAATCTGGGTCTTCAGCAGTCAGTATGTAAAACCACCAGTCTGAAACAAGGTGGGTTTCCTTAAATAGCAGCTCGAATCTCTCTTAGTACATGGTTGTGTATTAGACTTCTGGATTCTTAGAAATGTTAGATTTCAACCTTTGAGGAAGAGTCTTTGTTTTGTTTCTAACTGCCTGTGTGTATGCCAGGAACATAATACTGCTTAGTAGCTGGAATAAGGCCAAAGAAGGGATTATTTAGAGCTAAGTGCCTCATTTATGAGTAGGATCATGCTTTCACAAGGGTGATTGGCCCCTTTCAGGAGAAGCAGTGTCGCTCAGTGTTTCCCCCAGGAATTGAAATTAGGGGGGCGGTGTCTGAATATACAGGGGAGGGGGGTGAGGGCTGACAAGGGGTGAGACCGTGAGGATGAAGGTGAACTGTATGGAACTATAGTAAAAACTGAAAAAATGTTTCACAACCATTTTATTAGATTTAACTCATGTTTTAAAATCATCACACAAATTAAAGTTGGCTACTCAAGCCTTCTATGAAGCAGAATATGGTACATGGGACAAAGAGGAACTAGATGTGAGATTTGACATGCACTGGGGGTGATCAATGGACTACGTTTTGGGAGTTTTGTTATGAACTATTTTGCCTATGGTTTTGTAATAAAATGGCACCAAAGAGGGGTGTTATTGAGGCAAGAAAGCTTGTATGGAGTTACTGGAGACTATGAAGGAGGGAAATTGAGGCAGGCATATCTGTTCTGCCATAGCTTGCCATTGGAGGGTGCTCCAGGTAGGGCTACCCTAAGACTTGCATTAACCCATCTCCTTAGACATACCCATTTTCTCCCTACACCTCACTCCTTACTCTGCAGTCTTGAGAGTGAGGAAGCCAGAGTCTTAAGTCTTGCTTCCACTCAGTCCAGAAGATAATGCTAGTTGCATCGCTACAGGTAACCTTCACTTGTATTTGCACTGGATCACATGCATCTTGCACTCTCTGCTGAGCGTTGCACAAGCACTTGCAGGATCAAGGCTGGAATTCAAGCTCTGAAGGTATTTCATCCTGTTGAGACATGTCACGTGTATATTCTTGCACTTGCTCCAAATATAAAGTTACATTATTCTCCCCATCTGCATTTTTATATCACCAAAATATTTCCCTGTGCCCCAGCACAGTTTTCAAAATTGGTGTGAATGACACCAACGAGCATCAAGTTGCCTCTGCTAAATCATATCATCTGCATCTCCTGAAAAAACTTTCTATTATCCAGCACAAGAGCTGGCAAGAAGACAAATGACATCTTGTGTGGTTTTTCAGATTTGATCTACTGTTCATTATTAATGCTCACTTTTGCTATGAAATGTGCAACACAGACCATTTTTCAAAGTTTCTAAACCGAAACTTTTTAGTACTGGATTCAATACCAGCTGAGGGATGAGATAAGCCCTGCTAAGTGTTTTTGTCCTTGAATCTTTCACAGAATCAAATGAAGCTTAGCTTCATTTGTTAATGGCTGATGTTATGGACAATGCCCTACTTAAGGTGACCAGACGTCCTGATATTAGGGGCTTTGTCTTATATACGCAACTATCCCACTCCCTACACACCCCAGAAAAAAAAGTGCCCCAATTTTTTGCACTTGCTATCTGGTCATCCAAGCCCCATACTACTCTGCAGGCATAATGTAAATTGGAGGTTGGAGATGAACACTGGAATTGTCACATCGGAGCAAACCAATAGCCCATTTAGCCTGTTTCTCTTTCTTCAACATTGGCCAAGGCTACATGCTTCTTAGAAATAAGGCATCCAACTGTGCTGTGTTAGAAGTAGCTGGAAACAAGTCCCCCCCCCCACACATTTTCCCTCCCTCCCCAAGTTGTGACTTTTTGGCAAAAAGCTTGAATCCAAAATATTTAGAGCAAAACCAAATATTTCAGTTTCCAAATTCTGCTACAGTGCCTTGTGTGAGTTGTAGTTCAGGTATTCCCATTCTTCTCTATGGGCTAGGAACCCTGATTGGACATCTCTCAAGAGGGGAGGTGATGCAGCATGGGAGATGTAGTCACTCAGAACTGGACACACTACTCTGGTTGAGGCCTTATCAGCATGTAATTTATCTGTGTATCTTAGGGTTTTGTATTAATGCCCATCATTGTAGAATCTGAGAGCATAATGGGTAATAATACATCCTTAAACTCAATGGAAAATAGTTTAAACTGTTCAACAAATTCCCATGAATTAGAGACATCATTTGATAGGCCTAACACAGCTGAATGTTATTATATGAATTATTTTCCGGAGCCTCACTTTTATCCCAAGAACTAGATAATGTATTCTTAATTTACCATTTGTTGCTTATTGCTCACTAATAAATTTCTACATTCCACTGATTTGTTTTTCTAACACAGAAATGCGTGATGTGATATTCTTAACTTTCTGTCAAACGCTGTTTACATTTACATTGATTTTCTCAACCCCCAATTTTGTCACCATCTTTTATAGCTTTGAGCCATGGAAATATTAGAAGGTGCTTATTCAGTCTCATTTTCACTTCCTTCATTTACTGCCTCTGCAAAAGGAATGTCCTCAGTCGCTGAATATTAGAGGAGATAAAACCAACTCATGTATTTTAGTAAATGAAAAACATGCCAATAGTTGCTTGTTTTAGTAATTTCTAAAAATTAACAACCATCCTTTACAGTTTTTTCCCCTGCGAGAGTTTCTTGGTTAGATTAAGACAGATGAAAGTTACTTCAACCATTTGAAAAAATAAAGCTCTGTATTAGAGATAGTTATTATTATTAGCAAAGTTATATTTTTCTTCTTACTGATGTGCCAGAACTGTAGAGGAATCGCTATCAGAATTGCAACTTATTTCAGAGAATAAATTGATCCGTGTTGAGCTTACTAGCTTTCCAGGTTCCTTTTATGACAATAATCATATTTTCCTGGAGTCGTTTTTAGGTATTTTAGTACACACTGCAAGTTGGAAACTGTTTTATAACTTTAGTAACTCAGTTATTAAGTACAAATTTGCAATTCCAGAAATCAGAATCCACTGCAAAGACTTGCTGTGTTTTCAGCCTTGAAATGTACAACATTCAACCGAGTTACAGTATATACACATACAGTCATAAAATGCTTGATATTACTGTACCTACCTAATCAACCATATAAATTTACAATAGATCATGGTGATATGTAAGAAAGTCTAATTGTTTTTTGCATCATGTCTATCCCATTATTCCTCCCAGAATAGGCAAAGATAAAAAGTACCATTTGTGGTAACTGAAGGAAGACTCTTTAGGTGAGATTGTTGGCTAAGTCACTCTGATGCTTTTGATAATTCCACCCCTAGTATGTTATTTCCTAAAATGCAGCCTTATACAGTTGAAGGAAATACACTATAGCTCAGGACATTGGTAATAGTTTGTTTTACTTATAGTTTAAATCTTCTGCAGAGTAGGCAGTTAGTGACCAATGCTGTAATTTCCTAGTGGCTAAACAGAAAACATCACTTTCCAGGATTGTTACTGCAGCTACTTTCATAGGCACCATTAAAAAAAATCACTTAAATGCAAAGGTTTTTAGACAAAAGATGAATATTTTGGATTCTTTAAAAATCATTCTCTCTTTATACATCTTATTGCCACCCATGTTGTCCTCTAGTGCCAGTAGGATTATGATATAGACCTTGTACTGGCATATTTGAAAAAATTTCCCATGCAGTTTAACACTATGATTGCAATGGATGTTTCCCAATGTGCGCTAAACTAAATGTTTTCCTACAAGTCCTCTCTTTCTGATAGTTACTTCAGTTCCAGTCTTGGGAAAGACTGCACAAACAGATGTATAAATCATCAATGATTTAGATAATGGCATAGAGAGTACATTTATAAAGTTTGTGGATGATATCAAGCTGGGAGGGGTTGCAAGTGCTTTGGAGGATAGGATTAAAATTCAAAATGATTTGGACAGACTGGAGAAATGGCCTGAAGTAAATAGGATGAAATGCAATAAAGATAAACGTAAAGAATTACACTTAGGAAGGAACAATCAATTACACATACGAAATGTGAAATGACTACCTAGAAAGGAGTACTGCAGAGAGGGATCTGCAGGTTATAGTGGATCACAAGCTAAATATGAGTCAACAGTGTAACACTGTTGCAAAAAAGCGAACATCATTCTGGGATGTATTGGTAGGAGTGTTGTAAGCAAGACACGAGAAGTAATTCTTCTAATCTAGTCCGTGCTGATAAGGCCTCAACCAGAGTAGTGTGTCCAGTTCTGGGCGCCACATTTCAGGAAAGATGTGGACAAATTGGAGAAAGTCCAGAGAAGAGCAGCAAAAATGATTAAAGGTCTAGAACACATGACCCATGTTGAAAGAGTGAAAAAAAATGGGTTTATTTAGTCTGGAGAAGAGAAGAGTGAGGGGAAATATGATAACAGTTTTGTTACAAAGAGGAGGGTGAAAAATTGTTCTTGTTAACTTCTGAGGATAAGACAAGAAGCCAACAGGCTTAAATTGCAACAAGGGAGGTTTAGGGTGCATATTACAAAAATTTTCCTGTCAGGGTAGTTGAGCACTGGAACAAATTGAGGGAAGTTGTAGAATCTCCATCATGGAAGGTTTTTAAGAGCAGGTTATTCAAACACCTGTCAGGAATGGTCTAGTTATTAACTTAGTCCTTCTCTGAGTGCAGTGCAGTGGACTGGACTAGATGATCTACTGGGCTCCTTTCCAGTTCTACACTTCTCTGATGCTCTGATAGCACCTTTTATTAAATAATTTCTGCAACACACTGAAAATAATGGGTCCAAACCAGCTTCAGCAACAGGAGGCATAAGCATGTGTGGGGATGTGGTATAGATAAACCTGTGCTTCTCATCTGTCTACTATTTACTGTATTTTTGGCAATGGTTTAACCAGGCGGCATTAACAAAGTTAGACCTTTGTTCAGACCATATGAATAATTCTGAAATGATGAGGGTAAGATGTGAATCACCTATCAAATTCATTTAAGTTTTCTGCACCTTGCTCCGGGTATGTGACTATACTATTGGAATTTGTTGGACTAAACAAGCCAAGTTCTTCTAGACTCCTCTCAGAAGTTAGGCCCTCTATTCCCCTGTCATCTTAGTAGCTTTTCTCTGCACTTGTTCCATTTTAAATTAAGCTTTCTTTGAACATGGGTGACTAGAATTGCACACAGATGTTAGGATATAGATATTCAGGCCTGTCTGCAAAAGCCTGTACTTTAAGAATTTAGGGGTATTCTTATCACTTGGCTAGTTCTAGAGGTATAAAAGAAAGAATCAAAATCACTGTCTGCTGGTGTAAGGGCCCTCTCTTACTGTGACTGTTTGAGGCCCTGTTCTTAGGCTAAGGCCTTTGGCTAAGCAGCAGAGGCAGCCATAAGCCAGGAAGCGACCGGTCACATCCTCACATTCCAAACTAGTCACATTGAAAGAAGGTGCTATTGGGCTGTTAGGAATACAATCCTGTCCTGATAGTGCCTATCACCTCCAGAGAAAGGGAAGTGCCTAGAAAATGTAAAAGGAAACTTAGTTTGATAGCATCCTGTCTGGCAAGAACTCACTTATCAATAGCTGGGATGTGAAATCCTCACTTCTGTATTGTTTTGTCATTATAGTTCCCACTTTGCTATTGTTTGTCTGTATAATCTCTGTCTGGTTCTGTGATTGCTTCTGTCTGCTGTATAATTAATTTTGCTGGGTGTAATCTAATTAAGGTGGTGGGATATAATTGGTTAGCTAATCATATTACAATATGTTAGGATTGGTTAGTTAAATTTCAGTAGAATGATTGGTTAAGGTATAGCTAAGAATATTACTATATAAATTAGGGGCAAACAGGAAGTAAGTTGGGATTCGAAAATAAGGAAAAAGGAACTTGTATTTAAGCTTGCTGGAAGTTCACCCCAATAAACATCGAATTGTTTGCACCTTCGGACTTCGGGTATTGTTGCTCTCTGTTCATGCGAGAAGGACCAGGGAAGTGGCAGAGTGAAGGAATAAGCTCTCTAACAACAGAATCAAAATGAGGTCTTACTAGCGCTTCATACAGTGGCATTGCTACTTCTCTATCTCTACTGAACATGCCTTCCTAATACATCCTAGGATTGATTTGCCTTTTTCACAGCCATATCACATTGGTGGCTCATCATGGTCAATCACAGGATGACTCAGACACCAAGTCTCTCTCTTCCTTGTTGCTTCGAACTGATGAGTCCCCCGTTAGAAGCAGAATTTTGTGTTATTGGACCCTAAGCGCATGACTTTGCACTTTGTATCACTGAATTTCTGTCACTCATCTTCAAATCCATCAAGATCTTCCTGTATAATATTGCGATCCTCCTCTGTATTGATGCTGCTGCCCAACTTTATATCAGCAAATTTCATAAAGATTCCTCCTTTAATAAAAATATTGAATAAGATTGGTCCCAAGACTGATGCTTGAGAAACCCCACTAGTAAAATCCCTCCAATCCAATAATTCACCTTTCAATACAATCCGCTGCCTTCTCTCCTTTAGCCAGTTCCTTATCCACCTTACAATCCTTGTGCTGATCCCTAGTTTAACTAATAATTTCCCATGTGATATTGTGTCAAGCACTTTACTAACGTCCAGGTATACTAGATCCACTGCACTTCCCTTATCTAAAAATACACAGCACAAATAAATACAATTTATGGGCTATATTTTCCAATGGTGTCTCAACCGGGCCTCTGGGTTTGCACATACAATTCAGCCAGCACAATTATTTGCCTATGCAAGTAAAAAATTCATGTTGTGTGCAAAATGATTGTCGATTGAATACTCTCTCTCTTCAAGTATGATTTTTGATATGGATGTTGTTGATCACCAGCTTCCATTTTTCACAGTCACAACAGAGTTATAAAGCTTCCACTCTCCTTTGGATACCCATCTATCTGGCGATGTTTCTAATACAGCTGGCTCTCCTTCCTCTTCCTGCTTTGCCTGCAATCTTGCCTGACAATATGAGTGCTGGAATTGAGTTACTCTGCGATTGGCAAGAAATATGCTCACAGAAAGATGTTATCCTTTCACCTAGTGTCTCCAGTATTTGCGCACTTTTTAAATTCACCCTTCTCATCACCTTATCATTTATAGTTTTGCTCTCACAAGTTACTAGCTATTATCTAGCAAATTTTTAATATTCTTCTGTAACACCAAAATTTTAACACTCTGAGTCATGTCTGTCTCTGTTTTAAGAGTCATGCTCACAGATCCATACAAGAGGGTTGGCCACATGTTGAAATGTTGACTGTGTTGACCAAATATGAATAGCGCATATGCAAATGTAGGTTCGATTTTTTTCTCCTTAAAATGTAACACGAGTGAGCCCTAGAGATATGTGAACAAAGCAGCCATCCAGCAGATGAACATTCAGAATAAATAATTGTGAACACCTCAGGACATGGCCTTGCCAGTTTTTAATTTTCCCGAAAATGGTTCAAATGGGACTTGTAAAATAATAAAATTATCTGACATTTGACATTTTCAATTTGATTTGTAAAATTTTTAATTTACATAAAAGTCCAGTTTTGTTGCCTCTCTCCCCAAGTATTGTTATTGATTTTTATTATTGCTATTCATGGTTGTTTTCTGAGAACAGAGCTGTACAGGTTCAAGTAGGAAGGTAATTCACCTTTTGTGCTTTTCGGTTTAGGTTACTGGAGAACTTACATTGAGTTCTTACAAGATCCGCTATTTAAAAATACAGAGAAATGTGAAGATAAGTTAGAGCTGGTCAAAAAATGGGGTTTCCCCCATGTGGAAACTTTCAACTTTTTGGTAGGAAAAAAATTCAAAATCTGAAGTTACAGTACTGAAAACGTTATTGTGGTGCCTCACGCCCACATTGACCTCTATGGGTTGGGCTCCCTTACCAGATTACATCTCCCATGACGTAACATGGTCTTCCCTCTTGCTAAGCTTATACAGTACATCATGGGAGTTTCAGGCCATATACTGGGAGATGTAGCCTGGTTGGAGAACTCAGCCTACAGAAGAGAATGGGGGCCTGAGGCATAAGAATGTAAGAACGACCATACTGGGTCAGATCAAAGGTCCATCTAGCCCAGTATCCTGTCTTCTGACAGTGGCCAATGCCAAGTGCCCCAGAGGGAATGAATAGAACAGATAATCATCAAGTGATCCATTCCCTTTCGCTCATTCCCAGCTTCTGGCAAACAGAGACTAGGGACACCATCCCTGCCCATCCTGGCTAATAGCCATTGATGGACCTATCCTCCATGAATTTATCTAGTTCTTTTTTGAACCCAGTTATAGTCTTGGCCTTCACAACATCCTCTGGCAAAGAGTTCCACAGGTTGACTGTATGTTGTGTGAAGAAATACTTCCTTTTGTTTGTTTTAAACCTGCTGCCTATTAATTTCATTTGGTGATCCCCAGTTCTTGTGTTAGGAGAAGGCATAAATAACACTTCCTTATTTATTTTCTCCACACCAGTCATGATTTTACAGACCTCAAATCATATCCCCCCTTAGTTGTCTCTTTTCCAAGCTGAAAAGTCCCAGTCTTATTAATCGCTGCTCATATGGAAGCCGTTCCATGCCCCTAATAATTTTTGTTGCCCTTTTCTGAACCTTTTCCAATTCTAATATGCACACAAACTACCACTCCTATGAGGTACCATTGCAGCATTGCTAAATCAAAAGGTGTGGGATTGAGGGGGGTCCCAATTTTTTTTAGGTGTTCAATTTTTTTATGTAACATCAAAATTTTCCATGGACAGAAGATACTTTTCATAAAATAATTTCATTTAACTGAAACCCCAATTTTCCATTGAAAAAGTTTTGACCGAATAATTAGATACTTGTGTATGTCTTTCAAATACAGAATATTAAGAAATAGTCAAGATCTGTTATTTTACATGCTGTAAATGATTGATTTCTAATTGTAGTTACTTGGGCAAAAGAGTAAGCCCTAAAAAGGTCCATGATCACTTTGAAATCTAACAGGAATTTGCAGGAAAAAAACAGTTGAATGTTGTTTCGAGTAATATAATCTGCTCTCGAGTCCCCCTGCCAATTTTTTCCCCTTTCACCTATTCCTGTGTGAAAGGCCCATAAAAACAAGGGAAATTAAAGCTCTTTAGAACTCATTTCAGCCATGAACTCAACCATGACTAGGAAGCTGGTGTGCCCTGATGGATGCTTGTTGTGTTAATCATTGTCTGTTACCTAGTGCTCTGTTGGTAGTATCCATTGTTACCTCCTATATCGTACTGAGATTGCAAGCTCTTTGGGCAACATTACATGACTCCTTTTATTATATGCTTGCTCCTAGCACTTTTGGGCCGGGCATTTTCACAATACAAATATTAATCATAATGAATACATTAAATCACAATCCAGAGGAAAGAGTGAAACAAATTGATCCCTTAACTGCCTTCCACTGCAGAAAGAAAACAAATGAAAGACACAAATATTCTCCCCTAATCTTTTGGTATAATCATCATAGATATTTCTTGTAACAATAGCAAGTTAAAAAAGTCCAAACAGAAGTATGTTTTTTTAAAGTTGACAGTATCCTTCTAAGCTGAATCTTGAATTTAGCAAAGATAAGATGTGCAAGCAAACAGGTTTTCTCACTCGATCAACAAAAGTATTATTGCAATGGCTTCAAGGAAATTTGCACAGAAAAAATTATGTTGCTGTTTTGTAGCTCTTAATATTACTTTGTGGCTTTGTAGCAATTGCTGCCTCGCCTGAGATCTGCCAGCAGAGCTTATATTCATCAGGAAGGCAATTGGTGCAGAACATTTAGCAGTCTGCAGTCCACTCACAATAACAATATCAGCTGCTCACTATACTGGATAGAGAGCCAGAGATAGATAATACAGCCTTGAGAGACAGGACTGTCTGCTACCTGTCAAATCCTATACATCTGAGTAAAACAACTTAGCAGGGTTGGCTCAGTTGCTTTGAGCAGAGATGATGCATATAGTCTTAACAAGAACATCCCTGGATGATGAAGCAAGCTCAAAGATGCAAATTAAAAAATAATGAAGGGAAATCCTTCTTGCAGCCATTTTGGCCATCAGATTCTTTCTAAATGGTGCAAAAATATCAACATGGAAGTTCCCAGCTCCCCGCCGGGAGCACAGCAGCCATCACGGCTCTCGTCTCCCTGCCAGGAGCATGGATGCAGCGGGGCTCCCAGCGGGGAGCTGGGAGTGGGAAGCCTAGCAGGCGCAGCCCAGCTTGGAGCGGGAAGCCTGGTGGGCATAGCCCGGCTTGAAGCAGGGAGCCCTGAGGGCAGACGGTCTCTAGCTGGAGTCCCCAATCTGCCCCTGGTAACAGCCCGCCTTTTTTGTCTATTTCATGGCTCAAGCCTGGAGCTGTGAAATTGGCAAGCATGGACAGCCAACAGCGATGTAAGTAACCCACTGTGTCTACATGGCTGTGTGCCATTTCCTCACACTTACACAGGGTTCCAGTGGAATCTGGTAGAAAATGAAGGAGACAAAGGGCCAGTGCAGGTGCATACGGTCCTCAGTAGAGCTGTTTGGACAAACAGTTTATTCAATTGTTTTAAAATGTAGTTTTGAACAACCTAAAACTATTTGTGAATTTGACATGAGGTGGAGGAGGAGAAGGTGGTGCCCCCCTTATAACCATTAGCCCACTGGTTAGGGCACTGGGGTGAACAAGGAGAGGTAATACCTCTGAAAGTCAGCACAGTTACACTCTGAATGGTTCTCTTTCATTGGTCTTCACTTCACACCTAGCTCTCACCTGTGGCTCCAAGTAGTTGCTAATATGCAGCAGTAGTCATATCCTGGGACACCACTTCAACTGGTGGCCTAAACCAGGTAGAGGTTAGCCATGAGGGGAAACATCTATCCCAGGCATACTAAGGCTTAATCTACACTTAAAACTTAGGTCAACCTTGCTACATCGCTCAGGGCTGTGAAAAATTTCACACCCCATGCAACACAGTTAGATTGACCTAGCCCCACTGTGGACACTGCTAGGTTGACAGAAGAAGATTTTTTTCCATTGACCTAGCTACTGCCTTTCGAGAAGGCGGATTTACTACAGCAACAGAGAAACCCTTCAGCTGCTGAAGTAAGTGTCTACTTTATAGCAGTGTAGCTGCTGCTGTATTCCTTGTAGTATAGTCATATCCTAAGTCTCTTTTGGCAGACCAGGCAGAGGAGACCTTTTGGTCCAATGGCTAGAAAGGCACTGCAATTACGTGTCATTGAATATGTACGGCTTGACAAGGCACAAAAGATGTCCGTGGCAATCCACTGCAGCTAATGAAGTTCAGAATGGTTGTTTTATGCCACCACTGGTCTTCAACTTCAGTAGCTGACAGAGTGAGACTGCCCCAGTGCAATGGTCTTCTCACTTAAAGAATCTTATGCACAGGTATTAATGCATCAGTAAGGGCACTTACCTGGAATGTGAAAGACTCAGGTTTGAATTCTTGCTCCAGAACAGACTTTTTCAATTCACCAAAAGTTCTGAAAAATTTCTGATTCAGTTTGGCCTGAACCATTTTTTTTTTTTTGCAGGGGAGGGATGAGGAAGACCCAAACCAAAAAAAAATTAGCTATTGGCACAGCTGTAGTCCCCAGCAGATTCAAGTTCTGCACAGATCTTAAAAGGCACTAGAAGGGTTTTGGTACCAGAGCTTTTTTATTTTTTTGTCTGTTCAAGAAGGGGTGAAAAACTCTCTCTCTCACACACACACACACACAGAGGAGCAAATAAGTACATAGAAGGAAATTAATTTTCCTCTTCCCCTAGGGTTTCCTGCCAGAACCTGCCCATATCAATCATCTACCATTTGAAGAAAAAAAGTTGCTTTCTAAGCAGCACTGTTTATGAAAACATCTATAACCTACAGCTCCTAAGGAGATGGAAAGAGGGTGCTTATCGGAGGGTGTTAGTATAAGCATGCAAGTTGTTAGTGTAGTATTTATCAACATTCATCCTGAAGAATCCCAAAGTGCTTGATAGACTATATACATAGATAATTCATCCACTTCTGGGGCATAGAAGTAGCAGCTTCCCAGTCTGGAAGATTTGTGCTGAGGTTGTATTGTCCCTGGATTCTACAAAAACACCAGGAAAACGGGCAGCACCCGTACTACTGGCAGCGGCTATCTGTTCTATTAGGAGAGTGTGAGCCACCGTTGAAGAAGGAATAACAGTCTCTCTCCCCAACCCCAGTTCTTAAGTTATTGTGGGTTCAGAGTCATGGAACCCCACAATAACGTCAGTTGGATCTGGTGCAGATGGGTAACATTAGCATTACAGTAATGCCTCATGGCCCCACAATCAGAATCAGGGCCCCTACATTAAAAGCAATACAAATACATACAAACACATGGTTCCTGCCCCAAAGAAAGAGGTAGATGCTAGAGACAATCAGTCAATCTGAAACCTTTTCAACGGAAGAGACAGCAGCCTCTCCTGGATGTGCGTTCCCCTATGACAGAGCCACAGCAGATACTAGAATGGCTAATGAGGTGGGAGTGGCTGCATCTCCAGCATAGTATATAGTGTCTTTCTTTGCCATGAAACAGCCAAAAGTAGGACAAATATTTCTGGCCTCTCAGTACATGAAGGCAGGGGCAGTGACAGAGATAATACAGACGTTCCAAGATAATCACAGACCATACCAATGTCGTCATTTGTCAGAAAACGATCTCTACATGATTCATGGGCTGATAGTGCTCTCACGCTTATGTAAATCAGCACCTATTCCTAGGAAGTCAATGGAAACTGCTGGTGCTTGGCATTGTTCACAATCATGCCACTATTTAGGTGCCTAAATATGGACGGAGGGACCTATCTACAGGTACTCATTTTTGAGCACTCTGGCCAACATTTTATGCCGTCTCAGTAAAAGAATTAAAAATAATGTGATAACTGAAAACAGTGTCTGTAATTCACTGTGAGTAATAAGGCAATCAATGAAAAATATCAGCACATCATTTACACACTATTTTAATTAGTATATTCAAGAGTATTAAGAACCAGTGTTCCATTCAGTCTTTACAGAGCAGCAGCCTGGTGAGTAACAATGCTACTTTTCAAGGTGGTCACATCATCTATTATGCCTAAATTAAGGAAGGCCTTTGGAGGCTTGTTCCTTGTAAAAGTGAATCTGTTGACCATTGTCTCTAGGTGCACTGGTCTCACTAAACTGGGATACCCACTGGTGCCCAATTTGGGAAGGGTGGAATTGCATGCTATATTTTCCTGTGATTGCACATATTGCTTGGAAGAATAAAGAAAGGTATTTTGCACCTTGAACGTCTTCCATCTCAGGATATCCGATGATCTTACATGCATTGTTATCATATTACAACATTTCATTATTTGCCATGTTGCAGATGAGGAAACCAAGGCATCAAGAAATTAAATTACAAGCCTTTAATCAGACAGGAAGCCTGTCAGAGAACCAAAAATAGAACCCAGGTGCTCAGGGGTTGTGCTTTCATAAGACCTTCCCTCCTTATACAAAACACGAATAGTGATAATAAAAATTGAAACGTGCTGATCAGAACTAGAAGGCAGTTAGATACCTCTGATTTCACTCAGGATGTGATGTCTGTGGCAAAAAGAATGGAATGTACAAAATCCCTGGGAATGTAAAGCTTATATCAGTGAAAATAAGGTGCTTTAGATTGCAGCTGTGATTTCAAACAGACTCAGACATTACAAAGAAACCATGAAAATGGCTATTTAATGCTGCTCAAAGTAATAAACTGCACAGTAAAGTTCAAAATTCAAATGTAATTTGTAATAAGAAATTCATAGGGGGAAAGCAAATGGAATGATCATCTCAGCATTATGCAGCTGTATGGTAAAGTTTTAGGTTTCTAAAAAGATGATTTCTGAAATTATTTATGTCTAGCAAAACACAAACGTGCATGCATTTGGGTAAAAGATACCCTAATACATTCCAGCTCCTGTATGCTTCTCTGTTTGTGAATCAAAGAGAGGAGGGGGGCAATGGACCAAAAATGGTGGAGGTGGTTCAGGTTCCCCAAAATGATGTTAGGTTTTGGGGATTCCCATGGCCTTGGGGGCTTCTGTTGGGAGAAGAAAGGACTAGGGCTGTGCAAATCACAAACCAGATTTGCTGAGCTTTCCTAGACCTGCTCCAGTATTCAGAGGCTAGGCTAGAACTGGATCCCATCCTGATTTCAGGTGGATTTATAGGTTCTAGTGTATCCTCTTGCACAGTCCTTATGCCACCCCCTGTCATAGAAGTAGTTGCATTTCATTTCTGTTGTGGGCATACAGTTTGTGGGATCCCTTAAGGTAAAAACATAAAGCACCATTTTAACTATGTAAAAGCACTGGAGACAAGAGGCAGGCACTGGTGCCATGTAGTATCTATTAGTGTGGAGTAGTTCATCCTGGCCTCCCAGGTAAGGGCTAACAGGGAAAGTAACCTCTTGACATTTTTCTTGTAGAATTATCCACCAGCCAATGGTACCATGATAAATACGGCATTTAAACAAACTGGAAAGTGTCAGGAATGTGGAAATTACACTCATTTGCTATGAGCTAGTGCCAGGCAATTTTTACTGTTTCTCACATTTTGAAAACGTACCTTTAAAGATGCTGGTGAGGGCTATTAAAGCAAGATTTGCTTTCAGACTAGAAATATAAAATCACAACACAGAAGAATGAAGCACCCCTAGATGTGATAATGACTTACAGTTACATAGTATCTTTCATCCAGAAGGAAACTGTGGTGCTTTCCAAACAATGCAATTGCTTCTGCACCCGTTGGCCCAGATTCATCTCTGTGCCAGTGCAGAGCCTTGTACAAAGACTGAGAGGGAGCTTTGTGCCCTGTTGTCCTGGGGGGACAAATTGGCCCTGGCACAGATTAGAGAAGTCTTGAGGGGTTTGCTAATTTGTGCATGGTTTGCCCTATAGGATTTTAGCCATCACGGGATAACCAGGGCACAGAACCATCACAGCAACATCCCCTTCTTCTGCCACTTCCTTGTATGCCCCAGAATGTGCCTTGCACCAGAGCCCCAAGGACTCTCTCAGAACATGCAGGACTAGCAGAGTTGACTCTGCCTAGTGGGGAAGGTCTTCTGCACAAGGGGCATTCCCCAGGGAATAGGGCAGGGTGGGAATATGCACCAGTATACGCAGCGCAAAGGAGCTGCAGAGCAACCATGAACTGGGCCCATTGAACTTTATGACAAATGACTGCCCTTCAGTGGGAGAAGGATTGGGCCCACCTGCCACTGAAATGGAAACTGTCGGATGTGAAACACAGCAACTGTTAAACTCACAGGAATGCTAATCAGATAGGACATTCAGAAGACTATCCAGCTGAGACAGTAAGGGGTGGGCTTTTTTTTTTGTTTTGGGGTAGGGAGAATGTAAATGGAATCTGGCTAGAATACTAAGATCCCTGCTGTAATGCAAAGTGCCATGGAACCTTTACCAGCTCCAATGGTCAGGATTTCTACTGTACATCTCATGCAAAATGCAGCTGCTGAAGCAGAATGATGCATCTTTAAAAACCACTGGGCTATTTGTTCAGTGCTGATGCTGAGGGATCAGTGCCACCTACTAAGTTATCCACCAGCACCACTTAAATCACCTTAAAAAGAAAAGAAAAAAAAAAGCTTCTCCCTTTTGCATATACCATGTATAGCAAAATGCTTATCAGGCTGACCCCACTTAGCATGCAAGACCTGACACAGAGCCCAAAGTGGAGTGGTTGGAGGCTGAGTTCTTATATATTGTTCCACTGTTAGTACTACAGATTCAACACACCTAACTCGGTTGGCAAAAATCACAACTCTCAAATATTAACAGTATCTTGAAGAGATGAATATGGCCTGTGTCGCTATGTAACTATCAAAGCCCTGTTTTCTCTGTACTGCGTCTTTGAATTTCTAAGGAAACTGCTGGCCTGTTCAGAGTCTCCTCAATGTGGAGAGCAATTTCAGTACAAAATGGATGCAGTCACTGAATCACACATACACTATCCTCTCATGCAGTGCTTACGTTTGGTCTTTCTGGTGTTTCCTTGAATTACAATTAAAAATAAAAAAGTAAATGATTCCTGGTGAGCTGCAGAATAGCAAATTGCTACTTAAAAAAAGGCAAAAGCTAAAGCCATACTGAGAACAAAAGTGGGAACTGTCTTTGTTCAGAACTTCTGTACAGGTACAAGCAGATGCACTGTGAATATCCCCGTTCTCACCCCTACCAGTAGGAGTAACTGAAAATCCTCAGCTGCAAAGGTCATGTACCTTTTAGAACACAGTCTCTGGTCTAGTTCAAGACATGAGCTTGAGTCAGGTCAAAGTTGTGCAAATAGAAATGAAAGTGCCCGTCATCCTTGAAGGGACAGCACTGGAACCAGCAAAGTCGTTTTACTGGTAACTAAAGGCAGAGGTGAAAGTAATCGGTATGGTATGGTATGCCATGCCAGACCAGACCGGCTTCCCCAGGCTGGCGATTTAAAGGGCCCAGGGCTCTCTGCAGTGGCCGGAGCCCCGGGCCCTTTAAATCGCCTCCTGAGCCCCGCTATGGGAGCTCTGGGGTAGCAGTGGCAGGGCTCCGGCAGTGATTTAAAGGGCCCGGGGATCCGGCTAATGCAGGGAGTCCCGGGCCCTTTAAATCACTGCTGTAGCCCTGCCGCCGCTACCCTGGGGCTCAGGCAGCGGGGCTCCGGCAGCGCTTTAAAGGGCCGGGACTCCCCTCAGCAGCAGGATCCCCGGGCCCTTTAAAGTGCTGTCCAAGTCCTGCCACCGCTACCCAGGGGCTTCAGCAGCTGGGCTCGGGTAGCAATTTAAAGGGCCTGGAGCTCCGCTGCGGTACTGGTGGCTGGAGCCCTGGGCCCTTTAAATCATCCCTGAGCCCCGGGGTTCCCAGCTACCTCTGCAGCTGGGAGCTCTGGGGGTGATTTAAAGGCCCCGGGGCTCCCAGCTGCAACCAGGAGCCCTGGGGCCTTTAAATCTTAAAAGTCCCCGCCTCTTCCGGTTGAGGCTATGCCTCTTCCAGTTGAGGCCACGTCCCCGCTCAGGACTCTGGCGTACTAGTAAGTCCTTTAAGTTACTTTCACCCCTGACTAAAGGTCAAGGCTTCAAGGACGTGAAATAAGCTTTGATCCACTAAGCAAGCAAACAATCAACTCCCCACCCCCAACATCTCATTTCACAATAGTGACACAATAATAAACTATTCTGATTTGTTTATAAAAGGAAAATTATTTCAAATATCTCCCTATTAAAACAAAATAACGTTTGACAAACTGAGGTCTGTTCTGAGCATAAAACATCTTCCCCCTCCACTCCTTTTCATGTAGAGTGAGGTATTCTTTGTGAAGCTCTGAGACCTCGGAGCTGAGATGTGACTGAGAGCAACTGTAAGAAATAAGTCGTAACAAAGGTCTTTTTTGCTGACTGAATTTGAGCAGGCCACTTATTCACCCAACCTGTTGCCTTTTTTTTTTAAAGCAGGGCCTAAAGGAGCAAGTGTTGAATTCCGTGAGGATTTGCTATTTTTACCGTGTTGCCCGGCTGGACAAGTCCAGGTATTAGAATCACTTGGTTCCTGCCAAGGTTCTGTCAGCCTCTGCACTGTTAGCCACAGGCTCTAATGTTAGCCATAAACAATCACCCCAAGATGAAACTCAGAATACAAGATCTCAGGCAAGGACAGAGATTTATGTTTTGTTGAAATGTGTTGTGTCAAATCTCATCTCTCATACACATGGGAATCAGAGGCCCAGAAGGCCCTACCTATTTTTTTTAATGGGACTCTGCACCCACCTAATTAGTCCCACCAAGGGTCATACTGATGTGGACAGAGGCATGAAAGAGCTCCCCTGCAGCTCTGTGGCGGGGCTCCACAAAGCTATCAAGGGGGCGGAGCTAGGGAAGGGACATTATATGAGCTCCTCAAGTCCTTAAATAGGATGTCTGGCACTGACCGCTCTCCCCAAGCCAACCCCGCCTTCCCCACAAAGGTCCCACAGAGACTCAGAAGTGCAGCGCTCCCAGCTATGCTAAGAGGTGAAGAAATGCAGAACAGGGTTGGCTTGAGGCATTGAGAAACATGCACAGTCTGCGTGTGCAGGCAGCATGACTGGGACTGAGGCTCACCTTTGTGCCAGAGTGCAAGGATGCAGGAAGCTCTTTGTGCCCTCTAAATTCTGGGGTTTACTTATGTGGGACCAGCCACAATTTAGATCTGTAGCTAAAATCTAGCTAAAATCTCTCTGTGGCTCAAGAATAAACTCTCAGCATACAGGAAGGTGTGTTGATTATGGATCAAAGCTTGTTGATTATGGATGGCTCCATTAGTCTTCATTAGCCCGAACATACAGGAAAGTGTGTCTGAAGTGCAACCCTAGTGCTAAAGAGATCCCTTTGTTAAGAAGAGCATGAGAGACATGCATTGCGAGGGTATAACTCCGGGCATTCCTTAAAACAGTGATACTTAGACTGAGGCTTGGGAGCCACAAGTGGCTCTTTAATGTGTCTCCTGCAGCTGTTTGTAGCACATGGTATTAAAACACAGTGTGATTTAATTGTTAACCCGTCTAAGTTATTAACCAATCAGGATGATTTTGTTATGTTATTAACCAACTGTAGTTGATAAAATAATAATACTTTGTCAGTCATTTTGCTGTGAGAATAATATATATATATATATATATAAACTAAATATGAATATATAGTACTATCAAAAATGAAACAATTAATTCATACTACTGTGGTTCTTTTGGGTAATGTTGATCACTAATTTGGCTCCTGAAACACTGAGGTCTGAATACCAACTGCCTTAAAGGTTTCAGAGTGTGTCAGAAGACAGGTGCTGAAAGGAAGAGGGGTCCAGTCATCAGGGACAGAGACTGTGACACACTTGATTAAAATAAATTATCTGTTTCACAGTGGAGGGCTTTGATGTTGAGAAGCAAAGGAAATTGTATAGCCAGTCCCAACAGGAATTCTGTTAATTATTAACAGGGACTTGTTATAGTTGACGTCTCCTGTACTGGAGGAAATCCAAAGTGACTTGGTGCATGGGCGAGATATCCACTGCTGACTAAATGAGCCAATATATCCCATAAATCTAGGCAGCCTTTCCTAGCTGGCCATGAGCAAGAAGAAAATTAAGGGTCAGAGGCTGGGAGAGAAATCAGCCTATTTGAACTTCTGATTCAGTGACAGAAAATACTTTCCTTTGATTCTCTCTGAAGTTTAAAATTTATTAAACTCATGAATATAGTACAGTGGCTAAGAAGAAGAGAAATCTGGCTGTGCTCATATAAGCCTTCAGCATGCTTTTCTTTTCTTTCAGTTTAATGAATTCTCTTCCCTAACCTTATTGCTGCAAACCCATTTAGCCCTGGTTGAATAGTAAAATAATCTGTTCACACATCAAAGGCCAGAGTTTGGGTCACTCTGTTTCCTAGTATTGTAATGTTAGTGAGTCACAAATATTCAAACAACAGACAGGTATTTGTGAAAACATTTGCAAATCCCAGAAGTTTCACAAATGTTAGCCCGAATACTTATTCATCAAAACATTCTGGCCAGAACAGAATGGTCATTATTTTCTCTTCATTTTTTTTTTTACAAGAAGTTTCAGTCATAGAATCATAGAAGATTAGGTTTTGAAGAGACCTCAGGAGGTCATCTAGTCCAAGCCCCTGCTCAAAGCAGAACCAACCCCAACTAAATCATCTCAGCCAGGGCTTTGTCAAGCCAGGCCTTAAAAATCTCTAAGGATGGAGATTCCACCACCTCCCTAGGTAACCCATTCCAGTGCTTCAGCACCCTCCTAGGGTATGTCTACACTATGAAATTAGGTCGATTTTATAGAACTCGATCTTTAGAAAGCTATTTTATACAGTCGATTGTGTATGTCCCCACTAAGCGCATTAAGTCAGCGGAGTGTGTCCTCAGTACCATGGCTAGCATCAACTCATGGAGCAGTGCACTGTGGGTAGCTATCCCACAGTCCCCGCAGTCTCTGCTGCCCATTGGAATTGTGGGTTAAGCTCCCAATGGCTGATGGGGTAAAAACATTGTTGTGGATGGTTTTGGGTACATGTCTTCAGTCTCTCCTCCCTTCCTCCCTCTGCGAAAGCAACAGCAGACAATCTTTTCAGACCTTTTTTCCTGGGTTACCCGTGCAGACGCCATAGCATGGCAACCATGGAGCCTGCTCAGCTCACCGCTGCTGTTCTGAGTACTGTAAACACCTCGCGCATTATCCTGGAGTATGTGCAGAACCTGGCTAGGAGCCGCCAGCGTGAGGATGATTGTGAGGAGGACATGGACACAGACATTCCTGAAAGCACGGGCTGTGGCAATTGGGACATCATGGTGACAGTGGGGCAGGTTGATACAGTGGAAGGCCAATTCTGGGCCCGGCAAACAAGCACAGACTGGTGAGACTGCATAGTGTTGCAGGTATGGGATGATTCCCAGTGGCTCCGAAACTTTCGCATGCGTAAGGCCACTTTCCTGGAACTTTGTGACTTGCTTTCCCCCACCCTGACGCACAGGAATACCAAGATGAGAGCTGCCCTGACAGTTGAGAAGCGAGTGGCGATAGCCCTGTGGAAGTTTGCAATGCCTGACTGCTACCGGTCAGTCGGAAATCAATTTGGAGTGGGCAAATCTACTGTGGGGGCTGCTGTGATCCAAGTAGCCAGTGCAATCACTGACCTTCTGCTAACAAGGGTAGTGACTCTGGGAAATGTGCAGGTCATAGTGGATGGCTTTGCTGCAATGGGGTTCCCTAACTGTGGTGGGGCAATAGATGGAAAGCATATCCCTGTTTTGGCACTGGACCACCTTGCCAACCACTGGACCACCTTGCCAATCCTCCCTTCGATCACAGCTGGCAAAGGAAATAAAGTCACTATTGTTTTGAAACCATGCATTCTTTCTTTATTAATTGAAAAAAAAAGTGAGATAACTGACAAGGTAGCCTGGGTTGGGTGGGGGAGGAGGGGAGGAGGGAAGGGAAAGGCCACATTTTTTATTTGTAGCCACACTACAAATCAAAACTGTTTGAATGACAGCCTTCTGTTGCTTGGGCCATCCTCTGGAGTGGAGTGGCTGGGTGCCCGGAGCCTCCCCACAGAAGTCTTGGGCATCTGGGTGAAGAGGATATGGAACTTGGGGAGGAGGGCAGGCGGTTATACAGTGGATGCAGCAGCGGTCTGTGCTCTTCTTGCCTTTCCTGCAGCTCCACCAGATGGCTGAGCATGTCCGTTTGCTCCCCTATTAGCCTCAGTATCGCCTACTGCCTCTTCTCATCGCGCTCATTGAATGCTTTCCTGGCCTCTGCCACTGAATGCCTCCATGAATTCAGCTGTGCCCTCTCAGTGCGGAAGGACTGCATGAGCTCGGAAAACGTATCATCGCGAGTGCGTTTTTTTTGCCTTCTAATCCATGATAACCTCTGGGACGGAGATGATAGGGGGAGCGTAGAAACATTTGCACCTGCGGGGGGATAAAAAGGGAGAGTAGAATTTAAGAAGATACATTTCTGAGAACAAAAGGGAGATTCTTTCACAGTGAATCAAGCAATTCACAGCAGACAGCACATGTGCTTTAGGTACAAGGTCGCATTTTGCCTTTTATGTTGAGCGCCTGCCAGTATGGTGACACATCACACATGGCTGGGCAACAGAATTTGGCTTCTAGGCAGTCATGGTAAGCCAAAGGGACGCAGGGTTGGCTTCTTCCACCTTCATAACATGCAGGAATGGTTTCAAACTGCAGCACCCTCCTTTCCCATAGCAAGCAATGCTGGTTGGGTTTTCCATTTAAAAGGAGGGGCTGTGGTTTTTGGGTGGATGTGCAGCACACCCCTCTCCCCACCCCACCATGTGGTTATTCTCAGGGGTGATCCCTTTTAGCCAAGCCCAAACAGCCCAGCATGAACGGGGTCCTTTTACTGTTCCCTTACAAAAATTCCCCTATTTCAACCAAGTGACTGATATCACTCTCCTGAGGCTAACACAGAAAGATAAATACCAAATGTTGCTTGAATCCGACCAAAACCCAGGACCATTCGCTGCCATGCTTTATGCTGCAATGATTCCAGACTACTTGCTACTGGCTTGGTGTGGTAAAGTGTCCTACTGTGAAGGATGAAATAAGGCAGCCCTCCCCAGAAACCTTCTGCAAAGGCTTTCAGAGTACCTCCAGGAGAGCTTCATGGAGATGTCCCTGGAGGATTCCCGCTCCATCCCCGGACATGTTAACAGACTTTTCCAGTAGCTGTACTGGCCGTGAATGCATCCCGATTCTTCAGGGCAAATCAAACATTAAACACAATTGCTTTTAAACCCTGTACTGTAGTTACAAATGTGCACTCACCAGAGGTTCCTTCTCTGGCTTCAGGGTCCAGGAACCCACCTTGGGTGGGTATTGGCTCCAGGGTGATGAAAAGGTCCTGGCTGCCGCGGAGAACGGATTCTCCACTTGCCTGCTGTGCATTCTCCTCCTCCTCTTCCTCATCCACAAAATCCTCCTCCTTGTTGCGTGAGACTCCCCCCTTGCAGGTGTCTATGGACAGTGGTGGGGTAGTGGTAGGGTCCCCCCCTAGAATGTCATGCAGCTGATCATAGAAGTGGCATGTATGGGGCTCTGACCCAGAGTGACCGTTTGCCTCCTTTGTCTTTTGGTAGGCTTGCCTGAGTGCTCCTTGACTTTCACGCGGCACCGCTGTGTGTCCCTGTTGTAGCCTCTCTCCAACATGCCCTGTGCGATTTTGGCAGATATATTAGCATTTCTTCTTTTTGATCGGAGTTCAGCCTACACAGATTCTTCTCCCCATACAGCAATCAGATCCAGTGTCTCCTGTTTGGTCCATGCTGGAGCTTGTTTGCGATTCTGATGCTGCATGGTCATCTGTGCTGTTGAGCTCACCACGCTGACCAAACAGGAAATGAAATTCAAAATTTCCCAGGGCTTTTCCTGTGTTCCTGGCTAGTGCATCGGAGTTCAAAGTGCTGTCCAGAGCGGTCACATTGGAGCACCCTGGGATAGCTCCTGGAGGCCAATACCGTCGAATTGCGTCTGCAGTACCCCCAGATTCAACTCAGCAAGGTCGATTTTAGCGCTACTCCCCTTGCCAGGAAGGAGTACAGAAGTCGATTTTAAGAGCCTTAGGTCGATGGAACGGGGTTGGTTGTGTGGACGCATTGCTTATAAAAGTGACCTAATGCGGATAAATTCGACCTAATCTTGTAGTGTAGACCAGAGCCAAGTGAAATAGTTTTTCCTAATATCCAACCTAAACCCCCCCACGTGCAACTTGAGACCATTGCTCCTTGTTCTATCATTTGACACCATTGAGAACAGCTGAGCTCCACTCTCTTTGGAACCCCCCTTCGGGTAGTTGAAGGCAGCAATCAAAACCCCTCTCATTCTTCTTTTCTGCAGACTAAATAAGCCCAGTTCCCTCACCCTCTCATCATAAGTCATGTGCCCCAGTCCCCTAATCATTTTCGTTGCCCTCCACTGGACTCTCTCCAATTTGTTCACATCCTTCCTGTAGTGGGGGTCCAAAAACTGGATGCAATACTCCAGATGTGGCCTCACCAGTGCCAAATAGAGGGGAATAATCACTTCCCTCGATCTGCTGTCAATGCTCCTACTAATACAGCCCAATATGCTGTTCACCTTCTTGGCAACAAGGGCACACTGTTGACTCATATCCAGCTTCTCGTCCACTGTAATCCCCAGGTCCTTTTCTGCAGAACTGCCACTTAGCCAGACAGTCCCCAGTCTGTAGCAGTGCATGGTATTCTTCCATCCTAAGTGCAGGACTCTTCATTTGCCCTTGTTGAACCTCACCAGATTTCTTTAGGCCCAATCCTCCAATTTGTCTAGGTCACTCTGGACCCTATTTCTACCCTCCAGCGTATTTATCTCTCCCCCCACTTAGTGTCATCTGTGAACTTGCTGAGGGTGCAATTCATGCCATCATTCAGATCATTAATGAAGCTGTTGAATAAAACTGGCCCCGGGACCTACCCCTGGGGCACTCCTCTTGATACCAGCTGCCAACTAGACATTAAGTCGTTGATCACTACCCACTGAGCCCGATGATCTAGCCAGCTTTCTATCCACCTTATAGTCCATTCATCCAATCCATACTTTTTTAACTTGCTGGTAAGAATACTGTGGGAGACCGTATCAAAAGCTTTGCTAAAATCAAGGTATATTACATCCACCACTTTCCCCATATCCACAGAGCCAGTTATTTCATCATAGAAGGCAATCAGGTTGGTCAGGTATGACTTGCTCTTTGTGAATCCATGTTGACTGTTCCTGATCACCTTCCTCTCCTCCAAGTGCTTCAAAATGGATTCCCTGAGGACCTGCTCCATGATTTTTCCAGGGACTGAGGTGAGGCTGACCAGTCTGTAGTTCCCCTGATTCTCCCTCTTCCCTTTTTTAAAGATGGGCACTATATTTGCCTTTTTCCTATTGTCCAGGACCTCTCACGATTGCCACAAGTTTTCAAAGATAATGGCCAATGGCTCTGCAATCACATCAGCCAACTCCCTCAGCACTCATGGGTGCATTAGATATGGCCCCATGGACTTGTGCATGTCCAGCTTTTCTAAATAATCCTTAACCTGTTCTTTCACCACTGAGGGCTGCTCACCTTCTCCCCATACTGTGCTGCTCAGTACAGCAGTCTGGGACCTGACCTTGTCTGTGAAGACCAAGGCAAAAAAAGCATTGAGTACTTCAGCTTTTTCCACATCATTTGTAACTGGGTTGCCTCCCCCATTCAGTAAGGGTCCCATACTTTCCCTGACCACCTTCTTGTTGTTAACATGTCTGTAGAAACCCTTCTGGTTACCCTTCACATCCCTTGCTAGCTGCAACTCTAATTGTGCTTTGGCCTTCCTGTTTACACCCCTGCATGCTTGAGCACTATTTTTTTACTCCTTCCTAGTCATCTATCCAAGTTCCCACTCCTTGTAAGCTTCCTTTTTGTGTTTAATTTACCAAAGATTTCTCTGTTATCCAGTTAAGAAGCTAGAAATACCACTACGTGGCTCAAGGACCAGCCACACATGATTACCAAATAGTAATCAAGCAAAGAGTTCATGAGCATGAATCCATGGTCAGCAAATACTTACAAATAACTAACATAGCTCAAGAAAAGTGGGATCTGTTCATGAATAATTTGCGACCCCAAAAAGGGGCTAAAGTAGTAACAAATGATATTTGTAACAAATACTTCAAGTCAACCCCACTCCCATTTCACTGGACTCCTTGTATCAATATACCAAGACTAATATTGCAGTGCAGCTGGATGTTTACAAGGCTGACTTAATGTTACAAAACACCCAAAGCTAGAAAATCCTGGCTATAGATAGATACATTTTTAGGATAAGAAACCTCCTTGTGCAAAGACATCCTCAACTATTCAAGAGCTTAACAGGCACGAGATAGAGTTGGATAAATATCCACATTGGGATGCTTATCAGTTGAGTGTGTGCAAATACAGTTTCAGTTATTGCTAGTAATTAATACACCTACAGCAATTCTCCACACACCATCCCAAATACTTACACCTCTTCTGAGCTGTGGATGCAGAGCAAAATAGATTTCTCCCTTCAACTCTTACCTCTTAAAAGAGTTTGGTTTCCTGTTCCATCAGCCACTCTCATGAAAGACTGTGGACCTGGCAAATCACCACACTCCCCTTCTTCCTTGCAGGGTGCTTGCTGCATTTGCCTGGCCATGCGCCTAAGTAGTCAGTCACCTCTATGTCTTTTTCCATCCAGCACCCTCCCTCCCCCAAGCACGGTGAAATGTCCCTTATCTCCTTCACAAGGCCCTCTACCAGATAAATTATGCACTTTTACAATTTGCAGGAACAGGGCCTAATCAGAACAGGTAAATCTAAGTGAATATGGAATTTATTGTGCCAGAGAGGTGGCTCAAAGACACAATATCTAGGGTGAGTGCTATGCACAAAAATGAAATCCTCACCCCCCACTCCCAGGTTAGACTAAGAGCAATCCAGCCACACTCAATCACCCATATGATCATTCATTAATAACAGGATCTTGACTAACCCGCCCATAAAGATCACCACCTCCAGAATCATCTCTAATGCTTCCAATGTTCTTCTAATAACACGGGATAATATATTGAATATAATAAAACAGGGAAATTTGCCCACTAGCATGATCCAGATGAGACCACAGGGAAATTTATATCTGAGGGCTGTTTAACTGACTTGAATATGATTTATCACCTTCATTTCTGTTTTATTCCCAGTATTAGGTATGTGCTTGGTATTTTTCAAGGGAGGATTTAATAAGATTTGTGATATGCTTGCTCCATCTAGAATATTGAGACTGAAAGCTTTCAATTGCTCTGGATTTCCCAGAATTAGTTTAACAGTTTTAAACAAGAGATGAGTTGGGGATAAAGGGCAGGGGAGTTTAGACAGCCCAAAGATACTGGGTTAGAGCTACACATTTTAGGCAATGTAAGAAAGAAGTGTAAATGCTGAGGTGCTGGCAGAAGCAGCATGAACAAAGGAAAAATATTACCTTGTCCAAGTCTGTCTACTTCTTTCAGGGTAAGATTTAACTATCCATTTTCAACCGTAATTATATATTTTTGAAATTGAAAGAAGAATTTCTTTTGAGCAATTACACACAAATGGCCTCAAACTGACTTCAGCCATTTATGCCAATGGGAATTCCATTCGTGGCTTAAGGACTGTGTATGGGGTCAAACCTCGGTCTTGACACTCATGGACAAGGATTAAAATGTTGTAGCTGAAAATGCTGAAATTGTACTGTAGCGGGCCAAAGCCAGGAACTATGCAATAGCAGACCCTTGTCAGCAGACCTATGTGTTCCCCATGGCAGAAGGATTGTCAGCCCCCGACATTCTTTCCCCAGATGAGGTTCCCTGAGCACAGTGTCCATGGCATTTCTCGTATAGGCCCAATCCTGACTCTCCCTGGATGCACAGGGCCTGAACAACAGTGGTACTGTGAGGAGCAATATGCAGAGAGCCTGCAACTACTTGTGGATCATGGATTTCTGCTCTGCTGGGGTAAAATTCCTGGGAGCATGAAGAGCAGGTTCAGAGTCAGGGGTGGGTTACAGGAGCATGCACTGGGTTACAGGCAATGGGTCAATGCCTGTGCTGACACACCAGCCCATACCTCCCCATGCAGGGGAAGGAGGGAAGTGCTAGCTGTGCAGTTTCCAAAAGCTCATGTCCCCTGATATTTCTTGGGGGGAAGAAGTGATAAGTGACATGATTTTGCTTCTTGAATTAGGATTAAGCCCTAAAGTAGTCAAACTGATGAAGGCTATGAAGTCTCCCTGAATTTTTGCTGTACAGAACCTAGTAAATATTGTACTGCTTGAAATAACTTTGCTATTTCTATTACATTAGAAAATTGCTCCTGGAAGATTGGCACAGCAGTCATTACAGTGAGTAGTACAATAATATGATACAGGTTGTTGAGAGCAGACAGGACATATCAGGCAGAAGAGAGAGAGAGTTATTAGCTGTGAGAAGGGTTTCTGTCCTGAGTCCAGTATTTTCATTAATAACTTGGATGAGGGAGTAGATAGTCCAATTAGAAAATTTGCACATGACACCAAGATGGCAGAGGTTGGTAGCATTTTGAAAAATAGGATTGGAATTCAAATAACCTGGATAAATTGGAGAATTGATCTGAAATCAACAAGATTAAATTTGAGAGAGATAAATTGCACTTTGGAAGGAAAAAAGAAATCTAAAAGCCAAAGTGGGGAATTATTGGCTGGTAGCAGTACTGCAGAAAAGGATCTGGGGGTTATAGTGGATTCCAAAATGAAGATAAGACAACAATCTAATGCTACGGTGGCCAACTTTCTAATTCCAGAAAACCAAACACCCTTGCCCTGCCCACTGCTGCACCCACTGGCCGGCCCCTTTCTGAGCCACCCCTCCCCTCCATTGTGTGCTTTCTCCCCACCCTCACTCACATGCTCATTTTTACTGCAAGGCCCAAACAGGCATATTTATTGTTTTGACAGATGTATTATGCTAATTTCAGGTTTTATTTGTTACAGGACACTGGGGCTGGCAGCAAAATAGTCAAAAAAGGTAATTTTTTTAAAAAAATGAAATTTCACAAAGGTTTTCATGATTCTTTCCCTCCCCCTTCCCATTTTTCGTAACCAGATCCATTTTTTTTTTGTTCACTGAAGTTATTGTAATTTTTTGTGTGGAATTAGGACCACACATTATCACAGCTCAATGGGTCCACTAAAGGCCCACTTCTGAAGCCCAAATAGAGCACAACCACAGAAATGCACACCTGTCCAGATACCTATATACATAAATCTGTAGACACTGACTCCCACACCTACATGCAGATACACACGTGTATTCATGTGTACACATCTAGCATGCCCTAACACATATACTTCCACATTATTTATTATTACAATTGTTGTTTAGTGCCTAGAGATGCCAACTAAGATCAGCACAACCTGGTGGTAGGTGCTGGAAAAAGAGAGAATCTGCAACAAAGAGTAGCTCGACAAAGGTGGGGAGAACTGTATGATACATTGCATCTGATGAAGTGGGTTGTAGCCCACGAAAGCTTTTGCCCAAATAAATTTGTTAGTCTCTAAGGACTCCTTGTTGTTTTTACTGATACAAACTAACACGGTTACCCCTCTGAAACCATTGGCTCTTCTGCAATTACTAGTCAACAACATTCACTTTTTAAGAAATAATACATTTCTTTTAGAGTTCCCTTCTCTTTTTAAAACTTGTTATGAAAGGAATACACACATATTTTAGGTCATCAATTTTTTTGTGCGCAAGCCAGCAAAAGGAATAAAAGTCAAAGAGCTGGGCTGCAAATTTTATTCACACAGGTATACACACATGCGGCAATACATGCACCTCTCTACACAAAGACACACAGTCTTTTACGCACATACAATGCATGCATGCACACGCTTGCCTACACAGAGACACCCAGCCAGGAAGGGAGGAGAGTGGGCTGGTGGGGAAAAGATGGGGCGTGGGGTGGAGGAGAGAGGAAGGGGAGGGAAAGAGGCCACGGACGAGAGCAGGGTGGGGGCAAGGGGGGGCAGTGAAGGACAGAGGAGGTGGTGTGTGGGGGGTATGTGGGGTGGATGGAGATGCAGGGGGAGGCAGAAGGCTACAGGTTCATGAGGATGTGGGGGGCACAGGGCTGTATAGGGAGATAATGGGAGTGCAGCAGTGTATGGAGGTGAATGTGGTGCAGGGCTGTGGGGGGTGACGGACATGGGGATGGTGGCTCTGGGAGGTGGAGAGGATGGATGGGAGAGCACTGTAAGGGGTACAGGGCTGGGATGGGTAGGTGTGGGGGGCAGGGCGGGATGAGATGGGAGAGGGATGCAGTGAGGGGGATGGGATTGCAGCCCCATTCCCAGTACTTGGAGATGGGGATACATACCTTGAACTCCTGGATGCCAGCGATGGGGGCGACAGACCACAGTTCACCACAGGGCATGCGCCGCAGCTCGAGCCCAGCCACAGGATGAGCAAGGAGGAGAATAGGGCTGGCAGAGGTGGGAGTGGCATGCACCACTGCCTGCTAGGTGTGCTAGTTTGTCCTCTGCCCGACCCAGCCAATCGGAGCTGCACCTGCGGGCGGGGCAGTATGCGTATCTCCCAGGCCACCCCTAAGCCTAGGAGCCGGACATGCCAGCTGCTTCCTGGGAGCTGCGTAGCGGCTAGCAGGGAGCCTGCCAGTCCTGCTGCGCAGCCCTGCCAACCAGACAGTCAATGGCCCGGCCAGCAGTGCTGACCAGAGCTGCCAGGATCCCTTTTTGACCGGGGGTTCCAGTCAAAAACTGGACACCTGGTCACCCTATGTAATGCAGTTGTCAAAAGAGGCAAGTGTCATTCTGGAATGTATTAACAGGAGTGTTGTATATAAGACATGGGAGATAATTCTTCCTGTGTATTTGGCACTGGTGAGGCCTCAGCTGGAATACTATCTCCAGTTCTGGTCACCACATTTCAGAAAGAGGTGAACAAATTGGAGCAAGTCCAGAGAAGAGCAACAACAGTGATAAAAGGTTTAGAAACCATGAACTATGAGGACAAGTTAAGAAAATTCCACGTTTAGTTTTGAGAAAAGGCAGTTGGGGCATGATAATAGTCTTAAAAATGTAAAAGATGGTTTTAAAGAGGATGGTGATCAATTGTTCTCCGTGTCCATCAAGGGTCAGATGAGATGTAATAGGCTTATTCTTCAGCAAGGGAGATTTGGTTAGATATTAAGAAAATCCTTCTAACTTTAAAGGAACAGGTTATCTAGGTAGGTTATAGAATCCCCATCATTGATGGTTTTTAACACCAGGTTAGCCAAACATCTGCCAGGGATGGTCTAGGTATACTTAATCCTGCCTGGGTGTGGGGGGATTGACTAGATGACTTCTTGAGGTCCCATCTAGCCCTGCACATCTATGATTCTATAAAAGAAAGGCTGAAGGAGCATGAAGGAGAAAGAGGAACAAGAAGCTTGGAGACAGTGTGAGAGGGGCCTGACAGCCACTGAAGGAATGTGACAACAGCAGATGTAGCCTTATGAGAGAGGAACAGATTTGAAAAACAAAGCAAATGGAGACGTGGTGGCAGAGTTGGTAGCAAGCTGACATGGAGTGAGCCAGGCATTAAAGAGAAGGGAAACAGGTCTGGGACTAGACAAAGGAGGAGCTTGCCACTCCAGCTGTTAGATAAAGAGCCCTGGCAGATGAATAAGATACTGAGACCATGAGACTATGGTGTATTGAGACGACTGTGTTGGAATTGCAAGCCACCACTTTAAGAGTGGGCTGGCAGCCAAGGGGAAGGCTCCAGGTCCTGCTTTCTTGCTAGGAGGCTCTGTAGTGAAGGGTGGAGACCAGAGTAAAGCAGGTGTGTTGAGTTGTGCCTCTCTGCTTTAGGGAACAACCTTTGTTTTTTCCTCTCTCTCTCTGTTTTGGGGCTCTTGTGTGTTATCATTCTGAATTCTGAGTAATAAGTAGTGTTAGGTTGCAGCCTGTCAGCCAGATTATTTATGTTTTTATCTAATTTTTCCATGTTTATACTGTAAACATAACACGGGCCTTGAAGGAAAAAAGAAGAGAAATCTAGAAAGCAGGAGGAATTGTGCAGAAGAGGAATGAGAATAAAGGACTCAACTGATCTCAGTTACTCTTGTGTAAGTCACCATTTCAGCAATTTCTCCAGCTGTACACCAGTAGAATTGAGATAAAAACCTGTCCCAGAATCTCTAGGACATTGTATACTCAAACATACTTTGACTGGTTATACAGTAATCCATTTAAGCCTCTGTTCTGCAATGGGCTCTGCATAGATACAAATCAGGGCCTTAGTTTTGAAAACCTTGATTTTGATTCCATCTAGTAGCTTCTGCTTGGAAAAAAAATGTATATTCTTTCAGAAAATTTCTGCTTGCTCTCCTAGTATCTAGAATAAACCATAAAGTCACATTTTTGCCCACAATCCTTGGTGGCTACTTATAAGCTTTGGAGGTGCTGAGATGTTACAAAGCTGTATAAGAGTAGAAATCTTTCCTCCTCCTCCCATCCTGCAAGAAAAATAGAACCTATCAACTTCTCAAGCTCACAGCTAACCCCCACATAAATATTTAGTTTTCAAAAATCTAGCACATTTTAACAGGAAACATTCTCTATCCACAAATATTTGCGTGACATGGACATACGGGGGCAAGAACTGGGGAGGGTGACAGAATTTATCTCTAAGTGTTCTGATTTCATGTTTTCATTATATTTGTTGTCATATTGTACCACAAGCTCTTTCCCTGTTATTCTCCACCTCCAGCTCCAGGACTAATGTTACCTCTTAGCACCCTTTTGCTATTGGCTGTACTATTTAGATCACAACCCTGTGGTTCTTCATAAACAGCGAGTACATCATTTACATGGGTTTTTAGTAGTTCCTAGGTTGAGAAGGAAAGCAAGGGATATATAGGGTAAGAAAAGCACTGCAAAATGGAAGTAAAGTTTGCAGTCGCGCACAGGACAATTGTGCCTTGATATTATTACTCCTCTAAGTAAAGTTTGAGTTCCGTTACTATAGGCAGTGGTCTGGGTCAGGTGGCACAAAAACCTCTACTTTCATAACAAATATAAATATATTTATATGGCACATTTCATCAGTAGATCTCAAAGTGCTTTGCAAGAAAAGTAAATGTAATTTTCCTCATTACATGGGGAACTGAAGCAAAGAGAGAGAAAGTGACTTGCCCAAGGTCACCCAGGATGGTAGTGGCAGAGCTGGGAGTGGAACCCAGGTCTCAAGACCTAATCCAGAGCACTCTCCACTAGACTACATTGCATATAAAAAGCCACTATTCCTATAAAGACTGCAATAGGAATCAGGTGGTTCGGAGATTATGTTTAAGAAGAGAAAGGGCTTCTTTTTCTCCAAGCTCCAGTCTTGATAAGGGTTTACTGAGAAAACATTGACCCAGTTGTTTCTCCTGCTCCCTTACCTAAATGTAAACTTTAAAGTGCATGTAACTGGTTTTGTTTCTTCAACCCAGTAATATTTACTATAATCAACAAAGAGGCTTCTGTCAATATGGCTGAAATTCAGACAAAACCAGTTCTAATTTGGTGCCCTCACTACAGGGTATAATCAATTATGATAATCTTTTATTTGCTGTTGAGGCAAACTGCTATTTACCCTTCAAGGGGTTGGAGCAGATTTACTTACCTTTTAGATTTATTGTATCTGTGTGCATGGATTTTTCTCTTTGCTGTTGAGATTTTCTGGTTCCTTTTCTCTCTCTGCATTCAACAAGGGTAACCACCTCCAACATGACATTTTATATGATCTGTATGCACTGAGCAGTAGGCAGCGTGCAGAATCTTTTTCTCTTTATTACATCATTCACAAGCTACCATTGACACGGCCTTGACAGCACAGTTTATTATGGCTATAACACACCTGACTGCAAGTAGTAAAGCAAATGTGCACTTCGGTCATGTCCTGACAGGTCATATATTCTCAACACCAGTGATCCCAACAATAATATCAGTGCACCCCTTGGGAAATCTTTTCCTTTAATTTGTGTAATTTAAGTACACCTGTCCTCCTTGAACTGACGAATGACAGAGCATTCCCTCCTCTGGCTTGATCCTTCTCTCTATATATTAGTTCTACACTGGTGTTCAGTGGGGTTATTCCTGATTGACACTGATGTGCGTGAGAGGAGAGGTAGGCTTTCAAAAGCGGTCAGTGATTTTTGGGTGTCTAACTTGAGCCACTTTAAAGAGAACAGATTTACTGAGAGTGATGAGCAGCCAACCCCTGAAAACCAGGCCCTTTTAAGTTGTTTCATATTGGAGCTAAGATTGGGGCAGCCAAAAACCACTAGCTCCTTTTTGAAAATCTAGCCAGAGCAGTACCCTTTTGGGTTCCATTCATTCTCGCTTATACATCTGGATCCAGTTTATAAATTGGATGAAGGTTTATTTGGTTGGGTTTTTACTTGACAAACAGAAAATAAATAAGAGATCAAAAGAAATTAGAAGCAGAGTTCCACCTGTTACATGGCTCAGCTGGAAAACACAGTAGATGTTTGGGAGTTCCAAACAGAGGTGACTTGTCCTTAGCTCTGATCCTTTCTCCTCAACATGTCTCTTTTGTCCTATGTAGAGGATGTACAAACATGTAAAAGGGTCCTTTATTTAACTGGTTGGGGAAATCTTTCTTTTCAACTGTCTGAAAACCAAACAAATAATATTTTTTTTTTAAAAGTGATTAATATGTTCTTAAAAGGATATTTGAGGGATATTTGGGTTTTTACGTAGGGGAAGTTATTTTGTGTGCTAGCACAATTTCATTCTTCATTTGGAAAACATCTCCCCATTGATTTTCTGTGGAGGAAAAAAGTTATTAAAAATAAACATTTTCATTATTAAGCTTCTGCAATCATAGTCCCTCATGCAAGGGATGTTTTCCTGTTTACTCATCCAGTTAAGTATTTCAATAGTTCTAGTGAAATGAACCCTAAGTGACAGCTCACGGCTGATCAACCCTGGCAGAGTCATAAAAACCTTCCTTAAAATTATTGTTGAACTTGTCATAAAGTCACCGTAGGCAAAATTGTCCTCTCACATCTTCAAAGAGAATGGTGACTGGTATTTTGCTCTCTTAATTTGTGCAGGCCTCCCCTGGGTATGAGTTGGAATTCTATTCAGGAAAGGACATGACAATAGGGGATTCAAGAGTCTGCCTCATGGATCTTAGATTATTTTACTCTCTAGCTATGTGGATGTGCCTACACGGAGTAGGTGAATTTTGTTTTGACTTTTGCAAAGTTAATGTTGCTGTTCTTCCTCTGATTCCATGTGAGTGAACATGATTTAAAAAACTGTGGTCTGCAGAGACAGATTCATCCCACTCAATCTATGTATCTGCCAAAGCAGGTCAGCAGTGCCACCGTTATGTGGGTGATATTTTGGATGTTTTTCCCCCACAGGCACTCATTGCCATTTCTTTGGTTGTGACGTGGTGCTTCACCACAGAATTTCACAGAGAGAACAAGCCATACAGCCTCTACTAAATCAATCTCCTAGGAAAGTACTGTGAAAATGACATGAGCAGCACCCACTCTTTCTCCACTGCAGTACTCTCATTCCTGCAAAGATGAGTCTGAGTCATGAAAGGTAGCTCATGAGCCATATTTTTGGATGTCCATTTCTATTATTTTGGTTTGTTATTTCTAGGAGGCCAGAGTCTGCCATGGTTAGGTTGATTTAGCTTTGCTAAAGTTACAGTGGACCAAACCAACTTCGTGTTGCATGAAATCCTGAACTGGATCTAGGTTTGTCTGATTGAGCTATTTGGGTAATCATTTAGCAGCTTCCTTTTCAAAAGCTTTTTGAAAACCTAAGGAAGCCTACTCTTCACTCATTACCCTTTTATTTCAAATGTATGCCTTACCCAGTTTGGTTTGTTACATTACATCAGGAAGATGTTCAAGTCTTTAAAGAAACATGCAAAGAAAGGCTGCATTTGAATGATTTTCAGCCCAACTAGAAGCAGTATGTACTAGAAATGGCATCAGAAGTCTGTCCCCATGAGATCTCAGCAGTCCCAAGAAGTTCATACAGTTTGAATAGATTTCAGATTAACAGTGTGGTGCATGATACTACACGCAGGTAGGAGAAATGTTATAAATGTGCTTTCTTGTCTGCTGTACCTTTAAAAGGTCAAGATTTTCCCTGCCAGGCTACAGTGCTGTGAATCCATTCAAGAGAGCTCTGACAGATTTAGAGCACATTTTAAAAAAATTTTAAATCAAAATCATCCTGAAAAGTAGGTTTGATCTTTATGTAGGATAAACACCACATTGGAACTGGTAAGTGGGTTTTTTGACTCTACGATCCACACGTTTTGAGCATCCATCATTAACTTTTAACTCCATCAGTATGTTAGAACAATGCTATGCTGAACTAATTAGGCTCATTACATAGATTACTGTTGCTTAATGTCTTTTTAAAATGTTTTTAATATTGGAATTGTGGATGACTGGCAATTTCTAGAGTTCACTAATCAGTTTTTATAAGAACATGCCTTTTAGTAATAGAATAACAATAATGTTTTGACTTTTTCCTGCACTTCCCTGTATTGGCAGTGACCAGAAGGGGGAACTCCAGAGATCTGAAATACCATGAAAGAGACTATTCTTGTGCTATTTCCAAGCTGCATGGAACAGGAGGTACCAGACAGTTCACAAGCAAACCTGCTTTTGTGAGATTGCAGGCACAGTTCTAGACAAGAGAGCTGTGACTCAGCCTCTGAATTTAGGAATATTTACCCAGAGCAAACCTCTGCAACTGCTGAAGTTCACGTGTAACAAACAGATTTTCTATTTGAAATCTGCTTTGAATGGATGTATGAGCTGAGTATTTTACAAGGTACAGAACAAGGATAGTGGGAAAGGGCCCATTCCTTTGTGTTTCCTGTCGAATGTCTACCATACTTGGTAATCTCTCTGAACTTCTAACACCTGCCACTTTACTGCAGGAAAATAGGAGTTAAATAGTGTTTCCTATTCACAGTAAGTCATTAGTAGGGTAAGAGTTCCAAATACATTTTAGGAGAAAAGATCCCCATTTCATAAAAACACCACCGAGGTTTTGGCCCACCCTGGAAATGTCACATGAGGCAGTGACAGGGCCAATCAGAGGGGAAGCCAGGAGGGCCATTTGGCCTGGACCTCAAGCTCAAAGGGGGCCTCAAATTTAGACACTTGTTAATTTTTTGGTATTTGATAAGTTTTGCAACTTGTTTTTATGCACATCCCTATCGGACCAGGAAAAATATTCTAATTATGTCTCACTCTTTTTTTGGTGCCTTATTTTGTTTTCATGTGTCGTCATTTTTTATTTTTATTATGGCTGGGGGCCTCAAAAGCTGGAAGTGGCCCAGGCCTCTCTGTACCTCTGAGAGGGCCTGGGCAGTGAGATCTGTTTCTGGATAACATGGATAGATGGATCAAAAAACAAAAGTTGTCCTGCTCTACCTGAAAGTCTGAGTGAACTGTATTCCATTAAAGGCTCAATCTTGCAGTCTTGAGCAAGTAAAAAACTCCCACTTAAGCAGGGCATCAAGTTACATCATATCTAGTACTAAGTCATGTCAGAAATTGGGTAATATTCAGTGTCACATGACCACAGATGGCACAACTTGCAAGCATTGAAAATGGCTGTCCATTGCCTATCAATATACTTTACACTGTAAATACTAAACAAAGGGTCTGATTAATACCAGGGTAACTCCAATGAAGTCACCAGTTATACTGTTTTTTTCACTAGTGTGAGAGCAGAATCAGACCCAGAATATGTTTTATGCCAGCCCAAGAAAGAATTTCCCCTGCAGCAAGCATTTCTGATGTAAATTTAATTCAGTAAGAGTGCGATTTGCCTTTTCACGTCAACAGCCTTTTCTGAAATGGCTTAATCCTTTTTTATTAAGAAACATTCCTCTCTATACAATACCTTGAATTCCACCTAAGCCAGCACCAAAGGAAGTCAGATCTGTCAGTCAGCAATCAGTCAATGCAAATGAATTAAAGGCAGTGTTTAGAATTTATTGCAAGCTTTGTCAAAATGTGCCAAGCTGTTAACACCCTTAACAGCTTCCTGATAGAAGTCTTGTCCTTACTACAGCTGGGAGACACCTGCTCTCATATTTTTGTTTTATTTTTTCCTATTTAATCTTACATTTCAGCATAAATTAGAGCACACAAGAAGCACAATGACTGTTTTGCATCTCTAAAGCTGGACCAACATGAATGCCTGGTGTAATTAGAGCCAGATAGTGCCCGGGCTTAGAGGTAGGCACATGGAGCCATCCCCACCTTATGCCACCTGTGAAATGACCAGAAACCTATGCGGTAGAACCTATGTGGGGGGCGGGGGGGGAAGGGGAGGAGCACATACAGCATGCCAAAAGGGGGCTGGGATGTGGTGATGCAGTGTTCCTTGTCTCCCAATACTCCTCATGCACGCTAGAAAGATTAAGCTGTACCATGCAAAGGGATGCTGAGCTAGGGGAGAAGTTTTGCCTCCTGGATTTCCACTGGGGATATTCAGTTCTGCCCTCTCCCTCTCCTCCCCTCCCTTCTCCCCCGCCATCCCCTCATACATACACTTTACAGTCTGGCCCTTAGTGAAGGCAAGAGAATCACCGGGGCATGAGTGAAAGCAGAATTTGAAACAAGCTATAGGATGTGACACCTCTGTAAAATATGAGCATGGTGATGTTTTCTGAAAATGTATTTCTGCATTTCACTGCTCCATCACCACAGCAACCTGACTGGAGCTATGGCTAGACAGACACAAGAGTTTTATAATCCATCATTTATTTAGCTAGGTTATCTGTATCATGGATTCTTTCTGTTTGCTGCCAGGGTGACCCTTTTACCTGACCTGCATATGTCACAAAAGGTAGAGTGGGAAGAAGTTGACTGCATCGATAGGAAGTATTACAGCCTAAGAGCAATAATAAACTTCAAGGGCTTCTGAGGGTATGTCTACACTGAAACCACCTCACTACCCAAGGCAGAGAGTCTCAGAGCCCAGATCAACTGATTGGGCTCCTACTCCAGGGCTAAAAATAGCAGTGTCAATATTCCACTTGGGCTGGAGCCTGTCTCTGAAGCCTGGAAGTGGAGAGGGTCTCAGAGTCCAGACTCCAGCCTGAGCAGAAATGGTTGACCCAGAGATCCAAGACTCCTGCTATGGTTTTTTTTGTTGTTTTTTTGTTTTGTTTTGCAGCATGGACTTACCCTGAGTAATGACACCCATTTTCCAGAAATAGCCTAAGTTAGGGATCAAAATAAAGGAAACTGGGATGGGGCCCTGTATCGCAGATATGTTTGAATAGACCCATGTCTTCAGTTCCAGTTTTTCTGCTTCCCTGAAGAAATCAGACTATAAAAAGAAAAATGGCTGATGTTTCAATTGCTGTTTAAAGGTGGTACATTTTGGGGTTACTTGCTCTAGAGATCATCTAGCAATGCAGATGATACAAATGGAAAAGATCTGGAAGATGACTCCGGGAGAAAAAAAACCACCCTAAAACCCTACATCAAAACATTCAGAGAGAGGCTGTAATGTGAGGGAGAAGGGTGTTAGGAATCTGAACCCAGAGCCAGATCTGAGTTTCTGAGCTTCCCCTCCAGCGCTAAATCAAGACACACACACTAGAACCAAACACCAAAATTTGGGGGAGATTTCAGATCCCAAACAGAATTTTGTGTCTTAGGCCCATATCTAGCTATAAGTAACCCCCAGCAGATCTAAGTTTATCAAACGTTTATAATGTATGCACAAATATTTTCTATTTTCAAATAGTTATTTTATAAACATATTGAAAACCCCAATAGTGCAAATAATGGACACCACTAGTGCAGATAAATTAGTATGTGACACATGCTAAGCTTCTACCAATCACCTCCCAACACCATGCAGAAACAACCAAGTAGGCTCAAAAGCGTGATGTAAGACAGGGGTTCTCAACCTTTTTCTTTCTGAGTGCCCCCCCCGCCCCAACATGCTATAAAAACTCCATGGTCCACCTGTGCCACAACAACTGTTTTTCTGCATATAAAAGCCAGGGCCAGTGTTAGGGGTAAAAAGCAGGGCAGTTACCTGCGGTCCCACATGCCACAGGGGGGCCCGTGAAGCTAAGTTGCTCAGGCTCCAGCCCTGGGTGGCAGGGCTCAGGGTCCTAGGCTTCAGCACTGCATGATACAGCTTTGTCTTTCTGCCCTGGGCTCCCATGAGTCTAATGCAGGCACTGCTTGGAGGACCCCCTGAAAACTGCTGGTGCCCCCCCACTCCCCCGGGGGGAACCGGATCTCTGGTTGAGAAATGATGATGTAGGATTTAGTATTTGCTTGCATGTCCAATAACAATGAGGCACTCTGCAAGACCTCATGATTCAGGATGTACAATGTAGGTCAGGGAATTAGGATCAGCATAATAGTCATGAGTATTGTGAAGCAGCCCCCCAATAAATATTAGCCATAACAAGTCATGCATGGAGTGCTGAGAACACAACTAATTAAAGAACATAACACTAATCTTTCAGGAAGATTATAAACGTTTATGGCATCAGCATCTGTACTAGGTATTGTAGGTGAGTCTTTTTGTGTGTGTATGTAAGAGAGGGATATCACACACAATATACTTAAACCCATTCCCCTGATAAAATATAGGTTTATAACATCTTATGCCAGTTGTTGCAAGCTACTGAAAGAACATTGTGTCCTGTCACCAGCATAGTTCATTGCACGAGTTATGTTATATAAACACATACACAGGTTGTATAAATAGAAGACTTTAGTCTTAAGGACTGTCAATCTGGCACTTCTCATGAAAACTAAATTCCGATTCATCATTTTACTCCAGGTATAGGCCCTGAACCCCCCAAAACTCACACACACACAAGTTAACACCTCTGAAATCAATGGGACTACTCACAAGGTAGAAGTTAAGCATGTGCATAAGGTTTTGCTCAACAGTTTGGGCCTTATGCCAGTAATTCCACTGATGGTGATGCAGCAATATAGAGTCTACACACTTCTCCATCATCCCCATATTACTTCAACCTCAACTGATTGACCATACCTTCAATTTGACCAACCTCAAATGAAACAATTATAAGAATTCAAGAGAAATAAGGCAAAGGCAACAGTTGAAATTTTTGCTGACATATCTATACTGGTTCAGAGGGGAGGGGAGGAAGGTTGTGAATTTTTTTTACCTTTCTAGAATAGCAAGTGCTCTCACATAAATATGTTTATACCAGCATAAAAGTGCTTCACTAGTGTAGCTTATTCCATTCACCAAATTCTACCAACAAAAGCTCTTCTTGGCTGGCACAAGCTATTTCCATGCAGAGGGTTTTGCCAGTATAGCTATACCAGAAAATCTTTTAAGTATAGGCTAGGTGTGCAGGGGTCATTCACCAGCCAGGGCACCTCTTCATTGCCAGGCATGGGGCAGCAGCCTCCTAGACTCTGGCAGCCCCTTCAAGGCTGAAGTGGTTTACCCCTTCTCATGACTCAGCCCTCAGGCCGTTTTGCTTATAGGCTGCATCCCTTCCAGGGTAATAAAGAGTCCAATGAAGCAGAAGTCCAACAGCCTTATCTCACGCCTTCAGCCGCACTCTGAGCTTAGTAGTCCTTGTCCCCTCCTTGTGTTAGGGAAGCATTTGCATCCCCTCCCTTCAGGGTTGGCAGGGGAACCCAGGCCCTCCCTATACTTTGGGTTCTGGCCAAAGGACCCTGTATTAAACAGCTAAGATCTGCTCCTCAGTCTCTCTGCTGTTTCCTTGGGCCACTTACTATCTTCAACTGACTCCAGGCCCCTTTTTACAGAGCCATTCCTGTGCTTTCTCCTTGGATGTTCTGGTTCCTTGTGTCACTTCCTGCCAGTTTGCTGCTGATGCAGGGTCTCTTCAGGCTCCCTGGCAGCACACAGCTCTTGGCAGGCTGGGTCTCCTTCAGCTATCTCAGCAGTGCCACCGTAGGTTTCTTTCCTTGGAAGCCTCCTCTTTCTAGGGGCACCCTTTCCCCTCTAACTGAGCTCTAGTAGCCTTTTATCAGGTCCAGGTTCCCAGTTAGCTGCCAGCCAGGTACATAAGCAGTTAATTGCTTACAAGTGGACCAAGATGGAGACATTCTCCTGAAAGAAGCCCATCATGAGTAGACTGAGCTCTGAATCTCCTTAGAGGGGCCAGCCATCCCATGACACGAGGCCTAACAGAACTGTATAGAAGTGGCAGAGTCAGAGATCTGGGACCCTGCTACTCCCCTTTCTAATGCTTGATGTATAGTAGCCAAACCCATTTTCAACAGAAAGTGTTGATCCCATTGAAATGTAGATTGTGCTTCACAAATCAAACTCTGCTAAGACTTCAAACTGCTGCAGGGAGGAAAGTGTTTGTCTGTTTAAAAAAGATAAAAAGCAATTTCTTCTCAGAAACACTAAATGTCTGTCTGACTTGCTCTGCCAGGGCAGATTCTAACTCTCTTGGGACAAGGACTGAGTCTTCCCTGATGTTTAGACAGTGCCAAGCACACTGCAGACACTCAATAAATCAGAAGCTGCCTCCATAAAAGTCTGCATACACTTCATTAAATCATTTAAGCACGTGTGTAAGTAACTGTGTACATGACCTTCAAGTGGAGCACAGCTGAATTCCATAGCAACACCAGTGACATTAGAGAAAATAAATGCTGCCTTTAGAATTAACTGCTAGAGAGATCTTGGCTTTCAGCCGGACTAGCCCCTACTGCTTTCAGGTTCCAGTACTGAACCCACTACTCATTTCCCATCTTTAAAGAAGTATTGTCCAATGGATTAAAATGAGGCAATTTCAATGGGGAAATGATGCCTTCCTCAATGGGGACGATATGCTTAGTTACATTTTAGTCCCATAAGGCAATCATTTCTCAATGTGTATTGCATTTGTATTAGCTATGGGTGAAATTCAGTGCAGGACCCTTTGTAACATGCAAGCCTCTGCTGCCCCTGTGTGATGGAGTGGGATGAACACAAACCCTGCACAAGTCCAATAGACCTGTAATAGGGACAGGCCAGAGAAAGGTCCATGAGAACTGGTCAGTGCAGTTTCAGTGGCCCTACTACATGATATAAGCAGTAAAGAGTGATTGCATCAGCTATTCCATCCAGCAAGGTGCTGGCTTACAAGCACCCTAGTCATCACAGGGGTCATAGTTGGGTAGCTTTCATCTGACTTATCCTCTCCTTCACAGTACACCCAAAGAAAGGCTGTGTAATTGGGATTTATTCTGGCTAAATTAATTTCACCTAGTGGGCTTAATTCTGCTCCTACTGGGGCTAAAAATCCTCTTGACTCCAGTGGAAATAGGACCCGTCCCATTTGCAGTAATCCTCCCAATCACAGGTTAATGTATCTTTTGTGTCCTCTAGAGATCACTTGGAACCCAAGAGCAAGAGTTTGTCATTATATATTCAAACACCCCCACTATGTTCACAACATACACACAAAGAAATTAGATAAAAACAAAGTACTCTTTCTGGAAGGTTGAAATATAACACTGCTTTATTTCTTAGAATTCAGAACAATAAACACAAGAACTTCAGAACAGAGACAGACAAAGCAGGCTGCTCCCTAAAACAGAGGGGCACAACTCCTCGGACTGTACTCTATGCTGGCTTTCTGCAGACTGTCTCTGATCGCACATTTTCTGACAGAGCCCCCTACCCTGTAAGCAGAACCAGGAAAGCCCCATTGCTACTCTTAAGAGTGAAACTTGCAATTCCAACATAGTCTTCAAAACACCATACCCCTCATGTACTATCTGATCTTTGAAATATGAATTAATTAAACATGTAGTTCTAATGTGAAAAGTACCTTTTTCCTCAACAGACTCAGCAACTTAAGACTGCACTACTTTGTTTCTTGGTTGTCCTGCAGAGCTAGCAAAGCTAAGAGTGTCCTTCTCCTTGTGCATCATCCATGCAACTGGTTAGTAAATTCTTCTGAGTTATTCCTGTGTAAAATCACTGAGAGAGAGGGAGGTACACAGATTTAACAGAGGACCTGATTTGCCTAGAAGTGCATATCACCAGTGATTATGCAAAAGCAACAAAAGTAATTTTCTATCAAAATTTAATGGAAAGTGTTCAGCCAGCTCTAGTGCTTAATATTTTAAACTGATCTCAATTTGGGGCTGTGGTTGCCAGGCACTTCTGATTCTGGCTATGTCTTTGCTGCTAAGAAGTGTGTGTTTTTAACATCAGGCTAACTCTGTTGATGTAAAATCCTAGGCTTTGTCTACAATGCACTTTTGTCAGTAAAATTTTTGTTGGTCAGAGGTGTGAAAAAAACACACTCCTGACCAGCGTAAGTTTCACTGACATAGTTACCACTTCTCATTGAGGGTCATTTAATTATGCCGGCAGGAGAGCTCTCTCCTCCTGGCAAAAAGCAGCTACATGGGAGACCTTACAGCAGCACAGCTGTAGCAGTACAGCTGTGCCGCTGTAAGGTCCACAGTGTAGGCATAGCCTTAGTGGAGACAAGACACTGTGGCTTTACCTCAGTGTAACTAGTCAAGGGGAAGGGTATAGGATTGACCTTGACTACCTCCTAGATCAAGGTAAAAACTACCTGTGCCTCGTTTCCTCTGAGATTTTACATCAAGATAGTGATCTTGGGTTAGCTAATGATGTCAAACCACATCTTTTTCTTTTGCAGGGAAGACACAGACTGTCACAGCGTTGCCAGCATAACTGTGTTGGTTAGGGACATGATTTTTGGCTGACGTAGCTATGCCAGCAAAATCCCTAACAGAGATGCAGTTATACTGGCAAAAAAGTTGCTTTGGCAGGATAATTTATTTATCTCGGGGAACCGATATAAACTATACTTTAAAAAAGGACTTTTTAACTGGTATAAACTGCATCTACATTAGGAGGGTTTGCCAGCATAGCTATACCGGCAAACTTAATTGGAGACAAGGCCATAGAGGCCTAAAGCTGGATGCAGGTGTTAGGATCAATGGGACTAGAACCTGGGTCTGTGGAATCTAGGATTGCTGACATTCCCACATTGCCAAAGGGGTCCAGAGTGACAGCTCCCTATGGTCGTCTGATGGGTCATGTGGACTATTTAACCTTGGAGGGTGCCCCAGGAAGTTGTCTGGGCAATCACACAGACTTCTGGCCTGCTATGACTGCAGACCACACCTTATTTTATCCTCTCCAGTCTCCAACCCCAGCCTGACTCTGACCCCATCTCCTGATTCCAGCCTGGTAACTACCTCTGTTCTCCAGTCTCTGACATCAACCTGACTAGGACCTGACTCTTGCTTATTGATCCTGGCTCTAGCGATTATTCTGATCCCTGCTCACTAACTACTACCTTGACTTGTGGACACCCACTCAGCTATGACCACTAGACCAGACTGCATACGCCCTGGTCTCTTACAGTAAGTGCCTAACTCGTGTTTGATGACAGGGTCTAAGTGACATGGCCAGAATCACAAAAGAAGTCTGTGGAAGAACCAGCAATAGAACCCACCTCCCCCAATTCCCAGTCCTTTAGCAAAGATGGACTGTTCACTTTGGAGATGAGATCCAAGCTGGTAAGACTCCCACAAACACCACAGGGGCTGCACTGAAGGGATAGGGTCAGGAGGCAGCTCTGACCAGTCCAGGGGCCAGTACTCATGGGGTACAGTTTTCCGCTTCCTTCGGGCCTGTCACTGCTGTGGTTGGGCAGTTTCAGCTGCCAGGACCTGGCTTCCAGCTCATCTCACTCCCCTACTGGGTAGAGGAAGCTGATGGGGCCACACTGAAGTCCAGTGGGGACTTTGAGTGAGGAGCTAGGTCCCAAAAAAGCCAAAATTTGGATATTAAAAAAAAAATCAATAAAACCCAGATACTGGCTTTTTCGTAACCTAGGAATTTTTCAGATAAGTAAAATGACGGGACTTATGTATGAGGGATGTACAAGAGAGGTATAAACATAACTAAGTTCAGCTGCGATAACCAAGGCTTAAAAGAATTATAACATTTCTCCTGACTGTCAGGCTAGTGTGTAGAAGAGAAAGATGTAGCACAAATAATTTTGCAACAATTACCTCAGTTATAGAAAAATAATTCTGGTCCAAATCCTGCCTTTAGTTCATGTGGGTGACTTCAAATGGGAGCTACTTCCTTACTTCTGAATGCAGAATTTAGCATTCTGTGTTGGAAAGATCTCATGCCATACATGAAAGATTCAGAGGTAGGAAGGACAGTGTCAGTCTTGTTAGCTTCTTGCTGTGCACATTGAGCTTCACCATATTCATTATCTCTGAGCAGTGGCAGAATTATATCTCCCTTGTGCAGCAGCCATGGGGGCTTATAAGAAGTACATTGATTTATCATTTTCATTCCAGGGCAATTTAATTGTACTCTGGCGTGTAACAGCTTTGCTTAGTTACATTCATGTGTTTGAGAAACCTTCCTTGGGGCACAGAGAGACGCATGAATTTATCTCTGCACCAACAACGATGAGCCCTATGACAGTATTTGTATATTTGTGTGCTGCTTGAACAGAGACCCATTTCATAGCCTACAATTCAGCATCCAAATCAGTGACAGGCAAAGACACACACCATAAAGCCAATGGATTGGTGATTGCTGCTAACCTGAATCTGTGGCCTTAAAGGTGAGGGTTAAATTGGGGAACCCTTGTAGTTCTGTGAAGGGCAAGGAAATAGATGGCAAAGAAATTTTAAGCATTCACCAGCCATATGGAAAAATCTATGCCCTATGTTATTCCAGGGGAAAGAATTTTACAGCTGACTACTGATGGCTATTCCATGACAGTTTATCTGTTCTCCCATAGAAAAAAATCCAGGCTGCTAGAACATGGAATACAAAACTTAACTATAGAGCACCAAAGAGGTGAAAATTACAGAATTAAATAGCAAGACTGAAGGATAGCCAGCACTCAGAGCCATATTGGAGCTACTCATTCAAGGGCAGGATTTGGCCCTATACAGAGGGCAGAGAGAGGAGAAGTGATTGTACCGCTAGGCATACTCACAGCAACAGGAAGTCTGCCTCCCTCTTTTCCAGGAAAGCGCCACACTCCAGTCAAATACAACCTGACATAAAATTCTAGGGAGGGGGAAATAGTAGGAGCTCACACCCTGTTGTTTCTGAGTGTTTTGCTCTCAGTGACCCTTTCATATATAGATCTAACCAGGGAGAGGCCGTAACCACTGCTTTGTTATACCCCCCTTCAAGTCAGAACCGAGTTCAGCTTCTACCACATTAACAGCAAAAGTCTGTTCTTTGTTCCTGTGCGGGGCACAGTGGGATGGGGAGAAGGAGCAGATATTTGCTGTTTTGTTGACTGTGTGGGGTAGAATACGTAGAGGGGCTAGGAAGCAGGACTAAGCAGTGTTCCTTTCTGCTCCTCCAAAAAAGAGAAGTGTATGTTGCCCCTCCATAGCATTAGATCTGCACTGAGTCAAAAGGCCTGGCCATGCCCTCTAGCTGGTTAATCATGCTGCTTGGAGCTGCAGAGCAATGCCCAGGGCATCATCCAAGCACCTTTTGATTGAACACTATTGTACTGAACTTTAGGTGGAACTTCAGATTTTCAGAAAGTATATAAAAGTTGAGGTCATTAGAGAATAAAACCCAACTCTCATTAGCAGCTGGGAGTGCTTTTTAAGCTAGCTAGTTTCAGGCAGCAGAGAGGCTTTATGCACTTGAGAAGCTAGCTATCAATTTACACAGTGGTTTGCATGTTGATGGAATGGACACTCGATGCTACAAGACTAACTGGTAAAGTCTGGCCTTGATTTGGCCTGTCAGTGAAATTTTGCTCATGTTTTTGACCAAGAGAATGTGTTCAAAGGGATGAATCAGTTGAGAAAAAAACATTCTCTCACCTACTAAGCCAGTAAGGCAAAAGAGCTAAGATTTTTCTCATTACAAAATAGCAAGAGAGTAATGAAAACTTAACTGGATTTTTTTAGGATTTCAAGAAGTCAGATTGGACTAATAACCTTTGAGCAAGAATGGAACAGTCTAGGGGATCATATACCATGCCTAGTACAGCTGTAATTTGCCCCTTATTGATACCAGTGTTGCCCATCTACCAGTGGTTGCAGATGTCTAAGGCTGTATAGGTCAGCTTTTAGGTAGAATAGAAATCTGAATATACCCAGATTCTGCATCCCTAAGTGTGACTTCTTTTATTTACACATAGACCAGTCCTAGAGCAGAGGTGGTCAAAGAGCTTGCAAAGCAATCCCATTTTTCAGGAATTTTAGCCCAACATCAATGCCCAATTCCAACAGAGCATGTTTTCCTCAACAGTTCTCTCTAATCAGAGACCAATGCAGAGAGCAAACTCTCCTGCTCTTTGCACAGCTCTTTCTTCAGAGATTGTTGCCTCTACATGGCACCTTGCATAATCCAAAATTAACATAGCATACGTCAAGACTGAACATTTGCTTGCACACTAAGGAAAAGAACTTGGAAGACTATGTGTAACATCACCACCCAATAACATGTGATGGAAAATCAGCATTCCCCTTGAGTCTGATGATAGAATTTTCCTTTTGTGTCTATCAGCCCTTTCTGAGAGCACTCACTTTTGCCAGTCTAGTTTGTGGTGGTGGACGGGAAGGAGGGAGTCTTCTACCTGATAGCACAGACTTCCCCTAAGCTCAAAAGGTATGCTTTAAAATTTCAACTCATCCAAGAAAAAACTGAAAGCACTCCAATTTGGGTTAACATTGGGGTAGCGATGGATAAAACTGTGCCAACCCCCAATTCCTATCTAATCAGGCCATCACAAAATACAGTATATTGTGGACCTTTTTATGAGAATAAAATAAGTTTTGTTTGGCACCAATTTGAACTTTATTTTATATATTTTAAGTTACCAAGCGCTAAATGTGTTGTCTCTGTGTGTTCCTCTTTCACTATCAAATATCAAGCTTAGAAGACAATGATGACAGACTATCCCTTCTCTAACTCTGCCTAACACTATCAATGGATGGATCTTTTTCACTAGTCCATTAATAGCCGTAGCGGATAGCATTAGACAAATGAAGAAAAAAAAAAAGCAAAGATCTGAAAGTCACTAACACACTAGTAAAAATAATGGCATGACTAAATACTTTTGGGTTACATTAGCTATTTTCTTACTTAAGAGCCTAACTAGAGCTGGTCCCAAAAAAGCAGGAGGAAATTGTGAATTTTTTAAATTTTCCCCTTTTGTCAATCAACTCCACAGCTGATCAAAAGGGCGGGGAAGCGGGGGGTGGGAGGGAACACTGTGAAACATTTTTTCATTAAAATTTCAATCAATTTTTTTCTGATTTTTTTTTCAGGTAGTGAAATATCATCCAAATTCTGGAATTTGAAAACTTTCCACCAGCCCTAATCCCAACTCACTGGATATTTTACCTCACTCTTGTTCTAAAGTTGTGTATGTTTGACTTCACACCATTTGAACTTGACTTTCATTCTAAGTGAGGGACACCTGAGACCTTTTAGCTGGGCTACATACTCAGCCATCCAGAAGAGCCTGAGACTTTGCCTCTGCTATCAGCAAATGATGCTCCCAGGATGAGACTAAAATTATTTTCATTCTTCCCAACAGACCTTTGAGAATCTTCATCCTTTTCCTTGATGACAGTGTGTGGCCAACATATTCTAAGGTACCTGCCCATCCAATTTCACACATTTAAATTAGTTCTGTAAGCCCAAAAATAATTGAAAAGATTTGGCCATCCCTTTTTTAAGAGGAGCTCATAAGTGACAACACTTTTCGTAAAATATTTTGACCACATGGGTAAGAAAAGGGAACAATTAATTCAAATGCACCCATTAGTTATATTTTTGAAGTAACAGAATGGAAAAGGGCTACAATTTTTGTTTCAAAGTCGGGTGCTGTCTCTCCAACACAAAGGAAGTTTATATGCATCTTTATCTTAAATTGGCTCCTCTAATTTAAAACGTACACAATATTTTCCCACTAAATTAGAGCCCAATCCTGCTATGCTTTCACAGGCAGGAGTCCTATGCACCTAAGTGAGCATCCTGCAGCTAGAAAGGTAGCAGGAGTAACTGAAACCTCAGTTGCCACAAGCATATTTGGTAAGTTTTATGAACACTGTATTATCTACAGATTCCAGAGGAGAATTTGTCCCTTCTTCATCCCTTTATTCTGCTGTCTATATAAAATAATGATTTGCCCTTTATACAAGGGACAATCACTTGAAAATTGTTCAGGAAATGAAACATGTTTCCTGAGCAGCTGAGGTTATGAGCTGATTTCTCCATCCTAACTGTGACAACCCAATTAGTGACAATGCTGAAGAGACCCTTCACCAGAATCATGCTGAAACGTTGCCTTCTTTCTGGCAACATGAGTGAATTGCCAGTTTAGTAATTACAACAAATGCACTAAATCTTCCATCAGTGTTGTTCTAATTGAACACACTTAAATCCCAGGGCCTTGTGACACATCTTCCAACACGCTGCAGAAATTAAAGGAGCAGGGAGAGTTCAAAGCCATTTTGATCTCCGGATGCAATAGGTCAGGATGACCCCCCTGCCCTCTTGTTAAAAGTTTTGCAAATTAGGAAAGTATCTATTCTACATAGAAACTAAGTATTTTAGTTAGGATTCTTGATTTTAAAATGCACCAAGGTATTTTGCTTTATAGGTGCTCTGGGGTTTGAGGAGCTCATTTGGATTATCATTTGATTATACAATAGAAACACCAAAATATAACACTATATTTCTTAGTTGTTTTACAGAAGCCTGAACATTTTGGGGAAACTCATAGATGATTTTTATATTATTTCTGATTTCATAATTACTTTGATGCCTGTGGTGCATTTTTCACATGCAACAACTACGCCTTTCTCTTTGTGTATTCTACCTTCAGACCTCTCAGAATTCTGTTGTCTAGTGCATGCAACCATTGTGTGTTAACTTCAGAACAGATGGTCACAATGGAGATAAACAGGATGCTCTCTCTCCCACAAAGACACTTTGAAATGTTAACAGGAAAGAACAAAATAAACTTAATAAAGTCAGATAAAAAGCATAAACTTGCTCTTGTGTATGGAAAAGAGCAATGCCTTTATGTAAGTGATTTTGAATCCATCGATTGAAAAGCCAGGAAGTACCATTATGATAATCTTATCTGACCTTCTGCACAATACAGGCCATAGACCCAATCGTTTATGGATCAGGCCCATTACTTTTTTCAGCTTTAGCATATCATTTAGAAAAATAGGGAGAAATAGGAGAAATGGTTCAAGTCTTATTACTAAATGCACAAGCTACGATGCAACTACAGGAAAATAGCCTCCCATTCTGCACAGAGATGGCCTAATCCTGTGCTTCTTGTGATTTGGATGTGAAAGGCATTCAGATTTGGACTCTAATTGTTTAATAATAATGGAACAGTATGAAGGGACTATTGTAACAAATCCTCAGATACTCCTGATACTGAAACAGGCTCTCACAAGTGAAAATCACTGCCTTCCCATCTGTTAGTGCTCGGGGTCACCCTACAGACTTCAGAGAGGCATGTACTCTGAGCCTTCACATGGTGACATCAGGAAAAGCCATTTCAATCTCCAAGAGAAGGGATTAGAAGTGCAGGAGGTCAGTAAACACCATCAGTTGCTCTGTAGCACCGGAGTCAGAATGGTGGATTAAATGAGAGAGGGAATTTGGAGAGATGCTGTTCACTGCATACCAAAGAATTTCAAAAAAGAAGAAAAGTGTTATTTTCCTGACATTACCCATAGTGAAAATATTTGGTTCCCAAACTAAAAGTGCGGAAATTAAGATTTCAGTCCAATGCCCTCAGTTCTGGCAAGACTGTGGACTTCAAGTCAGCACTCATTAATAGAGTCAACCTGGCTTTTTATAACAACAATGCTAAGATTTGCTCTGTGAAATATGCAGGCTTTGCTTATTGGGATATGCCTGGGAAGAGCCCCCATCCAAAGGAAGCTTGGTACAGCATTAGCAATTTGTTGCAGTTTGCTGTTCTTAATCCAATTGTTTTAAAAGAATAATTTTGGTTTCAAATGTGAGGGAAAACATAGGTGTCATCAGATTACATGTTCTGTATTTCTTTGTGCCAAGCAAATAAATAAATCAGGTCTTGCTTAGACTGAAGTGGTGTTGTCTTTCACAATCAAAATATAAATATATAAACTGCCTAAATACTGTACCAGGGCCTGATCCTACACATCCTATTAGCATCACAGTTTGAGGTTTAGGTCATGTGGTTTCTTCAGTGGGAGTTTGGAGCGTACGAGGCATTCAACAACAACCTCGTAACTCAGAATATCCAAATTAATTCTTTTGGGGGATGACAGGATCTTTAGGTCTCTAAGATATACACAGAGAGAGAGAGAGAGAGAGAGAGAGACGCACACACAGACACATGCACATGAAAGCATCTTTAAGGTCTGCAAGCTTCTCACTTTCCCAACAATAATAGTCTACATCTACCTTTAAAAAAATAAGCGTCTGAAAATATCAAAGGCTAATGTTTTCTTTTTGGTGTGGGAAAAATTTTCCAGATAAAACAGTTTTGCCAAAAATGCAGATTCCAGTCAATGAAAACATTTTGCAAATCCATGTTGTATTCACCAAATTTTGGGGTTGAAAAAAAATCGGAAAATGATGAAATGTGTGTGTCTGATATTTTTGAAACAAAATATTTTATTTGAAACAACTTTTCATTTTGAATTTTTGTTCAATTTTTTTTAAAAGGTAAAAACCTCAAATGAAATAAAACATTTGTTTTGGGGTCAAGCGACTTTTGGTTTGCAAAAAATTTAAAAAATATTTATTTTGCATTGTCCCAAAATGAATTCCATCCCAGTTTATAGAGATACACCTATAGAGCACATGTTGTCATGTAAATAAAGACTACATAATTAAGCAGTCATTCAGGTAGCTGATTGCACATTAAAATAAAGCTTTCACATTTCTGGATCTCTACGAACCTGATTCAAACACACTGAAATCAAGGAGAGGCTGTCTTTTGACTTCAGTAGACCCCTATGCTATTAGGCCCCAAGTACATAACTCTACAACAAGATAAAAAACAAAGGCATCTCTAATGCAAATAACAAAAGCTAATCTGGGTTTAGAAAGGTCCTGAGAAGTGACATGATCCACAAGAAAAATTCCTGGCACCGGAAATATAAAACCAACATCAGCAGAAATGTATTTCCAATGTATCAAAACAAATGAAATGTTTAAGGTACCTTGAAAAAAAGAATGTTGCTTACTGGTCAATATAGAGAAAATTTTTGCCAATTTCAAAGAGAATCAAGTTAAAAATGTGTCATCAATTGATGGAGTGGCTCTTCTGATGAAGAAATGGAACCAGTGGCTTTCGTTATCCTGAAGTATGATGGACTTCTGAAAAAGAGATACTCACTTACAGAAAAACAGCCATGGTAAGAAGCATGAGAAGGTCAGAGTTGATCACAGCCTCTTCTCCAAAAGCAGAAAGAACCATTTTTGAGGACCGCTGTCAAGGCCTGAAAACGAAAAATAGGGATAAAGAGAAATTCTGAGTAAAAATAAATTAAAACAAAAACAAAACACAGATGGTCATAGTAAATATTGTTAAATACTCGGAAATCCAAAAAGCATAGTAATAAACTTTAGATGACACAATGAAGTGGCAAGTTGAAAGCAAAAAGGAAAGGAAACATTCTGTATTTCTATCAATCTTGATGAAATTATGCAAACTGTGTTATTTGTGCTGAGAATATAAAACTTGTCACATGCACTACACATACACATACTTGTCACATTCACTACACTAACTGAGAACAGCTCAGTACTAAATATGAAGATGTTACATAAAGGGTTTCATATTAATGCCCCTCACTGTAATATATGAGCACTCTACCATGCATGTACAGTACAAGCATTTTTTTGAATATTTGACATTTTCTATCTAGTCTATCTATAGTTGCACTATAATAATTTCTCCTTGTTTCAGTGACTATTGCACATGGGGGATGAGGGGGAATAGTTAAATAGTGCTGTATGGGCGTGAATAGGAGTGGTCCCTCTATGGTACTCGTACATTGATGGATATAAAATTGAGATCCAGGTCCGATTTTAATCAAAATCAAGAATTATTTGAATCTGTGGTTTTGGTCTGGTGCACTATAGACATAGGGCTACTCACAAAGTTCAGATACAGATTCAAACCTACCCAAACTTAAGAGGATTTTAATTCAGTGTTTTGGTTTGGGCCATCCCTTTGAGAAATCTGAGCATGTTTTTTTGTTTGTTTGTTTGTTTTTTCAAATTGGAGATTTTATTTGTTTGTTTTAAAAAGGGAGAGCTAAATAAAGAAGGAATGATTTGGGGATATAGGGTAAAGAACCATTTTTAAAATGTAAACTACTTTATTTTTCAAGTTTCATCTATCAGTGAACTCCCAGACAGCCATCCTGCATCCATGTTACAGAGAGATTTATCCCACCAGGCCACAAGAGGGAGATGCATGACTCCAACTGCCCAGTTCTGGAATCCTCTGTTTTTCAGAGTGAGAGTCTGTAGTAGTCCCAGAAGAAAGTACAGTGCATATTCCAATCTGTTCCTCCTAAATAATTCACTTTGTATCAGGGCAACTGTTGTCACTGTTAGCTTTCAGGAGAACAAGCCACTCACCAATTACTAAAAACAAATTACAGAACAAGCCAGCAATGCAAGTACTGACTTGGAGAATAACAGCCATTAAGGAGCTTCACTGCAACTAGAGCAAGGCCAAAAGCAAAACCCCAAATCCAAACATCTCAGAAGTATGCAGAAATTTGGCTCTTGAACCCATTTTGCAGGGTGTGCCCATCTCTAATTGTAACTGAGAAGACCATGGCAGTCACCAAGGAACATGATCATTAAATGCAGGGCTGGCCTTACCATGAGGCGAACTGAGGCGGCCACCTCAGGTGCCAGACTGTGGAGGGTGGGGGTGGGAGGGCGCCACTAGGACCCAGAGTGTAGAAAATTGTGTCTGCTGCTGGTGCATCTGTATTCTCTCTGCTCTAGATGCACAGAGATGGTGGAGTGCTGTGCTGGAGGAAGGAGGGCACAAGAGACATAACAGGCAGGCAGGAGAAAAGGTGAGAGGGAATAACAGAAAGCAGCAGGAGCTGCAGGGAGAGAGAGGAGGAGGAGCCTCTTATGTACCTCTCTAGAACCCCCAGGAGCCTGGACTGATTAACACCAGCTTTTCACGGAGCTTCCTGTTTCCTGCTGCTTCCCTGAACCCACTTGAGGAGAACAGGCAGTCAACTGAAGTAGTAGGAGCCAGTTAGGCCCTTAAGACGCTGATATCTTCCCTGACTCAGACCCTGCTACCAGCCTCCTTATTTGTCCCCTTCAACTGATTGTTGAGAGCCACTATAGCGGGCACAGAACAGCAGTCATGAGTGAAAGAAGAAAACGCCGTTCTGGGGCAGTATTCAGAAAAAGAAAGAAAGCAAACGAAGCTTTTCTATCTAAGCAGGAAGGAGCTTTCCTGAGATACATAGACACAAATGTTCACGGTGAGCCTTCCGGCCCCAGTAAGTATGTGAGTGGTGAGGAGATGCCTGATCTTCCAGTTAGTCAGAGTGCAGGTGACCTGGCTGCTACTGCAGCATCCATATCTCCATCTCAAATGGATGTAACCATGCACATTCCTAAAGAAAAGTATAGATCAGAGACGAGTGTGGTGGAGGCGCAAGAAACAGCTGCTGCTGAGTTTAGTTCCTTAAGTGTAGATGATCCAGGACTGTGGACCCACTTGAGAAGTAGCCCGTGGGACTTCCTTGTACTGCAAGGGCCACAGCAAGTGAAAAACTTCATGTTCCCCAAAGACAATGAAAATAGAAGTTTCCATCCAACACATTACTGGTGTGAAATCCCCAATGGTTACAAAGTGGAGAGGTCATGGTTTATGTACTCAAAAACCCAGAATGCTGCATACTGTTTTTGTTGCAAACTCTTCCAGGCTAATGTTCCAGCCACATTGAGTTCTACAGGAACAAAGGTCTGGAAAAATCTGGCTAGAAATCTGGCATGCCATGAGAACGCAGCAAATCACCAGAGAGCATTCCATACGTGGAAAGAGCTTGAGATGAGACTAAGGTTAAAGGCCACCATAGATGATCAGCATCAAGAGAAGATTGCATCAGAGTCTCTTTACTGGCAAAATGTTCTGAAAAGGCTCATTGCCATTGTGAGAATGCTTGCTACCCAAAACCTAGCACTGCGTGGCACTTCAGATCAGCTGTATGAGCCAAACAATGGAAAGTTCCTTAAAATTGTGGAGCTGACGGCTGAGTTTGATGCTGTACTCCTGGAGCATCTAAGAAGAGTCACGACCCAAGAAATGAAAAGGAGGACTTGTGGCACCTTAGAGGTGAACAAATTTATTTGAGCATAAGCTTTCGTGAGCTACAGCTTACTTAATCGGATGGTATATACACCACTACCTTGGAAAAACAATTCAAAATGAGATCGTACAGTTACTGGCAACAAAAGTCAAACAGAAGATTGTGGCAGATCTGAAGTCAGCAAGACATTACTCTGTTATTCTGGACTGCACACCTGACATCAGCCATATGGAACAAATTATTTTAATGGTGCGTTTTGTAACAACAACAGAACCTAGTGAAAATGTCCCTGCATTGTTGACTCTCAGAGCATTTTCTAGAATTTATTGACATTGATGATACTACAGGAGCTGGTATGACAAATGTGCTTCTTAAAAAGCTGGAAGATACGGGAATTTGTGATAGCTGACATGAGAGGTCAGGGCTACGATAATGGTGCCAACATGAGGGGAAAGAACAGAGGAGTGCAGACACGGATCCAAGAGTTAAACCCTCGAGCTTTTTTTGTCCCATGCAGTTCTCATTCATTGAACTTGGTGGTCAGTTATGCAGCATCAGCTTCTAGTGAGGCTGCTGAATTTTTTAATGTAATTCAAAGCATCTATGTATTTTTCTCTGCATCAACGTATCAATGGCAAATTTTGAAGCAACATCTGGGAACATCCTCTCTGACACCGAAACCACTGAGTGGCACACAATGGGAAAGTCAAGTGGAGGGGATAAAACCTATCAAACACCAAATTGGGAAGACAGATGATGCCATAGTTGCCATTATGGAGGATAATGCTATGACAGGAACTGTTCGTGGGAGAACAGTGACAGAGGGGAATGGAATCACCAGAAACATACATAACTTCACATTTCTGTGTGGCTTAGTGTTGTGACATGACATACTGTTTGAAATAAATGTTGTAAGCAAGAGACTCCAAGGTGTTGACCTTGATATATCTGGAGCAATGGAACAACTGGACAAAGCAAAGTCATACCTACAGTCTGACCGGTCAGATGAGGGATTTCAAAACGTTCTGAAGGGTGCACAGAAATTGGCTTCTCCAAGCTAAAGTTAATAAAAACACATCTACGCTCCACAATGACACAGGAGAGGCTGGTTGGCCTTGCAACCATCACAATAGAGCATGAAGTGGCCCAGACTGTGGATCTTCAGCAGGAAACAGTTCAAATCTTTGCAACCAAGAAGGCACAGAAAGCACCACTTTGATTATTCAAACAGATAAAAAGGCCAGTGTTTGCTATGCAGACAAAAACTGTTAAACGTGTTTCTTTTGTCCAAGGACAAGAGCGTGTCCTTGTAACTGACTGCTTCTCTATCTGTTCTATTTGTGCATTGGTTTCATTTGTTATGAAGCTATTTATTAAACATCCTTAATTTTTAAGTGTTTTGTATTTTCTGAATGGTCTTCCAAGAACTAATTTCACTCTTTTTCGTCTCCTGAATGATTCACCTTGATTAACCTTGGGGCCAATCACACAACTCCTTAACCATTTTAGTAATCTGTTCATGTGAGTGGTCCCACTGCCTTCAATGGGATTATATGTATAAGGACTACTCAAATGTGTAAGGACTTGCAGGATCACGCCCAGAAGCTGTGCATTAGCAATCACATCAAGCCGTGAGAGGTCAGGATGGCCAAGCAGTCTAAGGTGCTACATCTAGGCAGAAGTCTCCTCTGGAGACATGGGTAGCAATCTTTCTTTGCTAGTCATTCTTATCACATGTCCAGCCCACCTAAAGCATGCACTCTCCAGCCTATCACTGAGAGTCTCAAATTCATCTTCCCTCTAATTTCTTCTGTTCTCACTCTGTCTCCCCTGCCATTCTCCTCAGTGTATATTATTTTCCACTGCTTGTATCCTTTTCTTCCACCTCCGTAAGACCCACCATTTCCAAATCATAGAGCAGGCAGGGACAGACACATGCAGCATACACTTTCCGGTTTGTTACTCAAATGCCGATCCCACAGCACTCCTGCTATCTTTTTTCACTGCCACCCATGAACATTGGGTTCTTCCTTTCAGTTTTTCAGATCTCTCTCCGAGGGCACTAAGTGTACTCCAAGTACACAAATTCTTTCTTCTGAATCAGCTTCTCTCCTGAAACTTCAGGCAACAGTTTGTCTTCAACCTTCTCTGCTTACATAAATTCAGTTTTCTTTGCAGTTACCATCAAACATGGGCTTCAAACATAGATTCCCACTGTAAGACCACATTTACCAATTCTTCTTTGCTGTTAGACAAAAGGACCACATCAACAATGTATATTAATTTTCTCTGTCTCCCCACAAGCTTGGGTCTCCTACTAATTAACTCCCTAACAAAGATAAAGAGAAGTGGACTCAGCATGCTGTCTCAATCCCACCGTCATCTCAAAACTCTCCAAAATTCCATGTGTTGTTACCACCTTAGCTCTTGCCCACAATACAGCTCCTCTTTTGTCTCCACTTCTTGCCATCTCCCTCCCATCCATCTCAATATTACAAACACCAGCTTCCAAAGTGCCGTGTCATATGCTTTCTCAAACTCAATAAATGCTACATTACAGTTACACCTTCCATTTATTATTCTTTTTTTTAGATTATTGTAAAATATCTGGCTTTTGCCTCCAGTTTATTCTGTGCACTTGACAGCACTGTGTAGTCAATTCCACTGTCATGTTATACTTCTCACTCTGTGATTTGTGTCACACCAACAGGGGAAAAAAACAGAGGTTAAAAAATAAGAAAACGCAATAAGGTCTGGAAACAGTTTCTGGATTGACTAATGGGGTGGTTAGATTGGCTCAGAGGATTGCCAAAGCGCCCATAATTGCAGCTAAAAATTGTTAATCACACTTTAAAATTTGTGGGAATAATTTGTGGTCTCTTCCCACACCCCTCAGCAAAGATGTAATAGCAGAGGGGACTCAGACTACCAAGGAGGTAGAGAGAGCTCAAGGGGGTTCATGCAAATGACAGGGCAATCTCCTGCAAGATTCTGGAGAAATCTTATTGAATTACCTTTAATACTTTTGGGGTCCACTGCATTGTTTGTGTTGGTAACATTTCTAGGAAACTGACTAATGGGGAAATGATAGGAACTTCAAAGAATTATTTGGGACAATCTGTCTGAAGTGAGTTTCCTAGGAGGTACTTGGGAAGGTAGTTTGCAGATACATTCTGAGAAGAAAAATTCATTGTCTACACCTTACCTACTTCTGAAACTCCACATCAAAGACCTCTGCGCTGTCTAAAGGATGGACTAAGCTAAGCACTAGAGCACCCTGTTTGGAAAGCTGACAGCTGTTATGAACCTGTGACCATAGAAGAAACCCCTATTGTAGGGTTTTGAAGGACTGCTCCTACCAGAGCCTGTGTTAGAGTTGCAGTGGTATCTGGTAAGCTCATTAGCATGGGTGTAGGTTCTTCTATGTTTTCTCTGTATAAGTTTACCCTATGACTAAATAAGCATGCATAGAAAAAGCTGGGTGGTAGTTTAAATGGGGGCAGTTACAGTGTTAGTCTGACAAGAAAGCAGACATGGGACTTTAGGAACAGCTTTTAGCTATAACTGTGCAGTAAATCTTGAGGCTGGGGACACGTTCCCTGCACACTCAACAGAGAATGTTGGAACTCAGCCCAACTCCTTTTTTAAAAGAAATATACATGCTGTGATGCTACACCCCATATTCTTCATAGAAATAGTGTTATGATATAAATTTGGCATAACTAATGTTTTATGCAACATGGGTCATGAGGTATCATTGAAAAGGTTATGATTTGCTGAATGTGAGTATCCAATTTGTATGCATCTATCAGGTCTGTATCTCAAGTTAGGAATATTGACTATGTAACAATTAAAGCTCTGTGTGTACTTGGGGAACACCCACCAGACAGTAGACAATCAGCCTGAATGGGCCATTAGGAGAGACAATAGAATGGGTCTTAGAAGAAGCTGAACTCTTATTTTCCTGGAGTTCCTTTCAGTGGACATTACAAATGAACCTTGTCCCATGGTGACTTTAACACTGCAAGGTCATGTGATAATGTCACCTGGTACGGAGTACCACCTTGTACAATGCTGGCATTTTTCCCACTGGGAAGTGAGTCAATCGGGGCTCTTCTCTATTGGCTCCCTGCCCAAGAAGGAAGACTGCTGAAAGCACCTGAAGAAACAAAGGAACGAAGCTGGGGAAAGGCAAGGGCTGAGTCCAGGCTGAGACATGGTTCTAGCCTGTGAAGAGAAATAACTGGAACTCTAAGCTGCAGAAACGCTGCAACCTGCCTAAAACAACATTTAGGGTCAGAAATTATTATTGGTAACCTGATTCTTTAGTGAATTAAGCTTAGGTTGTGTGTTTTGTTTTATTTGCTCAGTAATCTGCTTTGTTCTTTTTGCTATCCCTTTATAATCACTTAAAATTTACCTTTGGTAGTTAATAAACTTTGGTAGTTAATAATACTTATTTTTTATTTATTCCAAAACCCAGTTTGTGCAATTCATAACCAGGGGTGGGGTAGGGAGGGGCAGTGTCAAAAAGCTGTGCATATCTCCCTCCATCCTGAGGGAGGGGGTGATTTTTAGGAGCTTACGCTATATAGATCCCTATACAGTGCAAGACAATATAATTTTAGGTTTACACTCCAGAGGTGTGTGCACGGGAGAGCTGGGCATTCCCCTAGCTGAGCCCTCCCACAGAGAGCTAATCATAGACTGTGTGATTCTACAGCTGGGCGTGTCCCTGCCTCTTTGTATGCTGGAAAGGGGCTTCAGAGCCTGTCACAGCAGCACAGAGTAAGGGAAACCCAGGCTGGTAGGACAGGTAGGCTCAGAGGCAGTGGTGAGCTGAAGCCGGTTCGCACTGGTTCGCTAGAACCGGTTGTTAAATTTAGAAGCCCTTTTAGAACTGGTTGTTCCGTGAGGGACAACCGGTTCTAAAAGGGCTTCTAAATTTAACCGGCCAAAAGTGGTGCCCCAGGCGCTGACTCCACGGGTGCTCCAGCCCTGGAGCTCCCAAGGGGAAAATTTGGTGGGTGCAGAGCACCCACCGGCAGCTCCCTGCCCCACCCCCGGCCCCAGCTCACCTCCGCTCTGCCTCCTCCCCTGAACGCGCCACCCCGCTCTGTTTCTCCGCCCCCCCCCCCCAGGCTTCCCGCGAATCAGCTGTTCACACGGGAAGCCAGGGCGGGCTGAGAAGCAATCCGCGGCTTCCTGCTCAGGCCCAGGGAGGCAGAGTGGAGGTGAGCTCGGGTGTGGGGGGGCGCGAGGAGGGCTGCCTGTGCCGCTGCGGGTAACCCGTGGGGGGGCGGGCGGGGGCAGGGGAACCGCTCCCCGCCCCAGCTCACCTCCGCCACCCTTGGCCTGAGCGGGAAGCCGCGGCCTGCTTCTCAGTCCTCCCCTTCTTCCCGCCGAACAGCTGATTCGCGGGAAGCCGGGGTGGGGTGCGGAGAAGCAGAGCAGGGCGGTGCGTTCAGGGGAGGAGGTGGAGGTGAGCTGGGGCCAGGCGCGGGGCAGGGAGCTGCCGGTGGGTGCTCTGCACCCACCAAATTTTCCCCATGGGTGCTCCAGCCCCAGAGCACCTAGGGAGTCGGCGCCTAAGGCGCCACTTCTGATGAGATCAGTGGGGGGAGCGGCCCCTCCCCCTGTTCCCCCCCTAGCTACGTTCTCCCGCCCTTAGGAGCCAGAGGGACCTGCCGGATGCTTCCTGGGAGCTGCCCCAGGTAAGCACCGCTGGGAATCCCCACCTCGCCCCCCGGCAGGTGCCTCTGGCTCTTAGGGGTGGGGTGGACACCCACTATGGTGGCCCATGAGACCCTCCTGCCCAGTTCTGGGGGCAGTCAGGGGACAGGGGAGGGGGGTGGGCAACGAGCCCCTCGTGGGGTGAGGAGGGAACCCATTGTTAAGATTTTGGCAGCTCATCACTGCTCAGAGGGACCCCAGCACATGCAGTGGCATCCCGAAAGGGGGCTCCAACCCATCACATATGCAACAAACTGTAACTTGAAAATCTCTACTTCAGCAACAGGGAGTTTGAGCTGCAAATGGTGCAAGCACAAGGATTAAGAAAGCCGTTATTAAAGACAGCTCCTATCATACCAATCCTTATCATGAACTGACAAATGAACAATGCTGTTGGAAGTCATTTTATATGTGTACACACATACAGATAGACATGTACTATATAAGAGCTAGCTACGTATAAATGATAAAGTTTTGCTTTATTTTCCAAACTGATTCATCTGCATTTGGCTGCCACACAAGAAGTTCACCATTTGTTCCTACAGGCAGGGTTATGCAGAGGAGGAGTATGACTATTGGCATGGATAGGAGCCAATAGCTGCAGTGAAGTCTTTATCCCAATAGTCCATCTTACTAAAAAATAAGGATGTTAAAATGGAGCTTTTTATTTATGCGCATTGGCAATCTTACAAATGAGATACTGCAGAGTGCTCCTCTTCCTAGAGCCAACATTCAATCAGATCTATCAGACAACACCGTACATGTTTTCATCATGTTAATAGTTTTGCCACAGATGGAGGAGCAGCATGTTTAATATATAAGTGGCATAGTGCCAGAGCAGAAGCTCTGAAGCTAAAGAATTACCAGAATTGATTATTTCCACCCAGCATATCAGACTGCTATCTCTCAGAGTTAGTAAAAGATAGTGACATAATCCTTCATCAGACCCCATTGAGAGTAGTCTTCAGCCAGATACATGGCTTGAGTTCTGTCACTGCAAGACTGGGAAATATTAAACCAATACAGAGATGAGGGTGATCAACAGCACTATTCGTGCAGCTTGGGGAAAGCCTGCACTGCAGGCACATCCATTTTAATTAGTGCATATGGAGGAGGACAGTCCCAACAAATTGCTGAGATTCCTGTGATTGTTCTGAAGAGATTAAAATCTGCAGTGGGATATGGGCATGAGGAGGAGGTGGGGAAAAGGTATCTGCAGGACAACATTATAAAGAGAGCAGAAGGTTAGGTCAAGTTCTGAATGACAGGAGTGGAGGAAAGTTACAGTAGCTAGAATAACTGAAGAGATGTCATGGCTGTTCAGAACTTGTCAGCGGCCCAGAATTACTTCGGAGAGAGAAGAGGTCAGAGAGATGAAAAATAAAGTATATTTAAGAAGAAAGGAGAGAGGAGACCCAAAGAGCCTTACTCAAAGATCAGACTTGTGCTGCAAAGTTGTTTGCTCTCACAAGCCAAACAGGGCTTGGCCTGCTCAATATAGGTGACCTCCAAAGGAAAATCCAGTTGGTGCTAGTGGTCAGGAGAAGGTGTTCCTTCCCTCTCAGTTAGTATTCAATGAAAGCCTCACCAGGGGAGCCATAGATTCCCAGGGCAGACAGAACCATTGTGATTATCTAGTCTGACCTCCTGTATGACACAGGCCATAGCACATCCCCACAATAATTCCTAAAGTGATCGGGGCGGGGGGAGGAGAGACAAAGATGTCACTCTGTGGGTAGAAGAATGAAGTTGAACTGGCTCTCTGAACAGTTTTGTTCAGTAAAGATCCCATGCCTCTTTTTTGCTGTCAGAACAGGAACTGTGTCTACAGATGATTGGGAAAAAATTGTTCCCTCCCCACCTTCCTTGAAAACTTCAGATTTTCAAGAAAAAAATAATTGAAAAATGCCACCATGGTGCCCCATGGGAATTATAGTTCAAGTGCCTCATGCCCCCATTCTCCTCTATGAGCTGGTTGCTCTGGCCACACTATATCTCCCATGATGCACCAGTCTCCCTTCTTGTTGAGTCACTGGCATACACCATGGGAGATGTCCCACAAAGGTCCCCCATTCCACTGGGGAGAATGAGGACATGAGGCACTTGAACTACAGCTCCTATGGGGTACCATAGCAGCATTTGCAAATCAACAGCATTTTTTTGTGGAAAATATGTTCACTTTTTAAAATGTTTGGGGGGGACAAAGATGAAGTTTTCCATAGAAAGCAGACATTTTGCAAAATAAATTAGTTCGGCTGGTGGGTGGCAGAATACTTTCAAGAGCTCACCAACAGTGAGCTAGAATAAGATGTGCTGAGCAAGGAAAGGTTCTCTGCAATATGACATTTATTTCAATGCAGCTCGTGTTTCTCCCCTCCCCACTTCAGCTGATTGGGCACTGGAGTCTGGTAGCAATGCACACAGCTTCTTAAAGGAATCCCTTTTTCTATTTGTGTGTGTGTGTGTGTTTTGAGGGGGGGGGGTGAGAAAACCTGGATTTGTGCTGGAAATGGCCCACCTTGATTTTCATACACATTGTAAGGAGAGTGGTCACTTTGGATAAGCTATTACCAGCAGGAGAGTGAGTTTGTGTTTGTGGTTTTTGGAGGGGGGGGGGGTGAGAAAACCTGGATTTGTGCTGGAAATGGCCCAACTTGATTATCATACACATTGTAAGGAGAGTGATCACTTTAGATAAGCTATTACCAGCAGGAGAGTGGGGTGGGAGGAGGTATTGTTTCATGGTCTCTGTGTATATAATGTCTTCTGCAGTTTCCACAGTATGCATCCGATGAAGTGAGCTGTAGCTTATGCTCAAATAAATTGGTTAGTCTCTAAGGTGCCACAAGTACTCCTTTTCTTTTTGCGAATACAGACGAACACGGCTGTTACTCTGAAACCTGTCATTATTATTGTAACACTTGCAACTTAAAATCACCCCAAGTCAAACTCCATGTCATTTCTGTCATTCGGAACATGGTGGCTCTTGAGACATGGGGGCAAATCCACCATAAGAATTATTAGAATGCACACCCGACGTTACTTAGCCGCAGCAACAGAGTTAGGGCCAGAGTCTCATACTCTTACTCTGCTGCAGAAACACTATTCCACAAGTTTACAGACTAGCCTCTTTCTAATCTGGGTCCAGCAAGCACTCAAACCCCCTGTAGTTACAATCCTTTGTTCCAGTTTTTTTCCAGGTACCCTTGGGGCTGGAGAAGCTATCTCTTGAGCAAGCTGAAGTCACTATGGAGGGGTCTCCCAGGGGTTTAAATAGACTTTCTCTTGTGGGTGGAGACCCCCTCCTCTCTCCTATGCAAAGTCCAGGTACAAAATGGAGTTTTGGAGTCACCTGGGCAAGTCACATGTCCATGCATGACTGAGTTCCTTACCAGCCAAGCCACGTTCCTGGGAAAGGGATGGACACTCCTTCCTTAGATATTTTTAAGGTCAGGCTTGACAAAGCCCTGGCTGGGATGATTAAGTTGGGGATTGGTCCTGCTTTGAGCAGGGGGTTGGATTAGATGACCTCCTGAGGTCCCTTCCAACCCTGATATTCTATTATTCTATGAAAGCTTAGATGTGGATTGGCATCTCCAAGTTCATTGTTGGCTTAAGGGATTCTTGATTGGGCACTTACTGAGAACAGTCTTTTCTCAGGAAACTGACCAACTGCTTCACTAAAACCTACTTAGAATCAGACAAGTATACAGCCAATATTCATAACTTCGAATACAAAAATGATACATGCATACAAATAGGATTAATAGATTCAATAGATCATAGCCTCTACAGAGATGTGTTACATGGCATATGTAGCATAAAACATATTCCAGTTATGTCATATATATACACTCATAAGCATATTTCCATAAAGCCTTATGGGGGGCATTGTCACAGCCCCATTAAAGTCAGTCAGGCTAATTGAGGAGTAAATTTATATTCAAGGTTCAGACTCTGGCCCTTAGAAAATAGAGTCATTTTTAACCCTGGTATTGTGCAATTTGTGTGCCTTCTCCTTATGAGAGCTTGAATGAAAGCCCAGAGGTGCTTTTTCTACCAAGAACTGACATTCTGGCAGTTATAGTTTGTGGTGATGGGATCCTTATTTATATACATGCTTGATTAGAATGAAAGACTGAAGACATTACTCCCGTGAGTAGTGTTTACATAAGTTGATCTGTCCAGGTTAGTGGGTCTACTTGTATAAGGACAGTCCCAGGGGAAAAAGATCACAGAGCAAGGACCTGAATGACAGTAAGGAACAGCTGGAATATGGGGAGGATATGCAATAAGGGATGACCTAGTGGCAGTCACTTATATCATCTCCACATCATCTCTCTCCTACTGTGTCACTCCTCTCTACTTTCTCTGAGTTACAGGAATTCATTTCAGCACAAGATAATTTAATTTGCTTTACACCCATCCCACAGCTGTAGATTATATTTTCTCCTGGAGAAAATGAAACTGAACGGGAGTGTGTGTGATTTATTCACATACATGGAGGATGAAGCAGAAATGTGAAAGAAGGGAAGGCATTCATGGCTGCTGAGAAGGATTTAAATGAAAGTAGCTGCTGCAGAAAAATGAGAGGAAGAGTGCAGACTGGGGTTATAAATGCTCAATTTAACTGCTGTGGTCACAGTGTAAAATGCTGGATCAATGCTAGAGCTTTTTCAAATTTAGAGAGTAGAAAGATAGTCCAAGTCATTTTCAGGAGAAGAGCCATTCTAACATGTCTCAGTATAAATAAAATGAAAATGAACTTTGTAAACTGGAATCGTGGGGCTGGAAAGTGCATAATGTCAAACCCATCCTGACATTTTTGGCTAGAACACTCGATAGATTTGTATTTTCACTCATTGCAGTTAATGCTAGGCTCCTAGAGATCCTTATACCCAAATTCCTTCGGACCCCCTCTGAATATCTACATGGGTGCAGTTATCTGATTACATTCAGAAACTTCCCTCCCCTTCCTATTTTGTTAAGCCCAGACACGAGGTGCTTGTGCAGAAATGCTGAATATAGTTGTAGTGAAGAAATGCTTCTTTACATAGCCAGCACATGATCAAGACTTCATTACAGATTGATCAGGTACAGAGCCTAAAATTAAATATCTGCTCCAAGTCTAGGCAACCCTATTTAGTTGTTTGTTTTTAAATATTTGTGGGCTCACTGCCCCTTCACAAGTCTTCAACACTGTTGCCACTGGCTCACCCCCATTTTTGGTTGTTAGCTGCTTATCTTTCTGTTGATTTGGTTGCTCTAAGACTTCAAGTCCTTAGCTGACTGCTGCTTCACTGAACAAGACAAGAGACATTCCACCCACTTTTACCTCATATTTAAACAGCATATTCATGTGTGCCCTTCAGCTTCTTTAGAAATCTCAAACATGACTTGGTTTGGAGACCACAAATTCAGGTTACCAGCTTTTGGTCTCAGTGACAACTGGTACCTTTCATCATATCACTAAAGCCCATTTTAAGGTAGTTCAATCTGGTTTTGGTGAACCTTGGAAAGTTCCATAAGGTTTCATGCTTACACTAATTTTTCCTGAGTTCTGATGGTACTTTTTTAAAATATGCTTGACCAGTCTGCAGAAGTTGCTATAACCAAGAATTATGGTTCATGAGGTTTGGGATTCAGACAAAAGAGAGGACTCCAGAACAAAAAGATAGGAGAGAGTCCAGATCTAAGCAGCAGGAAAGAGATTAACCTAATCCCTGTAATTGTAATATCTGTTATATGGTATGTATGTAAGACTGTGGCATTAAAGCAACTTCTGCAGGGGCTGGTGTGTCACATATCGACCAGCTGTCAAGATCACCCTTTGCAGATGTACATATAAATTTAATTTTTCAAAGCAAAGAAATTTTTTAAAGTTACTGAGTCAAAAATATGTTAAGATTGAGTTAATTTGTACCAATATCCCAAGCAATAGAACCTTAAAATGACATTGTAATTAAAATGTGGCAGAACATAAAATTTTAAGGTTTCACCTTAAAATCATATTTTTTAAAGTATGGAAATGCAGAACCCAATGACCCTCCAAATCTGATAAAAGATTTCGTTTCTGTTTTGCATTTGCAGCTCAAAACAGGACTTTGAATCTCATTTATTTTGCAAATACTGCCTGGGTTTGACTGGAATTATTGTGACAGATGGATCACTTGATAGCTGTCTGTTCTGTTCATTCCCTCTGAAGTCCTTGGCATTGGTCACTGTCAGAAGACAGTATACTGGACTAGATGGACCATTGGTCTGACCCAGTATGGCAGTTCTTATGCAGATGTGGCAATATCCTGGATAAATCTTTTTGAATTAAGTTCAATTATTTGAGGAGTTCATTATATTAAAAATCCAAATGTTTATGTATTATTATAAGATTGTATGCTGGGGGTAGGAGAGACATGACTAATATCAACCCTGGGAAAGGTTATTTCTAATGGTCATTTGAAGCTCACAATGTGCCCCCCCCCCCTCCAGTTATGCAAGAACTCAGCCTTTGGAAGTTTTGCCCTGGGGAGAGGGTCTTTGCTGCTCATCTGTTACATGAGGACAAGATCAGAGGTCCAAACTGTACGAAATAGTGACTACACAGCTGCATGAGTGTTCGGTCTGAGCTAACAGCTGTTATGAACTTGTGATAACAGCAGAAACACCTTGGTGGGGTTTGAAGGACTGATCACTGGCCAAAACCCTTGTTGGAGTTGGGGTGGTCCTCTTGTAAAACTTATTAACATGCATGTGGGTTCTTCTATTGTTATAAAACATTTTCATCCGAAGAATACATGTGCTTGCTTAGAATGAGCAGTGTGGTAACTTATACCTATGGACGATTATGCTGTTTTGAAGTTTGAGAAGAAGGCAAAGTAGGCCTGGGTAGGCAGTTGTCTTGCTGGGAAATTCACAGTGTAGGCAGGGAACTCTGAATCCTAGGGAAAAGCACAGTCAGGCGGAAGACACACAGGGGTTTCTACCCAAGAGAGGTGACAACTGAGGAGCCCAGAGCAGATGCCCTTCCTGGACTACCCAGGGGGAATACAGGTGCAGTTGCTCTAAAATAGGACAGTTCTAACAACATGACTTTTCTTTGAGGAATTTTGGCTAAAACCATTAAGTGATGATATACTTCCACTATCTTATTTGGCCTTCTTTTCTTCATCAGTCTGAAGGATCAGATGAGCTGCTCTGCATCAGCTCCCTACCTCCTCTGGACAGCCAGCCTTCCCCCTCAGAGGACTTTTACCCATAGGTTTGGAGAGACAAGACTGACAGTGACATATGGCCTCATGTCCACCCCATAAAAACAGAAAGGTTTTTTTTTCAAAGTCCCAAATCACACACTTGCTTGGAGAGCCCCCTCGCCTGGAAGCTGGACAAGGAAACTCTTTAAAACTTAGTGATAACTTTTTATTTTAAACCACCAGTACACCATACCTTGCATTCATAGACTCCATTTAGACAAACATACCGGTCAGGTTTTTGTTAAAACAGATTTCAACCGGATCTGCTCTACCACATAATTCAAATTGCTTAAAACATCTGAATTCCTTATGTGTTTACATCATTTGCAGTTAGACACTTATGTCTCATTCACTGCTCATAACTCCCATTGACACAAGTAGGAGCAGTATATGGGCTGAGAGAAAAATATGTTCCCTATTTGCCCATTATGCATTCCTTGCACAATCCAAGATTTCATTAACTTTGACATAGGGCTCAGGCTGTCCAAAAAAGAAAAAAACAAACAACCCCTACATTTGGTGTCATATTACTGTGTCATCAGGTAGGCTGTAGAAACGAATTGTGGGTTGGATCCTCAGCAAGTAGAAATCAGTATTGCTCCAATAAGTTCAGAGCTACATCAATTTATGGAGGCGATAAGCCAATTTTATTTTCCCACCAATTAATCAGGGCATATTTAAGTGATAGAGCAGCTTCACTGAACCATGTCCCAGGGAAGCGTTCACCCTGTCACTGAATGACAGGCATGACCCCTTACACTAGGAGGTATTTTGTCTAGTAAAGGGATGCTTTCTGCCTGTGCCAGTGGACTAAGTGGTGTTTAGCCTATTATTCAACAGGTGCGAGACTCTGAATTGCAGTCAGTTAATACACAAGTTGACAAGTTGTGATTGATTAGATTAGAGGGAGTGACTGCAGTGAGCCATTCTTACACTGAATAAATTATAAAATTTTAAAGACAGTTTTAAAAAGTCAACATTTATCAGGACAGCCTCTTCGTCAGTAGCACCAGCCCCCTCTAATGTCCCATTTAGGATTTCCCTCACAGAGATCCTTCCGTCTTCCCCATCAGGCAAGGGGATCTCCGTCCGTAAAAGGCTTTGGAACTTGCCCTGAAATTTGGCAGATCTGCAGAGACGCACACTGCCTAGAATCTCCAGGGGCTTCTCCCACCTGGCCATGGCTGCCCCCAGGATTCCCAGAGAAAGCTCTGCAGAAGACACGAGAGATTCTTCACGGGGCGGGAGGGAGAACAGTGTGAATGGACCTGCCCCAGCCCCAGCTAACCTATTCTATCCCCAGTCAGTACTTGTCTCTCCATGCAGGCTCTGGAAGCCACAGAAAGGCCCATGTAGGATCTTGGGGGAGGAGGGTGGAAAACAGGGCAGCAAAGTCAGGTGACTCACTTTCAGCATGAAAGGGGAATGGCCACAAGTGGAAAGTCCCTTCCAAGCTCAGAGCTATTGGAGAAAATCTAGGCCATGCTGATCAGTTCCATTAGCTGATGGACAAAATGATCATGCCCCAAGTATCATCTTATCTTGAATGTTACACATTTTCAGCTAGGTGTCACATTAATTCACCTGTTTTATCAGGTATTTGTAGTAAATAGAACTTGATTGTAGCATTGTATGTAACAACCCTGTACACACACACACACCCCCCTACTGGCATGTCTTTAAGGTATATAGCAGCGCAAAAGTATTTCATCCAGCTTAAGACATTAAAAGGTTAGAACTGATAAGCTCAAACTTTTAAATGCTGTTAGTCAGATGCAGTCTCTGTCATCCTTCAGTTACCAGGCTTGCACAGTTCACACCAGTTTCCCCCGATATACAGTTGAAGTGTCCCACTCACTCCTTTCCTTCATCATTGCCCCTCTTCTTCTCTGTCCCTCCCAACCCCTTCAGAGATGCTAGGAGGGACTGCAGTTGTGCTGTAGGCTCTAGGGGCAGCAAGTGGAATGAACTGCTCTAGGCTTCCAGGTATGGAAAAGGATAATTTTGAAAAAAGTCTCTCCAAGAGCAAAGAAGAATTCTGCAGAATGCATTTGGGCCCAAAACTCTAGTATTTGTATTTGGAGTGTGGGGGGAAAGAGGAGAGGTAATTATATTATACATTCTAATTAGCTCTACCCTGATCTTCTCTTGTGAAACAAGGTATCACTGTACGACATGAAGAAACTCATTGAGAAATACAGATTAATCTTAGTAAATGGACCAGTCAGAGAAAACTAATATTCCACAAGCCACAGCCAGGAATTTGTTTGCTTTCTTAAAAAAGCTAGGACATTGTGTGCAAAAGAGTACATTAAAAGAACGTTAAGGTTACAAAGTCAAGCACACGAGAGTTAAGAAGCATCAGGTTGCTCCTGCCAACTTTATTCTGCCCTCTTGTAACGTGTATGCATGATGATAGAGTCTTTAGTTATACAATGTGAAGAACGATAGCTATTTCATAGGAATACTATATGTGCCTCAGTTTACCTGCACGATATTTTTCTGTCTGCACCCTGTTAAAAATCAAAGGAGCCTGTTAGGGAGGAGCAAACAGGAAGCAAAACAATGACAGAGGTAGGGTTTCTCTACAGAGAGAATACCAAGGGTCCCTAAGAGTAACAATGGGCAAGCTGCTCACTGGGAAAATCCCTACCTGCCTTTCACCAGAAAGGTGACTGGCCTATTACTCCTAGGGCCTGAAACTAAGATCAAAAGAACACTAAGCCATTAAAACTCATACCCAATAGGAAAGGGAATGGAAAGCAACATCTCAGGCAGAGACACTGTGTAGCAGGTTCAGTCACCAGCTGGTGTTCCCCCATCATTGCTGGGCTTGGTGAAGCGCCCTTCTGTCTTTGGCATCCCCTGTCAGTGGCTAATCAGGCCACTCAGTGATCTCTTCCTTCTTGTAATTCAGCCCTCTGGCCAGGACGCTTAGAACCTCACCCCTTCTAAGGTAATAGAAAGTCCCAACAAAAACCTCAAGTTCTAGTGACCATGGACCAGGCCCCACATTGGGCTCAATAATCCTTGCCCCTTTACTCCCAAAGCATGAACCACCCTTCTAGGATGGGGGGAAAATGGGGAAACCCAGGCCTGCCCTCTCCTCTAGTTTCCAGCCCAGTATCCCTATGAGAAGCAACTAGGATCAGTTTCTTACAATGCCTTGCTAGTTTCCTATTTGCAGGCATTTTACAAGGAGCTACATTCTCCAGTTCTCTCTCCCTGGAGTGTTGTCTTTCCATATAATTTTACCTAGTCTTTTGCTGAAGAGACTTCTTGGGGGAGTTCCCTTAGGCCAGCAGCTAAGCTCCCCTCTCTCTGTCCTCCCTAACTACCCCTGCAGTCCCTTTTTTCAATAGGAACTACCCAGCCTGGTTCTCCCCAGCTGAGTCCAATCCTTAATTAGCCATCTCCCCTCCAGGTGCCACAAAATGAGCTCCTGGGCTCTTCCGCTCCCCTTAACCCTGTCACTGCAGTCTCGGGTTTATTCCCCCCCAACTTAAGGCAGAAGGGCTCTGCGACTAAGGCAGGACTCTACAAGATAAGTGAGTCCAGCTGTCTCAAGCATAAGCACTGAGAGAGGTGATGAGCTACACGCAAGCCCCAGACACGTGGGTCTGATCTTAACCCTTTCCCCTGGTTAGCTGATTCCTTTGGGCTGATTGACAATATGTCTGTTTGAAAGGAGAGGTCTGAAGTTATTTTAATCAGCCCATGATTACAGAGAAGGGTCTTGTAGGCACCAATGAGAGTTGGGCCTCTTGTGTTACCACACTTGGAAACAGGCAGCATCCAGAGGGGTAGAACTGCAGGGCTCCACCCAGCAGGAGGTGAAGTAGCAAAACCTGTCACCTGAGGGGTGCACAGGGGTATAAGACACTGCTCTGACCATAGCCATGGCAAGATGGTGTTTAGAATGGATTGTGAGGCTCCAAGTGCAGTTCACCTTGGAGTTCCAGTCTGGTAAGAGTGCAGGACAAGGTCAGTCTCTTGCAAAGAGCCCAGGGAAAGATCACAGGTGCAGCTCACCTGAGCCATTACACATCACCACACACCTTTTTTTTCCACCTGACCCCCCTCACTCCATGCAGCATCAGGGGGCCTGCCTTACTTACTGCATGCTTTTCAAACCCTACCCTGCCTACAGAATTATTCTTTTCCTCATGGGCTTGTCTATGATGCTCACCACTGCACATCCAAGTGTTTCACAAACATGAACATATTTTCACAACACCCATGTTGGGGAGGGGCTATATCTCCATTTTACAGATGAGGAGCTGAAACACAGAAAGATTAAGGTCAGAAGTGTCCATGCATTTGGGGAGCCCTATTTGACAAACCTATTACCTGATTTTTCAGGGAATTCACTGTATATGCTCAGAGCGGAGCTTTTATTGGGTTCAGTTACAGGTGAGTGCTCAGCACTTCTGCAAATCAGACATCAGATTACTCAAGTTGGACACCCAGAAAATGAGGCGCACACATTTAGTGACCACATGCAAACATTTTGGATTTAAGCGACACTGCCCACATCATGTAAAAAGGACTCAGAGGCAGGGATAGAATCCCTTTGTCCAGGGTAACAGTCAACTAAACTACAATAAGAAAAGGAGGACTTGTGGCACCTTAGAGACTAACACATTTATTTGACCATAAGCTTTCGTGAGCTACAGCTCGCTCAAATAAATGTGTTAGTCTCTAAGGTGCCACAAGTCCTCCTTTTCTTTTTGCAGATACAGACTAACACGGCTGCTACTCTAAACTACAATATCTTTTCTTTTCCTGCAATCCCCTTCCTCATTCATTACACACCTTTTACCTTCTGCAACAAATGAAGGCTCTACAACCAATAGCATCCTTCACAATAGAGCCCTTGTTCATTCCCAAAGCATTGTTCATCTTGGACACTGATAGATTCTACAAAAAAAAAAAAAATATATAAAATCCCTGTTTGTGATGGAGGCAATAGGGGAATGAGAGCTTTTCACATACATATTAGGCGCTAAGACCCTGTCACCATCTAACTGATCTATTACCATTCACTGGCAGGATGAGGAGGGGACGCTATTTTTAGCAACCTCTGAAACTCAGTTGCGTAAACTTCATTGTTATTAGTTACGGTGGTTTGAGCAAAAGGTTGATTTACAGATTTTGAATTTCCATCTGATTGTACACTCCACTATGTATACGTCAAGAACACTGAAGAAAAATTCAGAACTGTCCTTAAGTTTAATCTACTGGTGTAATGTACTGACTCACATTGCTTGCAAATATAAATATTTTGTTAACAAGAGGTAATGTTTAACGGGTATAAATTGTTGCAAAACTAGGTTGGGAGCTTATTAGCATTCCATTCATAGAACAGCCCTTTTGTTCCCCAAGTACATTTTCTTCAGCTTTAGCGTAAATATTGTCTTACTAAAATGATTTAACAAATAAAGTTATCTTTTTTTAAACAGCATAAGATTGTTGGAATGGAGCAACAAGAGAAAGCCATGGACCAGCTCTTCAGCTCCTCCACCTTCCCTTTCCATTGCTCCCGCAATGCAAAAGGGGATCAAGGCTGCAATGCATAGACATCTGGGGATTTCCATGGCCTGGGAGAATCCCTGAGTGGCATGAAACCAGGCAGGAGGCAGAGTGGCTGCACCATGCTGTGCTCTGGCAATCCCCACCAGTGTAAGTTAATGCCAATTCTTTGAACCAGAACAGCAGTTCTCAAACTGTGGGTTGGGACCCTATTTTAAAATGTATTATTTCCATACACCCCTTCTCACAAGCCTTCCTGAGATCACAGCAAGTGACACTTTTTCCATTTTCTGATATTCTGAATAAGAGACATCAAGGTGATCTGTTTTATCTTAGGGTTTTTTCCCCCTGTCTGAGGCTTAGAATGAGCTATTGCTTCCATTCTCAGCCACAAGTTTTCACCCAGCTTGTAAGTACATCACTTCAGAATTGCGTCTTTTGGAGCCATGATTCTTCCTATCCATTGTTCCTGTAGCTGTTTGCGTCATATCAAAGGATTTCTTTATGGTGAGGGGTGCTCCAGTTAAAGAGAAGTAAAAGTAAATACATTTTTTTTATCTGTTAACTTCATATGCAGAGGAAAACCCTACAACCAAGAATTGTGTATTTTTTCTCTAAATCTTTATAACTAAATTTCATTGTGGCTTATGTACCCACGTAGAAGTAACTGAGCTGCTTCTTGCAAGTTCTTTTCAGGCGAGATTGTCAATCTGGCAGGTTTTCCAAGGGCTAAAATAAGTCAACTAGAGCTCAAAAAAAAGGCAAGGTGAACAATTTGGAAGACTAAACGTCCCTGTTAGCTACAGAACAGGTAGAGAATGAACCACCTGTGTAGGTTTCATCTCTTTAAGGGTATGTCTACATTGCAACTGGGAGCATGCATCCCAGCGCAGGTAGACAGACACACATTATCTCTGTGCAAGCTAGTGCACTAAAAATAGCAGGGGTGACATAAGCAGAGGCTCAGGCTAGCCACCCAAGTACATACCTAGTGGTCTGGGCAGGTTTATACTCAGATGGCTAACCCAAGATGCCACCCATGTCACTGCAGCCACACTGAGAATTTTAGCATGCTAGCTCCATTTGAGCTAGTGTGTATTATAGCTACCCATGCTAGGAAGCATGCTCCAAGCTGCAGCAGAGATGTACCCTGAGCTAAAGAGAGTACCATGAAATGGGGGAAGAGAGAAGTTTATTCTCTGTGGGTATGTCTACAGTGGAGCTGGAGGTATAATTTCCCCGGCCAGCTATACTTTCAGCTCCAGTTTAGAGTAGTCCCTGTGTCCATGTAGTCCTAAACCTCTGCTGAGCCTAGTGAGGGAGTGTTCCACATAGATCCAATTGCATCTACCATCACAAAACTATCATCACTGTTCCATTTGGAACAGGATTTAGACTATCAGTTAGTTTTACACACTAGTACAATAGGCCCTTGGATAGCGAACATATAATAGCAGCCTTTGATCACTAATTACCTAGGAAGGATTTGATCTGGCAAACAGGAGTTAAAAGGCTCTAAATCCATTTTAAGTCCACTGCTATCCACATCCCCTTTCTTTCCACAGATCTCGATTATAACTTGACACAGCTGCTGAGTCCAATCAGCGGGAGATTGACTTGGGAAAGGACTGCATGTTACAGATGGTTGTTTAATAGCAGGTTCTATTTCAGCTATGACACACTTAAGTTAAACAGATGTTTGGTGAAAGCTTTCAAAAGTGTCTGTACACCACACTAGAACTTTGGACTATTTCAAAACATTGTTAGCAGATAGCTTCTAAAGGCAATGAAACAAAGATATATTTCAAAACATTTATTTATCAAGAAAAGCCCCCGGAGGAAATATTTGGTCCTTGTTTAGTCATACAGCACCCACATCAGCAACAGAAGCTTTGGTTGTTTTTTTTTTTTCCTGGAAAGTATTTTCTCAGGAAATAGGAAAACATGGGTGGCTAGTCACAATTTGTGATCTTTTTAACAGCAGAATTCAGAATTAAAATAGTCTTAAAGCAGCTTCACCAACTCAGGCTGAACACATTAAAGATTTATATAAAATCAGCAGTATCCAAAACAGGAGTCAAAGTTTTCAGCATGAGCTCAACTGGATAAAACCAAAAGTTCAAATTCACTGAAAGTTATTGCAGAAAGAGGGATTATGCAACACAAAAAGCTCTGCCTTTCACAGCTGGGGTCCCAGTGTCGACCTAGTGAAGGAGTACCTGCAGTGTTTACTGCCTGGGGAAAAGTGATAACAACCTGACTTTGGACCTTTAGGCATCAAGCCTTCCTTTAAGGTAGTTCCTTGATGAAACCATACAGAATTGAATGGACTAACTAGCTACATCCATTTATGTCAAGCATATAAATCATTTTGTCCAAGCAATAATCTGGATATTTCAGATATGTTGTGAGTTTAAGAAATAGAGCAGAGATGAACAAAGTGTTTACAGTTGCCTTATGCTCCAAGCCAGTGTAAGATAGTAAGAGGCATCTTACAAATTCAATTCCAAGCCCCAGTTAGGTGTGATGATTCAGTACTTCCTAATCAGATTCTTCATAGAGAGGGCTTGGTTCTGTTAGTTAATGAGCATCCTCAGTTAGTGGGAGTTGAGGGAATTGTGAACCTCACAGGATCAGGTCCAAACATTTATTTCACGCTGAGACTAGAGAGAAACCTCTTCTCGGTTCACAGAGAACAAGCAATCCATTGTTTTCCAGTAGTATTGTGTAGCAAAGAAAAGGAAAACGGATTGATGTTTGTAAGAATGCTGAGCACACTTGGATGCAAGTCTAGTTATCTCAGCACTTTTAAAGAAGCAGGTTCTCTTAAAATCTTTCTTTCTATAAAGACATATTGTGAGACAGAGATTTGAAAAAAAAAAAAAACCTGCATGTTAAATACCCTTGCAAACATTGACAAGTTTACCTTCCCTTTTCTTCACAATCAGGGTTGCATCGTAGGGTTACCTTTGAAAAGGTGAACCTAAAAGGCATTATTTTCAGCGTGCTTCTCTGCATATTCTGTTCCTAGTTATGGTTTGAAAAGTCACATGGAGCCCAACTTTTTCAAATGCTCAGAACCCAGAACTGGGGCCAGATTGTCAGATGGGCTTAGAACTCAGCAGCCCCACCTGCAACTCTCATGGTCAGATTCTCAGAGGAAGAGCTCCAGACTCAAGCTGCTGAGCTCCCTTCAAAATCCATCCACTTATTTGGGTGCCTAAATTGGAGCCAAGCCCTTTAAGATCTGGCCCCACCTGTCTACTCTGAAGGAAGTTAAATGTAGGCAAAGTCAGACGGTGGATCCTATAAAAGGCACAACACAGAATTTTCTGAAGTGTGAGAGAGGAAAGATTAAAAAGTTACAAATGGGCATGTTTCCAAACTCCCTGATCCAAACACGCTGGAACTTTGGGGAAAACTTATCAGAACTGCATGGATCAGCCTCACTTCACAAGCGTAATTAAATTCCAAAGTCACTGTGTTTATCCTTTCCAAGCCTGTATGCAGCGCAGCAATCAATCACTTTAAACAAAATTGTAAAAACAAGAGATTTTACCGCTCCTACTAGCTGCAGTATGTTTATAATAATGTCCTATTCAGTTTGGGACCATAAAAGGCACAATTCTCCATCCCCCTGCTTTAGTGCATATTAAGCAAAGGAATTTTTAGTTTGTCCTTGCTGTGGTACATTTGGGCCCACTCCTGCTCCTGCTGAAGCTAACTGGAGTCCTCTCTCCTGCCTCCCTATCAACTTCATTGGCAACCAGATCAGACACAATAGGAATATACTGGGACTAGCTGTGCTAAATTGCACTACTGGCTTTTGAGACTGTGTTCAGGGATAAATCCTTACATGCTGCCCAATAGTTTGGCACATCAGGATCCATACGAGGTTTGAGTGGGGATGACAGTGATCCAGGAAGCTCTAGGAGCCCCACTCTAGGGCAGCCCAACAGGTGAGCTGTGGAGGAGCCAAGCAGACAGTGCTTGCAGGCTACCAGTATGCAAGCTTCCATTAGAACCTCACCTGTGTTCTGCCACAGGTTCAAACAGCATCCGTGAAACATTTTGATTTTGGCAAATCAGTATTCTCCAAACACAGTCCCTCAGAGAAATTGTGACCAGCTCTGCAGGTCAGGTTAAAACTGCTGAAACTGTTATAGCAGTCCACTGAAATTCCCACGGCACAGGAAGGGGTAGATTACTGCTCCGACCCCTCCTCTCTATTACTGGAATCTCTAATGACATCTCTGTGCAATTCCTAAAGCTTCCTGAACTTCACACTAAAAGAAAAGGAGTACTTGTGGCACCTTAGAGACTAACCAATTTATTTGAGCATAAGCTTTCGTGAGCTACAGCTCACTTCATCTGATGCATCCGATGAAGTGAGCTGTAGCTCACGAAAGCTTATGCTCAAATAAATTGGTTAGTCTCTAAGGTGCCACAAGTACTCCTTTTCTTTTTGCAAATACAGACTAACACGGCTGTTACTCTGAAACCTGAACTTCATACTGTAATTTTAATGAACTAAGTGGCCTAGTTCTTTTGTCTTAGAGAGATCTCAGCTGTGGCCAGTCACTCCTCTTCCTCAAGGGCTCTCAGGCAAGGCCCTGCAGGATGCCATTCTGTCACCTCTCCTGTTCCACGTGGATACAAGCCAGCAGGAGGATTAGTAAGGGGGCATAGGGTGTGGCCTGGTGGCAACCAGCTTTCCATCTCTATTTTATCCAGTGTGGGTGAGCCATCTCAGCCACCATCTAATCACTATTGGGGATGAAAGCAAACTGTCTGGGTTTGTCTGCAGCCCAGACTGAGGTGATAATTGGTTTGGGGAAGCAGTCAGAGTAGAAGTAATATTAGCCCTTTGACTACAAAAGTACAGCCTCCAGTTTGTAGTTACTAGTGTTCACCCTGCAGGTGGTGCTCAGCAGCTATATTGCAGTAGTAACCCAGTCCGCTTTTCACCATCTGCATATGGCTAGGAAGATGCAGCCTTTCCTTTCACATGGATCTTGCCTGTGCTATCCTTTTTTAACCTCCAGATTAGATGATTGCAGTGTGCTCTGCATGTGGGCAGATTATTCCACAGTAAGGAAGATCCTAGAAACCCTGTTGTCATCTGGTACTGACCATTCTCAGAGAGAGGAAACCTGTTGTGTAGGGCCATTGTTATACCCCTGTCTTCCTAATTTATGGCTGCTCCTCTGTGTGTACGCTCAGAAGGGCAGGGAACACAGAGCCTGCCCCTGTACCCTCCAGGCAAGAGACAATAGGAATAAATACCCATTTTTCAGTCCTCAACAGCAGAGTTGCTTGAGCCACAGGGGACATGGACAGATATGTTGAGGTGTAGCCACAGATACATTGATAGATATTGTCAAGGTTCCTCCCCCACTCTGAACGCTAGGGTACAGATGTGGGGACCTGCATGAAAACCTCCTAAGCGTATCTTTACCAGCTTAGGTCAAAAAGTTCTAAGGTACAAAATATTCCACCCTTTGTGCTTGGATTGGCCGCTACCACCACCAAACAAATACTGGTTACTGGGGAAGAGCTGTTTGGAAACATCTTTCCCCCCCAAATACTTCCCAAAACCTTGCACCCACTTCCTGGACAAGGTTTGGTAAAAAGCCTCACCAATCTGCCTAGGTGACTACAGACCCAGACCCTTGGATCTTAAGAACAATGAACAATCCTCCCAACACTTGCACCCCCCCCTTTCCTGGGAAATGTTGGATAAAAAGCCTCACCAATTTGCATAGGTGACCACAGACCCAAACCCTTGGATCTGAGAACAATGAAAAAGCATTCAGTTTTCTTACAAGAAGACTTTTAATAGAAATAGGAGTAAATAGAAGTAAAGAAATCCCCTCTGTAAAAATCAGGATAGTAGATACCTTACAGGGTAATTAGATTCAAAACATAGAGAATCCCTCTAGGCAAAAACTTAAGTTACAAAAAAGATACACAGACAGAAATAGTTATTCTATTCAGCACAATTCTTTTCTCAGACATTTAAAGAAATCATAATCTAACAAGTACCTAGCTAGATTACTTACTACAAGTTCTAAGACTCCATTCCTGGTCTATCCCCAGCAAAGGCAGCATAAAGACAGACACACAGACCCTTTGTTTCTCTCCCTCCTCCCAGCTTTTGAAAGTATCTTGTCTCCTCATTGGTCATTTTGGTCAGGTGCCAGCGAGGTTACCTTTAGCTTCTTAACCCTTTACAGGTGAGAGGAGTTTTCCTCTGGCCAGGAGGGATTTTAAAGGGGTTTACCCTTCCCTTTATATTTATGACAGATATGTTCACATGCCTGCTGGAAGTAAGCATGGAGGCACTAGAGGAAATGAACACTGCTCCTTTTCAGAGTTAAGTTAAGAAGAGATGTTCTGCACTGACCTGACAGAACTGAGGCATTCCACTTGTTAGGTGGCCACAGGATGCCATGCTTCTTCCCTTCTACTTCCCTGTCTCCCCAGAATCTGCCTATGGAGGAAAAAACCCCAAGATTTTGGTCAAATACTGGTTCTGCTTTGAGTGGGGTAAATCTAGAGTTACTCACTGACATCATGGAATTATACCAGATTTACACTGGTGTAAATGGGACCAGAACTTGTCCCTAAAAGTACTTTAAGTAACCTGGAATAGCACTGGCAGTGGTGCCTATTTCTCTTCTGCACTGTTAGGCTCAGTCCTTCACACTCATCTCCACCTCTCTCCCAGAGGGCATTTCAGCTGCCACCCCCCGCTGTCTATCAAACAACATTCAACTGGTACTTGCCTATCAGATGATGCAGGTGGCCCTGCATTAAGCATCTGATGAATCAGTATTTTGAAGAAATTGACAGTTTTCTGATATTTATGGTGCTTAACCTTGAGGAAATGACAGATAATTACACTATTCTGTGATGGAAAGTGCCAAGGCAGACTTGTCGGGGAGGGGAAAGGCATCGATTTCATCTCTTTGTGGAGCTGCAGTTTGTTTGGTATCTTGTTTACATGCCAGCAGCCTCCAGGGTAGCTTCTTCCTCAGCACTTGCTGAATCTGTCAGTACAATTCAATTCCTAATTGCCTAATCACTTGTAGCTCTGCTATTCGCTAAATCAATGCAAACTCATGGCAAAAAACCCCAAACCTGACTTTACTGAACCACCACATAGTCTATGGACCTTTCACAACATTTGGTGGTAGGGGGAGAAAAGGGGAAGGGAATCTCAGGAAAGTGTTTTGTCATCTCCCTTTGAGCAGCTCTGCTGCCCAGTAATGATCAGCTTCTATTAACTTTAACTCTTAATTACCTAAGAACACATGGCAATAGTGGGAATCTATTTACTCAGGCAAAGCTCCAATTTTAATTGCTTCTCAGCCACCTTGTCTCTATGCTGGGACCAACACAACACTGCATATCTTTAAAAACTTAAAAGCCTAGAGATCACTCTTTACCATGGTGGATAAGAGTCATCTTTTAAGGCTCTATAGTTCCAGTCATTGTCAATTAGCAATATACAGTGCACTTGGTATCTTTGCTGTAAGCTTAGTTCTTCTATGTTCCAATTCCTAGTTCAATAAAAATATATTATAAAACAACTCTTTTATATCATCCTTTCTAGGTCACATGAAAAAACATTGTTCTGAGAGGGAGCTTTTGTTGCTGCATTCTTTCCTTAGGACATCACATATAAATTTCTATTCAGATTAAGTGAATGTGAGTCCCCAGCAGGATAATGGGTGAAACATACTTCCCTGAGGGCTGTAACAATTCAAGTTATGAGGATACTCCACTAGGGAGCTTTAACCTGAGATGAGCCTGGACTAAAACACTGGACACACCTTCATCCTCTGAAGACTGTGCTTATTTGTTAATCCACTCAAATGGTCTTTGATACCACTAGGTTTTGCCTTCACCTCCAGAAAATATGCTCTTGGCTACACCCAGGAAGTTTCATTGCTGCAGTTTAGTCTCTAAATTTGGACGGTCTCCACTAGTACAAGTGAAGCAAGTTTACCCAACTTCTAGTTTTGCTCCCAAGTTTGTTTGTTTTTTTCTATTGGTGGGGGTGGAGGAGGAAGGTGAAATTGCAATTGCATCTGCTTTATTCTCTTAGTTAGTGAAAACTGCTATGCCACAATAAATGTGTGTGCCACTCCTGGTACAGAAGTGACTGTTTAGTAGTTTGGTGTAAGCTAATTCGAGAAAAATCCCCTGTCATGAGCAAACTACTCCTCATGTCCACTTTGTGTTTACTACTGTTTTATGGAGCAACAGCTACTTAGGAATGTGTTAATTAGAAGAGGTCAAAAATTTGATGGAACAGTTTTCCCATCAGAAAATGCGGATTTGACAAGTCAAAATTTTCACAGAAACGTATTGATTTCATTGAAACACCTTGTTTCAACAAGATTGATGTATTTTGTTTTAATGTCATATTATAAATAATTTTATAAAATCAAAAGTAAGTCCTTTGATAAGGACATTTTAATATTTCTAGAACAAAATGTTGCAGGAAATTAATTTTTGTTCCAGTTTGGGAGAAAAGAAAATCTTGAAACTTCAGATTTTTCCATGGAACAAAAATTGTGAGTTTTGACCAGCTCTAGTGTTAATGATTTATAGCACAGTATGTATTTCAGATTATAATGTAAGAAACTATTTGAGGTGTAATGATCCATAGAGACCAAGTACAGGGGAGAGAAGACAAAAGATTTGCTTGTGAACAACTAGATTATGGAAATGAGGTAATTATGCAACCTGGACTAAGGAGGGGGCAGTTGTGGTTGGACAGCACAGCAAGATTCACATTCCCCACAAGAGTTCATAGGGCTGAGTGCTGGACCTTCTTAAATGGATTAACTCAGTTTTCTTGTTTTGACATTAAAGAGCACTTGGAACAGATCAGTTGGGGACCTTCCTTATGGTCATCTCTGATATGCCAATATGGCTTATTCTAGGCCGGTGACATCAAGGGACAGTACTACATGGAAGGAAGAACAATAGACAGAAGCAAGGTAAATAATGTAGAGAGCCTGGCATTTCTCAGAATACCAAATTATAAAGATGAACCAGATCTCAAGATAATGAAGAGTCATCTCACTTGATATGCTTCTTATAGAAAACAAGGATGATATAAGCATCTGCTGTTTTGGTCATTAGAAAGTTAGAAACAATAGCACATGAGCTACAGAAAACATGTACACCTTAGATTAACTACCAGCTAACCTTAGCGATCAGGCAAGGAAATATGGTCTTTGGGCAAAATTCTGCTCTGTTACACCAGTGTAAGTCTTGAGCTACTCCATGGATTTCTTATCAAAGTCAATGGAAGTGCTTTGTACTCCCACTCCCAGTCCAAAGCAAATCCATTAACTTCAGTAAGACATCCAGAGAATAGCTCCAGATTTACACCAATGCAACAGTAGCTGACCCAGCATCTTTAATCTGGGTCCATTTTAAGTGGTGGCATTTCTGCAGAAGTATTGTATTTTATCTCAGCTAGTCAGTCATAACAATGCTGTACAAATAATGCCTGTCTGATTTTACCTAGGTGTGCACAGTGGTCAGTTCCAAAAGACAATATCTAGAGTTAGATTTGTATTATTCTTAAATGACATGTTACAAACGCCATCACCGCAGACCTAGCCGGTCTTACTAGCAATGAAATGGGCTATAAGACTGTTTGCACACTGTAGTTATTTTTACTAGTAGTGTTTTCTGCCTATATTCCCTCTAATCCCAACAGAAATAGAAAACAGATTTATTTATTTTGAAGGTTAGTAGGGTAATTTCATTCTGATTAGTACCTCACCTTCTGTTTATCATAAAGCATACAGGCCTCCCCTTGCAGTAAATGAATCTCAATTCCGCAGGGTGCTGAGTGACTATTGGATGGTGCCAAGTCCCTTTAGTTGGGAGCCACTAGTGGAATCACCACTACACACTCAGTTTCTGACCCCTTACTGAAGTCATTGGAGCTTTATATGCATAAGGACTGAACACATATTTTGTACAACTTGGACAGTGGTGCTATTGAGTAAAATTAAATGATTGAGGTGTCCATTTGCGAGAAAGAGACCAAACAATAAAATTACCTCATATTTAACAGAGATAAAGTGCTTAGATGCCCCCACCCGCATTATCATGGCATCTGAGCCTGCACCAGTCTGTGTATTTGTCATCATGGCACCCTGGGAAGTGCTAGTATCTGCAATTTACAAACGGGAGCTGAGGCCGACATACTAAGTACGTCTAAAACGCAATTGGAGGTGTGATCACAGCTTGGGTAGACATACCCTCGCTAGCTTTAGGTTAGCTAGCAAGAGTAGTGAAGCTGTGGTGACAGTCTTCAGTGCAGGCTAGGAATGAGATAGCCAGGGTGCTGGGTGGGCATGCGCAGCCTGTGCTGAAGACCATGCCACTGCATCTTCATTTTTTAGCTATGCTAGCTAGATTAAAGCTAGAATGAGTATATCTACCCAAGCTGTAATCACACCTCCAGCTGCATTGTAGATGTATCCTAAGTAGCTTGCCCAAGGTCCTACAGCAAGTCTGTGGTGCAGCAGGGAATTGATCCCAGGGCCACAAGACGAAGACCAGCACCTTAACCACTAGATCATCCGTCTCATTTGACTTGTATATGACCAAACTAGAAAGCCAACAAGCTGGTCCTTTTTAACTGGGTATGTACATTCCAGGTGCATTTCAGAAGACAGTAGAACATTACATTAAACTTTAGATTCAGAAGTTCTCAAGTGTAGTGAGAACATCAAAAGCAAAGACATTTTATTTCAGAAGAAGCTGCAACAGAAAGCCATGGACCTACAGAACTCGACTGAGCTTTTAGTTATTCCAGCAACGTGCTGGAGCAGGTAGGGGATTATAGTAAGAAAAGGCACTTGCAATACCAACTATGCCCTGTGAGTGTTGTTTTAGAAGTACATGGTGCTGGTCAGAAGGTGCAAAGTCAGGAAGTCTAGGAATCCTAACCACAGTATAAATCTCCCCTACCTGGGCAGAACCCATGAGGGAGGGCATTGATGCAACTGCCATGGTAGAACTCTGCCCATTCTGTACTATTTAACAATAAAGGGAGCAAATGAGTTACAGGGCCATTTTCAAATGAGCACATTTGCCCCCATGGACCAAGTTTTGATCACAGTTCTTGCTGTGTGCTACCTCGCAGCCAGATCAAAGCCTGACTTACGCATGTGTGGAGAGTTTCACAAGCAAGGTGAGAGCTGCAGACATTCAGGAACATTTTTGAAAGTCTGGCCTGAAATTTAGCATTCTACTTGTGAAAATATTTCAAGCAATGTATGTATTGAAATGACAAGGCTGCTCTGTGCTCACAGCTTAACAAGGTCAGATTCAGTCAAGGTGGAAGTGTGGAAGCCTTTGCAGGTTTGAACTGATGCATACTGTGGTGAACGCTTTGGTGATTTCACAGGACATGGCTTACAGTACTGCTTGCCCTCCTAACTCCAACTAAACTGGATTGGGTGTGTTTATACAGAAGCTATTTTGCATCCACTTGAAGACACCCAAGATACATACCCTCCACCCTTGTATAGCAAAGACACCAATCTACACTAGAGAGGCAAATAGAATGATCAAGTGTTGTTTTAGGGCCACAATTAAAATTTGGCTTCCACAATCAACTCACAACCTCAAGGTGCTCGTGTTCTTTTTTGCTGTGTGACTGATCAATGCAGCAAAGCTGAACTGATTAAACATGCATTCAAGTCTCCCTTGCCCAATACAAAATGATGTTTTGCTTAGTTAGGTAGCTCAAATGAGAGCCAATAGAGTTGCAATGAGCTACTTGTCAGAAATTCAAATAAGGCCCTTGAAGATTGCTTGCAAATCCTCCCCAGGCTAGGAGTGTTGTTCTATGAAAAGAGAAACCACCATGAGAAACTCCCCAAAAAAGTTTGAGTCACAGTAAATATGGGAGCCAAGGGAGCTTACTCCACTGCCAGAGCTATGTTCTGCCAGAGCTATTGAATGTTTAGAGTGAACTCATTTCATTGTGTACTAGGGAGGCACTGTAGTCTAGAGATTACAGAAGTATGGGAAACGGAAGTATCCTCGTGGGATCCTATTTAAAATGAGCCACTTAGTGTGTGACTAAGTGGCTTGATCTGATTTCTGTGCCTGTGTGCTCCAAAATTGCAGGAAAGTAAGACATGAATAAAAACCACAAGATGTTGCATTCAGAAGTGATCTAGCATGAGTCAGGGAGTAATTCTCAACATGATTTAGCTGGAGTCTGAGAAGCAGTCTGTGTTTGACTAAGAAGTAGGATTGAGTGCACAGATTTGCTGCTCCCATTTTACTATTTATGATTGAATAAGTGAGATGCAACCCCCCACAAGTTGTTTGCATCTCATCTATTCCACAAGGAGTCATTGTAGAATTAATCTTTAGTTGTATGGATCCAGCATAAGAAAAATCTTCTAAACTGGTTCTCTCTTCCCCAAACTCCTTTTCAAAGATAACTAACTTGTGAGAGCAGATACAGAAAAGCAGAGCAATACAGGGTTCCCTCTTCTGTGAGGTATTTAAGATAGCACCATAGGGAAGAAGTTTCTCCTTTATTTATCTTACAGAGTTCTAATATTCACTATTTTGGAGCAGCAGGAGTTAGCTCAACTCTCAACCTCTCTGTGTAAAGAGGGCAATTTTCCAGAGTTCTCCAAAGTCCACATGTGCAATCAAATTGGCCTGAAGATTGCTATGCCAATAGAAGGGATGGGGTTGAATTAATGGTGCAAGTTTGGGGTCATTTGGCTAAGGGCTTGCAACATCCATGGAATGGGAGAGACAGCCAACCCACTCCCTTGAAGCAGGTCTCTGCCATTCTACCTAATCACATTGCATGTACGAAGTTTAGCTAGGACAGGGAAAAGACATAGCACCCAAGCTTTCCACTGTCTTGCATTTCCTATAATTTGCATCTGTGCAAAATGGGCATAAAATGCTTCTGTTCTGATCTGGTATAATTCCACACAGGTATAAGCTTGCACTTTCAAAGTCCTAGATATAACTGGCATATTAGGTGTGGATAGGCCCAATCCTGCAGTCTACAGAGTTGACCTGGGAGATACTGCTCAGTCTCCACTAACACATCTGGCAAGTTCAGTCCCACAAGAAGAGAAAGCAAGCAAGAGCTTGTATTCTATTTTTCCTCCTGTTTCATATCTAGAAGGTTGGGGGGAAATTGAATTGGATTAAATGATCCAAAAAAAATATATAACCCAGAGATGGCCTCATGCTGGAAGAATTCACTTCTGGATCCACATCTCAAATACTCCCAAAGTTCAAAACTGTTTGGATTGGTACATTGCTGATGGAGGGGCCATCCACCATTTTCACTCTGGAGTCAAATTCCGAACCTACCATCTACACATTCAGGTATGCTTGTCTTGGGGTTCTGGTCCAGATCCATCTCTTTCTTGAGAGAATCTTAAGTTTTGTCTGTGTCTAAGCTTAAACTCTCTCAAATTGGCAGGGATTTTGGTTTATGGGGTTTTGTTTAATCTATATTCTAACCTTATTTCCTTTCCTTCTATTCCAGTTTCCATAGCACAAAGTAGCAGGAACCTATGAAAGCCAAAGGTTGTGTCAGTTCAGTTCTACTACAGAAGTTTAAGCTGGTCAGAGAAGACATTGTGATTGGGTCCGATCTCAATTTGTGCACTTTTCTTACTCAGATCAAGAGGAGTTTTGCCCAAGGAAAGAGTCCTGTATCAAGGACACAGTACACACACTAGATACAAATCCTGCAGATTAACTAGAACTCCTTTCCATGAGCCTCCTCAAGCCTTTAGCTCTAAAATGAACTGAATACACATTGAGCCAAAGAAGGAGAAGTCTTGGCTGGAATGAAATTTGCCCCATTTTGTTTTATTGTAGGTGATGTCTCATTTTAAAGTACTGACAGAGTACTTGGTGGAGAGGGGGAGTATTGCATTTGAGCATTTGCTTCAGAGGTTGTGTCAAATGGAGATGATGGGAAAACATTTTTTTGTTAACAAAGTGCTCTCCCTTTGCCAAAGTTTTACTACTGGATTTAATAAGCCACTTGTGAGCCATCTGAGCTCTTTACATAGGAAATGCATGACGAGGCATGGGAAAGCAGACTTCTGATCACATACAAGTTCTCACATGGAACATCCACAAAGTTTTATTTGCTGACAAGATGGAATGGATGTGTTAATTAAAAAAAACAAACAAAAAAAAACACATGGTAAGCTGTACAGTAGGCTGAAAGGGAAAGAAATGCTGCATTTATCCCATACGGAAATGTTGTCCTATTACATCACATAGGAGAGTGTTCAGTAGTTTGAGCAGGGGCCTGGAAAGCATGATTCTTCAGATCTAGTCTCACATCTGACCGCGACTGGCACAGGTGACTACTTCCTGTTCCCCATTTTAGCTATCTGGAAGATACATATAGTTCAAATAATTATAAAAAGACCTACTTTTCATCCCAAGATGAACAAGCTTTACAAACATTACATTTAAGCAACTCCTTGCCACCAGACTCCTTGTTGTTTTTCTGGATACAGATTAACACGGCTACCCCCGATACATTATATTTAAGGACTCCCCTGAGGGGTAGATAAGTATTACTAGTTCATTTGTGGCTGATTTCCTGTTTAAGGGCCTGACACTTTAAATCCTCACTTGCATGAAAGTACTATATCTTGGGAAACATTTTGGTAAGGTACCTGCAAGATAAATAGATTTCTAGAGCAAAAATGGTTTTGAGTAACCCTCTGGAATGCATCTAGAAGTAGGGATTTATAGCAGTTAAATTGCTAACTTTTGTTTAGCTCCTTTAATCTACTGACTATCTTGCATTGGCAAGTAGGAGACCTAGATCAAATAGTCCATCTATCTCAAGCTACCAAATTAATATTTATTGTATAACTACAGTTACTGTGGTCACAATTTAATAGTCAGCCTTTGCCAACAGATACCTGTGACATACCAGGGTACAATCCAGACCAATAAATAGCTGTGTCATCCCTATCCTGAAACTTGATGCCCTTTACACTGCCTTGCTTCTGTAGCCTCTATCCTGGACTGCTCACAAACAGCCTCCAGCATGTAAATTACTCCCAGCTAGGTCTCTTGGCTCTTACCAGCCTTAAAAATTACCACAGGGTGATCTCAATACACTCCCTGTCCCAGATTTTCTCCTGGAAATGTCCTGTATTGGCCCAGCCCAAATATATTAAGACCGTTAGTCCTTGGAGGGAATAATATGCACACAACTTGCCAACCCAAATGGAAGTTTCTCAGACTTTTCAATTTGAACAAACACTCAGACTCATAGGTCAGCCATCGCGATTATCTAGTCTGACTGCCTGCACATTGCAGGCCACAGAACCTCACCCGCCCACTTCTATAATAGACCCCTAACTTCTGGGTTAGTTACTAAAGTTCTCAAATCATGGTTTAAAGACTTCAAGTTACAGAGAATCCACCATTTACTCTAGTTTAAGAACATAAGAATGGCCATACTGGGTCAGATCAAAGGGCCATCCAGCCCAGTATCCTGTCTACCAACAGTGGCCAATGCCAGGTGCCCCAGAGGGAGCGAACCTAACAGGTAATGATCAAATGATCTCTCTCCTGCCATCCATCTCCACCCTCTGACAAACAGAGGCTAGGGACACACCATTCCTTAACCATCCTGACTAATAGCCATTAATGGACTTAACCTCCATGAATTTATCTAGTTCTCTTTTAAACTCTTTTATAGTCCTAGCCTTCACAACCTCAAGGAGTTCCACAGGTTGACTGTGCGCTGAGTGAAGAAGAACTTCCTTTTATTTGTTTTAATTACAAACATTAATTTCATTTGGTGGCCCCTAGTTTTTATGTTATGGGAACAAGTAAATAACTTTTCCTTATTCACTTTCTCCACACCACTCATGATTTTAGAAACCTCTATCATATCCCCCCTTAGTCTCCTTTTTTCCAAGCTGAGAAGTCCTGCCTCTTTAATCTTTCCTCATATGGGACCCGTTCCAAACCCCTAATCATTTTAGTTGCCCTTTACTGAACCTTTTCTAATGTCAGTATATCTTTTTTTGAGATGAGGGGACCACATCTGTATGCAGTATTCAAGATGTGGGTGCACCATGGATTTATATAAGGGCAAAGATATTCTGTCTTATTCTCTATCCCTTTTTTAAACCTGCAAGTGACCAGAGGAAGGCAAAAAACCCCTAGGATTTCTGGACATGGAGGGGGGGGAAGGAGAGAGAGAGGGAAAAAAAATTTTAGAGTGTTTTCCCCTGCTTTTTAGTTTCAGTCTCCCTTTTGAAAAACATTTTCAGCTAGGAGTAAGGCAACAGGCAGTCTGTATGGAAGGAAACTCCACACTGTTTCTTTGCCAAGATGTAGATTCTTACTGCTGTCCCCTTTCCTACCAAAGAATGGCCTCTTAGTAGGTAATGGTCCATCAGTCTTTGTTTACACCTGGCCGAGGCATCAGCTTGCCCTTCGTCTCTCAAGAACTGATTTGGCCATTTCCCAGACTTCTCTGGAAAACACGCTTTTAGTCATGAGCTCAGCTTATGTTTATAACTTCACATATAATGCTGCAATGTGCATTTTGCCATGATATTATCAATCAGCAAGTTATGAGTTTTCAGAAGATACCTTACAAGGCATACTTTATACAAACATAATAGTATGTAAGGTGTGAACAATACCTCACAGTTGTTTCCTAGTCAACATACAGGAAATTCAGATTTCAGACCCCACTGCATGATTATTATAAAATGCTGATTTTGGTGACAAATAGTGTCCCTAATACAGCTATCCATTGATTCAACAGTATATAAATAAGCAGAGAATGTGTGGTTGAAATTCCCATTTCGATATGAACTACTATTTGGAAGGAGTTTTGCATCATATAAATCTAAGGGTTTATACCTACCCCCATTTGATGTCAAAAATTCTCATTAATATCAGCAGTGTAAGTATAGGATCTAAGATCAATCCTAAAAACATTTACACAAGTTACTTTACTTACATGAACTGCCCATCAGCTCAGAATAGGGTTATTCAGATGCACATGTGTTTTCAGAATCATGCATAGGGTGTCTGGACTTGCAAACAGAACCGGATGAATAACAGATTTCAGTTTGCTGGCAACTGCAAGGGTTTTTTTTTAAAAAAAAAAAACCCACCAGTCAAAGGGTTTCATTTGACCCAAAGCAAAATATTGTTTCAACTGATCATTAAAGTATTTAAAAAAAAAAGACATTTCTAGTCATTTCAAATAACAAACAGTTTAATTTTGAAAATGCCAAATGAAACATTATATGCAACGTCGTTTTAGCCATGTTGGCCCCAGGATTTTTCAGAATTTCATTTCCCCCCCCCCACAACCAAAACAATGTATCAGAACATTAATGTGGATTTTTGCTAAGAGTTTTGATCAAAGAATTTCACCCAGTTCTACTTGCTAAGCAATGAAGTGCTGAAAAAATGCTTCATGTAAAATGAACAAGCAGGCTGGATAAATTGCTTGTTTGCAATCTCAAAATCCTTTAGTTGTTTAGATCAGCCTGAAGCTTTAAACTATTTAAATTTAAACTGTCCTTTCTGAGTGGTTTTAAATCAGACTTTAAAAGAATGCATCCAATGAAGTGAGCTTTAGCTCACGAAAGCTTATGCTCAAATAAATGTTAGTCTTTAAGGTGCCACAAGTCCTCCTTTTCTTTTTGTGGATACAGACTAAGATGGCTGCTACTCTGAAACCTAAAGATGTCACAGACAGATTAGAGATCAAAGAGGCATCCCAGCTGAGAAATCTTATTGCCCAGAGAAAAGCACATTAGCTAGTGGAATGTAATGTTTTGTCCATTAAAAGCTTCCCTTTTACAGTACTATTCTAGTCATTTGTGTTCTTCTGTTGACCTCCTAGGAAAATGTTCCACTAGAGAAGATTTGCTCAGAAGAGTTACACATTCCAAGGGCTCCCCAAGTTTAGACAGGTCAGGACAAAATTCTTGTCCCGCTCTCTCTGTCACTCTATCCTTTCTAACAGTGGCGCTCTCTCTCTCTCTCTCTCTCCCCCTCTCTATTCCTACACAAAGGAGGGCCAATGATGATACAATAAGCTTCTCTTCTGTTACTCCCACAGTCAGGAACAGCCTCCTTTGTCTTGATTTTCACTCTCTCCAATCTTAAAGATATTCAGGCAAGGGAAATTTTTTCTGTTATTTCCCTCTATCTGCTATTCTTCTTCATTTAGCTTTAATTGTATCAGATGTTTGGAATAAGATTACCCTGAGACCTTATACAATATGAGATTGTACTGAATAATGATGGCCAGCTGTGCTGTCGTTTGTTTCAAGCACCTATCCTAATGGATCAAGTCCTTGGGCTTAATTGCACTCAGGATTTGCCTCAGTTACAGCTATAACCGGCCAGTGGAGAAAGGCAAAGCTGCTGTTTCAAACAGGTGCAATTTACCCTGGTTTCAAGCAGGAGTAGCAGTTTTGCCATTCTACACTACGGGCTTGCATTGGTGCAGCTCCACCAGGGAGCAGCTGGCCACCAGTAGTGGAAATCCCTAGTCAAAGCCTTCATCTCATTAAAGTCAAGGGGAGTTCAATGACACTAGAATTTGGCTCAAAGTTAATAGATTCTGTAGTAGTTCTGTGATCAGGCAATTCAGAACATACAAATACACAACTCAGAGGCAACACCACCCTGAACCAGAGATCTTTCAGGGATCTGCTCTCACATAAACAATGTATTTAATAGCTCAGGAAAAATTAAGACACAAAGTGGAAAGATAATTTTTTACAGGAATTTTTGCCATAGGTATTCAATTAGAGTTGATGCCATCCAAAATATTAGAGCATTCATTTTATTGTCTGAGATTTGTCACTTAAAAGATTTATTTTTTTAAATAAAGTCAGAATCTCTTCATTAATTTTTAAGCAGCCAAGTTAGAAACACTGATTGCTTCATGGCATTGGAACGTTCTGAGAATGTGCTTTTGAGCCACTAGTGTTTAGTCAGTAATGATCATTTACATTCCACAGTAGTTCAGTTTCAGAAGTTTGTGTACGTACATGCATGATTGCACGTGCATGAGGCAGAAGTTTAGTGGTGAGCAAAGAAACCCCAATGGATTAATACAGGACTTCAGGCTCCAGAGCTGTCCAAGGATTAGGGGCAGAAGTGGGAGGGTGTGAGTGGACATGCCACACCACACCATGTTTCACCAGTGTCCCATGGATGATAAAAGGGAAGAGTCAGACCAGTGTCGCTTATGGGACAATCCATTTTTCCAACTCCAGTTCCAGTACAGCACAGTCAGGAACTTCACCCCAGATTTGGATAGACAATCCTTCAAAAGGAGAACGGTAGCTCAGGCTCCATGCTGTCAGTCAGTCATTGGATTTTCTACACAGTTTAAGATTATGTAGAAGAGTGGGCCGAGCACTGGCACACCCTTCATGACTGGGCCTGGTGTAGGAGCTTCTCTAGGTTTGCCGGGCCCTCCTCCTTCCCCTCCCAAATCTCAAAACAAACAAACAAAAAGCTTAAAAACTACCTTTGCCCTCCTTGCTCTTAAATTGTCAGTCCTCTTACATTTCCCCTGTGCTCTGTTCCTCAGTTGAATGCCTGCCAGAGCAGGGCTGGATTAACTCTCCTGTGGGCCCAGGGCTATTAGATTTTGTGGGGCCCATATATACAAGTCTTTTTCCTAATTTAAAACAAAAATGATCACAGTTATGGCATCGAGGCTATTAACACCATACTAAACTTGCATTTTAATTAACATAAAGCTGTTCTGTGGTTACATTTCAGTCTTAAAACATGTAGACTATAGTTCTATTAATTCAAAATAGCCTACTTAGAACAGCTGTTATATTAGTTTCTTTCTGGGAGGGAGCTTTGGTGCAGGAGTGGGCACCAGGCTGGGGCAGAGAGTTGGGGTGCAGGAGAGGGTGAGGGGTGTGGGCTCTAGGAGGGAGTTTGGTGCAGGAGGGGATTCTAACCTGGGGAAGGGGGTTGAGGTGCAGGAGGGTGTGCAGGGTCTGGGAAGGAGTTTGGGTGCAGGAGGGGATTCTGACCTAGGGCAGGGTATTGGGGTGCAGGAGGGGGTGTGAGGTGCAGGATCCGGCTGGGAGGCGCTTACCACAGGTGGCTCCCTGCCAATGGGGCAGCAGGGCTCAGGCAGGCTGCCTGCTTGCCAGCCATAGCCCCACGCAGCTCTCGGAAGTGGGCGGCTGCTGGAACGTCTCTGCGTGCCCCTGTGGGGAGAGGGGGGACAGCCTGTCTCCGTGAGCTGCCCATGCCCACAAGCACTGACCCCACAGCTCCCATTGGCCGGTTCCCAGCCAATGGGAGCTGCGGGGACAGTGCTGGGGCAGCGCATGGAGCTGCCTCCTCCAGCCCCTGCCAGGGGCTGCAGAGACATGCCAGCAGCTGGCTGCTTCTGGGAGCGGCGTGGGGCTATGGCAGGCAGGCAGTCTGCCTGAGCCCTGCTGCCCCACTGGACTTTTAACAGCCTGGAGAGTGCAATTGACTGGCAGAGGCTCCAGGATCAACCAGTCAATCACAATTGACGGTTTGCTGACCACTGAATTATAGATTTATTTTTGTGGGATCCCCCCTTAGCCCAAGGCCCTGGGCTGCAGAACCCTAAAGCCCCTGCATTAATCCAGCCCTGTGCCAGATCTCTCTCCTTGGAAGTCCATATCCTGCCCCTTTAATAAAGACTCACTCCCTGAACTTGTTCCACTCCAGTGCCTTCTTCATGTATCTCCTGGATTTTTGTCAGGAGTTCTCTATTCAGGAAGAGTATCCCAAGGCCAATTCTCTCCCCAGCTTCCCCTTCAACATTGCAGGTCTCACCACTATTACCAAGAGAAGAACAGCAGGAGTTTCCCCCTCTTACTCTGGGAGTCCTCTCTGTATAGGAGCCACCCAACTCCACCCCTAGCTGGGAACTCATCTTTAATTAGGCTTGGCCCTCCTTCCAGGTGCACCTAGGTTTCCAAACTGGAGCTGGAGAGCTCACTTAACTCTTTGAGGAGGTAGCTGGAGTATACACCTAATCACATTTGTCAGTTGATGGTAGTTGTGGTGATCCAATTCTCTTCTCATATCCCATTTGCTGGGCCCTGAACTGAGACAACATAGACAACTGGACAGCCTGATGGTAGTAACTTTTAGTCCCCGTCTACCTTAGCTGTACTGAGCCAGTTTCCTAATCTGCAGGGGGCTACCTTAGTTAGGCTTCCATTAATTAAGCAAAATAATGGAAAGAGTTTAACAGAAAGCATATGAACAATTGACATGTTCAAGTCTCAGAACCATAAAAGATTCCTAGTGGTTTGGAATTCCATTTAGAGAATGTGTCAACCTAGTTTCAAACACTTGGATTTAATCTGATGAAGGAGTTTTGTTTTGTTTTTTCATAGGGACGCTCATATTAGAAGTGCAAATAAATTTAGAAGAACTGCACTAAGGTGTTTATTTACTGAAGAGATCTATGTACTGTACAGTCAATGCTACTTGATCTTCTTGGATCAAGCCAGCTTTTAAAAAGAGGCAGATATTAAGTGACTCATTCATTAAAAGTTGCAGTGTAGTTTCTATGACTTTTCAAGGAATTCAAATAGAAGTTTTTAAAGCAGCCTACTGACCTGGGAAAAGGACCTTCCAGCAATTTTGCTTCCATCTGTTGCAAACTGATGTAAGCTGACTTATTGTCAGAATGGTCTCTAATAGAGAGACTGGCTTTTCAAGGAACAGTGTAACCTCAAAGTACGAATACCTTTTGATTCCCATTGACGTCAGTGGGAATTAAAGTTTCCTGCATTGTACAAAGATCAGGCCAGTGATGGCAGAAGTTTCAATGTATGAATGGTTGCACATAAGCTCTCTCATGGTTCTTCAGAGCTGAAAGTTGTACCATGTCAACCAGGAGCTTATTTTTTCCTCTAGACCGACACCACACTTTTGAGATTTGAGGTCTGACCTATCAGCTTCACCTACAGTAATCAAACTTTTAGTCCTCTAAGACCATTAGTTGCTGAAAGCTCTGGCTAGGTCTTTAGCTGGTGTAAGTTTGCATAGCTCTAGGAAACTATATTTTTTATACCAACTGAGAATCTGACTCACTGTCAGTACAGTGGTAAAAAGAAAAGGAGCACTTGTGGCACCTTAGAGACTAACCAATTTATCTGAGCATAAGCTACAGCTCACTAGGAATTCAAGCCACAAACTTTAGATCTGGATTTTGAACATCCCATGTTATACAGGGTTGTTTATGCATTATTTTAAAAGAGCCAGGAGTTATATGCAAAATTTGGAGCTGAAGCCAAGTTCAGACTGAAGGTGGTGTTGTCTAAGATCCTGGTTTTCCCCTAAAGTTGCAATTTAGCCTGGCTTACGTACCTCTATTTATTTTTATAAAGGTGGAGTGTCCCATTTTTTAAAAGCAGAAATCCTTTGCCTGGCTGACAGAAATTTATAGCAAAGCAATCTTATTGCTTATTCATTGTACTTACAACTGCCACACAAGGCAAGTGTCTTCCTGACCCAAGTAAAAAAAATTTCACTATTTTGACAGTGAAAAAAAATTATATTGCTTATTTTATTTCTCCTTCAGTGAAAACATTCAAGTCAAGATCCAATCTTAAAGAGCCAGGTAACAAAATTTTCCAATCCCGCTGATGGTTTAGCCCATTTCACATTTTTTGAACGAAAACGGACATTGGCTATTAGTTTAACTCAACTAAAACACTAACTTAAGTAAACTATAACAATTTTATTCTAATGTAAATAGACTTTCATAAACAGCCCAAACTTCAGCTGCAGAAAACGATTTTTTTGCAACAGTAAGCATTTTATGGAAGTGTTTTTGTAGTTAATTTATTCCTTCTCCTTGGTCAGATACACACACTTGTGTGAAAGAATTTCACACAAGGATTTGAGGAGTTTTATTAGCCACCAGACATCAACAGATCTCATATGGAGTGATAATCTGTACTATGTTTTGTTATGCAACTGCAATCCTTCATCACTGACAGTATCTGTATCAAAGTTTGCCAGGAATAACCAGATTGAAGACTACAATTATTTATCTTTTGTTTCTTCCCAAAAAGACCAGCTACTTTAATATCTGTTGAACCATGTAAATTAGTCACTTAAATCTAGAAGTCAGTGAGTCAATGGGCCTTTGTATGCCGAGTCCTCTCCAGCTGCCACCTTTTGCAACAAGTAGTTAAAGTGTGCCTTTAATAATTCATTTAAGAAGGGATACAAATACCTATGTTCTAGCAGTGATAGGTTCATGCATAGTTAGGCCTTTCTCAGAGTTCACGGCACGTTTGGGTCTGGCCTTTGAAGCTCACTGCCATTTTTATGAAGTTGGCTTCGATCTGAAGTTCCGCAGGCTGGGAGTATCCTGACCCTAAGTTTTAGTTTGGACACATCTTGTGTGTCATTGAGGGGGGGAGAGTATTCTTCCTTCTGTGATTGTGTGTGTTCCTCTTGCGATCCTCAGTGGAGGTGTGTAAAGGAGACTCATACAGCATATCCTATAATACAATAATTGCAAATAAAGTTTTAAATGCAGAAGCTGTCTCTGATCCAACACATTTTTGAACATATCCTTGACCTAACCAATTAATACAAGTAGACTCCATTTCCACAGAATTTAATCACTCGTATTGTTTTGTATGTCACTTTTGACTTCACAATTCTATGTGGACAGCTCTTGCCCAAGGAGCAGTACATTAGTTTTCTTCTGTTTCTCCTTTTAAGTTGACATCAAGGGAGTTCTAAAAAAATTCTTTTCAACTATGGAAGGGCTTAGTTTTCAGGGAAAAGCTCCTTGTTTACATCCACATAGAGAAAAGTGTCTCACCTCCTCTCCACTTTCTCCCAGAGGTAGCTAGACCTTCTGTCATGTGGTTAATGTCAGCAAAAAGGGACAAATTCAATACGACTCTTGATTAATAGCTAACTCAGCTTAAGCTGTTACCCAAACTCCTGGGAAAAGCAACACTCCCTCCCTGAATGACTAACAGGGTGCATGTCTGACACACACAATCATTCAGACTGTACAGATAAGGCAGTCTGTATTATAGAAAAGGGAACAGTCAAACTTGGGAAAACACTGGAACAGAACAGATATGCAAATTCTCCCTTCCAGGAATTTTGGCAGGTAATAGTTGGCCACCTCATGCAGCTGTCAAACTTCACCCACAGTTTGGATCAGTCACCAGCAGCAGTTCAGGTGTCTTGGCAGGTCTGTCTCCAGTCCCAAGGACACTGCTTGCCAGGTTCCATTTGAAGGCACCAATCACCTAACCCCGTTTAATGAATCTGCTTTATTATGGTGCTGGGTAGGTGGAGGCCCCACCAGAGCCCACTCATTTCTGTTGCCAAACAAAAAACAAACAAACAATGTGCCATCTCAGCATAGAGTTCTCAGTTCTGTGTTGTATCTTGCTCCAGAGTCCCACAGAAGGGAAGCCAAGTGCAATTAGTACTCTTGCAGAGTCCTGGCGCTTGAAAATGAGCTTTTTGCATAACGTAAGAGCTCTTTCCCTTTTCTATGCCTTTAATCACAGAACACTGGAACACAAACAGCAGCAGTGCATGTTTCTGCAGCTTGCCTCCAAGCAATGTGCCATAAGCATGCTCTGACAGGCCCACCTTTCACCCTATCTCCACAGAGTCCGAAAGGCAGCCCAGCAAGTCTGCTAATTAAAATTCACATGAATTGGCTAAGTTGCATTTCCAATCAAAACCAGTGCACAAGAATCCATGCATAAGCTAAAATTGCCTGTTCGCTTCCATTCCCAGAGACAGTAAGTCCAATTACTCATCTGTTTTGTTTTTTCTCATTTTCACAGCTGTTCTTTGAGTTTCTAACCAGAGCACAGAATTTTAATCTAGGAATTTAAATATCTTCCATATGGTACCCAACTGTGTCATTTTGGGGCATTTGGTTTGAAGATTGAGAGTTACTAGGGCTTTTCAGGAATAGGCCATGGAAAAACAGAAAAATATTCCTCAAAAGTCAGAGCCAATCTCACTAGCCATCCAAGCTGTTTTAGTGCCAAGACTTTGCTAGTATATGGAGTACAATTAAATTAATTTAAAAAAAAAAAAAAAAAAAAAGTCAAGACTAATTACAGCATTTAACTGCAGCAGAGTCCTAGTAAGATTGTGTTACTTGCGCCCAGGAAAATGATCAAAAGAATATGGAATACTGTAGCCACGTCCATTTGGGGAAGATGTTTCCTATAACAAACAAGTAGTAGTACCGTAGTGAAACTGAAAGGCAAATGCCTATTTATATGAATAGCACAGTATTTTTAGGTAGAGGAACAAAACCCAGCCACATTTGGTAAAGACTACATATTTTAAATGTTTAAGTAGATTTATGTTGTAATGTAAATATTGAATGACATCCTAGGCCATCAGAGCCAAATCTGAGGTTACATTAAAGAAGGTCTAAACAAAAATTTCACACTTAGGGGAACAATATATATATGTACTTATTACCTGCTGGGAGTTTCTCCTCTACTCCTTTTATTTCTGATTTGGGTACTTTCTTCATACAATCTTATAGGTTCTCTCTATTTAAAAAACACTAGTTTGCTGAAAAGCTTTTGGACAAGAAATAACAGGGATACAGAAACTGAAGTGATACAATTTTCTGTGGCAAAGTGTGACTTGAACGGCTGCAGCATTCTCTTAAAGCACACGCATATTTCTCTTCAACCATTAAGATCAGACTGGTTCTGCCTATTTAGAGACTAATGATAGAAGTGAATGACTATTAGTGGCTATGCTATCCTTCAACCTACATGCTTTATCTTCAAGACATAGTACTCAAATACAAGACAAACTCAGTTTCAATGGGAGTATAGACCTGTCCAAGATGCTCACAAAAGACTACTTCATATCAGAGACCCGAACACCAGGGGGCAATAATGTCAGGCAGTCAAAGAAAATTGACTCCCAAAGGGCTCCATAGAGAACTGTCTGCACTGGATAGTCCCTCAAAAGCATCACTTTTCTCCACATGTATAAAGCAAGTCATGTATAGAGGCTTTTAGATCCGATGAAGTTACACCAGCAAAACAGCTTTCCACTTAGTAAAATGACATTGCTTCCTCACAGGGAAGGCTGGGGAAGGGTATATTCCACTTGCTGATATGTTTTGTCAAGTTGAATTGAATCTTACCTACAACTGTTCAGAACAGAGAGCTCTAAGGGGGAAGGGAGTCACACTGTATGAATACACATTAAAAAAATAGATAAGCTGGCATTTTGCACAACACCATCCATATATGGATAGGATGTGTATTAATTTTTAAACTTGGATTCTTATCAAAAGTATTTAGGTGGTCCTCATTACTAGGGTATCTGGTCACACCTGTGGGAGGGAAATGCTATTATCTCCATCTCACAGATGGGAAACAGATTAAAGCAGTGGTGGGCAACCCGTGGCCCGTCAGGGTAATCCACTGGCAGTCCACCAGACTGTTTGCATTTGCACGGCCACCCGCAGCTCCCAGTGGCTGCAGTTCACAGTTTCTGGCTAATGGGAGCTGCACCATTGGCTGGGAATGGCAAACCGCAGCCACTGGGAGCTGCGGGCAGCCGTGCAAATGCAAACAAACAGGCTGGCTGCCCGCCAGTGGATTACCCTGGCGGGATGCTCACCACTGTTCTAAGGGCATGTCTACACTACAAAATTAAGTCAACCTAACTTTTGTCAGCATACAGCTGCTGCAGTAATTGCATCACTTGTGCATGTCTACACTTTGCTCCGTGTGTCAGTGATGCGCATTCTCACCAGGAGTACTTGCACCAATTGAACTGTCAACGTGGGGCATTGTGGGACAGCTTCTGAAAACCAGCAACAGTGGATATAAGCACCACAGTCTCTATACTGATACTGCGTCAACATTTACTCTGACTCTCAAGGAGGTGGAGTTATTAAGTCAGTGTAATGGGTGAGTTATGTTGGCAGGAACAAAATTTTAGTGTGGACACTTAGAATTAGATCAGCATAAGCTTCCTTGTGTTGACCTAAGTGTCCACACTAAAATTTTGTTCCTGCCAACATAACTCACCCATTACACTGACTTAATAACTCCACCTCCTTGAGAGTCAGAGTAAATGTTGACGCAGTATCAATATAGAGACTGTGGTGCTTATATCCACTGTTGCTGGTTTTCAGAAGCTGCCCCACAATGACAGTTCAATTGTAGTAGATCAGGGAATTGAATCTAGGTCTCCAAAGTCCTAGGCTAGCGCCCTAACCACAGGATGATTCTTCCTCAGAGGGGATAGATTAGCGAGAACTTTAAGGGTGGTATTTTTTCCTGTCGTGTTGTGCAATGCTCATTTCTCTTGTATTATTTGTCTGTGGGAGATGGTGAAAGGAATGGGAGTTCTCTTGAGGATGGGAGGCAGGGTCACCTCACCTAGGAGACACGGCTTTAGACCCCTTCCCAAATCCTGCCTCCTCCTTGCACAGTGAAGTCATCAGTTCTGCTGCCATTACAACAGTGGTGGCAACCTGCGGTCTGTCAGGGTAATCCATTGGCAGGCTGCCAGATCATTTGTTTACATTTGCATGTCTGCCTGCAGCTCCCAGTGGCCACGATTCACCTTCCTGGCCAGTGGGAGCTGCGGGAAGTAGCGGCCAGGCCTGTGCTGCTTTCTGCGGCTCCCATTGGCTGGGAATGGCAAACTATGGCCACTGGGAGCTGCAGGCGGCCATGCAAATGTAAACAAATGGTCTGGCAGCCTGCCAATGGATTATCCTGACAGGCCATGGGCTGCAGGTTGCCTACCACTGCATTACAGCCATGGAAGCAGGAGCAATAAATTGCTAGAGGTTAAAATCCCAGATTCTAGAAGCTTCTATTTCCAGATGAGAGTTGACTACAAATTGGCATATCAGCTAGCAACATTCTAGGCTCTCCCTCCTTTTATTCTCAGCTGCTTTCTTGATATTTTTTTTCCTCCCCCTCGTGCGCTGGTTTATAGCTGTAGTAAAAGTTAACATCCACTTTTGCAAAAGTTTAATTAGAATTACAGCTTTGAACACACCCTGGGCATCCATGAGCCCTCTTATGGGATGGTTCAGAATCACCCACAAAGTTCCAGTTTGGGGCAGTGCCAGGATCTCTGGGGTGAATGCCCAGAAGGTGCTGCTGCCAGTATGCTTGAGGGCAGCCCTCATGTGGATGTTTGCTGTGCAATGGACATCTTTTCAGTAGTGCTCAACACCTCCCCTTGTGACATTTATGGCCACATTTTTAGACTGTGAATGTTCCAAATGCCAAGCTCTTTTGAAAGTCTAGAGAGTTATTCTGGTATCTACGGGAGAACAAGGCTCTCTCTCTTTTTTTTTTTTAATATATAAAATCTAACCCCAATTGTGATGCTAAGCACATCTGAAAGTTCTGGCCATGGCAGCATTTTTCTTCCTTCCATGGAAAGGTATCTGGGGCCATGTTTGCATATCTGGGCGATTTGCAAATCCAGGGAATTTATGGTAATCCTTGCTCTTAGGTTTTTAAAATTTTTATTTAAGTCACTTCAATGATTTGTTATTTCAGAAGACAATGAAACTGTCTGGATTAAATATTCTTCATAACTTGAATTATTAGGACCTGATATTCTTCTTGGTGAAGCCTATACCTCACAAGGAATCTTGGTCCCAGAGTGTTTTAAATTTCTTGTAAATAAAAAAAATCGTAGAAGGGGCACAAAAAAATTGACACACATGAGTGACAAGTTGGCAAAAGGATTATTTAAGCTTATTTGCTGTATCAATTCATTTTTCCAAACCACAATGAAAAGTTCAAAAAAGTAAACACAAAAGTTTAAATAAAGCTCCAGTTAAAACTGAGCTTCTAACAGAATCATCAATAGTATGGCTCCCACATCTCCTGAACAGAGTTTATCTGTGGCCCAATCCTTTGGCCTGAAGAACCCTTGGGTATTCCATATAGAAATAGGCTATTCCATCCCATGTGTCAAACATTACTTTTTGACTAATGACTGAGACAGCTGCATTAATGTACCTAATAGCATGTTTTCCAGATACAATCAGGTGCTGTCCATGGGGAGGTTTGGGTGCATATCCCATATCGACTACCCTCTTGCCATATCATAACAGTATGTGTTTGTGAGGAGGAGAAGACTAAGAGAAGAATAGTCATTTCTGGCCTACATAGGAACAGTGTAACTGGTCTCACCCATTTATAATTTTCCTATAATCCATATACCATATCAGTCTCTTATCAAAATGAATCCCATTCAAGTTGCCTTCTTGATTTAGTTTACTAGTGCGTTACTCTTCTAAGCTCCCCTTGGTTGGGGGTAAAGTCTAGAATGCTTTTTTTTGATACATCTGTAAGTTACATTTTGTGTTATTAGTGGGGAAAAATTTATTATCTAAAGCCAGCATGCAAGTGTATTCAGTGTACTTTCCAGACTACTGCTTTAGAAACTGAATTAGGAAGATGGCGTGTAGTTAAGCTATAGAATTTTAATTCCTATCTTCTCCCACTGAGTTTGAGAGTTTTCTCTAGTAAAAGTTACTGTAATTATTCCCTTCCCCTTTGTTTATAAAAAGGAGAAATCCTTGAGCTGCAAGTAATCCTAGGTTTCACATCTGCTCTAAGTCAGCAACTGAAAGGAGTATCACATTTATACATGCAAAGCCAGTTTATTACATACTTTCCCTCCATTAGCAAAGCTTATCCTGTTTCACAGCTGTTTAAATTCAATGGATGGGTATTAATTCATATACAATATCATACACCTCATTCATATACGATATCATACTGCTCATGAGCTGGGACTAGAGCCCAGGACCCTCTATTCCAGGAAGAGCACAAACTCCTGCTATTTGAGCTAAAGCTATTTGGAGACTATAGATATATACTTTAAAAAGTTACTGTGTAACACAGCCCGATCTGATGAACCGTGGGCCATTGTAATATCTTGCTTAACTGGTCCAGTTTGCTGCATACAATAGAAACAAAATGGTTCTAGTTTAGCCATATAGAGAGGACTCCGAGTATGTTAACTATGGGGAGTTGGGTTGTTTGTTTAAACTGAACTCTACTTTTTGTTGGCTCCAATTCAATTTCCCATTTTCTCCAGAGCAGGCCTTTGTCTAGATCTTAGGCCTCCCAAGCTATGCAGGATCAGTGTTTTATGGGAGACCTCAAAAGGAAACCCCAGCATGATGCAAAAAGGAAGCAGTTCAGAAACATATCTCACATCTACCCCATGCCAACCTCCACCATGGAGGTGGAACTGGCAGCTATGCCTCCTAACAGGCCACAGCAGCTGCTGCCTCTTCTCAACGCAGGCCACTGTCTTCCTTTTGCAGCCAGTGAAGAAGTTGGTCATCTTCCTAAGTCACACAGGAGTAGGACATACAGGCCTAGGTCAACACAGGAACTTAGGGTAACTATTAGTGTGGCAAAACCTAATTGTGGGACTCATTCTCTCTGGCCCACAGACTGTTCCACTGTGGATAAACAAATAGTCATTGGGCTACAGAGAGAGACTGACTAGTCCAGTCATCAAGGCACCCCCTGGTAGGTGGGAGACCCAGGATCCATTCCCCCAGCTCCAATCATTTTCATTATCCGCAGCAGAACACCTTCAACAGGTGAGACTGAAGAAGCCCCACATCAGAATCTCTTGTATCTCAGTAGTTTGAGCACTCCACAGGGGATACCCCCTGCTCAAATCTCTCCCCCTCCCCCACCCAGCAGAGAGGGGGGACTTGAACCAGGGTATCTCATGCCCTAGCTGAGTCTAAAACTGGGCATCACCTGATTTTGAATGGGATCCAGCTAGTAGGCAGCTGCTGAGCAAACCTACTGAAAGGGCCTCACATGCAAGTCAGGCAGGCAAAAGCCAATCTTTCCCAGTTCGTGGGTTGCTCTGGGACTTAGGTGGGAGATAGGCATCGGACACCTAAAGCAGGGCAGCAGACGACATGCCCCAAAGGCAGAAACAGATGACAAGGGAACTTTTACCCTGAAAACTTAGACTCCTACACTCACCTGGTGACTAAGGTGTTCAACAGCAGTTCTGTATATCACAGTGGAGCCAAAATTGTGACTTAAATGCCTAAGTACCTTTGTGGATCTTGGCCATAAACCCAAGATTTTCCTTTCAACAAGTTCTGGGGGGACACACACCTCTCTCCTTCCCCCCCCCCCCCCGGAGTCTTGGTCTTGATTCATAAGCATACTCTGTACTTTCATGAGCATGGGCTCAAGTGTGAGAGAGCCCGGACTCTTCAATCAAGGTTTGAGTTTGGGATTCAGTGTGAATACTCAGCCTGGGACTAGTGATAAACTTGACATTCTGGCTAAATTCTGTTAGTCTTTAAGGTGCCACTGGACTCCTTGTTTTTTCGGACTTCATCGGGTGCTGTAGCTCACGAAAGCTTATGCTTTGTTAGCTTATGCTAACAAATAAATTTGTTAGTCTCTAAGGTGCCATAAGTACGCCTTTTCTTTTTGCGAATACAGATTAATATGGCTGCTACTCTGAAACTATTTTTTTTGGCTAAATTCCAGTTTGGGTAACTACATTCTGCCCCCCCTGCAGTCTCCCCCGACCATGGGATGTGATTTCTCTTCATCTCCAGTTCTGAACTGTCTGCAGTGTTACTATTAAACAGCTGCCATGTCCCACCCTATGGGCAACTGCTGGAATAATCCCTGTGTACACAGAATTATGCAAAACTCTTTGGGAATTCTTGGGATTAATGTTCTAGAGTTTTAAGGTGCTAGGTTATTAGCAAACTGGCCCTGTTATTGGGGAGAGTTAAAAATCTTGTATAAGCAGTAACTGAAGAGCATTTGAAAGCTAAAACTACATATAGGTTATGCCAGATATTTCTGGCATAACTGAGTGAGACAAATGTTCTGATGAACAAAAAAATAAATATGCCCTTCAATCTACATGAAAATGAGCAAAACTGTATATCCTATGATGAGCTTTTCACCTTTTCCTGAAATTGTCCAAGAGCCAGAACCTAACAGCTGCACTTTCTCTGGGAACTTTTTCTACACTGTTCCATCCCATATACCTTGGCTCTCAGCTGCCTTAAACAAAAACGCCACAAAAGAAAACCGAAAAAAAAGAAAGTCACATCCGTCAGAACTCTCAAGTGTGCTCCCGTAAAGGGTGGGGACCATTCATGTAACAGGTCAGCCTCCAAACCAGAGATTAAGTTTAAGAAACCAGTCTCTAATGGAAAATAACTGTCAGCCCAAACTCCCTCTGAACAGGAAAGGCAGGGATAGAAGTCAAGGTCAGACGGTAGAATCTGTTTTATGAGCTGCATCTTATGCTTATAACAGAAAAAGCTTGTATAAGGTCCCTCTTTCTCCAAGCTTTTGAGGTTGATCAATGTCATCCAAAAAGTTCCAAAGAATGATAATCACTCTGGAACCCTAGTTACACTACTACGGGCCAACTAAGAACTAGACCGCTTATTTAGCACCCTGCCTCCCTCCAGTGCCACACTTGCTGGTCTCAGCAGTCTGGTTGGCTGCTAGGCGCTATCCCAAAATAAGTGCTAAAACTTAAATCAAGTGTTCCACTATCCAGCCTCTATTCATGGGCACTCACCAGGCACTTCAATAGCCTACCGTTCCAAAGACAAACTTAAGGCTATGGCCAGTATTGTTCAAGACCAGTTCTGCTAGTCGTGGTTACTTTTCAAACTGGGAACATCATAAGAATCCCTGCAAGTAACATCAGAATGATCCAGATTATCCTCAGGGATGACATTCTCCTGAAGCAAAGGTCACAAAATGTCTGACAGAGTTGCCCTTTTCATAAGTCACTGAAGTATTAAAACTGAGTTTCACCCTTGAGACTAGAGGAAGAGATCATATCATCCTCTGACAATGCAAGACAGAAGGGCACCTAATCAGAGCTTCATAAATATCATTCAGTCAGTGGAAGAATCTTACTTTTGATCAACACTGCTCTTAAAGGAAAAAAAAAAAAAAAAAAAAAAAAGAACCACCAACCTTCTAAGCCCCCTAATTCTATCCTTCATGAACAGCCTAGACGGACATTAACATTTAGCAAACTGCTGTACATTGGTATCAAACATTTAAAAGAAGCTGGAGAGTATTTGTGCAAAGTATTTGTCTGAACAGAAAAACTGTGTCTCAGACAGTAGAGGAAGTGATTTATTTAAAAAAAATCAAATCACTGACTTGCCTAAGGTAAGATCCTCCTCTGACAAGCTCAGTGCATCTCCCTTTGGACTTCTGAAATGCAAAACAAGCATCATCAGTAAAATAGGACTTGACAAGCTTAACAAATGGCAACATAATTGGAACTTGTGACAAATAATTAAGCAATAAGATCCAACATGCCAAGCTTTGCTGGGGAATAATAATGTGCTTCAGGTGATATTAAAGGCATGAGGCTGACAGCTGATGCCATTTAACCACTTAATTCTATAAAAGGCCACAGTTTATATTATATTATCTTTAATGAAATGGGACAGACTTTTTATAAAGGAAACAGTCACAGCCATTATTATATTGTGCCTTATTGACATGTTTATGACAGTGAAATCGCTTCAGAAGCCTTGATTTGTATTTTAATTCTAGTTTCTTTTTTGGTGTAGCATGTGTTTAAACACTTGTGGGATCAATGGAAAAATCACCCTCTGACTTTAGTGACAATGGATCAGGGCCCAAAGCAGTATTATATGTAAGGCTAATTAGATCTATATAAAACCAGTTTTTTTTAGGGTGAATGTTGGTAGACATGGTCTCAGTCTGAAGTTTTGATTTGTTCAGATTTTGTTTCTAAGAAAACACTGCTGGATTTTAGTAGGCTCTTTAATGCTCAACTAAAAAGTGATTTAAATTTCTAAAATAGAATTACCAAACACTTATTCTCCCGCCCCCCTTTTCTATTGTTTTATCCACACCCCTGAGAGCGAGGGAAGAACTATTCCCATTTTATAGATGGGAACTGAGCCACAGGTTAGATAAAGTGGCTTATCCAAGGTCAGAGTTTGTGACTGAGCTGGGAGTGGAACTGAGGTTTCCTGAAACTCACTCCACTGTCCTATGCACCAACCCATTTCCAAATTAACTATGCAATAATTGCTTTAATTGCAACTCCCATCAATCTCACTGCCCATTTTATCAACCTGCCTCCTCAAGAGCCAGAATGAATATTCCAGTTGTCACTCCAATATAGGAACAAATTTGCATTCCAGTAGGACACCTGCACAAACACTGGAATATTCTCCTGAGAGGTTTAGTACTATAGACCTCTAAGGGAAACTCCCATTGAATTCACTGGAAATTTCACATGCAGAGGTCTTACAAAATTAGGATCAATTGTTTTGTGTGTGATGTGATAAGAAGTCTTCAGCTGAAAGTGAGAATCATTCACTGATAATCTCAGACATAATTTAAATACTCTGCTACAATGGAAAGAGCAATAAAGTAATGGCAGGAAAATACCATTACAGCTTTCAGCAAAATAAATGCAAGTGTCCAAACCAGAACACTCCATCCCTGTAGTCTAGGATGGGATAGCTACTGACAACACTGAATGTGATATTGGGGTATTATAGATCTGCAGTAACACTTGCAGCCTTTAATTATTTATGGAGCAATTCACAGCCTTCATCTAGTGGCAGTAACTTTCTATTTTTACATCTTTCTGATGTGCACATCCATTTATAGATCCTTTGGAGTTTGATGTCTAGTTTGGTGTAATTAAGATACAGCCAACCACTAATGGTGGCACTATGCATAGTCAGACCAAACAATTGCTTAAGGCCCCCAAGCAGCTCAAGGGGGCCCAGATTTAGCATTACCCCTAAAATACCATTCATCTTATTTAATATGGAATGTTTTGAACAAGTGTATGAGTATGTGTTATGTTGGTATGTTTTTGTTTGTGGAAATAATGCAATCAATATTTTTAGGATGTGGATGAGGGGAAAGAGGGGCCCCAAATATTCCTACTTAGTGACCCCAATAGGCTAGCGCTGCCTCTGCCAACAACTGAAACCCATCCACTACTGCTACACTAGGAGCTTTCCAACAAACTTTATTCATCCACTTCCATTAATAATGTAACATGAACAATAGTTCATGTACCCCATGGTAGCAGCATCAAGTCAAAACACTGCACTACAGGAATTTGTAAGGACACTACAGTAAAATAGCCAAATTCTTCCATCAAATTGATCACTATTATTTAGCACCTAGGAGCCCCAATGTGCTGGGCGCTGCACAAGTGTATCCCCTGTGCTTCCACATTGGCTTTAGCCAAGTTGCATGGATGTAAGTGAGGGCAGTTCTGGCTCTATGAGCCTGAACCCTGTTGCTGAGCATCCATAACGCCAATGGAAGTGCTCAGTATTATAGACCCAATAAGTGTAATCTTAGGATAAATACATTTTAAAAGCCTTGTTTCATCCTGGAGCCAAGTAGCCCTTTCCATCCACCCTTAGGCTGCAGCGGGCACCAGATGTGCTCCCCACAAACAGGACCTTGGTGGGAGTGTGACGGTCCCCTATGGTGTTATCAGACTGGTGATCTGCTAGGTCACTCCAATCCTTGACTCTGGGTGCCAGCCTTACCCTGCTCTGCTGTGAGAACTCCTGGGCTGTTCACGCACAACCTCTGGCATGTAAGTTGCTCCTTGGATTGTGCAACCAAATGACACTAGCCAATATTTCCAGTCCCAGACACAACCCTAGGAACCTCCATCTTGCAGTGTCCAGTTATGCTCACTGGACGCTGCAAGCTTATATGAGTTCGTCAGTTTAACAAAGAAATTGATATGCACCAGGCTTGTTATCCCAAGGGCATCTCTGACATACTTCAGAACAAAAACAGATTTATTAGCTACAAAGATAAAATTTAAGAGATTATAAGTCAAAGCATAACAAGTCAGATCTGGTCAAATTAAATAAAAGCAGAACGCATTCTAAGCTGATCTTAACACTTTCAATGTCTTACAAACTTAGATGCTTTTCACCACAGGCTGGCTGGCTGCTCTTCAGCCAGGCTCTCCCCTTTGATCAGCACTTCAGTCACTTGGTGCTGTGTCTGTAGATGGAGGTGGAAGAGAGAGAGCATGATAAAAGGGAGACATTTGCCATGTTCTTTCCTCCTTCTTGGCTTTACCCCACCCCCTGCTTCAGAGTCAGATGAGCACCTCATCGCAGTCTCACACTGACCAAAGGAAGGGGGTTGACTCACTCGAGAGTCCAGCAGATCCTTTGTTGTTACCTAGGCCAGTATCCTTTGTTCCTGTGAGACTGGGCTGGGTTTGTCCCATACATGCCCTGATAAGGAGTGAACTGCCCCTCTGCTTCTGGAGAATTTTTGCCTGGACTTGCTCTAAGCCATGATGACACATTTTCAGCCTCATAACTATGTACACACACGAAGTTATAACCTATAACATTACTGTAACAACAATGCTCAGTACATCATGAGCCTTCTGAAGATACCCAACATGACAAAACTTTCCATTAGATACCACACAAATCAATTTACAAGGATGAACATAGAGTGCTGGGTTTTCCCCTGAGGTAGAAAGCATCGTGGTGGGGGGGCCTCCCTGATATATATCCCTATCTATATTATCCTACTATTCTATGTGCAGGCATGAAGAGCCAGAACAGTGCAGTATTCCAGATTTTTCTTTTCTCTACACATGTTGTAGTCTCAAATATTTCCTGGAAGTAAAGTTCCTACACATAAGCATACTATAATATAGTTATCCTGAGGGGGAAGCCATCTATCATAACACCTACAGTATGGTCTTTCTGCTGAAAAAGAAACATGAGACTGGCCTTAGGCCCAAAAGGACCCAGTTCCTTTTGTAAGTTTGACTCAGTCTTTTAGTGAAGTTCCTGAACTTCACTCATCTGAAGTAAGTCTACTGGGACACAACTTCCTGGTTCACCATGCAGACTACTGCAAGTTCCTCCACCCTCAGATCATTCAGTTACTCAATCTGACTAACACTTGCTGATGCAAAAGGAAATGAGGTACATATTAAACATGAAATACTTCCATGTAATACCCCAAAGTTCTAAACTGCATTATGCTAATTTAAAGTACAACATAACTGTAGCATGATGAGTGGAACAAGAGTAAAAGATTAGATTTCTGGAGAGCCCTAAATGGGTGAGGAACCCAAGACTCAGCAATGCAGGCCAAACTCTGGCTACTGGGAGGCAAATAGAGCCTTAGCACTACTCTGGCTTCTCAACATGTTGCGTAAAGCTCTGTTTCACACAGCTCTGCTTGCCTGCCCCATCACTTTGCTAGTCAACTAGTATTGTTCAGATTCATCTGTTGCACAAAGCAGGACAGAAAGCTCAGTTCAGTTCCATTTTCTTATAGAAGCTGAATCTACAAGTGGAACCAAGATAAAAATCTTGATTCCCAATTTCAAACTGTTCTGGTCCTAGGTTTTGGTGCTGGCCATTAAGATGATACAGATCAGCTGTCAAATTCATATCTAGGTTCAAAATCTGAACTCTCTCCCACCTGAATTTGGAAATATTCGATCAGGAGCTTTGGCTCAGGATTCTTTCTAACTACCACACATTCTACAGGTGCCAAACTTCTTTAAAAACATTTAAGTACATAAATAAAATGCTTTCCACAGGAGAGATCAATATTTCCTGCTCCAAAACACCACACCTTTCCCTTTGCTTGAGAATTACAGTAGGTGGCTTATGTTACTGCACGGTGATTAACAAGTTTGTTGCTTCTGAATAGGGGTTGGTGTATGAGCCCTGTACACCACAAATAAGTACTGTAATGCAGTGGTTCTCAACCAGGATACACATTCCTGGTAGTACGTAGAGGTCTTCCAGGGGGTACATCAACTCATCTAGCTATTTGCCTAGTTTTACTACAAGTACATAAAAAGCACTAGCGAAGTCAGTACAAACTAAAATTTCATACAGACAATGACTTGACTATACTACTCTGTGTACTTACTTTTCAGTGTATAATATAATATCTATATTCCAATTGGAATATAAGGATATGGTAAAAATGAGAAAGCAAGCAATTTTTCAGTACTAGTGTGCTGTGACATTTGTATTTTTGTCTGATTTTGTAAGCAAGTAATTTTTAAGTGAGGTGTAACTTGGGGGTATGCAGGACAAACCAGACTCCTGAAAGGGGTGCAGTAGTCTGGAAAGGTTGAGAGCCACTGCTGTGTGTGTGTGCATGCCCGCGTGCCCGCCCATCCTTCCCCATCCCTCTCTTGGATGGGATCAAACTGCATGTCAGACTCTATAGTGTCATGAGTTTAAGAGATTCCTCCTTAGCTTAGGTGGTAAGCACCTGTGTTTTTTGGATCAAGAATATATTGCTGGTTGCTCTGAAGATCTGAGTAGCCATGGTGTGCAACAGTGACATCTGTGAAGTTCCTATGTAGTGATGGCTCTATTGAAATGACATTAAGCAGAAGAGAGCGAACAGGGAATATATTTAAGGATCTTTGGGGATAGGATGCAGCCCCTCCAACATGGAAGCATTAACATTAGAAAAATATAAATAAGAATATTTGGCAAGAAAAACTGGGTAAAGGAGGGTATGATGGGGGTGTGAAACTTCTATCAACCCATCTGTGATGCAGGCAGACAAGATGCCAGCTCTTGCCAAGGCTTTATGCCTCAGCTAAGAATTGACAAATTAGTTGCGGGAAACCAGTCTGTCTCACCTATGTGTTAGTATGGTTGAGATGGGTATTGAACTTATAACAATGTGTTTAGAGTTTATGAAATGCTTATAAATTGCTACATGCATTAATCTCATTTATTATCAGCTTACAGCAGGTAATCAAGGACATTTTTAAGTTTTTGCTTTGTAACAGTAAGAAAAAAAAAGGTTTGCTCTGAAACGGTGAACCCAGTCCCGAGGGATTGTCTCCTGCCCATCAAGAAGCCCTATCAAAACTAAATGGGCCCTTGTGGGACATCACAGTACAAAGACTTTGTTAATTGTTCCCTTGCACCCATGAGGAGGCTACCTGCAAAAGGGCTGGTCCCATCAGCTTGAATTCTGGAAGGAAATAAATATAGCGGACAAAAAATCATCATCTCTTTTGCTGTTTGAACCCTCACAGGGCTGGAGCTACAAAACAGAAGTTGAGATCCCCAGGGTCAGCCTGGCTTAGCCCTAAAAGACATTCAGAGCTGGCAAATTACTTCACCTGTCATTTTTTAAAACCAAAGACATTTGTGTACATCTACACTTGCATGCTTTAACCTTGATATGAACTTATTTATTTTCTTAGTTAATAAATCCTTAGATAGACAACACTTACAGCCAGTCCTATAGTAAACTTTGTACCTTTGATCTCATGCCAAATTGACATGGGGTAAGAAACTGGTACTTTGGGACTGGGAATAACCTGAATAGTTTGTGATCTTTGATGTATAGCAACCATCTATCAGTAAGTCCAGCTTGCCTGAGTGGCAAGATAGACTGGAATGCCCACAGGGACTGAGACACTCCATGGTAAGACTGTTACTGCTTTAGGAGTTCACGTGTTACTGGGTCAGTGAAATCTAATTATAGAACATACCACCAGTTTGGGGTCTCTGCTCTGCTCTTAACAGCCTACCCTGAGTTTGGCACCCATGATCATGAATCTCTCTGGATAGCATGACACCATCTTTGTGAATCTGCGCTATCTGGAAGTATAACTGAAATTAGCCCCACCCTGATTTCAGATAATTTTGGCTGCTAGGCAAACTATTCACAAACAGTGACAAGGAACTGCAGTGGAGGGCGGAGTTTGGGGAAGGAGGCTGGAAGTCCAGTTCAGACTTTTGTGCAAGTGTAATGTCTCAACATTTGACTAGCCGAGTGAGGAGTCCCTCTCTAATATGGAAATAGTGCCTATATGTAGAGTTGGTGAGAAACCAGAATTTCTATTCTGTGGGAATTTGTTTTTGGTCTGCATTGGAACAAGAAGAAGTTTCCCAGAGAATAAAAAAGTTGATTTGTGACCAAAAACATTCAAACACTGAAATGTTTCATTTCGATGATGAATTACTATATTAGAGTCAAAATGCAATTAATGGAAACAAATGCAAAATTAAATTATTTTATCATATTGAAATGGTGTTCTGCATTGTTTAAACTTGGTTGTTTCATTTCTGTGATTCCTTGTGTCTCCCCTGCCTCTTCCAATCAAAAAAGAAGAAATTAGCATAGAATATCAGGGTTGGAAGGGACCTCAGGAGGTCATCTAGTCCAACCCCCTGCTCAGAGCAGGGCCAATCCCCACCTAAATCATCCCAACCAGGGCTTTATCAAGCCTGACCTTAAAAACCTCAGAGGAAGGAGATTCCACCACCTCCCTAGGTAACACGTTCTAGAGCTTCACCACCCTCCTCATGAAAAAGTTTTTCCTAATATCCAACCTAAACCTCCCGCACTGCAACTTGAGACCATTACTCCTCGTTCTGTCAGCATGGATTCACCAAGGGAAGGTCATGCCTGACTAATCTAATCGCCTTCTATGATGAGATTACTGGTTCTGTGGATGAAGGGAAAGCAGTGGATGTATTGTTTCTTGACTTTAGCAAAGCTTTTGACACGGTCTCCCACAGTATTCTTGTCAGCAAGTTAAAGAAGTATGGGCTGGATGAATGCACTATAAGGTGGGTAGAAAGTTGGCTAGATTGTCAGGCTCAACGGGTAGTGATCAATGGCTCCATGTCTAGTTGGCAGCCGGTGTCAAGTGGAGTGCCCCAGGGGTCAGTCCTGGGGCCGGTTTTGTTCAATATCTTCATAAATGATCTGGAGGATGGTGTGGATTGCACTCTCAGCAAATTTGCGGATGATACTAAACTAGGAGGAGTGGTAGATACGCTGGAGGGCAGGGATAGGATACAGAGGACAGTCTAGATCCATCCTCTTTGGAACCCCCTTTCAGGTAGTTGAAAGCAGTATCAAATCCCCCCCCCCCCCATTCTTCTCTTCCGCAGACTAAACAATCCCAGTTCCCTCAGCCTCTCCTCATAAGTCATGTGTTCTAGTCCCCTAATCATTTTTGTTGCCCTCCGCTGGATGCTTTCCAATTTTTTCACATCCTTCTTGTAGTGTGGGGCCCAAAACTGGACACAGTACTCCAGATGAGGCCTCACCAATGTCGAATAAAGGGGAATAATCACGTCTCTTGATCTGCTGGCAATGCCCCTACTTATACAGCCCAAACTGCCATTGGCCTTCTTGGCAACATCTTGCTACATCTTTTTATTTTGACAGAGCTGTGGTTTTGGACTGAAAACTGTCTGCTGAAAATTTTTTGGCCAGCTCCACCTATATGGAAGATAAGCTCTGCTACTCCACCTAGTGGAAAGAGCCCAGAGCAACCCAGCTCTTGTAATGAAAAAGCAACAAGTATCCAGAGCCAAGGCACTAGGTCCTGTGTATTTGGATGACTCCATTAACTTTTAATTCTATCTTATATAAAAACCACCACTGAAATGTATCTGCTTCCAGGGAGGAAGTAGCAACCAACTGGCGGACAGCACATTACACAGAAGTGTGAGGAAAGAAATATTTTGCTGAGGACACCAGGGCATTCATTGGGATGGGGATCCTTAATGTATATTCAGGACTCTTTTTGCTAAAGAGAAAAAAAAAACTCAAATCAAGGGAGCAGATTCCTAAACAAGCTAAGTGTGAAACAGCTGAGTGCTTGATTTTCAGATGACTTTAAATATACCAATCCAGCAGTTGCATAGGCTAATAGTTATTGGAGGCCATTTGCCCATGCAGTTATAGGGTTTAAGCAGTCAGGACAGTAACCACATATTGTATGTTACATATTGTACCTTGCTTAAAAAAAATCATCCCCATGGCATCTATGAAATAATGGTTTCCATACTGAAGTACCAGGGATGGCTTTTGCTTAGATTTTGTGGAGAAGGCCAGGAGCACTGGTGAAAAGACCCTTGAAAATCTGATGGATTCTAAAAGATGGCAACCTGTGAATCTGCTCACATCACAATATTTCCCCAAGGTCCCCTGAAGGCTTTGCAGCTCTGCACAGCCATTAACATGAGCTAATGCCTAAATGGAACAATTTGCCCCTCTGCTAGGACAATCAGTTACAGTCACATGCCCCAACCCCCAGATTTGCTGGGCTGAGCATTCCAAGTAACATCTGCCAAACCACTGCCCTCACTCTGGGCCCCAGCATCGGCAGCTATGGGTCATCTTTGGGTTACGCTCAGGATTTCTGAAGCAGCAATCTCTGGAGACAAGCATGAGGAAGTCCGTAGGAATTAGTAGCCTGCAGCCCTGCACAGATGGAGCAGATGTGTAGAAAATTAATCATTTTCCAGGGAATCGTGATCAAATTGGATCATGAGGGAGATCTGATTCCAAAAGAAATGTTCCTGATTGCCACTAGTGTATTCTCAGTGACGTCTGAGGAACATATAGAGGTAGCATGGAAATAAAAAGCCAGCTAGTATGCAAGAGCAGTAATTTAGATTAAAGCACATCATGTGGAATCCAATATATTTCCAGTGTAAATAATTACTCCTGCCGACATTCCGCATGTTCCGCAAGCCCTGGCTTTAATGGGAAAGAAATAAGGCTTCACATTCAGGAAATGCATGCAGCTCAGTATTCAAACTTTAAAACTGAGGGGCCACACACTGTTTCCAAAACACTTTTTTGCATGTTTATTTTATGGGTCTCTTGATCACAACCTAAATCCTGACTGTTCTTCAGCAAGCCATTAATCTCCCAGATAGCAACTTCCTTGAATTCCATGTATCAATAAAGAATCAGAGTACTTTCAGAGTCTAATGTTAAAAGAGGCCAGAGGAGAGTGGGGAGAGAGGGGCCTTAATTTTAAGAGATGTTCTCCTGGCATCTAACCCCCTAGGCCCTAGTGCTGTCTGCATAACCATCCTACTTAGGGTCTGATCCTGTTCTCACTGAAGTCTATTGGGGCTTTGCCATTGATTTCAGGGGGAATGAGATCAGCCCCTCTAAAGTCAGGCTCAGTAGAGAAGAAAGGCTAGATTATCTGCAGCATCCAGTTTCCACTGAGCTCAGCATCAAAGAGGGGCTGTCAGGGAGCACCTCACCCCCTTCCCCACAGGTCCTGGACACCCAGCAGTGGAGATCACCTACCAGGGACTCCCTATCACTGGGTCAGTCACCAGCAGAAGATCTACAGGAAGCTTCTGCTCCCACTGCAGATTGTCAGCTCTGTCTCAACACATATCCTTCTACTGAACGTTTTAAGGAGGGAATCTAGAGTTCATGGAAGAACTAAGACCACAGCCCTGGAAACTGAAGCTCAGCCTCCACAGAACAAACACAGGCAGTAGAAGAGAAATCTTCCCCGCTGATGGGATTCACCGCTTCTCTGATTGAAACCACCTTTAGGGGTGAGCCCCATTCTGTCCTTGACCTCTCTGCTGAGCCTGCCAACAAGGGTGTCAGCTGTGCTGCAGACACCACCTAATAAAAGCTGCACTCAGATCATGGCCCCTGTCACATAAGTCACCAGAGAACTATAGATGGTAACTGCTACTAGCCTGGTTTTGCAGATGAACTGATGGCCTGTAGTTGAATTAGCAAATTCAGAATCTCACATTCTGACAGTAAGTTTACCAAGCCCCTGAGCCATCCAGCCTCCTATATGGCAAACATCAATTTTATATCAGCGTGACCTTTACGCAGAAGGTATGTAAGCATCTCCATAATTATTCAAAGGAGGGAATAGCAGTAAGTATCTGAAGTGCTAAAGGAATGGGAAGCACTTATGTTCATAGCAAATTGAAATGCCCTAAATCTATACCCTCCATATTGGTAAAGAGATAAGGAGAGGCCTGACAGATTGAATTCCTAGCCCTACAGCTCAGAAGACATTAGACACCTCAAGAACGCACAAAAGGAAAGACACTCACTTGCTGTACCTTTGCTAGTTGAAATAGCAAAGTTCTCAACAGAAATATCTGAGGGATGCACCTTTGTCTGGAAAATCATCAAGAATATATGGAGGGGAAGCCTCCAGCATTTTCACCTATGCTCTACCCCTACCTACACACATACACCCCTTATAATGGGACACTTGTAATTCCAAAGTTCCACACCTATGTAATGCACTGGATAGGGGCCACTCCCCAGCTGGGGCACTCCCTCTTGGCCAGGCATGGTACAGCAGCCTCTTTGACTTTGGCACCCCTTATCCACAGTCCCTCCAAACCTTAGGTGATTGGCTCCTTCTCACAATTCGTCCCTCTGGCCAGGTTGCTTCTAGTCCCAACACATACTGGGATAATAAAAAGAGTCCCAAAAAACAGAAGCCTGGTGACCTTATCTCAGGCCTACAACCCCACCCTGGGTTCTAAAGCTCTTCTCCCCCCTCCCAATCACATCAGGTACACTTTTACATCTTCTTCCTTGAGAGACAGTAGGTAAACACAAGCACTCCCTCTATTCTGGGCTCAAGTCCAAAGGTGCTATATTAAGCAGCTAAATTCTGCTTCTTCAAACACACTGCTGTTTCCCTGAGCCACTTCATACCTTCATCTGCCTTCAGACCCTTCCACAGAGCAACCAACTCCTTCCAGTGCTTTCTCTCAAGAGGTTCCAGCTCCTTGTGCCACTTCCAATTAGTTTGTGGCTGATACTGAGGCTTTTAAGGTTCCCTGGTAACACACACATCCTCACAGGATATGTCCTCAACAGCTACCCAGAAGGCTCTTCCCTAAATGCCTTTCCCTAGCAGCTCCTCTTCTCAGAATCTTCCAGCACCTGAGCTCTGGTAGCTTTCTGTCAGGTCCAGGTGCTCATTAGCTGCTAACCAGCCACAAAGCCAGTTAAATACTTCTAGGTAGGCCAAGATGGAGTCAATCTCCTTCAAGAAGGCTGTCATGAATAGACTGGGCCCTAACTGCCCTTAAAGAGGCCAGCCACCCTATGATCTGCCCCTTCGCTTTTATTGATGAAAACAATTTACAGGAGAAATAAAGAATCATGCAGATGAGGCTACAGAAAGAGTCCTTGGCACTAATGGAAGGAATCCCACAGCATTTTCAGTTTCCTCCATTCATAATTGTGTCCCTCTCATTTTGGGTCTTTGTCAAATATCATGTCCCACTTTTGGGCCTTCACTAGGCGAGGGGTATGGGTGCATACACACAATCAAAAGAGTAAGACAAAGAATAGAGCAGGTCAGGGCAACTATCAGGCCATTATCCATCCAAATGCCATGTATGTGTAACCCACACACCTTCTGGGTGTGGTGTTCTGTCCCATTTAGTGGTGTGGAGACCACTTACAGAGCAAGATAAAATGAGTCTGCTCAACAGCTGTAGCTAACAGCCAAGTGGTTTTTAGCTCATGCTGCAGAGGCTCATGCACTAAGCTCCAGAGGCCCCAGGGTTGATGACAATCGGGGTCTGTTGGTGTTACATATGCACCTACAATTCATTGGCAGCTGCAAAAATTTGAGCACCATCTTTGTGGGCACAAGCAATATGCCCACAAACCAAGAAGCTGGGCCAAGGCCTAAAGCATCACTATTACTTGCTAATACGGTACAGTGGCCCTCAATGAGAGTTAACTGCCACCAGCCATTTTTCCCTCTGGTAAAGACTCACAGCAAATACAGAGCCCTTCTCTTCAACCTAAGTTACATTCATTCCACCCATAACTTGCTAAATCCAGGTAACATTTCATAGAGAGACTCAATCTGCAGTAATCCTACTGGGCTAAGAACAGTTAATAATAAAATGCAGAACAAGTGCCTCAGAACAATATTGTTGCTGTTTTTTCAGTGGCAAAAAATGATTAATGTTCATTAAGAAAATAGCACTTCAGTGACTATGACTTATGTGCCATTATTATATATCACCCATGTGCTACACTGGAGCTGCAGAGAAAACTTTACGCCTGCTGATCAAACCTAACAGCTGCATGACAGATTTCTTGGTATTGCTCAATTTAGAATCCTGTGTATGTAGCAATGGCTCAGATGGTAACGTATAGGAAGAGAAAGCAGGGCGATTCACAAACCTTGCCCAGGAACATCATGTAATGGTGTAAGTGTGGAATCACATGGGGAGCATTGCAGCAAGCAAGGATGCTCACTCCCCCTCACTTCCTGCTGCTGCCAAAGATTTCTCTGCTGATCGTTACAGGAGCAGCAAAGTTCTAACCGGCTGGATTGTAATTTTTCAGCATCGTTAAACTATAGCTGCCGCTGTGATAGAAAAATGGCAAAGGGTCACTTTATAGTGTTATGTATCTATATGGAAAATACCAACAATGATGCCCTGTTTAAGGTCTCAAGAGAAAGATGGTAATAATCAATGCAGACAGCACCTCTACACAGTGCTGGGGCGCCAGTGGCTCCATGGAGCCAGGCTCATACTCAGAAGGGGCCCCGGCCTGCTCCGCTTGCACTGTGCCCCGAGACCCTGCTGGCTCCCCCCGCCCACCACTTGCTCCTCTCAGCCTGCCCGCCGGCTGGCTGAGGAATCCTCTCCATCCCTGTCCCACCCCCCTACTTCTTTCTGCCTTCTGGCTGGACCCCAGTGCACCTCCGGCTGCAGGTAGTCTCTGCTTCCCACCACCTGAGGGGCCCCACCTGTCTCCCCAGAGCTGAGCCGCCTGGGACTGGTGATGAAGCCTGGCCAGTCTCAGCCAGGTGGAGGGGGAGACAGCGTGGAAGGCTTGGCTGGGCCCCTCCAGGCAAGTGCGTCTTGAGGGAGCCCGTCCGGGGCAGGCCCTGGCCCAGCTGACTGCGCCACTTCCGAGGGGCCAGAGCGATTCTCGGCCCTGGGACCAGCCCTGGCTGCACTACTTGCTCAGCCCGGCAGACCCAGTCGCCTCTCAGCAGGGCCAGTGAGTGCAGCCAGGAGGCAGGGCTTAGGGGAGTGGTTTTGTGGGGAGTCTGGGGGGCAGTGCTGGGCTGTGAAGGGGCAAGGAAGATCTGTGTGTGTTGAGGCACTAGGGAGTGGGAGTTCTGTGGGGGGTGCTGAGTAGTTGTGGTGGGGCTGTGGGCAGGGGTGGTGTTGTGCAGGGCACTGTGCATTTGTGGGTGGGTCTGAGGGGGCACTGGGCATAGTGGGTCTGGGGGGCTCTGGCCATAGGGAGTCGGGAGTGTTGGGTGTGGGGGGATGTGCATCGCGGCATAGCCCCCCCCGAGAGGAAGGGGCATGCTGGCAGCACAGGGCCGGGCAGGCCACTGTGTGTCTGGCAACTACCAGTTTGTAAATAGTGCCCTCGCATTGGGCGGAAGAGGGCAGCCCCTGCCATGCCATGCCCCATTGCCTCTGGCTGGCCCCTTGCTCCGGGGACTGACCTCCCCGTGCCATGCTCCATTGCCTCCATGGGGGCCCACAAATATGTTTGGCGCCGGGCCCACAAAAGGTTAATTCGGCCCTGCTACCATTGCTAGTATTACAGGGCATTTTGGGGGGCTGTGTGGCTAATATTGTAGAATAATATTTCAGTCTAAATATTCATAGGGCCTCATTCACCATAGTGTCTGAGCACCTCCAATGGATTTAAAAATAGAATAATAATAACAGTCACTTTCCGCTTCTTCCTTCCCAGACTGGAAGAAGCCTGGCTTGATTGGTTTACAGTTTTGTGTGTTGAGTGAGTGTAGGGTATAGGCCCGGGACAGAGCCCCTCTTTGTGGGAAAGCAATGTGAAGCAACGAGATTTGCATTTAGTTCTGAGCAGAGTGAACTCCATGGTCATTCTGAGATCATGCAGGAGTGAATTCAAGAGCTTCTTGTGAAAGTTCTGTCTCCCACACTCATGCACCTTCTTCTATTGGTTGACACTTTCATTGTTTCAGTGGAATACTGCTGTCATGGGAAAGGAAGATTCTAGGACCAGTCCCATGGGAGACTTTGAATGTCACAACGCATCTTAGGGTATGTCTACACTACGGAATAAGGTCGAATTTATAGAAGTCGGTTTTTTAGAAATCGGATTTATATATTCGAGTGTGTGTGTCCCCACAGAAAATGCTCTAAGTGCATTAAGTGCATTAACTCGGCGGAGTGCTTCCACAGTACCGAGGCTAGAGTCGACTTCCGGAGCGTTGCACTGTGAGTAGCTATCCCACAGTTCCCGCAGTCTCCGCTGCCCATTGGAATTCTGGGTTGAGATCCCAATGCCTGATGGGGCTAAAACATTGTCGTGGGTGGTTCTGGGTACATATCGTCAGGCCCCCGTTCCCTCCCTCCCTCCGTGAAAGCAAGGGCAGACAATCGTTTCGCGCCTTTTTTCCTGAGTTACCTGTGCAGACGCCATACCACGGCAAGCATGGAGCCCGCTCAGGTAACTGTCACCGTATGTCTCCTGGGTGCTGGCAGACGCGGTACTGCATTGCTACACAGTAGCAGCAACCCATTGCCTTCTGGCAGCAGACGGTGAAATACGACTGGTAGCCGTCATCGTCGTGTCCGAGGTGCTCCTGGCCGCGTTGGCTGGGAGCGCCTGGGCAGACATGGGCACAGGGACTAAATTTGGAGTGACTTGACCAGGTCATTCTCTTTAGTCCTGCAGTCAGTCCTATTGAACCGTCTTATGGTGAGCAGGCAGGCGATACGGATTGCTAGCAGTTGTACTGTACCATCTTCTGCCAGGCAGGCAAGAGATGAGGATGGCTAGCAGTCGTACTGTACCATCTTCTGCCGGGCAGGCAAGAGATGTGGATGGCTTGCAGTCCTTCTGCACCGTCTGCTGCCAGCCAAAGATGTAAAAGATAGATGGAGTGGATCAAAACAAGAAATAGACCAGATTTGTTTTGTACTCATTTGCTTCCCCCCCTCCCCTGTCTAGGGGACTCATTCCTCTAGGTCACACTGTAGTCACTCACAGAGAAGGTGCAGCGAGGTAAATCTAGCCATGTATCAATCAGAGGCCAGGCTAACCTCCTTGTTCCAATAAGAACAATAACTTAGGTGCACCATTTCTTATTGGAACCCTCCGTGAAGTCCTGCCTGAAATACTCCTTGATGTAAAGCCACCCCCTTTGTTGATTTTAGCTCCCTGAAGCCAACCCTGTAAGCCGTGTCGTCAGTCGCCCCTCCCTCCGTCAGAGCAACGGCAGACAATCGTTCCACGCCTTTTTTCTGTGCGGACACCATACCAAGGCAAGCATGGAGGCCGCTCAGCTCACTTTGGCTATTAGGAGCACATTAAACACCACACGCATTATCCAGCAGTATATGCAGCACCAGAACCTGGCAAAGCGATACCGGGCGAGGAGGCGACGTCAGCGCGGTCACGTGAGTGATTAGGACATGGACACAGATTTCTCTGAAAGCATGGGCCCTGCCAATGCATGCATCATGGTGCTAATGGGGCAGGTTCATGCTGTGGAACGCCGATTCTGGGCTCGGGAAACAAGCACAGACTGGTGGGACCGCATAGTGTTGCAGGTCTGGGACGATTCCCAGTGGCTGCGAAACTTTCGCATGCGTAAGGGCACTTTCATGGAACTTTGTGACTTGCTTTCCCCTGCCCTGAAGTGCATGAATACCAAGATGAGAGCAGCCCTCACAGTTGAGAAGCGAGTGGTGATAGCCTTGTCAAAGCTTGCAACGCCAGACAGCTACCGGTCAGTTGGGAATCAATTTGGAGTGGGCAAATCTACTGTGGGGGCTGCTGTGATGCAAGTAGCCCACGCAATCAAAGATCTGCTGATATCAAGGGTAGTGACCCTGGGAAATGTGCAGGTCATAGTGGATGGCTTTGCTGCAATGGGATTCCCTAACTGTGGTGGGGCCATAGACGGAACCCATATCCTTATCTTGGCACCGGAGCACCAAGCCGCCGAGTACATAAACCGCAAGGGATACTTTTCAATAGTGCTGCAAGCTCTGGTGGATCACAAGGGACGTTTCACCAACATCAGCGTGGGATGGCCGGGAAAGGTACATGACGCTCACATCTTCAGGAACTCTGGTCTGTTTCAAAAGCTGCAGGAAGGAAGGAAGCCCCAGACCAGAAAATAACTGTTGGGGATGTTGAAATGCCTATATGTATCCTTGGGGACCCAGCCTACCCCTTAATGCCATGGCTCATGAAGCCGTACACAGGCAGCCTGGACAGTAGTCAGGAGCTGTTCAACTACAGGCTGAGCAAGTGCAGAATGGTGGTAGAATGTGCATTTGGACGTTTAAAGGCGCGCTGGCGCAGTTTACTGACTCGCTTAGACCTCAGCAAAACCAATATTCCCACTGTTATTACTGCTTGCTGTGTGCTCCACAATATCTGTGAGAGTAAGGGGGAGACGTTTATGGCGGGGTGGGAGGTTGAGGCAAATCGCCTGGCTGCTGGTTATGCGCAGCCAGACACCAGGGCGGTTAGAAGAGCACAGGAGGGCGCGGTACGCATCAGAGAAGCTTTGAAAACCAGTTTCATGACTGGCCAGGCAATGGTGTGAAAGTTCTGTTTGTTTCTCCTTGATGAAACCCCCCATCCCTTGGTTCACTCTACTTCCCTGTAAGCTAACCACCCTCCCCTCCTCCCTTCGATCACCGCTTGCAGAGGCAATAAAGTCATTGTTGCTTCACATTCATGCATTCTTTATTCATTCATCACACAAATAGGGGGATGACTACCAAGGTAGCCCAGGAGGGGTGGTGGAGGAGGGAAGGAAAATGCCACACAGCACTTTAAAAGTTTACAACTTTAAAATTTATTGAATGCCAGCCTTCTTTTTTTTGGGCAATCCTCTGTGGCGGAGTGGCTGGTTGGCCGGTGGCCCCCCCATCGGGTTCTTGGGCGTCTGGGTGTGGAGGCTATGGAACTTGGGGAGGAGAGCGGTTGGTTACACAGGGGCTGTAGTGGCAGTCCGTGCTCCAGCTGCCTTTGCTGCAGCTCAACCATACACTGGAGCATACTGGTTTGGTCCTCCAGCAGCCTCAGCATTGAATCCTGCCTCCTCTCATCATGCTGCCATCACATTTGAGCTTCAGCCCTGTCTTCAGCCCGCCACTTACTCTCTTCAGCCCGCCACTTACTCTCTTCAGCCTGCCACCTCTCCTCCCGGTCATTTTGTGCTTTCCTGCACTCTGACATTATTTGCCTCCACGCATTCGTCTGTGCTCTGTCAGTGTGGGAGGACAGCATGAGCTCGGAGAACATTTCATCTCGAGTGCGTTTTTTTTTTCTTTCTAATCTTCACTCGCCTCTGGGAAGGAGAAGATCCTGTGATCATTGAAACACATGCAGCTGGTGGAGAAAAAAAAAGGGACAGCGATATTTAAAAAGACACATTTTATAAAACAGTGGCTACACTCTTTCAGGGTAAACTTGCTGTTAACATTACATACATAGCACATGTGCTTTCGTTACAAGGTCGCATTTTGCCTCCCCCCACCGCGTGGCTACCCACTCAACCGTCCCCCCTCCCCGTGGCTAACAGCGGGGAACATTTCTGTTTAGCCGCAGGCAAACAGCCCAGCAGGAACAGGCTCCTCTGAGTGTCCCCTGAAGAAAAGCACTCTGTTTCAACTAGGTGACCATGAATTATATCTCACTCTCCTGAGGATAACACAGAGAGATAAAGAACGGATGTTGTTTGAACGCCAGCAAACATACACTGCAATGCTTTGTTCTACAATGATTCCCGAGTACGTGTTACTGGCCTGGAGTGGTAAAGTGTCCTACCATGAAGGACGCAATACGGCTGCCCTCCCCAGAAACCTTTTGCAAAGGCTTTGGGAGTACATCCAGGAGAGCCGCGAATGCCAGGGCAAATTAATCCTTTCACATGCTTGCTTTTAAACCATGTATAGTATTTTAAAAGGTACACTCACTGGAGGTCCCTTCTCCGCCTGCCGGGTCCAGGAGGCAGCCTTGGGTGGGTTCAGGGGGTACTGGCTCCAGGTCCAGAGTGAGAAACGGTTCCTGGTTGTCGGGAAAACCGATTTCTCCGCTTGCTTGCTGTGAGCTATCTACAACCTCATCATGATCATCATCATCTTCTTCGTCCCCAAAACCTGCTTCCGTGTTGCCTCCATCTCCATTGAAGGAGTCAAACAACACGGCTGGGGTAGTGGTGGCTGAACCCCCTAAAATGGCATGCAGCTCATCATAGAAGCGGCATGTTTGGGGCTCTGACCCGGAGCAGCCGTTCGCCTCTCTGGTTTTCTGGTAGGCTTGCCTCAGCTCCTTAAGTTTCATGGGGCACTGCTTCGGGTCCCTGTTATGGCCTCTGTCCTTCATGCCCTGGGAGATTTTGACAAAGGTTTTGGCATTTCGAAAACTGGAACGGAGTTCTGATAGCACGGATTCCTCTCCCCATACAGCGATCAGATCCCGTACCACCCGTTCGGTCCATGCTGGAGCTCTTTTGCGATTCTGGGACTCCATCATGGTCACCTCTGCTGATGAGCTCTGCATGGTCACCTGCAGCTTGCCACGCTGGCCAAACAGGAAATGAGATTCAAAAGTTCGCGGTTCTTTTGCTGTCTACCTGGCCAGTGCATCTGAGTTGAGAGTGCTGTCCAGAGCGGTCACAATGGAGCACTCTGGGATAGCTCCCGGAGGCCAATACCATCGAATTGTGTCCACAGTACCCCAAATTCAAGCCGGCAAGGCCGATTTAAGCGCTAATCCACTTGTCAGGGGTGGAGTAAGGAAATCGATTTTAAGAGCCCTTTAAGTCGAAATAAAGGGCTTCATTGTGTGGACAGGTGCAGGTTTACATCGATTTAACGCTGCTAAATTCGACCTAAAGTCCTAGTGTAGACCAGGGCTTAAACAGAGCCCTGTGATCAATGGTGAGCTGAAGTGATGTGTTTATGTGGAGTAGTGTAGTTAAGCAGTTGAGTCTGAACCAGTTGGAGATTTTTCAGAATGTGTGATTTCTTTGCTAGATATAGAGAGTGACTATCTATTTTAGGTACTCCTCTGGCCGAATTACTGTATTATCTGAGCACCTCAGAATCTTGAATGTTTTTATTCTCATAACACCTCTCTGAAATAGGGAAGTGCCATTATCCTATTTTACACATGGGGAAGAGAAGCAGAGAGGGTAAGTGACTTTCATAAGGTCACTTAGGAAGCAGAGCATGGAATTGAACTTGGGTCTGCTAAATTCTAGTCCCTGCTCCTTCCCACCTCATCCAGCAGAGGCCCCAGGTCTCCCTTCGCTGGGGAGTCCCTCCTTTCTCTTACCCACACAGTGTACGAGCTGATGCCACCAGAAGTCAAGCTCTCAGCAGACCCCTCTGCACTCCACCATACAGAAACGGGCTCCCCATGCACCAGGTCGCAACACTCTTTGGTCCAGACAGACGCACATTTCTGTGGCATCGCAACCCCATGTGCCAAGTTGCAGCACCACTCATTAAAATTTGACCCAGCTGCCCCTCAACAGCATTGCAACCACACAGATGAGGCAATACTCCAGACCGCTCTGGTAGCAGCTATACTGACTTAGTGAGGGACCACTGCTTAAAAGTGGTCAGCCCATGTCCCCTTCCTCCTCCAATACGGCAGCCTATGGGACTTTGAGCAAGTTCAAAAACCTTTGGGAGGCATTTGCAACCCTTAGGCCACCCTAATTGACTAAAACAACAAGAAAAAGGGTAAGCTTGCTCTGTACTTAATTTGTAATGAAAGAGGTGCCGGGGCTCAAGCAATTTTTTTACCTTGATAACTGATGTGGCAAGTCCAGAAGTGCTGGGACTCAGCCCTGGCACAAATTAAGCACTGATTTGGCTATTATTTCTGGCCCAGGTGTACAAGGAAGTGCAGAGGCATGTGAAGATGGAAAAAAATAGCAAAAATAATTAACCAAATGTGTCCATAGGTAAAACACACTCAGTGATTAAACAACCAATTGTTTGGTCGGCTCTAGTCATTCTTCCAGCTTTCCAGTCCAAGAATTTGCATTTCTTACTTGGCATAATGTGGGTCTAGACTAATAACACAGCTTCTCTGAGGGAAAAAAAGAGCTTTCAGGTGAAACCAAAGCATCCAAATATTTTAGCCAATACATGTATGAGCAAGAAATAACATAGGGCCACTCTATGGCCCAGATGTGCTATCATTTCATTCTATGGTACCAGGCAAAGTGCTGAGGTGTCCTGTGACTCATTTTGCCTAGCTATAACACCACTTACTTACCTCAGAGCAGGGCTTCCTTCATATTTATAAATGCTCTGAGATTCTTGGGCGAAAGATTCTACATAAAGGCAAAGTATTATTATACTTTATCTTGACTGAAAGCATCAGTAAGGATGCCTCTGTTACACTCTTAAGAGAATTATATATTTGAGGCCTGTGTATCAAATATTCTGGAATAACATATTTATGCAGGTACTTATGTGGTCGCCATCACCATCACATCTGAGCACCAGATTTTTTAAACAATAAAATAACATTAACAGTCTCGCCTAATCTCTGTTTCCATCCTTCCCAGCCTGTAGGAGAATTGACTTGATTAATTTATAACTTTATCCTCATATCCCCCCAGGCAACTGGAAACAGGAAGCACCCGCAGAGCTGAACTCCTTATGTGCAGGGAGCGTATGGTGCCTGTGCGGATGGCAAACATCCTGTGTCCCAGTGCAGTAGACCTACAGCAGCACTGCTCCAGGCAGGGCTCTCTATGTTGGCAGAGACAAGGGCAGGATTTTCTCCTTAATTATTACCTAGACTGTATCTGTTGCAGATGAGAGAGTTACCTATATGGGTGAGTATAACCCATTCTTTGGCCTGAGGACCCAACATCCCTCAAGGAGCATTACAAATCCACATGCTGAACTTGCTGCTGTATTTTGTTCAACAGGTGATCGCTGAGCTAGTTTATGAATAAAAACCACACCTTGTTACCTATGTACGGCTCCATCAAAGAGACTCCTGTTAGCTAATTCAGCAAATAGATGATATACAGTGCTGCCATGAAATGTGTGCCTAATCAATGTGTTCATTTCAGAAAGGAGTATGTAAATAACTGGTGTGTTGGGCTAGAACCTTCTACATTTGGTTAGATTACAAGCCATTATCATCATCTTCCAGCCCAGGCATATTAGCCATGAATCAGCCTAATTCACTTGTGGGAAATATCCACACCATTGAAGAATATAACTAAATCAGTATTTTTTTCCTCTAGCTGCCTGTGGACTTTAAAAACTAACTAAACTGAGAAAATATTCTTGCTTTGGTTCACAGTTTGTAAAGAGTAACACAGCCTCCTTTATTTTGAAACAATAACAAATGGTAGCCGTAAGGTCACCAAGCAATCTGTGAAACAGCTTTTCTTTCTGTGTCATTGCCAATCAACTTTTTAAGCTAGATGCTTGTTTCTTAGCTTTTTCCTCGGCAAATCTAAGTATTAATTTAAACAAAGACCAAAAGCAAAGGAAATAGATACATGTAAAACGAAAGAGTATATTTTTCCCTAGTTATGCACAATACCAGGATAGGCTAGAAGTCTATCAGGTCTTTGTCAAAGTGGCCATATTATACTTCGTACTTTTTAGCTGGCTTCAGTGGTAAAGAGATCCCAGATATTATATTATATATATATATATATATATTTTTTTTTTACACACTGTATATTTTCTTTTATTCCTCAATTTATTGTACCACAATTTAAGCCCAGAAACAAGCTAAACTTTTGTTGCCGAAGTTGAGCTGTATTTTTTTCTTTCTTTCTTTATCTCCAGTGCTGTCAGAAGTCATTCATCAGCTTCACTGATGTGGCCCCATCACTGCAATATGATTCAATGTGGAAGCTGGAACTTTACTTAACTCATACCTAACTGGGGAAACCTCTCCAAACTCCCCAGTTCCAGTGCAACTTTCAGCAGATAGCAATGGCCCCTGATGCACTATTAGCCTGAGGGTGAGGGTGATGGCCAGGTCTAATCTATTCCCTCAAGCCTACCAAAGGACCCTGACTTGACTCCAGAGTCCTGACCAGCTCCCTTCCTCCAGGCTGGAGGAGAAATGAGATGAGGAGAGCCACAAGCTGCATGGGACATAGCCAAACATCCTAACTATGCCATGTGAATGCCCAACACCAATGCCCAGGCAGCCCACTGGATTACAGAGATCTCTGTCAGATCCTTTCTAACCCCCCGCTATCACAGTGGCACCTGCCAAAGTTGTGACAATTTTAACGTAAACCTCCCAAACCAGATCTCCAGGATGTTGAGTGGAAAGGGAAAAAAACCCACACAGCAGTTTGCTGATTTTTGCAAATGATAAAAATCCCTTCCAGTCTCCCAAACTGTCCATTAACCAAGCCCCCCTCACAGTGTCCCCAGAGCCCCAGCAAATAGATGAAGGATGGGGCTGAAACAGGGAAGCCCACAATGTCTACAGCACCGAGGTGGAAGACTGTATCAACACTTCCTCCCTGTCCACCAATACCACACCAGAGCCCAGCACCTCCCCCTGATGGCAGTAGCTGTGAATGGGACAGGCCCAGAGCCTCGGCCCAGATGCAGGCTGTGATCCTTCCCTCCCCCTGTGCCAGGCACCACAAGGATGTATGGAGGGGAAAAAGAGAAGAAGCAGTCCCCGAAGGCTGAAGGTGAAGGAATGGAGCTATGAAGGGAGTGTCTCCACTGCTTCCAGCCCCACCCTAGCTAGCAGAGTGAGCAATTTCATAACATGCTTAGCTCATAGTAGTTTACTGGCTGCATTTACAGTATAGAAGCCTGTAACTCTGCCTTTACCAGCAGACATCACAGTGAAAACACTTTAATTTCTATGGGTTTTGTAAGATAAACATGTGTGGAGCTATCTCAAAGGGCCAAACTATGCCAACCTCCTTCACATGGAGTAGTACCTTACTCTATGAGTAGCCCATCTGGTTTCAGTGGAGCTACTTAGAGATTAAAGTCCTATTGAATGTGAGTGGCACAATCTGGTCCTAAATCATTAGTGAAGTTATCATAATTTGAAGTGAACATTCCAACTACAAAATATTGCTGAAAAATATGGAATAGCTGGTGGTGTTTAATATTCCTGTTTAAAATAGCAAGCAAATCTCAGTAATTAAAACCAAAAGGTAATTTAATCTGAATGGTAAAATATAGTAGAAAAGCATTTAAAACCAAAATTGCACATTAGTTTGGAGATATTATATACAGTAATAGTAATAAATAATACAAATTTCCATTTAGATGCATAGTATCTATGAATCTGAAAGCTCTTTGCAAAAGGAAGGTAGAGAATTCCTACCCCATTTTGGGGAGGTGGGGAGAGGGTTCAGAGATGCAGACAGAATGGGTTATTCAAGATGATTTCAGAGTCAGAAAAAGAACCTAGAATGCCTGATTCCCAGTTCTGTGTTCAGTCCACTATCTCCTTCCACACATGGAGATATGGGAAATCAATTAAACAAGAAGTTAAGAAAAGGACCCATTACTGGACATCTGTTTGGACTAGTGAACAAACATTACACCCAGGAAAGGTGTTTCTTTATTTAAATAAAAATTAGTGCCAATAAAAACAATAAACTATAAATACATAAGACAATTATATACAACTCAGTATATACACCATTTTTACAGATACAAATACATTTAAACTAAAATAAAAGGAAAGAGGAGAAAGCAATGGAAAATGTGACAACTCACATGTCAGTCTCAGTTGGAAAGTTTCAGGATTCAAGTGATTCCAGGCAAAGTGCCAAACTTAATTTGGCTTCTTTCAAACTTAAACAGCCCCCTTTGGAGTAAATCTATCAAAAGCTTTATATGGTCTGATCTAAAGCTTACTGAAGTCAATGGAAAGAAAATCACTGACTTCAAATGGTTTTGGATCAGGCCCCTAGTGACCAGTACAGCTTTTTCCAACCACAAATATCCCCTGCTGTATAAGAAGGCTGAAGTGATATGTCTGTATAGCCTCTCACATTATATTAACCCTTCAAAGTGAAAACAGAGCTCCCACTGCTAAACGGAAGAAGTACAGAGGACTTTTGCCTCAGTTAATTTCTGGTGTTGTGTTCATGTTTTTCAAACTGTCTCTCAAGCTCTAATGCCAATGGATAAATCACAGAGCTATTTTAACTCAGGAAATATGCAGGGACATTTTATAAGCATATTCCTGTGCAATGCTTTAAGATTTCAGTTCTTTGCTCTCATGCGTAAGAACTAATCTACGCATAATGTTATAATAAAATTTCATGCATGATTGAAATAATCATACTTTGATTCAATATTAACCTTTGCTTATTTTAAAAAATGAAGTAATTTAGTAGCTAATGCATTTGTAAAACCACAGTGTCATTCGATGAGGAAAAGCATTACAACAGTGGTTTAAAAAAATTACTGATCACAATATAGAAATGCATGTGCCACATGCAAGCCAATAGTGGAAGAAAAAGGAACAGACAAAAAATTCAACCTGATGTTTATCTACACTGGTTTCAGAAGAAGAAGGGTCAAATTCTCTGATGGTGTAAATGGGCACAACTTCATTGACTTCAATGAAGAATTTTGCTCTGAATGCTTAGGGTAAAATCCTGGTCCCCTTGAAGTCAATGGAGTATAGCCATTGACTTCAGTGGGGCCAAGGTTTCACCCTTAATAGTTAAAATTCTGCTCTGAGTTATATCCATGAAAGACCATTTATTTCAATTCAGTGCAACAGAGCAGAGCTGGCATTTTTAGCTCTTACAGTTTGTAGCAAAGATCTTTTAATGTGTTTTGCACTGAAAGATCTCTGACTTTTGCAATCAAATTTATATTGCTAAATGCACATTTCTAATTGGTGACGTGAAGTCTCAGGCATCTTCAAGTAAAACTTCAGTGGTCTGTGGCTTGATAGAAGAAAACAGTAAAAATACTTCTAGTAGATCAAATATCTCTGAGAATGGACATTAACAATGATTCAAAACTAGTCACTTACACTTGGATAACTACTCTCAACATTTCCCAGATATTTGCAGAATTCTGAAATATGCAGAGGATATATCAGTAATAGTTACCTACTGAGAAAAATATTCTCCATGTTCTTAGCACTTACAGTAAAGAAAACAGCGTTCAATTTTCTAATTAGTTTTAAAAAAAACTAATTTTTAAGTTTCACTTTGATGTTTGTGTATTTGATTCCTCATCTTGCCAGCTTTCAAGAACATATTAGGTTCTGGAGCACAGCTACCTGTTGAGAGTTTGTTGAGCAGGAAAGTAAAACTGCAAGATCTTAACATTAGTTCCACTCACTCTTTTGCCAGCTGATGGGACTGCTTTTCAAAGGCCTGCAAGTGCTAGGAATTTTTGTGGATGTTTTCCGAAGACCCTTCACTGCTCTCATTGAGAAGGGCTTCTGACGCTTCCCCCAGCTCAGCATCCAGCACTTCCTCTTGAATGGTGAAGTGAATATCTGGTGAGGAAGACTCCGAACTCACACTGCTTCCCTCCATGGAGCAGACAGCACATGACAGAGATGGTACCATATTCTCTTGCAGCACATTTAGCATCATGGGGATCTGGATGGACCTCAGTCCTGACACGGTTGGCAGAGGTTTCATGGCTTCTCCCCAACGCCTTTCCTCATCTTTGTAGAGCAGAAGCAAAGTGGATTTCTTTTCTTTCCTCTTGGATTTCATGTAGCCCAGCATTATTCCCATTAAGAAGATCCCATAGAAAGACATGACAATCAGAATGTAAAAGTACTCATTGCCACTGCTGCTGTTCTTCTCCGGAGTCTGAGGTTCAGCAGTCAACATGGTTTGAGTCATGTTTGTATGATCCATCTTCAACATCAAAGCACTTTTGCCAGAATTTAAGCCTAGAAGAGAACATGTGTGTTGGGTATCAAAACTCCAGATCAGATATTTGAAAACAAGCCCCTATAGACATGCATGAATTAAAAACTCAAGCTGTTCTTTGTCACACACAGTGTGTTATCTTTTAAAAGCTGGCAGACCCCAACAGACTGAAGTTTGCATAGTCTACAGTATTTAGGCAATAACTAATCTTTTAATCTAATGAAATATCATTCAAATACAGAGAGTATTATACAGAGAGCACACAATATTAAATGATAACAAATACAACTTTAAAATATAACAAAACCCAAATATGGACATTTAGCATTATGAATAAAAGTGGAAAATACTCTACGAGTCACATTTATGTAACTGAAACTGGCAATTCTCCTGGTTGCCAATGTTTCAATAGGAAAAACGAAGTTAGAAGTGTTATTGCATTGAATGGTGTGGGAGAAAGGAAAGAGACGTGAGCCACTTACGTGACTATGCAATAATTCCTTACTTCACAAAGCTCAAGAGATCTTTCCTCTGCCAAATGCCGGGTGTTCTGAAAACTTTGCTCTGCTGCAGTCAGAATATATAGTCTCTCAAGAAATGTGTCATCACGTGTCTTGGAGGCAAAGTTTATAATAGTTTTGGGTTGGAGTCAACAGATGAACTCAAAGTTCAACCCACTGAATTCTTGACAGCTGTGAAAAGAAAAAGGGTTGGGAATTCAGAGTTGCTTTTTCTTAACCAGCACAGCACCAGATCTTTCAGGTTGCAAATCTGTTTCCCCACACACTCACACACACACAATACTAAATTTGAACACCGAAAGCTGTTGTACATAACGAAAAGTCTGCTAATCATAAACTCCCCTTTATTATAAAATACAGAAAAATACATTCACGGTTTTATAGTACACTGTGGAGAAGGCCTGTTGCAGCCAGGTGCAAAGTTACTGCTTTCCCTGAAGTCTGTGGGGGGCCAGATTCTCTGGTGCCCTGAACCTGATGCAGTCATTTAAACCATGACAAATGGAGAGCAAAATGCTTCCACATTGGAATGGTGGTGGTGTCCGTCTACTTTGCTCTCACTTTGCAGAGGGGGCAGGGCAAAGGAGAGTCAGATCTTGGATCCTGAATGAACCTTTCTAGGTAAAACACCCTTGTGTATAAATGGTAGTTTTCAGTAGCACCAGTAAGCTAATAATACTTAGTATTACAGGGTCATATTCACCCCGAAACAGAGATTTAGTGAAAGGCCCTCTGCACCATTGAAACCAATGGCTAGGCTGCCATTACAGGGTGCTTCTGTAACTCTGTATGAAAATCAGCGCTGGGGGTAGACTAGTGAGTGAGTGCACAGAACCTACAATTGCACTGATCAATTGACCCTAACCACTCTCTAAGTGGCACAAGGGGCCTGTGACTATTATGCCACCATAGGCTCCAGTACAAGCTGTAGGAGGCAGGAGGCCAATGTTGCAGCTTGAGGGAATTTCCCCTCCCCATGGCCCCCACCCCTACACAAAGCCTGATTAGCCAGGCCCCATGCATATTATGTGAATGTCTGCCGTAGTGGATCACTTCAAGGATGTTTATGTAACGGGACGCTTCCATTCCAGACAATATTATACCGATGTTGCGGAATTTCCCCATTGTAGGTTCTGAATTTTTCCACAGTAAATTGTGGATTCCTTCAATAGGCTCCAAACGCTTTACAGCATCATGTCCTCTCCGCATCCCTATGCTATATTGGTTTACATTATTATACCCGTTTTACAAGTGGGTATGCCAAAGTACAGAGAAGGAAAGTGATTTTTAATGAAATTCTTAAGTCCAGGTGACACAGAACACAAGCCCTATCCATTTTCTACTTTGCTATGTTTCCTTTTTCTATAAGGCCCATGGATATAAAGATTAAACCAGAAGGAAGGATTCCCCTCCCCATCCCTTGAAACTGAGGATCTGCTCTCTAGGATGTTGATTTTATCCTCTCCTCACACATTCCCATATGGATAGCTCAGGAGATGTTGATGTTGGACTAATGTCTATTGGGATTTCATTTGACAAAATCTGTCTGCAGCACCCTCTTGCCAAGTCTGCATTTTTCCTCCCTGTTCCCTACAGATTACTGAGCAGAAAGCACTAACATAACAGTGGGCTTAAATGCCTATCAGTGCAGAGCTCCCAGTTGTCTGGTTACCTTTGAGGATTTTCTTTGGTATTCCTGTCAGCTTCATATCACAGCCACCTCCCTCCCAGCCAAGAGGGCTAGATGGTATCCTGCCCCAATAGGCCTCCCACCTGGCTGTGGGAATTAAGAATTCAACACATTAAAGCCCATGGGTCATATTTTTCCCTCAGATGAACATGTGAGACTTCAATGGACTTGGACAGAAGACACAAAGATGCATCCAAGGTTAACATTTGGCCCAATGCAATACATCCTAGCAGGGTGAAATCTCCTCCCCATCCCCAAAAACCCCAAGTAAATGGGCTTTGTGCAGGGAACCAACTGGTGCTTTGGAGGGGGCACAGAGACAGGGAGAAGGGCAGCTCTTCAGATCCTCTGCAGTCACTGCTCCAGCTCCTGAACTGAAACAGGGACATGTGAGAACCCCCAGTGCAAAGAACTGTGTCTACCTACATACTTGTAGCCTCTTATTCCACCTAAACTATCATGGTCCCACACTGTCCAGTCCCCAATCTTCCCCCATTACACCAAGCTTCCACTCCCTGCACTAGCAGACATGGCATGGAGCCCAGCTCCACCATATGCAGGAGGCAGAGCTCCCCTTTGCACCTGCTCCGTAGCCTCCCATTCCCCATGTGGTGAAATTGTATGTAAAATAATACTGAATTAAATTGCTGCAGCCAGTCAGAGCACAAGAAAGCTGTGCAGGTACCACAGCCCACACAGTTATACAATTCCTTGAACATTGGCTGAGAGGGGAATGGATGTGCATAATGAGTGAATGGGTATTTCTCAAAAACCATTGTAACCATGGTTACTCAGACTGGCTGCTGCCCACAGAATTCCCCCATCTGTCACACCATGTGACCCTACATTAAATACACTTGAATTTCAAAAGAACCATTTTTGCTAGGGGAGGAGACACTAACCCCTTTCAAAATGGTAAAGAGTGGGGGAGGGGGATAGAGGGACAGTGAGGTGAGGCTGGGTAACAGGGTGACATGGTAGAGATGATGTCAGATGTTAGATGGCCAGGTTGTTTCTGGGCTTGCGGATGAGAGTTCTGCGGACAATAGTCAACTACAGCAGTGGATTTGATAGCATTCAGAGTGCAGGGGTAAGAGGATGGAGAACACCTTCCAGTTGAGTAATGGCGAGTTTAGGGTGCTTTCCTCAGTCTTTACACAGTAATAATTAAATCCTTGCCTTTGTCCTAAAAGATCAAACCCAGGATATTGTTATCAGCTCAGAAACAGGAAGTACTTTCAAGTTATTTGTTGAATACAAAGTTTATATAGAATCCAAAATTGCACTAACATCAGTGGGAGTTGGGTCTGAGTAAGGACAGCAGGGACTTGTCCTAAAGAGGTATCACATAGTACTGTTTAATTAGCAACTGTTGCTATGAAGGCAGAGTTGTGGTTATATCAGTTATACACAGCAGGAATTATGGGCCCGACCCTGTGAAGTGCTCTTGGCAGGAAGCACTCAGCACATTGTGGGACTGGCCCCATTGTTTGATCACAGTGATGGCTCCATGTTCTGCTATTACTAGAGGTGGCTGAACAATTTCTTCCTGAATTTATCTTTCCCATCAAATAAGCAGTGTGCACCACATTGACCAGTGGGAATTGAGGGTGCTCAGTGTACAGTGTCATGTCAGTTTTGATGAAGTTTTGTCTGGAAAAAAACTGGAATGGATCATTTTCATAAGGTTGACAGGCAACACTTACTTTTTGTTTCAAAATGACTTCATTTCAATATTTTTATTCTATAACATTTACATCAGAATGAAACTTTTTGATCAACCCAAAACATTTTTTTCCAGAATTTCATTTTGCAGGAAATTTCAATTTTTTTTGTTCCATTTCAAAACAGAAAAAAATTGCAAAAATTACAGAATTTCCTGTGGAAACAGCAGCTCTGGCTCCTGCACAGCTATAGTTATTATCCATCTTCACTCATCTTTGTCATGAGGAGAATCTTACTCCCATCATGGTCTATAAAAATTAGTTTATGAACAGTCTGCTGTTGCCCCTCCTATTTCCATCCCCTGGAGGTGTCCAGGGCTACCAAAGGTGAGGAGCGGAATGGCCAGCCAATCAAGCAAAATTATTACACATTGAAAAGGTCACCACACCTCCCCCAGATTGCCTTGAGCAGCTAATCTGGGAAAGGCACTCACAGCCTAATGAGTCTTTTGTGACGGTAAGTAACATGAATGGAAGTGGCATACCTTTAAGAATAACAACAAGACTTTGCTCTTCTTTAAACACCCTTCATCCAGGGACTCAAATATTCATTAAGGCTCACAGCATCCCCGTAGGTAGGTATCTATCTGATGACAAAGGCTGTAACAAGGCCCAGGAGATGGCAGAACATGAACCCACACTCAACATAAAGGTTAGGAGAGGAGGAAGGGAAATGGCACAGACAGAATACATTATCAGTACAATGTGAGCCCCAGCAAGCAGTTTCCCCCAGAGAGCCAGACAAGTTGCTGCAGGCTGAAGTGGAAAATACAGGCTTAACCCTTTGGGGACCACTGTGCTCCCAGTGCTGAATTTATGTGCCTGTTTCTATCTAGTAAGTCAGAAAGACTGCTGTTACATAATTACCCGGGCTTGATTACATGAGCTGCCGAAGCACCCTCAACTCCCATTAGATCATATGGTGTATGTACAAAGTTCTCTGATGCTTTTCTTCTCTGAAGCAATCATTTTAAAATTGATGTGAGAGAAAGGGAATTGGCGGGGGGAGTACTGGGAGATATTTGATTTTTTTCTGTGAAGTGGAACTTTAATGGGGATGGCAGGTAGGATATCTAGAGCTGAAGGAGGAATTAGGAGACCTTTTATTGTACAAATATTTACTAAATTGGGGCTCAGAATCCTTGGATACTACAACGGGGAAGGGAGAGTAAAGGATAATTAGTATCTTGAGTTTACATTTATTATTTCATCTAAGCTAAAATTGGGGATCTTGAGGTATCTGACACCTGAAAGAGGAAAGCAAAAGGAGCAGTGATGTTTGATTGATTGTTCCTTTTTAAAAAGACCTGTCACTTTAAAATGTGTGCTGACATTTGGGCCCATTATGAAAGCATAAGCCTGTCTAAAGGTATGATCCAGATCACTGAAGTCAATTTCCATTAACTTGAATGGGCTTTGGATCAGATCCAACGCAAATATCAGAGCAGAACTGACTAAGCTACTCTCATCAATCTCTCTTGAAACTTGTGAGTGCGTAGGAGAAAAAAAAAATTTTAACCTGAGATCTTAATCTTAAAATAGTCTGCTTTTGGTCTAATGGTTGGAACAGGGTATAGTAGTCAGGCAGACACCTGAGTGTTAGCCCCATTTGCCATGTCTTGCCTAGAGCAATAAAGTGAATTTTTCAGCAATGTATTAACTTAATCGTTATTCACTTCCCTTGTCTTTTCCTTGGTTTACACATTTCTAAGATGGGTATTATAATAATAGCTGCCAAACTCTCAAAGTTGCTATGAGGACATGATGCTATAAAGCATTTGGAGATCCTTTCCTGAAAAGACACTGACATATAAATGCAAAACCATAATTAACCTGCCACATCTAACATTAGAGCACCTCTGACATTGCTCTGTGTTTTGATGTAACTTTCCCTCTCTCTCAGTTGTCTCTCATCATACTATATAAATGTATAACTTTTTTTCCTTACACACACACCGTCCCCACCTCCTTTTCTGGAGCAAAATAATCACCTGCTTCTACAGTAGAATCCACAATGCTGCACACATACCCATTGACAAGAAGTGACTCCCTTTCCAGTTAATAGCTGCTAAAGGCAAACATAAGCCCAGTGTTCATAGCACCAACTGGTAAAATGCAGCATTAATACTGATCTGATAAAACAATGGAAATGTTCATACAATATACAGTGAACTCTCTGTTCTCTAAGTCAAAATATATTTTTTTAAATCAGCAGAGCCTTCCAGTGTTCTGTTTTAAAAAAACAAAAACCAATTACATTAAGAATGTCTCTATATTATAGTATGCACAATGTGCTGGGCACTTGACAAATATAAAAGACACAGCCATTGCCCTGAATACCTTCCAGTCTATGCACAGAATATTCAGGTGTAGAGATAGGAAGGGAGGCAACACAATCCAGTTTGACAGAAAGAAAAGGAGTACTAGTGGCACCTTAGAGACTAACCAATTTATGTGAACATAAAAATAAATTGGTTAGTCTCTAAGGTGCCACTAGTACTCCTTTTCTTTTTGCGAATACAGACCAACACGGCTGTTACTCTGAAACCAGTTTGTCAGAGGAGTAGAGTGTGACATATGTCCTGTATTTCCATAATGGGTTTGTTTTTTGTTTTGTTATTTAACTGTAATTTTATTTTAATTAAGCTTTCAAAACAGTGTTTAGAACTACCTGTCACTGTTCCAGAATCACCACTGGGTGAATGGAACTCTCGTTTCTTTGGCTTTGTCTATACAAGGAAAATTAGGACCCATCATTCTTAATTGGTGGTAGCTAATATGGAGTCGGTACAGTTTTTACCACTGTGTCCTCTAATGCTGCTCAGGGTAGTTCTAGTCAACCTGGTGGTTAAAAAGGCAGTGGCTTTCTGCACTGTCTTTCCTACACATGGTAGTGTAGTGGTGAAAAATTGCCCAGATAAGTCTAGTGTAGATATTGCCGGTACACCATGTCAATGATACTACATTAACTTTCCAGCAGGAAGCAGAAACTTTCGAGGTAGATTAGGTTCTTGCACTGAGGTGTTTGCCTTAATAGCAGTGTTTTAGAAAAAGGAAAGGAAAGGAAAGGAAAGGAAAGGAAAGGAAAGGAAAGGAAAGGAAAGGAAAGGAAAGGAAAGGAAAGGAAAGGAAAGGAAAGGAAAGAAAGAAAGAAAGAAAGAAAGAAAGAAAGAAAGAAAGAAAGAAAGAAAGAAAGAAAGAAAGAAAGAAAGAAAGAAAGAAAGAAACTGTTGTTGTTTTTCCTGGAAAAAAATGTGATTTTTAAAAAAAAATTCCACTGGCTCTACTATATATAGAATAGAAAGTGCTACAGATACCACTGTAGGCTTGACTATGCCTATAGATGTTGATTTAATAGCATAGCACCTACTGTTTATTGTTATTTTTCTACACATAAAGAATTTAAGATGGCTGCTATCCTCCCCTAGTTTTAGAGATGGACTTTTTCAGTCTCAAACTCATGCTGAAAAACAAAATATAAGTTTCTGTTCTTTTAGTGACAGGAATCTGGTACAAACATTTACTTCCATCAGTGTAAAGATGTCTTATCATGGGATGTTCACGTATCCTGTGAAGCTTTCCTGATTTTAACATACTCAGAATCAACATTGTAATGTGACACTGGGGAAGGCTTCTTTCCTAACAGGATGAGGATAAAGAGGTTGTGTTTTCAAGAGTCCCCTTAAGCATAAAAGATGAGCATCTGCTCCAGCTCTCTACATTTTTGTTCTTCTGAAGATCCTCAATGATCTCAGAAATACAGCTTTTTCCAGCATTTTAGCAAGTGAAAGAAATAATGGGGCTAAAGAGTATTCAAAACATTTGAGTCCTTTCTTTAAATCCTGAGTGACAGAGACAAGAACTTTGAGAGTACTCTGCTGGGGAAGTTAAGGTTTTCACAGCACAAAGGGAAAAATGACCTCAGAAATGAATGAGTACACTGCTGTCCAAATAGATAACTGAAACTAAGGCCTTGTCTACATTAACGAGGTAAGTCAATCTAAGTTTTGCTAGTTAAGTTACGTAAGTTACGTAACTTAATTCGACGTAGTTTAGATCAACTTGCAGCGGTCTACACCGTGTCTACACCGTGCTATGTTGACAGGAGATGGTCTCCCATTGATATAGCTTCTGCCTCTCATTGAGGTGGAGTACTGAAGCTGATGGGAGAGCACTCTTCTAGAGACTTATTGAGTCTTCACCAGACCCACTAAATCAACACTGCTGCATCAATCGCAGTAGCGCCAATTTAGCCCATAGAGAAGACACGCCCTCAGGCTGAGTCTAGATTACAACTCAACTTTGTCTTTTTCAAACAAAACAAGTCCCTGTTAGCACATTTCTTGTTCTGCAGTCATAGTTCATTTACAGATCTTATTGCACTTATCCCTTCTGCTTTTCACTTTTGGTAGCTCAGTGGAAGCCAAGCATGGTTATTTGGGGTTTGTTTTTTTTTTAGAAACAACATTTATAACAAAGAAAGAAGAAAAGTGGATTGATGCACTTTATAAGGCTATCTTACACACAAGCCATGAAACGATATAGTAAAGACTGGGGATCCAGTAGCTTTAGAACTGCACTTTATTGGCAAAGATACAATGGGAATTCTCATGACCTATAATACTTCAAAGAAGGCTTAAAAAAATAGACAGGAAATTAATCACTGGGGAAATCAAATACTCTGAAGTCAAAGAGACAGTTGTTGCTTAGTTTTAACTAAAGCCAGCCAACTCAGTTACATTTTTCATGTTACAAGAAACAGTAAAAAGGCCAATGTTTTAGACCAATTAGTGCAACGCTGCCTTACTCCCACTGAATTAAATGGGAATTTGGGGTATGTAAAGAATACAGCATAAGGCCCACTGTATGTTTTCTTCATAGAGTGAGAATGCGTTCTGCCTAGTTTTCTGCCTTTTCTGGGATCTAAAATACCTAACAACATATAGGAAATATTTCCTGTTACTAATACTGATTAATAATAATAATAGTGGTGGAAGCAATATTGGACAGGTTGGACAAAAATTAAAATAAACCACTCCAGTAAGGGCATTGTGTTGCCTTCACCAAGGAAAATACTTGAACCAGCATAATCTCTCTCTAGGGGCACCAACAAGCAACTGTACCTAACTAACAGTTCAACAGGAACATCATCCTGACCTTCTCCTCCCGCACACCAAACCAAGCCATGAGAGGAATCTTCAGTCCTCTCTCCTAGAAAACGGTGTGCTGTACGGGATGGGTAGGATAAATTGTGCTTTCTCAGTTCCACCCATAAAATCCCACTGGTTCATTGAGGGTGCATGGCTGTAGAACAAGCTGCACTATCTTATTTTTCCGAATCCTGGATAAAATGGTTTACAAAGTAAAAAGCTGTTCATGTTGTTTCACAGCCATCTCAGCATAGCATCCCAGGTCGCTATGACCTTAATAGCGGAACAGATGTCATTTTCACATAGATAGCAGATGTTGAACTATATCTCCAACATACGAGGCACTCAGGCTTTCCTTCAAAATAAGGCGTACGCATCACATGCATTTGTAACATTTCCTCCAAGATTTTTTCTTGAGATAGTCACACTATTGCAGCTGTTGCAAGGAAAATGCCATGCTTCATTAATGTTTGAACTACACTCTGATAACCTCTATCGTCGCGTGATTATAAATGAAGGCCAACATTCTGCAGTCGTTTTTGTATTGTGTTCTCTTCAAAGCCCAGGTGTTAAAATGGTTGCATTTATTATTCTCCAGTTTTGCAGCTCAGGTGATTGAGTCTAAGGACTGTATTAATTTTTGGCATAAGAATATCCTCAGAATTGCTCTTTGTACCATTATCCCAAAAGTCTGCATTAACACCAATAGCAGGAGGACTGAAGACCACAGAAAGGAGGATGTATGTGAGTAAATTCAGGTGTGTAGGAGAGAGGGCATATATGAGCGTATGAATTAGGCCCATTTGGAAGGTGACATAGTCGTATATATATTTTTAATTCTGCATGCCAATGAAAAGGATTTTAAATAGCAAATTCCTAATTCCAAGGCTGAAATTTTGGCCCCATTGAACTCAATGGGAGTTTTGCCATGGGGCCAGGATTTCCCGCCAGGTACATGGAGAGCAAGAAGAGATTAGTAACTAGAATGCACAGTGGTTCCTAGAAATGGGCTCTGATCAACTCATGAGTTATGACCTCACAAAGCTCTAATGAAACAGTCCCATGAATCCATTCACTTCTAGTCAATGTGGCTGTGATTATGGGCAATTAGGGCCCAGTCTGACTGTAACTGCCTTATGAAGGCTCCACCTGGGGGTAATTGACTGCCCCAGGTGGCTGATTAATAAACAAGCACCTTGACCTAATAAAGCTTCACCAAGCTCAGTTAGAGGGATCTCCAAAGGGAGACAGGAGATTTCTGAGGAAGGGAGTTCCTAAGAAAAGCCTGAGCAGGAAGCCTAGAAGGTAAGCTCCCTGGGGAACCTACCAGGACAGGGGACCTGTAAGAGGAGGAAATAAGAGCCTCCTAGATAGAGGGCTGCAGCCGGCGGACATCCAAGAGGGCCTGGTCTCAGCCAGGAGCACACCAGACATTGGCCAGAAGCCTGGCCTGGCAAGGGTCACCCACTGTCCATGGAGAAGAGTTGCAGTGGACAACCTTCCAGAGAAAGGATATTATTCCAGTAGGGGCAAGAGGCCTAACACCTGAAGCAGAGACTGGTACCAAAAGAACCCTGGAGGAAGAGCCTGGGTAGCGGTGAACGCTGGACTCAGGTGGCGGAAATGGACTGAGAATGACCTAGGCGCTCCACTGGGATGTTGGGTTGAAAGTTTTATGTTCTGTACTGGCTTTTCCATGAATAAATGAGACCCTCCACCAGGAGGTGCTCTTTAGCATTTACTGGCTGTTTGAACTTATTGATACCCTGTGCGAGGGGGAAATCGAGTAAAGCTCATCTGCAACACTATGACAGCATGCTGGATCAGCCTGGAATGGTGACAAGTTGCAACAGCGTAAATGAGCAGAGAATTTGTCACTACATGCAAAATACAGGTCAGAAGACACCACCACTCCCAGTGACAGACAGGCTCTTTTATCCATACCCTGAATCACCACAACCCCAGGTAGCCTCCATTGTTGGAAGTCCATTGGAGTCCCAGGATCAAGTTAAGTCTACTCACCTCCCTCAGAACTGCTGGGCAGAGGTGGCAGTGCAAACATTGCCTTCTAGTAAGGTGGGTGAGTTTCCCCCTCTGAGAAGCTGACAACCAGTAGCAGAATTTCAAGATAAAGGCCTTGACTACTCTAGAAAGTTGTACTAGCAAAGTGCAACAGACACAACTATTTTGACAGCGAGTTCATGCTTGTCTGCTTGCCCTGGCACACTATAGTTCACACAGTATCCATTCAAGTTGTATGGGCAAAAGCACATTGCATGGTGGGTAGGCATCCCACCGTCCTCTGCACTGTCTTCAAGCACCCTCCATTATGGAAACCTGTCACCAAGTATTGTCTCCCCTCCTTCCCCAAAAAAGTGAGTTATGCTGATTTTTTAATTTTTTAATATAGACCAGGTCTATGCAAGTAGGTGGATAGAAAATGAACTAAGATTTGTAAAAATTAATATTTCATAATGCTGTAAGAGAAAGTCAAACCCAGTCTGAAAGATATTACAAAGTCTGAATCTCTGCTAGCAGTGAGAAGTTTTCTCTGAGTGACACATAGCCTTCCCTGGTTCCTTTTTCTCAGGCACAGATATTCACACTGAAGCATTTGGTGAGATATAATCACTCCTTGTATATTTTAATAATAATATTGTTAATCCAGTGGAATCACTATTTTCCCTATTTTAATCGTAAATTGTATCTGTTGGCTAATGACATGCAATTAGCCACCTAATGTAAACAAGGCACAGCTGATACACAGAAATGCGTGTGGTCTTTTTTGCTCTACATGCTAGAAGTGGGTTATTATTTCACAACAGTCAAAAAGAATTCAGTGAAAGGAAGTGGTGCAAGAAGAGGGGATTCTGCAGTTTCACAAGAGTCTCTTGAAGTGAAGCACATTTGGGGGAAGATATTTTTGTTCCTGATTGGAAATATTAGAGAATAATATCCCCAGAGATACGTGTCAGAGGTGAACGAAGACTAGTAACGTGCTCAATTCATATTCACTTGTATTATGCAGAGAATTTTGATGTGCCCAATGTTTATGAATATTCCTGTGTCCCATTTCATGAATATTTGAATGCTCAAGTTTCAATCAAGTGCTAGTGAACAGAAAACATTAAATGTAAGTTAATACTTCCTGACAAAATTTTGAACTGTATGTTCAATTATAAAATCAACAGTTCAGGTGTGTTGGTTACTTACATAAAACATCCAATCAGGGAACAAACAATATTAAGGTTTATATAATTGTCCAACGCAGCATGACAAATTCTTTGCTAGCATGCTGCTGATCAGGAATCAATTTGCTGATTTCTTCAGCAGTCATTCTAAAGAAATCCCCATGTTTGAAAGTATTCTATCTGTTTTCAGACAGTTGATGAACAGAAGAAAAGGTCACATTTGGATTTTTTTTTATTATTGCAAGTTATTCATTCAGCTCCAATACATACTACTCACGCTTGCAGGGATGAAAACCACGAGAAAGTGCACTCACATAATAAATGAATTTACTTGCCATTCCTTTCTAGCTACCCACTCTTTTCATTCTGTCCAAATTATTCATCCATGTCTTCCTCTTCTCATGTCTTTTTGATAATTAACCTCATGCTACCCAAAATGCTGCTGCCAGAACCATGTCTCACCTGTCACATTCATCATTTCACCCTCCCTCTGAGTCATTTCAGTGGCTCTCTGTTGGGCTATTATGTTAATAGATTTTAAGGGCACAAGAGACCATTTAGCATGATCTTGTCTGACCTCCTACATGACACAGGCCATAGAACCTACCTCATCCACTAATAATTGTACTAAGCCCACAACTTCTGGTTAAAAAAAAACAAACAAACCCCATGGCTGTTCTTTCAAGACTTTACATCTTGCAGTCCTAGGCAAAAACCTCACTTTTGCCTATGAAAAGGAGGACAGGGCTAAATTATTGAAAAAGAAAAAAAATAAAGGTCATGATGTACATATCTCACTGAGCAACCATGTAATCTTATTCCTTGTCTTTCTCTTCCCTTGCTCCTTTCTCACATTTCTAGTTCTGACCCTCATTCATTGTGTCATATCAAATCAAGGTGATGCGTTTTTCTGGTCAGGGACCATGTCTTTGTTTGGTGAGATAGCTACCGTATTTCTGGGCACTCAGTAATATGGTATCATGCACTTGTGACTGTCTCACTCACTCTCCAGCCTAAGCCATCTTGTTGTGATTCTTTCTGAGATTGCAAACAGCTGCCTTTTAAAAGAGAAAGCTGCCAGAAAAACACGTCTACCTTTCCCCAAAATATGGAATTTCCCTACCACTTTTCCCTGAGGGTTATCAACCTAATAGATTTTAGCTTTTTACCACTTTTGACACTAGAGCTGGTGAAATTAAACATTCCAAGAATGCTTAACAGGAATAGAGTTCTCTTGTTTTTAACTCCTTATACTCCCAAATGGCTGACTTATTTTTTATCAGACTTCTCACAAACATTCTCTCTCAAACAGACACCAAGGCATCTATTTACCTCAGTGCAGGTAAATCTATGCATCCTCACAGCATACCATTGACTGGTGCATCTTCCCGGACCAGATCCCCAGCCTGGAAAATTTCCACCCAAAATAATCACCATTTGAGAAAACTGTGACCATCTGAAAACAGGAGCTTAGAATGAAAACTTTTATGCAAACCTAATTACTATTTAACAGTCATTATTGCTCTAGACATAATAATCTTAGCTTTAGCATTTGCTACGTGCGTGTGCAAGAAAGAGTGATTAACTTTAATTAAAAAATCTTTGCCAATTAAACCTTAGGAAGCCACTGAACAGAACAATATGCCTAAAATTAAATTGACCACACAGGATTTTTCTCCAACCCAAGAACCAACAAGTTAGAACTTGGCAAATTCCCATCAGTGTTTTGAGTCAGCATTGATATAAAGTAGGCTTTTAAATATGAAAATTAATTAAAAAGCAGACATTATGCAGGCAACCACTGCAAAATTGGACAACAGACTATCAGCCGACTGTGTTAGAGTCTGAATAAACAGAATAAAAATAAAATACAGCACAACTGTTATCAGATGTGAAGTTATTCAACAACAGAACATGTCTGAAGTTATATAGGATACACATCATATTTTGAATAATAGCTGCCAGAAATTCTGTGGTAAACAAATCTTTTGTTACTAGAACCTATAGAATTCTGGCTAAAAAGAACTTGCTAAATCAAGAACCAGGGAATCAGTTAATATAAGGGTAATATAAAGGGATTCTTCATGCACTCAGATCTCATTGGCTCAGTCCTCCTCCCATTAAACTGAATGCCTAAGTTCCCATTTATATCCATGGGCTGGGCTTATTGACTCTATTAGAACTTGAGGATGCTCCATATCTCACAGGAGGCAGTCAGCAGCTAGCAAGATCTCACCCAAAGGCAGTGTTTTTATATAATATGATAGATTGATAGACAAAGGAGCGGAAGGTGTCTTATGATATGATAACCAGCCATCCAAACAAAGGAATTCACAGTGTGTCCCATGGGGCTTAAATCTTAAATCCTTACTCAGGCAAAATTCCCAGTGACTTCTAATGGGCAGAATGGGCTTGACCCTGCAAGATGCCAAATGGGAGTTGAGGTTGCTCAGCAGCTTGTAGGATCCAGTCCTCTGTCACGGTTACAGGCATAGCTGCATCTCTGCCCCTTTCTGGATTCTGAGAGCACTCACCTCAGGTGTCAGGCCTCATTCTCATACCTGCCTCAGAGTGGAATCTTGCAAGTCTCCTACTCTCAGACCTGGGTATTCCAACCCCTTCTTACCCTAAAGACCCATCTCAGATTCAGGCAGCTGCTTGATCCTCTCTTCAGACACCTGTGACCAGTAATATTGACCAGCAGCTTTCCTGAGGAAAAGTGTTTTTATTTAGCAGTTGTAACAAAGTATTTGAGATAAAAGGATTTTAAAACAAATTAAATACAGGCAAATTTAGTCTAATCTGACCTTATGCTTCACTACAAGCCATGTCAAATAGGCTTTCCTTTTCAGGTACAGGAGCAGAAATGAACCAACACACAAGCTTCTAGAAAGCAAGATCCTCCAGTGACCCACTCTGGTCAGAATGGACAGCACACCCTAATTTTCTCCTAGACCCACTCCCCTTGCATTTAGTAGAAGAAAGGCCCTCTCATTCCAGAGGGAATCCATTACTATATGGCTCAGTCAATTTCTTTGTTCCCAAGTGCTCAGGTGTGAAGTCTCCTGGTACCTCTAACTAATTTCTCCCCGTTGGCCTGAGCATCCATATGGGCCTATGAAAGAGGGACAACCCCTTCCCACATGGCGGCTCCTTTGTTTGGGTGGTTAGAAGAATTCAGTCTTAATGCATTGCAATCATTGACCAAATAGCTGTCTCTCCCCACTGCACATGAGGGTGTACCTGAAGGTGTAGTGAGGATTGTATTCTGCCATCATGCGCCCTTAGCAATATGTCCAATTTCTCTTAACACTGTGCAGATAACCTGAGGTCAAATCCTGCTGAATTTACTCACAAGAACAGTCCACTAAAGTCTTCTGAGTAAGGCAAGCAGAGTTTGGTCACTAATTGTCTTTTCACCTGCCTCTCTCCTGCATTTAAGAAGCAAAAGATTTTAAAACCACCACTCTCTTTGAAGAGTTTAGGTGCAGACTGTATCACAGTCCTTAGAAAACAGTAATAATTGTATTGGACTAAGCTGTCATAGCCCTAACAATGGCCAGCTTGGACCTTGCCAACTGCCTGTTGTCATAGTTACCTGCAATGCATGGAAACAAATGAAGCTATGTAAAATAAATTGTCATGGAAGAGAGGACATCTGGATGTTACTGCATAAAGATGTCACATTCAGGGTGCTGGATGACATTCTAATTAATAAAGAAATAAACTGCAATCCCCTTCATCTAGCTAATGCATGGCTTTGAATGAATTGCCATGAAATTAAGATTAAGGATGTGTTTTGCATGGGCTGTTCCAAAAAAAGACAGAGGATCTTGTTCAATAAATATGAATTATAGAGAATAATTCTTTAAAAATATATAAAAAAGAAGCTCATGTAGGATTTATATATAAATGACACATAGTAACTTCCTGCTTTGCACTGGTGTAAATGAAAAAAGAATCAGGCCCCATGTGTCTCGAATACACATGTCCCCAAGAGAAAGGTGAGAAGCTTCACAGAAGGAAATACAATTCAAGGGGAGCCACACAGATGAAGCAGTGTAATTGTCCTGAAATTCCCAGTGCTTTCTACAAACGTCAGATGATGCAGTGGGAAATGAGATGCTGTGGTCAGCGGACGAATGCTCAGTCGTCTATTCCTGAAAGCAACAAGGTGCCTGAGTCTTTATTAGCAGAGAAGCATATGGCCATTGAAATTAGTGGGATTTCCCTATGGAGACCTGAAGTAATTCACAAATAAACCCCAGAACTGCCAACTCTTGTGATTTAATTGGGAGTCGTATGATATTGGGGAGCTGATCTTTAGCTGGTGTAAATTGACATGGAGCTCTGACAGGCTACACCAGCAGAGCCTCATCCCCTTGCAGTTTTGTTTTGTTTTCCTTAAAGCCCCAGCTGCCGGCATCCGGTTATGCCATGAGAACCTCAGCTTTCATTTAAAACAAAAACCTCTTTGTTTCTAGCCCTCATGCGTGTGGGGAAAATTTGAAAACATGACCCAAAAGTGCTCCAACACGAGATGTCAAATAAAAAGACCCCCCACAATATTAATTTTTAAATCTCAATTTTGTGGAGCCCTGACTCATAATTTCTGAACGTTTGCGGTTGGCAATACTGCCAAACAATCCCACTTGGGCTCCCTTTCCTCCCCCCTGAGTATTCAGGAACCTTTATTTTTCATTTGAATCCCTCCTTATTCCCTGAAGACTGTAACAGAGCCTTTACATTTCTCAGCCACATTTCCCTTGTGTTTCAGGAAATGACCAAAGGCTTTAGGCAAGGGCAGGGGAATCAGTCATTCTAGGAAAAGTCTGGGGCAGAGGCTTTTCATTAGCTGACTGGGAAAAGTTTACCAGAGCTGTAGCCAATGTGAATGACGGCATGGCCTGAAGTACAGTACAGCTGGCTGTGCAGTGAAACAAAGCAGAATGTGGCGTACATTGAACAGACCAGAGAAAGTTGGAAATTCCAACCAGATACTACTTCATCACTTTGCTGTGACTGGAACTGTCAAACTTTTATGTTCTCTCTATTTTTCATAAAGGGGGCACTGAAAGTGTTTATTATGCTGCTGCTTACCCTTCTGTTAACCCACTTTCGTAGAGATCAGCAGCATGGATCCGCAAGTCTGAGCTAAAAACAAGGACAATCAGCATTGAAATAATTTACACTTATATAGAACTTCTACTCAAAGGCCCTCGAGGTGCTCCATTAACATTAGTGAATTAGCCCCAACACCCATATAATGCAAGTATTATTAATACCATTCTATACAGAATTATTTTTTCACCAATATAAAGACACTGAAAACTTTTTAAAGTAAGTAAAACAGGATTGGGATGAACTTATTTGGAAGTATTACTGTAGGGACTCTGTATCAGTTCTTCTTCACAGGGGGCAGCTTGGGAACAAACATGAGAAAATAAATGAAGAAAAAAAAAGCTTAAACAACTCTTGGAGCATTTAAGGCAATGCTCAAATTGAACTCTGAACTGAAGAGTGGGGCTGCCTGTCCTCCCTCTGAACTAAGGATGCATTAAGGTCTTTTTATTAAGAATTTGACCTAGTTTTTTTTATCTGAAAGATTCTTCTTCGATGGGTCTGTCAAGGTTCCTCCCCCACTCTGAACTCTAGGGTACAGATGTGGGGACCTGCATGAAAAACCTCCTAAGCTTATCTTTACCAGCTTAGGTCAAAACTTCCCCAAGGTACAAAATATTCCACCCTTTTGTCCTTGGATTGGCCGCTACCACCACCAAACAAATACTGGTTACTGGGAAAGAGCTGTTTGGACACGTCTTTCCCCCCAGAATACTTCCCAAAAACCTTGCACCCTACTTCCTGGACAAGGTTTGGTAAAAAGCCTCACCAATTTGCCTAGGTGACTACAGACCCAGACCCTTGGATCTTAAGAACAATGAACAATCCTCCCAACACTTGCACCCTCCCTTTCCTGGGAAATGTTGGATAAAAAGCCTCACCAATTTGCATAGGTGACCACAGACCCAAACCCCTGGATCTGAGAACAATGAAAAAGCATTCAGTTTTCTTACAAGAAGACTTTTAATAAAAATAGAATTAGAAATAAGAAATCCCCCCTGTAAAATCAGGATGGTAAATACCTTACAGGATAATTAGATTCAAAACATAGAGAACCCCTCTAGGCAAAAACCTTAAGTTACAAAAAAGATACACAGACAGAAATAGTTATTCTATTCAGCACAATTCTTTTCTCAGCCATTTAAAGAAATCATAATCTAACACATACCTAGCTAGATTACTTACTAAAAGTTCTAAGGCTTCATCCCTGGTCTATCCCCGGCAAAGACAAAATGTAGACAGACACACAAACCCCTTTGTTTCTCTCCCTCCTACCAGCTTTTGAAAGTATCTTGTCTCCTCATTGGTCATTTTGGTCAGGTGCCAGCGAGGTTACCTTTAGCTTCTTAACCCTTTACAGGTGAGAGGAGATTTCCTCTGGCCAGGAGGGATTTTAAAGGGGTTTACCCTTCCCTTTCTATTTATGACAGGGTCCAAAAGGAAAAGGAAGGAGGTGAGAACTGTTGTTCATATCATCAGAATGTACAGCTTCTTTGCACTTAGTCTCAGCTGGTTAAACAATGAAAAAACCTGAGAATCTCATAGAATTACTCATAGAATCTGTTGCTCATGAGTATTTGTATGACCGTTGATTGATTCATGAAAATGGTCACAAATCACAGACACTTAGCACAGGCGGTTATTCCACTGACAATTCTAGCCAGAAATGTGTTATTCTTCTGTTTAAAAAGACAGCCTCATACAAATTAGGAGCAAAACCACTATAACACAACTGAGATGGCAAATCAAACCCCATGGATGGCAATGGGCAAATTGTGGTAGATATATTGGAAGTGAATCACTTGCAAACAACTTATTGGCTAAAATTTATTCATATCAGTCAGCAAACATTTGTGAAAGCCAAATTCACCTCTAGTAATTAGGATCAGTCACCGTATAATCCATGAGAAGAAGATTAAAATCACTGGCTGATTTATTTGAAACAAATAATTTGACTAGCTTGCTTTTCAATAGAACATGTGATATATTCACAGTGTCTGAATACCTGAACTAGGGCTAAGCACAGGGAACCGGCTTCTGGCACCTCCCACACTGAATCCGCAACCTGCACCTGGCCAGGGCGGCAGCCACGCTCTCTCTGTCCCTCCAGGGTTACCTGCCATGCAGGCCGCTGCTGCCTCCACAGCCAGGCTCTCAAAGGCAGCCGCCACGCTGCATGGAGGTAGCAGCTTGGAGTGGCCACCCTTCCCTGGCAGGAGAAGTGGCTCTATCGCCCTCCCACCAGAGACAATCCGTGTCTGCCGATGGGGGATGAGGGGGGCAGAGTGAGGGCAGTTGGCTTCAGCAGTGTTATTGAGCATGATCAGTACAAGCCAAGCAGCAAATCTGGGGGGACATGTGACCCCACATTCCTCCCCATGCATCACCTCCGCCATCCCCTCCGCTCCCCACCCAGGCCTGGATGCCGGGGAGAGGGGCCGAGTGAGCTGGAAATGTACCAGGGTGGGGGTGGCTCAGGGTGAGGACAGAGTCCCCCTGCCACCCAGCAAACTGAGCAAAGCAAGCCTGGGAGTAGCCCACAGGGCTAAGGTGAAGGGGCGGGAGCTGGCGGGGGAGCAGCGCTGGGCGCATCAGGCTCACATGGCATGTCACACAGAGCCCGGCCAAGGCGGCCATAGGCTGTTTGTGGGGCCACAGGGTCAGTTCACTGTGAGCCCTGCAAGGGCAGCTTGGTGCTCGCAGAAATCTTACGGAGAGGGTGCAGGACCTCCCAAGCGTTGCTTCTATTTACAGCAGTGTAACTCTATCCACTTCAACACATTTACTCTGGAATTTCTAGTGTCTCCTGTGCAAAGAGAAAAAGAATCAGAAAAAGATTGTGTGTACAATTTCCTTTTTCTCCTCGTGAGTTCTGTTTGCATCAATTGCAATTATTCAATATAGATGTTAAAAAAATAGAAAAAATATATTTAAAAATAATTAGGTGACATCTCTGCGTGTAGCAGCCTTTACTGCCTAAGTCTCTGTAAGGCCTATAACCCGCAATCCTCCAGGAGCTGGTCTCCCTTTTTTAGCATTCACTTCATTGTAACAAATTCAATTCTCAAGAATGATATTTTTGTTTGGGGGTGGGAGAGAAGGTTAGAGAGGGGCATATTAAATATACAGAGTGAACAAGCAATTTGCGAGACTCCCAGTGCCCTTAACCTTTCCATTCACCATCATGATCGTTATCATTCATCCTTGGAGTCCTATATATTTCCCATGTGGAGGCACTACCAGTTAAGAATGACAGCACCATACTGATTTATATGACCCAGCTAGCTGCTTACTGAATATTTAGTGTAGCAGACAAAAGTGTTTAACAGCTTTTGCAAAAAAGAGGCTATACAGCCATATTTAAAAAACATACACTCTATTCTATGCTGAAGTGTTCTTAGAGGTCCTCTGGGCATGATTTACTAAAACTGTGGGATTTCTGAAGGCCTTATTTAATGGACTACTTGGAATTATGACAATATTTGGTGTGCAGAATTTTAAAATAAAGTTGAATACAAAGCTTTACTATAAATACAAAATATGTACACTAAGTTGTTTGGGATCCAAAATTCTGTGTGTGCGCGTGTGCGCATACATGCACAGACACTAATGAATAAGCAGTTAATGATAAAAAAATACCTGCCCCCGAATGACACCACAGTGTATAGACCTAGAGAGTCTCGAAAAGAACAAAGAAGAGAGCCTAAATGTGTCTGGAACAGACCTGAAATGGACTTTTTCAATTCACAAGAATTTCTAAAAAATTTCACTTTTATTTTTTTGGAACTGCCACCAAACCGAAAATGTATATTATTTGCCCAGCTCTAATGAGCATAATTTGCATGAGATTTCTGGTATGAATACTTGTGATTATGAATTTTAAATTTGATTTCCGCAAATATTCAGCAATAGCCATATACAGTTCACTGTTTTGGCAAACGTTCCTGCCAGTAAACTTGTTCACTACCATATTCATGGAAAACCAACACAAAAGAGGTTCAGACACAACAAAGCAAATGTGTTGAAAAAATCAGTGACATGTTCATGAATAAAATTTCCAGTGATCACCCAGCCCAATTACCCCCATTCAGCCAGAAGATAAAGCTTACAAATAGTACATTTCAGAAACAAAAATAATTATCCATCCATCGGGTAAGAGAAACTTCAAACTTTTCTCAAGTGAAGGAACCAGGAAAGAGAAGAATGATCCAGTGGTTAAGAAAGTAGCCAGGGACCTGGGTTCAAATCAATCACAGACTTCCACCATGTCACTTCGGTGATATCACTTAAGGCTTGGCTTCAATGAAGCTATGCTAATTTGCACCAGCTGAGGGTCTGCCCCATAGTCTCTCTGTGCCTCAGTTCTCCATCTGTAATACTAGGGATATTAGTACTTCCTTACTTTCTCAGGGGTGTTATGAGGATAAATACATTAAAGATTGTGAGGTGCTTAGTAACTATGGTGGTAATGGGGGTGGGAGGGCATAGAAGCACCTAGGATAGATGATAAAGCTGCTGCAATAAATGGTGAAAATCAGAAGGGGAAAAATACCTTGGCTTTGTGATCTAGTTCTAAAGAAGACTATTTGGATGTGCATGTGCAACCCAGAGACCAGTTTAGTAACTAATAGAAGGTGAAAGCAGGACAGGCTGTGTATACAAACACTGTACATTGCTGGTGCTCTTGAAAGTAAAACAAATCAGAACAGGTTAAAGATAAATATTTAGCCATGATGCATGGAAGTGGATTGAATCAAGTAGCCAAATCCTATGCATCACAATGAATTACTCCTTCGAGACTGTAACCCCATGTTGGGTTGCTGATTTTTACTGGACGCACTGTGGTATGTACTCAACTAACTGAGACTAAAATCAAGACCAAAACAAAAAAGAGGAAGGAGCATGACCCCTTCAAATAACATTTTAAGTGTGATTAAAACACATGCACACAGCGGGCTAAATTGAGGGTATTTGCAATTGTAGTCCCAAGTGTTGGTCCTTAAAAATGCTTCTGAGAAGAAAAAAATAATCGGAGATCTTTAAACTAAACAGAAGTGAGGAGTACCTCTTCATATCTGCCTCCTAGGACTAGAAACTTACCGTGGAAAAAAAATCTCCCTTAAAAAAATACTCTAGCTACAGGGCACAAAGATGCTCAAATTGTGACCTAAGCTTTTCAAACAACTTCCATTTGAGATGGTCACATGCACCACTACAGGAAATTATTAGAGGTGACATGCTTCTAAATCACCAAGGCTTGAGATCATTACCCTGGGAAATACAAATCAAGTTCATCATTTTAACCTCAGGAAGATTTAGTTATTGATTTTTTCCCCTCTAATAAAACATTGTTTACCTTCCTGGGGAGTTGACTTTACGATAGCCTTCATGATGTTAATTTTCTGATCTTCCTGACATCAAGAATTTACTGGGAATGTTATTTACTCAGGCAGCTGGTATTTATTACTGTGAAGGATTTGGGCTGTTACAGCTCAGAACTACACCCATCTCAAGGTTCCAGAAGTGACATTCAGTGTCATCACGGAAAACTCTTCTGTCGGGCTTGTTAGGACAATGAGTACAGATTGAGGAATGGGAGGGGCCAGCAAATGTAAAGAGGGACTTGAAGAGAATTCAGCTGAAAGCAGATATGCAAGGGATGGCTGTGTGGTACTGGACCTTGCTATTCCTTGATTTACTGTCTTCAGTACTATTTTTCCCTATGTTTCCTGAAGATACATTTACTCTCCTCCCTCCCTGACTCCATGTCTAGGAAAACTGGGGACAAAACTATGTTTCTGTGTGGAACATATTTTTCATTTGTAAAATCACTGTGGAGTATTGTGTTTTTATTTAGCAAATAATGATGTAAGTAAACATTATTTTTTATTTTACTACTAGGTCTATATACCTATTTAAAAGAAAAGAAGTAACTGCTAGACATTGAAGTCAAATTCACCATTGGCTCCAAATGGTGCAAACCCATTGACTACAATAAAAGTTGCACCCACTTTCATCAGCAGTAAACTTGCCTGATTGTCTGTAAAATAAATTGGCGCAGAAGAGAACAAAGAGAAGTAAATAGGCTGTGGCTGGCTTAGATAACCTGTCACTAGCTACAAAGTGCACAAACAAATGGCCAAGTTACACAAAGTGAGGTGTGCACCACTAATGTTGACTTTGATGGCAGTTGTATGTGTGTGACTAAGGACAGAGTGTAAAGCTAACTTGGGATGAGGCCAGTTGGGATGAGAGAGAGAACAGATTATAATGCTGCAGAGTGAGAAGAAGAGGAAGGAATCCCATCGATAATGGAAAAGCAAGGGAACAGCTTGAGTAATGCAAAGAAGGCTTTAAAACAGAGTTTGATAAATTCATGAAAAGAATTATGTGTGGGGGGTTGCCTGTGATAGTAGGGGACTGTACTCCATGACCCAGGAGCTTCCTTCCACTCCTATATTCTTATGATCGTGCCCATGCAGCCAATGGTAGACATCATGGACTTCATGCACCACTTCTATCCCATGGACTTGCAGGTACAGTGAATGAGACCCACACGACAACAGGGGAAATTATACTAATTTGATACCTTATTAAAATGTATTGCCTTTTATCAATTTTAAGGAACATTGTTAGTGGACATCCCCTTGAAGACTGTGAACTATTAATTATGTTTCTGAGAATGACAGGTACTTGGTATCCACCAGTATTAGACTGGTTTAATCTGGATTTTGTTTCGTTTTTTTAAATAAATTAATTATTCATGCTTATGATTTCAATTTTGTAATAACTGTTGTTAGTTTTTAATCTTTATATGACATATAGAGTGTCAGATAGAACTGTGGATGAAATTCACCCCAGAAAGCCTGCACAAAATCTGTGCCCCACTTAATGCCTTAACGCATAAAAAGAAATAGGTTGAGTAGGACCTTCCTATGCAGTCCATGTTACTGAAGTCAATTGGACTATTCACAAAGTAGCTCACAAATCAGCATGCATCTGTGTGGCAGAATCCAATGCTAAATAAACATAGTAGTAATTGTAATGGAAAATTATTAAAAAGATTACAAAGTATTTATAGATAGAACTTACTGTACTATGTGCCTCTGAGTGCTATTCTTCCAAAATTAGAGAGATTATCTAAACACAGTTTATAAATCATTCAGATGCTGAGAAATATAAGAGGGTCTGAAGGCATTTGGTCAGATTATTAATGATTACGGCTGGTTGGTTTTCACTGCAAACAATGGCCAAAAAATGCAAAAAATCAAAATTTTAGCTGAAGAATAAAAAGGATAATGGCACGGTAACAGTACAGTACAGTAATTCACATTAAATTGTTTCTTGTGAGGAATTATGACAAAAATCAAGGCATAGATTTTCAAAGAGGGTTAGGCTGAATGGCAGCCGGGGGCCTAGCTTCCTTTGAAAGTCCCAACCCAAATAAATATCCTTCATTTTACAAAGAATATTGTTTAAACCATATAAGAACATGTAAAGAATAATGTAAAGCCATTTAAAAGCCAATACTCAGCTACACTGGACTGCTATAGAGGCAAATTTTTGATGACAAAGAACATGTCACTTCTTATGGAAAAAAACTCTAAAAGTTATGGTTTTTGTCAAGGAAATTATGTCATAATAAACATATATTCTCATTAATGTTGGATCAGCCTGAACAAGTTTGGATGCTCAGTTAAGTTAAGCACTCCAAAGTTGAGATGTTTCTCCAAATCTCACAGGTGATCTTGATCTGAAAAATCTCACACCAACAATCTTGTGAGATTTTCAATAGTTCCTGCTTCAGGTACGACTAGAAATACTTTAAGACCAGCATTTCTTATAGTATTTTATTGCTTAGGCATTCATAATTCTAGTCTCTGGTAAAATTTGGAACTACAGTAGGTGCAAAAATGAAAAAAGTAATGGAGGAAGGGGAAATAATCAAACTTTTTTGAACCTTAAAAAAATTTTCTTCAAATCTGGTGAGGAGATTGAGGCTGTTGCCTATTCTTTTGATTATGCAGCCATTCAAAAAGGATATAAGTGCTTCATTTTCCTATTTAAAACTGTAACAGGAAACTTTAGAATCTCTCACTTCGTGGTCTACAACATATTTTTCATGTCCTGGATGTATTTAATCACCAGAGGAACCTGAAAACCACAGCTGGCTGGAATATTACAAGTACAGGAAATTTCCTGCATAATAAGGCTATCCTAAGAAGTCCCGGAGCTTTTTTGGAAAAGTACATAGAGGGTAAACAAGATGAAAATAATTAAAATCAGAATTACGAAAACATGGGAGCAGCAGCTCTCAGTTATCCCAAATTGGTTTGGGACTTTAAATGTGATCCAAGCTCCATATAAAAGAGAAAAAAAAACCACTGCTGGCGTAAGAAGATGCAGCTGCCTTGACGTCACATTTATGCCAGCTGTGAATTCAGTCCAAGGCATATGATTGGCTCCAACATCTGTCATGACTTGAGGTGTGGCTTTTGTGAGAGCTTTGAGGCTGGAGCACACTCACACACACAGCTGGAGAGAAACTTATAATTACATAGATTTTAATGACAGGTATATGACTCTAGAGCACCCACAACATCCCCAAAGTCTGTGAGCCTGAGTGAGCATGTCAGATCAGGTCACCCCTCTCAAGAATTACATAGCACAGACGTAAGCCAATCTTCTGCGGCTGTGCGAGATACTGTGCTATGAACTCAGACAAACATAGAAACTAGCAGAAGAATCCAAGAAAGTTGTTCTCTCTCTCTCTCTCTCTGCAGATGTTGACTTGTAGCATAGGACCAAAGAACTGTGTGATAGTTTCTATCCAACATTTCTTCAAATTATATCAAAAAGGCATTCCTCTGGAAATGAGTATAAGGCTTTGCCTGCTTCATTTCATTCTCCTTGGCATTGCAAAGGGTTTTTCCTTTCTTCATCCTCTGCAAAGTAAGCTGAGAAGAATCTCTGTGTCAAAAAATCTTGAAACAATTATTTCCATGGTGTATGTCACCCTCATTTGTCGTATGGATGATAGGGCCTGATCCAAAGGCCGCTGGAGACACTAAAAAGATTTTCATTACTTTCCATGGGCTTTGGATCAGACCCCTCTCATTTGTTTTGCAATGATCAGCTTCTCTTTGTAAATTAATACATGTGAAACATGCTTTGATGTAAACCTGATGCAAGACTGGAATCTCTAAGGTCCTGAACACCAGCAGCTAAGAGTTGCAGGTCCTCTGCACATTTCTGCGTAAGCCCCACAATTCCTAGGCACAGTGGTAGAAAATGGGAGCGAGTGGTAGGTATTGTCCTTTCAGACTAACTACAAATGAAAACTGCTACAAGAAATGGGCCTGACCCTGTAACATGCTGACCATGTTCTGCTCTTTTTGACTTGAAAGAAAGGGGGAGTTGCTCAGTACCTCATGGGCACAAGTCCCAAGTATATCTACGCCCTTAGATGAAGAGCAAGAAACAAAAATATTAGAGCAATCTACTATCCTGATAAAATTCATTCTGTTTAACATCAGAGAGAGCTGTGTTTCTCATTTCTTAGAGCATGATCCACTAGGGTCGCAAGGGGCCACACTCCATAGATTGACCCACCTGTGACACCCTGGCACCCCAATATTCACCATTGTCATGGAATTAGGATATGTTTTGTACAAAGTATGCCTTGTGAGGTATCATTCTAAAAGTCTTGATCTGCTACACATTAATATCTTGTTGGATTGTGTGTGCTGTCGTCGTATGTGAAGTTATGAAGTTTGGCTATGTATGTGTTACTGAAACAGATTGTGAGGCTGAAAACACCCACAAGCAGCCTTTCAGGTACAATAGTAAAAAGGACAAACAACGTTAATGGCGTGTTGAGGAAATGCACACAAGCACAAGGATTACCCAGGAACTGTATACAATAGAAACCTCTCAGCGATAGCACTACACAATGGAAACTGTTTGATCCAGGTCACAGCAAAAGGGAAGAAGATCTAAAAAAGGGGGACAATGACATCATGATAGTACCTCATTCTCCCTACAACAACACACCTGGAAACACCTGAGGAATAAGGACTGGACAGATGGGAAGTGATGGTCCCAGGCTAAGGGATTGCTAGCCTGTGTATGAAAAATGGGAAACCCAAGCTGCAAAACCAAGGCAGCTTGTGCCTTAAGAATGTGCCAGTCTGTTTATCACTCAGGATGAGAATTTGCTAATTCATATCCTACCTATCTAGTACGTTAAGCTCAATTTGCGGGTTTGTTTATTTGCTAGATAATCTGTTTTCATCTGTTTGCTATCACTTATAATCACTTAAAATCTATCATTTTGCAGTTAATAAACTTATTTTATGTTTTAATCCAAACCAGTGTGGATTTGACTAAGGTGTCTGGGGAAAATCTCAGCTGGTTACCACAAGTGCGCATGGTCCTCTTCACATTGGGAGAGAGGCGGACTGGATGTTAAACCCATATACTGGCCAGATTTGACCAGGGCAGGACGGTGCTGCTTTGGGGTCCTAGGCTGGGAAGGTGAGTGTGTCCCTACCTGTGTGAATGCTGGTGAAAGTGCGAATTTGGAGGGCTTTGTAACTTGTCATAGCAGCACAGTGTGAGAGGGACCCCATGCTGGTGGGTCAGAGGGCTCAGTGACACCCCAGTTTCAGGTGGCACCTCGGAGGGAACCCATCACACCACCCCTTGCCCACAAAGGAACTAAGACCCAGATGAGAATGAGTGAAGATACTCCTCTCTCTCCTTCTGCTGCCAAGGCACTACCCCTGCTCAACCTGCAACCTGGCCCTACACAGCTGTTCATCCCTCCCTTCCTCTCCCCAACCCCACCCACACAGCAGGCAGCACAGGCTCCATAGCATCTTCAAGCATCACTTACCCCACAGATGAACACTGTGCAGGTGGGGCAGGAGGGAGGAAACCCTTTGCCCACCACCTTCTTCATCAGCCCCCCTATTCGACATCTCTCCTCTCCTTCTTCCCGCCTTCCATTCAGCACATATTAACTCCCACCTAGCACCCAAAGCCAGCTGTCATTTCTTTCTATTACACAAAATCTGAGGTTAAAAATAAGAAACTATGGCTGGCATTGCGATCCTGGATGGGAAAAAGTTGAGAATCCCTGAAAGAGAGGGCTGGAACTCCTGAATTCAACAAGTCCTTGTGACATCTATAGCTGATTAGTTAGTGCAGTGTAGTCAGTACAATATCTGTTGACTGGATTCTTTAGTAGAAGCCTGTCTAGCTATAAACCACCACACTAATCAGGAGTTTACATCTACAGAATACATTTAGCTCCATCAGAACAGCATAATCAGAGCAGAGGAGTTTGCAGCCTGTACCATTTTTGGGGAAAAGCCCTGCAAAGGGACCATGCTGCTAAATCATCTGGTATGTATCAGGGTCTGTTTCTGCAAGCTTCTCAAGACACGTGATTCATGTAAGAGTCTGTGCAGTTGTTTAACTCACTCTTACTCTCACATCAGATAACCGCATTTTCTCTGACCTACTTACTCTATTTACTGAAAGTGCTACTGATGGATGAAGGAACAAGAAATTATATAAGAGAAAGAGGGAGGTTTGTATGGGAATTTGACTGGAAGTAAAATGATCCTTTGTACACATTGTACATCATAGAAAGATGAACCCACGTACGTATGTAGATAAAGAATACACAGAAGACAGATAAAGATAGACTGGGCACTGGAGTATTTGCTTAATGTAGATCATCATTAGAATTCTCCTGTAGTACATTTGAAGGTTAGTCTACAGATAGATTCTTGACTAGTATTGTTCTTTCTTTCTGAGGTTTTACATTATAATCAATGCTATCTTCATTAGGGCAGCAATGCATAATGGGAAGCCAACTAATGAAGATCATTAAACTGATATTGCAAACTATAAAACTGGTTTATGGAGGAGATGCACTGCACAGATCTTTAATATATTAATATGTTCAATATATATGGTGGCTTAATCTTATTTTATGCAAAAGTGGTGGTGGGAAGGAAGGAGCTGGGCATAAGTGAAGAACATGTAGTAAGCTAAGAAAAAGGAGGCACATAGAGAGCTGGCACATCCCAGGGCCCACAGAGCAGCCTCAGGGTGAGAAAATCCAGCAACAAACTCCAATGGGTCTGCGCAACAAGCCAAGAGTGGTTCTGCAAGCCTGCAACCAATTAACTGAACCCTCACTACAGTCTAAAAGGACAGTGTGGGAGCGCCATGAGATACAAAACCCATTCAGAATGCACAGTTGTGGCTAAGGGAAGAAGGGTGGCAGGAGGCATCTGGAGAGTGCATGAAGAGGAAGTGGGGTGGCAACCATCTTGAGAGAGGCCAGACAAGCAGGGAGGAAGTGAGATGGTGGCCATGTGGAGAGGGGAGCAATAAGCAAGGAGGAAGTGACCCCGAAACATTCCGGGTTTAAAAAAAAAATAAACACAAGCTAGATGCATGGAAAAGGAAGAAAATCTTCCAATATAAAGATCTTTTCCCTCAAAAACAAAGACAGCACCCGGAAAAAGGGCAGCACCTTCTGCAGCCAAACTAGAGAGGCAGAAAGAGAATCACCAGTAACTAAGCATAGGCTACACTACAAGCAAGGGGTGTGATTCCCAGCTCGCGTACACATACGCTAGCTCTTTTCTGCGCTAGCATGCTAAAAGTAGGAGAGCAGCTATAGTAGCGCAGGAAGTGGCAGCATGGGCCAGTCACGCCAGGTACGTAACCACTGGGTTCAGGTGGGTTTGTATTCGAGGCAGTTAACCTGTGCTGCCACGGTCTCTGCCTGTGCTACCTTGGCATCACTACTACTTTTGCGTGCTCGCTCAGATGAAAGCTAATGCTAGTCTGTGTACACAGGCTGGGAATCGCACCCCCAGCTTACAGTGCACGTGTAGCCTAAGGCTGACCAAGAAGGCTTTTGATAAAGTGGGGAGACCTTACCTAAAAACAGGGGTATCAGAGCCAGCATGAAAACTTGGATAAATACATTATATAACTCTCCCTTCATTAGGATAAAGATTAAAGAATGTCAACTACATAGAGTAAACAGACAAGGCTGTTGTTATCCCTCTTAGAATCATAGAAATCATAGAAATGTTGGACTGGAAGGGATCTTAATAGATCATCTAGTCCAGTCCCCTGAAGTATTATCTAAACCATCCCTGACAGGTGATTGTCCAACGGCACCTGTTCTTATAAACCTCCAGTGATGGAGATTCCACAACCTCCCTAGGTAATTTTTTCCTGTGCTTAACTACCCTGGCAGTTAGGAAGTTTTTCCTAGTGTCTAACCTAAATCTCCCTTGCTGTAATTTAAGTCCATTACTTCTTGTTCTGTTCTGAGTGAGTAAGGAGAACAATTTATCACCCTTCTTTTCATAACAATCTTTTACGTATTTGAAAACTGTTATGTCCTCCCTTAGTCTTCTCTTCTCCAGACTAAACAAACCCATTTTTTTCAATCTTTCCTTGTGGGTCACGTTTCCTAAAACTTCAATTATTTTTCTTGCTATCCTCTGGGCTATAACCAATCTGTCCACATCTTTCCAGAAGTGTGGTGCCCAGAACTGGATGCAGTACTCCAGCTGAGGTCTTATCAGCACTGAGTACAGTATAAGAATTACTTCTCTAGTGTCCAGCTTACAACATTCCTGCTAATATATCCCAGAATAATGAGTGCGTGTGTGGTTTTTTGTTTTGGTTTGGTTTTTTTGCTACAGTATTATATAGTTAACTCATATTTCATTTGTGGTCCTCCATTACCCCCAGATCCTTTTTTGCAATACTCCTTCCTAAGCAGTCATTTCCCATTTTGTATTTGTGCAATTGATTATACCATCCCCAGTGGAGTCTATGGGATTTGGCTGCTCCAGTCCCATAGCCAGAGTTCTATGCATTTGTCCCTACTAAGTTTCATCCTATTTATTTCAGACCATTTCTCAAGATCATTTTAAATTCTAATCCTGTTCCCCACAGCACTTGCAACCCCTCCCAGCTTGGTATTATCCACAAACTTTATAAGTATATTCTCTATGCCATTATCCAAATGATTTATGAAAATACATTGCATAGAACTGGACCCAAGACAGATCTCCGCAGGACCCCACTCAATATGCCTTGCAGTTTGATTGTAAACCATAGATAACTACTCTCTGAATATGCTTTTCTAACCAGTTGTGCACCCACCTTATAGTAAATTCATCTAGGCTGTATTTCCCTAGTTTGTTTATGAGAAGGTCATGTGAGACAGTACCAAAAGCCTTACTAAAGTTGAGATATATCACATCTACTGCCTCCCCCATCCACAAGTCTTGTTACATTTTCAAAGAAGGATATTAGTTTGGTTTGTTATGATTTGTTCTTGACAAATCCATGTTGACTGTTGCTTATCACCTTATTTTCTTCTAGGTGCTTACAAACCGATTGTTTGATTATTTGCTCCATTATGTCTCTGAGTACCAAAGTTAAACTGACTGGTCTATAATCCCCTGTGTTGTCTTTATTCCCCTTTTTATAGATAGGTACTACATTTGCCCTTTTCCAGTCCTCTGGGATTTCTCCCATCCTCCACGAGTACTGAAAGATAATCACTAATGGATCCAAGATACTTCAGCCAGTTCCTTAAGTAACTTAGGATGTATTTCATCGGGCCTTGCTGACCTGAAGACATCTAGCTTGTCTAAGTAATTCTTAACTTGTTCCTTTCCTATTTTAGCCTCAGACCCTACCGCAGTTATACTGATGTTCACTATGTTAGTTGTCCAATTACTGCTAACTTTTCTGGTGAAAACTGAAATAAAAAAGGCATTTAAACCTTCTGCCATTGCCACATTTTCTGTTATTGTCTTTCCCTCCTCATTGAGTAATGGGCCTACCCTGTCATTGGTCTTCCTCTTGCTTCTAATGTATTTGTAAATAGTTTTCTTGTTACTCTTTATGTCCCTAGCTAGTTTAATCTCATTCTGTGCCTTGGCCTTTTTAATTTTGTCTCTACATGCTTGTGTTGGTTGTTTAGATTCATCCTTCATAATCTGACCTAGTTTCCACTTTTTGTAGGACTCTTTCTTGAGTTTCAGGTCATTGAAGATCTCCTAGTTAAGCCCAGGTGCTATCATGCTATACTTCCTATCTTCCCTACGTATTGGGATAGTTTTCTCTTAATAACATCTCTTTAAAAAAATGACAACTGTACTGAATTCTTTTTTCACTTAGACTTGCTTCCCACCGGATCTTACCTACCGATTCTTGGAGTTTGCTAAAGTCTGTCTTCTTGAAGTATGTTTTTATTCTGCTGTTTTCCCTCCTATCATGCCTTAGAATCGTGAGCCTTATAATTTTATGATAATTTTCACCCAACCTGCTTTCCACCTTCAAATACTCAACCAATTCTGCTTGTTCATCAGAATCAAGTCTAGAATAGCTCTCCCCTAGTTGCTTTCTCCACCTTCTGCAATAAAAAAATTGTCTCCAATGCATTCCAAGAATTTGTTGGGTAATCTGTGCCCTGCTATATTATTTTCCCACAACAGATAGCTGGGTATTTGAAGTACCTCATGACCACCAAGTCCTGTGCTTTGGACGATTTTGTTAGTTGTTTTACAAAAACCTCATTCACCTCTTCTTCCTGATTAGGTGGTCTATAGTAAACCCCTACTGCTACATCACTCTTGTTTTTTACCCCTTTTATCCTTATCCAGAGACTTTCAACAGGTCTGCCTCCCGCTTCTATCTCCAGCTCAGTTCAACTATATACGTCTTTGACATACAAGGCAACACCTCCTCCCTTGTTTCCTTGTCTGTATTTCCTGAACAAGCTGTACCCTTCTACACCAATATTCCAGCCATGCGAATTATCCCACCAAGTTCGGCAATGCCAATTATGTCATAATTGTGATTATTCACTAGTATTTCTAGTTCTCTCTCTTCCTGTTGATTCCCCATACTTCTTGAATTAGTATACAGACATACAAAATGTTCATTAGATTTCCCCTGTATATTCCATCTTATGTCTCCCGTCCCTGTTTTGGTTTCCCACGTTGCACCCAGATTCCAACCCTTCACCCTTCTCCTTGTTTTGGACTTACCGGCAGGTTTCTGTCTCCTGCTCCCATCAAACCTAATTTAAAGTCCATGAGGTTAGCCAGTCTGTATTCAAAGATACTCTTCCCCTTCCTAGATAGGTGGACCCCACCTCTGCTCAGTAGTCCTTCTTCTTGAACAACATCTTATGGTCAAGAAAACTGAGGCCCACCCTGTGACACCAACCATGCAGCCATGCACTCACCTCCAGATGTATATGTCTTTGCATCTATGTTTCTCCAAAATCAGTGCTGCCAACATACATGCTAGCTATAGCCACATGCCTGTCCCATACACAAATTATATTTCTGCCCATGGCAGACAATCTGCATGAGTCATAGGGGAGAAGGCCAGAAAATATGTTTGTTAAAATGTGCCAACCACAGGCCAGATCCTCAGCGGGTGGAAACTGGCATCTTTACATCAAAGTGAATAGACCCACATTGGTTTACAGCAGCTGAGGACCTTGCCCAAATCTCTTGACATAATGTGCTGCCCCAAACCTCACTTCCTAAGCTCTGGCTGTGGAGGACCTGAGGGGGTAGGGGGGGAGATGCATGCATGCAAGAGAGAGTGTATGTGTGTGCGCGCGCTCAGCTGGTCTAATTATTAGTTGCAAATAATTTATTGGCCTGGTTTGGCCCTTTTTTTCAATTCATGAATGATCCAAGAACAGGTTGGGATTTGTAATAATTTGTTCAGTAACTGTAATTGCTAGATGACGCTCTTATGAAAATTAAGGAGGTGGCTTTTCAAATTGGCCACAAGAGTTCTGTGGATGTGAATACACTCACATCTATTTAGGCACACTGACCTTTCTGATGCTGTTGTTGTGCATGAACTCTCGCTCATCTGACCAGACCAGAACTGAAAAGGCAAGTGAACATGGGTGGGATTTCAGAGGGGCCCAAGGGAGTTAGGCATCCAATTCCCATTGACTTTCCATAGGTCCTAGAAACCTAATTCCTTTAGGCCCCTTTGAAAACCCCAGAATACACAGTGTGTATTCGGCCTGCATCAGCTAATAAAAATTATGCTCCCTCCAAACTTTCTACTAGTTATACTGAAGTCTTATAGTTTATACACTTATGCAGCTAGATAGAGCTGAACATCTGTGAACAGAGTACACCTCCATTGACCTGAATGACTAGGGGCTATCCAAAAAGTTTTGGATAACCAGGTGTTTGGATAAAAAGGAACATTTAACTAAAAGGGCTACACATAGATTCAGATAACTAGAATTTCTGAATAAAGGGAATTTGGATAACTGGAATTATACTGTACATAGTATCTGTCTGGACCAATGCCATTGATCTCAACTCCCCTGACCTTTGGGAAAGTTTTACTCCTAGGGGAATTCTGTGCCAAAAAAATTAAAAATTATGGGCACAATATTTTAAAATTCTGCAAAATTCTGCATCCTTTATTTTTCAAAATAACAATATAATCACCCCAGTTTAAATTATATTTGGTCATTTATTTCAAAATACCTGGCAGTAAGTATGTTTGTAACAAACAACATAAATTCAGGAAATATTTTTTGAGAAATAGATTCCTTACTAGGGATATTAATACAGAACTCTGAGTAATAATTCATTTAAACTACAAAATAGAACCATATTTCTGCCACACCTCAGACAGAGTGCAAAGGCTTAGTGGAGTCAGGGGTAATGGAGGAACTGAGGAAGAGAGAAGTAATTGCTCAGAAGGAGCCTGGGTGTGAATTTGGAGGGTTCTTGGGTATGGGTGGGAAACGTATGGAGCAGGTTTTGGGGGGGGGGGGGACGTGGAGAGGGATTGTTAGGGAGCTTCCCCCATGCAGAGCTTGGCTGACCCCTAACCTCTCCCATTCAGTCAGGCACATCTGACCCATCCCCATGTGTCCCTCCACCCCCACTCAGACACCCACTCCCCCCATCCCCATGTGGCCCTGCACCCCATCCCCCATCCCCATGTGTCCCTATGGCCCTGCACCTCCCTCCCCCTGTGCCTGTGCCTCCACTTCCATTCAGCCCCTGCCCCAGTCTGTCCTCCCACACTAGCTTTTGTGTATCCCTGTCTGACCCCCCAGCAGTCCTATGTTGTCTGTTGCCTCTGTATCCTGACTTGGCCTGCCAGGCACTGTGAAGAAGGCAGGCTCTCTCTCTTCCCTAGCTGGCCAGGAGCTGCTGCTCTGTTCTATCACCACAGCACCCTCTGGTGGGCAAAAGGCAGAACTGCAGCAACTTTCTGGCAGACGTTTTTTTCTGCACAAAAAAATAAAAATGTGTGTGGCTCATTAATTATATGTGCATGCGTATTGGTGCAGAATTCCTCCAGGAGTAAAAGTTTGGATCTGAACTTTGTAGTTCAGGTCCAGCTTTACAACAAAATCCATATTAATTAACATGGAGTATATTCTTTGAAGTGCTTTCATCTAAGACTCTAGGGTGGCTTTGGGATATAGCTGGATTTTATCTGCAATTATTGTAATAGGCAGAGATATTCTCCATTGCAGACACTTAATATTATACCCAATTTTTATATTTCAGAATTATGTTACTTTCTCCTCAACCATCTATGGATCTTCAGGAGTCAAATGTTAGAAACTGTGTGAAAGCCTAAAGAGATCTAAGAGAAGTTTTTACATGCCCTTTACTTTCAGAAGGATGGACATGACTATCTAATAGGCCTCTTCCAAAGTTAGCTAGTATGATTTTATAAATATAGCTTATTATATGGAATTGGGGCTGCTCAAAAATTTTCCATCAAAATGCTGAAAGATGGAAAATGGCTCTGTGATTAAATGAAAATTTCAGCCAAAAAAAATCTGTTTTCATCAAAAAATGTAAGAATTACCGTGAAAAAGGTTTCAAAGAAAACTATGGACATAAATAAAAAAAAGATTTCATCCAAAAATTTTCCACAGGAAAAAAATAATTTTTGGTCAGTTTCATAATTTCTATTCACTGCTGCAGTCCTCACTCTCCCCGTAATTGCTACCCACACTTTTTGATATCTGCTTTTTACCCTCTGCATTTCCCATAGCAGGATACATTATTAATCATCTTATCTTAATTCACTCACATGGCTTCAACAATTTATACTTGGGGATTCTTTTTAGGGACTAGAGATTAAAGTGGGGCATATGGCTTTTTTCTTGCTGTTGTTCTTGGCAGCACTTAATGGCCAACAGGCTGGAATAGACTTTTTTTTCCCCCTTTCCATGCAATGTGCATGGAGTTCTTCCACTGTCTGTAGTTGCTTTGCTGGTGGTGGATGTATGTTCATGATGAATGTACTTTATCAGTCTTTCTGAGGAAAATGTGATCTTTTCTTTTCTGCTCTACATCATCATACCCACCTTCTGAACTTGACTGTAATAGGTTGCTAAGTGCAAGGGTATGCACAAATTATTACAGTAGAACCTCAGCATTACGAACACCAGAGTTATGAACTGACCAGTCAACCACACATCTCCTTTGGAACCAGAAGTATGCAATCAGGCAGCAGCAGAGACAAAAAACAAAACAAACAAACAAACAAACCCGCAATGCAAATACAGTACAGTACTGTGTTAAACATCAACTACTAAAAGTAAAGGGAATGTTTAAAAAAAAAAGATGTGACAAGGTAAGGAAACTGTGTTCATGCTTGTTTCATTTAAATTAAGATGGTTAAAAGCAGCATGCTTCTTCTGCAGAGTAAAGTTTCAAAGCTCTATTAAGTCAATGTTCAGTTGTGAACTTTAGAAAGAACAACCAAATGTTTTGTTCAGAGTTACAATCCTTTCAGAGTTATGGACCACCTCCATTCCCGAGGTGTTCGTAACTCAGAGGTTCTACTGTACCATTATTACTTTGTATCACAGTAGTGCTTAGACACTCCAAATGAGATCAGAACCCTGTTGTGCTAGGTGTGCCCCTGCCCCAAAGAGCTGACCATCTAAATAGACAAAACAGACAAAGGAAGTTTACAGAGCGATCAGGTGACTTGTCCAATGTCCCACAGGGAGCCTGAGCAGAGCTGGAACTGAACTCAGATCTCCTGAATTCCAGTGCAATGTCTTAAGTATAAAATCATCCTGCCTAATATTTAGCATTTATAATGCATTTTGCATCTTCAAAGTGCTGAAGAAACTGATGAAACTGACAAACCCTCATGATGCCCTGCAATGTAAGTAGGTAACATCCTCATTTTATAGCAGAGGAAACCAAGGCATTGAAGTGAAGTGACTTGCCCAAGGTCATAGAGCAAGTCCCTGAAAGAACAAGGATGAGCACTCAGGACCATCCTGACTCACAACCCTAAGCTCATTTCCCTTGACCATGTTGCTTCCCAGTGAAGACTGATCCCGTGCTATTTCCATAACATGGGGTCATTTTAAAACTAACTATATATTATGGACACATACTAGAGCTTCTATAGTTAAAGCTGAGCTGAGCTTTCCACTTAAAGCAGGAATAAAAGCCCTTTTAAAAATCAACAGATAAGTGAATTTAAGCTTCAGATTTTACACAGAAGCTGCTCCCAGCCTTGTTGAATTTGTATATATTCTCTGTGTGCAGACAGACAGATAAAATTTTGCAGTTTTCTAGAGGAAGCATTTGAAAATGTTCTTTTGGAAGTTTGGGTCGTGGTGTCTCACCATTTTTTCAGATCTCTCTAGTTAAAGAACCGTAGCACCTAGAAACCACTGGCTGCATGTGCACACAGTACACATATGCAATGAAATGCTGGTGTGAATTATCTAAATGAAACATTGTCAGTGCTGTTCTCCTCATTCATCACAACATTAAGTAGCTCCCTGCCAAGATCTACCAATGGAGTTCTACTCAAGTCATCCACTTCTTGTTTCTGACCCGCTCTCCCCAATTCACCAGCAAGATTCAGTGCAGAACTCCAGTGAGCCCAGGAGGAGGACTTAGCAGAAAGGGTCAATGGCTGTCTTGAGGGCAGAGGGTAAATCAGCAGTAACAGGACCATAGAGTTGGAATGCCAAAATTGTGGGAACAGATAAGAACAGATATAAGGTAGGTCTGGTTGTGGGGAGGGCGATACACAATCCTGTTCCTTAGCTCTGGGGGAACATGCTTCCCCTCACTATCACTTTTGTTCTGCCAAATAGCCTTTGGTTTGTCAGACAGGAATATCCCAGCTGATGAACTATAGCTCCCCAAAGAGGGATCTGAGAATCCTTTCAGTATCCAGCACTGGGATTGCTTATCATATTTATTCCAGTCTCTTGCTTTGGTCATAGTTGGAAGAGACACAAATGGGTGGACTTGTTCCTGAAGCTGTTTTATAAACCAAGCTACCAGCCCTACTGCTCCAATAGTTTTTCCTTTCTGGTAACTTATTTTTAGCTCTTCATCCGAGAAGTCCCAGTCTGAAAAGCCAAAGGTCATCAGTGAGATTGTGTCTACTGGATGTGGGGGGAAGCACTTCCCCCAGACCCAGCAAAAAGAGACCAGCAGCTCAATGTCAGCTCTGCTCATCTTCTCCCCTCCATTTCCCTATCCAAAATCCTGTTGTTTCCTGGACAGTTCCTTCTTCCTCTCTGTGATGTAGTGCTCTCACTTCTCATGTGTGCCTCCTGTTGGCTGGGTGTGAGCCTGCACTCTTTCCTTTCTCTGCTCCTGGTGGCCCCTGTTGACTGTTGCCTTCATCAGGCCAATGATGGACAGACAGGGAGGCCACATGGACAGACAGACAAAGGAGTCTAGCAAAGATGTAGAGTTTGCAGGAGCATCCCAAGAATATCAGTCTGTACAGGAAATACTTGAAGAGCTCTTATTTTACTTCCTTTAGCTACTCCAAGAGCTGATCTAAGCTGCTGAAGACAACGGGAATGTCTTTCCACTGAATTCAGTAGGCTTTGGGATGGGAGGGACAGAGGAGACATTTGTGCTTTAGTCCAGTGAATCCCTCCGCTCTGTCTCTGAATACATTGAAACCTGAAGTCTATTGCCTAAGAAAAGTTTAGCTGGGAAAATAAAATTTGTTAAACTAAAATCCTAAGGCTTTAGGACTTTTTTGATTCGAACAATTTTCAAACAGACTCTGACCTCAGGGAATGGAGTCATTATTTGAGAGTATTTTCCAAATCATTTGGACCAATCATTTCCCAGACTTTGGATGAACTATTCCCAATACATGATAGAATAAATTTTCTCTTTCCAATCTTCTGCTTTTCCATTTTTCTCTCTTATGAGAAATTATTGAACAAGGTGATGTATCATCTACTTGTCATGCATTGTACGTTCTGGTTACAAAGTTTCCTTCTCACCCGTGACTCATTTAAGTCACTATGAAAATCACAGATGATGTTTCACACATGTCAAAGCAGTAGAGCAAAGGAAAGAATGCTGAGAGAAGACAGTGGGGCTACGGAAGGAAAGAGGAATATTTGCTTTGTCAGCACTGGTGTAATAACTCATTGAATGTGTGTGCTCCAGTAAGTTTCCATATTTATTTTATTGCTCTGCAGCCTAAATAGGTCCTTCATATGGGCTATGTGATTACAGATATTGCAAGTACAGTATCGGTTTATTTTTAAATGCTTATTTGATGCCCCTATCATTCCACTGGAGGTATATCATCATTCCACATGCACAGCTGGCCTTGGGTAATTGTTAGATGTCTGCAATTCAAAGCAAGCTCATAAAAGCTCAGTGGCATTGGTGTGGGCCTCTTGTTCCTATGGCTGACTCGAGAATACCCAAAGTCATATTTGATTGTCAGCTAAAGCGAGGCACCCATTTTCACAGTGGAGTGACTTGAAAGCATGTCAGGTTGACTCCAGCATCTGGGAAACAACATCAAAGCGAGATGGCAGATGTGTCATGTCGCCATTAACTGCTTTGCAGCAAGGCACATTAACACATTATGTGATGTTAGGCAAGAATTAAAAATTCAGTTAGCAGCTGAGGCAGAAACCTACATAACTAACAAGTAGGAATACCAGAGGCCCAAGGACAATGGCAGCTGTAAACACTTGATAACTTAAATGGTCAGATGTCCGCCCAGTACAAACCCTCCCCAGCTCTCCGGATATATGTGAACACTCACCCCAACCCCACCACTTCACCTGAAGGGTAGTCATAGATAATTGATGTAATCAGAATGGTTTCTATGCGTATGTTCTGCTCCTGTCATTATCATGTTAAGTGTTCTCTCTCTCTCACTTGCTCTCTGAAACAAAGTACAAGGTAAAGGCAAATGGATTGGAAAGAAAAAGTATATAATTGGTCACTGTAACACCATACTTTTGAAGCTGTTTATCAGTCTTCCTGGTGCCGTGAATAAGCCTGTTCAGTATTGTCTGTGCTGCCTGATTCTTGGGGAAAAGAATCTCATTGCTTCACAGTGAAAATCATGAACCATGCAAATCAAAGTTACAACAGCCTGCAATGGTCATGCACAGTCCTGTCTATCCCACTTGTAACTGTGTTTGCGGTCCCTGCATTGGCCTGACCTTGTATACATGTGTTTGTTTGCTGAATCCTAGTACATTAACATTGACGTGAGACACCATCACAGTATCAGTACAGTGTTGATAATCTTTGACTATTAGAAAGCTGTTCTTACCACTCTGATTTCTTTTTAGATTGGTTTGTTTCAGTCCACATAATGGTGCTGGAGCTTATATTTCATTTTAACTATTTTGTTGGTTTAAAGAAAAATGCACTTATTAATTGTGGGATACTCCAGAAAAAAAGTCCATTTTCTGCTGTGCATATGACAGGCTCCCTTAGATTCACCAATTAGGCTTAAGAGTAGTTTTTCTGTACTCAGCTATGATGTATATATAGGAGGAGTCCCAAGTGTTGATTATAAAGCAGAAAAATCTGCAACACTATTACCTAGAATCAATATGCTGTGATATAATTGTATGCATGACATAACCAGACTGATTTTCATCTGAGGGGTTTATAGCACACTAACCAGCATAGCAGGCTGTGGCCCTGAGTTGGTTTCTCCCAGCTGGCCCTTTAAATCACCCTCACGGACTCTACTCAAACAGGCAACAAAGGCTTTCAAATAAACAAACCTCAAAGAAAAACCTTCACGCCAAAGTTCTTTCCACCACAGAGTCTCTGCTGGGATGCAGTTTCCAGTCTTCCTGCACAACTTGGGAGATAGCTCAAGAGGAAAGGTCAGCAGGCAGGCAAGCAGTCCTTCTGCTAGGGACTTGCCAAGTAGAGAGAAAGAAAGCACTTGATATGCTGCCCTCCCCTTCCCAGAACTTGCCATGGTTGGCCGAGTTCCTTTTCCCACTTGTCCTGGCTCCAGCCCAAGCCCAAACATCTGCACTGCAATTAAACAGTCCCGTAGCCCAAGCCAGCTGACAAAGGCCAGCCGCGGGTTTTTAATTGCAATGTAGACATACCCTAAGATTCCACCCTCTGGCCTGAAAGAGCCAGTACATTGCATTTCAACCAGTTATACACTGAAGGTGCCGAAGGCTTTCAAAACAGCTAATTAACTGTGTTAAGTCTGGATTCACGTAAGCATAGGAAAGCTATGTTCACACTGCATCTGGGAAGGTGTTTGCCAGCTCTGGTAGACAGACACACTAAAAAGAAGCAGTGAAGCCAGGGGCAACACAGGTGTCTGCTTGGCCTTAGCCACCTGAGTACGTACTTAAGGGGTCTAGGTGGGTTTGTACTCAGGCGGCTAGCCCAAGCTGCCACCAGTACTACCTCCAGCTACACAGTGATTTTTACCATGTAACTTGAGCAAAGCCAGCACGGCTCCCTGCCCACGCTGGAAAGCACAACTCCAGCTACTGAGTAAATGTACCTAAGGATATGTCTACAGAGTTTTAAAGCCTGCGGCAGTGAATCTCTGAGCCCAGGTCTACAGATTCAGGCTTGTGCTACAGTGCTAAAACCAGCTGTGTAGACACTGAAGTTTGGGCTGGAGCTCAGGCTCTGAAGCCCATCCTCCTCCCTGAGCTTCCAAGCCCCAGAGCCACCCTGAGACCAAATGGCTACAGAGCTATTTTTAAGCACTGCCGCACAAGCCCAAGACTGTAGAGCTGGTCTCTGAGACTCATTGCTGTGGGTTTTTAAATGCAGCGTGGACATAGCCTGAGATGCTTCACAGACAGTTGCATAGCTGTACCCTGGTATTGTTCGCAGTCTATTACTATGTAGTTTTAGAAATTGCATTTTCTCTCTCATTATATATATTATACACACACACACACACACACACACACTATATACACACACACCCCTACCACAGGTTGTCAGAATTCCTTTATTTATCCTAATAAATCTGCAATATTTTTCCATTTCTGGTTTATTATTTTAAGCCATTTGTGTTTTACCCCTTACCTTTTGTTAGCGTAGATCACTGGAAAGTAGACTTCCAGTTGTATGTGCTCGACTCATCCATTATTCTTGTATCCATTTTTCTACATACGTTTGTCCATCTCCTGGCAGTTTCCTTAATATAACACCCAGATGAAAATTAAGCTTTCCATAGGGTTACTTTATATTTTATCCTTTCTTAGTACCCAGAGTTAGATTAGCTTCTACAGTAATTTACAGTCCTTCACTTCTATTTATTGAATTTAGCATACAAAGAGCATCCTGCAGAGAGTTTTGCTGCTGCAGGGCCTTAGGAAAATTAAAGTCAAATTATCTAGAATTAGTTTAAACTAAAAAAGTTTCCAGCTTTAGAAATATCATCTTTGAAGGTTTTGAACACAAGTGTGTACCAGGAGGAGTCTGGCGTCTCACACATGGATGAAGGCAAAATAAACGGGCTGTCTGTTCATCAGGAAGGGCTTAGCATTCAGCCAGAGATCATTCTGTCCCACCAGGTCCATAGAGACTAAAAACCTACTGTGAGAGTGGGTGCATTTCAATATGAAGAATAATAGAACTACTGCTTTACAGCAACAAGATACTACTGTGATTAATGCAGAAATATAGGGCTAGTAAACTCACCCCCAAGTTTAAAACTAGACAGTTCACATGGTTGACACTCTGGCCCTCAGCCTGAACCTTTGCCATGTAATCAATATAAATGTGACAGTATCTGAGATTGACTCAAATATTTGAAACTGATTTCCAGATTAATAGCATTCATTTACAACACTCCAGCCCTCCAACACAATGGGCTGGAATGTTATAGTATGTCACACACTTGTGCAAAAAGGTTTCCAACAAAAGGAGAAAAATTCAGAGTATGTCCCCTTTGAAAATGGCAACATTCTGAATGGTCTTAATTCATCACCAGTTTTAAAAGCGGCAAGAACATAGTTTATATGTGAAGGGTTCGATATGTCCTCAGCTGATGGACAAGTATTCTGTTCCACCAAGTCAATGGAGTGACCCTAATTTACACCAGCTATGGTTGTGGTCCAGAATGATTTTTTGTGGGGGGAAAAAACAACACCCTGAAAAGGTGAAGAACAGGAAGTGCGAGGCTTAATTTGTGAAACTCAATTTTATCTTTCTTTATTTTTGAAACTTAATGTCCAATTACAAATAAATAATTCATACAATATAAATCAGTTATGATATACACTTTTTCAGGCAGTTCACATTAACAACCAAACCAAGATTACATTGAAAATGAGTTTGCCTTAAATAACCAATTATAGTATTATACAACTGGTCATTCAATTACATTTTCAGACTGGTCTAATATGTTCAAACTTAAAAGGAGACCCCTCCTCTTAACCAGTATGGAAGACACAGATGTATACAATTTTCTTACAAGCTCAAACGAATGAATACACCACATTTATTTAAAAAAAAAAATGCTGCAACACAAGGTCTAAGTGGAGTTCTAATACAGAAGAAAAGCTTGCCAATTTCAGCAGCATACATATAAAAGTTTACTGCCATGGACTCTTATCCCCTGTGGCAGTTTCTGCCTAAATTTACAAGCTTTGTAGAATGTTTTTATGTAGGGTTTCAATTCCATACATTTCTCTTCATCCTATTTATAAACTTGTTAGCACATATCTATGTGCTATATTTTTAGTTTCAATTGCACACTGCTTTGAACTTCAACTTCAGCAAAATGTTTTACTGCTGAGAAGACACAGCTTCCCCTTGAGGTACAGTCAATTTTTCTGTAAACTGCAATAGTAACAGCATCAGTAAACTTGCCAGGTCTTTTCTGACCTCTAATTTTTAATTTCCTAACCACATCCAAACAAGCTTTGTTTATTCCCTGTAAAGAACACTTGTGACATCTAGATTGAAGTGTCAGTCTAAAGTCTTGAAACATTTCAAAACCCAACACCAGAAGATGTGTGCCAACTATTCATCTTCAGTCCTAGTTCTTACTAGGTCAGTTAGTCCTCTTTTATACTGCAATTCAAAATTCATAGCTATGTACATTTCCACATGGGGATAAGTAGCTAATGATCACTACTATCCCACAGATTCAGAATTTTAGGAATTTTAAATTGCTTCTTGTCAAGATGCTTCTTTTCAAAGGCCAACTTTTAGGGCCAGAATAGACTCTCAGCTGCAGTTCCCACCCCATGTTCTCATTATGAGAACCTTAAAAATGTGGAGGCTAAATCTATTCCATCAGGTTGCTAGATTTCTTTCACTTTTGAGGGCCGAGAAAAAAGCCCCCCAGACCAGTTCATAATTGGAGTCTGGCATCACGTTGACTGCTACCATTAGGGTTCCCATGAACCGCCTCCCAATTGAATTGTTCCTCTGCTAAGCAGCTAGCATGGCCCATGATCACAAGATGAAAGGATGCTGGCAGCTCAAGCACCCAAGAGATATCATTGCTCGATGGACTACAATCACAAGGGACACATGCATTTTAATGTCAGTTATGACACGAGCTCCTTTTGTGGCCCTGGTCATTTAGTGTGACTTTTCTGCCTTAGAGCCTGCTCCAGAGAAGATCTGAGTACAGGAGTTGCAGATATTCAGAACCTCGGAGGATCAGGCCATTTGTTCCCCCATCTTTGAGACAGGATAATAATACTTACCAAAAAATATTTTTTAGGCCCACCCAAAAATTCAAAGGCCCTTTTCTCTTTAAACCAGTAGAACAATTTTATTTTCACTTAGAGGAAACAAAAGCTTTATCTTTTACAAAACCAATCTGATCTCAACAGAAACTGGAACTATTTGTCTACATCAACTTAAAAGTACATCAGAAAAGAAAATTGGATTGAAAAACAGATGCAGAGTTAGATTACAGTTCAACCTTCTGGCAGAGCTGGAAGGAAAGTGAAGACTTATTTCCAAACTAATGTTAAAACATCTGTTAATTTCTGTGATTCATCCAAAGTGCATTTAAGAACTTAGCATACTTTAAAATACTATTTCTTTCAGAATTCTTCTTCTGGGTTAATCAAATTTAGAATTTTATTAATACACTACAGAGTACAAGTGGTCTTAAGATGCTGGACATATTACGTTAGCCATTTTTTGGATTATTTTTGTTTTTCTAGGATCACAAAAAACCCATTTGCAACTTTAAGCAAAGTATATCATTGCTTCAAATGCAGGCTCTATTTATGAACCTTATTGCTTCTTGATGCCATTTGACAGAGTGCAAATCTATATTTTATTAAACATTTTTCTATAACTAAAACATGATGACACTTTTCCTTTGAACTTGACAGTTCATGTGCTCCCATTCTTCAATCAAATTACTTTCCTACATTTAGGTTTCAGAGTAACAGCCGTGTTAGTCTGTATTCGCAAAAAGAAAAGGAGTACTTGAGGCACCTTAGAGACTAACCAATTTATTTGAGCATAAGCTTTCGTGAGCTACAGCTCACCTCATTGGATGCAACCTACATTTAGTCTTATCTATATATATCTATCATGTGTTTATAACTTCTTTAAGATTCAGATCATGTATAGCCTGGATTACAACGGCCTCATTACTCATACAAATGTGATTTTGAACCCCTTTTAATTCTGACAATTCCATTTGACTAAATACACCAAACCTCACCAAAAGGTCCAGAGAGTTCTCCAGCACCAACAACAGTGCAAATCCATGGCAATCCAGTAAGAGCTATTAAAAATACAGCTCACTCTTCCATTATTTAAGTGACTGAAACTAGGTCTGATACATTCAGCTTTCACCAGCACAGGGAACCTACTTGACTTTGGTCTCCTATACAACTGAACAAGGAGTATCAATTTTCATATACTTCAGAATTAATTTTTTCGTCAGAGTTTGTGTGAAACCTTCTCCTAAAACTCCCAACTTAAAGCTTTACCAATGTTAACAGCAGAAAAGGTTGGTTTTAGGTACTGCAAGTCTTTTGTACAGCCAATGCTCTGTTATCAAACTATTGCATCAAGCAAGCATGAAGACCTGACTTTTTACATTATAATTTCATATACCCTATGAGGAAAGAAATTTCAGCAGATTAAAGCCCTTTTAATACCTGGTCCACCACAAAATTTAATGATGTATGCCTTTCCATGTTCTCATGTGACCCTGATCAGAATATTTTCTCTAAATTAATATATTAAAAAACTAATAATAAAATACATATCTGAAACCAATCCAGAGGCTCTCACTTTAGACCTAGCTAGCACCCAGAACTCTGGAAATGAAAGCTTCACAGGACTATTTATAATCAACTAAATCAAGAATTTGGGTGCAACAATTAAACAACCAACCAGGTAAAATAAATATGACTCTTAACGTACAATACTTCAGACATCTGCCTTCAAAGAAAAAAAGATGATAAACAAAAACATTAAATTATTAATTTAGGGGGAAGATTTTCAAAGGCACAAATGGCAGTTAAGTGCCCACTTCCAACTGGTACCTAATGGGACATTTTGGGCCTTTAAGAAATTTCCCTCCAAAAGATTTGGGCTGCAGCTAGGTTTGAACATGACTTATCAATGATTTACAAGCAACAAAACGGAAAACCTGAATTGTGTACGTAAGACTGATGAGAAAAGAGATGATTTTGTTAAAGTCCCGCCAAACTTTCTGAATTCATTTTACTTAACACTTAAAAGTTCTCACAAATCTTAAACAATATAACTTCTGTACAAAATGGCCTGAAGTGAAGTGAATTTCAATATTAAACAGATTATTCACAGATGTAGCTTTTGGTGTGTTAAATAGCATCTTTTGCATTAATAAAGCCTCAAACAACATATTCTCCAGGGCTGTCTGCTTATATACAGTGCTGTGCCATGCCCACCTTTCTTTTTTAGGTAAAAAATAAAATATTTAAGGATCAACCATCAGGCACATATTTCAGGTGTATTTCATAAGTCAGAATGTCAGACTTTTTCTTTCTTAAATTTACAAAGAACAATTGCACAGCAACAAAATAATCTGGTCTTCCGTCCAACAGTGATTTGATTTATAAGCATTTTCAGATTACATAATTTCACAACATCAATAAGTTTTTATATTTAAATACTTATATAAAAAAGGCCCCCAGAATAACCATTTCTTACATAGCCAAGTTATCCGCCTGTACATCCAAACTTGAAAAAGTTGCAAACCGAACATTATACAGGATTTATAAATCATATTTAAAAACTTGAGGCTTCAAAAATCACACAGTTTCCCAAAAGAACGCAGGAAAATCCAATTATTGACAGGATAGCAGAGAATACTGGAAAGAAGGAGACAGACACAAGTTTGCTGCCTTAACATTTTACTAATCCTGACAGTCAAAGATGTTGATGTTATCAGAAGTAACAGTTTAAGCTGAAAATGAGGAATGGTGTTTTTGTGTGTTGGTCTCAAGTACTGAGACATGAGATTCAAGTATTTCCTATTTGATCCGAGCTCACTGTAGCAAAGAAGCGCAGGAAAAGAATTATTTTGTTTTTCCATACATTCGATCAATGTCCACCTGGTAGTGTGATGTAAGCTCTCTGCGTTTTAATTTGAAGGCATCTGTCACCAGACCAGTCTCAGGGGTCCAAGGATCAGGGCTCAAACGAATTTTTACTGGTATTTCAAATTTCTCCAGATGAGCTGCAATAATAAAAAATACAAATAAGAGAAAGATTTCAAATGTATGTGGGTTTATTTTTGTTGTTTTTTCCCCTCCTTAACTAAAACATAGATTGAGGAGCTAAATCGTGCTCTCACACAGAAAAGCCAATGCTATGGGGATAAAAGTACTCCTCAAATTTTAGTTTGATGCCACACAGAGAGGTCTTTAAAGCATGTGGCGTCACAGGATCTCTGGACAATTAAATTCGATTACCATGGAATATGTCCCATGTGCTTGGGCTTTTGTGCTGCTCACTGGCTTTGCAAATGCATGCACATACACACAGCAGAACGGCTCACTCAAGATCTATCCTGCCAGGCCCGTTTTCTAACCCTGACCCTCTGAAAGTAGAAGGCGGCATGGAATTGAATTTATTTAGGCTCAGAACAGTGCTACTTTCTGCTGTTTATTTCTCATATTATTTCTAGAAAGTTGCTGGGAGAACGTGTTGAGTACAGTAGCTGATTCCTTTGCTACAATATACTTCCCCAAACCTGCCCAACCCTAATTATACACTGTTTGTGCAGTTGAACTTCAGCGAACTCACTGGAAAGGGAAACTGAAGGAGGAGGAGAGGGGAAGAATGTAATTTCCCCCTTTCACTGTTTTCCCACCCTTTTTGTTCTCTATGGAACACAATAGAGAGGAGTGTTTAACTATTACTCTTTAGCATGGAGGCTAAGGTTATGAAGTAATGTAAAAGTAAAGTCAATGGAACACTGAGCTAATGAAAACAAATAGTGTATTGCATACTGAATGCTCATTAGCTTACACAATACTTAACTTGCTATATTATCTATTAAAGTTTCTGAGACGGACAAAGAGAAAAATGTGGGTTACTTACCTGTAACTGGAGGTTCTTCAAGATGTGTAGTCCCTATCTATATTCCATACATGGGTACACACACTCCATATGTCGGAGATCAAAGATTTCTAGCAAGTAGAGTTTGTCGGTCCACACATGGGCAGTTTCTTCATACCAAGGGCATACATGGCAGTGCAGATGGACGTCTCTCCAATTAATCCTCTTACTGTGAATCCGAGAGGATCAAAAGCAGAGGGGAAGGAGGACAGGAAGTGGAATACAAATAGGGACCACACATCTTGAAGAACTTCCAGTTACAGGTAGAGTAACCGAGTGCTGGTCCTTATGTGTACCCCACATGTGGGTGACTGGTAAGCTGTATTCAAAGAGGAGGGTGGTGCAAGGATGCCGTCAATATAGATGTCTGTAATACACCTCTGCTGCATCTGCAAAAGATGCCTGGACTAAGATGTTATCTTTGAGAGATATGGATGGAACTCCAGACTGCTGCCTTACAAATGTCCAGTATAGGTACTTCTCGAAGACATGCTACTGATGTTACCTGTGCTCTAGTACAGCGGGTCCTCAGCCTGTCCGTGGAAGGGAGATGCGCCAACTGATTACAAAGAGCAACACAGATATCAATTTAGAGAGTCCTTGAGCAGAAAAGCTGGTCCCCCAGAATGCTTTGCTATAGTGAAAATAGTCTAGGAATTTTCCTAATTGGTTTCATTCTTTGCACACAGAACTCTAGAACCCATCTGACATCAAGGGAATGAAATCTCCTCTCCTCATTAGAAGCATGAGTTTTAGTGAAGAATACCAGCAAGCGAAGAGACTGCTTCACATGAAAAACTCAGATATTACCTTGGGGGTGATTTTTGGGTGAAAGGAAACCTTCTCCTTATGAAACGTGGTGTATGGTGGGTCGCCCATGAGTGCCCCCAGTTCACTCACCCTGCTGACTGCTGTGATGGTGGGAAGAAAGACGACCTTTGTGGAAAGATGGGACATCAGGCATATGGCAATGGTTCAAAGGGTGGCCCAGTAAGTATTGACAGTACAAGCACAGGAACAGACTTCTGGTTTTCTCCAGGGGTGCTTCACCCGCGCCCTGCTCTGAGGCCCCGCCCGCACTCTGCTCCTTCCCCCAATGCCCTGCCCTTGCTCCACCTCTTCCTGCCCCCACTCTGTCCCCTTCCCTGAGGCCCTGCCTCCATTCCACATCTTTGCACCCCTCTCCGAGGCCCCTGCCTGCCACTCGCTGCCCTCCCCCAAGTCCCTCTGTGGGCCCCCAAAAGCTGTTTGGCAGGGTCACCAAACAGCTGTTTGGTGGCACCCCCAACTAGCTCATCGGGAGCATCGCCAAACAGCTGACTGGTGCTGAGCACCGGCTATTGTTTTTAACATGGGTCCTCCAGCCTCGGAGCACCCACAGAGTCGGCGCCTATAGGTACAAGCCTGAGGTCCCGCTGCAATGTTGGCACTGCTACTGGAGGGAAGATCCTAGTGAGACCCTTCAGAAATCTGACTATTGTCAGGTGACTAAAAATGGATTAGCTCTCTACTGGAGAATAGAAGACATTGATTGCAGCTAAGTGGACCTCCAGTGAGCAAATGAACAATCCTGACATCTTGAGGATAAGAAAGTAGTATAAAATAGCAGATGCTTTTTCTGAGGATAACTGGCTCTGTTGCATCCACGTAGAGAAACGCCTCCATTTTGCTAAATACCATTTTCTGATGGAGTCTTTTCTGCTGCAATTGAGAATAGTCTGAATGGCCTCTGATCATGGCTATTAGAGGGGTGCTACTCACAGACTGAGGCCAAGGTACACAAGCTTCCCTCTGGCCTGGATCAGACTTGTGTCTCATGGCCTTCTCCATGAGGTCCTTCTTCAGTCGGAGCTCTCGTCTCTCACAGGTCCGGAGAGGGAAGGAGCAGCAGATGCTGCACTTAGTGGAGATATAAGACTCCACAAGACAGTAAAGGTAGTACTGGTGGTCATTGCTGACCAAGATGCGGGAGGGCAGGAGATACGGTTCTTAAATCCTGGAACTCTGGGAATAGACATAGTTCCTGAGGTGGGGACAAACTAAACTACACTAACTAGACTATAAAATACTAAAAACGTTACAATATATACAATTATACATGCAGATTATGAAAGATAAAGATAGCTTCACACACACAAGATTCCGACTGAGGCCACATGATGGTAAGAAGGAACTGGAAAAGCATCTGTCCTCACCGCTCTTTATACTGTCAGTATGGGGTATAAGGGGAGCAACTGTGCAGGTGCAGACCAAGAGACATTACTTACTAGAAATAGCCAGTCTCAGACACATGAAGCACATATGTACCCATGTGTGGAAGTCACACAGAGACCAGCACTCTAAGAAGAATTACATAGACTATGTCCCCCACCCCTCCCACACACAAAAAGCATCCTCCAGTTAAAGTCAAATTTTGCAGAAAACACAAATACTTCATTATCGGCGGATTCTATTTTGGACACAAATTACTCATAATAAAACATCTTTTATAAATTCATATGCCTATTTTGTTTCTACTGTTTTATATTTTATACTTTTACAATACATTAAGTTCCACAAAGCAAATACAAATTTACCTGACTGCTCACCTGAGCTAGCAGCTTCAGTTACTACCTTCAGTACCTCTTTTTCCATTTCAGCACTGGTGCAGATCTCTTCCCAGGTTCCTTTAAATCCTTTCTTTCGAGCTAGTTCTGTAAGTTCCTTTTGATTTGGCACAACAAATGCAATGACATAAGACTGGAAACTGAGAAGTATAAAATGTACTTTAGTATGAATTTGGTAGCATTAACAATTAAGTCATTTAAAAACAATTATAAAGTTAAACTTTTTTCTATTTTATATTGATTCTTAACTTTTGTTCATCTAGAATCTCACAGAATAAGTATACAAAATTGGACCTCTGCCCTTTTTTAAATAGGTAGAAGTTTGTATTACTGAATATGGTTACTTATGCCATAACAGACCCATGTAAGTATTAAGGAGAAATATGATAGTGGAAGAAAACACACAAATTTAGAGTTGTAATTAATACCTAACTATAATGTCAGATTAGCCATTTTAAATGTAATTTCCTTATTATGAGATAATTTGGATTGCGTATTTACATAATGAATAAAAATAGGGCATATCGGGTTCAAATAATTCATTGAGGGGCAAATCTTAACCTGTCCTTTACAGATATGGAAAGTCCTCTTGCAAAGGAATCAGTGCAGTTCTGCTATACTAAGGTCAGGGGAGGCAGGGCTCAGCCTATGCAGAATGTGCACACCTCATGCATAAGGAGGATATGCAAAGGTCCATTATAATTGGATGTTCTGTTTTACACAATATTTGTGAGAGCAAGCGAGAAAGCCTTATAGGTAGATGGGAGAATGAGGAGAGGAGACTTGCTCAGAAGTTCGAGCAACCAGCAAGGCATCCCATACAGAACACAAACACCAGGGGAATGCCGTCAGGGATGCCTACTGTTTGTATTTGAGTCACATGCCTGAACACGGTAGCCAGTGCAGTGTGTGTTCAGATGCAAACATTGTGAGTGCTGCTGTACTGTGTGTGGGTCGTTGAAGTTGAATGGTCCCTATATCCTTTTGTAAAAGCTGATGCATTATTTCAGGTTTATTTAAAGGATTTTCTGTGTTAAATGCATTGATGACTCATAATGGATGTATTATGTATAAATAGTTTTATTATGAAAAAACAATAAAACACCAAATACAAACCTTTAAATGAACAAATGGGAAAAAACTGTATTTGGAACCCCATTTAACCAACCAATCTTCTTAAATAACCAACTGAATACAAACCTTTCACAAGTGCAACAGTAAGAACATTTCAAATGCAACGATTTGGAAGAGGGATGCAGAAAGTTAAAGGCAAGTATACACCTGTCCCCTGTCTCTTCTCATCCACATAGGTTGAGAACTTTGACTCAAAATTCTCAGAGGCATTGTAGGGCTCAAAAGAACTGGACTCCCAAAAGCCTAGAGGTTGGATTTGAGAGGTGAATGGGAACTGCTAGAAGCATTGCTGTGGGGATGCAGAGGTTAGGAGTTAGTGCTGTTCCCCTAGCCAGAATTGTCCAGGGTCTGAAGAACATGGCTAGGTCCCAAATTATGGGACTGCAGGGACTGCTGGCCTAGCAGAAGCATGTTTTCAAAAGGACGTTCTGTCTTAGAATAGCATCCATGAGTTGCCTCAGAATCTCTCTGCCTTTTTCCATGCTCTTCTTCACCATGGTGATGCAATTCTTGGCCACAGCCATACTTTCACTGGTCACTGCGACACTGTCCTTGCTCACTGCTACGTTCTCCTGGGACAGCTGCACTTCTTTCTCCCTCCCTCATATACAGTCTCCACTTCTCAGCCAGCCTGGTTTTCCTCTGTGTCTCTGCCATGAGTTCTGCAAACACTTTTTCTTGAGTCTTCTTTTTTCTCCCCTTCAGGTTGACCAGCCTGTCAGCAGTTCATATCCTGTCCTTGATGATCTGGCTATTGCAGAGCTGTGGCTGTGGAAGTAGGGGGCAGAGGAGAACAGTTGCTTATTGTTCATATCGCAGACAAATCATGATAGCTTTTTTTTGGTATGTATATGTGACTTTACCTCCCCGAGACTCTTCCCATTCATGGGGGAACCTCAGAGATGCTAAGTGGTCTGCATGTATAGAGGAATTTGGGTGCATTTGGATTTCAAATCTACTGTATCTGCTTTCATGCTGTTGGGGTGATGTGGTTGGAGCTATGATCCAGGTTTGGTTTTGCAGTTTTGTTTGTGCCCCGGAGGTGCTTCTATGGCATTGGAGGTGTAAAGGAGGGACTATAGGGGGAAAACTGGATAGTAATTCCCTCTACATCGCCTTTAAGCTGTCCTCACTCTCCATAACATTATGCTGACGTGGCTGACTAGGAGGCAGAGAATGGTCTTATTCAAAAAGGCAAAGGGCAGTATCTTGCTGCTCAGTTATTCACCAGGATGCCCCCCCCCCCCCCCAAAAAAAGCACTGCAGGAGTGGAAGGAGCTGACAAGCTATACTGAGAAGCATGGGTGAGTGGCTATTCCCTGTAAAATGCAAAACAAATATCAAGCTATTTCTCAATCTTAAGGTCTGCTATATCTCCCCTGTGGACATGGAGAAAGTGCAGAGAAGGACAGGGTCCTTCAGTGATCATCAACTGCAATGTATTTTACCAGGCATTTGTACCTTAGAAGCGTCCAGTATTGTTTGTGTCTTGACTGGGCAGGCAATGTGCACTTATACCTCACATAAACTATGAAAACTAACCCAATTTCTTTTTCTGCAAGCATGGTCTCAATCAACTGTTAATTTTGCACAAATGAATGCTTTTGTTATTGAAATATGCTATGAAGGGGGGGGTGCACCAGAGGAGAAAGAGGGACTAACTGCAATTGCACTATGCTGGCTGGATTTTGAAGCTGTAACAAACGGGATGGGGGTTTCTAGCTCATATCTGCCAACAATAATAATAAATAATAAATTGTAAACATAGATACTTACATACTGAAGTTCCCTTTATGGGATATGACTCTTCAGGCCTGGCATGGGTTTCTGTCTGGGACTCTGGCTCAGCTGATGCAGGGCAGGAACAAGGGTCTGTTGTAGCAGGGCATGACGGGAGCTGGCTTTCCAGCTGGCCAGAGTCAGGCTCCTGAGTCAGGCTCTCAGGGGGCAGCTCCTCTTCGGCAACCTCCTGCTCATCCTCTGATGGGTCTAGCTGGTCGTCCTCAGTGCGGGGGGGGAATGCAGGCAACACTCTCAGAATAGTGCCTGAGATGGGTTGTACTATAATTGGGTAGAATCCTGTCTACTTCATGAAAAATGGAGAGATCATGTGCCCCCTGTCAGATTGTCTCCTTTTCCCCCCTCATTTCAATGTTTCTCCTGAGCTTTTGGCTTCTTATCTGGCACTTGGTGGCATCCTGGTCACAAGCCCCCCGCCCCGACATCTGCTTTGCTATGTCCACAAAAAGGTTCTTATGCCTGTGGCTGGCCACAAGAGTTTTCTGAACTGACACTTCTCCCCCAGTGGTGATGATGATCCAGGGTCCCAGCATGGCTCCAAATAGCTGTGCGAGGAATGTTGTGGGGTTTCTCATGTGCTAGCACGTTTGTATCACCAGAATAATGATACACTGTAGTATAGGAGCAAATGGCCAAATCTGGCTCTGTGCCGCCCTTTAAAGAGGGGAAGGGTTATCCTGGAAACTCAACACCAGGGCAAGGAGGGCACACGAGTAAATGGACAGATCATAACGGTTGACCTGAAAAGCACTGTGGGATAGCCACTGTACGCATGCAAAAAGGTGGACAGTAACTGTAAACACACAAACAAAAGACTAAACTAATTCAATTAGGAGCAAACCTAGTCCATTTGCGGAGGATTCCAGAGTTCCCAGGAAATGTGGAGTTAGAGTGCAATGATGAGTTGCATCATGCATAAACAGGAATTTTCAAACCAGATTAACTGGATTTGATCCAGTTTAAAACCCCATGTAGACAAGCCCTCAGTGAGTTGCAACAACATTAGAAGCTGAAGAGCGGTTTTCCACTGCTGCCTCAATGTCTAATGGTGGATGGGTCAGGTGAGTTCTCCCTTCACTCTTGCAGAGATCCTCAACATATTCAGTTACTTGCAGCAGATATGTGGAACCAGATTTGGCTACAAATGTATTAACTTGGCCATGCACAAGTACTTATGCATCAATAAGAGATAGCTAACGCTTAATCTTTTCAAGTCTTAGATATGGTTATACCTGGAGCTGAGTGCATAGGCACAGTGCAAAACTTCAAATAATACAAAACAAAACAAAAATCTCTTTCAAATGGGCAAAAAACTTGCAAGTTAGCAAAAGAGTTTTATGTGCAACCACTGTAGTTTAAATATTAGAAAATGTTGACCCCAAAGTCTTGGACACATGAGCTCTCTTACCTGCTTGCATATGCACAAATATTATCTACCAGTGGAAGATTCTTCAAAGCAGCCTCAACTTTGCCAAGAGAGACGTATTCTCCAGCCTGGAGTTTTACAAGGTCTTTCTTACGATCTATTGATAAAGGGAAAAATTAAATAAACGTTATTTGCAAAATGAAAACACCAAGGGCTTGCTTATACCCATTTCTGAGATATAAGTGTATAAAAGCAACAAACATATTTCTGTGTGTTTTAAATTGGATAAATAAGGTTCCAGTTTTTGGTACTGCACAGATTAACAAAAAGCAATCTGCCCAGATCATTAGATGTGTCCTTCTACCAACAGTGATCCATATTTTAAACTACACAGAAGCCTTTCCCCAATGAAATATTTGTAGGTTTACTATGTTTTATTCCAACTAGATCTTCTAGTTATATGGTATCTTTATCAGATGTAACAATATCTATCAGCACTGTAAGCGAATATAACTAGACTATAATTAGAATTATGTGAAAAACAGTATTTGGCTGAAAGAGAAGGTTACTCATCCTCTGCAGTAACTGAGGTCTTTGAGATGGTTGTCCCCATGGGTGCTCCACTTTAGGTGAATCTGTGCCCCTGCGCTTGTAATCGGAGATTTTTTGTAGCAGTGCCTGGTTGGGTCACACATGCACGGTCCCCATCCCGCGCTGCCTCTGGCGGTTACATAGTGCTGTGCGACCAACCCCTTCCTTGGTTCCCTCTCTACCGCAGAGTCTCTAACATGAAAACTCCAAAGTAGAGGGGAGGGAGGAAGGGTAGTGGAGTTCCGGTACCTCAGAGATGGATGGTCTCAGTGTGGTCGGTACTGATGGGGTCTGATGGGTCAGGAACAACTCTTTTTGGCAAATTCCCAGGAAGGGGAGGTCAGAGTTCTTTTCTTTGTCACCTTTTTGGCAAAGTGCTCCTTCCTCTGAGGGGGTAGCAGAGAACCTCTGTCAGATGCCACCACTGGGGACCGGTGCCTGGGGGTCCATGATCCCTAACCGGATGCCGGGCGCAGAGACTTCTCCTCATGACACCGGGATTGAGGACCGGCAAGTGAGGCAATATTTAAAACCCAGGGAGTCGGGCATGCCACTTAGAATAGGGTTTCTCCCGTGACGAAGGGTAACTATACTATACTAAGGGGGATCCTAATAACTATAACTTAAATTCCTACGTTAAGACTTTTTTTTTTTTTTTTTTAAGAATAAACGGGGAAGAGATAGTAGTTAGTTTAGTTTACTACCCTGATTAACTAGTATTCTAAAGTTAAGATAGGCTAAAGATAAATCTCAGAGGTGCTGCCAAATGCTCCATCTCAAGCTGAGAGAGGTGGAGAAGGAACTGGGGGGGGGGGGGGGGGGGGAGTTTGGTCACACAGCACTATGTAACCTCCAGAAGCAGCACGGGACAGGGACAGCACATGTGTGATCCAACCAGGCACTGCTACTAAAAATCTCCAATTACAAGCGCAGGGGCGCAGATTCACCTAAAGTGGAGACCCAAAGGGACACTCTTCAAAGAAGTATGTTTCAAGCTGCTTGGCTCCTATACATATGACCAGAAACATATGCAGGGAATGCAACGTTTTGTGGTATTTTATTATTCATTCTTTTAATTTATATTTTAACAGTTCATCTATTGCGCAAGACACAATAATTAGAGATACAGGCCTCATTTCTCAGGTCTCATTAATACAGGACCCAAGTGGGGAGGATAGTAAAGTGACCCCCAATCCTGGATGTGGTAAGGGGTTGATTCAGACCTTGGTACAAGTGAGAGCAACTTGAAGGCTGTTCTATCTTGCACCAGCTGTAAGGGCTTCCAAGGGGCTGTTGCAACAGACAGGAATTGCCAAGTGCAGTGGCACTTTGGCCAAACCCCCTTTCCCTGGTCATACCCCAACGTGCTCTCTGGGGCAGCCAAGTAAGCTACTTTTGCACCTATAGTGTCCTGAAAGACCATTGCAAAGGGACCTAGGACTTGGCCCACATCACAAAATAAATGAAGTCAATAGCAACAGTCCTCATTTTACTCTTAAATCAGTGCTCTGATTTTCAATATTACTGAGCACCCAGAAGCTCCCACTAACTTCACTGGTGCTTCACACTTTTGAAAGTCCTGCCACTTATTTGGGTGCCTAAATATGGCCTTAGGAGCCTAACTTTAGGCACTTGTTTAAAAAAGTGTTGCCTGCGTGTATTCCTCTTCCATTGTCTGTAGAGGACTCCAATTAATACCAAGACAAAGAAACACACCTTAGAATTACTGACAGCATAATACCAATACAACTTCACCCCCCAACCCACCCCCCCATCAAAAAACAACAAAACACAAACAAAAATCTCTAAAACTTAATACAATAGTTTAAATAGCTCATAAATCTTGATTTAGGAAAGTAGAGTCCTCTGTTGATGCACCCAATATCACAGCTAAATCTATATTAATATTCTAAAAGAGGGAGAACAATTGTAGTTCTTTGTGTTCAATTGTGTTGACACTGGTGAGGCCTCATCTGGAGTACTGTGTCCAGTTTTGGGCCCCACACTACAAGAAGGATGTGGATAAATTGGAGAGAGTCCAGCGAAGGGCAACAAAAATGATTAGGGGTCTAGAGCACATGACTTATGAAGAGAGGCTGAGGGAGCTGGGATTGTTTAGTCTGCAGAAGAGAAGAATGAGGGGGGATTTGATAGCTGCTTTCAACTACCTGAAAGGGGGTTCCAAAGAGGATGGCTCTAGACTGTTCTCAATGGTAGCAGATGACAGAACGAGGAGTAATGGTCTCAAGTTGCAATGGGGGAGGTTTAGATTGGATATTAGGAAAAACTTTTTCACTAAGAGGGTGGTGAAACACTGGAATGCGTTCCTAGGGAGGTGGTAGAATCTCCTTCCTTAGAGGTTTTTAAGGTCAGGCTTGACAAAGCCCTGGCTGGGATGATTTAACTGGGAATTGGTCCTGCTTCGAGCAGGGGGTTGGACTAGATGACCTTCTGGGGTCCCTTCCAACCCTGATATTCTATGATTCTATGATTCTATAGTTTAAAATATTAACTGGAGCTTAGGGTTGAGAGATAAACATATTCCTTGGATACACAGAACAACATGAGCCCAAATGCCAAGTAGTCCACCACTTGAGAATTCTAGGTAACAACACAATAAAGCAGTTCAAGTATGTTGTTTGCCTGAACTGTGTCAACTGATAGGAGTAAATTAATCAAATTCCTTAGGTAACTCACCAATTATTTTTAGACATCCATCTGCATGGAACTCTCCAATGTCTCCAGTATGGAGCCACCTCTGTCCAGTCTCATCCACAGTGAAATCTTTTTTGGTTCGTTCTTCGTTTTTGTAGTAGCCCATGGTCACATTTTGGCCTCCAATAAGAATCTCACCTCTAGGATATGGTTTATCAGTATTATAATATCCACCTAAAAACAGAGTTAATTATTTTCTAAACATGATGTTGATTTAAAAAAATTGAAGTTAAACAAAAAAACTACAAAACAGAAACTATTCCAAGCAAATCTATACAGTTTTCAATGGATTAATGTGTTTGGTTTTTTTATCAAAATTAGGTTGTATAGAGCAGGTTTAGATTAGAATAATTATTTTTGAAAGTATCTTTTTTTTACAATAAATTTCTGAATAATTTAACTAGAGTATTAGTGGCTCCAAACCACTTTTAGCATCTAGTTAGCGAGGTGGGCAGGCACTGTTCATTAATGGTGAAATTCCTATGTGTGCAGAGGACCAACTTAAAGCATACGTATCACCTCAGTCCCATTCAGGGGACTTAAGTTAGACATAAGCCTTACACTGGCCCAAATCAAAGGGGTGAATTTCATTCAGTGTTGTGAGACAAAAGCGCTCCAAAATAATAAAGCAGCTCCGCCATCCAAATTAGAAGAAACTGTGAAGGGAGGCAAAGGACTGAGAGGTACTTCAAACATCTAATTAGACCCATTAGATTTGGCATCTATTTAATAGACTTCCATTTCACTGGCCATTTCTTTCTTTCTGTCTTTATTACATTAATGCTAGTAAACTGCACTATGCCTATTGTGAAATTTTCTAACAAGATGAGAAAATGTGTACTTGTAGTTTAGCTTGAACCACAGTGAATCCAACACCCCTGGCTTGGCACATACAGAGTTTTGTCTCCCATTCCAGTGTGTTGACATTAAATAATTCTCTAGATAGGAGGGTACATGCATGCACACGCACAAACACACAAGATGTATGTTCATATATCATGTGACTAACAAAAAGAAAGAAATACTACAGTAGATTATTTATATTATCCTAGTGCCTAGGAGTTCCAGTATCCCATGGTGCTAGGCACTGTACAAACACAAGCTGTAAATCAGAACTGTTTAAAAATATTCAGTGTGTGCTAATAAACAAATCTATAAATATTTATAACATTTTACAGTGGTTTAGGAGCTGATTTTTTTAAAATCAAACTTGTGTGCAACAAGGTAGGAAAAAAACAAATAAATATTCATCTACCAATCTAATATTATTGAAACACAGGAAGTTTCCGTTCATCCTGAAACAAAAACAGACTAATTCCATGGCTTTATTATACTAACCGTCACCTATTTAGGCAAATATCAACAATTGTCTATTGTCCGCATTTAATTTATTTAAACATTTTGTTCACTTCCTCTTCAGTAAGCAACACATGCACGGTACTTCTTGAGGCAGATTTTTCTCAATCCTGCTTGAGCAAGCTCTATAAGGGAGCTTGGTTGCAGCTCACTAATCCTGTGTCACCCAGGAAACAGCTTTACACTGTGGAGGATTGGGCATAGTGCAGCCAAATAAATAAATACTGACATAAGGTTCTTACATGCATTTGAGTTTCATTACATAAGAGTTTTCTTACCTTTTTCCCAGTTCATTAATTTGATTTCACAGCAAACCAAAGGTGCTCCTACTCTCCCTGTAGTGTAGTCCCAAACTAAAATTAAAAATTTTCAATTAACAATTTGCAAGTAGTGATTACAAATAAATTTTATTTATCAAAACTGAACAGAGTTGAGTTAATTAATGAATTAATTCTTAATTTTAGTTCTCACAACACAACTTTCAAAATGTGCAATTAAGATACAAGCATACTGATTAGGATCTTGATCCTGCAATGGGGGAGCAAGGTGAAGAGCTCAAATTAAGTCAATATGGCTCTGGGTAGTCACAGCAGTCCACCCTCATGAATCACATTACAGGACCAGAGCCTACAGCTGTAAATGGATGCTTGTGTGCTTGCTGATTAAGTCAACAATAAATAAAATTCCACAATAATTTATCAATACTGAATTTCTTTTCTGACTACCTTTGAACAGACACAATGAAATTCCAAGATGGGAATCCCCAATGCCAAATGATGCTCCATATACCATGTAGTTCCCACTTGTGATCTCCAGAGATCACGTCTGCTCTGGCTCTCTGCCAAAGCATCCACACTCCAGGAAGGTGCACTGGTTGAGAGGGTGATCTGCAAATGCAGAAGTTCCAGAGATTGACTGCTTCTATGCAAAGAGGGGCGAACCATGCTTCCCCTTGTTTGCTGATATAGTAAACTGTTGTCATGTTATCCAATAGGCCTTGAACATGCAAGGTCTGAATAAAAAGTAGGAATCACTTGCAGGCTTTGTGCACTGTATGCAGCTCCAGAAGGTTTATGTGCAGCTGGGATTTTCGTTGGGTCCAGATACTCTATCCAACACATTTGCACAGATGGGAGGGGGTCTGTAGTTCATCTTTCTGAGGGTGGGGAGGGACAAAGGGAAGTCCCATGTTCCCTTTTTTCACACCAAGGGAGAGAACACAGAACTGGGGGGGGGGGGGGGGGGAGGAAGAAGAGGAGATCAATTTGTCTGGAACTGTCCATAAATCAAGCCTGTAGACATCAAAGTCGAAGTCTTACCAAAGGGTGTCATATACATACACAAGGCACATGACCTAGGCAGTTAGGACAGGTTCCAACTGTTGTCTGAGGGCTCAGTCAAAGCTAAGTGATGAAATCCTTTATGGCTTGGAATATGTCCTGAGGTAGGTATGCTTTGGCTCTGATTGAATCTAGGGTTGCTCCAATAAAGTCTATAGTTTGTGTGGAAGCTAAAATGGACTTTTTTATGTTTACTTGGAGTCTTGACAAGTGTAGGAATCTGAGCAGGATCAGGGTTGTCATCCATACTTGATATGGTGTCCCCATATACAACCAGTTGACACTGCTCTGTGCTGGCCACCATTTTAAGGAGTTGATTGCCTGTGCTGGAACCCTCAGCTAATCTTTCATGAGTTCCAGGGAGTGGACCCATACTTTTAAGATGAAGCCTAGAATGCACGTGATGTCTGATTGCATCCATGGAATGATCCCTATGCACAATACTAGGAGGCCTAACAGTTGAAGGCTCAGTGCAATAGCAGGCCTCTTGAAATTCCTAAGCAACACAAGGAGGTTCTGAATTTTCTGGAACCTCTTAAAGATAGACACCTCGACAGCAAAAATATATCTATGTTCATTCCCAAATGAGTTATTTGGGTGAACGGAATCAAGCTTTTCTTGATATTGATAATAAAGCCATGAACCTCAAGGAGATTCAAGGTCAGGGATGTAGCTCTATGTGCTGTTGCTGTGGATAAGAGCTCTGATTAGTGTCATCCAAGAAGGAATATAGGTGGATCCCTTGTGACCCGAGTCTGAATATGATTACCACCACCATCACTGTAAAGACAAAGATGACTACAGACAAGCCAAATAGGAGCATCCATTATTGCTAATGCTTCCTGACGTACAAAAACCTTAGGAACCTGAGATGGCACAGTCTGATCATGATTTGAAGTTATGCATCCATCAGATCCACCAAAGTCAGAAAATTCCCTTCAGATAGGGATGACACCTTAGAAGTTAGGGTCTCCATCCAAAACTTTGTTTTCTTCATCCACTTTTTGAGCCTTTTGGGATCTAGAAGGGCTCAGCTTCTCCCTCCCCTGTATGCTTCTGAACAATAAAGAATCTCTCTTATAAGGGAACACTTTCTATTACTTCCATATCCAGGAGGTAAGAAAACAGATTCTGGATTAGACCATGCTTTATGGGGTCATTTGAGATGGAAGACTGGATGAAGAATGGGAGGGGTGGAGCCTATAACTCAAAGGAACATCTCTAACTCACTATCTCCCTGACCACTGGTCCATGGTTGAAACAACCCATTCCTCCAGGAAATGATAAATCCTGCTCCCAAGCTTCAGCTCCAGGCAAAGACCTAGATGGTCTTCATCACACAGAGAGGCTTTGGGAGCAGCAGGGTTCCTTCTTGGCTTTCCTCCCGAGCCATAATTTCACAGCTTTCCTCTGGAGAATCTGCTGTCTTTTCATTTCTGCAAGGATGAAGGCCAAAAGGAATGCTTTTATTGCTCTTAAAGACATCCTGTGGCATTTAGAGGGAGCGATTGTTTAGATTTTGCAGCATTGTCCACCACTACCTTGACTAGCTTCTCTCTGAAAAGCCAGGCTCCCACGAATTTGGTGGAGCACAGAACTTGCTTTGTGTGGCCATCCACCTTCCAGTCACGGAGCTTTAGGTGGCAACTGGTCACTGACCTAGAGACCATGACTTTGGCTGAGAATCTCATTGTGTCCGTTGAGGTATCAGCAATGAACTCTGTTGCCAGGGAAATGTCCTTTAAAACAGAGCCAAAGTCAGGGTGATCTCTATCTTTGAAGACCCTGAGATCTTCCAGTCAGGAGAGATGTGCTCACAAAGCAAGCAGCTGATAGGGATTCACTGAAGGAGACTGAGAAGGTCTCAAAGTCTTTTTTGAGAGTGGCCTCCACCTTTTTTTTATCCATGGGGTCCTTAGGCTAGAACTCCCCTTCTGAGGGGATAACCATATCTTTAGCCAGAGATGCTATGATAGCGTCAACCCTGGTCCATTTTTCCCATGTTGGAGTTGTGGTTACTCCAGTGGGTGGGAGATTCCACATGCCTCTCTGACTCATAGCCCTGAGTTAGAGAGACAGAAGGCTGGGTGGAGGCTGGGCACAACTCACCATCTACTAAGCCTGGGAATACAGTCTCACAGATGGAGCACCATTTGGTGCATTTTAGGCAGCAATGCAATACTTGGATGGTTCAGAGGAGTCAGCAGAAAGGCACTGCAGCTGAGGCTCCAAACAGTTCCAACACCTGGCTAAAAAACTGGCCTGAGAGGAAACAGGTGCTGGGCAGGAGATAACTGCTCACCACTACCCCAAATCTGACAAAACACACCCTTAGGCATATGTGAAGGCAGGAGCTGTAAAAAAATCGCTGTCCGCACACTGTAACAGAGGCAGAGAAACTGGAAGCAAGCAAGGTCTGAGGGGGCACGGCCAGACAATGTGGCTCCAAAACTCTGATCTGCCTCCGTAGCTTGCGGAGGGGGAGAGTAGCTCATATGTCAAGAATTGTGGGAAATTCTGGGTAGCAAAAAAGAAGGCTTTTATACTGATGTGCAGTGCTGTCAATATTAGCAGTCTTTTTACACCTCGACTGTTTGATGGTACCAGTGAGTTTTGAACTGATGGTCAGGGCAAGATACAACAGTACTGGCAATTCTTAGCCTGTTTAGATTGAAATGTCCTCCAGGGCACTGTATCAAACTCCTGATACTGGAGAATGAACCGGGCTTCTGTCCCTTTGTAGCACTGGCGGTACCAACAACTCCTCTCTCACTGTCAGTACTGACAGCATAGGTAGCATCTGTGTAGGACTGAGGATGGTCCCATCCCTTTGGCTAAGGATGGTTTTGAGGTACTCTTGCCTCTCAATGACTTGAAACTGGTCCCATGCTCCTTGTGAGCGTCTGACACTTGTATAGTGGGGCACGGAGTCTCACCCGACTTAAAGGGTGTTGTGGAGAAAGTCAAGGTGAGCTTGAGTGAGATTTCTCACATTTCTTGTGAAAAAGTTCTCTCTCTTACCTTCCTCAGGTCTCTGCTTGGCAGGGTCGTTAGCCCCGCTCAGATTATCCTCGGATTCAGAGACACCATGCTCAGAAGGGTACTTCTTGGTGCCCCTGCCTGATGTACAGGGGTGGTTGACAGCCAGAATCAGACCGCGGCCTCATTACATGAGCCCATTGTAATCTTTTAAGCCTGTACTCATGGGCTTGACAAGTTCATCTGGGAAAGGACCAGCAGATGATGCACTTAGAGGGGATATGAGTGTTGCTAGCTGGGAAAGCCCACAGACGAGACATACAGATCTTGGATCCTGGACATACTAGGCAGCCGTAGAAGGGGTGTCCAGTGGGGTAGGGAGGCAAAGCCCGAAAGACTACTAAACTACTCCAGTTAATTTGAAACCATCTAAAAACATGTTTTAAAACTATGTAAAACTAAAAATTCTGAAGAACGCTAGCTAACACTGCAGATACTGAAGAAGTTCTGTCTCAGAACACGGGCAGTAGAAAGGAATTAGCAGTTTGGAGTATAAGGAGGATAGAGACATGTGTGGACAAACGGATACTGCTAGCAAGAATCTTCCAGTCTCAGGTGCATGTCACACATGTGCACCTCAAGTGGAATATGCATAGGGACCATCACTCAAAGAACAATTTACTGCTGGGGCCTCAGGCTCAATATATGGGTAACGGTGAAATGTAATAGTCTATGATATATAGGTCAGACTAGAGGATATGATGGTTCCTTCTGGCCTTAAGTTTTATGAAACTTTTTTTTGGAATGACCAGCACAACTCAAAAACATCTTTGCTACTCATGAGTAATGTAGACATTCCAATAGTATGCCAATGAAGTCTTCACCCAATGATGTGGTGTATTCCCTGTTTATTAAGTACATGCATACTGTACATAAAGCAGCATAACCTATAAAATAAGCCTTTCACACAACTGTTGTATGAATGTCAGTTCATCCATAGTAACAAATTTAAATTTTTTTTAGCTGTTTTGAAAAAAAAACTAGACTTTGTAGTGCACACTTTCTATATTCGTCATACATGATATGTCAAGGCTTTTTTAACCAGCACTCACTGTAACTCAAGGTATTTCAAGAATCCTGTTGTCAAGTACAGTATATATTGATGGTTCAGCTGAGTTATCTACTGTATATATTATATATTTTTAAGTAGATCTGTTTCTTTCTTATCTGAGTCAATACTATTGGCTTGATTCAAATCCCAGGAATACTGCATGAGTTACTGGATATCCTGGAAAAAAACGTGACTGCATATTCACAGCAATGTGCATTCACATATTTGACTTATATATTTAACTTAATTACTATATGGTCTCTATCCAAAAGTAGAAAATCAAATTCCGGAGCCTGTGTACACCCAAGAAAGACTGCAGGTCATTGGTGAATGCATTATTCCCATCATGATGCTGGCCAACCTATTCTGCAGGCTTCTTGGAACAAATTTATTCAGTTCAGCTAGTATACACAAATAATTCCAAAATTCAGTTCAGACCATTTCACCTTTGTTTGCAATAATGAGAACATCAATTTATATATTCCTATGTTTTAGCACAAAATCCCTAGATTATGCCTTCTAAAATTAATTTACTCTTCAAAAAGCCTGTCACCTCTCAGTGTTTTCTCACTTACCAGTTTGTGGACATAAGCCCAAATGAATACTCTGCTGAAGATTATACATACACAGATCACCGCATCCATTTGGACATGCCAACACTAACCTTCAGTGATTGTTCCAGCCCCGGCTGACTCAGTTAGTCCATATCCCTGTCCCACAGGGCAACAGAAACAGATGTTCATAAATCTCTGAGTTGCAGCAGAAAGTGGAGCTCCTCCACATAGTAGGACGCGAATTTTACCACCTAGCAGCATTCGTACTTTCCGGAAAATAAGGCTAAAAATGCAAAGTTAAGAAATGATGATGTTTTTGTTGCTTAAAAATAGAAGACCAAGGAGATTATCTTGTTTTGCATGGGCATCAAAAACTTCCACTAACTCCAAAGATTTTTAGATGTGCAGAAAATGCAGGATGAGATCCACAAACAGTACACTTAAAATTTTAATGTTTAGATAGAAAATTTTCAGGTTTTACTTTTGCATTTTACTCTGCAGGATAAGTCAAATATTGAATATGCTTATTGAATATGCTCTTGAATATGCTTTACTGAGACAGCAAAGTACTAATGTTTATTTTGCCCACATTATTGAAAAGGAAAACAAACTGCAGAAATCTGTTTATACTATATCTTTTAGTCTCAGCAAGGTCTGAAATCATTTAAATCCTACAACTGACTTGAGCTTGGAGATAAGTTGTATGATTTATACACTTTTGCAGAGTTAAATCGGACTTACCCATGTATCACGTGTATGCAAAAGGCTCAGAAAACATTAGCAGTAGTCTGTAAATATTTATGTGCTGTTCATTTTAATTGAGGTTTACAAGAGGATTTGAATTAGCTTGATGCGACTCTACCTTTCTGTCTGCATTTGTGAGTAACTACCTTTTCCCCCATGTCTTTATGGCCCTGCTTCTATCAGAACTTATCACAGAAATGTAGGTCTGGAAGGGACCTCAATAAGTCATTAAGTTCAGCCCCCGGCCCTGTGGCAGGACCAAGTAAACCCAGACCATGCCTGACAGGTGTTTGTCAGTATGTTTTTTAAAATATGCAATAATGGGAATTCCACAACCTCACTTGGAAGCCTATTTCAGAGCTTAACTACCCTTACAGTTGGAAAGTTTGTCCTAATATCTAACCTATGTCTCCCTTGTTGCAAGTTAAACCCATTACTTCTTGTCCTACTTTCAGCGGACATAGAGAACAATTGATCACAGTCCTCTTTACAACAGCTCTTAACATAATTGAAAACTGTTGTCAGGTCCCCCTTCAGCCTTCTTTTCTCAAGACTAAACATGCCCAATTTTTTTTAACCTTTCCTCATAAGCGAAGTTTTCTAAACCTTTTACTGTTTTTGTTGCTTTCCTCTGGACTCTCCAATTTAACCACCTCTTTCCTAAAGAGTCATGCCCAGAACTGGACATAGTACTTCAGCTAAAGCCTCACCAGTACCAAGTAGAGTGGGACAGTGACCTTCCGTGCCTTTCTTACATCATTCCTGTTAATACATCCCAGAATGATAACCTTTTTTGCACCTGCATCATATTGTTGACTCATATTCAATTTGCGAACCACTATAACCACCAATCCTTTTAGAAGTACTACCACCTAGCCAATTATTCCCCATTTTGTAGTTGGCCATTTGATTTTTCTTTCCCAAGTAAAATAATTTGCACTTGTCTTTACTGAATTTCATCTTGAATTCAGACCAATTCGTCAAGGCCATTTTGAATTCTAAAGCTTCCAGCTTGGTGTCATCTGAACATTTTATAAACATACTCTCCACTCCATTATCTAAGTCATTAATGAAAATATTGACCAGTACTGGATCCAGGACTGACCTCTGCAACACCCCACTAGCTATGTACCCCCAATTTGACTATGAAACATTTTTAACTACTCTTGAAGTATGGTCTTTCAAACAGTTCTGCACCTACTTTATAGTCATTTAGACCACACTTCCCTACTGTGCTTATGAGAATGTCATGTGGGATTGTGTCAGAAGCCTTATGAAAAATCGCAGTATATCACATCTACTGCTTCCCCAATATCCACTAGACCAGTAACCCTGTCAAAGTAGGAAATTAGGTAGGTCTGGTATGATTTGTTCTTAACAAATCCATAATGGCTATTAGGTGCTTACAAGCTGAGTGTTTAATAACTGATTCCAGTATCTTTCTAGGTATTGAAATTAGTCTGCCTGCTCTATAATTCCTCGGGTCCTCTCTGTTCCTCTTTTTAAAGACAGGTACTACAGTTGCCCTTCTGAAGGATGGGGGAGGTCCCAGAAGAGTGGAGGAGTTCTCAAAAATAATTGCTAACAGTTCAAAGATTGCTTCAGCTAGTTCCTTAGGTACCCTAAAATGAATTGCAACAAGACCTGCCAACTGGAATACCTCTAACTTATCTAAATGTTCTTTAACTTGTTCTTTTCTTTTTCTGGCTTGCATTCCTTCCCCCTTGTTGTTAATATTAATAATGTTGAGTATCTGGTCACCATTAACATTTTTAGTGGAAAACTGAAGCAAAATAGGCATTATACACCTTAGCTTTCTTGATGTCATCAGTTATTGGCTCTCTTTCCCCACTAAGTAGAGGACCTATACTTTCATCTTTCTCTTGTTCCTAATGTTTTTAAAGAACCACTGCTTACTGCCTTTTATGTCCCTTGCAAGGTATAACTCATTTCATGCCTTAGCCTTTCTGATTTTGTTCCGATATGCTTATGCTATTCTTTTGTGCTTCCTTAGGAGTTTGTGCATATTTCTACTTTTTGTAGGGTTACTTTTTGCTTTTCAAGTTATTAAAGAGCTCCTCGTGGAGCCATATGGGCCTCTTCCTGTTCTTCCTATATTTCAGGATAGTTTGCAGTTGTGCTTTTAATATTGTCTCATTGAGAAACTGCCAGCCCTCCTCAACTCCTTTTTCCCTTAGATTTTCTTCCCATGACCTTACGTAACGCTGACAGACCCCGGTCGTCAGCGGGAGGGACCGAACCGGGGACCTCAGTGCATGAACCTCTACCGCATGAGCTAAAAGCCAACTAGCTGTTAGCTAAGGCTGTAGAGCAGACTCATTTTTATCGCTCTAAGTGGTTTCGGTGCCACTAGATGGGACAGAACACCACACTCAGAAGGTGCGTGGGTTATACTTACAGACCAGTTTTACGATGATAAGGTTCACATTACGTTAAAAACAAAATATGATAAAGCCTTGCTAGGTTATAGAAATAGATTTTTCCCTCCAGGTATGTACAAAACCCCAGATTAAAAGCTAACAGGAGCAACACAATGACTTGAATAGGAAAAGATATCTAAGCTTTCAAATTACTGAAAGAAAATAAACTTAACACTTTTATTATATTTATATTAATAAATGCGGAAGTAATCCCAACTGAACTACTGACTCATTGTGTGACTTTAGGCGAGTCAATGGATTGTGCCCCAATCAAACAGTGAGCTTTAAAACTAAACAAAAGTATGACTTCACTGAAGACCACATATTGCACTTATAGCAATATTTTGATGAGCATTTAAAAAGACCCCTATAAAAGTGGAATTGAAAATCTACCTGTCACAAAGTGGCGTAGTGTAGCCATTTGAAATCTGCTCCATTTTGTAATTGTAGGCCAATATAAACAGATTCCTTTGGAAACTGGTCATTTCGTTCACTTTATTCATGACATTTTTGTAGATCCGATCCATGATTTCCTAGTTACATTAAAGGATTAAATACAGATAAGCAAGTTAATAGCAATACTAAATTTAGTGCACTAAAAGGTAAACATGAGACGTAGAAATGCTAGTACATTTCAAGGCATAAATCCTTGCCTATTGCTCCCACTTTTACAGGATACCTGTATCTGGGGTAGGATCTCTAGGACGGACCAAGGTGACAGAGCAACAGTAAAATGCACTCCCAGTCTGAGCAGGTGCACAGTGCAATCCTAATTTACATCCTGCCTGCAGCATAAGTGCTATATAGCCAGGGGTCTTAACATCTCCTAACCAGCATCTCATGCTGCACTGGCTATGGTGTGCAAGCTGGCATGTTTGCTAACTCTCAGTGTTCTTAAATGCTATGGAGTTTACTTCTCCTGCTTATACAAGGGTGTAGACGCCTCCCCCGACCCCGATCCCTTTCCTATCCCTTCAGCATTAGCAAAGCCTACAGAAGGACGCCATCCTCAATTTATAGTTAAATGATAAAACATGGATGAGCTAACAAAAATAATGATAAAATCTTAATGTACAAAGTACGGTATTACTCAAATATTTTGAGATTTTTGATGTCTTGCACTACACACTATCTGAATTTAGAAGTATAAAACTGTAATCTAATTACTGTTAAATACCACCTTTCAAATGTTTCATTAGTAATATACCTCAAGGTGTAAAGCATACCCACTACATTCTTTGCCCACAAAAGGCCTAACTAGCTTGTATATTTTTTCCCTTTAAACCAACAAATGAACGAATGTTTACGCCAAAGCCAATTTTCCACATTCTTTTTACATAATGCTGGCAGACTCATTGCTCTATAAGGAACATTTCTTATTAGGAGACAATAGTATAGCACACTCATGACAAATAGAATAAAATGTCTTCTACAGATCATATTTAGCTAATTTTACTTAAATCATATTTATACTACCTACTATTAGCAATAGTGTGATAAAAGTTGAAATTCCAACATGTGTAATTTTCGCATCTGGTTTCACATTTTCAAATAGTGTTAGTCATCTAGTATGTAAGAATGTTCACACCACCGTGTAAATATTTATATACTTTTTTTTAAATATAGAGGACATTATGTAAACTATCAACGCTAAAGGTCTTCTCATCCTTGTAATTTACAGTAACTATCAAGATATTATTCCTCTTCGTCATGTAACATTTGAATGACGAAATATCTTTAAAAGAAAGCATTAAACTTACCGGTACAGATGCCATTAGGGTAGGTCTAAGCATAGTAACATCTCCTTTGCTTCCTTTCTTTATTTTAGAGGACTAAATAGGGAGGAACATAAAGTTTAATGGAGGATTTGTGAAAGGTTTGAATATGTAAATAGAAAAGTGACAGTTTACTTAATTAGAAAATCAGTGATGTCAGTTTATAGAGCCTTCACCTTAAAAATTGCTTAGAAACTAGTTTAATGTATTGATATATAACAAAAAATATATCCATTTATATTTTGGTATATAAAGATTTTCTTATTGCTTTCCTATTAAAAATTTTTAAACAGCTATTAAGAGATCCATCAAAAGTTGATCTTTTATTGTTATGGTGTGACATATACAAGTTACGTACCTGATCAGCTAATGTCTGGGGTGATGAGTAACCAATACGGCATCCATGAGACAGACAAACAAGTTCAGCACTTAATTCCAGAACATGAGCAAGAGGCAAATATCCAATATAAATGTCTTTTTCCCTGAAAAGTTTTTAAAAGACACATTCATATTGTACTATTTAGTGTCTTCATGACAATCATTTAAAGCCAAACTGTATTTACAGCCTCCAAAGAACCAGAGAAGGTTAAAGAATGTGTGTGTGCCTGAAAACCAATCTCAGTATTCTTGAGCATATATGTGTGCTTTCAAAAGTTGTGAAATGTTCATTTTAAATTTAGGGGCACTGAGGAAACTATGTTATTTACTTATCAGGGAACAAAAGATTCAAAAAGTGATCACTTATAACTAAGACCACAAAGACTTCTCCAGAGGCAAGAGTCTATGCTATACCAACTAGAGGTGCAGCATAGAATTGACAGCTAGAGGGGAAAAGAAGAGAACGGGGCTATACCCTGCCTTTGTGCTCTCCTGATTCCGGGGTGCTCCGGGGGCTTCAGCGGTCCCAAACGTAATTTAGACAGTTCTAAGGGGCTAACTTACATCAGCTTCCACAGACTGCCCTCTGAGCCACAATGCTGCCCAAAATCTCTGCAGCACTCCCTACTGAAACTCTGACCCTCATATGCCACTGCTGCCCTGGCTTGTTATTTGGATTTTTGCTAGTCATTTGGATTTAAAAAAAAAAAAAAATCTTTAAAAAAATAAATAAATAAAAATAAGTCACTATTCAGAATATTCCTAGTAAATGCTTTAACTTATCTTTCAGTGAGGTGTCATGCTCTTATCTTAAAGCTAAGATCTACCACATAGTAAATGGGCAAATAATCAACAGCACTTCCTTTGAAAAACGTGGATAAAATAGTTGTATGTCTGCTTGTGGTCAACAACTTTGCTGCTGATACAATGAAACTCTCCACATTAAGGGGAAAGATCATCCTTTTGGGACACAGAACTTACTCAGGGGTCAGTCCAAGACTGTGGAATGAACTCCCAATGGAACCAAGGACCACCACAAACCTCACCATTTTCTAGTCCAAGTGCAAGGCCCATTTCTTTGACCTTGCCATCCCTAACACAAATACATGGGAAAAAACCACATGACTAATATCTGTCAAAATAATAATGCACGACTGAAAAATGCTCAGATACTATGGTGGCAATGAGTGCAGTAGAAGACTTTATATAGAATAACTAGTTATACAATAATTAATCTATGATTGCATGTAATTACAAGCCATCTTTAATGAAAATTTCTATTGGTACATACCCCAAATGAGGAATTCTTTCAGCCATCCCAGTTATACCAGCAATAAGGTTGCTATGAGAAATCATGACTCCTTTTGGAAGTCCTGTAGATCCACTTGTGTACATGATTACTGCAATATCTGAGGGTACAGGCCTGGCCTGCTGTTTGCTTACTGTAATTTTTATTAAAAAAAATTATGCACAATGTATAGAAAGCATATAAAATGTAGTATCTTAAATACTAAAACATATTATAGTGATTATTCTGATAAGGAACCAGACACTACTACTTCTGTGACAATTAATCCCAGGAACCTTCACAGGGAGAAAGAAAATTTGAAGTGCCCCCTAACTTCTCTGCATCATCTATGAATACTGCGTAGCTACACTATGGTAAAAATCAGACTCTGTGAGTTTACTACATCTCAACCACACACCTGGATGGAAATGGGTGGGAAGAATGGGGAATGAACAAAGCTTTTGTTCCCACCCTCAATGTGCTGGACAGCAGAGCTGCACTGGCATGCCAGAAGATGTCTGCTGCACCAGATATAGGGCAGGATATATACCCACCAGACCAGGGAAGGGAACCAGGAGCCTGATTGAATCAATCTGCTTGTGTGCGCTCCTGGGGCATAGCAACACACTACCTTACACATAGGGCTCACGGCAAAGCCACAATTGAGCCAATGTCAATTCTCAAAACCATGTTCTGTTCACCTACTATAACATCTGTGAAGATGGTGTAATTCATTTGAAATAAGTAATCCACACCGAACTGTAGAAATGTAGGCCCTAATCCTGCAATTTATTTTCTGTAATTAACTTTTTGCTTGAGTAGTCCGTTGACTTCAATGCACTAAGTTAAACACATGCATAGGTGTTTGTAGAACTGGGGCCCTTATTTGTAAATAAAATTATATTTGCTATATTTGTAAGTTTACTAGTGTTGGGCAAACTAAATCACCTTTTGTTTATTCTTTTGCCCTTGCATACAGGGTTCTGTTTTATATGCAGAGCTGGTAACAGTAAGTCACTTTCCATTATAAGACCCTATTTTCAGTTGCTTATAACATTACGAAATGTTCCATTCCAGGTGTCTGTTGGAGGTTGACTATATTTTTAATGTTTATGCAAAAACAGTTCAGCTGTTTCTCAGAATGAGATAATGGAAAATACACTGTTTTGCGCATGTTAAAGAAGTCTTACAACCATTTCGTAGAGCAGCTCTAGTGCCTATATATCTTGGAGCAGGAATCTGAAATACAACAGAGCAGTCTCCCACGTGTCTGGGGCATGTCTTTCTGCCACCATGAAAAAACTTGTGCCATTTCTAAGCTACTGTTAGAATCTGGCAACTAACATCTCAGAAGATCCCATCTACAAAGAACAGGACTATTCCTGCAACTGCTCTCCTGGCAGCCAGGGCCACTGTGGTGTTAGCACAGGGACAGAGGAGGGATACATGCTCTCAATGCTCTTACTGCTGGTATACATGCAAAAGAGGAAACTGCCTGACTGGAATGCAGAGTGGTGAGGAGCAGGTGTGACAGAAACATCTGTTGGGTGAACAAAGGGGAAAACAGAGGCTGAGTAGGTAGGGAAAGACGGGTCTGTAATCAGTAGATATCACTCCCTTCCAGAACCTGGAATAGAACCTGGGATTTAGAAGGGGGAGGGATAGCTCAGTGTTTTGAGCATTGGCCTGCTAAACCAAGGGTTGTGAGTTCAACCCTTGCGGGGGCCATTTACACATATGGGGCAAAAACTGGTTGGATGATTTAACTGGGGACTGATCCTGCTTTGAGCAGCGGATTGGACTAGATGATCTTTTGAAGTCCCTTCCAACCCTGATATTCTATGATTTCAGAGTAGTGAATGAGACAGCCCTCTGCAGGACCCTGACTTATCTGCTGCAGAGGCTGCAAGGTGCATAGTGAACAATGCAAGGGACTGCAGGGAGAAAAGGGATATTCTTGCGATTCAGGCAGCTGAACGGCAACTTGGAGAACTGAATTCTATCCCTGTCACACAATTCCTATGTATTTAGGAAGTCACTTAAGCCAGATTTTCAAAGATATTTAGGTGTCACCATTGCAACACCTAACTGATTAAGGAGCCTAAAGGTCATTTTCAAAAGGGATTTAGTCATTTTGTCACTGAGATTTTGGTTTCTAGTGCCTAAATCCCTTTTGAAAGTGAGATTTAGATTCCTAAATCTGTTTAAGTATTGCTATGCTCAGCGTTGCAACACCTACAGACCTTTAAAAATCTGGACCTTAAACCAAAACTTTTCACAAGTGCCCACTAATTGGGTGTTCTTTATTTTATGGATGCTCCACTTGGAACACATAGGTTAAGATTTTCAAGAATATTGAACATTCAAAACTGCAACTGTAATCTACTCAAGGCTAAATTCTCAATACTAAACACGCTAAAAAACCAAAATCAGGCCTTAAGCATCTCCAATTGGGCACCCAAAATTAGCAATTACTTTTGACAATCATGGTCTTAATCTCTACAAAACCTCAGTGCCTGGTTTGTAAAATGGGGTGATACTACCACATAACACATAGCAGTGTTATGAAGGAAAGGCCATTAATGTTTTTAAATGCTCAAATATTATTACAGTGATGAGTACTGCAGAAAAGCCCATGAGAAAAATAATAATTCTGTATTTAGAGAAGGGTTTGCATGGTGTGCAGTAAATATGGAATGGAGCACTGAGGAGTATAAAAAGAAGTATTGCATAGCTACCCAACCAGAGAATACTGTCCATCATGGGCACTGAATGAAACAGGGTCCAATGAAAGAAAAAAAAAAAGGTGTTCATGTAATTAAAGAGCATATCATAATGCATAGGACCAAGGGGGTTGAATTAAAGTTGCATGAGGAACCCTAATTATGGCATTTTCTAACTTCTGAAAGCTTTACTTTGCAAAGTTATCATTCTTTTAATGGAGTTTTTGTATGCAATATTAAACAGATTGAAGCAAGGTGAAACATAAGGCCTCCTATTTAGTAAAGTCAAACCTCAGAGTTACGAATACCAGAGTTACGAACTGACCAGTCAACCACACACCTCATTTAGAACCGGAAGTACACAATTGGGCAGCAGCAGACACAAAATAAAAAAGCAAATACAGTACAGTATTGTGTTAACTGTAAACTACTAAAAAAAATAAAGGGAAAGTTAAAAAAAAGATTTGACAAGGTAAGGAAACTGTTTGTGTACTTGTTTCATTTAAATTAAGATGGTTAAAAGCAGCATTTTCCTTCTGCAGAGTAAAGTTTCAAAGCCGTATTAAGTCAATGTTCAGTTGTAAACTTTTTGAAAGAACAACCATAACATTACAAACTGTAATCTACTCAAGGCTAAATCTACTCAAGGCCAAATTTACCAAAGTGTACATAAAATACACTATACAGCTTTAATGCAAGTCTTTCCACCCTGCTTTTTTGAAAAACCCAACATGTCAAGAGAAAAAGCCATGTAGCCAAAAAAAAAAAAAAAAGAAGGTGAAAGTTTGTAGATTTGTGTGTTTTTCAAATTAAAACTTTTCAACAACAAGTTGCATCAAAAAGCAGTTTGTAAGATATATAAAATGTATACATAAATGATTTAACAAGATTTTCAGCAGTAAAGGGCTATCATCTTCCTCTCCTGACTCAGTCAGGTTTAGTTGGACAAAAGTTTCTCCAATCCAAATATTTTAAAAGTACATACCATTATCTGCCTTGGCCCCCATTGCTTGCACGGAAGCCATAGTGTGAACAATGACACCCTTGGGAAATTCTGACCATGTTGTTGGTTTGCCATCCACAGTAATAATATGTCGCAACAGTGGAACCTGAGAAACAATTTCCTGTGGAAATGGATACATATGTTTCATTTTGCACAGAAAGCTACTGCAAAAGTTTGTGCCAGGAAAGAAACAAAATATTTTTACTGCACATGTTAAAATATTATTGATGTAAATGACTAAACTGTAATAAAGTCACTCTTTGGGTGAAAACTGCAGATTCCCACGGTCAAGATTTCTGGGACATCAGGGCTAATTTAAGCGTTTCTTTAAATATAAAATTAAGGCCAAAATTTTCACAACTGTCCACTAATTTTGGGTGCCTCCATTTTTGTGTGCTCTTGTTGAGACAGTCAGATTTTCAGAGGTACTGGCCACCTGCCACTCCCACCGAATATTGATGAAAAGGATCACCCTGTCAATTCAAAGATAACACTGAGCTCAGAATGGATGACTGAGTTTGTCTTCTCTGTTATTTCTTGAAATGCAATGTTTAGTATGGTATTTAAAATATGCTCTGCAGCAAACAGAAGTCTAGCAAAATGAATAGTCAAATAGTATTTATTACCAAAAGCAAAATCTAAGTTTTAGAGCACCTAAGAATACTGACCACAATTCTAAGGATACAAGGCAAAATATAAAATGCTGGTCAGAGAAAATTCTAACACTCATTCATTCTAGTTTTTATTTGTTCAGTACAAATTCTTGTAACTATCCAAAAGAAAATTTAAAAATACAGTTTAGGGATTCCTGACTCTAAATGGAATAACACAATTTTTGGCTTAAAAAAATGTGTTGCACCAGCTCAGGGGTCTAATGGCTGCACAATGTGCTACTAGGTGTGGAATGCAAATTAGAAGTCCCATCTGCAGTCAGTAAGGTCTTGGAGCACTCTGAATATTCTGCACTCAGCTTCTGGAGAAAAATGTAATTTGAAGACCAATCCAACAGTCCTAATGACTAAAACTGTTAGGTATATATTAAGAATCAATCAGTCTTAATACTACAATTAAGGGTTAGATTCATTTCTGAGTGGGAGGAATTAACTATTTCACAAATAGTTTTCACTAAGTCTCTGAAAAATGCTTTCTTTTTAATAAAAAGAAAAGGAGTACTTGTGGCACCTTAGAGACTAACAAATTTATGGTCAAATAAATTTGCTAGTCTCTACGGTGCCAGAAGTACTCCTTTTCTTTTTGCGAACACAGACTAACACGGCTGCTACTCTGAAACCTTTCTTTTTAATCTTATCCAAACCTCTTTATGGAAATAGTTACAAAAATACAATAATTAGTTATACTACTTTAGAATTTATAAGAAGGTAGTTAAATTTCTGCATATATGTATTAGCTAGTTTTTGGATCTTAAATTATTTAAGATTTCAAACTGAAGCCATAAATGAATGACAAAGCACTTCAGACTTTTGTTTGAGTAAAACTGATGCCACACTAAGTGTGGCCATTTTTAGGCTGGGGAAAATTCTCTCATCAAATTTACTTATTTTTCCAACTACCATGCTAAATTTAACATATTCTTATTTGTAATTAAAAAGGATTCTATTAGACTTGGCAGGTTCAACCTTTAAGCTACTTTAATAAAAATGTTCAAGCTGATCTCCCATTTCAAAAATGACACTGACTCAAAAACAAAGGCTGCCACTCTGCACAATCCACTGTCTGCTGGGAAAACAATTAATAATAAACTAGGAGTGCTAAATTTTGTCACATTTATTATTGCATATATACTTTATGCATAATTCTGCGCTGCCTATTTGCTTAATTTCTGATCACTCAGGATACTGAAAATACATAACCATGATCTCAGAATGCTTTACAGAACACAAGTAGATCTAACCTCACCTGCCCTGTTTTCTGCTAAAGGTGACAGATTCAAGACTAACTCTTTTATTCTCTTTGGCATTGTTTTCAAAAGCCAAATGTGAGCATTTTTCTGCACTAATCCAGCTCCAATGGTGCAAACTCTCTTGTACTGAGGTATTTTAAGCTACCGAGCTCAGTAAGGTTAAATAAGATATTAAAAATGCCTGCACCTTGTCTACATAATAGCCTCAATTGGTAGGACCAGTATAGCTGCACCAGTACAAGTAAAATTATTAAAAATTTTACCTGTGTAGTGGCACTACCCCATCCAAATTCATCTACCGCAACCATCAACTTAGTATCTGAATGCCTCAACACTAGTAAGAGAGTTAAATCACTGGGGTAACACTTTCTTAAGTCTTGTTCGGCTACTTTAGATGTTAGTAGATGGATAAATTAACATGTTTTCTTGCTTACTTATATAACTTATGAGTCTGATTCTGCACTGCACTGCTTTGTAAAAGGGTAATGGGATTATAAAGTATGTGTAAACCCCTAACAAATCAGACTGGTAGCTTTTTACACCTCAGCACTGTAACATACAACAGGTGGGCAGATTCCTGCTATCTGTAAGTAGCCCTTCTGGTTTCAATGGGGTTGTGTATGGGCTCACATTCCACCCATGCATTGCATATTAAAAGATTAATGCCTTACTTTGTACTGGTACAGATAACTGCGCAAGAGTCAAGGAGCATAAAATCAAGCCCTACATTTTACTTTAGATGTTTCTTGTTCTCTTATATTGTAAAAAAAGAAATAAATCTGTAACATGTTAAATACATGCGTTACAAAAGGCAAGTAAATCAATAAATTGGGCCATATACATCAGCCTTTAGTCTCCAAAAACACCAGATCACATACACTACAACAGATTTATTCACAAAGAAAAGGCATATTCCCTACCTTCAATTTTGTTTGCATCAGTTCTTTACTAGTAATGATGGTTGTCACCTCACTTTCATTTAATCCATGTACTATTGCTGGGCCTCCTAAAGTAGCATACAGTGTAACAACTGTGGGAGAAAAATAAACTTGATGAATCCTTATAATAAATATTCAAGATATTTCAAAGGTCTTCAAGGAGAGAAAAAAAAAGGGCCTCAGATTAACCAACTCAGGCAAGCTAAATTGCTAACTTGTGTTACCAGCTAAGGTAACGGCCAAGAAGATATGTAGTCTTATGGTAAAAGTATGTTATATACATTTAAAAGAAATGAATGCAAGTTTTAGTTTCTTATGAGAGAAATCAAGAACAAATGTTGCTTATATGAGTATTTGTAGTTAAGCAAGCAGTAACTGAATATTCCAAAAATCATACGAGCCTGTGTAACCCTCTCTAGACTTGCTCCTCAATCTTCCTAGCTTTTATCATTTTAAATTCAGGAATCTGTTCTTAATTTGTAAAATTTTACATTGTACTTAATCTTCCTGCATAGAAGAGGACCAACTTTAATTGATTAATTTCTTGTTCCAAAAATCATATATTCCATTACTAGACTTTTTGAACTGGTGACTGATCAGAAGCTATTAGTAAGTTGTAATTAATACAAGGTTGAACTTTTCTTAGTTTAAAAATGGGTTCAGGATTTCCCTTCAAACAATTTTGACGAATAGCACTTACAATTTCTGTCCAATACACAAATTTTCTGTGTCTGGTTGGTATAGACGAAAAAAATTTGCAACTGGGAGGCTCTGAAATCAAGCTGCTTTTCTCTCCCTTATCCTCTCCCCCCCATTCTCTATATATACATACATACCTATAAAAAGCTCTATCATATGATGCACTTCTAATGATTCCCATTGCTATTATCCATGCACATTATAGCTAAACATCTGAAAACAATTAAATGGAAACAATCCTGATTCACAGTCTTTAAACCCACACTTTGTATGAGTTTGCCCCAAATCAGTTCAGCTGTAATGAAGAAATAGGAGTTGGAGTGGGAGGATCAGCACTGGTTGCAATTATACAAATGCTATAGTAAATTCATATACTGATATTATTACTATTAAACAAGCCCCTACACTAATTTTCAATTATATGCAACATTCAGTTAAATTATAATATGCATAACTGTAGTTTTCAGAGGTATGTAGTAGTTAAAGGTAAAAGTCTTCTTGTGTACCAAATGCCAAATTCAAGTATTTTATTTAAATTAACTCACCTCAGATTTGTGTCTTTGAAATAGGGCTCACTGAACAGAGTATAAACATTTGCATAAACAGCATTGCTTTTACTTATAAATTATGTAAGTAAATAAATGTTTAATCTTGAAAGTCTAATTCATTTATCTGCTAATGAAGTGAAAAAAAAAAATTTTATTTCCTGATTTGCATACTGTAGAATATATAGTATGTGACACTTTATAAAGTAATTATTTGAAACATTTGTTCTTCAAAACAACAACTACAACGGTTTCCCTTAAATTTCCTAAGCTTCCTCTATATGACAAAAATAAGATCAGTTATCCTTTTTATTTTTGCGGTGTTTAGTAGATTACATAAAATCACCAGATCTGAACTGCCTACTGCTGGTCTTTTCAAACATTGATTCCAATTCTGCAATCAGATCTGCATATGCAGACCCTTGTGCCTCTGTGGTAGACCCAATGAAGTCAAAAGGAGTCTGTAGGTTCATCTGTGGATATCCAACAGCAAGATCAGAGAAGAATTGTTTTTTCATATGATAGGAAGAACACTAATAAAAGAATGCATAAAACACCAATCCTGGAGGAGGAAGGAGGGGGGGAAGATGGGTAATTTTGAATGTGTATGAGCAAGACAATATACCAATTTTTGTCCTTGTGGAGTGGGGCAGCTGCCCCACTCTGGCATGGAAGGGGTTAAAGCAAGCCACAGAGGCTGCACAGAGCCCCAGCCAATCTTGGAAGGTCTTACTGGAAGCCAGTCAAGTGGAGGCTTGAAAGCAGCCAATCAGGGACAGGCTGGGCCCTATACGAGAGGGTAGAGAGGAGCACACACTCTCCCTGGAGGGAAAAGGGAGAAGAACTGGCTCTCAGAGAAACATTTAAGACAGAACAGAAGAGGGCAGGGCAGGGCAGGGCAGGATCAGTAGAGGCTAGGAGAGCTCTAGGCTGACGACTGCCAGACTGGGGCCCTGACACAACGGGGCAGAGAAGGTGCTGGGGCTACGGGGAAGTGGCCGAGGGAAGTAGGCAGTAGAGAAGAGCTGGAGGAGGGCAGTAAGTGGCTGCCGCTAGAGGGTCCCTGGTTGGGGTCCAGAGTAGCAGACGGGCTTCTTTTCCCCCTACTTGCGAGTGATGAGCATGGCTAAGCCAGACTGCAGTTTGCCCTTGGAGTAAGGGGCTAGACTGAGGACTGCAGTGAGCCACTGAGGTGAGTGATAGAACCAGAAGCTGCCAGTCCCCCGAAACGGGGGGGAGAGGGGAAGAGCCAGCGGAGCAGATACAGCTGGAGGGCACTGTCCAGAAGCGGATGCCGCGGTCCGGGAGTGACATAGGTCCAACTGTGAGGACGGTTGAGACAGAGAGTAATGGTGAGCAAAACACCACTAGCAAAGGCGCACCGCTTAAAGCACTAATTCCCAAACCAACCAGCAGGAGGCACCACTGTGGTGAGTGTGCGCCCTGTTACACCTTGCTAAAGTGTTTTTACACAGGTCTTATAAAGAACTGAACAATCTGCCTCTTCATTCAAAATGTTTTGGGTGTCTCTATACCCAGAACATTCAAATGAATGGGCTTACAGCTGAACTAAGTAATCTCATGCACACTTCTATGTCCAGGGACTATTAGCCCAGCATTTTAACCAGAGTATGGTTAAGTAAAGCTTTTCTGTACTGGAAATCAGCATCCACTAGTATTCTACTTGAAACAATGTAGTAAAATATACTCTTTACTGTTGTTTTTTCCTACCTTCCTTATTTTCCTTGGAATTACTTGGGGGGAAAAATATTTCCTATTGGTGAAGGCTACATTATATCAGATAGCCATTGGTTTATTGCATTCACACAACTATTTAAGTAGGCAGAATTATAGATACAATGGATTAATTCTGGTCCCACTAAAGTCAACTTCATCAGGGCCAGGATTTCATGGTCAGAAAAACTGCACTATTCTGTTAAATACCTTCCATATTTTAAGAGTAACTCATGATTAGGAAAGCTGTAAACCTCAGTAATTACTTCATACTTAAAATTGTACACCCAAATTTCATTATTACAATTTGTGGGAAGAGAACACATGTCAAGGCTGATTCCCCACTCTGGCATTTCGAGTGCTGAAGGTGGGGGCCCGCAAGAATTCTAAAAATTAATACTGGCCACTGCAGGCTTGTATTAAACTCTTAAGATTACAGTTTCTCTCTGACCTTGGATGGGTAGATGCTGCCACCACCCAAATACAAAAAAATCCTTTGAAACCAGAAAGGTGCACTTGGGAATTCCTTCCTGTGGGGTACCCTCAAGCCCTTTCTCACACACATACACACACCCCCAGGGAACAACTCAGAAAGAAAAACAAAGGAAATCAGCTGTTGCCACCAGCTAATTTAACAATATATGCACAAACCTCTTAGGACACCAAAAAATCCAGCCCTGTTCTTAAAGGTAAATTTTATTAAAAACCAAAAAAAGAAAGAAAATAATCTGGAATTTAGGCTTTTGCTAGATTTAAAAAACCCACTTATAAAATTTAAACATCAAGAATAACCTTCGTGAGGTCCAGTTTAAAGATTATAAGCAAAACAAAAAGCATTTGGGGTTAGCATAGAGGAATCCACAAACCAATAAGAAATAAACCTAACTGCATCTTTCTAGACATTCCCTAATTTACTTATATATGTGCGATTTCAGATAAGTAATCTCTAGGTATGATTTGATGGTTTTCATCTGGCTTAAGCGTCTCACAGCATAACTGCTCCCTGTTCCCCTCTTTCCCGGAGAACCACAACACAGACAAAGGGAAGGTTTTTTTCCCAATTTTAAGAAGTTCTAGCCCTCCCATTGACTCTTTTGGTCAGGTGCCCACTCCTTTCCTTTTATCTGTGGGCTTATTAAGCTTTTACAGGTAAAGCAAATAGAGAACCACCACCAAGAGGGATTCCATAGCCAACTGGCTGGCTGGGAGTCTCCAAAAGGGAGCTATCCCCTCTCTCATTTATCACAACAGAAGAGGAGAAAGGGGCAGAAAGAACCATTTAAAGGGAAGGGACCGGTGGCGGGGTTTACAGTATAAGTCTAAAAACAAAGCTAACTTTACTTTTCCAAAATGGAATCCCAACTGAGTAGTGAAGAAAGTTTAATGCAGTTCACCTCTTGGAACAAGTTGCAAGATCACTAATTCTTTTCACCTTTGACACAATCATTTATTACAATGGCAAGTTAAAGCACAGAAGGTTTGTGCCATTATCAGAATCAGATATTTTAAAATTTCACTTGGGCTTTTATCTGTATTTAGTTTGCTGAAATTTTTAACCGGAGGAAAAACCCATTACAGTTTAATGATATTATTGCATTAGCTTTATTTTAGTAAAGTTAGGTCCCAATACCACCAAAGAAAAAGTCTTAGCCTATCAGTGGATATGTAATTCCTGGAACTAACAACTCACTATGGTATACTAAGAAAAAGGCAAAAGCAGCCAGTTTCTTTTCATCAAAAAAGTTAACCATCAACCTTTATTTTTTTTCTTGTTAAAACAGTCTATCATAGTTTGGAACTGTTGCAGGGCAAATGCACATGCACATTGTTTTCTTTAATTTGGTGGGAGAAAAGGACAGAAGAGTGCCTCTAGTTCCCACGAGCTCTCTCCACTTAGTCCAGTGACCCCTGTTATACAAACAACTTAGCAAAACTTTAGTTTCCCCAAGCCAGCTAGCGTATTGAAACTCCAAAGTACTTGGAAAGAAAAGTATAATCTCTTGAATAATAATTTATATAATTATTCACCTACAAAGCAAACAAGTGAAACACATATTAGTTATGTGACAGACCTGACTAGGCTGAGAGGTTTATATAGCTTACAAGATGGTGCACTGACGTCATGGAGAAAAAGAAAAAGTGAGCTATGACAGCTGCTTGCCACTATCACCAATGCTGATCTGCAAAGTCATCACTACTCAGCAAAGGTATCTAACACTTTCTCAGGCACATCTGAGACTGCATTACATATACAATATTATTAAGTCTGAAATTTAACTTCTATTTGTATATTTGATTTTGGTACTGATCCAAGAAAAGTCAGAAAACAAAAACAAACTTCCAAGCACTAAATTTGTCAGCTGATATGAGGTGAAATCCTCACCCCATTGAAGTCAATGGGAATTTTTTTCATGGATTTCCATGTGGCCAAGATTTCACACATTAAGACTAGACTCATTCACTCCCTACTATGTGTCAAACAGACAAAGTATATTTTTCATGAAAAAGACTTCTGTGAGGGAGTCAAATCCATCCTAGAAAAAAAGCCCAGAGACGTCCAACCTCAGATTATCAATGTATTCGGAGGCTATTAGGGAAAACGCAATACGTGACCTTATGTTTTTGTGGTGTTACTTAACACTGACTCAGGTCTTTCAGTTGTTCCCAGTGGGTGGGTAAGAGGTTTTGTACATGAATAGATTTTGAAAGAGGGAAAAGTTCAATGCAGCTTCTACGTTACCAATTTAAACTAGTCATGTAAATCACTCTCACACATACACACAACTTCTTTGAAGCTTTAAACAATTTACAGGTCTCGAAATAAAAGGTAAGTATAAAAAACTGAATATGTAGGATTTTTCTAATTATCAAATCATCTTAGTTTTGTGCCATTCATGAAATATATAAAATACACCAAAATACAGGAGTAAGTCTGCTGATAGATAGAATGTTTTTATGGACTATCAGTGAGTATAAAGCTTGTATCACTAGCATATATTTTGTTCATACTGTACCATAAAAGATATTATATTTTACATTCCAAGTGTATGGTGCAGTACTGAAGGAATAAGTCTTCCTTTCCATATCTGCAAATTGGGAAAATACTAATACTCATATGTATAATTTAGCAGCAGCACAATAAGTGAATCATTTACCATATTGCTAAAGTTAGTTAAAATATAATTCATTCTGTTCTGACTACGTGAACAGTGCATGATACTCTCATCTGCCAACAAAAAAGTCAGCCAAGTTCACACAAGATCACATTCTGCTTAGACACTAAATAATATGTCAGACAGTGAGCTGAAGCACGTCTCAATGAGAGAATTTAAAACTTTAGGCCAAATAAAATAACTCCACACACCACTCTACACCATGCATTGGGACATTTCACTATGTTAGAATTTTTTAAGACTTCTTAAAATTTGTAAATCTATTTCATTTCCAAGGATAAAATAAATGATCTGTGCATCTGTATCTTATTCCATTGGGTGTTCATTCAGGAAAATAATGGATTCCACAGACGTGGAAGAGGATGAATCTGCACAGGTAACATATTCTGAGGTCTCCAATTAGAGGTGAGTAACCCTGCTCATTTGAGAATTGCCTGTGCAGACCCCTATCCTTGGCAGATTATCTAACAGGCATATTTATTATCTAACAATAGGGATATTTAAAGACTACAGGATTGCTTCCCTAGACTGTGTAGACTCAAACCTTAAAAGCAAAAAAAGACTGATAAAAATATCAGATAAGTCAATTTAGTTGCCCAATTTTAGCTAATACACCTCTACCCCAATATAACGCGGTCCTCGGGAGCCAAAAAAAATCTTACCGCGTTATAGGTGAAACCGCGTTATATCGAACTTGCTTTGGCCTTGAGCATTTCCGTTATTAACAGTCACTTCCCACACCCTGACTGACCCCCTCAGAACCCCGACCCATCCAACCCTGCCCTGCTCCCTGTCCCGACTACCCCCTCCAGAGACCCCTGCCCCTAACCCCCTCTCCAGAGACCCCACCCCCTATATAAGCCCACCTGCTCCTTGTCCCGACCGCCCCCTCCAGAGACTCCCCCGTTCCTAATCACCCCCTGAACCCCACCTCCTACCCAACCCCCCTGCTCCCTGTCCCCTGACTGCACCAACCCCTATCCACACCCCAGCCCCCCGACAGGCCCCCTGGGACTCCCACGCCTTATCCAACGCCCCCGTCCCCTGACCGCCCCACTCCCAGAACCTCTGAACCATCCAACCCCCACTGCTCCCTGTCCCCTGACCACCCCCCAAGACCCTCTGCCCCTTATCCATCACCCTGGCCCAGCACCCTTAACACGCCGCTCAGAGCGGTGTGTCAAGCCAGATACGCTGACCCGCTGGAGCGCGCAGCCCTGCCCCCAAGAGCGCTGCTTTACCGGGTTATATCCGAATTCGTGTTATGTCAGGTTGCGTTATATCGGGGTAGAGGTGTAGTGTTATAATTTTTATTATAATAGTGCCTACAGATCCAACTAAGATCAGGACCCCATTGCGTTAGGCACTGTACAGATATTTAGGGATGAAGGGACTGTGTCTCAAAGAGATGATAATCCAAACATATAAGACTGGGGATGGGATGGCACAAAGGTGGGGGGTGGGGGGGCTGTTTTCATAGACAAGTCTGTGAACTATATTTGCTATTTCAGCTGTGCATCTGTGAAAAAGTCACATGGGTTCTTTCTTGCTTTTATCTTCCTGATAACACTGAGGACTAGAAGCATAAGAGAGATGACACGGTGAATATTGACAAGAATCTAGGGAACTGAAGAGTGTTGTGTCTAGTGGCAAAATAAATCTATTTGGGGGTTTCCCTGTTTCTGAAATATGGACTTGATTATAGCATCTTTCCGAGACCACTCATCATGAGCATAGTACTTGTGGCTCAGGTGTTTTGCTAGGATGTTTTCTTTGCCTTGCAGATGGAGAGATTGTTTGGTCCTTAACTGCCCTTTATTCCAATACACTGAGTCTGGCCTCTTCCTGCTAATCGAACAGTTGGACTCAGGTGAGCCACCAGCCAAGGCTGGATGTATCTGTTACATGTACAGCTCAGGTAGGAAGAGAAAATGGTGCTCCCTGACAAGAGCTGTCCAGAAAAGTCCATCACGGCAGGGAATCTGCAATACCTTGTGTGTGTTCAATAGAGCCTGGATTTCATCCTGCTGGGGCCAGTAAAACATGCATAATCACCAACACAGATTTCTCAGGGTGTTCTTGGGCTCTTCCAGCATCTGATCTCTTCTGGATGAGGTCTCCCAAATGAAAGATTCTGAGTCCAGCATTACACCTTCACTCAAGAGGCTCACCTTATAACAACTGTTGCAGTGAAATAGGCAACAGCACAGGAATATTATAGAGGAATATTGTGAAAAGGCAAAAAGGAGACATAGGTGCTCAGTTCATAATAGTGCCTTAAGAAAAAGGACTACTTGTGGCACCTTAGAGACTTAGAACGTCTCCTCCTACACATCAAATAAAACAGTCTACTTACAATTTCCCCTAAAAAATGCATGCATCCTAACAAATGTTATCACAGTCCTTCAAATGAAGCTAACCACTGTTTGCTGGACATCGTAAGTGACTAATAGACATCCTTAAAGAATTAAGAAAACACATTTAAATACAGTGCCATAAAGCCTATATTACCACTACATTAAATGTGACATGTAAGCAAGGAGGCTGCAATGACTCCTGACATTGTCTTGGCTCTGAAACGGCTGGTCCCTATTTCAGGGTCTCTGGTGCAGAGTTTTGGTGCAAATACAGACCTTCTGCAAATGCTAGAGTGTGTACGGATCTCCAAACAGAATCAACATTTTTACTATTTCTTATTTCGTTTCTCCTTTGTTTTCACTTAGGTGGATTTTTCGAATGCTGCTTTTACTAACTAGTCTTGAGTGTGTGAAAAATTCATCTCAAGAAATGGCTGGACCAATGTGATCACTTGAGGAAGAACAGCCATTTTCTTTGGCAGATTGAAGGAAAGTGGTGAATGGAAATGCAAGAGATCAGCGGGAATATAAATACAGTAGGAGAAGAAAAGAGGAAGACGAGAGAATTAAGACAGATAAATGAGGTTTAGGAGACCTACGTGGCCAACCAAAATGGGTTCCTCAACTAACATTATTAGTCCTAACCAGAACAATGTAGCTAATTAAAGTGCAAGTGATTTAAATCTAGTTAACTTTACTTAAAACAGAAAACTTAGGGCATGTCTACACTTACCTCCAGAGCGATCGATCCAGCAGGGGTCGATTTATCGCATCTAGGGAAGACGCGATAAATTGACCGCCGAGCGCTCTCCCGTCAACTCCGGTACTCCACCGGAGCGAGACGCATAGGAGAGTTGATGGGAGAGTATCAATAGTCGACCTGCCGCAGCGAAGACACCACGGTAAGTAACTAAGTACGTCGACTTCAAGTATGCTATTTTCGTAGCTGAAGTTGCGTAACTTAAACCAATTTAGCTCGCCCTCCCCTGCCCCCGGGGTAGACTAGGCCTTAATTTGACAGGTCAATTCATGACAGTGAAGTGATGGATAACAGATAAGGTTGAAAGAAAACTGGGTAATCTCAGATACACTGATATACAGGGTTGGTCTGATATAATAAAATGAATATAAATCCTTATTCAAATCAAGTTTATAACAATGAAAAAGTCATCTTGTAATGCAAAACATAGCAAGTGTCCAATCTGAAATCTAAACCACATAAAGTGTAGATATACATCTGACTCACTTAATTCAATTAAGTTTTACAGGGTTTTTTATTTATTTATTTTATTGTAAAGGAACTACAGCAACCTGCACCAATTCGACAGCAAAAAAAATGGAAGATTGTAAGCAGGGCACAAACTGGTCTGAGGAAGATATACTTATTTAACTTTTATGTATTTATTGAGACTCTACTACAATTGTGGATTGAGGCTTGATAGAACACACACAGGTTTCTGCATCTAGAGATTTGTAACGTTACACACCAGAACAGAATTGGACAGACTTAGCTTAGCATCATAGATACTTTTCATTTGAGATTAAAATATTTTATTTTATAGAATATATAAAAATAATAAACTTCTAATACATGAAGTGACCTCAAGATTTGAATTTTCAGATTGTCATGATACCAAAAGGTATTAAAAATATAGGGTCAGTGAAGAAAAGTACTTACGTTGGTAATTGCACATAAAGCAGGCCTGTGCAACGATCATCCACTCTGCTCTAGTCTCACAGAAGATGGCAATGTTAGTCTTCGGTTGCTGCCCCAATATTGCTAAGCCATTTCCAAAATTAGTAGCTTTAATGTAGACTTCATCATATGAGAGCCAAGTGTATTTTCCAAGGATGACCTAATAAAGTAATATAAATTTATGTAAATGTAATTTAGAAAAGGGTAGGTCCCCGGGCTTCAAAGATCTTTATTATGCCTTAACCCATGTGAAAATATGAACAATATAAGTCTAAAAATATTATCGAAGTTTGCCAACATTGTGGAAGTTCCACGTTTTGTCCCTCAAAGTCCAAGTTAAATGGCTCTGTACAAGGAAATTATGTGATTGTTGAGGGAACAGAAATTGGCTGTAGGGTGGGTGTGGTATACTGTGGACCACAACCCCATGTACAAAAGCAGCACAATACAGATGTAACAAGGAGTCCGGTGGCACCTTAAAGACTAACAAATTTATTTGAGCATAAGCTTACGTGGGTAAAAACTCACTTCAAATTTTCACTCCATGCATCTGAAGAAGTGGGTTTTTACCCATGAAAGCTTATGCTCAAATAAATCTGTTAGTCTTTAAGGTGCCACTGGACTCCTTGTTGTTTTTGTGGATACAGACTAACACGGCTACCCCCTAATACAGATGTAGTTCAAAATGCGAAGACATCCTCTCCTACTCTACTGTCCCTCCCAAAACATTTGCCCACTACCACCCCAGAGAACTGGCACACAGTTTGGGCCCAGAATTCACAAGGACTGACATCTCCTAATAGATATCACAGTTTTTGTTTCTGCTCCCACACTTGGGAAGTACAGTATTTGAGGTCTTCTGAGGCCATGCTAAACACCACAGTAATTAACCCTTAAGTATTTAAAAGTTTATTCCATGCTAAGAAAAGGATAAAAGCTTAGTAGTAAAAAATTTTCTCTAATACTCTTTTTGCTTTACTGGTTTCCTACCAGTTCACCCACCTGCCAACCCACCCTTCCCAGCACCTCAGCAGCCTATCTTGAGGGCTTCTGGGAAATCTAGGCTCCCCAGTTCCACGGCAGCCATTTGGCTGAGAAGTCTGGGCTCCCCAGCCTTGGCCTAGGAAACCCAGGTTACTGCAAAGCCACAGAGCTTGGGAGCTCAGAAAGCTGACTGAAATGGACATGATGGTTGTCAGTTTCATGACTATTCCCCCCCCCCCCCATTAAATAGCAGCTGTGAAACTGATCTAACTCTAGTTAACTTCATTTAGCTGCTGCTTTTTGACAAAGCTGTGAACAAAATATTAGAGGCAGGTACTGGAGTTATTCATAAAGAAAGAACTCCCTCAACAAAAAATGGGCAACCAAGGAGTCAGGAGCCTGGCAGCCCTGGCTCCCAAACTCCCAGCAGATCACCTGACTGGTTGCCACAAAGTCAGGGAGCCCAGGAGCCGATGGCTTATTCTAGTGGCAAAATAAATCTATTTTGTCACACTGAAATATTGGAAACACTGAAATATTCCGGCTGTCTCTGTGTTTTTGAAACAAAATATTGTGCATTTAGCTGGTCTGTAAAAAATTTTAAATTTTTGGATTTTCATCCTGTTTTGGGATGAAAAAATTTCCAAAAGACTCAGCATTCTTTGCAGACCTGGAAATCAGTTTCACTGCCAGCTCTACATATAAAGTCACCTGGAGCAATGACCAGCAGGACCCACTTAAGATCACCACCACCAAACTCTATTCTCAGCCTATTATACTAAGGGATCCAAGCAGGGGCCTACTACCATGTAATATTTATCACTACCTCCCCGTGTGATTTACATCATCCACTCAAACTTAACATTACCTGCCAATATAATTTGCAGAAATACATGTGAAGGTCAAAACATCAAATTACTAGAGGCCTGATAAGAGATCCCTAAAATAAGCAATGGAATTTCAACTTTAACCCTTCAACACAGATTTTTGTTTACATGTTATATTTAAAGTTTAAACTAATTTGGCTTACGACATCTGAACAAGGGGACTACTGCTTTAGCAGATCTTATGACTAAACCAGTGCTTTCCTTCACCAGAGCTTAGCAATGATACAGGTGTGTTTGGGGAGCTGGGAAGAGCTTTTATTAACAAAGGAAATTTTACCTCTATTAGCTATCTCAGGTACTGAAGATGCAGCAGCGTACACCCAGCACAGGTTGTACAAGCCCGCCTGGAACACTGGGTAACAGCACATGCTGTTGTGGCTTCACAAATGGTACCTCAGCTAGTTATATCAAAGCTAGCTTTGGTACATATACATGAACTGAAACCACACCATCTGATTGCCGTGTAGATAGATCCTTAATCTCCCTGCACGTACACATATGCTTCCTTGATTCCCTGAACTCATTTTCCTTACCCCAAATCCCACGGTCCCCTGCATCCTTGTTTGTTCCTCTTTCCATGACATGCCAATGTCCTGCCACCATCTATATGGTGCTTCCTCCTGCCTTCCCAAGCACACATTTTCTGAGGATATGAACCAAAGCCTCCTTGCCCCCCTCCAGGCTTCCAAATAGAGTGGCAGAAGACAGCTGTGAACGGGGGGGGAGGGTGACAGGAAAGGGTGCAAGGGGGCGCAAGGAGAGTTAGAGACTCAGCAGCACAGAGGCCACTTGCTCCAGACTGGGAAGGATGATCCCAGTGCTTCGTACCTGCTCCTTGACCCAATCCTGGGTACTGCAGCAGCCACTCCAGCCCCTCCTGATCCCATTCTCATCTCCGCAGCTTTATGTAGGGACAGAGTCCACAAAATATTTCCATTGCCCTTCCGGTTCTGCCACCCCTACCTCCAAGTACCCTAATTCCAAATCCATTTCCCTTCCAATCGCCTGACCTCATGTTTACACTTCTATCTAAACTGCCTCAGTTCAACAGCTGGAGTTAGAAGATCAATTTATATTATAAGAGGTTGTTCTTTACACACTTGGAGACAACTATGTCTTTTTCAGCACCATGACCCCCTATTTCTACACACACACACACACACACCAGTTAACACTACTCAGATTACTAAGGCGATTTTTCCTCAAGGCATACAAAAAATAACGTATAGATATTTACCTATCAAAAGAGTATTTTGAAATTTTGAAAAATATTTTTAGAATTCCCTTTGCACTGCTTCAGTATTTTTATTAAATGGGGTAGGGTGAAATGATAGTTCAGAAAAAAAAAAAAAGACATTGGAAATCACTGGTTCAGAACCTTTGTAAGGTAATGCCTATAATGGATTTTTAAAATTATGATGGGTTAGTTTGCATTTTAATTTAGTACTTGTTAAGAAAAGGGTTTACTGATTTTAAAAACAATTTACAATAACTTTGGTTCTTAATCCACAGAGAGTACAAAAACAACAAAGTGTGAATGTTTACACAGGTACTTTCCATTGTACAGCACTTAGTGCCAAACTTAATAACCTGTTTACTATATAAAGATCCCAATCCTTCAAACACTTACGTACATGCTTAACTTTACACACTTCAGCAGTCCCTATGGGGACTACTCATAAGTAAAGTATGCATACAGGTGTTTATAGGCTCTACGAGGTCAAAAGTAATATAAGAATCTCTCTTTTATCAGACATTTATACCCAAACATTGTCAGAAATACTAGGTATCGAGGCAGTGCTTAAAGGTCTCCTGAGGAAGCAGTCAACCTTAAGAGTGGAAAACAAAAAATAAATACTGCCCTCTAGTGCCTCTGATTTTTCAATTTATCTAAACAGCAAATTAACTGCTAAAATTATACTGATTATGAAAATTAATATACATGTTCATACTTTTAGTTAAACAGAAAAAATGTCATATACAAATACTAAATATTTGGAAATGTTTTAAAACATTAAAGAATAATCATTTAGTGGTTCTTGGACAAATCTCTTTCACATATTTGTCCATGCAGTGTTGTTGTAGCCAGTCTGCTCCCAGGATACTAGAGAGACAAGGTGGGTGAGGCAATATCTTTTATTGGACCAACTGTTGGTGTGATAGACAAGCTTTCAAGTTACACAGAGCTATTATTCAGGTCTGGAAAAGGTACCAACAGAATAAAAGTTATTACCTCACCCACCTTGCCTCTCTACATATTTGTCCAGACATTTAATATATTAGGAGTGGGATTTTTTAAAAGTGCTCAGCCTTGGACCAACTCTACTCTCACTAAAGTCAACTAGGCTAAGCCAAGTCTGAGCACTTTTGAAAATATCACCCTACAAACATTAGAATATTGTTTTTTCCCCAACATTATTGTTTTGTTTTAAAAAATAAAAAATAATAAAAAAAAAGCCAAGTACGCAAAACCAACTCTTGCTTCCCCACATTCATTGCTATAAATCCAAATGCAGTTTTTTATATATAGATATACACTCTCTGATAGAAGAAGCACCACGCATATATCCAAAACATAGGAATTGCCTATCCAGGAACTGGATCAGACCTATAGTCCGTCTCATTCTCATCCAATGTCTTGTTTCTGACAGTGGTCAGTACCAGATGCTTCCGAGGAAAGGTGCAAGAAACCCCACAATAGGCATAAGCAGGCTAATCTGCCCTCCACATAAGGTCTTTTCCTAATACACCTCTACCCTGATAGAACACGAATTCAGATATAACGTGGTAAAGCAGCGCTCTGGGGGGGGGGGGGGCTGCGCACTCCGGAGGATCAGCGCGTCACCATGTCTGGCTCCAACAATGCTGCTCTGAGTGGTGTGTTAAGGGTGCCGGGCGGGGGGTTGGATAAGGGGCAGAGGGTCTCGGGGGGTGATCAGGGACAAGGAGTGGGGGGACTGGATGTTTCGGAGGTTCTGGGGGCGGGACGATCAGGGGATGGGGGCGTTGGATAGAGCGTAGGAGTCCTGGGGGGCCTGTCGGGGGGGGGCGGGGGGTGTGGATGCGTTGGGGGTTCTGAGGGGTCAGTCAGGGGGCAGGAAGTGACTATTAACGGAAATGCTTGAGGCCAAAGCAAGTTCGATATAACGCGGTTTCACCTATAACGCTGTAAGATTTTTTGGCTCCCAAGGACCGCATTATATCGGGGTAGAGGTGTAGTTAGAGATCAGTTTAAACCCTGAAGAATGAGGTTTAATCTCTCTTCCAAAATTTATGTTAGCATTAACTATTACAACTTCAGATATTTTTGTTATTCATATAAATCTCCAATCTTTCTTTGAATCATGCTAAGGTTTTGGCCTCAATAACATCATGTGGCAGTGAGTTCTACAGTCCCACATGGTGTGAAAATTGTGTTTCCTTTTACTAGTAGTTTTTAATTTCCCATTTTTTAATTTCAATGCATGTCCCCCTGTTCGTGTTATGAGATGGGGAGAACAGAAGCTCCTGAGCTACCTTTTCTATATTATTCATTATTCTACATACTTCTACCATGTCACCTCTCATTAGTCTTCCAATTCTAATCTTTTTACTCTCTTTTCATATGAGAGTTTTTCCATTGCCCTAATCAGTCTCGTCACCTTTTTATGAACAGCCAAACATTCTATTCTAATTCTGGAATATCCTTTTTGAAATGAAGTGACCAATACCACATGCAATATTTTAGATAAGGCAAACACCACTGCTTATACTGGAATTAAAATATTTTCTATATTATTCTCCATCTCATTCTTTATGCATCCTAACATCTAGTTTACTTTCATGAACACAGCTGCACAATATCATTATAGATAATGATTTCCTAACTCAAAAAAGTTTTGCAGCCAACACGGGGAAATTCTTTTTTAGACCTTGTCTTAACTGATAAAGAGGAACTGATCACAGAACTAAAAATTAATGGTAGCTTAGGTACACCTAATCACGACTTGATCACATTTACAATGTGCAAGCGGAATAACGTTCAGACCAGTAATACATATACTTGTTGCTTTAATAGTGCCAATATCACCAAGCTGAAAACAAATTTGAGCAAAATCAGCTGAGAGGAAGCATTTAAATCAGAAAAATGTGAATGATAATTGGGAACCATTTAAGAACGCCTCAATAGATGCCCCAAAAGCCACAATCGAGAAAGAACAAAGTCCAGGTTAAAAAACAACCTGGTTTAGAGGCAAGTGAAAATAGCTATAAATAACATATAACAAATGATTATAACGAATATAAATCAGAAATGAGGAACTACAGAAAATAGTTAAGGGAAGCAAAGGGACATAAGGAGAAATCTAGAACCAGCAGAATTAAGGAAAAATAAGGAGTTTTTAAAATATATTAGGAACAAAAAGAATCCTGACAATGGTATTGGTTTATTACTAGATGGAAAAGACAGGATCATCAATAATAATGCATAAAAAGGCAGAAGTATTCAATAATTATTTCAGTTCTGTGTTTGGGGAAAAAAAAACAGATGGGACAGTCTCACTATATGGTGATAACACTTTTTCCATTTGACTGTTATCTCAGGAGGATGTTAAATAGCAACTACTTAGGTGACGATTTTTAAATCAGTACATCCAGATAACTTGCATCCAAGAGTTTTACAAGAGCTGGCTGAGGATTTCGCAGGATCGTTAATGATGATTTTCAATTAGTCTTGGTGCACTGGATAAGTTCCAGAAGACTGGATAAAAGCTAATGTTGTGCCAATTTTAAAAAAAAGGGAAAACAGGATGACCCACGTAATTATAGGCCTGTCCGCCTCTACATCAATCCTGGGCAAGATAATGGTATGACTCGATTATTAAAGAATTAAAGGAGGATAGTGTAATTGCAAATCAATCTGGGTTTATGGAAAATAGATCCTGTCAAGCTATCTTTTTTTTTTTAAATGAGATTACAAATCTGGTTAATAAATGTAATAGCGTTGATATAATATACTAAGACTTCTGTAAGGCATTTTACTTGATACCACACAACATTTTAAATAGTTAGAATTAAAAAACTAGAATGATATAAAATTAACATACATTAAATGGATTAAAAACTGGCTAACTGATAGGTCTCAAAAGGCAACCGTAAATGGAAATTGTCACTGAGTGGGTGTGTATCCAGTAGGGTCCAGTAGGTGTGTCTCAGTTCTTGGTCCTATGCTATTTAACATTTTTAACAATTATCTGGGAGAAAACATAAAATCCACCACCAATAACGTTTGCAGAAGACATAAAAATTGGGGTAGTAGTAAATAATGAAGAGGACACATTACTGGTTCAGAGCAATCTGGATTGCTTGGTAAACTGGAAGCAACTAAACAATGAGTTTTAATATGGCTAAATGTTAATGCATACAACTAGGAACAAAGAATGCAGGCCATACTTTCAGGATGGGAGACTCTATCCTGGGAGGCAGTGACTCTAAAGACGACTTTGGGGTTGTGATGGATAATCAGTTGAAAATGAGCCCCCAGAGTGACGATGTGGCCAAAAGAACTAATGTGATCCTGGGATGCACCAACAGGGGAATCTCAAGTAGGAGAAGAGAGGTTATTTTATCTCTGTATTTGGCACTGGTACAATTGCTGCCGGAATACTGTGTCCAGTTCTGGTGCCCACAATTCAAGAAGGACGTTGATAAATTGGAGGGGTTCACAGAAAAGCCACAAAAATGAATACAAGTATTAGAAAACATCCCTTATAGATCAAACTCAAAGACCTCAATCTATTTTGCTTAACAAAGAGAAGTTTAAGGGGTTACTTGATTAAAGTATCTACATGGGGAACAAATACTTAATAATGGGCTCTTTAATCTAGCAGAGAAAGGTATAATAAGATCCAATAGCGGGTAGCTGAAGCTAGATAAATTCAGACTGGAAATAAGAAGTAAATTTATAACTGTGAGAATAATTAACCACTGGAACAATTTACCAAGGGTCAAAGTGGATTCTTCAGCACTGGTGATCTCTAAATCAAGACTGGATGTTTTTCTAAAAGGTATCAGAGTAGCAGCTATGTTAGTCTGTATTTGCAAAAAGAAAAGGAGTACTTGTGGCACCTTAGAGACTAGCCAATTTATTTGAGCATAAGCTTTCTGATGAAGTGAGCTGTAGCTCACGAAAGCTTATGCTCAAATAAACTGGTTAGTCTCTAAGGTGCCACAAGTACTCCTTTTTTTCTAAAAGGTAGGCTCTAGGAATTATTTTGGGGAAGTTCGATGGCCTGTTTTATACAGGTGGTCAGAATAAATTATCACAATGGTCCCTTCTGGCCTTGGAATCTATGAATGGTAACATGTTTGCTTTCATGACTGCAGCTGCACAATGAGCTAAGGTCTTAGTTGAACCCTCCAAAATAACACCCAGATTCCTTTCTTGAGTTGATACAGTTAAATTAGCACCTTGTAAGATGTATGAGTTTAATTTTTCCCCCCTTCAATGTGTACCTTACTTTGCATGTTGAACTTTATTTGCCATTGTGTTGCCCAGTCATCTAGCCTGGTTAGAGTCCTCTGCAGTTCCTCAAAGCCCTCTCTAAACCTGTCTAATCTAAATAACTTTGTGTCATCTTCAAATACTGCTATCCCACTACTCATCCCCCTTTCCAAATCATTAACATATTAAACTTTGGACCTAGTACAGAACATTGAAACACTCCACTAACCTATTGCCATGATGAAAACTGACCATTTACCTATACTCTTGGCTTTCTATCTCCTAGCCAATTTTTGATCCATGACAATACTTTGCCTTTTACTCATGACAACTTAGCTTCTTTAGTAACCTCTTGTGCAGGACTTTGACAAAGCCCTTTTGGAAATCTAAATAAATTATGTCAACCAGGTCTCCTTAATCTACTACATAATTGACATGTTCAGAGATACTAGAAAATATATAAATACAAAACAGCTGTTTTCAGTTGTTCATTAGTAATACTAAGCTCTTGTATAGCCCTTTTCATCTGCAGATCTCAAAGCAATTTTAAAGATGGGGAAATTGAGGCACAAAGGCGAATTAAGAGATTTTCCCAAACTTGAAAATCACCTAACCACTATAAAAAGGGCCACATCATATTTATACTAATATTAAAACACAAAAATGTATATACATAAAACCCATATGTTTATTTCCTCTTAACTTTAAACACACAAGGGCCAGATCCTCAGATGGTGTAAACAGTCATAGTGTCATTATGTACCTGGCTCACAGTTTTGAGAAGGACTGAATTCTACTCATAAACCACATGGACAGACAATGGTACAATAAAGTTCCTAAAACACTCTGCCAAAACACTTGAATGTAGCTTTTGAAAGCTAGAGCAAAAATGCAACTTCATGGCAATTCTCAAAAAGAGACTTTAAGCCTTTTAATAAAAATGGTCCTGATCTTGCAAATGGCTCTGCACAAGTAGAGTCCCTTCCTCTGTACAGAGTTCCACTAAGGCCAACAGGTCTGCCTGTAAAAAGTCAGTTGCAGGACCGGCACCTGTATGTACAGAGGTTGGAAGATGCAAGCAAGAACCCTGTTATGAACAATAAGTTAATTTGTATTTCTCTGATTTTAAAAAGTTGGACACTGCTTTCAAATTGTTTACAAAAAAAAATTCCTTCGGTCTTCGCAAGCATTTATTGCCAGTGTTAAAACAATTTCATCTGAAGCCAGTTCCTTCTTCAAAAAGCACACACGCTCGCGCGCACACACACACAATTTACCAACATATGAAAAAACTCTTGAATTACTTGTTAAAATAAAAACCTATGGAGTTATACCTGTGAAACCCCATTCTAAAAGCTAGTGTGGTGACACCTGTAACTGATGGCAAAATCTGGGCTGCAATGGCTTTATTGATTATGCATGAAAAGGAAAGAACTTAGTTTGACTTTCAGAATCCAGGTTGTTTGCAGGACTAGAAACTGGACAAACACTGTTCTCTTGTAAGCTGAGCAAATTTCATATGGAAGCCAGTGACCCGCAAACAAGGAGCACTTCTAGGATTTTTCTACATTCTCCTTCTAGAGTATGAGATCATTTCAAACCTAAGTCACCCCTAGAGAGTGCCTAGCGCACAAATTGCAGGTCTTCCAGCCAGGAACACTGACAGGTAGTATTTCCCATAACTGTATATGCTTACCTATTTGTTCTTTTGCGTGAAGTAAAATTTTCAAAAAAAGTGCTCAGAATTTGCCAAGCTCTATTCTCACTGAAGTCAAGGGGATTTTTACCATTAACTTTAATGGCAACAGAGCCTGACCAACACTGGGTGGGTTTGAAGATTCCTACCGTTACATTTTTATTCCAAATCTTGCAATAAATTCTCTTCTGCATGTTTTCCTTTACTTTGGAGAGACTAAAACAGTAGGCAAATAATAGAAGATTTAGTCTATTACTATTGCTTTTGAAGCATGTTACTCAATATTAGGTCAACCAGATGGACTGGCCTCACAAACTTAGAACATGATCCTGCATCTATGTCTAGTCCCGGAAGGTCCCCAAGATAATGGGCCTTAAAATCACAACATTCTTACCTCTACAAAAGTTATGTTAATCTGCTCAATATTTTTGACTTTCTGAAGACAGACTCATGGTAACTAAGGGAGCCTGTGTCTGGAAGTGGATGGAAACAAATTTATCCCAATTTTTAAAATTCTATAATACATTTGTAAAACAGTATTTCTGTGGCATAAATAGATTACACGGTGGTGTATTGAGGTATAAAAGTTTGTCAGCACTTGTAAAGGGAACTATGCAGATCATCTAAAACCACTGTTAAGCAGGTGAGGCCATTCGATATTGATAAAACCTTTATATTTTTACATGCCATCACATATTCTCCCATGTCTTTCCCTCACTAATGGAACATTTAAGATCTATGGAAAATAAATTTCTGGGGTGAAATCCTTGTTCCATTAAAATCAACATGAGTTTTGTGATTAAGTTCAATGAGGCCAGAATTTTATGCCTGGTTTATAATCTCATGAATATGTGGTCCAATTTACAGAACTAACCTTCCCATTTTGTTCTACTTCAAATTTGTCAATTTATTTTTTCAAACACAAAAGCATACAAGATGAAGAAAACCAATCCTAAATGTCCTCTTCACAACCTAAATTCACTGAATCTTTCCAATTAAATTAGGCTTCCAGCTAAATTTTCATCTATTTTCAAGATTAGCACATCCTGGCCTTTTGAAAAAAATCCTTGGGGTGGGGAAGGGAAAAAGTTTGCCGGTTCTCTTGTTGCTGTTTAAAAGGTATTTTCATCAAGAAAGAAAAACACCTGTCCCACGACACAAGGGAACTAGAAAACTGAATTCAGATTTAGTACTGTCAAATGAAAAAAAAAAAAAAAAAAAAAAAAAAAAAAAGGAAAAACTATATTTTTTCCAACTGCATTCACTTATAGTAGTCTTGGGTATTATTCTCAACTGCAGAATATACAAATCTTTCAAACAAATTGATTTTCTGTTTAGTATCCTTTTATCTCAGTATTAGTTTAATAATCAGTAATTTCATGTGCTATCAGTGACATAAATCCACTTCACAACAAACAGCAAATTAATGTCGGGCCTGATTTTCAGAGATGTTGAGCACTTGCAGTTCCCAGTGACTTCAAATGGAACCATGGCTACTCGGTTCTTCTGAAAATCAGAAGCATAACTTTTTACTTTTTAAAGAGGATCTAACTCAACTTACTGACATTCGCACAAGTGAAATGCCTCTTCAAGGAGAGAGCATGGTCCAGTGGACAGCGCTCTTGACTGGCTTTCAGGAGACCTGGATCCTATGCCTAGCTCTGCCACTGACTTATTGAGCGATTCAAAGCAAGTCATTTCTCACCAGTTTGTACTCAGCTTCCCAACTGGCAATAATAATTACTACCCTTTGTAAGTAATTTAAGATTTATGAGTACACCATATAAATAAAAGTTACAAATTATGTAAATGTTCAAAAGCTTGCTCTGAACAGTGACAAGCTGCCTTTACAAAGAGAAATAGATGATAAAGAATGATTTTAAATAGGAAAACTAGCAAAAAGACCAATGAGAGTTAGTTATTCAACTAAAGTATTAGTTAATATGCTCTAGTGCAGGGGTTCTCAAACTAGGGGTCAGGACCCCTCAGGTGGTCACGAAGCTATTACATAGGGGGGAGGTTCGCAAGCTGTCAGCCTCCACCCCATACTCCGCATTGCCTCCAGCATTTATAATGGTGTTAAATATATTTTAAAGTGTTTTTCATTTACGGGCAGTGAGAAACAGTCAGAGGTTTGATATGTGAAAGGGGTCACCAGTACAAAAAAGTGTGAGAACCACTGTTCTAGGGGATGGGCTTTATGACTTTAGATCAATTAGTTGAAAAATAAGACTTCTATAAAGACATTACATATAGATTTGTTGTAATATGTCTGGCAGATGCATGTTAGTCTTCAAACAATTTTTAGAATCTGTTCTTTACAGGAGAGTTGCAGGGAATTACAGTAGAAGCTACTGGAAGTATTACTATTGACTTCAGAGACCAAAATTAGACCAAAGTCCCATTTCAAAAAATGTACGAGCCAATTCCTGCTATCCTTCCTGATGAAACTCATTGTCAAAACTCACTGATTTCAACAGGAGTCTTACTAGAAAAATGTGCAAAGTGCCTTGTAAAACCTTTACAGTCTGATTTGTTTGCTCAACATTTTATATCGCATTTTAAAGAAAAGACAGCATTTCTTAACATAAAATGAAAATGCTAAGAAATTCTAAAAACAATCTTATGCAGCAGTGCCACCCTATGGAACAAAATGGCACAGCATCAAGCGTGGCAATCAAAAAGAACTGTTATCTCAAGTTTAGTTTTTAAAATTTCCTGATTGAAGATTTAGAGAGCAAGAAAAATAAGTAGGTCAATTTCTACACATTTTTCAGCTTTCCACTACTTCCAAGACACTTACTTGCATAACAGAATAGTCTAAAGCTTCCTAATGCTTAACCTTTATGGCATTAATTATGCTAAGAAAACAAACCCACAAAGACTACTTGTGGCCAAAATGTTAATCTGTACTCAGAGGCAGGCCCAGTTTGCATGAAACATTAACTTGCTCTTGTGCTTACTTTACAGCCCAACAAAGTTGGGAACGGTGCATCAAGATAGATTATACTCCTTATGAAAGCAAATGTTTCTGTACAGTATTTCCCTTTTACCAGGACATTCTCTCCAGAGCTGTGGAAAAGGTTCCCCATAAATTAGAGCCCCTCTGTAAGACAATTTAAAACAGAACAGATGCTAACTCTTGTTTACTATAGGGCATTTTAACCACGTTTTATGTTTTTATAAATAAAAAACCACATGTGCGTGGTTAAAAAATCCTTGTTAACGTTCAAAGTAAAGCAGGTTCCCCACAAAAAGATTATCGTCACCAAAATTAATCTTTTTATTGGGAAGATGGCAACCCTTTCTGGAAGTCCTAGAGCGCACAATACTGCCCTCTACTGGTTCCTGATCAGCACACACTTGACTGAGGATACTACATCTGCCATGAACTGCATTGGAGCATGCAGATTTCATGTACATATATGCAAGTCCTCATAATACCATCTCAAAATCATGCTATTATAGAGTTAAATAATGTGAAAAAATGGAGAAAATATTACTTGACTTATCCCCTAATGCAGTGGCATGTTTCTTAGGAGCTTACAAAAAGCAAGAGTCAATCATCAAGGGAGGCCTGAAGTTACAAAACTACAGAAAAGGCTACTGTACTGAAATAATCCCTATATAGTATTTGAGTTGTTCAAAATGTACTATTGGAATGATTTACATTTTTTTTTTAAATCTGTAGTTCACCTTTAAGGTGACTACACCAAAATCCAAATCAAACAAGACTTTGCAATTATGATCTGTGATGCCAAATTGGAAGTCCTTGTGCAAACAAAACTCCCATTAAAGTCCTGCATGTCTGGTGCATAACTGGACCCTTCATTTACAACTCAGTTTATTAGAAAGGCACATACTAGTTTGTTTTTTCATATTATATGTTGTCTACAAAAGTTTAGAGAAACAGGAGTAAAGTTTTTCACTGACTAAAAATGTCACAATAGAAAACTTAAACTTATTTCCTCCTCCACCTCTAGATTTTTAACAAGCAGTACATTCCCCAAAAAATCAGAGAACAATCTTGCACAATAATTTCACCATCACTTTTTCCAGTTTCACTGAAACCATAAATGAGGATATCTAAAGAACGCAAAAAAGAGATTTTAGATTTGTCTTAAACAGGGATTAATGAAAGAGGGAATTATAACCTTTGCCATGGCTACTTAATTTCAGAAAGAAACCTAGTTTTTCAGTCTGTATCACTCTAGTTAGAACTGTTGCAATGGAGAGTAGTCTTTACTGGTTTTAAAAAAAAAGTTAAAGGCAGACAACAAAATAACTTACCTTTTTAAAAACTCTTCCAGAGGGCTGGATTTCATCTTCCTCTTTCAAGACTTCACGTGTTCCTAAGAGTTTTTTGTCCTTAAATTTAGTTTTAGCATACTTGAAAGCTTTGTCGAGTGTGTCACATCCAGGATATAAAACAGAAGCTAAGCAATGCAAACTGTTAACAGACCTGTATGAACTACCAGGTTTGTTTGTCACAGGTTTAGCTTTAATTTGTTTTGATTTTGCTAAGGTCTGTCTTGAGCCAGATAGTATGTACCATGGAATGTATGTTATAAACGTGTACACCAATATTATGAAGTTTATTAACTGCAGAAGAACAGGATTGATAGTATGCGTTAGCTTCATTTTGTCTGCTTGTGAAGATTGTAGATCATACGGGAGTTTGACAAATTTGTTGATTACATGTAGATCAGCAAAGACCTGAAAGAGAAAGAAAAAGTCCGTTTGCAGTCCTTTTACAAAATATGTATTTCCCATTTTCTGATTAAGAGTTACCAAAGTAGTAGGTCAAAATTTATGCATTTAAGAGTTTAGGGTAAAATCCTAGTCCCTTTGTACAAAGATCAAGCATCTCACAAGGGACCAGGAGTGGGGATAACAATTCTTCTCTTCCAATCTATGACTTGCAGTATTTATTTTGATTTATCTGGCAATTATGCAGAAATCTAGGCACACTAAAAATCTTATTTTTCAATACAATATCTGGATTTAAACAAATTTCCAGTTCCAATTTTCAAATAGATGCACCCACAAAAACTGAGGACACGCTACCCAATCACATCAGAATATCATAAGATTCTGTGCTTAGACATTAACCTGTAATCTTCAACTCCTTTGAACTATCAACCTACTTAAGAGCCTATAAGAAAAGTAGTAACACCCATTGCTCCTCACATAGTCATCAGTAAATCCATCAAATTAGTATGTTGGCCAAGTCCCTATAAAACCCTACATAGTACCTTGAATTGGGCCATTGCAGAGCTCTATTCCAGACTACACAGGAAACTATGCAATTCCGCTGTATGGCACAGTGCACGCAGTGGAACTATATTGCTTCCTCTACATGAGGGCATTACATGGCCTAAAGGATTTCACTTTTGGTACTTGTATGCAAAGAGAGTGCATTTTTACTATAAACATAACCATCCCATAACAACACAATGGTGCCTATTTCCACTTGGAATTCACAGCTCTGAACCTTCTCCTGCAGTTAGGTGCCTAAGCCTTTTCTTGCAAAAAACTGAAGAGGTGTTGGCCTCCTTATGACCTTTAGCCCAGAAGGTGGGGCACTCACTGAGGATATGCGTTCAAATCTCCTTTCTGCCTAATGTGGGGCAGGGACTTTTACCTGGGTATCCTACATTGCAGGTGATTGCCCTAAATACAGCGTTATGGGGTGTCTCTCTCTTTGTCTCCTGTTTGAAGCTATTCCACTTTGTCTGAATAATAAAATAGCCATTGGACCAGATAGTAAGAATTATCCAAGGGGTAGGGTGTTGACCTACGGTGTTGGGTACCAAGCTGAAGCCCCTGCTCCACAACAGGGAGAAGGGGGTGGAGGGGGGGAATTTGAGCCCTGGTCTTCCACGTCCTGGGTGAATGCTTTAACAACTGGGCTAAACGTAATAAAGACAACCATTTTTTGAAAGGCCTGATCCAGTCGGTGGCTTCCAAAAACTCCTACCGAGTCAGGCCCTGCTGTAGAGATAGCCAGGGCAATGCCTACTTTGAAGATCATGCTGGAGTTCTGGGTGTTCAAGTGTCACACACTCTTGGTATTTGTATGTGTACCCTCTGGCAGAGATTTAGGCACCATGGGGATTTTATTGATTGAAATTTAGGCACCATTGACTTCAACAAGGGCAGTATTTAACTCTTTGTCCATAGTGATATGATTAGAATCTTAATTCCTCTGTCATGCTTCCATGACACTAAGTGTCATAACGGGATGGTTATGTTTATTGTAAAAATGCACTCTTTGCTACAAGTATGGCCTCTTTACATACAAGTACCAAAAGTGAAATCCTACTGAGAAAAAAACTTCTGGCCCTAAGATTTCTGAAGCACTGTTTTGGAGGGCTGATTTATCATGTACAAACAAAAAAATAAGCGTGCATATATACAGATTTATTTATTTATTTTACATAGATAAGATAATTCTCTCTAAATAGTGTTCTCTAAATAACGTTTATAACTCAAACTCGAAAGGTGGTAAGGGTGCCACAGAAGAGGTAGTCCAAGTTAGGACAGGTCAGCTTTCTTTGCTAGTTGCTCATTATGCTCATTTATGTTTTGAAAACCTAATGAAAAATGTTATTTTTCTAGCACAAGTTATCCATTATCTTATGGCATTAACAAGATTAAATTATGCAGGAGTATATTCCTTCATGATCAAAGTGGAGGAACTTGTATGTTGATGCCTCCAAGAAAAGACAGTTACCTTTTCCGTAACTGGTGTTCTTCAAGATGTGTTGCTGATGTCCATTCCATATTAGGTGTGTGTGCTCGCCACATGCAACCGTGCCAGAAGTTTTTCCCTCAGCAGTATCTGTAGGGAACCAGCTCTGGCGCCCCCTGAAGTGGCATCTGTATGGCGCAGTATAAGGGGTTCCGCTGGATCCCCCCACCCTCAGTTCCTTCTTGTCAGAAACTCCGACAGGGGGGAAGGAGGGCGGGTCATGGAATGGACATGAGCAACACATCTCGAAGAACACCAGTTACGGAAAAAGTAACTGTCTTTTCTTCTTCTTCTTCGAGTGCTTGCTCATGTCCATTCCATATTAGGTGATTCCAAAGCACTACCCCTAGAGGTGGGTAGAAGTTCACAGACGTGTAGATTGCAACACAGCTCTGCTGAACCCAGTGTCATCCCTGGCCTGCTGAGTGATGACATAATGAGCAGTAAACGTGCGGACAAAGGACCACGTTGCAGCTCTACAGACGTCCTGGATAGGGATGTGCACCACGAAGGCTGCCAAAGACGCCTGAGCTCTTGTCCAGTGGGCTCTGACAATTGGCAGCTGCGGAACCCTCACAAGGTCGTAACAGGTCCTTATGCATGAGGTGATCCAATTGGAAATCCTCTGCAAGGACACCGGATGACCCTTCATCCTATCCGCTATAGTGATGAAGAGTTGAGTCCATTTATGGAAAGGCTTGGGACATTCTAAGTAAAAAGCCAAGGTCCTCCGGACGTCCAGGGTGTGAAGACGCCTCTCTTCAGTGGTCTTGTGTGGTTTGGGACAGAACACCGTGAGGAAGATGTCCTGGTACATGTGGAAGGTGGAGACCACCTTTGGCAGGAAGGGGCCGCAACTGAACCTTATCTTTGTCGAAAACCGTGTACGGCAGTTCTGAGATCAAGGTTTTAATTTCAGAGACCCGTCTCGCCAATGTCACTGCCACCAGGAACACGACCTTCCATGACAGATGGGAAAGGGAGCAGGACCCCAGTGGTTCAAAGTGCGGGTCAGTGAGCCTAGAGAGAGGACCAAGTTAAGATCTCACTGCGTAAAGGGAGCCTGCACCTGCAGGAAGAGTCTCTTCAGCCCTCTCAAGAATCTGACCGTCATGTCATGGGAGAACACCGTCTGTCCTTGGATCGGTGGGTGAAAAGCGGAGATGGCCACAAGATGCACTCTAACGGAAGAGCGTGCCAGGCCCTGGTTCCTCAAATGGAGCAGGCCATCCAGAACAGCCTGTATGAAAGAACACGAGGGTGAAATGCCCCGTTCGGACGCCCAGCCTCATCCACTTGGCCAGGTAAGTCAGTCTAGTTGAGGGCTCCCTACTTTCCAGGAGGACCTGTTGGACTCCTTCCGAACAGGTCCGCTCCTCTGGGTTCAGCCACACAGCATCCATACCGAGAGGTGGAGGGACCCAAGGTTGGGGTGGAAGAGCTGACCGTGGACCTGCAACAGCAGGTCTGGTCAGTTGGACAGGGGCCAGGGAGTGGCCGCTGACAGGCTCATGAGCATGCCGAACCAATGCTGGTAATGCCACACTGGGGTAATCATGATAACCTGCTCCCGGTCTCTCTTGATTTTTAACAGGGTCCTGCTGATGAGTGGAATCAGAGGGAACACATACATCAGGCTCCCCAACCACTAAAGGAGGAAGGCATCGGCGAGGGAGTCCTTGCTCAGACCCTGTTGAGAACAAAACTGGTGGCATTTCCTGTTCTGTCTGGTAGTGACCAGGTCCACTTGGGGAGTTCCCCACCTTTGGAAGATCATGCAGGCTACCTCTGTATAGAGTGACCACTCGTGGTGAGAGGAAAAGTCCCTGCTGAGCTAGTCTGCCAGTGTATTCCTGATGCCGGGGAAGTGACAAGCTTCTAGGTGGATTTCATGGCTGAATCAGAAGTTCCACAGACGGAGCACCTCCTGACAGAGAGCTGGCAAGTGCACTCCCCATACCTGTTGATGATCAAGCTGCCTTGTCTGTCAGGACTCATACCACCTTGCTCAACAGGTGGGGCAAGAAGACTCCGCACGCCAGCCGGACTGCTCGGAGCTCTTTGACATTTATGTGTAACCGTGCCTCCTCCAGGGACCCCCCAGCCAAGGTCTGAGGTGTCCGACAGCAACTTGATGGAGTGAGGAGGGCTGTCAAATGGAACCCCTTCCAGAACTGTCTTGCAGTTGGTCCACCATTTCAGCGAGATAAGTATAGCCTGGGGAATGGTAAAGATCTTCTCCAGGGGGTCTCGGGACTGGGAATAGACCATTGCCTGCCATTGTTGCAGGAGCCTGGCATGGCAGACCACATAAGTGCACACTGCCATGTGGCCCAGCAGGCACAGGCAGGCCCTGGCTGTACGCAGAGGGAACGCAGAGACTTCCACAATGAGGTCTGCCATTGTTTGGAACCTTTCCAGTGGTGGGAACGCTCTGGTGCTGATGGAGTCGAGAACCGCTCCGATGAACTCTATCCTCTGCACTAGCACTAACGTCAGCTTTTTGTCGTTCACCAGTAGGCCCAGAGAGCGGCATGTGGCTTTAAGCACAGCGACATCCCTTTGGACTTCAAATCTTGAACCACCCTTGACGAGCCAGTCATCGAGGTATGGGTAGATCTGGATACTCCAGCACCTGAGGTAAGCTGCCACCACCGACATGCACTTGGTAAACACCCTTGGTGCTGTTGCCATGCCAAACAGGAGGACCATAAACTGGTAGTGGTGGGGCCCCACTGTCCTCAAAAGATCACTATGTGGAAGTATGTGTCCTTCAAGTTGAGGCTGGCATACCAGTCTTCCAGATCCAGAGAGGGGATACTAGAAGCCAGAGAGACCATGCGGAACTTTAGCTTCTGTAGGTACTTGTTGAGATCTCACAGGTCCAGGATGAGCCACAGACCGCCCTTGGCCTTTGGGATTAAAAAGTACCGGAAATAGAACCCTTTGTTCCTGTACTCAAGAGGAACTTCTTCCACCACACCCAGCTGTAGTAACCCCTTTACCTCCTGCACGAGGAGACTCTCATGAAAGGGGTCACTGAAGAGTGACGGGGAAGGCAGGTGAGAAGAGGGGTAGAAAGGAACTGGAGAATATAACCCTATTCCACTGTGTTGAGGACCCAGCGGTCCAAAGTTATAGTGGTCCACGCCAGGAGGAAAGGGGAAAGGCAGTCGGAGAACACTGGGAAAGATGGATCCAGGGAATAGTCTGGTAGGTCGCCCTTGGGAACGCCCTCAAAACAACCGCTTGGCAATCTGCTCATTACGGGTTGAGCCCGACTGGGCTGAGGATGGAGGCGGGTGGCTCAGGTGGAGCTTGTAACCCGTGTCTTGTTTATGGGGCTGGCCCTGCCGAGGTTGGCTCCCCAGCCCTGATGCTGCTGTGGTTTGAACCTCTTACACGCTGGGGCTGGGATGTAGAGACCCAAGGTTTTCAGGGTGGTGCAAGAATCCTTGAGGCCATGCAACTTGCTGTCTTGTTTGCTCCGCAAATAGGGCCCCACCGTCGAAGTCCTGACTTCTGGGCCTTGGTGGACAACCCAGAGAGGACCAGCCAAGAGACTCACTGTGTGGAGACAGAGGAAGCCATGGTGCGGGCAGCAGCATCCGACGCCACCTGGAGGGCCGCCCTGGCCGCAGTAGTGCCCTCATCGAGGACTGCTCGGAACTCCTTCTTGGAAGCCTTGGGGAGCAACCCTTTGAACTTGGCCATGGCTTGCCACTTATTAAAGTCATATCAGCCAAGGAAGGCTTGGTGGTTGGCCACTCTCAGCTGAAGGCTGGAAGACGAATAAACCTTACATCCAAAGAGATCCAGCCTCCTCGAGTCTTTATTTTTGGGGGTGGCCCTCGGTTGTCCTTGTCTCTCCTTGTGGTTAACCGCCTCAACCACAAGGGAATTACGGGCTGGGTGGGAGTACAAGTACTCGTGCCCTTTGGTCGGCACGAAGTACTTGTGTTCGGTCCTTTTAAAGATAGGGACCTGGGAAGAGGGGGTCTGTCACAAGGTATTAATGATTTTGGAAACCCCTTCATGAAAGGGTAGAGCCACCCTGGCAGGAGCTGAGGACATCGAACAGAGTCTGAGGGCTCTTCAAATTCCTCTGCCTGAAGCCCTAAGTTAGAAGCAACTCTCTTCAAAAATTCCTGGTGCGCTTTGGCGTCATCCTGAGGAACTGGGTGACGGGGCTCCCGTCATAGCCTCGTCCAGCAACGACAAGGACGATGCCAGTGCCACGGGAACCTCCACGTCCATTGGTAGTCCAGCAGCTTGCTCCCCTGGGTCCTCCTCTCCAAGCACAGGAGAGGGACGGGATACCGAGGCTGCTGGCCTCTCCGAGGCTCCCAACACCGATAGGGCAGCCTGGGAAGGTTGGGTGAACCCCCGTGGGTTCCATGGATACCATGGTGCCAGCCACTGCGCTTGGGGCCATGGGACAGGTTTCAGTGCCGATAATGTAGATGGCACTGCAGGTACCGGAGCTTATCCGCAGGCAGGGGACCTTGCTCCGAGCCGGAGCTACCAGTGGAGCGATTGGTACCGGACAACCAGGATCGGGCTGAATGGTGGCTCTTGTCCAACCGGGACCAGTCACTGTGTCCTAAAGTCGACCTGTCCGAGCGAGACTGTCTTTGTTGGGCTCCTGGGGAGCAACGGCGTTTGGAGGATCTGCGTCGGTTACCCGACGAGCCATGCCTCACACTACTCGACCGGTATGTCTAACAGGACCAGGAGCTACTATGGGCCAGTTGCCAGGAGGATCGTCCTGAGTAGGGCAGCCTCTTTCTTGGAGCCAGGCAATGACGGCCCAGCGATCGGCGGTCCCTGGTGTCTGATCAGTGCCTCAGAGCGTCTGCGCCAATCTACCGGCGAGGTACACCTTGAGTCCCTCGATCAGTGCTCCCAGTGGGGGGGACCGAAGAGGGCTCCACTAAGCCTGCCTCTTCAGTCCTGAGGTGTGATGGCTTCGGTCGAGTGAATGAAGGCGGGATGTCCCTCTCGATGGGGATCGGTATTGCTGAGGCAGAAACACACACATATGTCCCAACGCAGGTTTTCCCCGAGAGGGATACCACGGGAGCCAGTGTGGGCAGCACCGGGAGCATCAGGATCTCTTGAGCTGCTATAAGAGCTTTGGGCATCGATGAGACCTGAAGCTGGCTAGGGCCTGCACCGCTATCCGGGCTCGCAGGCAAAGCATGGGATGGGCTGCACTGCTCGACTTGAGCTGGGGCCTGACTTCTGGAATGGTGGTTGAATTATGAAGGGACATATGAATCTTTAGCACATCTTGCAACACTAGCTACAACTGTGCTATACGAACACCTGTTCTCATTTTCAGGTGACATTGTAAACAAGTGGGCAGTATTATCTCCTGCAAATGTAAACAAACTTGTTTGTCTGAGCAATTGGCTGAACAAGAAGTAGGACTTAGTGGACTTGTAGGCTCTGAAGTTTGATATTGTTTTGGTTTTAAGTGCAGTTATGTAACAACAACAAAAATCTACATTTTTAAGTTGCACTTTCACAAAGAGATTGCACTATGGTATTTTTAGGAGGTGAATTGAAAAAGACTATTTTGTTTTTTTACAGTGAAAATACTTGTAATAAAAAAATATAAAGTGAGCATTGTACACTTTGTATTCTGTGTTGTAATTTAAATCAATATATTTGAAAATGTAGAAAACATCCAAAAATATTTAAATAAATGATATTCTATTATTGTTTAACAGAGCGATTAATCACCATTAATTTTTTAATCGCACAATTAATTTTTTTAATTGGTTGTCAGCTCTACTTAATCTCTTTACTTCAGTTTCTCCTTCAGTAAAATGAGGACACCACTACTTTACAATTGCTTACGCCAAAAGGGTGTTGTGAAGATTAACTGTTTGTAAAAGTAATTTTGCATTTACAAAATTCTATAGCACTGATATAATTCAAACGGGAAAAAAAAAGAACAGCTTTTGCAAAGCAGATGGTTGCTGCAGAGGCCAATAGAGCTTCAAGTGTTTTATCTTTACAATTTTCTGGGGGATGACAGAATGCTTAACAAGCGTGACAACTACAGCATCCACTTTTGGTAATTTGGCAGTCAGCATTTAACTTTAGTACAGTATAGATTTTTTGTGCTTGTTTAATGAGATATTACCACTCCAATTTGAAAACATCTTCCAAGAGGGAATGAAAGAAAATCCATAGTTCCTTTCTGAAGGAAGGAGGGAAGTAATATTTTAGTAGTCATACTAAAATGATCGCAAAAAGAAAAGGAGTACTTGTGGCACCTTAGAGACTAACCAATTTATTGAGCATAAGCTTTCGTGAGCTACAGCTCACTTCATCGGATGATCTAAATGATCTAATTTGCAAGATGGAAATTCTTACAGAAGATAAACTGTGACAAAAGGAACTTTTGTTGGCAACATAGAAATTCTGTCTCTTTCCTTGCATGGCTGAAAGGTGGGTAAGAAAAAAAAAAAAAACACAAGATACTTTCACTCCTTGTTTGTTTTTCCTTCAGTAGTTTGTCTCCCACACTGACAGGAAAAGGGATCTTAGGCAGGGAATTAAATAGGAGCACTGGTTCTGCATGATTAAACATGGCAACATTTTCAGCACAATGGGATTAACATCCTCCTCAACAGATAAACATTTGCCTTAGCCATACAGACCATGGGCCCTTTGTCTCCTGAGCAAAAATGTAAATGAAGCTACCAGAGGAAATAGGGGAAAGCCCCACATCAACTACTCCTGCAACATCCACCTTGTGACTGAAGAAAGCATGTATCACCATAAGAACATAAGAATGGCCCTACTGGGTCAGACCAAAGGTCCAGCCAGCCCAGTCTCCTGTCTTCCAACAGTGGCCAGTGCCAGGTGCCCCAGAAAGAATGAACAGAACAGGTAACCATCAAATGATCCATCGCTCATTCCCAGCTTCTGGCAAACAGAGGCTAGGGACACCATTCCTGCCCATCCTGGCTAACAGCCATAGATGGACAGTGATTCTTGAGCAGATGGTCATATTTATAGGTAAAGCAAACAGATGTTTATTTTTTTCCACTGGAAAAATATCTGAACTGTTATCTCCAACCCAGGGACCACTCATGTGGGTATGTTATTGAGCCAGCTCCTCTTTTTGCCAGGTTAATGGCAATTAAGAAGGCCTTACAGAACACAATCCAATCTCAGAACTGATGGACTGTCAGCTAGAGGCGATATGGGCCTATTCCTTCCTGATAATTTATTCAGAATATGATGGCCTAACTGTTCACTTGAATCAAAACCGGTTTGTGGGATACCAAGACTCTGAAAGACGCTCAGTGCACAGAGCACTGTCCCCATCTTCAAACAAGCATTTAAGGACATTTTTCAGGAGACTCCAAACTCTTGTAGGTTCTTTATTCCTGATAATGATGTGGGAGGAGGAAAGAATCCAGTTTCACTGTGAAGAGGCCAAGTTGAGTTTCTAGGGCTAGCAATTACAAAAAAAACCAAACCATTTTATGTGTAGACTCAGCAATTCTTATATGAATAGAATTCTTATCTCAATGCAGCCAACCAGAGGAATACACTGTTGTTTTTACAGGAAAAAAAAAAATCACTTCCCCTCCAGTAGATTTTTTTAAAATCCTCTCAACAAAAACCCACTTATATTGACATCTTAAAAAATGAATAAAAGATCATTTTCAATTAAGATACAAATGTTTGTAGATTAATTTGTTCTATATAACAGACTAATTTTTGAATATGAACTTATGCTTTAACATTAGATATTCCAGAAATTCAAAGTAGGAAAATGTAACTAAATAGTCAGCAGTTGCTGAATATGAAAGCCAAATGCAATTCAGACTGTCCATTTTGTATAGGACTGGCTCCAAACATCTGGCTTTGGAGTAACAAGAAGCCATATCGGTCCTGGAGTGGTAGAACTGTTTCTGGAATCAGATCCTGATTATTAAGTACGAGATGCAAGATAGCTCAGCAGCATAAGTTAAAATCTTTGAGGAAAAGATGCTACTAATCAATGAAAGAACACTGCAGAAAACTTAAAGAGAGAAGTCTGTTTACATGCACATGCACACACAATCGCTATACAGTTGTACATGATACTTTTTGATGGAGCAGTACTGAAGTGTGAGAGAGGGAGAAAACAAGAAATCCTCCGTGTTCTCTCCTTCAGTCCTCCAAGTCAATGCAAGTCAGGCATATTTATTTTGGATCTTGGGGAAATGGGACTGGCAGTTTCCAGCGCTGATCCTTCCTTCTTAGACTATAATCTGTGATTTGACCTGGTGATGTACTTACCATGCTAATACTATTCTACCCTTTACTTTCAAAAGTAAACTTTTGTGAAGTGGGAAAGAAATAAATCCTTACAAAAATGTGTTTACTAACTGATCTGCTTATCTTGTGACAACTACACTAGAATAAATGCACACAGAGTGTCAAAAAAAAAAGAAAAGAAAAAAAAAAACCTCATGCAACTTTTCATCGTGGCAGGTAAAGACGTGAAAGCCACTGCCAGATGCTTCAGTCCCAGCTTATCCCACAGGAGCTGTCACAGGCAAGTGTGGTGAAATCTACAGAAGAAAAATCCCAATTAAATAAGGCAATTATAAAAGTATAATATACTGTAACTGTTGTACTTTCACCCAAATCACTTTTGTAGTTTAAGATTTGTAATTTTCCAAGCAATGATATTCATGTTACATAACAATAGCAATTGAGTAATCAGATCTTTTTCAAAATTTAGCAACATTTACTAGTAGAAGTTGTATCTGGGTAAAAACAAAAGGATTAAAAATATCGTATTAGTGGCTTGTTTGACTGTAGCGGGGTAGACACCTGCTCCTACCCTGAGGGGCTTAGAACAGCCCAGGACAGGGCTGTGGCTGGGGCAAGCAGCCCAGGCTGAGTAGGGAAGTAGGCTCAGCTGGGGCCATGCCCCAATTAGGGCTCAGCTGGCCTTATAAGTAGGCAGTGAGCCAGGAGCTGAGTCACTCTCTCTCTTGCCTTTGGACAGGGAGGGACCTGGCTGCAGGGAGCAGAGAGTACCTAGATTGGAGCAGGGCTGAAGAAAGGCCAAGGGAGCTGGGGAGCTCCGGCCGGGAAAATCCCAGGCTATGGCCTAGTAGAAGGCCAGGCAGGTACTGGGGTTGCAAAGGGGGCAGCCCACGGGTAGGCCGAGGCAGCAGGTCCAAACTCCTCCTTGCCAGTGATGAGTGGCTTTTACACTGCAGTCTGCCCCCGATACAAGGGGCTAGTTGGTGACGGGCAGTAGCCTTACACTGAGGGAAGGTGAGGATAGTGGGTGGGAACCCTGAGAGACAGTGGGTGTACTACCGGGGGCAGCCATCCAAGAGACATGGGGCACTGGGTCTGGGAGGGACGCGGGGCCAGCAGTAAGGTGGATCACCAGCCTGCAGAGGGCACTCCGGAGCCTGGTGATCTAATTCCCGACTAAGACCAGCTGGAGGTGCCGCAGGTGTGAGCTGGCTGCCTTACACTGACTCAATATGCTAATTGCCAGATGTGATAACACAATGGCAATACAAAATGAAATGTACAATTGCAGTGTGTATAATAAGAAACCAAGGAAATCCTAGATTACAATCAATTCTACAGAGAGACTTGAAGAATCAGGAAGACAGTGATAGGTTCTCTCAAGAATCTGACTTTTTTTTTTTTTAAATTAAGTCACATGGACTGCAGTCTCCAAACCAAGGACTACTCTTCTCTGCTTAACAAGTTACAAGTGTCATTGAACTCCTCTTTAAAAATAGTTTAAGACAATCATGCTGAAAGCTTATTCTATTTTTACTATAACTCAGATTCTTCTCAATTCTCATGTTTCTTTACTCTAGCACCAATTTTGGTGAGTCTACTGGGGCATGACAATGCCACAGGGACAAGATGATTCAGCTGAGTTGCAAATTATAGGCAGTGAACTCTCAAGGACTCCTGGTGTTAGTTTGCATGGTGCCTATTACAAGGGGGTCCTGATGCTTCATGCAGGTCCTTAGCTGGAATCGCCACAGAAATAATGATGAAGGTTGGTTGTTTTTAAACATACCATTCATCCCTGATTAAGGGTTAACAAAAGAGCTGAGCACTGACTAAGAAAATTTTGAGGGAATTCTGAATTCATTTGGAGTGAATGCTACACTTCTGTGGAATAAAAAGTTTCAGTCAACTGTTTTAAAGAACTAGAACAATGAAATCCCAGTAGTTGTCACTGGAATCTTTTTTTGTCACTAAAAAACTAACAAAATAGTAAGAGCCTTAGACAGTAAAAATTGTATCCCCTCCTCTTCAGTACCTCATCTTGAGCAGTTTTAAAGAAAATCCTATAGCAGTTCGTTGAATCCCTAGGTCTTCAAACATTGGGACGGATTCTCAGCTGGAGTAAATTGACTTCAGTGGAGCTATACCAATTACGTCAGTCAATAATCTGAGTCACTGAATTATCATGTTCCCAATTATTCGAACTGAAGTGGGATGCCAGGCCTATTTGTTTAAAGTAAAGTTGGTCACAAATTTTCTGACTGAGTTTTTCCATTGGAAAATGCCAATTCAACAAAATTTGAATGTTCTGCAGAAACACATTGATTTCATCAGATCTTCCGATGTAAACCAGGCTGGTTTCCCAAGAAAACCTGTCTGGCTTTCTGACAGCTTGCCTGCCTAGCAAGCTGCCACAAAGCCCAGCAACTCTGGCTCAAGCTAGGGCTGTCATAGCTTCTAGACTCCCTGCCGTAGAGAAGCCGAACAGTCCTGCACTAATGGGAGCCCTGTCTGGAGCCAGGGATCTCTGGTCTGCCAGGTCTGCAACAGGGAGCCTAGAAATACAGCTACCACGTCTCTGGGGAGCCTCAATTTTGTTTTGGCGCATTTAAACAAAACACTGTTTAGATTTTTCTAAATTAACCTTTAGAATTCCCATTCTATGAGAAAATTTGAAATTGAGGTTTCTTTCTGAGGGCAAATTTTTTAAAGAAATTTTGGAAGTATTAATACCATTTTACAAGGCACTGGTAAGACCTCCTCTGGAATACTCTGTACAATTGTGGCCCCCTTTGTTCAAGAGAGATGAATTCACACTGGAACCGATGCAAAGAAAGGTTTCTAGGATGATCAGAGAAATGGAGAGCCTATCTTATGAGAGGAGGCTAAAAGAACTTGGCTTGTTTAGCCTAGCAAAACAAAGGCTGAGATGGGATATGAATGCGTTCTATAAATAGATCAGGGCGGAAGAAGAGCTATTTAAGGTAAAGGAAAATGACAAGAACAAATGAGGTGAACTGGCATGAATAAATGTAGGCTTGAAATTAAAACATTTAGAACCATCCGTGGGATAAGGCTGTGGAACAGCATCCCAATAGGAGTTGTGGGTAAACAATCTAACCAGTTTTAAGATACAGCTTGAAAAAATTATGAATGGGATTGTATGATGGGCTTGGCAACCTTGGTCTCTTCTGGTTCTACATGTTATGTTCTTAAAAATATCATGCTTCAGGGCTTCAGCTCGTCACCTGTAAGGGTCAGGAAGGATTCACTCCCCACAATGTATTCTGGTTTGTTTGTTTTTTTCTTCCTTCATCTGTAATATTGGGGATGGCCATGGCTGGAATGGGATAATAGACAAAATGGGCCAGTGCTCAAAGAATTCTCAGTACCATCTCATTCTCAGGTGCGTGGCTGGTGGGTCTTGCTCACATGTTCAGGACCTAACTAACTGACTGCCATATCTGGCATCTGGAAGAAATTCTTCACCAGGTCAGAGTGGCAAGGGCCTCAGGGAGGTTCACCTTCCTCTGTAGCATGGAGTGCAGGTTCCTTTCCAGGACAATCTGGGTTTATCTCACTTAGTCAATTCCATGCCATTGCAGAGGTCTTGGGCATTGGTGCACTTCCATCCCTCTTGTTCTCTGCCTGTGGCACAGAACAGTTTAGTCTCCTGAGGACTGTAATACTTCAGACAAATTCCAGTTGTTGGGCTTGATGGTCTTGGCTAATATACAGGTCAGACTGGATGATCTGGTGGTCCCTTCTGGCCTTATATTCTATGACTCTAGGTATGAGGACCTGTTTTGACTAAGTAATGTAGATATTACACAAGGAGTAGAGATATTTGGGTGGGATACAAAGGAAACAAAAGTCCTTTAGGGCTCAACATGCCAAATTGGCTTTAAAAATATTCACTGTTTCAGGCACTTGCCATAACAGCTATGATTTGCCTTACAATGCAACAGGATTGATCCCCAGTGAAGACTACAGGTGTCATTGAAGACATACATTTGGTCTCCACTATCTTTATTACCACTGATTATGCACAAGATGAGGACCAAAAAGAAAACAGCATCACTGTCAAAACTTAAGGGGAATTCATAAACTACCTATTAGACAATATTTTTACTTTAATTTAGACACTGAAATTAGCGAGACACGATCAGCATGGAATCCCATATATTTTAGTTTACATGCCACTTTTCAGGGTAGACCAGAATTTAAACACTGTTTACCTTTAAAAGTCAGGCCAGGATAGCCATAGGAGTTTTGCCTACTCTACAGTTTTGTGAGCATAGCTATGCTGGGAAGGACATAGCTCTGCCGGCAAAACTTCTAAGTGTAGACCAGGCCCAAGAAACATGTAGATTTTTCATCATTGTCCTACATCTAGTGTAGTTGTTCAGACAGAACAGAGAGAGAGAGAGAGAGAGAGAGAGAGAGAGAGAAACACTACCGTGACGACTTAGTAGCATTTGCCACCCACTTTTACCCTGGGGTAAAATGGCTGCAGATACAGAACAATTATGAAGTAGGTGTAATTACTGAAGACTTTGCCAATATAGACATTACATCAACAGTTAGAAATTATGAAATTTCACATTGACAAACTAAAATCAAAAGGGTTTCTCCCCTCTTCCTTTTTAGCAGGATAAACCTTTTAAAATGCAATTTTTTTTTAAAAAAAAAGACAAAATTATTTGAAGGAACATATTTTCAAAATCAGGACATCAAGTACATTTCACAGATGCGTATGCAAAAAAGGTATACATCTAATATGATTTGAACACAAACGTAAAGTATTCAGTTCATCCATGCTATGTTACTTCACACCTGAAGAGAACTGCCCCCACAAAATCTGAGTTCATAAAACGCATTGTAACGTAATAAAAACACTCATCGTTCATGGTCACCTACAAAGTCATGAAAGTCAAGAGGTTTGAAACAATATTAACCATATGCATGCAGATTGTCAAGGAGCCAGTGAGGCAACAATCAAAATTAGCTTTTTTACATTCCCCCTCAAATCTTTCAGTCCATGGACACGAAGGAAATATTTCCAGCTACTGCTGAGGAAGAGTTTGTAATGCCTAATTATTACTTTTAGTAAACATGAAGTTTTTATTTATTATCCCTTTAGGTAAATACTGAATCTTGCTTTAAACTGTACATTTGTAATTTAGTCAGCAAATTTACACATTTTCCCTGTTTGGGAATCTGTAAACACTGTTACAGATTAGTTCATTAACCATATCTGTGGAAATTATTATTTTGTACAAAAGAATTTCAGCTTATGGGTGGCTTACTGTTCGCTGAAAGTACTCAATGTTCTAGATGTTATCACTGGTTACTTAACTCACATCATTTTGTCTCTGTACCCTTATTAGATGACCTAACACAAACCCACAGAAAGATTTCAAGATGGCCACACAAGTACAATTTTGGTTCCAATATACATTTGCATGAATATTCATAAAGCTTTCAAATTCAGTGAACCTTGCAAACAAAAATTAATTTGCTTTTTATGAATGTTCACAGAAAGCAAAGAAAAGGGGTTGAGAGTATAGGTTTTATTTGAAAGAGCATTTGAATATTTTTTTGATTTATTCACCTAGATCTATTTTTAAATAATTAACCAAGGTACCCAAGTCAATATAAACACTTGTAATACACAAATTTAAATGTAAAAAAGTTTGTCTCTACTAGTTTCCACCTGCATTTTCACTGCCTCCTTTAAGTAGTGACCTACTGCAGCATTTCATTCTACTATATTTCAGCTGAAATCCCCCATTCTAGCTGCTAGCCAAAACATTTTAGTTAATTTCCAGCAAGTATTTATTACCAAGAGGTGATGCAGTGATAGACAAGATATACTATTTAAGTCGTGATTTATATTAGCAACACCATATTTAATTTGATTACTTTGATACTTCACTCAAATCCATTTTACCTAAACTTAATTATTAAATTCACATATTAAGAATAACCACATTAAGAAGTTTCAGCACAATATTTTAATACTTGGAAATTATTCTTCTAAGTGGATAGACACTTGAAAAAATTGAGTGACATTTTGAGATGGGATAGAGATTGAGAGTGATTGTAGTCACTTGTCAGCCACTTAAGTTTTTGGGGAGAGGGGAAGCAAACTGCATTGGGTATACTTTCCCAGTGTTTTAAGGTATAACCAACATCGCATTTACTAATGCGATTCTTAAACAAACCAATCAATTTCAGCCAACATGCAGTGAAATTTACAGTTTTACTGAACTTTTCAAAATTTATTAGTCTAATTCCTGGTTTTAAATTCCTCTTTTTGGACTTAAAATACATTCTTGCTTAGTTCACAGTTTATTGTCTTTATGGTAAAATTCTCATATGCTCTCTCTTTTCTAGTCAGTACATACAAGTAGGAAACAGATACAAAAGTGAACTTATTTTACCAGGGAAATTGCTCTAAATACACTGAGGTAAAAAGGGCCTCTAGTATTATGGATGTCCTCTGGAAATAATATTTTCTTCAAACTACCCAGGTCTGGGCTGATGCCCAGTCTTGAAATATGAACTAAAGCATGTATTTTTAAAAAGACTTCCTCAAAACTGTTTAAAAAATGTTTTCTTATTAAAAAGAACCGAACAACGTCAAAACATTTCACTGATACACACAGCAAGATCTCCCTCCCCAGAAAATGGGAGAAAGTATTTAGTCACTGTCCTTGACTGATGGCCGGGGCACAGGGTCCGTTTTTCTGAATTCTGCCGCAAGCACACCCTTACAGAAGGGGAAGGAAATTGAAGGCAAGGAGCCGAGAAGATCTCGGAAGTAGAAGCCGGCAGCGGGCGTCAAACTACGCTTGTCTCCACCACTAGAGAGGGTAACTGAACCCCGGTCCCTCCACTTCCCACTCTGCCCGGCTGCCCAACGATCTTTTACCCTGCAATCGCTTAAAAGGTCTGTGCGCCTCAGCCACTGACCTTACCTGCGGCCCTCTCCCGAGGAGCCCACTCGCGTTCCCACACACACCCCCGCGAAGTCTGGCAAGCAGCTCCCACAACTGCCATTCATGTAATGGAGATCGGGGTTAACAGCGGCTCTAAGCTAGGCAGCGTCTCCGTAGCAACGGAAAATCTGCTTTGTGACGCGTTCACACGCGCCCGCTTCCCTCCTGTCCCTAGCCCCCACCCCACCTGTGACCCAGACAAAAGCAGTTGGTCTTCCTTACACGTAGCTGCTGCAAGTTGTGCTGGTGCTAAGGTCTATCCAATTGTCTTCAGAGGAGTCCTAGCGCCCACCCCCCCGCTCCGATCCCCTCAGTCATTTCCCTGTAATTTCTAGAATGCTGGCATTAGCTCCCGGATCCTTTACGTACAGGAACCCCCCTTTCTCTCTCTCCTCCTCATGGCTTGTGCTCTGCGTGGTGCCTCCATTAACAAATTACAAACAGAGACAGTTATTTCAGAACCTGAGGGTAATAAATGCCTCCCTGAAACACAGAAAAACCAATTCACGGCTTCAAACAAAACATTAAACACCGCTTTAAAATTAATTCCCCAACTGAGCGAGTTTGGGACGGGTATGCTGTTGTTTACAGGCTTGAAGCTTCTGTCAGTGTTGCAACATACCCTAAGCTATCATCAAGCTTAGGAAGTGGGAAGACTGCCAAAGTCACTTCCAATCAACAATAAATACTTAAAACAATTCTATCTGACCATACATAGGTTATTCAGATTTAACAAAAACCCTTCAGTAAGGGGAGCTCGCTCTGAAGAGCAGGAAAGTATATTGTAGCGACCACTGAGAAAGTGATCTGCAGTCAAGAAGCTACCGGGCTTTCACAATCCTTGCCAACTCGATACCCTGATCCTCATAACGGAAATTTCTCTGCACCCTCCTCAACCCCTACTTTCTCATTGTAAGAGCTGAACTAAATACATGGTTAGAAGACTTTCTACCCCCCCCCCCCCAGCACCCTGTGCATGTGTGTGAAATTATTAGTTTACCTTGGAAAAAGGTACATACAAAGGACAAAAGTCACTACACATTTCAGACTTGTTTTTCCTAAAGACATTAAAGCAAGTCTTGCACAGATACTTTGCTTAGTTGAGGACATTTAAACAACAATCATATTTACTCATTTTGATGCAAGATTAATGTCTGTACCTGCATGTATATTTCAGCAATTAAATATTAAAATTAAAAAAAAAAAACACTAAAAACAGCACTCTTATCTCATGATCCCTACTTTCATGATTCAGCCCAATCAACTGCTGCAGGTGCCAATGAACCTATTTCTAACTCAGCCCTTCCAGCAGATCTCATACAGAGAAAGGCAGTGAAAGAGGGGACTGGTAGAATCATTATGGGAATACCAAAAGCTAGTACTACCACTCGGATCTTGGTGACAGATGCAGCTAACCTGATTATGTGCTGTTGCGGGGGGAAAAAATTAAACAAAAAGGTCAGGAAGTTCTATACCAAACAATTGTCAAGAAAACAAATCTTTGCATTAAGTGTTTACTTTCACACAGAAATATATTAAAAGCTCTGCTAAAGTGCAGATCCTCTAACCAAGGAAATAGAACAATTTGTTCAGCAACAAAACAGTCATTCAATCAACATTTCTCAATTTCAAGGTTTCATTCTCTGTTTTTTATGAATGTATTGATTACAAGAAAATAAAGTGGTTTTACGTGACCAGAAAACCCAGCCTGGGTTACAACCCAGGCTAACAGTTATATATGGCAGTTTGATTTCTACTCACACTCCAGTGATTAAGCTGTTTTTGGAACCTGCACGTATGCCAGCTGCACTATTTCTCACTATTGTGTAAAAAGGGCACAGGCATTTTTTACTATCAGAAGAACTACTAGACACAATGACAGAAACAAATGCACCCTTAGGGACATACAAACTGCCATACTAGATCAGATCCCAAGTCCATCCAGTGACCTGTGTCTAACAGTGACCTGTTCCATATGATTCAGAGAATAATACCTAGCTCTTACATAGCACTTTTCCTCCATAGATCTCAAGTGCTTCATAATTTTTAGTGTGTTTATCCTCATAATATCCAGTAAGGTATGTAAGTATTATTAATCCCATATTACAGATGGGGAACTGAGGCACTGGGAAGTTAAGTAATTTGACCAAGGTCACAACAGAAGTTTGTGGCAAAGCAGGGAACTGAACTCAGGTCGCCTAACTGCTAGGCTTGTGGGCTAACCACTGGACTATCTTTCCTCTGAGATAAGAACCATGCAGCAGGTAATTGTGGGATAATATGTTCTCTATATTGGCTCTTATCCTGATCTCTAATCACTAAAGACTGGCTTAAGGGCGTTGTGTTATGAGACAGGGAGAAGAGAAGCCCTTGATCTACTTTCTCTAGTTTATATACTTTTATCATGTTCCACTCCGATTGGTCTCCTCAAACTTACACCATAAAAAACAAGTGAGAGATTTCCTATGTGTAGAAACACCACCATTCGATCAGTTTGTTTAGCTGAACCAGTGTTGGCCTCCAAGCGTAGACAAGAACAAATCCATGGTCAGCTCAAATTTCATTAAACTGACTGCTGACAAAAAAAAAAAAAACCTACTGAAACAGTGCTATTTCAAAGCATTAACAAGGGCTTAGAACATTCTGCAAGGAGACTGATCTTGTGGTTATGGGACTGGACTGGGACTCCAAAGACCTGGATTCAATTCCCAGCTCTTGCACATTCGGTGCATGTGTAACCCTGGGCAAGACACTAAGGTCCAGGATTTTTAAAGGTATTTAGGTGTTGCTACGCTCAGCACTGCAAGGTTTAAGTGACTAAGACTGTTAAGTGCCACTTCCAAAAGTGACAAAAAGGCTTGATCCTTTAGAGAGAGTCCTATTGACCACAATGGGTTTTGAATGAGGCCTTATCTAAAAGATTTCCCTACTTCATAAGGGGTATTTTGAGGACAAGTTTATTAGTATTTGTAAGATATTCAGATATTACAATAGTAGGGGCTATATAAGTAGAGGGAAAGCCATGTAGGATAAGCAAGGAGTTAACTTGCTCGAAAACAAGGAAGACCGCCAAATTGTGTCAAAAGGCCTTTCAACATCTGACAGATGCTGCAACATTTTAGGGCAAGGTGCAAGTTTTATTTCTGAATTTTTTGACTAATAAGATGAATTAAGCCAGCCAACAACCTTAAGAGTAAGCAGCTTGCTTCAATTTTTATTCTGCATCTCTTTCCTCCATCCTGGAGTGGTCTTTTGGTTTTCATCTCCCTGTGCATTTCCTGCTTGACCACTTCCCCTACTTGTGCCCCTCCTCTTTCTGTTGGGTCAGCTTCTTTTTTCTCCTGTCTGCTCCTCCCTCCAGTTACCTCTTACCCTATGACTGCGAAATGAATCACTGCTTCCCCCTCTAGTTACAGAACCGCAACAGCTTTACTTCCCAAACACTGACAGCAGAAAGCAAACTCTTAACCTTTATAATCAAATGCTGTTGATCTGCCACTACTTTTTATAGCTGCCTGTGCAGAGATGAGGCAAAGAGCCTATACCTCTAGCAAAAGCCTGTTCCAACTGTACTCATACTATAATTACCAGCAGTGTGTCAGCACTGGTAGTAGCAGTGCTTTAAACGCTTCTTTCTCCAAAGACATGTTTGTAAGAAATACATGAACCCAGCTATACCATTACTACAATAATGGTATTTTTTCTTAGAGCAATTGCACTTTGAACCCATCTACACTGCAAAAAACTCCTCCAGCATAGGCAGGACCCCAGAGACACAAAGATTTCAGTTAGCACACCAATGAAATAAATGGAAGCAATTCACATTTCTTACAGGCAAATACAGCTCCTTCCTTTACAGTAGCACAGGTCCCTTGTACCGTCTCAGTGAAGTTCAACTGTACAGTACAGGAAACAGAGAAGGATTTGGACAGCCCATGCATGGGAATCATTATCCTCTGTGCACTGCACAGCCCAGCTCCATGGAGTAAACCTTCATGTTGCGGTGGAGCAGAAAATGTGGGTATATAAATCTACCATCCATATGGGGGGGAAAAAGACCTGAAGAGCTATTGGAGAATAGCTCCCCTTGTAAATACTCTTATGCTGCACTAAGAGTGTCCATGTTTAGCTTACTCCACTCTGGAAGCAAGATGGATAAAAACAGATTTTTTGTTTAAAGGATTTTTAAAATTTAAATTAAACACAGGCTTGTTTGTTTTTAAATAAATCTATTTAAAATTAAATTTAAAATTGACTATGTTAAGGCCTAAACTTATTAAAATCATCTAAATTAATACGTTAAGTAGTACGTGTTTGCTGCCAAAGTTTTAAAAAAAGTCAAACCACTGAACTGGTAGATGTCACTGGCTAAGCACCTTGAACCAGAGTTTGCTAAAGTGCTAATGTAACCCACACACCTGGGTGTGGTGTTTGGTCCTATCTAGTTGCATGGAGACCACTTAGAGAGAAAGAGAGAGATAAAATGAGTCTGTTCCAGAGGTTCCCTGTTCAATCCTGCCCACTGATGACCAGGGTCTGTCAGCATTACAAGTGGGGGCTCGTCTGGGATTTCAACTGGGAAGTCTCTGAAGCTTGGGTGCACTTCCTCAGCTAGGGGAAGTATGTAACCCACACACCTTCTGGGTGTGGTGTTCTATCCCATCTAGTGGCATCGAAACTACTTAGAGAGCGAGCAATTAATGAGTCTGCTCTATAGCCTGAGCTAACAGCCGGTTGGCTTTTAGCTCATCCACTAAGCTCCAGAGGTCCCAGGTTCAATCCTGCCTGCCGACGACCAGGGTCTGTCGACGTTACACTAAATCAGCTTTTGACAGTAGTAACGCGTTCTCCAGGTGCAGAGAGAATATAATTTTCTTCATTTCGGTTTATTCAACTAGTTCAGTTCAATGACTGGTTCATTGAAATTTAAGAAACCAACTGGGAGCAGAAAAAGCAGGAGCGCTTGTTTTCCTCTTCCACTAGTGAGAGACAATATGATGTATAGTACTAGTTCTAAATCCTTGAAGGATATAGTGACCACAAGCAATGATCTCAATTCACTACTACAAATCATACTACTTTTGTTTATTAGATCAGTTAGTTTTAAATGAAAAAAATGTTCTGGTAAACTTTTTATAAGTTATTTTTCTTATGCATCCAGCACATTTAGTTAATTTAAAAAAAAAAAGCCTGTTTTTTGCATTCTTAATTGAATCTGAATTTCCATCCAGATAGACTTTCATGAAAACAATAAGCAAAAAAATTAATCTAGCAAACAAGAAATGCATCATTCACCATTTTCTAACATAATAAAAAATGCAGAAGTTAAGAATCTAAATAAATCCAAATTAAGCTATATAACTGCTTAAATAAATGCAGAGACAGTGTATTCTCCTGGTTATCAAAAAAACAAATTTCATGTAAAGGCTACATTTAGTTGTAAATCAACATGTTTTAATGGTTACCAATCAACAAGAATCAATCTTTCTTCAGGAAAATAGCTAAAAGGAAACCAAATTGCTGGCACTTTAAATTAAAAAGGTCGTAGAGCAGTTTTTAAACTAAGGGCTGGGGGGAAGCCGACAGGTGCGGAAGAGCATGTGGTTCGGACAGAAGTATCCTTAAGAGGAGGATCTATTAATGGAGATTCTCTATGTCCTAGTAAGGAAGAGAGGATGGAAAATGATAAAATACAGGTAAAATCTGATCAGAAACAGTCAAATGAAAGAGAGTCCCATTTGATTACATCATGTAATGGCAGACAGCTAAAAAGTTTTTAAAGTGCTTATATACCAATGCTAGAAGTCTAAATAATAAGATGGGTGAGCTAGAGTGCCTCGTAGTAAATGAGGATATTGATATAATAGGCATCGCGGAAACTTGATGGAATGAGGATAATCAATGGGACACAGTAATACCAGGAACAAAATATATCGGACAGACAGAATAGGTCATGCTGGTGAGGGAGTGGCACTATCTATGCTTTCTTTCACATATAATCAAATGAAGTAAAAATCTTAAATGAACCAAACTGTACCGTAGAATCTCTATGGATAGTAATTCCATGCTCTAATAAGAATATAGCAGTAGGGATATATTACCAACCATCTGACCAGGATGGTGGCAGTGACTGTGAAATGCACAGGGAGATTAGAGAGGCTATTAAAATAAAAAGCTCAATAATAATGGGGGACTTCAACTATCCCCATACTGACTGGTGTACATGTCATCTCAGGATGGGATGCAGAGATAAAGTTTCTTGACTCCTTAAATGACTGCTTCTTGGAGTAGCTCGTCCTGGAACCAACAAGAGGAGAGGCAATTCTTGACTTAGTCTTAAGTGGAGCACAGGATCTGGTCCAAGAAGTGAATATAGCTGGACCACTTGGTAATAGGGACCATAGTATAATTAAATTTAATGGCCACCACTTCCCGCAGCCCCCATTGGCCTGGAAAAGCGAACCGCGACCAGTGGGAGCTGCAATCGACTGAACCTGCAGACGCTGCAGGTAAACAAACCGTCCCGGCCCACCAGCGGATTTCCATGACAGGCCGCGTGCCAAAGGTTGCTGATCCCTGAACTAGCCAAAGACTCAAAAAGTAATAGCAAAAAATTTTTAAGTACATCAGAAGCAGGAAGCCTGCTAAACAACCAGTGGGGCCACTGGACGATCAAGATGCTAAAGGAGCACTCAAGGATGATAAGGCCATTGTGGAGAAACTAAAAGAATTCTTTGCAACGATCTTCACAGCGGAGGATGTGAGGGAAATTCCCAAACCTGAGCCATTATTTTTAGGTGACAGATCTGAGGAACTGTCGCAGATTGAGGTGTCAGAGGTGGTTTTGGAATAAATTGATAAATTAAACAGTAATAAGTCACCAGGACCAGATGGTATTCACCCAAGAGTTCTGAAGGAACTCAAATGTGAAACTGCAGAACTACTAACGGTAGTCTGTAACCTATCATTTAAATCAGCTTCTGTACCAAATGACTGGAGGATGGCTAATGTGACGCAAATTTTTAAAAAGGGCTTCAGAGGTGATCCCAGCAATCAGAGGCCGGTAAGCCTGACTTCAGTACCAGGCAAACGGGTTGAAACTATAGTAAAGGACAATACTGTCAGACGTATAGGTGAACATAATAATTTGTTGGAGAAGAGTTGACATGGTTTTTGTAAAGGGAAATCATGCCTCACCAATCTACTAGAATTCTTTGAGGGGCTCAACAAGCACATGGACAAGGAGGATCCAGTGGATATAGTATACTTAGATTTTCAGAAACCTTTGACAAGATCCCTCACCAAAGGTCCTTAAGCAAAGTAAGCGGTCATGGGATAAGGAGGAAGATCCTCTCATGGACTGGTAACTGGTTAAAAGATAGGAAACAAAAGGTAGGTATAAATGGTCAGTTTTCAGAATGGAGAGAGATAAATAGTGGTGTCCCCCAAGGATCTGTACTGGGACCAGTCCTATTCAACATATTCATAAATGATCTGGAAAAAGGTGTAAACAGTGAGGTGGCAAAATTTGCAGATGATACAAAACTACTCAACATAGTTAAGTCCCAGGCAGACTGTGAAGAGCTACAAAAGGATCTCTCAAAACTAGGTGACTGGGCAACAATATGCAGATGAAATTTAATGTTGATAAATGCAAAGTAATGTGCACTGGAAAACATAATCCCAATTATACATATAAAATAATGGGGTCTAAATTAGCTGTTACACTCAAGAAAGATCTTGGAGTCATTGTAGATAGTTCTCTGAAAACATCCACTCAATGTGCAGCGACAGTCAAAAAAGCAAACAGACTGTTGGGAATCATTAAGAAAGGGATAGATAATAAGACCGAAAATATAATATTGCCTCCATATAAATCCATGGTATGCCCACATCTTGAATATTGCATGCAGATGTGGTTGCCCCATCTCAAAAAAAGATATATTGGAATTGGAAAGGGTTCAGAAAAGGGCAACAAAAAGGATTAGGGGTGTGGAATATGGAATGGCTTCTATATGAGGAGAGATTAATAACACTGGCACTTTTCAGCTTGGAAAAGAAACAACTAAGGGGGGATATGATTGAGGTCTATAAATCATGACTGGTGTAGAAAAAGTAAATAAGGAAGTGCTTTTTAATCCTTCTCAGAACACAAGAACCAGGGGTCATCAAATGAAATTAATAGGCATCAGGTTTAAAAACAAACAAAAGTATTTCTTCACACAATGCACAGTCAATCTGTGGAACTCTTTGCCAAAGGATGTTGTGAAGGCCAAGACTATAACAAGGTTCAAAAAAGAACTCGAAAAATTCATGGAGAATAGGTTCATCAATGGCTATTAGCCAAGATGGGCAGGGATGGTGTCCATAGCCTCCGTTTGCCAGAAGCCGGGAATGAGCGACAGGGAATGGGTCACTTGATGGTTACCTGTTCTGTTCATTCCTTCTGGGGCACCTGGCATTGGCCGCTGTCAGAAGACAGGATACTGGGCTAGATGGACCTTTGGTCTGACCCAGTATGGTCGCTCTTATGTTAAAAGAACAAATTCAAAACATAATTCAATTTGATGATTTAAAGTAAAGTTTCCTGCTTGGTGATTTAAATCACTTTGATTTATATCAATCCACCCTGTTGGGTAGTGGGATTAAACTAAACCACACAACAGCACTCAGTGCAGTGTAAGGTCTGGTCCACACTACAGTTAGGTCGACGCAAGGCAACTTACGTCAACCTAACTATGGAAGTGTCTATACTTAAATTTTGCTCCCACCAACATAACTGTCCCGCTATGCCGACTTAATAACTCCTCCTCCAAGAGCAGCGTAGAGCCACGGTTTACGTAGTTAGGTTGACATAGTACTATCAGCGTAGGTATTGCACTGCTTACATCTACTGTTACTGGCTTTCCCGTGCCATCCCACAACGCCCCACACTGACAGTACAATTGATACAAGCGCTCCTGGTGAGGACGAGCACTGCCAACACAAGGAGCAAAGTGTAGACACGCAGAAGCGGCAGTAATTTAATTTTGTAGTGTACGCATGACCTTTGAGTTTAGCTGTTTGAGTTTAATGTGATCTAATGAGTGTGGAATAACTGTTGAGTTTTAAATTCACACCCTAGTTTCTTTTGCAAAAGCTTCCCCAAGTAGACAAGTCTTAATCTTCTCTCACACACACACACAAGGAGCAAAAGTGTTGGAGGTTGTTTTAGCCTTCCAGGTAAAGTAACAACCACAAAATGTCCCCATCCCACTACAGTAACTCCCCAGTGCAGAGTCCAGCTACTTAGACCATGCACTTAAACAGTGTTACACTTCCACTTGATGAGTGAGTGAAATCAGATCAAACGGTGTTCAGCAACATTTCAGAAATGATAGTTAAACCGGCACCTGTTACTGACACCCACTGACTGCAAGAGGTAAATATCCTAAGGTAGGCAAAGATTCTGTCAGCCAACTAAGGCTACATCTACACTGCAACCTGGGATGTTATATGTAGTTCATGTGGACATATCCGCACTAGCTTTAATCTAGCTAGCTTGCTCAAAATAGCAGTAAGGACATGACAGCATAGGAGGCAGCCCTGTAGATACATACTTACATTGCTAGATCTCACATTGAAACCCATGCCACCACGTCCTCAGTGCTTTTCTTTACCGAGCTAGCTAGATTAAAGATACCATAGATAAGTGTACACGATCTGCAAATTATACCCTGGTTGCAGTTTAGACAATACTGCAATGCTACATTTGGAAGGGTTTCCTCCAAACTAAAAAGGCTAGAAACTTTCAATCATTAAATAAAAAGTTCAATTTTGCAGAAATTGGTAAACAAGCTCCCTAATATCTAGCTCTTATATAGAGATTTTCAACAGTAGATTTCAAAGTGTTTTACAAGGAAGTCAGTACCATTACCCCCATTTTACAGACAGGGGATGTGACCTGCCCAAGGTCACCCAGCAGGCCAATGGCAAAGCCAGGAACAGCACCCAGGTGTCCCAAGTCCTACGCCAATGCTTTATCAAGTAGGCCATACTACCTCCTAAACAGGGGAAAATGTATTTTTCACTGTTATTAGGTAAGTGGATTTATCAAGCCTTACTAATTAATGCCCCTCACACTTCCTATAGAAAATTATTAAAATACTTTGAACAAAAGAGAATATAGTATTTACAGGCAACTCTGAAAAGTACAAAAAAGTAAAACAAAATTCAACAGGGTAACAGACTCATGAGAGTCACACAATTCTATCATGTTTAATGATCTATACCTTGAAGGCATGGGGGACATGTCCTATTACTTGGGATAAAATTGCATATTCAATTTAGCATCTCAATATTGATATACAAATTTAAATCCTGAAAAACAGATTCATGGTCAACATGAAACACCATTTTGAATCAGAGGGAATCTCACTATTTGAGAAATTGTTGGTTACATTGTATGTTGTTTCTCTTTTCTTTTTTTCTGGTAATGTCTCAGAATTCTAACTCCCAATGTCCTTGACATACAGAAGGTCAAGGTACATTGTGGTACTGAAATTGTAACACAAATAATACAATGCATAAAGGCTCTCTACCGTATAAATAAAGTGAGGTGGCAGGAAAGTACTTTTTGATATAATATCAGAATATGGATGTGTAAAGCATTAGGAGATTACAAATCATTGTGATTAATGAAACATATGGAAGCAAATTAAAACTAGAAGACACCTCCCGACCCAAAAAAAGTTATAGGAAAGAGTTCTGGGGGGGGGGGGGGGGGGGGGGGGGAGGAACCCGAGGCTTTGAGCCACACTGAAGAGGGAAAGATAGCTAAAGAATGAATACATTCTCTCTGAAAACTATGAAGGTAAGAATTATGGAGATTTTATTATCATCATCATCACTTTCTAAGAGTCTCCTTCCAAGTACTTCCACTGGGTGGCAGACTAAGCTTTCGCATGAATGGACGGGGGGAAACGACAATTATTTAAAGAACTTTTCTGTTATACAACTTATTATTTGATCAGTTCTCCAAAGTTTCTCTCCCATTTTTTCTAGAAGCCCCAGGATAAAGGAAGCAGTCCTTCAGGGAGATTTGAAAGTGACAGTGAGATGGGAACAACAAACATGTGGGTGAAGTGAATGGGTCAATACAGAAATTGATTTAAAATACATCAGCAGAACATCTACTTAAGTCTTGAAAAGCAAAGACTAGAAGATTGAAATAAATTCAGCAATGTATATTAGTCCTGAAGGATCTGAAAGGATGAGTACACAGCATTATTAAAATCTTGGGTGCAGCTTTGAGGGGGTTTCTTTTTTCAGTGCACATATTTAAATGTCACAAACTTTCTTTAAATGCATTTAAAGAGAGTTTCCACTTATTTTAGACAAATTATGACTCATTTTTAAGAATAAAAACTATTTAATTACTGTCTTCTTTGAATTATGTATTTTTAAAATAGCCCACTGACCCACTTCAAAAACTTGCACTCCCAACTGTGCCAGTGAGTTTAGGAGATCTGTAGATCTTGCCATCCACCTTGTAACATTTTTTAAACACAGCAAGAAGTAGAAGTTTCAGGTATTTTCATTGTGCAGATTTTAAAAACAACTACTAATTTTCAAATTTTTGCTTTGGCAGGTTTAATCATATGTAAGCCTGCGAGTCTGTGACGAAGATCACAGATTCTGTGACTTTCATAATGGCTAGTGCTGGCTCAGGTGCTGCCCGGCTTGGGCAGCCCCTGCACCAGCAGTTTGATTGTGTGGGAGGGGGCTCAGGGATAGGGAGTTGGGGAGTGTAGGGGGGTGCTTACCTCGGGGTGGGGGGCTCCCTGGCTCCCAAGCAGCTCCTAGGCGGCGGAGCGGGGCTCCGCGCCACGCGCTGCTCACACCCACGGACCCCGCCCCCACAGCTCCCATTGGCTGCGGTTCCCGGCCAATGGGAGCTGCGGCAGCCAGCACTTGTGGCGGGAGCAGTGGAGCCCCTGCCCTGGCCCCTGCCTCCGCCACCTAGGAGCTGCAGGGACACAAGAGCCAGGTAGGAAGCCCCTGACAGCCCCACCAACCCCCTCTCCCCCAGCACCAGCAGGGTCCTGGGCCACACACCACAGCCCAGCCCTCCTCTCCCCAAGTACCCGTGGTGGTCCCAGGCCACCTCCCCAGCACCCCTGGTTACCCCGCAGAGCGCCCACGGCCCCAGTGATGAGCTGGAGCCGGTTCTCAATGGTTCACGCGAACCGGTTGTTAAATTTAGAAGCCGGTTTAGAACCGGTTGTTAAAGGGGTGGGCAAACTCTGGCCCGCGGGTCACATACGGCTTGCGGGACCGTCCTATCCATCCTGCCTGAGCTCTCGGCTGGCGAGGATCCCCTGTGAATATTTACTCATCCGGCGGCACTCCGAGCCTTCCGCGGCGGGTCCTTCAGTACTGCCAAAGACCCGGAGCAACTGAAGGTCGTGCCACCCAAGTGCCACCGAAGGCTCAGAGCAACTGAAGGAACCAGTTCTTCAGCTTCTGGCAACTCATCACTGCACGGCCCCCTGCACAAGGTTTTAGTCAGGGCAGGTATTTTTAGTAAAAGTCATGGACAGGTCATGGGCCCGTGAATTTTTGTTTACAGCCCGTGACCTGTCCATGATTTTTACTAAAAATACCCGTGACTAAAACGTAGCCTTAATCATACGTTACTTAAGAACCCTATAAGAATGAGCAGCAGCGACTGCAAAGAAACCAAGCTGGATGGATAAAGTGCTTTAATGTGCTTCAGATAAGACATCAAGGATATTTTCCATAAGCTTTGCAGAGAACGGCCTCACCAGCGTGCATATGGGATAAACAATGACAGGATGAATGACCCACTGAGAAGGAATTTCACAACCATTAGGACATCCATAGCACTATCATCCCATTTTGTTGAAAATCTCATCTGAAGGAATTGAAGGTGTGAGCTGGGAGTTCTCTCATGAGAAACATGGAAGATTGCCACAAGGCACTCCTCAACTCACCTAGTGGTCCGGCTGGGTGGAATGAAAAAATTCTTCCTTCCCATTGAGTTGGGTAGCCAAGAGGACACTTTTCACCCCTCCACAAGAACTAGAGAAGAAGTATTCATGTAGTTTTTCTCCTAGAAGGTAAACAGAAATAATTTGTGGAGTCAAAACCCTAGAAAGCCTGGGGAGCTGAGTCTTCCCCAGACATATGAAAATGCAATATTCTTGTACACTTGTGATAATCTGTGTTATCGGGTGCTACAGATTACAATCTGCTCACAAAGTCTGTTTTCTTCAATTTCCATCAATCTCTGTATTACACTGCATTTATGAAGACTAACCTCTACAGTAACCAATACCAGTCCTCCACAGGTTGACAGATGCTGTTTAAAATGCTGATGTGTAACCAACCAAATCACAATTAACTTATGAGTAACTTATTTTTGGAAAAATATTTTTCAAATCTATCCTCTACATGAGCTCTCATTTAGCACTAAGAACATATAAAGTAGCTGTATCACAATGCACCAAAAATGACCTTCCTGCCCCCCCCCCCCCCGAAAATAGAAAATTTGGTAATTTTTCAGAACTTTATACCATTATATCTCTGAAGTTACTTAGCTGATTTGATTCAAGCTTAAAAAAAAAATGCATCTGTGGAATGATGCAAAGCGTTTTTTTTATAACAACCTTAATACACTGTGTGAATAGTAAAGTGTTACAAGTAGGGCTTAGGCCAGATTTTTTTCTAACAGCCTTAACTATGGAATCAGAATTGTTACTTACAACCCCCTACAATCAGCGCCAATCTCCAGCACATGGGGCACACGCACACCAGAAGCAGAATACATGTAAACACCACATCTCGAACTCCACATACTAAACTATTAATTAGGAACTTCGCAAGAGCTCCTAAGGCAAGGCTGGGGACTTCTCTAGCATAATTTTAGATCTACAATCATGTTCTCAACCCCGTTCTCAGCACTGGCAGTGTTAGCATTTCCACTAGGCTGTCCCAAAAGGCCCCAGTTCCCAAGCTGGACTCTCTGGAAGGTCCCCTCAAGACTGTCACAATAACCGGTTTCAATTGCCCCAATACCCTAAGTCCTAGCGCAGGGGTGGGCAAACTTTTTGGCCCGAGGCCCACATCGGGGTTGCAACACGGTATGGAGGACCGGGTGGGGAAGGCTGTGCCTCCCCAAACAGCCTGGCCCCCACCCCCTATCTGCCCCTTCCCACTTCCCGCTCCCTGACTACCCCCCCTCAGAACCCCCAACCCATCCAACCCCCTCGATCCTTGTCCCCAGCCCTGCCCCACATCCAACGCCCCCTGCTCCCTGTCTCCTGACCGCCTCCTCCCCCCCCCCGAACCTCCGCCCCACTCAACCGCTCTCTGTCCCCTGACTGCCCCCCAGGACTTCCTGCCCCTTATCCAACTCCCCTCCCCCTACGCCCCACCCCCTTACCATGCCGCTCAGAGCGGTAGGACAGGCTTATTGGAAAGCCTGGGAGGTTGGCGGGCGCAAGCCACACTGCCAGCATGGCTGCGGGGGAGGGGCCAGGAGCTCAAGGGCCGGGCAGGACGGTCCCGCGGGCTGTAGTTTGCCCACCTCTGCCCTAGCGACTGTGCTCATTCTTTATTCTGAAACAGTGCAAAAAGGAGCAGCAGCTCAGATTCTAGTCTGGTGAGCTCCTTCACAGAAAGGCAGTTTACATGGTAATGTTAAAATCATTCTCTTGTCTCCTCTAGAATTCTACAGATGACCAAAGGAAAAAAAACAAACAGGAACAAACCTTTTAAAATAGTTTTAGACCTTATACTTCATGAAAAACCAAAAAAAAAAAAAAAAAAAACCACAAACACAATTTGTCCCCACGCCCCCTTTGCAGATCACCTTAGGACTAATGGCTACACATGCAGGTCTGGAAAGGGTCAATCAAAGAGGATAATTGTCTATACCTGCTGGTGGTGGGATAAAGAAAGAATGAGAAATCGCAAACTATTTTTAAAATATAAATGGAATGCAATGTTGTTCACTAACAAGATAACAGGAAGGTGTGGTTTCTTCTAGAAGGAACCCAGTTTTTCTATAAAGTAAAAATATTCACCTTAGAACAGTGTCCATTAATGTAACATTAAGAGCAAAACATTAACGTCAGGAAATAAAATGTAAGGTTCTTAAAGAAGCATTACTTTGGCTGTGTTAACACTTCCTATTTATTTTATGAGATACAGTTAACATTTAAAAAAGCACAATGAGATCCAATGTTTGGAAACTGAAGTAGACAAATTCAGATTAGAAATAAGGCACACATTTTAAGGTACACAGTGAGAATAATTAACCACTGATGTTGTGAATACTCTGTCCCTTTACATCTTTAAATCAAGACTGGAAATCTCGTTAAAAGATATGCTATTGTTCAAACAGAAGTTATGGGCCAGATGCAAACATTATCGGGCATGGTTCTTTGGCCTGCATTAAGACAAATAGATTAGATCAGTGGTTCCCAAACTAGGGGCACCACTTGTTCAGGGAAAGCCCCTGGCGGGCAGGGCTGGTTTGTTTACCTGTCGCGTCCGCAGGTTTGGCTGCTCACAGCTCCTAGTGGCTGCGGTTCGCCATTCTTGGCCAATTGGGACTGAGGGAAGCGGCACAGGCCGAGGTAAACAAACCAGCCTAGCCTGCCAGGGGCTTTCCCTGAACAAGCAGCGCCCCTAGTTTGGGAACCACTGGATTAGATCATAATGGCCCCATCTAACTTAAAATCTATGAATCTATTAAGCTAGAATTTTAACTAGACTAGATAGTATGTGCAACATTTAATATTGTTTAATTTTTATAAAAGGCTTTCATAAGAAAGAAAACCCCAATCTAACTTCATTCAGGACCGATATGTAAGGTTATAAATAAAGTGTTTACTTCAGGTCTGTTCATAGCCCTCTCAGAGTCCTCAGTATTGTTGGATACACAAATAGCTATGGATGCAAAAAAATAGAACAAACAAAAAAAAAAAAAAGGTCTTTTACTCCTCACTAGGACACTGCTCCATCCTGTCACACTCTGATATGACCATGGTGATCTACAATGAAAGCTGGTTGTGAAATTTGTCAAAAATGCATAGTCACCAAAACCAAAACTTTTCACGGGAACTGATCAGTTTTGAAAAACTTCAGTAAATAAATTCTCTCAGGTCCAGGATTGAATTTCTAGTCAAAACAAGACCCCTGCAACTCCACCCCTGAGCCTCCAGAATAGCCAACAGCCCAGTGGTTAAGGCACTTACGTTGTATATGGGAAACCCTGATTCAAGTCCCTCTGAATCAGTCAGGGCAAGGACTCGAGCCTGGGTCTCCCACATCCCACTTGAGTGCCCTAATCACTATTAGGTTGTTATTCCATAGAAGGAAAAGGGGGTGGGGGAGCCTCTCTTTGGTTTTTCATAACAAAAATGTCAAAAAGTGAAACCTTCATCCCAATGCAGAACAGGAAAATTTTGACATTTCAAACATTTTTGCATGATGACAAAACCATTTCCCACCCAGCTGTTTGTTACCTCAACTTGACTACTGCATCCTTAGGTATGTTGTGTTTAAATCACTGAACTTAAAAAGGCTCTAGCTGATACCAAAGAGAGCAGCCACCTACTTAGCAGGAATCTGAAATCATATCAGACTAATTGTTGAACAGCACATATTGTGTTCCAGCTCTGCTCTTAAGTCTTCCATGATAAGACCCCAAGCTTCAACAGACATTCATGTTCATGGAAATTGAGGTTGTCTTCAGCAGTTACGCTTACTAGACCAATGAAACTTTAACTCATAAGAGTAAAACAAGTAAGGGTTGAAGACAGAACTTTCAAGGTAGCTGGCCCACAAACATGGAACTCACTTCCAGAACACAAGATATCACTGCCTTCAAAACAAAACTTCTCTCTGCAACACACATACCCCAACCCAATTTTCCAAGTATTATCTCCCTTAGAATAGCAAGAGAGGCAGTGTGATCAAAAGAATAGGGCACTGATCCAGGAGTCAAGAGAAATGGGTTCTATATCCAGCTCGGATGCTAACCTGTTGTGTAATCTTGAGCAAGTCACTTGGCTGCTCCCCATCTATTTCACCTTGTGAAGATATGCACTACTCCTTTAAGGGACAGGGTGGAGCCTACAGCTAAGCAGAGCCTGGGGTGTAATCAAGGAGGCTCTGCCCCAACCCAGGGCTGGGTTACATAAACAGGAAGAGGGAAGGAAAGGCCATGCAAGCTGCAGTGGTTTCTCTCTCTTTGGCTCTAGATGAGCCTAATCAGACTCAGAGTATGTCTACACAGGGATAAATAACCCACGGCACAGCTGCGGCTGTCCTAGGTCAGCTGACTTGGGTTCATGGGACTCGGGCTGCGGGGCTAAAAATTGCTGTGTAGACCATTTGGGCTCAGGCTGGAGCCTGAGCTCTGGGACCCACAATTCTCGGAAGACCGGTCATGGGTTTTTTATCCCTGTGTAGACATACCCTCAGTGTACGTCTACACTATAAACTTAAGTGGTCCTATGTTAGGTCAACTTACTATAGTGGTTCATGTCCACACTGCCCTTTTTCTGTCAGTGTTGTGCATCCTCACCAGGAGCACTCCCATCAATTTAAGAGGGGCAGTGTGGGGTGCTGAGAGCCAGGACTTTCAGCTCTGCATGCAGCTCCCCACCAGGAGCCTGACTTACCTCCCCACACACACCTTGGCTCCCCATTGGGAATGGGGCAGCCAACTGGACTCCGGAAACGGAGCTCCCACCCAGGCACAGCTGTGCTCCCAGTGGGGAGCAGGGAGCCAAGAGTCAGGGGAGCAGCCGGGCTCCTGGCAGGGAGATCCACACCCAGAGCCTAGTCAGCTGCCATGCTCCCGGCAGGGAGCAGGGAACTGACAGCCCGGGCGGCAGCCCAACCGGGAGGAGGGAGCCTGAGCCAGGAGCCTGGGTGGCAGCCCAGCTTGGAGTGGAGCAGCAAAGCTGGGAGTCGGCTTTTTGGTCAATTTCACGACTCCAGCTTGATAAGAATGATAGCCAACAGATGTAAGTAATGCAGTGTCTACCCTGCATTGCCCTAACTACACAGGCATAAGCCCCATGCCTCTTGTGGAGGTGGAGTTTTATGTCAGTGTAGTAGGACACTTACATTGGCAGGAGCAAGGCTGTAGTGCATACACTGACATAATTAGGTCAATGTAAGGCAGCTTACCGTACACTGACCGAATGCTGTAGTACAGACCAGGCCTCAGAAACTTGGTGTTACAGATTTAAGTTTGGATCCTGAGGTGGGAACCTTATGAACTGTCTACTGTAATGCCTCCTGTCCTGAAGCCTTATTAAAAAGGGAATATGATATTTTGTTAATGTGTATTGACTTCTTCTTGCTCAGGCTATTAAATTGAACATATTGATGCCAATCAGGGGAAATTAAAGTGGTGCACACCTGCCAGGGTGGATAAAAATCAATGATTTTTCAAATAAAATAAATATCAGATTTTTTTTTAATTTAAATTGGATTTTTTGATAGGTTTTTTTCCTCAAAAAGCATTTTAAAGAAAGATGCATTATAGCTCAAAGAGGTCTCATCATGGAATAAGGATTATAAATTCTAATTCTATAGCATGAGACAATATATTCATGTAATGTTTAAGAAAAGTTTTCTAAATGAGTTCCAATAGTTCATGGATTAGGGACCCCAATTTTATGGGGTTCTAGGGGCTTCTGTATAGATTATTTAGGTTAATCTTTCTATCTACCCAATGGGACTCGGTATCTTCTAGACTGAGCACTATCAGAGATGCTTAGTTTTGCAGTTCTCAAACTGTGGATTTCAGTCTCCAGAGATAACATGCTTGTTAACAACAAAAATGTTTTTAAATAAATAATAGAGGTGAGAAATAACAGACCTCAACCCTATTGTCACTTTGTAAATTTGTGTACACAGAGTCAATCCCTTACCCCTCTCTAAAAGTGCAAAGTTTCAAAAAGTTCAATGAACAGAAGATTGTTGGGGGCAGAATAGATCTGGACAAGGAGACGAAGTCTGGAGATAAATGTGAGAAGGGAGGGACAGGCAGTAGAAACAAAAGTGAAATTGTTTGAGCAGCATATTCCAGAAATCGTGAGGTCTTTCTGAGTGTAGCCTTCATTGATTTGAGATCTACCATACCATTCTTTCACTAGAAGGGAAAACCTACAATGACAGCAGGCCATAATAGAGACCCAGTTGGGGAATATTTTAATGAAGTTCCTCTACCTGTGGGTAAGACAGGTATGCGTGCAAAATGCAAACAGTGCAACAAAGAAATGTAAAGCTGGTTGCCCAAATGAAACAACATCATGAGAAGTGTTCCTTCTCAAGAAGCTGCTGCGTTGAAGATGATGAAAGGAACATGTCTGAACATGCAGAATCTTCAGGTTGGTAAACTTTTTTATTTCATACTTCTTTCTTAAGGACTGCCTGTCTTCCTTCTGGACTATTCTTGAATTCTCACGTTTGAGCAAAAAATATAGTTGTTACTCTATGGTACTATCATTTTAGATGCAGTTGTGATAATAAATAAATAGCTGAAATAGGCAGATCTTCCTTTTACAATTTCACCTTTAAAGTAGTACTGAGTGTCAATGAATAATACTAAATGAGCATTATGGGAATAATAATTAATTAAACAACTACATTGACTTATTTTGTTTAGGAGAATCAATCCTCAACATACAGGATTCTGAAGACTATCCACCTTCAAGATCACCACCATTTTCTATAGTTTCAGAGTTATCTGCCAATGATAGTGTTTCAGTCACATCATTTATGTCACATAGCCACAGTATATCACCTGTAGCAAAAAGGAAAAAAAATCTCCATCATCCAGAAAACCTCCATAGATAAGTTTGTGATAAGAACCAGCAGATTACAAAAAGAGGTAATTGATGAAAAACTGCCCAGTCTGTTTATGCAACAAACTCTCCTTTCCCTAGGATTGAGAACCCACACTTCATTAACATGGTTCAGTCATTAAGACCAGGATACAGTCCACCCAACAGAGCAGATGTCCTCGGCAAGTTGCTGGATAAAGTGTATGAAAGAGAAATTGAGCAGTGTGCAAAAGGTCTAGAGGGTGAAATTATTAACCTGAGTCTTGATGGGTGGAGCAATGTCCACAATGATCCTGTTGTATGTGCTTGTGTGACAACAGAAGGGAATGTCTTCCTTACAGAAACAATTGATACATCAGGAAATGCACATACAACAGAATACTTACAAGTAGCAGTAAAAGCTACAAGACACTGAGAAAAAATTCAAATGTCTGGTACGCAGCTTGGTCACAGACAACGCTGCAAATGTATCCAAGATGAGAAAAAATTATTTAGAAGAGAGTCCCAAACTAATAACATATGACTGCAGTGCTCATTTGATGCACCTCCTAGCCAAAGACTTCAGTGTTCCAGAAATAAAGGCTAATGTTGTTGAAATTGCAAAATACTTTCATGACCACCACTTTGCAGCAGCTGCTCTGAAAAAAGTGGGAGAAACCAAGCTAACTCTCCCACAAGATGTGCGATGGAACTCAGTAGTGGACGATTTTGAGCACTATATCAAGAACTGGCCTAATCTGATGACAGTTCGTGAAAAAAATCGTGAAAAAAATCGATGGCATCGTCACAGCCAAAGTTCTCAACATTGGGCTTAAGAGAAATGTTAAATACGTGCTGAGTACCCTGAAGCGTATTTCTGTAGCCTTGAACAAAATACAGGGAAATAGCAGTTTTATTGCTGACGCTGTTGAAATTTGGAAGGAATGGAGTGACATCTTAAAAAGAGAAATATGCAATGACAGAGTTAAATTACAAGCATTAAAAAAACGAATGGGACAAGCACTACCTCCAGCTCAGTTTCTTGCAACTATTCTCAATGCTTGGTACCAGGGTCAAACCTTAACTGCTGAAGAAGAGGAGTTGGCTATGACATGACCATCCAACAATCATCCATCCATAATGTCAAGTATCATAACCTTCAGAGCTAAGGGTGAACCGTTCAAAAAATAGATGTTTGCTGATGATGTTTTAAAGGAAGTCACACCAGTGAACTGGTGGAAGTCACTTAAGCTCTTGGATTCAGAGACTGTTGAAGTGATCATCTCACTTTTAAGAGCAGTAGCTTCTTCTGCCAGTGTAGAAAAAATATTTTCTTCCTTTGGACTAATTCATTCCAAATTGAGAAATCGTTTGGGACCTGAAAAAAGCAGGAAAGCTTGTTTTTCCTTTTCCAGATTATGAACAAACAGGAAAATGAAAGTGAAGACGACTGATTCAGCTGCAGAAGCCAGTATTTTAAGTTTCTCACATTGACTTGGCTGACAGTCGGTTTGGGGGTTTTTTTTTTTAAAATATATTTCATTTAACTATTTTAGTTAAAACCAATTTTAATAAAAACACACCTGATTTTAAAAAACTTGAATGTTTAACTAAATGTTTAAATTCAAAAATTAATATGCTTGTTTTGTTAAAATATTATGTTTGCTGTTGAAGAAAAAATCCAGAATACATAATATCGTTTTATTTAACTAAAACAACAATTTAAATGTCTGTCTGGTGATGTTCTCCTCCTAATACAGCATTGTAAAAAAAATCCTCAAAATATTAATGATTAACCTGTTGATTTGGAAATAGTTCACCTCCAAATGACTTCATAAATATCTGCTTCAATTACCTTTGGTAATTGAAAAAACGAATCATTCATTTTCTGATATACCTGTAAAACTAATCTGAAAAGTTTTCAAAATAAATCACTTTAAAAATGAAACCTGAGTTGTAAAGAATACGTATTAAGGTTATAACAACTAACAAGAATGCACTTTTATGCATAAATCCATGATTAAATCGAGTCTTCCTGACTAGTGATTTAAATCAAATCCACCCTGACACCTGCAGCACCACACCAAGGACTGCCCACACTTTTACCCCTCCATACTTGTTGTCTGCCATGTCTATTTATAAGGTAAGCTCTTTGGGGCAGGGATTGTCTTACCTTTTTTTTTTGGTAGTGCTTAGCCCAACAATGCACTGATCTCAGTTGTGGTCTCTAGGCACTACTGTAATACAACTACACAAAAACACGGTCAAATTTAAGTGAAACAAGCAGCAATTAACTAAAATCATTTTCTAGACCCTGTTTGAAGCTGTATACATTGTAAATTCAGAATTGACGAATTCATCGTGATGGCCTCCTTTGCCTCTTCATGCAAAGGAGTCAGTTTGTCCCACAACAAGAAATTTTACTGAACTAGTACAGCTTGGTAATTAACTATACTCATATGGAGGATAGCTGGGGAGCATGACTTCCTCCTCTACATATCTTGCACTCTGTCTCTTGCTTCTGTGGGACTAAGCAAGGGAAATCAGCCCAACTTTACTACTGTAGGCTGCAGATTCAGTACAAAAACCAGGAACAGGATCTGTATAAAAGTACTTCAATCCTTTTTGAGAGCATTGGGTAGAAATGGTCAGCTCTTTTGGAAGGTGGACTGAAGGCTAGGTTCAAAATATATTGGTTGAGACAGTGGCTTTCCCTTTCCCAATTGCTTGAACTGGACAATGTTGAAAGTCAGTGAGATTTTTCAAACCCCAACAATTTCAGGTTCAAAGCTGCTAAGTCTCTCTAAGAGACCTTGTATTTTTCAAGGAATTTGGTATGTATGCATCTTTGAAGGAGGCACTATTTCGCACAGTTGTGGTTTTGCTTGCTTTTAACCAACCAGGAAGGATGCAGATCCATTTCACAGGTTGCGGCTCTAGACATTTTTCAGAGCTTCAGTATGTGTGATGGAGCCAAATTCAGCCAGAAGTAATAGGGTGAAAAGTACAGTCTAGTAATGGAGTCATTAAGATTAAGCTCAAGTTGGCATTCTATGGCTCTATGTGAGGCTAGAAGAGATCCACACACAAAAGCACAGATCCTAAATATTACCCCTCTAAGGCAGAGCAAGCAATTGTACTTGTATGTATATAGTACCTTCACATAAGGGGCAAGACTTGAGGCCCTGGTAGGGTGACCAGACGTCCTGATAAAAATCAGGACTGTCCCAATAATTAGTTGTTTGTCCCGCGTCCCAACCGATGTACTGTCCCGATATTTTGTTTCGGCGGCACTCCGGCTTTTTTTTTTTTTTTGCTTGGGGCAGCAAAAACCTAGAGCCGGCCCTGGTGGGGGAGGGAGGGGTGAGCCTGTGGCTGCCCCTCATGTGTCCCGATATTTTGTTCTTGTCATCTGGTCACTCTAGGCCCTGGAGCTTAACTTCAATCATTCCTACAAGCACAAAATCATAGCAGAACAATCAAGGCTCAGTGGAGCTTCCAAAAAAAAAAAAAAAAAAAAAAGTAACGATCTGGGCCAAGCATCTAAACTGCACTAATTGCCCTAACATGAACTGGAAAATAAAAAGATTTTACTACCCACCCCACCCCACCCAAGAAAAGGGACCTACAGGAGTAGCAACAGACAATAGTGAGTACTTGCTTACACCCCCAGCAACAATAAGAAGGAATTATGTAGCAGTTGGTGCTGTGGTTCCTTATAAACGATCAGATACAGGATGTGAGGAGAAATGCAGGGTGTGCATGCAGCTCCTGTGGAACCCACCATCCAGAAAGATTTAAACTGAGGTTTAGATCATCAGCTACCATACTGTTTTAGGGGTCTATGCACCAAGGCCAGAACACACATTCTAGAACAGGAGTCAGCAACCTTTCAGAAATGGTGTGCCGAGTCTTCATTTATTTACTTTAATTTAAGGTTTTGCATGCCAGTAATACATTTTAACATTTTTTAGAAGGTCTCTCTATATATTATATAACTAAACTATTGTCGTATGTAAAGTAAACAAGGTTTTAAAAATGTTTAAGAAGCTTCATTTAAAATTAAAATGCTGATCTTAAGCCGCCGGCCCGCTCAGCCCGCTGCCAGCCTGGGGTTCTGTTCACCTAGGCTGGCAGCAGGCTGAGCGAGACCTGCGGCCGGGACCCCGGGTGCCAAGGGGCCAGCAGCCAGAAACCCAGACCAGCAGTGGGCTGAGCAGCTCAGTCCGCTGCCGGTCTGGGGTTCCATCCGCTGGCTCCTGCCAGCCAGGGTCCTGGCTGCCAGCCCCGTTCAGCCTGCTGCCAGTCTGGGATCCCGGCTCTGCCCACGTAGAGTGGGTACCTACCTTCTCCCTGGTTCTAGCCCATTCTCTTCCTCTCTCTCTGCACTGAACTGAGGGTGGGAAGTGCACTGAGCACAGGGCTAGGGGTGAAGGAGCTGACTGGGGGTTGGGGTGTAGGGTCTGGCCAGGAGCTAGAATGAGGGAGGGGGCTCAGGGTTGGTGCAGAAGGTTTGGGTGTGGAGTGCTTATCTGGGCAGCTCCCATTTGGTGCGAGGGTGTAGGTGGGAATGGGGGGAGTGCAAGAGTCAGGGCATGAGGTGTGGGGGGCTGGGTATGTGTGGGGGGTGCTGGAGTCAGAGCTGGGGTCATGGGGGGATGCGGGGGTCAGGGTAGGAGGCTGGGATGTGTGGGCTAGGGTCGTGGGGGTGCTCCCAGCCCCCTGCTCAGAGCGGCTCACGGCAGGCGGCTGGAGGGGATATGCCCTGATTCCACCCCCCTTCCCCACCTCTTCTGTGCCTCCTCCCCAGAGCAGCGAAGGAGCTGCGGCTCCGCTTCTCCCCCTCCTGCACAAGGGCCATCAGCTGATCGGCTGAAGGGAGGGAGAGGAGGAGGAGGGGTAGGAACCCAGCACGCTGGGGGAAGAGGCAGGGGAGGTGGGAGGTTGCCTGCCCTGCAGCAGCAGCCGGTAGGACCAAGCTTCTTCACCCTGCCCCCACAGGGGGCAGAGAAGAGCGGGCCGGGGCAGGCAGGATTTTTAATGGAACGCTGCTGCCTGGGTTTGACAGCGGGCTGAGCGGGGCCGGCGGCTGGGACCCAGCAAGCAGCAGTGTGCCATTAAAAATCGGCTCGCGTACCATCTTTGGCACACGTGCCATAGGTTCTAGAACAGGGGTCGGCAACCTAACACTCCTTAATGAGGACGTAATGCTGCCAATTAAAAAAAACTAATTGAGGGAAAAACCTATATTAAACTAATACAGATCTAGTTTCCTCAGCTACCATGCCCATCAAGCTGAAGATGTCAGAGCATGCAGAAACTCAAACTTTGTCACAACTATCAGATTTTTGTAGTGTTGTCCGCAACCACAGAGACTGATTTTAAGGCCCCCTGTACTAACAACTGTGTGAGTGAACCCCTGTGCTCAGGCAAAGCCCCTTTTGACTCTCACCAAAGACTCTCAGTGGATGATCGAAGAGTGAAAGAAGTTCAGACCAATATATCAAACAGTTGAAAGGAAAACAAAAGCTCCCTGTTTTCTAAATCTGAAAGTATAGCACCACCTTTAAGGAATTATCTGAAACCGTATTTTAGCTATTTCTATCTGGTATATTCGCCATTATCTATACATTTTTCAATTTTATAAAAGAGCTACCTCACTGATTTAATTATCGTTGAATTAAGTAATAGATGACCACTAGAAATACAGTAACATGTAATTTTAAAGTGCTGATGAAAAAATCATTTTTAGTACATTTTATGGGTGTCACACAGTTGTACAGAGAAAGGCACAACACGACTGGAGAATATCTACAAATTTCCTTTCCCTTACCTAAACTTAAAGAACTAGCAAAACTGAAAATTTTACACGTCTAATTTACTTAAACTTTTTGTTTTCTATATTTTTTCAATTTGGACAATGTAAATAGACTATCTGGTTTCTCTTTTTAGATACCGTCAAGTGAGTGTCAGGTCCTGGTTCTCATGCACTAGTACAATGCTGCAAAATTTGCATTCGCCACTGGTTGGGAATATTTATTTGTTAAAAAGTTACACTGGAATGTGATATCATACAGTTGGGTGGTTTGGGTTTGTTTTGTTTTTAGCATTGTTGTTTTAAATACACAATCCAAATTCTGGACCAAATTTGGCCTGTCTCTTTCAACTCCCTGAATCTCTCTTCTCCAGTCACTTGTTCTCCCTCTCCTACCCCACAAAAACAAAAAACCAAGATGTACCATCAGACAGGACATATTCAGGACAGAACAAAACCTTCTGCTTCCTGTCCGTCTTTTTGCGTGTCATTAACTCCAAACACTTTCCTTGAAATAAGCTACATTATACTTACCACTCCCACTGTGTGGGGAGATACAGCACCAGTACAATCACCCATGAAATCCTCTCAGCCTAGACAAAATAAAGTCTACTCACCTCATATACAGGTTTCAAAACAACTAGAGCACCACAATAGACATGACTGAGCATCCCCATCCCTTCTCATTGCTCCTACTGCAAGGCTGCAGTGTGCAACAGGAAGTTTTAAAAAAAAATTCTCAGGGATTGTCTACACTTACGGTGCAGCTGCACCGCTGTGGCACTTAGAGAAGACTCTACCTGCACTGAGAGGCAAGCCCATAAGTACTCCACCTCCACGAGAAACAGTAGCTATATCAACAGCAGAAGCCCTCCCACTGACATAGTGCTGTCTATGCTCGGGGTTAGGTCGGTATAACTGCATTGCTCAGAGTGTGTGGATTTTCCACATCCCTGAGCAAAGCAGATATAAATACAGAAACTGGTAGCATAGACCAGTGGTTCTCAACCACAGGTACATGTACCCCTGGGAGTACACAGCGGTCTTCCAGGGGGTACATCAACTCATCTAGATATTTGCCTAGTTTTGTAACAGGCTACATAAAATGCACCAGCAAAATCAGTACAAACTAAAATTTCATATAGTCAAGGGCTTGTTTATACTGCTCTATATACTATATATCAAAATGTAAGTACAATATTTATATTCCAATTGATTCATTTTATTGTACGGTAAAAATGAGAAAGCAAGCAATTTTTCAGGAATAGTGTGTTGTGACACTTGTATTTCTCTGTCTGATTTTGTAAGCAAGTGGTTTTTAAGTGAGGTGAAACTTGTGGGTACACAAAACAAATCAGACTCCTGAAATTGATACAGTAGTCAGGAAAGGTTGAGAGGCACTGGTGAAGACCAAGGGCATGTCTACACTTTCCACTAAAAGTCCAAAAAGTCCCTTTTTTGCGCAAAAACTGTGGAAGCGTCTTCCCTTGCCAATTACTTTTTGCAGTGAAACTCAGAAGTTTCACCGCAAACAGAAAACCACCTCCACAAGAGGCATACAGTTCTTACCGGTGATACTTTTGCGGTGATGTGCAAATGGAGACACGTTCTTCCTGTTTACACAGCTTTTAGCCTCTGGACGATATCCCACAGTGCCTAGGTGACCTCTCTGGCCAGCAGCTCTGCTGCTCTGATGCCAGGTAAACTGCCATCTGCCCCTCCCCTTGTAAAGCCCACCCCTCCCCCTGTAAAGCCTTGGAGAACTTTGAAATTCCCCTTCCTGTTTTCTTGGCAAATACTCACTTATCATCTGGCCAGGTGACAATGGCTGCTCCATGAAGCAGCGGATCCCCTGCTTGGAGCAATGCTGAGCTACTGGAGCTGATCAGTGTTTGGGGAGAGGAGGCTGTGCAGGGACGCAAGATGCCCCACAATCATGCCCCCTCCTTCCCACAAGACCTATCCTCAAAATGGAGAGAGCTGCACTCTTGAATAGCTGCCCTCAATGCGCTGCTCTCATTGGCGATGGAAGTGCTGCAAATGTGAACACAGTCTGTGAAAGTAAGTGAGAACACAAACCAGCGCTTTTCTTTTACTGATTCTCTATCACCGGTGAAACTGACAGTGCAAAAACTCTGCAAGTGTAGACATAGTCCAAATCGCAGTCTTGCAATGTTGGGAGACCTAATGTAGCTGGGACTGAGACTTACTCTGAGACTAAAGGTATTTCTAAGCTACAGCACTGCACCTGTGCCGCTATAGTGCAGATACTTCCTACCTCAACAGCAGGGGTATTTTTGTCCATGTATATAATAATCCACCTCTCAAGAGGCAGTAACTAGCCCAACAGAAGAATTCCTCTGTTGACCTAGCTGCATCTAGTCATGGTTAGGTCAATTTAACTATGTTGCACGGGACACAAAGTTTTTCCACAGCTCTGAGTGCTGCAGTTGTCAATCTAATTTTTAGGTGTAAACAAGGCCTAAGTTATTGTCCCTTTAAAGAGTTACACATGTCATTAGACCAACTGCACATGGGAAGCAGTATCTGTAGTTTCATTTCCTGGGACTGTTATTTTGCATTGGAGGATCAGGGAAGGAAACTGAAGGGACAACTTGGAACTTACAGCAAGCAGCTACTAATGCAAAAAGATGCCATTCATGACCCCAGCTCCCTAACTAAATCCCAAATTCCTATTTACTTGCCCTTCACTGAAGCTGCAGCCCAATTTTAACAGCTTCCCACATTCAACCAGTCTCAACATCCCCATCCAGCCATTTCCCTTTCCTGCCATCAACCCCACACACTACCCAATACATGTGCCATACACTCTTCTCCTCTTGGTCCATCCTTACTCCCCTCTCCCTTGAGCCCTCCCACACCCACCAACCTCAGCCCCACCAGCCCTCTCTTACCCCCACCAAGCTCATCCCCTTCCCCTTGAGCCCCCACTAACCTAAACCCTCCACCAGCCCCCTCACATCCACCTTCCTCTCCCGCACCTACCTCTCTCGACTCCCCACCCCCTTGACCTCCCACACCCGCCAAGCACACCGCTCCAGCCCCCACCTCAGCCCCCTCCACGCCCACCATCCTCATTCCGCTCTCCCTCCAGCTCTCCCACACCCGCCAATCTCGGCCCCACTATCCCCACACCCAACAACCACACACGCACCCAAAACCTACCTCCCCAGCTCCTGGAGCCCCCCCCCAGCATCGTCGCCGCCACCACAAGGCCCCCTCCCACCAACTCACCCCTGTGTCCCCTCCCCCACCTACTGGAGCCCCCACCCCCACACAAGGCCCCTCACACCAACGCACCCCTGTGTCTCTTCCTCCCCCCCCCCCGCAAATGCACCCAAGCAAAAGAGCAGCTACCGGCCGCCGGCCGCTCTCACCGCGCCTTGCCAGATCCGGTGTCCAGGCCGCGACGCTGGGGTCCAGCCTAGGGTCCGTACCCACAATGCCAAGCGACTCCCTGCACTACCCACCCAGCCGTAGCCCCATGTCCCGGCACCGTGGAGCCAATACAGGCCCGGCTTAGGCCCCGCCCCGCCGACCGCACACACCTCACACAAACCGACGCAGCTGCGGAGCACCCTCATTCCATATACATGAGGAGCGCTCAGTGATTGGCCGAAGCGGGGTGGCGTGTGAGGGGCCGGCTCAGTAATATTATTAATGGCTGCCACGCAGGGGAGGGGAGCGCGCGAGCTGTACAGGGGTTACTACAGGGCATTCGCTGCCGGGGTCAGGCGCTGTAGCGCGCAGGGCGAGGGAAGGCGGGGCCTCGGGACGGGGAATAGACTGGTAGGGCTGAAAGCGCGAGTAACGGATTTTCACTGACACTGTGCTACAAGTAACAGTTGCCATTCAAATACACTAGTGTCCATGGAGTAATTTATTATGCAAATAGTGTATATTACTGCACGTTGTGTAAATAATTACTATGCAAACAACTATTGCCTTGTAGGCAGCCTCCCCTCATTTAGTGCTGTAATATAAACAGGTATTTATTGCACAATAGAATAATCCCAAATCACTTTGTAAACTCAAAGATTTACAAGCACTTGAACTGTGTCATTTTAGTTAATTTAAAGAAGGAGCAACATTTTATATTAGGGAGATTCAGTTTGTGTTTACAGATGCTGTACTATTTGAAAATAACTATCAAATGCAGCAACATTATAATCAGAAGCACAAAATGAAGCAGAATTTTTTTTAACTTCTAGAGCATGCGTACACTATTGTATGAACATTTTACCACTCTTTCAGTATGTTGAAGTAAGTGTGAAGTGGTAGAGAGATAATCACTTCCCCCTAGGCCACATTCTCCATTTTTTTTTCCCAGCTGCTCCTATTAATTTTTAGCAGGGCACAGTCCATACCAAACAGTTAAAATGATCCTGGTACCCTGATCTACTACTCCTGTCTTCTCAGACCACAAGGACTCTTTTTATGTTAGGAGAGAGCAGGAATATTACCCTCAGGTCATCTGAGACTTATAGGCACCAGAAAGACTCATAGCTTGGCCTGGGCTGCCTGCTTCATGGTTTCCTTCTTCTGATATATGTGAGTAGTAGAGGTGTCCTTGTAATTACATGAATCTCCTTCAGAAAGGGAGGAAAATATTGCAAGATGGAAATAGTATACGAGAGATTTCTGAGCTTATTATAAGCAGCATGAAGGATCACAGGCCAATACAGGTGGTAGCAGCATTATAGGTAATATCACAGCATTAGATTAAAAATTCAAGAGTTCTTCTATAGTCATGAGGATAAGAAAAGGAACAATAGAAGCCTGTGTACCTGGAAATGGAAGAACCAGTCACCCACTTGTTCCAAGGAAGGAAAAAAATTTAATAATTTCAGAAGGAGGGAGTTGAAGTGACATTCCGCCAAGGAATTCACTTGTTTCAACAAACACATGCCAAATTAAAGACAATAGATAGGATGTGAATACAAAAGGGGAGAATTCAGAGTTGTGATGAACTCTCTGGCTTGAACTTCTAGTCTTTTAAATTTTACTTCAATGAGGCAAAGGACAGTTCCACGATAAAACAATAGCTATTTTATGTAAACACGGACAAGACTTCACAGGGTTCAGATTGTACTCAGCAAGGGAGAGTACCTCGTGCATTATTATAGTTGGTGCGTGGATGACAGAATGAATCCCCTTTTTCTTGCGCTTACCTATGGGTGTTCTGTAAGAAATGACCACGCTGGCTCAGACCAATGGTCCACCTAGCCCAGGATCCTGTCTTCCGATTGGAGGCTCCCAGCAAAACCAGAATTGCACTCTATCTCCCGAAGGCTACTGAAGCCAAACTGGGAGATTTTAGGCTGCTAAAAGTCCGTCAGCACAGCAGGGCTAAGGGAGGCTCCCTGCCTGCCCTGGCCCTGCACTGCTCACGGAAGTGGCCAGCACATCCCTGCAGCCCCAGGGAAGGTGGGGGGCAAGGGGTCTCAGTGTATTGCCCCCGCCCCAAGTGTGACTCTGCAGCTCCCATTAACCCAATGGGAGCTGTGGGGGCAGTGCCTGCAGGCACAGACAGTGCAGAGTCCCCTGCCCCATCCCAGGGACGTGCTGGCCACTTCCAGAAGCTGCACTGGGCCAGGGAGCCTGTCTTAGCCCTTACTGTGCCATCAACCGAGGTAAGTGCTGACCAGCCAGACCCTCATCCCCTCCCAAACCCCAATCTCTTGCCCCAGACCTGAGCCCACTCCCAGACCCAAGGCGCAGGGCAAAGGTGTTTGGGTTGTGTGATTAGACAGTTTGCAAGCCTACTTCCGACAGGTGCTTCAGAGGGAATGAACAGAACAAGTACTCATTGTGTGATCCCTCCTCTGTTGTCCAGTCCCAGCTTCTGGCAGTCAGAGGCTCAGGCCACCCAGAGCATAGGGTTGCATCCCTAACCATCCTGGCTAATTGATGCCATTGAGGGTCCTATCCTCCATGAATTTATCAAATTCCTTTTTGAACCTTGTTATAGTTTTGGCCTTTACAACATCACTTGGCAATGAGTTCCACAGGTTGACTAGGTGTTATGTGAAGATGCACTACGCTGAGTGAGAGTATCAGTTCCAAAGACTCATAGGACACCTAACTTGGAATTAGAAATGGCCCTGACACAACCCCCTGGATTTTAAATCTACCAAAATTTAGGAAAGAGGGTGAATTTTTTACTCCAAATCTGGATCTCATTTCAAAGTTTGTACCTTGTCCCCATCTTTATAAAAGGCTGAACTAACATGCTGGATCTAAACTTGGCTGAATTTTGACATACAAATGCAAACTGTGTGTCACAGACCCATCTCCACTCTAAGTGGAAACTTCCCAGGACAATGCATTTGTTAATTTTTCCCCGCACAACATGGCAATATCAGGATCTCTAAAGACAACCTCTCCAGAAAAGCAAGTCTGAGAAACTAGTAATTGACGGCCCGATTTCCAGATATGCTGTGTACTCAAAGCTCTCATTGACTTTGTTTGGACTCCATTCAATAGAATTGTGCGCATGCACAGAGTGCATGAAGCAATCTCTGCTTTCTGTAGAATTGAAGGGAGTGGGATAACAGCAAAACTAGCCCATGCTCCACTCTACATAGCTGCAATACTTTGATCAATTTGCACCCCTAACACTGAGTCCAGAGCACCCAGAATAGATACTATAGTTGGGTATAGATTGCTTTCAGAACACTGATCAGAGAATCCAACCTAGACAGAATCTTGTGTGCAGGACCTCATGCCTGGCAGGCACCCATTATGAAGCAGCCTTTACTTCCCACAAAGGCTGTCCAGCACATTGAGTCTGAAAACTTAGTAAGATTCAGAAAGGAACTACACATCAATATCACCTAGAGTTAGTGAATGATAAATTTTAGGATATCCATACTTCAGGGTTTAAACCAATATTTAACAGGGATTAAAAGGACACCTAATGTAGGGGTTAGATTATCTCAAATCTGCCTAATGCAAGGTTTCTTGCACTGTCCTCTGAAGCATTTGATGTGGCCTACTGCTGGAGACCGATTACTGAACAAGATGGACTACAGGTCTGATGCATTCTGGCAATTGCTATGTTCCTAACTCAGTCCAACAGCTGAGCAGAAAGGTTACCTGGTACAGACTGTGCATGCACACAAAATTTCAGATATCGCTACAAAAAAAAAAAAAAAAAACACTGCAGTGTATCTGAAATAGATTTCTATAGGAACTTAAATTAACTTCCCCTGCACCTCAGGAACCTCTTTGCACGTTCATGATACTTTTATGCAGAATGGGCAAAATTCTGCAGCCAAAAACATGCGAGATCTCTTTGGGTACATCTTCACAGGGATAGATTTATTTAAATAAAGACACCCATAAACCCACGCACCAGCAGTTGGCCTGGATCAGCTGACTCAGCCTCCATGGCTCAGGCTGCAGGGCTAAAAATCACTGTATAGACATTTGGGCCCGAGTGTCTACACAGCAATTTTTGAGCTCCACAGCCTGGGAGGCTGAGAGAGCTGACCCGCTCTCGTTGCAGCTATGCTGTAGGTCTTATCTCTGTGTAGACATACCCTGTGTTGTTTTAGGGCAATATTATTCTTCTGGCTAAAATGCACTGCCTGCTTATTTTAACAAATCCCCTGACTGAGCAGCCTAAAAGGTGCATATCAAGGGTGGCATGCCACCTGAAGCAAAATCTGGAACAGACCTTTGTTCAGTTCCTTGTGTTATACAAAGTAATCAGCTCAACTGTGATTTCACTCTCCACATGACTTTTATGTAAGAGTTTTATATTGCTGTCCATTATTGGAGTGTCTGAACACCTTCCTTGTAGCAAAGTCCCTGGTGGACTTCATGCAGTCTGCCACTTCTCATTGTATGGGGTCAGAACTCTGCTTGGAGTAACTTTGTTTTAAAAAAGCGCGGAGGATGGTGGAATAAAAAGCATGTTCAAAATGTGAGTGTCACTTGTGGTGGCATCACTTCCCCTCAAAAAGCAAGGCTTTGCAATGTTTCCCAAAGATGGTCAGACTCAGCTCACCTGATCTCCTCTGGAAGATATTGATTGCTTTCGAAATTAGGACCAAGGCTTTACATGGCCATCACATGCTGACTGGAAGCCAGTGGAAGGACTTAAGCAGAGGCCTGATGTGCTCATGAGGGCTTGAGTCATGCAGAAGGTGAACAGCCACTTTCTGTATCAGCTGGAAAGCCCGTGCATCATCTTCACGTTCACCTTCAAATACAATGCAGCCTGGAGATGAGAAATGCATGGCCAGGTCCTCATCTAGGATGAAAGATTCAAACCCACGTGTCAGTCCACTGCTTGATTACACAGGGTTTAAGGATTGGGGAGGTAAATGGGGAGTTTTTATGTTTCTCAGTACACAGGCAGTTGGGCTTCCCTTTGCTAAAACGTCAGAAATGTTCCTAACTTGGAAAGCATCCTGCAGACTGTGCAGATCTTCCCAGAGAATCAGAGACCTGTAACCAGCTTCTCCTCTCTCTGTTGCACCAAGTGCCCTTATGGTATAAAAGGAACACTTCCTTACTATCTGTTCAGAGCCTAATGACTCGTCAGCTCGTTACTTTCCTGTCTGGGGATTACATTAAAAAGTTTGAAGCATTTATAATGGATTCAGACAAACTATTTCTTTTTATGTACAGTTGATACTATCAATCCATTTAGATTAAATACCATGAAATCTTGGATTAGACTGTATTGAAAGATGCTGATATTGACTTCTGGAATTTTTTTGCCCATTCATAGGAAGTGTATCAGTTAATACTACCACAAGAGGCAAACTTATTGCATCATTTTTGTGTACAGCTAGATGGAATACTTAGAATATTTGTTATTCATTTCTCTGGCATCAATAATTTCAAGTACCAAGAGGTGGGAGTTTTTCCTCTATAAAATGAGAACATGGGGATTATATTGTATCAGAGAAAAAGATTTTAGTGTCTGTGACATACTAAATTGTTGTTCTGTTGTGATTATGTCAATATTTTTTTCCATCATTGGAAAATATTAATAGTGGGGAAATACCTGGTATCTTGGTCAGAACTAAAGTTTCTCTTAAGTTTTAAATGTGTTGAAGAACCTTGGAAATTTTCCACTGTATGATATAATAGTTCCATGCTGAATATTCATAAGAAAACCAAAGGGGGGCGGGAGAGGAAGGTGATTTTGTAATAAACAGAATTACTAATTTTTAAAATTATTCATAATCTGTATTTATACTTAAAAATCTCAAAATGTACAAGAGATATAGGCTAGTACTTTTGGGAAACTCTGAAATTTACCTTTGTTCACAAGCAAAGAAAATGAGAGATGATTGGAGCTCGATGACAAACTAAGTATTAGCACGATGTTATTATAAACCAAAGATTAACATGATCTTGCAAATGAAGGGAGTGAGTGCAGCTCTTAGATTATTCAGGCAATCAAGGGATATTTGTGAAAATGTTCATTAACCCCCAAAGTTGCACAAATATTATTTAGTGAAAAATGCTCTGATACAAATTTTCCAATATTCTTATTTCCTGTTGTAAAAAGTTTCAGTCATCCAGTCAAAGAGCAAAAACAATGCCTTGTGGCTTGGGTGACCAACCACAGAACATGAACAGCTAACAGCTCATGAACGATTTTTAGATTGTAAGTACTCAGGATAATTTGCAAACAATACATTTAAAGAAAGTCAGAATCAGTAAGCAAACAACTCACTCTCCAGAAAAAGGGACTAAATAACAAATATTATTGGTAACAAATAATTTGGCCAGCTCTACATTAATATACTGTACACACAAAAAACAAAACCAGGAGCCACATTATGAAACAGACTGTGAATGGGAGAATACACATGGAAAACTCTCAGTTAATTCATTATGAGCAGAGTCTGCTATATCTTGATAGAGGGAGTTCTACAGTTAGAACTAATAGAAATCCAAACATCACAGATGCTCATATATAAGCCCGTAAGTAAAACTCCAATGAGGGACATAGTTGAACAAAATAAATACTTTCTTAAAGTAAACAACAAGAACTAAAATTACAATTGGCAGACTGCATGTACAGCATGGTGATGATATCACTTGAAACAACGGACAACTAAGAATGGGTTGGGTAGGGCTAAGCTTCAAGCCTGGGTAGGATTTAATAATACACCTTAAAATTTCTGAAGGGAAAATGACTATTAGCAAACTTACTGTATGACTCACTAGATAACTGGACAATACAAATGATGGAGCATTCCTCATATGTCTCATAGCACTATGACAAAAAAAAGCTTTAAAAAAAAATGTAACCACATACTAAGTAAACATTTTAAGAGCAGAGGTGTCAGATTTCTTGAGATTCAAAAGCAACAGCTTTCTCAAATGTATACTGTAGTGAAGCAAAGACTTGCTGCTGTGGCACCTCCTGCTGGTTGTCTGGGAATTAGCTCTTTTTTAGCCTCGGAGTGCCCTCTGCTGGCCAGTGTCTTGCCTGCCTCAAGCCCCATGTCCCTCCTGGACCCCAAGGCCCTTTTACCCTGGGGTTCTGCCCCAGCAGTACCCCCTCACTCTAGGTCTCCCCTCCCAAGGGAACCCCCAACCCTCTAACCCCACCTCACCTCAGTGGCTACTGCCAGTCATCATCCAGCCCCTATTCACTGGGGCAGTCTGTCATGGCCACTCGTTATTTGGGGGGGGTGGGGCAGGGTTGGATCAGCTGCCTCTGCCTAACCCCGGGCTGCACTTCTGCAACCCCAGTACCTGCTTTGGCCTTTAACAAGGCCTGCAGCCTGGGGCTTTACCAGGCTGGAGCTCCCCAGCTCCTCTTGCCTTTCCCCAGCATTGCTCTGCTCCTGGTACCCTGAGCTCCCGAGCTACCAGGTCCTTCTCTCTCCCTACAGCTAGGCCTGCAGCTCTCTTATCAGGGCCAGCTGGGCCCTGATTCAGCCGGCCACACCTGTGGTCAGCTACTCAGTCAGCTTCCCCCAGCTATTCTCACTCCTGTTATTTCAGGAGCAGGGTAACCACCCCACTACACATACATGCCCAATCAGACTACCATGAGGTTTTGATTTAAAAATCAGCCTACTATAAAATCCCATTCTTATTCCAGGGATCCATTTCCAATAATGTCTGAATAATTTGGCATTTTGCATGCCCTTTTGCAAATTTTAGGGGGCAAAGCTAATACTGAGTGGGTGGTATAAATCAATTGGGCTGAAAGAGAATGAAGAATTATGGCAGCAGAGACAAGCTGGATTCCTGAACTTGTTCATTTCCAGCAATATTATTATCTGAGGGGAGAGAGAGGCTGTTTGTTTAAGTATAGAATTATTATAAAAGAAGCAATACAGATTGGTAGCTGGTCACCACTGAAATACAAATTCAACTACTTTGCTTACTTGCTTGGGAAAGAAGTTTGCCTGAAAATAAAGGAATGAATGAGTGAATCTCCAAGTCTGATTTAGAGAAAATGAAACCCAAACCAGTTCAGTACTTACTATAATATTTAGTAATACTGTCAACATATTCTAACATAGTAAGGACTCGGGCTAATCATACCCCTTGACTTTTGACAGAGGAAGACATCATGAGATTTATGACAAGGTGCTCAGTGGCTAAGTGAAGAATTTAACAATCACTTGGCACCAAAAAGGAACAGTTCAGTTTTGATAATGTTTAAGTACTTAAAGCTTCTTTAGGTTCCTTAAATTCATCTCATATTCTCTAATAGCACAGATAAATTTCCAGACTAATGCAAATAAATCAGAATGCCATCTGTATAACAATAGTATGATAACCCAAAGAGATTGAAATATCTACCCAAGACAAATATATACACATTCTAAATAGGTTGGGGCCTACAATAAAAACCTGCAAAGCAAAACATGGAATGTTGCAATATTATCAGAATTTTGGCACCAAAGGAAATAGAAGGTGGCATTAAAAATAGGATATAAAACTGTTCTTGAACATTTTGCATGAAAGCCTCAAATAGTTACCAACCCCTGCAACTTTATAGTTTGGTTGATACTATCAAAAGCAAAAGAAGAATCAAAGGCATCAAACATGAACATTGACCAGAGTCTGCCCAGAGCAGGCAATAGTGACAGTCTCTGGACAAAGACATTTCTGTTGTATGCCCACCTTGAAAATCTGACTGAAATTTGTCAGATAGAAGATGCCTTTGTGTGATGGGGTTGGGGTGAAGTCCTGAATGAATGGCATGTGTTATTGTCTGTCTGACATAGTGACCAACTGGCCTGCCTTAGAGAAGGAAAGTGTCCCATTGATGGGGTTGAGGGTAACTGGTCCTGAGTTCATCACATGCCAGAGAATTCTAGTTAGGTCTATAAGACAGCTGTTGATTTACCATTTATATATTGGAGAAAGAGGCAGAGTTGGAGACATAGCTTCTCCCAGAACACACCAAAACCCACCTATTCCTAGAGAAAAAAGGTGCAAAGCACCGCTTTCCATGATACCAAAAAAGACAGGGGTCATCCGATGAAAGTAATAGGCAGCACATTTAATACAGACAAGAAGTACTTCTTCGCACAATGCAGAATTAACCTCTGGAACTCATTGTCATGTGGTGTTGTGATGGCCAGAATTATAACCGGGTTCAAAAAAGAACTAGATAAGTTCATGGAGGATAGGTCCATCAATGGCTATTAGTCAAGATGTTCAGGAATGCAACCCCATGCTCGGAGTGACACTAAGCTTCTGACTGCCCGAAGCTGAGAGGGGAAGACAGGTGGATCTCTCCAAAATTGTCCTGTTATGTACACTTCCCCTGAAGCTCTGGTACTGGCCACTGGCAGAGATGGGATATTGGGCTAGATGGGCCATTGGTCTGACCCAGTATGGCAGTTTTATGATCTTATGTTCCTGCGGCAGCCTTGTTCTTTGCTGGACTTTTGACTAGATAAAAATGGCATGGTATGGTAACAGTATTATATAAAGAGATGGGTGTATAACTGTTATGTACAGAAAAGTTGGTTATAACTAACCAAGATAACCTTTCCCACCACAGCAGGGTGAAAGCTGACTGAGCTTCCAATATTTTCCTGTGGGTTTTTATTTACCTAACTACTTTGAGGTGTTTTCCTAAAATAAAAATTTATTATAAATAAATATAAATAAAAAATAAAAATAAAAAAAGTGTATATGACTTAAATCTGGAATCAAACAATCCTTACCAAGACTTTCCAGAATAGGAGCCTAAAGTTAATCTCCTAAATAAGTAGGTTGTTTTTCAACTGTGTAAATCACTGTGAAATGCTAGGTCCTTCGCACTTCTGAAAATCAGACCAGTTAATCGAGTATCAAGGTATCGAGGTATGAATTTAACTCTTTTGGAAATCTTGGCCTCTGTATCTCACAGCCTTATACAGACAACCTACAGTCGGATATATCTGCTTCATTCCAATTTATAATAGAAAAAAGATCAATTGTAAGCCTGTAATTAACCACAGTGTTCAGGGAACTTTTTTCAAATGAGGAGACAACACTACATGTTTAGAAAACTCCTCTAGACATTTACTTCTATCAGTTTAGTTAAGACTCCTAAGACTTAAATTATACTAGGCTTGATGTTAATGAGCACAAAGAAAAATTATGACCTGAAGCCAAGTCAACAAGCTAAGTCACAGTGAAGGGGATAAATGAATGCATTTCCTCTGTCTAGACAGAAGGAGAAGTGGCTAACAATATAAATACTTTGGAAAAGACAAGCACTAACCCAGATCTAGAGCTATATTATCAGATATAAAAGAGTGGAGATCATTTGTCATGAATTAGGATATTGTGAAAATGAGTATCTAGTTAAGTAGAATGAAAGTCTTGAAATTTTTCAAAGCATTGGAATGTGCAAATTGCAGTTCTGATGAACCTCTGATTATGGTGAAGTTGTTCCTGGAAAAAATATGACTTCCCTGTCATGATTCAGTTGTGTTCCCTGTTTTGAGATGGAGATAATTTGAGTCCCAGTCCTATTTTTAGCCCTATATAACTTTGACTAGAAAAAAATTGGTTTGGCTTGAAAATTGCCAGTTTTCTGTGAAGGCTAAAATGGATTTTCCTATAAAGTTGGGGGAAATGGTAGAAATCCTGAATTAGCAGGTCACTAAAAATATACTCTGATTTGAAATGTTGGCTTTGATTATTTGGTATGGAAAAGAATCAACATAAAACTAGAAATTGGTGTAATACTTGTTTACTTGGATGTGCCAGGTGCAGACAGAGAGAGATTAATGATTTTGCAACAAAACTTCCAATATATTAGAACATCCTCTGTAGTCCATGTATAAGAAGTACAAAGTGACGCCCGTCCCCATGCACACACCTCCCATCACTATATGTACAAGCAAAGTTATTATTCCTAAATTTCACTCTTCCACCTTTCTCATCTAATTCCCTAACTCCCAAATCCCTAAATCAAACTGAACAACAATCATTTCCCACGTCACTCGACAGCACAACTGGTAACACCCAAAAGCCTGGAATGCCTGCCATGAATACTTTGAGAAGTATGTCATAAATCCTGTTCCACAGGTTGGGTTTTTAATAAGACTTGAACTGAATAACTACAAACATGGGAAAGGGAGAGAGCTACAAAAGTACTTTATAAACCAATTCCTTCTTGTCTCTCTACTTTACAAGGCAGGAGGCTGCCACAGAAATGACACTTAGGCACCAGACTTAATCCATTTGCAAATATCAGATTTTGAATCATGATACCCACTACTTGCAACAGATAAACCAGAAAACTTAACCATTTCCTTGCTTTTATTGGACTACATGCAACTTCCTATTTTCAAGTTTAATATTTAAGTAAATGTGTTGCTTTTGCATGGGGCCTAAAGTCCTCTATCAACAGCACCTGCACTGGCACTTGAAGCTTTCTTTCACCCCATCTGCATCATTGTTGGGACTGATCCAAAGCCCATTCAAGTCAATTGAAAGACTTCAGTAGGATCTGGACCTGCCTTTGTAGAGGCATTATCTCTATCAATTAGAGGGCAATTCAGTTTCATGCTCATTTATGGCTTCTCTATGGAAACCGTTTTACATGTGATATACATTTTAACAAATTTCATAGGTGGCCTGATCCAGCTCCCGCTGAAGTCAATAGAAAAATTCCCACTGGAATTCAATGAGAGCTGGATCATACTCTAAAAGCTCTTTCAGCTAGGCACTGAGGCAGTCATCTCATTAGACAAACTGTACAGAGTGTGAAACATCCTCCAATGAGATCTTGTCCCTGTATTTCATTTGATTCATTTAATCTAGACTTACTAACTGAGCAAGCCCAACAGCTCAGCCACAAGATATGCAGACACCCCGTGCAACCGATTTTAAAATAGCCCTTCACAGAGAAGTGAAAACCACATGGTGCCAGAGCAACACATACTGCAGGTGTACAACAGTTGTCTTTTAACATACCTGATGTGTCAGATTATTCTACATAGTTTGCCTTATGTAAAGTTGCTGAAAAGCAAGATTCCCATTATCAGAGGTATGAATAGAAACTTTTTGACTGGCTTACAAATAATTATGGTTATAAAACTTGAAATTTTGTAACAGTTCAAATCCTCAAGGGTGTCTGTCTGGCTCTCTCAAAAAAAGTATGTAATGGAAAATACCAGGAGGAAGAATCATGAAGAGTATGATCTAAAGCCCATGCAAGATAAAGGGAGTCTAATTTAGGAGGGAAATTCATCTCCTTATCAGTTTCTCTCTAAGTTTATAGATTTCCAGTACTTGGAATACTTGTAAAGCATCCCCAGAAGAAGTAGGAAATGACTAAGATCAAGACTATTATAGCGAATATATATATGTCACATGCTGCTCTCCAGAGCTGAGCTTTGCTGGAGGTTAGACTGTGTGTCAGCTCCCTGCCACACCACTCTATCTTCCTCATCAGTTAACTGCTCAAGGCTCTCCCAACCCAGACATTGCCCCGCAGGTAACAATCAGTAAGCTCCAGCCCAAAGCTCCTCAGAGATGTTTCTCTGCAGTGTACAGCCCCTACCGCTGTGTGTTGACAGAAGATACTAAGTTTGCTGCTCTGTTAAAGAGTCAGTACATCACAGTTTATTATTTTAACTGGGGTAAACACACTCTCCCCTTCTAACAGTACTGAGTTGGTTTACAGTAAAAGTAAAACAAGTTTATTAACAAAATAACATGGATTAAGTGGCACCAAGTAAAGCAGATGAAGATAGAAATGGTTACAAGCATAAGTGAAAACACATCTAAGAGTCTAAAACTTAATCTAGCAAGATAAAGTCTTTGTTTGAGATGGTTTCTCTCACCTACAGTCTCCTTTCCAGCTTTTTACTGGCCAGCCTGACCAGGACCCAACACAGAGATAAAAATCACTTGGTTTCTTTATCTCCTTAAGGTGAAGAAGCAAGATAGTCTCTCTCTGTTCCTTATATTCCCAAAGGGATGTCTTTTTCTTGCAAGTCAGGGAGGCCTCCTGAGGATTCAGTCTCCTGTGTCTCCGAGGTGCATGAGCTATGTTAATTATCAATCTCTCCAGTTCTGGCTCAGGACAACCTCTGCTGGTTTAGCTTGAGAACTTTGCTTACAGCTAATTTGTAAACTGAGATAAACCCACATTCCTGTGTCTAGGACAGACCTGTTCATCACCTTTATCTGGGCTAGGCTGTCTTGTCTTAAACATGTTCTAGTAACTTCATACAGAAGAAATTCATAACTTCACATATGTTAACTTGTGCATTTTACAATGATATAAATAAGCAGAGTTATTAAGATTCGAGAGAGAGAGTTACAAAATATAGAACTGAATGCTTATGGTACCAAGACAAATAGGAAACATATGGACAAAATAGAGAAGCAGGATTCAAACAGAAGACTCATAAAATGACTTGTTAGTTTAACCTGCAGTAAAATGTGCAGAGAGCACTTTTGTATGATTATATGCTGACATTATCACCCAGTGCTTGAGAAAAGGCATTAAAATTGAAGGCAGTTGTGATTTTTATGATAAGGGTGTTGCAACATTCTGTGTTTAGATACAGCATGGCTTGGTCTGACCCAGTATGGCCATTCTTAGGTGTATAACATCCCCCTTGCAATTCTGTGTATAAATATCTTAATGGTCACAACTTAAAAAGTTTCATTACTGTTTTCATAGACTTCTTCACGAAGCACCCACACTGCCAATAGCTGCTGAGATAAGGACTCAAATTTTGGGGAGTCCTGTTGGTGTAGCATACCACCCACCCTCTCTGAAGCTGCCTTTAGTTCTCCAGAATCTAAAAAACAAAACCAAAAAGCCACACCCACAGATCTTTAGTTGTTATGGATAAAGAGAAAAGTTTGAAAATCTGCCTGAGTTTGCAGAGATGAAATGCCTGTTCATTTCAATGGATGCCATCTCAGATGCTAATGATGAAACTTTAAGTATCAACATTGTTAACAATTTCAGTGATCATCAAAATATGAAGAAAGGTGAAAAATGTATCATATTATGAAGATCTACATAGTCTACTCTAACTATAGCTTACTTTGGCACTACAGACTGGTGGATTTGGGAAAGCACCACCAGTTATTTTTCATCCCAGTCATGAAGGAACCAGCATAGTACAGGGAGAATACACAATCATATTTTGAACAGCTGCACAATCAGAGAGCAGAGTCTTACTTTGTTGTCCCAAATGGATGCAGTTTATGTATGTTATGGTTAGAAGAGTACCACTACTTTCTGATCCAAATTCAACTCCTGGCTGAGTTTACAAGCACATGCAATGAGTAAATTCCCTTTCTCTCAAAATATTTAAGAACAGACAAGAATGACATTAATATACAAATTTTTAGGTTTATGCATTTCTTCACCCAGCTGTTTCACAGCCCACTTCACTGGAAGTAACAATTAATCAAACAGATGGTACTTAAACCGTGAAAGTAGCAGTTATTTTAGAATGATAGAAACTCCAACTTACAATCTTATTTTTTCAAAGACAGGCTTTGATGAAAGCTATTCTACAAACATTTGAGTAAAGCATAGCTCATCATGGTACAGGTTAACTGTCACCATTTCATGTTAGTAAAAATAATATCTGGCATTTACATATAGCATCTTTCATCTTGAAGGATTCTAAAGGCCTGATCCTGCAAGGTGCTGAGTGTCCTCAAGTGTCACTGAAGGGCACCTCTCACAATGTTGCCAACTCGCATGATTTTATCTTGAGTCTTGTGAGAAAGGGTGTTTTCCCTAAAGAACCAGCTTCTGGGGCCATGTGAATATGAGATAATCTCTCTTTTCAGATTTAAAGAAAGTAAGTTGTTGTAGAGACTAGCTCACAGAATCCAGGAAACATTTTTAAAATCCCAAATTTTATTTTGTTGGGCTTGAGTCATGATTTTTTGAATGTTTGGGGTTGGCTATGCTGTTCTCAGGGGGGCACTCTTTATTTACAGGACCAGGGCCAGGGATCAGTTCAAAACACACCCAAAATTCAGTCATGACAGCTGTGGAACAACACATACCAACATTACACAAAAGCCTAGAGAGGAAGTGAAGAATACTATTCCTACATTTTCAGCGGGATATAGTATCCCTTCAATTGGCAATTTGAAAAAGAAAGCACTGAATTTCATATAAACTGGTCTTTGAAAACATAGGCACAAAACATGTGCCAGGAGAGAAAGAGTCCAAGGACTAAATAAGCATGAGGATGAAACTGTGATTATGAAAATAACATGTAGTTATATTCCAAGAACTGGACACACTCTGGAAATTCAGTATTCAGGTGTTGGTAAGCTACATCTTTTTTCCTTAAGTCATCGCTTGCATCACATTTCAGCTGGAAGAAAGCATGGCTGTAAGATGCTTTTTCTTCCTCAATGATTCTCTGAAATAGCCTAGTGAAGGAGGATGGCTGAGTGATAATTTAGTTACTTAACTCTGGATGTAGAGTAAATTCAAATGCCAAGGACACTAGTTGTCCTGAAGAGTCTCAATCAGTAGGAAGGGGCCTATTTAGATTGTAAGCTTCTACTTAGTTTGCAAGCTTGTTAGGGCAGAGAAGATCATCTTTTTGTTCTCTGTTTGTACAGCACTTAGCATTGTGGGGGCCTGGTCCATGACTAGGGCTCTTAGGCAGTCCTGCAACACAAATAATAATACCCTTTTATCTTACAGCTGTTGGGCTTGATTTTAGTCTCACTTACAGCAGTTTTACACTAGTGTGATTCCATTGACCTCACTGGATTTACTCTTAATTTACACAAGCGTGAATGAACTGAAAATCAGAGCCCTTACCTTTACTCTGGCTTTCTTTACAGTCTGGTATGATAGTTGCACACCATCTTGACTGGAATGTTGTCACCATATACTTCGGTTCTTCCTAGACATGGGTTGGCCCAAATTCCTTATAATGACAGTGGTTCCACTGACTGCGGCATTATGTCTTGACAATATCATGTAAAATCTCGTGGTCTCATCCACAAGGCGTGCAAGGAAGAACCTCTAAGGAACAGAGGCCTAGCCCATGTCATGGCTTTGAGCAGTGCAGCACCTTTCTCACACGGTCTTTTTGGCTGGCTGTTATTAGTTTTGCTAATCACTGATGTCACTCTACTACTTTCCACCAACAGCAAGGAACTAGAAAAAAAGAGCCAAGCCAACTTGCCCTATTCCCCTTCTTCCCCGCACAAGCTGCCCAGGGACATTGGATTCCAGTGACTTCTGAGCACCAGGCAGCCCCAGCACCTAGTGACGGATCAAGACTAAATGGGGCCTGGAGCCAATCCAGCTATAGGACCCCCTGCACACACACATACATACATACACACACACACACACACACACTCATGGGGGTCCTGACTTCTGCCCACGAAAGCTGCCTCCTGTTCCTCCAGCATTCTCACATTGTGGGCCCACCCTTGGATCCATACTGTGTGTGTACACAGACCCCTCTTCTGGCTCAAGGCCCAGATCCACAATTCCTGTTTTCTTCTGCTCCTTCCAGCACCTCCATTTCACCCACCAGCACAACTCTTGCTGCCTACTGTACTCTTTTCTGCTCACCTTTCATCACACCCCTTCTGTCCCTTACTCATTCCATTCTGTTTCTCCCTCTCCTCTTTCACTCACATGAATTCGATTACTTCTCTCCTCCCAACATTTTCTCTGCACACTTCAACCCTTGCAAAAACCATTATGACAATCGTAAACAACTTTATGAAATGTGGGAGGATCCGGATGCTTTTGCAATTTAACCACAGCATCCACCCGACCTTACTGATATAACCCTTATTGTCTTTCCCCTCCTTCTTCCCTTTGTTTATCTGTATCACTCGTATTATGTGTGACCTGGTCCTTGATCCTGCAAATAGACATGCCAGTGCAGTTAAAATGGGAGTAAAGGTTCATGCCTATATATCTAGTTGCAGGATAGTAGCCTTAGACTTACACTCTTTCTGGCCAGGGAAAATATCTTTATACATCTGTAAGGCCTCATGCACACTTGTGGTGCTGTACAACTAAAATGAGCTTTCACTAATACATATGGACTCATTGTCTTCAGCAGTCATGTCATGTGTCTTTATACATCTGTGACACAGAGGACCATTGGAGGTTCCCTGCTCTGTGTCAGCACCTCTTATCAGGCGTGGCATGTTCAGTGTACCCCTACACACTGTTGTCATGACATATACCATATAAAGGGTGTCATGTAATATATCATTGGAAAACTAATGACACACTGATCATTAAGATTCTGATGTGATGTATGTATGGTCAGTCCACAAGGACTTTATTGAAATGTGCTGCAAATATGTTATTAAAATGCATTTGTCAAACAGTCCTAAACCACACCTGTTCCAAACAGGGGAATGTAGTTCCACCTGCTTGAATGGGTCTCTGATGTAAATTAGGCAAGATGTGATCAAAGACAAATTAAAACATTTACATACAAGGCAAACAAAGCCATAAGGAGAGCACGTGGGGAAAAGAAGACTACCTAACAATCTTGATGGTGATTGCAGACTGCACCCGTGGGAAACCTTCCTGCCGCTTGAAGCAGGGTCAGGGAACTTTGGGAAGGTGTAAACAGGGAGAAGCAGCCATTTTGGCATCCTTCACCTGAAGGGACAAAGGAACCAAGCACTGAGATCTGTGAACAGTCCTGGCCAGAAAATCTGGCGAGCCATGTTTGAGAAGAGACTTGGTTGAAAACACTTCTTTGCACAAGAGAGTTTTATTTGTTAGATCAGGTTTTTAGTCTTAGAAACATATTTTTTACTTTTCTTTGCTTGTAATCCTTTCTATCTTAATTCCTTATACTTGGTATCACTTAATCCTATGTCCTTTTGTTAAATATACTTGTTTTACTTTTAATATAAACCAATTCAGTGCACTGATTGAAGGGAAGGGTGTATTAACCCCAGTTAAGCTAACAAACTGTAATGTATTGTTTCTTTAAAGGAGCAACAAACTGACTAACTTCTGAGTGGGTTCCAGAAGAGGGCTGGACACTGCTCGCAGACAATTTCAGCACTGGGTGGGTGCTGGGGTCATGCTGCAAACAGTAACTGGTTGGTGAAAGCCAGGGTGTGACTTGCATGTTTGTATGCAAGCTGTTGGTGTCCAGGCTGTGAGCCACATCAGCATGGCATTTGAGGCACCCAAAGATACAAGGCAGGTGGCAGCACAATCTCTTACTGGTCTGGGTTGAAGCAAAGCATAACAAACACTTCTGATGGTGTCAAATTAATCACACACACACACACACACACACACACACACACACACACACACACCACTTCCTTCAATTTTTACTTACACTGTGGGTTGAGATGTCCCAAGCAGGCAATAAGAACTGGTCATGCATCTGCTGAACTGGAGAGCAAGCCTGCGTGTGCAGGAAGTGTGATGCATTTTAAAAACAATTGAAAGCCTGGTGCCCCATTTGTTTCATACTCATGTTCAACACTAATTATAATAACAACTCTCCTTTATAACAGTCTTAATCATCAAGTCTAAATGACTGTATCTTCTGCCCTTTAACTCTGTTATTGAATTCTCCGCTGCTTGGGTGACAGATTGCTTGGGCTGAAATTAGAAGGAAGAAGGATTACCAACTGATGCTAGTTCTTTAGTTCTTGTTGGCTCAGAACAGCTCTTACTGTTCATTTTTGTTCATTCATTCAGTGGATGGTTGAGAGGATGGGATAATAGGCCTTTGATTTGTTCACAGCAATAATTTCCTGGCTCTCTGAGACTTGTATCCAGCATTGACAGGAGAATATTTTTCTTTGGGGGTCTTGCTGTTCCTAAAGTGAAGGTATTGCTGCTCCCAAAGCAAGCTATTTTAAAGTCATATTTAAACAGAGAACTATTAGATTGAGCTAAGGGGTGTCATATTCAACATTTGCCCTCTCCTGCAGGTTCCACTATAAATGACACATACTACCTACAGGCTAAATTCTGTAGTTCTTAATCAAGCAAAACTCCCATTATCTTTAGTAGTTTTGCCCAAGCAAGAAACTCAGAATGTGGTCCTAGGTATGAGAACAGATGCCACAGATATTGGTCTATTCAAAGGACTGTTTCCACATCTAAATATCAAATACTGAGGGAGTGAAAGGTTCATTTCAAACATTGTTTGGCTTATAATTATCAACATTTTTATTGAGGATGGATGACTCACCCCATTTTCTGTATCATTTGACTAACAACTCCCTACCTTTCTTTTTTCTTCTCCTCCAGTCCATCCCTTAAGTAATAAATTAAAAAACAAAACACCATGGGACTACTTGTCCAAGTACTCACCCAGTGTGAGTAAGAGCTCCACAATCTGCCCCATCTGCATTGATTCTCTGCCTACACACACACACACACGTATTTTAAATAAGAGTAAGTTGCACTGGTCACCATTTCCATCACTGCAGCATGTCTATACCAACACAGCGAAGCTACAATGATTATAAACTCAGTGTAGACAAGGCCTGAGGTACATGAATAGGCTGTAAAAATGTTATTACACGTAAGACCAAAAAGTTTACATATTGTATTTATTATGGGGTCAAATCCCAAAGTCCTTACATTTTTTCTCATCCCTAATTCAAGAAAATTTCCACTGACATCAGCAGGCCAAATGCTACACTCAGCTACCCCAATGTAAGTTTATATTGTAACTACAGGTATGGCTGTACATCTCTGATCTCTGCTGAAGTTTAGACCCATACTTTAAAGCTAGGCCTTCCTTTTTACAGGTGAATTAAACCACCATTGGTGAAATCATCTCCCCACTGAAATCAATAAGAGTTTTGCTATTAACTTCAATAGGGCTAGGATTTCACCCCATATCCAGACACCTCCAGACTTGACGGAAGTTCAGATCCAGGGCTGACACTCCTTTCTGAACGTAAGATCTCATTTACATCCAGGATAGAACTATTCAGCCTCATTGTAACTTTATGGTCCAGAATCTAAAATTGCTGTTGCATAAGATTTTGCAGAATTAGGATTATCTATAAATTGGTGGTTTTGGATCACAGGGGTTCATGCAAACTTTATTCTCAGTATTTGATTTGAATGGAATCATCCCCAGGAAATCAATTGAAACTCACCTGAAACTGCTGCCATTCACCTGGTTTGCAGCAAAACAATGCACAGATTCAACTAGCCATGAAGTTAGGATCCAGATCTGCACTTTCACAAAACTCAAAAGGTTGGATGTGGAGTTCCAATTCAGCCTCACCTCCAATTCTTTCTGCAAAACCATTCATGTGCCCAAATTTGCTTGAAAGTGGAGCCAGGTTCATGAACCTTTTGAGAAACTTGGGCTGAATTTCAAGTTTGTAATGAAACCCAAAACCAGGGGAGTTTCAAGTAGTTTTGTGTTTCATAGTGAAGTTTCACCCATCTCCACTCATAATACAAGCAGAGGTGCCCTTGGGGCACTAGGTACATTCATTCATATTTAAAAGATGCAACTAAGCCAAGATCAATGATAGTTGTTTCCACACTTTTGGCTGATTTTTAGTCTTAGAAATAAACCTTCAATTTATTATTACTAATGCAGACTTGAAGATAAACATTTCCCTGCTGCACTCAGATTTTAAGGTATTACTTTCAAGCAATTATCTTATAAAAACCCATCATTCAAAAGCTCTAAAATTGTTTTGAGAACAGAAACTAGATCAAGATTCCATTCTTTATCATATATCAGTTGGACTATTCACATGCATATAAAATTGCAAAAGTCTTTGCAGGCGCAGGACCTTAATTATACCACCCTTATACGATAATTTTCAGCTGTAGATCATTACCAAAATGTAAAGAGACAGCTGCAAATCTCATTTCAAGCATTAAGAGAGCCAAGAAATATGCTCCAAATTTTATAAATGTGTTAAAAGAGGAAAGTTGAAAAATTGTGCCATAGACTAAAATATCATGTTATATCCAACCCTATGCATGCTATTTTAATATTACCACTCCAGCATCCGACATCTCAAAATGATGCATTTCTAGTGAACACACAACTGACACGTAGGCCTTGTCTACACTACCAGGGTAAGTCGACCTAAATTACACTACACCAGCTACGTGAATGACGTAGTTGGAATTAAAGTAGCTTAGGTCAATTTAGCACAGTGTCTACATTGCGCTAAGTCAATGGGAGAGCATCTCCCATTGACTTACCTTACTCCTCTCGTTCCAGTGGAGTCGACCGGAGATTTCACTAGACCTGCTAAATCGATTCCCCACTGCATCAATCACAGCAGCATCAATCCCCGGTAAGTGTAGACATGGCCATATTTTCCCCCCTGAGATTTAATTAAAAGCCCTCTAAACTCATAATACCAACGGGAAAATAACAGTGTTGGAATTTTGCTGGGATTGAGCCATGCTGCTTTAAAAAACACACCTTTATACCTTTCATGCTTTCATGATAGGAGGCAAGATTAAATTATATGGAGCTCTCCACAGGTTCTAGTAACTGAGTTACAACTCTGGACAATAGCCAAGTATGCAGTTTTCACTTGGACTCAGCACTGCAGTTTAAAGGAGCCAGAAAAAAATCATATGTACAGTTAGAACTAGTGAGAAACATGTAATGTCTTGCAGCATGTAATGTGTTGGTGATGGGGTGGAGCACACTAACTATGTCAGGGGGAAGGTCACATCGTACTCAAACAATTTTCATTTTAAATGAAATAGATTAAAAACACAGCTGTCCATCTACACTCACAGATGAAAGCTGCTTTCCACTCTCACTCCCAGATTAAGTCAAAGCTAGTCAGTCTTCTGCAATCCAGTGACAACACCAACATTGATTTCAATGGTTTGGCCCATTCCATCCAAATGTTCGTTCTGATCCATAATTTCTGAAGGGGAGATAATAATGGAGGCCCTAGGTGCTCAGATTCATAGATTTCAGGGACAGCAGAGATCATTGTGATCATCTAATCCGTCCTCCTGTATAACACAGACCATAGAACTTCCCCAAAATAATTCCTAGCGCTTATCTTTAAAAAAAAAATCCAATCTTGATTTTAAAAATTGTCAGTGATGAAGAATCCACCAGGACCTTTTGTAAATTGCTCCAAAGGTTAATTACCCTCACTGTCAAAAATTTACACCTTATTTCTAGTCTTAATTTGTCTAGTTTCAACTTCCAGCCATTGGCTCGTGCTATCTATTACCTTTATTGGTTATCATGTTACCTTTCTCTGCTAGATTGAAGAGTCCATTATTAAATTTGTTCCCCAGGTAGACACTTATAGACTAATCAAGTCACTCCTTAACCTTCTCTTTGTTAAGATAAATAGATTAAGTTTTTAGTCTATAAGTCATTTTGTGATCTTTTAATCATTCCTGCAGCTCCTCTCTGAACCATCCAGTTTATTAATATCCTTCTTGAATTGTGAGCACCAGAACTGGACACAGTATTGCAACAGCAGTTGCACCAAGGCCAAATACAGAGGTAAAATAATTGCTCTACTCCTACGCAAGATTCCCCTATTTATGTATCCAAGGATCATGTTAGCTCTTTTGGCCACATTGTCACACTGGGAGCTCATGTTCAGCTGACTATTCACTCTGACCCCCAGATCTTTTCACAGTCACTGCTTCCTAGAATAGAGTCCTCCAATCTGTAAGTATGGCCTGCATTCTTTGTTCCTAGAGGAGTACGTTTATGTAGAGCCATATTAAAATACATATTGTTTGCTTGCACCCAGTTTCCCAAGCGAACCATATTGCACTGAATCAGTGACCCATCCTCTTCATTATTTTCCACTCCCAATTTTTATGTCCTCTGCAAAGTTTCAGTGATGAATTTTATGTTTTCTTCCAGGTCATTGATACAAATATTAAAAAGTGTAGGGCCAAGAACCAATCCTTACAGGACTGCACTGGAAACACACCTGCTTGATGACTCTTCCCCATTTACAATGATATTTTGAGACCTCTCAGTTAGCCAGTTCTTAATCCATTTAATGTATACCATATTCATTTGATATCATTCTAGTTTTTTTTAATCAAAATGTTGTGTGGTATCAAGTCAAACGCCTTACAGAAGTCTAAGTATATTATGTCCACTATTATCTTTATTAACTAAATTTATGATCTCCTCCAGAAAAGCTATCAAGTTAGACAGGATCTATTGTCCTTAAACTTATGTTGATTTGCATTAATTACACTTCCCTCCTATAATTCTTTATTAATCGAGTCCCATGTCAACTGCTCCATTATCTTGTCTGGGATTGATGTCAAGCTGACAGGCCTATAATTACCCAGGTCATCCCATTTACCCTTTATAAAACTTGGCACAACAATAGCTTTCTCCCAGTCTTCTGGAACTAATTCAGTGATCCGAGACTTATTGAAACTCAACATTAACAGTCCAGCAAGCTCCTTGGCTAATTCTTTTAAAACTCTTGGATGTAAGTTATCTGGACCTGCTGATTTAAAAATGTCTACCTTTAGTGGCTTCTGTTTAACATCTTCCAGAGATACTAGTGGAATGGGAAGAGTGTTATCAGCCACACACACAGGAGAGTTTCAGAAGTTGTTTGGAGAATGTAAGAGGCTTTTCTTTCAGGTGCAGCATTGTGTGATATATCAAGAAGGCCAGCGATGGAACAGTGGAGTAACCTGCAGTGCATGTGCCACATTCTTTATTGCCTGAAAACAGAAGGGACATCATGTGCATGAAGTGTAAGTTGGTGGCTGGACTGGAGGAGAAGATTCTTGGAATGGAGGGGCAAGTAAAGACACTACTGAGAATCAGAGAAGCTGAAGAGTTCCTCGACAGCCAGGATCAGGAAATACCAGTACCTGACAGAGGCTCACTACTCTGTCAGCAACTCCTAGGACACCTGACAAACTCACTTCATCTAACACGTTGCTCTCATAGTATTTATCCATAAAGAATATTGTGTAAGGTGTCAAATGCAAGCTGGTGACACCCTGGTCATTAAATATCATTGTGAAATGCATGTATTCACAGTATATGAGAAATGTACCTATATCTATATAATATACACCTACTGATTTCATGCTATAAAGTCTGTAACAAAGCAGAGTGCATAAAAAGGTCTCCTGCCAGACAAAAGCCTGTCTATGCCAATATCCCTGCCTCTATGTAAATTGAGTATTGTGAGACAAATACAATGGGAGTTAGATTTGCGAGTGGAGTAAACAGGAAAAACAAGTTAATGGGAGGATGTGAAGGCAACATGCCCGCACACTGGAGAACAAGCAAGGGGCCAACAGAGGTGAGTGGGGGTGAAGAGTTGTATCTGTGTGTGCACTTCAAAAGGATACATTTCAAAGGTTTACTGGACTATAAGAGGAAAGGAAAAGAACCCCTTTGATATCTATTTCACTGAGGAACATCATTGGTGGAGTGGGGGAGATTCATTAATGATTGGATCTTGATTCAACTTAAAATCAGCAAGCTCTGCAAAGGACTTTGAAGGTGAGAAACTGTTTGAGACAAAGGAGTGTAGCCCTATGGTCCCCAAACTTTTCACGTCACGCCCCCCAGGAGCCACAGTCAGAAGCCAGGGCCAGGAGCCAGCCTGCGGCTCCTGGGAGTGGCACGGACAGGGTTAAGGGGGCCAAGGCTGGGGTCAGAGCTGTAGCCAGGCCGGGAGTGGGGCAGGGGCTAGGAGCAGAGCCGCAGCCAGATCATGGTTGGGGGCCAAGGCTGAGGGCAGGGCTGGGCCTGAGAGCAGAGCCATGATCAGGACCGGCAGCCAAGGCCATGGCTAGGTGCAGAGCCACTGCCAGGGGTGGAGTAGGGCGTGCCCGGTCCCCAGTGGGGGCTAGTCTTGGCTTCACTGCGCCCCCCTCAACGTTCTTCCATGCCCTACAAGGGCTGTGCCCCACAGTTTGGGGACCACTGGTGTACCTGTCAAAGCTTGGTCCAATAAAAGATATTACCTCACTCACCTTGTCTCTCGAATATCCCGGGACCAACACAGCTACAGCAACACTGCATACAAAGTTATGATTAGTCTTAGAAGTGTGTTATACTTTTGTAGCCATTTCTGTTTCCTTTTTTCTTACTCAGTACTCACTTGAATCTATGAATCTCTGTTCTTTGTGCACAACATTCTTTTTATTATAAATTCATCTCTCAATGTTGTGCTGTTAAGTAAAGTGTGCATCCTCAGTTGAATCAAGCAAGCTGTTGTGTACAATCTCTTTGGAGACAGCAGACTTGGTCATTACTGTGAGTGTCCTGGGGCTGGACAATAGAAAGAGATGCTTCTGAAGTGTTGAGGACTCAGGTACACCAGAGTTACCTGCAAGGCAGAGAAAAAGGCTAGCAGAGCCTCTGAGGAGATTGTTTGGATGGCTAACAGACAGGGCTGACAGGGAGCTGACACCCAGTTTAGCACCAACACGCCTCTCTTTTGCTAAGGCAGGGAATTAAAGTGGCTCTCAGTCCTGGGAAAAGCCCTGATAAAGTGTCACATCCCAAATTCAAGGAAGAATGGCACTGGCCATCAAGGAATTGAAGAGAGAGGAAGTCAAGAAGGAGGCCTGGAGGATCGGAACCACCAAAGCCAGTGGGTCGCAGCAGTATTCTACATGGCTGGAGATAGATGAGGATGGGCAGGCTGTGGCTACCTGAGAGAAGAGGACCAGGAGGTATTCCACACAGCTAGAGGTTTAAAATCAATACCAGGTCCTCAACATGGAAACTTTGGAAGCCACATCTCAAGATCCAGCAGGTTCAAGAGAATGGAGAGATATACCGGACACATGTGGATGGCAGCTCTGCCCAACCTGTAAGAAAACCAAGTTTGCATGTAAGGAAGATGGATGATAGTTGTTGCAGATTCAGTACTCAGAAGATCTGAAAGAACACTCTGGTTATCCACACAGGTGGATAACAGGACAGTGTGCTGCCTTACTAGAGCCAAGACAAGAGATGTCACTAAGATTGGATGGTTCCTGAAGTCACTAGGCAAGGACCCATTGGTGATGGTTCATATGGGCACCAATGATATTGCATTGTGGGATATCTTGCAGCTAGATAGTAGATTACTTCAGGGAACTTGGAAGCATGCTGAAGAAGAATGTCTAAGCAATCTGCTCTGAGCTCCTTCCTGTCCCATGAGCAAAGGAAGACAGAAGGCAGAAAATTCTTGAAATGAACTGCTGGCTAGGAAAGTGGTATAGGGTGGAGGATTTTGGTTTTGTGGAATATGTGCAGAGAAGGCTTCATGTTTTGGATGGCCTCCACCTCACTAGAATGGGGACAAGTCTCCTCGGGGGCAGGCTGGCTAGGCTAGTCAGAAGGGGGTTAAACTAATAACAAAAGGGGAGGGTAAAAAGAGGGAAGATATGAGCCTCAGCACAAAAATGAGATGTTGAGAACAAAATTAATCAAAGGATGAAAGGATATGAAGAGAAGAAATTCTTTAATTCCCTATAAACCAATTTTAGGAGCCTGGGTTACAAACAAGTGGAACTGGAATTGCTCATTTAGAAGTATAAATTCAATCTAGCTGGTATTACTGAAACACTGGTGGGATTATTTGCATGATTGGAATGTTCAAATCAGTGGTTATAACATATTTAGGAACGATCAAGTGGACAAAAGGGGAGGGGAAATGGCACTCTATGCCATTATTTGTTTCCAAGTCACTGATAATTCAGAAGAAAATGAACTTGAATGCTTATGGATCAGTGTCCTAATAAATAAAGTACAAGATGTGGCATTAGCTTTGGTCTGCTGCTACAGACCACCAAAATCACACTAGGGAACAGGTCGACCACCGCCTTGCACACTTATCTATAAAGTGTGTGTGTGGGGGGGGGAAAGCTCTGTGATCATGGGGGACACCAAATTTGAGTCACATGCTGAAGATCTCATGATGCCAGTGCTAAAACATCCTTGGAATCTGCAAACATTATAGATGACAACTTCCTAACTCAAAAAGCATTGCAGCCATCAGGGGGAATTCTTTATTAGACCTTGTTCTAACAGATAAAGAAGAACTAATCACAGAACTAAAAATTAATGGCAACTTAGGTACAGTGATCATGACTTGATCACATTCAAAATGTGCAAGCAGAATAAAATCCAGACCAGCAATATATATGTTTGGTGCTTTAACAGGGCCAATTTCACAAAGCTGAAAACAGTTATAAGCCAAATCAGCAGGAAGGAAGAATTTAGTCAGAAAAATGCAAAAAAATTGATTTTCTGATTATCAAAGAAAACCTTACTAGATACCCAAAAAGCTTCAATCCCCCAATTAAGGAAGAAGGCCATGCTGGTCAAAAAAAAAACCAAGCTGGCTTAAAGGGTAAGCGTAAACAAAGGGTAGAGGGTAAAGGGTAAATAAAACAAATGGAAGAAAGAGAAGGCTGATAGTAACTAATATAAATTAGAAGTTAGGAACTGTAAAACATTGATAAGGGAAACCAAGGGACACAAGATGAAATCTATGGCCAGCAGAGTTAAGGACAATAAGGAGATTTTTAAATGCATTTTAAATGAGATTTTTAAAGTACACTTAGATACCCAATGAGTGAGATATAAATGCCTAGTTGAGAGATAGGTCTATGCCAGCTGTAGCCTGTTGCTGCTGCAGGGAGGCTATCTTCCTGCTCTCTAGATGAGAATTAGCAGCTGCACTGCCGACAGAACAGGAATTCTGAAAGCACAATGTAAAAATCACTGCATCTTTGTGAGTGGGTTCTTTATCTTAGCAGTAGTACAAACTGAAATAGTGCATGCTTGGAAAGTTCAGTTTGTATTTGTAAGCAGAATGGTTGGGCTCATTCCAGAAAGTGTTAGCACGGTCCTGTGAGCCACAGCATCATTGCATGCTGGAGTGAATACCATTGCAAAACATAGTTATTTGATGTAGTTGTGTTCTTTATGCAGCAATAAATTAAGTAGAACATCAGCAAATTTAAAGGAAAATATAGATAGCTAATATCCACACTGTTTTCAGACACTGTCCCTAATTATACAGCATAATTTTGATCTGCAAAATTCTCTACTTCTAACGAATAGAAAGGTTACACATGCCATTGACAGAATCTAATAAGGCTTAGGGTTTGTCTACACTTAGCAGTACAGCGGCAGTTGCAGCTATGCCACTGTAGCACTTCAGTGCAGACGCTACCCATGCATCTCCAACTGTAGAGACAATAATTGTAAAGGTATACATAATTTATACCTTCAAGTCAGTGGCACTGCTATGGGTACCCGCATGGCCCCACAGTATGCCAATATTTTTATGTCTGACTTAGAACAACACTTCCTCAGTTCTCGTCCCCTAGCGCCCCTACTCTACTTGCATCCAGATGATGAACATGTCATCAATGTAGTACATGGGAATGAGGCCCTTGAGGAATTCCACCATGATTTCAACAATTTCCACCCCACCATCAACCTCAGCCTGGACTAGTCCACACAAGATATCCACTTCCTGGACACTACAATGCAAATAAGCAACGGTCACACAACCACCACCCTATACCGGAAACCTAGTGACCGCTATACTTACCTACATGCCTCCAGCTTTCATCCAGACCACATCACATGATCCATGGTCTACAGCCAAGCACTAAGATATAACCGCATTTGCTCCAATCCCTCAGACAGAGACAAACACCTATAGGATCTCTATCAGGCATTCTTAAAACTACACTACCCACCTGAGGAAGTGAAGAGACAGATTGAGAGAGCCAGATGCATACCCAGAAGTCACCTATCACAGGTCAGGCCCAACAAACAAAGTAACAGAACGCCACTAGCCATCACCTACAGCTCCCAACTAAAAGCTCTCCAGCACATCATCAACAAACTACAACCTATCCTGAAAGACGATCCCTTACTCACAGACCTTGGGAGACAGGCCAGTCCTCACTGACAGACAGCCTCCCAACCTGAAACAAATACTCACCAGCAACTACACACTACACAACAAAACACTAACTCAGGAACCAATCCCTGCAACAAACCCCGTTGCCAACTCGGTCAGCATATCTATTCAAGGGACATCATCATAGGACCTAACCACATCAGCTAAACCATCAGGGGCTTGTTCACCTGCACATCTACCAATGTGATATATGCCATTATGTTCCAGCAATGCCCCTCTGCCATGTACATTGGCCAAACTGGACAGTCTCTATGCGAAAGAATAAGTGGACACAAATCAGACATCAAGAATTGTAACATTCAAAAACTAGTAGGAAAGCACTTCAATCTCCTTGGACACTCAGTATATAAAGTAGCTGTTCTTTAACAACAACAACAAAACTTCAGAAACAGACTTCAACAAGAAACTGCAGAACTGGAATTAATTTGCAAACTTGACACCATCAAATTAGTCCTGAATAAAGATGGGGAGTGGCTGGGTCACTACAAAAAGTAATTTTCTGTCTGTTGATACTCACACCTTCTTGTCAACTGTTTGGAATGGGCAACATCCACCCTGATTGAATTGGCCCCATTAGCATTGCCCTCTGCCCCCACTTGGTAAGGGAACTCCCATCTTTTCATGTGCTGTAATATATATTACACACACACACACACACACACACACACCTGCCTACTGTATTTTTCAGTCCATGTATCTGCTGAAGTGGGTTTTAGACCACGAAAGCTTATGCCCAGATACATTTGTTTGTCTCTAAGGTGCCACTAGGACTCCTCGTTGTTTTTGTTAAAAGCATGTTAACTAACTCTGAATTGCTTGACTTTATTTTCAAAGTAGAAACCTCTTTACCAAGCTGCTGCTGCACCCTCTGTAGCTTTCTCCCAGCCTCTCAACTCCTCCCCCATCCTTCCTGTTTCTTGTCCTTTCAGACTCCCAACAGCCAGTGCTCCCAGTTCTAATAATTACAAGCAACATCTAAACACCACACCTCTTCAAAGATCAGAGGTAGAGGAGATGTGTAATAGTGTGGAGGTCACACTAGCATACCCCCTGTGGTACAAGCAGGGCACTGCAGATAACTCCCTGACTCAGTTTCCCCTCACTCAGGGTATAGATGGAGTCCAGGCTCACATTTCTAGTATTAAAGAGCACCCTATTTGGAGGGTCTCATTTATCTAACAGAAAAGGAAAACATAAACTAAAGCTTCAGTCAGCTACTCCACTGGAAACTCTCCAGCCTGGATTAATCAGACCTATTTCTTCTACCTCTAGGCCCAGAGTACTCTCCAGCTGAATTCCCTGCCTGGAGCTTGGGTTTCTGTAGAGCATTCTGCCAGACACCAGTCATCTTCTGACAGCACATCACTCTTTGCTAAGTCAGTCTCTAGTAACTCCCCAGGAAGTCCCACACCCAGTTCATTCTCTGGGGCAGCTCTAGTATCTTGCCTAAAAGCACAATCTCCCTGGGCCTGTTCCTTCTTTCTTTGAGACACTATTGGAGGTAGCTTCCCAGCCAGCTTCTTTACGTTAATTAGTTGTCTGTGTCTGTCTGCTCAGAAGCTTCCTCTTCTCTAAGGATAGACTTTCTGAACTCTCATAATCCTGTACTCGGCTCAAGTGCTCCTTACCTAATTAACTGCTGCCCAACTACTTAGCCACCTAACTATTCACAGGTGAATCTGGATTGGCTCATACTCCTTAGCAGAGCCTGTCACAGGTAGACTGGTACCTGAAGCCCTCAGGGGGTAGTCCTTCCTCAACCCCATTGCCAAAGTAGAAGGAAGAGTGTAATGGTGTGGAGGGCACACGTAAAGAGCAGCCAGATATAATCTTGCCCTATTAGAGCATGTTGCTCTGGACCACTGTGGAGCGAATACCATCTCGGGATTAGTGGGAAGTGGTGGATAGACACTCAGAAATCAGCTTGCCAGAACACAGTGGTTGTGCAAAAGCAGCAGTCATGCTATTTGCAGTTTGCAAGTGTAAAGTCAGAGCAAGGTGGAGCATGGCTCTGCCTTCATAGGTAGTGGCTCAGAAGATGGTGCCCAGAACAGCGGTTAGGGACACATGTGGCAGGCAGCCACCTGCCACTCTGCCTTTGTTACAGAAAGCACTAGAAAGATCATGATCATTCTTAGGGGATTCACTAAGTAGAAATATCAGCATCTCTTGTACCCTAGAAAATTTATAGATTAAAAAGACAATAGGGGGATTAGGGCAGTTTAGAGGAATTAAAGGCCGAGTGGTGAGGCCTAAAAGGTCAAAATAGGGATAGAGAGAATGGAGAGTAAATCCTTGCCAGTCAACAAATAAGGTTCTAGTAGATGGTGCTGATGAATATGCAGCATCTGTAAGTTATCTAGAACCAAAAAAAGTTGTTATACACTGCAAATGGCTTCTAGTGTCGCTTATCAATTAGGTCCCATGACAGCAAGTGCGTTTCTTCAGACTGATCGTGTTAAGGTCTCCCTTTCCAGAAGGAAGTTAGACTATAAAGTAATATAAAGAGAGGAAGTTTCCAACCAAAAGAAAAAGCAAGTAAGTTAAGGTGGTAGAAGGAGATATCCTGGAAGCAGGGAGGGCAGTTCACTAGAGGAGGAGGAGCTTCCCCTATAGAGGAGTCAAGATTCAAAACATGAGGAGGGTTAAGGAGTCAAAGTTTACTTATTGAGCTTTACAAGCTGCAGTGAGTCTGTCCCATGGCCCCTTTAAGCAGGAGTAGCAGCACAGCTGTCCTTCCCCATCATCCAGTGTGTCCCACCCAGCTTTGTTTCCTATTCCTGAGGCAGTAGAAATGCCTTTTCTTCAGGCTCTGATTATGAAGACATGCAACTAGAGTGCAGCAAAGAACTTCCATGACTGTCTGCAAAAGTAGCCTCTGAGTTTGGATGCCTCCATTTCCGGGGGCAGATTTTCAAGTACTCATTGCTCTCTCAATTGGCGCCAGATTTTCAGATACTCTCAGCACCTGGAAGCACCCATTGTGTTGACACTTATGACCAGATGTTCCAAAGAATGTGGTGCCCAAGATTTTTGAAAATCTGAATTTGGAATGGAAGTTGAGCTCTTTTGAAAAATCTGGCTCCAGAACCTGGTCCTGAGCTTTTTGGAAAATCTGGTCTATATATCGTAATTTTCCTAAGTTCTGAGCACCCAAAGTAGCCATTGAGTTCAGATGGAGTTTTTGAGGGCTCACCTTCAAAACATTTGGACCTTAATCTTTCTGCCTCAGTTTTATCATGTGTCAAATTACCTCACAGGGGATTTAAGGATGAGTTGGTGTGAAAAGTGTTATGTAAATGCTAAGTTCTTGCTCTTTAAAGGAGGTGCAAGTAGCTGCCCAAAACAAATGAATACATTACATATATTTTCCTTGCCTTCCTCTTCCTCTTAAGTTATTTCAATGTAAACTAAATTGTGTAAAAATAAATACAAGCTTGATCAAGGTTCAGATTTCATATGCAACTTAACAAGTGAAATGGTGGCATGGTCTAGTGGCGAGAGCAGCAGATCAAGTCAGGAGACCTGGGTTCTACTCCCATCTCTACCACTCACTTGCTGTGACAATGGGCAAGTCACTTTACTTTTCTATACCTTGGTTTCCACATCTGTAAAAATAAGTTCTGAAGAAGGCTACATAACATGAAAGTGCTTTGGCCTAGATCTTCCAAGGTACTGAGGCTCCTAACTTCCAAGTTAGGAGCCTCAATACCTTGGAGGATCTGGACCTTTTGGGATCTATGGATAAGAAGCACTGTATAAGTGTTAGATTAAAACTTAACGATATTTCAGAAAGGAAAGTTTAAATGTAAACAATGAGAGATTCTTAATAGAGATTGTGGTGTAACATAACATTTTGCCCTGTTCATAGAATCATAGAATATCAGGGTTGGAAGGGACCTCAGGAGGTCATCTAGTCCAACCCCCTGCTCAAAGCAGGACCAATCCCCAACTAAATCATCCCAGCCAGAGCTTTGTCAAGCCTAACCTTAAAAACTTCTAAGGAAGGAGATTCCACCACCTCCCTAGGTAACGCATTCCAGTGTTTCACCACTCTCCTAGTGAAAAAGTTTTTCCTAATATCCAACCTAAACCTCCCCCACTGCAACTTGAGACCATTACTTCTCATTCTGTCATCTGCTACCACTGAGAACAGTCTAGATTCATCCTCTTTGGAACCCCCTTTCAGGTAGTTGAAAGCAGCTATCAAATCCCCCCTCATTCTTCTCTTCTGCAGACTAAACAATCTCAGTTCCCTCAGCCTCTCCTCATAAGTCATGTGTTCCAGTCCCCTAATCATTTTTGTTGCCCTCTGCTGGACTCTTTCCAATTTTTCCATATCCTTCTTGTAGTGTGGGGCCCAAAACTGCACACAGTACTCCAGATGAGGCCTCACCAATGTCAAATAGATGGGAATGATCACGTCCCTCGATCTGCTGGCAATGCCCCGACTTATGCATCCCAAAATGCCATTGGCCTTCTTGGCAACAAGGGCACACTGTTGACTCATATCCAGCTTCTCGTCCACTGTAACCTGTAGGTCCTTTTCTGCAGAACTGCTGCCTAGCCATTCGGTCCCTAGTCTGTAGCAGTGCATGGGATTCTTCCATCATAAGTGCAGGACTCTGCACTTGTGCTTGTTGAACCTCATCAGATTTCTGTTCAGCAGCTTTAAACTACTCTGCATTTTTAAAAGGTTCTTTCTAGCGGTGAGATTCTTTTGAAGGTTACTTGGTGAAAAAATATATATTTCCTGGGGTGAACTGTTATCATACAAAGTTTAGTTACTCCAGATGAACCCAAGATCTTTAGGTTTTACATTCTTACATAATATTCATGTTGACTTGGCTGGCAAAACAATTCCCATTTAAATCTCCCAATCCCCACCCTCAATCCACAGTCTGGCAGGTAACACTTGTAATACTTCTTTTCATAGCTGCTTGTACTTCATGAAGTAAACAGAATCAAGGCCAGAGCTTGTGAAGGCAATAGGAGATCCCAGCCTCACGTGATATTTAATATGTACTGTAGCAGAGTCCCAACACAAATTGGACTTCATATGAGAATTAGGGGCCTAAATCGATAGCATCCAAAGGCCTTTTACTACCTTAATCCCGCCCTGAAGTAAATCGCACTCAGTGTGTTCTGCCTTAGATATATACACACATGCATGCGACTCATATTGGCAGCTGGCACTGTCAAGTCTGTCTAGCAGATAAATGCCCAAGAGGGTGTGTTACATATATCACAAAGACAAGATTATACATCACTATCCATGGCACTGAGAAAAAGAGAGCAGGCTTAATAGTGAACACCCAGGCACACTAGGTCATAGAAAAGTTAAAGCAAACAGAAGCTGCTGTGGGTTTTTACACTGCCAGAGACATAACTCACTGAACTAAAGAAAGGACTCCCTGTTCTCTTAGCCTTGCAAGTTTCTAGGACAAAAACAGGTTTGCAAACCCTCACAAAGTTAAGGCCATGCTATTTGCTAAAGGTAGAGATGACATTTTTGGTTGACAGGGTGGTGTTGGTGACTATGGGTTTTGCATACCCTGTCATGGGAACTGCTCTTCTGTTGCACATCATAACATAATGACCACAGACTCCTATTGACACAGTATAAGAATTGACAGTTGAAGTTTACACAGGATGCTATGTACCTAGGGTTACCAACCCTCCAGGATTGTCCTGGAATCTCCAGGAATTAAACATTGATCTTTAATTAAAGATTATGTCATGTGATGAAACCTCCAGGAATATGTCCAACCAAAACTGGCAACCTTATATGTACCAGCAGACAGGATTTCATTGCTTTACCCCAGTGGTCCCCAAACTTTTTACCTCATCCCCCCCCCCCCCCCGCAGCCGTATCTGTGCCCCCTCCAGGAGGGGGTGACACAGACAAGGATAAGAGGGCTGAGGCTGGGACCACAGCTGGGGTTGGGGGAGCAGAACCTTGGCCAGGGGGCCAAGGCTGCCAGTTGGGGCTCTGGCTGTGGGGCCAGCAGCCAGGGCCAGGAGTGGAACTGGGTGGTGCTCCCTCTCTGCACCACATGGGGGCTGGTCTGGGCCTCAGCCGTGCCCACCCCCCCTCCCCGCAAATGTTCCTCTGCCCCCTCCTTGGGGGAGGTGCCCCATAGTTTTGGGACCTCTGCCTTACCCTGAGGCTTCAAGAAAATGGTAGCAGAGGATGAGAAAATAAATGATATCATCATACAGGCACAGGCCCACAATTTCCAGTTCTCTTCTCCCAAAGTCTATTGAACCAGTTAGCAGCAATGATAAAAAATGGAAGTTGAATGAGAGGTGCCATCTAGTGGAACTGGAGGGACAATGAAAGAAAGCAAATTTTGTCCCAGTACTTGAGTAGAATTATGCCCTTATGTGATACTAACCAAGGTCCCCTTACTCCTTTACAATCAATTGTGCATCCTAACCCAGTTCTCTCTCTCTCTTTCACATCCTTTGCCAACTATACAATGTGTTCCGTCACAACATGTCACTCCAATTCTCCCTCCCTTTCAGCTGCAAACACCTGCTATTCCCAGTCATTCATGTAGAATGTGCCATGCTCAGGGTGCACGCACAAAATAATCATTTAATGGGGCTGCTGTCCGAAACCTAAAAACTTTTCAAGACTCAGTATTACAGGGCCTGAATCTGACCTCATTTATTCGTATGTAGCTCCCTTGGCTTCAGCAAAGCTACTGCTAGTTTACACCAGTGTTAATGAAGCCGAATTAAGCCCCCAGTATTCAGGGTCGTGCTGAAATCAACAGGAATTTGAGAACTAAATACAGTATAGTGAGTTACAGCTTGACAACAAGCCACATACCGTAGCTTCCCCAGTCTGCAGTACCATTTTAGCAGCTTTGTCCACTCTGAGGGGTTCATATCATATGTATATGATATAACAAGTAAGATAGTATAGTAGGAGAACAAACCATGCTTCATAGCTTCCCAAGGCAGCTCCAACATTCTCCCAATCCACCCCCAATCTCCTCCTTTACACACCCCTGTTATTTTTCTAGCTGCCTACATACTTGAGGTTGATCCCTGGGTGCAGAGGTGGGCAAACTATGGCCCATGGGCCACATCTGGCCCACGGGAGCGTCCTGCCCAGCCCTTGAGCTCCCGACGGGAGGCTAGCCTCCCCTGCTGTCACCCCTGCCCCACAGCCATGCCGCCAGTGCAGCTGACTCCAGCCAGGCGGTGCAGCTGCTAGTCCTGCCGCTCTGAGCAGCATGGTGAGGGGGCAGGGAGTGGGGAGGTTGGATATGGGGTAGGGGGGTCCGGGGGGGCAGGGGGAAGTTGGATGGGGCGGAGTTTCTGGGGGGGCAGACAGGGGATGGGGAACGGGGGGGAGTTGAATGGGGAGGAAGTTCTGGGGAGGGGCGGCTGTCAGGGGATGGGGGGGGGTGGATAGGCATGGGAGTCCCAGGGGGCCTGTCAGGGGGCGGGGGTGTGGATAGGGGTTGGGGCAGTCAGGGGACAGGGATGGGGGGAGCTTGGATAGGGGGTGAGGTCCTGGGGGGGGGCAGTTAGGGGCGGGGGGTCCCGGGAGGGGGCGGTCAGGGGACAAGGAGCAGGGGCGGGTTGGATGGGTCAGGAGTTCTGAGGGGGGGGTAGTCAGGGGGCAGGAAGTGGGAGGGGGCAGATAGGAGGCAGGGGCCAGGCTGTTTGGGGAGGCACAGCCTTCCCTACCTGGCCCTCCACATAGTTTCGCACCCCAATGTGGACCTCAGGCCAAAAAGTTTGCCCACCTGTGCCTTAGTGCCTCAGTCCATTTTTTACTTACCTTGCTGATTCTGTCCTTCCATTTCCCACTAGTCATTGTCTTGGGACTCTCAGCGGCGTGACGTTGACATGTACAGATATACCCGGGCTATCTTTGCTTTAGTTAGCTCCAGTAAAAACAGCAGTAAATCCACAGCAGGTGGGTGGCAGCACAGGCTGTACAAGCCCACCTCGGACCCTGCGTATGTATTTGAGCGGCTACGCTGTGGTTGTTACTCAAACTAGCTTAGGTATGTCTATGCATGCTGCAGTCACACCCCTCATTGCAGATATACCGTCAGTTGTGCACAGTGTGGTATATTTTTAATACACAAACATATCTTGACATCAGTGGGAATCTCCAAACAAATGCTGTCCTCTGTAGTATCCTAACAATTACATACTCTCTCTTTCCTGACTGCTGTTGGATGTTCCATCTGCTCCTCCATTTGCTCTGGACATCTGTCAGACAATCTCCTGCTACATAACAATGGATTTGTAGAATACAGATGCAGGAACTTCATTAAAACTTGGATTGTAACAAACTGAACAAATTCCAACTTGGATAACTAAATTCAGTTAACCTAGTATTTTGATCAATCTGGTTCTCTTCTTCAGTGTGAGACCTAAACTGTTGTTTAGTGTAACTATTAAATACTTGCTGCATTTTACCGTAGAGATGGATGCATTTCAGTGATGAAAGTAATATTCCCAGTGTATTAGCTTATAAAGCACTTTGGAGATTTTTCAGGAAGAAAGGTGGCACATAAATGTAACCTATTGTAAAGCCTGTAAGTGTATCATTTCTAAAATTTTTTTTACCAAATCATAGAATATCAGGGTTGGAAGGGACCTCAGGAGGTCATCTAGTCCAACCCCCTGCTCAAAGCAGGACCAATCCCCAATCAAATCATCCCAGCCAGGGCTTTGTCAAGCCTGACCTTAAAAACTTCTAAGGAAGGAGATTCCACCACCTCCCTAGGTAACGCATTCCAGTGTTTCACCACCCTCCTAGTGAAAAAGTTTTTCCTAATATCCAACCTAAACCTCCCCCACTGCAACTTGAGACCATTACTCCTTGTCCTGTCCTCTTCTACCACTGAGAATAGTCTAGAACCATCCTCTCTGGAACCACCTCTCAGGTAGTTGAAAGCAGCTATCAAATCCCCCCTCATTCTTCTCTTCTGCAGACTAAACAATCCCAGTTCCCTCAGCCTCTCCTCATAAGTCATGTGTTCCAGACCCCTAATCATTTTTGTTGCCCTTCGCTGGACTCTCTCCAATTTATCCACATCCTTCTTGTAGTGTGGGGCCCAAAACTGGACACAGTACTCCAGATGAGGCCTCACCAATGTCGAATAGAGGGGAACGATCACGTCCCTCGATCTGCTCGCTATACCCCTACTTATACATCCCAAAATGCCATTGGCCTTCTTGGCAACAAGGGCACACTGCTGACTCATATCCAGCTTCTCGTCCACTGTAACCCCTAGGTCCTTTTCCGCAGAACTGCTGCCTAGCCATTCGGTCCCTAGTCTGTAGCTGTGCATTGGGTTCTTCCGTCCTAAGTGCAGGACCCTGCACTTATCCTTATTGAACCTCATCAGGTTTCTTTTGGCCCAATCCTCCAATTTGTCTAGGTCCCTCTGTATCCTATCCCTGTCCTCCAGCGTATCTACCATTCCTCCCAGTTTAGTATCATCTGCAAATTTGCTGAGAGTGCAATCCACACCATCCTCTAGATCATTTATGAAGATATTGAACAAAACTGGCCCCAGGACCGACCCCTGGGGCACTCCACTTGACACCGGCTGCCAACTAGACATGGAGCCATTGATCACTACCCGTTGAGCCCGACAATCTAGCTAACTTTCTACCCACCTTATAATGCATTCATCCAGCCCATACTTCTTTAACTTGCTGACAAGAATACTGTGGGAGACCGTGTCAAAAGCTTTGCTAAAGTCAAGAAACAATACATCCACTGCTTTCCCTTCATCCACAGAATCAGTAATCTCATCATAGAAGGCAATTAGATTGGTCAGGCATGACCTACCCTTGGTGAATGCATGCTGACTGTTCCTGATCACTTTCCTCTCGTGTAATCCGCTTCTTGTAGAGCTTTTCTAATAGTTTTACAAGCTTTTTTGTAACCTGGGGTATCTCAGTCTTTTTCTGGATCTAGACTACTGCTCTAGACTGAAAAAGGGCACTAAAATGGTACACAGAGGTTCTGTGTTCATTGTCATTTAATGAATCCTGATCAGTTTTGCTCAATTGACTATTAAAAAGATGTTTCTTTTAGCTGCCAGGCCAGCTAACTCAATCTGGAAACAGAAAGTTAAGCTAGATATTTTCTCTTTCATGCACCAACACTAGTTGGCAAGCCCAATTAGGCCCTCAGTTGCAGCTGTGTAACCCACCCCCACATTCTTCAAATCAATCTCTCTATTATACCTGTGAAACCTATTGTTTTTCATGGGGTCATAATAACTGATTGTGTAACACTGCTGTAATTGGAACTTGCTAGCCATTCTGTTAATGTGCAATGAGGAATTAAATCCAGCGCCCTCTGTCTTTACTGTGATGGATCTCAAGTGCTAATAGAAGTAAAAAATAGTTTAACTATATCTTAGTAGCTGTTATGACTTTGAATACACGCAGGGAGCCGATCCATTGAGTAAAATACTGTAAACTTGTACGTAGCTACTTTTCAGAAGAGACTGGCACATTAAAATTATTCCTCAATAGTCTAGTGAAAAAATGGCAGGGATAAAATTATATGATGGTACCATTGCATTTTATAATGACATTCAGAAGAGATTGTATTTCAATGGAGAATAAGAAAAATGAAAAGGAGCTTAAAGGAACACACACAATATTTCAGTCCCTATGATTTAAAGTAGTTTCATTTCACTTAACATTCTTCTGCTGGTGGATGGAGAATTTCCATGTTTAGTGCTAAAGTGGGATCCATTTGGTAATGCTTAAGTCTAGAATCAGATCCAAATCGAAACTTTCCCAGAGTTCAGATCTAGTGTTTGGTTCAGGCCCATTCTTGTTGTACTAATGTGCTTTACAACATTCATACAAACTTTTGAACTCTGGCTAAGTAATGAAGACTCTGCAATGCATCTGCCGTGTTACATATCCAACCAAGGAGGAAAAAGGCTGGACAAACATCTCTGGATATATTTGAGTAGAGAGAGGTCTCAAAGGAACTGGGCAAGAGAAAGGTATGCAGAACAACACTGAAAGAGTGTGTCTAGAAACAGTAAAAGTTAAACACTGCCTGCCTTTCCCACTTCTTGAAAATCACCAAGGAACCTTGATTGGAATGTATGCTCTATGATTTCACCAGGAGATGCAGGAAATTCCTTTTGGATCAAGTAACCATTGGAATACACGAAAAGTATTCTATGAAAGAGTTTTGCCAAAGAGCTCTAGCAGAGAACAGTCACTCATGGAGCTTAGTGAATTAAACAGAAAACTCATCACATGCTCTATAAGTAGGAGAGTGTTAGCAGCATACGGAAGATAAAATTTTCCTTTGAAAATGATAGTTGGTGGATACTCTCATATGTGACCCAAAGATCTCTTGATGCCAGCTGGCAGAGGGTTTATAAGAGTTACAGGGATCCCCTAGGTTTGGTATTTATATACTAGTCCACCAAAGAGTGGCACATAAGGTCTCTATTGAAAGTCTGTGTCAACTGATCATCAAAACCTTTGGGAAACGTATGTGTGGATAATATGTAAGGCCATATGTATATATACTGGAGATTATGTTTTTAACTTGAAGCTAAAAACCAGATCACCCAGAGGTAACATGCCTTAAACAGGTTCTACCAGGCAGGAGGTGGGAGACACTTATCTTCCTGGCTGACCAATGGAAACATTTTGCATAGTGAGTCAAATGCTAATGAAGAAATTGCGGGAAGTAAGACGTGACCAGGGAGGGAGGGCGCCCTGTTTGCAGATGAAGAACAAAAGACTGGTCTAATATATCTGGGGCTGCAAAGTGACACTTGGGCATCCTTCGTCTGGGGAAACAAGCTGCCAGCAGCCTGAGCCGTATCTTATTTAACAAGAGGGCATCTTGTTAGTTGACTTTAGGTTCTAGAATGTGTGTTATGATTTTGTTTTATAAACTATTTGTTTCCATTTATCCTACTTGTTTCTTCTCGAATCTCTAGTCTTTGTTAAAATAAACTTATTCTTATTTCCACTACAAACATATCTAAGTGCTGTGTGTTAAGTGGAGCAGTGATCCTGAGGTGAAACTGATAAGCTGGTAGGTACTGTTCCTTTGGGAACAGCAAATCTGTGAATTCTGAGAGTGTCCAGTGGACCAGGAGCCTGACACACCAGGGGGATACTCAGAGGACTTGGAGCGTATCTATGACTAACCTGCAAAGGGACAGTGGAGCCTGCTAAGAGGAGAGTGCACCCCCTTCTGGGGTGGAAGGTGTCAGCCATTAAAAAACTGACAGCAACAATCCTGGACAGAAAGTGAAGAATAGTGACTATTCCAACCCATAGTCTGAAACTGATGCAGCCTTCTACTTCAGCTTTGTGCAGAGAAAGGTGAATTTCACCCTAAAAACAATGTCTTCATTGAGATTATTCACTTCTAGACATGTTATTGAATGTATGTTATTTTTTAAACAGGCTTCTTCCACTGGAAACACTACAGAAGACAAAAAATTAAGTGGTCTGTAGCAGCTATGGTCATTTCTGCAGTGAAGCTACTTTCCCTTCCATTGCCATCAGGCTGAGTACAAGAGAAAAGTCAGCAGAGGAAATGATTCAGCCAGCATGTGGTTTATCTGTCCTAGAGAACCTTCTCAAAGGTTTTGAAATCAGTCACTTGTACATGAAATGTGTTACTCAAGTGCTGAATAGCCCCATTCATCTGACTTATTTACTATGGATATTTTTGGCTTAATTTCATTTCATGGAAACTTGATAAACAAGTCATCTTGTTCATGCTACTTAGGAAGTCGTGCAAATACTCACTCAAATTTCAATGTAAAATTTCATCAGATAACATTATTCCTTTATCTTAATGCCACACATACAAGAGAGTCCTTAGGAGTGAGTACCCAAGAAGGAAATGATTCTGTTCTCTGTAGTAATACATTCGCTGAGGGAGCATGTACACAGCTAGCAGATACATAGTCTTGACCAGATCAATAACAATGGGCTAAATCCTGGCCCTGTGATTTGTGTGTGCTGGAGCCTGGATGGAGCTGTGTGGCTGAGTTGGGCTCCATGACCATAGAGTGCTGTATGTATCTTGTACAGGATGTAGATACCCCCATCTCAGGATTACTACATAGTCGCTCTGCACTTCTCACCCCCGGTTCCCAAGTGCCTGACTGCACCTTCTGAACCTTCGGGAAGTATGTCGAGGAGGATGTGTGCATGGACAGGGCCTACCTGGCTCTGCAGACTGAGGCAGCTGTCTGCAACTGACTGTCTGACAGTCCACCATGCAGGACCATAAAACAGCTGCCTTACCTCCTAAAGTGTGGAATACTAGGAGAAGCACAGAGCACGTTCAGCTAAAGAACACATCACACCAGCTGCTGGGTTATAGAAGGGCAGACAGGCATGCAAAGATACATGCCACAACAGGTAACAAGAAGGGAAAGAGGAGACCAGTTGGGAAACTTGAGGATGTGGCTCCCGCCCTTCTCTCACCCCTGAAACAACTGCAGAGACCACTGATGTCAAAAGAGAAGGGAAAGATATTCAGAAGGCTACCAGGTGGGTGCTGAGAAAACTCATCTGCATGAGCTGTCTGCTCAAGAGGTTCCATATTCTCCTTTCTGAGCAGTTGCTGCTGTGCACTGAGTACTCTCTATGCACTAGACCCTAGTGGTTCAGGATTCATTGCACCATTGCTGAGCTTGGTTCTGCTGGTGCAAGGGGTTACCGCATCTCTTGCTCTTGTTAAACCAGGGGCCAGGTTTTGGCCCCTCAGTAATACTCACTCCTTATACCAAGCTGTCCATTTTCAAAGCACTGTATAAAAATTAACTAGTCAGTCTATAGATATAGAAATGACCCTGTGGAAAATTTGCTTTCTGTTCAATATATTTGAACAGCTTTAATATGAGAGTTTGCATGATACAGAGTCCCTCAAACAGGTAACTGGTAATATTCTTCTTCCTATGGAAAGGTAAACTTTGCAAATAACAAGGTCAACATTAAAACAATCAGTTTTCTATAGTGCAGCAGCAAAAAAAAAACAAACAAAAAAAAGTGACCTAAAGAACACATGTAAATAATTAAATACCCATTTTTAATTTTCAGTTATAAATGAAGGGATGTATAACTGCAAAGAAGGAGAATTCACGCTACCTAACAAAATAAATGGGAAAATGCTATGTTCCTTTTATTTATTGGAGAAATGGTTCTGTGCTAACAAGGAAACTGGAAAAAAACAGTCTCAAACTTGTATAAAGACAGCAACAAGCACCGGGCACCTAACATATTCTCAGATATTAACTTCCACAATAACTTTTTTTTTTTAAATCAACATTGTATGTTTTTCAATGCCTCTTAGATATCATACATCCATCATATCTGGTTTTGACTATTGAACTTCCCCCAAATGTTGTCGTGCTTGTGAAAGGTGTCGGATGTAAACCTGCGAGCCTGAAGTCCTCCATTTATTTACACCGTGGGAAATGGCAGCGTAAGCTTCCCCCATCTAGGACAAGTCCCTCCAGGAGTGAGAGAGTAGTTTGGGCTCCTTTCAGCCTTTGGCTTATTTACGGAGACTGGCAACACCACTGCCTGGTACTGCCTAGTATTGCCTCTTGTGATACAAATAGGTGTCTACCAAGAGATGAATTAAGGCTATCAATGAGTGGCTGCCTAAAATGTTGTAATATTTACGTACCCACCACACAGGATTAATATTTGACAGCACTTTTACAGTATAAGACACCAGTCACCCTCATTTCCCCATTTTTCTCTACTTCTCTCATTCATATGTACTGCTTACTTTGTATTTATATAGCACCAAGACATGATATTGAGCCATTGTTTTTAAACCTGTGTGTTTGGTACTGTGATACAGCTGTTGTTTTCATCCATCCAAACAGAAGGACTCAATATTTCAAATTGACATTTGAAGGCATTTGTTGCTGTATTTTTTTTTTTTTTTTTTAGTTTTATCAAATCTTTCCTTTCCTAATGTGCATTTTAGCTTGCTGTATACTCCAATAAAAAGAATACTAAAAAAGACAGACGCCCAAATCTTAAGTGGACTCCGAGCTTGGGAAATGTCTACACATGAACCTGGCAGAACGGTTGCCACTCTAAAGAGCTTGTCATTGATGATATAGTAAAGCAGCAGTCAGAGAGAGACATGAATTTCAGTCTCTTTCTTCTCCCTTATCAGCAGTACTCAAGAGCATGATTGCAAAAGGTCTTATCCAAACCAGTGTCGAACCCTGCTGCTTCCCCACTTCCACAGCCATACAAAATTTCCCACCTGATGCTTTGTAATGACTCTCCCTTTCTAGGAACTGGCTTATTAACATTAACAGTTCAAATGATTTCCCAGCCTGCTTCTTCAGACTCGATAGTTCATTAGGTGCTTCCTGGGTTCTGTGGCCCATTGCACTCCTCTAAAGGGTTTTGTTCCTGAGTCTGGCTACAGAAAGCTCCAGCTATGGAGCTTATATATAGGACCCCTTCCTTCTTCTGCCTCTAGATCCCCTGCAGGAGCCTCACTTCAGGTCTCTCTCACTCCTCAGGCCACCTGTCTAGATTCTAATGTGCCTGTAGGGCAACTCTCACACCCTCACACACTCCTTTGAGTCTCTTCCAGAACTCAGCAGGCCTGATTCTGAGCCACATCATGACACCACTGGTCTCGCTCTCTTTCCCTGGGGAGGTGGGCTAATCCAGGTACAGGCGACAGTGAGAAAACATTTAAATTCAGCTAAACACAAGCCTACTTTGGTACAAAAACACATGTATTTCCCCACACCTCCCAACCAGTCATAATTATAAAAAAAACAATATAGGACAACTGAAATTCATAGCTCACAATTTCCACGACACACATAACAGGTTAAGAAATAACATCCAGTAGGTGGAAGGAGGATCAAAACTTACATTCAAAAGTTTTTGCAACTTCTGTTGGGAGAACTAAGATGTTATGACCACCATCCATAACGGAATACGTGGGCATTAGCAACCCGAGTGAGTAGAGAAACCGCAGATTTTACAGTACTTACTTGCAGGGTTAAAGGAAGCCAGGTTGTCCCTTTCTAGGGAAGTAGCCTTCTCGGTTTCAATGAGACTACTTGTGCAAGTAAGGCAAGCAGGATTTGTCTCCTGGAGTCAAATTCCCATTGCATTCACCTTGAATACATACAGGGTTGTCAGCAGGAGCTGTCAGTGAGTGGGGTACTTATACTCCAGCTCTGGAGTCTATTCTCAGAGAGAGTGGGACTGATGCCAGCTGTTTGGACCAGCATAGTATGCAGGATAACTGTCCTGGCAATCTGCAGTCCACTAGTGCATGCTGAAGCAGGCGGGGCATGTTCAGGGGTGCATAAGAACTGACCACTATGCACACCTGTTTGGAATATGGAGACATTTTGCTCCTTGAAAGAAAGACCAGTTTGTTCACTGGAAGTGGCTTAGGACCTAGGGATTCAAAACCTTCCATAATGCTTTATTGTATTTGGCTGGGTGATGAAGAACAAGTGTGGAGATAAGAAAAAATAAAGTGAGAGGCAGATCTGAGAACTCCAGCCTGCTAAGGTGTAAAAGGAAATAGTGCCAGCACAAGAACTGTGGATAAGTTAATAAGGACCAGAGAGGGAAAAGGAGAGGAATCATAACTGCAGGCACCCATTAAATGGAGCAGAATCCTTGCCAACATCTAATAGATAAAAGTGACGCTATTCTTCAGAAGGGCTGGGGAACGACATCACAAAAGAAGTTCTTTTTCTTCATACACCAAATCAATGCTTTCTCCCTACTCTTCTCACCTATCCATTTGCGGATCACTAATTTTCTTATTTGGCCTCCTCCTCTTCCTTTTTTGTACCCCATGCTGCTCAGAACCTACTCTAAGGGTATGTCTACACTACGAAATTAGATTGATCTTATAGAAGTCAATTTTTAGAAATCAATTTTATACAGTCAATTGTGTATGTCCCCACTAAGCGCATTAAGTCGGCGGAGTGTGTCCTCAATACCATGGCTAGCATCAACTTACAGAGCGGTGCACTGTGGGTAGCTATCCCACAGTCTTCTCTGCCCATTGGGATTCTGGGTTAAGCTCCCAATGCCTGATGGGGCAAAAACATTGTCGAGGGTGGTTTTGGGTATATGTCGTCAGTCGCCCCTTCCTCCCTCTGTTGAAGCAACGTCAGAAAATCGTTTTGCGCCTTTTTTCCTGGATTACCCATGCAGACGCCATATCACGGCAAGCCTGGAGCCCCCTCAGCTCACCACTGCTATTGTGAGCATTGTAAACACCTCGTACATTATCCTGGAGTATGTGCAGAACCGGGCTAAGAGACACCAGCATGAGGACGATTGTGATGAGGACATGGATACAGATGTTCCTGAAAGCACGGGCTGTGGCAATTGCGACAGTACGGTGGCAGCAGGGCTAGTTGATACAGTGGAACGCCGATTCTGGGCCCGGCAAACAAGCACAGACTGGTGGGAGCGCATAGTGTTGCAGGTATGGGATGATTCACAGTGGCGGCAAAACTTTCACATGTGTAAGGCCACTTTCCTTGAACTTTGTGAGTTGTTTTCCCCCACCCTGAAGCACAGGAATACCAAGATGAGAGCTGCCCTGACAGTTGAGAAGCGAGTGGTGATAGCCTTGTCAAAGCTTGCAACGCCTGACTGCTACCAGTCAGTCGGGAATCAATTTGGAGTGGGCAAGTCTACTGTGGAAACTGCTGTGATCCAAGTAGCCAATGCAATCACTGATGTTCTGCTATCAAGGGTAGTGACTCTGGGAAATGTGCAGGTCATACTGGATGGCTTTGCTGCAATGGGGTTCCCTAACTGTGGTGGGACAATAGACGGAACACGTATCCCTATCTTGGCACCGGACTACCTTACCAACCAGTACGTAAACTGCAAGGGGTACTTCTCAATGGTGCTGCAAGCACTGGTGGATCACAAGGGACGTTTCACCGACATCAACGTGGGATGGCCAGGAAAGGTACATGACGCTCGCATCTTTAGGAACACAGGGCTGTTCGAGTAGTTGCAAGAAGGGATTTACATCCCAGACCAGAAAATTACTGTTGGGGATGTTGAAATGCCTATAGTTATCCTTGCGGACCCAGCCTACCCCTTGTTCCCATGGCTTATGAAGCCGTACACAGGCAGCCAGGACAGTAGTAAGGACCAGTTCAACTATGGGCTGAGCAACTGCAGAATGGTGGTAGAATGTGCCTTTGGATATTTAAAAGCTCGCTGGTGCTGTTTGCTGACTAGGTTAGACCTCAGCGCAACCAACATTCCTATTCTTATTGCTGCTTGCTGTGTGCGCCATAATATCTGTGAGAGCAAGGGGGAGACGTTTATGGTGGGGTGGGAGGTTGAGGCAAATCGCCTGGCAGCCCATTTTGAGCAGCCAGACACCAGGGCGATTAGAAGAGCACAGCTAGGCACACTGTGCATCAGAGAGGCTTTGAAAACCAGTTTCATGACTGGCCAGGCTACGGTGTGACAGCTGTGTGTGTTTCTCCTTGCTGCAAACCTGCCCCCTTTGTTGATTTTAATTCCCTGTAAGCCAACCACCCTCCCCCCTTCGATCACAGCTGGCAAAGGAAATAAAGTCATTATTGTTTTGAAACCATGCATTCTTTCTTTATTAATTAAAAAAAAGTGAGATAACTGACACAGTAGCCTGGGTGGGGTGGGGTGCGGAAGGAGGGAACGACAAGGCCACATTTGATTTGTAGTGTGGCTACAATAAGTAAACTGTTTGAATGACAGCCTTCTGTTGCTTGGGCCATCTTCTGGAGTGGAGTGGCTGGGTGCCAGGAGCCTCCCCCCGCCACGTTCTTAGGCGTCTGAGTGAGGAGGATATGGAAATTGGGGAGGAGAGCAGGTGGTTGTACAATGGATGCAGCGGGGGTCTGTGCTCTTGTTGGCTTTCCTGCAGCTCCAACAGATGCTTCATCATGTCCGTTTGCTCCCCCATTAGGCTCAGCATCACCTCCTGCCTCTGCTCTTCCTGCTCACTTAATGCTTTCCTGGCCTCTGCCACTGAATGCCTCCATGCATTAAGCTGTGCCCTATCAGTGTGGGAGGACTGCATGAGCTCGGAAAACATGTCATCACAAGTGTTTTTTTTTCACTTTCTAATCTGTGATAACCTCAGGGATGGAGATGATAGGGGGAGCATAGAAACATTTGCACCTGGGGGGAGAGAAAAAGGGAGAGTAAAATTTAAGAGGATACATTTCTGAGACCAAACGGGAGACTCTTTCACAGTGAATCAAGCAATTCACAGCAGACAGTACATGTGCTTTAGGTACAAGGTCGCATTTTGCCTTTTATATTGAGCACCTGCCAGTATGGTGACTCATCACACACGGCTGGGCAACAGAATTCGGTTTCCAGGCAGCCATTGTAAGCCTTTTGATATGCAGGGTTGGCTTCTTCCACCTTCATAACATGTGGGAATGGTTTCAAAACTGCAGCGCCATCCTTTTCCATAGCAAGCAATGCCGGTTGGGTTTTACATTTAAAAGGAGGGGCTGCGGTTTCCGGGTGGATGTGCAGCACACACCTCCCCCCACCCCACCGCATGGCTATTCTCTGGGATGATCCCTTCACCTCTCCCCTCACTGCGTGGCTATTCTCTGGGACGATCCCTTTTAGCCAAGCGCAAACAACCCAGCATGAACAGGGTCCTTTTACTGTTCCCTTACAAAAATTCCCCTATTTCAACCAGGTGACCAGGAATGATATCACTCTCCTGAGGCTAACACAGAAAGATAAATACCAAATGTTGCTTGAATCTGACTAAAACCCAGGACCGTTCACTGCCATGCTTTGTGCTGCAATGATTCCAGAATACTTGCTACTGGCTTGGCATGGTAAAGTGTCTTACTGTGGAGGATGAAATAAGGCAGCCCTCCCCAGAAACCTTCTGCAAAGGCTTTCAGAGTACCTCCAGGAGAGCTTCATGGAGATGTCCCTGGAGGATTCTCGCTCCATCCCCAGACACGTTAACAGACTTTTCCAGTAGCTGTACTAGCCACGAATGCATCCCGATTCTTCAGGGCAAATCAAACATTAAACACAATTGCTTTTAAACCCTGTACTATAGTTACAAATGTGCACTCACCAGAGCTGCCTTCTCCAGCTTCAGGATCGGGGATCCTGCCCTTGGTAAATCCATGTTGACTGTTCCTGTTCACTTTCCTCTCTTCCAAGTGCTTCAAAATGGATTCCTTAAGGACGTGCTCCATGATTTTTCCAGGGACTGAGGTGAGGCTGACTGGTCTGTAGTTCCCCAGATTCTCCTTCTTCCCCTATATTTACCTTTTTCCAATCGTCCGGGACTTCCCCCGATCACCATGAGTTTTCAAAGATAATGGCCAATGGCTCTGCAATCACATCAGCCAACTCCCTCATCACCCTTGGATGCATTAGATCTGGACCTAGGGACTTGTGCATGTCCAGCTTTTCTAAATAGTCCTTAACTTGTTCTTTCACCACTGAGGACTGCTCGCCTCCTCCCCAAACTGTGTTGCCCAGTGCAGCAGTCTGGGAGCTGACCTTCTCTGTGAAGACTGAGGCAAAAAAAGCATTGAGTACTTCAGCTTTTTCCACATCATATGTTGTGTCCCCCATTCAGTATGAGTCCCACACTTTACCTGAACAACTTCTTGTTGCTAATATACCAGTAGAATCCCTTCTTGTTACCCTTTCTCAAAATCCCTGGAATCAGTGGTTAATTTGAGCAACAGGAGTCCAAATATCATTCTGCATCCTCTCCTTAACCCACATAGTGTTTTAGTTCACACCCAAGCTTGAATGTCATCAAGTCCAGTGGCAGAGAAGTAATTGGTGAACAGCCAGAGATTCCCAGACCATGGCAAGAAGAAAGATACCAGCAACTAATGTAGATGGTCCAGGACCCAATGCGTGGGTAAAACAAGCATTTGCTCTTCCTTCTCCCCATCTTTGCAACTGTCAACCCCTCCCGAGTTTCCTTCCCCGGACAAATTCTTGATCATGCCCACTGCTAAGTGCAGAAACCCTCCAGACTTTCTGCTAATGATAAGCACCCAGATGTGACCCCCAAATCCTGATTCCAAAACTCTTTTCCTTGCTCAGTGATGAACAGCCTGCAGATCTCCCCCCACCCAACACCTTCAGAGATCCCAACCCAGAAAGAGGAGCCTGGTGCATCAGGAGATCATGGGCTTTGTAACACTGCAGCAGTTACAGAACTGCATAAGGCCTGGCAATGAGAAGAAGTATATGTGGCTTCAAGGAGGAACAGAAAGGAGGAAGTGATTGCTGACAATTTGCCAGCAATCTATCTAGAGAGAAAACAGCTGCTTCTCCAGAGAGCAGCAATGCTAGCTCTCTCCAAGGCATCTACAGCCCTGAGAACAGGAAAAAGGCGAGGGAACTGACAGGGTTTGGTTTGGGGCGCCACTTGCCTTGCAACCCTGGCTGCCTCACAATGCTTTGCTGCTGTAGCTCCCAACCTGGGATTCCCCCAACCGGCCTACAAGCTTGCAGGTCACACCTTGAAGTGTCTGTGTACTAGACAGCCCTGGTTCAGCAGCTCTGACCCCAGCAGCCTGTCTATACCCCCACTCTGGCTTCCATCAGCCTCAGTTACTACTTGCAGGGTGACCCCAACACACTTCCCGTGCTGAACTTTCTCAAAACTGTGTGCTTCCTGGACAGCTCAGAGTAATAATAAGGTCTGTTTGTCCCTCTAAAGACACAAAAGCACATCACCATTTATTAACTTAACTGGGGTAAATACACCCTCAATTTAAACACTGCACTGATTTGGTTTATAGTAAAAATAAAACAAGTTTATTAACAACAGGACAAAGGTTAAGTGATGCCAAGTAAAAGGAATGATGTTAGAAAGGGTTACAAGCAAATAATAGTGAAAATGCATCTAAAAGTCTAAAACTTAATCTAGCAAAATACAGGCTTTGTTCAAGATGGTTTCTCACCTATATTCAGGTCCCAGACTTCAAACCTCCCTTGGTTGAAGGACCCACCTTTCTCAGCTTGCAAGAGCTCTTTTCCCTTGTGTCTGTCTAGTTATGGATGCTGAAGACATCTGTCCGTGCTTACATCTTCCAAAGTTCAGTGACTTTGTTTCAAGAGGCAGGATGACCGCCTGCTATTCTTTCCTTCCTGTGGGCTTCCCATCCCCCGGGATGTAAATGGAACTTCCCTTGTTCTGAGTCCACCATGCTTATTTAGCATAGGTGACAGGTATATAGCTGCCTTTGCTGCTCCTGTCTGGGAGAGAACCTGTTTCTCCCTGTTCGGCCACAGATAGTAAAACATAATATCATTAAATATCCATATTTCCTCATATAGTATGAATACATACACTTCAGAATTATATTAATCACCAGCGTATCATTAGCTTTCAGAAAAGGCCTCACTCTACACACTTTTATAATACAGTAATATGGCATACAATCATTTGATTCAATTGCTTAGCACATGAGGTTCAGCCCCGGTATTTATAGTCCAGTAAACCTTTGCAATATATTCTTCTGAAGGTTACCCCTCAAAGTAAAGATTATTCAAGCTGTGAGGAAGATTACATGAGTCTGGTAGTGAAGGAAGCTCTATGCTCTTCCTTCCCCTACTTGTGGTTGCTGAAATGCAAACGGTTCTGTTTCTTGCCATCTCCTCCCTCTGCTGTCTTGATGTCCTGTTTACTGCTTATATGTAAATTGAGGTAAACATCTATTCCTTTGTTTATGATAAACATGTCTAACAGCTCCCCCGACACACTTGGTTTACACATACTTCAGTCATAATTCCAGCATATATTCGTAACTCTGACTACCCACCACGTACATACATCACAGAAGATATTAATGATCAGTGAATTATGAGTTTTCAAATGATACCTCACAAGGCATATTCTGTAAACAAATTATTACAATAGTGTATAGGTGTGAATACTGGGGCGCTCAGTGTCACAAAAATATACTGGATTCTGTTGTTAACTAATTGTAGTTGGTTTGATGCTGGCTGCTTTTGTATTTGTAGTCCCCCATGACAACATGTGTCTTGAAAAGTTTTTCTCTCTCTTCCTCCTACTGTTTTAACCCCTACATGAATCACACACACATTCCTTTTGCTGATACTCCCTTCTGAGCCTGTCAAGCAGCTCCTTAATTATCCAGTGATATGATGCATTCCCTACTTTTGCCCACCCCAACAGCATTGCCTCCAGAGTATACTGGGTGGCAGACAGTCCTGGAAGCAGAACCCTGGGACTGGAAATCAAACTCAGGACTCATGCACAGCCGGTCAGAGCTCATGAATGAAGTCCGCTCTAATTTATGTTGCAGTTGCCATCAACAAGTTGGAGAACTATTTGCAGTGAGGCAAACTCTTTTCAACTAAACTGCAAACAAAGGCTTTCCTCCATGTGGAAAGCATTTACAAATATATACATTACTTTCTTAAATATAAAAAATATTAATATAATTCTCTCCACTAAATGTCATTATTTTTGGGACCCAAGCATTAGGGTACCTGAGAGTTAAGCAAAGATTTTCAATAATGGGTGCCCAAAGTAAGGCTCCAATATCCATATTTTGGTAACAAATATGTGGCCTGATTTATGGGGGAAAAAATCTCTTCAATCTGCTTAAACTCCAACATTGTGCTCACGATGATTAGACACTTACAAAACCACAAGACATCGAGATATTACAGCATACAGATCATGCCCAACTCCAACTTTTTTGCTGTCTCATTAGGACATTTTTGCTATAACACCACCACAGAGACCTAAATCAGACTAATTCTGCAGTATATAGGAGCCTGCGGGCTTACATTTTATTAGGGAGAAATTCATGTATCCATGAAGTGTTAACCTTTCTTCTGAAGGATGAATACAATATACAGGATGGAAGTGAATGTCACTGCTCTGACATTGTGGGAATGGAGCAGCCTACACTTTCCCAGCATCTGGACATGATAAAAAGATTCCCATAAAATGTTGATGATTCAAATTGGGAAAGGCCCACTAGATTATCCCATTTTCCTTCCAGTGCAGGCTTTTGGTGCGGTCAGGATTTTTCTTTCAAAATTTAATTAGTACAAGTCGTCCCTATTTTGCTCAGCACACTGTTCCAAAAGGTCATTTCTGGTGAGAGTTATGTCCCTACAGTTAAGTCATTAAAACCTCACAAAGCCCTATCAGCCCTTCAAAATGAGGGGTGAATCTGTTAAATATCATCTTATAGTCTGGGTGAACCACTTTAAGTAGGGCCCATTTATAGGGTGACCATATTTTCCCAAAGGGAAAAAGGGAACCTGGGCCGGCCCATGCCACACCACCCCCCTCACGCAGGGCTGCCCGAGGCTACCCCGCTACCCACCCGCAAACCCCCCTTCCCAGTCCGAGCCCCTCTGCTGCCCGGCCGCAATCCTCCTGCTGCCCGCCTGCCCACAGGCAGGTCCAAGCCCGCCACACGCATGCCCACAGGACTGGTGGTCTAAGCACCTCCCCCCCCCCGCATATGGGGCAGGCCAGCCAGCTCGAGCCATTCTCCCTAGCCCTCCCTCCAGCACAGGGCTAGCATTGCCACTCCGCCCTCCCCCGCTATGTTCCTCTGTACCCTACTAGGGGTCCCATGTGCATGGGGGGTCGGCAGTGAGGTGAAATACTGCTCACAGCCTGCTCCCCACACCAGCAGAGCCCCTCCGCTCAGGGGATTAGGGATCCCACCACAGCTGAGCAGGGACCCCCATCCCCATAGGCTGTCCCAAGCATCTGGCAGAGAGCACAGTAGGTATACGGAGGATGGGGAGCACACCCTGCCCTGGCTATTCACCCGTGCAAGGTGGGAGCTGCTGGCGGCGTTGCTTCCTGGGGTGGGAAGGGGGGGTGGCAGGGCAGTAGCGGGAATGGTGGAGACCGGACTGCTCCCCTCCGGCCATGCTCTCACTGCCCATCCCCGGCACTGCTGCTGCCACTGGAGGAGGAGGGCAGGGAGACTCTGGTGTGGGCACGCGTTGGGGAGAGCAAAGGTGGGGGCACAGCCACTTGCTGCCCCCCACTGCAGCTCTGTGCTGGGATCCCAGAAAATACGGGACAATTGGCCCGTATTTAACAAAAAGTTGGCACACCTGGAAGAAGGCTTAAATACCGGATTGTCGCATTAAAAACAGGATGTCTGGTCACCCTACCCATTTTGGACAGCAACTTCAAACTATCCATTGTTTTGCATATTCAGGTTCTGTTCTTCATGGCCATGAGCTCTATACACACAGCTTCATTTCTACTGAAGATTACATGTGTTTTTCTTGGTATTCAGAGAACAACTCAATGTCACACCGAATAGAAGTTTAGTAAATCCCCTAACCTTAACTTACACACTCGTTGAGTAAAAGATAGGAACAAAGTTGCTGCAGTCAAGGGCCTTGTCTACACTAACACTTTTCCCACTGTTGATCTAGCACCAGTGCAGCTCCACCTTCTGAAACTAGGGCTGGACCACATGATGGTGAAGACACCTGTGTTCTGTCTACACTAGCATTCGCACCAGCAGAGCTGCTCAGCCACTAGTGGGAAAAGTACTTACAATTTTCAGTGCTGATTAAGCCACAGGGACTCACACAGAGAAGGTTTGCAGGACCAGACGCTAAACGAAGAAGGATTCTCCATGACTAAGAAGATGGGAAGGAATTCTATCTATTTAATCAAACACACACAGAGTTTTCTTATAGACGAGTGGTTGCAAATTGAGAACTGTTTTGTTTCATCACAAGGCCACTGTCTTACATCTGGACATCCTGAATTTGCAGTTATTTAAAGATGAGCGATTCATGGTCTGGTATCCCATATTTATCTTTGTGTTCTTCAAATAATTTACTTAGTTCTCGCAGGTATGTTTGATGCAGCTGCTCGATCTCTTCAAGAGTAGGATTCAAATTCTGTTTTACAGTGATAGGTTTCCCCACTGCAAACAACAAACAAAACAGCAATGACATTAGCTACACTGACATCTATTTGCTGCAGATAAAAGTACTCTTCCATATTGGCCAGATGCTTAGTTTTGTTGTTTTACAGATGGTTGATGAAATCCTGGGTCCACTGAAGTCACCAGCAGAACTCCCTTTGACTTCAGTGGGGCTAAAATTTCACCTAGCATTAAATCAGCAAGCAGGAAGTCTTGATTTAAATTGATCTTAATCTTGTTTTGCACTTGTACTTTTTAGTTATTTTCCCAAGAAAAGTTGATTTTCAATGGTTGGAAACAATTGAAACATGCTGACCTGCAAATAAATATAGCCTTTGCACTAAATTTGGTGCTTCTTTTTGCTAACCAGGAAGTTACACATTTATTTATATAGCTTAACTTACAATTGTTCAGATTCTTAACTTTTAATTTTTTATTGTTAGAAAATGATGAATGATTCATTTCTCATTTACTAAATGGATAACTTTTTACTTGTGATTTGAGCTCTATTTGGATGGAAATTCAAATTCAATTAAAAATGCACAAAACCATCATTTTAAAGTTAGTTTTATTCAATTAATAAAAATCATCAAATGTGCTGGACACAAGAAAAAAGTTTATCTAAACATATTTTGCATTTAAAACTAATTAAACAGAGGAATTATCTGTAGTTAGTGAATTGAACTGATTGTTTTGGGTCACTATATCCTTCAGGATTTTAGAACTAGTAGATTTCATCATCTCACACCTTGATTTTATTCATACATTGGAAGAGAAAAACAAGTTACTGTTTTTTCAATTCCCAATTGATTTTTTAACTTTGAATGAACTAGTGATTGCACTAAACAAGTAGGGTATAGTCTTCATTTCAGTTTATTTTCTCTATATCTGCAGAAAAGGATACTGCTGTCCTAAGCTAGTTTAGCACTTCAACAAATTCTGGTTCCAGGTGATTAGCCAGTGATTTCCACCAGCGCATCGGTCTGATTTTCTTTAAAACCTGGCAGCAAACATACTGCTTTTTTTCCTTCTTTCTTTTGTTTTTTCTTTTTCTTTTCCTTTTTTTTAAATTTAAATGAATAGATTACAGTAAATTTTGGCCTCAACATAGGTTGTCATAACTACAAGTTTAATTTTAAATAGGTTTATTTTTAAAGAACATAAACCTCTGTTTCATTTAAATAAAAAGTCCAGGTTTTTTAATGAATCGATTTCCCCACCCCCCCACCCCAGACTATATGGGCAGACAGAATAGGACACAGGGAAATACAGACTGACTAGCGTGTTGGAATGAAGATGGAATTCCATTGTACTAGAAAATGGCTTTACCTGACAAATATCTAGGTTTTCAGCCTTTGGCTTTGGGTAGCTTGTAGTATGACCTTGATTAAAGGGTGGGATTTTTCAAAAGCATTCAGCATTGGCCTAACTCCATTGAAGTTCATAGCAGTTCAACTCTGTCTTTGATGAGAGAAGAGTTGGGCCAATTTTGAAAAAAATGCCCCCAAATTAAAAACTCTCTTTAAAAGAAAAAGACCCATTCTATGGAGCTACAAATCCTGCATGCCACGTGCATCCTGCAGATGTGGAAGAACCTGAAGGGTGCAGAACAGAGATTACAGGAGCTGGAGGAGGCACATACCCTGACCTGGATCTGTGTTGTGTGCTGACTACTGTGTTTTACTGTGGGTGGGGTGGGGACCTGTGGATCTAGCTGCCAAACTTGCCCAGAGAGAGGGATGAGGGGCTAAATATCTTCTGATGAAACTGCAAGGCTATGGAGATGCTCCACTGCTCTTCAATGGATTGGAACATCTCCCTGACTTCCTTAGGAATTCTTGAGCACTCAGCCGTCTCAGGTGGGCTGCACGCTGAGGAAAGGATTTGGGCAGGGATTAAAGTGCAGGGGAGCGCAAACAGCAGAGAGACGCTCCCCTTCCCCTCTTTGGCTTGTGTAAACAGTGCTCCCCTACACCCCATCCCATGGTTGATACAGTCAAAGCTCCTCCTCCTGTTTCAATCTACTGTAATCACTTATTACAGTGTGGCCCAGTTGGCGTAAATTATTTATAAAGCCTTTTGCCTTTATCTCCTCCCCACTGCCAACAGAACAGGATAAAGACATTAGGAAAGACAAATATTTATTTCAAACCTCATGTGCTTGAGTTAGATGCACAGCAGCCAGTTCCTTCTGGCAGACCAGATTTGTAAAGGAACACTGTTACTGGATTTAACCACAAATCACACATTTTAAACATTCCCATAAGAATGACAGAAACCACTAAGGAACTTACCAACAGTGTGAATAGATTTCCTGTAAGGCATCAAGCCAAAACTGTACTGAAATATTCCTCTAGCATGAAATAGTGGTAAAGTAAACCCCACTGCCTTCCTCAGTCTCTCCTGTAAAGTTCTGAGCCACGATCCTTCGGGGTTTGCAACTTGCTTAAACAGTTCATTTTCACCAAAAGAAAATACTGGAACCAAGTGAGCCCTGTAAAGTAAACAGAATTAATAATCACACGGCACTCAATGAAGCATGACTTGCAACTCACATCTACAGCATGATGAGTCAGATTAATAAATGCAGGTAATTTCCTCAATGCTTATCAAATTCATCAGTATTTGCATTATGCATTCAACTCTTCACTGAAATGCAGCTGAAATGCTTCTTTGTGCAGCTGGAAGGGGGCACAATATTTAGTAAAAACAAAAAACATAGCCACCTACCGCCTCCTGCACAGGGTTCAAACCGCAGCAAACCTAAGTGAAGGTTTCCATTAAAGACAGAGGAATCCCTTTTTTCTGATTTTATGGCAACTGCTAAAATCTTATTCCTGACAAACAGCTGTTGGATTTGGGCCATCACAGTTTCACTGAGTTTGCTGTAGTTTCATAGCACCTTCTCTCTCTTATAGGCGACATTCAATGGGGGTTGGGTGTCAAACTCTATGTAGTGCCTGTGAAAATCCCAGTGTTGATCTTTTAACGCTAGAGGCTGAATCCTGTTTGCAGGAGTTGCTCTAGTAGTCTGTTTCAGTTCTGAACTCAGACTCTCCACATCATCAGGAATTCTTGTTCTCCTCCTCAGCGGGAATCTGTGGCTTGAAAGGGGTTATACAGCACCTGCAGAAACTCTCCAAATTTCACCCCATCCTAAGCATCGGAACTGCAATGGTTCTGCTGTTGTCAGGGTGAAAGGGGAAACCTTTATTGAAAGCCCTGGCTACTACAGCTGAGCTGTCAGTCTGGTAAACGTATGTGGCTGTTAGAAAGCGTGGGGAACCAATACAATACTATTGTATAAAATTAAAATAAAGAGTTATCTTAAGTGTTCTCTCCAGAAGCTTAACAGCTCTCAGTTTTTTTGCACTAAAATCCTAGGCAATCAATATGTTTCCTAAGCATTTTCATCTTACACCACGTTTGACAATCTATCTCTACGGTGCATGGCTGTTAAAATGGCAGTCTTGCAGCAAGATTACTCAAGGTGAAGATTTTAGAACTTGGAATGCATCAGTTGGGTATGCTAATAAGAGTAATGAAAATGAATCCTCCTGAAGCAAGGACGCAGCTGTCTGGTATGTACAATGGATAGTTATGAGTTGTTTGCGTGGAACTAAGATAACTATTTATGTGGCTTCTTAGACTCTGGGATTCATAAGAAATACCATTCCCTACCCCACGCCCCCTTGCCCCTCGAATGGTGCCTGCCTGGCCTAAAATTTTGAGGCGGCTTTCTCAGCAATGACAGTTCTGCATCATACAGCTGCCACTGAAAGACACATCTGAAGACTCTGTAAGCAGAGTGGATTTATAGGCTGCCAAGTTTTTGTTAGACCACTAAAGATGATGAACAGGAAAACCTTGTGGTGCAAAGGCATTTCTCTACATGGCCTGTGAATATACTAGCTTTCGTTTTCATCTGAAAGACTTCCTACAGAGGGTTGATACACTGAAATAAGTAACATGGAGTTCTGGCTGTGAAACTCAGGAGAAACTAGTTTATTCTCTACTTGTGCTGTGTAATTATGATTTTTCTGTTTTGTATTCATCGTTTGTATGACCTTGAATCAACTGTCCTTGCCAGTAGTCCCATTGGAGAGAATGGAACTACTGAAATGCTTAAGGGACTTGATCCATCTCCCACTGAAATAAATGGAAAGACTCCCTTTGATCTCCACAGCAGTTGAACAAGGGGAGCAGGATTTGGCTCCTTATCTGAAGTTCTGCGTGTCAGTTAAATAGTAGCAACTCACCATTGTGAATGACCTTGGACAACCCACCATTGCGAATAAAAACACAAAGCCACACTGTATCACACAGAGCTGCGCTTGGTTTAAATGGGAGCTTCATATAGGAGTAAGACAGGCGTTCTCAAACTTTATTGCACCGCGACCCCCTTCTGACAACAAAAATTACTACATGACCCTGGCAGAGGGGACTGAAGACTGAGCCTGCCCGAACCCTGCCACCCTCGGGAGAAGGGGGTGGGGGGTCAAAGCCCGAGCCCCACTATCCCAGGCAGGGGAGACCAAAGACAAAGCCCATGTGCTTCAGCCCCAGGCAGGGGCCCGTAACCTGAGTCCCGACACCCAGGGCCGAAGCCCTGGGGCTTCAGCTTTGGCCGCAGGTGAGAAGGCTTGGGCTTCAGTTTCAGCCCTGGGCCTCAGCAAGTCTAAGCCAGCCCTGGCAACCCCATTAAAATGGGGTCAAGACCCACTTTGGGGTCCTGACCCACAGTTTGAGAACCACTGGAGTAGGAGGATAGATCTTGGTCTCTATTTTTGATGATTTCTTCTGCTTAAACAAGTTATTAATATTACTACTATACAGACTTATGAAGGAGGCCTGAAATGCATCTGTATGCTTGGTTTTTACCTCCCCCACTTTGTGGGTCATCTTTAAAGGAAAAAGATGCCCTTTTTTCCCCAGGATTATGGCTCTGTTTCTCCAAAGCACTTAAGCGTGTACTTAAATCCATCCCGATTCATCAACACACTTAAGCACACAATTCTGCGCTTTGCTGAATCCGGGCCTAAGGGTTATCACAATCAAGTCAAAGAGAAAAAATACTCTTTAAAATCAGTAGTGTTCAGAAGTACAGGAACAGTAGAGTCAGAGGAACTGCTATGGGACAGCAAATAAATAGTGTGGCTGAGTGACTCAGCAACACAACCTGAGGAACTACAAAATGTTACTACATAGAGTGTCACAGTTTGTTTGCTGCTGTGGTTTAAAACAAGACAGTCTAATCATCAGGATGTCCCAAACCTCCACTGACCGTTGGATTATTTCTGGAAATGATAAGAAAAGGGATTTCACAACTGCCCCTGTATTATTTCTCTATTCTGTTTTAATCAAGGTACATCAGTTCTGGCTCTTATTTTAGACATCTGCATCCCAGGTCAATGCACAAATAACATTGTCAGATTCACAGTTTCTATATTGTATTAACACTGCAAGAAGTACAGTCACAGCCAACAGTGCTAATGGGACACCCACCCATTTTTCAAAGCCATTTCAATAAAACCTCTCCTCTTGAGGATATTCAGAGTTAAACTTCCGGGATAGGCATCCAAAGACTCTTCTGCTCCTCCAATCACAATCACTGCAATGTTTCCACCTCTGTCATTGTTCAGCACATGGGACAAACTCTTCTTGGAGGCTGACACCAGTCCTTAAGGATCAAACGTTTGTAACAGGAGATCAGTAAACCATTTGTATAACACCAAGAGAAGCTAGACATAGTTTAAAAATATTTTGAATGGCTAAGGCCCAGGATGGAGTCAAGAGACATGGGATTTGATCCTGGTTCTGTAACAAATTTGTATTTGACAAAGTTTTCTGTGCCTCTTTCCCCTTCGTGCTAAATTCTGTTTTCCTGCCACACTGGAACGTTGTGAGATCTTCAGAGAGGAGGGGTCCACACAATGTAAATACAAATTCTTAATAATCAGGCATTTCTCATCTCAGTGATTCTAATAATGCATTTCCTTCTCAGAAATGCGAGACTACAGAATCATGTGGAGAGAGTCGACAAGCTGAAGCTAACGCCATGGCAGGTGGAGGGGTTAATTGAGAAGCAGACGCATATAAACAATAAAAGAGAATTTGGGAGTTTGAGCAGGGTGGATATAGGATGTTGCAATCTAAACTAGGACCCATAGTGCTAGAACTGAAGTCAATGGAATGACAGTGTAATAAGGAGCAGAATCAGCTCACTTAAACTACTTCATTAGCTTTTCCTTGAGGCACCCTGGCCATGCAACCTCCCAAGCCTGTGCTGCCCATCCCATTACTTGGGCTACACTTCCCATTATGTGGGCTGCACTAATTCTCTACATAACCCATCTCGGGCAAAAGGAGGCCTTGCCTTCTTCTCTGCTGACACAACCAACCCCTCTTCCATGGCTGCATGGGAACCTTCACATCAGCTGAAGCCATGACAGATTTGGACTGAATCTGGCCCTTTGAAGACTGAGAATTACAGAAATTAGAAAGGAAAACATACCTTTGCCTAACCTAACCTAATCTCCCGCAGGATTCTTCCCCACAGCATATTTACTAGCGCTTTGTGCAACCACGCTATCTTAGAGTAATATTTTTTAAAGAACAGTCTAGGGATCAAATCCAGCTTGTGCTTCTTTAAACTGGCACTGAATGCCTTTTCTTTTGGGTTCAAATAAACAAATGGCCCCAACTTGAGCTGCTGTTTCCCATCTTTTCTGCTATTAGGGAAGTTATAATGTCAGAAAAGTCATGCAATTGTGTTGCTACATACTAAGAGAAATATCTTGCTAACAGACACTGAATTAAGTTTAACTAATGTTCTAGGGAGACTTGTAAATATGACCAGGAATAAGTTAACTGACTAAATGTGCTTCAAATGCTGATAGGAGAGCTCAATGTACAGATTTTTCCATATTCCAGCTGTGTCCTCACAGAGTACACAGCAGTCATTACATTGTTTGAAATGGGGGAAATTCTATGGCCTGTATTATACAGCGGATCAGATGAGATGATCATAATGGTCCCCTGTGGCTCTAAGACCTGTGTGTCTATAAAAATCACTCAGACTATTCTACAACACTGGCAATTTTGGGGTATGTAAAAATTACTTCTCATCGAGAAAGTAAAAGGATTGTTCCTATGGGTCAGAGTGGCAAAGCCGTGTGGAAACACTTCTGTGCTGAGCTATATTTAGATTATGAATAACATTCTGTCAGGTCAGATATGCTCAGTTTCCATTACCACCAATTCCTGACCTGTGCAAGTTTAACAAAAATCCACTGAAAAATTATATCTTGGTGGAAGGTGATTCCTTTGCAATGTCATATGATTATAATTGGAAGTACATTCAGATTATGTTGTACTACATATTAGACGTTTCTCTTCTCTCGTACAATAATTAGTTCATTTCATCTGCAGATCTCAGAAAAAAAGCCTACGGATATTCTCATTTTAGCAATGGGTGAATGGAAGCACAGCAAGGTTGAACCACCAGCCTTAAGACACACACACAGAGTTAATGTCAGAGCCAGGAATAGAACCTAAGTCTCCTGGCTACACAGCACTCTTCCCACTATGCCATTTTGCCTTCTTGCTATAACTTCATGAACTTAAATAAAATAACTCATGATTTACACCGTGGCGAGAGGAGAAGCAGGCTCATGCTTCCTTCCACTCCTCCTGCTTTTACTATTATTTACTATTTGTATTGTGGTAACACCTAGGAGCTCTAGTCATGGACCAAGACCCCATTGTGCTAAGTGCTGGGCAGACATGGAACAACAACAACAAAAAGGATAGTTCCTTCCCCCAAAGAGCTTGGGGTTTATGGTGTAAATACACGTAAAACAAAAGTGTAAGTGAAGCCCTTCAGACCCCGGTAAGTAATCAAGTCCTTCACTGGAATGATGTTTGTACTGAATAGGACTAGAATGTTCTTGGGAAAGGAACTATCTCCAAGCTTGTTCTTCAACACCACAGAACATAGTATCATTGTTTAATAAACAATACTGTACTTAACTCCACCTGCCCTATTCTTCCCATGTAACCAGTACTTAGGACAGGAGTAAAACAGCTCATGGGTAGGCATGGGAAAATAATAGAGAAAGCTCAGTAATTGTCAGAGAGGAAGGATGTTCCAGTAGTTAACACCTAGCCTAGCACTTGGGCTCAAGTACTTGCTCCATCAGAGACTTCCTCGGGCAAGTCACTTTAGCCCTCTCATGCCTCAGTTCCCCATCTGTAAAATGGGAATAACAACACTGCCCTACCTCACAGAAGGATTCTGAGGAGAAATACTAGAGCTGACTGGAAAAATTCTGATGAAAAGGTTTTTTTTGTCAGAATTTGTCAATTCATCGAGATCAAAACATTTTGCTGAGACAGTTTGATTTTGATGAAGTTCCTCTGGAAACCAGGCAGAATTCTGACAGAAACCTATCTGCATTCTGCCAACCCACCTCCTCAGTAGTCAATGTGGCAGGCTGCAGGAGAACCCACATTTCCAGAGTCCAGTGCTCTGGGTCAGCCTGCCCTGGAGCTGGGGCTCCATCCCTTATTGAGGAAAGTTTTGAAATTTTTGGTTTCCATTCTGAATTGGAACAAACCCAAATTTAGAAATAGCGAAATTCTGAGTGAGGTAGGTTATCTTTCCTTAATAAATACAGCTCTGATAAATACATCAAAGGTTGTGAGGTACTCAGATATTGTAATAATAGGGAGGCCATACAAGTACCTAACATAGCTAGTTTCTCCTTCAACTCAAAAATTGATCCCACCATAAATAAAAGCTTTACGCTCCCATCCTGCAATCTGATCCTTGTAGATGAACCTCTGTGACCAGGCAGAGCTCCATTGATTTCATTGAGAGCTCAGATACTAGGAGAAGCTGCAGAAGGCTATCTGGCTCCCAGGGGTGAAAGTCAGTCTAGGGACCTACCGGTACTGGGCTGGGCTGGGGCCACCTCTGGCCCCCCAAAGGGGTGGGGCCTTGGGCGGAAGGGGCGGAAGGGGGGGGGGTCAGAGCCAGCCCCGGCCCACCCTGTACCGGTAAGTGCCTCCTTCCCCCTACCCTCCCTTCCCCCCACCAGGGTAACAGTGGCAGCCGGGGGCTCTGGCAGCGGTTTAAAGGGCCAGGGGCAGTAGCGGCGGCCAGAACCCTGGGCCCTTTAAATCGTCCCCAGAGCCTGCCGGAGCCCTGGGGAAGCGGCAGTGGGGTTCCGGGGACGATTTAAAGGGCCCAGGGCTCGGCCGCTGCTACTGCCCTGGGCCCTTTAAATCGCTGCCCCAGCCCCGCCGCTGCTACCCCAAGGCTCTCGCAGCAATTTAAAGGGCCGGGGGCTCCAGCCGCTGCTGGGAGCTGCAGGCCCTTTAAATTGCGCCTGGGGAAGCCGATCCACCCCGGTACGGCGCACCGGGGCGTACCGGCTTACTTTCACCTCTGCTGGCTCCTCTAGTAGACCCTGAGGAAGAGTATCTCCCAGGTAGATGGCCTGGAGGAGGGAGACAGGCTGCTACAGTAGGCCCTGAAACAGAAAGGAGAGAGAGGCAAAGGAGAAAAGCCCTTGGAATCTATAGCCCAGGGTGGGCTGAGGAACGGCTCTTGTGTTTGATGTCTGCCTAAATTGTATGTTTGGAGAATAAAACTGTGTCTGGAAAAAGACTCTAGGTGTGGTAGTGAGTTCTTTCTGTGCAGGTGAGATAGACCTACAGGCCTTACTTATCAATATATGTGGGAGGTGCCCAATCCTGCTACACTTACTTACACATGCAGTCATATTGACCACAATGGGGATTACTTTGCATAAGCAAAGATGACTCAGTTTAGTAAGGGTCTGGATGAGTCAACTGAACCTTGTGTAAGCCAGTGCAACTCATTAAAGTAAATGGACTTGCAACCACTTGCAACAGATCTGAATGTGCAGCTGTAGGCAACTGGTTAATTCTTTTGTTGTGAGTGTCCTGCTCCTACATAATGTGAAATATTATGGTATTCATATATTATGATTTTATTTTGGAATACCAGCATCTACTACCATTATATTTTGAATGACATTTTGCATCTAAGTTTGTCTTTTTATTTACAGCCAATGCAAAAATAGTAAATAAAAATCAAAAACACTTGAAAATAATTAATATTATCCATCATGACCAGTGAATACACAACCTGTAATGACTTATCAGCTTTCACTAAAATTATGTTTTAAAAAATTAAAGATCATTGCTCAATCAAAAAGTCTTCTAGCTTAGATTCCTCATATAGTATAGTCACCCGTTCACCAAACAATCTCACTGCATGACAGATTTGCTATGGGCCTGATTCTGCTCCCTTGACAAAGCTCTCATTGACTTCAGTGATACAGAATTGGGCTGCGTAACTGCAATTACAATTCCCACATTATTATGTATTAAAATCATTCAGGAATTTCATTACAAGTTGCTTTCAATGATGATTCACTATATCAGAGTTCATTAAAAGTACAACAAAGCATTCTGAATTGCTTTTGAAACAATCGTTCACTGTAAACAGATTTTCTACAGGGCCAGTCCTGGTCCTATTGAAGTTAAATGGCAGAACTTTTCATAGACTTCAATAGATACAGGATAAGACCCTATATCTGAGATCACTTTATACGACTCATTTTAAACAAATGCCGTATCTGAAGCAGTGGCTAAGAAATCTTGGCTCCACCTACCAGTACTCAAAATGTAATCTCTGAAGAAAGGGCATCCGAACCAGACAGGCAAGATGTGAAGATATGGAGTAAAACCAGGGAATAATTCTTTAAAACCTGTATATTCTGTGCAAAAGTTTCCAAAGGCTCCAGTAGCAAGAATACCATGAGGGTGAAATCCAAACAGATAGTTATGGCTTGGATCCAAATCTGACGTTTTTATGAGCTGCAAATAATATAAATGGAGTCTGAGTTTAAAACCATTTTCATCACACTGGTTCATAAACACAGGAAGGATTTTAAGAGTAGGGAGGCTGCACATAGTAGATCACTGATACTTTTTTTCCCTGTTATGAGCATCTTAGGTGATCCTAAGCGAAGTAAATATAAAGAGCTTAGTTCTGTCTCAGATTAATAGTTCTGTAATCTCTACAATATTTGAGCTTCTATCTTGTGGCTAGAAAGGTTCAGCTCAAAAGAACCAGTCCCCAGCTAGTCTTCCTGTCACTAACCCCAGATTTTCTTCATCTAAGCTCGTGTTACAGAAGAGAGGTCAATTTCACGGCCCAAAATGTTCATGATAAAAAGCCACCTTGAGCTGCATTTTCACAATTTAGTGTGAAACTTTTTACTCACATGAATTGGAAAGTAATCCTTGAAGTACTTCCAAACAGTCCAGTTTCTGACCCACTTTGATCTTCTCCCTCCAGTTTGGGGGGTCTCCCAATCAAGATAGAGCCACAGTGCATAGAGGACAGGTAGGAACCAGTAGTTTCCCAAAAGCAAGATGATAAAGACTCCCCAGCAACACTGTGCTACAAGAAACAAAAAGAAAACTACAGTGATTATTCATTACTATCTCATGATAGGAAAGAGTGCTTGGACCCAGTTTTGTTTTCATTTACACCTGTGTAAAACCAGAGGAACTCCATAGAAGTTACTCTGGCTATCCACCAGTATCAAACTGAAGTTGGCCTACTGTCTATTATTTGAATCTCTATCAGTGAAGAGAGATGCTGCCTGACAAAGAAGGTACATATTCACTTGGGTTTATTTTTACCCCAGCATGTGTGTGAGGGATGGATCCTGTAAGGTGCTGAACCCCTTCACCTCTAATAGGACTAAACAGGAGCTTGGGGAAAAGGTCTGAGTAGTCCAGCACTCGGCAGGGTGCCAGCAGCAATTCAGGTCAAAGGAGTCTTATTCACTTAAGAGTAGGGGGAAGGAGAGAGCAAGAGTGAGCAACGACTTCATATATTCTGGTGGGCGAGGAGATGGAGAAGGGCTGACTGAGAGGGAGGCAGCATGATGGGGAGGGAGTGGATAGAGCATTGGGCTGGGACTCGAGACTCCAATTCTGTTCCCTGGCTCTACCACTGACCTGCGGGGTGACCTTTGCAAAGTGCTTTGAGATCTACTGATGAAAAGAGCTAGATCTTGTTACTGAAAGGGAACCTAATTTAATAAGAGTCTACAGTCTTGCCACTTTCAGAATAAGGGACACTCAAATTAATGAGAAAGCAATTGTAACATCCTAATATAATTGCAGTATATAGGAAGCATATTGACACCATTTCCTTAGTTTTCTGAATCATGTGGATTTATAATACGGTATTAGCCAGGATATGTTAGCGGTGGGCCAACTCCTGCAATTTTTACTCAGGAAAAAGTCCCAGTCATGTCTATGGGAATATTTCCTGTGTAGGGCCTGCAGGATTTGTCCCTGTATTAAGAAGCTCTGGGATAACTCTGGTTGTGATGTACAAAGCTGGTTAAAAGGAAATTCTGGGCCCATGCTACCCTCTACTATATGGCACAGAGAGTAGCAAATTGTGGGAGGAATTTAGAGTACCCAAAAAGACTTGCACAAAGGGCATTGCTCATAGATATCAGAGGGTAGAAAGAGCTAAACTTGGATTGTAAACTCCTTGGGCACGAACTGTGTCTTTGTATAGTGCCTGGCACAATGAGGCCCCAATCCTGACTGGAGCCTCTAACCATTACTGTGGTGTAAAAGCAAATAAGCACGACCCTTGCTGAACAGGAATATTTTACAAACCAGTTTTTATGTTTCATCTTTGAAGAGTAAAATAGTTTGTGGGAACTACATCAACCTGGTTTGCAGCCTGGCAGCTGGAAGGGGAGGATTTCACAGCAGATGGTGAATCACTCTAGAGTAAATGGGAAAAGTAGATAACAGTGAGACATGTTGAGCTAATTCAGGTTACCAAGTTCAGTGTCTGGTCGGGAACCCCGCTGTGCACAGTGATGACACTCACACTGGGGGCAAATAAAAGCTTTAACAATTTTATAAGCATGATTAGTAAAGTCACAAATGCTCCAAACCATATAAAAGGATGCAGTAACATAGAATTAAGCTAATGTTTTGTATCATTCCTTACATGTACTAACATCTTCTCAAGGAGATCTAGTGGTAAGAGACAGGTGGTCATCCATGAAGTTCCTACCCTGTCCCTTGTACCCCATAGAGCTAGCTTAGCATTTCATTTAGCAGAAGTGCAAGAAACCTACGGGTCTATAGCCTGTAAGGCAGTGGTTCCCAAACTTGTTCTGCCACTTGTGTGGGGAAAGCCCTTGCCGGGCCGGTTTGTTTACCTGCTGCGCCTGCAGGTTAGGCCGATCGCGGCTCCCAGTGGCTGTGGTTCGCTGCTCCAGGCCAATGTTTTAACCTAAGCTGGTAAAATAAGCTTAGGGGGTTTTTCATGCAGGTCCCCACATCTGTACCCTAGAGTTCAGAGTGGGGAAGGAACCTTGACAGACGCAAATGCTCCAAACCACATAAAAAGGTAACAGTAATATAATAAGCTAATATATTGTACCATTCCTTACTCACACCCTTTCTTGGGGATCGGGTGGTAAGAGACAGTCATCCACGGAGGGTCTCGCTCTGTCCCTGGCATGCCAAATGAGTCTGCTGCTTAAGATAATGCCTTACAGCAGTGGTTCCCAAACTTGTTCCGCCGCTTGTGCAGGGAAAGCCCCTGGCGAGCTGTCAAGGTTCCTTCCCCACTCTGAACTCTAGAGTAAGCTTATTTTTACCAGCTTAGGTTAAAGGTACAACCTATTTTACCTTTTGTCCCTGGACCTTATTGCTGCCACCACCAAGCGTCTAACAAAAATAACAGGGAAAGAGCTCACTTGGAAATGTCTTTCCCCCCCAAAATCCCCCCAAGCCCTACAGCCACTTTCCTGGGGAAGGCTTGATAAAAATCCTCACCAATTTGCATAGGTGAACACAGACCCAAACCCTTGGATCTTAAGAACAAGGAAAAAGCAATCAGGTTCTTAAAAGAAGAATTTTAATTAAAGAAAAAGTAAAAGAATCACCTCTGTGAAATCAGGATGGTAAATACCTACAGGGTAATCAGATTCAAAACATAAAGAATCCCTCTAGGCAAAACCTTAAGACACAAAAACAGGAATATACATTTCATTCAGCACAACTTATTTTATCAGCCATTTAAACAAAACAGAATCTAATGCATATCTAATTACATTGCTTATTAACTCTTTACAGGAGTTCTGACCTGCATTCCTGCTCTGGTCCCGGCCAGAGCAACACACAGACAGAGAGAAGCCTTTGTTTTTTCCCCCGCTCCAGCTTTGAAAGTACCTTGTCTCCTCATTGGTCATTTTGGTCAGGTGCCAGCGAGGTTATCTTAGCTTCTTAACCCTTTACAGGTGAGAGGGTTTTTCCTCTGGCCAGGAGGGATTTCAAGGTGTTTACCCTTCCCTTTATATTTATGACAGCATCTTTACTAACTGTGCTAATAAAATTGCTTAAAGTTTGGCTTTGTCTTCAGTGATGACATCATTGTGCACTTTGGGGTTCCCAACCAGATACTGAACTTAACCTGAATTCTGTTGTGCGTGATTCCAGGACTAGAACCCTGCAATACCCAGTTCTTTAGACTTGTAATTAACTGGAAACCAATGATAATCAATAACCACTAAAGAACTGGGCAACACCCTGGCATGCCAAACAAGTCCGATATCCCAGATCTCCCCCTTACATGGTGGTCTGGCCTATTATAGGGCCTACTGGTTATCAGGACTATTCATACAAATGCCACCCTTTGTCCATATCTAACTTCCTCACCCTAATAATGTTGGGGTGTCTTTATCCTACAGGTTAGTATGTTAATAATTTTAACTTACATACATCAATTCAGCCCCAAGGCAAGTTCGTTGTTAAGCATCTCTCAGTATTTCCATCCTAAAATATCTGTCAAGGCTAATTCCCCACTCTGGCACTTTGAGTGCTGAAGGTGGGGGCCTGCAAGGATCTAAAAAATTAATACTGTCCACTCCAGGCTTGTGTTAAACTCCCAAGGTTACAGCTTTTCTCTGAACTTGGATGGGTAGATGCTGCTACCACCCAAGTGCAAAAACCCCATTTTGAGAACCCAGAAAGGTGCACTTGGGAAGCCCTCCCACCCCCCCCCCCCCGGAAAGAGCTGAGAAAGGAAAACAAAGGAAATTAGCTGTTGCCACCAGCTAATTAAACAACATGGGGATTTGGGCACCAACACAATCGGACTTGACCACTGACTGTGGGACTCTTCGATGACTCCCAGCTCCAACATCCTTTTTACCTCTGCCTTGATCTACTCCCTTTTTGCCACTGGGACCCAATAGGGCCTTAAAGTTACCTTTGCCCCAGGGTCTGTGATAATGTGGTGATATGATTCGGTGGTCCGACCTGGTTTGGTTGAAAACACGTCCTGGTATTGGTTGATCATCTCAGTCACCTCCTTCTTCTTGTTTGGTGTCAGATCAGTGGATATCCTGATCTGCTCCTGCATGTTATTTCCCTGGATTGGGGTCTCTTGGGCCACTACACATGCCTCTCGTTGGTGCCAAGGCTTTAAGAGGTTAATGTGATAAATTTGTTCTTGTTTCCGGCGTCCTGGCTGCCGCACCTTGTAGGTTACTTCCCCCTGGTTCAACCACCTCATAGGGTCCCTGCCATTGGGCCCAATGCTTGCTTTCTGCCATGGGTACCAACACCATCACCCAATCCCCAGGTTGGAACTGTCAGACTTTTGCCTGGCGATTGTAATGGGTTCGCTGGGCCTCCTGTGCCTTTTCCAAATGTTCCCATACAATAGGGGTGACCCGGGCTATCCGTTCTTGCATCTGCAACACATGGTCAATTATATTTCTCCTCTCACTGGGTTCCTCTTCCCAGATTTCTTTTGCGACATCTTGTATGCCATGGGGGTGGCGTCCATATAATAACTCAAAGGGGGAAAACCCAGTTGAGGCCTGAGGTACCTCCCGGATTGCGAACATAAGGTAGGGTAGTAAGATGTCCCAATCCTTCCCGTCCCAACTTACCACTTTCCTTATCATTGCCTTGAGGGTTCGGTTAAACCTACCAGCCCATTGGTCTGCGGATGATAGACTGAAGTTCTCAGGGTATGGATATGGAGCAGCGTACAGAGGTTCTTCGTTAGTTTCGACATAAATGGGGTACCTTGGTCTGTTAATATCTCCTTTGGTAGCCCCACTCGGGCAAAAATCCCCACCAACTCTTTAGCTATTGTTTTAGAGGCCGTGTTCCGCAGGGGGACAGCTTCTGGGTAGCGAGTAGCATAATCCAGAACGACAAGTATATATCGGTGGCCCCGGGCTGTCTTCTCCAGGGGTCCCACTAGGTCCATGGCTATTCACTCGAAGGGGACCTCTATGATGGGAAGGGGTACTAAAGGTGCCCTCAATTAGGGATGGGGACTGCGCAGCTGGCACTCTGGGCAGGACGCACAGTACCTCCACACTTCTTCATGTACTCCGGGCCAGAAGAATCATTGCAGGACCCATGCCAGGGTCTTCTCTAGCCCCAAATGCCCCCCAAAAAGATGACTATGGGCAAGACCTAATACAGCATTCTGGTGTTTTTGAGGTACTAGGATCTGCTGTACGTTCTGCCCCTGTACTGGTGCAACCCGGTATAAGAGATTCTTCTTCATTATGAAGTAGGGTCCTGGTCCCTGGGTTTTCCCTTCCACGGGGACCCCATCTATTTCAGTCACCTCCTTCCTAATGTTGTCGTACCTTGGGTCTTCAGCCTGGTCCCGTCCAAAATTTCCTCTCCCGGGGCTAATCTGCCCGAGATCTAGGAGGCCAGACTCTGTTGCCTCTACTGGTTCAGAGGCATTAGGGTGTGGGTCAGACTCAGGTGCTTCTCCCTCCTGGGTGGCCTCCTTTTCAGCTGCTCAGGTCCACCTACTTACGAGAGCGACCCTCTGGCTTTGGATCAGTATTCGGGTTCCCAAGACCTTAGCTGCCCTCCTTTCCCTTTTCAACTTTCTACCTTGTCTGGGAGTGGAGAACAAATCTGGGGATATTTCAGAGAAGATTGGGGGTTGACAGTCTACCGTGGATGCCTCACTGACTTCAGGGTTTCCCCCTTTCTCCAATTCCCCTACCAGGAGTAAGTCTCCAAACCCTGGGAAGTCCCTCCCTATGAGCACTGGGTATGGGAGTTTAGGGACTACACCTGCTGCTACCTCAGTAGTGTTCCCCTGAATCTTGATTTTTACTGGGATGGTGGGGTAATAACCAACTGTCCCATGGGCATGTTATCCCCATACGCTTAGCCAACAGCAGCTGACTACGCTTCACGAGCTTCCCCGAGACAAGCGTGATAGCACTTCCCAAATCAACCAGTGCCATGGTCTCTACCCCATTTAGCTTCACTGGTCTGGTGTACAAATGTGGGGTTAGTGAGACCCCTACAAGGTGGATTACTGAGCATGGCTCTGCCCAGTTCCCCAGGTTACACTGCATAGGCTCCTCAGCATTGGGATACTGTGCAGCTATGTGTCCCCACTCCCTGCAGGTGTAACATCTGTATGGAGCCGCAGGCGTTCCCCGGTCTCTTGGTTTGGCCAGTCTAACATCACAATCCTCTTCCCCCTCAGTGCTCCGACTCTTTGTGGCTTCTGGTGGACCTTCAGTCCCTCTTTTTCCACCTGGGCTTTCCTGGTGGCCCAGTCACCCGAGATCTGGGGCTTGGTGCTGCTAGTTTAACCTGGGGTGCTTCTTCCTTAACTGATCGGGTCAGCTCCCTCACCGTCCTTCACCTCTCTACTCGTGCGACAACCTCATTGTAGGTGGAGGATTCGTTCTGGCTTACCCAGGCGTGAAGGTCTGGCGGTAGTCCTCTCATGTACCGGTCGATGACGAAAACCTCTAGTATCTCCTCCGGACTCTGGGACTCAGTTTGCAACCACTTTCGTGTGAGATGGATGAGGTCAAACAATTGGGACCGTGGGGTTTTGTTTTCCTGGTACCTCCACTCATGATACCACTGGGCCTGCACTGCGGTCATTACCCCATACCTGGCCAAGATCTCTGCTTTCAGCTGGGGGTAGTCTGCTGCAGCTTCTTCAGGCAGATCATAGTAGGCCTTCTGGGCCTTCCCACACAGGAATGGGGAGAGGATGCCCCATGATCTCGAGGCCAGGCCTCCCGTAGGGCTGTCCTCTCAAAGGCCAGGAGATATGCCTCTATGTCATTCTCCCCCATCTTTTTCTGCAGGCTAGTGCTGGCCCGTATGATCCGCGTCCCATCATGGCCGTGGTTCATCTCTGTAAGGGCCTTCACTTGATTTACCAGTTCCCACAACATAGCATGGTCTTGAGCAGCCTGGTCCATCAGCAGGCAATTGGCTTCCTGCTGCAGCCGCACTACCTCCTGTTGGGTGGCTGCCTGGACACAGGTAGCCTCCTACTGGGCAGCCATGGCTTGTATCAGTGGTCGCACTAGCTCTTCCATTGTGGTGAAAAAAAAAACAAACACAGAACAGAAAATCCTCTCTTTTTTTTTTTTTTTTTTTAAATACCACCACCACCACCACCACCCTTCTTCCGTCGCGCTGTGCACACCAAATCCCACTGCTGACAACAGTTGTGACAAAGTTCCTTCTCTGCCTTGGTGGGTCGTGTGCTTATTGGCGGATTTTCTCGCCTCAGAGGTTCACGGCAGGCCTCAGTTTGGCCACTTTCGTGGCTCAAATCTGCCGTTCACTCAGTTAGCCTCATCACTGGCCAGCATGGGGAAAGGAAGAACAATCCCCGCAGTCTCTGCTGATCCACCTAGTGGGTCGGGGAACAGGCCAGAGACCTTCCCTTCTGGTGGAACCCACAGACCAGTTCAACTCCTCCGGTATCAAGTAGGGAGTTGCGGGGGATGGAAGGATGAGGGGAACCTGGGTCCACCCTCTACTCCAGGTTCCAGCCCCTGGCCCTGTGGATTGCAGCTCTCTACAGCGGCTCCTGTAACAGCTGCGTGACAGCTACAACTCCTTGGGCTACTTCCCCATGGCCTTCTCCCAACACCTTCTTTATTCACACCACAGGACCTTCCTCCTGATGTCTGATAATGCTTGTACTTCTCAGTCTTCCAGTAGTACGCCTTCTCACTCTCAGCTTCTTGCGCCTCTTGCTCCCAGCTCCTCGCACGCACCACAAACTGAAGTGAGCTCCTTTTTAAACCCAGGTGCCCTGATTAGCCTGCCTTAATTGATTCTAGCAGCTTCTTGATTGGTTGCAGGTGTTCTAATCAGCCTGTCTGCCTTAATTGTTTCCAGAAGGTTCCTGATTGTTCTGGAACCTTCCCTGTTACCTTACCCAGGGAAAAGGGACCTACTTAACCTGGGGCTAATATATCTGCCTTCTATCACTCTCCTGTAGCCATCTGGCCTAACCCTGTCACAGGGGAGAAGAATCCGTTCAGGCAGAACTCTGTTCCAAAGATGAAATGCCAATATATTTGCCAAAATCTCCCATGGCATGATGGACAGAGGCTACAACAGGGACACACAGCAGTGCCATGTGAAAGTTAAGGAGCTGAGGCAAGCCTACCAAAAAACAAAGGATGCAAACGGTCGCTCCGGGTCAGAGCCCCATACATGCTGCTTCTATCATGAGCTGCATGCAATTCTAGGGGGAGCCCCTACCACTTCCCCACCACTGTCCATGGACAGTTCTTGACCTGCTGCTCACAAACCGGGTAGAATTAGTGGGGGAAGCAAAAGTAGATGGGAATCTGGGAGGCAGTGACCATGAGTTGGTTGAGTTCAGGATCCTGACGCAGGGAAGAAAGGTAAACAGCAGGATACGGACCCTGGACTTCAGGAAAGCAGACTTCGACTCCCTCAGGGAACGGATGGGTAGGATCCCCTGGGGGACTATCATGAAGGGGAAGGGAGTCCAGGAGAGCTGGCTGTATTTCAAGGAATCCCTGTTGAGGTTACAGGGACAAACCATCCCGATGAGTCGAAAGAATAGTAAACATGGCAAGCGACCAGCTTGGCTTAATGGTGAAATCCTAGCGGATCTTAAACATAAAAAAGAAGCTTACAAGAAGTGGAAGGTTGGACATATGACCAGGGAAGAGTATAAAAATATTGCTCGGGCATATAGGAAAGATATAAGGAGGGCCAAATCGCACCTGGAGCTGCAGCTAGCAAGAGATGTCAAGAGTAACAAGAAGGGTTTCTTCAGGTATGTTGGCAACAAGAAGAAAGCCAAGGAAAGTGTGGGCCCCTTACTGAATGAGGGAGGCAACCTAGTGACAGAGGATGTGGAAAAAGCTAATGTACTCAATGCTTTTTTTGCCTCTGTTTTCACTAACAAGGTCAGCTCCCAGACTGCTGCGCTGGGCATCACAGAATGGGGAAGAGATGGCCAGCCCTCTGTGGAGATAGAGGTGGTTAGGGACTATTTAGAAAAGCTGGACGTGCACAAGTCCATGGGGCCGGACGAGTTACATCCGAGAGTGCTGAAGGAATTGGCGGCTGTGATTGCAGAGCCCTTGGCCATTATCTTTGAAAACTCGTGGCGAACGGGGGAAGTCCCGGATGACTGGAAAAAGGCTAATGTAGTGCCAATCTTTAAAAAAGGGAAGAAGGAGGATCCTGGGAACTACAGGCCAGTCAGCCTCACCTCAGTCCCTGGAAAAATCATGGAGCAGGTCCTCAAAGAATCAATCCTGAAGCACTTACATGAGAGGAAAGTGATCAGGAACAGTCAGCATGGATTCACCAAGGGAAGGTCATGCCTGACTAATCTAATCGCCTTTTATGATGAGATTACTGGTTCTGTGGATGAAGGGAAAGCAGTGGATGTACTGTTTCTTGACTTTAGCAAAGCTTTTGACACGGTCTCCCACAGTATTCTTGTCAGCAAGTTAAAGAAGTATGGGCTGGATGAATGCACTATAAGGTGGGTAGAAAGCTGGCTAGATTGTCGGGCTCAACGGGTAGTGATAAATGGCTCCATGTCTAGTTGGCAGCCGGTGTCAAGTGGAGTGCCCCAGGGGTCGGTCCTGGGGCCGGTTTTGTTCAATATCTTCATAAATGATCTGGAGGATGGTGTGGATTGCACTCTCAGCAAATTTGCAGATGATACTAAACTGGGAGGAGTGGTTGATACGCTGGAGGGGAGGGATAGGATACAGAAGGACCTAGACAAATTGGAGGATTGGGCCAAAAGAAATCTGATGAGGTTCAATAAGGATAAGTGCAGGGTCCTGCACTTAGGATGGAAGAATCCAATGCACCGCTACAGACTAGGGACCGAATGGCTAGGCAGCAGTTCTGCGGAAAAGGACCTAGGGGTGACAGTGGACGAGAAGCTGGATATGAGTCAACAGTGTGCCCTTGTTGCCATGAAGGCCAATGGCATTTTGGGATGTATAAGTAGGGGCATAGCCAGCAGATCGAGGGATGTGATCGTTCCCCTCTATTCGACACTGGTGAGGCCTCATCTGGAGTACTGTGTCCAGTTTTGGGCCCCACACTACAAGAAGGATGTGGATAAACTGGAGAGAGTCCAGCGAAGGGCAACAAAAATGATTAGGGGTCTAGAGCACATGACTTATGAGGAGAGGCTGAGGGAGCTGGGATTGTTTAGTCTGCAGAAGAGAAGAATGAGGGGGGATTTGATAGCTGCTTTCAACTACCTGAAAGGGGGTTCCAAAGAGGATGGCTCTAGACTGTTCTCAATGGTAGCAGATGACAGAACGAGGAGTAATGGTCTCAAGTTGCAATGGGGGAGGTTTAGATTGGATATTAGGAAAAACTTTTTCACTAAGAGGGTGGTGAAACACTGGAATGCGTTACCTAGGGAGGTGGTAGAATCTCCTTCCTTAGAGGTTTTTAAGGTCAGGCTTGACAAAGCCCTGGCTGGGATGATTTAACTGGGAATTGGTCCTGCTTCGAGCAGGGGGTTGGACTAGATGACCTTCTGGGGTCCCTTCCAACCCTGATATTCTATGATTCTATGACACCTGCAAGGGGGGAGTCTCAAGCAAAAGGGATGAGGATTTTGTGGATGAGGAAGATGATGATGAGGAGGAGGTTGAGGATAGCGCACAGCAGGCAAGCGGAGAATCCCTTCTCCCTGGGAGCCAGGAACTGTTCATCACCCTGGAGCCAATCCCCTCCCAACCCTCTCAAGGCAGGCTCCCAGACCATGAAGTCGGAGAAGGCACCTCTGGTGCGTGTACCTTTGTAAATATAATACACGGTTTAAAAGCAAGCATGTTTAATGATTAATTTGCCCTGAAGACTTGGGATGCATTTGCGGCCAGTATAGCTACTGGAAAAGTCTGTTAACGTGTCTGGGGATGGAGCAGAAATCCTCCAGGGACATCTCCATGAAGCTCTCCTAGAGGTACTCTAAAAGCCTTTGCCACGAGGCCTGCTCATGCTGAGCTGTTCGCGTTTGGCTGAGAGGGATCTTCCCTGATACTAGCCACGCAGTTGTTGGGGGGGGGGTGCGAAGCACATGTGCTATGTAATGTGAATCACTTGATTCAGTGTGAAATAGTCTTCCCTTTGTTCTCTAAAATGTATCTTTTAAAATACTCCTATCCCTTTTTTTCCTCCCGCAGCTGCAAATGTTTCTACACTCCCCCTATCATCTCCGTCCCAGAGGCAAGCGCAGATTAGAAGGTGAAAAAAAACGCACTCACGATGACATGTTCTCAGAGCTCATGCAGTCCTCCCACACTGAAAGAGCTCAGCAGAATGCATAGAGGCAAACAATGGCAGAGTCCAGGAAAGCGTTAAATGAACGCAATGAGAGAAGGGAGGAGCACGCTGAGAGGGGACGGAATGCAATGCTAAGCCTAATGGGGGAGCAAACTGACATGCTCAGGCATCTGGTGGAGCTGCAGAAAAGACAGCAGGAGCACAGACTGCCACTGCAGCCCCTGTATAACCTCCTGTCACCCTCCCCAAGTTCCATAGCCTCTTCACCCAGACACCCAAGAACGCGTGGGGGGAGGCTATGGGCACCCAGCCACTCCACCGCAAAGAATTGCCCAAGCAACAGAAGGCTAGCATTCCATAAGTTTTGAACTGTAGCATGGTCTTGTCCTTCCCTCCTCCCCTCATCCACCACCCCACCCGGTGCTTCCCTTCTCACCCACCCCTCCTGGGCTACCTTGTGAGTTTTCCCCCCTATTTGTGTGATGAATTAATAAAGAATGCATGATTTTGAAATGGTAATGACTTTATTGCCTCTGAAAGCGGTGATCAAAGGGGGGAGGTTGGTTGGCTTACAGGGAAGTAGAGTCAACCAAGGGGTGGGGGGTTTCATCAAGGAGAAACAAACAGAACTGTCACACCGTAGCCTGGCCAGTCATGAAACTGGTTTTCAAAGCTGCTCTGATGCACAGGGTGCCCAGCTGTGCTCTTCTAATCGCCCTGGTGTTTGGCTGTGCGTAATCGGCCGCCAGGCGATTTGCCTCAACTTATCACCCCGCCATAAACGTCTCCCCCTTACTCTCTCAGATATTGTGGAGCACATAGCAAGCAGCAATAACAATGGGAATATTGGTTGCGCTGAGGTTTAATTGAGTCAGTAAACTGCGCCAGCGAGCTTTTAAACGTCCAAATGCACATTCTACCACCATTCTGCACTTACTCAGTCTACAGTTGAACTGCTCCTTACTATTGTCCAGGGTGCCAGTGTATGCCTTCATGAGCCATGGCAATAAGGGGTAGGCTGGGTCCCCAAGGATAACTGTAGGCATTTCAACATCCCCAACAGTAATTTTCTGGTCTGGGAAGTAAGTTCCTTCCTGCAGCTGTTCAAACAGACCAGAGTTCCTAAAGATGTGAGCGTCATGCACCTTTACAGGCCATCCCACATTGATGTTGGTGAAACGTCCCTTGTGATCCACCAGTGCTTGCAGCACCATTGAAAAGTACCCCTTGCGGTTTACCTACTGGCTGCCAAGGTGGTCCGGTCCCAAGATAGGGATATCCATTCCGTCTATTGCCCCACCACAGTTAGGGAACCCCATTGCAGCAAAGCCATCCAGTATGACCTGCACATTTCCCAGGGTCACTACCCTTAATAGCAGCAGCTCAGTGATTGCGTTGGCTACTTGGATCACAGCAGCCCCCACAGTAGATTTACCCACTCCAAACTGATTTCCGACTGACCGGTAGCTGTCTGGCATTGCAAACTTCCACAGGGCTATCACCACTCGCTTCTCAGCTGTGAGGGCTGCTCTCATCTTGGTATTCTTGTGCTTCAGGGCAGAGGAAAGCAAATCACAAAGTTCCATGAAAGTGCCCTTATGCATGCAAAAGTTTCACAGCCACTGGGAATCATCCCAGACCTGCAACACTATGCGGTCCCACCAGTCTGTACTCGTTTCCCGGGCCTAGAATCAGCGTTCCACTGCAGGAACCTGCCCCATTACCACCATGATGTCCAAATTGCCAGGGCCCGTGCTTTGAGAGAAGTCTGTGTCCATGTCCTCATCACTATTGTGATCACGCTGTCATTGCCTCCTCACCTGCTTTTGCAGGTTCTGCACATACTGCAGGATAATGTGCAAGGTGTTTACAATGCTCACAACAGCAGCGGTGAGCTGAGCAGGCTCCATGCTTTCCGTGGTATGTCGTCTGCAGGAAAGTAGGAGAGCAGAGTTGCAGCGGAAGCGGTGGATGACGACGGATGCCATGAGAATATATATTTATACAGAATGACGAGAGGACCTGCGAGGTGGATTCATGGCACCAGGAGAGCAGAGTTGCAGCGGAAGCGGTGGATGACGACGACAGTTAGCAGTCCTACTGCACCGTCTGCTGACAGCAGTACGGCGTCTGCACGGAAAAAAGGCACGAAATGATTGTCTGCCGTTGCTTTCACGGAGGGAGGGGCGACTGACGACATGTACCCAAAACCACCCGCGACAATGGTTTTGCCCCATCAGGGAGCTCAACCCAGAATTCCAATGGGCAGCCGAGACCGCGGGAACTGTAGGATAGCTACCCACGGTGCAATGCTCTGAAAGTTGACGCTAGCCATGGAACTGTGGATGCACTCCGCCGACTTAATGCGCTTAGTGGGGATACACACAATCGACTGTATAAAATCGCTTCCTAAAAACTGACTTCTATAAATTCGACCTCATTTCGTAGTGTAGACATACCCTTATTCACCTACCCTAACCAGAATAAGTTATACCAGTATAAGGCACCTTATACTGGTATAGCTACATCCACACTAAGTCCACGATAAGTGACTGAAAATGAAGTTTTGGATCCCACAAAAGGCATTCTGTTTTTCTGATCAATCAAAAGTATGCGAATACCCCCACAGGTCAAAACCCAGAAGCGTTGGCATTACTACAGGAGCCCACCGTTCAGTGCCCTTTCTCACGCTGCGCCAAATGCCATGCTGAGTACCTGCAACAATTATAGTTGAATTCTGTTCAGTCAGTTTTCAGTCTAAGACTTCTATGGTAGGGGTGTGTGGACACCAGGTTGAATTTCCACCTCCATTTGACATTTTTTAAGGGTCCGCAAATGAAAAAAGGTTGAAAACCACTGTGTTACCTGCTGTGCAAACACAGAGGTGCTGCAACTAGCTGCATCAGTCCCCATGTGAATCACCACTTGGTAATCCACCAGATTTGATAGGAAATATGCCATGCAGAACAGCCACTTCCTGGCTCCTCGACCTGTGGCTCAGTGAGAGCATGCCACAGAGACTCCACTCACTCACTGCCCCGCGCCGGCAGACTTAGAGCCCTTTGCACTGTTTTCTTTGCTCCTTAAGCTCCCCCTTGCTGCATGGAGTGAGGCCCCCCCAATAAGTTGCATAGTTTTGTATTTATCTTTGTACACAGTTTCCATTGTCCCTGTGCGCACCTGGTACACGGAAGTTGGCAGTAAAGAAATAAGAATGTTATTGCTGACCTAACTCACCAGCTTGTAAAAGATCTTTAGTTCTTTCAATGCTCTTCTGTAATTTGATTCTTCCAAAATATGGATCAAAGAGGAAGGGAAATAACAACTATTGCATCTCCACAACAGCTCATAAAACCAAACCTGATAAATGTTATTCACTGTGATTAAATTATCTTCATTTCAAGGGAGAAGGAAAATTAAATCTTTCTTCCTAAACATTGACCGTGTCCCGGCAGACGGATACAAATTGACTTGCTATCATTAATAGATCTGCAGTATTATATCACTCACCCCAGCATATCTGTGATCCTCAAATACAAGGGATAAGTACTGTATGTATACTGGAGTGGATCTATAAGCAATATATTGGGTAGGGGGATGGTGTACGTCACCATCTAGTTGGTTTCCCATCAAGAAGATGTGGGATCATAGCAATAGCTGAACACATTTCAACAAAGTGTCCAAGTCCAAAGTCAGAGGGCTTCTGTCTCCAGGGCTGTTAGCCCAGGACATTTTGGAAGCATTAAATTTCATTTAATTTCTTTATAAAGGTTAAATAGAGAAATCACACACACAAAAAAGGACGAAATCCGACTCCAACACTTACTGCCCACCCCCGACCTGTGTGATTCTCAAAAGTTTGCAGATTCCACTTTTCAACAGGACTTGCTGCTTTTGAGACGTGTGCTGTTTTAGTACATGGTTTGTAGGAATAAAGTTAGGTTTCTTATCGAAATATTGTTTGTTTCAACTTTTTTCTTTTTGTTTAATACCCAAAGTTCACATTGTTAATATATTGCAAAACTGCATGTAATGAGTTACTAGAGGACCACTATCAATTTAAAAAAAAAAAAAAATCACATTTCTCTCTGAAGTTTTTTGACCTTCTGTTGTTAAAAGTAGCGTTGATGAATATTACAAGAGAGACAGCCAAGAGCAAAAGGACTTTGCGTATTTTTTTCAGGTTTAATTTTGTGGATTTGACAGCACTCTGTGTACGGTTAATTTCACTGTTTCGGTGCAGTCAGATTCCCATGTTATTTGCTTTAGATCTTTCATACAGGTACATGAGTGTAAAACTATATTTTAAAATAGTAAAATGTGATTATAAAAGCGCAAAAATTGGCTGCAGCACTCATGGATCACCATAGTATCCAAAAGAAATTTTTAACACGACCAAATTACACTACTAGATTTCAAATTTACATTATTTTTTAAAAAACACAACTTATTTAAACAGAATGAAAAATTGAAAATAAAAATAAGCCATTAAGAACTTTACCAATTTTTTTTTTAACCTACAGCAACCTTGGCTTTCATGATGATGCACACTGAGGTGAAACATATGATGTAGTTTTAGCAGGTTCAGAGGAAGAGATATTGGAAGGAAGTTCCTCTTACCTGATCTATGTATTTCTAGGCATCACTCCCAATAATTTTAGGTTCATGTTTATCTCTGATGCTATGTCCCTTACCTTTACGGATGATTAAGGTGATCAGATAGCAACTGTGAAAATACGGGACAGGGGGTGGAGGGTAATAGGTGCCTGCATAAGAAAAAGTCCCAAAAAACAGGACTGTCCCTATAAAAACAGGACATCTGTTCACCCTACGGACGATTAATAGGAGAACAACTGCTATAATAAAAGTTTACAACAGAATTAGGCATGGGCAGTGGGTATCATAGGCAGGGGGCAGCTGTGCCTCCCTAAACAGCCTACTATGGCCCCGCCCACACTCTGCCCACAGGCCAGGCCCCCTCCTGTGGTTCCCAGTGCTCTGCCCTGGCTGGCTGGCTGGGGCTGGCTGGCCTGCCTCTCGCAGGGACTCAGGGTAGCTGGTTCTGGGGCCATGCCACTCAGCGCATTGGGGTTGGAGGTGCTGCAGCCATGCCACCTGGAGCACCAGGGCTGCTGCTGCCTGGCACACCAGGGCTGGCTGCGCCACCCAGCCGCCCAAAGCTGGGTCTCGCCGCCCAGCGCTGGGGGCCGCTGTGAACGTGCTCTGGGATCCTGAGGGGGAAGGGGGCAGAAAGGGAGGGGCGGAGCCGGGCCTTGGGCACAAGGGGAGGGGCTGGGGGCTAGCCTCCCCCAACTGCTGGGTCACCAACTGCCCATGGAATTAGATAAATTCGTGAAGGATAGGCCCATCTGTGGCAATTAGCCAAGATGGTCATGGATGCGGCTCTAGGTGTCCCTAAACCTGATAGCCAGAAGATGGGTCTGGATAACAGGGTATAGATCACTCAATAAATTGCCCTGTTCTGCTCATTCCCTCTGAAGTATCTGGCATTGGCCACTGTCAGAAGACAGGATACTAGGCTAGATAGACCATTATTCTGACCCAGTATGGCCATTCTTATGTTCTTAATGTCTTTTCTGCTTTAGGATAGACTTTGGCAGCTTAAAATACAAGAAAAGGGAGGCAAAGGAACTTGGTTCCAGAATTCTGAAGAAGTTTCACTGACTTAATTAAATGGGTTAAACCAGTGGTTCTCAAACTTTAGCAACCTGAGGACCCCCATTTTGATTTAAATTTTTTGTGGACCCCTAAGTCCCCTGCTCAGCCCCAGGCCCTGCCCCCACTCCACACCTTCCACCAAGGAACCACCCCTGCCCCACCTCTTCCTGCCCCTGCTCCACTCTTGCCTCTCCTCTTCCCTGCCTCTTTCTGCCCCTCCCCTGAGTGCGCCCCGTCCTCACTCCTTCCGCTCCCTCCCAGCGCCTCCTGCACACCACTGAACAGCTGTTCCACGGCATGCAGGAGGCGATGGGAGGGAGGGGAAGGAGTTGCTCAGCAGGGCCAGCGGCCCTGGACACGACTTGCAGACCCCCTGGAGTACCCTCACAGACCTCCAGGATCACAGACCCCCGTTTGAGAAACCCTGGGTTAAACCATATGGTATTAGCTAGTGTTAGTCGTGGACAAACTGCTTTACACAGGAGAGGTCCCGTCACTGCAGGATATCTGGGATGACTAAACCTACCATGTGACCAATAGCATGCTACCCAGTTAAACCTACCAATAAAGGGAAATACGCCACTTGTTCTAAGCATGTAGGATGATGATTCATTTAAAAAAAAGACATTTTTGAGATATATAGATCAGGAGCTCTTGAATGATTAGATCATGGCATATCTATATTTGTTCAGTAGAAAAGAATTCTCTACTGGACATCCAGGATAAGAAAGAATGACGACGGTACTCAACTCTATGCCTCATTATTGGCCAACCCATTATGAACTCTCTCTCCACTCTCATATTATCCACCCAACATTTTTAGATGGATTAGAGACATTTGATTAAGATTCAAGTCAGATAAGATGATGCTCCTGGGTACGGTGAAACATTTTGAGGACAGTTGACAACCTGTGCTTCCATTATGCAAGGAGTATGGACACAAAATGTGGAGGTTACCTTGACAGCTCCCTCAGCATGGAAGCTCTCCCAGCATGGCACCCAGTGGTGAATTCCTATTATTGCCATCTCCAATTTATCCAGAATATCAGACTGATTCTTGCGAGCATGGCCCTTTTCAAAGGCATGTGTGCATTTGTTATATTCAGTTTAGACTACTGAAATAGATGTCTAACTGGACTTCCCCTAAAATTCATAGATTCATAGATATTTAGGTCAGAAGGGACCATTATGATCATCTAGTCTGACCTCCTGCACAACGCAGGCCACAGAATTTCACCCACCACTCCTACAAAAAAACCTCACACCTATATCTGTGCTATTGAAGTCCTCAAATCGTAGTTTAAAGACTTCAAGGAGCAGAGAATCCTCCAGCAAGTAAATTGATCCATGGGGCGCAACAGTTGCAGAACACAGCTGTCTGTCTGTTCGTAGGATTGCAGCAAGGAAGTTCGTTGTACCTCTGCAATCTACACTCGTTTCCAGTATGCCAAAAGGATGTGATCTACTGTATCTGTCTTGGAAAGTGACACTCCATGGTCTTGGGCGGAGCAAGGATTGTGGATTCCTCCCACAACTCCAGTAGATTTCCACTGCACGTGACATTTATACTAGGGTTGTATGAAGGTTCAGGGGTTTGGCCCAACACTATAAAAGCTGCACAGACAATGGGCAATTATGCGACTATAAGCATAAACTGTTCAGACCTCAAATACAATTATTTGTAAACTGGAGAATACATTAAAAATATAAGGGGCTAAAGGCAAATATGTAAAGGTTAAAAAACAACCACCACATACATACACACACCTGGAAAAAGGGTTAAATTTACATTCTTTTCCCCTTTGTTTGTAGGTAATTAGACCACACCTCAATGTCTATACTGATCCAGACACAATTTTGGGATTTAAAAAAAATAAAATAATATATTGGCAGGCTTTGTAAGGAAGACGTGTTTGTAAAACTCAAACTATGGGAATACTGAAATCACCTGACCACCACCACTAATACATAGAATAGTGAGCCTTCTCAGTGGATGCATCACAGTGTACTCCATTGACTTCAGCAAAGCTATGCCAATTTATACTATCTTACTCATAAAAAGAAAAGGAGGACTTGTGGCACCTTAGAGACTAACCAATTTATTTGAGCACAAGCTTTCGTGAGCTACAGCTCACTTCATCGGATGCATTCAGTGGAAAATACAGTGAGATTTATATACACACAGAATATGTATTTTCCACTGAATGACAGGTTTCAGAGTAACAGCCGTGTTAGTCTGTATTCGCAAAAAGAAAAGGAGTACTTGTGGCACCTTAGAGACTAACCAATTTATTTGAGCATAAGCTTTTGTGAGCTACAGCTCACTTCATCGGATGCATTCAGTGGAAAATACAGAAGATATTTTTATACACACAAATCATGAAAAAATGGGTGTTAATCACTACAAAAGGTTTTTCTCTCCCCCCCCCACTCTCCTGCTGGTAATAGCTTATGTAAAGTGATCACTCTCCTTACAATGTGTATGATAATCAAGGTGGGCCATTTCCAGCACAAATCTAGGTTCTCTCTCCCCCACCTCCCGTGGGGGGGGGCACCTTTTGTAGTGATTAACACCCATTTTTTCATGATTTGTGTGTATAAAAACATCTTCTGTATTTTCCACTGAATGCATCCGATGAAGTGAGCTGTAGCTCACAAAAGCTTATGCTCAAATAAATTGGTTAGTCTCTAAGGTGCCACAAGTACTCCTTTTCTTTTTGTGAATACAGACTAACACGGCTGCTACTCTGAAACCTATCTTACTCGTGGATAAACCTTGATTCTCAGACTTACTCCTATGATTAAACATTTAGTGGCAAGACTCCTAACTGAAATATTAGGAAAAAAATCACCATCCAGTGATAAGTTAGTCAGTGGAACTAATTAAGTAAGATAACTTAGCATCACAAACTAGGTTAATTTTAGATAAAAATAAACAAGCATATGAAACAGGTAGAGTCCCATCCCCTGAAGCAGGAGGTTAATGACAGAGTAGTCCCTTATCACTGATGATTTAAGTTCGATTTGCATTGAGATTCACCACAGAAAACTGTCCTACAAAAATAGTTTAATATTCAAAGCTACATCAATCATATACAAATCTTTACATCAGACATTCTGAATTCTTTTTTGTTGTGGGGGTAGGATATTACTCAACATAAATCTAGCTCAGCGTGGGGGAATTGTTTTAATGGGAAGATACGGTCATTGTGAAATTCATTTGTAGCTGCTTTTAAAAAAATATATCCATGCATAACAAAAACAAGTAATTTAGAAGAAAAACAGCAACAGCTTTTCAGACAACACAGAGCCAACAAAACTAGAAGTGATCTCCTTACTCCTTCCACTCTGAAATGCCCTGTCCATTTGACTAAAATAATATAGTAAGAAAGCACCGTGGGAATTCACCAATGTTTACTACATATTCAGCAAGCCAGACTTAGTCTCCACATGGCGACTCAGTCTGGAGCAATCCTGCCTGTTGCTTTTTTTTAAATAATAAAGATTAATGATTTTTCCTCCAAGACGTAAGCAGGAAAAAGGCTGTTACCTAGTAAGAGGAAGGAGAAGAGCCACTGAATGACGGCAACTGTCTGAATTCTCCTGGCCAGGGGAATGTTGATGGGAGCAAACTCGACCTTCATGCTGCGTCTGTCCTGTCCTGCAGAGTTACAACCTTCGCTCTTCCCCGGAGAGGCGGATAGCAGCAAAAAGAGGAAAGCAAACAACCGACTCCCAGCTCTGATCTCGCCAGGATTAAATCAGGTCCCCAGTGCTCCGGCTGGCCATCGCTCCCAGCAAGTTGAAGTTCAGGGGGTGAAGGTTCCCGGCGCCGGGGCAGCCTGCTGCCTTAGGGTGAAACGGTCACTGAGCGCAGCCAAAGCCTCGGGGCTTGCATGTGAGTCAGCCAAGCGGCGCAAGAGTGGCAGAGTCAGACCACAGCCCGCATGCACCTACCTTAAGGGAACTCGCTGCCCTCGGCTCCTCCCGCCAGAGGCAGGGCCCACGCCCGCGGGGGCAGCGAAGGTGGAGAGGGGCAGGCCCGGGCCAAGAGGGCTGCCCGCCGAGCAGGAACCACTTTGCTGGGACGTGATAGGCTGCAGCTCTGGGCGGGGGCCGCCTGCTCCAGCAGTGGAGAGACTGCCGGTCAGCGAGGTGAGGGCCGGGGGAAACCCTGACTGCAGTGCAGCAAGGGAGCATTGCAGGCCAAGAGACGATCCCAGCGGGGAGGGACAGTGCCCGGCCAGTGACAAGGGGAGATCCGAGAAGAGGTGGTTGTAATAAGATCTGGCTTGTCGGTACAAATAGGAACCATCAGCTGATCCCTTCCACGTGAAGCTCGACCCTGCACCATTGGACTGTGGAAAAGGTGCCTCGCATTAGGGGCGTGGGTCCAACAAATACGAGCAGAGTAAAAAGAAAATGAGTACTTGTGGCACCTTAAAGACTAACCAAATTTATCTGAGCAAAAGCTTTCGTGAGCTACAGCTCACTTCATCGGACGCATTCAGCCTACACAGAACTCTTAAAACACCCAAAACCTGCATAAGATTTCCCCCGTAGCTTTAAGCAGCTGCCTCCACATTTCTATGGTCCCTAAACAGTATTGCCAACCCAAAAGGTTCAAAAATCACAAGTCAAACTCCAAAAAATATGAGATTGGCCCAAATATGATTTTTTAAACTACACTGTAATTTTAAACTACACTGTTTAACTACAATTTTTTAAACTACACTGTCTTTAATCTTTTGAACTCCCTCTGCCCGCCCTGGTGTATGTGCATGCACACACGTCCAACCCAGCGTGCGTGTCAGTTACAGTATTAACAACTCTTCCTAATTTAGGGCTTGGCTATGTGACACTGGCAAACCAGGGGCCAGCTCTTGCCAAGGCTTTACACCCCCGCCAAGCACTGACAAATTAATTGCTGGAAATCAGTCTGTTTCACCCTGGGCCGGCCCACAACATTTTGGCACCTGAGGCGTGGAGCTCAAATGATACCCCCTCGCTTGGCCCAAAACTTTAAAAGGTCTCAATTCTGCCTTCTTCCTGTTTTACTCCTCTCATGGTACTGCTCTGCTACCTACCCTAATAAAGGAGAACAAACAACTTAAAATGCCTTTTTCAAAAATTTTAAGTAAATTTCTACATAGTAAACACTGGCATTTTTATCTGTTTGAATAATCAAAGTGGTGGTTTCCGTGCCTTCCTGGTTGCAAAGATTTGAACTGCTTCCTGAAAGTCCACAGTCTGGGCCAGCTCATGCTCTATTGCAGGGGTTGGCAACCTATGGCACATGTGCCAAAGAAGGCATGCGAGCCGGTTTTTAATGGCACGCTGCTGCCTGCTGGGTCCCAGCCGCCGGCCCCGCTCAGCGCCTGTTGCCGAAAGCAGGCTGGGATCCCAGCAGGCAGCAGCGTGCCATTAAAAATCCTGCCCGCCCCAGCCCGCTCTTCTTCCCCCCCCCCCCCCCCCCGCGGGGCAGAGTGAAGAAGCTTGGTGCTGCCAGCTACTGCTGCAGAGCAGGGAAACTCACCCCTCCCCCCCGCCATACTGGGTTCCTGCCCCTCCCTCCCTGCCACTGATCAGCTGATAGCCCTTGCCAGGGAGGGGGAGAAGCTGCTCTGGGGAGAAGGTTGAAAGAGGGTGGGGACAGGGCATATCCCCTCCAGCCCCCTGCCGTGAGCCACTCTGGGCAAGGGGCTGGGAGCACCCCCACGACCCGAGCCCACACCCCCAGCCCTTAGCCCTGACCCCTGCACCCCCCCCCACACACACACCCAGACCTCTGCCCTCACCCCTGCATCCCCTCACACACCCCAGCCTCCTGCCCTGACCCCTGCATCCCCCAACGACCCCAGCCCTGACTCCAGCACCCCCCTCACATGCCCTCTGCCCGACTCCTGCACCCTTCTCACACACTCCCAGCCCTCTATCCTGACCCCTGTACCCCCCCCGACCCCAGCCTTGACTCCAGCACCCCCCACACATACCGAGCCCCCCCCATGCCCTGACTCCTGCACCCTCCTCACACACCCCCAGTCCCCTGCCCTGACTCCTGCACCCCCACACCCTGTGCCCTGACTCTTGCACCCCCCACATTCTCACCCCCACTGTGAGAACCAAACAGGAGCTCCTGCACACACACACCCCCACATTCCTACCTGCACCCTTTGCCCAGGTAAGCACTCCACACCCAAACCTCCTGCCCCAACCCTGAGCCCCCTCCCTCTTTCTAGCTCCTGGCCAGACCCTACACCCCAACCCCCAGCCTGCTCCTTCACCCCCAGCCCTGTGCTCAGTGCACTCCCACCCTCAGCTCAGTGCAGAGAGAGAGAGGAAGAGAATGGGCTAGAAGGTAGGTACCCACTCTATGTGGGCAGGGCCGGGATCCCAGACCAGCAGAGGGCTGAGCGGGGCCGGCAGACAGCCCACTGCCGCTCAGCCCACTGCCAGTCTGGGGTTCTGGCTGCCGGCCCCTTGCCATGCCGTTCAGCCTACTGCCGGCCTCGGTGAATGGAACCCCAGGCTGGCAGCGGGCCAGCAGTGTAAGATCAGCATTTTAATTGAATTTTAAATGAAGCTTCTTAAACATTTTGAAAACCTTGTTTACTTTACATACGACAATAGTTTAGTTATATAATATATAGACTTATAGAGAGAGACCTTCTAAAAAACGTTAAAATGTATTACTGGCATGCAAAACCTTAAATTAAAGTGAATAAATGAAGACTCAGCACACCACTTCTGAAAGGTTGCCAATCCCTGCTCTATTGAGATGGTTGCAAGGCCCACCAGCCTCTCCTGTGTCATTTTGGAGGGCAGATGTATTTTTATTAACTTCAGCTTGGAGAAGCTGTGTTCTCCACTGGCAACTGTCACAGGAAGTGTTAGAAGTGTGCGCAGAGCAACAAAAGCATTTGGAAAGAGGGTGCACATATATTCCAGAACAGCCTTTGGAACTGACCCTGCTGAAATGTATCTTGAAAGGGCTTTCAGTTCATCACCTAAAGCACTTGCATCAATATTGCGCAGGTCATCATGTGTCAGCACTGCCTCTAGTGCCCTGCACTGCTGGTGTAGGTCTTCTTCGGGTATAGCGAGAAGTTTTGGAATATCATACAACATCCCAAATATACTGCTGTGTTCCTTGAGCTGCATGAAACATTCTTCAACTCACTGTATTGCACAAACTAGCACCTGCTTAAAGAATTCAACTTTGAATTGTTGTTTGGGTTCTCTTATGGGATTATCCCGTGCCTCGTAATCAAAATGTCGTCTTCTTCGGTGACTCTTGTATTCTTGAATGGGTGGGAAAAAAAGCTTCAGTGTGAAGTTCCTCTGCCAACTTCTGTGCACTCTTCAGAACATTTTGAAATCCCTCATCTGACCGGTAAGCCTCTAGGTATGACTTTGCTTTGTCCAGTTATTCCATTGCTCCAGATATACCAAGGTCAACATCTTGGAGTCTCTTGCTTACAACATTTATTTCAAACAGTATGTCATGCCACAACACTAAGCCACACAGAAATCTGAAGTTACATATGTTTCTGGTGATTCCAGTTCCCTCTGCCACAGTTCTCCCACAAACAGTTCCTGTCATAGCATTATCCTCCATATGGCATCATCTATCTTCCCAATTTGGTGTTTGATAGGCTTTATCGCCTCCACTCAACTTTCCCATTGTGTGACACTCAGTGGTTTCAGTGTCAGAGAGGATGTTCCCAGATGTTGCTTCAAAATTTGCCATCGATGAGTTGATGCAGAGAAAAATACATAGATGCTTTCAATTACATTAAAAAATTCAGCAGCCTCACTAGAAGCTGATGCTGCATCACTGATCACCAAGTTCAATGAATGAGAACTGCATGGGACAAAAAAAGCTCAAGGGTTTAACTCTCGGATCTGTGTCTACACTCCTCTGTTCTTTCCTCTCATGTTGGCACCATTATCGTAGCCCTGACCTCTCATGTCAGCTATCGCAATTCCTGTATCTTCTAGCTTTTTAAGAAGCACATTTGTCATACCAGCTCCTGTAGTATCATCAATGTCAATAAATTCTAGAAAATGCTTTCTGACAGTCACCATTGCTGGGACATTTTCACTAAGTTCTGTTGTTGTTGCAAAACACACCATTAAAGTAATTTGTTCCGTATGGCTGATGTCAGGTGTGCAGTCCAGAATAACACAGTAATATCTTGCTGACTTCTAATATCTGTTTGATTTGTGTTGCCAGTAACTGTATGATCTCATTTTGAATTGTTTTTCCAAGATAGTGGTGCGTGTACATTTCTTGGGTGGTGACTCTTCTTAGATGCTCCTGGAGTACAGCATCAAGCTCAGCCATCAAGGCCACCATTTTAAGGAATTTTCCATTGTTTGGCACATACAGCTGATCTGAAGTGCCACGCAGCGCTAGGTTTTGGGTAGCAAGCATTCTCACAATGGCAATGAGCCTTTTCAGAACATTTTGCCAGTAAAGAGACTCTGATGCAATCTTCTCTTGATGCTGATCATCTATGGTGGCCTTTAACCTTAGTCTCATCTCAAGCTCTTTCCACCTGTGGAATGCTCTCTGGTGATTTGCTGCATTCTCATGGCATGCCAGATTTCTAGCCAGATTTTTCCAGACCTTTGTTCCTGTAGAACCCAATGTGGCTGGAACATTAGACTGGAAGAGTCTACAACAAAAACTATATGCAGCATTCTGGGGTTTTGAGTACATAAGCCATGGCCTCTCCACTTTGTCACCATTGGGGATTCACACCAGTAATGTGTTGGATGGAAACTTCTATTTTCATTGTCTTTGGGGCCCATGCAATACAAGGAAGTCCCTCAGGCTACTTCTCAAGTGGGTCCACAGTCCTGGATTATCTAGACTTAAGGAACTAACCTCAGCAGCAGCTGTTTCTTGCACCTCCACCACACTCATCTCTGATCTACACTTTTCTTCAGGAACGTGCATGGTTACATCCATTTGAGATGGAGATATGGATGTTGCAGTAGCTGCCAGGTCACCTGCACTCTGACTAACTGAAAAATCAGGCATCTCCCCAACACTCACATCCTCACTGGTGCCGGAAGGCTCACTGTGAACATTTGTGTCTATCAACAGGTTTCAGAGTAGCAGCCGTGTTAGTCTGTATTCTCAAAAAGAAAAGGAGTACTTGTGGTACCTTAGAGACTAACCAATTTATTTGAGCATAAGCTTTCGTGAGCTACATCTCACTTCATCGGATGCATTCAGTGGAATATACAGTGGGGAGATTTATATACATAGAGAACATGAAACAATGGGTGTTACCATACACACTGTAAGGAGAGTGATCACTTAAGGTGAGCTATTACCAGCAGGAGAGCCAGGGCGGGGGGGGGGGGGGAGGGAAGAGGAAGAAAACCTTTTGTAGTGATAATCAAGGTGGGCCATTTCCAGCAGTTGAACGTCTGAGGAACAGTGAGGGATAGGTGGTGGGAAATAAACATGGGGAAATAGTTTTACTTTGTGTAATGACCCCTCCACGCCCAGTCTCTATTCAAGCCTGAGGAAACTACAATCCATTGGTGATCTTCCTGAAAACACCATCCTGGCCACTATGGATGTAGAAGCCCTCCACACCAATATTCCACACAAAGACGGACTACAAGCCGTCAGGAACAGTATCCCCGAAAATGTCACAGCAAACCTGATGGCTGAACTTTGACTTTGTCCTCACCCATAACTACTTCACATTTGGGGACAATGTATACCTTCAAATCAGTGGCACTGCTATGGGTACCCGCATGGCCGCACAGTATGCCAACATTTTTATGGCTGACTTAGAACAACGCTTCCTCAGCTCTCCTCCCCTAATGGCCCTACTCTACTTGTGCTACACTGATGACATCTTCATCATCTGGACCCATGGAAAAGAAGCCCTTGAGGTATTCCACCATGATTTCAACAATTTCCATCCCACCATCAACCTCAGCCTGGACCAGTCCACACAAGAGATCCACTTCCTAGACACTATGGTGCTAATAAGCAATGGTCACATAAACACCACCCCATACCGGAAACCTACTGACCGCTATTCCTACCTACATGCCTCCAGCTTTCACCCAGACCACACCACACGATCCATTGTCTACAGCCAAGCTCTACGATACAACCGCATTTGCTCCAACCCCTCAGACAGAGACGAACACCTACAAGATCTCTATCAAGCATTCTTACAACTACAATACCCACCTGCTGAAGTGAAGAAACAGACTGACAGAGCCAGAAGAGTACCCAGAAGTCACCTACTACAGGACAGGTGCAACAAAGAACATAACAGAACGCCACTAGCCATCACCTTCAGCCCCCAACTAAAACCTCTTCAACGCATCATCAAGGATCTACAACCTATCCTGAAGGACGACCCATCACTCTCACAGATCTTGGGAGACAGGCCAGTCCTTGCTTACAGACAGCCCCACAACCTGAAGCAAATATTCACCAGCAACCACACACCACGCAACAGAACCACTAACCCAGGAACCTATCCTTGTGTTGGATCATATTAAAGAAGTTCTGTATTAAAATCACAAATGAGTTTGATTCCCCATAGTTTAAATTCCAGGGTATTACTAATTAAGAGGTCTCTTGGTTTTTGGTACTGTTTCTCTCCCTCTATGTGTGAAACTTGCAAGCTGCTAATTGTGTTAGTACATTCTAAGACAGAGTCTGTTCTCAAAGCAATTCACAGAGAGAGAGACTCAAAGCAATACTCTAACAACAGAAACAGCACCCAGAGACTCCCCACCCTTTTGTTGTATTAACAATTGTGATTAAAATAGAGATAGAGGATGTATGTGGATGGATGCTTGGTGTGGATAATAACTGAATGATCAGGGAGGTGCCAGCCGAAGAATCCAGTGTCCATCGGCTGAAGAAGGCGTCAAGTGGAAATAACCAGAGGACCCCCAGAGGGCAGACTGGAATCCACCCAACAGCCTCAAGAATGGGAGAACCAAAGAACAAGATAACATCTAGCAGCACGGAGCCGTCAGGAATGTGCTATCTGCTGATTGATTCAGCAACAGCATGATGAAGCAATTCCCATAGACTGGCACAGGAAGAAATTCCTATAAAAATAGACTCTAAAAAGTGAGAACTTTGGGGTCTGATTCTGCAAACCAACTTCCAGGAGCATCAGATGAGCATCTGACAAGGCCCTGCTCCCTCCGCATGTCCAGGCCACCTAGCCAGTGGCTTGGCATGAGCAACTCTAAGGCTGGTAACTATGATAACAACCTTGCAGAACCTGTGTGTGTGTGTTTCATGAATTAATGTGTGAATAAATATGAGATTGAATGGAATGTTATAGCTATAACTAACTGCTTACTATGATTCTTTCTGTATTCACAATAAATGTGGTATTTTGCCTTTTTCCCTTTAATAAGATCCTGCTGGTTTTTATTTTATTGGTATAACACTTGCAACAAAGCCCATTGCCAACTGTGTCCACATATCTATTCAGGGGACACCATCATAGGTCCTAATCACAACAGCCACACTATCAGAGGCTCGTTCACCTGCACATCTACCAATGTGATATATGCCATCATGTGCCAGCAATGCCCCTCTGCTATGTACATTGGTCAAACTGGATAGTCTCTATGTAAAAGAATAAATGGACACAAATCAGACGTCAAGAATTATAACAATCAAAAACCAGTCGGAGAACACTTCAATCTCTCTGGTCACTCGATTACAGACCTAAAAGTGGCAATTCTTCAACAAAAAAACTTCAAAAACAGACTCCAACGAGAGACTGCTGAATTTGAATTAATTTGCAAACTGGATACAATTAACTTGGGCTTGAATAGAGACTGGGAGCGGATGGGTCATTACACAAAGTAAAACTATTTCCCCATGTTTATTTCCCACCCCCCACCGTTCCTCAGACATTCTTGTCAACTGTTGGAAATGGCCCACCTTGATTATCACTACAAAAGGTTTTCTTCCTCCCCCGCCACTCTCCTGCTGGTAACAGCTCACCTTAAGTGATCACTCTCCTTACAGTGTGCATGGTAACACCCATTGTTTCATGTTCTCTATGTATATAAATCTCCCCACTGTATTTTCCACTGAATGCATCCGATGAAGTGAGCTGTAGCTCACAAAAGCTTATACTCAAATAAATTTGTTAGTCTCTAAGGTGCCACAAGTACTCCTTTTCTATTTGTGTCTATGTATCTCAGGAGCACTCCTTCCTGCTTAGACAGAAAAGCTTCCTTTACTTTCTTTTTCTGAATGCTGCCCCAGAAGGGCGTTTTCTTCTTTCACTGATGACTGCTGTTCTGTGCCAGCTATAGTGGCTCTCAACACTCAATTGAAGGGGACAAATAAGGAGGCTGGTAGCAGGGCCTGAGTGAGGGAAGATATCAGCGTCTTAAAGGCCTAACTGACTCCTACTACTTCAGTTGACTGCCTGTTCTCCTCAAGTGGGTTCAGGGAAGCAGCAGAAAACAGGAAGCTTCGTGAAAAGCTGGTGTTAATCAGTCCAGGCTCCTGGGGGTTCTAGAGAGGTACATAAGAGGCTCCTCCTCCTCTCTCTCCCTGCAGCTCCTGCTGCTTTCTGTTATTCCCGCTCACCTTTTCTCCTGCCTGCTATGTCTGTTGTGTCCTCCTTCCTCCAGCACAGCACTCCACCATCTCTGTGCATCTAGAGCAGAGAGAATACATATGCACCAGCAGCAGACACAATTTTCTACACTTTGGGTCGTAGTGGCGCCCCCCCATAGTTTGGCACCTGAGGTGGCCGCCTTAGTTCGCCTCATGGTAAGGCCAGCCCTGGTTTCACCTATGTGTTAGCATGGCTAAGGTGGGTATTCAACTCATAACATTGTATTAGTGTTGTAGGCTTTATGAAATGTTTGTAAATTGCTGCACGTGTTAATCTTGCTTCTATCTTTATCACCTGCTATAAAGTAATATTTAAGTTTTTGCTTTATAACTGAAAAAATGTTTAATCTGGAACTTTGAACATGTCAGGAAAGATTGTCTCCTGCTCATCAAGAAAGCTATCACAACTAAGAGCTTGGCTACACTGGCGACTTAGAGCGCATTAAAGGAGCCCCGGGCACCCTAATTTAAGACACTTCCACACTGGCAAGGCACATAGAGCGCTCTGACTCCGTGGCTGGAGCGCTCCTGGTACTTCATCTCGGCGAGTGGAATAACGTTTTGTGCGTCCCTGCTGGAGCACTGAGGCACCAGTGTGGACGCTGTGGTCTGTTAGTGCGCTCTGACTGGCCTCTAGAAGTGTCCCACAATGCCTGTTCTAGTTACTCTGGTCATCACTTTGAACTCTACTGCCCTCAGGTGACCAACCGTCAGACCCGCCCTTTAAATTCTCTGGGAATTTTGAAAATCCCCTTCCTGTTTGCTCAGCCAGGCGTGGAGTGTTCTCAGCGAATCTTTTCAGGTGACCATGCCTCCACGTACCAGGTGATCCACAGTATGGAGCAATGGCGAGGTGCTGGACCTCATCAGTGTTTGGGGGGAGGAAGCTGTCCAGTCCCAGCTGCGCTCCAGCCGTAGGAATTATGATACCTTCGGGCAGATATCAAGGGAAATGATGGACAAGGGCCATGACCGGGACACACTCTAGTGCAGGGTTAAAGTGAAGGAGCTGCGGGATGCCTACCGCGAAGTCTGCGAGGAAAACAGCCACTCCGGTGCTGCCCCTGCATAACCTGCCATTTCTACAAAGAGCTGGATGCAATACTTGGAGTGGAGATGGGGTCACCCCCGAGTACCACCATGGACACTTCAGAACCCAGTTCAACAAGGCAGGAGGAAGAAGAGGAGCAAAGCGGGAGCAAGGGTGCTGAGGAGGAGGAAAACACCCCGGCATCCCTAGATGCATGCAGCCAGGAGCTGTTCTCAAGCCAGGAGAAAGGTAGCCAGTCACGGTGGCCGGTGCTTGGGGAAGGACAAACACCAGAGGAGGTTCCCGGTAAGCGGCTTTCATTTTGGGAAGGAAATTATTTGGTGCGGGCTCTTGCGGCGAGGAGGGTTAGGGCTGCATGCATGCCTAAATGCGGAATAGAGCATTGATGTGCTCTCTCACTTTGCAGTAATCGACCTCAGTGATCTCTTCAAAGGTCTCATCCAGAACTTGGGCAATGCGCTTGTGCAGGTTTCTCGGGAGAGCCACTGTGGTCCTTGTCCCAGTAAGGCTAACTTGTCCGCACCACTGTGCCGTGAGGGGCGGGGGGACTGGGCTGACGAACGACCTGCTGCTGTCATGGGCCCAGGAGGAACAGTGGTGCCGGGAGCGATGTCGCCCATGGGACCACGATCTCGATGCAGAGGACCGGTACCGCCTATAACTGCTGCTCCACAGTCTGCTCGGATGGGTGGACCGGCGACGGCGCGGTGCTGGCGATCTATGCCCCGGGCTGTGGAGATGGTGCCTTGACGGAGACTCGGAGCAGGATTCCAAGCGGGAACGGCAACGACGTCCGTGCTGCAACTGGCTGCAGTATCCCCTGCGAGATGAGGGCCTCTGGCGACATCTGCCTCGGTCCCGTCGGTAATCGCTCCATGGCGTGGAGTGGTGCCAGGAGTCCCGGTCGGATGGTACCCAACCAGACAGTCTGCTGGGAGTTGAGGGCGATCCACATGGGCTGTGCCGTGAACACTCGCTGGGTGGAGAACGGCATTGGGAACGTTCCCGCGACCAAAACTGGTGCTGCACCAGAGACCACTGTGGAGAACTCAGCAGTGGCTTGCCTCTGGAGCTGGGGGCCGACACCGGCGGTGCTCCTGGTACCGACATGGTCATGACGTCTCTGGCCACCTGCAGAGTCTCTGGCGTGGAAGGCATCCGGACATCCGGGGAGGCCCGGTCTGACGCAGCTGGGCTACTCCGCTCAACGTGAGTCAGAGGCCTAGAGGCTGGAGGGGATTGAGGACTGCCCGACGTGGGTCTAGTCTCTGCCCCTGGTTTACCTCAGTGCCGCTACAAAGAAGGCACTTTCTTAGCCTTCTTATGCCCCGTAGACGGGGAGCAGTGCCAACTAGTCGAAGGCACCGGGAGATCGCCGCACACTGATGTTGCGGTGTCTGGTGCCGACTCGGAGCTGCGCGCCCGAGCCAGGGTCAGCGCCAACTCCATGAGAATGGCCCGGAGCCTAATGTCTCTTTCGCTCTTAATCCAAGGTTTAAACAGCTTGCAAATCTTGCAATGATCACTGATATGAGACTCACCCAAACAGCACAAACATTCTGCATCCGGATCACTCCTTGGCATAGATCGCCTATAAGTGTCGCACGCCTTAAAACTCGGGGCCCAGGGCATGCCCCAGCCCGGGCACTCTAACTAAATGAACTAACTGTAACAGCTAACTAACTACAGGTACTAGCACTGAAAGAACAAAAAGTTCTGGGGACGAGCTACAGAAAAGCTGGAGCATAGCAATTCCGATGCACCTTCACTGGCGGCAAGAAGGAACTGAGGGTGGGGGGAGCACGCAGCTCCCTTTATACCGTGCCATAGAGGTGTCACTCCAGGAGTCACTGGGGTGTTCCCCCTATGGGTACTGCTAGGGGAAAAACTTTCGGCACCGGTGCACGTGGCGAGCACACACAGCTATTGTGGAATACACATGAGCAATCACTCGAAGAAGTGGCTTTTCTCATCCAAAAGTTCTGCAGCCACTGCTCGTCATCCCAGACTTGTATGACAATGCGATCCCACCACTCAGTACTTGTTTCCCGAGTCCAAAAGCGGCGTTCCACGGTGGTGAGCATGTCCGTGAATGCCACAAGCAAACTTGTGTCAGATGCGTTACGCGAGTCGATATCATAGTCGGAACCCTCACTGTCACTTTGGATCATAAGGAATAACTCGACTGCCAAACGTGACGTGCTGGCGAGACTCGTCAGCATACTCCTCAGCAGTTCGGGCTCCATTCCCGCAGACCAAAAGAGAAGACAGAGCGCGCAATACAAAAAACATTGAAAAATAGCGCCAAATGTGGACAGAAGCACAGGGATTGCTGGGATGCGAACCGATGCATCACAGGGCGTTGGGACAGGACCCAGAATGCCCTGCCAGCACCCTTCCCACAAGCCACAGCGCCAGAATAGGAAGAGGTGCTCTGTGGGATAGCTGCCCATAATGCACCGCTCCCAATGCTGCTGCAAGTGCCGCAAATGTGGCCACACCAGTGTGCTTGCAGCTGTCAGTGTGGACAGACTGCAGCGCTTTCCCTACTGCGCTCTCCAAAGGCGGGTTTAACTCAAAGTGCTCTACATTTGCAAGTGTAGCCATGCCCTAAATGGGCCATTGTGGGACATCACAACACAACGACTTTGTTAACTGCCTCTTAACACCCATAAAGAGGATAAATAAAAAAGGGCTCCTCCCATCAGCTTGAATTCTGGAAGAAAGAAATAAAAATATCTGACAGGAAAATTTTTCAGTTTTTCATTGCTTTTGCTGTTTGGTCTCTGACAGGGCCAGAGCTATGAAACAGAAGCAGAGATCCCCAGGGTCAACCTGGGTTAGCCCTAAAATACATTCAGAGCTGACAGGTTACTACAACACTGTCACCTTTTAAATCCATAGACTAACTCATTTTTGTATATACATTTTCTTGCTTTAGCCTTGTGGTTACTGTCTCATTTCTTTTTCCTAGTTAATAAATCTTTAGTTAGTTTAATACAGGATTGGCTACAAGTGTTGTCTTTGGCGAGAGATCTAAAGTACAAATCGAACTGGGTAAGTGACTGGTCTCTTAGGACTGGAAACAACCTGAATATTTTGTGATTTTTGGTGTATAGCAACTATCAGTAAGTCCAGCTTGTCTGGGTGACAAGATAGACTGGAATGCCCAAAGGGACTGTCTGTGACTCCATGGTAAGCCTGTTATATTGCTTTAGGAGTTCACAGTTGTTACTAGGTTGGTGTAATCTAATTATAAAACAACCAGTTTGGAGTCTCTGCCCTACTTCTTTGACAGTCTGCCCTGAGGGTTAGCACTCAGGGCCGTGAGCCATTCCAGACAGCCTGAGTCTACATGAGACATTACTGCATAGCAAGCCAGGGTGTGAATGTACTGCACACAGCTTGCTGTGCATTAATTTGCAGTGTGGACACTGTTACAGTGCAGTGAAAGACCTGGATTACGGCTTTGTGCGCTGCTTGCTGCACTTTTGGACTTTCAGCTGGTGTGCTGCAGATTCACACTATGACTTGCCACACAGTTACTCACTGTGTGGACATGTCCTTATCAAGTGATTTTGGTCTCCACTGCAAGAGCTTTCACTGGCTGCCTGATGGTACAGAACTTCAAGCTTGTTTCCCAAACCAAAAACTCTAATTTTTTATGCCACCAGCTCCCCATCTGTCCGCTCCTCAGTGCGGCCATTAATTATGCATCCCCTCATCAACTTTGTACCCTCAACCCCACATCTACCTGTCTACTGTTCTGAACAATGTCATGGCAATAAATTAATATTAATTAATATTAATAATTAATAACAATGTCATGGCAATAAATTAATATTCCAGCCAAGGTCAGCTGGCTGGAACTACATAAGCAAGGTTGGAAGGATTAGGTTTTTAATTGGCAAATGTTGGTACAAATTGATTTCACCATATATGAACAAGCCAACAAAAAACTATTTTTACTTACCATCAGAGAAGTTTACAAACAGGCAAAGTAAGAAAAATACTGCTTGAGAACTTTATTTATTTTGTATATTTTGACAATATGTTTTAACTGTTATAAAGTTTAACTTTTAAAATTAATGTCTACTGACAGTAATTACTGTCTAACCGATCCTGTTGTCTGAATCCACCCCATGATTTCCCACAACTGTGAAAAATTGAAGCAATAACATTTACAAAATGCTTAACTGTCAAAATTATAAAAATTAAAAAATTAGTTCTGCCAAGATTATGTATTAGGTGCAAGAGGACTCACTGTCCTGTCAAATTTCCCCAACCCAAAACAGAAATAAAAACCAAAAATCTGAGTCACATTTGCATAGGACTAACATTGTATAGCTCATTATTTAGCTCAGATTTTGTAAGAATTTTCTGTGGGAAAGCTCAGTGAAAGTCCAATTTGAGTAAGAAATTATAGAGTTGCAAGGAACTTCTGAGTCATCATCACCAATCCCCTGGCACAGCCAAATGGGGTGTAGGCTATGATTTTCAAATACTAGCCTACCCTTGCTTTGAATGCACCTGATCCCTCAAGGCTCAGAGTGACTTTAATTGATGTTAATGGGAATTAAGAGCATTCAGGACCTCTTAGGAGGTGCTTAGTACCATGCAGGAACATGCTCCTAGACTGCATGTGAATAAGTTACCTCCTTTGGAAAACCTGTTACGCTACTTGCTTGGTCTTGGGTTTCCCAACTCAATTACATTTATATTTCCACAAACCAGTTTAAAACATTAATCATGACTTCAATGATAGTTCCGTGCACAAAGAATGTGTAGGAGCAGGCATAGGGCTTCTGGATAATTTCTACAAAAAAGGGCCCAATCTTGTGAGTTGATATCAGCGAGGATTTGGCACCTCATCTCCCTTTTCAACAACAGATTTAACAGAGAGATTCAGCGAGGCCTCACATTAAAAAAAATAATAATGAGATCTTAGTAAACATGACAACATTTAGTAACATGCTGAAATATAAATAATTAAAACTAAAATACACGTCAGCATAACTGAATAAAAATGCAATATCCTTGATTTTTCTTAAAGTTGCGCTTGTTTGCTAATTCGGAAAGTTTATCAGAAATGGGCCGCTGGGTCATTAACGTAAATGATCAAGGTTCTGCTGCTACTGATAAAAAAAGAGAAAAATGAGTTGTCTATCCTTTTCTAAGGGAGTCCACTGATTTTATTTTCATTAAAGTGTTTTTTTTGTTTTGTTTTCTTTTTGAAATCAAACCTTGTGAAGGTTACTTTGATCTTAATTTAAGTCAATTCCATACGTTACATTATGAAAACTAGTGTCAACTGCTATAATTAATTCTTGTTTAAACAAATAAGGTAAAATGTTTTTGCAATAAAATGCATTTTTAAATGAAGCAGCATAGTTATTTGGACTTCCAGCTAGCTACAAGACAGGAAGAGAACTAGTTTGCCTTGCCATATATTCCCAAAGAAAGAGAGGGGATTATTTCTGTGCAAGACAGACAGACTTTGACTTCTTATGTGGGAGAGACATTGCTGTTACGGTCTCCTCTATACAGAGCTATTGCTTTTATAAAGGACCCATAATAGCATATCATTTTTATGGATAAATGATAAACCACAACTGGAGGACCGCATTTTTGCTGATGACATTGTTCTGCTTAGTTCAACATGTCACTTAATGGAAAAAGAGACTCAGTTTTTGGCAGGTACAACAAAACAAATTGGTCTGTTCATCAACAAGGGGAAGATAAAATATAAGGCTATCAGTGTTGCAAAAGTAACCATTAGAGTAGATGAAGAAATATTACAAGTCATTTTACCCATATAAGGAGTGGTAAGTGCAATGATGGTGACACCATGTTAGATGTCAAACAACAAATATCAAAAGCAGCAAAATGAAAAGATTTGGAAAAGTAGCATTATTGACATTGACACAAATATACATTTTTAACACCTGCATCATGTCTGTCCTCCTCTATGGAGCAAGGTCATGGAAATCTACAACAAAAATTGATAAGATCCATTAATTCCAAAATAAATGCCTGCGGAAGATCTTCAAAGTCCATTGGAAAGAGTTTCTTGCAACATCAGAAATTCTAAGTAGAACAAACCAATCTACAGCATCAAATACTGTATGGTCAGACAATGCCAATGGACATATTTAGGACATGCTTTAAGGATGCCCCAACATAACTTCCACAGCAAGTGATAATATGGGCCACAGGCACTGGCTTCTCCAGGCCCCAGGGTGCTCAACTCCCTGCCCTGCTCCAGGACCCGCCCCCACCCAACTCCTTCTCCCAAGCCTATGCCCCCACCCCCACCCCCTAGCACAGTCCATCCCTGCTCCTCCCTCCCCTCCCCCCCCAGCCCCTCCTGCACACCACAGAACTGATCATGGTGGGCGGGAGGCACTGGAGGGAGGGGGAGGAGTTGATTGGTGGAGCTGCTGGTGGATGGGAGGCGCTGGGGGGGGGGGGAGGGAAGCTGACTGCCAGTGGGTGCTAAGCACCCACTAATTTTTTTCTGTGGGTGCTCCAGCCCTGGAGCATCCACGGAGTCGGCACCTATGATATGGGCATCACCTGGAAAGAGGAAAAAGAGGGCAACCTAGAAAAACGTTATGTAGAACAATAGAGAAGGAAGCCAAATCCATCAACATGACACTCAGAAGCCTGAAAAGACCAGCATAAGACCAAAATAAATGGTGGAAACTGGTGGACACTCTATGCACCCGAGGGTGTGGGAGGATAAAGAAAAGAATGAACACCAACATGGGTGAAACACCTTGAAATCTGAAAATAAAAAACACCTCTTAGAAAACAATTATAAGGAGTGTCACAGATATCTCCATGATAGCATAATCCATTCTTCAAAAAACAATGCTGAAGACAGTTTTTGTAATAGTTGAGGGTGACATCAGGCACTATTAGATCTTTAGGACAGAATGGAAATGCTTTAGTCACTTATCTGATATAATTGAATAGTGTTTAAAAGGGTGGTTACATGTTAGGCTTTTTATTCGATTTGTATATATTCTTATACACACTAAATGTAGCAGAACATAAATGTAGGATAAAACAGTAGGTTAATTAATTGATATATGCACTAAAAATGAAGTTTAAGGAAAAGTGGAAGAGAAATAAAAACAAAGCAACAAACCAGGAATTACCAGGTAAGAAAACAAGGGTGACAGGACCCTCAGATGAAACCTGGGACTGTGGGCCCACTCTACCCCATTTACTCACTATTCTCACATGCCTTATTGGTGGCAAACAGCAAACCCCTCCAGGTGCTGTCATCACTCAGCACAACAGCATGTGGAGCCCCACACCCAGCTAGATTGCATGAATGCTCCCAGAGCCACTCATGAATCACACAGAGAAAGGCGCCAGCCACATCCCCCCAGGTCCCAGCCTTGCATCCTAAGAATATACCATCTCGAGCAAAATAAGTTTATTAATTGGTTTGCCACTTCATCAATGGAAAGTGGACATGCACCAACCTTTGGTAAATCTGCTCAGGTCACAAACACTTCAGGCAAACTCACTGGTAAAGATAAACAGTAAAACAAGTTTATTGAAAACAAAAGATATAATCGCTTAAAATCTAAGTGGCAGGCAAAAAGTCAGAATTCGTTACCAAAGAAAACAAAATCAGCACACAATCTAAATCCTAAACCTGTAAGACACTAGGCAGTATTTAGATCAAGCAGTTCTCTCACTACACTGGATGTTGCATTTCATAAGGCACAGGTTTCACCCTTGAAACCTGGGCCAGTCTCCTCTGCTGGTGTCTTCAGTCTTCTGAGCAATCTTGTCGCTTGCAGCGTAGGTGCGTGGAGGAGAAAAGGCCAAGCATGGGGCCACACTGTGTTCGGTTTTATACCCTTGTTCCATATGCTTGGAGAACATAAGTCCAGGCCTGTCTGGTGGGCGCTGCTGAGTCACCAGGCAAGGTAGAGCAATTCCCCTGGCGTCATCTTGTGCAAATGAGTGATTTCATTGTATCTTCCTTGCTGGACAATGGCTGTTGATGGTTGTTCGACACCTGCCCGGGCATTGGTTAGCTCCCTTGTTGTAATCTCTGGGGATCTAATATCTGAGCAATTCCGCACAGCATATTTTAGTGACAACCATACAACACAATCTCATAACTTCCTATGTACCCATGATACACATATTTAGATAGAACAATGGCTTTCTGCAGATCATAACCTTTCCCCTGATACCTCACATGGCATGCTTTATATGAAATATCACAATTATATATAAATGATAAATATGGGGGTTACAGGGCACTCCCCCAAGGTACAGAGTGTCACAAAGGGGCAGTATGCACAAGAAAATACTAATATGATATATATGAAAATTCAATTTTTGTCTTAGTACTGCCTGTCTGATAAAACAACTAGACTCACTTCTTCTATACTTGTAATAATGACAACTTTTATTACCTGTGTTGAGTCCTAGTCTAACGTGTAGTAACTAGTCCTCACATGTCTCACTAATCTTCCTTCTTGGATTTATTATGCTCATTTCAATGGCCATTCAGATCAATGGAAAGTTTCACAGACTGGCAATTAAAATACCAATATCCAGGAGAATATATCCTCTTAAGTTTCAGAGTAACAGCCGTGTTAGTCTGTATTCGCAAAAAGAAAAGGAGGACTTGTGGCACCTTAGAGACTAACCAATTTATTTGAGCATGAGCTTTCGTGAGCTACAGCTCACTTCATCGGATGCATACTGTGGAAATTGCAGAAGACATTATATACACAGAGACCATGAAACAATACCTCCTCCCACCCCACTCTCCTGCTGGTAATAGCTTATCTAAAGTGATCATCAAGTTGGGCCATTTCCAGCACAAATCCAGGTTTTCTCACCCTCCGCCCCCCCACAGACAAACTCACTCTCTTGCTCGTAATAGCCCATCAAAAGTGACCACTGTCTTCACAATGTGTATGATAATCAAGGTGGGCCATTTCCTGCAGAAATCCAGGTTCTCTCACCCCCTCACCCCCCTCCAAAAACCACACACACAAACTCACTCTCCTGCTGGTAATAGCCTATCCAAAGTGACCACTCTCCTTACAACCTGCATGAAAATCAAAGTGGGCCATTTCCAGCACAAATCCAGGTTTTCTCACTCCCTCACCCCCATACACACACAAACTCACTCTCCTGCTGGTAATAGCTCATCCGAAGTGACCACTCCCCCTACAATGTGCATGATAATCAAGGTGGGCCATTTCCAGCACAAATCTAGGTTTTCTCACCCCCCCCCCACCCCCATACACACACAAACTCACTCTCCTGCTGGCAATAGCTCATCCAAACTGACCACTCTCCCCACACTGTGCATGACAATCAAGGTGGGCCACTTCCAGCATAAATCCAAGTTTAACCAGAACGTCGGGGGGGAGGAAAAAACAAGGGGAAATAGGCTACCTTGCATAATGACTTAGCCACTCCCAGTCTCTATTTAAGCCTAAATTAATAGTATGCAATTTGCAAATGAATTCCAATTCAGCAGTTTCTCGCTGGACTCTGGATTTGAAGTTTTTTTGTTGTAAGATAGCGACCTTCATGTCTCTGATTGCGTGACCAGAGAGATTGAAGTGTTCTCCGACTGGTTTATGAATGTTATAATTCTTGACATCTGATTTGTGTCCATTTATTCTTTTACGTAGAGACTGTCCAGTTTGACCAATGTACATGGCAGAGGGGCATTGCTGGCACATGATGGCATATATCACATTGGTGGATGTGCAGGTGAACGAGCCTCTGATAGTGTGGCTGATGTTATTAGGCCCTGTGATGGTGTCCCCTGAATAGATATGTGGGCACAGTTGGCAACGGGCTTTGTTGCAAGGATAGGTTCCTGGGTTAGTGGTTCTGTTGTGTGGTATGTGGTTGTTGGTGAGTATTCGCTTCAGGTTGGGGGGTTGTCTGTAGGCAAGGACTGACCTGTCTCCCAAGATTTGTGAGAGTGTTGGGTCATCCTTCAGGATAGGTTGTAGATCCTTAATAATGCGTTGGAGGGGTTTTAGTTGGGGGCTAAAGGTGACGGCTAGTGGCGTTCTGTTATTTTCTTTGTTAGGCCTGTCCTGTAGTAGGTGACTTCTGGGAACTCTTCTGGCTCTATCAATCTGTTTCTTCACTTCCGCAGGTGGGTATTGTAGTTGTAAGAATGCTTGATAGAGATCTTGTAGGTGTTTGTCTCTGTCTGAGGGATTGGAGCAAATACGGTTGTATCGCAGAGCTTGGCTGTAGACGATGGATCGTGTGGTGTGGTCAGGGTGAAAGCTGGAGGCATGTAGGTAGGAATAGCGGTCAGTAGGTTTCCGGTATAGGGTGGTGTTTATGTGACCATTGTTTATTAGCACTGTAGTGTCCAGGAAGTGGATCTCTTGTGTGGACTGGACCAGGCTGAGGTTGATGGTGGGATGGAAATTGTTGAAATCATGGTGGAATTCCTCAAGGGCTCTCTGCAGGACTCATGAACACTAGGGGTCTCCTGCTCTTATTTACACCTGTATTACATCAGCATAGCTTTGACTTCAATACAATTACTCTTGATTTACACCAGTTTAACTTAGAAGAGCATCAGGCCTATTGATTTCACTGGAGTTATTCTCAATTTATACTAGTGTGAGAGGAGAGAGTCTGGTCTCACAACTGCACTCCTTCCAGAAAGAAGTCTCTCGGTTCCTGGGGCCTGATTTTCTGTTGCCCCGCTCTTTGTGCGCTCATTTACACCACTGCAGAGTGCAAAATGGGCATAAACACTATCTAATCAGTTCAGTAACATTTTATGTTCCGTTTGCTACAGAATGTGCAGGGGTAATGGAGAAGCAGCTTTAGCTCTCCAAATGCAAATCTGACACAAAACCTGCAGAGCTCAAGCAAACAACCTTCCTCAAGTGCATCTTCTGTTTTCCACTATTTCTCACTTTAAATGTCCAGCTAAAGATCCTGGAAACTGCACTTTGCTGTTACCTCAACAATTCCCCTTTATCACTACTTAGAAAGTCCCAGGGTTGCAAGCTAGCACTAGAGCTATAACACCCATCATTATAAGCGGTCTGCTGAAAAGCAGGTGTTTGTTAGTTAAACAGCTAAATTTCACACTGATTTTGGGGTTATATTTGTCCAAGGCACAGCTTACATGCCTGGAAACTCAGCCTTTTGACTCTGACTGGGTGAGCCCCACTTTGAAACAACCCGGTACAAGCCTTTAGTCCCCCCACAAAAAAGAAATCATTAGCGCCCAGCACAGTCACAGGGAGCTTTAAGCAGGTGCAGGGACTGCAAGACCGGGCCCACAAGCGGCACAATCACGGCTGCCCGGTGCCATTCCCAAGGGGGCTGCGGTGCTCTGTCTGTGCCGCAGCCCCCCCGCACCGGGGCGCTGACCAGCCCGGGGGGAACGCCCCCCACGCCACCATTTGGGGTGGAAGTGTCACGTTTCGACCTACCCAAAGGCGCACCGCTCAGCACAGGGCCCTGGCTGGGAGCCGCTGAGTAAGGAGCACGGGACGGCCAGGGAGAGGGCCAGGCCCTGCACGGGGGGGTGATAGCCCCTAACCCAGCCCCACGCGCTGTCTGTTCACCGTCCGGAACCGGCTCAGCCAAACCGACCCGCTGACGTATCGTCCTGCGTGTGCAGCTGTCCTGGCGCTGCCTGATCACACCAGTCACATCCTTCCTTTCGTTCCGCTCGCACGCAGCGGGTGCCGCACGGGGAGCGCGTGTGCCAGCCGGCCACCGGGGCGGCGTGAGATGGGGAGAGCAGCCGCGCTGGTACAGGAGCAGAAGGAGACTCGGAAAATCAGGCGATGCTGTTGGACAGTCCCAAGGCCTTGTTGGTGTGGCGGAGTCGGGGGCCTTCCTGCGGGCGCCGCATGCGCAGTGCGGCTGTAGTGCAGGTGTGTGACATGCCGACGGTCAGTGTGAAGCGGGAGCTGCTCTTCCAGGCGCTGGGCAGGCGCTATAGTGAGTGCGGGTGGCGAGCCGCGGTGGCGGAGCGGGGGCTGGGCAGGAGCGGGCGGGGCTTGGCGGGTGAGGGGGGCTCTCTGTTGCTCTGGCCTGTCACCAGCTCTCAGGTCATTGCCACCGGGGCACTTAGTTGCCCTCCCGCCTCTTCCAGCTTCTGTTTCTGGGGGCTGCTCCCCACCGACTGCTAGCTCCGGTGCCTGTGTCTGCCTTTGCTCGGGGCTCTCCCAGTTAGCAACACGATGCTGCCGATCCCATCTGAGTGTCCTGGCTGTAATAGCGGCCAGCCGTGAAACTGGCAAGACTCTGGGCCGCTTTCATTGGGGGAAAGGAGCCGTCTGTGCCATGTGGCGTTGGCTGTATGTAGGCTTAGACGTCACTGCAATAACTTACACTTAATTCCCAGGTGGCGGTGGGTTTGCACAGCCATAAGGGCTAAAAACGCTTTTAATTAAAGCTTGGTTTCTTCAGAAGTTCCTAGTATTTGCTTGGGGAAGCTTCTTGCTTACCGTGGCTTGGTGGATTTTTCAGGTTCTGTGTGCGCATACATGTTATTTGAGTCTCGCTTATTGATAAAATATAGATATACACTTAAAATTACAATCTAATTTTAAAACAGCGTATTGGGGAAAGCAGTTTTTAATTTGTGTGGCTTCTGAACCCTGAGTTCTGGATTCTGTTTCTTCATTGTAATAGTTCATGGATTCAGAAATACATTTTTAAAAAATTAGGGAAGATAGGTAGGCCTGATAGGTAAGATAGTTCAGGCAAAAAGAAAAGGAGTACTTGTGGCACCTTAGAGACTAACCAATTTATTTGAGCATGAGCTTTCGTGAGCTACAGCTCACTTCATCGGATGCGTACTGTGGAAACTGCAGAAGACATTATATACACAGAGACCAGGAAACAATACCTCCTCCCACCCCACTCTCCTGCTGGTAATAGCTTATCTAAAGTGATTATCAAGTTGGGCCATTTCCAGCACAAATCCAGGTTTTCTCGCCCCCCCCCCCCCCCCAAAATCACTCTCCTGCTGGCAATAGCTCATCCAAACTGACCACTCTCCCCACAATGTGCATGACAATCAAGGTGGGCCATTTCCAGCATAAATCCAAGTTTAACCAGAACGTCTGGGGGGGGGGGGGGTAGGAAAAAACAAGGGGAAATAGGCTACCTTGCATAATGACTTAGCCACTCCCAGTCTCTATTTAAGCCTAAATTAATAGTATCCAATTTGCAAATGAATTCCAATTCAGCAGTTTCTCGCTGGACTCTGGATTTGAAGTTTTTTTGTTGTAAGATAGCGACCTTCATGTCTGTGATTACGTGACCAGAAAGATTGAAGTGTTCTCCAACTCGTTTATGAATGTTATACTTCTTGACATCTGATTTGTGTCCATTTATTCTTTTATGTAGAGACTGTCCAGTTTGACCAATGTACATGGCAGAGGGGCATTGCTGGCACATGATGGCATATATCACATTGGTGGATGTGCAGGTGAACGAGCCTCTGATAGTGTGGCTGATGTTATTAGGCCCTGTGATGGTGTCCCCTGAATAGATATGTGGGCACAGTTGGCAACGGGCTTTGTTGCAAGGATAGGTTCCTGGGTAAGTGGTTCTGTTGTGTGGTATGTGGTTGTTGGTGAGTATTCGCTTCAGGTTGGGGGGTTGTCTGTAGGCAAGGACTGGCCTGTCTCCCAAGATTTGTGAGAGTGTTGGGTCATCCTTCAGGATAGGTTGTAGATCCTTAATAATGCGTTGGAGGGGTTTTAGTTGGGGGCTGAAGGTGACGGCTAGTGGTGTTCTGTTATTTTCTTTGTTAGGCCTGTCCTGTAGTAGGTGACTTCTGGGAACTCTTTTGGCTCTATCAGTCTGTTTCTTCACTTCCGCAGGTGGGTATTGTAGTTGTAAGAATGCTTGATAGAGATCTTGTAGGTGTTTGTCTCTGTCTGAGCGGTTGGAGCAAATGCGGTTGTATCGCAGAGCTTGGCTGTAGACGATGGATCGTGTGGTGTGGTCAGGGTGAAAGCTGGAGGCATGTAGGTAGGAATAGCGGTCAGTAGGTTTCCGGTATAGGGTGGTGTTTATGTGACCATCGCTTATTAGCACTGTAGTGTCCAGGAAGTGGATCTCTTGTGTGGACTGGACCAGGCTGAGGTTGATGGTGGGATGGAAATTGTTGAAATCATGGTGGAATTCCTCAAGGGCTTCTTTTCCATGGGTCCAGATGATGAAGATGTCATCAATATAGCGCAAGTAGAGTAGGGGCATTAGGGGACGAGAGCTGAGGAAGCGTTGTTCTAAGTCAGCCATAAAAATGTTGGCATACTGTGGGGCCATGCGGGTACCCATAGCAGTGCCGCTGATCTGAAGGTATACATTGTCCCCAAATGTAAAATAGTTATGGGTAAGGACAAAGTCACACAGTTCAGCCACCAGGTTAGCCGTGACATTATCGGGGATAGTGTTCTTGACGGCTTGTAGTCCATCTTTGTGTGGAATGTTGGTGTAGAGGGCTTCTACATCCATAGTGGCCAGGATGGTGTTATCAGGAAGATCACCGATGGATTGTAGTTTCCTCAGGAAGTCAGTGGTGTCTCGAAGGTAGCTGGGAGTGCTGGTAGCGTAGGGCCTGAGGAGGGAGTCTACATAGCCAGACAATCCTGCTGTCAGGGTGCCAATGCCTGAGATGATGGGGCGTCCAGGATTTCCAGTTTTATGGATCTTGGGTGTAGATAGAATATCCCAGGTCGGGGTTCCAGAGGTGTGTCTGTGCAGATTTGATCTTGTGCTTTTTCAGGGAGTTTCTTGAGCAAATGCTGTAGTTGCTTTTGGTAACTCTCAGTGGGATCAGATGGTAATGGCTTGTAGAAAGTGGTGTTGGAGAGCTGCCGAGCAGCCTCTTGTTCATATTCCGACCTATTCATGATGACGACAGCACCTCCTTTGTCAGCCTTTTTGATTACGATGTCAGAGTTGTTTCTGAGGCTGTGGATGGCATTGTGTTCTGCACGGCTGAGGTTATGGGGCAAGTGATGCTGCTTTTCCACAATTTCAGCCCGTGCACGTTGGCGGAAGCACTCTATGTAGAAGTCCCGTCTGCTGTTTCGACCTTCAGGAGGAGTCCACCTAGAATCCTTCTTTTTGTAATGTTGGTAGGGAGGCCTCTGTGGATTAGTATGTTGTTCAGAGATATTTTGGAAATATTCCTTGAGTCGGAGATGTCGAAAATAGGATTCTAGGTCACCACAGAACTGTATCATGTTCGTGGGGGTGGAGGGGCAGAACGAGAGGCCCCGAGATAGGACAGCTGCTTCTGCTGGGCTGAGAGTATAGTTGGATAGGTTAACAATATTGCTGGGTGGGTTGAGAGAACCATTGCTGTGGCCATTTTTGAGAGCTCGTTCTTAATCTTTCCCTGTTTGCTGTAGAGGATGTTGATCAGGTGATTCCGCAGTTTCTTTGAGAGCGTGTGGCACAAGCTGTCAGCATAGTCTGTGTGGTATGTAGATTGTAATGGATTTTTTACCTTCAGTCCTTTTGGTACGATGTCCATCTGTTTACATTTGGAAAGGAAGATGATGTTTGTCTGTATCTGTACAAGTTTTTTCATGCAGTTGATAGATTTCCACTCCATACGGCTAAATTCCACTCCAGACGTTCTGGTTAAACTTGGATTTATGCTGGAAATGGCCCACCTTGATTGTCATGCACATTGTGGGGAGAGTGGTCAGTTTGGATGGGCTATTACCAGCAGGAGAGTGAGTTTGTGTGTGTGGGGGGGGGCGGAGGGTGAGAAAACCTGGATTTGTGCTGGAAGTGGCCCAACTTGATGATCACTTTAGATAAGCTATTACCAGCAGGAGAGTGGGGTGGGAGGAGGTATTGTTTCCTGGTCTCTGTGTATATAATGTCTTCTGCAGTTTCCACAGTATGCATCCGATGAAGTGAACTGTAGCTCACGAAAGCTCATGCTCAAATAAATAGTCTCTAAGGTGCCACAAGTCCTCCTTTTCTTTTTGCGAATACAGACTAACATGGCTGTTACTCTGAAACCTAGTTTAGGCAAATTACCTTTTCCCGCAGCCCTTCCTTTTTCCTAATTTCTCTGGCAGACTGGACCTCCCCATAAGTCATAAGGTGAGTTATGCATCTAATTTATACCCAGCTGACTGAGAAGGTAATGGTTGATAGTGCACTGCTTCTCATAGGCTTGTCTGTTCTTTTGCTGATGTGATGTGTTCCTGTTCTGTTATACTGTGTGGAGACTAATCTGAAAAAAAGCTAATGGTAGAACAAATTGTATTCAATACTAACTCTGATATATTGTGATCTAAATCTTTTGCTATGAGTTTCACAAATCAATAGCTACAATATGTATAGCAGATATTGTTACTAAAATAAAAGTAAAGATAAAATTCTCAATGACTTCCTCCCCCTCCCCTTGCAAATAGTATTTAGTATTCTATTCAGGGAAAGTTGTCTTCAGAAGTCTGAGATCTGTTTTTTGGAAACCAGAATTAACCAGAGTATTTTTCTTTCTTCTTAGCTGATGAAGAATTTGATGAACTTTGCTTTGAGTTTGGTCTGGAGCTTGATGAAATTGTAAGTAATATGTTGTCATTTGTCACATTTACATTTGTCTTTAGCCATTTGGCTGTGCAGGATTGATTGCAGTTCTGTTTTGATAGAGGGAACCAGTCTGTTGTGTCTTTGGCAGTTTAGCTGCCCTCCACCAGTAAAAGAGCCTTCTCCCTGAACATCATAAGTAGCGTATATGACCCACAGACACTACTGTTCTGCTGTAGTGGCCAAGAACTTCCAACGTTGGCATCCCAGTTAGAGACTCTGTGTTGCAAATACTTTACAAACTGTACTTTGGCTTTGTTTTTTTTTATGCAAGGTTGTACAACTTCCACATAAACTTCGTGTTTTGAGCATTTTATTATAGTGACTTAAAAGTAGTGGTTGAGGTCTTGATCCTGCATCAGAATTTTCTAGCACTGGCACCCACATTTTTGCAGAGTTCTGCTGAATCTAATACTGTGTTGATGTTTTTTTTAATTTCTGGTTTAGTCTGAAGTGATTAAGTTGATCTTCTGATCAGATCATTTATATGTATTCAAAGGCTCTTTTCCTGTATGCTCTATTTCAGAATAGACTTTAGACATTACTGACGGGATACTGATTTACAGCCAAAATGGAAGAAATAATTAGGTCCAGTTCTGTACTGGGATCTACTAGTCTAGCCACTTATGCCTGGGCTAGTCTTTGTTTCCAATAATTCAGTTCCAATAATAAACAAATATTCCTTTGGGTTATTGTATTAAGACTTCTGAATCTGAGAGGTACTTTCGATTAGTACAGTTTCTGATGCTTTAAGCACCCATTTCATGTATAAACCCACATTATGCCCGTTAAACCACACTTGTTAATGAATATTATTTATTTTTTTTAATTTAAAATTATGCTATTTTCTAAGCACCTTCAATGCTCATTTACTCCATTATTCGTGACTCAGTTTTCATTTAATTGTAGACGTCTGAGAAGGACATAATAAGCAAAGAACAAGGTGATGGAAAGGCGGAGGGTGCATCAGATATCATTCTCTATAAAATCGATGTTCCTGCTAACCGATATGATCTTCTTTGTCTGGAAGGATTGGTCCGAGGGCTTCAGGTCTTTAAGGAAAGGTACTGTAGCACTGTGAGATTTTTTTTTTTTATACTTCAGTATTTGATTAGACTAATCATACATTACTTATTAATGTTAAGCAGCTGATTAATAAAAGTGCTATTTGCTTGGCCTGTGAGGGATCTCTGATCTATAACTTCACTGTAATTGCCAAAATGTTTTCTACGCTCCAGAAATCTTGTCCAGAGAGGCTCACAGCAATACTCTTTCACAGAATAGAAGGCAGCTGTGTGTGATATGCACAGTCTGAGAATGACCATGATGATTCCTTCTCCTAATTTCCTAAAGGAGGTCTTTAGGATTGTTGTTGTTATTTATTATTATTGAAATAATATACAATGTTATCAAAATTTTCTCTTTTTTCAATTCACAATTTCTCTGAAATTTTCTGTGTAAGTAATTACCATTAACATTAATGATTGATCTGGTTAGACAACCTGGGATCGATCCTGCAAGGTGCTAAGTGCCCTCACCTCTGCTTGAAGGTAGTGGAAGTTGAGGGTACCCAGGATCGAATCCCCTGTGACAGAACCAGTTTTCTCCAGGTATGTTCTTGTTTTCTTTAAATCTAAGGGGTTTTTTAGGAATCTTTGACAGCAGTGGAGTTGTCTTTTTGAGCGTATGTGTTTCATAGTACACTGTACTTAAGTTAGTAATATCCTGGTAGGAAACTTTTACATATATGTTAACAGTTTTTACAGAATTTTAAATGCTAATAAAAATTGATAACATTTTGACCATAAAGTGCATTGACACTGTTCTAATGTTTCCTCCTGGTGCTCTTTTTGGAAGAATGTTTCACCCTCAGTTGTAAACTTTATTTCCATTTTTGTTTTAGGATAAAGGCCCCTAGATACAAAAGGATTATGCCAGTGAATGTTGATGTTCAAAGGCTGATTATTACTGAAGAGGTGAAATTATTTGCTGAACCTTTGTCCGTATCTTGAAAGCTTCATCACCAGCAAACATACTCTGTAATAACTGAGTTTGTTTTAAATTTTAGTCAGACTAAGGCTACAACTTATTTCCTATGCAACAGAAGTTTAAATGTTTTCTCCATTCAGTGATGTACATTGTAACTAGTGGTCTTCATTGTAGCTCACATGGGAATACTGAACAAATTACTTTGTAAAGGATAACCATGTAATTTCAGGAAAATTCATACCTGTGCATCTCCAATGGTTTTCTGAAAGCATATTCTCTGTAGAGAAAATCCTGTTTCCTTTACCAAACTAAAAGTAAACTATTTCCTTTGGGGATATGGGTACTCTTTGTGCATTTTCCATTTTTATAAGAAAGTGTTAAGCATGTCAAAAAGTTCAAGACGCACATTGTTTTCAATATGAGAATTAAATTTTATAAATTCTGCATATATGAAATTTTTTATCGTTTGTAACTGTACTGCTCTTATAAATTGTAGACTGCTCAAGTTCGTCCTCATGCTGTAGCTGCAGTCCTTCGTAACATAACTTTTTCCAAGGATCGCTATGATAGTTTCATTGACTTGCAAGAAAAACTACATCAGAACATCTGCAGGTTAGTTTTTAAATCCAGTGAGAATAAAGCATATGGTACATCACCATTTATATTGACTTAATATTTTTTATTGTGAAATATTTAATTTTATTCTTGAGGTGGACTTGAGGTTCACTTTTCCAAAGAGATGTTATGTTTACACTCATGCTTAGACAAATATTTTTCAGCAATGGTCTTTGACATTCTTTATTTGTCTTGCTTGATGCTGGCAATTCTCAATGCATTTTGCCATAAGGGGGTGACATCTGCTACATAAGTCGTGGAAGAAGCCTCTTGGGTAAACTCTCTGCCACAGTCCCATTAGATTTTGCATTTGACTGTTGTGTGTGTTGTTACAAAGCCAATGTACCATGCATACTGCAGTCAGAATGCTACTAGGTGTAAGTGCTTCCACACTTGTAAAAATTGCTATTCTGCTTCAACAATTAGCTATGTGCATGTTTGAGACTGTAGTGCCTCAGAGGACATTACCTTAAATGAACTCCAAATACCTATAGAAAAGTCATTTGTTGTTTCGCCTTGTTTCCTTTGTAGGAAAAGAGCGTTAGTAGCGATTGGTACCCATGACCTGGACACTATCTCTGGTCCATTTACTTATACAGCTAGACCTCCTTCAGAAATTAGATTCAAGCCCCTGAATCAGTCCAAGGAGTATACTGCTTCTGAAATTATGGATCTATATAGGGTAGGTGTCCTTTCCAAACTCTTCACATGCAGTGCTGAAATCTCAATTTCTAGAGGGATTGCAAGACTTGGGATTGGCACCTCTGCAGATCTTGCCAGTAGTGGTGGTAATTTTATGTTGTGGCCACCTCTTCGCTAGGAACTGGAACTAGATCACATGTTCACTTTATGCAGAGCACCAAACAGACACATGAAAAGGTAACTTTTGTTTACTGCTGATGTGAGATCACAGTCTAATGTACAAATGTGAAATGGTATGCAAGCTAAAAGGCTCCATACCCAGTTATCTCAGTCCTGGAGATGGTTGTATGAAATATGACAAATATTTTATTTGAAGGATTATAACTGGTGTATTCAGCTGTCTTTTTTTTAATTCTGCCTCAAAATGCTCCTTTTGTTTTCATGGGACAAAATAGAGGTCCACCAGTTGTCACAAAAATACCTTAAAATTCCTATGTGTGCTCACTGAAACATATTATAGTGAACAAAGTATCAGCCTCATATGTTGGTGGAACTGGTTTTAAATTTTGTTGCTATAGAAATTGTAATAAAAATACAGTGAGGTGGTTTGTTTGTTTTTTTTTTAATTCAATGCGATGAATTCTTATCACTAATAGAACATATCTGGATTTTACCTTTTTAAAAAAAACAACAACAAAAAAACCCCTATGTATCTTTTTACTGTTGTGATGTCTAAGACAGTGTGATTGACTGACTGAAATAATTTAGCCTTTCTCCATTTGAATCCTTACAGTTGTTTTGAATTGAGAAACTTCTGTTTCTCTCATATTTACTTGACATTACTCACCTAATTTCTGCAGCTAGCTCTTGGGGTGAAATCCGGCCCCATTGACATCAATGGGAGTTTTGCAACTGAGTCTAATGTAGCGAGCATTTCACCGTTGGTGTTAGAATTGTTCATGAGCATTTGGTTGTATTTGATATTCAAAATTGTGCTGTGCTGTTCAGTTTTTATTACCCATGTAAGTCACATGGTATTGTTTTTTGGATAAACATAACTCTTGGAATCAGGCTTCTGATGCAGATAGTCACATTTATCAACACAAAGATTGCTTTCCATGAACATTTTGCCTTAATGCTCAAGGTTCTGGAACATCCCATGAATATTCTAGGAATGAGCTTACTGACAGGAAACTGAACACATGAAGGGTGAACTGAAGCAAGTGCAGTTTTTTTTTATTTGATCATGTATTTGTGGAAGATGTTGAAATATTCGCCTGGCTGTAGCAGGACAGGGTGGCTGTTTAAAGTGCTCAAGCTTAACAAGATGCCATTCTTGGCTCCCCTCCGCAATGAAAAGAACCCCATGTGTGGGTCGATAATTAGTGGGAAGAAGTCATATCAAGTCTGTTTTAAATAGTAACTTTTCTAATATGGAAGTGTTCATAGTGTTGTCATTTCTATAAAGCACCATGGGACACATGAGCTTTTCATAACAAGTAAAGAGAGCCCCAGTATGCTCTATCTAAGCTGATATGACAGGACACTGAGGTAGAGAACAAGCAAGGAGGACTAGAGAGGCTAGAAGGAATACACAGAAGAAAACTGTGTTGTCTATGTTCTGGCAACAGATGTTTATATTTAAAATAACACCCACCCACCCCCAACACCCCTCATATCATGGGTCTTTTAAGATGAAATCGTTTGGATCAGATACTGGAGAGCATCTCAGTGTAAACCCATCAGTACTAAGAGACTAGAAATTTTTTTTTCTTTATTGTTCTAGAGCTAACGTTTGCCACCTTTAAAACCAATTGCTGTAAACCAGGGACACAGTTACTTTCGCATGCTTAGTGCTCTCTGCTTAGGACAAGAAATGGAAGTTCCTTTACGATGAACAATCACAATGTTTGGCTTGAGTAAGATAGTGTGGCTGTGATCCTCCTACTCACAGATTAAGAAGTAATATTTTGAAGTTAGTGTTAAAATGAGAAAATAGAAAATTGTTTCTGGGCTTCCCTCCTTTTTTAAATAACTTTCTGTAGTGAAGTAATATCTGTGAGCCTAATCCTTTATTCAGGCAAAATGCCTGTTAATGCCAATGTGGATGGATTATGTCATATGGTGATGGTTCGTGATTAAGATAATCTGAAATTCAACTCGTACTTTATTTCTCCAGACTGACAGCCAACTTAAGCATTATTTACACATAATTGAAAACAAACCACTCTATCCAGTTATCTATGATAGCAACAGTGTCGTTCTTTCCATGCCACCAATTATCAATGGTAAGATTACATATTATTTTGCCACTATTATTTTTCTGATGGTGTAGCCAACAAATATTTGAGTATTATGTGGGTTGTTGCATTTTTCTTAAAATGGTGTCATGATTTTTTCATTTATTCTTCACTACTAATGCCATGTATGTTTCTGGTACCCTTGCCACTGGAAACTAAATGACGGACTTCTTTGGTGGGGCTTTCATGAGCAACTATGGGAGAGGCATAACAGGTACAGACCTGTTACTCCTCGGTCATTTGGCTGAAGAGTTTAGTTCAAGGTGAATCAATAACTGGTAGAATTTGTATCTCTCATTGTGTTGTAGGTAATAGTGAATGCTGGTCCATTTGCCTGGGCGTGAATCCAGTGTAATTATCAGTACCGTTAATCAATTACTGTGAGAGCATTTGGTATATAAAAAATTAGTCCAGAAGGCTTTGATTAAATAAATAAATTTTTGGGCTGCAATTTTTGTTGGCACGGTTTCTAACAGTGTTTCCTATGAGTATAAGAGGGACTCATGGAGGATTTGGGGAAGGCATTTCTGGTGACTAGTGAAGCAGATCAATGATAATGGCAAGAATATTTCCTTAGACAAAAAGAGAGATGTAGTTTCATTTTACCCATAATAAGAGTTTAGACCAAGAGTCAGTATCTCTGATGTAATCAGGGTCTGACACTCTCTCTACAATGACTGATCTGATCACCAATGACATTCTCACTTTGGATGTGTTTTTTTTAGTCATCCCTACAAATCTTAAACAGCTGACCTGAATTTTAAGAGGCAGTGCACTTTTATCTATCTCTGATGTTTAACACCTGTTCCAAATTCGAATATGATGTCAGCCACAGTCTCTGATCCTTTTGGAAATGTTCTTGATTAGGCTCATTGCAGCTTCAGATTATTCTAGCTCTAAACATTCCAGCTGCTTGCATTTTAATAATTCAAAAGGCTGAATTAAATTTCACATATCTTGGTGTATTTTAAGGGATGATGTTTCAAAGTTAGAATCAATGCATCGTATAGTTCTTGAAATGTAAACACGTGAATGCTCATTTTAGATTATTGTGGGAACATTAACTAGAGCTGGTCAGGAATTTTCCAACTAAACATTTTTTCTTTGGAAAATGTTGAAACAGAACTTTTTGCCAGTGCATACCAGTTCCTACAAAAGTTTTGTTAAGAGAGGTTTCTCAGACCAAGGATGAATGGATGGGGCTGGAGCTGAGGGGCAGAGAAAGCAAAATAGCCAGTAGCCAAGTCGTTAGGGTACTCACCTGGGATGTGGGAGAGGCAAGTTCAAATTCCTGCTCTATTAGACCAGGTGAGTGCCCTAGTGTGGATTTCTCTCTAGTTTATCACCAAAAAAAAACAAAAAAACCAAAAGGTTTCAGGTTTGTCCTGATACGGAATGGAAAAATTTTTGAATCCTAAAAACTTCTTTACATCAGTCTGAGAGCGCTCCAAAATTTTACTTGCTCTTTTTTAGCTTTTGTGCTGCAAGTTAGAATCCTCCAAACTGTGAACTGGCCAAAAAAAACAACAAAACCCAGTAACCAATTCTTTCTTGTCAATGTTGTTCTGCTATCCATGTTATACAGCTCCCATTACCATAGGATCTGAGCGCTCACAATTTTTACATATTTCTCCTTTCATCACCATGTGAAGTAGGTCAGTGCTATTCTCCTCCACCCCTCCCCAAGGGGAACTTAGACACAGACTTGACCAAGGTCACACAGGAAGTCTGTAACAAAACAAGGAATTGAACCCAGGTCTTCCAAGTCCCAGGCGAGTGTTCTAACCAGTGCGCTATCCTTTCTGTCCATCGTTTCGGCAATTTTGAGGGAGGGGCAGAGGTGGGGAAGGTTATTGAATTTCCACAAGTAAGAAGTGTCTGACCACTAGACTGATAAGTAAGTATTGACCAATGTCCTTGGTTTAAATATGGGCTGTTTGTTTTCTCTCTCATTTTAAAGCAGGGAAGATCCTGTGTATCCCAATGTACTTCCCATTAGGCTTTACCTAGGACATGTCAAGAAAAAGCCCTCAGTTCTTCAGAGTAGTGACTTATACCACCACAAATGTAGGCAAGGTCTGTTGGGTACATGAACCTACAAACCCCAGTGAAAGACAGGCTGCGTAGCTACACGTGGCAGTGAAAGATTCCACCAGGGCAGGTACAACGAGGAAAGGTTGTGGCAGCAGGGCGCTGCTGGAGCCTTTCACCGCTGCCTCCTCACTGCCAGAGTCTTTCTCTGCTGCCAAAGTCTTTCACTGCAGCAGGGAAAGGCTCTAGCAGGGGGACGCTACACTGCTAAAAAAACAGTGTACATGTGGGCAGCACTGCTTGGTGTGTAGAGAGCCATGAAGGGTCTATATGCTAGAGTTCAAGCTTGTCTCTGCTTGGCTCGCCCAAGCAATGCCTTACTGTCTACACTGTTCTTTATACCCATGTTAGCTGGGTGTGCAATTTCTGTAGTCTACACATCTCCACAAGTGTAGTCCTACCCTTAGGCTATTTGTCAATCTGAGTGATGTTTTAAAAATGTTCATTCTCTTTATTCAGGGGTGCTTTCCTAATCCTACAGCCTAATAAGCCACAATCATGATGTTGGCACTTGCTAGAGCAAACCACATCCTCTGAGAGTGCAGTGCTAGTTATGACCACGAGGTGGGCATTGTTTTGCTGTTTTGCCTTCCCTGACTGGAGGCTGATATTGCCTTCATAGCTCCCACAGACCCATGCAACCTCCCAGAAATGGATATCCCAAGTTCACTTTGAACCCCAGTCTTCCACACAAGAGTGTGTGTCCCTGCTGTTATGCATTCACTCTTGCCTCTTGATTTATAAGAGGAGACTCGAATTTTCTATTTAAGAGCTGTTGGTGCTGCAAGAAAAGTGATTTTCTGGCCAGTGGAAGACAACAGCAATGTCACTGGATTCCGAATAAGGTGAATCAATATCTGTGTTGTTCCAAGAAATATGCTAACATCTTTTAATATGTGTGTTTGTATTTTTTTATTGTAGGAGACCATACAAAAATAAGCCTAAATACCAGAAATGTGTTTGTTGAATGCACAGCCACTGATATTACAAAGGTAAATGAAGCTTTACTGTCTTTGATATGCTGTCATATCATGGTGTACATGTAACTGTTTTCTTCTGGGGTAACAGGACCATCATGCAAACAAATAGAGTAGATGGGCATATACTATACATTTTGGAGCAGGAAAAGTTGAGGGGCCATTTGGGGAGTGTATTAACCAGCTTCTCTTCATGCTTCATTTTTATGACTGCTCTGGGGATAACTCAAGTTTTTTAAAATGTTTCTAGTTCCATTTGTTCAGGGCCAGACATTTTTGTTCCTGAATGGATACTGAGTGTTCAATTTGAGAGTCATTCAGATTAAATACTCTTTCTTGTTGATAGTTGTTCTGTGCTTGAACAGCTCTGAAAAGTGAAAAATACCTTGAGATTATTATATTTTAGCAGAGTTCTCTTCACAAAGAATCATTTCCCCCTTGATCCCTTAGCAATAAAACTTCTTGGGGATGCCTTTCTTCTTGATAATTCTATTCTAATTTGTTTAAATAGAGAGAGTCAAATGAAACTGAAGACCAGGTTTCCAAGCATGAGTACACTTCTTTGTAGGGGTACAATTCTCATTGTGTCAACCCAGGGGCAACCTTTCCCCACCCAGTTTTGGTAATCGCAAGTCCAAGCAACTTTTGTGGATGCACGTTCACTCCTTTGAGAATTTTGGCAGAGTCCAACTTATGCTTTGTAAAAGCAAGAACACTTTTTTAAAATTAATCCATATACTACAAGGGTTAAACTAGATTTTTGTGTGATGGGAGGACATTCTCGGGGCTGATAAATGTAATTAGCACATTGAGGGAGGCCTCATTTTTTGAAAGATAGAAGTAGGGAAGCTAATGAATCATCAGGTTGAAAACAGTATGTTTGTTCTAAATAAGATAAGTGCATAGGTCAGCAGGCTAAGAAGACAGAATGTCTGAGCCAACTAAGAGAAGAGGGAAAAGACCCATGGAACTATTTACTATGAACCAGATAACAAGGACAAAATAAATTAGAAATGTGAAGATGAGGTAAAGAGGAAGTCAAACCATGAACAGTGCGTGGACAGTGCATGCTGCAAAGTAACCAAGCAAAGTAACCAAGCCAATTCAAAAACATGTGATGCAATGTATAATAAATACAATGAGATGTGTAATGTATATAAAGGGAGAGGGTTTTTGTGTAACTTTGGAGCTGTGATGTATCCTGCATCCATCACCCCCTGCATTTGAGTCTGATCAACTCAGCCTAGCATTGCTGTATGCCGAATAAAACTACCTGAGTGACGAAGTCTGGAGTCGAACTGAGTTCTTAGGAAGTTGAGTGGAAAGAGGTCTTGGAGGGAATCCAAACAATAAGCACCTTTACTGTGCTTTTTTTACTTCTTTACAACTTATGAACATTAAAATGGATGTTCAGTATGTGTAAAGGAAATGTCTGCCTCAGGCTAAATAGGTTTTTTGATGTCTCACAGAAACTGATTTGAATCTTATGACTCATGCACTAACTTCTCAAAATATCCTCCTCAAAAAACAGATTTTACAGTTTAGGTCGATCTGATCATGGTTTTTTTTACAGAAAACGCACAGCCCTAGAGTTTATAAACTCTTACTTGCTTTAACTTCAGTGGGACTGTTCATTAGAGTAAGTCTTTGCAAGATCCAGACCCATATTGTAATAAAGGCTCTCATGTCTTTGGGAGCTGAATTTAGCTATAATCTCTGTCTACTTCAGTGCCATCCAAAGCCTTCCATTTTTCATGTCTTTGAAGGGACTTCTTTGTTACAGAAGCCAATTTTTTTTTTAATTGAATGTGACCCATGAGATGTAAAGTTGTATCTTGCATTCTAGATTTCCATTTTTTCGTTAAAGGAATAAACAGAGCAGTGTTCACTCTATTCTAAGTTAAACATCTGAAGCATGACAAAGAAAATCTGATATTTTGTGTCATTTAAAATTAAATAGCAGAACCCATAGATTTTAATGTGGTTGTATTTCTTCATTCTTGTAGGCAAAAATTGTCCTCGATATCTTAGTCACGATGTTTAGTGAATATTGTGAGAAGCAATTCACGTGAGTAGTATAATCCTTTACTGTCAATGAGATCAGACTCGTTGGTCAAATCCCACATTTTACACACTTCGACTTTTTTCCCTCCTCAGGGTTGAAGCAGCAGAGGTAACTTATTTTAATGGAAAAACCTGCATCTATCCAGTAAGTATTCTAGAGATGACTGGGGGATAAGGATTTCTATACCCATGAAGGTTTGGTAAAAGACAATGGCACAGTCCTCATTTCCTGCAATCCCACTAGCCTGTTCACTGTAAACATTCCATTTCTGTCAAAGCTAAAAATATAGGCCTGCTAAAGTAGTCTGATATCCCAAAAGAAGGGGAAAGTTTGAAACGGGTTTGAGGTCACTGCTGTAGTTTAGAACCCATTTGAAATGTATTATGCCTGATCCAGTAGTAAGTATAGCTACAATCAAGGCATGTAATCTAGGGTCAAAAGCCTATAGAACTTGCTTTTTCCTGCAATGATTGCTTAGCTTGAAGTTTTGCCCCCACAGCTGTCACCCCCTATAAATTGATGGGCAATTGAAATCATCCTTGGCTTAACTTTTTTGCTTATCAGATCTGGAAAATTTTTGATGCCTTTCAGTTAAATAACTTTAATGTTGCTTTTTTGGTCCTTTGCTCTTGGAAGCTCCAATCATACAAGGAACTGCCTGTGGGCAGATGCCTGCTCAGTGACTTCAGAGGGGCTCTGCATGTGCTCAGGTGCCCACCCATGGATTTCTCTGTAGGATTAGGGTGATAGCTAGTGCTGTTTTTGCTTTGTTAAAAATAAGCAGAATGGAAATGGTTCCACGTTTTCCCTGAAAGCAGCTGTGGACAACTGGAGATCTAGTTAGGCTTAGCATAGATATCAAGCAAGTGAAATTTGGTTAATTGAGAGGGGAAGTGACTTTTATTTAGATTCAGACTTCTTATAGTCCTATATTGGTATCTTTTGTTTTGATAATGTCTTTTTGACTCAGTGCGGTAAATGAACAGCAGGGTGGGGGGAGGAACCTCTCGTTAGATTTCAAATCCCTCCCCTTCAAATTAAGTATCCAGTATCTACATCTCTGGGTCAGACCTCCAGAAAAATGGAGAAAACCAGACATCATTCCAGATACTTCTAAAGCAGAACAAAAATCTTTAACCCCCAAAATTTCCAGGCCTTTATACAGCAAAAAAAGAACTAACTCACTTTTTCCCTCTTGAGGCAAATTTTTAGGAGGGTTTGTTTTGTATTTAAACAATTTTACTAACGAATTTATCACAGGGTCTTGTTTTATTTTTTGGTTTGTGTGTGTGTTTTCCTGCTTTCTGTGGCTGCAAGAACTGCACTGAGTTTTACAGAAGCCTATGTCTGATCTGATTTATACATCTGGTAAAACAAGGAAGAGAGAATTATGTCATCTCTCTGCTCTGCTCAAGGTGTCAGGAATTGCTACCTTCCTGATAGTTTGATTTGCCCTACTCCCAATAGCAGAATTCCAAAGTCCATTCCAGAAACCTGAGCTCCCAGGCATGACCATTAATCGTGTCAGTGCTTTGTTTTTGGTATTCTCTTTGTCAAATGTTCACTTGAAAGGCATTAAAGGTGCCTAAAAACTTACATCTTAACTAAAAGTAACTTTATTGGAGCCTATCAGGATGTTGTTTGTTTAAAGTGTATTATGGTTATTCTAAAATATTAAGCCCAACCCTGCATTCCAGAATTCTCTTCTGTGGCTGTCAGTGGTATCAGAAGAAGTTGGATTAGAAAGATGTCACAGCTGGATCTTAGTAGGCACAAATGTAACTTTTTGTGTAATATTCTGTGTAAACCCTTTTTTTTGCCTTGTAGGAACTGGCTTACAGAAGAGAAAAAGTGAAACCTGATTTAATTAACAAGAAAATTGGAATCAGGTATGTTGTGCAAACCTAGCTTTTATTTTAATTGAAATTAATGAGCTGTGGTAAAATACACCAGTTATTGTGATATTTTTATAATGTATATATTGTGTATTCAGTTGAATTTTAGAATGCACTAAAAACTGGCATGTTAACTTGAGTAATTATATCAGCTACCTAAACATGCTCTTCAACTAAGTGAGTGATTCTTCATTCCCTCCTATAATTATTGTGTAGTCTTGCTGGCAGAGAATTGCTGTCATGTTTTGTCTAAGAGATGGCACTGATAGGTGATACATATGTATACAGTTTGAAAGTACTTTGAGATTCTTTATCATGGAAGACACTGTGCAAATTAAAGGTAGTATCTTATTTAAAAGCTAATCAATGTGAAGTAAAAGTCTCCTAATATTGATTCTGTTGTCTTGTTTTAGTGAAACACCATCAAGTCTTGCAAAGCTGCTGACCAGGATGTGTTTGAAATCACATGTCACAGGGAATGGGAACAATATAGAAATTGAAATCCCTCCTACCAGAGCGGACATTATCCATGCATGTGATATCATAGAAGATGCAGCAATAGCTTATGGTTATAACAACGTTCAGATGACTATTCCAAAAACATACACCATAGCCAATCAAGTAAGATTGTCCCCATAAATACATCTCTATATTGTCAGTAAATGACTAGTGTACGCTAGAAGGGTTTTGAGAAAAACAGAGCCAAAGAATTAAACAATATTTGGACATGTTTTGCTGTGAAAGGCATTTACCATGGATTGGATACAAAACATATGCCCAACTGATCTGAGTAGAGCCAAGACCAGTGATTGCTGGTGCTTGGAAAAAAGACAGGGTTTAAGCGTGGACCTGTTATTACATCTTTAATTGGGAGATTCATTTTCTCAGTCAGCTGGTTGATGCTTTTTGTTGTTGTTTTTTAAAGCATGCAAGCAACCTTACTAGCAATATTCACTGTAGTGTAACATGCAGAGTTATCAAGGAAAAGCATCATAAATATTTTCAGATTGAAGATGAAAACTGTCTTGATTTCTTTTAGTTTCCTCTCAATAAGCTCACAGAACTTCTGAGACAGGACTTGGCAGCTGCTGGATTCACTGAAGCACTCACTTTTGCACTGGTACATTTTTATTAACTTTGGGATTTTTTGGTTGCATACTGAAACAATTAGGGAGCCAAATCAGAACATAATAGTCTTATGGTGTCATGCAGTGTAAATGCAGCAAATGTTATGTGATCTTGTTTTGGGACATGCTTGTTTGCTAATGTTTTGGTATTGCAATATAATGCGTGTTGTGTGAGTTTGTATCCTCAGAGGAATTGAGTGGCTGACTGTTAATCTGGCATATATTTCAAAATATAGAGGTGAAATATGGATGCTGAAATGGACTGTTCTAAATTTCACTTAACATGAATAGTACTGAGGTAGAAGACTGTCAGACTGTTTCTCAAGATTGCCAGAGTTTAATAACAAACCAAATGTATTTGGTTACAATTTAATAATGTGGAAACAAAATGAATAGTGATACCCCATGTATAACACTGCAGTTCATATAGTTCACAGCCATTCCATTCTGAACCCTTTCTTGGGTATTGTAACTTGTCTGTGAATGCTTGCTTCAGCTGTTTTAGTGTTATGCAAAGCCTCAGTCAGCAAAATTGTTTTGTTTTTTTTACAGATCTTTTTAAAGTATTTAAAAAAGTATAAATTATGCATTAATTGTACTCTTACATCCCCATGCAACAGTCTCACTTCCAGCTTCCTGCAGAGAGATAGACTGTTACAGTAGTACTCAGACCCTTGCAAGGGATTGGGGTTTCACAGCAAAGAGTACTTCTTACCACAGTTATGTCCGTAACTGCAGTTAGTGTAGTTTTGGAAACTGGAATTGTGCAGACCATTAGTTGATAATACAGACTAGTAAATGTTTTTAAAAAATATTAAATGCACATGACCATATTTAGTTTAGCAAATCAGATATCAATGTACAGCAACTCTTCAGAATAGATTTTAAAACATTTTTTAGTATGCTAAATAAGTTCTTTAGAATAAAAGTACTTGGGTGGACATAATGGCAGGTGCCCACGTGCTAATATGGCCACAGAATTTGTACCAAATTGTGCCCTTATATTTGAGTGGATCTAGATGTATAAAGGATTTTCAGAAATGCATGAGATTTATATAACTAATAGCTGACCCTGTATGTGGTGCAAAAAATACACACACGTGCACACATGCACCCTGAAAGGACACTCATCCTCCTTTCAGAGACTGTTATCTGATTCGCAGTTAATATTTGGATAATATTTTCAAAATCATCTAAGTGTCTTATGACACTGACTTTCAATTGGACTTAGGCTCCTACAGCACTTAAGTGCCTTTGAAAATTTTACCCTTTGAAACCAAATACCATAATCCCAATGTAATGGGATAATGTAAAACGATAAAAATTGGCTTCAAACTTCTGTCTCCTGACTTCCAGGAGGTTCAGATGTGATTTTTTTTTTTTTTTCAACTTTGGCCCATCTAACTAGTCCACAATCCCAGTGGACTATCCAGGATGATAGCTACCAGTTATTTCTCACTATACCAATATGCAGTGTAGTAAGATTATCTGTAGTAGTACAATGATGGGGCAGCACAGTGTGTTCCTGTGTTCAAAGCTTTCACAGATTATGTTCATGTATTAGTTCAATGAATGTCTCTTCAGTGTTCTCAACATCAGATAACTGGGATGCTTCAAAACGCTGAATTTATATGCATCCCAGCAGTACATGTTATCTGATCTTTATGAATTGCAGCAGCATGTGATTACAATAGTAAGGGCTGTTCACATAGGTAGGGATTTGTGAGATCGGGCACTTACATCATGTCATGCATGTTTCACATCTGTGTTTTTGCTGTGGCATTGATATCTGAGCTCTGGCATATCACTGCCAGGTTCTTAAAACACAGATATGAAACACACCTATCATTTCAGTGTCATACATGCTGCACCATTCCGCAACCTCATGTACATTTTGGATGAGAAATGTCCATTAGTCATTCTCACATGTAATCCATTCTTTGGTTTGAGCCCAAAACTATAGCTTCAAAAGAGTAACATTGAGTTCTGTATGATTTAGCTAGTGTGTATTCAGTCCCGTCATAGTCAGCTAACAAAGTTTAGCTAGACATCTGAAAACACTTGACCATAAAAAATTCCTGCTAAGGTCAGCAATAATTTTTTTCCATTCAGAAGCCCACTCTTTCCGATGGTGTCAGCTGCTAATTTTGCTCACATTTGCTCAATCAACACCCCTTTTGGAGCACTGCCAACACAAATAGAACACTCTGGGAGGATTGCAGAATACTAGCAAATCCTCAGTTACATGCAGAGTTCATGTATCAATTTCCTAATGCATTAGTGGAGCTATAAATTCTGGAAATCTGGACTGTGAACCTTAGGTCATGTCTACACTAGCATTTATGTCGGCAAAACTTTTATTGCTCAGGGGATGTGAAAAAACACACCCCTGAGCGACATATTTTTTGTCGGCATAAGCGCTTGTTGGTGGGAGTGTGTCTTCTGCTGACATAGCTACCGCTGCTTGTTGAGCTGGTTTTATTATGTTGATGGAAGAGCTCTCTCCTGTCTACGTAATGCGGCTACCAGAGTGATCTTATAGCAACACAGCTGTATTGGTACAGCTGTGCCACTGTAAGCTTGTAAGTGTAGGCATGGCCTTAATGGTAGTTTCTGTCACTCAGTGTGCACAGGTGATCAGTGAGCTAAATAGGTCACTTGTACTATTTTAGTAACTAGCTTTTTAACGATACCTTGAGAGCCTAATGGAGCCATGATAGTTGAGGGCTAGATTGTGTAACCCTTACCAATGCACAGTAGTAGCTTATTCTGCAAGTAGTCCCAGTGGGATTGTTTTCTCTGTGCGAAGGCTCAGTGTAGGACTGATTCCACTGGGACAACTTGCACAGGAAATTACTATTCAATGGAAATCAGAGTGGAAGAATCTGTCCTCTTATTTTTAAAATAGTTAAATAAATTAAAATAATTACCCATGATAAAAGCTAATACACTCTTGCCTTTTCCTGTTAATCTAGCATTATTTTGGTTAGTAATTGATGCATAAATAAACCAGCCCATTTAGATATAAGGCTGAGGCTTCATTCTTCGCTTTCTTTTGTGCTTACAAGTGAGTATTGCAGATCAGCAATAGCTCTGATGCCCCTTAACACGACTCTCTCTGATCTTGCATTGTTCTTGATATCAAGTTCTATCATTGGTTCTCTGTATATTTTAATCATTTGACTGTGTGTGTGTGTTTGTTTTCTCTCTTCAGTGTTCCCAAGAAGATATTGCTGATAAACTTGGTGTGGACATCTCTTCAACAAAAGCAGTACACATAGCTAATCCCAAAACAGCAGAATTTCAGGTGAGTAGTTTAATTTCAGGTCTAATTGCTGTGCTACCAGCTTCCCTAAACATCTGAGAAGGTAGTTACCAATCAGCAAGATAACATTACAAAAATGCATTTAAAGCCTGCAATTTGGGAGGTAACTTAAATATCGAAAGGGAAGAAAATACATAAAATGTGGTGACCACTTTTAATGCAGTTAGAAGTCAATAGAGAGATTATGCACATGTAAAATACAGTTGCTTGCAGTTTCTTCTGAGGGCCCAATTCTATCCCCCTTATACTTAATAATATTTTAAACAGTGTAAACTTAGTGGAATGAGGTACTACCCAATGGGATTAGGGGTGACAAAATTGGGCCCTGTTTTGTTACAGTAATTTCCATCTTTAAATCCTAAATCTCTAAATGTCCGTTTGTATCAGCAGAATCTAGACTAGTTGCAGAGTCCAAAATTCAGCAGAGAGATCAAGTTTCACTCAAAATATAGGTTAGTAAAGTCAGGCTTTTCGAGAATCTAAATTCAGTAGAAGTGTTTCCATGATTTGTAAATTCCAGTGGAAAATCTAGTCCCACAGAGCCAATCTGAAAACTGGGGCACTTTATTAAGACAGCATTTGAAGGCAGGGCACAGTAAATGTGGGTGAATTGCATTTGAAAAAACACTAATGTGAGTACCTGGTGTTTGTTTCCTTGTTTTTCTATCATAGGTACTTCTGGTTGTCCATCACTGTAGTCTCTCCACATATTTTAAGCATACTACAGTGCAGTATCTTACAATATCACCTGTGCTATTGATAGTCACCAGCAGGCCTATGGATGACTGTTCAGAAGTCATCTTAGTATTTACTTTCTGTATCCACAGGAATTGTCTTTATATGTTTAAACTTCATATATTTATGCCCCCATCAGCTTAATCCAAATTTCAAAATTAAGTTTAAACCCATATTTTAACTTCCCTGTGTACCTGGCTGCCACCTTGCCAGGTCTCTTTGCTGCTGCTTTTGCACCACTCATCAGTCATCTGGCTGATGTCTTGAATTTTTAAGGTTGGTTCACAGCTTGCTTACAAATAAATAGCTTTCAGTTGTCCATTATATATACACTACTGCAAAGCAAAAGAGCTGCTGAGCTCCTAGCCACTAAATCCTCTATTCTGGAGCAAGAACCCTTTGAACTCACACCACTGACAATGAGAAGTAGAGGAAGCATCCCATCCCTCAGCCATTCTCTTGCTTAAAAATTCATGAGGACCCTTGCAATATGATGACACATTCCTTGAAAGTATAACTGATGATACATGTCACTTTGCATCAGAAATATGTATGAATTGTTTTAGTTCCTTAGAGAAATTCTCAATCTATGTATTTGGAAGCAGTGTTACCTTGTAGTTAGAGCTGGGGACAGGGAATGAGAAGTCCTGGGTTTTTTTCCCTTCCTGTGTCATGGATGTGCCATACAAATTCAGACAAGCCTCTGAAGTGCTCTGTGCCTCGGTTTCCCCTGCAAAATGTGGGTATGAATGTTCATGCACATTCATAAGACACTTTGAGATCCTTGAGCAGTAAATGCATGAATCTACATTTTCAGGTTTAATAATTCTAAAATAGAGAAAAAAGAAAAAAGAAAAGGAGTACTTGTGGCACCTTAGAGACTAACCAGTTTATTTGAGCATGAGCTTTCGTGAGCTACAGCTCACTTCATCGGATGCATAGCATACACATGATATGCTATGCATCCGATGAAGTGAGCTGTAGCTCACGAAAGCTCATGCTCAAATAAACTGGTTAGTCTCTAAGGTGCCACAAGTACTCCTTTTCTTTTTTCTTTTTACGAATACAGACTAACACGGCTGTTACTCTGAAATCTAAAATAGAGAGCGATAAACTTCTGAAATTACTGCATTATTTCACCTGGTTATTTTAAAACTAATTCCAAATAAGCAAACCCAGAAAAGATAAAGCACCTAAGCAACCTGCCAGGTTGTTTTACCCATGCAATTTCATGTTTGACCTGTAGGTGGCACGCACCAGCCTCTTGCCTGGCCTCCTGAAGACTATTGCTGCTAATAGAAAGATGCCTTTGCCTCTGAAACTTTTTGAAATCTCTGACGTTGTCTTAAAAGATTCCACCAAAGGTAAGAGAACCCCATTGAGCACACAAGAGTTTTTCATATCTTCTGTGCAAGGATTGATGATTTTCTGAAAGAACTCTGGCCTGCTCTGTTTTAAGTTGCTCTTTTTTAAGAGGTGCTACTTCTATAACTCTATTAAAACAGGTCCTACAGTGTTAGTGGTTTTAATTTTTATAATGTCCAACCCTTTAGCTGTTTTGGCCTATGTCCTTCAGGGAATCTGTACTGTACCCAACTTCATGGGCAAGTGTCTCTCAAGAAATGCTTATTTACTTGATAAATGGTAATAGTGGGTAAATCTCTGTTTATCAAAAATATTGCTACAGAATTCATTCTCACTTAGCTCATGCTCACAGCACCAGCGTGGAACTCCCTTGCTTCAAAGGCGAGATTTTTAATGGTATTTGAGCAACATGCAGGTAGGTGCCTAACATGCACTGAAATCAATGGTTCCTGTGCACTTTTGAAAAGCTCGCTAGGTACCTAAACCAAGTGATTCCAAAGTCTTGGCTTGTCCCCCATAGAGACCTAAGTAGGTCAGAGATCAATAAGAAAAGTTCAACTCATAGCCGCCTTGGCCCAGGGCAGGATCCAGGGCAAAGTAAGTTTGCCAGTGAGGATTTGTCACTCATCACACGACAGCTCAGACCATGCTACAGAAGTTGGGTCTGATGATTGCAATGGTATTTTTAAATCTCTATTGCACATCTCCACCTGGGACAGCCTTTGTTGATGCTGAGATCCCAGTGTGGGGGCGGGGAGACGTCTCGTGCTGAACTACCATATCTGAGGCCCAGGAGGACCTGTACTGGGAGTGTGAGACATAGGAGAGAATCCTACAGGATAATACCATCAAATCTGCAGAATTTATAAATAACTTTTTTTCCTTTTAGGGGTTTAGTAAAAAGTGATTATCTGATCTGACAGATTTGTCTGTTTAAGTACTCTTTACTTTGTGATACCCTCCCTCAATCAACAGCTAATGTCTCCTTTACCATTGTAATAGATATGTAACCTGTGTTAGATCAATATTGGGGCTGTGCACACCCTCTCCTTGTGTAAGTGGATGTCTTGCAAGTGTATTGCTGTTTCTTGGTGAAGACTGGGGCAAGTCCACATGCAAAAAAAAACAAGAAAGAAAGAAAGAAATTCTTGGTGTTATAAAATTCCCACACATCTATCAAATCATCTGCTTGAGAGTATGTTCCCATTTTATGCAGAGTGCTGAGATAAACATGTCTCCTTTAGTATCATGCTGCAGTCTTAGTTGGGTTATATTTTAAATAACCAAAGCGGTCAGTTCATGTTTCAAGGATTTTAATGGTATTCTGCCTGGTTGTAGGGGTCTGACTCCAGGATTGGGGCCTAAAACAGCATAATTTTTATTTGGAAATATATAAAAGTGCTGCAAGCTGTAAGGAAAAAAAACCCTAAACTGTGTAAAAAAAAAAAAAAAAAAAAAAAAATCTAACTCAAGTTACTGAATTAGTTTTTCTTCACACGGTGGCTTGGTGGAGAAGGGTGTATATAGATCTGTTTCTCTGCTGGCAAGACCTTGTGTGCTGCGTTGCAACCCTGAAGCAAATTTCTGCCACTTCATAATGAAAAATCCTGACACTACCTTAAATACAGTAGCAGAAATGCGTGCTGCTGTGTTATCTGATTTCAGCTTTTCATGCTGTGTTTAACCTATTTGGTGTCTATGAAACAAAGGTTTACATAAGACATAAACAAAATAGCAAGTAAGTTGCTTTGTTGATGAACTTAATTTGTGGATTATTTTTTAAAAATTGCCAGGAAAAATAAGCAATTTTAGCAAAGCATGCAGACTCTTTATTAAATGCAGACAGTTTGGTGATCCAGGCTCATTACTTGTTGGGCAAGGAGGCTGCCAGCATGCACAAAACATGGTACAGATGGCAGAATAGCTTTAGCATTCTTCATAACTGGTGTAGGGGTTATTTATGTTGGAGGGAAGAGAGCATTCCTTCTGGCTGCATGAAATGTACTAGTTAAATAAATTACTGTTATTTCATGGGTTCTCACTGTAGGATTTTTTTAAGCTTCCACTTATACAAATGGCCACTTAACTGTGTTATAAAAGCCTACTCTTAAAGTGTACTTTAAGTTTAGCAGTAATCATTGCTGTGGATTAAAGATAAGTTCTTTGAGATAAGGGCTTTGTATTCTGATGTATTTGCACAGTGCCTGGTACAGTTTGAGAATTACCAGAATACAAATAATAAAATTGTTTTGTGGTATATATTTTCGGTAAATCTGCTTAATGTCTTTCCCAGATTAATTTTTGGGCCTTAAATCTAAATGTGCTGTAATTCATAGTTTCAAAGGAAAAAAGGAATGAGAAATCAACAACAGTTCTGTAGACATTAAACAATATGGGGTTGTCCTGTTTTCACATATGGAATGAGACTCCCTGCAGTACGCTTATGTTATCATTCTGACTAACTTAATTTTACTATTTCATATTTTTGGCATGCAAAATTTCCAATTAATTTAAAAAGTATGGATCAGAAGAGCACTGACACTCACAGAATGTGAAGTAGTCATTTGTATGTGAATAAATATAGCTGTATAAATGCATTGTTCTTTAATAAAAATATTTTTTGCACACACTTCATCTTTACTAAGGTGAACAAAACATGCTTCTCCTCCTCCTCACATATGAGACATAGATTTTGATTTACTAAATTTGGAAAATGCATGCCAGATTTAATAAAAATAAATCCAAATCTGACTAAAGTTTCCTTCTCAAAGGATGAGAGAGAGAAAATGCAGGGTTTGAGTATGTCTCGCACAGTTCTGTGCACCCTCTGCAGAGTTGCATAGAATATTGTCTTGCGGTTTGGTTTTATTGTTAGGTTGGTAAAGTCTTCTCTAGTGCTATTACTGTGTTATTGCAGCCTATAAATCAGGTTAGACCAGGCACAGAAGCTTCACATCCTCCCTAACCATGATGAAAATATACATTTTACCCCCTCAAAAAGTTCTCTGACCAATGACCTAGTAGAATTTTGCAAGTATGCAGCAGTCTGCCTCTAACATGGTTGAGATTAAATTGTGGATGCAGTTGAAGTTGTTTGTGTGCATTTTCTTGCAGGCCTTACTGTAATTATATACAAAATGCGGATTTCTGTGAAATTGATTGATTGTGAGACTAGTGTTTAACTGAGCAGGTGTACTCTTTCAAAATCCCATCTTTTCTAAACCCTTTAAAGTTACTAGGGGGCAGCATGCACCACTGTTCTATCTTTCATTACATTGTTTTGGCTCGCAAAGTCCTAGCCAGCTGCCCATCCTTTAAGTTATTTTAGAGCAGCATCTCCAGGCAGTGCTTTCAAGTCGGTGAAATACATATATAATTTAGGCTGACATATTTGGCAGGCCCACAGAATTGTTTCATGGCATGACACAAGTGCTCTCTCAAATGATTTACAAAGAACTGAGGCATTTCCAACAAACCCCAGCTTTGGCATAAAGTTCCAAATACTGTTTTCCCCGTAGTGTGCAGTGAATGAACTTCCTGTGATATAATGTATTGACGCTCTGAAAGACTGAGCGTTACAGCACTTACAAAGCTTGGAAGGATTGGGTGAACACAAAATGTACTCATTAGTTAAGGTTTGTACAGTGATTTTGAAAATGTGAAGTATAAGAATTTGAAGTATTTTTTTTGTCATGACCACCTTTTTGTTCGGGATAACGATATGAGGAAGTCATAAATGACCTGAGTAATTATGAAGTAAAATTCAACCTAACTTTTGTTGCTGTGGTTTCTAATAGTGCCTACAATATGCTAAGCACTGTACAAAAAGATATCTCCAAAAAGCTTGCATTCTCAAAGGACATAACAGCCCAAGGGAATAGGAAATAGTAAACAAGGTTTTCTTCTTATCAGTTGTTTATATATGTAAACTTTTGCATACTTGCAAAATTCTACTAGGTCATTGGTCAGAGAACTTTTTGAGGGGGGAAAATGTATATTTTCATCATGGTTAGGGAGGATGTGAAGTTTCTGTGCCTGGTCTAACCTGATTTATAGGCTGCAATAACATAGTAATATATATATTGCATATGTATGTACAAATTATCCTATAACCGTAATGTTATAGTTACTTATAGGCATCAGGGAGAGGTGGGATACAAATGAAGAAAGTATTAGGTTTGAATTGCAAACCTTGGATACCCCGAGAAGAGATATCAGATGTACCAGGCATCAGATCTGTTTTGTCTAGGTTTGCCATTCCCGCATTGGGAATTAACCCTAGTGAAACTACAGTTACTTTTTACAAGCTGAAAGCTACAATTCTAGTATTTAGAAGCTTCTTGGATAACAGAGAACCCTTCACTGAAGGCAGTGTCTGCAGAGACCTGCATGTCTAGCTTCTAGCAGTGGTCACTGGGCTGCAGGTTGAGAGCCACTGTTAGAGTCTAGCAAACATGGTACTAGATTATCTGCCTGCTGCTTTGTAAATATCTTCTGAAGACATGAATGACTTTTGGTCCACAGGGATGAGCTTTGATCTTGCCTGTGAGCTTTTACTCTTGTACTTTGTATTCCTCTTTTATGCAATACATTAGCCACCTAGTAACTGATGGTTTTAAATGCCTTTTTTGTTGTTCACTGGGAGATGATACAGTAGGTATAGGTTAGTTATATGCCTGAGTTCTTGCCTTGTTGATATTAACCACTCTGAGTATGTCCAACATGTGGCAGAGTTTCTCTTTCGTTGTGTTTAAGCTTGGTATAGAATAAGGAGAGAAGTGTCTCGTGAGATCTGTGGAGTACAGCTCAGATATTCTGCATGCAGATGTGATAGCTACCAGATTTACTACTTTGTATTAGAAGAGTGACACTGAAGAAATGGGTTCAGATAGTGGTTTGATAACTTGTACCAGGATCAAACCAAAATCCAAGTGACCTACTTTGAATTTTCTGAGGATTTATCAGTAATGATGTCCTCATGAATCACCTAACATGTGAGCAAGATGAAATCCACCTTTGTTCTACTCCTGTTATTGAGGAGACCGCTGACAAATATTTCCTGAAAAAAGCTTAGTCAGACCCAAACTGTCGGTATTCCAAGATTTGAATAATTTTTTATCCTTCTTCACCCTACTTGTTCTGTACTAGTTAGTACTTGAGCTCAGTAGAGATCTTGGAGCATTCTGAGCTTGGAAACTTTTCCTGAGCCCATCAGGACTCCTGGAGAATAGCTGGCAGGTTGTTTTTTTTTTTTAATTGCTCAATCTCCAGATTTTTCAAGCTTCCCTCCATCTAAGTGCTTAAGGGAGCCTTGACACAGATGCTCTTTCCACTCCAACAGATGAAATAGGATTGTAGGGGACAGCTCCTTCATGCCAGACAGCCAGAGCCTCTGGGGCTGGTAAGATGGTGTTAAAATTACTTTCCAACTGAATTGTCTCCATCAAGGTAAGGGTAGAAAGGGATGGAAAAGGCTGACTGGCTTCAACTGGGTTCTAGTGTTGAGGCTGCTGCTTCTTGATCCCAACATCTGGTGAAGAGACATGAACTTCTGGTATTCTGTCTAGGCTTGGCAAGCTGGTCAGTTGACCACATATTATTTGTCCATGGTCAAGTATTGTCACACATTCCATCAAGAATGCCCTGATATAGGCAGTGGCCTACCTTTTTGATTGTGGTATGGTAGTGTGTGTTAGCAAGCCTACACAAATGTCTTAAATCACTAACTTTGCTATACATTTATGTCACCTGTTGGGAAAAAGGCAAACTGACAGAAAGTTGAACATCTTGATTGTCCTGGAAGATTCCAGACAAACGCTGTATATGTCTTTATTTGTATACCAAGCCATCAATGCAAAGATATAGATGAAGCAGTTGAAGCTGATAAAGAAAAAGAAGATAATGAAAAGCAGGATGCTTGAAGAGTTGGCCTGCTGCCTACCTAGCATAACTGCATTTAAAAATAACTTTTTTCTTTTATAGTTGCTATGGGTTTCTTTTATTTGTTTAATTTTTCTTTTTTTGTAACTCTTCAGCCTTGAATAACATTGACATTTAAATGCTAATCTAACATTGCTTAAAAAAAAGATAATTATTCTTTCGTTTTGTAGAACTTCGTTTCATTTTACATTTTTCTGAGTTAAAATAACTCAGTTAAGTAACTTGGTTTTTGTAATTAGACATGAGTATCTACCTTACCCCTCAGGAGACCATAAAGTCTTAGTCTTTTTTGTTACTGTTGTTACTGTTCTAATAAATTAGTGTGTTTAAAATATTTGGACATTTTGGACATTATTTGACCAAATTTGCTGAATTGACCAATTATTTTTGGAGCAGTTGAAGGCCAAACCCAAATTCTGTCTGACAGGGATTCCAAATTGGCGTTCCAAATCTCTTTAAGAATGCACCTGGCATTTGAATGGCAGCCATCGTAGCGAGTGGAGCGGGTCAACCCAGTATACAGAAGTATGCACTAATCAAATTTAGAATGATAAATATGTGAATCACTGCTGCTAGGTCTGCATTGGAGAAAAATGGACAGAGTGGTCTGGTCAGTGGATGGGGCTTATGAGAGAGAGAATACAGTTCTGCCTACTGCTGCTATTTTAGGCATCCAGGTGCAAAAATATTTTAGCTATGGTAATCCGACCTGCTCTTCTTCTTTCAGGCTTTGTTTCATATTGAGAACTCTGTTGTCCATGTTTGTTTGAAAACGGGCTCGGATCCTGATGTTCCCTGATTCCTTTGAAGTCTCTAGCATCTCATGATCTTTCCCATTGGCTACACACAGATGTTGAATGAAAGGCACAAGGGGAAAAGCATGAAATATATTTTGCAGTAAAATGAGTCATCTTCATAAATAACTGTAACTTTAATTTTGGAGGCTTATAAAAACATGTCTCATAACATATTTTCTCCAAAAGGAGGAGAATTAAGGCAACTCTCCTCTCCCACTTTAAGGGAGAGAAGAGATGGATTCGGAGGGGAACAAAACCTAATCAGTAGGCTAAATGTTGGAGGACTCTCTACAATCTGAAAAAATCCATACATCTTGTGTGGTGCTGTACAAATAATCAGGCTCTAGCTGGTATTTTGTTGTGAGCAAATTCTATCCTAGAAGAAAGGGACTGCAAATGAGGGCAAGTCTACACTGCAGCGCAGCTGAACCTCTGTAGTGCATCTGGTGAAGATGCGCTATTCCAACAGGAGAGAGCTCTCCCGTCAGCATAATTATTCCACCTCCGCGAGAGGCTGAAGCTTTATTGGTGGGAGAGAGTCTCCTGAGGACATAGAGCTGATGTGGACATGCTTAGGTTGCTGTAACTTGTGTCGCTCAGGGGGGTGTCTTTTTCACACTTAAGCAGTAGTGTAGACCAGCCCTTCCTGACTTCTGCAAGGGCCAGCTTTGGCACAGCTAACCAGCAAGCCCCACCCTTGGCACAGCCAGGCAAGGGGTTTCTGCTGAGTGCACCATAAGGGGAGAAGTGACTTCTGAGAACTGGGCTATAGGTAGGCTTGGGAGGATTAGATTTTCATTAATAAATGCTGGTAAATATTGATTTCACCACACACAGAGAAATTAACGAAAAAATATTTCCATCAATGATGATTGAAATTTCAGACAGACAAAGTAAAGAAGATGCAGTGTGAGAAGTTATTCATTTGATTTAAGGATGTTTACTCTGAATATCTTGAAATTTGAGATTGACAGTTTGTATTTTAACGGTTATAAAGCTTTAACTTTTTGAATCTCCACATCTACTGTCATTAAATGATTCTGTCCCCTATATTGTCCATCCCCCCCATAATTTCCCATAACTGGAAATTTTAATTGATAAAGATAAAAAAGCTTAAAACCCATTTTACATAACTGAAAATTGCAATCAATAAAAAAATAGGGAAAATGCTTAAAAATAAACATTGATATCTGTTGAAAATATATTTTTTTAAAAAAGTCTGCCAAGCCTAGATATAGACAGCTTAGCAGGATGGTGGTATACTAACCAGTATCTTGAATTTCACCATAAGTGAATTGACAGATGATAAGAACGCATGTATTATCCTTTTCCTCTCAAAAAATTAAAAAGCAGGATTCTGCATTAGTTGAATCTTCTGAGTAACCTTTGACAGACCCAAGCGGAGTGCACTGCCATGGTCTAGTCTGGAGAGGCACAGGAATATAATGATACTGTAATACACTTGTGTCTAAAATGTGTCCATGTGACAAGAAAATGACAAAGTATTCTGGTGGAATGAATAGTCTAAATTAAGCGGGGGGGGGGAGGGGAAGGCTGCTGTAGTTTTAGTGCTTTGTGTGAACACATGATATATGGTAATTTTGGAAATTACGACGCTTTTTAAAATATACATTTGAGGTGTTTGATTTGACAGTCTGAGACTGATCTCCATAAAACGGGTGCACCACGCGTAACTGTAGCGTCTCTGCTCCACCACCATTATTTCAATCCTGTCCTGAAAGCTGATGTGAAAATACAGTGCACTCTCATTGGATCTTTCATGCTTCTAGGACTACCAAGGAAGGTTTTAACTGTGTGGATGGCTTCTGTGATGTGGAAACCTGTCTTCTTGGAATTAGACTTAGACCAAGATCTCTCTTCACACACAGCCCCAAACATCCATGAGAGTATAACTATATTTGGCTACTTACAGAAGTGGGCTTGTTTTGTACTGGTAAAAGGCTGTGTCTCCCTGTTCATAAATCTACTTTCGCCACCAACCTTAAGTTGTAAATGTCAAAAATAATAGATTCTAAGTATCAGGATCTTGTTGACAGGTTTCAGAGTAACAGCCGTGTTAGTCTGTATTCGCAAAAAGAAAAGGAGTACTTGTGGCACCTTAGAGACTAACCAATTTATTTGAGCATGAGCTTTCGTGAGCTACAGCTCATTTCATCGGATGCATACTGTGGAAATTGCAGAAGACATTATATACACAGTTGAATATACATATTTTGGTTAATCTGCTTTTTAAATCCTTTAACCTTTTAATAACATGTTGGAAATATACTGAGTTCTGTTGTTTACTTGGCAAGATATTTCTCCTTACCACATTTCTTCTCCATTTCCATCCTAATAAAGTACAGTATTTAAAATCTATGCAGCATGATTTTTCCAAATGATGGGAGACCTATGAGTTAAAGCATGGCCAGTGCCTATAATCAACTCCGCAGAGTGTGGGATGGATGTCTGTGGGAGAGGCCATTCTGCATTCTCAATTTCTCCCTGAGGTACAGATGTTTCCATGCACAACTGTAAAAACTGATGCAAAAGGGAAGGATAAACACGTGACAAAACCCAGAAGTACAACTGTTTGTTTCTTCTGCAGATGTAGGTGCAAGGAACCAGAGGAATCTCTGTGCCATTTACTACAACAAGAACCCCGGGTTTGAGGTCATCCATGGGTTGCTGGATAGAGTCATGCAGCTGCTGGCTGTGCCACCAAGCAAAGAGAGTGGATATCTAATCAAGGCAGCTGAAGGTAGGAGAGCAGCAGCATGGAGAGGGACCTATAAAGGAGTCCTACGATCCCATTACTATGTGGATTTAATTTTATATTGTCATTAACTGTTGGCACTACAGTACAAGAGTTGTTTTGAATATGTGTTAGCATGCTGAAAAATACTATGGGGCAAATGGGACTTTGTATTCTCATTGCCTGTTACACATTAGGAAATGGAATTGGACTTTTTTTTTTGGTCTCCATATTTTTAGCTAGCTTCTGTGGTGGTGATCTTTACATAAGAGAGAATCCTAGTACAGTGGATATTTCTTACATGAGTAAGCTGCATGTGTATAGGAATGTGCTCTTCACAATGAGTGAATCCAGAAATTTAAGGGTTAGCTGTCAGTTTATTGAATGAGTTTTAATTAACACCAGGTATCTGCTGCTTTCCTATTGCTAGAAGTGCCTGGAAACAGACAAAAGATGACTCGTTACTCCTAATATTCTAGCTTGAAACGTTACCTAATTATTGTGGAACTAGAGCTGCTGCACAAGTGTCCTGTCTTCTAGACAAATGAACCTGCTGCTGTATTAGTTATATTTATACAATAGGCCTCATGCTTCTTTATGCCAGGTTAGTTACATGTAGGGGACTGGACATGAAATCCTTACTTACTCTTTATTCTTCGTGTGTGTGTGTGCACACGCAAGAGAGAGGAGTGTGTGCTGGCCCACCAGCAGAAGTGGCTGGGCTGTAACCCCAGTAAAGAAAAATTGCTGGAGACCCTCTCTAGGCGAGGCATATGAGGGCTGCCCATCTACAGCCCCCTAGCTTCTGCTCCAGCACCTGACCTCCCACTTCTGTGCTGCCCCTTGGCCATGCATTTCCTGCAAGAACTGTACTGGCCAAGGCTTCTGAGGAGTCTTTAGTTGCCCTCAGTTAGGTGCACAGTTGCAAGTCTCCATCTGTTATGAAACAGAACCCTCTAAAGTCAGATATTACTCCTAGATCAATGTTCCTGAGTTGCTTGGCTCTGGTGCATGCATTGGAAGGGGTTTTCAAAGCTTCCAGAAGTTTTGAGAAAGTTTCCAGTTCAGGAAGAAATTATGAATTGTATGGAGAATTCAGTGTCAATTTCTAACTGCTATAACCATCTCTCCCCTCCCTCCTCTTCTACCTCATCTCCCATGTGTTAAGGAGGCGCTGTACGCTCAGTGCCCAGCTGTCTACTCATTCTGATTCCACCCAGCTACCAGAATCCTCCAGCCTTACAACCCCTTTTACTTTTTTTTATCTTTCTGTCTCTGTCTGTCTTTTAATACTGTTAAGGAGCAGTTTAATTCCAATACAGAGAATCCTTGGCTGACAAAATTAGAGAATGTACCCCAGAAAGCCTCCAAAACCTTTCATAAATATATCTTTAAGGTACTTTCTCCTTGATTGGTACCATCAAACTTGCAAAACTCAGATGTGGGAAAGGGGGTTTAATTAAATAAGTGAGCAAAGATTCATCCTGTACATCTGCATCAAAGCAATTCATAAACCATCTTGAACTTGCAGCAAGGCTGTCTCAATGCTGAAAATTTGAGATAATTTTTGTGCTACATTTTCTCAATTTTTGAATGAAAGAGGTCAAATCCCAATGGTAGCACTGTATATCTTAGGGAAAGTGGGGATTGCAGCATTCCCAGGGCAATGTTGCTTTTGGGATTGGTATCCCATATCCAGCCCTTGTTCCAACATGCTGGAAACATGTTTGTTATCTAAATTACTTTCTGGGCTAGGAAAAGGCCTAGAATAGACTGAGATCTCTGCCTGCTGTATATTCTTTCCCACAAGAATTGGAATCTACTTGTTCCTCTATTTCTTGCCTAGGAAATTTACAGTGGAACTTTAGATCAGAAAATTGTTACTTGAGGATGATGGTGATTTATCTCCACTCCCACCTCTCTTTTCTGGTTTGTTGCATGAGTGTGTTTGTGGGAGGTTTAAAGGGGCCCAGGGACCAAAAAAATCGTGGTAGTTCTTGAGATTGCTCCTGAAGCAAGGGCTAGCTGTCTTCCAAAAGAAAAGAAGCAGGAATCTGTACAAAAGAACAAGAACAGGCAAGTCATCCATTCTGTTTCTTAAAATAATGACAAAATCAATATGACAGAGAAAAACAAGACTCTGGGGATAGCAGCTGCTATTTTGTCTACTCACCATTCGTTAGTATACAAGTATGTGAGAGAGAAATTATGACCTCTGTCCTGCTTGAGGAGAAGTCTTAGCTGTGCATTTACTGTAACTAATGACCCTGACACAACATTTTTGACAGTACATAAGAAAGCATGTTTGAGTCCAAAGCTCTAAAGCAACTTTGTTAGATATACAGTAGAACCTCAGAGTTACAAACACCTTGGGAATGGAGGTTGTTCATAACTCTGAAATGTTGATAACTTGAACAAAACATTATTGCCGTTCCTTCAAAAGTTTACAACGGAAAATTGACTTAGTAATGTTTCAAAGCTGTATTATGCAGAAGAAAAATGCTGCTTTCTCTTTATCTTTATATTTAACACAAAATTGTACTGTATTTGCTTTTTTTATTTGTCTCTGCTGCTGCCTGGTTGTATACTTCCGGTTCCAAATGAGATGTGTGGTTGACTGGTCAGTTTGTAACTCTGGTGTTCGTAACTTTGAGGTTCTATTGTATGTGCTGATTTTTTTAGTTGTGTGTTGCTGGCTTGTCAACTTACTGAATATAACAGCACATGCAGTCTCCTAGCACTTATCCTTGATGAACATATACATGCTCACATTTTTAATGTAACTTTTTTCTATTTTACTAAGTAGTGCCCTTTTAATTCTTGCAGATTTTCAAAAGATTTGCTAGCTGAAGTACTGAAAAATATAGTAAGAGCTGACTGTTGGCCAGTGAAATGTAATGCTGAAAGTACATTGTTCAGGTTGACCATATGGCTGTGCCATCAATCCAGTTCTTGTTCCCAACAGGGATAGGAGCAAGACTTCTAATTCCATTTGTAGGCTTGTATTTTCAAAGGATCCTCAGGGAGCTAGGTGCCTAACTCTTATTGAGTTTCCATTGGAGCTGAGCACCTAACTCCATTAGGCTGTTTTTGAATATTCTAGCTGTAAATTCTTATTGAACAGACGTGTCGAAAGTGTTTGTTTTATAGATAGAAATATTTCTAAATGTCTTGCGTTCTATACTGTACCCATCACCATAATGTCTGAGCACCTTACAAAGAACAGGAAAAAGATCACAATAAAGAATTCTTATACAATATATAATTATTTTCTTGATACTAATGCCGTTTAGTATTCCTTCTGCCTCAGCACATATTGGTTCCTTTTAATAATTCCAACACCCCCATAATAATCTTCCTGTATCCGCTTACTCTGGAGATACCTAATGAATGGATTAAGACTTGCTATGTACAACAGGCTGCAAACACTTTGTAGCTTTTGGGAGTGGATGAGTAGAATCCTGTTCTGTATGTTTGAAAACCCTTCCTTCCTTCCTGTTACAAGAGAGATCCAGAAACTCTCTCAGAATGACTTGTAGATTCCATGCATTTCTACTGACATTGGAATTTAACCTTGGTAACAGTGCAGATGGCTGATACTCTGGTGCTAGAGTGAATGCAGTGTCACTGCACCAACTTACTTGGAAAGTCCTTGACTGCGGAGAAAGTTGGAAGTCAAAGTTTTGGGGTTTTTTTACTTGCCTTTCACCCTGCCAATTAAGCATATATGAGAGATAGAATGTCAAGCCAATGATGAAGTAAGGTCAATTGTGTGAAAAAAAGATATCCTATAACATCTTAAAAGACTGCAGAGTACTGAAGGATTCAAAAAAGAGTTGGTGCTCCTTGCCGTAGAGGTTTTAGATTAGGATATTATATCATGTGTAATCTTAATTTTTATGGAGGAAACAGTTTTAGGAGCTACACCACATGAAAATTTGTACACTTTAAAAATGGGTTTACCATATAAAACCATTTCTGAGCTGGAAGGAGTCAAACATTTTTTGTTTTTGTAGTCTTCAGCCAAATCTTGAAACTAATTTGTGGTATAATATAAAGATTTGTGTTTTAGTCCTCTGATAGTTCTGTATTCCTTGTTTAACTGATGGCAGTGGTTTGACTTAATTTGGAACATAGAGTACTGATTTCATTTCAGAAAGTGTCTGAGAAGACAGTTTGTTGCATGTTTAAATATAATTCCCATAAGGCTTCAATGCTGCTTCACCTCCTTTCTGAATTCATCGAGCGAAGTGCCTGTGTGTCTGTTCGGTTCTTTTTACCATATGTGCAAACCATGGTTATTTAAGCACCTTCTGTTATACTAACACCTAAATGCCCATTGACTTGACCTTAGGGTCATAGCCTTTTTGCCCCTGTAGCAACACCTGTGGAAAAATTACAGATGCTGGAAAATATGGGTGAAATTGTGATGTTCCTCTGGCCTTCACACCACTCTTTAGTGTAATCTGAGCTGTACAATAAATGGAAAAGAAAAGACGTTGTGAGAGGCCTGGCAGAATAGGCTGTTTTTAAGTGACTAAGTTGAAGGATTTCAACATATATCTGATACTTAGTGATTTCAGTTTCTCAAAGGATGCTATGGCCAGTTAATATTTTCTTGCTACTAGTAGTAGTATTAAAATGATACATTCCTGAAGGGGGAAAGTTGAAGTTCTACCCCACTTTGGAAAGTGTACAATACTGACATGTCTGTAGATTAATGGATCCTATAACTATTGGCATAGAAAAAATGTTTTACTTCCTTTGTAGCAGATAACAATTCATACATCTATAACCAAACTTTAAATGTGTTAAAAAGAGCAGAGTTTTGTATTGGTCCTCTAATCTGTTCACTCTTAAGTGCTGTTTCTTTAAATAAAATTCTTTTATTGACATTTTAGCTAGTTCCATGTAATTAGTAATATAAAGATCAAAGTTTATGGACTGTACAGCCATCAGGGAAGAAGAATCAATAAGCGGTCTAAACCCTTTTCGAGTAACCAGTCTATCAAGGAGAAGTAACAAAAAGATATGAGCTGAGAAGAGCCATCCAGTCAACCTGGATATGAAATGCCTTCATTCCTGATTCATTTCTCTTTGTTATGGGTTTCACTGTCTTGAAATGGAAACTAACGGCATTTAGATAGATGGATTGAAAGGTAGTGTAATGTGAATCCAAGCTTGTAGTCTCTGCTTAAACTTAAAATAACTCTTTCCGATAATATTGGTCATCTCTTGTTCCTATTGGACCAGTGTACTAGAGAACTATTTTTCTTCACTCCGGTAGCTGAGTCCAGTATCGTAAAAGAGGATGCTGTACTAGGACTCCGGCCCATGCTAGTCTATAGTGGAGTCCTGAAACTTAAAAATACAGGTTTTTTATCCTTAATATCGGCATAACGTTCTGCTTTGAAATCCTCAAACACAAGGTACAATAGTATTAAAAATGCGAAGTATTTACTTGCCAGGGACACCTATGGTACTATACTAAGTGTTATTAAAATGCAAATATTTAAGATTTGTGTGTGGGAAAATAACCCTTTTTAATGTGCCCCTCCAGTGTCTTTTATCTGATTCTCGAAGCATTTGACAAACATCAATGAATTAAACTTAACAGCCTCTGTATGAAGAAGATAAGTATTGTTATTTACAACTTTCACATAGGTAAGTGGGGCACAGAGGTGAAGCGACTTGCCCAGACTCTCAGAAAAGCTCAGCAGCAAAGCTAGGAACAGAAATCAGATTGCTTGACTTTTAGTTCCACGTGCCTTCATAATGAGATTTATCAGAAAGTCTGGGAATAGTATTTATTTCAACAAAAAGGTTTTTTTTAAAATCTGGGGGGTGTGTGTGTGTGTGTATGTGTGCAAGCCCACAGCACACGCTGCTTTTGTACCCTCTGAAACTTGTATGATTTTTTTTTTTTTGGTGTCGAGTATCGGGATAGCCATGTTAGTCTGTATCCACAAAAACAACAAGGAGTCCGGTGGCGCCTTAAAGACTAACAGATTTATTTGGGCATAAGCTTTCGTGGGTAAAAAATCTGGGTTTTTTACCCAAGAAAGCTCATGCCCAAATAAATCTGTTAGTCTTTAAGGTGCCACCGGACTCCTCGTTGTTGTTTTTTGTTGTGTACTTTAACAGCTTTCACAGGACCTTTTTAATATGAGTTCAGTTCATGTCAATCATTCTTGTAGGGCATGCAACAGCTTAATACTGTAGATATGCTGGGAAATGAGCCAGTTTGGATTCAACTTAAAAATTACATACTTACAAATCTTTAGTTTTGCTTCTGTCACTAATTGCCAGTTGTGTAATAACATTTAATCTTTACAAAGACTACATTACTTTCCTTCACCTGCCCCCATTTAATTAAATGAAAGGTGTGGTAAAGTGTAGAAAATTTTAATGACACAGTAAGTCATAGTAATAGCTTTTCATCTAATAAGGTATGGCTGTGAAATTATAGAGGTATAAGTAGCTATCTCTCCATAACTAAGAATGTGATGAACATTTTTGTTTTGTTTTTTACAATAAATATGCAACAGACCTGAAGACTCTCTTGAGCTTAGTTGACCTTAATTCACAGTCTGTCCACTATCTGTAGTGTGATGCCTACAGACCTCTTCAGAGAGGAAGGATGATCCAGTGGTTCAGCTACAATCTAGGCCTTGGGAGAGCCAGGTTCCATTTCCTGCTGTGCTACAGACTCCCTGTGTCATCGTGACCAAGTCATTTAGTCTCCCTATGCCTCAGTTCCCCATGTGTAAAATGGAGTAATCGCACTTCCCTTTCTCACGTGTTGTAGGATAAATATGTTAAAGATTGAGGGGTGCTCAGATGCTACTGTACTGCAGTGGGGGCCATATAAGAACCTAAAATATTGTACGTATGTACAATAGCTAGACAACTTGTGTGCGGTGACCAGTGCTTAATCTGCTGTCCATAATCATCTCATTGTTACCTTGTGCTCCCCTGTCTGTTGGTGGTATCTACCTGTTATGTCTCATGACTGCAAGGCCTTTGAGGCAGGGACTGTCTTTTCATTTTGTGTATGTATGTACAGTGCCTAGTAGAAAGGACCCTGGCTTCTGACAGTACATCTAGGTGTTACTACAGCGCCAGTATAAACATAATAAATCATGTTTATGCCTCTGCTAGTATAAACTATGCCCTTTCTACTTAGATGGTTCATCTTGTCTGTTAATGTGTGGAAAATGTACAGCTCCAGTGTTGAGACTATCAAATAGTACAGCATAAAGGAATAAAAAGAAGCTTGTCATGGGTACTAGATGTCTATCCTCTATTAATGAGGTAGGGAACAGGTGGTGTCCACCCACAGCTTGACAGTGTTCAAATAATGATGACCTTCATTATTACTAACATGAAATCACTAGTTCTCAAACCTTCTCCATCTGTGGGCCACTTTTTAAGATGGAGGTCTGGTGTACCACCACCCCTGCTAATCTCACAATCTAATTCTCTTGAGCAACTTTCCTTGTGGCACCAAGAGTGCTTGGTTACATGAAAAAGTAAGATTAGGACCGTTTTAAGAAGACAAGATAAAACTAAACTCACTTTAATTAGGTGGGTGCGGCTGCTCGCTTACTGTCACATTTTTAAAAAATCTATTTATGTCCTCTTTACATTTACACTTCAATACCAAATTTTCACTTCTTTCTTCATACCCCAGCTGCTCTAATCTTTGCAGGTTGCTGTCGTGTTAATTTGACCTGCTGTGTATATACTCTCCCTCCAGTTTGGTACTACAGATCTGATTGGGTTTGAATTTACATCCAAGGAAACACCTAAGAAAGATGTGAAGCAACAGCCCTGGGTGTGGAAAGTTGTTTTTGTGTTTTGTTTAATTGGCTTGAAAAGCCTCTGGAGGTTCGAAGAGAGACCTAGATTACTGCAAGCAATAGGGAGCTTTGCAACTTGCCTGGCAGATGTTTGAGGATTGTAATGACAATAGTTATGTCAAACTCTGTAACACTCTGTGGAAAGGGCAGTGATCCACTCATCACAGCCTCAAAGCCACTACACTATAAAGTTATCTGTGGCCTGTAGTCATTTTGATTCTGTCTGTGAAATTCAAAACTTTTACGGTGTGTGAGAACCTAATAAAAATATGCACCGTCCAATGCAAATATAATGCATTTAGTAGCTTTATATTATACAGCCAGTCATATACAGCCAGTCATAGATACTCCAAAAGAATAGCTAGTGAGCTAGGAGCTAGTGAGACTGTTATCTTGTTTCTAGTCTGCCTTTGAAAGTTTTTGATTGGAGTGTTCTTGTCCTATACTCTCCAAGTAGTCTGGCTGCAGAGGTCTCATCTCAGAAAGGAAAGCTTTGTCAGGTAGGGGAGAGAGGAAGAAAGGTTTTTATCTCAGCCCAACACAGAACAATAAAGTGCTTGGTGGAAATTTAAAAATACAACACTATCAGCAACTTCTTACAGTGATATATGTGAGCATGATACCATTGGTGGGATGGGTGGGTGTTGTGGGTGTGTGTGTTTGTTTTTTTTAAAGACGGGGGGGGGGGCGGGGGACAAAGAAGTGCAAAGGAAGAAGAAGAAACTGTGCCAAGATAGCTCCTCTCTTAAGCTGAATTGCTGTCATTTGAATTGGCCTGTTTAGTAATATCTTTCTATGGTCCAGCACAGGAGTGGCAGTGGGAAGCATCTGAGCAAGGACTTCTGGTGAAAAGTCAGTGGGAAAGGTGTTTGTTTTTTGCTTCATTGTCAAATCACCTTTTGAGCTGAAAAATATTTTTCTATCCCCCTTCCTTCTGTCATAAGTGTGGTGATTACCTTGTTCCTGCTCCCATCTGGTTTTCTGCATAACTGGGTGGAAACATTCAAAAATATAAAATTCTCCTTTACATCTCAATACATTGCAGTAGTGATTTCACTGTCTACCAGTTCCATGTGAGAGGTCTTCCTTAAGAGGTCTTCCTTCTGACCCTGGTATTCCGAGCTCTGATCTGGCTCTCAAGATGTTTTTCTTCTCTCTGCCCTTTGTTCTTTGCTTCATTGCTCTTTCTTCATTGTGGAGACTTCTGGGTTTAATCCCTTGCTTTCCTAATGTGACTATCTTTTTCTAATTGTACATCGTAAGTAGTGTCTCTTCCTTAGTCTCAGAAGTCTAGAACCTCCAGCCTGACTCACATATTAAAACATTAGGTTGTCACTATCTTCCTCCTTCAGCCCCTTCCCTCCTCAGATGACAAACTATTTCATAGCTAGACCAGATATTGTATTTTCAACTGTTTTGTGTCGCCCCCTTCCCCCCAAGATGATTTATATAAGTAGTTAAACATCAACAACAGCATCCATATTACAAGCCTCCTTTCTTTGGGGAGGCAGCATGGTCCTGTGGCTAGGACAATGGACTGGGATCCCAAAGACTTGGGGTGCAGTTCTGTCCCCATTTAAGTCAATGATGAAACTCACTTTGACTTCAGCAGAGCCAGAATTTCATCCTTCAGTTCTATCCCAGCTCTTGCACTAATCTGCTGTGATCTTACGCAAGACGCTTCCCCTCTCTGTGCCTCTGCTTTGTGCCCCTCCCCCCAATCCGGTCTGTCTTGACAATTTACATTTTAAGCTCTTTCAGACAGTGACTGTGTTTATGTATTTTGTGCATCATCTAATACAATGGGGCCCTCCCCTGATCTCAGCTGAAACCTCAGTGGTCTACTACAAAACACATGTAAATAATGGTCATTTTTATGTATTCAAATTAAAAGCCCATAAAATGGGTGGATGTAAAAAGCAGTCATGTAAGTACTGTTTGTTAAAATAGTTCTAATTTTACTTAGCCCTGATTATTCTGGTTTTTTGTTTTTGTTTTTTTTCGGTGTAACTTTTTAAGAACTGGTGTAGACCTTTTCCCACGTATGCATCTGTTGTGACAGAAATGTAGAGACACATTGCGTGCCATCTGTCTTGTGAGATTCTGATTTTAAAGTTTGGGGCTCATCAGCCTGAAGTATGCTACAAAACACAGCGTCCGGCTCCTTGTAATGCAACATACAGTTAAACAGTTGTTAGCGTTCAAACAAGATTTTTTAAAAATAAATTTCTGAGGAAAATCATTCATCTTGAAATTGCTGTAAAATTCCAGACCTAAGCAGAGCCTTCCAAATCTTTCTCTTTAGAACACACACGTGTTTCTCTTGCACTTAACTGGCAAGTGTTGAGTTCAGGATTCTGTTCTCCTTGCACAGGTGGATGCAGTAGACACCCAAAACAGAATAATTTTCAGGAAAATCTTCCCTTCAAGCTTGTTTTGTAAAGAGTAGGAAATGTGGACTCCTGTGACTGAGGAATTGACTTTACGTTCACTTAGAATCACTGAATTTTCAAGTTGAAAATGGTTTATTTCATCCTTAACATAGCTAAATATCTTAGTCCTAATAATCTTAAAAATTCCCCTTAAAGATGAGTGATGGCTGAGGTCTTCAGTTTAATTATATAGTATTCTGCAGGTTAATTGGCTAAGCTGTTTTCTAAATAGCAGGAAAAGTGACAGTCATGAAAGTCCAATCACAAGTGGTTCTATGAATTTCAAACCAGGTAATGTCAGCAGATCACAAAAGAAGATGGCTTACTCTGGGGCTTGAAATCAAATAATCCAAATAAAATAGACAGTTTTTCTGTCCATCTTAAATAAGTTCTTTCTGATGCACATGTAGACTGTGACTTGACTCTAGACTACTTATTATTTAACATTTATATTTGGGTCATGCCTAATGGCCACAAATAAACTGGATCCCTGTTGTGCTAGGTGCTGTACAAGCATATAATAAATTACAGTCCCTGCTCCAAAGAGCTTTAGAAAATTAGACTTAATAATACTTTGTTCCCCGGTCTGTCTGTCAGATTCAAAGGACTTTAATGTTTTGGGAGGGTTTCCTTCCTTTTGATGTTTAAAAGGAGATGAAAGGTAGCCATTGAATTGGAGGATTAGGCTTTCCAATGTTAAAGACTTTAGGTTCCGTAAATATTTCATTTCAAGTGTAAATTAAATGGTTATACATTTGAAAAAAGTCCGGTCTTTATGGTTGTTTGCAGTTAGGAATTCTCCTGTCTTATAAATGAGCAATGACATAAATAATGCCAGATTAACGTTTGGGCTAGACAGGATGTAAGATTTCAGTGTACTTCAGTGTGAAACCACTACTTAATCATGTATAGTATTACTGAGATCTGGATTTCGGAATGGTCCTTAAAAATAGACAAAGGTGTAGCTGCTTCATAAAGTTAGCTTATATAACACAGGTAAATTCTGATCCAGGCCTGCCATTTTTCCTAACTGCTGCACCAAAGCAAATGCTGTGAGCTTAGTGCATTTACTGTGCACATGTGAATTCCTAAAGAAACATACAGAAATGGTGGGAGAATTCTCCCAAGGATTTGTATTCAATATATACTATACTCAGTATAAATTTTTCCATGGGCATATAATTTAAACACTCATTCTGTTCTGCTTTCAAAGAATAAATTAAATCCTGTCATTGAAATCAGTGATCTGAATCACTCATTTCCCTTAGTCATCCTCAACATTCACAGAGATAATCAGGCTCTTGTGGGAGTGGTAGGAGTACATTATTTTTACAGATAATGTTCAATTACATTGGAAGTACTGTATCTATATGTACAACACTGTTTTACTGCTCCTGTTTTGTCTCCTGTCTGTTATATTTCTAAGCTACCAAATGACAAAGTTAAAATACCAGCACAGAGTTTATTCTAGTACTCCAACTACTACTGCCACAGGGGGAGCAAGAATGAGCAAGAATTCTAGACTAGAGCTTGCAGTAGATGGGATGGAAGTTGCTTGTGTGCTCCAGTACAACAGGAAGAGAAATACTAGTATAGAGACAGCTTTGGAGCCTTTATAAATAACATGGTTCCTTGGCATGGTTGTAACCATTAACTGAGGGCCCAAACAGTGTTATGACTGTGGACTGCAACTGTGTTTGAAAACTATTTCAGGCATTGTTAAAAGCCAGAGTATGGACAGGAACTAAATAAACAGAATTTCAGCCAACATATTACGATAAAATATACCCAGATCTGCTGGGAGGGTTTTAGAGCAGACACATCCATAGAAATAAAATCATTACAAGTCACAGAGATACTCTAAGATGAGTATAAGCTTCTATTTTATCTAAATATGACTTACAAATATATTATAAAAAGAAAAGGAGGACTTGTGGCACCTTAGAGACTAACAACTTTATTTGAGCATAAGCTTTCGTGAGCTACAGCTCACTTCATCGGATGCATTCAGTGGAAAATACAGTGGGGAGATTTATATACACAGAGAACATGAAACAATGGGTGTTACCATACACACTGTAACGAGAGTGATCAGGTAAGGTGAGCTATTAACAGCAGGAGAGCGGGGGGGGGGGGGGAACACCCTTTTGTAGTGATAATAAAGGTGGGCCATTTCCAGCAGTTGACAAGAACGTCTGAGGAACAGTGGGAGGAGGGGGGGAATAAACATGGGGAAATAGTTTTACTTTGTGTTATGACCCATCCACTCCCAGTCTTTATTCAAGCCTAAGTTAATTGTATCCAGTTTGCAAATTAATTCCAATTCAGCAGTCTCTCGTTGGAGTCTGTTTTTGAAGTTTTTTTGTTGAAGAATTGCCACTTTTAGGTCTGTAATCGAGACCAGACTGGACAATTAACAGACTGGACTTCTACATAGAGTGCTTCCGCCAACGTGCACGGGCTGAAATTGTGGAAAAGCAGCATCACTTGCCCCATAACCTCAGCCGTGCAGAACACAATGCCATCCACAGCCTCAGAAACAACTCTGACATCATAATCAAAAAGGCTGACAAAAGAGGTGCTGTCGTCATCATGAATAGGTCGGAATATGAACAAGAGGCTGCTCGGCAGCTCTCCAACACCACTTTCTACAAGCCATTCCCCTCTGATCCCACTGAGGGTTACCAAAAGAAACTACAGCATTTGCTCAAGAAACTCCCTGAAAAAGCAGAACAAAAAATCCGCAAAGACACACCCCTGAAACCCCGACCAGGGGTATTCTATCTGCTACCCAAGATCCATAAAACTGGAAATCCTGGACGCCCCATCATCTCAGGCATTGGCACCCTGACAGCAGGATTGTCTGGCTATGTAGACTCCCTCCTCAGGCCCAACGCTACCAGCACTCCCAGCTATCTTCAAGACACCACTGACTTCCTGAGGAAACTACAATCCATCGGTGATCTTCCTGAAAACACCATCCTAGCCACTATGGATGTAGAAGCCCTCTACACCAGCATTCCACACAAAGATGGACTACAAGCCGTCAGGAACAGTATCCCCGATAATGTCACGGCAAACCTAGTGGCTGAACTTTGTGACTTTGTCCTCACCCATAACTACTTCACATTTGGGGACAATGTGTACCTTCAGATCAGCGGCACTGCTATGGGTACCCGCATGGCCGCACAGTATGCCAACATTTTTATGGCTGACTTAGAACAATGCTTCCTCAGCTCTTGTCCCCTAACGCCCCTACTCTACTTGCGCTACATTGATGACATCTTTATCATCTGGACCCATGAAAAAGAAGCCCTTGAGGAATTCTACCATGATTTCAACAATTTCCTTCCCACCATCAACCTCAGTTGACCAGTCCACACAAGAGATCCACTTCCTGGACACTACAGTGCTAATAAGCGATGGTCACATAAACACCACCCTATACCGGAAACCTACTGACCGCTATGCCTACCTACATGCCTCCAGCTTTCACCCAGACCACACCACACGATCCATTGTCTACAGCCAAGCGCTACGATACAACCGCATTTGCTCCAACCCTCAGACAGAGACAAACACCTACAAGATCTCTATCAAGCGTTCTTACAACTACAGTACCCACCTGCTGAAGTGAAGAAACAGATTGACAGAGCCAGAAGAGTACCCAGAAGTTACCTACTACAGGACAGTCCCAACAAAGAAAATAACAGAACGCCACTAGCCATCACCTTCAGCCCCCAACTAAAACCTCTCCAACGCATCATCAAGGATCTACAACCTATCCTGAAGGATGACCCATCACTCTCACAGATCTTGGGAGACAGGCCAGTCCTTGCTTACAGACAGCCCCCCAACCTGAAGCAAATACTCACCAGCAATCACACACTACACAACAGAACCACTAACACCAGGAAGCCCGTTGCCAACTGTGTCCACGTATTTATTCAGGGGACACCATCATAGGGCCTAATCACATCAGCCACACTGTCAGAGGCTCGTTCACCTGCACATCTACCAATGTGATATATGCCATCATGTGCCAGCAATGCCCTCTGCCATGTACATTGGCCAAACTGGACAGTCTCTACGTAAAAGAATAAATGGACACAAATCAGACGTCAAGAATTATAACATTCAAAAACCAGTTGGAGAACACTTCAGTCTCTTTGGTCACTCGATTACAGACCTAAAAGTGGCAATTCTTCAACAAAAAAACTTCAAAAACAGACTCCAACGAGAGACTGCTGAATTGGAATTAATTTGCAAACTGGATACAATTAACTTAGGCTTGAATAAAGACTGGGAGTGGATGGGTCATTACACAAAGTAAAACTATTTCCCCATGTTTATTCCCCCCCCCCCCCCACTGTTCCTCAGACGTTCTTGTCAACTGCTGGAAATGGCCCACCTTTATTATCACTACAAAAGGTTCCCCTTCTCCCACCCCCCCACCCCCCGCTCTCCTGCTGGTAATAGCTCACCTTACCTGATCACTCTCGTTACAGTGTGTATGGTAACACCCATTGTTTCATGTTCTCTGTGTATATAAATCTCCCCACTGTATTTTCCACTGAATGCATCCGATGAAGTGAGCTATAGCTCACGAAAGCTCATGCTCAAATAGATTTGTTGGTCTCTAAGGTGCCACAAGTCCTCCTTTTCTTTTTGCGGATACAGACTAACACGGCTGCTATTCTGAAATATATTATAGAGTTGTATCTGTATCTTGGGGGTCTGGTGACATATACAAACAATTTAGCTTTTGTCTGAGTGCTTATATTTTTACACAAAAATAGTTTGATAAAAATGTAGTCTCTTATTTAAAATTTGCACTGTGAACAGAAGATTTGTTTGCTGATAATTCAAAGTATGTCCAGGATTCTGCAGTCCCTGGGCTTATTGTCCTCCTCTCAAGGACTTCCAAGGTGAGCCCTATTTTGGGGGGTATCCAGTATACCACACAGGTACATAATTGACTGTGCCATTGACCTTCCCTCCAAAACCTTTTATATTAATACCTGTGAAAATGAAAGAGAACCAGTATGATAAATATACATTTAATTTAACACATGCTGTGAATCTGTTATATCAGTGTGTCGTTGCAGGTGACTGTGTTGATATTTCAGTAATTATAACTTAGTAATTTTTGTGGCTTTGCCTTTTCTCCCCCTAAAATTTTTACATTTAATATTACCTCTTTAAAAAAAGGGGGTGGGGCATGTAAAGGAACACATGTAATGTGACCATACTGATTTGTTTGCCCTATTAGCCAGGTTATACAATCGTCATTTGGGGTATCCTGTGTAATAAGACATCTTGTCGAGAGAAAGGTCAAGTTTTTCAAAACCAGGAGCTTAAAGTTAATGGACCCCCCAGCAGCTGCCATTGGCCTCAATAACTAACTGTATTCACTAGCTGTGACAGAGGGATTTGGGAGCTTCATTTTAGGATCCTATTATTGGACACCTTGAATTGTATCATGACAAGATGTAGTCGTGCAGAATAGTGTATTTTGAAGTCTAATTAATATTTATGCAGTTTATACTGCATACAGCTATGCTAATTTGTGCCGATAGATTGTGTATTGTTATATAGATCATGTATTGTCTTAAACCGATGATCAGAAATACAGTATTAGTAAATCTACCATTTTTAGAATAAACCAAAATAGAGATGAATATAGAAACTTATTTTCTCCCTGGAGTGGGGGAGAGATTATTTCCACTGACTGTTATAGGTAGGTCTAAGTTTATGGGGCCTGAGCCTGCACAGAGTGCGCAAGGAATGCCAGTTTGTCTTTTCAGATGTTGACTTGTCAGGTACTGAATCATGACTTTTTTGTATATTTGCAAGAAAAAAAGCAAATGTATAAAATGAAGAACATGATTCAAAGAAAATCTGCAAATATAGAGAGCAGGTGAGACACTTAAAAAGAGGAATCCAGGATAAGCAAGTGAATGGGCAGATAAAGTAACCAGTGGGAATGGGAATTAAGATGAAAGACTTTAGAAGCCACATGCTCAATAACACAGCTCTGCTACTTTTAGAATTCAGGGTCCACTCAGTTACCCTCTTAAGCTTCGACTTCCGAAGTTCCCTCAAATTATAGGAATGAATTGGTATGTTCTAAAGCTTATCCTAACTCTAGGCCTATAATATTACCTTAATCTCTTTTAAAGGAGGGAGGGGCCAGGAATGGGCAGAGAAAAGAAACTGTGCAAGGTGTTTGACAACGAAGAGCATAGAGAGCTCACCAAGCCTTTTGAAGGTCAATTAGCCAGAAAATGTGCTAAAGACTACGTTCTTCATTGGATTACTGGCCAAAGAATTACCCCCAAAGCAATCAAAGTGGCCCTACTGTTTGAACACAGAAAGACAATTATAGATTTTGAGGAGATGCTACAAAAGCTTTAATTAAAGGCATTATTTCCACCTCACTGAGTGCTGGAAATTAAATTCCTGTTTGCACCTATAAGATACGGCTTTTGTCTGCTGCTTGCATGTAGTATGCCTAAGACATGACTGGCTTTAGAGTCTTTTTGTCAGAAGGCATTGTATTGCATTTCACCCTACCCCTGTCATAGCTGCTGGTTATAATGTTGACGTATTAAAAGATGATTTTCCCCCACTACCACCTTTGTTTGGCTTCTTCTGACATGTTAGGAGTCTCTATCAGCAATGACAATTAGATCTCTAACTGGATTTCAAGGTGAATTTTAGACACTTGAACTGGTATTTGCAAGTGAAGCTTTTTGAATTTCTCCTAGTTAGACAGGTTTGTTTACAGAGCATGAGGGGATTAGTTAAATCAGGAGACACTATTTTTTATCTAATAAATGTTAATTGTGAAAGTGAATGGAGTAGTAAATTACAATCTTTAACTAAGTGTGGGCTTTAATAAGCTTATGGCACAAGAAGCCAGGATCTCCTTTAGGAGACTTACAACATAATTGCTTCAGTAATTATTGATGTGAAATCTCACCTAGCAGCAAAGGGTTAAGGCACGGTCCGTATGCTAGCTGATCATTACGAGAACTTTAGAGGTGAACTTGGACTTACCAACTTTTCACAACCATAGAACTCTTGAGGTGACTGTGTAGATATCCTTTCCACAGATATTACTGTTGATTCTGTATGCCCACACAAAGACCACAAATCGCCTGCTGCTAGCTTTGCTGGGAGAATGCCATTTTGACCCTTTTCTGCATTGAGGCTGTGTTGAAAATTGACTTCAATTTAATTTTAACTTCATATGTGAACAGTCCAGTTTAATTCAAACAAGACAGGAATCCTTGCTTGTCCACTGCAGAGTTCAACAGTTGACTGGTCCAGGAGAGAGCCTAAAGCTTATGGCCCCAACCACTTGTTCTCATTGCTTATTTACTATAGAATCTCACCTCTGTTATGTGATTTTCTTGTTTGTAAAGTAGCCTGCACACCTATTGCATCTGATAAATAATGGACATCCCAGACTGAGTAGAAACAGAAGTAAAGAGCAGGTGTGGAGGGTTGAATTGTCAGCACCATGTCCTGGGAGTCCATGGCATGACCCCTGTTAATGGGAGTTTTATGTCTAATTCCTCACACTGATGGCGACAAGGAACCTCAAAGTAAGATATGAAATCAGAGTGCATTCTCCAAACTTAGCTGATAGGAATGAGAGCAGCAAGACATTGACAAACAGCCTGAAAGAGAACCCCCAGAACCACAGTGAGTTCTGTTCTATTCTCAGCCAGTGATGGCTACTGGGACCACACCTATATCAGTGTTCAGGTTCTAGCTGACCTTTTTTCTTCCTGGTGGTGCTTTCCTTTGTTACATTATTGCTCATTACCGATGTAGTACTAAAGAAATGCCTTTACAAAACAAGGATAAACTCCCTGCCCTAAAGAGTTTACAAACTAGTACTTGTACAATACTGAATTTTAGTTATTGCTTTTATAAGAGGTTGATTATGGTAAAATTACACATTATTGCTTTGTTAGAAAAAGTAACCGGTTTAGCATTTTATCCCATGGCATCCTAAAGTTTTAGTGTTTCAAGTTTAGGGTGTTAGTGTTTTGGGAAATATCTTTCTCAAAAACACGTATAATTTCATTAATACCACTGCTTTTGGGTAGGGCAAAGCTGGGCATAGCAAACTTTTTTTTTCCCACCTAACTGCTACTAGGTTGTGTGCATATTAGAAATGCCTGGCTAGTAGAGCATTCCTATGTAAACTAGTTTCACACAATGGGAAGCAGCATAAAGCCTGAGAAATGTGACCACTCTTCATTAAGTGCCCCTAAGCTCCCCGCAGACTTATAACAGCAAATACTGTAACAGTTTCCAGGACGTCCAAATAAAACATTCTACATGTAGCATGGCTTACTGCTTTATATTCTGAAGAAAGTGTGCCTTCTTCTAGAATGTGTATTGGTCATATGATTCTAACTCTTCTGAAAAAAGAAAAGGAGTACTAGTGGCACCTTAGAGACTAACCAATGCATCCGATGAAGTGAGCTGTAGCTCACGAAAGCTTATGCTCAAATAAATTGGTTAGTCTCTAAGGTGCCACTAGTACTCCTTTTCTTTTCGCGAATACAGACTAACACGGCTGCTACTCTGAAACCTAACTCTTCTGAGGCAACCGTTTTAGAACCAAAACAAAATACCGGCATGACTGTGGATTACTTTATGGAAGCTTTTGCTAATAACTTATTTAACTTTGATTCCAATAACAGCCCCCTTCCAGTAATGCAGCCATTCTGAAACCAATTACTTCAGCAGCCCCGCTCATTATGACCTCTAGCAAAGGAGTATCCAATATACATATGCCTTTTTATAGTTGGGACTCTACGCGACTACTCTTTGCTGCGCAAATGAATCAGTCAGAACTCCCAGAGAGAGATGTGGTATAATATGGTCCTTATTAAGCCCAGTGACGATTAAGTCCCTGCCTAAATATATGGCTTAGTATTAACTCACTGAATACCATAGGTTATATATCTCTCTTCTAACGAAAGGGCAGTTTGTATAGCCACAATAAAGATTCAGTAACAAAAACTGATTTTATTTTGGGGTGACCTCAGTACAATATTATTATAGCATGATCCAAAGATCTCAATGCATGTTAAAAACAATTTAACCTAAGGATGGAGGGTGGTGTACCCAGAAAACTGAGGCACCAGAGGATAAAGTAACCTTACTACACACTGAGTGGCACAGACAGAAATTGGAGGAGTAGATATCAGGAGTCCTGACTCTGTCTCCTGACTAACCGCTAGGCATATTGTTAACAGCATTTTTTGGCTACAGTTTAATGACCTTGACACAGTCTCTTGCTATAAGACCATATTGACACATTGTTCTTGTGCCTAAATTAAAAACTCAGATCTTGAAGAGAACATCACTGTATCCTATTCAAATAAGTTGGTACAATACCAGGTTTATTCACCAAATAGATAACTCTGTCGTCACTGACAGCAACATACTCTTATTTCTTGAGTAGGTTTTCATTGAAAGTGGAAGAGAGATTAGTATACACTACACTTGTTTAGCTTTTCTAAATTTATTTTGTCAAGTTTTACTTTAAGGGACCATTCTGGGTACAACGGTTAGGCTGTAGAAAGAGACTATTTGGCTAGATCAACATTTCAGTAGAATTTAGGGTTCACATAATTTCAGTTTTAAATGTCCAATATAAATACGTATACCAAAGTTGGATTGTCCTTATAACTGAGACTGGAATAGTGTGATTAGATTTAAAGACACACTTGCTCATTCAAAATATTTTTTAAAGTATCTCCTTATTTACATTACTATGGTTGTTAAAACTGAAAGTGTTGGTAAACAAGTAGTACAGAATGAAAAATACATTTACATTCTATTGGTATTTCCCAGAGGTTGGCTAATGAAAACAGGATAATTGATTTTACTTTCAGATTCTTGCCCGTGTAAACTTTGTAGACAAACACTGCAGGGGGACATTTCAAAATAAGTTTCCATTGATGTTTTAAAGAAGAAAAAATTGGGGGCCCAGTGTCTGTTGGCCCTTTGAGTTTCATAAAAGATGGATCTGAGGTTCAGGGCTGAATTTGACCCGATGTTGCCATTTTAAGTGGCTCTTCCTAAGGACATTATAATGACCTGAGCATTTCTGCCAAAATTTTAATAGCACTTGGCAGAGCAACCAAAGAGAAAACGGCCATTAGGGAATCTCTCTCTGGCCTTATGCAGTGCCCAGAGCATGTTGGCCCAGGGCTCTGGTGGGAGCTGAGTCAGTGGAGTGTCAATAAAACGGTGGCCTCCCTGCCACAGAGGATGTGTCTGCTGAATGACCCCTCAGCACAGGGATGTGCTGTGCATCTCCAGAAGTGGGTGGTGGGGAGATGAGCTTCTCCCCTGCTGTGTCGTCCCCTGATTCTCACCGTACAAGGAGTGCTCCATTGGATTTTCTTGTAGAAGGTGTTTTGTGGGATTTTTTTTTTTAGTACAGTGAAGGGAAGTGTAGGGCGCAGTAGAGTTGGGGATTGACTACTCTTTGTGGTACTGTCCCCTGGTGACTCATCAGACTTCTGAGTGGAAATCCCTCTGGGTAGCAGCAGAACACTGTGGGCGATCAATGGAGTTAAGAGGCCTTGCCTACTCCTTGTACCCCTCCCCTCTCTTGAGGGGACTGTACACAAGGAACTCTGCTAGAGCTACTGACTACAGTTCTTCTGGTCCCATTGGGTAAATCACTGTGGTCCAGAGTTATATGCTTTGATTCCAGGAGGTCCCAGTACACTAGGACATGAGTCACAGGTCTCATTTTTAGTAATTTAAGATGAGATCAAATAGACCATAGACCGTTGCAGGTTCCTTCAGGTGTAATAAAATAACTCCCATCTACTGGTGCAGTTTAGTGCTTTGTTTGAGACTGGCCTGACAGGAAAAGAGAGGGAAGAGTTGTTTTTCCCCAGTATTTCCCCTCCCTTCTCCACTTCTCCCTGGAACGTGTTTTTCCTGAATCTAAAAAAGCATTTTTGGAATCTTAAATCTTACTAACTTGGAAATACTATCCAGTAATGTCTGCCTACAGCAGTCACAGGGAATAACTACCAATAGTACGAAACTTTGTTCTTAAGCTCCCATTGCTAATTGTTGTTGATGATTGAACCCTGCACTTCATTATTAGAGAAGATAGAAGGAAATATTTATCAACTGTTTCAGAAATTTGTTAGCAGAGTAGAACTTTCTGCATCTGTGGCATTTAAGGCCTGTGTACACAGGAAAGTTTTACCAGTTATATTGGTATAATTATATAGACATTGTTAAACCAGTGTAGTTATACCTACCCAACTCCCCGTGTGTATACTATTTCCAAGTATAAGAGCGACTCTCTTCAGTGTAGCTTAATACCCTTCCAAAGTGACGTGAGCTAATCCAAAATAAAAGCCACTTTTATAATGTGGGGGAATAGACCTGTGTAACTATATTGGTTTAAATTCACTATTTAGCTTATACTGGTATAACTTCCCTAGGTAGGCAAGACCTTAATGTCGGTGTATAAGTTCCCAGACAGGGGAACTCATACTGGGCCCTCAGTGAGAAATCCTCATGTTTCTTCCTTTGCTGACTTCCTCTGTTACTGTTACAACTAATTTAAAGAAACAAAAACAAAAAAACCTACCAAATAACATTTAAAAACTTGGTGATTGATTTGAGATATATAGAGGAAGATCTCAGGCTTCCTTTGAGTTAGTCGTTGCTGTGGTTTTACAGTATACATGAAACTGCTTAAAAGCTCTTCTCCAGATAAGGAATGTAGGTCATGTTACTAGTAATGTGGCATGTAATCAAGCGTGACATTCCTGCTCGCCCCTTAGATGACAGCAAGCTTTATTTTCCTAAACATAATAAGGTGGGAAACATTCAGGTTTTGGATAATACTTGAAGTATACTAAATTTCTTAACTTCGGTGTGTCTCTGCTGACTTTACTCATCTGCACTGATTTCTATTATAGGAAAAATGCTTGTCAAAACAACTTTAGAGTGGGGAAAAATGTCCATGTTAGGGCTCCACATTTTATTTTTAACTTGAAGTGTTTCCTTGTTTTGTCAATCATTGCACATCTATTAATGCTAGAAAGTGAGAGAGCTCATTCTTAGTAGAGAAAACCGTTGAATAATAAAAGCTTTGTTCTCACTGTTAAATGTCTATTAACTTTTTTAGCCTGAAGAAATATTGATTTTTCTCTCACTTTCTTTTCAGACTCTGCTTTCTTCCCTGGCCGTTGTGCTGAAATCCTTGCCAAAGGTCAAAGTATTGGGAAGCTTGGAGTCCTTCACCCTGATGTTATCACCAAATTTGAGCTCACCATGCCATGCTCTGCCCTAGAGATCAATATTGAGCCCTTCTTGTGAAGACAAGACTGTTATATCACCTCCAAATATCCACTTCACATGCAGCCATGCCCTTTAGTCTCTCTCTGCAGAGAACATCCACTTACACTTCAATGTGCTAATAAACTAGAAAAACATGGTCTGGCTCCATGTGTAAATATGTTCCTTATATTACAATTAGGCTAGCATCTGCAATGTAAGAATGTGGTATCTAGGGCTAGAATGTGGCATCCATGTGTTTACTCTCCCCACCCCCCAAAAAAGTTGGGTAAAATCCCAAGGTCTTACAAGAGAAATGTAATGGCAAAGCACGTGATTAGTTTTCAAAATCAAAAATGTTCCACCGACAAAGCTTCACACTGTAACTGATTATGGCTGCATAACAGGAATCTCATTCTTTTCTTATTGCATGAAATAAGATAATTGATTAGCACAAATGTTGAACGAATGTGAGCAGAACTAAGGAATTGAGCTTTTATTCTGTACGGTTGTCGTTTGCTCATCAGTGGTTGGGGGAGGAAAATAAACTTTTTCATGAAAACCAGAGTTATTTTGTAAGCAGGACTTATACAATATCTGCTGCAATGCAGTAAGCAAAACCTTTGATCTCTTATCATTCTAAAGTCAAAGAAAAATCAAAGTTGAAATTATTTTGTGGTAGATATAAGCCTTATCACTTTGAAGCTCGGCACTAACCAAGTTGGAGAGAAAAATGTAAAAAAACAAAAAGCAGACTGACCTTTTTGCTTAGAGTCCAAAAATATTGATCAAAGGTTTTATGGGATGGAGGCTATGATGTATGCCTGCAGAACCTGATACATTTCATGCTGCACTTGCATAGCCGTAGCAATGGATTTCACAACTCCTGCCACAGCATATGAGAGTGGACATTGATACAGTTGTTTTGCACCTCCTTACCCAGCCTTGTGCATTTGCTGTAATGACTGACCATCTGTGTTACCTGCCTTGTCTTTCCAAACCTCAAGGCCTCTCCGTGCAGTTGTCATTTGCTCTGATCGCCTGTTGGAGCCTCTCAGTCTGACAGAGGTATTGCTGTTCATGTAGGTTGGTTTTCACAAAGGTAGCACAACAGCTTTCTTCTTCATGGCCTCCACTAGCCTGGAAAATGAGCCTGCCCCAAGCTGTAGCATTTCTCCAAATATCCATTTCCGCATAGAACGTCTAAGTCCATAGACTTCTTGTGTTGCTTTTAAGCAAGCTCTTTACTCATTGTCTGATAAACTTGACAATTTTTCACACTGCATTATAGCCAGTTCTAAAGTTGCCTGTTATGACTGTTACATATCTTGCACCAATACAGTATACCATTATTTCTACTGGGAGAGCCTGCCAGATCTAGTCCCGTAGGGCAGGGACAGTATAAATGTAAGCAGCTGAGTGGTGGTGGACAAGAATGTTACAACTGCCAACTAAATAACAGGGGAGATTTGTAGAAAATGGTGGTGGTAAGGTCAACTCAGTCTTCCAAGATGTATTACTTCAAAGCCCCCATGAATGGAACCATTAGGTCTTTTTAATGGTAAATCTTTCATTATTCTTAACAGGTGGGGGACTATGTGTTAATATATTACGAAAAATGCATTACAGCTACCCATCTGGAAATCCTATTATCAGTGAGTTACAGTTACTGTCACAGGGAAGTATAGATTTTACTTCTCTGCATGACAAATATGAAATGAGAAGATATTACATACGTAAGGCAGCTGAGACTACTGCGCACAGAGAGAGAGAACTGCAGCTTGCAGTTTAAAGTCCCTCAGGGATTATCATACCTTGTCAGCTGAAAGGTATATTCTCTGTGATGCCTACACAACTACAACCAGGCAAGCTTTCAGTGTGGGAAGCAATCTTGAGCACAGATGGTAAGTATTAAAAAACCCTTTTTATTAGTGGGTCATACGTGGGGATTAGAACCACAGTAAGGCAGATTTGTATTTCAGCATCGCACAGGCATACTTCTGTACATTAAATATACTTCTATACACAAGATTTTTGGACACTGGGTGTCCCAATTCTCCTTTGAGCTTACCCTCTACTGAATAATGGCCTGGTTAGGTTGTTACTAATCACTGTGCTGCAGTGGTCTCTGTGGGAAGGGTTATGGGTCAGGTTTTTTCCCTCTGGTTTTATATCGCCTTGGCATCTGAATTTGCAAGTTGCAGTGGGGGAGGTTTAGGTTGGATATTAGGAAAAACTTTTTCACTAGGAGGGTGGTGAAACACTGGAATGCGTTACCTAGGGAGGTGGTAGAATCTCCTTCCTTAGAAGTTTTTAAGGTCAGGCTTGACAAAGCCCTGGCTGGGATGATTTAATTGGGGATTGGTCCTGCTTTGAGCAGGGGGTTGGACTAGATGACCTCCTGAGGTCCCTTCCAACCCTGATATTCTATGATTCTATGAATGCCTCACAACCAGTGATGTTATCCAATAATTCCTTGTGACAGAGAAAATTATACTTGTTACAGGGAGGGAAACTGAGGCACTAAGGAGCTGTTTTTCAGTTTCTGGCTCCCCACAACTGTACTTAACGACAGTGGAGCTGCAAGTGCTCAGTAACTGGAAGGTTCTAGTAAGTGAGTTGTCCAAGGTCATCTGAGAAGTCTGACATCTGGGAATTGAACCCAAATCTCTTGCAGTTTGTACTGCAAGAGTTTATACCTTTCTTGCAGCAGCAGTGAGTCTCCAGTCTATATACCCAGCTCCTTCTGCAAAAGATACTACATTTACTCTTAGCCACAGTATCCATTACACTAACTTAGCATTCATTGCCAAAGGAAACCACAGTTAGGTGGTTTATTGCAATAGATTATTTTTCTGCCTCCCTTTGCTTGAATACCTCTCTCTGACACCATTGGAAGCCAATAACAAGGCGAAACTTTCAAACTGACGACTTTTAGAGAGGTTCAAAATTAGTTTGTCTCACTACTCATCCCAAACAATTATTGCTAGCATAGTCCACTGGTCATGGATAGAGCCTCTCTTCATTAGCTTTGAGCTCTGGCCATAAGTGGGAGCAAAACTGAGAAATGACTTGCAGCTTCGGGAGGGAAGGATCTTGAAGATTCTGAATTTTGTACAGGTGAGAGACCCAACATGCTGAGGGTTGAAGGTACAGACTTGTCTATAGAGTAGAACTGGTCAGAAAACATATGAGATGGGGGCGGGGGGGGGGAGTCCAATTTTTTGTTTCTTTTTCCAGATAACTGTTAGCAGGCTGATTCCTTTTATAACACATTTAGAATTCAGTAGCACCTAGGCAGCAAAATGATTGGCTCTCGTCAAGGTTAGGTGGCCAATGATGGGAACAAAACAGAAGAGGTCGTGGGCCTTCTTGCTTCTTAGACAATTCAACCTCCTTGTAACATGGGTTCTGGGAAGGAGCGTCTGCAGAGAAATTGTCAGCCAAAATTAAAGCTGAATTGTATTAGGAGATCACAGTCTGAGTAACTGAGGATTTACTATTGTCAACTGAGAGGCTTACCAATGGATCACAATATTTTACGGTTACCTTGGATTTCCAAGTGTTTAGACCAGTTTCCTGTCTTTGGTCTAAGTAAATACTCATTATCCAAACTCTGGAGAGGAGGATGTTACATTTTATTCCTTCTCAGTATATAATCCCCAAACTGACCAGTACAGTGCATATTTCTTTACCAGTTACCAGATACTAGTGCTGAGTATGAAAGCTAGAAAAATAAAGACAAACCTCTTCACAGAGAAAGGGAGCATAGCAATACCTCATCATGCATTTCCCTTACTGCTAACATTACGGTAACTACCGTATTCATGAGAATACCTGCACTTAACATTTCATTTTCCTATCAGCTCTCATAATTCAGAGGTGTGTGTGTGTCATAAATATAAAGGGAAAGGTAAACACCTTTAAAATCCCTCCTGGCCAGAGGAAAAACCCTTTCACCTGTAAAGGGTTAAGAAGCTAGGATAACCTCGCTGGCACCCTGACCAAAATGACCAATGAGGAGACAAGATACTTTCAAAGCTGGAGGGGGGGGAGAAACAAAGGCTCTCGCTGTCTGTGTGATGTTTTTGCCGGGAACAGAAAAGGAAGGGAGTCTTAGAACTTAGTAAGTAATCTAGCTTAGATATGCGTTAGATTCTGTTTTGTTTAAATGGCTGATAAAATAGCTGTGCTGAATGGAATGGATATTCCTGTTTTTGTGTTTTTTTGTAACTTAAGGTTTTGCCTAGAGGGATTCTCTGTGTTTTGAATCTGATTACCCTGTAAGGTATTTACCATCCTGATTTTACAGAGGTGATTCTTTTACTTTTTCTTCTATTAAAATTCTTCTTTTAAGAACCTGAATGCTTTTTTCATTGTTCTTAAGATCCAAGGGTTTGGGTCTGTGTTCACCTATACAAATTGGTGAGGATTTTTATCAAGCCTTCCCCAGGAAAGGGGGTGTAGGGCTTGGGGAGGATTTTGGGGGGAAAGACGTTTCCAAGCGGGCTTTTTCTCGATTATATATTTGTTAGATGCTTGGTGGTGGCAGCAAAATAAAGTCCAAGGACAAAAGGTAAAATAGTTTGTACCTTGGGGAAGTTTTTACCTAAGCTGGTAAAAATAAGCTTAGGGGGTTTTCATGCAGAAAGTTCGGAGTGAGGAAGGAACCTTGACAGTGTGTATTTAATGTCTACTTAGAATGTTTTTCCCTCATCTATTACGAGGTCTGACTGACATGCATTTATTTGTTTTTACAGGTTGAAGTGGGGATAATGAACTGATGGGGATAGCAGGAGGTTGGGATTCTTGGGTCTTATTCCCACTAACCTGCTGGATGACCTTTGGAAGGTGGCTCAGTTCAACCATCTATAAAACAAGTATACAACTTACTGCTCCGATGTCTTGTGAGGTTTAATAGTTGAGTTCCTCTGAAATTTGCTCTATACAGTAAGTGGGAGGAACTAGAAGTTATCTGATATCTCTCTCTCTACCCTAGTCTATGGTTACAACTACTATTTCTATTATGGATTAATGTCTACATTAAGGCAACTTCTGTCCTTGGGCAGTTTCTACTTTTGGACAGATGCCACTCTTGTTTACAGTTTCAATTATTCTTAGCTTTGCCAAGGAGCGCTAAACAAGCACACCAGGAAATCAGAGAGCCAGGCTCTAGGTTCCTGCTTCACCTGGGAGACTGCTGTGCACATTACAGAGCTTCTTGTAAACTGGCAACCTCCCACCTCCACACGTCATGTGACAGGAATCACCTCAGACTAGTTGTCCTTTGGGAAGGATCACCAATCAGGATGGGTGGGGAGGAATGGGGGACCATCACAGCCCTGTATGTGGAGTGACAGCCAGCATAGCTAAGGCTATATGGTAGGGGATTTGTGTAGAGGTGTGTGTAGTGTCAGTTTACTTGTTTGTTTTTCTTCTCACTATCAAACACAGCGTGTGCTAACCCCCTTCCCCTGCCCCCTCATCCACACACACACTCACAGAGAAAATGTAGTTTGACAAAAGTAGGATTAAATTGGATTTTTGTGCAAGCAAACTCTGTACATGCAAATCTCCACCATCTTGTTGTTCTCTCTTCCCCTTCTGGTTGGTTTGTGAAGCTCCCTCTAGTGCCTGTATATATTGCAAAAGAAAAGGAGTACTTGTGGCACCTTAGAGACTAACAAATTTATTTGAGCATGTATCCGATGAAGTGAGCTGTAGCTCACGAAAGCTTGTGTTCAAATAAATTTGTTAGTCTCTAAGGTGCCACAAGGACTCCTTTTCTTTTTGCGAATACAGACTAACACGGCTGTTACTCTGAAACCTGTATATATTGCATGTCCTAGCTTCCTCCCTATTCAGGGAGCATATGGCTTAGAACTAGAATGCAGACCAGGAATGTTGTTTCCCTTTCTTCCTTCCTCTTGCCCCCAAATCAATAAGGCGCTAGAATCCCCCTACCAGAAGAGAAGTTTGCTAATTTTGCATGTAGGTAGAGAGAGTGGGCGGTTTGGGCCCATAAAGTGAGTTTACGCTTGGGCAGGGGTTCTCAAACTGTGGGACACAACCCTGTTTTAATGGGGTCGACAAGGCTGGCTTAGACTTGCTGGGGCCCAGGGCCGAAGCCAAAGCCTGAGGGCTTCAGCTCTGAGTGGCAGGGCTCAGGTTACAGGCCACCTGCGTGGGGCTGAAGCCCTTTGGCTTTGGCCCCCTAGCCCCACCCATGGCGATGGAGCTCTGGCAAGCTCAGGCTTCCGTCCCCCCTCCTGGGGTCATGTAGCAATTTTTGTTGTCAGAAGGGGGTCGCGGTACAATGAAGTTTGAGACCCCTTGCCCTAGGGAACTGACAACAGTAAAATTTTTAAAAAAAGATAACTAGTCAAACACATGTAGTATTCAGAATAGAGGGAACCATCCTGCTGGACCAGACCAAAGTATATGGTGGGAGGAAACCTCTTCCTACTCCCAGCTAGCGATCACCTTATGCCCAGATCTATTGAGACTTATAACCCATCTCCTAGCCTAGCGTCACCACAGAGACTAGATTTTGTTTCATTTGTATACAGGGACCCAGCAATAGTCAGCAAGTGTAGTTCCACTATTAAATGTATATCAGAGATGAAAAACTGACAAGTCAACTGAAAATGAACGTCCTACTGTGCAAAATCCATTTATCATAATTGCACTTACTGCTGAAATGGTGCACAGGGAGCGAGTGCTCTCTAGTAGCATAGATACAGCTTTATACATCAACACCTTAAACTGAACCTGGAAAAAACAGACAACACATGCTCCATACACAGACCACCCCTTGGTTGCAGCCAGCTGCTTTTTGCACTAGCTGAAATTTCCGAATAGGCCTCAGAGATAGCTCAGAGACATTTCCACTAATCCAAATACATGAAAAGTCATTTGTAGTTACTAATATTACTTAAAAGTCCTGAAGCAGTTGACTCCCAGATGGAAAATCTATAACTGGGGGATCTAGCCCCATCATCTCTGATAACTCCATCCTTTTAAAAATCTTGTTATCTCCTTCTCTCCATATGATAAATCTGACAATTTATGGAACTTCACCTTGTTATTGCATATGCTCATTTAAAATCAGTGTGGCAACCCAGTGCCTGTGTAGAGCTACTTAAGGCAGTCATTACCAGTAATAGGAGCTTCTAATGCTCCCTTTCCTTACAAACCCATGGACGTCTGATTGGTGCCCTCCCATTTGTGATTTCACACAGGATGACAGCCACCACAAATATTTTGAAAATAACTTAGTAATCTTTAGCTGGCAGGACAAGAATGACAGTTTTCACACATCACACTGGCCACTCTGGCACTACGTTGTATAATCAGAGAAGCCAGCCTGTTATCTAAGCCTATGAGAAACAATGCAACAGCTGAGAGTGAATTATTTTGAGACATAGTGTTGATGTAAAAATTGTACCTGCACACACACACACACACACATATATATATATATATATATATATATATATACACCAAACATAGAAACCTAACTTCCCCAAAATGAGGCTTGCACTGCTACAATCCTGGGTTCTCTGGCTAGTGATCCCTTTATCGATATATTTGTGCAGAACGGGCACAGTGAGGCAGGAAAAGTATCATGTATATGCACACAGAACATGTCTACACCACGGGCACTACAGTGGCACAGCTGCAGCTATGCTGCCCTAGTGCTGTATTTTAGACACTTCCTAGGGTGACAGACTACTACCCTGAGTGTTGGTAGCAAGGGTGACGGAAGAATTCTAGACTGGGGCAGGATTAGATCACCTTAACTAGATCACTCAGCAGTATGAATTTTTCACGCTCCTGAGTGATGTAGCTAGGTCAATCTAAATTTTAAATGTAGATTAGAGTGCTGAGGAAGCCAAGACATACTTGGTGCTATTGTTAAGAGATAGGTTACACCTTAGTATGGTTTGAGTTAAAACTTCAATGAGACTGATGGGTAGGAATGCACCCTTCAATTAAGATAGTTGTAAGACCCATTTAAGGGGCTGACACCTAAAATAAGTCCTAATAGACTCTGCCAGGAAACTACCATCACTTGGGCTAAGGGTTTGACTGGGGATTGTGATCAGGTGGGGAGTGAGAGAGAGAGAGAGAGAGAGAAGCACAGGCAAAAAGCAAGAAAGCCACCAGTAGCCTATGAGCACAGTGTGACCCTGGGAAAATCTAGAGCGAGATCTTTTGGGTCTATTGTCTAAAGAAGCTTGGAGCTGTAAGCTAAGAACCTGTTCCTTTTGTTCTTGGCTCCTCCTGTATTTGGAGAAGGTGGACTTTGTATATTCCTTGTAAATAAGATTGTATCGAGGGGAATACCAGACTCCATCAATTTCTACTTCCAACTGGAATATCCAAAATTTGACTAGTTACTCTGGTTGAAGCGCAGCCACACTATCTTTGGCGAGATTACCAGCAAGCAACAAAGCCATGTAGCACCATCTACAGAAGTAGCGTTTGCAGTGTGGGCATTTGTTGAGCAAGAACTGGACCTTCTATGTAAGTCACTGAACAGTTATTAGACAATTTTTGTCCATCACAGCCAACTAACTATGGATCTGAATCAGTGACACAAGGTATTAAACTCAGGTATGTCTTAGGGCTGCCTGTGTCAGGAATCATCTCCCACCTCTAATGCCTGATATCCAATCACAGAGAAATAGCTGCATACTAGGAGAGTTTCTAAAGAAGGCCTCACTTCACAGTTGGTCACATACACTGCAGAGGACCATGTGAAGTCATAATAATGAGCATGTGTGTTAAATTGAGCAGTAGAGAGGGAGGGCAGGGAGTGTGCAGGATCCTTTCCAAAATTATTTTTAAAGACAGAAAAGAGAAGTTTTTCTACTATTTTGATCCAATCCTTTAAAAAAAAAAAAAGATTTAGTACTTGGACTAATGGCTGTAATGTCTTACTGAGACACTGGAAAATCAGTACCACACAACAAAGGCTGAATATTTTCACTTGATTGTGCCCAACAGCTGTGCAGGAAAAGAGCACATGTAGTTTGAGGAAGAGAGGGGATTTACTTGAGGCTATTTGGAACCCTATTATGGACTTTTTAGGTAACACAGTTGTTGATCCTGAGACATGTTTTTGTTTATTGCCACCACGTTCTTGGCTATAAATTGGCACTAACCTCATGCTGTTTTACACATGAGGGCTCATGCAGGGTTGATTGTGACTTGATACCACAATTGTAGAAGTGTTAAACCTCAATTATGCTTGGTTCTAAGTGGCATTTAAAATTGTTAGCTAGTGCTGTTTAATAAAAATAACCATACCTTTTTTCCAAATCTAGACTGGTTATGCAGAGGGATTTTCTACTCTCTGACATTTAGGGCCACTATTAATCACTGCTCCCATAATTAAAGGTTTGCACACCGAATTAAAAAAACATTTAATTTTCTGTGGCTAGCATATTTATGCGGTTTGGTAGGCTTTTTTAATTCTTCTTCCAATCTTTATTAACATCTTGCTGGGATAGTTGTAACTACAGAACATCTACATTAGTGACCATAACAGGTCTACTGTGGGAGATTATAGGTTTACTGCAGATGGAGGTGGCAATGGATTGCACAGGTCATGGTCACGTTTCAAACGGCAAGCCATTTCCCTGCTATATCAACCAATTTCAAAGATTAATAAAGATGTGTAGCAAGTTACAAAGTAAATAAAACCCACCAGCTTTTGGAAATATATTTATTTTAAAGTTTGAGGCAAACCAGGTAGGACTTCTGGAAGAGAACAGTTTGTAGGGGTTGCATAAATCACAGGCAACTGAATGCTACAAAAAATAAAAATGTCCACATACTTTATAAATCCAAGCCTATATATATATAAAATAAAAGTTTGATAGCATAGAATAGCCGCAGTTCAGAAAAGCAATATTTTAACTAAAACCGTATGAAAGACCCAGCTAAACTTAAGCCACTTTTTGAGTCTAGTTGACTTAGTGTTATGAGTTAAGGAACTTCCACTTATTGTACCTTTTTTCTGCTTTAGTCCCTTCCACTATGACATGAAATAACACCTCCACAGGGCTTCAGATCTTTTGCCTTCATGCAGCCCTATATCATAAAATTCCTTTATTGGAAGGTGTTTTAAGGTACTTCTTGTGGTGTAGTGGTGAAGTGCAGCTTGATTTAGCTACAGTCTTCTATACATTTTGGTACTGAAGTGTTCGTATTTACTAAACTGCTATTAAATTTTGGGTAGGCTGTGTGTATGTACACAATTTTAAATTCAGTTAAACCACGGCCCTTATGAATCTAAAGAGAAGCGCTGTATTTAAAATGTCAGCTTGCATCTCCTGTTCTCCTGGAGTGGTTGCTAACTTTTTCTAAAAGCAAGAATCGCTTCCAAGTCTATTCAGTGGCGATCAGGGCAAAGCCATACTGTTTGAATACATTAATCTAAAACTAGCCAACCACTGGCCATTCGCTCCATTTACATTCTTCTTCCACATTTAATGCTGCTCTCAAATTTAAAAAAAGCAGTGGCCAACAGGAAAGAGTGATGGCTCTACTTCTTATAAATTATCTAAGAAAAAGGCCCCCAGGCCATGCTTTCAGTTCTAAATGCAACAGTATAATGTGTAGGTTGGCACATTCATAATATGGCGGGGGGGAGCGTAGGAGGAGTCAAGGTCTAGCAGCATTACCCATTTATTTATTTATTTATTTTTTAAACCACAATCACAGCTGAACTTCTAGCAGCTTATTGGTGCAATCTGTAATACTTTTTAGTAGCCTGGAAGTCACAGCAGCAGCAGACACCCTTAACTATTAATGGTTAAGAACATGACTATTCTTGTGTACTAATGCAAGATACATAGAAGACAAATAACAGTGGAGCTTAGCTTAGCATCAGAAATGTATGGCCATTGTATCAGTGTATTTTATGGTCACTTGAATATTAATACTCAGCACTTTCCATAATACACTTCAAACACTAATTAGTCCTCACAACATCCCTGTGAGGTAGGCAGACATTATTGTTGCACTTTTACAGATGGGGGAGCTGAGGCAAGGTGGATAAGTGACTTGCCCAAGAGGGGAATCCATGTCAGGTGCGATATTGATTCAGGAGCATGTGGCTCCCAGTTGTGTGCTCACTTCCCTAGTTGAAGCATAGCCAAGCAGAATTTTTAGTAACACTTCAGTCACATTTTTGGTATGAAACACAAAAGAAAAAAGTTACCGGTAGTTCTCTGAAGAATTCCAATAGGTAAAACAAGTCTTAACAAGGAAAGCTGTCTGTGTACGGAGAAGACGGATTACGTCAAGTAGCAAGGACAAAAAGTGTTATAAAATTTCAACATTTAACAATTAAGAGCAGTCACAAGGGAAACACACACATGTAACCTTATCTAGGTTTATGGTTTCTGTGCATGTTAGTTCCCAAGGGCATCTATTCAGAGAGCCTGACATGTTAGTCAGCAGGACACTTCCACTGAATCCATGCCAGTTTTAAAGTGCAGCTTCATGGCAGCGTCAGGCCCTACATCATTTCCAGCCGTTTTGGTTTTGGCTAACCACCCACTTAGCCAGCTTAATTCTTTCTGATCACTTCTAATTTCCTGCTACCTTCCCTCTGGATTTGCCCTCCTCAGCAACTTCTTCCTTTGGCTGCCCAATTACCCAGGAGAACACAATATTGAGCATTGATAGGCTGGAGAGTGAAGCTTTAATACAGTGGTTCTCAAACTTTTGTACTGGTGAACCCTTTCAAATAGCAAGCCTCCGAATGCAACTCCCCTTATAAATTAAAACACTTGTTTATATATTTAACACCTTTATAAATGCTGGAGGCAAAGCAGGGTTTGGGGTGGAGGCTGACAGCTTGCAACCCCCTGAGGGGTCCGACCTCAGTTTGAGGACCCCTGCTTTAATACTAGATTGGCAGCTTCTTCCCCACATGAGGCCTCCTCAACCCTGCTGCACACACGTGCATGCTTTTTTATCCCCCCCTTAATAGTAGTATTTACACTAACCCCAATTCCTGACCACTGTGGAGCTGGTTCTGTCCCTGCAGCAGAATTGCTCTCTTGCATCTGCTACACCCTACATGGCATGCATAAAATAGAATCCCTTACTTGAAGCGTGGGAGACCAGCAGGGATTGCAGATGCCATGAGGGGAACCTACCCTATCTCCAGCCATGTGAGCATCCCCTGAGTGACGTTTCCAAAACGGAGGAGTGAAGTACTGAGGCTGAACCCTGAGTGACACAACACTGACACTGTAGCACGTGCTAATTTTTGGAAAGTAAACAAAAGCCATATAAACAGGAGTTCTTGTTTTTGTACTCGTCATACTAACCACCTGGATCACAGATCTGTAGCTGTGGGTTCAGACTAGCCAGTAATTTCTAATCTTAAATTATTTACATTAAGTGAGTCCCTGGGATATTCAATAGTAGGTATTTTACGCCAGTGCAGAAAGGCACAACACACTTTTTGGTCAAATCTTTACCTTTGTGTAAATTTTTTTGCATCTCTGACATGGTTTTGCCATAAATTATTTCTAACAATGCACCGCACTCATATTAATCCTAATAACTCATGCAATAATGGTACAAGCACTGTAGCACTGAAGCCAACAGAAGAATATGTTATAAATTTGTAGGGCACTTCTATTTCCAGTCGTCGTCTGGCTTCTAGATCGTTGACAGAAACCTGGTACCTAGAACACAACACATGGAGGGCCATGCCTTTGATGAAATAACGTGTAATCAAAAGAATAAAAATCCCTACTAAGAACTTTGCCAGCACCACCACCATCATCTCACTGATTGGAGGAAAGCTGAGGAGAAGACTTTTGTTGGGATAGTTTGGTGCTGCATATAGGTTATTTAACCAGAATCCTATGGTTGCTCCAGCTCCTGCTCCAAGGACAGTAGTTGTGTCTGCTCGGGTAGGGCTGTAATCCTCTAGTTTGGGATAGTTGTAACATAGGAGAAGGGGCACAATTATAGAAAGTATAGGGCAGAATGGACTAGTTAACATCAAGTGGTCTATGATATCCCATGCAGGATATGTGAGTGCAATTAACGCAGCTGAAATCAGAGCTCCACCAATCACATCCTGTAAACATGGGAATTTAAAAAAAAAACAAAAAAAAAAACTTGTTAAAACATGGAAGTATAAACAGGTTATCAGACTATAAAGCCAATTTTTCAGTTCAAAAGTGGGGAGTAAATTAGGAAGATGCAGTCTTTTTACATTTAAATTTCTTTTTTTATTTTTTCAATGTATACTCTAAGATTGAACACGCTATGGTTTTTTTCCCCAAAAATACAGTTAACTACGAAGTAAAGCATTAATATAGTGAGAAACAGGAACATTAATAGCATCAAGTATCTTATTTTTTCAAATGAACACGTATCCTGTCCTTCCTCCTCCTTCCCCTCCCTCCCACCAGTCCAGTGCACTAATAATGAATTACTTGCCAAAAAGAGAGGTAACAGAGTGTTCAGCTAAAAATGTGATTCAACTGGCTGCAATTCCCTCAGTGCTTCATAAGATGTTATACAGCAAAACAGACCTTTTATCTTGGCCACATAAAGATTCTATCTACCCAAATTCCCTCTGCAGTGTCAGTTGGCTAGTGTTTTTCATTTATTGCCCAAAGATAAACTGCAGCCTTTCAGTACTGGCTGAAGTCAAAACTGCTGACTTCCAAATTCATACCCTAAGTACTGAGCTAACCTGCCATCCTATATGTTTTTAATAGACATTTCTGGTCTCCACTGTGTAACAGGCCATCATCTTAACTTCTGACAGTCATCAGCAATTATTTTCTGAGTTTACTTTCTGTTAATTACAATTTTTCAGTTACTCCATGATTTAACAACACTGCATTTAACTTTGTTATTCTGGACTCTTTTAGCACACTTCAGACATTGACACAACCCTGCAAAAGCCTGTTGGTTTGCACACTGCTTTTTAAACAAGGGAGGTAGGAGAAGCGCTGTACAGGGCCAATGTACTCAGTGGGCAGAGCTTTGCAGGTCCTACATTCTAGAACACTGCTACAGGTGATCAGGATGAACCAGGTTGGCCACATTCAATGCACATTTGAAGCCCCATTTCTTTAGATACGAAAGAAACCTTTCCCTGAGCAAAGGAATATATTAGCTAAACAAGTGTCCCTCTTTCAGGCTTAATTCATTGTTAAATGTAGTGTTTTGTAGCCAGAGTCAAGATCCTATCCTGAAGAGTGGATGTATAAACACAGATTAGATACACAGATTTATGAGAGACAAAACAAAGTATACATTGGCCCTGATCCTTCTTGTCTCACACATGTGAGTATTCCTCTTGACTTCAGAGAGGATTTTTTCCTCCTGAGTAGGATAAGCAAGATTTTACCCATTGTCAGGGTGGATAAAAATCAATGATTTTTAAAAAATAAAAAATAAAAAAAAATCAGGTTTTTTTATTGCTTTTTTTTCCCTCAAAAAGCATTTTATCTAAAGATAGTTTTAATTAAGATATAGCTCAAAGATATCTCATCAGGGAATTAATTATAGATTTTATATTATAGTTATAATTATAGTTTTAATTATAGATTATAGCTCAAAGATATCTCATCAGGGAATAGGGATCATAAATTCTAATTCTATAGTATAAGACAATATATTCATGTAATGTTTAAGAAAAGTTTTGTAAATGAGTTCCAATAGTTCATGGATTAGGGGACCCAATCTTATGGGGTTCCACAGGCTTCTGTATAGATTATTTAGGTTAATCTTTCTATCTACCCAATGGGATTCAGTGCTCAGTCTAGAAGATACCGTCAGAAATGCTTAGTTTTGCAGTTCTCAAACTATGGATTTGTGTCTCCAGAGGTAACATGCTTGTTAACAGCAAAAATGTTTCTAAATAAATAAATAATATAGAGAGGTGAGAAATAATAGACCTATTGCCCCTCTGCAAATTTGTGTACGCAGAGTCAATCCCTTACCTCTTTCTAAAAGTGCAAAGTTTCAAAAAGTCCAATGAAGAGAAGATTGTTGGGGCGGAATAGATCTGGACAAGGAGAAGTCTGGATATAGAGGTGAGAAGCAAGGGACGTATGCTTGTTTTGTTAAAATATTATATGTTTGCCATTGAAGGAAAAAATTCAGAATACTTAACGTTATTTTAGTTAAATAAAACAATTTAAATATCCGTTTCATGATGTTTTCCTCCTAATATAGCATGGCAAGAAAATCCTCCAAATATTAATGATTAACCTGTTGTAGAAAACCATGATTAAATCGAGTCTTCCTGATTAGTGATTTAAACCATGATTTAAATCAATTTGATCTAAATCAAATCCATCCTGCCCCTTGTAGACTGTTTTTTTGAGAGCCAGTTAACTTCTGATAATTAATTAAATGGGAGAAACTATTTGCATGACTTAGTTTCAGGATCTCTATTAAAACAAGTTTAAACAGCAGATTTCTATTAATTCAAACCTTTCCCCACCCATAATCCCAAAGCTAATTTCATTCCATGGCAACAGGATTATGATTTCTTCTTTTGCACAAGCAGGAGAAAGGTTATATGGTTCCTTTAACAAAAGAAACTTTATATTAAATTTGAAGGGGGAAACAACTGCAGAGATATGAGACAATGTAAAATATTTAAATGATGCATTTCTCTAGTTTGGCTGGGCACAGGCTCCTTTAGGCAATAACAATGCATAAGAACTCTTCTTATAGCAGTAATTGAAGTCTGGATTGTTAGTTAATTGCCTGAGGCAAGACCATGGAGGTTAAAACCTAATTTATTAACTGAAATAAATAAGCTGCTTTGAGGACTTTTATAAAACTGTTGTCAACAGTGATACTGGGAAAGGAGACACATGCTACCCTGTGACAAACACTCTTACTTTTGCAGCCCGCTGCAGGTAGGAAGGTCAAAAGCAATACAGAGATTATTTTCCTCATAAATACTGTTCTATTATCATTATCTAGCTGAAGAACCTGCATAAATAGCAGACTCAGTGTAATACTGCAAAAGTGCGAGTCAAGTAAATACTAAAAATTCCCTGGTTTCACAAGATCATAACTTTCTGAAAAGTTCTTTACAATCGAAAATTTCTATGCTTGGTCATAGCCCATAGGTGAATTGTTTTTGAGCAAACTCCATTTAGAATCATCAAGGCTGGATTTTTTTTTTCCAGAAATATTTTGTGACAAGCACATAACTCAAACATGGGTGAATGTTAGAGGCTGAGAATTTTCACGTGCTAGGTTCCAAGCAAATTTGAAATTAAAAAAAAATTTATTCAAAGAATCATTTTTGCATATGCTCAGTACCAGTTTCCATTAAGTTTAGTATTACAATTACAAGAAAATTATGTAAATACATAATATTGATGTTGCTTACCAAGATGCAACTTGGTATTGCTATTTTACTATCAAGGATCCACAGTAACTGTAAACTGTTATCAATAAAGGGATTATTAACACTTAATATGCTAACGCTCTACTTGATCTAGCATAGAAGGTCCTGGCCTGAGAATCAGGAGGCCTGGGTTATATACCCAAGCTAGACTTACTGGGTGATTTTCCTCAAGATCACTTCACCTCTTCATGCCTCTTTCCCCTCCAATCCTTTGTCTGTCTTATGTATGTAGGATGTAAGCTGTTTGGGGCAGGGACTCTCTCTCATGTTTGTAAAGTACCCAGCACAACGTGGCCCCAATTTCTGTTGCTCAAAATATAGAATCTGATCCTGAAATCGCAGCATTGTCTACTCTTGCAATTTTAGTCATCAGTTGTGCGACATTTAATGCTTTTCTAAAAACTCCAGCTCCTGGAGTCTTGGGATTGTTTTAGAATCTCAGCTTTCATTTAAAAAAAAATGTTTAGGAAAACAAAGCTTGGAAAAACCAGAAAGCAAATAAAAAGAATCCAACATTTGCTTTTAAAAAAAAAACAAAACAAACAAAAAAAACTACTCATGACTTTTAAACCAATCATGATTTTTGGGGCATGACTCTTTTTTTTTTTTTTAATACTTGGGGTTGGCAATACCGAAGCAACCAGAAAGTCACCAAAACCTCTCAGTAAATTCAGTGTTGTTGTTTTTAAATAGTTGTAGTTTAATGAATAGCCAAAAAGAGAATCAAGCATCAAAAGCAAACCCAAATTCCACTTCACTTCAGTGGCATGCATCTCACTCCCTGTCCTCAAGTGAATTACATAAAGCTCATGTTTCAGAGTAACAGCCGTGTTAGTCTGTATTCGTAAAAAGAAAAAAGAAAAGGAGTACTTGTGGCACCTTAGAGACTAACCAGTTTATTTGAGCATGAGCTTTCGTGAGCTACAGCTCACTTCATCGGATGCATACCACGATATGCTATGCATCCGATGAAGTGAGCTGTAGCTCACGAAAGCTCATGCTCAAATAAACTGGTTAGTCTCTAAGGTGCCACAAGTACTCCTTTTCTTTTTTCTTTTTATAAAGCTCATGATGATGATCACTTATTGCTGTCAAAGCTCCAAAACTGAATGTACACAAATCCAAGTAAGTGGAGAGAAAATCACCAGAGGACCCCTTACAAACAGATCTTTTTATTAAACAACAATAACAAGTTAGACTTAAAGGTCTGAGTGAATCTAGCTTGCCCAGGCTTAGAGAGTCTCAGTCGTGTCTGCACAGGGAATGATTAGTCACAGTACTTGTCTGGTAAACATGCAATGACTTTCGGCATGGTAATAAACACACCTCTTTCTGAGCCATTCAATCACATTAGGGGTGCAAGTCTCTGCTCTAAAGCTGGTGCTTTGGACTGCTAGTAGAAGGTGGTTGATAAACTCAGAAATATTGGCTGATGTTGCATTGTCTAATTAATCAAACTCATAAACCTAACCAAGAGAATATTATTTACTCATTTGGAACACGGGGTTATTTCAGACAGAGCTTTCCTATTCAGATAACTATGTATGCACCAACCGCAACCTACAGTGGTGCAAGCCTAATCTGAACAATAGATGCATGGGAAGTGGGGAAGGGCCTAATGTGGTATTGACTTTGGTAGCATTCATACCATACAAAAATCTGTAAAACATTTGCAGTGACTAAACTTCACTTCCCTCCATCCCCCACCAAAAAGAGAGGCTATGATGTGGCTTTAAAGGATGGCTATAGAAATCTTAATTCTCCTTCACCTTTTCCTCCTACATTCATTTTACTTGTAGTTTTTCTTTTATGAGTAAATGCAATTTATTTTTGTCTCTATTTGTCAACAGTTAACACTTCATAGAAAGAAGAGGAGTACTTGTGGCACCTTAGAGACTAACCAATTTATCTGAGCATAAGCTTTCGTGAGCTACAGCTCACTTCATCTGATGGGAGCTGTAGCTCACGAAAGCTTATGCTCAAATAAATTGGTTCGTCTCTAAGGTGCCACAAGTACTCCTTTTCTTTTTGCGAATACAGACTAACATGGCTGCTACTCTGAAACTACATAGCAAGCGATCCCAGATACTAGATTTCAGGGGCTGAGAGGAAGGAAAGGAAGGTGCTGATGAAAAAGGGTTTAATTGGTTGCTTTAAAAAAACTGAGGAAATACTGAATTCAATTTCTGCATTCAGGTGCTGGTCATTCTGTTCAGAGCACTCTTTTATTTAGAAATGTGCCTATACCAATGCCATATTTGATCAGCATCAAGCTGGGTGAAACACCATGGAAAAGAAATCTAAGTTTAAAGATCAATGAGATGCAAGGAGAAAAGTTATGCACCTGTTTATGGCTCTTCATTAACCCAGACTGCCTTTAATTAGCTACCTAAACTGCAAATATTAAGCCTTATTAGCACACTTAAATCCAAAAAGCTTCTTATACTTTCCAAGGTACATTTCTCCCCCAAATCCTTAGTGGTGACTTCAAGGAATACCTTTGTAAATCTGAATGTGGATTTCATTGCTGCTATGTGAAGTCAGAGATTCATTAATTCTTAAAGAATACAATGTAAAAAGGAAGGACTCAGCCTTAGTGGAAATAAGCATATGGTAAAATTCATCCATTTTGCATATGAATAGCTTCTCTTTCCAGTTAATACCTATTTTGCTACCTACACTATATGATCACTAAAGACTACTTACATTTGGATAATAACTCCTGAACAGAGAACCTCTATTTACTGTGTTGATTAGTTAAAGTTTTCCTTTGTGCACACTTTTATTCTGTCAGTCATTTCATAATGGAATAAAAGTTTTGTTTTGTATGGGAAACTGGATTAAAAAAATTTGGACTGAAATAATTTGATATGCTGTACGATAGTGCATATACCAGATGTATTTTCTTCCAGTATACTTTTTTGGTGGGTTTAATTTTGTATGACTAACCTGAGATTTACCTACGCGCGCGCACACACACACACACACACACACAATTACGGCATGACAGACAAGACTGAACTCCCTCTACAATGATTATAGAGATCTTAACTTGTACATGATTTTTCTGGTTAACAGAGACAGTTTTAAATCTTGATCCCAAAGGCTAATAATACTGAGTAAAAAAAATTTTAAGCACCTGAGTAACTTAGAAGCCCAAGACTCATTGAAAGGTTCCTGAGTCCTTAAGTCATTTTTGAAAATGGACCTTATGCTCCTAAATCATGTAGGTGCTTTTGAAAATATTACCTACAGTCAACAGGAATTTCTTCTAAATATGAGCAATAAACAAGTGAAGCTTATCATTCAAATACATTCTCTAAAAGCTCAACATTGTATATAAAAAGATGTTTATTACTATTTAGATTTTTTTTATTGGGCCAACTTCTATTGGGGGGGAGCGAGACTAGCTGTTGAGCTTACACAGAGCTCTTTTTCAGGTCTATCTTGGGGGGAGACCCATGTCTCAAGAAAGCTAATCCTATTTCATCTTGGGTATTCTTTTGCTTACTTTAATTCCTCTGATTGTTTTGTTTGGATATGATATTCTACCACACTGCTTGTCCCAAACTGTTGAATAATATTTGCTACATACAAATATTGGACTGCCTTTCCACGGTGGGTGAAATGACCCATAGTTTGTATGTCAGTTTGTAAACCATTGAAAATCCCTTCAGGACTAATGGTGCTATTGGGGGGGAAAAAACCAAGATGTAACAGAGAATATAGGTGCATATTGTGGGATGCGTATTACAGAACATAATCTGCTTCTTTTCTATGTCTTTGTAATTGTATAATCAGCAATAAATGCATCAATCTTAGATCTATATTTCTTACACAAATTATTTACTTTGTTTTCAGAGGAAACTTTTTCAGAATTAAATAACAAATTACCTTTAGACTTTTCCTTATATACTGGCCAATATTTAGAATAGTATAAGATATTATTGCTTTTTAAATCATGACTGTATACATTGTGAACTGCAGTACCTGATAACCTGTTGCAAGATTAAATGTGGCTCTCAAGTGACTGTCTGCTTCTACCATCTCATGTAGCTCCAGTGGCGCAACTGGTTAGCGCACAGTACTTATAAAGCAGTACTTGACTGAGCAATGCTGAGGTTGTGAGTTTGAGCCTCACCTGGAGCAGGTGTTTTATGGGTATGGAATTCTCTGGCCTGTTTTGAGGAAGTCCAATGAATCCAAACAGGCAAGAGGGTCCCTCTGGCCTCAAAAATCAATGGACACTCACAAGGGGTGTGTGAGCTTTAAGCAATTAATGACTGTAAAAAGCTTCCCTAGTGGGGTGTTTTGGGGGGGAGGGATAACTCAGTGGTTTGAGCATTAGCCTGCTAAACCCAGGGTTGTGAGTTCAATCCCTGAGGGGGCCATTTGGGATCTGGGGCAAAAATTGGGGATTGGTCCTGCTTTGAGCAGGGGGTTGGACTAGATAACCTCCTGCGGTCCCTTCCAACCCTGATATTCTATGATTCTTGGAGACAGGAATGTATGCATTATGGTCAAGGGGAAACTGGGCTCTGCTGTGATCACTAATGCAAAATGGGTTAGTTTGATGCATTAGAAAATTCCCAATGCTGGCATTGAAGGGTTAAAAGGATGAAAGTCTTCCCACTGTGTATGTTTAGTGTTGTCTGTGATGTGATTCCTTTTGCCTCTGTGTTATACTGTCCCACAAATGAAAGTCAGCATGCATAGTTTTCAAATCCTAGTAAATGTAGATGAATTTTGTCCCCTCCCCCACACCCATTCTACTGATCTTTAGACAGTGCACCAAGTCCTATTTGCCTCACTCCCAAGTAAGTGATCAAGGATATCAGGAGTTGGCTCAGTTTTCAGGCACAGAATCTGGGGGAGATTTTCATAGATACCATTGGAGGTAGGCCCCAGACTCCCATTGACTCTTGATTGGAGCACCTAATTGCCCTTTATGCCTTTTAAAACTTCCTCCTAATTACGGAATCTCTGCAGAAAAGTTAATCAAGAGTTTGGTTGTGCCTTTGAGTGACAGTTTCTCTGATTTACATACAGAACATCACTAATTCCCACTTTGCTAGTTCTTCACACCCTATAATTTGCAATCCCCCAAAAGAGTGGCATCTCCCCACTTCTCAACCAAGGTTCATTATTAGCAGATGTTGTAGAAGGTTCTCATAATAGTAGGGGCGCTGGAACAATTTGTATAGTGAGGGTGCTGAGGGCCATTGAACCAAACTTAAACCCTGTATATGATGGAAACCACTTCAAGCCAGGAGGTGCAGCAGCACCTCCAGCACCCCTAATTCCAGCACCTATGCATATTAGTTAGGGCTTCTCTACACTAACAAGCTACTCTAGTTACCTATACTAGTTAAAGCAGTACAACCCCCTAGAGTGTAAATTCAGTTATTAGTAAAAAGATGCTTTTACACCAGTATAGCTATTCCCATCCTGTATGGGGAATAACTATAATGGCGTAAGTCACCATCATGGAATCCACATTAGTCCTTTTACAGGTATAACTATTTCAATAAAATAAACACACACACAAACCACCATGCTCCTAACCAAAATAGTTCTACCAGAAAAACTGCAAGTATACATCAGACTTTAGATTTCCTTACTTTTACAGCCTATAGTCCAATGCACTTATTACATTGTGTGCTATTATTAAAACTCAAAGAAACCAAGTAAATCTCAGTGGTTTGAGCATTAGCCTGCTAAACCCAGGGTTGTGAGTTCAATCCTTGAGGGGGCCATTTAGGGATCTGGGGCAAAAATTGGGGATTGGTCCTGCTTTGAGCAGGGGGTTGGACTAGATGACCTCTTGAGGTCCCTTCCAACCCTGATATTCTATGATTCTATGAAATGCTGTGTTGCAATATTCTTGCTAATTTTTGTAAATTACATGTGTTCATTCACTTGCTAAATTTGAGAAATTCAGTAAACCTCAGTGAATCAGCATGTTTTGTATGAATATTTGCTTGAAGAAAATATTCATTTCCCTACAGATCTGTTCATGTACCTTCAGTGTTAGTTTTCCATCAATAGTCTAGTGAGAAATTTAGGTGGACAAAACCTTTGAGGGGAGTAAACTGAGCTCAAATGTGATCATTTGTACCAGAAACCCGATTCTAAGAATTATTGTTTCTGCTTCCTGATGAACATAAAATGAGACCTGTGTCCAAACTTGGATGTCGAATACTGAATAATTGCACTGAGCCACTTGAGGAGCAGTTTTCAGACAAAGTTATTCATAGAAATTTGACAAATTGTTCTCAATATTTTACTCATTATCCCAGAAGAATCTTAAATTGCACATGGCCAGTTTGTGAACAGAAAGAGGTTATATTTATGAAATAATTATTCTATGTGAATTATTTCCTCAACTCCACTCACTACCATGCCATTTTTTAAGACGAAGACTCTACGGAAATATGTTTCTCGCTGTTAAACTAAGGAGTTGGGGGTTAGAGGCAATCTGAGATAGGCACAAAGGGCTTTTTCTTCTTTACCCCAATTTAGAAAAGTCTCTTTCATTATCATGGAACACCAACGGAAATATGCTAAGAATTTTTACTGATTGACTTAGGGTCATCAGTTAAATCTAGACTGGAGACATCCTCTCTTTTTTTAAGACATTGTTTTGACCCAGTAAGGTTGGAAGGAAAGGTCAGGCCATATCTCATGGACAACCACCATTTTATTAGGAATTTTATTTATTTATTTATTTACAATGTATCAAATTTATGTCTTCATTACAACTAATATAACTACTTTATTCATAATTCAGAATATACTTCATTACTACTAATACAATATTTCTTCATATACTACGAATGATGTATTATGTAAGTTGAAAATGTTTTTCATTCACTGAATTTCATATTTAGGAAAGTGCTGCACATCTCTGCTAACTACATACCAATTATCATAAAGCTTCCTGTTATTAAGGAGGCCACTAGTGACTCCCTAATTAAGGTTTACATTGAGATGTGTACTTAACAGAAAAGTGCTATTCCCCATATATCATAAGCTAACTTAGCTCCACATACACAAACAGATTTAACTGAGTTCGGCCTGCACTGGAGGAACAGAAGTAAGTGTCCAGCATGCCTCACTGATTTGGCACTTCAGCACATTACATTTACCTCCTGACTAAATCAATCCCTACTTAGTAGTTCTGGAATGCAATAGTGAAACTACCACACACACAATACTGTTACCTTGCTTAAGTACATTTCCGATCAATGCAATCACTGAATGGCCAGGACATCAACAATTAAATGGAGATTCACATTCACACCAACCTCCTCTCACCTGCCTTTTTACCCAAACACTGTAATACCCAACGCTCCACCAGGCTCCTCAGCTGCATGACACATTCTTTTTCAGTTACATATTTATCAGCCAACGTGCAAACATCCAGTTTCTCAAATGAACTCAAATACACAAGTTTAACCCCAAATTCAGCTACATTCAGATATCTCCCTGGAAGAAAATGTATAATGAGTCATTTGTACATGAAAAAGCATGTGGTCAGAATTCAGGTTGTGCATTTGTGTGTGGTTATGAGAAACTGGATGTGTGTATTATGGTTGGTTAGGTATTGGAATTCAAAGGGAGTTTCTTGTGGTGCTGGAGAGTGTGTTTTGGGGGAAGGTATGCACAGTGAGGTTGGTTTGGGTGGAAATATTGCTTAACTAACAATTTCCTGGATTTTTAATGATTGTGTTTGAGAAATGCATTTAGGAAAGTTTTTAAGTTGAAGTTCACAATGCTTTGTGCATGGGATAACCACAGTGACTAGCGCTGGCACTCCTCCAGAAGTACTAGCTATTGGCCTAGCCTACAGCCACCTTCTACTTAGTCAAACTGTTAATCAACAGAAAGTAGCTTATGGCCATGGGAGACAGAGCTTCATGGGAGCAGGACCAACAATATGGAAATCGCTAGCAGTTAAAATACCACTTGCCTTTCCACATTCAGAGAGAAATGCCAATCCACCTTTTTGTCCTACTGTTCCTAGAAGTATCATTTATGCACTGTCACTGCAATACTATTTCACACACCTAGATCTGTGTGTATGTAAAACATACCTTTTAAAATATATTTTTACATAAAAAATTCCAACTTTCCCTCTAGTTGGTAGGGAAGGAAGCCAGAAATTGGCTTTTTTTTACTCATAAGATGGGCTTAGATACTAAGGGGATGGCTGCCAGTAAAATGACACAGACAGAAGGACAGTATATCTTTATCCTTACCAGTACAGTGTGCATTCCAGTGTAAAGTCTGCTGAGACACACCAGAGTAGAAAATACAAATGCTGCCATTAGTCCTAGCACAAGTGAGTACTGTAGAAAGAAAGAGAAATGTTACCAGCATTCAGATTAAGTACATATATTGTCTGTCAGTACCTCAAATAAATTATCCAATGGCCATCACCCACATGGTAATCTAGAATCAGCTCTCGAGTTCTAACGTTCCAGAGAGCTAATGTGTGTCAGAGTTATGCATTCAGGTACTCTCAGGCTGAATGTTGGCAGCACTGTATCATGCTGAAAGCTACTTTATTACCTGTAGCCTGTGGAAGGTCTTAAGAGTCCATTTTCCCCCACTGGAAGCTAGGCCTAATGATGGCATGAATGATAAGGCACCTGTAGTTTTTTTTTTTTTTTTCCTTAAGGGGGGGGGGGGGATGGCTAGCCTAAAACTGTAATCCAGTTATTATAGCAGTCTAACCGTAATATCAAACTTTCTTTTGTCATCTAGGGTTTATATAAGGTTTATTCATTTTATTCTTTCTCAGAATGGCCTTACCAACATGGAATCAACTATTTTAAATGATTTGGTAACGTATTTTCAGATTACAGAGCGGGGAGAAATGCTTGGTAGAGAACTAGGTTAATGTATTAGCCTTTCACGCCTTCATTCAAATCCTGGCTTAGGTCATCCATGAAAATGAGTCTGATGGCCTCATCTTAGCTCCAAGGGGACATTTGTCTGTATAACAAAAATCATCACTCGATTGGCACAATTGACTCAGGAGAGTGCCATGACTGGATGGATGGTATGGGGGATTGTAGGTCAGGTCAGAAATGCTTTTGCAGAGCTGTACGTTTGACAATCTATTTATGTGGCCCCATAGTAAATGTAGTATCCAAGACCCTCCTCTGGAAAGCTTGATCTGCACACACTGATCTGACTCCCTTTAATGCTGTTTTCCCTTCACTTTCCTGAGCCTCGGATTTATCTCCTAAATAGAGTATTCCCAATTTATTCTCTCTTCCTCACACAGTTTAGGGGCTGGTACAGATAAATAATCTATTATTGATGAAGGATTACTAATGATCAATTGCAGCTCTAGATGACATCAAAGGAATGTACCAGCAGATATTTTCTAATAGAAACCATTTAAAAAGTTGCTTTATGGGTGGTCTGTATTTTACAGCAAGTACAATACAGCTCTTCAGAAAAATGTAGGTTGCAATATTAGTGCACAAATTTATATATGGGTGAAAATAAAGTACTGTAATGAATAAGGTAGTATGGATGTGTACTGCTGTCCTCTGCTAGGCAGGGTCAGAACTACCTAACTGGGTGCCTTGGCCTGGTACTGCTAACAGATAAAGAAGTTTTTCTTTAGTTCCAGAAGTAGGGCTTAGCACAAGGGTGGGCAAAATACGGCCCCTGGGCTGGATCCAGCCCGTCTAACATTTCTGTCCGGCCTGCCATGACTAACATTTCTGTTCAGCCTCTTCTGCCTCCTCGCGATCTCAGAGTCCAGGCCACTAAAAGTCCCACGGCGCAGCGGGGCGCTCAGGCAGGCTGCCTGCCTGCCACGGCCCCACGCCGCTCCTGGAAGTGGCCAGCTGCTGCTGGCACAACTCTGCGTGCCCCTGACAGGGTGGGAGGCAACTCTGCACGCTGCCCCCGCCCCCAGCACTGTCCTCACAGCTCCCATTGCCCAGAAACTGGCCAATGGGAGCTGCGGGGGTGGTGCTTGCGGGCATGGGCAGTGCACGGAGACCCGCTGCCCCCTCCCCTCCAAGGGGTGCACAGAGACATTTGAGCAGCAGCCGGCCGCAGCCGCTTCTGGGAGTGGCATGAGGCCATAGCATGCAGGCAGCCAGCCTGAGCCCTGCTGTGCCGCCAGCCAGGAGCCGCATGTGGTAAGTGCCACCTGGTTAGAACCTGCACCTTGCACCCCCTCCTGCCCCCCCTCCCCTGCCCCAGGTCAGAACCCCCTCCTGCACCCGAACTCCCTCCCAGACCCTGCACCCCAATCCCCTGCCCCAGCTCGGTGCCCCTTCCTGCACCAAACTCCCTCCCAGAGCCCATACCCCGCACCCTCCACCCTCTCCTGCACCCCAACACTCTGTAGCAGCCCGGAGCTCCCTCCTGCACCCAGACTCCACACCCTCTCCATTAATATAGTAGAAATGTGCGGCCCGTGACGACTTACCACAATTCATAGAGTGGCCCCCCTGTGAAAATTATTGCCCAACCCTGGTTTAGCAGGAGTAAGACCAAAGCTCTAGGCATGCTGTCATTATGAACTCCTTATAGCCATGTGGTATACTATAGTGGCAAATGTGAAGTTCTAAGTGGTCCTAAATTTGTGACAGTTTCTTCATTTTTAAAGAACAGTAGCACATGGTCTGCTTTTCTAAGGTGCTGAGCTCGCACACCCCCTGGAAATTAATGGAATCTGCAGGTGTTCTGCAGCTTTGCCAATTGGGTCACTATATTAAGATTATGTCCTCAATAGAGCAAGAAGAAAGACATGTTGTGCCTCACGCTCACATTGATTGTACACCCTCACTAGGCACTATTCAAGTGAGTTTCTCTAGTTCTTGTCAATACATGGTAACAAGGAGAGGAAAATCTACACACAGCCTGACTCTTCAAACCTGAATTTCCCAATGAGTCTTTTTGATGAGGATTCTCTGAGTAGCCCACAATAATAGTGAGTGTGCAGTGAACTGGACAGTGTGACTTGCCCATCAGGTCTTGGTAATATTTTCCAATAGTACATTATAAAATATTTTAATATCTATTAATGTGAAAAGTGCAACAGGACTATTAAAGAGATTAAATTTTTAGAGGACTTTCACAAAAATATTTCTTCTGCATCCGCCATTATCATTGTCAATGGCAGTAGAGAGCCCCTCTGCTGTCCATGGGACTTTGCAGTTCCTCATGTGCAATGTTGAGCTCTCTTAAAACACTGCTCTGCAACTGCTCCAGTGTAACTATTTCACTGTAACTGTACAATACAAGGCATACTTCATACTATGACTGTTGTGAAGAGTTCCTTCTGTTTGATGCAGTGGTCAGTACCTAGTGAAAACACAGAACATTTCCCTGCAGCTTAACACAGTAACAAAATCCAACAATGACACTGAACTAGTGCCATCCCAGATGAGCTGGGAAATTTTCTACAATAGTTCTTGTCATATCTAGTATTAACCCACTACAACAATGGAAGGTAGGAGTGAGTGATGATGGAAGTACTGGTGGGTAAAAGCATTGGACCTTTTCATGCTTGCTGCAGTTCAGTGGGATCAGACACATGCTTGTTCCTCCCTACCTTGTTCTGGTTTATTGTTGCAATACAAAATGTGAAGGAAATGGATGTAGCTGCCATGGCATGGGTGGATGGCATTCCATATTCTGCTCTCATTTCCAGCTTCACAACAGGAGGTGAATGAGGACGAGGCCACTTCAGGACGTCCTTAGTGACTTGGCCTGTGTACATAGCAATCTGGGGGAAAACAGAGCACACAATTAGCTAAACCTGTTAAGGCGTGGGGATTCTCACTCCACTCACCCAAAGGCCTAATTTCAGTCTCAGCTATGTGGACAATTATTACAGCATATAGTGTAAAATCCATTAGTTTGAGATCAGAATTTATCCCCTGAATAACTAAAGAGTACTTCATTATACTGGCACGTGAGAGGAGCAGCAGTTTTACTGCACAGCGTTGTCACTGGATCAGATCTGGGATCAGAAGGATGTTACTCAGAAGAGGTACAGCATGGATAAGCAAATCACAGTTTGAGACAAGTGGTTCCCATCCTCCGGCATTTGTTTCCTCACCACTAACACATTATTAAACATTTATTGTAAATGTAAAGGTTTCTCCTCCTCCATTCACAACTACTCGACTCTGAGCAAACAGGCAGATTAGAGACTTCCTTATTACTTATTTTTCAGGCCCATGAAATTATCAGGTTTCATCTTTGAAATGTACACTGTAAAAAAAAAAAAAATTAAACACTGGTTCTCCGCAAGGATTAATTCCACCCTGATGTTTGGCATTTCTCAATTCTGCCAGCCCCACAACGTGGCATTTGAGGCACCCATAGGCATTGGTGGATATACTGTTTTAACATCCTTGGGTGGACGCAGTGGAGACAGCAGGATAGGCAGCACCATGTTTTCAAAGTTCCTCCTCCTGCCAGACTTCCCGGTAACAAACTGCTTTCATGCACTGCTTGGACAATTCCAAGTAACTGAGCCACTTTCTAATACCAGAAGGAGTTAGGTCAGGGAACTATTAATATGTTATTAACCACTGAAACACAGATGTTGTTTGAAAGATTTTTATTTATCAAAGGGAAGAAAAAAGTTATCCTCTCAAGCAGTTATTGCTTGTAAGCAGGTAGAGAGACTAAAAGAAAAGACATAGCTGTTGTCAGTGAAGTCCCCCATCTCCCCAGATGGATAGTATTTGTGATCAGAAAATAAAATAAGTTAACCTAGCAGAAGACAAACATAGACTCCAACTTTGGGCTTCCACTCAGCCCATGGTCCTGGGTGCAATATGTGCCCTTCCCAAAAACAGGATTATAAGCTGCCACTCTTCAAGCCACCTGAGCATTTGTGTAAGAGGGAGAAGCTAAGCAGAAGTTAGTTCTTTATTCATTAAGGATCAGGTAGTGCTGCAACACCCTTTCCCAATTACAGTGAGGGAAACCTGAAGGCCCTGTGCTCTCTGCACCTCTGACTATGAGGTTACTATATAAAACATTGCTTTTGAAACAAGTCTGCTTAGAATGTTGGTATGTCCTTTGCTGCCAAGTGTCAGCATTTTTAAAGAATGGAAAACAAGCTTTCTTTAGCCTTTTGCCATGAGGATGGTGCAGCTAGAGATATGCAAAGTAAGTCTCATAAAACAAAATAAAAACTCTCTACATAAAAATTAGATTCAGCTGTGACTGTCTATCATGGAAACTATTCAATTACCGTCTAAGATGATTCTTTGTTCTGCTCTAGCACTGTGTGATGAGAAGTTTTCTTAAAAGCATAATTTTTTAAAACTGGCCTTGGTCATGAAATATTTATAATAGTGCTAAGGTTGTTTTTATTTCATTTTCTATTTCAGAAGTGATTTCTCCTTATAAGGAGAGGCCTTGAGACTCAGGAATCTGCACTCAATCTACTTTTGAAAACAAAATCTGGCCTATACAAGGTAGCAATGAGACCAGACCATTATGTGACCAAAATGTCATAACCAAACATCCCCTGAACTTCGGGGAAACAAAGGTCTGGGTCCTATCTCTGTTGGAGGGGACAGACCCTAGTAAAAATGATTCCCTTGAGGTTTTATATCATTTAACCCCTTTGTTGTCTCATGAATTTGTATATGTGGCCAATTTAACACCAGCAATATGGCCCTACTGATCTTTTCCATTTCTCAGTAGCATTCTGGGAGTGGGTTTTAAACTGCAGTGTCCCAGACTGTTCACAGCATACTGTGGGTCAAAGGGAGAAAAAATCCTAGTGGATTTCTGTGGTTTAAAATTCTGTACCATTTCCAAGCAGAGATGCATTTCCATAAACCAATTAAATTCCAGAACTAAAAGCAAAAATTATCTCTGATGGGTCGAGAAATATATTCCACTATTATTATGAAGCCTACTGTTTTTGGCATTAGCCTAGAGATAAGGCAGGGCAAGCCAGGCTGAGCTGGATTATTGTTGACATGAAAGTGGAGGTTGGAAGTCCCATGCAAATGCTATATAATGAATGGAAGTAATTAAGTTTCATCGCTAATGTTTTTTAAATGGCAGCGTAGACTAGAAAACAAGTCATGTTAAAATTTAAAAGCTCATGCTGCTACCACTATATATTAGGCAGTGGAAGGCTCACACTGAGCCTTTGGGTTTGTGCCCAAGAAGTCAATGTGCCTGTACTTCCTAGAAAAGTGTAATGAGGACAACACTGTATTGAGGGCAAAGATACTGCAAGTCTCCTTTAATCCAAGCTTTCTTTAGGAAGGTTGAGGGTGATGTGGGTAAATCAAGATGGGGCAGAAGGGAACCTGGAGGCATGGGAGTGGTAGTACCAAGATAAAGATCTAGACAGTAGGGCACTTCATCTTCAATCCTTGACTTGAATCACTCGTTTTCAAAGTGTCTCAGAACCTGTGATGGCTGTGGAACAAGTTTAGCATAGCTAGAGATGGCCACGACCATAGACCAAGTAATTCTGAGACTGGTTATGGTTACAAGGTCACAGGAAAGTTAAACAGGTTCCTTTGTGATTGGCTCACATCTAGAGAAGGCTGGGAATTGGTATTTCTGTGGCGGCTCTACAGTTGTTGATCTTTTTTCACTCTAAATAGAACATGTTTGCTCACACTTCCAGAGGCATCTCAGACTCCACACAAGGACAACTCTTGTAAGAACTGTAGGTCAGGTTCTGTTCTTGGTTATACTGATATACGTCAGCAAAAGAACTTGACCAAGAGACAGTCAAATCTGAAAAATATTCTACAGCAATGACCAGCAAATATAGATGAATGCAGCAAGATAGACACGTACAGTTGGTTTTACAGTTAGAAAGTATACATCATAAGAGTAAGCTCTTTATATATTTTCTTAGGGCCTTCTTATGAATTTTCAACATCTCCCAGTTGTCTTCACAGGAGTGTAGACAAAATTAGGATGTTAGTGGGGCTGACTATAAAACGTTCCTACTGTTCCTGATCTTGCCTATGGCAAAACTTTGCCAATCTCACAAGAATCTTTAGAATTTCTGTAAGTAAAATTCATTCCAGCAGACCCCACATGCCTGCAAAACTTTCCATCCAACAATCTCTCACGGAAAATCTGCCTACAGGCCCACACCTAAAAGTTTAGAAAGGAAAAAGGAGCAGGCTTTGAAAAGTTGGGTGAGAAGACAGAATTTGTCGTCATACAAATATACAGGAAAAGCATTAGCCAGAGCCACACAGAAAGAAACCTTTCCCCAAGCGAAGTATCGTTTCCCTGCTTTGGTGCTCAATTTTCATAGAATCATGGAATATCAGGGTTGGAAGGGACCTCAAGAGGTTATCTAGTCCAACCCCCTGCTCAAAGCAGGACCAATCCCCAATTTTTGCCCCATATCCCTAAATGGCCCCCTCAAGGATTGAACTCACAACACTGGGTTTAGCAGGCCAAAGCTCAAACCACTGAGCTATCCCTCCCCCCAAACTGTTTCTGCCCGGTTTCGACCCGGGGATCTTTCACGTGTTAGGCGAACATGATAACCACTACGCTATGGAAACTTGGCTAAACACTTTTGCTTCTTTCCTGTGTGGCTAGTGTTCAACACGTAGCTAGCGAACTATGGTTTTGGCTTTAACTGCTTTGCTCCTAAGTTTATTTCTAGGATGCACTCTGTTCCGTTCAATTTCTGAGTGATGCAGATCAAATGCTTTTTTTTTCTTTTTTTTTTTTGCAGTTCTGGTGGAAAACATACAGGCAATTTCAGCATAAATTACTTTAATTTGCACATTAATAAATGTATTTTGTTTGTCTTGGCATGTGGAATTTGTCTGAACCTAAAGACTCCTCTTTTCCATTACTGAAGTAAGAAAATCAAGAAACATAATGGATTGTGCAAGACATAATTAACTTGAGGAGACAGTTACAAAGCAATGCATGGGGATTTAAGTTGAGTGATTCATGAAATGTGGTGGGAGGAGCATGGCTAATTCCCTTTAGGTTGTTTTGAAAACTTAAGGAAGTGTATCTAAATGCAAGGTACCTCACAGTATGGAGCTGTTTTGCTTTTACAGCATAGTGTTTTTAACTCTTTCATGCCTGAATTATTTGCAAGCCAGGTTGGGATGCAAATTCCTAAGGAAAAATGGGACTGCTGAGGTTAGTATAGAAACAATAGAGACTGGATGAGGAGCAGAAGGGAGGGATGAGGAGCAGAAGGAACTCTGAGGTATCTGGGAAGTGAGAAGGTAGGATGGAGTCATGTCCAAGATCACAGTGGAAGGGCTAAGGCAGCTAAGAGTTGGGCCAGGTGCATATTCAGAGGCAGACGGGGAGGGTTGAGTGAGAGTCAGGCTTTTTTTCCTCCTCTTTCCATAGTAAGGCACACACAGTACAACTTCTCAGCGGTGTCCTTAATTGCCTCCCTCGCAGGGGTGTCATGGAGCCTCATTAATGCTTGTCATGTACTTGAGAGGAAGGATGAGCTTGTGGTGGAGGCACTGGACTGAGACTCAGGAGATCTGAGATCATGTCTCCTGTCTGGCACAGATTCCCAACATGACCTTAGCCAGATCACTTAATCTCATCATGCCTCTGTTCCTTATCTGTACAATGGGGATAACATCTTTTCTGTATGAGTTTAAATTGTACACTCTTCCAGGCCGGGGCCAACTCTTACTCTATGTTGTACAGTGAGTAGCACAAGGCCCCAGTCTATTATAATACCCCTCAAACTCCTAACCCTCCTTCTCCCAAATAGATCAGTTACAGCAGTGGTTCTCAAACTCCTGTATTGGTGACCCCTTTCACACAGCAGTCCTCTGAGTGTGCCCCACCTCCTTATATTTCAAAACACTTTTTTAATATATTTAATGCTATTATAAATGCTGGAGGTGAAGCAGGGTTTGGGGGTGGAGGCTGACAGCCGTGACCTCCTGTGTAATAACCTCACAACCCCCCTGAGGGGTCACGACCCTCAGTTTGAGAACCCCTAAGTTGCAGAATAGTAAAGAGCTGGGTTGAAGAAGAATATGTTGCAGTTAGAAGCCAAAGAAAGTAGATGGTCTAGCACACCTTGCAGGACTACTGTATTATAGGTAGCTTGTTCCATAGTCAAAGTCCGAAGGGATCATAACAATACCCTAGTTCTAGCTTTCAACAAGGGGCATCATGACTAGACATGTACTTAGCACAGTTGGTGAAATGTCAAATGGTCTGGCGTAGATCTTCACCGAAGCCTGTGATTTAGCTTATGACTCCCATAATTGACAGAATGCCCTTCTACAGCTGCAATATTATAGCGTTTTATACTATGAGCACTGCATTTGTACATACTGCTGAGAAGGGGGCTGCTGAGGGTTACAGGAAAGAGGATGGTTTTCTCCCTCCCCCCGCACCCCCAAGTCAAAGTTTTTCATGTCCTTCTGTGAAAAGGAGTGCTCTGCTCACTCCAAGCTGCAATGCAGGTGTGAAGACACTGAGCATCACATTGCAATCATTTTATTTTCGTGAAGTCAAAGCATGTTCAGAGTGTTCTTACTGAACATTCATCTCTATTTCAAAGCCAAATTTCTTCAAACTAGCTCACGCTCACGCTCTCTCTCTCTCACCCCTCCCCCCCCCAATTCAGGACTATGCATGTATTAGGTCTGCACTTTTTTAAAATGAAAGCTGTTTGAACTGCTTGCAAGAAGTATGAAAAATTACTTAAGTGAAAGTTGTCCCCTTCACTTCCATTCCACACTGAGAATTCAAATAGCTGAACTAATTTAATCAAATGGTTTACTTCTGCATTGAGACAAGTATGTAAAATTTCAGCCCCAAAGGCAATTTTTAAAGTAAGTTATAAGCAGCTGAAAACAAGACTTCAGAATGGAGAAGCTTCTCACTGGTAACATTAGTCATTGGTGACAGTTGACAGCCCTGTGTTGTGTGACACCTTTTATAACCCTGATGCATCAGGTGATTGAGATCAGGAAATAAAGTTTAGTTTCTTGTCAACACCTTTATTACATCAACCATAATTACAGTGTTACTACAGGGACATGACAAATCATTAAGAATCAACTAACTGCAGCTGACTTTCTTGATCTGCATCGTGAGTTTGTCTTCATGTCAAAAGGTGGTCAGCCTCCAAACCTACATTCTCTTGTGTGAGTTTGCAGCAAGGTCAGTGAGGGGAACCCAACCTGTGTGAGAGGAATACTTGAGAACTTCCCCTGGGGCCCAGAATTTCTGTTGGCGGGCCTGCTTGACAATGAGCAGCAACAACAAAAGGATAGTAACAGCAAGTCATGCGTCACCTCCAGCAGTCCCAGCCCCTTCATCTGAAACAGCCACCTGACCAGCGTCAAGAACAGAATGCAACTCCACAGCAATTTGCATTTTTAAATAGTGATACAAAGAGTAAATCAGCCTGGATTTGAAATTTGCTTTGTTGTAGTCACATTAAGGTACTCTCCCCATCTATATCTGGGGACTTTCTTATCTGTGGATGTCCCATTCCTCCACCATTTGTTGGATCTCCCAACTATGGAGTGACCTAGTGGTCTACTCAACCCTTATGTGATATGATGAGACCCCAGGAAATGGTCTGCAGAATCATGCTCTTAGGCTTTTCAGATGGTGGTTTAAACACTGGCCTAATTCTGTCCCATTTGAAATCAATCAAACTCCCATTCACTTCAATGGAAGCAGAGTAGGACAATGATTAGCACTCTTGAAATTCCCTACCCTTAGAATTTAGCAGTGCTCTAGGCTTTCCATTAATGCCATTCCACACAAACAAACCTTGGCACTCACAAGATCCTCTGCTCTTTTAAGAATTGCTACTTTAAAAAAAAAAAAAAAAAGACTAGTACTAGTTCTAACTAGTAACTGTGAGGTCTGTTGCAAAATACTCCCTATCTTTCAAAATTCAGTAATCAAAACTAGTTCAAACATGGATAACGTAACCCACAATATACTATTTACTTTGACAGCTCTTGTTTTAATTCACAGGGCCTCAGTGCAATAGAAATGGTATTTTGTCTTCTGTAGAGATTATAAAGCCCCTGGAACTCCCTTTATTACATTGCTGCTAAAATGGGAGACATCACTGTATTTGCTTGTGAATTGCTGAGTGTGGGTTGTCAAGGCTTAACTCTGTTTTTATAAATGTATGTTACTCAAAAAGGCACTTATTTTGAATTTCTGTATAACACCCAACATATTTTCTAGACTGCATTAAATATGCATTTTTTGGGAAAATGCTGTCTTGAGATTACCCAACCCCACCCCACCACCACCACCACCTTGATCTAGTGGAGTAGGTACATTGTGTGGGAAGATAGGATGGACCCTTTGTGCATTGCAAGAAAGGAGGCCTGAAGAAGGCTGAGGGATCCATTACTATGCAGAAGCACTGGTCAGTGCCACATTTTAAAGGGGGAAACGTAGTGGCTGAGGGAGCCATTGCAGCACCTTAATTTGCAGGAGCAGCTCTGTAGCATCTCCATAGCTTGAAAGGCAGAGGGTTCCTCCCATCCATGGGTGCCAGAGTTCTCCATTGTGCAGCTGGCTGCTTGACCTTTTATCCGGGACTAGTTTTACCACTTCTTATAAAGACAATAATGAGTGCATGTCTTTCCATCAATATTTACTTGTAGGTTTTTTTGTGTTTTCAGCATGTATATCAGTGTTGATTATCATTTCAGTCCTGCTTTATATAACCAAAAAAGGATTTTCATGTATCTTAAATTCATACTCAACTAAATGATCCTGCATTTTAAATAGTTCTCTCTCATATGTCACCGTATCAGCCATTGCCTTTAACTGTTCTTCCTCTGCAGGATGCAAGCAAATTGTATCGACACACAAGATATCCGTTAAATACCTCAATGAGTGTGAAGTGCTTTTGAGATCTACTACTTTTAAAAAGAAGCTATATAAGAGCTAGGTATTATTATATACACACTCCTACACACATATACAAAGTGTGTGTGCGTGTGTATACACACACACATATGATATATGGTGTGGGAAGAGATAGGGAGTCTAAGCTGCTAAGCTGCTGTTACGATGGTTCCATAGAATCATCACAAAAGTCCCACTTGAGTAACTATTGAAGGGAAAAAGTCTGAGAATACAATAGAGAAAATAATTCATCTAGACAGTGGCTTGGTACCTTAATATAATAAGTGGTACTATTTTTGCTGCAGTTTCTTCTGTGAGAATATGTAATTTCCCATTTTTACAATATTTGCACAGTAGTGCCAGGTTTCTGAAGTTGGTTGTTACATTTGCGAACTCTGGGGTGACTACATCTAATCCTAATCATTCTGTTGTGCAGGACATTATCCTGATATAAAAACAGCAACCTACTTCTAATTTGAGGTCTCCAAGAAAATCTACTGTGAGAGCTTCAGTATGTGAGCTAGAAAGGTCCATTGTTCCTCAGATGTCTGAAGACTTGGCAGAGCACTTTGATCTATTTTTATACTCTGAAATATTTTTTTGCTGTCTAACAAAGAAGCCAGAATGCATCCATTATATTTTATTTATTTTCAGCTTTCTATTTTGAGTTCTTATTATCTGAACTATTGATCCATTAATGAAAGTCAAGAGAATATCTGTGGGGTCAATGACATTGGTGAATTTTTCCTTGAGGCTTCTACTTACTCTGACTGCCTGACTTTGAACCTGTGGGTTTGCTTTTCTTTCTACAGCATTTGTGTAGACTGGCACCAGAAATCCTGCATATCCACTTTCTTTCCTAGATTAACACACTGCTATTAGCAATCAGGCTGCTTTTGTTTTAACCTGGCTGCTGTATCTGGACAGAGGTAACTTTAGAGCATCAAACACATTGGAGAGTGAAAATGTAAGGACTGGTGTCATTTGCAAGTGATATTTGCTACAAATAAGCTGGTTAAGAGAAGGAAAGGTAGAAAGACAAAACCTGTGAAAGCAGTCTTTATTTTTCAGATTTATAAAATGGATGTCTGACTCTAGGTGCACGTACAGAGATTAAAACAAAAATCTAGGATGCATTGCTTTACAGATCACCCTATCTAGCCTCCTCTGGCAAAAGCCTGAGTGAGTAGATGAACAGTGTAACCCATACATTTAACTGCTTGATTCATTGAGAGGGAGACCTGAAATTGTGAAGAGACTAAGGGAGTATATTCTCTCAGGGGTATATCTGATTCCTTGTGCCAAGCCCACGAACGAGGAGGGGTTGGCCTAAGGAGAAAGCCTAAGGTTGTAGACCTGTTCTGTTTTGTGGGTACACAGCTATTAGTCTCTGCACTGGCTACCGCCTACCTCCTCAGAAAGGGAATTGCTGGTGGATCCACTTAGGAGTAGATCCACTAAATCCCCAATTATCCGCCTTTCCATCAGTTTACCCCCTACAGATCTCTAAAGAAACAAGCAAGGTGTCCTCGTGGACATGTTATCCATGATGCCTGCATAAACCCTGGCATTCTCAGCCCCACCCCAGAGCCCTCACCCCCAGCCAGAGCCCTCACCCCCTCTAACACCCCAGCCCCCTGAGCCAGCCCGGTGAAAATGAGCAAGTGATGATGGGGAGAGCAAACAACGTGGGGGGGAGGCCCTTGGAGAAGGGGCAGGGCATGGGCGGGGCTGCAGAGGAGGGGTGAGGCAGGGGATGGGGCAAAAGTGTTCAGTTTTGTGTGAGTAGAAAGCTGGCAACCCTACTTGGCATGAGGGTTTCCTGGTACAGTGATTTCCACAGACTGGCTACTGGATAAAGTAGTGCTTTCTTTTACATCAGTTCTAAATGAAATGCTTATTATTTTCATCAGCGTGCCACAGTCGCCTCCACAAAGTTAATTATTATTCACTATTCCCCCTTATTGATCGTACCAATTTTACGCACAACTCCCACTTATTACTTCATTCCTCTCTCCCCATCTCACCTCTTCCTTGTTGCCCAAAGCTTTACCTCCTTTTTAAAGGATGATCAGAAACCAACGGTATTACTGAAACAAGGAGCAGCCTCAGACAACTGTGTACTGGTGTGCCATTTCCTCTAGCTCTTTTTAAACACGTGCCCTGTTACCTGCTTTTTACATGGGTGATTTGCAACAAAGAAACAGAGTGCCTGGCAGTTGCTACAACTGCTGAGACTGCTGGAGCCACATTTCTGCATCTCACCCTTATTCATTATCCAAGTTAAAATAAAAAGGCCTGGGAAAAAAATCAAAGTAGAAAAGAAGGGAAAGCACCATTAACTCTTCCAGTACCCTAACCTTTGTAATAAGCATGGAGTTATGAAATACGATTATTTCATAAGAGGGCTATTTGTCACACATAGTAGTCACCGTCTAGAGAGGCAGAGCAGCAACCTTTCCATGACCTTTTTGCAAAGAATCTTTTACCACAGCTAGCCAAGGGCTTCAGGGCAGTTAACCAGTTCAAATGGTGCAACTATTGCTCACGGTGTCTCTCTAGTTTCCCTATCCCTCTGTGAAAGGGTGAACTGCTTTAGGCATAACATTACAGCTTCTGATGAACAGAAGATAAAAAAGCAACCACCTTTTTAAGCTACATTCTTTCTTAGATTCCTTTATTTGTGAATCAGAGGTAATAGTTTAAGCAAACACTCTCAAGGGAGTGCAATATATAATCTGCTTCCTGTACACATTTATTATGTGCAGCACAGATAGCGAAGCCTATATAAAAGGTTAGCTGACACTGTCCATTATACAACCCTGTTTTCAGTTGCTTTTTTTTAATTTTAAGAGGAGTAATTAAAGCTGCAAACTGTGGGCTGCTCATAAAATGGGAGATTTTTGTCTCAGAATACTCTCCCAGATGCAGTGTCCATTCAGTACTTGGCCTTGTGGTAGAGCTGGAAACCTTAAATGGACACCCAATGCTGCATTGCAAAGGTAGACCCCCTTTAGTCTTTGAATAAGGCAAAAGTTCCTCTATGGCCCTCCAGCTCTAGTTCAGACACCCTATTTTTCCTCCAGACAAAGGAGATGTGATTCCGTGGACTGATTACTTCCATGCTGGACAGGGCTGTTCTGTCTTCAAGGTGAGCTTGGAGAATTAGCTCCCTAAATAAGATGCATTTTCAATGAACTGGGATTATATATATTCCAAATATGCAGTATAGGAAATATTGCAATAGAGACAATATTGGCACCTAGAGGCCCTGGTTAAGAAAGGTGCCCCCACTGTCTTGTGTGCTGTACGCAGGTGTAATTAAAAGTCCTTGTCCCCAAAGCAGCTTACACACTAGGCAAACATGAGAATATAGTGGACAACTCAGAAATTCACATTATTGAAAATGAGTTAATTTGTTAATGCTCAGAGAAAAGTGCCAAGGTTTTCTAAACAGAGCTAAGATTTAACTATATACAAATGCTCCTAGCAAGAGATCTTGACCTTTGCCTAAGAAGTTCCTAGACAGGCTGAATACTGAGGGTCTGATTCTCTTGCTTACACTGGTTTTATTCTGATGTGGCTGCACTGACTTCAGTGATTACACAAATGTAAGTGAGAGGAGATAGAGTTGAAGGTGTGCTGGAAGAAGACCCCATCCCTGACTCAAGCTTACGTTCTAACTTAGACCAATGATAGAGTTCAGATGCATTAGATCTTGGGTTTACCAGAAGACCTAAACTCAAAGTAGGTGAGATAACCGGTTTTTATATAAAAATAGTACTTTTTAACAATCTAAAAGAAAAATATTTTTTTTAAAAAAATATTTTTTTTAAAATACCCACTCTGAATACCTTTTTATTCCTTAGCTGAGAAAGAAGAAAAAGCAGGAGCTATTTTGTGATTGTGTGAAGGAAAGACAAAAATAGAACCCTTCTGCTAAGGAGACGCTTGTAGCTGTTACACCCAAAGAGAAAGTACTGTCTTGGGAACAACTATTTCCCAGCTGTATATTAGGGTCGAAGCCTAATCCCACTACAGACTATGAAAGCATTAACATTGTCTGCAAAAGGGCCAAGATTTCACCATAATGTCATAAACAAGCAGCCATTACTTTCTGTCCTTGACTTTCCCCAGGGTGTGCGTGGGGAACAGACTTTGGAAGATAAGAGAAAAATACACCTTTGCAATATTGCACTTCTAAATAATGTGTGCAAGGTCGGTCCATGACAAACAAAAAGAATAACCAACCCATTTAGAATCGAATATTTTCCCTCAGGTGCTTGGCTGGCTGGTTCTTGCTCATGGTCTACCTGATTGCCGTATGTGGAATTTTCCCTCAGGTTAGATTGGCAGGAATGTTGGGGTTTTTCCCTTTCTTCTGAAGCATGTGGGTATGGGTCACTTGCTGGGATTATTTTGGTATATCACTACTGATGCACCTTGGTCCCTCCTATTATCTGCCCATAGCACATAATAGGCTCCTGTAGGCTAGGGTGACCAGATGTCCTGATTTTATAGGGACAGTCCCAATTTTTGGGTCTTTTTCTTATATAGGCTCCTATTACCCCCGTCCCAATTTTTCACATTTGCGGTCTGGTCACCCTACTGTGGGCAGAGGTGACAGTAAGCCAGTCTGGTCTGGTACGATGCACCGGTAAGAAAGTGCCAACTGTAGCAACAGGGCCGCTGATGAGGTAGGGGGAGGAAGGGGCAACTGCCCCAGGGCCCGGCGATATAAAAGGGCCCCGGGCTCCGGCAGCAATTTAAACGGCCAGAGCCCTGGGTCCTTTAAATCGCTGCCGAAGCCCCAGGTGGCATGGGCTGGACAGTGCTGAAGGGCTGGCTGGGGAATTTTGGCCCCAGCCCTGCCCCTTCCACCCAAGGCCCTGCCCCTTCCAGGGACCCAGAGATACCCTCCCTCCCCCCCGCACCTTGCCCAGGACCCTGGCCACCCTGCGTAGTAAGTCATTTAAATTACTTTCACCCTTGCCTGTGGGCTGTAATACTTTTGGTCTCATTTCAGTTGTTGGGTTTAGTGTGCACTGTGCAGGTGGTGGCCGCCTGTGATATACAGAAGGTCAAACTAGATGATCTGGTGCTCCCTTCTGGCCTTAAATAAGTGACTCTAATTATTACTACATGTAATAAAGCAGGACAAAAGCCATTGTGAGAAGAGAATAAAAAAGCAGGATACCTTCCTGGTGTACTTTGTACAATTCCGAAGCTATATCTTACTAAATAACCCTCTAAAGGAAATTTGGTTCTTTTGAGTTTTGCACCATTCAGTTGTTTCACTTTAAGAAAAAACATCTTAGTTGTGAATATGAAAGAGTAACTTATCCAGACAATGTTCTCTAACACAATTTACTCAAAATGAAGAATGTTTTTTAAAAATACAGTCAAACACTAACAAGCCTTGTGTTAAAAATAACTAAGTTTCAGATTTGGATATGCTAGTTTTCTTTAGGACACACACAAGCCATTCAAAACAAAAATGCAAGGAAACTACTGAAATCTGTTTAAACTCTGCAAGGAGTTTTAGTCTTTAATATGATTTCCGACCTGTCTGATCCAGCAGCGTTATTAAGCTACCTTGTCTTTGGGACCTCTGCATTTCAAACAAATTCCTCATTTAAACAAGCTTTTCTTAAACAGAAAAACCCCACCTCTTTTCATAGCCACTCAGATGAGAAATTTAAACAAAGATGAGGAGGGCTGGCCTGTAACTAGGTGGATTTGTTTGATCAAAGGGACAGACAGCTGAGACTAGGTTCTGTGGAAATGTGCATGTGCAAGTTTCTAGTCATCAAGACAGAGAGCCATTTTTCAGATTATAGTGGTAATTCCAAAGAACCAAAATTTATTTTCTGTGTGTGTGTGTCGAGGAGGGCAAAAATGGGAAACATCCCTTATTGTTTCACAGTGATTCTAAAAAGGCCAAACATTTTTGTTTGCAGCATATCCCCTTGGGATTCTAAATTTAATGTTTAACTAGATCCAAAGTAGAGTCTACTTGGAATCAGGAAAAAATCAAAAGAGGAAAGAGTGGCTCTGGCATGCTACTGTATAGCGAGAGCTTGTGAACGTTCCTATTTTTCTGTTCTTTGTTAATTTTAAGGCAGCATAGATCCAAAGTGAGAACTCACTTAAGTGCTTTGCAAGCAGAAGAATAATCTGGTTCAAGGGAGACTTTTCAGCAGAATTTTTAAAAGGGCTTTCTGTAGAGGATGCCCAAAATCAGACACTCAGACGACAAGCTGAATTTTCATAGGAGGATGTGGATGCTGCTGCTTTTTGAAAAATACTCGCAGTAGTAGATACCCAAGTTGTCTATCCACTCATGCTTAGCTGGGTGCTCAGACATTGGGCTTTTCACAGCCTCACTGGTATATGATTTCATTTGCAAATGAAATTTAATGTGGATAAATGTAAAGTAATGCACATTGGAAAAAATAACCCCAACTATACATACAACATGATGGGGGCTAATTTAGCTACAACTAATCAGGAGAAAGATCTTGGATACTTCTTTGAAGATGTCCGCGCAGTGTGCAGCGGCAGTCAAAAAAGCAAACGGGATGTTAGGAATCATTAAAAAAGGGATAGAGAATAAGACGGAGAATATCTTATTGACCTTATATAAATCCATGGTACGCCCACATCTTGAATACTGCACACAGATTCGGGGAGGAGGGATAGCTCAGTGGTTTGAGCATTGGCCTGCTACACCCAGGGTTGTGAGTTCAATCCTTGAGGGGGCCATTTAGGGGTCTGGGGCAAAAATTGGGGATTGGTCCTGCTTTGAGCAGGGGATCGGACTAGATGATCTCCTGAGGTCCCTTCCAACCCTGATATTCTATGTGGTCCCCTCATCTCAAAAAAGATATACTGGCATTAGAAAAGGTTCAGAAAAGGGCAACTAAAATGATTAGGGGTTTGGAACAGGTCCCATATGAGGAGAGATTAAAGAGGCTAGGACTTTTCAGCTTGGAAAAGAGGAGACTAAGAGGGTATATGATAGAGGTTTCTAAAATCATGAGTGCTGTGGAGAAATTGAATAAGGAAAAGTTATTTACTTATTCCCATATAAGAACTAGGGGCCACCAAATGAAATTAAATAGGTAGCAGGTTTAAAACAAATAAAAGGAAGTTCTTCTTCACTCAGTGCATGGTCAACCTGTGAAACTCCTTGCCTGAAGAGGTTGTGAAGGTGAGGACTGTAACATGGTTTAAAAGAGAACTGGATAAATTCATGGAGGTTAAGTCCATTAATGGCTAAGGAATGGTGTCCCTAGCCCCTGTTTGTCAGAGGGTGGAGATGGATGGCAGGAGAGAGATCACTAGATCATTACCTGTTAGATTCACTCCATCTGGGGCACCTCGCATTGGCCACTGTTGGTAGACAGGATACTGGGCTGGATGGCCATTTGGTCTGACCCAGTGTGTCCATTCTTATGATATGTTCTCAAGGTACAAGTATTCTCCCCCACGTACCACGGTCTTCCTGTGGTACAAGCTCACCCATTGCTCCTATCGGGTGTCTGCACAATGCTACAACAGTCTCTCCAGCATCAGAATGGATAGAAAAGTGTCAGGGGGTGTGCATGTTTAAATGACATTAAGGCTGTGTCTACACTATGAGCCATGGGTGTGAGCTCCCCTGCTTGTGTACACATGCTCGTGCTCATCTTGTAGCCACAGGAGCATGGCCAGTGGCAGCAGAGACAGAGCTTAGCTGTGCTGAGCACAAACCCTCTGAAACCAGTGGGTATGTACTCGGCCCAGCTAAATTATGTCTCCACTGCTACTGTCTGTGCTTCTGTGGCCATGCTGCTATTTATACTCCTGCTGGCTCGATGAGAGCTAGGGCGAGTACATATATATGAGCAAGACAATCACACGCAAACTCATAGTGTAGACCTGGCATAAAACGATTTCAGCCATTTGCTGTGCTGGAACATGACTGAGACTGAACATGAAGCAGATAAGGGTGGGGGGAGTTTCTGCACACTGATGCCAACATTTTCAAAAGCTTTGGCAGGATCAGAGAGTCACTTAGGAGGCTAAGTAAGAGTTGGATTCCCAAAAGACTTACAAACTAGCGCTTGACCACACTTAAGTTGCCTGAGCACATACTGTTCACTGGGATTTTCAAAATTACTCCTACATTTTTTATACAATAATGAGGCCTAGACACCCCCGTGTAGTGTGCATTTTAAAAAAGCAGGCTATTTTCAGACACTGCCAAACAGATGATGTCAGAAAGAATGAGGAGGAGCAGTACCTGGAAGAGCCCATGAGCAACCTTGGGATTTCCTGAAAATACTGTTTGGGCACCCATTTCTTAGACCACACCTCCACCCTGCCCCAGTGCTCAAGCCACTGGGTTCTTAGATTTGGACATGACCAATACCAGCTTTGAAAATTCCCTGGATTGCCACAAAGCCACTTCCCACACTTTTGAAAACTTCAAATTCTTCCAGCTTACAGACCTAGAAATAAACTAGAGGGAAAATTCGGAAATAGGGAAGAGAATAGACAAAAGTCTTACTCTATAGATTATTAGATCGGTCTTTCCTTGGGTCCTCTTGAGAACAAACTGGGGTCTTACAAAGTCTTTAAAATTCAGTGTCAAAAAGTGATGTGCTACATTCATCCCTGGTGTATTTTGACTGGATTCAGTGGAGTTACACCCAACAATGAATCAAGCTCAACTTCAGGAGAAAGGCTATGTAAGTTATTGTAACACTGGGTTTGTATATTATCTGATCTCTCCCTCAAACTGAAAAACACCAGCAGTTTGCAGCTCTGGTGAAACAGTGACTTTGTTCCAAGAAACTCTTTTTTCTTTCTTAAAGAAAAACATAGCAGGAGCCTGTTCACCAAGGTCTGAATCTCTAGCAAACAGCTTGCTGCACCTTAACACGCTGGAAATGCAACATCAGGCACCTGTTGTATGAAGACAGATAAAGCATTACTTGCTTTAAGTGTGGGAACTTTCGTTGCACCTTCTATTGTGAGCAGATAGTTAATTCCCAGCACTTGCAGAATCATTTCAAAGTAATACAAAGCCGGGGTTGGAAGATAATACTACTTCGATCTATGGATCACTTATTTTGGTCCCCAAGTACTATGGAAATTTAGTAGGTAACCCGAGCTTGGTATTACTTTATTTTCTTAGACTCTTCACTTCTTTGGGAAGCTCAAATTTCAAATATGGGCACCAAGGTGGATGCCCAAATATCCGAGCGGGATGCTCAATACTGCCTTTAAGTATGCAAATGACTATTTACATGTGGTGTGAAGCACAGTTTTACACATCTAAATACAGGATTTGGATGTCCTGTCTGGGGACCTACATTTGAAAATCGGGCCCACAGTGTGAAGTGGCAGTGTTCATCAGTAACAAACATAGTTGCGTTTATCCGCTTGTGAAAGAGTCTTCCCCTGGAATGCTGAGGACACATTAATACACAATAAAATGTGTTGGCTTGGCAGAATCCAATTTTAATTTTTATAATTTTGCCAGATAATTCTGGTTTGTTTTAGAGGTTTTTTTTAAATGCATCAATTTTACACTTTCACAGTTGTACAAAATTATGGGTTTAAGCATTTTTTCTGATTTGTACCTTTTTCACAGTTGTGGGAAATTAACGGGGTGTGCGTGTGTGAAAATTATTATTTAATGATAGCAGATGGTGAGATTCAAAAACTTTAAACTTTAACTGTTCAAACACAAATGTCAGCATCACGTGTCAAAATATACAAAGTAAACATCCTTAAATCAAACTACGTTCTCAAGCAGCGTTTTTCTTGCTTTTCCTATCTGTAAATCATCGTCAATGGAAATATATATTTTTGTCTGTGTATGGTGAAATTGGCATTTACTGACCAAAACTCTAATCCTTCCAAGCCAAAACATACCACAATGAAATCACAACTGATCAATAAATAAGTTTTCAAAGTGGTGCCCAAGAATCCAACAGCAGTAATGTCAATTGGAACCACGAATACAGTTAAAGTCCAGTTTGTTAATAAATATTTACCCTTAAAGTCAAAACACATCATTTACAAGTCTTGTAAATACCAACAGCTTTCAACTACTGTTCCATTGCAAGGCAACGTGTCATGCAACTGTCTCATTAATTGAGAGAGGGAATCTTCTCCTACCCACCCACAAACCAGTGGGACCATGTCCTCTGATAGCATAAATCAGCACAGCCTCACGAACTTAAGCATACAACTTGATTTCATCTGCACTGATCAGGCTGTTATGATTAGCTAATCATGGTAGCTATCTCAATTGTTCAAGAATTGAATTGAGAGAGCTTCTTAATGTAGGCAAGGTCCTAGTGGGATATTTTTTACTAATTTCACAAGACTTGTACAAAATTCCCCAGATAAAAGCGCTGTAAAACTAGAAGTAAGATTGAATACTTATCTCTAACTTAAAGGTAAAACATTACAGGGATGGTTTAATTACTGCAAGCCCAAGCTTTACACACCCAAGCAATTCAGAGTTAACGTTAAAGCTAAAAGGAACATAAACAAGCTAAGGTATGGAAATGCACAATTAAGGCACCCGAACTTTAATTCTGTTTTCCACCTTCCTCCTCCCCTCTACCACTTTCTTTGGCACCCCAACATTCTCCTATCCCCACGTTCCATGATGCACATACTGATTCCCCTCTCTCTCTCTTTCCTGTCTCCTGTATTCCTCTGTAGTTCTGGTGCAACAGGTGCTTTTTAAAAAGAAACGTTTCGGATTAATGGTTACTTTTTGCTTTCAGTTATGAAGACTGACAGAAAAAAGCTTTTTCAACGAGTGCTCACAAATATTCTACAGAGAACTTCACAAAGACTTGACTTCACTCCCACTGAGAGCAATAGGAGACAGTAGCGGACTGAAAGAGGGCAATTCTGAATGAAATTCTTGCAACAAACGAACATTAATCTTAATTTCCCTCTTCATCCCCCACTCACCCCTCTGAAATGTAGCCTAGGCACAGGAGTTTAGTATACTGATCTGTATTGCTAGTCATGTTGCTTAATGCACTGCTTGAAAGTGCTCAGATACTAGTGATGAGGGCAGTATAAGAACCTACATACAGTAGAGATTAGGTTTGGCCGAGGGTTCAGAATCTGGGTTTGAAGTCAAACCGGGACTAATGGCTCAAGTGTCACATCTCTAAAATCTCATTAACTATTTAAACATTATTTGAGACCCAAATTGTGGAAATATCTTGCAAGAAATACTCATCTTATGATATCTACATTGTTTTGGCCCACATCCAAATCAGATATAAAAAAACAAGACCACCTGGTTTCAGGCATGTTCAGATGAGGATTTTGAATCCAAACCCTCCTACATTTACCTAAGGATATAGTGGGATTTTCCATCACTTGAACTCTAAATCAAGACTGGATAGCTTTCTAAGAGATGTATGCTCAAGTTCAAATAGAATTTATGGGCTTGATGCAGAAATTCTGGGTGAGGTTCTATGGCTTGTGTTTTGCAGGAAGCCAGACTAAACAATCACAGTGGTGCATCCTGACCTTAGAAGAAAATCTATTTTTTTCTATTAAATTAAATCTATTAAACTAAAGATTTTATCAGGAATTCAGATTTGAAGTCTCAATCACAACCTCTTATTCTATGAAAAATAAGTAAGTTTGTTTTTAATGTGATTTTTGTGGATATTTTTGTTCCAATTTGACATTAATGGTCTTTATTTAATTATCAGTTTATATAAATATGACGCAGGATTTTCATTTTTGGCAAGTCTGGTCCCAGTCTGCACTCCCAAGCCCCCCAGTCTCACACCGAACTGTGCCCCTTCTGAAACCTGATTCCATTTCTCCAGTTCTACTCATCAGAATACATACTGTATACTGATCAGGAAGGCCAGCTTGTTCCTCAAATGCCAGCTCTTCAGTAAATACCAGCTTATCTCTGTGACACAAAGGCAACCTCAAATACTCCCCTGGCAAAGTCCACATTGCTCATATATTCTGTGTACTGCCGTAGGTGTCAACATACTACAGGGTCAGAAAGCGAATGTAGTACGTGCACACACACATATATATGCATTGTGTACGTATTATACACCCACACGGGTGCACACACAACACAACAATAAAAAGTACTGGGGTAACTGTTAATCTTCCTTTGTTTTTTGTTTTGTTTAAATGTAATCTTAAGCATATTGAATGACAAGCAGGAGGGGAAAAGTGTACAAAGTAGTTTCTTGATCTGTCTCTGAATATGTACCAATATGCAGTATTCGGTTGAGATAAATCAGTTGAGATAAAATAACTGTCCCAAACTTTCCCCTTATGAACTCAAACCTGTTGTGAGACTCAAAGACGTTTAAGCAGGTTTGTTTCACATGTCTGCTTCAGCCAGGAATTTAATCTCATGACAAATGCTGGTCAGATTTCCAGCCCAAACTGTGCGGATTCAAGAGAATTTGGATGAATCAGAGAAGGATTTTCAGGTTCTTAGAGCTTAAGGATGGGAGTCAAGACACCTGGATTGTTTTCACAGCTCTTCCAGCCTCTTGCTAGGTAACTTTGAGCAAATAATTATCCCCATTTTAAAGAGAGAGGTAACACCTATGTATCTGATAGGATGCTGGTGATTAATGTTTGTCAAGTCTTTTGAGATCCTCTGGTGGGTGGTATTATAGCAGTGCAATGTATTGGTTTACCCTCCTAATGAATGATGGATTATTCAGATGGATGGGTGTTCAGCACAGTATCTAAACCTTACTGTCCTAGAGCATATTGCAGAACTCTTATTTTTTCCCACAACCCACCATCAGCCTCATTGTTAACTGACTGACTGAAAGAGGAGAATTTATATGGCTGCCCAATAACAATTGGTGGAGCTGCCAGGAAGATTTTATCCCTCACTGGCATTCAACTATGATAAGTACTGTATGCTGTGAACGAGGATGACTTGTGATTAAAGCTGGTCAAAAAAAATAGGATGTGTGAGGAAATGTTCCAAATATGTCAGTCACTGTTGTTCTGCAGGTCTCAAAAAGGGACAATTTTTCATTTATTCAAAATTTTTCATGAGAATTGTTGTTGAACATTTTTAGTTTCAAAAAATGTGTGGGTGTTCTTTCCTTCTCCCTTTATCATCGCCGAAAAAGGGAGGGAAAAGAAAAAAGAAAACCTGGGGCCCAATTTTTTGTTTTTCCAATTTTGCTGAAAAAAAAAAAAAGGAAATCTCTTTAAAAATTTAACTTCTTTACAAAAAGATTCCATTTTTTATAAAAGGCTGTTTTTGATCACATAATATTCAGTTGTAAAATGTCAATCAGCTCCACTCTTGTGTAAAATGCAAGCTGTGTGGTTTCATCAACAGGGAGGCACTACATTGACAAAAGAAACTGATGATGGTTTTGCAAGAACTTGACACTGTAGAGGCCAATAACACTACTGTTGCACTCTTCATTGGAAATCATGTACAATCTAATTAACTGAGACCTGGAACCGTCCAAGGGCAAAACTGAAAAATGATTCAGAGAAGCTACAGATCATTTCAATTTCTTAGCTAATGACTGATCCTGAATGTAACAAGCATAGGTTGGGCATAGAAGAGAAGATGAACGGATGGAACACAATTCTCAGGGCCGTCCATCTCCTCTCGCATTCAGAATTGAAGATGCCAACTTCTGCCCCATGACTGTATTTGGGAAGGAGGTTTCACCACAGATTGTTGCATCAAAATAGTGGGAAGTTTTGACAGTAAAATCATGAAAGACAAGACAATGGGATTTGAAACTGTCAGTTTTTAAAAGATCTGCACTCCTTCCCAGTCAGCTCAACACCAATCGAGTCTGTTTGCTGCTCAGTCAGAATGGTTTGGTTAAAACTTTATAACAGGACAAGTGCTGATGGGGATAGTAAGTAGGTAAAAATGTACCATTATCCAAGAGCAGATAGAAAAGACTGATAATCCTAACTAGTTAATAGGGCTGGAGTCTCAATTAGCATGTCTGTGTTTTACTTACAGAATTGAAAGTGTTTCATTTTGGCAACATATACATTGTTTTTGTTGAACAAACAGGTGGACAAAGTGAATCACATAGTATGTGTATTCTGCATTTCATTTAATAAAACATTCCTGTGCTTTTTTTCCCTACAACCGGGAATTTTTTTTTCTTTGGTCCAGTTGGGAAAAAAGTAACAACCCTTGTATATCCCATTCCTCTAGGCTACTGTATGCTACAGGAACAAGGACCCCTAGGACAGGTTATAAAGGCCATGGGTAGTGCAGTGAATGCTCTTTATTGTTCAAAGGCTGTATGGCTTCACAACAAACCATCCAGTTGCATTTGCCAAATGGAATATATAATAATGCTTAGTATTCATAGTCTTCAACTAAATATAATGAAAATGTTTAAAAATAAAAACCTGTGCAAATCCATATTTTAAGTGTAAGCTTCCTTTTTCCTTTCATTGCCAAAGCCACAATGTATCACTTAGAAGTCAGAAACAAGCAATAATGGTAGCCATACAACCTAGTATTCTGACCTTGAATTATCTCTTGAATTCCACAGGGCTAGACCTGATCAGTACTTGGATAGGACCTGCTTTTCCTTAAAAGTGTCCCATGAGGAGATGTTAGCAGTTCAGTAGGAATCACTCTTCCCTCTGAATATCAAACCAGTGCCTATGTGTGGTGTTAGAAAGTATTGTGATGCTGGAAGTGTCATCTTCCAAGGGGAGCAGTGGGGACAAAAAAAAAAAACTTAACTGGCTTCAAGACTGAGCTTGATAAATGTATGGAGGGGATGGTAAGACAGGACTGTCTACAACTGCATGTGGCCCACTGGCAACTTCCAGGAGCAAAAATCTCCAACTGCCAGAGATGGGCCACTATATGGGGAAGGCTCTGGGTTACTACAACGTGCAGGAGGTCAGACTAGATGATCATGATGGTCCCTTCTGACCTTAAAGTCTGAGTCTATCTTTTGACTGAGATGTAAAAAAGAGGCACTAATTACTTATTACAAGATTCTATGGCACTTTTCCAAAAAGAGTGGGAGTATTCCTGACCAGAGCCCAACTCTAATTATATGCTGTCCACCTACTCCTAGTTCCAGTTGAAGAATTTATTGTCTATAATTATAGGCAAAGAATGGCTGTTATCTTCCACTCCCGAAATGGTTGCATTTTAGTGGAAGACATACATAAGGCATATTACTTCAGAAGATATTTTTTGGTGCCTTTCATTCAAAAAATATCAGACAGCCATGATAAAGACATGGAGAATTCCCATCAGAAAGGGCTTAAATTATATCAGTAGTGCCCAAACTTTTCAGGGTTGCATCCTCCTTACTCCTGTCCACACACCCATCAGCCAAGGCCAGGAGCAGGGCCGCGGCTCCTGGGCAGTGGGGTGGGGAAACATGGATAGGGTAAGGGGGCCGAGGCTGGGGGCAGGTTTGGGGCCAGGAGCAGTCTGCAGCTGGGGGCCAAGGCTGCAGCCAGGGCCAGGCGCATGGCTGGGACCGCGGCTGGGGGCGGAGACAAAGCAGAGCTGGGAGCAGAACGAGGCTGGGTGATGCTCCCTCTCTTCCCCCTTTGGGGGCTGGCCTGGGCCCTGCTGCACCATCCCCCCCTCCCTGAATGTCCTTCTGTGTCCTTTTAGGGGGGTGCCCCCTAAAGTTTGGGGACCACTGCTATACATCACAGACAAGTTTTCACTGACACTAAATTTCTCCCAGGCTAGTCTGGATGAGTGGCCGGATCCACTAATCTGTCTGTAGGAGATACTACAGAAAATAGCTGGATTAAAAAAAAAAAAAAAATCCTCACCTGCAATTAACCAAACCATTCACAATGGTGAAATGTGAATTTCAGACCTGGTTCAGCATCACACCCAATCCAGATAATACATTTCTCTAAAGCTACTAACCAAATTCTTAAATGCCCCACTTTCGTGTTTAAAATGAAAAGATGTCCCTCCCTCCACCCTGATCAGATTACTGCTGTACAAATAGGATTGTATTTTTACAAAAAAAGAATTAATATCAACAAAACTGCAGTTATTAATGGGTAACCAGGCACGTTGTTATTCTTGTATTAACTCTTGTTAGCACTAGCCTGCAATTGTACCACTGTGTTTTGTGTTTTTCAAACATCTTCAGAAGTTATCAGACTGAAAATGGAGTTAAAGCCTGCTCATTTGGGGGTCTGATCTTATACTGACCCTGCATCACTGGTCACTTAACTCTTTACCACTGACTTCAATGGACACAGAATCAGGGCCCTTATTCTTTGTCTGAAATGAGATTATGGATATTTCTTTATTCAAATCCAGGCTCTGAATTCCCATTTTTCATGCCTACACATTGGCTTCTGCTAGCATGAGGAGTTGGATATGAAGAAGGTTAAGTGAAAGAGATAAGGGTAACAGAGAGAAAATACTGCTGTATAAACTGGAAGGTTCTTAGACAAATCTGTCATACTGAAAAAGGAATGTTTTCTAGCTAGTGCTGCTGGAGAGCCTGTAAAAAGGAAGCAAACTGGTTATCAAATGGGGGGAAAATAAACATTAAAAATGTAATACCTTTAATAAGTGGGTGTTGAAACCTTCAAGATGGTGACATTTCTCCCTCATAATGATATCTACCTCTCTCAAACTTCCCACTACCGTTGCTTCATAAACCTATTGTAATGACTTATTCCGTTTTACATACCATGGTATTTAACCACCTAGATGACACATGTAGTGTCAATTAGAAACAATACATTTCTCGGAATTTTTTCTTCATCTGGCTCTCTTGAGAGAACTGTCACCCCGGTCTGCTTGCTCCAGCAGAGGTCACAACTACACAGCTCTGCTCTCTATGTGCACTCAGTCATATCTGATCTACTGTACTGACTAAAACATGTTAAAATAGGTATGAACTGGAATCCTTCCCCTCCTGTACATCAGTAGAATTGCTTACCAGGTTTCCATTAGGGTCAGTAATTTATACCTGTGCAAAGCTTCTGATGACAATGTGACTGCATGGATATAATAAACTTAATTTGGCCTCAAGAATCTTTATGATTAGTGATGATGGAAGAAGGAAAGAACCCATCTTGACTCTCAGATCCCAGGCTTAGTTTGATGTACTGGCAGTTTGAAAACAACACCAGGTTTTTGCTTGTTGACTGAGTACCCAAGACACAGAATCACTGAGTGTGAAAATAGACCTGGAGTGCCAAAATGCTATTTTTACAGCCACTTTTACTCATAGACCCCCACTTCTAGAGTGGATAAAACAGCAAAGAGAAGTATGCCAAGTATGAACATGGCAATAAGTAGGTCTTCACTCTTTGTGGTCTTTGATTAAAATTTGTAGCCATATATGATTACAGAAGTATTTATCACGGTCGCTCTGGACAAAACACAAATAATTTGCAATGGGCTGTTGGTGACTGTGGTGACCACTAACTTAAAATCAAGATATCAGATAAGGCTTTATCCATAGCTAGAATCAGAACAAATTCAAAAGAGCAACATTAAAATGAAATCCAAATGATAATTTCAAGTTTTAAATTAACATCAGTAGCATACTGGGGGCTTGGGGTAGAGAGAAATAGCCAAATATTTTAGATCTCTCATTGCCACTTTGGGGATAGGGAGAGTGGATGCACTCTATCTTTTTCATAGCTTGTGGTCACCTCTCTTCCCAGCTGCAAGTGCAACCATACCAAAAAGGAGTGATACAAGGTTGATTATGTGTCTTTGAAACAGTGTAAAGAAAATCCCTTTGTAAAATTAGTTTGAAAAATTATACTTGTGCTTCTGGAAGCATAATTCATTTTACTTTAGTTTTTGATAAAAACAAGACAATCAAAAGCCAGAAGAAGTTGATTATTATGGTGTTACAGTAATGGAATTAATAAATGTATTAATAATCACATCCGTACTTACACACCACATCATTATCAGCCTCCTCGACACATCATGATTGATGTTCCAGTAGGTGAATGGAAGGAATGTGATGTAAAAAATCTCTTCACCCAAGGTAGATGAAAACTTGAACAGGTAGTAGTAGAAATAATTCTTCACAACATATTTCTGTGCACAATCCTGAAAGTGAAATGTTTTTAGCATGTTTCAGTAAACTTATTGAATTAAATTGTTAGCAGTGCAATTGTCAAGGTTCCTTCCCCACTCTGAACTCTAGGGTACAGATGTGGGGACCTGCATGAAAGACCCCCTAAAATTATTCTTACCAGCTTAGATTAAAAACTTCCCCAAGGTACAAACTTTGCCTTGTCCTTGAACCCTATGCTGCCACCACCAAGCGCGTTAAACAAAGAACAGGGAAAGAGCCCACTTGGAGACATCTTCCCCTAAAATATCCCCCCAAACCCTACACCCCCTTTCCTGGGGAAGGCTTGATAAAAATCCTTACCAATTTGTACAGGTGAACACAGACCCAAACCCTTGGATATTAAGAACAATGAAAAATCAATCAGATTCTTAAAAGAAGAATTTTAATTAAAGAAAAGGTAAAAGAATCACCTCTGTAAAATCAGGATGGTAAATACTTTACAGGGTAATCAGATTTAAAACATAGAGAATCCCTCTAGGCAAAACCTTAAGTTACAAAAAGGCACAAAAACAGGAATATACATTCCATTCAGCACAGCTTATTTTACCAGCCATTTAACAAAAGGAAATCTAATGCATTTCTAGCTAGATTACTTACTGACAGAGTTTTTGAGACTGCATTCCTGATCTGTTCCTGGCAAAAGCATCACACAGACAGACAGACCCTTTGTTTCCCCCACTCCAGCTTTGAAAGTATCTTGTTTCCTCATTGGTCATTTTGGTCAGGTGCCAGGGAGGTTATTTTAGTTTCTTAACCCCTTACAGGTGAAAGGGGTTTGCCTCTGGTCAGGAGGGATTTTATAGCACTGTATACAGAAAGGTGGTTACCCTTTCCTTTATTTTTATGACAGCAATTTAAACAACTAGGGCTACAAACCAGTTTGCAATTCAAACAGCAATTTGGTGCAGTGAGACTCCAGAACTGTAGGTTTAGTTTTTCATATTAAAGTGAATTTTATAACTAACTGATGCATAGATGAAATGTGTTTTCCCTCCTCCCCCAATCAGTTATGACAAGTGATATACAGGAAGACAATTAGACACACGCACGCGCAAAGGTTCAGACCTGGACTAGTCTCTGTTTGTGGAGGGTCAGACATGGAACCCTCCTGGCCCTAAATTTAGGGAGCTTATGCAGCTTTAGATAAAAGGAAGAACTATTGCTCTTGACAGAAGAATGTGATGAGAAAGCAAAACCCAAAAATCAAATAGAATAGTAAATAAAGCAACTTGTGTTTTTGCGCTTTGCCTCACTGCCTAAGGAGACTGGATTAACAGTTGCCTTTATACATCCTGAAATTTGCCCTAGGATAGCAAGTGGCATCCCTCCTTTATAAACCATTTTTTTACTTTCAACCTTCATTTTTCTCCAACTCTCTTATCCAGAGGGCCACAAACTCTGCCTCTATCTCAACAGGGGATTAAGCAACTGTGGAAACAGCATATCCTCTCCACCATGTGAGGTCCTGACAAGACGCTGCAGTGGGACAAGAAGATTGACGTAACTTTTTAAAAACTCAATAAATGCTGTGCTTCGTGACAGAGGTAATTTATAAGCTAAATTGCTTAAACTTAACTTGATTCAACTTTTAAAAGGGCTGCATGAGCAGATTGCAAAATGAGGTGGGTATCTGTGAACCAAGGGTAAGAAATAGTTCTCCTATTGTTATGTGCTTTAATACTCCCTGTTTTTCATCCCTCTCCTATTTTTTGTATGTCAATACACAACATGATTCTACAGAACAAAACCTTCCAGAGCACCCATCTCTTATAATAGGTTATTACCTGTAATTGCCCTTTGAAGATGTACATCTTTAATGTTTGTTTATTGTGGTAGTGCCTAAGGACCAACCAAGAATGGGCCCCATTGTGCTAGGCACTATACGAACATGGAGTTGCAGATGGTCTCTGCCCTGAAGAGTTTACAATCTAACTATAACAGAGTGAGCAGGGGGAGGAAATAGAACAGACAAGCAGAGTGAACAATGGGATGGTAAGTGTCCTATTAGTTCTACCATTTTTTTGGTAGGGAGATCAGCTAATGGAAAGAAAAGTGAAGGGAGAGGGGATGCTGAAGGGAAGTGAGCTGAGGGGGTGGCAGGGTAGTGTAGCTGAAATGAAGAGACTTTGGGGGGACAGGTGGGAGAGTTGGAGTAAACAGCCAATCAGCGCAGGGCAGAGAACACCCAATCAAAACTGAAATGCTCTGAATGTCCAAAGGTTTCTGCTTTGGCTGCTCGTGCAGCTGCTCCTACCTGCTGAAGGAAGAACAGGAGTACTTGTGGCACCTTACAGACTAACAAATTTATTTGACCATAAGCTTTCGTGGGCTACAGCCCACTTCATCAGATGCATTCAGTGGAAAATACAGTAAGACTATTTTATATACACAGAGAACATGAAACAATGGGTGTTACCATGCACACTATAACGAGAGTGATCAGTTAAGGTGAGCTATTACCAGCAGAAGAGAGAAGGAAAAACAAAAACAAAAAAAATTCTTTTGTAGTGATGATCAAGATGGGCCATTTCCACAAGTACTCCTGTTCTTTTTGCGGATACAGACTAACACGGCTGCTACTCTGAAACCTGTCCTACTTGCTGGAGTCTCTGCCTAGCTCCTCTCTGCATTTTTCCCCCCTAAGGCCATGTGGTGAGGGAGGAGGGGAGAGAGGGTTAGGCCCCACCTGACTGCTAGTTTCCCCAGAATGGGGGGATCCTCCACTGTACAGTTCTGGGTCCGGAGGGTGTTGGCTGAGGTGTGGCTGCTCAAGGCGATCTACTGCCCCAGGCAAAACATCAGTGTGCCACTCCCCTCCCACAGGCCTAGGGCAGCAGAAATTGGCCCAGCCACCTCTCCATTATGATGGTGGGACAGCTGAGCCAAATTTGAGTAAGCGGCATTGTGTCCTGACACACTGGGTCACATCGGGTCACACCACCATTCAAATTGTGCCCAGATGCCCCTCTGTCATGACAGAGAAAACCTATAATAAACAGCTTACATGTATGTCTAACTTATCAGGCCATCACCCGTCTTCCAAATGGAGACCCTGATGGGACTTCTAGTACTACAGGCTCTGTCACAGGGCCTGTCACTTCGTCACAATCTTATGTCAGTTCTTACATTAAGTGTAAGTGACTCCCTCCCTAGGTCAGGGCAGTCGCTTTACATAGTTTCTAGTCCTTTGTCTGCTTGACCTCTTGACCCAGGTCACACTAGTATATGATATTCTCCCTAAGCATAAAGCTCCCACAGGTGTATTACCTGTATTTTTTTCCATAGTTGGGATTTGCATTAATTATTCCTTGTTGTCTTTAGCTCCTACAGAAGCATTGTTTAGCTTTAGCTCACCCACTAACAATACAATCACAGACAAGCCCATAAAGATACACATAACTTATAAATTTGATACAGTAGTCTTTAAATGTAACATCTGTCATATCTCTCCACATAATCACTGAATATTTCATATTCCCAAAGCATTACATCTGTCACACATAGCATACAAAGCCCCTGACATTTGTCACCAAAACTAGCTTCCAAAAAAACTGAGGACTAAATTGATGATCTATTAGTGGATCTGAAATAGTCATGCTATTCCCACTGCATGAAGATACAAGCCACTGGAAGGGAGAGGTCCACTAGGGGAAGCCCCTGATACTTCCTCAAACTCAGTCCACTGATGTCTCTCACTCCTAACTCTGTGGGAAACTGACAAACTAGTCACACTGCAAAACTCTGGAAATAAGATTGTGGACAGTGTAGTCTGGAGACTTATAACTTGTAAAAGAGACAATTAGCATAAAAAACAGATGGATGCACAGATTCATTTCAGAATAACGGTCAAGTGTCAGATGTACCTTTTTAAAAAAATATCACCCACATCAGGGAAATGACACAGACTGAGCAGGCAAAGATGTGAAGAGCTGGGTTAAAAATCTCGTTCCTGACTGGAGGGAAATTAGATTTCAGAAGAGAGATAGTACATAAAAGGCACACAGACACTAAGGTTGAGTCAAGTCACTACACATTGTGTAAATGGAGTTGGGCAAGGGAGTAGATGCTATATCTGTGCAGCTGAACTCCGCTTATGTTAAAGGATTAATCAATTATGTCTGAGCAGCCATCACCCACCTACACAAAGTAGGCTTAAACATCCATGTGGTTGTGAAATGGTATGAGGAGCAGTTTTCTGACAGTGACAAAAGCTAAATAATTTTTCAGTAGTAGAATTAGTTGGGAGGTTTCCAATGAAATTATTTTTCATCAGAAAATGCTGATTTGTCGAAACCAAAGATTTTGAAGAAACATACTAGTTTCAATGAACCTTTCATTGGGAAAGGTTTCTCAGAACCATGGTGGGGGTTGAGGGGGAAATGACAAAGACCAACCCCAGAATAGTCTATAGCCCAGTGGTAAAGCACTCACTTGAGGTGTGGCCTGTTGGCTTTTCTGTGGTAGGTCTCTCTCAATCTCTCCTGTTTGAAGCTGTTCCACTTTCTAATCATTTATTAAATCTGGGTCTCCCACACTCCACATAAGTGTCTTAATCACTGGGCTAGAGTCAGCCTCTCTTTGGCTCAATGAATAATTTACACAAAGTGGAACAGCTCAAACCTCGAATCTGTCAGCCACCCAAGCACTCTCCTCATGGCTATGCCAACCCCTGCTTTGCCTTGAAGGTTAATAATAGGTGCACTCCAGTCCCCAAGTTCGTTTGAAGCATACTTCTGTAGTATTCTGTTTCTTAGCTACTGAATACTCACAGAATTACCAAGTCAGCTGTCCTCAGGGGAACTATGTACCCACCGGCTTGAATGATCCAATTCAGGGTCAGCTCCTTATACAATACCACCACACTGAGTCATATTTATAAGTTTATTATCAAAGATTAAGATTTAAGACATAGTGAGTAAGGATAATGGAAACAGAAGGGGTTACATATAAAGTAAAATCATTGTATGATTCTTAAAGCTTTACTTTAACAGGCAAATCATTTGTCTAAAGAAGCATATCTCATCCCAAATGTCCTTTGCAGCATTTGCAACCAAGGCTGGTTGGGATCCCATTTTCATGAATGTACAGGCACTGTCCATTTACTTCCTTGGTGCAGAATTAAGGGGTGTCTCCTTGCCTTCTACTTTTATCACCAGAGTTCACAGTCTGCCCTCAGAGACAGCAGAGCCCATCACTTATTTTTCCTGCTGATTGCATATCCTCCTGTTGCTTAAGTCCCCACAGACTAAACAACTAGGAAGCAGTTCAAAATTCAACTCTGGCAAAGATGCACCTTCTCAATAGTGTTTAGGCTGAGATTTTCAAAGCTCCTATGGAATCTGGACACCCAAATTCCCATTAATTTTAAAAGGGAATTAGGCAGCCAAATCCCTTAGTCTGCTTTGAAAATATCAGCAGGCCTTAAACAGGGGAGTGCGTGTTTACCTCAATTTACTGCGACAAAGTTCCTCCGCCGCTTTGGTGGATCCTGTGCTTTTTGGCAGATTTGCTCGCCTCAGAGGTTCACAGCAGCCCTCAGTTTGGCCACTTCTGCTGGAGGCTCAAACCCACCATTCACTCAGCTAACCTCATCACTGGCCAGCATGGGGGAAAATGGAAAACAATCTCTGCCGTATTCCAAAACCTGCAGTCTCTGTTGTCCCACCTAGTGGGTCAGGGGCAGGCCAGATCCCTTTCCAAATTAGACCTTCCTTTCTGGTGTTTCTCACAGACCAGGTCAACTCCTCCTACATCCAATCAGGAACTGGGGGGGATGGAGGGAACCCAGGCCCACCCTCTACACTGGGTTCCAGCCCAGGGCCCTGTGGATAGCAGCTGTCTACAATGTTCCCTGTATCAGCTGCATGACAGTTACAACTCCCTGGGCTACTTCCCCAAGGCCTTCCCCTAGCACCTTCTTTATTCTCACTGCAGAATCTTCCACCTGATCATGCTTGTACTCTTCAGTCCTCTAGAAGCACACCCCCACGCTAGCTGATGGGAGGTCCTTTTTAAACCAGGTGTTCTGATTAGCCTGCCTGCAATAATTGATTCGAGTAAATTCTTAATTGGCTCCAGGTGTCTTAATTAGCTTGCCTGTCTTAATTGGTTCTAGCAGGTTCCTGCCTTGGTCATTCAGGGAGCAAAAAACTATTCAACCAATAGCCAGTACATTTACCTTCTACCAGACTCCTGTACCTCCCTGGTCTAGGTCTGTCACATTACATAAAGTTGCAAACAGCCCTTGGACAGTGAGGGGGGAAGATAAGAAACAAGGAAAATCTGCATTTCAGCAAACAGAGGTAAGAAGAAACAGTATGCATCCTCTTTCACTACTAGGAGCCATGTTGCCTTCTTTTCTGTTTGAATAAACTTTGCTTTGAGGGGTAACCTTCAGGAAAATGCATCTTGAAGGGGGACTGGACTAGAAAAGTGAGAGGCAAAACCATGCCAAGTTCTCTCTCCCTATTCATAGCTCTCTTTTCTCCTAAAAAGACAAAAGAAACAGCCATTAGACTTTGGGAGCAGATCCTAGCCTGAGAGTTTGGTCAGCAGTGTTACTGGAAATGTGGTAAGCGACTTCTCCTTGAACCAAGTCTAGAGTGTTATGTTTAGAAAGAGTTTAATCTTTATTTTCCTTGTAACCATTTCTGACTTTAATGCTTCATTTCGTCTACTCACTTGAAATCTCTCTCTGTAAATAAATGCACTTATTTTATTCTTTCATTAAAATTTAATCCAGTGTTGTGACTTGTTTGGATAACTTCATTTAAGGTAAAAGCGGCAAAGAGTCCTGTGGCACCTTATAGACTAACAGACGTATTGGAACGTAAGCTTTCGTGGGTGAAGACCCACTTTGTCGGATGCATGTATTAAGCATGCATTTAAGGTAGCAGACTGTTGTATGTTGACCCCCCCCCCCCTTAAAGGGGCAAGGGACTTAATACAACTGGACTGTCCAGAAGAGGGTTGGACAGTGCAAAGCACACTGTTTTGAGGGGAAATCTGGGAGTGTGCTGGGGGTCACCTGCACCTAGTAACCAACGCTGATGGAAGCCAGACTGTGACTGGTGTTTACTGACAGGCGGCTAGAGTCAGAGCTTCTGGACCAGAGCTGTGGCTATATGCAGACACTCAGGGTGTGACCTGCATGTAGGTTGGGAACTACAACAGCAAAGCAGTGGGAGGCATCTCAGATTGCAGGGCAAGTGGGGAATCAGCCCCTCACTGGTCTGGATTACATCCTGGAATGTCATGCAGCTGTAATTCTTTTAGTAATTGCCTGAGGATGATAATAGCAAGAAACCTAAAGGAGCTGCATCCATTCAACTAACTCGTCTAAGAAAAGATCACTTATTTAAATTCATTTTAGATAGACAAGAGACAGAAAAGAAGTCAGTGTTCTTGAAACACCAATTTGATGGGCTTATTCCCCCATGTATTAGTATTAGAAGTCATATATTAGTAACAGACATCTCCGTAAGTAAACTTAGCAGTTCTGCAGCACTGAATGAATTAAGGAAGAATCATGCTAAATATCTTGAGTCTAGTATGCCAATTAGAACATAACATGGACTAATTAGCGACTATAGTGCTTTGTGTCTAATATCATTAAACTGTATTTGGACATACTTATGCTTATCCCAAAAGAATCCTCACTCCTTAGTGTGCTCATTCTCCATTAAGCAACAATCTTTGTGTTAGGAATTATGTGCTCATGTGTCTTAAATTGAAAATGAGCAGCACACTCCCAAGGTCAGTTATTCAATTCTTAAGAAATCAGATAAAGACTGTTGTAACTAGAAGTTATTTAAAAATAGAACTGGCCCAAAAATGGAAACAGTTCTGTGAAAAATGTTAGTTTTATTGACTTTTCAGGATTTGAAATGGATCCATTTGGGGAATTTTTTTCATTATTCTTTCCTCATCCCCAGTAGAATCTGCTTGAGGTATTTATTATGTCATTATCTTTCTCTCTCTCTCTCACTAACACTATAGAGTAGCATAGGGTGTGGGAACTTGTTACTCTGGTCTGCACTGTTTGTTACTTTCCTTCATTTAGATAAACATTTTAAGAAAAAAGTGTGTGTGATAGTTCTGGCATTCACACCTGTTTGTTTCCTAGGGAAATGGTATCTTACAGTAACATGGTCTGTCATGAGTAGTAGTAGACTTGAACAAGCTTTGAGATTTATCACTTCATTAATACTTAATCTGCATTTCTCTGGTGGCCCCAGCAGTTTCAGCATAAATTAAGCTTTTAAAAAAAATAGTTTCTAACCCTTATGGTTATGAAATACTCTGAGCATGGGAGGCCCATAAGCAAAATTAGATCAGTCCCTTTAAGAGGTGGAACCTCCTCACATTCATTTCCATAGGGTGCTAACTATGGTAACATTTACTATTTCTTGACAATCATTTCAGAATAAAGCTGGGATCGTGGTAGGAGCTTTGGGTAGAGCACAGTCCCCTTCTTTACCCCCTGTCTAACCCTGGCATGGGATTTCTGTGGGAGCTAATCCCATTTTAAGACCGCTGAAGCACTTGAATCACTACTTTATACAGAAAGTTATTGCAATTAATTTCAACGAACATTTGACATTATCTCATGTTCATAGCAGTTTATCCCTCCAACCTCTTCTTAAGAATAGCTCATTTAAATAATTTGTGAGTCTCCTGAGACAGTCTAAAAATTGTTTGTACTTAACCTACTGAAGTGATTTGATGTCTTTAATATTCTATGAGGTATGTTTTTAATAATTTAGCCCACAGCCCACTTGGCTCAGGGAGGGAGAGGCATCCAGCTGAGTTGCAATCGGTTTTGCACAAATACCATGCACAAAAGTGTAGTGGAAATGGGAATTTTAAGAACACTTTTGGAAAGGGTTTGAGTATAATACCCCAGGACATAGTTCCATTTGAAAAACATCAACTCGGAAAACAAAATTGCACATGCATAAGATGCAGTGCTACCTGAATATGTAGCTCTGATTTAGTTAACCACATTCGTAGGAACCAGTTAACCACTTGAGTCCTTCCTAATGCACTGGCAGGTAGGAGTGGAGAAAATGTACATTTATTTCTGGCTTCAATGCAACACCAGGTAGTTACACTGATATGCTGATGTTCCAGTGGAACATCTTACCCTTCAGTATAATGTTACTAAATTCTGCTTCTAGCAAGAAGCCATGGCAGAAGTCTGCCAGGAAAGGATAAGAGACCAAACAAATTCCAGCAGAGCCACACTCAAACTATTATTATAGGCTATCAGGACACAGTTTTGTGTGCAAATGGTAAAATATATCCATCGTTCATAATTATAGACCAAATGTTGTTTTTGTCCCTGTTCATTCAATATTTTCTCCCTAAGTTAAAGGATTATAAATGAAATGAAGGCAGCTATTGGTAATGACAATTCGATAGTTTTCACCCCCCTCAAAATAAAGTCTGTCTTTTTCCATGGGAGTGAGGAGAAAATCTCTGCTATCCACGACTGTAACCCACCTGAAATGTATTATAGATGTAGTTTATTAAGGTGTGTCATGACTTGGGGAATCTATGTACAACTTATGAGTTCCTGTTTAGGATTCTGAACTCTGCATATATATCTTTGTCTATAAACTCCATTTTGAATAATGAGCTTATCTGCCTTCTCCCTTGTCTTCTCATCTCCATGTTGGACTGAAATTCCAAGAGAGTAGTGACACAGGACTAACAATGAGGGTTGCTAAACCTTGATGATCCTCAATTCACGTAGAAGCCTCTTTGGACAAAAAGTTGACTACCACCCAGAAAAACCAGTCAGCTCAGGTGTGCTGATAACTAAGCAACAAATTGCCTGATGGGGACTGGCCACCTGAAAAGGTTGATCAGCAGGTCACCTGACAAAGGGGACAAACAGTTATAAGAGAAGAAAGGGGTCTCTGACTAGCCATTTTAGAAAGAGAGGGAGAAGAGACCAGAAAGCTGGCTACAGGAGTAAGAGGAGGGTCGCATTATTCCCTCCTGCATATAGCTTCTCCTTTGGAAGGGTGAGAGGAAAGATGCTGGACAATTTAAAAGACTCTGAGCTGAGCCCCCCAGATGCTCAAGGGTGGTGAGGAAATAGAGACAAATGCATACAGGTGTTTTGTCTAGCTCTGTATATTTATTGTGATAGGGCCTTTACAAAGCCTGTGTGTTATGTGCTTCAACTATCCCTGGAAAGGTAACTGGTAAACCCAAAACCTTGGAGCACTAGGGAAGGGTATACTTATGCTGCTGGGGAATCCAGCACTAGTGTCAGGGCCTAGGCAGCTGAACTGTGGTGTCTCAGCTCTGTGAAAGGGTGCTAGATGGAAAATCTGTCCCCTGAGTATGTGCCTAGAAACCCAGTGTCACAGGCAGTTCCTGGATTCTGCTTGGGCTCAGGAAGCCTAAAAGTGCAAGAGTCCAATGTGGTAGGACCCAAACACAGCAGCCTAGTGAGTGTCCACCAGGCAAAGATTTACCAAGGCTGTGACAAGATGTAATGTAGCTGCCTACTAAAATACTTCTGATCCAGGTGTCAGGGATATGGGTAAATTCTACATTTGGGGGGGAGAACAGAGCATAGTCTGATCTCCAGATGAGGTTGCACTAATGGAAAGAAACATTTTTATTTGTCAGTTGAGCAAGTCTGATTCAGACTCATTGATGCCTTTGTGAATAAGACTCCCTTTTCAGCCTAGAATAGAGCTTTATGTTCCATGTGACTGAGATTCAATCAGCACAAATGAAGTGCACATACCCATCATTCAGGGTTAACCACATGGTTCAGAAAAAAATCCAAGTTGTGCTGTAGGCTCTCTCACCTTGTGGTCTGGCCAACCCCCTAAAGTCGTGAACTCTACTGCCCCCTACTTTGTTTTGGGTTTAGATATGCCCAAGATGTCAAAGCATTGTTCTATCTGTAACAATTGAAAAGTTCTTTTCAAATTAAAAATTCAACTGTTTCCTGAATGTTTAGGACTTAAAAGCTAGACAAATGTGTAAAATCAGTTTCTCCTTTGCTTACCAGCCAATGCTAAAGTTTTGTGTGCGCAAGTGGTAGCCTAGCCTGGGGCGGAGAAATACTGAACACTAAATGCAGCTCATAATGCTGTTTTATGCAATTGACTTCAAATTCTTAGGCAGCATAAAGATCCCCATTTACACTTGCTGTGAGATGTATTATCAAACTGAGCGAATAACTGATTTTTCAGTTCAGAGGGGGAGTGCACCCAGCCCCCCCAAAATCAGTTCAGTTAAACCATATATATCTTTATTTTTCTCACTAATATGAAAACAAATAAGTTTAGGGTTGAATGAAACATTTTGCTCAAACCCAAAAAGAAAATTCAGTTTTTCATTTGGGGTATTTTTTTTTTAACTTTTTTAACTGACCATTTTAGTAAGTTAAAACTATTTTGACTTAGAAAAAAATCATTTTTCAGCCATATCTATTTGACAAATTCACAACTACCTTTGGTGCTCAAGGAAAAAAATGTATTTTTCAGCAAATGTATTATTCCCACCTTCCACCCCAAATCATCAGGTTCTAATTGTCAACAGTTGTAGCAGAAACGCACTATACTGAACTTAGATCTTGGCAGATAAATACCTTTCAGAGTTCATCCTGGCTTCTATACATGTTAGTTAAAACGATTTTTAGTAGGGGGTAGAGAACGTTAAATTTACAAAGGTTTTTCTTGTTTAACAGTGAGTTGAGGAGGGAAAACAAGTATGGAAACACAGACACCTATCTGAAATCCTGGAAATATGATAGAAATATAGTTTTAAGTGACCTAGCTGGAGTCTGCTAAGTACTTTGGATGATTAAAATTTAGGATGGCTGGTCTAAGGGTCAACAACATTGAAGGACAACTTACTCTTTACACTGAAGCCTCAGCCCTGGTCTACACTACGGGGTTAGGTTGAATTTAGCCATGTTAGGTCTATTTTAAAATTAATGCAACCACACAACCAACCCTGTTCCGTCGACCTAAAAGGCTCTTAAAATCGACTTCTGTACTGCTCCCCGGAGAGGGGAGTACTGCTAAAAATTGACTTTTCTGGGTCGAATTTGGGGTAGTGCAGATGCAATTGGCCTCCGAGAGCTATCCCAGAGTGTTCCAGTGTGACCACTCTGGACAGCACTTTCAACTCCGATGCACTAGCCAGGTACAAAGGAAAAGCCCTGGGAAATTTTGAATTTCATTTCCTGTTTGGTCAGCATGGCGAGCTCAGCAGCACAGGTGACCATGCAGTCCCTCCAGAATTGCAAACAAGTTCCAGCATGGACCGAAAGGGAGACACTGGATCTGATTGCTGTATGGGGAGAAGAATCTGTGCAGGCTGAACTCCGATCAAGAAGAAGAAATGCTAATATATATATGCCAAAATCGCACAGGGCATGGTGGGGAGAGGCTACAACAGGGACACACAGCAGTACCACGTGAAAGTCAAGGAGCACTCAGGCAAGCCTACCAAAAGACAAAGGAGGCAAACGGTCACTCCGGGTCAGAGCCCCATATATGCCGCTTCTATGATCAGCTGCATGGCATTCTAGGGGGGGACCCTACCACTACCCCACCACTGTCTGTGGACACCTGCAAGGAGGGAGTCTCACACCACAGGGAGGAGGATTTTGTGGAGGAGGAGGAGAATGCACAGCAGGCAAGCGGTGAATCCGTTCTCCTTGGCAGCCAAGGCCTTTTCATCACCCTGGAGCCAATACCCTCCCAAGGCGGGATCCCTGACCCTGAAGCAGGAGAGAGGCAGCTCTGGTAAGTGCACATTTGTAACTACAGTACAGGGATTAAAAGCAATAGTGTTTTGCCCTGAAGAATCAGGATGCATTTGCACCCACTACAGCTACTGGAAAAGTCTGTTAACATGTCTGGGGATGGAGCAGGAATCCTCCAGGGACATCTCCATGAAGCTCTCCTGGAGGTACTCTGAAAGTCTTTGCAGAAGGTTTCAGGGGAGGGTGTAGCCAGACAGCCAGCCCCCCCCCTCAGACCAGCATTGCTGGAAACACACGGGAGCCAAAACACCAGGGCACTCCAGCACAGCCTTTGAAGCTGAGAGAAGCACAGGTGTGCTGCGACAATGTGCCTCTGGGAACGTATACAACAATTGGGCTCACAGCAGGCAGAGGCGCTGTGACAGACATGGCTCTTAGCCCCTACTAAAACAGCATGATGCACACACACCAACATCCTAGGTGGGAAAATATTTACCCTGATAAAAGAAGTGTCCAGTAGTCGAAACTTATTGTTTCTCCCTTGCAAGTGTGAACTACTCTTGCGAGAGCTGGCGTCACCCCGACAGACCAGCCCCAATTTGGCATAGAAAGGAGAAAGAGAATAAAGGAGTACAGAGGTATAAGTAGGGGACCTACAGCACCATGATTTTTGAGTGCTTTTCACTATCTATCTGCTGGTCAGATAAGTGACAGCCTCCCAAGGCTTCTGCAGCTAAGAGGGTCCCTAAGCCTTGTCCCTTATTCGTCTTTCTGCGGAATTGAGTGACCGATCCTGGCTTGGCACCGCTGGAATCGAGAGATGCAAGGAGGGTAAGAAGCACCCACACCTGATCTCCTATCTTTAGTGTACACATATTTTGAAATAGAGCTCTATACTTTGTTTTCTTTCTTTGGGATTGTAGCTTCAGTTTTGTAACTTGTTTGTGTGTGTAACATCTCTACACTTAAATAAGTAGACACTAGCAATTTTGTAACCACATGATTAGAATCTAGTTTAATAAATTTTGGTAACCATTTATGCATAAGCCTGACTTGTTTCTCTGGTTTACTGTAAAGCAGCCAACACAATTAAAAGAACCTCAGCCGTTTTGGCTATAAAGCCTGGCCATTAGGTGAGAGTACTAAGAGCCTAGCGTTGAGTTGTGCCGCCTCCACGGGGCAAACTCTTGGGGCACCTGTCAGTCAATCCTGACTGCCCGCTGCGAAGGAGCTCTGAGCTCTAGCAGTTAAAGTCACGGGTGGTTAGGACCTTGGGGCATCCGTCAGCCTAGCCCAGGCTGCCCGCCGCGAAGGGACAGTGCGTCTTAGCGGTTAAAGTCACGGATGGTATAAACGGGCATAGCTGGCACCTCACCAAACATCCCTGGCCATCGGCTAACAGAGGGCTGCCTTATTTCATCCTTCACAGTAGGACACTTTACCACGCCAAGACAGTAGCAAGTAGTCTGGAAACACTGCAGCACAAAGCATGGCAGCGAATGGTCCTGGGTTTTGGTCAGATTCAAGAAACATTTGGTATTTATCTTTCTGTGTTAGCCTCAGGAGAGTGATATCATTCCTGGTCACCTGGTTGAAATAGGGGAATTTTTGTAAGGAAGAGTAAAAGGACCCCACTCATGCTGGGTTGTTTGTGCTTGGCTAAAAGGGATCGTCCCAGAGAATAGCCAGGCAGTGGGGTTGGGGGGAAGTGTGTGCTGCACATCTACCTGGAAATCACAGCCCCTCTTTTTTTTTTTTTTTTTTTTTTTTTTTTAAATGTAAAACCCAACCAGCATTGTTTGCTATAGAAAAGGATGGCGCTGCAGTTTGAAACCATTCCCACATGTTATGAAGGTGGAAGAAGCCAACCCTGCATATCAAAAGGCTTACCATGGCTGCCTGGAAACTGAATCCTGTTGCCCAGCCATGTGTGATGTGTCACCATACTGACAGGTGCTCAATATAAAAGGCAAAATGCGACCTGTACCTAAAGCACATGTGCTGTCTCACTGTGAATCAAGCAATTCACAGCAAAGTTTCCCTTTTGGTCTCAAATGGATCCTCTTAAATTTTATTCTCCCTTTATCTCCCCCCGGGTGCAAATGTTTCTATGCTCCCCCTATCATCTCCATCCCTGAGGTTATTGTAGATTAGAAGGAGAAAAAAATGCACTTGTGATGACATTTTCTGAGCTCATGCAGTCCTCCCACACTGATAGGACACAGCTTAATGCATGGAGGCATTCAGTGGCAGAGGCTAGGAAAGCATTAAGTGAGCACAAAGAGCAGAGGCAGGCTGTGATGCTGAGCCTAATGGGGGAGCAAATGAACATGAAGTGTCTGTTGGAGCTGCAGGAAAGCCAACAAGAGCACAGACCCTCGCTGCATCTATTGTATAACTGCCTGCCCTCCTCCCCAAGTTTCATATCCTCCTCACCCAGAGACCCCAGAATGTGTGGTGGGGGAGGGGAGAGGCTCTGGGCACCCAGCCCCTGCACTCCAGAGGATGGCCCAAGCAACAGAAGGCTGTCATTCAAACAGTTTTGATTTGTACTGTGGCTACAATAAGCAATGTGGCCTTGTCCTTCCCTCTTCCAGCACCTTACCCCACCTGGGCTACCTTGTCAGTTATCTCTACTTAATTAATTAATAAAGAAAGAATGCATGGTTTCAAAACAATAGTGACTTTATTTCCTTTGCCAGCTGTGATTGAAGGGGGGAGGGTGGTTGTCTTACAGGGAATTAAAATCAACAAAGGGGATGGGTTTGCAGCAGGGAGAAACACACACACACACACACACACACACACACACACACACACACACACAGCTGTCAGACGGAAGCCTGGCCAGTCATGAAACTGGTTTTTAAAGCCTATCTGATGTGCAGCATGCCTACCTGTGCTCTTCTAATCACCCTGGTGTCTGGCTGCTCAAAATCAGCCACCAGGTGATTTGCCTCAACCTCCCACCCCACCATAAATATCTTCCCCCTTACTCTCACAGATATTATGGAGCACACAGCAAGCAGCAACAACAATGAGAATGTTGATTGTGCTGAGGTCTAACCTAGTCAGCAAACAGCGCCAGTGAGCTTTTAAACATCCAAAGGCACATTCTATCACCATTCTGCACTTGCCCAGCCTACAGTTGAACTGCTCCTTGCTACCGTCCAGGCTGCCTCTGTACAGCTTCATGAGCCATGGGGTAGGCTGGGTCCCCAAGGATAACTAGTGGCATTTCACCATCTCCAATGGTAATTTTCTGGTCTGGGAAGTAAGTCCCTTCTTGCATCTGCTCGAACAGCCCAGAGTTCCTAAGCATGCACCTTTCCCAGCCATCCCACACTGATATCGGTGATCCACCAGTGCTTGCAGCACCATTGAGAAGTACCCCTTGCGGTTTACATACTGATTGGCAAGGTGGTCTGGTGCCAAGTTAGGGATATGTGTTCCATCTGTTGCCCCACCACAGTTAGGGAACCCCATTGCAGCAAAGTCATCCAGTATGACTGGCACATTTCCCACAGTTGGCATTCCACTGTATCAACCAGCCCCACTGCTGCCAGGATGTCCCAATTGCCACAGCCCATGCTTTCGGGAACATCTGCGTCCATGTCCTCATCACAATCATCCTTGTGCTGGCGTCTCTTAGCTCAGTTCTGCACATACTCCAGGATAACATGTGAGGAGTTTACAATGCTCACAACGGCAGCAGTGAGCTGAGCAGGTTCCATGCTTGCTGTGGTATGGTATCTGCACAGGTAACCCAGGAAAAAAGGTCCAAAACGATTGTCTGCCATTGCTTTCATGGAAGGGAGGGAGGAGCGACTGATACCATATACCCAAAACCACCCTTGACAATGTTCTTGCTCCATCAGGCATTAGGAGCTTAATCCAGAATTCCAATGGGCAATGGAGACTGCAGGAAAGCTACCCACAGTGACTGACCCATAAGTCAATGCTAGCCACAGTATCAAGGACACACTCCACCAACTTAACGTACTTAGTGAGGACATACACAATCAACTGTACAAAACTGATTTCTAAAAATCAACTTCTATAAAATTGCCTTAATTTTGTAGTGTAGACATACCCTTCGGGAGACACTACTAGGAATTTGTGCAAAGGATTTTCAGATGCTTAGTTAACATTTGCCACTTCTTCATTCTTTGACTAGCAACAACATTAAGTTAAGTTTGAACCTAGCTTATAGTAAACCATTGCTTTGTGCTTACTACAAGAAGGCTGCTGCCATTTATCAACTTCATCCTATTATACAGTGTTTGGAGGCAGAAATCAATTGTATCCTCTCCCCTACAATATGAGACTCAAGTCACTGTGATGACCATGCAAAAGTAATGAGATGACCCATCTGCAGCTGGGCTCAGATCTCTGAGAGAGAGACTCTATTACTAGAGCTAAGAAAACCAGGACTTTCAGCTCAAAAGCATAAATCATTATGTAGATTACAAGACAATTTGCTGTTTAGCAGTGAGACCAAATATTGAATGCCAAGAAAGATGCTGGACAGCTGAAAGTCTTACTATAGTCGGAGCTGGTATCATAATTTATAGTTATGTTTACTTAACAGTTCCCAAAGTAAGACCCCATTACAGTTACTTATACATTTTCCAGACTTTAACTATTCAGGCTGAAGTTTCCCAGGCTGAGTGTCTGCCTTATGTAAGCGGGGGAATAGTCCCGCTATTGTGGGGAACTTTCCTGGCTTCTGTACTACCCTGGTGAAGTGGGCTAGCGAAAGGATCTGGGTCCTCGCTCCCACTTCTTTTACCCAGTGGCCTCCCTGCCCTTGAGAATTCCCCTTCCACTCTCCTGTCTGGCAGAGTCCTCGTAACCCCAACAAGGCTGGGCCCAGGATTCCTGGGGGCTTGACCCCCAACCCTGCTGTGGTCACCTAGGACAGGGGCTAGGGTGTCCCCACTCCGGGGTACTCTCTCTGCACTGGGCACTTCTCTGACCCACTGACCATTACATACACGTTAAAGCAAATGCAAGTTATTTCATCAACAATTAATTTTAAAAAGAATAAGGGGAAATGGGAAAGCTTAAAGGAAACACATCAACCGACTCTGTGGCAGGGAACATCACAAACAGTGTCTCTGGAATGTCAGGGCACTTCACAGTCTGTTCCTTGTAAGTCCCAGGCCGCCTTCTCAGGCCCTGGCTGTGCTGCAGGGATGCTGGGGGTTGGACACTTGCTCTGGTGGTGGCCTCACGCTCTCAGGCTCTAAGTGGTAGGACCCTTCTTCCCAGTGTTGCCCCTGCCCTGTCGGGGTTACGATCCAAGCCTGGCCTGCAGAGCCTCTTGGCTGAGGTGTCTCCCTGTGCTGGGCCCGCTGCCCAGGGCCCCCCCTCGATCTCCCCAGCTGCTCACCGCACCCAGCTCTGGACTGCTCCTGCTCCACCACTCTGTCTCAGCACTGCTGCTGCTCTGCCTCCAGCTCCCTGGGCTGCTGCTTTGGCCCCTCTGGCTCTGGTTGCTGCAGCTCTGCTCCCAGAACAGGTCTGCTCTGCAGGCTGCTTCTGTGACTCTGCTCCCAGCACGGACCTGTTTCATGGGCTGCTTCTCTGGCCCCTCTGGCTCTGGTTGTTGCAGCTCTGTTCCCAGGGCAAGTCTGCTCTCTGGGCTGTGCCTCTGGCTTTGGGGCTGCAGCTCTGCTCCCAGGACAGGGTCTGCTCTCTCTGGATCTGGCACAAGCTCTGCTCCCCAGCTCAGCTTGGGCCCCTGCTTTCTCCTTAGCTCGGCCCCGCTCTGTCTGACCCAGGCAATTCCAGCTCACATGGAGGACGGGACCTTCCTGGCCTCCTGACTCCCTGATTAGCCTGCTTGCTCTGTCATTCAGGCTGACTTGGACCATTGGCCTCTCCCCATTGTTCCTGGGGGCTGTCAGTCTCAGGGTCCTGATTCCCCATCAACCCTTCCCCCTTTTTAATACTGGGAGCTAGAAACTAAAACACCCCCACTGAATGTTAGTAAGGGGGCAACAGTCCCCTGACACTTAAGCTGAATGTTTTTGGAAAGTTTCTGCTAAAATGGTTCAGCTGTTTCAGAGAATGAGTCTAGGGAAATTGTTATGCCCAGGTGAAATTCTTACACAACCATTTCTTTGGACAGGGTTCCAAAACTCCACACACTAGAACAAGAACTCAAAATGTGGTGATGGGGAGGGTGTCAGGGAATATATCTTTTCATGTCCCATGAAAATCTGCCCAAATTTAGCCAAGTTAGAAGCCCTTGAAAGAACTCTGTTCATACATCGTCAGTAAAGGCTTGTTAGAGAGTTTGGCAAAAAAATTTGAGAGATTCCATCTGCTTAAGTGTGGGCTGAGCAAGCTTTCCCTGAAATTGATCTTCCTGGCTACCACAGGTTGCTATGGTGCTAGCCACAGCAACTGAGAGCAGGCAGACTCTCCCTTGTACTTTGTGCTGTCGGGTGAGGGGGGAGAGAGAGCGTGAGGGTGGCTAGGAGACAGGAAGAGGGGAAAACAGAAGCACAAATATTAACACCTAGAGCACACTCCCTAGCAAAACCTGGAAATTCACCCAAGGCCCAGCATTTCTATGTTCCTCTGCTGTGTCAGCAAATAATCTTGAACCCCCCTGGTAGTATGTGTGAGTGCTGACCAGAAAACAAAAATGCAGTTTTGTGAAAAACTCTTAAGGTTTTAACACTTTTTTTTTAAATGAAAAATTAAACTAGACTACTTTGTCTAAACTGAAACTTTTCACATAAATAATCTGTTTCAACAGGAAGGCTTCTCAGGTCCAAATTGGAATGTGTGGTCACACAGACACAGCCTCCAAGAACAGCCAATAGCCCCGTGGCTAGGTAATTCACCTAGGTTCAAGTCCCTGCTCTGTAAGGGTGGGTGTCTCTCTCTTTCTCTGAAATGCCATGTTGGACCAGAGAAGCCTTCCTGACACAAATTTTGTCCAAACGTAAGTGTCTGAAAAAAGTTTGTTTTGACAAATCAATATTTTCTAATGAAAAAAAAGCTGAAGAGTTCCCAACCAGCTTTAGTGCCTGATCTACCCCACAGTCAGCCTACTACTTCTCCCACATGGCAGAGGTCGGTGCTGTGGAGGTAAAGATCCAAACGCTGTTAGTGACCCAGGTTCGGATTCTAGGCAATGGAATTCCTATTTTACTGTTTTTAAAGATTAGGAAATTAAATAAATAAACCCTAAATTAAAACATTTGGGTTGCAAAGAGAGGCACTCAAGATAGGAAATGCTAGAACTCAGGTTACCTGAATTCCGTCCTCCCTCTTTCAGTAGTAAAGAGTGAAGCAGAATACAGGTTAAGTTGAATACATGGAACTTTATTAAACCTTGTGGGCTATTCTGATCATGGTATTGAGTTAATTCCAGCCTAACTCCTTGCGTTCCCTGTTCCACTGGTCCCCTCAATATCAGTCCCTCTTGGCTGATACTGTGATACTAGCAGTGTGGCCAGCAGACAAACGCCATCTACCCGTAGGAGCAGAACTATATTTTCAAACTAAAGATGAGCTGAGCGTACAGAATGGAAACCATATTTTGAGGACAGAGCTCTTGTCCCAGACTCTTATATAAGGAGATAATGCAAAAAATACGTGCCTTGCCCCTGGGCATTGACAGTGGTCTTATGTGGGCTCAAGAGTATGTTTACAGGCCAGGAATGAATACACAGCTCCACTTCATGATAGAAGGGTTTGAACCTGCCAGTTGTGTGATAACCACCAGCAGAAAGACTTACCACATAGGCTGTTCACTTGGCTATGGGAAAATGAGAATGGACTTATTTACCATGATTACAGTGGACTATTATTCAAAATTTTGGGAGGCTGATGCCCTACCTGATACAGGAAGCAAGTCTGTGTTTGGGAAACTGAAGGCCCACAGAGAGATGACATTCTGGGCACAATATTCACCCACAATGGACCCTAATTTGCCTTGGAGGAATTCAAGGAATTTGCATGAAAATGGGAGTTTGACCACCACATCTCCTCCCCAGCATATTCAGAGTAATGGCAAGGTGGAATCAGCTGTGAAAGCTGCTAAGAGTGTTACACAAGGCTGTTTCTTCTGATTCAGATCCCTTGCGAGCATCTTTGGCACACAGGAATACCCCCTCACAGGAGTTCTAAAATAGTCCGTTGCTGTGACGAAGCCCCAAAACCCTGCTATGAATGAGGAGGCCTGTTGCAGCCAGAAGGATGGTGATAACACAGAGGAGATAGAGAACAATCGGAGGAAGCATGCGCTAAAGTACAACAGGTTAGCCAATGACCTACTGGTAAGGCTAAGATTTTGTCATAGATATTTTTAGTAAAAGTCATGGACAGGTCATGGGGAATCCACGAAATATTCATGGAAGCCTGTGACCTGTCTCTGACTTTTTCTAAAAATATCCATAATAAAAGGAGGAGCCTGGACAGCTGTGGGTGGGCTTGGAGCTCCAGGGTCCCCCTTCGCTGCTGGCTCCCCTCCGGGGGTCCCCCTGCCCCCCGCAGCAGCCAGGAGCTCCAGGAGTTCCCACTGCCAGGAGCAGCAGCAGGGGGCAGAGGGGGTTCCCCCTTCGCCCCACAGCAGCCAGACACTCTGGGGGTCCCCCCACCAGACAGCAGCAGGGTTACCCCGCTGGGAGCAACAGCGGGGTTCCCCTTGCTGCCCAAGGAGTCATGAGGGGTGCAGTGGCAGCCAGCTCTCACGGGGTGACTGTACAAGAGGGACAAGTGATCTAAAGGAACAGAAGACACTTACAAAACAGCAGACAACACCCAGAGAAAGCCTACAGAGATAATCACAGAACAGAGATGGAGAATCATCTGGAGGTCACCTCCACAGAGAGGGAAGAGACTCCACCAAGAGTTTGCTAGTCTGGGAGAGGTCACTCCCAGTTTGTTCTCCTCAACAGGAAACCAGACCATCTGAAAGACTATTTAACCAGCTGTGTTGTGGTGAAGACTAGACTCCAGCTCAGCTATGTGCTAGCAGCCTCTGGCCAAAGGGACAAGGGTGGGATCTGGGCAAAAATTATTTGTTTTAATGTTGATATTAAACTGTCTAAAATAGGGAAGATGTATCATGAGTGGAACTGGAGTCAGAAGGCCCATGTTCCCTAAGGGACTGACACTTTTGCTGCTGGGCTTATGCCCATCAACATGCGCAGCCATTTGTAATGACCAAATGTTGTTGCAAAGGTTGTCAGCATACTGGATTCTTTATCCACTCCTATATGCCAAAACCCATTCCTCACATCACAGACTGCAAAGACTCTGGCTTTGGAAAGTTCTATCAAAATGCCATCAATTGTGCGCAGTGGAAAATAGTATCTTTTCAAAATCCATTCAATGGCTTTGTGTCTACACAGATGTGTAACCTACCTGATGGCCTCTTTATCACCATGCTACTCACCCAGGCTGTACTCTCCTATACAGATACTACAATACCCCAGCTCTGCAGACTTTCACATCCTGGACTACATAGTGTTGCTTGAATTTTATTCTGTAATAAGCATACAGTTTCTACTCTGGGGTCTACGTCAAGTCACAGCTTTCCTTCAAGGCAACCGTCACCTTTGAAAACATCCCCATATGCATTTAAAATTGTCTCCATTGTCCATTGGGACTCCCCTTTTCTCTACTTGCACTGCAGCTATAAAATTTGGACACTGCACCCTGATCAGATCCACGGCTTGTATGGCTATATTCCCCAAGAAGGGTCCATGGTGCTTATCATCCACCACCACAAACTTAAGTAGGTACTGTCTTATTTTTCAGGTTATTTACTATGAGGTCACATTTTCCCCAAATTTGTACGTAGCAGTCACTGTGTTCATAAGGCTCTTGCATAAGGCTTCATCCCTTCCCCTTTGGACTGGTATCTAGTGAAAAAACCTGTGTCCTTCCATAGATTTGTTTTGCTTTGGAGAGCAATAGGTCCTCAGGGCTTTTAGGACTGAGGCAGTGGTGAGTTTCAGAGTGGTGCAGACCTCTCTGTCTTGTTCCCCAATAAGGCAAAGTAACAATTTTAGGTTCCTGGTATTATCTTGCAGCCTGGCCATGTCTACTTACAGCTCTAACTCCTCTTTCTACTGGGGTCCACTGCTGGGCTAGGTTTGTGTCTGCAAAATCCAGGGATCTAGAGGGCTTCAGACCAAGTTTCATAGCTCATGCTGCTGCACTTCAGGGAATGAACAGTGTGACCATGTTTCGCTCAGAGTAAGGCTGAATACAGGTTAAGCTGAACAAGTGGAACTTTTTTAAACCCCGTGTACTGCTCTGTCCCGGTAGCTGACTTGCTTCCAGCCTAACTCCCACAGCCCCGACATTTTCTACTTTTCAATATTTTCTCCTCTTAATCAGTTCCGAGATTTTCCTTCATTTCTGGTTCTACCAGAACCACCACCCCCCCCTCAAAACTCAGGACTTCAATGACAAATTCATCCCTGAGCATAGTTCTTTTAGATAGAAAATTGCCCATTGAACCAACATAAAAGCTAAATTTGGAGAAGTCTATAATAATATCTACTATCTCTTCTATCAGGTCATGTGGCAGGCCAAGGACACAGCCTGTGCAGCTAAGAACATCCTCCAGTGTGAAAACAAAGCTATTCAACAGCTTCTTTTTTTAATTGGTGATTAACTCAAACCAAAAGATTGCTATTAAGGAAGCCCTGCATATAAATAAATAAATAAAGCGGTGTATATTTTTGATAAGTGTGGAAGGTGCATCCCTCAGCCTCTTCAGAGGTATCCAATGTGGTGTTTGGGGTCACAAAATTTGAACAACCTTGTCATAGACTGTAGGAAATAGCATTGCAAAGAGGGGGATTTCCACATTCTTAAGCACCAACTGGAAGGCAGATGCTTGTTTTGGAAGGAACAAGAAAGGAAGGGAAAGGAATTGAATGATTTATTTTCTCCCTACTTGCATTGTTACTTCCTTATTGCACAAAAGAACTGTTCCTCTGTATTTTCATTAGAGAGGAAAACCAGGTTTGTCCCACGGTCTGAGGGGTACCAAGGAGCCTACATTTGAAATGTTTTAGCAAGTCCTGTTTTCCTCATTCCTCACACTACTTCTGTTAAAGCCAAAACATCTGAGGAATGGAAAAAATCCTGTTTTAAGAAAAAATTAGATGGTGAAAATTTAAGCTATATGGAGAGAGATTACAGAATTAGACTAAAATCCCCATCCTCCCGATTTCAAGATATAGCCATCAGAAGAAATTTGTGAACTCAGTTGTGCTCTAGACATCTAAAATGAAAAGATCACCAGCTGCATATTTGGACAGGAAAACTACTTGCCTCAGACCAGTGGTTCTCAATCTATTCTCTAGCAAGTTCCCCCCCGCACCCACCCCCCCGGCGGGCCACCTTTAGGATTTATGGTGTCCCAGGCGGGATTATTAAACTGATGCCCCTATGCCTGACTTGCTCTTAGCAACACAAACACAAGCTTACAGTATTGGAAAACTTGCCACATGCACTTTATTAAAAACAGTTTAACTTAATTAAGCACACTGTAATGCTGATGGACTAGCACTAAAGAAGTAGTGCTATAGAAAAAATTCTGATTTATTGACAGAATGATGCAAATAATATAATTTTTTTAATTTGTCAACATTTTATTGGAAATTTCTATGAAGAGGTATTGAAACAAGGATTTGTTTTTAATTAAAAGCGATCTTTCTGGCTTTTTTGGCTGCAAAAATCAGTAATAATGTCATCGTATGACAAAGACAAAGTGATGTCTTGTTCGATTGCAAGAATAGCAAGACCAGTCAATCATTCCTGACTCATTGTAGAACGGAGATAGTTTTTAATGAGCTTTAGTTTTGAGAAACTCTGTTCTCCTGATGCTACTGTTATAGGAATTGTGAGTAGAATACAAGTGGCAATGTACACATTAGGATATATGTCAACAAGTTTGCTGATATGAATAAACTGTACAATGTCCATCACCGATTTTGCATGCGGCAACGTTGATGACAATGTACTCAATTCTTCGTACAGTTCAAGTCCATTTAAATCAAAACTATCACTGTGCTTCAGGAGGCTCTCTAGGTTCTTGCACGTCATCATTTGCTGCTCTTGTCTTCCTATTTCGTTGAATTTAGTTGTCATACAAAAATCCAAACTGTTCATGGTGTGCTCATAAGGTATTAAACCTTTCATCAACGGCAGATATTGCTTTAAAAATCACAACATTAAAAAATTCAACCTCAGATTTCTTTTCTGGATCATCTATGGGCTCATCTGCTTCTTCATATTCTGCTTGCCATTTTTTCCTTGAAACTCGTGTCACGTTTGGACATGGAAATTTTGGTTCTACACAGAGTGCCTGTGCAAGCTCTCTTACTGTAACCTGTGCTTCTTTGAATCCATTTTCTCTGTATTTCACTAAAAAGTCTCATGTGTTGTTTAGTAAGGTAAGTGTTGAATCAAGCTGCATCGTTGGACTCTGCATTATTTTGCTTACACTTGAGATTTTAACAAGAATGTCATACCAGATTACGACAGATGTTAGAAACTTGAAGCTGGATATTTCAGGGGCCAATGCCTATGCTTCACTTTTAGCTTTTGGATCTCTGGCTTCTTCCGAAATAGCAACCAGTGCTTCATAAACTTCCTCAGATTGATATCTCAATGTTTTTGCACTTTCTACTCTGCTTTCCCAGTGTGTCTCAGATAGAGGTTTAATGGTAATACCATTGACATGTGCTTTGAATATTTGCCATTGTCGACTGGAAGCTGAAAAGAGCACGTAAATGCGTTGCAGCAAACCAAAAAAAGAAATAGCTTCTACAGAAGACTTGGCCATATCACACAAAATCAAATTAAGGCTGTGGCATATACACAGAACAAAAAAGGCTCGTGGATTTTTTGCCAGCAATCTAGCTTGCACGTCAGAAATGCATCCTCTCATATTGGCACCATCATCATAACCTTATCCTCTAATGTTCATTATGGACAATCCCATTCATTTTAGTTCATCAAGGAGGGCTTGAAGAAGTCCAAAACCTATAGTTTCTTCTACTTCTAAAAATGTGGTAAGATTCCTTGACTGTAATCTGTGATGAATCACTAATGTCGACAAAACTCACTACTAACGACATCTGTTCTTGATGACTTCTGTCCAGAGTGCAATCTAGAATTATGGCAAAATATTTTGCCAAAGTAACCAATAAAAGAATTTTGTCTCTCTCTTTATCACTCATTAGCATGATCAGTTCATTTTGAATTCTTGGTCCCAAATAGTGGTCATGTATTTCATTTTCAGTTACTCTTCGGAGATGTTCACTCATCACCATGTCAAATTTTCCAGCAGTTGTACAAGGCCCAAAAAATTGCCATTTTTGGGCTGGAATAATTTCTCAATGCTTCCTCTAAAAGCAAGATTATTTGTCGATAGATATTCAACAATAGATAATAGACATTCAAGAACATGACACCAATGCTGCTTCTCTGACTCCAGCAATCTTTGATTTTGGGCATCAAGAGTTGTCTGATTTTTTTAACCTTACACTCAGCTTAAACCATCTGTGCAACTTTCATTGTGGTGTTGTGCCTTTTCATGTTGCGGTAATACGTGACTAAGATTTTTCCAATCATTAATACCCATGGTTGCTATCTTAAAATTACAACTATTGAAAAGCTTGCATGGGAAACAAAATATAGCATCCTTGCATTTAGAGTACACAAGCCACCATCTGTTGACAATTTCACCATTAGAAAGTCTTTTGTAGTAATTGTTTTCTGTGAATTTCCTATTAAAGACCTTTTATTCTCCAGGGCCTCTCTCAAGTATAATGGCACGGAATTCGTTGTTTAAAGATTGCGGCCATGTGCCAGTGTTATCTATATCCCATGCTAGTACAGTTTCAACTGTTGTAATTTCTTGTTTTGTTTCTGCATCTGTTTCAAATGATTGTTCTGTGTGATGTTGCATTTCATGAGCTTCGTCTGCATAAAAATTGTCTTCAGCAGTTACTTGATGATCTTGATCAACTTCGTTGTTTTCATGATGTACAAACTTAAGTATAGAACCCTTCTGTGCTTGTACAGCTAATCCTATTTCATTGGCTTTCCATTTTCTTTTTTGTGACCTGGAAAGTTGTTTTTGATACAACATAACTTATAAGGGTGTTTTTTAAAGAAATAACTGTTTAAATTATCAGATTTAAAATAACTAAATATAGGATAGTCGTGAGTCCGTGACCTTGAGCTAGTGTGAAGACACCTCACAAGGTGCTCCACCCTGACTGCGACACAGTAGAGTTGGAAACCCATGTCATTTTCACAAAACCACTTTTTAGTTTTAAATGTATAGTGGGCATCAGTCTTAATGTTAGTTACAACTCTATATCCACCTTATACTGTAAATAGATCAATGGCATTATCCAGTTAAATAAGCTGGGTTTCCAAACAGTGGCAAAATATAACCCTAGTTTTACTCCCAGGTAAAGCACAAAGTGACCAAAATGAAGTCAGCACAGAATCATCTCATCTAGATTAAGGTAGCACAGAAGTGTTACAGGAGTCCTATTGTGCCTTATTTTTGTTTGGAAAGACATTTGCAATAGCAGCACGTTTTGGGCACGGCCACAAATACATGATAAATCACTGCCTCTAAAGTTCCATCAAAAACTGACATTTCCACAGCTCTAGCATGATCTGCTGCACCGATTCTTCACAAGGAAGTGTCCCTGGCCTTCTTAAACTCATATTAACCGTGTATTTACTTTATGAAAGTTGGACAAACATTGTGAAAACGTAAGACATTGGCTGCCCAACCTCACTGACTCACTGGGAAAAAAAAAAGCAAGAGAATCTTAGTACAACATACGGTCACTCTATACACTAGTAAGGAAATGAGCATATTACAGTTGTTGGAGGGCTCTATTTAGCAGTAACGGGGCTACAGGAAAGCCAGTCAACATTTTTTGTTTCTCTGATGAAAACTGGCCCACTCCCTGCCCCAAACCAAACTTGTCACAAATAATTGTCAACAACTTAATTTTCTGTTTTTGGCTAAGATATTGATTTAAAAAAAAATATTGAAATTGGATTCAGGATTGTTAGCAAGCATTTTTGGCAAACAAAGTTGTTAAATGAATCTAAATGGCAACACAGTACTGCTTTCATGCTTGGCTCACTCACCCCCCAGCCTGCTGGTCCAACAGCTGCAGTAGAGGAGGAGATAGGTGGGAAGCTGCAGTACCCCAAAATCCACCCCTTGGGGTGCAGCAGCAAACCCTCAGGTCCGATCACATGCCAGTGGGCACCACCGCCAGCCCATGGTGAAGTTAGCACAGCATCTGATCTCAGGGACAGGGCACCCACGGAGCCACAGAAGCTCATCCTGCCCTGCGCAGCTCCCCTCCCCCCGCATGAGATGGGTCACTGCCAGCCCAGGGGAGAGATGCGCTTCCCAGCTAGGGTGACCAGATGTCCTAATTTTATAGGGCCAGTCCCAATATTTGGGGCTTTGTCTTATATAGGTACCAATTACCCCCACCTCGGGTGATCAGACAGCAAGTGTGAAAAATCAGGACAGGCGGAGGGGGGTAATAGGAGCCTATATCAGAAAAAGACCCCAAAATTGGGATTGTCCCTATAAGAGTGGGACATCTGGTCACCCTACCCCAACCCCCATCCTGATTTTTCACACACGCTATCTGGCCCAGCCAGCTGCGTGTGACCATTCCAATCCTGGCCGAGGAGGTGAGTTACTGTCACTTTCATTCCTCAGCACGCAGCCAGTCAGCCCCCCCCTCCCCTCACCCAACCCAGCCCTGCCGGAGGGGAGGGAGGAGAGAGGGGTGCTCCGTGGGGGGGTGGGGGGGAGAGAGAAGAATGGACGTTATGGGGGGCAACAAAGGATACTGCAGCCGCCGAGCCTGCCTCACCTCATGACAGGGGAGAGAGTCACAGTCACAGGTGAGTTCCTCCTTTCCCCACCCCTATCCCCTCCCCTTCCCAGAGACCCCAGCAGCCAATCTCCTCCCTCAGACTGTACTGCATTCAGCTCTCTCTAGGACCCAGCAGCCCTGCTCTTACATGCTCCACTGCTTCCCATCTGTCCGGACTCCCAGCACAGTGGTGCCCTAGGCAGAGTGGTGCCCTACGCGGCTGCCTATTCTGCCTATGGCTAAGGACGGCCCTGCCCCCCGCCCACATACATTCTTCAATTCCTCTCATCTCATCACCCCTTTGTTTTTATTTTGGTAGGGATTGAGAGGAAAGTTGACTGGTCTATTGTGGAGAGCTGTAAGGCTGCAAGTTACTTCAGGAGAGCCTGAGGAGGAATGCATATGTTTGCCTTTTCTAATATGTCCAGGTGTTTGCTATTTCTCAGTTTGTTGGCTTTTTGTGGATGACACAGTGCAACTGTGTAAGGGGATCATCATCATTCACTGGTAGAAAAACTAGCATGGAAGGCAAAGGTTCTGGGGTTGTTGGGGTTTTTTATTTTTTTTAAATACAGAAAGTTTTCTTAATGTTTGGCTTTAGAAGTCAATTCTAAGCTTGAAATTTCACTATGAAAGTTTGTCATTTGCTACCAACTGTGATGTATATTTAGCCTATGGCTCAATTAATATTGCTCATTGCCTATAGAACAAGGTTTCTATTTTCATGACAATTTGACGAGTGGCACAAGGCAGCAAGATTTCAGAGAAACCAACAAGACAAAATTTGATAGTGTCACAGTTCCACTTTCAGGTAGGTAGCTAATTTATTTCCTCCAGTGTAGTGCAACAAATTTTGTAAGTTCATTGATATGGGTGAGGGGAAAATTGGTTTCCTTTGCAGCTGAATTTAAAATCCTAAATCAAAATTTTCTAAACTTGGACTAAGTAAAACTTTAACATGGTTTAAGAAGATGGTTATGGTCCCAGGTAGACTCTCCTCTACAAGGCAAAGCCATGTTATAACCAGCTTAGTGGACAGTGCTCTAATTTTAGCTGTGACAGTAGCATTGATGTGCATTAACTTCATTTACACTAAGAGAGTGATCCATTGTTGATGATGGTTGTAGATAGCAACATAGGTGCTGGAACTAGGGATGCTGCAGCTTGAACTGCAGTGGCTTGAAGTGGTTTCCATCATATACAGGATTTATACTTTGGTTCAATGGCTCTCAGCACCCCACTATAAAAATTGTTCCAGCACCACTGGAAGCAAGTCCTTCCTTCACTCTTCTCAACATCATTAGTTGCTAGTGTAGACCAGGACAAACTGATTCAAAAAGTTATAGGAAGTGTTACTGAAGCCAGGAGAGCAGTAGTTTGAACCCACTGTCAGCACTGAGTCATCTTCCTACGATCTAGAGACCCTAATGATCTATCAACACTGAAGAGAAGCTATTAGAACCACAAATTCAGGCACCTGAAAAGGTGAGTAGACCCTTCAAATCCAGGAGTGCTCCTAACTACACAATTCTGCCAATAACATTGAGTGCACCTTCTTCATCAAGGCTTAACAATACATCAATTCACTATACATCAGCATGCTGCCAGACTTGAGGAAAACTGGCACTGCAGGTGGACTGTTGTCACTGAACCTCCCAGTTCCCTCCCACAATGCTTAGAGCATTGTATCCTCTTCTCCATACAGCAGCTCCTTTCCCCTTTTAAACAGGCTAATCCTAACCAAGGAACTCTGTCATCACTGAACAGTGCTTATTGGAAACACACCACTGAATGCAATACAAATGTTTAATACATCTTTTAATACAATATAACTGGACTGGTGAAAGCCATGGTATGGTCTTCTCCTGTAAAATAAAAGATGACACTGATTAGACTCCTCTTACATACGACATAGAAGAGGGCAGGGAAGGAGAGAATGTAGTTTTATATTGCAATATTAAAAACTTATCTTAATATGAATCAGGATTGGTAGACATCAGGGGACTGACTGCAGCAATTTACACATCCCAGACACCTTTGAGAAAAACAACGGAAGAAACATAGCTGACCTCCAGTAAGACAAACAACAAAACTGTCACTAAACAATGACCTACACATGGTTGCTCCAGATAAACTAAACCATTTTTAAACCAGTGCAAATCCCTATAGGTAACTTTTATTTAGGTTTAAAACTGGATTTAAATTTAGTTAGTGTAGGTAAATTTAAATATGCAAGCTACACAGAACCATTTTAAACAGGTGTTTCCCACAAAGAGTTTTGCACCAGTTTAAGCTTAATTGTCCTTCACAGATTTTAATTAAGCCTGGTGCAACTTGTGCATGTGTAAACAAGGCTTAAGCAAAGCTACCCACCCAACCTTAAGAAATCCTAAACCTCAGTCTTACCAGCAGGTGAGACTCTAGCACTCAGCAATCCTTCCCCATGCCCAAGATGAGTAGTAAGTGTCTTGTAGGAACCATCACCACATCTGGCAAGGAGAAGAGTAACTTGTTGGGGGTCAGATGACTTTCCTAGGAAGGTCCTTTTTCCTCTAGACCTGTCCTGTATAATCCACTTCTGTGAATCTCTGAAGTATGGGGGGAGAATGAGAAAACAATAACTCAGCTACAAGACAGAAAACATAAGCATAAAAAATTAAGATATTCAGTAAAATTACATAAAAATCAAGCAACTTACCTCCTCCACTAGCAATGCCTACTGTAATCGTTGCCAGGATTCCAGGACTGCAGATTTGGCGTTAAGATGAGAAGACAATGGCCTCCAAGGACAGGAAAGAAGATGGGACTAGAACAGTGGCCCTGACAGTGGTGGACTGTGATGAGTCCACCCTTCAGTAAGGTTTTAGATTACCAAACACTGGTAACAATGGCAAGCGTATGTCTGACTTTGTGGCTAGTCCACATAGGATAGCCACCTGTGGCTGGTCCCAACTAACAAATTTAGTCTTTTAGCTCAAGTCCTAGAGGTCTGTGCTTTGGAACTAGAGGTCCTGTGTTCAGTGCCCACTGACAACCCGTCCGGGGGATTGTTACACATATACTCCCCTTGAAGAATCTTAGATGAAATTCAAGACTTCAATCTTCATGTTCAAAGTCCTCCATAGGACTGGCCCAAGTTACCTAAGGGACCCTCCCCCCTCATTCTGCATGATTAAAACTTCCCATAACAGCTGCTTTCCACAGAAACAATGGAACCCCCAACCTTGATGAGAGCAAAAATTGGGTACATATCAAAGGGACGAGTTTCCTAAGCAAACGTAGTGGGTTGACAATAGCTAAGAAAGGAAAGGATGAACAGACAGCTTGGGCCCCCCTTTTTCAGCTGTGCTGATCTGCAGGTGCTCAGCAGCCCCTCTGAAAAAATATCAGGCACCAAGTCTCTCCAGCAGCACACTCATATCTGAGGCTGGTTTTTAAAAATGTGGACTAAATTACAGCAGCTGTATCTCCTTGCCCTTTTGGCTGAAAAGGTCTTAGTTCTAGCTTTCAGTGAGGCTCCTCGGTTTTACTTTATAGTAAAGGTCTCTTATTCAGCTCTTGACAAACCAATCCTGAATTACCAAGTAAAATGAATTAAACAGAAGATGCGTCTTATCAATGGAATTTTTCTTACCTAATAATAAATCTCCATTTTTTCATTTCTGAAGCTGGTGCAGAAGCTCCAGAAGTGAGGGGTCTTGTTTCAGAGTTTAGGTCAGAGGTCTCAAACTCCTGGCCTGCGGGCGATCTGCGGCCCGAGAACCTCCCCAATGTGGCCTGCAGGGCTCCAGCAATTTTGGGGCCAGGTCTCTCCCTTGGCCCCACCTACCACCCCAGGGTGCTCCCCCCCTCCCCCACACGTCCCCCAGGCGATTTAAAATGGCCCGGAGCCCCACCCACCATTGTCAGTGCAGCGGAGCCGAGCAGCTTCCTGTGCGATCACTCCATGTGGCTGCTGGCCCCTCCCTGCAGCCCGGCGGGGCTGTGTCTCCGCGTGCTGCCCCTGCAGCCAATGGGAAGCTATGGGGGCGGTGCCTGGGGCAGCAGCATGTGGAGGCCCCCCAGCCTGCCACACCTTGGAGCCCCAGGTAAGCATCGCACCCCCCACTCCCTCCTGTCCCCAAACTCCCTCCCAGAGCCTGCACCCCATCCTCCTTCCCAGAGCCTGCAACCCCACCCCCAGTCCAGAGCCTGCACCCAGCACCCAAACTCCCTCTGAGAGCCTTAGGCAGGTGGGGGGCAGAGTTTTGGGGGGGTGGGTTCTGGGTGGCATGAATGACATTATTGGCCCGCTGGGAGGATTTGAGGACTGGAACTGGCCCTGGCCCTGGCCCTAAGGTAAATTGAGTTTGAGACCCCTGGTTTAGGTCAAGCTCAAAGTACACAAGGCCTTGGAAATAATGATGTTTCTAATAATAGAATCCATAGGGGTGTATTGCTTCCTGGCACCGTAATAATAGGTACACTGTCCAGCTAGGAGAGTTGAGTTTTTCTTTGCTCTTGTTTTGCAGATGGAGCTAGAAAAAGTGCCACATTTGAGGCCTGAAAACCCATTATGAAATAAGACCTTATATAGCAAAGCATCTATGTTTGAATTTCAAAAGGGTAAGGAAATATATTGGGGGAGGACAGAGGCTAAAAATCTATTGTAAAAAAAAAAAAAAAATCAAAGCATTTCAGATTCCAAAACATGATCCAACCACCTTTACATTAAACAATATCTTAGTCTGCAAGTAGTCATTGATTACTGCATTTATGTGACTGCAATGCATCTAGAATTAACAGATGTGCAATTTCTCCTAGCCCATTCCAGCTATGGACAGATTTCATCTATACAAAGGTCAACTTACAAGACCCCTACCAAGAGTACATCTTTATCAGAGGTCAGCACTATATTCACTTTAAAAAAAAAAAAAAAAAAAGAAGAAGAAAGAGAGAGGCTGATACCAATATGGAAACATTATACCAGTCAGGAGTCCTTTAGACAATTAATGTATCTACAGAGTAAATATAGATATCCTTCCATAGTTCAATGAGATGCCCTTGAGCATCTGTTGAAATGTTAAGACATCAAAGCTCAGACAACATTTATTCAAACCATTTATTTGGGGAAATGTATATTTCTCACCTATCCCTAAATTATTGTTATAACTTAAAAGAAATGTAGGAAGAAAATTTTATCTGATCTTATCGACAGAAGAAAGAATCATCCAGAAATTAGGACACTAGTGGTAAGCAAAGGAAACCTTGTTTTAAAATGCAGTTATAGTTTGTCTAGAGCCTCCATTTGATTAGGAATCTGAACACTTGCCAAAATAACATGGGGCAAGTTTTTTCAGTAATGGTTTTGTGTTCAGCTGCCAAGGACTTCAGAAACTCTCATGACTAAACTCCCTAAAAGCAAAAAAATTCAGAAATGAAACCCCAGTTAGTCTGTTACACTAAAACCACAAAGATGTTCAGGAAATCAGGAAGTATTAAAGGATGGTTGGCCCCAGGTATAATCAAGACTAGGGGCAAGTCTACACTACAGCGCTACATTGGCACTGCGATAGCACATCTGGTGAAGATGCGCTATGCCAACGAGAGAGCGTTCTCCCGTCGGATAATTACTCCACCTTGGCAAGAAGCAGAAGCTATGGCATTGGGAGAGCATCTCCCGCCCCCAATAGTGCCGGCATGAACAGTGCAAAACTTGTGTAGCTTGGGGGAGGAACTTTTTCACATCCCTGAGCAACATAAGTTAGATCGACTTACTCAGTAGCGTAGACCTGTCCCTAGGAAATATTTAAGCACCTCTATTACTAAAGGTCCTCATCTTTTCCAATCCCTTCCAAAGAGCACCTCGATCTTTAGGTGTTTATCCTCATAAGGCTGGGAAGTACTATTAGTCTCATTTTACAGATGGTGAGCTGATGTACCCCCCCCCGCCCAAAAGTGACACTTGCGCAAAGTCTCACACAGACTGTAGCAAAGCAGGAAATTGAACCCTGGTCTTCTAAATTTCAGGATAGCATCGTAACCACCATGTTATTCTTCCTCTGCCTATGTCTGCAGAATCTGAAATAATAAGTCCAGAGGTGTGAACTGATCCATTCATCTCAGTGTGTATTAACTCAGAAAACCAATTATTTTAAATGTCAACATTGTTATAACAACTTTCTCTGACAGTTAAAGGATTAACTATTTCTCTGTATTAACTATTTCTGGAAGGGAGGATTCTATTATGAAGATTTGCGTAATTTACTGTGACTGCAGACCATTTTGACACTACAAGCAAGAGGACTTGGAACAGTACCATGAGTGAGTCTTCCTGACCCTCCAATCAAGAAAGAGCCAAGCAGAGACCAATGGGGCATCTGAGGCCCTCCAAAGGGGAGCAGAGTTCAAGAAGCCTCTAGGAAGAAAAGCCATGTAGGGAGAAACAGCAGAACCCATGTATTTAGACCCCAATGAAAGGAAGCTGATCCCAAGAACTAAGAGCATAAGTGAGCATACTTGGAACACTTGCACAATTTCATGTGGGTGAGTTTATTTTGTGAGCTGAGCTTGAAAGATTACAACTCCAAGTACACACCCTGCCCTTTCCTGAATGATCTGTAACAAATCCAATTTGATGCAATGGGAGACAACTGTACAATGCACACTGCACCAGGCCCTTCTTGCACTTTTTCTGTGTGTAATACAAATGCATAAGACTAAATATGTGCATTGTAAATTTCAATCCTTCAGCGCTTTCCTTGCTTGGTCAAGACCAGAGAAAGCAAGGAAAGCACTACCTGTATACAGCCACACTCGCAATGGACAGAGCTGACTAAGGTAGAGTAGTATCAGAGGGGTAGCCAAGTTAGTCTGTATCCACAGATGTAGTGGCTGGCTCACTACAAAAGCAATTTTCCCTCTCTTGGTATTGACACCTCCTCATCAATTAGGGTGGATGTGGCCCACTCCCAATGACTGAATTGGCCTTGTCAACACTGGCTTTCCACTTGTAAAATTCCCTTCTCTTCATGTGCCAGTATATTTTTGTCTGTATCTGTAATTTTCACTCCATGCATCTGAAGAAGTGGGGTTTTTTACCCATAAAAGTTTATGCCCAAATAAATCTGTTAGTCTTTAAGGTGCCACCGGACTCCTCGTTGTTTTTAAGGTAGACTAATTACACTTTGGGGTTAGCAGCATTGGTGTAGCTACTTCAATGGAGACCTCTAGTGAATTATCAGTCTGGCTTAGTGACCTTAGGACGTTCTTGCTGGCTGCAATCTAGAAGGGGGTCTAGAAGCGATGAGGGTGTCAACATCTCTCTATCATAATAATAGTTGGAGGGAGAGAACAGCCTTCTTAAAAATTAAGGTAATTCAGGCAACATCTCACCTCAGAATGCTTCTTTTACATTTAGAATTGGAATAAGAACTTACAAATAATTTCTTGAATTAGTATCCCTAGTTAGTGCTGTGCACCTCATTGACCCAGGCTTTGTTTTTAGTCAAGAAGACTTCACTCTGATTTTCACTTTAAAAATTCTCCTCTATATTTTGTCATCTGTCCCCACTCTAGCTCTTTAGTTCCCTTTTCTGGCTATAACTATTAGGGATTGTATACACACAAATTTGTACCAGTTTAATTCAACCAATTTAGTTGAAGCAAACCCCTGTGCTGAGACACTTTTAACCAATTTTAAAATCAATATCAACTGAAGGTTGCCCTTATGAATTTACAGGAGCAAGCAAAACAAATATAAACCAGGTTTAGGCTGATGTGTCTACACAAAGTTGTGTTGATTTAGCTAAGTGTTTAAAAATCACACTTTTAGTTAAACTGGTGCAACTTTGTGTTTGAACCAAGTCTTTATTTACTTTCTGTTCTGTTCTCCCCATCCCTCAGCTGATTAACACTTATCGTATATCCATATATCATATATCAACACCTGTGGCTTTTTGACCTGTTAGACAACCTTTTAGTTATGGGGTCAGATCCTCTGCCATGTCAATGGAGTGATGCAAATTTACTTCAATGAAGTTATGCCAGTTCACAGCGACTGAGGATCTGAACCATGTTATCTTTCTATCTCCTATGCAGAAACCAGCTATATTTATCTCCTTTCCCAACACCACTTTTTCTCTACAACATCCCCAGTACTTTGCCTTGTCATCCACCTTTCTCTCTTCTGACATGGTCTTATAAACTGACAAACTTGGCCATGCTCCTCAGATCAGATTTTCTTCATAGCCTTAAAAAAAAAAAAAGATAAAATGAAAACCAGACAAGTTTTATAAACCACAGTATCCCTAGGTGATTTGAAGTTTCAGATTAATCAATAACCCAGTGATCTAAGCATGGACACTATTTCCCCTAGCACCCCTCCTCGACTTGTGCTACATTGATGACATCTTCATAATATGGACCCATGGAAAGGAGGCCCTTGAAGAATTCCACCTGGATTTCAACAATCTGTAGACCACCATCAACCTCAGCCTGGACCAGTCCACACAAGAGACCCACTTCCTGGACATTACAGTGCAAATAAGTGATGGCCACATAAACACTACCCTATACTGGAAACCTATTGACTGCTATACTTCCCTGCATGGATCCATTGATTACAGCCAAGCCCTAAGATACAACCGAATTTGCTCCAATCCCTCAGACAGAGACAAACACTGACAAAATCTTCATCAAGCATTCTTAAAACTACAATACCCACCTGGGGAAGTGAGGAAACAGATTTATAGAGCAAGACAGGTACCCAGAAGTCACCTACTACAGGACAGGCCCAACAGGGAAAATAACAGACCACCACTAGCTATCACATGCAGCCCCCAGCTAAAACCTCTCCAGCACATCAATGATCTACAGCCTATCCTGGAAAATGATCCCTCACTCTCACACACCATGGGAGGCAATCCAGTCCTTGCTTAAGACAGCCCCCCAACCTGAAGCAAATACTCACCAGCAACTACACAACAGAAACACTAACCCAGGAACCAATCCCTGTAACAAACCGCATTGCCTACTCTGTCCCCATATGTACTCTAGCATCATCAGAGGACCCAACCATATGAGGCACATCATCGGGGTTCATTCATCTGCACATCTACTAATGAGATATATGCTATCATGTGCCAGCAATGCCCCTCTGCCATGTACGTTGGCCAAATCGGACAGTCTCTATGTAAAAGAATAAATGGACACAAATCAGACATCAGGAATGGTAACATACAAAAGCCAGTAGGAGAACACTTCAATCTCCCTGGACATTCTATAACAGATTTAAAGTAGGTTTCAGAGTAGCAGCCGTGTTAGTCCGTATTCGCAAAAAGAAAAGGAGTACTTGGGGCACCTTTGAGACTACAAATTTATTTGAGCATAAGCTTTTGTGAGCTACAGCTCACTTCATCGGATGCATTCAGTGGATTTAAAGTAGCCATCCTTCAACAAAAAAACTTCAAAAACAGACTTCAAAGAGAAACTGCAGAGCTACAATTCATTTGCAAATGTAACACCATTAATTTGGGCTTGAATAGGGATTGGGAGTGGCTGGCTCACTACAAAAGCAATTTTCCCTCTCTTGGTATTGACACAGCCTCATCAATTATTGGGAGTGGACCACATCCACCCTGACTGAACTGGCCTTGTCAACACTGGTTCTCCACTTGTATGGTAACTTCCTACTCTTCATGTGTCAGTATATTTATGCCTGCATCTGTAGTTTTCACTCCATGCATGTGAAGTGGGGATTTTACCCACGAAAGCTTATGCCCAAATAAATCTGTTTGTCTTTAAGGTGCCACCAGACTCCTCACTATTTCCACCTTAATTTCAGGAAACATTCATAATAGTAAGTGGCACTTCAGGGAAAGTTTTTACATTTTAGTACATCTTTCAACTTTTCCACATTTGAGGTTTATTCAGGAGGTTATCCTACCATCAGCAAGTGCCACAATCTTTCTATTTGTTCAGACATAGCCAGTCAGCATTCCATCTGTTTTGCAGTTTGTACACAGACAGCAATGGTCTCATTTTCTAGTTTCAACTGTACAAAAAGTCACTGCTATATATACTCCAACATTAGCCCTGTCCATGGCAACAAACAGCATAGACACAAAAAAGCAAATTATGAAAGCAAATCTAAACTCTAGGTAGCAATCAACAAAGAATCTGACTGTACAACTTCAAATGTAAAATTCAGTTACTCATGCTTGTTTTTGAAAGTCACTACCATAAACAGACCTAGCAAACAGAAATTCTAAGTATAAAGTTTATTTTAATTTAGAAAATAGTGTGCAACAATTATACAAGTATATATATAAATTATACAATTTAATATGTACTTATGGCAGGGTAACTACTGACTACAAGAGTCAAGAAATGACACTGTATACCTTGTACCTACAAGAATAAGTCACTGAGAGAAACATTAAAAAGAAAGTTCAATTGTTGAAACAAAAGGACAGATCCTGCAAGGCTAGGCTGGGCATAACTCCCATTGACTTTGCTTAGATAAAGGCTGCAGGTTCTTCCTAAGGATGTCTTGTATTGGGAAATTAAAAATCTTCCCATGTGACTTGCCTTGATTTACTCAAACTTGAATAGTTGTGATTTTTTCCTCACATTGTTTCCCATCCACTTGCAAATGCGCCACCTGTTTCTCCAGGTAAGTTTATAGGAAGGGTACAAAAAGTTCTGATTTTTTTTCATGTAACAATTGCAATCTTAGGTCCTGATCCAATAACTGGAGCCACATGGACAGCTTTTATGCCCACACAGAGCCCCACTGAGTTCAAGGGCGCTGCCAAAATGAAAGTGACTGCAAGATTTAAAGAGGTTACACCCTTTGGTATCAGCGCAAAGTAGAACTGATCCGATAATGGAAACACAACCAGAGCCTCTTTCGCTTTCATCTGAAATGTCATTTTCTAACTTTCTGACTCGCTCTTGCTTTAAGTGACCCCACCACTCCCAACAGTCCCTCAGTGCCTCTTTCCAAAGTTCCCAGGCTCCCAGTAAAGCTTCACACTTTTAAATCATGATGAATTTCTGCATCCACCTACAAGAGAGTAAAGTACCCTCTAACAGCAAAAGGTTATTAAGGAATTCCCCGAGGGGTACACGCCCTCCCACTTTGGCCTGCGGAATAAAGGAGGGGGGAAGGAAGGCAGAGAACAAGATCATTGAAAACACCCCTCCTTCCCCAAGATTGCAAGAGAAATGAGGCAGGGAGGACATGGAAATCAATAAATATCCCAAAGCCAGTGATGCACCAGGAAAAGGAGGGGAGGGAAATGGGAACTCCCCCCCCGGGAAGTGGGGGCATAGGCGCGACGAGAAGACGCCGCCACCCCTCGCTGCTGAGGCTGGGGTGGGGGCTTCCCTAGTCCTGGCTGGCGAGTTACCTGCGGCGGAGGGCTGCTCTTCACACCGTTGGCCTCTGGCAGCCGCTGTCTGGCGGGGCGGCCCCCGGCGCAGGTGTCCCGGGCCGGGAGATGGTCCCCACCGCCCCCGGTCCCCGCCAGCCCATCGCCAGGTCCTTCCCCGGCGGCGGGGAAGAGCCCGCAGCAGCGCTGGAAGCGGGCGACAAGCTGGGAGCTGTGGAGGCTGCGGAGCACCCGGGCCATGCTTCAAGGAAGCGAGCGCCCGAGCCGCCTGCGCGCTGCGGGAGCCCCGGCACAGGCAGCGCCCCAGGCCGGCGGCCGCGGGTCACTGAACAGGTGCAGCCGCCTGCCCCGGCCCCAGCTCCGCCCCGCGCAGGTGGGCCTCCCCCGCCTGGCTCCGTGGCTGCTTGCGGCGTGCCCGCGCCGTCCGGCTCCCCGCACCGCACTCCGGCACCAGGCGCCCCTCTGAGCCCCTGTCCGCGGCACCATGGGGTGTGCGCGCCCCTCTGAGCCCCTGTCCCCGGCACCATGGGGTGTGCGCGCCCTTCTGAGCCCGTCTCCCCCCCCCCCGAATCCCCTCCCCCGGCACCATGGGGTGTATGCTCCCCTCTGAGCTCCTGTCCCCGGCACCATGGGGTGTGCGCGCCCCTCTGAGCCCGTCTCCCCCCCCCGAAACCTCTCCCCCGGCACCATGGGGTGTGTGCGCCCCTTTGAGCCCATCTCCCCCCCGAAAACTTCCCCCCCCGGCACCATGGGGTGTATGCTCCCCTCTGAGCCCGTCTCCCCCCCCCCCGAGTCCCCTCTCCTGGCATCATGGGGTGTGTGTGCCCCTCTGAGCCCATCTCCCCACCAAGACACACACCCCCTGGCACCAGGTTGTGCGCACCCCTCTGAGCCCATCCCCCCCCCCCCGAGTCACCTCCCTCCACCACCATGGGGTGTGTGCCTCTCTGAGCCCCTGTCCCTGACACCATGGGGTGTGTGCGCCCCTCTGAGTCCCTCCCCCCTGGCACTGGGGTGTGTGTGCCCCTGTAAGCCCATCTCCCCCCTCCCGGAGTCCCCTCCCCCTGGCACCATGGGTTGTGTGTGCCCCGCCAAGCCCATCTCACCCCCCACCCTGGCACTGGGGTGTGTGCGCCCCTCTAAGCCCATCTCCCCACCAAGACACACACCCCCTGGCACTGGGGTGTGTGCACCCCTCTGAGCTCTTCTCCCAATGGGACACCCCACCCCCCAGCACTGAGAAGATATGGGGAGTGGTTATAGGCAATTGTGCTAAAATTGAAGTCTTGTGTCCTGGTTGATTCATCCTTACACCTAGATGATTAGGTAGCATCAATAATGGGGGGAAGCTGCCTTCTGGCTGTAACTTGCTAGATGTAACTCTTCCTGGATGAGGACTTGGCCACAGCTATCCATGCTTTTGTCATGTCCAGACTAGATTATTGACACTCGCTCTATCTGGGACTGAACAAGGATGCAATGCAGAGGCTCTAGCTTGTGTGGGAAGTAGTGTCTGCATTATTAATGGTACAAGCTGCTGTGAGCACACCACCCCGCTGTCCCTTTTGAACTCCCAGACTGTTTCCATTGTTCAGCAAAACCTTTGGTCCTGATTTTCAAAGCTAACTACAGGTTGAAGACTGAGATACACGAGTGTCCATGCTTCTAATCATAACCTGCCAAGACAGCTGTGCTGTTCTGGGACTGTGCAGTTTACAAAGCTCCAGCTTGTTAGCTGGAGATAAAATATTTTTGTTCAAGGGGTTTGGCTGTAGAACAATCTTCTAGAGGGGATCAGACTAATCTAGATCCTGACCACTTCCAGAGCACTCTCAAAATCTTCGTATTTGACAAAGCATTTCTACCACAACAGTGATTTAATATACAATACCCAAGCAGGGAGAAAAGAAGAGCATGAACCCCTTGCATTTCACGGAGGAATTTACCTGAAATACACTTACTGATGGATGTTATAGAAAAAACATAGATAGCTGTGTGTGAAAGAGTCCCATGCCACACTCTGACCCAGTATGTCTGCCTCACAAAGATATATCTGTACTCCACTTCTCAGCAGTCCTAGCACCTCTTCACCCCCACCACCAGATGTGCACTCTGCAACAGTTCTGACACTGGCTGGCAGCACTCTGGCCCCATTCTGACCTAGAGCAATCCCATCCCCATACAGGTATGTTAACCCCATCTTCCTCTGATACCCTAGTATCTCCCTCTCCCTGTACAGGCATGTGGATGTTGCAACTTGCACCCCACTCTGGGCCCAGCATTCACCCTTCTCTGCACATGTATATGCAACACATTCCAGCCTCGGCATCTCCTCCCTCAAACAGCTGTATGCAGGTCAGTATCCCTGTGCTCTGCACCAGTATAACATCACCTACATTACACCTAGGTCTGTCTATTCCCCACACTAGCCCAGGGAAATATTGAGGAGAGGGGTGTAGCCTAAAGCTAACCGGCAATTAGGCACTAAATCCCTTTGTGGATATTTGCAGCCTTGCTCAAATATTGTAGGTATAAATTTTCAGAAGAGGCCACTAATTTTGTGTGCTTCAGTTTCTGGGTTCCCAAAACAGAGACACTCAGGGTCTGATGTTTAGAGGCGCTGAGCCACCACAAATCCATCTGCAGTCACTTTTCAGGTAGAACTGCATTTTGAATAGTTTGTGTGTACTCATCTGCTCTCATGATTAAACAGTTCAGCTTATCTGTCAGCATGATTTCCCCTGGGACAACAGCATGGAGTTTCCCTTGCATCATGCAGAAGCAGTTCACGCGAGCTTTAGGGTGCGGGACATCCATTCAGGCATTATTATGTGTAAAAGCAGGTGTTATGCAAATGATTTTTATGAAATGATCTTTGAGGCTGCATAATACTTTGGGTGCATTCATAAATACCTGGGAAAACTGTTTCCCACTGCCTTTTCTCTCTTTAGGACTCAGGAAACCTCTGTGGGGTGGAATATTTAACAAAAGAAATACATCTGTATTTCTCAATTCCAGATATAGGGCCAAATTCATCCCTGGAGTGACTTCAATAAAGTTGCAACAGAGATGAATTTGCCCCATATATTCTTTGACTGTTTCTTCATATTACAGGAAATATCCCCCAGGACATTCCATTCCCATTTTATCCATCAATATGAAAAACTATGTGAAAAGTTGTAAACATATTGGTTGCAAAGGGTGAAATCTCAGCCCCACTAAAGTCAGTGGAAATTTTGCCATTGACATCAATGAGGTCAGGATATCACCCAAACCTTGCAACAACAACAAGAACAAAAAAGAAATTTTTTTTATGACAGATAGATACAGAATAGTTTTCGGTATTGACAGAATGTGACTGGTGGGACAGTTTGGAACAGCTATTTCTTTTTAAAGATCTATTTTGCAGGCACAAAGCCTATATCTATCTGATCAGCCTAGCTAAGTATTTAAATTGTCCTTATCATAATATGTAAATGCCTCCCAATTATTTTCAAATAGAAATAATAATCCTGACATCCTTACCTGATTTTTGTTCAGTCTTTATTCAGCCAAAATGCCCCCTGAAATCAATGAGAGGCTTTCCTGAAGACAGCCAGCAGGATTTGACCCATGAAATTAAAGTTGAGTGAATGAGCTCGTATAAGAATTGCCTCCAAACTTGTATCTTACCTTTGAACCTAAACTTTGTTTGGGCTAAAAAGTATTGGGCTAATATTTATTTATTTTTTAAAAATATTATTTTGCACTTCTGGTTTTAGCTAAAATACTGCAAGGAAGGCTATTGTTATGGTAGTTCAAGCTAGAAGAAACCCAAGAGTTGCTGGATGTTTGTGCTTATGGGAATCCCCGCATTATTTTGCTGCTGTTTTGTTTAGAAGCTTTTCATTTCAGTTCTTCTCTGGTTGGTTGTGTTTGGCTAAGTAGCAGTAGGACTAATTAGGCCACCTGAAAAGTGGCTCAGTAACTCCAGTGCAAACAGGCGGTCTTCAAGAAATATAACTGGAGAACTATTAAAAAGAAAAAGAGAAAAATACATTTATGGGGCAACTACAGAAAGCACAAGCCATTGAAGACCCTGGTAGGCACTGGAGAAAACAAACTGAAGATCCCCTCAGGAAAATGCCTTGGGCGGGAGGGGACAAGCTGCATTTATTTCCTTCCTACCTTTTCAGCATAAACTTTACTCAGAGTCTTTGCCAGCTACTCACTACATTTTCCCAAGAAAGTTTGTGCCAAAGCTCTGCTTTGTTTTAGGAAATTTCAAGGTCAAGTTTACTATTGGTGTAAGTAAATGAACGTCTACCTTCCTCAGTTTCACCTACTTATGCAAGCAGTGAATTTGGTCTATCTGATCTTTGTCTATTTCAAAACAAGACATCATGCATCTTCTTTCCTTTGGGTGTTGGCTACAATTTAAAATAGAGGTGTAGTTAACTGCAGCCATAATTTTACACCCAAGTGCAACTGCAGGTGTAAAATTGTGCTTGCAGTGCTGGAGGCCATTGCTGAAAATGGAGGCTGAAGGTGAAGGGCATAAGGGGAGACTAGCAACTAAAATCAGGCCTAAAATTTAGGTGTGTGTGTGTGTGGGGGGGTGTTTTCAAAAACTCTGTTAAAAATAATGTTTCCATTATTTTAGAATCATAGTGGATGCAATGTTTTGTTGCTAGTCAGTATTCTACTCTATTGTTTGTGACTGACACAAACATTGCAGGGGAATGCATGCATGCACACAAAGTCATGGGCCTGTGGTCCACAGCAGGAGCACCTCTGGCACTGGACTACAAAGGGGAGAGGAACTGATGCTGCCAGGAGATGTTCTCCCCTTTGAGTGGATGCAAAGAGGCACCATTGCTTTGCTCCCTCTCCAGAAAGTGGCTGGGTGGGTAGGAGGGGAACAGGAGCTTCTCTGGGAGTGGCCTCCCTTCCCAAGGGGTAGTGAAGAGGCATCACTACAGAAACCATAGTGACGTGAGCACCATATAAGACTCCGGATAGATAGATACAAGCTGGGCCTTCCCCTGGGTGAGGTGGGGGGAATGAAGAGAAGTGCATCCTCCTTCAAGTCAGTGCAGTATTGGAGTAATGGGGGAAATAACATGTGGGGTTGGGTATTAGGACTTGCAAGTGGTATGTCTTTATGGGTATCTCTGTATGTGTTTTATGTTGTGTGCAGGCAGAGAGGGAGGGGAAAGGCTGCTGTATGAGTGCTGTGCATGTTGTGGTATGGAGTCTGTGTGAGTGTTATGTTGTGTGTCTGTGTGAGTGTTATGTTGTGTTGTACTGCCTGCATACAAGGGGTGGCATTTGTGTGTGGTGTGGAGAGGCTTACCAGCGTGTAGGATGTGCTGTGTTTGGAGAGGAGTGCTGCTGAGGGTATGGTCAGAAACATAGTGTGGCATGGGTTATAAACTTATACAGAAACAGGAAGTACAATTTAGAAAAAAAATTGAGTGGTACAATTCATTTACCAATAAGCATTTTCTCCCATTCCTAACCCTAATGCACAGCTCTGAACAGCTAATCACCGAGTGCTCTAATAGATGGAGGGGAAGGTGTATGGCTTCCAGAGCAGGGCATGAACATCGACACTGGAAATTTTCAGCATTTTTTCTACCATTGGTGTGACACCACTGCAGTTCTACTTGTGGTAATGACAGTGGAAGTGCTAGTAAATACACTGGTCTCGTGCAGTTTTGCTACTATGTTTTCTTTCGATAGACCAACAGTGGCAAAAATGCTAGCTAAAACCAGTCCCATGATGTCACTGTGCTGTTGTATGAGACAGAAATCACTACAGTGAGTAAATAAACTCTTTCCATTTGCACAGAACTCAGCATATAAATAATTAATATTATGAACAAGGAGAAAGACAAATCCAGAATTTCAGTCTAAGTAGTAAGATAGGTAGGGAAAACTGGTTTTTAAAAATATGTCAGATTTTCAGAACTTTAGAGCACCCCCAACCTCCATTGAAATCAATGGGAGCTGCAGATATTCACACCTCCGACAAACAAGTCCTATGTGTAGGACTATCGGCCACCATCTCCAGTTTAAGCACTGTGTTCATTAGACCTGATCTAAACAGGGTTAAAAACGTGGTCAGATTTACAAAGTTATTTAGGTACTTAAAGATGTCTAGTGGGAATTACAAAAGTGTCTAAGCAGACTATGCTGTCATATCCTATGTGCTAGACCATACACTAAGTAAATGTATTTTAGAGAAAAGCCTTGATAATGAAAACCTCACCAGTGCTGATTTTTCTGATGACGTAGCTCCGGTTTGTCAAATCAACAGCTGAGCTAGCTCATTGGCAAAATTTGGCCTGCATATTAATTGGGGTAAATTCTTCCTATCAGTGATTTTGAACATCCTGCAGGCTCTAGCCTCTTAGTGGGTGATCATCCAGTCGAGATGGTCAGTGATTTCGCCTCCCTCAGCTCTGCTGTTTATAAGATGGGCTGCACTGAGAAAGAACCTGAAGCCTGCATTGCAAAAGTGCCATCAGTAATGGGGTGCCTCATCAAGAATGTTTTTTGTAAATCAAACACCTTGATAAATAGAGGAAGCTGAGGATATATAATGCATCAGTGGTCAGTATCTGACTGAAAAATGCCCCCTTGCTGTCAAGATGAATGAAGAGATTCACTTTCTAAATAAACAGGTCCCACTCTCTCAGATGGTTGCCCAGTGCTCTCCAAGGGGGTATGGTCGTCTGCTCCAAATGCCTACCAACTTCCCTGTGAGAATCATCTTTGACTTTGACCCAAGGAGAAAGCAGGATAGAAGACACACATCCTGGAAGACCTAAAACATGATAGCTGTGGACAGCATCAACAGACACCTGTCCCTCACAGGAATTTTACTCTGTAACACACCAGATTTGGCTTAGAACAGGACATCATGGAGTCACATAATTAGGGCCCTATCAAATTCAGGGTCCATTTTGGTCAATTTCATGGTCACAGGATTTTTAAAATAGTATATTTCATGATTTCAGCTACTTAAATCTGAAATTTCAGGGTGTTGTAATTGTAGGGATCCTGACCCAAAAAGAAGTGTGTGTGTGTGTGTGTGGGGGGGGGGGGGGGTGACAAGGTTATTGTAGGGGGTGGGTTGTGATACTGCTACCCGTACTTCTGTGCTGCTGCTGATGGTGGTGCTGCCTTCAGAGCTGGGCAGCTGGAGAGTGGTCGCTGCTGGCCAGGAGCCCAGCTTTGAAGGCAGAGCCACCACCATCAGCAGCGCAGAAGTAAGGTTGGCATGGTCTGGTATTGCCACCCTTACTTCTGCACTGCTGTCTGCAGAACTGGGCCCTCAGTCAGCAGCCACCACTCTCCGGCCGCCCAGCTCTGAAAGCAGCGCAGAAGTAAGGGTGATAATACTGCGACCCTCCTAAAATAACCTTGAGATCCCTCCCCCCCCCGCAACTCCCTTTTGGGTCAGGACCCCCAATTTGAGAAATTCTGACCTCCCCCATGAAATCTGTATATATAAGGTAAAAGTACACAAAAGACCAAATTTCATGGGGGAGGCCAGATTTCATAGACCGTGACAGGGTTTTCATGGCCATGAATTAGGTAGGGCCCTACACATAATGTATTCAGTGGCCTCTACACTGTCCAAGAGACAGTAGTAGAACTAACATAAGCCAGTTATGCGCCTTACCAGCTTAGACACTTTTGAAGATTCCATTATGCACCTATCTGCATCTTTGAGCACCTAAGTACCTTTATAAATTTGGCCCATGCTGGTTAAACTGGTGGTGGAAAGCAGTAGCCTGTACACACAATGGCCCCCAATGTTGCTTACACCAGAGAATTTTAAAAAAAATATTTCTAATATAGACAGGACTGGAGATTTGTACACAGAACTCTTTTGCTGGAGCTCTGAAAGTTGTTGTTTCATCACTGTAAGATTTGCTCTTGTTTTTATTCTTTTTATTTATTCTTGTTCAAAGCAAGAGTAGGGATACTTTGTCCTTATTTTGGAAAAATCCTGTTTGGTGCTAAGTTCCTGCTAAGTCCCTCCAATTCCAACTGTCATCAATGGAATCTGAAGATGGGAAGCATTGAATAAATTGAGGGGGAAAAAACTTCGAGATTTGGTCCAGACTTCTCATGCATAGTACAAGATTGTCCATTATTTAGAAATGAAACTGTCTTCAAATGTATTAAAAACAATATCATGATGGAGAACTAAATCCATGGCACGTCTGAAGTATTAAAAAGAAGTTAATGATATATTACCCAGATGCAAAGAAAACTTTTAAAACTGGAGAAACTACCTCTTTTTAGTACCTCAGTATTACATAAATGGCCAGGCAGAGTTCAACTAAATATTCACAAGGAAAAATCACCTTTGGGCTGATAATAAGCATAAAAGATTAGAACTCAGTGGCTTACAAGAAACTACTTCCTTAACTATAGCTAGTGTCATTAGTGTGATGCGATACAATTTTGCCTCCAGCATCAACAAAGCTAACAGCTTAGTACAAATTCCAGAACTGGGGCAGATAATGATGATGTAAGAACTCAGCTCAGTTTTCAAATACCAGCTTCAGCTTGCAGTCCTGGCAGTCAGACAAGTCTTGTTTTGACTTGTAAACTAAAAAACCCACAATATTTCAAGGAGAATAAATATGGATGCCAAGATGCTGTTTGCAGAGTCACATTTCAGACAGTAACCGTTTTATCAGAGACGATAGTCCTTTCTTATAAATATCAGCCAATATCCAATCCAACCAGCACCATGTTCTCCGGATTCAGTAGCAAGTCTATAGTTTTCGGTTGGGTGAAACCTCACTGAAGCTGTTGGCCATAACAGCCCTCCATTTAAGATAGTCATAAGACATGATTAAGCTACTTTATGGAAATAGGTAGCTGAAACAATAGGAGCACTGCCAAAAACACAGGCATGCGGCATGGCTTGAGTAGAAGCTGAACCATGTAGGCAAAGAAGTTTCCTTAGGGACTGATATGGCAACTGCAGAGGCTAGGGCATTGATTAGTAGTGGTGTGGGTGTGAGAGAGGGAGAGAAAAGCAGGGCAGAAGCACAAGAAAAAGTAGAAAGCCAAGGACAACAGCCAGAACAAGCACTGGGAACATGGTCCTGAGGAAAGCCTAAAAAGAGAAAGCTTCTTGGGCTAAATGCTGGCTGGAAAGGGGCTTGGAACCGTGAACGAAGAAAGGGTCTCCTGCTGTTTTATTTCTGCTGTGTTCAGTGAAACAGGACTTTGTAAATAAGCAGGGTTGCATCAAAGAAATACTTGACTCCAACATCAGCTTCTTCTCCTAACTAAACAGCCCATTAGACCCTGAATTATGGCTCGCTGCTTGGATCAAAAAAGGGTAACACTATCAATTGTGCACAGAAGCAGTAGAATTGTAGATTTCCAAAATAAATAGTATAAACTAAAATATCTGGGGGTTCATCTGGACATGGACATGTGTGCTACAAATAGAGCAACAATCAGCTGATGTGCTTGACAGCAGGCCCGGATGAACAATGTACATCAGATGCCTTTGTTTAGCACTAGAGAAGAGGGCTCTTTTATATCTTTCCTGTCAGACACAGCATGTTGTGGAAAATTTGGCACTGTGGAGCTAGAGTGCACTAGTCTGGGCACCACAGACCTACTTCTGAGGGGTTTTGGCCTTGACCAAAGATCATCCATTCATTCTTATCCTGAGTCAAAGGTCCAGATTCAAAAAGGAAGCAGCCTCACCAGCCCACATCTGCAATGTCCTGTTATCATAGGGCTGCTAGTTGGAATTCACTTCATGCTTTTGTGACTACGTCAAGCTTGCTAGTTTTGGGAAGGCAGTGCCGCAAGCACTGTTCAGCTAGCAACTCCACTGCTTCGTCATCTGATGAAACTTATTCCCAATGTTGAATTTAAGGCAATATTTTGAAAGAGCAGAATGTTCTTTTTCCTTACTCTGGAGAAATAGTCTGGTCCCTTTATGAACAAGCATTTTGAGGGATGTATACACACCTTCACAACATGGTTAAAACAAATTTTCTCTCTGAGCTTTGTATCATATCTTTTCTTTCTCCTCAACTCTTCTGTATTTCAGAGCCCCACTGTTCATTTTTGAATCTTTCTTCCCACAGCTTGATAGTTTGTATCTTAAAAGTATTTACATGTAAAAAGAACATAAGATTTTATTATATACTTTTATGACCACAAACCCTGAACACAGTTTTTATATGCCTATTATAGATTTCTTTGGTTTATATACCTGTTAGGCTATTAAGCACATACATTTTAGGTCTGCCAAATCTCCAACTAAAGTCAGCGCCAATACTCCCATTGAATTCAATGGGAATGGCATGGGGTCTTTAGTAGTTTATGCAGAAGAATTGTAGAGTTTATAAGATGAAAGATGGTGTTTAAAGTAGTGTGAAATTTAGTGGCTGCCATTCACATGGGAGTGTGAACCTCTGTATTTTCATCCTCATGTATTCACACTTCTTAAATATAACTTTGAGCTTCTGATTTAAAGAAATCCAAATCTGAACAGAAAAAGTTGATGAAAAACAATTTTCTATGAAAAATATTTTCCATTTTTTGCCCAGCTCTGTCCAAATCTCAAAAACTAAACACAACCAGAACAGTTCAGTTTTTCATGTGTACGATGCAAAAACCATAAATAGGTCCAATTCTTGGTGAATCTCTTAACAAGTTTGATCTCTGTTTTCAGCAGGTAATGACACAAAACCAGGTTGGTTTAGTAACAAAAGTCTTGCACAACTCTAATGGGTCTCAAACCTGCATACTCTGTGTTATGCTTTTTCTTAATAACAATAAGCAAATCCTTTCTGTCACAATGTCCTCTCTTTTAGATTAAGAGAAGAACAAAACAAGATAGGAATAAACTAAAATCATCATGATCGAGCAACAGAGTTTATGTCTCTCCTAAAACTGAACTGAACACAATGTGGCTGCCTGTCTCTGCAAAAAGTAGAGTCCTTAAAAGTTTTAAAGGTAAACAGGAAGTAAATGTGTATTATATACATCAAACCTAAACCTTGCCTTGCAGGTAATATTCAGTGAACCTGAGTTCCTGAGTTCCCCGGAGACATCTTTTGCAGTATCTAGCCCCTATCACTGGACACTCACAGAAATTACCAAGTCCACTGCCTCCAAAGGGACAGAGCACACACCAGTCTGTTAATTTAGCTGAAGACCCCACTTTACTTTAATTCACAGCACTGAGATGGTCTATAGCACTGTTTATCAACCTTTTTGATACCAGGGACCAGCTTGCTGCTTTCCTAAACTGTTTCAGGGAGATCTCAGGGACTTGTGCAGTCCATGGACTGGTCATTGAGAAACACTGGTCTATAATAAAACTAAGAATAAGTTTATTAATAAAGAACATAGATTTAAGTAATACTGAGCAAGAGAAAAAAGAGGCAGATATGGTTACAAACAAAACAAAAATAACATGCTTTCTAGTGTCTAATACTTAATGCCAAAAATCTGCAATCTTTGCCTAAGAACCTTTCTCACTTACATCAAGCTATCAGCATCTCCAGTCCTTTAGGCTGGAGGATCCACCATTCACAGAATCAGAGGGCACTGATCCCTTTGTTCCCTCAGTGGTGGATAACAAAGGAGTCCCCTTTCTTCCCTCTTAAAGCCTTTGAAATGTATCCATTGGAAAGTAAGCCCAGACAATGTTCCTCTCCCCTGCTGCTTGTTTTTCAAGGTGTAGGTGCCAAACCCCTTCTTCATCCTCTGGTCAAATTGCTTCCTTTTTTGCCTTGATCACTTTGTTTACCTTAGATGCAAATGTACTTTCATTGTTCTTTGCTTGTAATCAAGCCATACCCTTTTCTCATCTGTCTGTTAGCTTGATCCGTGCCAGCAGGTAAATCCATATTCCTTTATCTAGAGCAGGCTTCTTTGTCAACTGCCTTCAGAACATATTTTAAGAATATATTTCCAGCACACAACCCATACATACATCACACAATGATATTCATGACCAGCATGTTGCCAGATATCATATGATCCCTTACAAGACACTCTTTGCCTAAATATTCTGACAGTAGTTTGTTGGGTGCATCCTTTGCCATTGGGCATAAAGGGGCTCTTCAGGTCACACCTCCCCACTGCCTGTTCAGGCTTGGCCCTGCCACCTCTCCATCATGACTCAAATTTGAGTGAGTGGTGTTGAGACCCAGGCACGTGCCTACGTTGCCTGTGCCTTAATCTGACCCTGAGTATAATAATTCTTGATATAATTTTATTATAAATACACATTATGTATTTGGTTCCAAATTTTATTTTTAGGTAACATTGGTCCAAAAGCAGAGTGAATTGTAGAACACAGCGAGATGAAAGCATCTTCATGAATTGCTAACAGAGCATGCGTCAAAGCTTCTGCCTGCTGCAAATTTATCTGTCTTGGGTAGAAGTAATTAACTTTTCTGTTTGTAGTGTAAGTAACCAGATAATGCTATGTAATTGCTTATGATTTGCATTGCTTAAAATGGGATTGCTAATTTCCATTGATGATTAGCATAGCATTTAAATAATTACTCTTCACCAAATGATTTTAATTTTACAAGAAAGTTGGGATGGTTCAGTTTCACATAACTCTAATACAGAAATTCCTACACATTTTCTAAGAGTGTACAGCTATCCATAGGATGTTCTCAGTGTTTGTGGGAAATAACATATGAATTTAATGACAGTGTCATAAGTAATTATTGTCTTATCCTCGAAGAGAAATACAGATAATTTTATGCTTTTAGAAATGTCTCTAATAACTACACCATCTGATTTGTTTCCAGTTTCTGTCCAATCCCACATCTTAACCTGTATCTCAGAACTCTCTTCCTGGATGTCTCAATCACATTCTAAGCTCAACCTGAGCTAAAACTGAGCTCCTTCTTGTTCCACCTTAGTCCTTTCCTCTTCCTCCTTTCTCCCTGATTTATAACCAGAGGATCATTTCCAACCTTCCTCTTTCATTCTCCCCACACATTCAAGTTGGAGCCAAATCATGCTCCTTCTCCCTCCACAACATCTTTCTCAATAGCTAAAACTCTCATTCATTTCCTGATCATTTCCTGCACTGACTATTGCAACCTCCTCCTGGCTGCCTGTCTTGGCACCCATATTGCCCCTCTCTAGGCAGCAGCCAGCGGCGACTTTTGTCTTGATGTGCTTGGAACCATGTGAAGTGATTCCTAAACTCTTTCTTTTAGTGGCTGTGATGTTGTCATTTAGGCAACTTGTCAGCACTCAAACTGCAGGGGAATACCACAGAAATGCTGTCTTGGTCAAGGCTAATCTCCTGGAATAACTCCTTTAATAGTTCTAGGACTTGGATTACACTCTCTGTGAGACTCTTGTGAGATGGAAGCAGGAGGATGGTATAAAGACAGTGGGAATTCAACCAGATCACAAACAGCTTGGACTAATTGCTTTTGTTTGCTGTGCAGTTAGGGGATATTGGAGAAGGAATTCTTGAAACGGGTGATCAGCTTCCAGCTAATCATAATCAAGTTCCCCATGAATGGTGGTTCTGATACTGCACCATTAACACAGAATTGCAGTGTGTGAGTGAAGGAGCTCAAGATGTACCCACGTGTTTGTTCTGTTGGCTCCATTCTCTCTGAGCACCACATGGATGCTAATAAACTGCCATTTATTCAGCATGCTGAGAAATGCCTACAAAGTGACAGATCCTGGGCAGCTGCTATTGAAAGACACACAATGCAGCACCTCTTGTCTTCTTATGAGCTCTTGTCTTCCCAGAATGCCGTTAAATGCTGGAAAGGCCAGTGTTGCTTTGTGTCCATATGCCAACAGTAAAGAAATAGCATTTTATGTGTGAAAGATATCAAAGATAAAACATTGCTGGCAAAAATTTGTGGGAGGGGAGCTGCTAATGAAGATCCGCTACTTTCACAAGCTCCACAAAAGTGTATGACTTCCACAATGGAAATAGGTTGGTCATCTACAGACATTAACTCACCTGGAGCAGTGTGGATTTATTTTGTTCTGGGGAAGTCAGTTTCCTAAGGCCTCCACTGGGTTGCAGAATCTTCCATAGTTCTTTAAACTGGGTAAACCTCGGGTTTGATTACTATTCTGAAGATACGTTTCGAAGATACCTGCTTGTCTATGTCTCCCTCAGGCAACTCCATGTTTTCTCTTGTGTTGCCCCTTATACTTGGGAAAATCATTCTGTCAGCATTATATAGCTGTAACATTACCTGTTTTAAAATCCCTCCTTAAAATCTATTTCTGCTGTGAGTCACTGTTGTCAAGCATTTGTTATCTGACACTTCTATTTCTCTGTTTAATTATGTCACCCTCCTTCCTTCTTCAACCTGTTTGTCTGTTTGACCACCAGATATATCCTGTTGGATACCTAGACTGTTAGCTCTCTGGGGCAGACACTGTCTTCTTTGTATGTGGCCTAGCACAATAGGGCCATGAACCTTGATTGAGTTTCCTAGGTGCTACCATAATACACATAAAAACTGTAATAAATAATAATGAATAATGCTGGATTTTTGCAAAGTATCTTGACAAACCTCAGGGTGCCTGATTTCTACATGGCTAATGTGGTACAGCCTGACACCAGGTTGCCCGGGGAGATTGTAGATATAAATGCTGTGCAGTCAACTTTTGCTGAAGAAGGCCCTGGAACTGCAAAAAATTCTACATGAAGCCACGTTGACTTACTGGGACACCGTGTGTGTGGGGGGGCATTCATCCATGCAGAGCTCTTTGCAGGATTGAAGACAGGCTCACAGGGCCTGATCTTTACTCTCTGCCAGAGTAATGTAAAGGGTTCTTTGTGTACATGAGAGTCAGACCCACAAAGAAGATCTCCCAAGCAATACTCTGCTTTTTTTTCTTTCACTGTGTACCAAGCAAAGTAGAAGTAGAGAGCCTCACACAAAAAAACTACCTCGTTGACTTCTTTTGAATAGTGATTGACCAATCACAGGACTTGACAGGTATCACTGACATATCATTGACTTATTTGTATTGCAGGTGAGCCCAGAGCTTAGACAAGATTTGGGTCCCACTTTGCAAGGTAGTATACAAACATAAAATAAAAAGAGTCATTGCTCCCAACAACTGATTTAATTAGGAAAAAGATGTAACAAGATATAATTTTTTTCAAGATTGGGACCTACTAGCCTGCAAATATGCCCTTTGACCCTTGTATAAGCCACACAAAGGCAGGACTAAGTCCATAAACCAATTGGGCTGTTGAATTATTTTTTTACTCCAACTTTTGTTCCTACTGTACATATTACTTATCCTGATTTTGGAATGCAAAAGACATGTTTTTATTTTTATTTATAACTAATATTTTTTAAATGTTCGTGACTAATATTTTCATTTGTTCTGAAAATCTTTTACCAGCAATACTGTAATTCAGAGATTTTATTTTTTGTTTGCACACACAAGATTAGTGTAACTAATATTTTTAAACCAACCCCAAAAAACGTTCAGTTGATTCATTTAAATGAGAGAGCATCGCAACGCTCTCTTTACTTTTCATTCTCAGAAAAACAGGCAGCTCTGAAGCCGCCCACATTACAGATGTCATCTTAAAACAGCCCATAGCTAGTGACTTTCAGCTTTCTGTTATTTGCAACATTTGGACTTTCTTTGAAAAAAATTAAAATCCTCTTCAATGTCACTGATCCTGTTAAAAAAAATCCCACATGTCAAATATTTTTTTGAACACTGATAGACTATTTGGCAGTAAAAAAATTTTTTCATATATATGTAAGGAAGGTACTGTAGGAAGAACTGGTCATTAGCAAGTCTAAAAATGTCAATCTTCGTCTATTAGGAACAACGTAGATCATCCAATTTGATTGTTCATAATAAAATATCAAATGAACCATACAACAGAGTAAACCTTGTCTACGTTGGGAATTTGCCCTGATTCCAGCAAATGATAGCCAGCTAGCACTGTAGCTGGACTGATGCAGCCCACATATGTAGACAAGGAAAGCTGTGATTTTCATTGGTGTCAAGAATGAAACCAGGGTAAGTGCCAATGTTGCAAACTGCAGCTTTTCTTTTCTTTTCTACACTGGGGCTGCACCAGTGCACCTCTTTCAGTGGCTAACCATTGATTGCTGGAATTAGGGAAAATTCTCAATGTAGGCAAGGCCCGATATATTGCCTTCCTTTTCTAAACACAGTTTTGCATAAAATGACATTACTCATACCTCTGTAATTAGTGGTTGAAGTAAAATAGAGGGAGGTAGGGGATTTCCTTGCCTCTTCCATCCCCCTCTCTGATAACTGGTCCTATGAGAGTTGTCTGTTATCCTTGGTTCATAAAGATACTTCCAAGGAGCAAATGTTTTGCCTTTGGAATGCATTTGCTTTCACCAAATGGCAGGTATTTTTAGGTTTCAGAGTAACAGCCGTGTTAGTCTGTATTCACAAAAAGAAAAGGAGTACTTGTGGCACCTTAGAGACTAACCAATTTATTTGAGCGTAAGCTTTCGTGAGCTACAGCTCACTTCATCGGATGCATACTGTGGAAAGTGTAGAAGATCTTTTTATACACACAAAGCATGAAAAAATACCTCCCCCCACCCCACTCTCCTGCTGGTAATAGCTTATCTAAAGTGATCACTCTCCTTACAATGTGTATGATAATCAAGTTGGGCCATTTCCAGCACAAATCCAGGTTTTCTCACCCCCCCCCCAAAAACCCACTCTCCTGCTGGTAATAGCTTATCTAAAGTGACCACTCTCCTTACAATGTGCATGATAATCAAGCTGGGCCATTTCCAGCACAAATCCAGGGTTTAACAAGAACGTCGGGGGGGGGGGGGAGTAGGAAAAAACAAGGGGAAATAGGTTAGCTTGCATAATGACTTAGCCACTCCCAGTCTCTATTCAAGCCTAAGGTATTTTTAGGGTATTTGCTGGATAAAAAATACTACCAGATTCCACTTGCTGGAGCGTATCACCTCTCTAATGTGTAAATTCTATCTAAAATTAAATAATGTCAGCAGTTCAGTAACAATCCTTATTTTTGATCATCATAGCAAAACTATTTTCTCTGTATCAAAATTTGGCATATCAGGTCTCTGCCAAGAGGCAATTTACTTTACTAAATCTGGGGTGATGGGAGCTGTTTCATCCTTTTTTAAAGAAGGATGAATGGTCACCATCCTGCTTGCACCAGAGGGGAAGTGAGTACGCTGGGCCAGTATGTATAGTATTGCATCCTGGCTTGTGACCCAGACAAGTCGACCCCGCACACAAGCTGAAGAAGTGGGATTGCTCAATATCATGCTAGCACCACTAAACTTACAGAGCTATTGTCTATTCACAGCTGTACTTCCAATAGTGCACACCAGGTAAGTGGGCTTGCTACCTATGTGATTTGCATTACATACCTGATATGTTGATATGACATGAAAACAAAGGGCTTGGAGTGTCAGTTGGCTGGTATATGGAAGACATTTATTGTATTATTCCCATTTATTTGTATACAACTTTAAAATAATTACAGGCACACATTCTTTGCAAAGACAGTGGCAGCAGCTGGAAAGGAGCAAGGCTTTGAACCATGATTGCTCATCAGTCACCAGGTGAGCAGGGCTTTGATGGAAGTGGCCCCTTCCATCCTTTTGGTTCCTTTTAGTGGCTGGAGAGCAGCCACAGTGCCCCCAGGCAGATGGGCCCTGATGAAAGAAGCACCCCCCAGCTGTTTCTTGCATTGACATCTACAAATTCAAGCCATGATTGAGACTCAAGGTCCAGATTCCTATTATAATGAATCTAGAAAGCCCCTTTGAATTTCAAACCGTTTTTGACAAGTTTCTGGTATCTTACTTGAAGTTTTAGATGTTCAAATAGATAAGACAAGTTTGTAAAAATAAATAAACACTGAAATGCATTGGATCAATATTTTTGTGTAAAACAATATCTCTTGTTGAGATGTTAGAGGAGAAATGGCTCTAGGTTTAGAGTGCTATATAGGGCCTTGTGGCAGAGGGATGAGAAAGGGCAGATTGGAAGGGGCTGAGAGGAAGGATAGCTTCCAACACATTATGATAATCCTAAGGAATAATTTCCACACATTTGGTAATTTCCTCTTAGTCTGAAGGTCAGTCAATACAGACACATTAGAGTCACCAGGTGGCCAACTGAGGCAGGAGCACATGCAAGCTCAAACAGGCATGGGCTAGAGTAAGAGCAGAAGCAATAGGCATATTCCCAACAAGATAATGGTGTTGAAGAAACTAGAGAGACTGTTTCCCTTAGGACCCTATATATCTGCTTTGGAATCACCTGGATGGGTTCTCACCTGGATTGGCTGAGCCCTGGTTGGATTGCATGGGGCCTAACACAAGACATGCAGGTAATTGCCTCTGATGACTCATCACACTCTCTGGTTCAGGGATGACTCATCAGGCTTAAGCAGGTTCAGATGCAGAGGTAACTCAGGGCTGGTCTACACTATAGTGGGAAATCGATCTAAGTTACGCAACTTCAGCTACATGAGTAACGTAGCTGAAGTTGACGTACTTAGATCTACTTACTGCGGTGTCTTCACGCGCTCTCCCATCGATTCCCCTTGTGCTTCTCGTTGAGGTGGAGTACCAGAGTCGACGCTAGAGCGATCGGCGGTCGATTTATCTCATCTATATTAGACACGATAAATCAACCCCCACTGGATTGATTGCTGCCCCTCGATCTGGCCGGTAGTGTAGACATGTCCTCAGGTTTAAACAGGTTTGGGCTCAGAGGCATTACAAGACTACAAAAGAGTCACATGCTGTGTCTCACAGTTTGGTATATGTGCTAATCCCTAAGAGGTTATCTGTGAGCTAACATGAACAATTAATTACCTCTTTCTTTTGTTGTGGTTGAGAAAATTGTTTAAAGGTTGTTTTTAAATCATTGCCATGCCAGATTTGTTTTCTGCTGGTTTCACTATCTGCCTATTAATCTTAACCTTAATGCTGAATGGTACTTTAACCTGACCTCCCATTGTTTTCCTGAAGTTCTGCAAGTGAAAAAAACACTGAGTGCATGGCCAGATCCTATACTCTACATTTACACCTGTGTGAGTAACTCTAGTGACTTCAATGAATTTTTTGTGGGCCCAACTTGATGTCATTAGTGGCATAATTATCTCATATGCCCTTGCAGTTATTTGCACCCCCAAAATGCCAGGTGCTATGTGGGAGGATGTATATAAAACTCATGGACTAAATACTCTTCAAAGAAAATAATCTATCATTCAAGTCTAGGGTGTAGGAGACTCTCCCTGACTCTGCTGGGGCTACATCTTTTGCTAATTATTGGAGAATTTTTCTTTGTAACCTTAGAAACCTTAGTTTTCACTCCCATAAGAAAGTCATTCCAATTGTTAATTTGGTTTGTATTGGGGTATTTAATATCAAATCAAGCCTTTAGAAATAAGTTCCTGTTCTTCATTTCAGATATGAAATTTAGTAGGCTATTATAGCAGAGTATGCAAGGAATGTACACCAAGTCTCTGATCAGATGTCCTTCTCCATCCAGAATTATAGTCATTCTTGGTGGGGGAAGGTTGAAAAGTTGTTCTGACATTTATTCTGGCAATTTGCTGCCCCTTATAATGTTGGGGTTTTGTTAGCTATGTCAGAATTGCTAGGCTTGTCTAACAGAATCAGAAGCACATTGTTACTCTTGCTGAACATGTGTTGGTTTTATAAAGGGTTAAAAAAGGTTAAATTAGTAACTTCCATAAAAAAGTCATACACTTTTATAAGGGTATGATAGGGTGTACCAGGCATTCACTGCCCCCTCCAGAAACCCAACTGCCTTCGTGCATCCTGGCCCCAGGAAGTGTCCCTTTAAGGAGAAGGGCAGCAAGTCTGGACCTCCAGGGATTACCTAGCAAGGCCTCCCAGGGTCAGTTGCTGGTGGAACTAGTGGCACTTGGTCCTCCAGAGACTAGAAGGGCTGGGAGGAGACAGACAGGGCCGTCCTTACCCACAAGCAAAGTACGCAGCTGCTTAGGGCACCAGAAAATTTGGGGCACCAAATTTCTTGGTGCTCTGCGCAGCTGCGTGCTGCTCCAGCCCCTGCTACGGCTCTTCCTCAGGGCCCCCACCCCTGCTCCGCCCCCACCTCTTCCCTGCCCCAGCCCTGCCCCCACTCTCTGAGCTCTGCAGCAGCACCGGGCCTGCACTTTCCAGTGGTGGGAAGTGCAGTGACCTGGGCCCAGCCGCGCTACTGGTGAGTGCTGGGGGGTGGTTCCCCCCTGCCCGCCAAGCCAGTCCCCCCACTCCCCTCCCCACAGAGGCCTGGGGCCCAGCCCCACCCTACCTCAGCCCTCCCCTCCCCCCCCGGGGGGGGGCTGCGTAGGGCCCCAGAATATCTGGGGACGGCCCTGGAGACAGGGGCCAATCAGGGCCCAGCAGACTAGATAAAAAGGTGGGGCGGCTTCTATCAAGTGGCAGTTCTGGATGAAGCCAAGAGGAAGGACCTTCCCACTGCCTTAGCTCAGGGAGCCAGGTCTGGTCAAAGACTGAGTGCACTTTGCATTTAGGTCAGTGAGAGACTTTTGATTCATTTTGTGAACTGTAAGGCTGAGATGGGCAGTCCTGAGTTAAACATTAATTGGACTTCTGAAAATTGGGAGAGCCAGTGACAAAGGGGTGAAGCAGTGTTTTGTTAATAGTTATGTTTTATGGGGAGCAGCATGGTCTGGTGAATTGCCCAGTGGATTGGGAGACAGGCGATATGGGTTCTAGTCACAGCTCTGACACTGACCAGCAGTCTGAACTTGGGTCCATCATTTCACCTCTCTGAGCCTCTGTTTCCACTCCCACCCTTTGTCTCTTTCTGTTAGAGCTCTCAAGGCAGGGATTGTCTCTTATTATGTTTGTACCATGCCTAGCACCATGGGCCTCTGATCTCAGTTGGGGCCTTTTTCATTATCATAATAATAATTTAAGATCAGTCACTGGAGAATATTTCCACAGTAAATGGTTTATATATATCTTCTCCTGCTGGTCTTTTGTGATGTTTTGGGAGTGGCGATCAGGGGATTAATAAAGTTATATCAAGCCATTATCCTCTACTGATGAAAAGCACAATATAGGGGGTATTGGTAGTAGTAGCAGCAGTTTGATCCAGATCAAGGTGGTAGTGGCTGAGGGTATGTCTTTGCTGCATGGTTAACTCAGGCTTTTACCTGCGTTTTAGCCCAAGCCTCCCTACCGTGCACACAGAAATACCTCTCAGGCAGGTTTGGAGAGGCTTTAAGCCTGAGCCAGCCTACCTGGTTGAGGGTGTGTGGGTTAGAACATGAGTTCTGGTTTAATTTGGGATGCAACCTGCCCTCTTCGCAGTACAGATGCAGGTTAAATCATGTGGGTGCTGTTATTCCTCCAATGCCATTTCCACAGTTCCTGCACAAAGGACAGACAAGTTCTCCCACAACTGACTGGGAAAGAAGCCAAGGGTACATCTACCCCGCAAAAGAAGACCCGGGCCAACTGATTTGGGCTCGTGCTCTGCAGCTAAAAAAAGTCTGTGTAGATATTCGGGCTCAAGGTGGAGCCTGGGCTCTGAAACCCAGTGAGGAGGAGGGTCTTGGAACCCTGGTTGCAGCCTGATCCCGAACATCTACATTGCTATTTTTAGCCCCACAAGCCAGAGTCAGTTGACTCAGGTTCTGAGACTTGCTGCTTCAAGGGGGGAGAGGGTTGCTGAGTAGAAATAACTCTAGAGTGTTTCAGCATGAAGAACTATGGGATACACCCACAGACGTACGAGTGAGTGTAGAAACCATGAACACACAGTAATGTTGGTAGGGTTTTGGTGTGGGGACGCTTACCTCTGGGCTAGGCTAACCCAGGTGCTCAGGCCTATCACTCAGATTCACTGTGCAGTGAAGACATACCCGAAAGGTTATCACTGTCTGATGATTGCTTAAAGGCAGAGGTGAAACCTTAGTGGTGAAGTTTCCACACCAGCATCATCACTGATACTTACTGGCACTCTTGTTGGCCAGCTCAGCAAAGGCTAAGGACGCCATGGGCACAGAGCATGAATCCTCTATTATGTCAGATTCTTCCAGGTCAGAGTATAGGGAGCCCAGCACTGTCACTCCCTGTGACCCTTCTCTTCTTTGGATAGACAGGATTTTAGTCTTCATGGTTGACCATCTTTTACTTTCTGTGGTCACTAAAAATGTGTTAAAAATAAAGCATTTCAGACATAGGCCTCAATTAACTAACCTCCCCATAATTATTTTGTGAGATATTTTCTAAAGACCCTGTGCTCCCCTTTATGTGTGCGAATAGAAGGGAGTCAGCCCTTGTGGAGGACAATGCATTATAAGTAACTGCAGACAGTGTCAAAAGACATTTGAATGGCTTCCCCACAGGGTAATCCAGGAACAGCCACAGTGAGACAGGAGGGGCTGACAACATAGCTGGTGCAAGGAGCTGTACTGTCACTGGGCTGCAGGGACCTGGCATGGCAGTGCAGAGACTTCAACACTTGCCTTTGGAAGGTCCTGTAAGACCTGCAGACTTGCGGGAGAGGGACACACTCCCTAACCTTTTGGAGGTGGGGCAAATCCTGTGTCTTCATCCGACCTCACAACTGAAGTATCAGAAAAAACGCAGCCAGGTCAAACTTCTGTGTGTGTATGGGGGAATGGGGGGGGGGGGGGGGTTCTCTATGCAGACGCTTGTAGAGTACAAAGATAGTGAACTTCTACAGTATAAAATAGGTTCTCAGAGGCTGATCCAAAGTCCATTACAGTCAAAGGAAAGACTCCCATAAACTTCAATACGCTTTAGATCAGGCACTCAGTGCTTAATCCATTTAAAATAATTTTTTAATCTGGTATTTTTTAACACATTGGTTTTTTGGTGGGTGGACACGAAATTTTAAAAAACACAAACTGTCGTTTCAGGTCAAAACACAGCAATTGTAATTGTAATCCCTGACTAGATATGATAGTATGAGTGCAAAACCCCCTGAACCCTTCAATATTTTCTCTCTTTTGGACAAAATCTGGTTGAACATGTGTACATAATATTGTGGTCTGACTGGACAAAACATGTTTAAAAGAACTGTTTAAAAAAAACCCTCTGAATAAATATCTTGGGTGAAATCCTGGCCACACTGAAGTCAATGGCAAGACTCCCACTGACTTCAATGGGGCCAGGATTTCACCCCAAATATAATTCCTATCTTAGTTCAACATTGCTAATGGTGGGCAGTGATGATAATAATAACTGACATTTATGCAGGGCCTTTCAAGCAAATCCCCCACAGTGCTGAACAAACTGCTCACAGTGATTACATATAGAACAGCCTCATGCAGCTGAGAAATGTAGGGAGTAGAGACTTTGATGGTGCCTGTGTGAAGAGCACTGAGACTCTGATCCTGCACCATCAAAGTCGATGAGACTTTGCCATTGGCTTCAGTGAGTGCCTTTTCTAGCCCCTGAAGGATCAGGCCTAAATCAGTGCCAAAGTAGACACTTAAATGCCTAAAAATTCAGGCACCTAAGTTTGAAAATGGGCGTTATAATGATACCTAGCTCTTATCTAGCCCTTCTCATCAGTAGATCCCAACACGCTTTACAAAGGAGGTCAATATCTTGATCTTCATTTTACAGACAGGAAAACTGAGGCACGGGCAGGTGAAGTGACTTGCCAAAACTTACCCAGTAGGCCAGTGGCAGAGCCAGTAATTAGACCCTGGGTCTCCTAAGTCCCAGTCCAGTGCTCTATCCACGAAGCCACACTGACTTATTATTTTAGTGCTGACAGCTTCCTTGGTGCTATACAAAACAAAGGGCTGGTCTACACTCAAATTTTGCACCTGTTTAACTAAATTGTTTGAAATAACTTAATTAAATCAATGCAACCCCCAAGCATGTGGACTCAGTTATACTGATACAAAGGTGTTTTGATCCGTATAGTTTGTTTCAGTAAAAGCTATACTGACATAAATGCATTTATGTGAGTATAACTGCATCCATGTTAGAGAGTTATACCAATGTAACTAAATTGTTTTTTCTACAGTTTTAGTTAAATCAGTACAAAAATTGAGTAGACCAACCCTAAGACAAACACATGGTCCCTTGCCTCAAGGAACTATTACTAAAAATGTATAGGCAAAACAATGCTTAGGGTCATATTAACTCCTTGCATTGTGTAGCTTAAGACAGTGCAACCCAGATTGAAGGTCTTCCTCCCCTGCCCCTCTTGCAAATTCTTCCAGTGATGGCTGCAGTCCACTTGAAACAATGGTTCTGAGAGGTGAATATTGCTCTGTAGCTCATTGGGATGTTAATTCCTAAATCTAAAGATGACAATCTAAATATCAGCATTGTTAACTATTCCACTGCCGACCAGTGTAGGAGAAATACTCAATTTATATGCTTATTCCACGGTTCCAGACTGCCCCTTGTGACATCTTGGGTGCCATAAACCAAAGCTTCCAAACCTTCCAGCGTCTTCCTCACAACTTTTGCAGTATAGTTGATATAAAAGCTGTGGCACACCGAACACTGTAAATGTAGGACAGTGTAAAAGAAATGGAACTGAATATAAAAAATGCCAAGGGTTACTGTAGTGACTGTGTTTATTGATTTCCATATTTAAATCAATAAACCTCGCCCTCCCCCATTTTAATGAAAGTGCTGCAGAATTTCCAGATTGATGTAGAAATAGGATGGCAGGGGTTGTCACTGAATTTAGGACCCACTTGCCGGGGAGCACATGGGGCACTGGGTATGTTGATAGTGAAGAGGAAAAGCTCAAATTTAATGCAGAAGAAAAGGGGAAACCAGTGTTGAAACCTTCAACAATGGAGGAGTGGAATGGTCAGAGTGGTGGGAAGAGTATGTCTCGGACTGGAGTGGAGCATTAAAGTTAATTGTGGATGTAATGGCTCAGCTGTTTAAAGGCTGTCTACACTATATGTTAGGAGTGTGATTCCCCTGCTTGTGTATGCTTACTCACGCTAGCACTCATTGAACTCGTGTGAGTATAAATAACAATGTAGCCATGGTAGCAGCATTGGAGGCACAGCTGAGCCGTGCCCGAAAGTGGCAGGTATGTACTCAGCACAGCTCAGCCATGCCTCCACTGCTGCTACTCATGCTACCGCAGTTACACGCTATTTGTGCTAGGGCTAGCTCAGTGAGACCTAGTCCAAGTATGTGTACACAAGCAGGGAATCACACTCCGAGACCGTAGTGTAGGTCTACTCTAGACAGCTTGGAAGGTTCCTAGTTTTAACACTAAGAGGGGAAAAAAGGTAATATTTTAAAGTTCATGAATGTGATGACTCTTCAGCTAGAGACAGGCCCAAGCCAAAACTTTTGTATCTTTAAGAATCGTCCAGTTTTGAGGAAATTGAGATTTGGATCCAATTCTGAACTCTGCAGCTCAGGTCTGTCTCTATCCTTAAAACAGTCTGTCGTGACTGAAACACTGGAGCCAACCATATTTTGTATCAAAGAGCCAAGAGGTCAAACTTTGATACCGAGGTTTTACCTGAACCTGTTGCACTGGCAAAATCCACATTTGCACGTCTAACCCAGTTACTGCATGTGCAAATGGGTACTTATCTGGATGCGTGCACAAATTCTGGGGGGAATAACTTGCTTCTAAAAACACCCAGTTTAGCTTTAAGTAGCATTTGGATCTTTTAATCTGTTTGTGAGACAACTGATACAGAGCCATATTCAGCAGCTACAGTACAATACGCAGCTGTGGGGTAAGGATCAGGTTTATACTTATATAAGCATCATCTGTACTTGAATATCACAGTATTTCTCCTATTCAATTGAAGGAACCATAATGTTAATTTTTTTCAGAAATCTTGGAAAACTTGGGGAAATTCCAAAAGATTGGAGGACTGCCAGTGTAGTTCCAATATTTAAAAAGGATAAAAGGGATGAGCCAGGGAACTATAAACTGGTTACCCTTATGCTAGTCCCAGGTAAAATAATAGAACAGTTATTTCAGGACTCTAGCAACAAAGAATTAGAGGATAATATATGATATAATAATAAAAATATAATTAATGCCAGTCGGCATGGTCTCATGGTCTTGTCAAACTAATCTGTTCTCTTTTATTTTGAGAAGTTTACAGGTGAGGTTGATAAAGATAACAGTGCTGATATAATATACTTGGATTTCTCCAAGGCATTAGTACCACATGGTATTTTGATTTTAAAATGTGCGTTATAATAGCCCCTTCTGGCCTTAGATTCTGTAAAAGAAGGTTGACTATAATGGGGCTATTTGTATGTCTCAAAAGTAAGGCATGAAGTTAGTCTGAACTACTGCTAAATTAGGCCCCTAGACACTTGCCTTCCACTGATTGTAATAAAGGAAGTGTCTAAATCCCTTACACTGCAATTAAAATCTCAACCTCAGACTTTAAATGTCAAAGGGGGTAACTGGGTAAAAATTAATGGAGGTCAGACTAGATGATCTAATTGTTCCTTCTGGCCTTAAACTCTGATATCTATGACTGACACATGGGATTGGGTATAAATGTAATCTTTTTTTTTCTTTACCTTCCCACCATAGAGTGCAAACATTATTGGAAATTAAAATTCTTTTCTGGCATACTGCATTCAGTATGCAGCATTTGCACTAGTTTTTGCAACAGCTCCAAAAGGGAAAAGGTAAGAAGGCACTTTAACAATAAATTATTCAGAACTACAATGTATTAAGTAAAATGTTAACGTGAAGAAGAAAGCAGAAGCTGATCTCTTAAAACTTGTGATATAATGACATGTCATGAAAAACAATACACAGTTTTGGTCAATCCTCAAAAGAGAGAAGAAACTGGATAGGAAGGGGAAATTCAGGTCTTCTTGCTTATGTAAATGAATTAGTTGTGTGAAAAGATGGAAGAGAAGAAGAGTTCTTTGTTAAATATTTACCATGTGAGCCATGGGTTTACTTACTTAATGCAGCCTAGAAATGTAGAGAAAGGAATACAGTAAAAAATGTTTTTCCTTGATACTAAAATGTCATCTGTGCACTTTTGATATCACTGGAAAGAATTTTTAATCCTTAAGGGTCTTATCCAAAGCAGACTGAAGTTAGTGGAAAAGCTCCCATTGGGCTTTGCATCCGGCCCTAACTAAACTACTTAATTATTAAAATATTCTTTCATTTTTTATGAATTTTAATCGTTAAGAAGTTCAATTTATGAGACTGCCTGCTTTGTTAAAGTGAATGAAAATAGTTGTTGATTTTTTTCTGTTTTTTTTGTTAGCATTTGTGTCATTTATGTGTCTGAAATAACAGATGTTACAGCACTTATTTTTACTACTGGCCCTCATACTGAATTGTTGAGACACCATACTGGATCTGATGCTACAGTCCTAATTCAGGATCAGTACACATGGATTTATCTCAGTGGAGATTTACCTGTGTCTGGGCTGGATCAGGTCCATTCCTGGGTCACGTGTTCATCAGCTAGCATTTGCTTCTTTCATATATAAAATAAGCCAGATATCAAACCTAATCTATTTTAATATGTCTATAATACAACAACATGGAGACTGTGTATAGCTAAAACAATTTAATGATAGATGATTGCTATGGGGATTTATGCCAACACAGGCTGGGTGGAAAACGTGACTTCTTTTATTACATTTTGGGACTGATTCACCAACTGCATTACTTCATTTTACACCAGTGTAACTCCACTGAGATCAATGGAGTTACCCAGCATAAAATTGGAGCAATGCACTAGTGAATCAGGCCCAACATTATAATTCAGTTCATCCAAGCTGCAGGATGAAAAATATTAAAGATTATTGCAAAGTGAACAATCTGTATTTCATTAAAAGTTGTTTGCCACTTTTGCTCAGAATTGATAACAAGATTTATGCTGAATAGCATCCAAAGCCTTAGACACTGGTTCAGCCAAATGTCAACTCGTCCTTTCCTGTAGATACTTAAATTTTTATTTTTTTCTTCAATTAATATATTTTGCCCCTAAGAACTGGTCTTAACAATCTGAAAGCCCAAATAAAAAATAATTAATACTATAACTGAAACAGGGAAAGAGTGGGGAGCAAATCCAACTCTTTAGAAGGAAGAGAGGTTCTTGTAGTGCAAAATCTGAAACATTTTCACTATTGTTCAGAAAGAACACTATGGGGATGCAAGGTATGTATGGATCTTTACGATTTTGTGAGAGAGGTTACTCATGATTGCTTTGACTCCAACAACACCCTTTCCTTTGATAGCATCAATGGAGCAGCAATAGGTGCATCTGGAAAAGCTATGCTCAAAAATGTAGAGAAATACTAACCTAGAAAAAGTAATAACATTCATTGGTGGATACAGGGATACAGTCACTCTTTGGATAGTCATGAGACATAAGAAATGATAATTTCCCATGGGTTGTCCTGTACCAGAGTATCCTTATACATACAAGGCAGGGAAGTAGAATTGGACTCGAGATACCCAGAGTGAAATTTTGACTACGTCGAAGTCAATGAGAGTTTTGCCATTGACTTCAGTGGAGTCAGGATTTCACCCCTCGGCTCAATTCCTGGCTCAGCCTCACAATTCTTGTTTAATCTTGGGCAAATTACTTAATCCATCCTGTCTCAGTTCCCTATTGGTAAACCGGGACTAGCACTTCTCTACCTCATAGAGGTGTTGTGAGGATAAAATCCATTAATGTCTGTGAGGTGCTAAGATGTTAGGGCGATAAAGACTAGATAAGTAAGCAAGCAGATAGATAAATATCTGAATTGCAGTATTTCTGTGTACCATGTTTTTTCTGAGCCCCGTAGCTCAGGGATGACTGCATTTCAATGGTGTTGTGTGCATATAGTCCTTAATCTTGCAAACATTTGCACACACATGTGTCTTTACATATGCGTATCGCCTCACTGACTTCAGTGGGGCTCTCATTTGTGTAACATTAAAACATGTGAGTGTCTGCAGGACTGGAGTCATAATTTGTAAAGTATTTTGGGATTATATATATATATATATATATATATATATATAAGATGTTTACTTTGTACCCATGAGTACTAATCTTAGAACCAGCCAAAATAAATTGAAGCAAAAGAACAAGGTAAGTGGAAGTTTGGCAATCATCTACATTAATTGCTTACTGTCACAGGGTGACTGAACCCCTTTAAGGAAGAGTGACTGTGTGACTGAACAGGTGCACCCTGATTATGGGTCAGGGTAGCACCTGGGGCTAGGAGAGTACATAAGGAGTCTTGGTCAGTAGAAAGGAGAGACAAGTCAGAAGCAAGAAGGCTTGGATGGTGGAGACTCTGGAGCCAGAAGAAGGGCCAGGGAGTGGCCCTGTGGCCACTGTCCTGTATAAGCGGTAGAGAACTAGGAGAGAACCAGAGCTGAAGTAAGCCAAGGGGCTACAGAACAGTAAAGAGGAAGTTTCCTGCAAGTCTCTGAGTGTGGGGAGAAGGGATGCCCAGGGGAGCAGCCTTGTGACTAGTGTCCTGGCCAAGGGCAGGCAGCTGGGAAAGGATCCAGGAGAGATCAAGGCTGGGGTGGGTAGACACTGTATGTGTAATTCATTTGTGTGTCTGAACTGTATTGCAGTGCACAGGGATACTTCCCTTCAGACTCAGACTGAAGAAGAGTTAAGCGTGATAAAAGACAAGAGAGCCAGAAGGGTTTGAGTTAAGACAGTTGTTCTCAACCAGGGATGCAGGTACTCCTGTGGGTATGGAGAGGTCTTCCAGTGGGTACATCAACTCATCTAGATATTTTCTTAGTTTTATAACAAGCTACATAAAAAGCACTAGCGAAGTCAGTGCAAACTAAAATTTCATACAACTTGTTTATACTGCTCTATATACTATACACTGAAATGTAAGTACAAGATTTATATTCCAATTGATTTATTTTATAATTATATGGTAAAAATGAGAAAGTAAGCAATTTTTCAGTAATAGTGTACTCTGACACTTTTCAGAGTAGCAGCCGTGTTAGTCTGTATCCGTAAAAAGAAAAGGAGTACTTGTGGCACCTTAGAGACTAACAAATTTGTTAGTCTCTAAAGTGCCACAAGTACTCCTTTTCTTGTGACACTTTTGTATTTTTTGTCTGATTTTGTAAGCAAGTAGTTTTTAAGTGAGGTGAAACTTGGGGGTACACAAGACAAATCAGCCTATTGAAAGGGGTACAGGAGTCTGGAAAGGTTGAGAGCCACTGAGTTAAGATATGCAGGGCCATCCTTAGGATTTATGAGGTCTTACGCAGTATTATTAAACTGGTGCTCCTGTGCCCGACTTGCTCTTAGCAACACAAACATAAGCTTACAATATTGGAAAACTTACTACATGCACTTTATTAAAACCAGTTTAAACAAATTAAGCACACTATAATGCTGATGGACTATGTCGTAACCCCCCACACGCCCATTGCTGACACACACCGAGCTTTGAATGGAGCAGATGCTGCAGCAGCCCGGGAGGGGAGGGACGAGGCAGCAAAGGATACCGAGCTGCCCTGTTGGTGGGGGGGATGGGGCAGGGGGAACTGGGTCTTCAGTTGCTCGGTGGGGCCCCGGCCAAGGGGGCTTATCTGGAACAAGAAGCACCCACTGGTCAGGGTGTTCGTCCACTGGGTGCCGGTGCCGCCTCCTGCCCAGCGTGGTCCGGGAACCCCGTGTTCCCAGCCTCAGCATTCAAGTAATGGCAGGGCGGGGCAGGCGCACGGCAGGGAGCTGCATGCGCAGCACCCTCCCACCAGTGCTGCCCCAGGCCTGGCAGGGGCCTGAGAGTGCAGGGAGGAGGCGGGAGCCGCACCAAGGGAGAGCCCAGCTGTGTGCAGTGGCACGGCAACCAGAAAACCCCAGGCCTGCCGCAAAACCTCCCCTCCCACCCCTCGCACCCCCAAGCAGTACGAGCCTCTGGGGGGAGGAGGTGGGGCCAGAGCGGAGCCACAGAGGCTGAGAGCTCCCCTCCGCCCCTGTCACTGGCAGAAGCCCTCAGCTGGCAGCTTGCTGGCTGAGAGGAGCAAGTGGGCTGGGTGAGGAAAGGGGAGGAGAAGACAGCCCTGGGCCCACCAGCCGAGAGCAGTGGGGAGAGGGGCTGGGCCGGAGAGGAACCAGCACCTTGGCTGCGGTGCGCATGGAACATCGGGCCAGGCCAGCGCATGGCGCCCTCTTTGGCAGGCCACCCCGGGCACACACCCCGGGCACCCACCCCAACTGCCCACCCCAAAAAGGCCATCCCTGGTCCCAGTGGTGCCCTACGCAGCTGTGTATGCCTAAGGACAGTCCTGAAGATATGGGACTTTAGTTTATTCCTTTGAGATGTGTATAATAAATTACCCTGTGACAAGGGTTCACAGCCCAAGACAGTGTTTGGAGGGACTCTGAGAAGGGAGAAAACTGAGGTTGGATGCTTTGGGGCACTTTCCTGCTATCAGGGGCCCTTGAGGAGGGCTGGCATGTTATGCTTACCAATATCCTTGTTTAGATTAACGTATGTACTAGTTATTGTGACGCTGGCAGCTCATGCCAAGGTCCTCATATTTCTACTGAACACTGACAGATGCATAGCTGGAATCAGACTTCTTCACTTGTGGGTTAATATTGATAAAGTAGGTATCAGATTTATAAGAAAGTGTTTTGACTCTATTAAATGCTTGTGAGTTGCTGCATGCATTAATCTGACTTATAATATTTGTGTTCCATATGGTAATGTAATATTTGAGCAGTTGTATTGTGAGCCTCTGTGACTGTATGAATCACCATACAGGAGAGGGACATTAACTAGTGTGAAAAGCTGCTCTTCTACAGAAATTGTTATGCCCCACCACAAAAAGGAGACCCATCAATACCAGATGGGCTCTGGTTGGATTTCACAACTGTAAACTCCCTACATCTGGATTGAGAAATAGTCAACAAAAGAACTGAAGACTCTTATTGTTCTGCTCTTCTCCACTTAAGATGAGTCATGCAAGTGGACTTCTCCCATCAGCTGAGTTTGCAGCTGAGAGCACCTGGTAGGAGGGGAATAAAAACCCCAAACCAAAGGAACTGAGCATGTCCATGCTGCTTGGACTCGGGAGAGGTAGGGGCAAGGTATTTCTAGGCATAAGCAAGAGATCCCCAGCTGCTTAGCCTGGGCTAGCCCTAAAAGTCAAATAATGCTTGCTGATTATAGAAGCCTATATTACTTTTTGACACCTAAGACTGTAACTCATTAGTGTGTCTATGTTTGCTTGCTTCAACCTTGTAAATAACTCTAATTCCCTTTTTCTATTTAATAAATCTTCCTATAGTTTACTATAGAATTAGTTATGAGTGTTGGCTTTGGTGTGAGACCTAAAGCACAATTGACCTGGAGTAAGTGACTGGTCCTTTGAAATCAGGAATAACCTGAATACTGCTGTGATTCTTGATGTAAGGAGTCATCTACCACAAAGATATACTCAATTGGGCGACAAGACAGACCAGAAAACCCAGGGGGACTGTCTGTGACTCCATGTTAAGGCTGCTAAAGATGACTGCTAGCAATTTGCATCCCTACATAGATGAATATCCCATAGCTCGTACACAGAGAGATATCAATAGCTAATGTGATTCTTCATGTTGCTTACATTTTTAACGCACTAATGGTCTGTGAGACTGCATGTCACAATAAGCATTGCTTAGACAGAATGTGTCTATACATCATCATAGCGTTCACACTAGCAATCATTATAGCTAAGGTGAAGCTTTTACCCAGTGAATGCCTCTTTTCACTTGTTTTATCAAGATGTGAATTTTACATATTGCCCATTAGCTAATTAGCATTTATTTCTGTTGATCTTATAATTATGCCCAAACTTCTCAATTTGTTCCATGTGTTTTTCAAGCCAGAGTTATAACAGGCTTTCCCAAGTTTTAGAGCGTGCATATCCTTATTAGGTGTAGCTTCAGTTGACCTCAAAGCAGATAAAAATCAGATATGAGAAATCAGGACATATAGATGAAGGCCAAGCAGTTAAATCAAGAGAATGCAGAAGATAGATCTGGACTTCATTAAAACGTTTGATACAGTGCTTCAAAAACATCTGATGTGAAAAATTAATTCAAAGTGACTTGGGTTTGAGCACTTTCAGATGGCTTGAAAATTAACTGAAAGAGAGTAATGCAAAATGACGATAATATCAAGCTGGTGGTGTCAAGGATGATTTTATTTACAACTGTATTACAGTTCTGGAAGAATGAAACAGTGCATTACTTGAATGTGCAGATAATACTAAACTGGGAGGTGTCAAAAACCACAGTGAGGAAGAAAACGGTATATGAGGAAACCATAAGAATAAAGATATTACAGGAAATAAAATGAGATTCACTGTAGGAAAAAATGTAGACCAATGCATCTGAGGGGAAATAATCCAAAACACAGATATTCATTAGGAGAGAGATGCAGCACTGGAAAAAACAGTAATATTGAAAAAGACCTGAGGGTGATTGTGGATGGCAGATTAGCTCTGGGCCTGCAAATCAATATGGCATTTTAGAAAAGTGTGATTGTTGGGACACACATGGAAACAGCACACTATGGACTATGAAAGCAACAATCTCTCTCTGTATTGCAGAAGGGAGACTGAACCTACAAGTCTGTAGAATTCAGTAGAGTGATTTTGAATTTACATTTTGAGGTAAGTAAGCAAAGAATAGAGCTACTGTTTGGAGAATAATAATATGTAGCTGTTATAGAGCTCCTTTCATCAGTAGAACTCCAAGTGTTTTACAAAGGTCAGTATCATTATTCCCATTTTACCAGTGGAGACACTGAGGCACAGAGGCACAAAATGACTTGTCCAAGATCACTCAACCAGCCAGAGCCAGCAACAGAAACAGAGAGAATGAGAAAGGTTAAAGGTTTAGAAAACACGCCTTTCATAGTGAAGGACTCAAGGAGCTCAAATCAAATGAAGGGGTAACTTGATTACAGACTATAAATACCTACATGAGAAACTAATACTTGATAATGGGCTCTTCAATCTAGCCGACAAAGATATAGCAAGATCTAATGGCTGGAAGTTGAAAATAGGAGAACTCAGACTGGCAATAAGGTGTAAATTTTTTTAAGTGAGGGTTATTAACCATTGGAACAATTTACCAAGTGTATAGTGGCTTCTTCATCACTGGCAATTTTTAAATCAAGGCTGGATGTTTATTTAAAAGATATGCTCTACTTCAAAAGGAATTATTTTGGCAGACTTCTATGGCCTGTATTATACAGCAGTTCAGGCAAGATGATCTCAGTGGTCCCTTCTGGCCTGGAATCTTTAAGCCCAGATGTCCTGAGTACCAGTACAGTGTTACACTGCTTTATTCTTTATATTCAGCCTACTCTTTCCTCTACTAAATTTTATCCCATTACGCTATGACCACCTACTTTAAATAAGTTTCTCTCTCTTGGTTTCACCATTCAGATATGTGTAGAGAGTTTTCTAATCTGCCCTTATCATTTAGCAAATAATATCCACCTTTTGTTTTAATCTTCTCTGATAAATCAGTCCCTCTGTAACAATGTATTTATCTCCCTCCGTTGCCCCCATTTTGTATAAATCTTTCTGGTACTAAAATGTCCAGAACTACCAGCAGTATTGTGCATTCTAGAGAAACTAATTTGCCTATCATAATATAATAATTGAAGCCAGGGGAGTTAATCCAGGTTTACACAAAAGTAACAGGGCAAAATTTTGTTTAGTGAGACCTGTTAGACTGTGGAATATAACCTCATTGGAAGTGGTGAAAGCATCATCATTTCGGGTCATTTTAAATGAGACCAGACAAAGCACTTGATGCTGTAATGCAATGGTAGAATGTGAAGAAGGAAACCTTCAAAGCTACTTTCATCTCCAGATTCCATGATGCATGAAATATCTTGCATTTCCAGCATTCATAAGGAAGGTGAATCATATTGCTCTGTATGTTCCTTGCAGCTCACCAAAAAGAAAACACTGTGTACTGGTAACCAAACGTTATTTAACAGAACAAAGCTGTATCTGCAACTGTACTCAACATCATACTAGCACTAGTTAGCCTTAGTCAGAGCATAATGAATGATTTTCTAGAAAGCCAGATCAAACCTACTAATCCTAAATTGTACTTCTCACTGGAGTACCTTTGACAGAATCAATGCAACATCTTTTATCACAATTAAAGATTGTGAGAACTTATCCAGGATTCTCCATCATGAACATTCTTTTAGATTACTGGAGGGTCAAAGAACCACTGATGATTCTTCACATAATGCTAGGCAGTTAGTAAAATGGGTATTGCTAGTAAAGAATAAACCATCTGGCAGTCCATTTGGAATTTCGAAAGCGATGGGAGGTACATTGGAGGAACAACAAAGATAAATAAAAGTATATAAAAAGGCAAAATTATGGGTAAAAAGGATATTTATTGTAGTAAATTTGCTACATGGCTCTTGTTAGTTGCATGAAATCCACACATATTTAAAAATGTAAATATCCATGATAGCTCCACAAAATATTTGATTTTTTTTTTAAATCAATACAAACCACAAATTGTAAAAAGTAATAGCACTGCTTCCTCTGTATGAACATGGGCCAAATCACACTCCACTCACTCACACAAGTAGTGCCATTTAAGTCTATAATATTACATTCAAATGAGCATGGCAAAGAGGATTTGGTCCCATATTTGGTCCTGGCAGAAAATTATGTGAAGAGTGAGAAAATATATCCAGATCCAAATCTACTGACAGTGAGCTGAAGAAAAAAAATTTGGGCAACATAAGCTGAAACTGTCCTTGAACCAGACCCACACCCACAAACAAATCACACTTCCGTAGAGGATCCTGAGTAAAGGCACCTATATTAAGTCAAAAGATTGAAGTAAATGAAAGGCTAGTAATGTGCTATGGGGAAAAAATCCTATATAGGGGGTCTGAATATGCTCTTAGTTTAATGAATAACAAAAATCCCACTGACTTCAGTGGGATTGGCCTCATAATTGCATTTCTAAAACATAAAAGAGTACAGCGAGAGAGCACAATTGTTTAAATACATGTCTCTAATCTGGTAGTCAGCTCCTGTTCTGACTCTGAAACAGTCCCATATCAGGGCTCAGTGCTGGTCTATTCATTAGATCTCAGTTCAATTCTAACAAAGAAAAACCTCCTTCAGAATCATCAGCAGTAGGGCATTTGTAAGAGATCATTATTTTCAAGAAGAAAGAAAACCCCACTCTCTCTTACTGCTCCAGCCTGGCGCTGGGCTTCCTAATTACAATCAAAAGGTTAAGCTGGCCTTGTGATCAGTGGGCTTTCGTCCTTGAACACAGAAATGAGCTCACAGCTGATCATGCAGAGGCAACCGCTGGTGTATGAGTCTGTCTCTCCCCTGCCGCCCGAGCCTGTTCGGAGCAGGAACCCCGCATTACATCACCGGCTCGCTCGCTCGCTTCTCGGGAGGGAAGGAGCAAAGCGGCGACTCCGGGGGGCTGCTGCTGATGGTGAGAAGGGAGAGACTCAGGAGCCAGGGGGCGAGGAGGCTACTGCGGAGGGGCGGCCGCGCACGCAGGAGAGGCTGGAATCCCGCAGCTAGAGGAGGATGCAAGAGTTACGAGACATGCATTAAAGAAGAGGTCTAAGGGGGAGACTAACCCCCACCCGGTCTAGCCGCCTCTCCCTTCGGCATCCTCCCATGCGACGGTGCCTGCACCCCAAGGGCAGCCGGGCAGCGAGCCGGGGGCTCCAGCTCCCCGGCTGAGCAGAGACAGGCCGGTGGGGGAGGGTCGAGCTTTTCTTTTTCGGTGGCGCTCCCTCCCTCCCCCGGCTGAGAAGATGTTATGGCCGAGCTGGCGGAGAAGGGCAGCGGCAGCCTAGGGGCGGCGGGCGGGCGACAGCAGCAGGATGGGGGGGCGGCGGATGGAGGGGGGTCGGAGGAGGAGGCCCGGGCCGCCAACCCCCCTAACTACGAGGACTACGAGTGCAAGATTTGCTACAATTACTTCGACCTGGAGCGGCGCGCGCCCAAGCTGCTGGAGTGCCTGCACACCTTCTGCCAGGAGTGCCTGAGCCAGCTGCACCTGCGGGCCGCCCAGCGCCCCCCGCCCGCGCAGCCCGGTCCGCCGGGCGCTGCGCCATGGCGGGCCGGGGCCAGCGGCACCATCTGCTGCCCGGTGTGCCGCCACCGCACCGCCCTGCCCGACCAGCGCGTGCACAGCCTGCCCGTCAACACCAAGCTGGCCGAGGCCTTCCCCCTGCAGCTGCGGGCCCGCGACCCGCTGCCCCAGGACAGCCTGCCGCCCGCGCCGCGCCCCGCCGCCGGCCCCCAGCCGCGCGCCGCGCCCCACGAGGCGGGCCCAGCCCCGCGGCCGCAGCGCCCCGGCCCGCGCTCCTCGGGCGGGGGCTACGAGAGCTGCCAGAGCTGCAAGCGGGCGGCGCTGAGCGCGGGCTGCGTGTGCGTGGTGTTCTCCTTCCTCTCCATGGTGGTGCTGCTCTTCACCGGCCTCATCTTCGTCAACCAGTACGGGGGGGAGCCGGGGCCCGGCAGCCCGGCCTCGCCCTCCCCCGTGGGGCCCATCTGCCTCTCGGTCGCCAGCATCCTCGCTCTCTTCTCCGTCGTGGTCACCTGGCTCATCTGCTGGCTAAAGTACCGACCCGAGGCGGGGGCCGGGGCGGCCCCCGGGAGCGGGACCCCCAGGGGGCGGGCTGCTGCTGCTGCTGCAGGCGGCAGGAGGAGCCACACGTAGCGTTGGGGCCGCGGCCGCCTGTTGCTGCTCCTGCAGCTGCCGCCGCCGCCTGAGGTTGGGTGCCCCCCCCCCCCCCCAGGGTGCGGGAAAGCGGGAGGCCTGGCGGGGTACTCGGCCCGGGCGTTTCCACCCACCTACGCGCTCGCCGGGCCTGGTCCCCCCTCGTCCCGGGAGGTAATGGGTGGGCGGGTGTGAGAGGAACGGGGACCACAGAGCCTCGGTGCATTGGCCTGGTCTCGTCCCTTCCACACACCCTGCACTCCTTATCGCCTCTCTGCCTCCACGGGGGAATACATGGAGCCCCTGGGGGTGGGGGGACCTGCTGGCCCTCCCTGTACTTGGCCTCTTCTGTGCACGTGGAGGACGCACCTTACCTTGTCTGTGCTCCACACTTGAGGAGTCGGGACCCTGCAAGAGACTTGAAGGAAGTGGGACCATTGCACCTCAGTGCACTTGCCTTCTTTCCTACGTGCACGGGGCACTTATCTGTGCTTCAGATTTGAGGGTGCAGGGCCGGGGTCTTGAGGAAGTGGGACCATTGTACCTCAATGCACTTGTCCTGCTACTTCCTCCACAAAAGTCATGAACACAGTTCTTGATCCCAGTCTGTGGGTGTAAGGAAAGTCCTAGTCATGGAGAGAGGTGAAACCATTTTTCCAAATTCACTTGAACTGTTACCTGTTACTCACCACACATGCAAACTTCTTATGGCTCTCTCCCTTATGTTCCCAGCCTAAGGGGAAAGACCATGGGTGGGAGAATTGGAGGAGATGGGTCAGTTATTTTCGACTCAATCCTGATATGCAAATCCTTCCTTGGGAGAGTAGGATCTTGTTAGTGGATAAGGATGCAGGGCCATCATTTTGAGTGGCAGTGTTGTCTACTCTGAAAAGTGTTGTCTAGTGCATAGAGCACAGACCGGGAGCCAGGCACTTCTGAATTCTAATCCTGGCCTTGCTGCTGATCTGCTAGGGGCCTTTGGGAAAGTGATTTAGCATCTCTGTATTGTGGTTTTCTCCTCTGTAAAATGGGAATAATAATTCTTATTTACCTATTTCAAAGGGAGTTGTGATGACTAATTAGTTAATGTTTGTAAAGCACTTTGAAAATATCAAGTGCTATATAAGTGCTAAGTATTATTTATTTTTCACTACATCAAGGAAGGGAGGATAATAGAAGGAATGCTGTCTCAGCTCTATCATGGACAATTAATGAGTTTGAGATGAATGCATTGTGTACATGTATAGAGGGATGGGAGGGATGTATGATGGAGGGAGCAAACAAGGTGGGAGAATTAAGGCGTAAGATCTATCAGCTATCTTCTTGCCAACTGGAGGGTAAGATATACGTCTCTAACAGATATACAATGGCTTGGCATCTTGGGAAATTAGGAAAAGTCAAGGGGTAGGAAAGGGTCACACACCATTTCCCCACTTTTATGATTTATCAGCATACTCTTGTTTCTGTGCTTGCTAGTGCAGAGGGGATGAAGCCGTTTATCAAAGAAAACTGGCTTACTGTTGCCCCCACCTGGAAGATAATTGAAGAGATGCATTGTTGTTGTTATGATCAGAATGAGATGACTGTGTTCATTGTATTTTGTACTTTCCCCTTTTTAACCGTAAAAAAAGGAACTACAGTACATGTACAAAAGAGCTGTCTTAAACTCCTGTCTTAAAGAGACTGCGCCAAAGTATCCCCACGTGTATCGAATAGACCTCTGTTCCCCCTATATAAGAAAACAGCCTCTATAAAGCAAATGAGTTTTTGCCAGGCTCCTGAGTGGTTGTTTAAAATAGGCTTTACTATTTCTTTTTTAGAGATTGTTGTTGTGAGTAACTGAAACACTGTTTTGTGCATTTTAAACAATTTACAGAAGGTGGTTTAATTAATAGAATATAGCTCTAAAACTGGGATGAGAGATTTCTGAGGCACAGAATAATGTTTGATTGGCCATTCATTAAACTTTTATATGGTGAAAGGAATCCCACATTAAAATATTGATTTTTTTCAACAGCACAGTAAAAGTGGAATATGATAGTATCATTTGCGTATTGATAATTAACCTTCAGTTATGATAGTTACAACTAGACAGTGTTTTTTCCCCCTTCTTGATATGTTTCACTTCTGTATTATGAATTTCTCTAGAAGGCCAGGAGAACACTTTGTATATGTCAGGTTGGGGCTTTAATGCATTTCATATATGGTGAGATATTCATAATGAGAGATGAAAAATAATGCCATATAATTTCTTTTGTAATGTACAAAGGAGAGCACTCTATGTACGTACTATTGTATGTTGCAGGATAATTCATATTTGGTGCCTGAATTTTTAAAAAAACTTAATTAGCTGTTATTTCTTATATCTGGAATGAGAAACTGCTTCTTCTTCCATATTTCTACATAGTACTGTATTGGAATGAAATGATAATTTTTGTGCTTAACAATTGGAGAATTTAAAGGTGGTTGTATATTATTCCCTGTGTATTTATGCAAGCTTTCTGCATGCTATCCTGACAAGTATTCTATTAATAGATCCTTACTTGACCACTTCTATTTATGACAAGTGAAAAGAAATGTATTGACTATTTAGGAGCAGAAAGCAGCAACTGAAGATTTATTTTAAGTGTGATGTGTTTTATGACTGCACAAGTGATGTTTAGTGTGCATTGTCTTGATTATCACAAACCTGTAAAAATGTAGTATTTGTACAAAGATCTATTATAATGAAAGTATTTGATGAAAACCATACGTGATCTTTGTGTCACTTATATTCATAAACACATAAATCTGCGCCAGCCTTTTCACACAACAGAAAATAAAAATGTTATGGGGAGATAAATTACTGGATTCTGTTCTGGCGCTGCTCTAACTTTCTGCATGACCTTGGTCAAGTTATTTAAGCCGGTATTTTCAAACTTGGATTAATAAATTAGGCAGCTAAATAAAAATATACCTTTGAAAACTGAGCGTAGCGTAGCGTACCTTTGACTTGAGTAGTAGATAAGAAATCAGACTACTTTTATTTAAGTTTCTGTATGATAATTGGGATGCCCAACTTCGGACACAAACATTTGAAAATTTTGGTTCTAACCTCTCTGTCCCTCAGTTAATCCATGTAAAATTGGATAGCAATACTTACCTCCCTAACTGGTGGGTTCTAAGGCTTTATTCATTACAAAGTTTAAAGTAATTTGAGATCCTGAGATAGAAGGTGTTATAGGAGTGTGTAAAGCATTATAAATAATTTTAAAAATAAATGTATGTAAATTAGATGACATTTTCCCCAGTAATGTTTACTGAGGAAAAAATAAACAAGAATTTAAAATATGTACATTCTTATGGATATCATATCCACTAATTTATAATTTAATTGTACATGTTTCTAATGCAAATATAGCATTAGTTCATCAGTATTTTTATTAGTGAAGAACCAATAATGTTCACAGTTTTAAACAGTGTCATATTCTCCCAGTTGGAAGCATATGCTTCATCTCTGTATTTTCTATTCCTTCCACAAAATTATACACCTTCATGATTTTTCTGAGTCAAATTAAAATGGTATTGAAACACAGACAGTAGACCAGATCTATGTGAATTTAGAGTAACTTTGCTGATTTCAATAGTGTTACTCTGGATTTACACTATAGTAGCGAAGAACAGAATTCATCTATACAGTGATTGGATTCTGCTTGTTTTCTGGATTCTCTTGAAACTACAGATTACTTATGCTAAATCTAGCCTTGATCATATATCAGTTTAAAAAAATCAGGTAAAATTGTTGCTAAAGAAAATCCATGTAACTGAACTGAGGTATATTTGTTACTATAACCATCTCAGTTCCACAACTCTTAAGTTTTTTCAGTGTTTTTAAAATGTTAAATACATGGGGATGGGGGATTTGAAGGGGAATTGCCTCTGTGACACTGTCTCCACAAATCTCAGACTCCTGATAGTTTTCCTATGGCTGAGCTTCCTTTTAATGATTTTTACCATGACAGGGAGTGATCCAAACCCAAAAGATGGTGGGTCAGATTTTTACACAGAAGATTTGGAATAAATCAGTTGACTTCAGTTCAGTTTAGTTTAGTTTACTCCAGAGTAAAACCAGTGTGTCTGAGAGCAGAATCCAGCCCATAGATGTAGAAGGCAGGGAGTTGATATACCATCTTAGGTATATTAGGCCTCAGCTGGAGTATTGTGTCCAGTTCTGGTTGCCACATTTCAGGAAAGATGTGGACAAATTGGAGACGGTCCAGAGAAGAGCAACAAAAATGATTAAAGGTCTATGAAGCATGACCTATGAGGAAAGATTGAAAAAATTGGGTTTCTTTAGTTTGGAGAAGAGAAGACTGAGGGGGGACAAGATAACAGCTTTCGAGTATATAAAAGGTTGTTACAAGGAAGAGGGAGAAAAATTGTTCTCATTAACCTCTGAGGCTAGAACAAGAAGCAATGGGCTTACATTGCAGCAAGGGTGGTTTAGACTGGACATTAGGAAAAACTTCCTAAATGTCACGGTAGTTAAGACTGGAATAAATTGCCTAGGGAGGTTGTAGAATCTCCATCGTTGGGGATTTTTAAGAGCAAGTTAGACAAATACTTGTCAGGGATGGTCTAGATCATACTTAATCCTGCCTTGAGTGCAGGGGACTGGACTAAAAAACCTCTCAAGGTCCCTTCCAGTTCAATGATTCTATGAGCTTTTGTTTTGGTCAACACAGCCAGAGGCCAGTGCTGTGGAAGATTTTCCTCTGAGTTGATAAAGTGTTGTAAAAGGTCTTGATTTTGCCTTCTTTCCTATCTAGGGTTTATGTTTGTAGTCATTACTTATGGAAAACTCTCACTGAAGTCGATGGGGATGCAGGATTGTGTCCTCAAATAAACGGCACTTTTTTTTTAAAATTGGAAATGGATACTTTACATGTTAAATTTACAAGCTATAACGTTGTGTATGCTGTTTCCCTAGGTGTATGGGACTCTGTTTTGTAAGTTTTGGGGGCAGGATTAACCCTGACACTCTATCATGTCATAGAGTTGCTTCTTTTTATTTGAACCTTTCAAAATAACTCCATTCTAGCATCCCTCTTTATTTAAAGCACCATAACATTTGTAGCAAGTATTTGTTGTGCTGGGTTGGACCCCTTGGGAAGTCACCTCATGTGCTGAGATAACCAATGAGTGTACCTGTTCTGTGAGTGTGGGCCCCCTTTAACCTGTCTTGCTGAGCCATGCTCTTAAAACCTCCTCTAATACACACATATAGGCAGGGCCACACCCAGCTGCAGATCAGCTCCGGGAAGACTCATCTTAAAGGACTTGCTCCAGCACTCGGATGTCTACCTCTCTTGGAGTACGGACCCAAAAATATATTATATTTGCCTCTTCTCTCAATGTGGAAAAGGGTATGCACAATTTCCCCCCCCCCCCCAGTTAGAAATCACATAAACTGGGTTGTATTATAAACCAGAAATAAATTTATTAACTATAACAGGTGTATTTTAAGTAGTTGAGGAGGTAACAGACAGAACAAGGCAGATTACTAAGAAAATAAAACAGAGCATGCAATCTAAGCTTAACTAAAGAAACTGGTTACATGTCAGTTCTCATGCTAAATGTGGTTCTAATAATCTTCACAGGCCAGACCCCTTCCAGCCTGGGCCCAGTTCTTTCCCCCGTTCAGTCTTAGTTGTTCCAGCAGTCATCTTGGGTGGGGTAGCTGAGGAGAATTGAGGACCTGGATTACCTCACTCCTCACCCTCAAATAGGATTTGCATAAGGCAGGAGTCCTTTGTTTCCTAGTTTGACCCCCCTTCCTTTCCAGTGGAAAGTTACAAGAAGTCCCAGGTAATGTTTTAGTATCAGGTGACAAGACCACCTGACTCTGTAGGGCCCCTGTAGCCATTCTTCACAGGCTGACCCACATGTTCACAGGAAGACTAAACACTTTTACAGTCCATTATCTCTGGCTGATGGACCATCAGCACTGTCAGGCTTTTTCATTATTGTATCTGAAGTGTTAGCAGCAGGTGTCACCCAAAGTAACATAGCTGAAATATAGATACATAGTCAATATTCCTAATTTCAGATTCAGAAATGATACATGCATAGAAATAGGATAATCATATTCAGTAAATCATAACCTTTCCACATGAGCCATCTTGCATAAAGTATATCTCAGTTATGTCATATTCATATCATAAGCATATTTTCATAAAGAATATAGAATGACACATCATACTTGTGCATGTTCAATGATATGTACAACAGCTAGAAACTTTTAATTGTCTTTGCTTTCTCCTTTGAAAGGGCCTGAAAATATTCTGACTAAACAAACATATTACAGGGGAGAAATTATGTTTTTAAATGTGATCTTCACATCAGTAGCCTGCCATCAGTATATAGTCACACAATGTTAATTACTTAATTGCAGATATGAATATTCTAAAAAACATGTTTGTCAGAAAACCATGGAAGATTTCATAAATGTATCTAATCTATTTCTAAACCTCTAAAGTCTACTTACCGAACTAATTTTCTATTCCTTTGATATTACTCAAAAATCAACCTGAGCAGGGATGTTAAGAATCCTTGGCAGTTACTTTTATATTCATATAAAATAAAAGGTAGCCACCTTTTAGATGTTTGACATCAAGCATGGGAGTGCTCTACCAAAATACACTTATGTACAAAGGTACCAATATTGCTTTAGTACTTAAATTGATGGCCTGCATTTCCAAAAGTCGTTAGTGATTTTGGGTGCTTCTATTTGCCCAGTTTGGGATACCTGAAAGGGGTCTGATTTTCAGAAAGTGATGGATCTACAAAGGTCCTTAGGTCTTGCAGTGCTCAGCACTGCAATGCATAATTTGTAGACCTAGCACTGCTCAGCATTGCAATGTATAACTTTTAGGTGCCTTGCTACCCACTGGAATCCACAGGCCTGAGTCAGGTCCCTAGACTCCATATACAATTAATGGGGAGAGTTAGAGGCATAAGAATAGGATCCACAAAGGGCAGCATGCTGAATGGGGAGCTGCATAAGCAGTGCTCCAATTACAGGGAAACCAGGCCCCTTACTACTTTCAGGGGTTAGCTCACTTCTGTCTTATGGCCTCCTTACTTCTCTCTACTGTTTAATTTAAAGCAAGCCACTTGACATTCAGGGCACATCTGCTTTTTCTCCATAAATGGAGCACTATTCACAATTTAGCCCATAAGAAATGCCAAGGAGAGGGGCTTAATTTGACTAATTGTCATTTTCACTCTCTTTGGCCTTATGCATGTTAATTATTTATATACAGTGGAACAGCTTCAGTAGGAGAGATCGAAACCCACACCAGCATATCCCATGCTCCTATAGTTAGGGCATTCACCTGAGAAATGGGAAACCAAAGTTCAGATCCCTATTCCACAGTAGGGGGAGGGAGACTGAACGTAGGTGTCCCACATCCTGGGTGAGAGCTCTAACCACTTGGCTAAGGGTTCTAAGAGAGGCTGCTTCCTCTTCCTTCCTTTAACCCTCTCTTCCCACACTATTTTATGTGGGTTTAGGCATGCTCTGAAAGTGTCTACAGGTTTGGGCCCTACAGACGAGAAAGGCAGGGGAACTCCTAGTTTGATGATCCCACTTAGATGTCTGGGTGTCTAGGCTAAGGCAACTGTGCGCATGCTCACTGGCAGAAACTTACTGTAGGTACCTAGGGAAAATTAACCATGGAAATTCCAGCATCTAGGGATTTTAGAGCCTCCAAGTTTAGGCAGCAGCTGAACAGAGGTTTTGAGAATCTCTGTGGTACCTAAACGTTGGACCTAAAGTGGCAGTTAGGATCTCAAGTACTTTTGTGATCTAACCCCAAAAGCTTCATTACCCGCCCTCTGAAAATCAGGCCTCTTCAGGAGCATAGGACATAGGAACTTCCTGGGTCACAAAATCTAGTCCCCTGCTATTGCATGCAACCCTGTCTTATAATCCTCATTTATACATTCATCAAACTCCATCTTAAAACTGGTTAATTGTTTTCCCCAATCTAACTCCTCTGATAGTTAGAACCCATCTAATTTTCAACCTGAATTTATTCATAGACAGGTTATACCCATTTGTACTTGGGCCAACATTGTCCTTCAGCTTCAATAGCTTTTTTCCCACCCTGGTGTTTACACCCTGATTTATAAAGAACGGTCATACCCCTTTTAGTCTGTGGCAAGGCTAAACAAGCCACACTCTTCCAGTTTCCTCTCATAAAGTAGGCTCTCAGTTTCCTTGATCATCCTAGTAGCTTTATCGGTACCAGTTCCAGTTTGAATTTATCTTTCCTGAACACGGGTACCCCCAAAATTGTACACAGATTTCCAGATGAGGTCTCATGAGTGCCTCGTACAGTAGCATTAATTCTTCCCTCTCTCTGTTGGAAATACCTTGCCTGATATGTCCTAGGCTTGCATTTGTCTTTTTCTTAGTTGCGTCATGTTGATGGCTCATAGCTATCCTGCCATCTACTAATACACCTAGGTCTCCCTCTTCCCCTGCCATTTCCAAGTGAACTCCCACCATATAGCAGGAGTTCTTCTCAATAGTCCCTAAATATGTGACCTTGCACTTCATAGTATTAAATTTCATCCTACTTCCATTATTCCTCTAAAAACCATCCAATTCTTGCTATATAACAGTCTGATTTTCCACTGTATTGATGATACCTCCCAACTTTGTGTCATCACCAAATTTCATTAACACACTCCTACTTTTTGTATCAACATCATTAATGAAAATAAGACCGATCTTGAGGAACTCCACTAGTAACCTCCCTCCAGACTGGTAGTTCACCTTTCAGCACAACCCATTTTCATCTCCTTTAGTTAGGTCCTTATACACCTTACTATTCTTGAACTAATCCCATCTTCTCCATCTTAAATAGTAACTTACTAAGTGGTACCATGTCAAATGCTTTACTGAAGTCCAAATAGATCAGATCTATTCATTTTTCCTGTCCAAAAAAATCTGTTATTTTATTAAAGAAAGATACAAAGTTAGTCTAACGTGCCCTATCTTTGTTAAACCCATGTTGCATTTTATCCTATTTTCTGTTGACCTTCATATCTTCAATTATTCCCTTCAAAATTTGTTCTAAAACTTTGTGTACTATTGAGATCAGCCTAATGGGTCTTTGGTTGCCCAAATCACCTTTTCCCCCTTTTCTTAAATATAGATATGGGGGGCATGGATCAGCGTTCATGTCACACTTCCTGTCAGTACCCGGCCTGGGCCGGGGAAGCTAATGATCCAACCAGCGGACCAAATTGAGTGACGAATCCTGGTCACATGCTACCCGAGGAACTTTGCGCATACACTAAGAAGAGGAATATAGGTATGATGTTAGCTATTCTCCAGTTATACAATACCACCCTCAAATTGATAATTTCCTAAAAATAATTGCTACCAGACTTGCAATTTCATGGACCAGTTCTTTTTGTATTCTGAGATTGAGATTATCCGGTCCCCCCCATCTCCCAATTTGAGCACATTAAACTCTTTGAATTTTGCTTGCACCTTGTTTCCATTTCTGTACATTCATTCCTGTTAACCATTCTCCTGCTGCCCCCTCCACTCCTCATTGTCATCCTGATTGAAAACTGAGATAAAGTATTCATTTAGTTTTGGGACCATACATAGATTATCCTTAATCTTCACCTCTTCCTCACTGCACAGCGGCTCCACTTCTTTTCTTGTCCTTTAAAGTGTCTCATCTTGGGCAACCAAAATCACAAGTCACTTCTGAAAAATTAGGTTATTGGTTACATCTATGCTTTGGGAAATTATTAAACAACTATTTCCTTCTACTGATACAACTTCTTGTTTATATATTTTGGGTCATATTGTGTATTGTAAATCCATTTGCCTCTCACATTGATGTTCTTTCTTATTTTAAGGTCCATGTTGTCCTTTGTCAGCAGGTAGCGCTGTTTTGTCCAAAGTCAAAATTCCCAATGGAAGCAGGATTTTGTCTAAAACAGTATAAAATCTCTGCAGATTGAAATTACTGTATCTGACAAGTGATCAAAAAGATACAGAGCCACTTTCACATATATGGCCACCTTAATTAAACTCTCAAAAATACAAATTAATGTGCTTTCCTAGTTCTCTTGACTTGACTGTCTTCTTACTGAAATCAATGAGAGCTTTGCCTATGTGCATACTGAAGAATATTGCCTGGATTCCTTCTGCTGACCTATAACAAATATATTCTAGATCACAGAAAGTCAATTTACATTGCTAAAATAATTGACTGCCATAAGACACCTAAATACGTATTTGTATTAACCCCAAGTCACTTTACCACATCAGACACATGAGCAGGTCCCTACAGGTGGTTACACTATTGCATAATAAAAGCACACAGACACACCAGCTGTATGCAGGTCCCTCTCATCCTACAAATATGAATGAGTCAGGAGATGTGGTTTCAGTGTACTTGTCCCTTCACCCAGTTACATCATGGTCACAATTTGTAGTGGTGCAGGGCCCTGAGCTGCCCAAAACAATAGTCTGGTTTTATAATACAACAGGGTTGCAAATAGGGTGACCATATGTCTCGTTTTGGCTGGGACAGTCCCTTTTTAAAGCCCTGTCCTGGTCATCCTGGCTTTTTTTTTTTTTTTTTTTCAAAAGTGGGCATTTGTCCCATTTGCTCTTACTGACTTAATCAGTTGGCAAGAGCAAATGGGAAAAATGCCCACTTTTGTCAAAAAAAGGGGGTGCAGTGCAGAGGAACATGCAGGGAGGAAGGGGTGATGCCAGCCCCATGCAGGGGGGTGAGGCGGGGCTTGAGTGAGCAATGACCCCAGCCTGGCATGGGGGGCAGGCAGGACTCGGATGAGCAGCTTAGCCCAACCCTGTGCAGGGAGCGGAGCTCTGGAGAGCGGCTTGGGCTAGCCCTGTGTGGGGAAGAGGGCTTGGACAAGCAGCTTACACCATCCCAGCTGGGGTGGGGGGGGGCACCTCAGGCCAGTCCCAGGGGGGAGGGAAAGGCTCAGGCCAGTCCCGCGTGGTGTCCCATTTTCCTTTTGGGAAATATGGTCACCCTAGTTGCAAATTGTAGTGCAGATTGGATCTTCATTATAACTGAGTTCCTTGACTTCCATGTTGTTATTTCAGCAGTCACACTGCAAATTCTCCTTCTCTCTGTTGTATTTGAGCCATTTAGAAATTGGCAATATTTGGAAGAGGTGGTCACAACAATGGCCATACAGCCCTCTGTATGTATCTAGGAAGATATATGTAGGCATGTATGACCTTTGATCCTTGATGCACAAATGATATTTATTGGTTTGCTTTAAAGAGATGGACAAAACCTGGGGCTCAGTTTGGTGGGTGTTTCCTGTTACAGTACCATGATATGAAACTGCCCCTGCAACTTTGGTGCAGAACTGGACCCAGGCTTATTTTTCAGATGTAGTTCAGATGCAGCGTCTCTTCAGCCCATCTGTCTCTCCTATTAACGTGTTGTGTCACAAAAACAAGAAAGATTTTATTTCTTTTCCCTTTAACTTTTTATATCCAGGAAAACCTCTGTACACCCATAGTACAATTTTTAAGTTTTATTTTCTTTGTTATTTACAATGGTTGACATTTGCAAAAAATGTTTATTTGTGGGAATCTCAAGCAAGCAAAACTCCACACTGCCATACAGGGAGATCTGTTTAAAGTTTGGAGGTATAATTAGGCCCTTTATGACTTACAAAATGTGAAGGGAAAAGTTAACTTAGCTTTAGCTCCACGTTTTAAATACAACGTTTTTGATTAGCTGGCAATATTTGTCCATGACAAATTATTTTTCTTGTATCAGTTGGAAACTCATTAAAAAAATTGGGTGGAATTACTTGAAATAATTATAATAAAAACCCTACTCTTACCTTTATTCAGGTAGTAAACATGGTTACATTTTCAATACCCATTTACATCCTCTCTTACTGCAATAGACAAATGAAATGGGAAATGTGTTCCATGCTAGTGATGCTTCAAATGATTTCTACTTCACTGCTGAAGGAGAGGGAAGAGTAGGAGAGTTTTTAAGGTTAAGATCTATATAGGTATTTTTAAGGATAGCAATTTAGTCGTGTTCCAACAGCAGTGGGTCAGGTGTGTATCTTTTATTTTCACTCTGCAATATTGTTTTAAAACTTATGTAGCACAATCATGAAGTTCTTACTCCATTTTTACTCAGGCAGTGAGAGTTTTCCTATTGATATCAGTGGAAATTTTGCTTGAGAAAGGATTAAGAATGTCAGAGTTTGACCCATATCCTGAGCGTCTGAATAATAGATTAATACATTTACCTGCCACCTTGGGAGTCTCCAGATTATATGCTGCTATCTGAAAATAAATCTGAAGGCGCTATCTTGAATAGACTCTCAATTCCTGGGGATAAGCATGGTGTTAAAATCTAAATGGAAGTATGCATCTCACAAAACCATGATGTGGTTCATCGTCACTGGCAGCCTTGGCGCAAGGAATAGCAAATGAGCCATCAGGATGGAAGGGCCTTTGCAGAGAGAGCTGTGTTAGGAATCTTGTACTACATCTGTTCATATTATTCTTGACTCACACAAGCAATATTGGGTCAAGAGTCAGCAAAATACTTAAGCACATGCTGAAATCAATCTCCACTCAACAAAGCACTTAAACACCTGCTTAAGTTCCATTGAAGTTACCTATGTAGTTGTGCTTAGCTATCTTGTAGGATCAAGTCCTTAATTCCTTATAAAATTCACAACTTTCTAACCCTAACCTCCAGAAAGAATAACTGAGGCGTATTATATAAGGATGAAAAGTCTTACTGCCTATATAGTAAATGAGGTGTTTAGTATGTTCAAAACAGAGGCCAAACATGACTTCTGAAAGCAAGCGCTTTGCATTGTTAGTGCCCCTCTTTCAGCTAAGAGGGAAAGGAGAGAGACAGGTGGGCACAGATTCTTCCAAAGTTACTAATGGAATGAATAGGGGAAGTAACCAGCACTGAATTCTGAATAAATGTTGCCGGTGCTCTCTGCTGGCCAATTAATAAATAAAACAATATTTCGTAGCATCTGGACCCAATCCTCCAGCCTCTGGGATTTTGCCACTTATTCTAATGGGTTCAGAATCAGCCCCCTTTTCTCAGAAAAATGTGGGTTATACCTACATTTACTAAAAAATATCCTGCTCTTTGAGTAACATGGATGAGAAGTGGGGGAAAATACTACATTTAAATTTCAGTCTGCTTCCAAAGGGAAAGAGGTGTGTTCTGAAATCTGATGCAAAAATGAGATCAGAAATGCAGGTGTAACTTGGGGGTTATTTTTTAAATTAGCTGAGGGGATTGTCTTCTATGAAAAGCTGAAATCACAAACGTGAGCAAACCTGATCTAATCAGCTCAGGAAATAGAAAGTCCAGCAACAAAATCCAGTTGTCTGGATTACAGAATTAAGCCTTTAAAACGTGTGCTGCTCACAAGAGAGAAGGACACTATATACACAAGAAAAAAATGCTCCCCATTAGCAAATACCTTGTGTTGTACTTTTAGGATGATCAAAACATTACTTGTTTTATATATTAATATTAAAACTATAAAATTCTCTCTGATGCTATTGCAATTATTTTGGGTGGGGAATGAGCTCCTATACTATGACATCTATGTAGCACATATTAAATATTCTGAAGTGAAGGTGTACTTATGGCACCTTAGAGACTAGCAAATTTATTTGAGCATAAACTTTCCTGAGCTACAGCTCACTTCATCGGATGCATTCAGTGCTGTATAGTCTTTAAGGTGCCACAAGTACTCCTTTTCTTTTTGCGAATACAGACTAACAGGGGGGCTACTCTGAAACCTGAAGTGAAGGTTTTACTCAACAGTGACGGTACCCCTTTTTATGGCTCTGAAAATATTCCTTGGCCATATAGTTTGTTTACATCTGTGATACCCATGCTAAATTAAGTATCTAAATAACCAGGAGAAGGGGCGAGAACAAAAGCTCTGTGATCATTCCTGGTTACTTCTGTTCGCTACCATTCCTGTTTTAAAAGGCAACTTGAATAAATCAGGTCTCCCTTACTACCAGCAAGCATTCTTTTCAGATGAACATAGAGGTTCCTTCAGTAGAGAAGACATCGGGCCCGATCCTGCTCCCATTAATATTAAGTGTGCCAAATACCCTCTCAGTGCGATGATGATCCGACCCTCAGTTCGTGTCTGAGAGCAACTCAGCCCAGACTGACTCTTCGGAGTAATTTTTGGCAGGAGGGGGTTTCTTCCTCATATCAGGAGGCCTTTTCCCTTTTGTTCGAGCTAAAACGGTCCGAGTCTGTTGCGGGGGGAATAGGTGTGATGACAATTCGGACGTGTTAGAAGAGTTAGAGCAAGAGGAGTGAGATCTGTTTAGCAGAGAAAGGGGTGTTTTCTACTTGGTCATTTCATCGCTGTCCATTTTGAAACAGGACGTCAGAAAGAATACCAGTGGGTGGCTTTCTTGTGAGTCAGACTTTTTCTTTAGTTTTAACTCCCTTCGTGATGACTGTCTATTACCTCTTCTTTTCTTGTGGTCTCCCATTTAATTGTACTAACGTAAACATTTTCAATTACTGATTGATTTAGGGCCGACGACCGCATTGTGGATTTTTTTAAATTTAGTTTTACCTATGTGGATTCCTACAGAAAGAGAGAGAGACTCAAACAACAAAGCTAACAGAAATTAATGAACAAATTACTTTCTTTGCTTTGGAGTATATATTCTGCATTTGGGTTATTAAATGCTGTCAATATGTGATCCAAGTATAGTCATATGAAAGGGTTCCTTGTATGTTTCCCCTTCCCATAAAAAAGAATCTGACTTTTAGCTGCTAGTCTGGGTAGTGATTTTGTAATATATCGCTGAAGAAATCTTGGTGCCAGCTGCAGTCAGGGAGTGACGTCCTGGGCCCACTGAAGTTAATGGCGAAACTGCCATTGACTTCATAGGACCAAGATTCCACGCAACAGGCCGAAAACTTTCAGTTACGCCTACTGCCAGTCCATACAGGGTCAGATTTTGATCTCAGTTATATCGCAGTGACTGCAAAAAAAATTAAAAGCGGTAGAAAAGAGATCAGCCGGTATCCTTCACATTTGCCAAACACCTATGGAACAACTGCAGCGGTAACACTCTGCTTTAGACTATATACTTGGCGTCTAGTCTAGACTATCTACTCTGTCCAAACTGTATACTGCATGCAGGGTGAATGAAGCACCTTTGTTTTCGCGGTGTAGAACTGCAGCAAGCCCGTATCAATCCTCCATATCGAAGTGGTCTTTTCTTTTTCCGTTCGAAATCGATTTTAATCCAGTTCACCTTTAAAAGAATAAGTGGTGAAAGCATATAGCTGTTGGCGACATACGGATTAATGAATTCAATGTCTGTGCTGGAAAGACCGCTTTCCTCTTAAAATTTCTGCCTGTGTCGTGTCATAGAAAAATCATTGCTGTACCAGTATAACATGGCAGCGACTCTTTCAAATGAAGAAAAGGAGGACTTGTGGCACCTTAGAGACTAACCAATTTATTTGAGCATAAGCTTTCGTGAGCTACAGCTCACTTAGCTCACGAAAGCTTCTGCTCAAATATATTGGTTAGTCTCGAAGGTGCCACAAGTCCTCCTTTTCTTTTTGCGGATACAGACTAACACGGCTGCTACTCTGAAACCTGTCTTTCAAATGAGGGGTTGCAAACTCTTTTAGTACCGATTACCTGTTGGAAGACCTGGAATGCTTAAACATGGATTTAAGCTAAATTAGGCATAGGTAAAAAGAGCCAGATGTATTCCTCGTGTTTCTTTCGCTATTATGAAAATCCCTTGTTCTGAATACAAACGCATTTGATCAAGCCTCGAGTTTATAATGCTTTGTTACAATAACAACCCCATTGAAGTCTATTGCGATACCGAAAGAATGAACCGTCATTCCTGGTGTTACAATTAATAGGGAAGTAACAAGGATTAGAACGTTCGTTTCAAAACGCCACTGTTACAGCTTCGGAGGGATGTTGATTAACATTTTTCGTCGATACATTTCTAGTTTGTATAGGTGAAATCCTATTCGCCAGATACAGATATTTAAGGCTGGTGCGGTAATCTACGACATACCTGCGGTATGAAATGAAAATGTCTTTGATTTCCCGATGGCTCACTCCCCCCCCCCCCCCAGACTAGTCAAAGTTCAGCTCAGCTCCATCTTTTTAAAATGCTAATTCCACCGATTTATTGGCAACTAACCAACCATTCCTCCTCCTATTTTCCTTGCTGGATTTACCTTGCAGTTTCACCTACATGAAGAATGCCATCAATACCAATAGACAGTAAGATTTTACAGTGCTTCTGCTGTTTGTCCAAAGGTTGCCTTTCCTCCCACCAATTACGACGCCAGTGCAGATGGAATAAATAGCAAAAACGCAACAGGTTTTTATTTCAACATCCTGCCCCTTTAATACTTGCTTGGGATAAAGTAGACTTCGTTGGACGTATTTTTCTGCAGAAATACGCGCAAATTATTAGATGAATTGGATCTCTTCGGAGACTGCTTTCTGGAGCAAATCTTTCCTCCACTCCAGGGTGCAAAAGCAGTAAAATAAGATCCTTTAAAACAGAGAGAGTTTGGACAGCAATTTCAGGGTTTCCAGCGCATGGATCCCATTACAGGCTAAGCAGAAACGTGCTCTCTCTTAACAGATTTTAAATGGAGGGGGAATATAACACTATTCTCTACCCGTATCTATCAGCAATAAGATAATAGGTGCACCTCTATACTCACCCGAAAAGGCATTTATTATTATGAAGTGGCAGCTGTAGTAACTTTTACTGGAGGATCTGGTAGTAATCAGAAAGGTGAGGCGTTAGTGAAATACATGTTGCATTTATTGCAGTTTTTAAAAAAGATTCTAGAAAGAGATTGGTCCTGTCATTTGTAGGGTTAAGTGTTTCAGGGCTCTTTCAATAATAATCCCTCTCCGCTACATGGAATCGGGTTTCACAATGAAGACAGAAATATTGACAAGGAATCGACTCCCAGATTCGTTTCAGTCATTGTTCCAATAGCTACCTCTGCCAGGCAGCCAACAATTACATGTCCCTTTTGCTGAAGAAAGGGGCCCTCAGAGAATTAGAGCTACAGTAAGTCTTCTTCTCACTACTCTTATTAACCTTTGTTTCTCAGTCCCTGTTTATTGGAAGCCGTGAAACCAGATTCAATGGAGTTACTTCGCAGTGTCACTGAGAACAGAATGTTGGCCATATCAGCATAAAGTGAAGACACACATTTATATTCTGATGAATCCAACTCTCTCCCAGTGACACCTGGCAATAACAATAGAGTCATATTAGATCAATTGAGAATTGAGACAATTATTCAGTCGGCTTTTATTTTATTTCCTCCTTTTCATGGTAAAAGTGTCAACCCTGGATTTTGTCCAAATGAGCTCCATTGATACCATATTGTACTGAGCTCTACAGATGAAAAAAATATACCTCCTTCCCCCACCATCCCAATGAATAAATAAATAAACCTAGCATTGCCTTCTGGAACCAGCTGCCTCTGATTCAGATGGACTCGATTTTAAATTAAATTCAAGGTGTTCTCAGCATAAATTCAGTCCTCACCTTCACCCCGCGCGCGCGCGCACAGATTCCATGGCCCAGTATGAAAACATTTCCTTTTACAAACAGCTGATTACTCTATGTCCATTGCTGAGTGTTCCTTTCACCTCACTCCATGTGCTGATCTCTTTTTACACCTGCCGCAGCCTCGCGCTCCCCCCGCCCCCAAAGGTAAGTGTTTTATAGCTCTCTATTCAAAAACTAACGTGCTATTTTACAAACACCTTTTAATTTTGTGAAACCAACTAACTGAAAAACTGGAGCAAAGACGGCGCTGAGACGTGTGGATGCGACATAAAAGCGATGGCATAAACTTCAAAGGTTTCAGTGGTGACTTTTCAACCTTTATTTATGTGCCTATTAATGCAATATCCATCACGTAGATATACATCTTTATCCTTTAAACTGATATGCTGGGAATCAATTAGATATGCAGATTACATTTCATAAGTTTCCAAATGTTAATCTTCCTGGCCCTTTGCTGTTAATTTTTTCTCCAAATAGTATTATGTTTCTGGGGGAAAATGTCCTTCAAACAATTAATCTTTAGGCTACTTGTCTCAAAATATTTACTAAGGCTGAAGGCAAGAAGGCTCTCTGGAGTTTGGGTCCGTTTTTGGTCACGTTTCTCCCAGACAGGACGAAGCAAAGGGGGGACAGTGTGTCCGCCAATGGATACCATAGAGGTAATCTTTATATGTTTGATATTTTACTAAGCTTTAGTGGAGCTGTTAACCCAGCACGGGGATTTTTAAAACCAGACCATACCCAACCACTCCAAAGGGAACATGTCACTTTGTAATTCTTTCACAGACATGTTGTCTCTTGCAACTTTCTCCCATTGCTTTGCACTGTCTTGAGCAGATATGAACAATACTTTAGAACATACACACACTTCACAGCTAGGGGCTTTCCAGTATAGCTCTTTGTATCCTGTAGAAAAACAACGATGTTGTTGTTGGTTGGTACTGTTGTGTTTTTTAAGATTTATTTTCTTCTCGAGAACGGGAAAATCTGTCAAGCCTTTGGTTTCTCTTCAGCCCAGTTGTAAATCTAAACGATGCTTCCTTGTTTAGTTTTTCGTGTCCATTGCTATAGATATTCCTTTGGTTAGCGTTATGGTGTTACTGTCTAAAGCCTATAAAATGCAGATACCCTGGTGCGCGTGTATTTGCTATGGCAATTGCCTAATTCTAGAACCAGAGGGAAGTCCTACATTTCCTATCTCATCCAATAGTCACTAATCATTACTTTTTGCATAGGATAGCATTCATCTTTCCCTGAGGACCTTTCATTTGTTATTTCTCACTAAGGACCAGATTCTGCCACATTTAACTACCTGGAATAATACTTTACTCCACAAGAAGATATCAATGAGCCCATTTGTAAAGTAAATTCCTACTCGCATGCTTCAAAATCTTGCTCTAAATTGCTTTCTCTTCTTATTTGTTAATAGCAACACTTGTTGCACACAATTTGCTGCCGCTTTTTTTTTAAGAGAAGAGATTGGATTATGAATAGTTTTAGCTGGTTTGTTAGTGAAATTTGCTAGTAGGTTGTAGAAGTTTTCACTCCACATTACACCATCTATCTATCTATGGATATTCTACATTTTATTTATATGTGATGGAAAAATATGTAGTCCAAAGTCTAAGCCTAAGACATTTTGAACATTCTTACAATACGAATCCCAAATTACTGGTCTCTCTTTGAAGTTTATCTTCAGTAAGGTTTTATAGCTTGCAGTAACGTATCCTTAATTCTGTTCCAAAATGGTCGATAGTTGTTCAACTGAGCTTGCATCTGATTTGTTACAGCACAAAAATACAATCCTATCGAGTTAAATGTATACCCTTTACCAATAAGCAAACATTTTCAGTCTGGGCTTCTACTTCTTAAAGTATCAGAATAATGTCCAAGATCAAAGTGCATCCTTTCCTCTGTGAACCTTTGCTTCTCCTTAGCTAACCACAGAAAATCCTCAACACCTGGTTTGGAACATCCTCAAATCAAGAAAACGGTGCATCCTTTGTCCAAGATATATGGTTACAAACTTCCAAAGCAGAAATTCCCTAGCTGGAAACAAAGCACCCTCTGTGCCCAGAATTATGCTTTCTTTTATTTTGTCTGTTATTTCTAGATACACAAAAAGAACAAAACAACAGGCATTGGGGGGGGGGGGGGCGGAAGGGGCACAGGACTCTTTCCCTACTAAAAAATCGACCGACAAAACCAGCAACAACAACAAAATCTTCAGGCACCAGGTAAGGTAGAAACCATCAAATTCCTTTTTGTGAAAAAAGTGGCCAGATTCAAAATCATCCGGACAGCAAGATGTCTTGCTCCTTTATGGGGAATTTAGAACTACAAGTCCACATGTGAATTTGTCTCTAGACACCATTGCCTGCTTTCCAATCGAATATATTGTCAAACGTATCAGCTAAACACAAAGTGAAGAATGAAATCTACCTAACGGACTTCTTTCTTTCTTTCTTTCTTTCTTTCTTTCTTTCTTTCTTTCTTTCTTTCTTTCTTTCTTTCTTTCTTTCTTTCTTTCTTTCTTTCTTTTTCTTTCTTTCTTTCTTTCTTTCTTTCTTTCTTTCTCCAAAACATGGTCCAAAATTAATTTACACTTAAGATAAATTTTGCCGTGGAAGTAGTTGTGTGGTGAATTCAGGCTAAACAATCTTCATGATAAATAAGAATAACAGCAATTCACACTGCATTTGGAGAGCCCCGAAAACATTATAATTGATTTTTTGTAATAGAAGAGAAAACAGTACTGTTATCATTCATAAATAATTGCCTCTGTTCCTAATAGCTCTAATTTTCACTGCCCATTTGATGTGCTGCAGGTTTAATATAGAGCATTTACTAATCCAATTAAAAGTGCACCTGGCCTGGAAGGGCTTTGTAATTAGCAGGAGTATTTTTAGCTATTTCCACTAGAAAACCGTGAAATCCTCTCTGCTGGACTAAAGACTCTAATATGGGGGGCTAGGCATTCATGTCTAATCATTTTGCCTGGAATTTTAACAGTTCCTGTGCATGAGAAGACGAAGGACTATTTCGACTTTTGTGACATTGATATCCACGACCCAGAAACTGCAAATTCAGGCCAAACTCCCAGGGCAAGTGGTTTTTAAAAATCATTTTCAGACTTTGTAGATTTGATCCTGCCCCATTCGAGTCAACGGGCATTTTTATATTGTCTTGACTGGGAAGCAGGATAGAACCTGGCGTTTATAAAAATGTCCGGGAGGGCCCGATCCTGTCCCCGTTCAAACCCTGGAGCAACTGCCATGGAGTTCAGTGGCCACAGGATCGGGCCCCGAGTCAATGAAACATTTTCGTTCCCCTCCTACAAAGCAAACGGTTGTTACGTGCTATGTGAGCGAGCGGGAGGCTCCACATTTTATGCTGACCATATTATTTCTGAATGAAAAATGCCACCAGGGAGGAACTAAAGCAAGTAAAGAGACATTACCCTTGAAATGCTGTATTGCCTTTACTTCGCATGAATGGAGCGTCTTGTTATTCCTTTTCCCCTTCCTAGTCCGTAACGTTCTGGTTTGTGGGGCAATTCTGAATCCCCAGGAACCCGCTGAATTGTGTGCCGTGAAAGAAGCCTCTGATTGAGTAAGAAAGACATGTATATTCAACAATTTTCCATGCATGATATAGGAAGATTGGGTGTGCTCCCTACCATGGGAAAATATACAGCCATATATGACTCTGAGGTGCAAAAGGAAATAATATCTATAACATGCTCGTCCTCCCCTTTCCCCCTCCCCCCCCCCCCCCCCCCGTTGAGAAAATAATTCTGTTTCTTGGAAAACACTGACGGGACTTAAGCTTGCAGAGGTTTCAAACTGCAGGCAGGCTTGGGGCGGTGTTGCTCTCTGGAGTTCACTTTTTCCGCCTGTGGGCCCTAAAGGGTACTAGTTTTCCAATTACGAGCTCCCACTCCAGCCAGCCTCTCTCTGCTTTATGTAACTCTTGGGCTCGGACTCACTTCAACGGAGCCCTGACATGGCGGAGAGAAGGGGGCTAATGTGTCCGGTACAGAGGCCCAATTGACTGCAGCTGGCACAACCACAACAGCAACAACTGGCTTCCTTGCTAGGAAAGGCTCCATAATGTGACCCGGCGATGGGGCCTGGCTAGGCAGGGAAGATGAGAGAAGAGTTTTATCCTGTGGTCACTGAAGTGGCTGGGTATCAAGCCCAGTTTAGTCTGCCCGTTCTACTCTGAGCCAGAAAAGGCAGCCACTGTTGTAGAGGAATAGAGATTATGTTAGTTATCGGCAGAGAGAGAACATCGAGCGATTTACTGGCAATGTGTTCGGCCAAATAACCCCTTCAGCCAAGCCATTTTGCACCCGCAACTTGCACGCAGAAGGGTAGTGACTTGAGCTAGTTTCTACATGAACACAAAATCATGGGCGAGGGTTGTGTGAGGTAAATGGAAGTTAACACTTCGGGGGTCTAACCCTACTGGCTTTGAAGTCAATGGCAAAAATCCCTTCAACGTGAGCGAAATCGTATCATTGTAGATTTTACCGAAGCAATGACTTTCAGCAAATGCATCCCGGCCCAAGGGGGCTTGGGAGTCAACCTATCTCCGGATAACAGCTGTAAAGCTATCAGGAGTTACCGCTAAATCCATATATACACTCACAGGGCAGTGACAAAAGGAAAAATACATACTGTGGGGAAATGAAACAATGTAGTGTACTCATGTAACACCTATCGTTGCAGTGCAGCTACTCTCCGTGAGTTACCACCGTCTTATTTCTAAAACAGAGAGTGGTACCATATTATATCGTGTATACATGGATTCCTATATCATACTACACACTTCGGTTCCAGATTCAGGTGTCAAAATGATTGTGCTGTACTCCATCAGCAATGTGGCAATAATATCTGTCTGCATTTTCCAGTTTCAGGGCTCTGTAATGTACAACTGCTGGTGAGGTCACTACATTGAAATCGTGCAGGTTATGAAATATTGTAAGCTATTTGCTATTGGGTATCTGAAATCCGCATGCACACACTTTTAGCTCTAGATTTTTTTTCAAGCACGATTCAACTTTTAAAACCAAACAATATATTTCCCACATATTCATTTTAGGAAGCTAAAATTAAATGGCAAATCGTGTGGCCTAAATTAAACTTCTGGAAACTTTCTAGACAAGCTGTACGTTTCAATGTTAAAACATCTTTATATTACCGTGTGCATTAAAAACATGACCACAAGTCAGTATTGTAATGTGCGGGGAATATAAATAGCTATGAAAAAAAAAAGCAGAATAATTTGATAAACAGCATTTCTCCAGGTTTTTTCAGATGCAGCTGCAGTGTTCCTCTCAGTATTTTAGGTATAAATAATAATTAAGACACTATGATAGTAGAAAAATATATAAAATAGTTTTTAAGTATACAAACTTTTATTAGTAACCTGTTTTCTTTCTTTAAAAAAAAAAAGGTTTTCCTACCGGCTCTGTTCCCAAATGTCGGAGTCCAGAGGGGCTGAATCATTTTTATATGATGCATTTTAAAAGTGATCTAGTTTCTTTTATTTTCTTTCTGATATGCAGGGTCGGAGAGATCAGAATCAACAGCCCGGAACCTCGTAAACATCTAGGAGGCAGATAACTAATCGTTATGGCATTTGTGTGACTTTAGTTTAAATTACTGTCTATTTTTAAATAATGGTAGCATCAATGCAGGGCTCTTTCGTCAAATCTTCCGCTCTAAACTACCTTCATTTTGCTGTCTAAAATTCTTTTTTACAGTGCCCTTTAGTTTTCACTGAGTAAAGTCTGAGACCTGTGACTTCTTCGTTGTTTATTTATTTATTTATTTATTTGCGGGCTGATTCAGTTTATTAGTTATACATTTTTAAACTAACATTAATCCCCAAAGAGAACAGAATCAGCAACAGAAAAATTCCCAAAATCGTAAAGGGAAAGGGGAAACTTTAAGCCTAGAACTCATTGTTTCCTTTATTTCAAAGGGGGGAAAACCTGAACGATTCTCATCCTTTTGATTGATTAAGGTCTTGAATAACTTGAGGCTCGAGAGTGACAGTTACTGAATAGACTATTGCAAATAAAGAGCACTGTGCAAAGCCGGGCTGGCACTTCAGAGTGTAAAGGAGGCGAGTTTGCTGGCACTTACCAAGTTATAAATAAAAGGACATGCACAATAGTACCTTCTTTAAGGACAGACAGTCTTTACAACACTCCTGGCGTCATATCCTGCTGTGGTCACTTCAGCTCCTAGTCAGACTTTACTTCTTTTATTTTTCCAGCAGTTTAGTTTGAATACTACAATAAATTCCTGGGAACAAATGTTTGTTAGCAAGACTTGCTTTAACACACACACACACACACACAAATATATAATATAGGGCCACATCTTGCCATCCGTTTTTAAAGCAGAAATTCCCAGTGGGAACAATGGAGACTTCTGCTTGAAAACCGGATAGCACCGTTTGCTCCAGAGATTTTATTCTCCATTGCTACCGATTTCAGTGAAAAGAGAAAGCGAGAGAGAGAAGGAGAGAGAGGACAGTTTTATTCCCCCTTCGCACAATCTCAGAGAAGATGTGCTGGTGGAAATAGGCAGACAAAGAACTGTATCAATAGAAACACAACTTCCCCTTTAATTTCTCGCAGGCTGTTTGACCAGGACAGCACACAGCCGTACGTCTACAATCCCCCAGGAAAGAAAAGGTGACCAGAGAGACCGACTTCAAGAAATGCAAGTGTCTGGTTGCTTCCTTATTGTAATCTCCTTCAAGTGGCATTGTGCCAAGACAGTTGTAAAAGGAATGAACAGTTTCCCCACTGAAGGCTGCTTTCTCCCCTGCTTCTGCATTTTCTCCTGTCCAGCCATTCTATGAAAGGACACTTTATCAAGGGAAGAGGCAATGCCTGGGTCACACTCCTAGATTCAGGCCTCGATTGTAATGATGAGAAGAGAAAGTTGCAGATTTCACCCAATCAGCTCCTGTCTTCTCCAGACGGGACAGTCTCCCTGCTGGCCAATCGCAGCTCAGAGATCCTGATGAAGCTTTGGGGGAAAGAACTAATAAATACTCCAGAGCGGAGTTCCTTTCACTCTGTATCAACAACAGGAAGAAATCATTCCTGGCACCCCCTCCCCCTTTTCATATCAAAGTGCGCTCATCTTCACACAGTGGCCAGCAGCCGCCCGAGCTCTTTCCTGCGACTTGTATGCAAGTTTCCCTTTCTCGCCCCAAACTTTGTTTCCCTTTTCTCCTTTTTGTCTCTCTCTCTCCCCTTTGCTTTGGGATATCACGTCTTATTGACAAAAGGAGAGCAAGTCCCCCCCCACCCCCCAACATCCCCCTCCCTTTTTTCCAGGACTTTTCCTTCTTCAGTGGGATCTATTACCAGAGCTGATCTCTCGTATATCAGCATTCTCCTGGATATAATATTAAAGTAAAGCTGTATACAACATGACAACTCTAGCAGGAGCTGTCCCAAGAATGATGCGACCAGCTCCCGGGCAGAACTACCCTCGCAGCGGATTTCCATTAGAAGGTAGGAATGCTCTCTAGCTGTATGATGAATTTTCAAACCCGTGTGTCTCTCTGAGTGTGTGTGTTCAAACCTGGGGAGGGGGGGCGGGGTGTTCAAACTCGTGTGTGTGTTGTTGAGAAACATTTTTTTCATCCAATGCTGTGCACTAGTTACTTAGATTAAAACACAAATTAGAACTGCAACTGCACAAGGTTAGAGCAAGAAAAAACCTCTTTAACAACATGGAAAAGTGAGTGCACAAAAGGACTCCCTTACAATTTATGCACACACATATAACATGCATTATTTGCATTAACGTTCTCCACGGATTCTGCTTTGAAGAAGGCAGCATTGCAAATTAGAGCCCCAGAATAACTTTGGGGGAGATCCTGTTGATTGTCAGGGGTTCTGTCGTCTTAATCTTGGGACCCGATCCTGCACCCCTCACTCAGACAAAACTCCCACTGATACCAATGGGAAGTTAGCCTGAATAAGGATTGCAATATCCGGCTCTAAATCTCTTCGGATTCTCAGCAAATTTAAGGACGGCAATACTTTAAAAAATTGAAACGGACTTTTAGACATCAGTTCACTTCCCCTATCCTCCTGGAGTAGAGTCTCTCAAACTTTTGTTCCTTATTAACGTTTCTGTAAAAACGGTTCAAGGGGCGAGCGATGAGGGGTGAAACTAAAAGAAAAAGAGATACCACGGACCCAATTTTAGAGTCACGGAAGAATAATAACAAGAAGCAGGTTGGAATTACACAGTCCAAACCCTTTAAAAGATTCTTCTGGAAGTTTTATGTTTTTCCCCCTTTTCACTTCTACCAGGAGCCCATTAGTAGCGGCTAATTAAAGCAGGTAATAAAAGTCTTTCCAATAGTAAATGATGGAGTGTAACAGGTGAAAATTTTACTCTGGTTTTCTCCTGCAGTCTGTTTTACAGATTAGATTAGATTAGATGGATGGATTCACAAAATCCCGAAATGGTCAGGGCTCTCAGTTCCCCCTCTGACTGGAGGGGCCGAGTGGTACCTATGTAACTAACATGCGAATAAGATGTGTCATCTGGCTCCTGAAGTTGCTTCTGGAAATAAGTTCCCACTAGCACGTAATATTTCCCTTCTCTGAAGGCGCTCCGTTGATAAGTCTGAAACATTATTTAACCTGTTGACACTCAGCTGTCAGGCACTCCCAGGGTTTCTAACTATCACAGATCTGTCCAGGCAGGCAACCTAGTACTAAACTGGCGCAAGGATGGGAGCGGATGAACTCGTGTACATGTCTGTGTGTATGTGGATGGGGGAGTGTGCGCGCACAGAGAAAGTCGGGTTGACTTGAAAACACACACAACAAGTAACTCCATTTCCCCCTCCTTTCTAGTGTCTACTCCTTTAGGCCAGGGCAGAGTCAATCAGCTCGGTGGAGTTTTTATTAATGGCAGGCCTTTGCCCAACCATATCCGACACAAGATAGTGGAGATGGCCCATCACGGGATCAGGCCCTGTGTCATCTCTCGCCAGCTGCGCGTGTCCCACGGCTGCGTCTCCAAAATCCTCTGCAGGTACCAGGAGACTGGCTCCATCCGGCCGGGGGCCATCGGGGGCAGCAAGCCCAAGGTGAGGCGATCAGCAACGCAGTGGTGACTATGTTTAGGGCCTGGCCCTGCTAGGTGCTGAGCCTCTTCCCCTCCCGTCGATTTCAGTGAGAGCTGAAGCTCAGCCCCTTGCAGGATGGGCCCGGGGGAGGCAGGAGGGCACGCTGCGCTTTTGCTGTGATTTGGGGAAGGATGCTCATTTGGACAAAGCCTTACTGGGGCTAGTAAACCTCACACAAGCCTGGTTCTGACCAAGGATTTGCAGGCTGCAGCATCTGGGGAGAAAGAGTCTGCTGTATTTAATGCAAGAGACAAAATATAATCAGCGGCTGCGTAATTGCCTGTGCCCATGTAAACACCTTCGAAATCAACACACTCCTCCACACAGTGTGTGCATGGAGATGCACACACACACTCGCGTGCAAAGTGCTGGGTGTAGCCCCCCCCGCCTCCTCCCCAGCCTATTTCTAGAACTTCTCTGTCCCATAAAATATTTTTAAAACTTAGGAAATGAATCAAAGAAATAAGGCCCGATCCTGCAAGCTCTTATTCACCTCCGAATGGTCCCTACATACCCACCACCAAAACCTGTGGGAGCTTCTTAGGGGTTGAGCACTTTCCAGATGGAGCATGGTCCAGGTGGAGTCAGTTGGTCTAGCCATTGAGTCAGGATTACTAGCGGGCGGGAGAGTTTACAGGATCGGGCCCTATATTCTGGAGTGTTTTTTAGCATGCTGCTGTACAGCTCTATCAATGTATCTCCAGCTAATATCCTAGTTGTCTGCCCAAACGCTACTTATATTTACAAATACATACACCCAAAGAGTGTGTATACAGGCAAATATAGATCCTTGGACGATTGTTAACTTGTTTGTATTATTATATATATCCCCGCCAAAAAAACTTTTCTTTCTTTCTTTCTTTCTTTCTTTCTTTCTTTCTTTCTTTCTTTCTTTCTTTCTTTCTTTCTTTCTTTCTTTCTTTCTTTCTTTCTCCTTTGCTGCTCCTTTAAAGCTGGGATTATTAAACTTTTATATCAAACGTTAGAATAAATTACTTTATCTATTTTACAGGCATATTATCTGGAAAATTATTTCTATTTCTGATTTGCAGGGTTTTTAATTGAACGTTATTTTCGTTGTTTAGGACATCCGAGCAAAATTTCAGAACAGTGCGTTTGTCAGTGTTTGTTTATGATATTTAGAAAAATCTACATTGTTGTTATTAGACTTATTTTCTGTTGTTCCTAAATTTCCGAGGTTGGGTCTGTACTTGTAGTTTGAGTTATACTTTAGCACAGTTTAATCTCTTTTCCCGATCATTACACTGTCACTGACAATACTTTTACTGCGATTTTCATCTTCTCTGTGGACATTTCTTTGCTCACCACCCTCTGTACAGATATACACAAACGTTATTACTACATCACTTTAGGTTTTGATTACTATGGGCCCGATCCTTCAATTCTCATGCGAGTGCAACCCTAATGGACTTCTTAGGGAATTTTGCCGTTCTGGGGACTACAGGATCGGGGTCGTTGTATGTATCTGGCAGTCCTGAGTCAGTTTTAAAAGCAGAAGGACGTTGATAATTATGAGAGGCTTTCCAAAGGGGCCAGATCGTGCCCTTAATTATAACGGGATGTAAATCCGGAGCGACTCCAGTCAGGTTAAAGGAGTTACTTCGGATTCACGCGGCAGAATTTAACCTTCGCGTCTTGCTGTGATCCTTCTGCATTAAATCCAAACTGTACAAACTTGGTGTCCGCCTGGTTTGTTGTATTAAAGCAGGTGACAACGCCGGATGTTGAGAAGAAAATCGAGGAATACAAGAGGGAGAATGCCGGCATGTTCAGCTGGGAGATCCGGGACAAACTGCTCAAAGACGGGGTCTGCGATCGAAACACGGTTCCCTCAGGTACTGGGGTCTATTCCTATTTCCGTTCAGCAGGCTCAGCACAGCCACTCACGCGCTATTGATTGATGCCATTTGGAGAGGCCACCTTTATCCAGAGTCGTCTTCCAGAGCCATCAAATATTTAATAAACAGACATCATCCCCCCTAGGGGTATGAGATCTGGGTTCTTATGCAAAGCGTGTGTTTGGGGTGGGCGGTTGGGCAAGCAGTGTATCCTGTGGGTCTATTGCAGGCAGAGGATGGAGGAAAGCGTTCAGTGATGAGCATCATTTCTGAAAGGGAATCTAAAGCTAGAACCCAGTAGCTGCCGCTGTGCTGTTTGCAAGAGGCGACAAGCGGTCCGGCCTAGTCACTTTCCTAACTTCATAAAACGATCGGCATTAACCGCGGGTACAAGTTGAACATATGGATCCCGGGGAGGATTTCTGCACTGGTGTGGGGCAGTTTGTTTTTAATTAAGAAGCAACTGCATTCCTTTACCCCCCGCCCCCGCCCTCCCCAGCTTGTGCCAAGGAGATAGTTCAGAGCATGGGTTTGTTTTGCAGATTGGAATCTGGAAACAAATAAATGAACCAAGGCTGCTTTTCTTTTCTCCTCTGGCTTGTTTTCTTGCTTGGTTTTGTTACAATAGGCAAGTATTCCGGCGTGGAAATCGAAACCCTGCAGTCTGAGGCCTCCTAAATAGTTTGCTCTCTGGCTCGTTTTGTTGTAATTTCCCTTGTAATGCTTTCTGGTCAGCAGACTTTACTGGCTTGGAGAAAACAAAAATATCTTGCAATATATGTTCCACCCCTTAAAAAAAAAACCCCATAGGGAATATACGGATTTATAGACACTAACCTCACAGGCAGTGAAGCCCCTGAATTTAACCAGGGGGGATGTAAAAAACCAATGCACTGTAGTGGGCTGAATTGCCAAGGATCAAGCCAGCACGCCTCTGGATGTGCGCTGGTGTTGGGGCAGCAGCTCTCCAGGGATGAGGGTGCAGCGGAGGGGCAGTCACTGCCGAGGTCCCGAGAGTGAGAGGTTGTTTTAAAGCCAGCAAAGCGCTGCTGCTTTACAGCTCTTCGTTTTTCCTTGAAGTGAGCTCCATCAGCCGCATTCTGAGAAGTAAATTTGGGAAAGGAGAAGAGGAGGAGGCCGAACTGGAAAGGAAAGAAGCGGAAGAGAGTGACAAGAAGACCAAGCATAGCATTGATGGGATCCTCAGCGAACGAGGTAAAGCCAATCGCTTCCCCCAGACGCGGAGCGAAGTGGGGATCTTGTTTGCAGCTTCCGGATCGGGCTTTGCTCCTGGGCAGTCAGGGAAGGACGTGGGGCGAGGCGCACACATGTTAGCTGCTGGGGCGGGGGCCCGGTCCGGCAGCGCTGAAGGCAGGTGCCTGCTTGAGGTGTCATTAAACCCAGCCCAATGGAGCGGGGTTCACGTGCGCTCTTTGTTTCCCTCTTGACCCTGGGATCCTTGTTCGCCGGGAGGTCAGATCTGTAGGTTATCTCGCCCCTGTTTGTTGTCCCGGCCGGGTTAGTCTCTCGCTCTCATTAGAGGCTGATGGCTTCGGAGAAAGTGTGTCGGAAGTGGCTGGTCCGGGCCCGGCTAGGGGTTTTATGAGGCCTTCTCGTGGTGGTGGTAAAAGCTGGCCTTAGGCGTGAGAGCTGTTGGCACCTTTCTGCAGATGGCAGCGAGATCAAAGGGGGGCCGCTTCTCTCCAGGCATCCTTTGCTCCCCAGGCTCGCAGCCTGCTGAGGGTCCCCAGGAAGGCAGGCAATGCACTTGTAGAGGAGAAGCTCCGAGCCCACCTGGGTTGCTTTTCCTTTCGTTGCTTCCCCCCACCCAACACCCCCATGCCCATAGGAGTCGTGTCCTTGCTGCACATGGCCCCTAGCCTTAGTTGCGTTTCACCGACCCGATGGCAGTCTCTTCCCCCGGACTCTGCAAGGATCATGTTAGAGGGCGCACAAGAGACAGGTGCACACGAGCCCATTCCTGATTAGCGCAAGTTTCTCCAAAGCCCAAAGGGAAATTCCCACGTGCATCTAAATCCCACGCGATTTTAAATCCCATCCAACGGCCGCTTTAAATTAACGGATTGGTGCAGTTCATATTCAAGAGGGAGTCGGAGGTAGGGAGAGAGAGTTGGTTCCCTTTGTTTGGGATTTTCAGCAGCAAGGGAAACTTTAAACAATCCCGGGAAGGAGATCGCAGAGACAGCCCCCCTGTTACAGATATGCCCTAATCGCACGGTGCAGAGCGCAGCGTGAGGAGCTAAAGTCATCGGGCCCCGAGCGCCGGGTTAGCGCTGGCGTTCAGCTTTCCCACGCTTGGCCAGGTACTCTGGCTGGCCGCTGGAGGCGGCGCTTTCTCTGATCGAAGTGGCTCGTTTTGGGGGCTTGGTGTTAAAGGAAAAAGTATATTCGGGGTGTGCAATCTTGTGGCCAGCAGGTCAAACCCAGCCCCTGCCCGTTCTTCAACCGAACCGCTATTGTGACTTTCATCATTCACATTGAAATCACTTTTCAAAGGGGAGCGAGTCTCTTGATTTGGGGCCCGAGCCTGCAATCTTTGCTCTGGCTCATTGGCTTCAAGTGAGAGAGTTTTTGCTTGAATAAACCTGGCAGGATCGGACCCTGCGAGAATAAAACCCAGAGTTCCTGTAATTTCCAAGTCCATCTCAGGCAGAGAATTTCCTTCTAGGGCAGTTTTGCATGCTGCTGAAAATTTTCCCAGTTCTAGCCCGCTATTGTTGTGAATCACTTGAAATAGTTCCGGTTCCTGGGAATTGGACGTTAGGCACTAGGAGAACATAGGGAGGAAAGAAAAGAGTCTTCTTCAAAATAAAACCCAACCAAACAAGAAGTCTAAAAATAAATAGCAATTTGAGCTGGAGAAAAATAGAAACCCAGCTCAGTGGCTTGAGGTTTGCATTTATTTCAAGCCTAGGTTTTTACTATTGCCTCCTGAAAAGCCTGTGTGAGGTGCTGGGAAGTACATGCAATGAAATCGAAACCTGAACAAGAAAGAGGAAAACGATACAACTCTCTGCAGGTTGTTGTTGTTGTGCCTAGTATTCCAGGCCTGGGCTTGGTAAGGAGATAGAGAGTCTGTTGCCAGTGCTGTGGGACTTGTTGCTAGAAGGTCCTAGCACTCCTCCTCCAGAGCTTGTTCTGCACATGCATAGGCGCTGAAGAAGAGGAGACAAAAGTACCAAATGAGCTGGTCAAACATTTGTACAACTTTTCCAGCTTTTACAAAGAAGGCCTTCTATACACAATCTACACTTGGAGATGAACTTGGAAAACAAAGAGGGGAGAGTCCATTGAAACTCACACTTTAGCTTTGCACAGACAAAGCTTCAGCTAGCAGCAGCTTGATGTGAACAAAAGAAGGCAACCTTTTTATAATTCAAGGAGAAAAGAAGAGAAAACAGCCCCACAAAAGGCCGAGAAAAGACATTATGGGCTTGCAATGAGGGATGAATTATTCAATGAGCCCCAATAGCTGATGCTTCGAGCAGTTTTATGGACTCTCCACCGTGGAAAAAGTGGCTATTTTCACCTACAAAATGTTTCTAGCCTTTCTAGACATCTAGAGATGCCGACTGCCATTCAAGAAGGACAACTGCTATTCTTTAAAACTATAGTATCCCTCTGTATTGTAAAAACAAAACAAAACAAAAAACCCCTAAACTAGGACTCTAACTCAGTGTTACTAGGGCTTTCAGGGAAGCTTCATCTTCTCTCTCTGTGTGTGTACATATGTACACACCAAAAATACTAGGGGATTCATACATTTTAAGGCCAGAAGGGACCATTCTAACTTCCTTTATAATGGAGGGTGCAGAATTTTACCCAGTAATTCCTTCAGGCAGGGATTGGGCAAGCAATGGCTAAAATCAGTGTCCAAGATTTTGAAAAAAATCTGTCTGTTTTGGGTGGCTTGGGGTTTTGAGTGCCCAGCTTGAGACACTTTAAAGGTGCCTACTTTTCAGAAAGTGCCACACACTTCTGAAAATCTTCAGTGTGGCTCAAATTGGGCACACCAAAATGGAAGTGCCCCAAATCACTCATCATTTTTGAAAATCTGGGCAAATATGTCCAGAGAGTTTATCTTAGCTGGCTGAGCACTAATATTAAACAAAAGATAAAACAGGAAGCCTCGCTAGTATCCCTGATCCAGTCAACAGCAACTATTACATGGATGGAGATCACCATTTGATTAAAAAAACAAAACCCCACAACTCAACTCTAGCTCAGAATTCTTTTGGTGCTCTTTCCCTCTCTGCCGCTTGAAGCTTAGGCTTTAGCCCCAGTATTGGCCTGGGCCAAAGTTTCAGTGATATTTCACAGACTCAGAGAGTACTAACAACCTGGATCTCAAAGGAAATGGAGGGATCTTTTGGGAAAATAAATCCCCACTGCCAGTGCTGTTGTCATTTCTGTCAATATTTAATACTGATATTTTTAAAAGTGAAGTTCTCTTAGATTATTTGGGTAGAAAGGCTTGATGCTGAGATGGTGCTGCTTGCCTCTTGAAAGGTATTGAACTCTGAACTCCTTGAGCTTCCACTGAAATTAATGACCCATGGTGCCTACTACCAACGAAGCTGATGGCAAAACTCCCGTTAATTTAAATGGTGCAGGATTGGGTACAAGGGCTTCACTGGAAGTCAAGGCCACACAACTCTTTGCAGGATCAGGGCTTTTAAAATGTGTCTCTTAAGTTCCTGGTAAGAGTTGGTTATCACATGGAAATGAAACTCTTCATTACAATAAGTCATCCTCCCATCTTCCCTTGTGTCCTTCTGCCACTTAATATTATTTTAGGAGTGGCAGAGATGCTGGAAAGGGTGAGATCAAGAAGAGATTTGTTAGCACAAATATTAGTGCGGGCAGGGTATTATAGAGAGAATTTTTTGGAGAATATAATTTAAAATGCACTGCTCCTTTACATATCCAGCCAGTGATCAAGATTCTGTTTCAAAACTCACTGATATCAGCAGGGCCATGATTTCACCCAGAATCTGTATTTAAGGTTAAAAACATCATCAGATCCCACTCTCTATATTCACATAGCCTGATTCTGCTTCCCTTGAAGTAATTGCTAAAGCTCCCAGTAACTTCACTGCTGCAGGGTCATGCTTGCAGGTATCCCATTGACTTAAATCTGAGGACTGTGAATAAGGAAAGCAGGATTTGTCCTCATACAGAGGTCTAGATAGAGAATACATGGTGGTATGGGTTATAAGGTTTATTGTCATGAGTTTGGGCTGGGTTTGTTGTTCACAAATGGTGAAGCCGCATGTGATTTATATGGGTTGTCACAAACAAGTGCCAATCAAAGCTTACCACTGCACCACACCATCATATATTCTGTATGGTAGTGGTATATACTTTGCAGGGTGGGGGGAACTCTTTTAGGAATGTTTTGAAGAGTTTTATACAATGCTATTACTATTTTTCATAGCCCTGGCCCCACAGAGCCAGGTTACCTTAATACCATAAGTGCAGGATTCAGAGAGAGAAAAATCTGACTAATAATCTCCAGAAACCTTTAGAATTACTTATAATAGAGCTGCAAACAAATGATGCGTCCCTCTGGAGAACTAGCAATCTCCCCTTTCCAAAGCTAGCACTCTGTTCAGTTAGAAGGTATCAGACTTTTAGCTCATCTCTGATCCATTTTGCACCTCAGTCTTGTATGATTTCCGGGGTTTGGGGGGGGAATTCCTCATTTGAAGGAAAGAAAGAAACAACATTTTGGTTTTGGTTTTGATGGCAGCTGTTTAAAGCTGCTCAGAGATTTGTGATGTTAGAAGTAGCCCTGGCAGAGCTGGACGAGAGGAAGAGTGCAGATAAAGTGCGCAAAAATGCTTGATAAATGGCCAAGCCATGTGATATACTATATTTATCACATAGATGTAAACACCACATAAATAATTGTAACATAAACACAAATCTGTAATATAGAAATAAATCATATCTATATCTAGCTCTATTTGTATTTCGATTATAGATACTTAGATCCTGACACCCGCCCCCCACCCCCTACATTAATACTTAGTCCTGCCATGCATGCAGGGGACTGGACTAGATGGCCTCTTGAGGGCCCTTCCTGTCCTATGATTTTATGGTTGACATAGCTATATCTTCTTCTAAATATACAAAGGGTTAGGCAACTTTTTACTGGGGGGAAGGGCTAGAGTTAAAAATAATAAAATAATAGCTGTTGAATACATCTTTAATCAGTAGTTTTGTAAATTTGTCTACTTTAAGTAAAGTGAGATAAATGACCTTCTGTTTCAGTGTTTCCTTTATTTATTAATGCAATCCCTAAATTTTGAGGGGGCTCGAGTCCCCCCAAGCTTTCCGTTGTCTAGGCCAATTATATGTAACAATTGATATTAATGTATCTTGAGAAATCGATATAGGTATATAGATGTAGATTGGTATAGATATAGATGATATAGATATTATATATTATATGCATGTAGGCATATTATATACTTCAAATAAAGGCTTAGTCCATAAATAAGGAGCTTTGAAGAGAAACTTTTATGTGCCTTTATACATTATATTTTTGGAAAAACTGATTTATAAGGGGGAGTTGCATGTACCTTTTAATCTATGTGTGAAACGCTGTGTTGGCTAATTTGATGGCTCCCTACTTCATGAGATGGCTGTTGTTTTGTGAGTGAAAGTTAGGTGGTTTTAAAGTTCAACTGATGGGTGCAGCAGCACAGAGTTCTTTCTCGGCCCTTCTCAGTGCTGGATCAGGAGCAGGGTTGCGCTGGTTGGGAGACACGGCTGCTGCTGCTGCACTGGGTGACACAGTCTGCTTAGTGCTTAAATGGGACCCTCTGTTCTCCTACCCAGTGGAATTGGCCCCAGGCATGGTCACAATGGATTCTTCCCCAGTCATGCGCACTATTCCAAAGAGCCCTAGTCATCCCTACCCTTGGCTTCTCTGAGTGAGCAATTCAGGCTGCAGCAGACTAAATTGCCTCCTTTATTTCCTTCTTACTTTCATCTTGGATCAAACTCCCCTCCTCCTCCCCCCCCCACACTTTTTTTTTCTTTTTTCTTTTTTGGCCTAAGGCTCACATTAGTGCAATTTCTGCCACCACCCCTCTTTTTGTGGGGGGAGTTTAAAGAAAAGAAAGATCTTAACACAAAAGCCCCACTCAGTAACTAGAAAGCCGAAGCTGTTGCTGCTTCTATAGCCGTATGATGCTTTTCCTGTTTGTGAGTTTTGGGAAACATTTTTGCTTTGTACTGTAATGGAATTAGAGGACAGATGCTGACTGTAAATGGGACACGCGACTACCAGCCTCTAGCTTAAATATTTAGATGCAATGTTACAATTACTGACTTGATGCATGAGCTTTGAAGTGGTTACACATGATCTAAAGGGTAGCATAGGCTAGATGAGCTCCAAGATGGATTAATTTTGGTTGCTAGATAACCTTCAGGAGGATATTTTTAGTCTGTTTAATTAATCTGATTAATTTCCCAAAGAAGAGGGTTGACGTACCGGAACCAAATATCAATCTGTGTATCTCCATACATTTCTTCATTGTGGGGACGATGTTGGTCCAGTGGTTAGAGCATGGGACTGGAAAGAAGCAGAGTAGTTTCTATTCATGGCTGTGTGACCCCGGGGTGTACCATCTCTTTTTGGTGCCGTTTTCCTATTTAGAGAACAGGGCTAAGTACACTTACGCACTTTTGTAAAACATTTTGTGATCTCCAGCTGAAAAGCACTATATATGTTCTGTGTATGTCTGCCACCAAACCACATTTTCTCTAAAACAAGGGACATGTTTTATTTGTTCCACTGTAAGCAATACACGTGCTATATGTAATTCAATAGTAAGACCACAAATTTTGTCTTACGGCGTTCTAATAAGTGTAGTTGTTCTAAATGTTCCTAGTAAAAAAATATCAGATATGGAATTAAATGAGATGACTCTGTGATTGAGAGCAAGTATTTTATTGAATCTATAATTTCTTAAAAGTACTTTCAAGTATTTTATTACTAGTATCTCTAAGAATTAAACTTGTGTAATTAGAATGGAGTTACTGTACTCAAACAGTTGAAATAGACAAAAAAGCAGGGAAATGTTCTTGACAAACAAGTGAGTAAGGACTGCAGGATTTAATATTAATATTAGTATTTATTATTTTTATAGTGATAGTGCCTAGCATGCCCTGTCATGGACCAGGACCCCATTGTGCTAGGTGCTGTACAAACACAGAACAAATAAATCCCAGATAAGATTGCACCTATTATTGAACCTACCAATAAGTTAGGGTCTAATCCAAGAAGGTGTTGCTGAGCATTTCCAGAGTGGTATTGAGCACCCACAACTACCACTGGCTTCAGGGAGAATTGAGGGTGCTCCACACCTCACAGTATCAGGCCCTTAGATTACTATCTTGAAGGTCGATTAAGGCAAGAAACATTTTCAAGGAGTGTTAGATGTTTTACTCATTGCACACCAATAGTGCCATATAGACAATAATGCTATCAATACCCCAAACAAGAGAGAAAATGATTCCATTTAGCAACAGGGCCTCTGATACACACAGAGGAATGACACCTCCCTTTTTTGAAACTAAGGCTATGTCCACACTAGCACTTTTGTTGGTAAAACTTATGTCGCTCAGGGATGTGAAGAAAACACCCCTCTGAATGACATAAGTTACACCGACAGAAGTGCCGGTGTGGACAACTCTATGTCAGTGGGAGAGGCTCTCCTGCCGACCTAGCTGCTGCTGCTCATTGAGGGTGACTAAATGATATCAACGAGAGCTCTCTCCCGCCGGCATACATGGGAGATCTTACAGAAGCACAGCTGCATCAGTACAGCTGTGCCGCTGCAAGGTCTCTAATGTAGACATAGCCTAAGATTTGATTAACGATGGTTTTATTTTGTTTTGCGGTCTTAAAAAAGTAACCTCCTTAACTTAAAAGGGCCCGATTCCAACTCGTCCCAGTAAATAAATTTAAAACAAGACCAAACTTCCCTTAGCAAATATTAGATCACAGATTCATGCATTTCAATTTATATGACAAAAACTGACATTTCAAATCATGCAAGGAAACTACTAAAGATGTTATCTGTTTTGACTACTCTCTACTTCTGAATTAATATTTGACTAGACTTATAGGGTAACATTCTGGAGTCACTGAACTCCATGGCTTAACTCCCATTGATTTCAGCGTGGCCAGGATTTTGCTCATAAAATTCTTACTCTGTCTGTTGGCAAACACCATGCAGATATTGCTTTCAAAATCTTTGACTTTAATGGGAGTTTTGCCTCGGTATGAATTGGGCTCCTTTTGAACCCAACTTTGAAGGTGCTGAGCACTCTTAGCTCCCTGTGAAATCCTTGGGTTCAGGACATAGTAAAGGTTTACAAGATTGGGCCCTCACACCTCAATCCTTCAAACGTCATATTTGAAAAGGAAAATGGAAAATGCATCAAATGAAGTGAGCTGTAGCTCATCTGATGAAAATGGAAGGAAAATGGAAAATGCATCCGATGAAGTGAGCTGTAGCTCACGAAAGCTTATGCTCAAATAAATTTGTTAGTCTCTAAGGTGCCACAAGTACTCCTTTTCTTTTTGCGAATATAGACTAACACGGCTGCTACTCTGAAACCTGTCATATTTGAGTAACTAGACGTCCCATTCAAAGGGCCTACTCATGTGCATAAAGTTACTCACATAGGTTATTGCTTGCAGGACTGGGTCCTCGATTTCTTTTGTTCTGTTGAGGGCTAAATGATAATGGGGGGGTCTAATCCTGAACTCATTACTCAGGCAAATTTCTCTCTGAAGCTAAGGATTTCTGGCACTGCGTTAGCCAAAGTGATATCAGTTGGGAAGATAAGATTTTGTAAGTTTAGTCAGAGATAAATTCAAATTTACAAAAAAATCTAAGATGATGAAAACCTTAGAAGATAATTTTTGGGCAATTTAAAATGGTAAATTTCTGTTGTATCAATTGAAATAAGTGAATTTGTTATCTAATATTTGCTGGAGGAAGGTTTAGTTTTGTATTTATTGATAAGATGCATTTATTGATAAGAATGGGGATATGTATTTGGAAGGGGAGAATACATAAAGTTGATCATGATAGATTATTGAGAGTCCCCAGGGTTAAGTAATAAAACTGTATTGGGAAATGAAGCAGAACTACAAAGTGTTCTCTGGTTAATTTAAGAAGAAATTGAGTGAAACACAACACAATAAATCAGACCAGTGTAGTCAGTGTGAATTTCTCCATATAAAAATCACTTGAAATGCTATGTATGGGGAGAGAGAGAACAAAATAAATGAATAAAAGTTTTGTATGCTTCCAAAAGTTCCCAAAATGCAGGGATCTCTTGCTAATAAAAGTGATGTACAGTAACATAACTCACCACAAGACTTTGTTTAGTGCAACGTGGTGCATAATTTTACTTCATTTGCCCTGAAGTACTGCTGCCCCATGCTGTTAACGTAATTCTGTTTAAATCACGTTACTAGAGAAAAAGTGAGGCATAATGAAATTAAAATAAAATCACCGTGGACATATTATAGTTAAACTGTTTCATGTGCTGAGAATATTTAGTTAGTTGGACTTCGATGCAGTCTATGGGAGGTCATTTATTTATTCTGGTAAATAAAGATTCAAGAACTATTAAGAATGTACATATATAACTAACATGACAGTAAAAGGCAATTAAGTAGTCAGTTTTATGTCTTATCTCGCTGGTTGCTCTACAGTTGTTTTACAACTAGGAATTAAAATCTGAAAAGGAAGTTTTCAGTGTCCCTGGCCAAATATTGATTAAGTAGTTGTTTGCTGATACCTTTGTTACCCATAAAAAGGCCAGTAGCTCTGCCCCTTGTTGTTCATCTTCTATTGTAACTGATTCTTAACCATAGAGATCAAAGCAGGATCATTTCAATTTATCTGTCTTGGAAAGTCCTTCTTTCCTTCTAAAACCTCCGTGGATTAATGATCAAATTGTCTTGGTGAGATGTGAAACTGAATGGATTCTTTATTTAATATGGTCTGAGGATATGTGCATTATATATATATATTTTACAATTTTGTGGATTTTATATTTATAATTAAATATTTAGGTTATGTGAATGTATATATTTTATTATAAAATGCAATGTAATTTTGGAGTACTAAGATGCTTAATATTTCATTGAGTTTTAATTAATTTGGTTTCATTTCACCTAATCTTGCTGTTGGTGATAGTTTAAAGGAAGAAAGAAAAGAAAAGAAAAGAAAGGTTATTGTTTACACTAAACACTGTGGCTCATCGCAGGGGGTGCTGGGCGAGACCAAAACTTCCATTGAAGGCAATGGGAATTTAGGAAACTCATCGCATGGCGGGATTGGGCCCTAACTATAGGAATAATGCAACAATACGTGCACTATTTTTTTATATGTGGCTTCATTATGATGATTTTGTAGATGATTCTCATTTGCATTAGTGAGGATGAATGTATTGCCCCTTCTCAAAACTATGGGGCAAACCTAATATGATAAGACATGTGAAAAGGATTTAGCACTTGAAACAATTCTCAGCTGTAGAACATAAACCTGTATTATGAAATGCATGCCACCCCATCCTCAATATGCAAATACAGCATATACAGTATATGCAGTTTAGGGCTCTTTTACTGATGTACAATTATGATATGGAGTTTCAACTAAAATGCAGAATCTGAAAGCCAGATCTTGGTCCCATGATTACACTGGTTCCACTGATTACACTGGGACTTCAACTTTAGATACAATGTTGGTGAGCATGGTATAAAAAGATAGATAGATTAGACACTGCTAGGGACATTGCTATTGATTTTACATGGACGGTGCTGAGATACTACAGCAATATACATCCAGCTATATAAAATCTATAAAATAGACATTTTTTAAATCAGCATTTTACCTACTGTCTTTCTTAAATACATATTTGTATTTGTTTGATCTGCAAATCTCTTGATAAAATAACAATCTATGTACTCTTCACAAATACCTGGCTACTTCTGAAGATATTTTGCTCCAGTCTGATAGTTAAGATTCTTAAAAAATATTTGTGGACAAAAGTTCCTTGAAAAATCAGAATTTTTAACCTGTACCTTTCAGTGGATCTCTGCATGATAAGAAGAGTCACATGTATTCCACATTATGATTTTTTAAAATTTTAGTGGATATCTGTCTTGGAGTAGAATTTCTGCCAAACATTGCCAATGTTTATACCATGCCTGAGTCCATATACGGGTCTTTCTTAAGGATTTATATATCCATCATGTGGCTCATCTTGGAAGTCCAAACCAAAAATGGCTATGTAGAAATTTCTTTATCAGCCATACTACCACATAGATCATCAGAGTGATTTGTATTACGTGAGGACTAAACAATCTTCAGCTGACATTTCAGTGTCCAGAAAGTTTATGCAACATCAGTCAAATCCCTTTCAGCTTACTCTTGCCTGTAAGAACATATATATGCCAAGTTAAGTAGGATTTGGCCCATATGCATAACCCAGAAAACCAGTAACTGCTCCAGTTCTCCTAGCTCATTAGTTAATTACTCCACTTTATTAAAATGCACCTTTCTATTGTTACATACCCCAGTTAAATCAAATTCTTAATTTAACCAAATCAGACTTAACCCCCCTCCATAACCCATCAAAATTACTCTCACGCATCACTCTCCATATCCTCAATCACTTACTCAGAGAAAGGTTGGAATAAAAGTAGGCAGGCCTTGCAGCAAGGTCAACTGACTCAGGCGCTGTTAGATGTAGGGAGTGATTCCATAGTTGGAAAACACTTCATTGGAAATGTCCTTCCAGTAGCCCCTGCCCATTTAAATCTCCAGGCTGTTAGTTTGATTTGAGCTGCTGTTCTAAGAGTTGAAGTCTCTCAGGTAGCTAGGACCCGGTCATAAGAATCAACCAGGTAGCAAAAGCTCAGTGATGGTTGTTGCAAACTTACCAATAGAGCTTAGTGAGGGGGAAAAAAATCATGCTATTGACCAACTGAGATGAAAGTTATGTTTCCACGGGTTTCATGGAGAGCAAAGTATCTTGTGGTTCTCGACTCAATATTTTTAGCAAAGGGAGGACTCTGAGAAAAAGAGAAAAATGGCAAGTGTTTAGCTAACATTAATGTCTGACTTGCCATTTCCCCATTTTCACTAAGAAAAACAGTCAGTCTGTCCTAGATCAACTTTGTGGATTCTTGGGAAAATTTGCAAAACCCTCAGTGCACAATACTGATCTCACTTAACCTATCAAAATCAGGAGTAACTCCAGTGAAGTCAGTGGGGGGTGGGAGTGGGGAATAAACAAGGGGAAATAATGACAGGTTTCAGAGTAACAGCCGTGTTAGTCTGTATTCGCAAAAAGAAAAGGAGTACTTGTGGCACCTTAGAGACTAACCAATTTATTTGAGCATAAGCTTTCGTGAGCTACAGCTCACTTCATCAGATGCATACTGTATGCATCCGATGAAGTGAGCTGTAGCTCACAAAAGCTTGTGCTCAAATAAATTGGTTAGTCTCTAAGGTGCCACAAGTACTCCTTTTCTTTTTAAGGGGAAATAGTTTTACTTTGTGTAATGACCCATCCACTCCCAGTCTCTATTCAAGCCTAAGTTAATTGTATCCAGTTTGCAAATTAATTCCAATTCAGCAGTCTCTCATTGGAGTCTGTTTTTGAAGTTTTTTTATTGAAGAATTGCAATTTTTAGGTCTGTAATCGAGTGACCAGAGAGATTGAAGTGTTCTCCAACTGGTTTTTGAATGTTATAATTCTTGACATCTGATTTGTGTCCATTTATTCTTTTACGTAGAGACTGTCCAGTTTGACCAATGGACATGGCAGAGGGGCATTGCTGGCACATGATGGCATATATCACATTGGTAGATGTGCAGGTGAACGAGCCTCTGATAGTGTGGCTGATGTGATGGTGTCCCCTGAATAGATATGTGGACACAGTTGGCAACAGGCTTTGTTGCAAGGATAGGTTCCTGGGTTAGTGGTTCTGTTGTGTGGAGTGTGGTTGCTGGTGAGTATTCGCTTCAGGTTGGGGGGCTGTCTGTAGGCAAGGACTGGCCTGTCTCCCAAGATCTGTGAGAATGTTGGGTCGTCCTTCAGGATAGGTTGTAGATCCTTGATGATGCGTTGGAGAGGTTTCAGTTGGGGGCTGAAGGTGATGGCTAGTGGCGTCCTGTTATTTTCTTTGTTGGGCCTGTCCTGTAGTAGGTGACTTCTGGGTACGCATCTGGCTCTGTCAGTCTGTTTCTTCCCTTCAGCAGGTGGGTATTGTAGTTGTAAGTTGATAAGAAGGTGTGAGTAACTGTAGAGGGAAAAATTAGCCTGGGTAAATAGTTTTTAGTTTTAGAGGCTAAGGCTCCCTTTGTGAACCGGTGCACTCAGTTCACTGACTTAGGGTTAGTCTACGCTGGCAACGCTTTAATGTGGCTTATGTAGTCACAGCAGAGTGCTGAGAGAGAGCTCTCCCAGTGCTCTAAAAAACCCACTCCATGAGGGGCGTAGCTACCACTGCTGGGAGCATGGCACTGGTGCACTGCCTATACCAGTGCACTGTCTTCACAGCGCTGAAACTTGCTGTGCTCAGGGGGGTGTTTTTTCACACTCCAGAGCGAGAAAGTTGCAGTGCAGTAAATTGACAGTGTAGACAAGCCCTTAGTGTTTCAAGATTATAGTATTATACAGTCGATGTTATAACTGGAAAAGCAATGTTAGATCACTGAGTCCATTCCCATGCAAGTGCAGTATATAGGGTCTGCTCCTGCGCCCTTTGAAATCAATGGGATCCCACTTCCCTGTGATCAGGATTAGGCAAAAAGTGCTCCTGATATTTGATTTTGCATTTGGAATGCTCGTTTTCTATCAAATTCATAGAACTCAGACCTGTATGTTGTAGAACGCAGGCCTACTTTTTAAATAGTCCATTAGAGCAAACTGTTTGTCCACCACTTCTGATGAGCATGCAGGTTGCTGGCTGTATGAGTGGCTATTTCACATGCTGTTCTGGGTTATTCAGGGTTTGTTCAGCCCCGACTCATTCTCCAAGGCCTTGCCTGCCTGCCCCTATCTACTGAATAGGAAAATATAGCTGGCTTCCAAGTCACTCACTTCCCATGGTAGACATGGAAAATGAGTGCCCATGGCAGCCATTTTGTTTGTCTGGTTATTTCTTCACTCCATGTATATATGTACGTGTGTGCATAAATATTCTGCAACCAAATTGTCCCTTCATTTACATCTGAGCAACCACAATGTCTTTAGTGGGGCTAAGCAGGTGTAACTGAGGTTAGAATTTGGCTTTGCTTTGGGAATGGAAAACTTCTTGAGTTTGAGGGAACCAGAATAGAATCCAGCTCACTTTCCCATAGATGTGTTAGTGCTGCAATGTTAACAAGCATGAAAAATAGTAACAAAAATGTACTTCTGTTGGTAAAGTAAGCAGGCCTGACTCTGAATACAAACAGGGAGCAGGTCTGATTAGTAAAAAGATGACATTTTTACAGTCACTTTTCAGAGAACTACATCTAAAAGGCTGTAGCCAGGGCCTGATCCAGCCAAAATGGTCTTCACAGCCTGCCAGCCCTTGGAAGCTGTGTTACGTATTGTGAAAATCCCCCTAATAGCTGGTGCTAATACTCCTCACTTGATCCAGATTCTTGGGCTCCCCAGTGGCTGAAGCTTAATCATGATTTTGAAGGGAGCTATACTCTTTCTCTGCCAGCTGTATTTCTCACCCCCACTTCCCAAACAGAAAAGCAGTTGGAGTTTTGGGAAAGAAATCAGGAATATTGTTGAGATGCTCAGAGAATCAATGGGCTGGAGAAGCTAAAAGTACTTCTTTTCCTCCTGGCTGACATGTCTTTCCCTGAGGAAAGTTAGAAGGTGGGATTTATGCTATATCTATTACAAAAGAGATGGAGAATGGATGACAGAAACATTTCTCCTAGTCTGACCTCAGGAAAAGATTTGTCAATAATAGAAAAGTTCATCAGGGGCCAAACATTGCCTGAAGATTTAAAAAAAAAAAAAAAATCCCCCCAAACAAGGTCTTCCCAATGTAGTGGTCAGAGGTGAGAGGTGGGACGCTTCCAAATCTCCACAGAGATTCTTAAATTTAAAACAACCTGGCTGACTGGGGAATAGACTGGTTAGTGAGACTTCCTGTTTCTAACACCATCCATGACCATGAAGGAAAGTCACTCTAACTTGGAACTAGACCAACTCACATTTGTTTCTTGCCCACTGGCAAGAAATTTGAAGGGAGCCAGAATTAGAAGTTCTGCTGCATAGAAGAGGGAGAGCTCATTTGGATAAGTAGCTCTCTTTTACTGGGTAGACTTCAGATTTTAGCTAGTTTTTGAGAAGCAGTGCTTCCTGGCAATGCCAAGGATAACTTTAGCTGGCCTGTGACCATTGTTTAGAAGGAATCACCATATTTCTGTATAGTAAAATATAAATACATTGAGAGTGTGTTGAGATATAGCTCTAGGAGTGAAAAGAGGTGTTACCAGTGTTATACCAATAAAATAAAAACCAGCAGGATCTTATTAAAGGGGAAAAGGCAAAATGCCACATTTATTGTGAATACAGAAAGAATCATAGTAAGCAGTTAGTTATAGCTATAACATTCCATTCAATTTCATATTTATTCACACATTCATTCATTCACACACACACACACACACACAGGTTCTGCAAGGTTGGTATCATAATACCAGCCTTAGAGTTGCTCATGCCAAGCCACTGGCCAGGTGGCCTGGACATGAGGAGGGAGCAGGGCCTTGTCAGATGCTCATCTGACGCTCCTGGAAGTTGGTTTGCAGAATCAGACCCCAAAGTTCTCACTTTCTAGAGTCCATTTTTATAGGAATTTCTTCCTATGCCAGTCTATGGGAATTGCTTCATCATGCTGTTGCTGAATCAATCAGCAGATGTCACGTTCCTGACAGCTCCGTGCAGCCCAATGTTACCTTGTTCTTTGGTTCTCCCATTCTTGAGGCTGTTGGGTGGATTCCCGTCTGCCCTCCAGGGGTCCTCTGGTTATTTCCACTTGACGCCGCCTTCAGCCGATGGACACTGGATTCTTCGGCTGGCACCTCCCTGATCATTCAGTTATTATCCACACCAAGCATCCATCCACATACATCCTCTATCTCTATTTTAATCACAATTGTTAATACAACAAAAGGGCGGGGAGTTTCTGGGTGCTGTTTCTGTTGTTGCAGAGTATTGCTTTGAGTCTCTCTCTCTGTGAATTGCTTTGAGAACAGACTCTGTCTTAGAATGTACTAACACAATTAGCAGCTTGCAAGTTTCACACATAGGGGGAGAGAAACAGTACCAAAAACCAAGAGACCTCTTAATTAGTAATACCCTGGAATTTAAACTATGGGGAATAAACTCATTTGTGATTTTAATACAGAACTTATTTAATATGATCCAACACAAGTCTGGTTTATGTTTTGTGTGCTGTATCTTTAAATTGAGAGGGGTCTGCAGGAGCAGCTGTGAGCTAGTTGCCATTTTGTGTTCAGTTCAGGTGCAGCGTGTTACTGAGTGAGTCACTGCGTTTTCTCCTTCTCATAGTTGTTTTTTCTGTTTGTTTTTCTCTATCTGAAATTTAAAGTAATTTAGACTGAAAATGAGACTGCTTTGCTCTTTGTGTCTGGGGAAAGTATAACAAGGAATGTCACATACTGTGGCTTTTAGATGGGACGATAAACATGAAGGTCCTGCCTGCACCTCATGGACATTGAAGATTGAACAGCACTTTTAATAAGAGTAAGGGATTGCGCCTGTGTGTCCTCTCCCCACATCTGCAAAGAGTGCTGCTGTCTGCCTGACTACCGTTATCAGATACCTGCCATTAAGTGGTATTGAATGTACATTGGGCTTGATCCAAAGCTCACCACAGATAATAGGTGTTAATATTACAGCTTTCTGCTGTGACTGTTCACCAATACAAATGTAATGTGATATTTGCCTTCTGTAAATATTGGCCCAGACGTTCAAAGCTATTTAGGGGCCTAACTCCTAAATAGCTTTGAAGATTTGGACCATTCTTCTTAAAATTTGCTGTTTTTTCTGAACACTCCTTCTAGTGAGTACGTTTGCTAGAATATTCACAGAAGATGGACACAAAAGGGGCACAAGCACAGTCAAAGGGTATTTGTTAAAAATTTAAATTGATATTCCCACAGTGTATTTTGCAGTATTAGCCCAGCTTTTAAAATATGTCTTTCTGTGAAGGCACCTGTGTTAAATGGATTGACTCCAGAGAGAAATAAAAAAGGAAGTTCATAGTTCACTGTATTTATTAGATAAATTGGTACTTTCTGTTATAAATATTCTTACTGGCAGAAAGGTGTGGGCGAGTGGTTTGAACACATGACTGGGGATCAGGAAATCCCAGCTAAGACCTAATTTCAGCTGAGACTGATCTGAGCAAGTCACTGGGACCAGAATTTTCAAAAGTGTCCACCATTGGATGCCTCAGTTTTATGGGTGCTCAACTGCAGACACACAGGGTCTGATTCTCAGAGATTCTCCTGGCCTGCCTTCTCCTTGGCTTTCAGAGGTTCACATTAAATGGCTGTATTGCTGTGAATTATTTAATGAGCCTTTTTTTTACACCATGATGTAAACATTCACTAATGACGGAGGAGGAGGTTTTGTGGGCCTGATCCAAAAGTCTGTTGAAATGAGTGGAAAGACTCCTATTGTCTTTAATAGGCTTGGGATCAGGCCCGAAGGTAGTTATGTTGTTTCCTTCCCTGTTTTTTTTAAAAATCTGGTGAATTTAAGCATTCATGAGCAGGCAAGAAGAATACTGATTAGAATCAGGCATAGAGCTGGGAGCAGCTGTGGATGCTTATTGCCCTGGTACTGCATTTAAGTCCTGATCTGCAGCACCACTAACAAGAAACTCTATGTGGATTCTGCAAATTGTGGAAAACTATCAGATGTACTCGATGTTCTGGGATAGGAACAAATATTCACCAAGTCTTGACTGAAACCAATAGGTATCTATACTTCTTACCTGCTGTATTTTACATTTAAATCTAGGCTAACCACTGGAAAATGTATTGCAGGGAAAAATCTTGTATCTGCAGGGAGATGAACTGAACGTTCCATTGCTAACATGTACCATTCTGTGGAATCAGGCTACACAATCAAACACACAAACAATCAAGCAGAGTAGATTGCCTGTGGAAAAGCTGCTCGCTCTTTAAAAGGAACAAAAAGTTTTACAGCTTAGAACTAGTATACTCTAGAAAGAGGTGTGTGTAAAATTTTAGATGAGACCTGTTTTGTGTGGAGAATAATACACTTGTAAAGAGTGCCAGGGTGGATGTCTTGTCTTCTAGTTATGTTTTGGTGAGCATCAGTCATCCAAGGAAGAACTTCAAAGGGCTATGGCAGAAGGTTGCTATGCTCCTTTTTAGGGGACAAGTTTTCCTTGAGGAAGAGCTATTATTTATGCCAGGCATTGACATTTTTCTCCTATGGTAGAGGAGGTACTAGGCAGCCTTCGCATTAAGGTGCCAAATTTGGAGGTTCCCTGCCTGTGGTGGAGCTGATATAGCCAGAAAGAAGTTACTAAATTATCCAGCCAGTGGTGTCTTTTGTTGCTAGCTCATAAAGATACTTCAGAAAAGCTGTTTCTCTCTTGAGAATACACCACCAGATTGCACCTAAGGAAGGGTATTATCAAAACATGTTCCCCATTCCAGGGGAGATAATCCCAGATCTTCCTACTTCCTTGCCCCTGAAAATTACTCATTAATGGGGCTTATTCACATACTGTAAATGGCCTCTTAGCTGAGAGAACAGACTGTAAAGTGTTTCCATATAATCAATACAAGTATATTACCTCTATGCTTTTACACAGCTCGGGCTGGGTGGTGAACTATATGTCTAACAGCATGTATGTGAAACTTCATGCATTGTAATGGGAGGTACGTGTGCAATGGGCAGGACCGGTTCTAGGCACCAGGAAAGCAAGCACGTGCTTGGGGAGGCACAATTCCAGGGGTGGCATTCCGGCCACCCTTTTTTTTTTCTTTTCCTTTGCTTGGGCGGCATTCCAGCCACCCCCCACCCCCCCTTTTTTTTTTTTTTGGCTTGGCAGTTGCGCTCTCAGAGCTTGGGGTGGCAAATTTTTTGCTTCGGGCAGCAAAAAACCTAGAGCTGGCCCTGGCAATGGGAGGATAAATGCCATAGGAGTTTTAATTAATATCCACAAAGTATTCTGCACATTGTGGACAGATTTTTGTTTCCGGGATGTTGAATACAGAAGAGGCCACATTTTATGGTGACTTATGTAAACTAATGAGAATGATTAGAAAATGGGTGCAAGCAGCAATGTCATCTAACATGCACTGATACATTCTGTGGGCACGAAAAACAAGTGTTTATGCAACTTAAATTGTACAGAGGGTGTATGCGTGTGAAAGTGAACAGCAGCGAATGGTGGGGCAAGAAGGCCGAGATGTGACTAACAGGAGGGTGCAAAGTAAAGCAGACATTTTAAAATCTGCTTCCATCACAGACGACTTCCCCAACTCTTCTGGCAACACACACAAGTCTGCTCTCTTATTGCTGTGGAAAAATAATCTTTGGGAATAAAAAAACATCCCCACTGTATCACCACCACCATCCATCTCATGCATGTTCCTAAGAGGGAGAGAGTAGTCCTTGCATTGGACACTGTGCAGTTGGGTGGCAGCAGTCACTGTAGAGCTGTGCTGTTGTGATGGTGCGAAGACGCCTGTGCATTGTTCTGCACAACAGTGGCTATCAGCACAATAAAGCTTAAGTCTGCTAAATACTCAGAAAGGCCATCAGGGTACAGCAGGTGCTGCAAGTACGTCAGGAAACAGTGAGAGGTGCGGCTTTTGTAAGTATCTTATTTGATCTGCAATGTCTGCTGTGTACTGTGCCTCAGAATATTCTATGGTCATCTATAAACCACATTGTATAACAGACCATTCCTGTCAATTATAGTATTTTGCCCAACCTGACACTGTAAAGGGATCTACATTTGTCTTGCTTTATTTATTTGACACTGCAGAATCCCAGCGTTATTTGTTCCGTGTACCATGGCTTCTTTTCTGTGTGTGTTTATTTTACATCTTCCTCGTTTACACTTCCATTGCAGAATGTGGCCTAAGCTGTAAATGAATATTTAAATAACCTGCAAGGACCTTTCTTGGGATCTTTGTCTCTTTATCTAAGTTGTCTCTTCCTTTAGAACAAGTCCATGTAATGGGAAAATCCATCTTCTGCAAATGTATCATGCATATCCCTGTAACCTGACCTATATTATCCATATCTGGTTATCTTTCAGAGAGGGAGAGAGCTCTTTTTATTACTGGTTTCAGAGTAGCAGCCGTGTTAGTCTGTATCAGCAAAAAGAAAAGGAGGACTTGTGGCACCTTAGAGACGAACAAATTTATTTGAGCATAAGTTTTCGTGAGCTACAGCTCGCTTCATCGGATGCATTCAGTGGAAATGCATCCGATGAAGTGAGCTGTAGCTCACGAAAGCTTATGCTCAAATAAATTTGTTCGTCTCTAAGGTGTCACAAGTCCTCCTTTTCTTTTTGTTACTATTACTTATTTGGATGTCTGAGTTTAGAATTTAGAAAATAATGTGTTAACACAGTAGAACATGCTTAATTTAATAAAGAATGTGTGGTTAAAAGACTTAACTGTAACTAATGCAGAGCATACAGAACTGATCAGTGTACTGTTGGGCTTGAGCTACAAAGTTCAGGGTTGTTCTGACCCACGGGTTTTGGCTCAATCCATTATGGAGTTAGGGGCCAGCTACAAAATTGGGAAGTTTGTTTCCAAACTTCCTCTGCTGTGTGGGTTTATATAGTAGGTTTGTCTGTCTCATGGACTGGGACTGGCACAGGGGGAGGGGACCAACTGCACCCCCATATAGGGGTCTAATTGATAGGCACTCCTGCTGTGCTGTGAGGTATCCCACCATCAGGTGCTCCTTTGGAGCAGGGTGACTCTTCACTGTCCCTGACTCTGCATTGTGCTTAAATGGTGTCATCTCGCTTTGCTGACTGCATGAAATAAGCACTAATAGCACATTGGGGGTGGGGGCATGACAGTCGTTACACAGGGGGCTCTTGAGGATGTCCGCTTGCCAATGTGGCACATGACATGAACAATGGCTGAGCTATGTGATGTTTGTGATATACAGGACAACCGGCCACAAATTAAATTGTAGTGAACTGCATGGAAAAGGAATGGTAACACAAAGCACATGTGGGACAAGGATGCTGGTTTCAATGTTGCACATGTTGTATTAACTGGGATACCTCCTAGCTATCCCGGTGGTGGAGAGGCTGTTGTGGATGATGTTTTCTTGTGGAGGCGCAAACAATGGCTTGGCACTTCACCATGACATATACTTCAAAAATGTAATTGATGGGTTTGGCCTTGAAAATGGCCAAATTAAGGAGCCGAGAAATGCCCGTGGCTGTTGAAATTCCAGCCTTGTTAACCACGCTCGTGGCCAGATAAGCCTGCAGCAATTGAGACTGCCCTCCAGAGAAGGATCACACGGCACCACTCTAATTATGTATGCTCACGGTGCTACATGTCCTTTGTATGTTTTCAGTTCTCTTTCACAGTGAGAGGTGAATTTTCCGCCCCCTCTCCCCTGATCCCCCAGTGGAGCCACGCTTAAAATTCCCATTTCCTTCGATGGGTGTTCTCATGTAGTACCTCTGTATCACATGTGGAACAGGAATCTTTAATTATGAACAAGCTGGCTGTGGAGTAGTACTATGATTCTGTTTTATATCATGTTTGAATTATGTTTTCCATTTTGATGCCTTCAAGACCCTATTATGCTGTGAAAGGTTTTCCTGTAGTCCTTCCTCACCATGAGTAGTCCCTTTGATTTCTGTGGGGCTTCTTACATGAACAAAGGCTGCACCTCTGGCCTTTCGTAAGGCTCACCTTGATTTTAAATATTTTTGCCCCCAACTGAAATAGAGAAATATTTTATATAAAAGCACTGCCTACTTTGTACAGATAGAGACAATCCAGATGACTAAAACCTTGTTGCTGGAACAATTAGTGAGTGAGTCATTGTGGAAAGTTAGTAAAAAAAAAAAAAAAAAAAAAGGAAGAAAGAAAAGAAAAGGGGTATTCATATTCACCAATAAATCCCAGAACAACTTTAACGGTTGCATCAACATTTGGAAGCTAGATCATAATCACGTTTGAGTGGAAGCATAAATTTGTGAGTCGTTTCCACGGATAATAGTACTTTTCATTTGAAATAAATATTATTGATTACCATTTTCTTGTATGTCTGTACTGAAAAAAAGAAGAAAATGACTTGTATTTCAAACCCCCAAAAGCACGATTGGAAACGACTTATCCATTTTAAGATCTTACTTTTAAAAATTAAGATAAAAGAATGAACAAAATATGGATAAAGTTAGAGATGGACCAAGGAGATGGTGTTTGTAAAATCTTGTCAACTGGGCTTTGCTTTTTCAAAATCAAACTCAAGAAACAAGAGTGCTCTTGATTCTGGTCCATTTTATTTGAGTCACTAAACTTTGTGTTGGAGTAGAGGTGAGTAGGTTTGAATTAAAGTTTTTTGGTTTTGCCTCAACAGTAATTAAAACACACACTTGGAAAAAGCATGAGAGATTTTTATTTTCTTTTTTACACAGAGCATTGTAGATGCTTAAAAGTAGTTTCCATAAATAACTTTTAAACTTGATATTTGCCAACAAAAGTTAAAACATGAAGACAGTCTAGAATTCATTATGATTAATAATATACAAATATGTTTGTGTAAACAATGGAAAGTAAATATTAGGAGTTAATCATCCCTGTTACACTGTGAGATTGGGAATGAAGAGACCTTGATTCTGTTCCCGAGTCTGGCACTGACTTGCTGCATGACCACAGGCAAGTTACGCTACCCGTGCCTCATTTTCCCCATCTGTAAAATGCTTACCCATCTTATAAAATGTTTTGACACAGAAAAGTGCTAAATGAGTGCAAAATAGCATTTTTATGACCTTGCTTCCATTTGTAGTTTGTTTTTAATTCTGTTACTATTTTATACCAGAAATGTAACACATTTTATTGTGTGCAATAGGCACCTACTCCACAGATACAGAAATAGTATAAAATCTACAAGATGCAGATGAAGTGGATATGCTGTAAGTTTCTATTATGTAAACACTTGAGACATATCAGGCCTAATTCTGCATTCCTTGTGAACTAAAACTCCCATTGATTTCAGTGGGAGCTGAGATGCATAAAGAATGCAGGATCAGGTCCAATATGTTCATTTTATATATTTACTGTCAACTCCTTTTCTAAACCTTTTCCCTACTTACAGTACGTCATTGATTCAAGTGTTAATAAAAGACTTGTTCTCTTAAATATTGGTTGGTTATAGTGAGGCAAGCAAGAGAATTCAGGATATCTGTTCAATCTGATTACTCCTATGAAATGATAAGAAATGAATTGAGCCCTCAAAAATGTGTGCTTCCACATAGATTTGTTTGAAGAGGAATTAGTAGTTTAGTGACATAGTATAAAATACACTTAAGGGCCAAATTCTTGTCTCAGTTATGCCAACATAAATGCAGAGCAACTCCTTTGTTGACGTTCTCCTGCATTTGCAACCACTGTAGCTGAGATCAGAATCTAGCTTTATAAATGTGTTCAGTACAGTTTGAACAATTGGAATAATGTAAGAATCTTTTCCTAAGGGAAGTCATGGATAATGTATTGCCAAGTTCAGGATTCTATGTGTTCTCTTATAGGATTGTGTTTCCTTTTAGTTATTGTTTTCTCCTTTTAGGGAGTGCTAGCTGAGGCTTAAAGAGGAGAGGAAGTGTTGTTCTGTTTAACTACATAAAACATTAAGCAATGAATGAAAAAGTACATGTGTTTCAGGTTAAAATATTGAGAGATCTTGGTAACTTTAATACAGCTTTCATTATAAAGTGGTAAAACATACTTTGATACACAAGCTGGGCTA